>NC_050102.1:160840968-163340968 GCF_902167145.1 Zea mays
TGACATTATGTATTTGAATTTACATTCTGTTGATTCTAGTAGGAAATGAATATAAGATGTCGTAATTGTCTAATATGTTATGATGAGACACTTTTTTTAGCCTTTTGAATTACTAATTACCGAGAAATACTCATATTGCCTAAGAGGGGGATAACATAAATAAACTCTTTGTTAAAAATAGAGAAAGCCAAGTTTTCATTTGACCTAAAGTAGTATATGCTCAGTTTCTCAGTCATTCATCTATTACCATTAGGATTAGGAAGAACGTTGAAACTTTGGAGAAGTATAAGGTTGTACTTCACTCAAAGTAGAAAAATCATGAACGAAGCAGTACCCCATGTAATTTCCCTCCAAAAAATCCTAAACCCATAATAAGGGGGTGTTTGGTTTCTAGGGACTAATGTTTAGTCCCTTCATTTTATTCCTTTTTAGTGTATAAATTGCTAAATATAGAAATTAAAATAAAGTTTTAGTTTCTATATTTGGTAATTTTAGAACTAAAATGGAATAAAATCTAGGGACTAAACATTAGTCCCTAGAAACCAAACACCCCCTAAACCTTCAAGTTGGAGGAAGAGTAACATCCCTGGTGACTGCATTGAAGATCTCCATGTATCTCAACCAGAACCTCCTCCATTGGTGGCCATGGGACCCCACCACTGCAGAGGCATGCACACAGATCGCGCGCGCAGGCTCGCCTCGTCCTGCAGGCTAGCGGCAACGACATTGCCACTGTTCTCTAGCAGCACATCATACCGCTGCTGCTCTAGCTTGCCTACTGCAAGGAATTGCGGAGGCCTCAACGCTAGCGGGCGATAGAGCAAGCGAACGAGTAGATTTCTGGCACCGTGACCTTGGGGAATTCGGTGGGGCGACCCTATCCATTCGACGATGGATACTGCCGCAAACCGAGGGCAAACGATGCGCGTCAGAGTAGCTCCTCATCCGGCATTGAATGCTCCAACGCCTCCGTCGTGACGTTGTCGGGGGAGGCACCAAGCCACGCCTGGATCAGTATATCGTCCCTGGAGCTGTCACATGAGGGCCACGCTGGCGTGGGACACGCGGGGGTCGTCGTTTGAGAGGGGGCTTCCAGGACGGCACCCCAGCAGGTAGGGGAATCCGGGTGCCCGTCCGAGCCGGCTACGCCGTGGCCGATGGCCAGTGGTGAAGTTAGAGCAAATTTTAGGTGGTGCATTTGACTTGTGGATGCATAGAAATTTATTTTACGGGTGCATATATGATGAAATTTTAACCAATTCTATAGATTTTGTGTTTTTTGGGTGCATTTGCATCCACTACCTATAGTGTAGCTTCGCCCCTGCCGGTGGCAATGCCTGCCCGGCACCGCGACGTCGCGCGAGATGGGGAGAGCACCTACAGTTGAATCTCTTGGTGCGTCGTGGAACTGAGGAGACTAGAATGCTTCCTCAAACATTGATATGCCGATGGCTGAGAAATCTATACTACTTATTAAGAAGGTAAGAGTAGTCTGCCGTTCTGCCCTCCCGCGTTCTGCCGTTTTGCCCTCCCCCGTTCCGCGCGCAGAAAAAAAATCAAATCACGGCTGCTGAGGGATTGAACCTTGAATCTATTGAGCAGAATGCCTAGCCTTCCACCCTCTAGCCAACATGACTCATATTGAATTGTGTATAACTTCAACTAAGACGTCTTTTGTGTTTAACCCGTCGTCCACTCTGTATGCTCACTGAGTCTAGAAAAACATTTATATCTTGGTTCCTGATCTTTCTGGAATTTGGGACGCAGTCCAGAAAATAAAGAAAATAGGGAAAAGGAGTTTAGAAATTGATTTTTAGTTTAAAAATAATTGCAGAAACCCATTTTATTCATGGAAATTTCATATTAAATCCAAATGAGTTCATTCCAATTTCTATAATTCTATAATATTATTTTTATCACATAATACCTCTGTTTTGTCATGAAAACAACAATAAAATTGATTTCCTAATTAATCCTATATCAAATACATAGAAACTTTGGAAATTCGTAACTTCTCCATTTTAATTCCAAACTGAACCGTTCCAGTTGTGTTAGTCTCATATGAATATTTACTACGCAGTAACAACATTGATTATACTATGTTTCATACTTTTATAATTAGATATTTATTTATCCTATGTTAATTGGGTTAATCTATGTCTATTGGATTAATTTATTTAATATATTAATATATTATTCTAACTTTATGGTTATACGATGTTTGACCATTAGTCTTGCAAACACACGTACTTACCTTTTTCTTTAAGCAAAAGCGTATGGTGGTACGTGTCCGATGACTAACAATGTACGAGGGAATTTCTTCCGATATGTGTGAAACGTGCTCTCCAATAATGAGACCATGCAAATCGTGACATATATCGAAGTCTGCATGATACTGATGGTTGCAATGTAGTGGTGAAACAGATAGATTATAAATAACAAAAATTATGTATGGTCAGAATCACAAATTGATTATGAAACATTTTCTCATAACGGTATAACACATATTTTGTATATAAGTTATCGTAGTATACTGGTATTATATATTCTCGTTGCAACACACGGGCATTCAGCTATGATTGATATAGGCATATAGAAACAATAATCTCTACAAACTATTAAGAACTTACTGTAGACTGCCCCCGCCTCCCTACGCCCGCCCACCCGCAAGCCGCAAACCTGCAAACCCCGACGCGACCAAGGCAAACCGTCCTCCCGCTCGCACACCGCAAGCCCGCAAATCCCACCGCGCCCATGGTGAAAGGGAATTAGGCTTACACCTATTTCCTAATTGATTTTGGTGGTTGAATTTGTGGGGGATAGGTATCCCCCGGGTCCACTAAAAGAGTAAAAGACCTCACGAAAGGCCCAAGGGCCCAATAAATCGTAAGGTCATTCTTTCGTGGGCCTGGGGAGGGACAACCAGCAAAGCAGATCGACATGGGGCCGGATTGGTGCAAACCCGGACGGCCCACAACGTCGAGCGAGCGACCACAACAGAGATCCGACTTTCCCGCGCTGGAGCCCCCATGCAACGGAGCCATGCGAGGATAAGTCGGCAGAACTACAAGGAGATAAACTCAAACAGTTCACTATCTTTTAGCTACACATTGTTATCATATCCACGTGTATTGCCCCACGGTCGAGTATATAAGGCCTAGGGGGCACCCCTTCAGATCGATCGACCCTATTACTTAGCTGCCCACTTCAACTCTCTGCATTCTCAATTCAGAGAGTTCTCTTGTAACCTCATTCACCCAGCATACTCACCAGGACGTAGGGTGTTACGCATCTCTAAGCAGCCCAAACCTGTAAACATTGTCCACTGTCCCTCGTGCAACTGGCACGAACCATTTTGCTACAGTCGTCGACACCGTCCTACTCCTAAAAACACCTTGAGGGGCAACCCCGGGTGTGCGGTCGGACCCAAAACACCGACAGCTGGCACGCCAGGTAGGGCGTGTGTCGACGATCCAAGCTAGCTCAATGGCCGTCACCTTCCACAGCAAGATCACCCTCCATCCCGGATCCGTATTTTGCTTCGGAACAATCTCATCCATAGCAGATGAAGAGGGAACTCTACACCGCATTGCGGATCCACCGGAAAAGAGGTCTCCTCCAACAAACTCCGAAAATGTCGGAGGAGCGCAACCTCCAGCTCTCCGGAAAAAGATCGTCTTCGGAAAGTCAGGAGCCGAGGGCCCGCTAACCCGGAGAACTCCACTATCTACTTCTCCGACAAAAGAATGGACACAGATCGCGAGGAAGAAGGAGACCAAGGGGAAGCGGGTTGTTCCTTCCGTTACTCCGCCCTCAAAGGAGAACGGAAAGAAGGTCGCCACGACAGCAGCACCATTCTACCCGACGTCCTCTTCATCGGGAGAGTGGAGTCGCCTACCGTCTCCGACGACGAGCCGACCGCACCCGGAGAAGAACCGCCTCAACGAGAATCTCGCCGACGGAGGAACCGGCGCAGGAACGTTCGACGACATCACGCGGCCGGAGAACGGGATCCGGAGCAACCTGTCTCGCGAGACGAGGTCTCGGAGATAGGAGAAACTCCGGAGGAACGTGTCTTCAGAGAACGAAGGAACTCCTGACGACGTGATCGCCGCCGGGCTTAGAAACAAGCCGAGCAAGATGCAAGGCAACGCCAGGAGAATCCATTCTTCGGGCGCAACCTGAACCCCGACTTTGCCCGAGCCATGAACACGCCGAGCGAAGTCGGAGGAGTACTAGCTCGGATAGCTGATGGACTCCCTCGGACTCCCGACGCCGAGGGCTACCGACGACTGTTCACCCAGGCAGCCAACCACCTTCTACCGCTTGCTCACCCGCCGAACGATCTACGACACGCCATCAACAGTCGCCGAGACGCGCGAAGCTCCATCAATGCTTCGCGTGAACGGCGGCATGAGAACGAGATCCGCCACCGGGAGGAGTACGACAGGGATCATGGCATCCTAGCTCGAAGCCAGGCCACCAGAACTGAGTCGGCAACGGCCTCAACTGGCGGTACCACCTGGGGACGGTCGAGGAACCACAACAACTACTCCTCTCCCCGGGACAGACATCATCCCCGACGACAGGAGGACACATGCGGAGTGTCTGCTCTTACTCCGCGCCTTAGGGCCATCCAATGGCCTCCCAACTTCAAGGTATCCAATGTCGACAAATATGAACCTAAGCAGGATCCAGGGGGTTGGCTAGCCATCTACACCACCGCTGCTCGAGCTGCCGGGGCGTCCGAAGACGTGATGACCGCGTACTTACCCATTGTCGTTGGGCAAGACGCGCTGCGATGGCTGCGACATCTACCCCGACACTACATCGACGACTGGGGCGACTTTAGTCGACGCTTCACCGCCAATTTTCAGTCCCTCTCCGACAAACCGGTGCAACCGTGGGACCTCAAATCCATCAAGCGTCGGGGAGACGAAACTCTCCGGTCGTACCTCAAAAGGTTCCAGACCATGAGAAATCGTATCCCCGAGGTCACGGAGGCGGCCGTGATCGAGGACTTTTACAGAGGATCCAATGACTCGGCCTTCGTCCGAGCCATATTACAGAAGGCGCCGACTACCTCCGAGGAGCTGTTCCGGGAAGCCGACCTCTACATCACCGCCGACGAGCGGGCCCAGGACCTCATCGGAGGAGCAAAGCCCGCACCGGCGGCACCACGACGCGACGCGAACCAGCAACCCGACAAACGCTGGGAGAAGAGGCCTCGCGAAGAAGTGCACGCCGCCGGACCACCTGCCTCTCGCGCTCGAGGAGGACCTCGCGGAGGCGAGCGCACGCTGGACGACATCCTCGACGCCCAGTGCCCATACCACAAGGACATGCGCCACACTCTTCGTAACTGCCGGGACTTCAAACACTCCGTCGGACACGGCCGACCCTTCCAACCTTTACCTCCTCCGCCGCCGAGGGGAGGACCAGATGAACCACGACAACCCCATCAGCAGGAGGAGGGAGGAGGAGCTTTCCCGCGCGTTGACAGGGAGGTCAACGTCATCTTCGGCGGACATGGGTCACAGGAGAACAAAAGACAACAAAAGCTCAACGACCGCCAGATACTGGTGGCGACCACCGGTCCTCCCGCCCCATACCGGTGGTCGGAGCATCCGATCACTTTCACTCGGGAGGATCAATGGCTCAACTTCGACCATCCAGGCAAATACCCGCTCCTCGTCGATCTGGTGATCTGAGAGAGCCGGGTGAAGAAGGTGCTAGTGGACGGGGGGGGAGCAGCATCAACGTCACCTTCCCCCGGACACTCCAAGGCTTGGGAGTTCACCTCAAAGAGCTCCATGAGTCGGACACTCCTTTCTTCGGCATCGTGCCAACGGAAGGGGAATACCCGCTGGGCCACATCTACATGCCTGTCACCTTCAGAACTCCGGAGAACTACAGAACCGAGTTCCTGAGGTTCGAAGTGGCGAACTTCGACTGCGGGTACAACGCCATCATCGGGAGGTCGGGATTGGCCAAATTCATGGCCATTCCACATTACACGTACATGATACTGAAGATGCCAGGACCGCAAGGAATCATAACTGTGCGCGTCGACTTCCAAGGCGCCGCATAGTGTTTCCGAGTGGCCATCCAAGCAGCCCTCACCACCAAGCCGTCGACGGTTTCTTCAACACAGGCGAACTCTAAGCCTGAGGAGGACCTTGTAGTACCGGCAAATGAAGCTCAGGCCGCGACCTCTATGCGGCCGACTGAAGAAACTAAAAGGATCAACCTGGGGTTCCATGATGAACGCAAGACTGCCATCATCAGCTCCAGCCTGGACGACAAATAGGAAAGCGCGCTCGTCCAGTTTCTGCAAGATAACCGAGACGTATTCGCATGGCAACCTGCGGATATGCCGGGAGTCCCGAGAGAACTGGCCGAGCACAAACTGAAAGTCTATCCCCAGGCAAGGCTGATTCGGCAAAAGCTACGTCGTTTCATGCCCGACAAGAGAGAGGCCATTCGCGCCGAGTTAGCTCGCTTGGTCGCGGCTGGATTTATTACAGAGGTGTTACACCCCGAGTGGTTAGCCAACCCTGTTCTTGTACTCAAAAAGAATAAAGTGGATTGGCGCATGTGCGTCGACTATACTGATCTCAACAAACACTGTCCGAAGCATCCCTTCGGGCTCCCGAGGATAGATCAGGTGGTGGACTCCACCGCTGGATGTTCTGTGCTGTCTTTCCTGGATTGCTATTCCGGATACCACCAGATTAGTTTGGCAAAGGAAGACGAAGAAAAAACAACATTCATTACTCCGTTTGGTGCTTTCTGTTATACCTCCATGCCGTTTGGCCTAAAAAACGCTGGGGCGACTTATCAGAGAGCTATTCAAACATGCTTAGCCGATCACTGGGGCAAGCGTGTGGAAGCCTACGTGGATGACGTGGTAATCAAAACGAAGAACTCAGAAAACTTCATCGAAGACTTACATCTGGTTTTCAACAGTCTGAGGCGGTATAGATGGAAGCTTAATCCCGAAAAATGTGTTTTCGGGGTACCAGCAGGAAAGTTACTCGGGTTTATTGTCAGCCACCGGGGAATTGAGGCTAATCCGGATAAGATTGAAGCTATCATGAAGATGTAAGCACCTCGATCACAAAAGAAGGTTCAGCGACTTACTGGGTGTATGGCAGCTCTGAGCAGATTTATATCCAGGCTGGGGGAAAAAGGTTTACCATTTTACAAGCTACTCAACAAGGTGGATAAGTTTCAGTGGACTTCAGAGGCACAGGAGGCTCTAGATGCACTGAAGAAATTCTTGACAACACCACCAGTACTGAAGCCACCCCGACGAGCTACGTCAACTCAACCAGCTGAAGATCTGCTACTGTATATCTCTTGCACGACTCACGTGGTAAGCACCGCGTTGGTAGTCGAGCGAGCAGAAGAAGGACATGCCTACCCAGTGCAACATCCTGTTTACTTCATCAGTGAAGTTCTAGGCCCTCAAAGAAAAAGTATCCTCAAGTTCAGAAGCTATTATATGCAGTACTTCTAACTGCCTGCAAGCTACGTCACTACTTTGATGACCACAAAGTCATAGCAGTCACTGGTTTTCCGATAGGGGATATTCTTTGCAACAAGGAAGCCATTGGCCGAATAGCCAAGTGGGCTTGTGAGCTGGGATCTCATGACATCGAATTCCGACCTCGTACTGCCATCAAAACTCAAGCACTGGCTGATTTCGTATCGGAGTGGACTGAACAGCAAGTACCAGAAAACCCAGAGACTGCAGAAGTGTGGCGAATGTATTTTGATGGCTCGCTGAAATTGCAGGGAGCAGGAGCAGGAATTCTCTTCACCGCACCCAGAGGCGAGCACCTCAAATATGCCCTCCAGTTTCTATTTCCGGCCTCCAACAATGCAGCCGAGTATGAAGCTCTGATCCATGGATTGAACATCGCCATATCATTGGGCATCAAGAGATTGATGGTGTACGGGGACTCTCTGGTAGTCATTAGCCAGATAAACAAAGAGTGGGATTGTTCAAGCGATTCAATGGGAAAATACTACACTGCCGTCCGAAAGCTGGAAGATAAATTTGAGGGCCTGGAATTTCATCATGTAGAAAGAGATCGGAACACAGCAGCCGATGTGTTGTCCAAGCTAGGATCCAGTCGAACTCAGGTCCCACCGGGAGTCTTTGTGCAAGAAATACTACAGCCGAGCATCTCAATGGATCAAACAGAAGAGTGTAATATTATAGATCAACCCGAGTCAGACTCTGATGACTGGAGAAGACCAATCATCAAGTATATAAAGAATGAAGAAGAACCAGATGACAAGAATTCAGCCGAGCGCATTGCCAGACAGTCGGCTCACTACACACATTGGGGAGACATTGTACAGAAGGGGTGCATCAGGCGTCCTCATGAGGTGCATTCTCCCATCCACTGGGAAGCGACTTCTAGAGGAGGTCCATGCTGGGCAATGTGGAATACATGCAGCATCCAGAACACTAGTCGGGAAGGTCTTCAGGTCAGGATTCTATTGGCCAACAGCGAAGAGTGATGCAGCCGAGTTAGTTCAGAGGTGAGAAGCTTGCCAATACTTGTCAAAACAACAACATCTGCCGGCACAGCAACTGCAGACCATACCAGTAACTTGGCCTTTCGCATGCTGGGGACTGGATATGATTGGACCTTTCAAGAAAGCTCAAGGAGGATACACTCATGTATTGGTAGCAATCGACAAATTCACTAAATGGATAGAGTTCAAGCCCATTGCTTCTTTAACCTCAGCTAAGGCCGTGGAATTCATACAAGACATAATATTCAGATTCGGGATACCAAACAGCATCATAACTGACCTAGGATCCAACTTCACAAGTTCAGAGTTCTTTGACTTCTGCGAGCAAAAAAGCATTCAGATCAAGTATGCATCTGTAGCACATCCAAGAGCCAACGGGCAGGTTGAGCGAGCCAACGGGATGATACTGGAGGCACTCAGGAAAAAGGTCTTCGATAAGAATGAAAAATTCGCAGGAAAGTGGATAAGAGAATTGCCCTATGTCGTTTGGAGCCTAAGAACCCAACCTAGCCGAGCTCTGCATGGAAACACTCCTTTTTTCATGGTCTATGGGTCGGAGGCAGTGCTACCCGCCGATCTCAAGTTCGGGGCGCCAAGGTTGATCTTCGAAAACATAGCAGAAGTCGAGGCCACCAAGTTGGAGGACATTGATATACTTGAAGAAGAACGGCTGAATGCGGTAATCCAATCAGCACGGTACCAGCAGACTCTAAGGCGCTATCATGACAAGGCTGTGCGACAGCGATCCTTCTCAGTAGGAGACCTCGTCCTCCGCCGAATTCTAACGGGGGAGGGACGGCACAAGTTATCGCCCTTATGGGAAGGACCCTTCATAGTAGCAGAGGTCACTCGGCCAGGATCATATCGTCTCACTCAGATGGATGGCACAGAAGTCGGGAACTCCTGGAACATAGAACACCTCAGGAAGTTTTATCCCTAGCTGTATTTCAAAAGCTATCAGGACGACGATGTACTCTGTAAAATGGAAATATGTCATCAATAAAAAAAGGGCTTCAAAGATACTCAGTTTGTTCATGATTGACTTGCATTCTTACTTAACTCGGGGTGACCACTATGCCTTGCTAACGGAGCAATCGACTTAAGTCGGCAACGACTTAAGGCGGTGCAACATGCTCGCGCTTACTTAACTCGGGGTGACCACTATGCCCTGCTAACGGAGCAATCGGCTTAAGTCGGCAACGACTTAATGCGGTGCAACATGCTCGCGCTTACTTAACTCGGGGTGACTGAGAGCACCTAGAGGGGGGGGTGAATAGGTGATCCTGTGAAACTTAAGCTTATAGCCACAAAAACTTGTTAAGTGTTAGCACAACAATCGCCAAGTGGCTAGAGATGAGTCTCAACAAGACACAATACCACAAGAGATCAAACACAGAGATGACACAATGGTTTATCCCGTGGTTCGGCCAAGACCAACGCTTGCCTACTCCACGTTGTGGCGTCCCAACGGACGAGGGTTGCAATCAACCCCTCTCAAGCGGTCAAAAGACCAACTTGAATACCACGGTGTTTTGCTTTGCCTTTCAATATCCCGTTTGCGAGGAATCTCCACAACTTGGAGCCTCTCGCCCTTACACTTGAGATTCACAAAGAAATACGGAGTAAGGGAGGAACTAGCAACGCACACAAGACTCAAAATCAGAGCAACAGCACGCACACAAGTCGCAACAAGAGCTCGCAACACAACTCAATGAGTTCACAACTCAACAAGAGCTCTAGATGCTATCACAATGAACCAAATGCGCGGAATCGATGTCTTGGTGCTTAGGAATGTTGTAGGAATTCTTGGTATTCTCCTCCATGCGCCTAGGGGTCCCTTTTATAGCCCCAAGGCAGCTAGGAGCCGTTGAGAGCAAATCTGGAAGGCTGATCTTGCTTTCTGTCGACTGGTGCACCGGACAGTCCGGTGCACACCGGACACTGTCCGGTGCCCGATTTCTTTCCTTAAACGGCGCAGCCGACCGTTGGCTGCCAGAGAGCCGTTGGCGCACCGGACATGTCCGGTGCACACCGGACAGTCCGGTGCCCCCTTCTAGCCGTTGGCTCGGCCACGTGTCCCGCGCAGATCGCGCGGCCGACCGTTGGCCTGGCCGACCGTTGGCTCACCGGACAGTCCGGTGCACACCGGACAGTCCGGTGAATTATAGCCATACGTCGCCGGTAAATTCCCGAGAGCGGCCAGTTCGCCCGAGTCAGTCTGGCGCACCGGACACTGTCCGGTGCACCACCGGACAGTCCGGTGCTCCAGACCGAACAACCTTTTGGCTGTACACAGCTAACTTTTCTCTGACTCGATTTCTCCTGTTTCAAGCACTTAGACACAACACATTAGTCTTCAAAACAATGTACTAAGGCTTAGAAACATACCATTACTCTTGATTTGTACTTTGTCCATCCATGGGTATAGATTCACATTTAAGCACTTGTGTTGGCACTCAATCACCAAAATACTTAGAAATGGCCCAAGGGCACATTTCCCTTTCAGTGACCACTATGCCCTGCTAACGGAGCAATCGGCATAAGTCGGCAATGACTTAAGGCGGTGCAACATGCTCGCGCTTACTTAACTCGGGGTGACCACTATGCCCTGCTAACGGAGCAATCGGCTTAAGTCGGCAACGACTTAAGGCGGTGCAACATGCTCGCGCTTACTTAACTCGGGGTGACCACTATGCCCTGCTAACAGAGCAACCGACTTAAGTCAGCTGGACTTAAGGCGATCCGACGTGCTTACAATTACTCATATAAGGATGACTTCTATATCCCGCAAATAAATTTCAAAAACATCGCACATCATTTTACTACTGCAAATTTACGAACTGATGAATTCTGAAACAAAATGAGAACAACAATGTCGTTTGAGTATCGAAATGACGTCCTCTAACAAATGTCTGACCATGCTAACCGCGCGCTCAAAGCACGCAAAATGTCTCTCTATTTTGTGATATTTTTCTCAGGAGCAATCGATGAGGAAGGACGACTCGAGGAATCAGGGGCAGCATTCACATCAGCCCTTATATCTTCGGGAACAACCACGCCAGGTCTCCTCATCAAGATTCGCCCCGCCCGAATAGCCTTGTCCATGGCTCTATCGTGCTGGGCTCTGAGAGTAACAGAAGTTTCTTCGGCGACCTTGGCAGCCAGTCGAGCAGTTTCTAACTCCTGGGCGATGGATTTCTTGGAAGCTCGGAGCTCTTTGATGGTAGCGTCCTTCGCTAATATCAGCTGCTTGAGCCTAGTCACCTCATCCGAAGATTCCTGCAGCTTACAGCGTTGGTTGTCCAACTCTTCCATGGTGAAGCGATGACTCCTCTTCAGGATAGTCAGCGAGTTGCTAGAATCACGATACAATCTGTCAAGATTGTCGCGAGAAGTAGCAAGGATACATTTTTCTTCCTGCAAACAAAAGTCAACTCCCTCAAAAACCAAGCAAGTAATAGGAGCACAACAAGGCAAAGCACAGTTTCATAAATCACCTTTTCAGAATTGAGCTGAGCGTGAAGAGAAGAACTCAGTGCATTGGCGTCATCTAAGGCAGCAGAGACCTGAGCTAGTTCAGTCTGACTTTGAGAGTACTTTTCCTCAAAGTCAGTGCACCGCTGAAACAATTCAGCCTGATCTCGGGAATGTTTTTCCTCAAGAGTGGAAATCTGCCGAGTCATACCTAGCAGGAGACAATCAAACAAGAAGGGGTCAGAATGTAAAGCAGTCTACAGTGAAGACAAAGAGAAGCAAAAAAGCACTAACCAGCGTTGGTCGCCTCCAATTCAGAGACACGATGTTGAAGTGACACTGGATTCCAACGTGCAAGAGACGAAGCTACTTCCGGGACAGAAGCACCCTGTAACCGCAGCTGGCTAGCCATTCCGTCCACCAAAGCCTGATGAGGAGAATAGATGAGCGTAATGACAGCAGTTCGTGCAATGTAAAAACCAAGCTAAAATACATCACAATACCTGGAGGTTGGAAAAGAACGAAGGGATCCCCAAATCAGGAGAGATCAATTGATAACCGGGCGTAAGGCCGCCACCCGAAGCAGCTTGCAACGAACCAGCAGGAATCAACTCGGTGCCATCAACAGAGCCCAACAATCGGTCAGCGGGGACACTGCCCTCTAAAGCGACTCCCTGGTCCAAGGCTTGGGCTACCACCATACATCCGGAGTGTGGAGGCGATCCCGCATGAACGTCCATGGAAGTACATGAGGGAGACCCCGCTCGGACACCCTCGGGGGCTGGGTCGTAGTTTGCACTGCCCACTTGAGCCGGATCATCCCCGGCAGCACCCTTGGGGGCTGGGCAGTGGCTTACACTTCCCACCCGAACCAAGTCATCCCCGGCGACATCCTCGGGGGCTGGGCATGTGTCAACACCATCCTTGGGGTCCAAGTTCTCTGCGGTAGCCACTTCTAAGGCTGATGGGCCCTCGGTTACTTCCATGGGACCAGGACAATCCAAGTCAGTCTCCCGACCCTCGAGATCGCGCTCCAAGGTCGACGAGGCACGGGACCAGCATCAAGCACATCAGCACAAACCTCCATCACACCATCATCCACTGGCTCCGATAACAAATCCTCTGGAACCATATCCTCAAGAGTCTGATCAAAGTTGGCCAGGGACAGTTCTTGCAGACCAATGAGAGCAGACAAAGCAGGAGAAGGAACTCCACTACTTTCACCTCTAGCGATGAACTGCCGACTGTTTTTCCGAGTCAAAGGAACTTCATCTTCTTCCTCCTCGTCGTCCACATTAGCAACACAGGCAGCACCCCCACTGGGATCAACAACAGATGGAGCACCCACATTGGGATCAGCAATAGAAGGGGCACACCCATTGGGATCAGCAGCAGATTGGGCACACCCATTGGGGTCAGTGTCAATAAATTCAGTTACAGGCATTTCTTCAGCAACAGGAACCGAAGTACCAGCGTCCCGATCCAAACTGGATACTCGCCGGAGGCGTCTCCTTTTCTTTTTCTGCTCATCAGCAGAAGGATCAGGCTGATTGGCTCAGCAAGGGCGCCTCGGGCGAGTACTGGCAGGCTTCTGAATATCCAAAGTTGTATCAGCCTCTGGGAGGAGCGCCACCACCGATGTCCCAGTAGGAGCAGCATCAGAAGAGTCCTCAGCCAGCAAATCAAGCATAGCACTTATCTCCGCATCGCTAGGATTCAGGGGCACCTCAAAGTGGACCTGCCGTTCATCATCAGGAATCTCCCCGAGCGAGGCAACCAAGGCACTAACTTCTTCAGCAGAGGGTCGCACTCTAAGACCCAAACTGCCATCAGTGACAGGTGGATTCGACACAAAAAGGGAGAAATGGGAAGACCGAGGCCGCGGAGAAGGAAGGGAGCATAAATCACGGACTCATGGGTATCCTCAGTTGGGACAGTAACCCCATGGCAAATCCACCAAGAACAGAGTTCCCTCGGAGGGAGAACCCCGATGGACACAAGGTGGAGAAGTTCGGGCTCAGAGATGACGGACATGTGGTTACCTGCGAAAGGCAACTGGCTGTTGGGGTCGATTGGAGGAATCACCACGGCAGACGAACTCGAGGCTTTCCTCTTGGGCGCCATCTCGATTCTATCGGCGAGCAGAGTGGGAGGCGAATTGCGGAGGGGATTCGGAAGCAAGAAAGCAAGAACTAGGGCACGGAAAGCAGAGGCGGCTAAAAGCGCAGCACTTATGGGATATTCCCGAGACAGATACCGTTTCAAAAAGCGCATAGTCAGCACCCGACGGTTATTTCCAAAACACCGGCGTGCCACGTCATCACCCGACAGTTATTTCCAAAACACCGGTGCGCCACATCATCACTCGGCTATTATCCTCAAAGTGGCCCACGTAGCCTGCTATCGCTCGGCGTTACCTCTACAACGCCGACGTCGTCTTTAAGTCACTCGGCATTACCTCTAAAATGCTGACGTCGCCCTCAAGTCGCTCGGCAGTTGACTCTAAAACTCCGACATCGTGTCAAGTCGCTCGGCATTACCTCTAAAATGTTGACGTCGCCCTCAAGTCGCTCGGCAGTTGACTCTAAAACTCCGACATCGTGTCAAGTCGCTTGGCATTACCTCTAAAATGCTGACGTCGCCCTCAAGTCGCTCGGCATTACCTCTAAAATGCTGACGTCGCCCTCAAGTCGCTCGGCAGTTGACTCTAAAACTCCGACATCGTGTCAAGTCGCTTGGCATTACCTCTAAAATGCTGACGTCGCCCTCAAGTCGCTCGGCAGGTGACTCTAAAACTCCGACATAGTATTAAGTCGCTCGGCATTACCTCTAAAATGCTGATATCGCCCTCAAGTCGCTCGGCAGTTGACTCTAAAACTCCGACATCGTGTCCAGTCACTCGGCGTTACCTCTAAAACGCTGACGTCGCCCTCCAGTCACTCGGCATTACCTCTAAAACGCTGACATCGTCTTCAAGTCGCTCGGCGTTACCTCTAAAACGTTGATGTCGCCCTCCAGTCACTCGGCGTTACCTCTAAAACGCTGACGTCGCCCTCCAATCACTCGGTGTTACCTCTAAAACGCTGATATCGTGTTCAGTCGCTCGGCGTTACCTCTAAAACACCGATGTCGCCCTCAAGTTACTCGGCAGTTATCTCTAAAACTCTGACTTCATCTACAAGTCGCTCGGCGGCTACTTCTAAAAGCATCAGTATGATGCCCGAGTTATTCACTTACTGTCTCAAAGGAATCAACTTCACGAAAAAGCCGGGAAGAGGAATGATTCAAGAACCTCGAGTTATGAATATCAAAGAGTAATCATCACAGAGAAACCAACATCATTTCATTCATTAAAGGGAAGATAACATACTTGCAAATCAACTCATTATGAGTTGATACTTCCCTATTACTACTACTACACTACATTATACTACTCTACACTACTAAATACTACTACATTATTCTAACTATACTACACTAACATCTAAAAGACCAGTGGCATCTAGCCACTGGCCCTGTTGCTGCCGCCGCCGCTGCCGCCCCTGTTGCTGCCCCTGCTGCTGCCGCCACCGCCGCTGCCGCCGCCGTCACCGTCCTTGCTGCCGCTGCCGCCGCCCTTGCCGCTGCCGTCACCGTCGCCACCGCCTTCGTCGTCGTCGTCGTCGTCGCCGTCCTCGTCCTCGCCGCCGCCGTCCGAGTCCTCCTCATCCGAGGAGTACTCCGACTCATCCGAGCCCTCGAGCCCGGAGCGCTCGACGGCCCGGATGTACGTCTAGACCTCCGCCGCGAGCCCCTGGGAGTCGTCTGAGTCGTCAGACGACTCACGCAGGGGGATGGGAGCCGGAGACCCCTCAGACTCAGAGGAGAACTCCTCCTCTGAGTACTCCGAGTCACCAAAATCCTCCGATGGAGGAGTTGGCTCACGCTTGCGCTTGTTGTTCTTGCCCATGGTGGAAGCGAAAGGGAGAGAAGAAAGGCAAGCAACAGAGAACAGCAAGAGATGTGAAAAAGCCGGAGAGACAACGACGTTATTTATAGAAGGAGAAGGCAACCGCTCACCTCCAACCGCGGTCACTGAACAGTCGCAAAGCATTCAATAAGCACTTCAACCCGTCTGAAGACACGTCAGGCGGCTGACGCCGTTTCACGCAACACAACACCCATTGGGACTCCAGTCAACAGCGCGGAGGATATGATTACACCAGCCATCACATCACATTACTACTCAGAAGCAGCCGGCTAAAACACTCAGCGTTACAAGCCGTCCCTTGCCCACACCCATTGGGGGGGGGGGGACGCCCAGGAATTATCAGTATATTTTTCAAAACGGTCACATCTGTGCAGGGCACGCAGTGAATACCTTAAGACAAAAATGAGATATCAGTAAGGATCAGAGGAAAGCCAAATATAGCCAGTGAAGTACAAAATATGGCCGATAGAAGCGACGTGAAGACTAGACAGAGAACGTCCATCAAATGTCCAATCAGTCACAGAGCAAATAAATTACACTACCTAGCAAGATATGGATGGATTGCGAACTCGGCTGCAAAAGACAAAATACATGCTGACCTCTGAAGCATAATATTGATGACATAATGCTGACCTCCAAAGCATAATGCAGATGGCATCATGCCGATTTTTACAAGCAGAAAGGATAATCTTCAGCAAAAAGACACAAAAGGAAGACCTTCGAATGGATTATCCTAAAAAATCCACTCGAAGATCGGGGGCTACACCCATTGGGTGCACCTCCGGTGCACCCCATGGATCATCATTCCAAGCCAAGATAGTGCCGACTTCTAAGGCATGGGGCAAGATTAAAGACAAGGTTGGCCCTCAACCAAAACGCAGGAGTAAAAATGGAAATAATTTCTGGTGAAGACCTTCGAGTAGATTATTTTCTAAAAATCTACTCGAAGCTCGGGGGCTACACCCATTGGGTGCACCTCCGGTGCACCCAATGAACTTCAGGGTCCTACAAAACGAAATGCCGACCTCTAAGGCACAAACACGAAACAAAGCTTCGGTTTACGAGTGATCAAAGCAGGAGGAGACAGTAAGAAGTCGTTTTTCAAATCGTCTGCAAGCCGGACCTGGGATCTTTGGGCTGATTACCTCTAAATTAACCCAAAGATCGGGGGCTTGTCGGGGATAGATATCCCCCGGGTCCACTAAAAGAGTAAAAGACCTCACGAAAGGCCCAAGGGCCCAATAAATCGTAAGGTCATTCTTTCGTGGGCCTGGGGAGGGACAACCAGCAAAGCAGATCGACATGGGGCCGGATTGGTGCAAACCCGGACGACCCACAACGTCGAGCGAGCGACCACAACAGAGATCCGACTTTCCCGCGCTGGAGCCCCCATGCAATGGAGCCATGCGAGGATAAGTTGGCAGAACTACAAGGAGATAAACTCAAACAGTTCACTATCTTTTAGCTACACATTGTTATCATATCCACGTGTATTGCCCCACGGTCGAGTATATAAGGCATAGGGGGCATCCCTTCAGATCGATCGACCCTATTACTTAGCTGCCCACTTCAACTCTCTGCATTCTCAATTCAGAGAGTTCTCTTGTAACCTCATTCACCCAGCATACTCACCAGGACGTAGGGTGTTACGCATCTCTAAGCGGCCCGAACCTGTAAACATTGTCCACTGTCCCTCGTGCAACTGGCATGAACCATTTTGCTACAGTCGTCGACACCGTCCTACTCCTAAAACACCTTGAGGGGCAGCCCCGGGTGTGCGGTCGGACCCAAAACACCGACAGAATTGCCCAACACAAATAATTGGACTAACTAGTTTGCTCTAGTCTATAAGTTCTACAGGTGCCAAAGGTTCACAATAAGCCAATAAAAAGACCAAGAAAAGGGTTCAAAGAAAGAGAGCAAGGGACAACCGAAGTGCGCCCTGGTCTGGCGCACCGGACAGTGTCCGGTGCACCAGGGGACTCCAAGCTGAACTCCTCACCTTCGGGAATGCTCAGAGGCGCTTCGCTATAATTCACCGGACTGTCCGGTGCACCACCGGACAGTGTCCGGTGCCCCAAGGGAGAGCGACTCTGAACTCGCCAGCTTCAGGAATCTGCTCCGCTAAAATTGACCGGACTGTCCGGTGACCCAGCGGAGCAACGACTACTTCGCGCGCAACGGTCGACTGCAACGCATTAAATGCGCGCCTGCGCGCGCAGAGGACAGAGCACACGTGGCACACCGGACAGTCTACAGGACTTGTCCGGTGCGCCACCGGACAGCCAAGTGGGCCCACAAGACAGAGCTCCAACGGTCGAACCCCAACGGTCTGCTGATGTGGCTGGCGCACCAGACAGTGTCCGGTGGCGCACAGGACTGTCCGGTGCGCCATGCGACAGCACACTTCCAACAGCCATATTTTGGTGGTTGGGGCTATAAATACCCCAACCACCCCACATTCATTCGCATCCAAGTTTTCCCACTTCTACACCTTACAAGAGCTAGCATTCAATACAAGACACACCAAAGAGATCAAATCCTCTCCCAATTCCACACAAAGCTTTAGTGATTAGTGAGAGAGATTTGTTGTGTTCATTTGAGCTCTTGCGCTTGGATTACTTCTTTTTCTCATTCTTTCTTATGATCATCTCAATTGTAATCAAGGCAAGAGACACCAATTGTGTGGTGGTCCTTGCGGGAAGTTTGGTTCCCATTTGATTGAGAAGAGAAGCTCACTCGGTCCGAGGGACCGTTTGAGAGAGGGAAAGTGTTTGAAAGAGATCCGGTCTTTGTGACCACCTCAACGGGGAGTAGGTTTGCAAGAACCGAACCTCGGTAAAACAAATCCTTGTGTCACACTCTTTATTCGCTCACGATTTGTTTTGCGCCCTCTCTCTCGGACTCGTTTATATTTCTAACGCTAACCCGGCTTGTAGTTGTGCTTAAGTTTATAAATTTCATATTCGCCCTATTCACCCCCCCTCTAGGTGACTTTCAATTGGTATCAGAGCCCGGTGCTTCATTAGAGCCTAACCGCTCGAAGTGATGTCGGGAGATCACGCCAAGAAAGAGATGGGGACCGGCGAGAAGCCCATTACAAGCCACGGGAAGGCTCCATCGGGAGAGTCCTACAACAAAGGGAAGGGGAAGGAAAAGGAATCCCCTTCACACAAGTTGCGTCGGAGCGGTGACAAGAAGAAGAAGATGAGGAAGGTGGTCTACTACGAGACCGACTCCTCGTCGCCATCCACCTCCAGCTCCGACACGCCGTCCGTAACTTCTAAGCGCCATGAGCGCAAGAAGTTTAGTAAGATCCCCCTACGCTATTCTCGCATTTCTAAACATACGCCATTATTTTCCGTCCCATTGGGCAAACCACCAACTTTTGATGGTGAAGATTATGCTAGGTGGAGTGATATGATGCGATATCACCTAACCTCACTCCACAGAAGTATATGGGATGTTGTTGAGTTTGGTGTACAGGTACCATCCGTAGGGGATGAAGATTATGATGAGGACGAAGTGGCCCAAATCCAACACTTCAACTGCCAAGCCACAACTATACTCCTCACCTCTCTAAGTCGAGAGGAGTATAATAAGGTGCAAGGGTTGAAAAGTGTTAAGGAAATTTGGGACGTGCTAAAGACCGCGCACGAAGGAGACGAGGTGACCAAAATCACCAAGCGGGAAACAATCGAGGGGGAGCTCGGTCGCTTTCGACTTCGCCAAGGGGAGGAGCCACAAGACACGTACAACCGGCTCAAAACCATGGTGAACCAAGTGCGCAACCTCGGGAGCAAGAAATGGGATGACCATGAGATGGTCAAGGTTATTCTAAGATCCCTCGTTTTTCTTAACTCTACGCAAGTTCAATTAATTCGAGGAAATCCTAGATATACACTAATGTCTCCCAAGGAGGTAATAGGGAATTTTGTGAGCTTTGAATTGATGATCAAAGGCTCAAATAAAATCAACGAGCTTGATGGCCCCTCCACGTCCGAAGCACAACCGGTCGCATTCAAGGCGACACAGGAAAAGAAGGAGGAATCTACATCAAGTAAAACACCCATCGACGCCTCCAAGCTCGACAACGAGGAAATGGCGCTCATCATCGAGAGCTTCCGCCAAATCCTCAAACAAAGGAGGGGGGGGAGGATTACAAGCCCCGCTCCAAGAAAGTTTGCTACAAGTGTGGTAAGCCCGGTCACTTTATAGCAAAATGTCATATTTCTAGTGATAGTGATAGGGGCGACGACAAGAAGGGGAGAAGAAAGGAGAAGAAGAGGTACTACAAGAAGAAGGGCGGCGATGCCCATGTTTGCCGGGAGTGGGACTCCGACGAGAGCTCCACCGACTCCTCCTCCGACGAGGATGCCGCCAACATCGCCGTCACCAAGGGACTCCTCTTCCCCAACGTCGGCCACAAGTGCCTCATGGCAAAGGACGGCAAAAAGAAGAAGGTTAAATCCAAATCCTCCACTAAATATGAGTCCTCTAGTGATGATAATGCTAGTGATGAGGAGGATAATTTGCGTACCCTTTTTGCCAACCTAAACATGCAACAAAAGAAAAATTAAATGAATTAATTAGTGCCATCCATGAAAAGGATGAACTCTTGGACACCCAAGAGGACTTCCTAATCAAGGAAAACAAAAAGCATGTTAAGGTTAAAAATGCTTACGCTCTAGAAGTAGAAAAGTGTGAAAACTATCTAGTGAGCTAAGCACTTGCCATGACACTATTGCCAACCTTAGAAATGAAAATGTTAAATTAATTGCTAAGGTTGATTCTAATATTTGTGATGTTTCAATTCCCAATCTTAGAGATAATAATGTTAACTTACTTGCTAAGATTGAAGAATTGAATGTCTCACTTGCTAGCCTTAGGATTGAAAATGAAAAGCTAATTGCTAAGGCTAAAGAACTAGAAGTTTCCAATGTTACTATTTCCGATCTTAAAGATAACAATGATATTTTACGTGCTAAGATTGTTGAACTTAATTCATGCAAACCCTCTACATCTACCACTGAGCATGTTACTATTTGCACTAGATGTAGAGATGTTAACATTGATGCTATTCATGATCATATGGCTTTAATTAAACAACAAAATGATCATATAGCAAAATTAGATGCTAAAATTGCCGAGCATGACTTAGAAAACGAAAAAAATAAATTTGCTAGAAGCATGCTCTATAGTGGGAGACGCCCTGGCATCAAGGATGGCATTGGCTTCCAAAAGGGGGACAATGTCAAACTTAATGCCCCTCCTAGAAGATTGTCTAATTTTGTTAAGGGCAAGACTCCCATGCCTCAGGATAACGAGGGTTACATTTTATACCGTACCGGTTATCCCGAGAGCAAAATTAGGAGAATTCACTCTAGGAAGTCTCATTCTGGCCCTAATCATGCTTTTATGTATCAGGGTGAGACATCTAGTTCTGAGCAATCAACCCATGCAAAATTGCCTAAGAAGAAAACTCCTAAGGCATCAAATGATTCTAACATTTCATTTAAAACCTTTGATGCCTCTTATGTTTTAACTAACAAATCCGGCAAAGTAGTTGCCAAATATGTTGGGGGCAAGCATAAGGGGTCAAAGACTTGTGTTTGGGTACCCAAAGTTCTTGTGTCTAATGCCAAAGGACCCAAAACCATTTGGGTACCTACAATCAATAACTAAACTTGTTTTGTAGGTTTATGCATTCGGGGGCTCAAGTTGGATCATCGATAGCGAGTGCACAAACCACATGACAGGGGAGAAGAAGATGTTCTCCTCCTACGAGAAAAACCAAGATCCCCAACGAGCTATCACATTCGGGGATGGAAATCAAGGTTTGGTCAAAGGATTGGGTAAAATTGCTATATCTCCTGACCATTCCATTTCCAATGTTTTTCTTGTAGATCCTTTAGATTACAATTTGCTTTCGGTTTCTCAATTATGCAAAATAATGGGCTACAACTGTCTTTTCACAGATATAGGTGTTACTGTCTTTAGAAGAAGTGATGATTCAATAGCATTTAAGGGAGTGTTAGAGGGTCAGCTATACTTAGTAGATTTTGATAGAGTTGAACTCGACACTTGCTTAATTGCTAAGACTAACACGGGTTGGCTGTGGCATCGCCGACTAGCACATGTTGGAATGAAGAATCTTCACAAACTTCTAAAGGGAGAACACATTTTGGGACTAACAAATGTTCATTTTGAGAAAGACAGGATCTGTAGCGCATGTCAGACAGGGAAGCAAGTTGGTGTTCATCATCCACACAAGAACATCATGACGACTGACAGGCCACTCGAGCTCCTACACATGGACCTATTCGGCCCGATAGCTTACATAAGCATCGGCGGGAGTAAGTACTGTCTAGTTATTGTGGATGATTATTCTTGCTTCACTTGGGTGTTCTTTTTGCAGGAAAAATCTCATACCCAAGATACCTTAAAAGGATTCTTGAGACAGGCTCAAAATGAGTTCGGCTTAAGGATCAAGAAAATTAGAAGCGACAACGGGACGGAGTTCAAGAACTCACAAATCGAAGGCTTTCTTGAGGAGGAGGGCATCAAGCATGAGTTCTCTTCTCCCTACACGCCACAACAAAATGGTGTAGTGGAGAGGAAGAATAGAACTCTATTGGACATGGCAAGAACCATGCTTGATGAGTACAAGACTTCGGATCGGTTTTGGGCCGAGGCGGTCAACACCGATTGCTACGCCATCAATCGATTATATCTACACCGAATCCTCAAGAAAACATCATACGAACTCCTAACCGGTAAAAAGCCCAATATTTCATATTTTAGAGTCTTTGGTAGCAAATGCTTTATTCTTGTTAAAAGAGGTAGAAAATCTAAATTTGCTCCTAAGACTGTAGAAGGCTTTTTACTAGGATATGATTCAAACACAAGGGCATATAGAGTCTTTAACAAGTCCTCCGGACAAGTTGAAGTTTCTTGTGACGTTGTGTTTGATGAGACTAACGGCTCTCAAGTAGAGCAAGTTGATCTTGATGAGATAGGTGATGAAGAGGCTCCGTGCATCGCGCTAAGGAACATGTCCATTGGGGATGTGTGTCCTAAGGAATCCGAAAAGCCTCCAAATGCACAAGATCAACCATCCTTCTCCACGCAAGCATCTCCACCAACTCAAAATGAGGATGAGGCTCAATATGATGAAGGAGAAGATCAAGAAAATGAGCCACCTCAAGATGACGGCAATGATCAAGGGGGAGATGCAAATGTTCAAGACAAGGAGGATGAAGAACCAAGACCGCCACACCCAAGAGTCCACCAAGCAATCCAACGAGATCACCTCGTCGACACCATCCTCGGTGACATTCATAAGGGGATAACCACTAGATCTCGTGTTGCACATTTTTGTGAGCATTACTCTTTTGTTTCCTCTATTGAGCCACACAAGGTAGAGGAAGCACTACAAGATTCGGTTTGGGTGGTGGCGATGCAAGAGGAGCTCAACAACTTCACTAGGAACGAGGTATGGTATTTGGTTCCACGACCTAATCAAAATGTTGTAGGAACCAAGTGGGTGTTCCGCAACAAGCAAGACGAGCATGGTGTGGTGACAAGGAACAAAGCCCGACTTGTGGCCAAAGGGTATTCACAAGTCGAAGGTTTGGATTTCGGTGAAACCTATGCAGCCGTAGCTAGGCTTGTGTCAATTCGTATATTACTTGCCTATGCTACTTACCATGGCTTTAAGCTTTACCAAACGGACGTGAAAGTGCCTTCCTCAATGGACCAATCAAGAAAGAGGTCTATGTTGAGCAACCTCCCGACTTTGAAGATAGTAAGTACCCTAACCATGTTTATAAACTCTCTAAGGCGCTTTATGGGCTCAAGCAAGCCCCAAGAGCATGGTATGAATGCCTAAGAGATTTTCTTATCACTAATGGCTTCAAAGTCGGAAAGGCCGATCCTACTTTATTTACTAAAACTCTTGACAATGATTTGTTTGTATGCCAAATTTATGTTGATGATATTATATTTGGGTCTACTAATGAATCTACATGTGAGGAATTTAGTAGGATCATGACAAAGAAATTCGAGATGTCAATGATGGGGGAGTTGAAGTACTTCTTGGGATTTCAAGTGAAGCAACTCCAAGAGGGCACCTTCATTAGCCAAACGAAGTATATTCAAGACATTTTAAACAAGTTTGGGATGAAGGATGCCAAGCCCATCAAGACACCCATGGGAATCAATGGGCATCTCGACCTCGACACGAGAGGTAAATCCGTCGATCAAAAGGTATACCGGTCGATGATAGGCTCTTTACTCTATTTATGTGCATCTCGACCGGACATTATGCTTTCCGTATGCATGTGTGCAAGATTCCAAGCCGACCCTAAGGAAGCTCACCTTACGGCCGTAAAACAAATCTTGAGATATTTAGTTTATACTCCTAAGTTTGGGCTTTGGTATCCTAGGGGATCCACATTTGATTTGATTGGTTATTTGGATGCCGATTGGGCGGGGTGTAAGATTAATAGAAAGAGCACATCGGGGACTTGCCAGTTCTTGGGAAGATCCTTGGTGTCTTGGGCTTCAAAGAAGCAAAATTCCGTAGCTCTTTCTACCGCCGAAGCTGAGTATATTGCCGCAGGTCATTGTTGCGTGCAACTACTTTGGATGAGGCAAACCCTTAGGGACTATGGTTACAAATTAACCGAAGTTCCTTTTCTATGTGATAATGAGAGTGCAATTCGCATGGCGGATAATCTCGTTGAGCATAGCCGCACTAAACACATAGCCATTCGGTATCATTTCTTATGGGATCACCAACAAAAGGGAGATATCGAGATTGCATATATTAACACTAAGGAACAATTAGCCGATATCTTTACCAAGACACTAGATGGACAAACTTTTAACAAACTTAGGCATGAGCTAAATATTCTTGATTCTAGGAATTTCTTTTGATGTTTTGCACACATAGCTCATAAATATACCTTTGATCATATCTCTTTCATGTGCTATGACTAATGTGTTTTCAAGTGGATTTCAAACCAAGTCATAGGTGTATTGAAAGGAAATTGGAGTCTTCGGCGAAGACAAAGGCTTCCACTCCTCTCCATAACTCATCCTTCTCTGTCGCTCCGAGCAACTCTCCGTCTTTGGTATAATCTTCACTCATGTTTTTATTTGCCAAAGGGGATAAAGTAGTTTTACCAAGGGCTTATATTTCACTCAAAGTATCCGTTTTTGGCGATTCATGCCAAAGGGGGAGAAAGTATTAGCCCAAAGCAAAAGGACCGCACCACCACCTTATTTTAAAATGAAGTTTTTCAAATTGGTATCTTATTATATTCAAAAGGGGAGAAAGTAGCACCTTCAAAAAATGATATCTTAAAACCCTCTTGAATACTAAAAGGAGGAATTTATTGAGGGGAGTTTTGTTTTAGTCAAAGGAAAAGCATTTGAAACAGGGGGAGAAAATTTCAAATCTTGAAAATGCTTCTCAAAATCTTATTCATTTACCTTTGACTATTTGCAAAAGGACTTTGAAAAGAATTTGCAAAAACAAAACATGTGGTGCAAGCATGGTCCAAAATTTTAAAATTTTTAAAAAAACAATCCATGCATATCTTATGAAATTTTATATTGGCTCAATTCTAAGTAACCTTTGCACTGACATTATGCAAACTAGTTAAATTATGCACTTCTATACTTGCTTTGGTTTGTGTTGGCATCAATCACCAAAAAGGGGGAGATTGAAAGAGAATTAGGCTTACACCTATTTCCTAATTGATTTTGGTGGTTGAATTGCCCAACACAAATAATTGGACTAACTAGTTTGCTCTAGTCTATAAGTTCTACAGGTGCCAAAGGTTCACAATAATCCAATAAAAATACCAAGAAAAGGGTTCAAACAAAGAGAGCAAGGGACAACCGAAGTGCTCCCTGGTCTGGCGCACCGGACTGTCTGGTGCACCACCGGACAGTGTCCGGTGCACCAGAGGACTCCAAGCTGAACTCCTCACCTTCGGGAATGCTCAGAGGCGCTTCGCTATAATTCACCGGACTGTCCGGTGCACCACCGGGCAGTGTCCGGTGCCCCAAGGGAGAGCGACTCTGAACTCGCCAGCTTCGGGAATCCGCTCCGCTAAAATTCACCGGACTGTCCGGTGTAACACCGGACTGTCCGGTGAGCCAGCGGAGCAACGACTACTTCGCACGCAACGGTCGACTGCAACGCATTAAATGTGCGCTTGCGCGCGTAGAGGACAGAGCACGCGCGGGTGGCACACCGGACAGTCTACAGGACTTGTCCGGTGCGCCACCGGACAGCCAGGCGGGCCCACAAGACAGAGCTCCAGCGGTCGAACCCCAACGGTCTGCTGACGTGGCTGGCGCACCGGACAGTGTCCGGTGGCGCACCAGACTGTCCGGTGCGCCATGCGACAACACACTTCCAACTGCCATATTTTGGTGGTTGGGGCTATAAATACCCCAACCACCCCACATTCATTGGCATCCAAGTTTTCCCACTTCTACACCTTACAAGAGCTAGCATTCAATACAAGACACACCAAAGAGATCAAATCCTCTCCCAATTCCACACAAAGCTTTAGTGATTAGTGAGAGAGATTTGTTGTGTTCATTTGAGCTCTTGCGCTTGGATTGCTTATTTTTCTCATTCTTTCTTGCGATCATCTCAATTGTAATCAAGGCAAGAGACACCAATTGTGTGGTGGTCCTTGCAGAAAGTTTGGTTCCCATTTGATTGAGAAGAGAAGCTCACTCGGTCCGAGGGACCGTTTGAGAGAGGGAAAGGGTTGAAAGAGACCCGGTCTTTGTGACCACCTCAACGGGGAGTAGGTTTGCAAGAACCGAACCTCGGTAAAACAAATCCTCGTGTCACACTCTTTATTCGCTCACGATTTGTTTTGCGCCCTCTCTCCCGGACTCGTTTATATTTCTAACGCTAACTCGACTTGTAGTTGTGCTTAAGTTTATAAATTTCAGATTCGCCCTATTCACCCCCCTCTAGGCGACTTTCACATGGCGACCGCCCTCCCGCCCGCCCTACCGCCCGCACGCCGCAATCCCGCCCGCCCGACGCATGCCGCACGCCCACCTAGCGTGACCCGTGGAACCCTGCAGCCGCCCCCGAACCAGCCCAAAGCGAGATCGGAGGGGCACGAGCGCCACTACCTTGATCCCGCCCGCTCCTCCCCAGATCTCCTCGCCATTGTCGCTGCCATGCCCGGATTCGCGCCCTGCTCGCCCAGATCCGACCGTGACTTTGATTTTCCAACCGACGCAGGAGCGGTGGGTCTGACCGGTCGCGACCCGCCTTCTCATGGACGCTTGCTGGTGTGGTTTGCTGATCAAAATGGGGATGGTGGCGGGCTCGCACAACCGCAACGAGTTCGTCATGATCTGCCATGACGGTGATGCGCCGGGCCCGGTACATCCAGCCAATCCAGTGCTGCCCTCGCTGCCTGCTTCAGATTCAGTTTCTAGCGGCTCATGACGTGCGCGCGCGTCTGTCACTGGATCTGGGCCGAGGTGTTAGTCTTTAGTCTAACGCTTGGGGTTTGCCCCTCAAATGCGGTCGCTTCTGCGTGTCTCTGCTCGTAGATTTTGCCTGTCCATTTCAGCGATGCTTCCGTTGCGCCGTGTAAGTCACCAGATCAGACATGTCCTCCTGGCAATTTCTAAACTGTTCGTGCTCGGTCCAATTCTTCGAACAGTTGCCAAATCGGCAATAGGTAATGATATATTGTTCATGTTTCGCTGTCTTGGAGATCCAGTGAAATGGAGCCTCAGATTGTTTAGATCCCTGTGTTTACCCATGCCTCAACAATTTCTTGTCATAATTACCATGGACCGACGGTGAATTAGATCCTTCTTTGCCCTGTTGCAGCGTGCCTTTGTTTATGACTACTACACCATTGAATTAGTTCATCTTGTGTAAATTCAAAATTACCTTCCTGGCATTTTGATCTTAGCCTCGACTTCAAGACTAATAGACACCTGATCGCAGGTTGATTTTATAGTCTGTTGCTCACCAGTAAAGTGCATGAGTCACTGAGGTGTCCTCTAATGCTGAATTTCTAATTGCATGTGTGCTGACTTTGTCGTTATCTCGCTAATGCAGGCTAAGCCCACAAAGAGTGCGATTGGGCAGGTCTGCCAGATTTGTGGTGACTCTATAGGTGTTTCAGCCACTGGCGGTGTCTTTGTTGCCCGCAATGAGTGTTCCTTCCCTGTCTGCCGCCCAAGCTATGAGTATGAGCGCGAGGGGAACCAATGCTGCCCCTAGTGCAAGACTAGATACAAGAGACAAAAATGTTGGTTTCCTGACAACTTCTTTGAGTGTGTGTAACTTGTATGAAGCTAGCATGACGGAGTTCACATCACATGCTTACTTTACGTGAATGAAAGGTTCCAGGCTTGCAGCATAGTGGATATGCCTTATGATAATGACATTCAACAGCCTAGATTAAGCCATCTACTTCATTTTATTCTCTATAACAGTAATTAACGAATTCTTCTTACTTCCTCTGCACCTACAACTACGACGGTAAGCGACCACGCCCCTCGTTCCAAGATGAATCTGACACGCAATCTTGTGCTCATGGTCGTCATGCGTCGTTTTTTCTGTTTCGTCAGGGGACTACAAGGACAAGGATGGAGTCAAGGGCCTATGCGTCGTGGGCGCCATCAACAACTGTACCTCCCAGCTCCCCACCTATGGGAGATCTTCTCCCCCATAATGTAATGTCGCTACTCTGCTACTCGTATGTGCATGCTCCAATTCTGCAAAGTTTTGGACAATTTGTCATTAACAGTCATGAACGTTGCTTTTCTGCAGTGCAGATAATATAACACAAGCGCTCATGTTCCTCTCGCACTTCATCAGAGACATACACTAGGTAGTACAAACCGCAAGCAAGGTTTGATGTGCTCTATTTGGTGTGTTTGATCAGATCAACAATGTGGCTGATCGCTCATGCTACTGACTGCTAACACAACTACTACCTGTACTCCATAGCCACTTCACTCCGACAAAGGAGGGAACACCGTCGACTTCCACTGGTACACAAGGAAGACTGTTTTACACTATGTACGTACGTCAAATACTGGACATCATCAGTCATGATCTTGAAATCTATAGGAACCTGGATGCTAGGGCATGCTCTGTTTTGTTCACTAATTGCCCGGTTTGGAACGCCAACATCATCTAGCCGACTAAAGACGACTTCTATGGAGACAGCGTAGCCGGTTACATCGACACACTGAAGAAAAACATAATGATATGGAACTAGGATAAGAGTTTTCTATAGATAGAGAGAAAGAGAGAAGCTAAATGTTAATTATTCAGACCTTTATTCGCTCGGTAGCACAGAGAATGGTCGGAGAAGTGTCCAGTTGGGAAGCATGCGGCAAGAACGAAACTGTATGTCCAGATATGTATATATGCTTTGCTTCACATTCAGATTTTTTGTGCTTGGGCATTTAATTGATCTTTGTATGTTGTTGCATCGAGTGTTTTTTCGTTGATTAATACAGTAATTTTCATAATTTTCTTTATGTTTCAAATCCTTCGTAAAGTAAGATTACTCTCTGAGTTTTTTACTGGTTATAAATAAATATCGCAAGATATGCGTCTGAGAACATCATTGCATCATGCCACTGGGCATACAAGGGTGTTGAGGAAGACTCAACCCTAGAAGGTACTACTAATACTAGCACATTACTTTTTTAATTAAGGTAATGCCTACATTCCTGTTATGTAGTACGCACACCGGATTTGTATTGTTGCCGTACTATTGATTCATGATTTTAACTTGAGGGGGCAAGAATATGCTAATTAATTTGTGTTTATGTTCTTGGTGCAGATCCCTATTTCTTATAAATCTTATCTCTACTATTCCATTCACCTCTCTCTCCTCTCCCACATTTAAACGGTAAAAATCTAAAATTATGCAAAAATAAAGATTAATAATTTGTGAGTCGTGGCAACGCACGAGCACCTGACTATGTTTGGTTAATGCATGTCTGATTTCTATTGACGAGTGTTTCAAACAACAGCTGTAGGTTTGGGGCAGTCAACTTTGTGTAGGCATTGGTGGTGACCCGTTCAATATCACATATACACATTTTGAGATTAAGGCCTCATATTTTAAACAAAAGCCTTCCTTTTTTAAATCTATTATGAAATATTTTGTCATGGATTTTGTACTTTGCTCTGTGGAATTAATCCCTTGTCTGGCATTATCTAGTACTTGAATACTTAAAGTGTATTTTTTTATTCCAAATGCTACATACATATGTTTTTCAGTCAACACAACTCCATCTCATTTTGTAGTTTTCTTAGTGTTCAATACTATTTGGATTCTATTAAGTCAGAAATAGCAAAGATAACATAGAAAGGTGGACTTCCAAATGCAGAAGCAATTGGAAAATTGTACATCTTATGCAACTTGATCAAACTGTTATATTTTAGATCTTTTGTTTAGCATTTTTTAATCCACATGTATTTCTCTATCATATAAAACTCTATATTGATTTTTTAAAATAATTTATATGAATTTGATAATGTTTGTCACAACTCACACGAATTCTGTATACCATAATGAATTGATGGTTGAGAGACTATGCACGAGACATGCAAATTAACAAAACTCATACAAGCGTCGAACAGTGTGCTGATGATGATCAGAGACACAAGGGCAGCACATGATCAGGTCTTAACATGTTTGGCTTCCGAACAGGCTTTTCTCCAGATCCCCAAGGAAGAAGAAGATCCGGTCAGATATATGTCGATGCTCATCCCAACGTACATAAGCTATCAATGGTATTATATGTTCCCGTTGCAACGCACGGGCACACAACTAGTAGAAGTATGATGTGGACGGGCCGGTCGAGCTCCTTTGCTCCCAGCTTTATTATATAAGAAAGAATAGCTTGTGACTCTCCAAGTTCAGTGAAGCAGGTGCACCATGCGTTTTGAGGGGTTTATTCGAGTATGTTACATGTATGCATGTTTGTAAAGCCATTTTTGTTTTTCTCACCATGTGCTTATTTATTTAACTACCAGCTTTAGACATGCTAGTTACTTCTCTGTGAAAGTTTTGGAAAGGTTTATGTCCACACCTAGTGAGGCCTCCTTTGGAACAATGGAAAAGCGAAGGAATTTTGAAGAATTGGAATCTTATAGTAATTTTTTCTATGTAACCCTTTGGAACAAAGAATTGAGTTCCTACAAATCCTATAAACTTTCTATGGAATGAATCATTGTAGTGAAATATCGGAGGGTTTCTAACATAAGGTCCAAAGTCTTAAGAATTTTTCTATAGAATTGCAAGTATCATATAACTATATTCCTACATTTTTACTATACCTATGTTTTACCAACCCTACATTCAATGGAGGCCTTAATGTTGAGCTTACATGGCTTTATTTTCAAAATTCAGATAAAACAAGAATTGAGGCCCAGGTAAAGGCTGGTAAAGGTTGCTGAAGCTGTTGCACATTTAAAACTAGAGGAAAATATGAGGATGAAACACGAGCAAGAAAGAAAGGCTGCACGACTATCAGTGCACATGGTACTTCCTGCTCACCATTTTTATTACTTGAAAAATGATGTGCTTGATGTCACGTTATAGTTATTCACGTTGTTCGCCTTGTATGTAGATGAAGAAGACCGTAGATATTGACAACAATGACTTCCTCCAAGCAAATTAATCGTGGACTTTGTCCATGGGATTGAGTTGCCATAGGGCTTAGGGAGCCTAATAGAGGCACTTGGCCTATTCATGAAGGATGGTTGAATATGAAAAACAAAATAAATAATTATAATTAACTGAACATATTTATCGATTAGGTCTTGTTCGGTTGCATATGGATCAAAGGGATTGAGGGAAAATAAAATCATGTTCTATTTAATTTTGACTTGTATAGGATTTAATTCCTTTTTAACTGAATAAGCCCTTATGTGTATTGCATATACTAAGTTTGTCAAATCTCTCTCGATTTGTAATGTAACAATGTAGTTCTGCTTGTAATGGTTCAATCAAGGGCTGTACCCTTAATGGTTCGTACTCTTTTGGGATGGTACGGGGCGTGGAGGACCCACCCGTGATAGTAGTGGGTGTTTCGGTTAAGCCATTCTCAATAGAGGTTTTATAATAGATTCCATGACATTAATTAGTATGCTACATAAGATTTTTGAAGACATATCATTATATTTATATGAAATAGGTGAAACTAGTTTTGTAACTATGAAATTATGTCAATCCGTTTCTAAGTTATCGGAAAGCGCGTGAAATAACAATTGAGATTAATTTATTTTACCTCCATATATTTTATTTGTTCATATTAGTTATTTAGATGCAGTATTTAAGTTACATGTTATCTATAAAATTGTGTTATAAAACTTTTAATCGAGAGAACATATTTTATTCTTCATTTCATTTTATTCTTACTGATGTAGTAACATTAGTTTTCTAAATGTGATGAAACTAGTGAGGATGGCCTTGAAATGTCAGTATTCCCCCAAAGAAGGGAGTACTAATTCCTAAAACACGTTTCGGGGCGAAGCAATTCTATCCTCATCAATCATCGGTAGGGTTCCGGCGATTCCCCATGGCCGGCCGCCACCGAAACCCGCTGCCACCTTCCTACCCCCGCGCCGCCGCTGCCGCCGCCGGCAACCATCTGCCTCCCCCGCTTCACCCCCACCTCCCGCCACACCATCCCCTCGACGACTACCGCGACCCGCCGCGCCTCCCCCCGCACCACCATATCGACGACTTCCGCGATCCGTCCCGCCTGCCGCCTGGCCACCCCGACAGCTTCCAGGAGCCGCCGCCACCGCATCTTCGTCATTTCGTGGGCCACGGCCACGGCGGTGCCGGTGGCCCCCTGCCACCTCAGCCGCATGTGGTAGCAGCGCTGGAGGAGCGGCTGGGCGCCGAGATCGACGAGGCGCATGCGCTGCTCGCGCAGAACCAGCGACTGGCTGCGACCCACGTGGCGCTCGTGCAGGAGGTCGCTGCCGCGCGGCACGAGCTCGGCCGCACCGCGAACGCGCTCACTTCCGCTCAGGAGGAGAGCGACCTACGCCTTCGCGAGGTGCGGACGCTCTCCTTGTATATTCATTTCTATGCGTTGCAAATTAGGGCACTTATCTGGAAGCAGCTTGCTCAAATTGAATCAGCAACTGAAGCTATCCAGATCCCTGGAGGCTCTTATATGTTTGTTTGTTTGGTGTCTATACACTCCTAATTTTCTCCCAGTCTTGCAAATTTTGGGCTAAACTTGTATATTTTGCGTTGCATTGGATCTATTTGGTTCTGGTGATGTGAACTTTTAACTTTTATTGCCATTTATAATTTTTTTCTTTGTTTAGATTTATGACATCTCTGCACTATATTTGCAAACCTCGGTCACTAAAATCACACAAATGATCACACTGTGTATGCGTGCCATTTTTTTTGGTTGCATAGCATAGTACCAGCAGTTGGGGAAAAATGAGACGAGATATAGAAGTTTACCTCATTACCGTTACCTGGATGCATGTCCCTTTTTTTTGCGAGCTAAACACACTCGCACCTATGTTAGATTCTGATACCTGTTTTTGATTCCAAGTGTTTTTTCCTGTGTCCCCAGAAAATACGCTGAATCAGACACTGTCACCGAATTAGACACTAGCACCTGCACTTATGTCCATCTGACACTATATATAAATTGAAAAAGAGAGAAGTTTGACTCATATCATGGTTTAATAGACCATGGTCGCCTAAGTAGGTTTGGTGTCTGCCAAGGCAAGGAGGGATCTAGTACCTTGGTACTGGCAGGCTAGGTTTTTACTTCTTGAATAGTGGAGGAGAGAAACCACATAATTAGAACCCTGGATTTATATTTATCTTCATGTCCATGTCTATGCCATTGTCAAATTGTGGAAAGTTTGCCAGCTTGCATTAGATTGGGACATCACATCTTTTGACCTCATCGTCTTCTTGCATGTAAATAATGGAGATACATTTTTGAGAGACAGAGAATAACGGGTAAAGATGGGGAGAAGATGAAAGCACGTCAACGAAGGCAACTACATTAGACAAGCTAGATACTGCAGAATACATGCTTACTAGTTAGTTGCTCGTGCATCGCCACAGTTTCTATATATATCATATATGGTTTCTTTGTATAACACAAACCAACATGAACTGTAGTGGTTAGAGACGAGTGCTTTGTTCCTAGAGACCATGGTTCGAATCCTAGTGGATGCGCCTTTTTTTGATATTTCGTGAGCGCGTGGGAAACTCTGGCTCTGCACGCGTGGATGAGGGGAACAGACGTACGAAGGGAGAAACTCCCGCTTTATATTAGTAGAGATAGAGATAAAGATAGAGGTGTATGTATTATGTAGGTCATTTTCCTTAATGTTTGATGTTAGCACCGTCTCAAAATTTTAACATGTCCCAGTTTCCAAATTCTGTGTCATACAGCCCATACACTTATCCTAAGCGATCTGTTAGATTTCTCAATACACTGCCTCCACCTTTCTAGAGATCCAGAAGTCCTATATGGATTCTTTGTTCATAGGAGCTTCTCAAGCTCTATATTCACACTACTGATAGAAACTCTACTAATTCTAGTCGAAATGTCTTGTTTCCGCACTTATGTTTTTTTTCTTAGAATACGGTAACACATGCATGCTTGTTTTTCTCTCTTTTTTTGCCAACATCATGTGAAGCCACAAAATTAACTATGTGTATTTTGCTTTCAAAACCAACCCATGTTCAATCATGCTATATTTTAAATTAGTTAAACTTGTATGTATGTGATAGGATAAGTCCTATGCCTATGTTAGCATCTTATCTTCTAACTTATCCCTACTTTAGTAGTTGGAATCTTATCTCTACTTTCAGTTGTAACAAACCAGTTGGTTGTCCTATATATTTAACCATAATTGCCCATGGTTCATAGAGTGGCATAAGAGGGACAAGGTCTCGAGGTTTTGTGTTCATTGAGCGGATGCAAGCGCCAGTCGTGCAAGAGGGACAAGGTTCCTCGTATGGACAGAGGCGTAGGTGGCGATGTCATAGGCGAGTGCATGGCTACCCGAGACGACATCTGCCACAAGTGCGGCAAGACTGACCATTGGGCCAAGGGCTATCGGTAGGCGAAGCACGACAACTAGGCACATGTCACACAAGCGCAAGAGGGTGATGAGCTGGCTCTGTTCCTAGTGCATGGGACATCACTTCCACCCACTACATGATCGAGTGGCTGGAGTACTTCGATGACCTGGACTCCGATGTGTGAGGCTTTGTTAAGTTTTGGGACACCTCCGCCATAGAGATAATGGTTTTGGCTCAGTCGTCTTCACTGCAAGACTAACTAGCACCAATCGCTCACTGGTGTCTACTAGATCCCCACGTCGAGGAACTCCATCATTAGTTTGGGATAGCTAAGGTGAATAGAGGAATCAATCGCCTCTATGTTCTCCATGTGCAGGTGGCGCAACACCACAATGACGATGCATGGTGGCGGCACGAGTGCTTTGAGCACCTTAAATTCGAGGCATTGAGGCAACCGGACAACAAGGAGATGGTGCGTGCCATGTCGTTGTGTCGAGCACATGGAGCAGTTCTACGACACGTGCGTGTTGACAAAGCAGTGGTGACTCTCCTTGCGCCAAGCAAGCTACCACACAAAGGAGAAGCTAGAGCTCATGCACGGGTGACCTCAACGGTGACAGTGGCTACCATGGAGGCCGTTGCTACTTCCTCCTCGTCGACGATGTGTCCCACTACGTATGTGTTGTCCTGCTCGACACCAAGGCAACTGCCATGGGCACCATCAAGCTATTGCGGAGGAGTGCATACACAAGCTTCGGGTGTTGCTCACGTACAACGACGACTAGTTCGTGGTGATCATCAATGACTTGGTGATCATCGGTGCTAAGAAGAGGTGGAGGCGTTCAAGGTTGATATGATCGACCTGGGGCCACTCTCCTTTTACTTGGGGATTGATGTCCACCAGGACAGCTCCGACAACTCACTCCACCAGACCGCCTACACCAAATGCATTGTAGAGCTAGGTGGGCTCATCGACTTCAACCCAACCTACACTCCCATGGAGGAGAGGCTGAAGTTGAGCCGTGATAGCACGACCAGGGGCAGGCCCAGGATTTAGAGAATGGGTATTTGAAATTGTACTAGAGAGAAAAAAATTGGATGGCTTAAAGCCTATCCTAATAGCCTTTTTTACTAGAGAGTAAACTAAATCATAACTCATGTAAAAATAATAGGTCATGAGATGATGTTGTTAAACACTAAACATATTAAAGTATTAAATATAGAGAACATTAAATAGTATAAGAAAGCTTACATATTACAAGACAACCTTCCGATCCTTCAAGCTTTGAAATTGAGTGATAATGTCTTCATCCTTGACTTGCAAGAAGAATTGTCTTTCAATAAAAGTAACCAAGCATCCATTTAATTTTTTTTTTGTCCCATCTTGCTTCTTAGCTTATTTTTTATGAAGTTCATTGAAGAAAAGATTCTTTCAACACCAGCAGTTGCAACAGGAATTTGTTGTTATCTTTGAACAGATAGCAAACAAAACAATATGGGACAGATGGAGCAACATTATCGTTCTTTTTTGCAGCAGCTCTTGCTAAAAAAGCTCTCAAATCAGTGGTAGCACTGCTCTTTCTCTTCATTTTCAAATCTGCAAATAAATCACAATACACTCAATTCAATGCCTAGTCTAAAACAAATTAAACTAGCACATTGTACACCAGAGTTACGGAACAGAATGACTGTTGACTCAAATATTTATTTTGTAACGGTACATATGGATTATGGAGACGTAAGTACTAAGTATTAAAGTGATTGATACATGTTATTATGCTAACAGTACATATGAGAAAAAGATGGTAAAAATGCAATCACATAAAATATCTAAATGTAAACAAGTGCTAATAGTAGACACTGATACACATACACCTGAATTCTGATGACCTGTAGGCTGCAGCGGGGATCAACAATCTTGGTATGGATCCATGGCTGTTGGTAAGACGTTGGCTATAACTTGCATGTCGCCGACTCGCCGTGGGCCGTAGCACTAGCTGGCTAGCTGCAGGTCGCGACGTTGTCCAGCGCTAGCTGTAGGTTGTCGCAGGCCACGCGCAGCCGCTCCCTTCCCGATCCTTGTGGTCGCGTTGCCGCCGTCTTTCTGTTGGGATTAGGGCTGCGTAGGCTTCAGACGCGCAGAGCGCCAGAGCCAGAGAGGAGGGGGCAGAGAGCAGTCCAAGCTAAAATCGGATGGGCCTGATGGGCCGCACGACAGATAAAGGGAAGGAGGTCGGTACAAAGGAAATTGTGGTCCAAATAGCTATAAAACACTACTATTTTATGTTCTTTTACAATATTTCGGTGTATAGCATAGCATATATACGTATACGTGAATTTTTTTTTGTTAAAAATAATGGGTATTCAACTGAATACCCTTGATTCAATGTGGGCCTGCCCCTGAGCACGACGGAGATGGACGTGACACAATACTGGCGCATTGTGGGCAACCTTTGCTACCTTGTCCACACACAGTTGGATTTGGCGTTTGCCATCGGCTATGTTAGTTGGCTCATGCATTGACCGGCTACAGAGCACCAGCAGGCCGTCAAGAGGACCCTACGTTACGTCATGGGTACTTCTGACTTCGGCTTGCACGACTCGAGGTGTCCCATTGCTGTGCACTTCATCAGCGACCACAGCGGCGACATCGATAGGATCAAGAGCACATGTGGGGCTGTTCTTCCTCGGCAAGTGTTTGATCAGCTAGCAGTCAGTCAAGTAGAAGGTGGTGGCTTTGTGCAGCTGCGAGGCAGAGTACATTGCTGTCAGTTCTGCCTCCACTCAGGCTCTCTGGTTGGCTCAACTGCTGGGGTGATCTCCTTGGCAGACGCTAAAGCAGTTGAGCTTAGGGTGGACAAAAAGCCTGCCTTGGACTTGGCGAAGAATCCCATCTTCCATGAGCGCAGCAAGCACATTCGGGTCAAGAACCATGTCATCAGGAGCTGCTTGGATGAGGGGAGTGTCAAGGCCAACTACAAAGCACTCAAGACCAGCTCGTTGATTTTTTTACCAAGTCACTTAGGAGGGTCAAGTTTAGGAGCTTCATGCTAGAATTGGGATGGTTCAGATCCCTCCAGTGGCGCAACACAAGACTTAGGGAGAGAATGATAGGATAATTCCTGTGATGATAGGTTAAGTTCAGTGCCTATGTCATCATCTTATCTTCTACCTTATCTCTACTTTAGTACTTGGAATTTTATCTCTACTTTCAGTTGTAAGTTGTAACGGACCACTTGGCACTTGGTCCTATATATGTAACAATAACCGGCCATGGTTCAGTGTGGCATAAGAAATAGAAAAAAACTGTTCCAAACCTGTGTTCAACTCCAACACTATGTGCATTTTTCATGAAATCGCATAGTTTTGTAGGTTTGAAATTATATAGCAGGAATAATTTAGATTTTATGTTTTATCTTTGAGGTAAAGCCCCAGTTTTCAACCGATATTTTCAAATGCATGCATCATATTTTATTATGTAAATTCATGTATCTCTGAACCTGCCTGACTTAGTTCAATAAGATAGTTCTGTTCATGTCAAATAAATTAATTTATGGTTCTTTTGGTTGTAATATTCAAAATAATTTTAATAGGTTTATGAGAGGTCACTGAAGATGGAAGCAGAGCTTCGGGCAGTACATGAAATGAGAGCAGATCTTGCCCAAGTTCGTATGGACATTCAAAACCTGGGTGCAGAGAGGCAGGAACTCATGGGCCAAGTTCAGGGATTAACACAAGATTTGGCTCGGTCTGCAGAAGACTTGCAGAAGGTATCTGCATTAAAATCTGAGATCCAAGAGATCAAACATGAAACACAACATTTGAGGTACATTCTGTTAAATCTTTGACCTACTCTTTTTTGAATATAGAGAAGGTTTAAGGATTTTTGGCATGCATACAAACTCGTTATTAATGATGCAATTATGCACAAGAGAAGCAATGATGCGCAACCTGTGTATCCGAGAAAAAAAATCATTATTAATGTTTTATCTGCTCTTCCCTGCTTTGGCTTACGCCTTTAGCTCTTCCCAAGCAGCATTTATGAGTGAACATTGTCATTGTTCCCTTCCTTTTCACCTGGACAACCTAGTCAAAACACCCCTCACTCGAAACTGGAATGATATGTTCAAAAAGGGATTTGATGGAATTTTGATTGTATGTTGAGTAATAGAGAGAAAGGCGAATCTGCAATGAATACCTTTGCTTTTATTCAACTGTATGGCATTTGTTATGACCCAATATGCAGATCTTGTATTGAGCTTGAGAAGAAAGGATATGCAGAGAGTTATGAGCAGGGACAGGAGATGCAGAAAAATTTGATTTCAGTGGCTTCTGAGGTGGAGAAACTTCGAGCTGAGGTTGCTAACGCGGAGAAGAGGTCACGGGCCATTGTGTCTGCAGGCAATCAAGGTATGATCTAAGTAGGAGGTTATCTATTTTTAGTATATCGCTTCTGTTCCAAATGTCTGCTACGTATGTGATCAATTAGGTGACATGACCTTGTCAACAAAACTACCCAAGTTTTAAGATAATGCTCCAAAAGATTGCTTCCAGAGTGATTGTGAATTTGAGAGTTGAAAAATCTATATGCTAAAACCTAAGCTATCCATATATATTAGTGCTGAACTATCAGCCTGTTGTAAAATGTGATGTGTTAGCTGATTCGTGATCTGACTATAGGCGAAGTTGATTAGTAATCTGGCATAGTAGGTGAAACTGGTTTGTAATCTGGCATAATAGGCGTAGGATTACTAGGTGAAGCTGATCTGTCTCTGTGTCAGGGATTGATTTACTGACCGGAAAGTCCAGTTTCTCGGTAAAATATTTTGTTACCGCTCAAGTACGAGAGATGTTTCTCGCTACGGTTTTTGGTGTTTTCCGATTCTAAATTAAAAAAAATATGAAGTCAATATTTTTTAGTCAAAATGAAATTTCGCTACAGTAAAAACGAAAAGGTAATCCCTGCTCTGTTTATGTGGCATGTGTGCTACTCATAATGCAGCGACTATCCTGCAGGTTATAATGGAAGCTATGGGAACCCCAAGGCCAATTATGCTGCAAACCCTTATAACTCTGGATATGGCATGAATCAAGTATTCCATCTGGCCTGTACTTTATCATCTGCAGAACTAGTCCTCACATCCCTTCTCATTTGAAGCTGTTTCTCTATTGCAGGCAACTGCTGCCACTGATTCTGGTTCTCAGTATGGAACTGGTGCAACGCATGGTTCTTGGGGTGCCTATGACTTGCAAAGGGCGTCCGGGCGTAGATAAGTACTGCGAATTCGTCAGGTCTTTCACGGAAGCTTTGGCCATGCCTCTATGATTGTTGTGGTGGATCAGATGTTGAACAGGTGGGGCACAGGTATAGATGAATAGCGCACACATTTGCTTTAGTTTAGCTTCTATCGGCCTGTGCAAGGGAACATATATCTGTTGCATCGAGTGTCAATGTATTGGAAGTTTTCTATCGAGCATGAATATATTAAGGATACGAGCGTCGTGATGTTTAACTAATTATTATTAGTTCCCCTCACTCTCACCCAAGAAAATAATAATGAAACTTTGAACTAGTTAGGTGGTTATTAGGTCTATATAAGTTGAACTGGACATTTTAACATGATATATACATGGACGGGATTCTTAGGATCGTACACAGCCCAAGTAAGATGATGAGCAGCCGATTTTAAGATGAATTTCTATGTTGTCACAGCGATATCACTAAAAATCTCGTACGCCGTGAGTTCATCCAAATGTTCTCCGCTACTTAACCGTACAATGAGCCTTTAGACGACTACCATGGCTGAAACAGGCGGAAAACAACTTCGACATAGCCCACATGAAAAAAAGAATCCTGCAGTTAGTAGACGGGTCAAAGCTCTGATGGCCGAATGGTATCATTAATAACTACAGATACACGCTAACGAAAAAGGTGCGAGAATCAATTTACACTCGAAAGACCTTACAGCAAGGCGGTTTAGAGCAACTTAAAAAAAGCCCTAAACTAACCCGAAAATCAATATTAGGAAAACAATCACTTTTTCGTTGCTCCAATAGCTCCCTCTTCCTTCGCCCCAAAGCATCGCGTCTCTCATTTATCGTCTCCCTTCTCTCATATTTTTGTGTGATGGTTGCTTCCGCAATCTGGTCGTCCGTGCTTGTCTCCCATGTGTTTTTGCCGCCCGCGTGGTCTTGGTGGCGGCGACGAGAAGCAAGCGTGCTTTTCTGGAGCAAATCTCCTTGGAGCTTTTGCATGCGCGACTTGCACAGGCGTGTGACCCATGTACGAATGCACATTTGAGGTGTTCTTTTTTTTAATTTAGGTCAATTTTCAGCATTTGTTTACAGGAGCTGTTGGAGTATACAGGTTAAGAGCACCCCTGAATATATTTAGCTTGTCCCAATAATCATTTTTGGAGGAAACTTTTTAGCATTTTTTGGAGTTGTTCTTAGCTGATTGTCGGCTGTAAGCCATTGACATGTCATTTGCAGCTAATTATATAGTCATCATATAAAATAGGTTGGTTATTTTGTTGGCTGAAATAATATTGAACAATTCACCTTCATAATCTCATTCTCTCGTTATTTTTTAGAATATGTGTTAAGTCAATGAAAGTCGCCTAAAAGAGGATGAATAAGCGAAACCTAAAAAATTATAAACTTTAAACACGAACTTCACGTGAGGTTAGCGTTAGAACGAGTAATAATGAAATTGAAGTGCGGAAGATAGTTCTTCTTGTCATGAGTTGCTCAATCAATAAGTATAACTTTGTGAGCTAACTCAAAATTATTGCAAGCAAGAGAACATAGAGAGCGGGAAGAGGAAAAATCAAATCGCAATACAAGATTAACACAAAGATACGGGCGATTTGTTTCCCGAGGTTCGGTTCCAAAGAACCTACTCCCTGTTGAGAAGGCCACGTAGGCCGAGTCTCTTCCAACCATTTCCCTCTCCCAATCGGTCACTTAGACTGATTGAGTGCTTCTTCTTAATCTCGAGGGTCACTTAGACCCCGCAAGGATCACCACACAATTAGGTGTCCCTTACTAGCTTTACAAGTCATTGAGAGTTTTAGAAGGAGAGGAAGAAAGCACGATCAATAAACCAAGCAACAAAGAGCAAGAAATGAAACACTAGCTCACACTCTCTAGAATCTCTCACAAGGCACTTAATCACTAATGAACACAATCACAATTGTTACACTTGGAGGATCTTTGATGCTTGTGTGAGGCTTTAGAGTGAAATCTAGCCCTTTGCAATGAATGTGGGAGTTGGAATGTTTGAGTGTCTTGAATGGATGTGGTTGGGGTTATATTTATGGCCATCAACTACCACATATTCGTTGCCAAATTTCTGCCAACCGCAAACAATCCACGCTCCTGGCCCGGACGGCCCGTCCCTGCACATCAACGACTAAAATCGCAACGGTTAGCAGTAACGACTATAAGTGCATTAAATGCGTCGTTAGATATCAGATAAAGCTTTCGTAGACGACCCGACCTTGCAACCTAGACGGTTCGCGAGGACGCTAAAAATGAATTTCCCCGAAGCCGACACCTTCAGGTTTTTCTAGTTTTCAACGTGCGGACGATCCATACCTAGGGGTCGAACGGTGCTCTTCTCTCCTTCGGCTGTAGTACAAATGTGGTTATCAACATAGTTCATGTCCGAGGTGAATCGAGGTCTCATGGACGGTACGCTGGAAGGGCCCAGACGGTCCGTGCACAAGTGATTTCTCCAAAAAAACTCTCATGTCTAGGATACTCTACGCTATTCCAGACAGCCGACTTAAAATTGAGATGGGTGAACTTATGCACATGTGAAAACTCAACTAGGTAAACTACTTAGTCCATAAGGTTGTGATGGTCATCAATTACCAAAATCAACTTGGAGAAAATGGTTAAGGCCATTTACCTTTCAATCTCCCCCTTTTTAATGATTGATGCCAACACAAACCAAATAAAATATAAAAGTGCATAAATATAACTAGTTTGCAATTGTGACAAGAGTGCATAAGTTACTAAAGTGAAAGAAGTTCTAAGTACATATGAATGTTTTGATATAATTAAAATTTTGGACCACATTTGCACCACTTAGCTTGTTTTTGCAAATCCTTTGGAAAGGTCTTTTCAAATTCTTTTGCAATTGGCCTATGGTGTAAGAATAAAATTTTCATAAGCATTTATAAGTTTTGAAGGATTCTCTCCTTTTTCAAATGCTTTTTATTTGGCCAAGTAAAAGCTCCCCCTAGTAGGATTTCCCCCTTTATGGCATAAATAGTTTTTCTCCTCTTAGTTGTTTAGATGGTTTTTGCAAATGCAAAAATACCAATTTGGAAGATTAAAAAGTTTTGAAAAACAGGGTAGTGGTTGTGGTCCTTATGCTTTAGCCTATTAATTTCTTCGCCTTTGGCATTAAGCGCCAAAAACGAAGAAATCTGAGGCCTTTACAAGAAATGTATGGATGAAAGAACATGAGTTAGGTATGGGATATTTGATACCGACAGAGATGCAGTGGATGCTTTGCCTTTGCCTTCAACTCCATTTTCCTTTTAGTCTAAGACTAAGTATAGAAATACTCCTGTAGGCATATTAGTCTTAGCTTTGGCACAAGAAGATTAAGAAATATGTAATTGTACCAAATAAGAGAGACATGCCATGATCAAGGTATAAAATGATCATAGTGTGCAATATTTCAATCAAGGTTCCGAGAATCAAAGACATTTAGTTTAGTCCTAAGCTCATAGAATCTCTTTTCATCCAAGGGCTTGGTGAAGATATCGACTAACTATTTGTGGGTGCTAACATGGTCAATAACGATATCTCCGCTTTGTGAGTGGTCTCTCGGGAAGTGGTACCGGATGTCTATGGACTTAGTGCGGATGTGTTCAACGGGATTCTCCGCCATGCAGATAGCACTCTCATTGTCACATAGGAGAGGGACTTTGCTCAATTTATAGCCATAGTCTCTAAGGGTTTGCCTTATCTAGAGTAGTTGTGCACAACAATGCCCCGCAACAATGTACTCGACCTCAGCGGTGGATAAAGCTACTCAAGTTTGTTTCTTTGAAGCCCAAGACACCAGTGATCTCCCCAAAAACTGACAAGTCCATGATGTGCTCTTCCTGCCAACCTTACATTTGACATAATCAGCATCTGAATACCCAACAAGATCAAAGTCAGATCCCCTAGGGTACCAAAGCCCAAATATAGGAGTATGAAGTTGAAGAAAACAGGTGACGCCTAAGAGGGGGGTGAATTAGGACTTCTAAAACTTTCTCTAAACTAGGCCACAAATAAATTCATAGAGAAAAACCTATGCAAATAATCAAACTAGAATGTGCAAACTAGGTTTTGTCTAAGTGTTGCTATCTCTACCGCAAAGGCTAAGTTTCAATCTAAACAAACTAACCAGAAAGACAAGATTAAAACTTAAATACTTAATATAAATGCGGAAGCTAAAGAGCAAGGTAGAGACACGAACTCTCGTGGATGACGCTGTTATTTTTACTGAGGTATCCGGAACCACACAAGGTCCCGACTAATACTCATTGGTGCCCCTACGCAAAGGGAAGCCCACGCGAGGGCCAAGCACCACGGTCGAGTAACTCCGTAGAGAGCTGCATGCCTTCTCCACGCGCAAGTGGTGCTCCGCTTTCGGCTCCTCTCGGACGCTCCCCGCCGTCTCCACTATCGAGCTTCCGGCCGAAACGTCGCGGGACTCGTTCCCTCCGGTACACGGTGGCGACTGTGACACAAACATGGTTGTCACGGTCTCGCAAGACTCTCGCCCCACTCGGTACAATTACAATGGCTCGCGCAAGAGCCGAGGGGTTGTGTGGTTTTTCTAAACTCACTCAACTAACTAGGGTTCACCTAGAGCAAGCGCTAAAGCGGTTTTACTAACCTAATCACTTCTCAAAGCACCTACGCTTATCACCGAGTGATTCTATTAAGCACTTGGGTGTATGAGCACTTGGAAATGTCTATACTATGCCTTGGTATGTTGCTTGGGCTCCCACACCTTCAAATGGTCGATGGGGGTATTTATAGCCCCCACACTTCTAGCCGTTGGACAGAAAGCAACAACTTTTTATCGATGGGCACACCGGACATTCTGGTGTGCACCGGACATACACTGTTCACTGTCCGGTGCCTGCCACGTCAGCCGATCATTGGGGTATGTAGCAGTCGACCGTTGGATCCAACCGTTGCCCAGACTGTCCGGTGCACACCGTATAGTCTGGTGCTACAGACTAAGAGCGCTCGTTGTGGGCCTCTCTGCGCAGACTGTCCGGGTGTCCCACCGGACAATCCGGTGCACACCGAACAGGGTACTCTTCAGTGTCCGGTGCACCACCAGGGCGCTGCCTGCCTGCCCACTCCATGGATTTCTTTGCTGATTCTTTTGGCTTCTTTTGTTCTTGAGTCTTGGACTTCTAAGCTCTTTTTATGTCTTCATTTGAGTTGTTGCATCCTCAGTGCCTTAGTCCAATCATCTTTGCATCATGTGAACTACAGACATAAACACTAGCAAACACATTAGTCCCCAGGTTATGTTGACCATCAAACACCAAAACCTATTGAGTCAAATGGCTCGAGGTCCATTTTCTTTACAATATCCCCCTTTTCGGTGATTGATGACAACACAACCAAAAGCAAGCAAATATAACAAACACTTGAATGAAAATATGCACTCTACTTGCTAGGATGCATGTTTGTCCCCACAAAGTGATATTATGGACTTAAGCCTCCCCCTAACTCCATAATTCACTTGCTTCCTATTTTAGACCAAAAGACCAAAACCACTTGCAAGATTAAAATTTTAAATTGGTGGTGTTTGGTGTTTGATATCTTTTTCATTGCTTTGGTCCCGAAAACTTCTCCTCCTTTGGCATCAACCACCAAAAAGGAAGATATTGAAATCATGTAGGAAGCAAATAAGACTTGCCCTCATAAAAGATTTATCAATGATACCGATTGAGACAGTAAAAATTATTACTCCCCCTAAATGAGTGTTCTCCTTTTGGAAGAAACTTCTCCCCTTTAGAGATGAAGAAATACTCCCCCTGACAGAGATCTTCTACTTAGGAAAAAGCATGTGAGAAATAGAGGTGCAAGACATGATTTGGTTAGACTAACTTCCCTTATGCATAGGTAACAGATATGATTTAACAACTTATGCATGTATAACAACATGGGAAGTATAATATGTGAGATGTAGTCTAATCAAATATTGGAGAAGACATTAAGATGATACCAATTAAGTCTCTCAAGACCAATCGAAGTCTTAGAATACTTGTGGATTTGCAGTGGAAGCTTATTGTCTTTCTCCGGGGACCCCATTTTCCTTCAATAATGAGACTACTACATATAATAGACTTGAAAACAGGTATTAGTCTCAAAGACTTAGATTATTGAGTAACCTCCCCTTGAAAGTGTGCATACAAGTTTTGAATGCTTGTAGGAGACATGCACTTTGATTTGATATCAAGAGGGGCAAATTATCTATAATCCGAACTTTGGCACATAAAAGTTAAATGATACCAATCGAAACACAATTGAAGTATTATACCACTTGTAATATATCAATTGTAGTATATGTCATATGAAAATATCAATTGATTTATCATTTTCTTAAGAATGTTAAATAAGCTATGTGTCGTGCTTAACTTTTTAAACCATGTAGGTTTGCTCAAGAATACGAATTGAAAGTGAGCAATCCTACCATATGATTAACCTAGTATGCATGCATTTTTAATCAAAAGTAAGTACTAATTGTAGCACTAGGTATGAAAGGTAAAAAATTGATACATGAATAATATATACACATATCTAAAACAAGAAATACAATAAATCTAGTTACCTTATTCATGGGTGGTGAAATTTGGGTACAAAGTATATGCTAACCCACTTGGAAATTGACTTGATCCAATATGATGCATCCCATGATATACATCCCAATTTTGCCAAGTCTCCAAATTTCCCGACGTCCTTCGGACTTCTCACTTCCCTCTTGGGATCCAAACCTTCTTGGTGCTTTTCATGGTTGTAATAATTTCTTTTGGCACCCAGATGCGTTTGTCCCCTTTTCCTTTGTTGGCTTGCTTGTTGGCCTTTATTGCTATCACCTTTCCATTCTTTTTATTTTTGATCAAGTATGGTGTAGCAGCCTTTTTGTCCACCTTGTTGATGTAGGTGTTGGAGATTTTGCTTGTTGGCTTTTGCTTATCCCTGGTCTTTGCCTTGCATTGGAAAGACTTGTGACCTTCTTTATGATATAGCCTACAAATCATAGTTTCACCCTCCACAGGCTTGTTCACTCCTGCAGTGGTGTTATCTTGAGGAGGTTGGATTTGTTTGGCTTTGCCTTTATTGTCATACAAGGCCTTCTCAAGGCGAGCCACCTCTTGCTTTAATTGCTCATTCTCCATTGTAATATCGTCCAAACACGTTTCTATAACAACATTCTTAACAAAAACTTGATTGCAGAGGTTAGAATCATCAGTTAAATCTAAGCAAGAAGTAGAAGCATCTTTCTTAATAATTTCAGGTATTTCAACCAAAGATCCTTCTGGGGTGCTACCAATGTTTTCTAGCTTAGTAGTTAGCTCATCATTGTGTATGCTAAGAATTTCCATTTTCCCTATCAAATTTTCAAAGCTTCTTGGGAGCTAGCTAACCTAGCCTTAAGTTTTCCATTCTTTTTAATAAGGCCATCATCGGTAGCTGTGGATGGAGCATTAGATTCTAATTGCTCAATTTTAGTTGATAGCTCACAATTTAAATTTGCAAATGTTTCAATTTTTTAGCAAACCTTTATAATTATTTTGAGAGATAATCAACTTATTTTTCAAAGTTTTAAGTTGAGCCTTTTGTTTAGTCCATACAACCTGGAAAATTTTGACGGCTTCCGCAAGCTCATCTACACAGGGTTTTCCCTCACCTTCATCACCACTACTGCTATCATCACTAGAGGATGGAATACTCATTTTACCTCTTGCCATAAGGCACTTGGGTGATGACCGTTATGAGGATCGGTGGTTGCGTGTCCTTGGAGGTTCATCTTCGCTTGAAGAGTCATTCCAAATTTTGACACTTGTAAGCGTCTTGCCTTTTCTCCTCCTCTTTATGGGTTCGACCATATTTGGACAGTTGCCCCTGAAGTGGCCCTTCTCCCCACATGCGAAGCATCCTCTCTTTCTTTACTTTTTCATGTCAATGTTAAAGAGAAGATCCTCAACCTGCAGAGGCACACCCATTAGATTAATCTTGTGGATCATCTCCATTACCTTTCCGACGCGTCAGGTGGTTTCTTCATCCTCAGGGGATGATGTTGATGGTTGATTATCTTCATCATCATCATCACTTTATTCTTGCTCTTGTTCACTTGAGGAACTTTGAGTGGGAGCCTTCTTTTTTCCCTTCCTTTCATCACATGCAAAAGTATATGGCCCTGAGGAAGTTAACTCCTCTTGACGACCCATTTTTCGCGACATCTCAAATGCTGCAATTTTCTCAATCACAATGGTCGGGGTCATTGTACTCAAGTCCTCCATGTTGTGAAGAATAGTGATGATACTTCCATATCTTTGTTGTGGTAGTAGAGAGATAATCTTTCTCACAATGTTCGCATCACCTAGCTTATTAATGCCAATAGAATTGAGCTCATTGATGATTAGATTCAAATGAGAATACATGTCTCTAACAAGCTCGTTATCCTTTATAGCAAAAGAAGACTAGGCAATGTTTTTGCTCACAGACATTGGATGTGCAGTCATGGAGCTAATGCAATTTTAGCCAAATCTCATTAGTAGTTTTTAATGTGGAAACTTGATTGAATTATCCATGCTAAGAGATTCATACAAGCAATTTTTGGCTCTAGCATTTAAATGAATTTCTTTTTCCTCACTCATGGTGGGTTTCTTAGGATTTTTGGGTGGTTTCATCCCGTCACGAGTGACTATCCAAACACCTAGATCAACAGCCTCTAGGTAACAAGCCATTCTAGCACTATAATATGAAAAGTTAGCGTCGTCGAAGTGTGGTGGCCTATGGGTATCCATCCCCTTTCTCTAAAAAGCGTGGGCTCTTTTAGCGGTGAAGCTAAAGCGTTTTCAAATGAGCCAAACTAGTCTTTGATACCAATTTAAGGAAACAAGTGAAACCTAAGTGGGGGGGATTATGACTTCTAAAACTTTCTCTAAACTAGGCCACAAATAAATCCCTAGAGCAAAAACTATGTAAATAATCAAACTAGAATGTGCAAACTAGGTTTTGCCTAAGTGTTGCTATCTCTACCGCAAATGCTAAGTTTCCATCTAAACAAACTAACCAAAAAGACAAGATTGAAACTTAAATACTTAATATAAATGTGGAAGCTAAAGAGCAAGGTAGAGATAACTCTCGTGGCCGGTCTAATATAAATGTGGAAGCTAAAGCGGTCTAACTAACCTAAGCACTTCGCAAAGCACCTACGCTAATCACCGAGTGATTCTATTAAGCACTTGGATGTATGAGCACTTGAAAATGTCTATACTATGCCTTGGTATGTTGCTTGGGCTCCCACACCTTCAAATGGCTGGTTGGGGGTATTTATAGCCTCCCCCACACTTCTAGCCGTTGGACAGAAAGCAGCAGCTTTCTGTCGACGGGCACACCGGACAGTCCGGCGCGCACGAGACATACACTGTTCAGTGTCCGGTGCCTGCCAGATCAGTCGACCGTTGGGGTCTGTATCTGTCGACCGTTGGATCTGACCGTTACCCATATTGTCTAGTGCACACCGGACAGTCCGGTGCTACAGCCCGAGAGCGCCCGTTGTGGGCATCTCTGCGCAGACTGTCCGTGTGTCCTACCGGACATGGTACTGTTCACTGTCCGGTGCGCCACTAGGGCACTGGCTGACTGCCCACTTCATGGATTTCTTCGCTGATTCTTTGGGCTTATTTTGTTCTTGAGTCTTGGACTTCTAAACTCTTTTATGTCCTCATTTGAGGTGTTGCATCCTCAGTGCCTTAGTCTAATCCTCTTCGCATCCTGTGAACTACAGACATAAACACTAGCAAATACATTAGTCCCCAGGTTATGTTGATCATCAAACACCAAAACCTATTGAGTTAAATGGTCGAGGGTCCATTTTTGTCACACCCGGTTTTGGAAGGCGAACCGAATGTGAACCATGTACGTGCCAGGATCAGAAACTCACGTACACAACGATTACATAATTGGACATCATCACACATTGCTCAAAGTAAATAGCGGAAAGGTACTTTAATTATATCAAGATGTCTAAGACATCCACAGAGTCTAATACATAACCATAGTGTTCAACATTAATATCAAAGTGCGGAGAAACGAAACGTAGATGATAAGCCTACACAGGCAGTTGACTGGGGGTTTGCCACTAAGATAAACTGAAAGTTGCCTAGAGGGGGGTGAATAGGCAAGTTAAAACTTTTTTTTAACAAAAACTAGAAGCAAACTGGGTAAAACAGAATTGATCTCGAAATTCACCCAGTTAACTTTGGAAATGAGATGTTCTAAATGATCCACAGGGTTCAAAGTAGTAGATCTGAGAAGGGCACTTCTCAAAATCCACACACCAAAAAGATATAAACAAATCTTCCATGCAATGGTGAGAGAATGAAGAACACAAACAAACACAATGAGCAAGAATACAAGAGACACAAGATTTATTCCGAGGTTCGGTCACACCACCAAGGTGCCCTACTTCCTCGTTGAGGCGCCCACAAAGAGCCGGATCTCTTTCAACCCTAGTCCTCCCTTTGCCGACCACAAAGGTCAAGCCCACACACTAATCTTTGCTCAAACGAGCGGGTAATACAAACTTTCTTGTGGTCTTCCACAAGATTTGGAGACTCACAAGCGACACCTAGTCGTCTAGGAGCTAGAAGCTCCAAGAGTAATGAATCCACAATGAACTCGATGTAGTACCAAAGCTCGAATCAAGAAGAGAAAGAGAGATTTGGAGATGAAGCACAAAGAACCGCAACTCTCAAACTCACTCAAAAATTTCTCTCCAAAGATTTGAAATGGGAGAGGCAAGAGGTGTGTGAGAGAGAGTGGGAGGTGTTTCTTAGGTTAGGAATGGAGTCCAAGTCGTGCTCTACTGTGGAGGAGAGAGGTGGGAGTCAGTATATATAGGTGGGGCTCCAAAACTAGCCGTTTTTACTTTTCTGCCTAAAAACCGGTCCCAAAACCGGTTGAACCGTTTTTTCAAAAAGTTGCGCACAGCTTTTTGGCTGACACAGCAGACTCGCAGAAAAAAAGTGAATAGTGCAAAAACCGGTCGAACCTGTTTTAAAACCGGTTGAACCTGTTTCCACCAGACAAAAACCGGTTGAGTGTCCGGTTGAGTGTCCGGCTGAACCAGTATTTTCCAAAAAGGTGAACAGTGCAAAAACCGGTTGAACCTGTTTTAAAACCGCTTGAACCTGTTTCAACAGACAAAAACCGATTGAGTGTCCGGTTGAGTGTCCGGCTGAACCAGTATTTTCCAGAGAGCAATTTTGGCCAAGATAGACTTAAAAAGGTTGTACTACATACTTTCACTAAGGATTAACAAGGGTAAAATGAAAGTTTTAGATCAAGGATTTTGAGCTTTAGTACCAACACCAACCTTCTTTATGGATCCCCTTGATAGTACGACGATTCCTATACTCAAGTTAAATAAAATATAATTAAGTAAACTCCTTGAGTCATTGGTGTCTCAAGTGTGATTTCTCCATGGTGTTGCTTCATAAGGATCACAAACATCTTTGTCTCACCTTTTGAAGCAAACATAAATCGAGCCTGTGACTTGTGCCATTTCACCATATATGAGTTCAAATCATGGCTTCAAGTCACCTTACTGATGCATCAACATGTTGTAACTCTTCATAGCTGATTAGTTCATCGACTTAGTGCAAGTACTCTCTTCTTCACCTTAGCCATGGTACCTCGGTCTACAAGTCGTCGCTTGGCCTTCACCTTCGTTTAGTTCCTCGAAGCCCTTTCCTTGCTATCTTCACCCTATCAAGCCATTCTTGAGTCACATCCTATTGAGCATCCATTGAGAGAATCATTTCTTCAATATTGTGAACCTTGCTTGAATGTCATTTAGATATAACCGCTAAGATCAATCAAGCTCTAGTTTGATTCTCATATATTCATATATGGACTAATAGTAATATGGTCAAGCCAATTCATGATTCCTCATATCTTATTCACTTTGGCTTGACCAATCCTCTTAATCACTTCAACCTCTATTATGATCATATTTATGCATAGTGATTTCTCAGGACTTGTCCATATATTCAAACCAATATAGAGACCATATTATATCCATTTGTATTGTCTCACTAGTTATTTGACCTTATGTTGAACCTTGTTCACTGATCATTATACACTATTCAAGTATGTTCATCATACTGAATTTCTTGTTCAACACTTAGCAAACTTGTTAGACCTTTAAATGTGTTGTTATCCAAATCACCAAAACTCACAAAAGGGATGAATGCACTTTCAATCTCTCCCTTTTTGGTGATTGATGACAACACATTTAAAGCTTACATAAGATTTGATAAATAAGATTTTGAATCCTATGATAAAGTTTCCTCCCCCTAAATATGTGCATTTCAGAAAATACCAATTTTGTACTCAAATTCCAAAAGCACATATTTGGGTTGAAGTATGGACAACTTATATCATACTATTCATGGGGTGCAGTGTGTCATAAAATAAACGTGATGCTCATGACATAGTATGCACTCATCAATTTTCTATATCTTATGTTTTTCTTATGACTTCCCCTTTTGTTAATTATTTCTCCCCTTTTTAAAGTCTTCTAACACTTAGTTACATAAGACAAAAGGTAAGCTTTAATGCAAAATTTCTCCCCCTTTGTCATAAATCTCCAAAAAGGATACGAAGAATATAAAGGGCAGAAATTATGATTAAGCAAGATGTGAACACACTATCATGAAGATGATCCTTATATGGCACAAAGGTAATGGAGAAGTGTCATAACTGATGTACCTTTGCGTTTTACCTTTTTAAAGGGGTGTTCCACACTTGTGTTGTATTTAGAGTTCATTTTGCAATCTCTTGTTGGCATAATTGTGACATAGGTCCAAGATATCAACTGAATATTGTCATACTAATTGAAAGATAAATCTTGATACCTGGAGTCTAGATGTCACCTAGCATTTTCTTATTATAACAAGAGGCAACATGAAAATTGCACAAGTATGGATTATACAACTAGTGATCATGTTCGAAAAATATCAATTGAAAACCACCAATTGATACAATTTGATAGATAATCAGATCACTAATTGCATATTACACTAAGTTCTCCTCAAGTTTTAGTGCACACATATATATGAATTCAATTGATACATGTTGATAGTACTTATTTGCAACTTAAAGTACCATTGGCATACAAGGAGTATCAATTGAACATAATCATGCAACATAAGGAACATGTGCACTATTTAATCAATTAAGTTCTAGACAAGAGAATTTATAAGCTATGCTACTTCAGACATTTGCAATCCAAAAGGATGTGATACATATTTACCAATTTTAGATGATGTTGGAGTAGCATATACAAGAGAAACTCATTCTCTTATGAAATGTATAGAAGATACATTTATTGGAGCAAAGAATCTTTGATACCCATCAAATTTTGTAGTGGAAGCGATTGTCTTTGCCCGAAAATTCCGTTCTAATTTGAGACTACACACATAATAGACTTGAAAATGAAGTTAGTCTCAAAGATTCAAATTATAGACCATTCTCCCCCTAAATGTGTGCATACAAGTGATGAATACTTGTTTAGCTTATGCACTTGGACTTGTGAGGCCAGGGGATTAAGTTCTACAATTTGAACCTTGGTACAAATAAAGTATGAAAATGTGAAATTGCACCAATTTAAGGAATTACTCATAATCAAAAGGTATATTAATAGACATGATATGCAATATTTTAAGCCAAGATTCTTGAAAAGTTAGCATGTTTGACTCATATACCACAAAGATGACTTAAGACTAACTTATGACATCACCATGAGAGGTATTAATCAACTATCTAGAGATTCTTTAATCGTCACCACAAGTACAACCTCATGGTGTGACTTAAGATATTGCATATACATGCACACACTAGCATGTAAGAGCCTAGATGCACAAATGTTATACAATAGTTCATGGAGTGACACACCTTTGTTCTACGCCACATGGTCTCCATTATAATCATGAATTTCTATCTTAGCTTTTGATAGGCTTGACATTTCAAAGAGAAACTTATCCTCTTTAAATGATCAAGAGAAACTCATTCTCTTCAAAGAACTACACAAGTTCACTAAAAGAAAATGTTAGTCTTTAAGGACACAAGATATAGAGTGAGCTCCCCCTAAATGTATGCATCAAGTACTCGAATTACTTGTAACATGCACTTGATTCAATTAAGATTCTTAGAGGAGTTCATCATATATCTTGGTCAAGGCTTAATATATTTGAAACAATTGAATTTATGCTAGAGAACACATATTGTTCCCCAATAGAACTAATCCATGGGGTGACATGCGGTAAATATTTGATCATTTCTTTGGAACCACTCATACTCACTTGATGTTCTCCAAGGTGTGAGACTACAAAACATGAACTTGAAGAAATCATTAGCCTCACAAGATATAGGCTAAACTCTTCCTCAATTTGTGCATGCAAGAGTACACAAAGTACACTTATGCACATCAACAATACGAGGTTAAAGGTGAAGTTTGCGCTATATCTTGGTTTAACATAACATGCTTTACATAGATGATGAAAATCAAACCAATTGAAAGTTTAAGAACTAAAAGTATATCAATTGAAATCCTAAAGGGTAAAGCATGCTAAGATGAACCTCAAACCTCATAATGAAGGATATCATATAAATATGTCACTATATCTTCATTATTTAGTTGACAAAAAGTGTAACTCCCTTCTTGAATGACTGTGCTTTCTTTTCTTTTATGATTTCATCCAACCAAGTGATCTTGAATTTTATTCATCTTTGCTTGGTTCGATCATACTTGATATGAGACCCATTGAAACTCAATGATTGAAAGAACCAAGACTCTTATATCCGTAGATTTTGAATCCATCTTGAAAGCACTTGGAAAGACCTTATTGAAACACTTAGAAAAGAGAGCATTAGAAACACAAGGGAGGGTTTCACAAATGATAATCCTTATATGTGGATGGAAAATGAATAATCATTCTTGAAACCCAAAAGGATAGATTAAATTCCTTTAAATTAGTGCACACATATAGTTGATGTCAAAGTTATATGCACTATTGAACATTTTATATTGCAAGGAAATTTAACCTATACTATGGTACATCCCACTAAGGATAGAATACTAAAACAACTAAAGGAGAGGAAGTTTTCATACCTTGTTGCCAGCATCAACGTACTCAACAAATGTTCCGTTTGGCTAAAGTGGACTAGCTGTATGTGGGGTTGAGGTTAAGCAGTTGCTTTTAGTTGGTCAAACATTTATTACTATTAGTAGAGCCAAGTTTTAGTAATAAACCCAGTTATTACCGAAAAGTACTCCCTCCAAGAGGAAATATATGAGATCAGATTTATAACCAACATTATTAACCATCATCATAAAATAATCAGTGTGCAGATAGTAAATGGAACTAATTTATTTAAACAGAGAATATTCCTATGAACATTTTGCAATTTGAATCACTAAATTTGAATTTCATATGCAAAAGATATGAAATAAACAAGTTTGGGAGTTTAAAATATGAAAATAGGTCTAATTCTGTAATTATTTAAAAGCCTAGGGTTCAATCTGCAAGATTACAGGGGCCTGCGCATGAAAACCAGGGATGGCGTGTTGATTCCCAACAAACCGAGGGTTTCTTACGCAAAACAGCCACGCGAAGGTGAAAGGGAAATAGTCTCAATATTTCATATAACCGATTTTGGTGTTTGACGACCATCACAAACCTTGTGGACTAACCAGTTTGTCTAAGTTGATCATTTCACAGGTGCACAAGTTCATCTACAACTATTCTAAAGTCGATTGTCCGAAATACCGTCCGAGCCCTTGCGGCTGACCGTCTGCGACACCAGGGTGACCCTCAGACAGAACCAATGCAAAAACACAAGTCTACACTACGGACCGTCCGATGGAAAAGCAAGGACCGTCTGAAACCAAGCGCGGACCGTTCGGCCTCAGGCGCGGACCGTCCGGTCGGTGAAGAACCGAAAACCCTGAAGGTGACGGGTTCGGTAAAATGAATTATAGCGTCCTCGCGGACCGTCCGGGGTGCACGACCGGACCGTCCGCGACTGCCTTTATGTGACATCTGACGACACATTAAATGCTTTATAGCCATTGATATAGCCGTTACTACTGACCGTTACGATTTTAGCCGTTGATGTGTAGGGGCGGACCGTCTAGACCAGGGGCGCAGACCGTCCGTGGTCGGTAGAAAAGGAGCAACGGCTAGGAAGTGGTTGGGGCTATAAATACAACCCCAACCACCTCCATTCACTACACCCAAGCATTTCAATCCTCTACATTCAATACAAGACCTAGCAATCTATTCAAAGACACAATCAAAGCTTCCAATCTCTCCAAGTTCCATAATTAAGACAAGTGATCTTTAGTGACTAGTGACTTGAGAGAGAGAGAGTGATCCGTGTATTATTTGTCGCTCTTGTTGCTTGGCTTTTGCAATCATGCTTTCTTCTTCCCATTCTTATTTCAAGTGACTTGTAATCAAAGCAAGAGACACCAAGTGTGTGGTGGTCCTTGCGGGGTCTAAGTGACCCGTTGATTAAGGAGAAAGCTCACTCGGTCTAAGTGACCGTTTGAGAGAGGGAAAGGGTTGGAAGAGACCCGGTCTTTGTGTAACACCCCGGGATCCACAAACACCCCAGAATGCTACTAAACTACACATCTAATATTCATATATAAAATTTCGACAGCATCTCCTTTGAAAATTGCATAAACGGGGGAAGCAACAAAGTATAAATAGATATCATGATAAGAAAACATATAAGACATTAATAATCTGCTAGCAATGGGAAGACAACCATAACAACATGAACTGAATTAATTAGTGCGCACGACTAGTTAAAAACAAACATCCTTTGACAAGAAGTTTCTAATTAAATCATGGCTGCGTCTGGGCAGCATTATTATGAGAATGAAGGTGGATGTGCTGCTACTTTCCACTCCCCTTGATGAGCAACAAGCACCTGCATTGAGTAATGCAAGAGTGAGATGAAACATCTCAGCAAGCTAATGGTTCTGACGAGATATTTAAACCACAAATTGAATTCATCAACATTTTAAAAGAGTCACAATTAAAAATCAGAAATGCTTGTAGATATAGAACTCAGTAGTCCCACTATAACCAATACCATCTCATTTCCTCGAACAACCACAATAGGTTCTATAACACTTCTCTGCGTCAACAATACCTGCAAATATCACTTCAATGTATGCATAGGAATGCAATGTGTAGGTACTCTATCTTCATACCTCTGGGGGTATAAAACCACATCATCTGCAAATGTCACTTCAATGAATGCATATGAATGCAATGCATATGTCCTCTGCCTTCATACCTCTAAGGGTATGAAGCCGCATCGTACCCCTTCTCGGGCAACGTACGATGCTAAGTTGTACCGGTACGGTCGGACCATAGGTCACGACAAAACTTCATATGCAAATGAGTCATGCAATGTATATGGCATGCTACATTTATCAATAAACTTCACTTCCTTCAGATACAACACAAACCTCAAATAATACTTCATTTACCTTCAGATACAATACCAACCTCAAATAATACTTCATTTACCTTCAGGGGTGTGAATTAATCTCATGAGTCATACTCAAATCATAATCATCATCAATATATGATTGAGCATCAGTATAATGCAAGCAAGTAAAGCATCACCATAGAGTCCAATTATGAAAGAATCTGATACTTCTGAATATTAGAGTGTAGGCGATAGAAATAACAGGTCAGAACGGAAGCAACCACCGCTACATTCACTTGCCTTCATCGAAGAAGAAGAAATGTACTAGACATGATCTGGAGTGTAGCCACCTGCTAGTGGGCATAAAACTTAGTACAAATATTTCACAAACATTTGCCATCAATCAACAAAACACTCCTACACTTGAAACCAAGACCCAGTGGAAAGACTCCCACCCTGAACCACATGTCATACAGCAGCAACGCTGTTTGTTAATTTTGTATCTTTAAAATTAAAACAGCGGTGATATCAAACAAATACTCTAGGAGTATATACACAAAATACTCTACAACTTCAGTATTCAATAGATAATTAAATTCTGCCACCTACAAGTTCTAAAACATTTGACAAGATAACTGACTGAATCTGTTTTAGACAGCAGTATGGTTAACTTTAAAATTCGATATCTCCAAAACTGCTGAACCAAAAATTATGAAATTCTGCTGGAAGTAAGAACTTTTATCCCTCTACAAAAGTCTCCATAGTTGGAAGAGCCAATTCGGCCATTTACTAGATGAAACCCACCAGTGAACAGACCCACTCATTTTTGTCAGGTAAACAGGAACAGCCACAGTAAAACAAACATAACTGGAGTTTCACAAATCATATGAATGCACTCTTTAACAATCTGGAAAGCTTATAAAATTATCTACAACTTCTTTTACCAACCCACAGTTTAATTCTGTTGATAAAATTGTCTAAATCTTAAGAGAACAGATTCTACACAGAATTATGAGACTGAAAAACTGCTATAGTAAAACTGCAATAACTTTCTGGTCGGATGTCCGATTGAGGTGTTCTTCGCGGCCACGGAAAGATCTACAAATTATCTACGACTCATACATAGACTTTTTATTTTTTTGAGGCCACTAAGACCACGGAAAACTGGCATGAACATAAACTGTCGAATCTGCCATTCTGCAGAAAACTAAATTCGAGATCAAAACCTAACCCCACATCAAATCCAACCTCTAATCCTTTAATTCCCATGATCCACAACCTCCAAAAGCCTATAATTACAGGGAGGAACAAGGATCTCATCCATACCTAGGGTTTCCCCAAGAAATCTTCAAGAGGAGATGGGGAAGAACATCTCCTTGATCCTCTCTTCCTCTTCAATTCAACGTGCCCCTCCTTTTCTCGATCCTTGCTGCGTAGGGGGAGATCTTGGGGGAGGAAGCAATGGAGGATGGCTGCCATAGGGGGAGGGGGCGTCCAGCCAAGGGGGAGAAAAAGGGGGTGGCGGCCAAGAGGGGGGGTGAAGGGAAAAAAGGGGTGGCCACCTAGGGTTTTTGTGGGAGAAAGAAACGACGCCTCAGATGACTTCTATCTTTGCATCCAATGGCCCACAACCCTTTACCTCATCCACGCACCAGAGATTAACTTTTGGTCAACATTTTTTTGGGATATTACACTCTACCCCCCTTAAAAAGAATTCGACCTCGAATTCGGCCACTCCAAGCAAAACACCCAAGGTACCCCATATAGCACCACAATTCAAAACATGGGTCCATTATTGGTCTTAATTAACACAAGAACTTCTACCTTGGACTAATTGTCTAAGGAAACTACACGACCTGACATCAAGCATGAAACAACATGTAATGAAGCTCAAAGCATGTCATAGTTGCAATCAACACTCCAATTTCACACCATCAAATTTGGATGCAGCTATACATCAACATCAATGTCTTAAGACAACACTCTTTTATGAAGGGGTAATATGCACCAAGCACAACCCTTACCAACTTCAACCATTAATTTTAATTAAATGGTGAAACATCTACACCCGACGAATGTATAAGAAGATTAAACACCTCACCTTAAAGCACTATGAAACAAGTAGTTCTATTGGAACAAAACTCCTAATCTTCCTAAACCTTATTTTTGCCATCATGAAAAGATAATCATGTAATCTAACATTCCTTGCACCCCACCAAAAGGGAGAAAATCTATAGAACTAATGGAGCAATAAAGCCAAAAGAAGCCAATAACATCTTGTGCGGCATAGTTCATCGAAGAAATGCCAAAAACTCTACATAGAGCACTGATAGCCCAACAACAACACAATACTTGCTTAACCCATGTCACTATACTTCATTCAACATCTCAACTAAGAAAAATATCCAACTAGTAAGGATAACCTACACATAATATAAGTCTTCATCTACTGTAGTTCAGAAACTTACATTTCATTCTATCATATGATGCACTCAAAGTACCAGACATACAAAGTCAATAATAATAACCCCTAATCCTTCACACATTTGACAAACATATTAAGCTGATGTAAACACCACATGATCTAGGAATAGGTGACTAGCCACACCCAACCAACTCTAGGCTAGGCAAGGACTTCCTTCAAACCAATAGATAGGTGGTCTAAAAAAATGGCTCCACAAGCATGCATCGAAAAGGGAACCATCAGATCCTCAATGTATCAATACATAATCAATGGATCAAGAGAATCAAAGATTTATTCTACAATTAGTATGACTAACAGGCAACCACTTTAAACCACATCTAGGCTTTGTGGCAACTAAAACACACAATATGAGAGAGACATGTAAGCCATTCTGGCTATGAAAAGACTTCCCCCAAAAATCCATATAAAGTACCAATATTCATTTCTTTCAAAACTGGTTTCTCAACATAAACAATCATTCTTTGCAATGATAGTTGGAGCTATCCACCAACCGCTCAACAACTTAAATTCAAATTGATGATTACCTTGTACCCCAAAACACGCAATTCACACTCCTCTTAGAAACATCCACAATCAAGCATATATAACAATATTATTGTAATAAAACTCAACCATGAAAAACATGGTGAAAACAACATAGGCATACTTGTATATCACAAGCATAATAACAACTTCATTCTCACCAATGACCAGCGATATCTACCGCATTAATAAAACAATATCAAAATTTCAGAAATAAATTATATCAAGCATTAAGCCATAAACAACTTACCACATCACCGTAAAGGAATAGGGAGGGGTGAAACTATTGTCATCTGCACTCCAAAGACATTAATATATATCAAAGATATTTGAACCCATACCCTTCCTATATGTGCAAGTGTGTCAAATTTATCTTCAAATTGCCAAGAATCTAAAGCCTATGCTTTGATACCAACTGTAACACCCCGGGATCCACAAACACCCCAGAATGCTACTAAACTACACATCTAATATTCATATATAAAATTTCGACAGCATCTCCTTTGAAAATTGCATAAACGGGGGAAGCAACAAAGTATAAATAGATATCATGATAAGAAAACATATAAGACATTAATAATCTGCTAGCAATGGGAAGACAACCATAACAACATGAACTGAATTAATTAGTGCGCACGACTAGTTAAAAACAAACATCCTTTGACAAGAAGTTTCTAATTAAATCATGGCTGCGTCTGGGCAGCATTATTATGAGAATGAAGGTGGATGTGCTGCTACTTTCCACTCCCCTTGATGAGCAACAAGCACCTGCATTGAGTAATGCAAGAGTGAGATGAAACATCTCAGCAAGCTAATGGTTCTGACGAGATATTTAAACCACAAATTGAATTCATCAACATTTTAAAAGAGTCACAATTAAAAATCAGAAATGCTTGTAGATATAGAACTCAGTAGTCCCACTATAACCAATACCATCTCATTTCCTCGAACAACCACAATAGGTTCTATAACACTTCTCTGCGTCAACAATACCTGCAAATATCACTTCAATGTATGCATAGGAATGCAATGTGTAGGTACTCTATCTTCATACCTCTGGGGGTATAAAACCACATCATCTGCAAATATCACTTCAATGAATGCATATGAATGCAATGCATATGTCCTCTGCCTTCATACCTCTAAGGGTATGAAGCCGCATCGTACCCCTTCTCGGGCAACGTACGATGCTAAGTTGTACCGGTACGGTCGGACCATAGGTCACGACAAAACTTCATATGCAAATGAGTCATGCAATGTATATGGCATGCTACATTTATCAATAAACTTCACTTCCTTCAGATACAACACAAACCTCAAATAATACTTCATTTACCTTCAGATACAATACCAACCTCAAATAATACTTCATTTACCTTCAGGGGTGTGAATTAATCTCATGAGTCATACTCAAATCATAATCATCATCAATATATGATTGAGCATCAGTATAATGCAAGCAAGTAAAGCATCACCATAGAGTCCAATTATGAAAGAATCTGATACTTCTGAATATTAGAGTGTAGGCGATAGAAATAACAGGTCAGAACGGAAGCAACCACCGCTACATTCACTTGCCTTCATCGAAGAAGAAGAAATGTACTAGACATGATCTGGAGTGTAGCCACCTGCTAGTGGGCATAAAACTTAGTACAAATATTTCACAAACATTTGCCATCAATCAACAAAACACTCCTACACTTGAAACCAAGACCCAGTGGAAAGACTCCCACCCTGAACCACATGTCATACAGCAGCAACGCTGTTTGTTAATTTTGTATCTTTAAAATTAAAACAGCGGTGATATCAAACAAATACTCTAGGAGTATATACACAAAATACTCTACAACTTCAGTATTCAATAGATAATTAAATTCTGCCATCTACAAGTTCTAAAACATTTGACAAGATAACTGACTGAATCTGTTTTAGACAGCAGTATGGTTAACTTTAAAATTCGATATCTCCAAAACTGCTGAACCAAAAATTATGAAATTCTGCTGGAAGTAAGAACTTTTATCCCTCTACAAAAGTCTCCATAGTTGGAAGAGCCAATTCGGCCATTTACTAGATGAAACCCACCAGTGAACAGACCCACTCATTTTTGTCAGGTAAACAGGAACAGCCACAGTAAAACAAACATAACTGGAGTTTCACAAATCATATGAATGCACTCTTTAACAATCTGGAAAGCTTATAAAATTATCTACAACTTCTTTTACCAACCCACAGTTTAATTCTGTTGATAAAATTGCCTAAATCTTAAGAGAACAGATTCTGCACAGAATTATGAGACTGAAAAACTGCTATAGTAAAACTGCAATAACTTTCTGGTCGGATGTCCGATTGAGGTGTTCTTCGCGGCCACGGAAAGATCTACAAATTATCTACGACTCATACATAGACTTTTTATTTTTTTGAGGCCACTAAGACCACGGAAAACTGGCATGAACATAAACTGTCGAATCTGCCATTCTGCAGAAAACTAAATTCGAGATCAAAACCTAACCCCACATCAAATCCAACCTCTAATCCTTTAATTCCCATGATCCACAACCTCCAAAAGCCTATAATTACAGGGAGGAACAAGGATCTCATCCATACCTAGGGTTTCCCCAAGAAATCTTCAAGAGGAGATGGGGAAGAACATCTCCTTGATCCTCTCTTCCTCTTCAATTCAACGTGCCCCTCCTTTTCTCGATCCTTGCTGCGTAGGGGGAGATCTTGGGGGAGGAAGCAATGGAGGATGGCTGCCATAGGGGGAGGGGGCGTCCAGCCAAGGGGGAGAAAAAGGGGGTGGCGGCCAAGAGGGGGGTGAAGGGAAAAAAGGGGTGGCCACCTAGGGTTTTTGTGGGAGAAAGAAACGACGTCTCAGATGACTTCTATCTTTGCATCCAATGGCCCACAACCCTTTACCTCATCCACGCACCAGAGATTAACTTTTGGTCAACATTTTTTTTGGGATATTACACTTTGTGACCACCTCAACGGGTGGAGGATGCACTAAGAGATTCGGATTGGGTGTTGGCAATGCAAGAGGAACTCAACAACTTCATGAGGAATGAGGTATGGCATCTTGTTCCACGTCCTAACCAAAATGTTGTAGGAACCAAGTGGGTATTCCGCAACAAGTAAGATGAGCATGGTGTGGTGACAAGGAACAAAGTCCGACTTGTGGCCAAGGGATATTCACAAGTAGAAGGTTTGGATTTCGGTGAAACCTATGCACCCGTAGCTAGGCTTAAGTCAATTCGTATATTACTTGCCTATGCTACTTACCATGGCTTTAAGCTTTACCAAATGGACGTGAAAAGTGCCTTCCTCAATGGACCAATCAAGGAAGAGGTCTATGTTGAGCAACCTCTCGGCTTTGAAGATAGTAAGTACCCTAATCATGTGTATAAACTCTCTAAGGCGTTTTATGGGATCAAGCAAGCCCCAAGAGCATGGTATGAATGCCTAAGATATTTCCTTATCACTAATGGCTTCAAAGTCGAGAAAGTCGGTCCTACACTCTTTACTAAAACCTTTGCAAATGATTTGTTTGTATGCCAAATTTATGTTGATGATATCATATTTGGGTCTACTAACAAATCTACTTGTGAAGAGTTTAGTAGGATAATGATTTAAAAATTCGAGATGTCTATGATGGGGGAGTTGAAGTATTTCCTAGGATTTCAAGTGAAGCAACTCCAAGAGGGCACCTTCATCAGCCAAACCAAGTACATTCAAGATATACTCAACAAGTTTGGGATGAAGGATGCTAAGCCCATCAAGACACCCATGGGAACTAATGGGCATCTCGACCTCGACACGGGAGGTAAATCCATAGATCAAAAGGTATACCGGTCGATGATAGGATCTTTACTCTATCTATGTGCATCTCGACCGGATGTTATGCTTTCCGTATGCATGTGTGCAAGGTTCCAATCCAATCCTAAGGAAGTTCACCTTAGGGCTGTGAAAAGGATCATGAGATATTTAGTTCATACACCTAAGTTTGGTCTTTGGTACCCCAAGGGATTCACCTTTGATTTAATAGGTTATTCAGATGCTGATTGGGCAGGGTGTAAAATTGATAGAAAGAGCACATTAGGGACTTGTCAGTTTTTGGGAAGATCCCTGGTGTCTTGGGCATCAAAGAAACAAAATTTTGTAGCTCTTTCTACCGCCGAAGCCGAGTATATTGCTGCAAGCCATTGTTGCGCGCAATTGCTTTGGATGAGGCAAACCCTTAGGGACTATGGCTACAAGTTGAGCAAAGTCCCTCTCCTATGTGACAATGAGAGTGCAATCCGCATGGCGGATAATCCTGTTGAACACAGCCGCACTAAGCACATAGCCATTCAATATCACTTTTTCAGGGATCACCAACAAAGGGGGGATATCGAGATTGCTTATGTTAGCACCAAAGAACAATTAGTCGATATCTTTACCAAACCATTAGATGAGAAAACCTTTACCAAACTTAGGAATGAGCTAAACATTCTTGATTCTCGGAACTTTGATTGATACTTTGCACACATAGCTCATTTATGTACCTTTGATCATATCTCTTTTATGTCTATGACTAATATGTTTTCAAGTGTATTCCTATGCTAAGTAGTAGATTGAAAGGGAAATAGAGTCTTCGGCGAAGTCAAGGCTTCCACTCCACTCTATCGGTATTATTTACCCTTCGCCGTCACTCCACATCGCTCTCCACTTTGGTATAATCTTCACTCTTATTACCAGTACCAATGGGGAGAAAGTAAAAAAGGCTCTCAAACGACTCAGTTTTTGGCGATTAATGCCAAAGGGGGAGAAATATTAAGCCCAAAGCAAAAGGACCGCACCACCACCTTTCAAAAATTTTTAATTGACATATTTCAAAATTGGTATGTTTTCAATTGGTTAGTATTTTTCAAATTGGTATATAAAAATATTTGATCTTCTTTCAATTGGTATTTACAAAAATTGGTAAAACCCTCTTGAACACAAAGAGGAGAATTTCATCCAGGGGGAGTTTTGTTTAAAAGTCAAAGGAAAAGCATTTGAAACATGGGAAGAAATTTCAAATCTTAAAAATGCTTCTTGTAATCTTATTCATTTACCTTTGACTATTTGCAAAAGAACTTTGAAAATTTTTCCAAAAGAATTTGCAAAAACAAAACAAGTGGTGCAAATGTGGTCCAAAATGTTAAATATCAAATCAAACTTATATACTTAGAAATGGTTTTATTTCAAAATAACTTATGCACACCTGTCAAAATGCAAACTAGTTACATTTCTACACTTTACATTTGCTTTGGTTTGTGTTGGCACCAATCACCAAAAAGGGGGAGATTGAAAGGGAATTAGTCTCAATATTTCCTATAATCGATTTTGGTGTTTGACGACATCACAAACCTTGTGGACTAACCAGTTTGCCTAAGTTGATCATTTCATAGGTGCATAAGTTCATCTACAACTATTCTAAAGTCGACTGTCCGGAATACCGTCCGAGCCCTTGCGGCGGACCGTCCACGACACCAGGGTGACCCTCGGACAGAACCAATGCAAAAACACAAGTCTACACTACGGACCGTCCGATGGAAAGCAAGGACCGTCCGAAACCAAGCGCGGATCGTCCGGCCTCAGGCGCGGACCATCCGGTCGGTGAAGAACCGAAAAACCCGAAGGTGACGGGTTCGGTAAAATGAATTATAGCGTCCTCGCGGACCGTCCGGGGTGCACGACCGGACCGTCCGCGACTGCCTTTATCTGACATTGGACGACACATTAAATGCTTTATAGTCGTTGATATAGCCGTTACTGCTGACCGTTGCGATTTTAGCCATTGATGTGCAGGGGCGGACCGTCCGGACTAGGGGCGCGGACCATCCGCGGTCGGCAGAAAAGGAGCAACGACTAGGAAGTGGTTGGGGGCTATAAATACAACCCCAACCACCTCCATTCACTACACCCAACCATTCCAATCCTCTACATTCAATACAAGAGCTAGCAATCCATTCAAAGACACAATCAAAGCTTCTAATCTCTCCAAGTTCCACAATTAAGACAAGTGATCTTTAGTGACTAGTGACTTGAGAGAGAGAGAGAGAGTGTGATCCGTGTATTATTTGTCGCTCTTGTTGCTTGGCTTTTGCAATCGTGCTTTCTTCTTCCCATTCTTATTTCAAGTGACTTGTAATCAAAGTAAGAGACACCAAGTGTGTGGTGGTCCTTGCAGGGTCTAAGTGACCCGTTGATTAAGGAGAAAGCTCACTCGGTCTAAGTGACCGTTTGAGAGAGGGAAAGAGTTGAAAGAGATCTGGTCTTTGTGACCACCTCAACGGGGACTAGGTTCTTTGGAACCGAACCTCGGTAAAACAAATCACCATGTTCATCTGCTTTATTTCTTGGTTGATTTGTTTTCCCTCTCTTTCGGACTCGAATTTAATTCTAACGCTAACCCCAGCTTGTATTGTGCGCTTAAGTTTGTAAATTTCAGATTCCGCCTATCCACCCCCCTCCAGGCGACTTTGAGAAGGGATATGGGATCTACTCAACCGTTAGATCTAAAACCAACGGCCGAGATTAGATCGGCGGGTGAGGGCATGCGCACGGGGGCAAGCGAGCGCTGACAGGCGGGCCGGTGGTGTTAGCGACCGAGAAGGGGGCGGGCTGACAGGTCGGGCCCACCCACAGGGGGCGCAGGCGCTGACTGGCGGGGCCAAGGGGCAGGGCGCGGGTGAGGGAGCGGACCCGAGCGGTCGGATCCGAATCAGACGGTTAGGATTAGGTCTGCTCTGATTAAATCTAGGCCACTCGATCTCATATGGGCGGTTGAGATCTCGCTGCAAGCCCGAGTAAGTTCTCGTTGGCTGCCAGCGGTAGCGCCGCCCAACTCCGCGGTGGAGCTCCACCGGAGACGAGGGCACAAGCACGCTGGGGGTCTTGGGGTGTTGGGGATGGCTCAAGCGGGTTCGAGGTGGCGCGACGGACTTGGTTTTGGGCTCAACACTGGCGCAGGGGCACCAGAGGGTACCCGTCTACGGTGGAGCGGCACGGCGGCGGCTCTAGCTCGCATCGGCGAGCAATTGCGCGAACAACAAGGCAGGGAAAGGAAAATTAGGGGCACGGGGAGGTGGGTTACCTTGAGAGACGACTCTAGAGCGCTCGAGCGATGACAAGAACACAGTGGGTACCTGGGTCGACGGTGGGGGCGACACGGTTGCACAACGAGAGTCCGGTGAGCGTGAGCAAAGGGGAATAGAGGGGTAAGGGCAGGCCAAGGGGTGTCTTGAGTCGCTGGCGAGGAGGCGGAGCTTACCGCAATGATGAGCACGACCGAGGTTCGACGACGGCTGCGGAACGGGCGCGCAGACACGGTGAACGGCGGTCGGGCTCCCTGGGCGTGTGCACGACGCGAGGCGGGTGCTGAGGGTTGTGAGTGCGCGAATGAGGGAAGAGGAGGGCGAGCGGGTGCTAGGAGGCTAGAAATAGGCCGAGGCGGGGACATGCACGGCCTCGGCGTGCGTCGTTGGCGCGGACTCCACGGCGACGCACATGTCATGCTCGGGCGGTTCGGAGGGGAAAGGTCCGACAGACGAGACCCACCGGTCAGCGAGGGCGAACGAGAGAACGGGCGGTCGGGCTGGCAAGCGGGACCCGTGGTACAGCGATAGAGGTTGCGTGCGCGTGGGTGAGATCGGCGCCGACAAGTCGGCCCCACTGGGCAACGAGCGAGAGAGAGAGGAGAGCGTGCGGGCAGACTGGTGCCGACAGGCGGTAGGCGCGCGGCGCGCGTAGGGCTGGGCCTGGTGGGCTGGCTTGGGCCGAAATTGCTTTTCCTTTTTTCTAGAATTTCTAATTGCTTTTCTATTTCTTTTTCTCTAGGGTTTTCAATTCAAATTCAAACTAATTCAAACATGTGTAACAACTCAAAGAATATTTAAGCTCAGCATGATGCAACATTTCATGACCCACAATGTTTTGGCAAAAATAAATAATTAATCTCTCCCTAATTAAGCTACATCTACTCAAAAGGGAAAAGAGAGAGAATCTAGAGAGAGGTAGAAACTAGAGTGAGAGAGAGAGAGAAGAGTAACACCTGAATTTGGATGATAATAAGAAAGAAATTTTATACCCCCAAATTCAGGGTGTTACAATTTTCCTTACAAAAGTAAATATTTCAAAATCTTTTTCATGACCCTTACGTGACATTCCTTAGGGTCAGCTTGGAATCTTGCAAACATGCATATAGAGAGTATAATGTCTGGTCTAGAAGCACATAAGTAAAGCAATGAACCTATCATAGACCGATATACCTTTTGATCTACAGATTTCCTCCCGTGTCGAGGTCGAGATGCCAATTTGTTCCCATGAGAGTCTTGATGGGCTTGTCATCCTTCATTCCAAACTTCTTGAGTGTACTTTGTTTGGCTGATGAAGGTGTGTTCCTAGAGCTGCTTGATTTGAAATCCTAAGAAATACTTCAACTCCCCCATCATGGACATCTCAAATTTCTAAATCATGATCCTACTAAACTCTTCATAAGACGACTTGCTAGTAGACCCAAAGATAATATCATCAACATAGATTAGGCATATGAACAAGTCTGTCAATAGTTTTAGTAAAGAGTGTAGGATCCACTTTTCTGTCTTTGAAACCATTAGCAATAAGAAAGTCTCTCAGGCATTCATACCATGTTCTCGGGGCTTGCTTAAGCCCATAGAGCTCCTTTGAGAGCTTATAAACATGTGTAGGATACTCACAATCTTCAAAGCCGGGAGGTTGCTCAACATACACCTCTTCCTTTATAGGACCATTGAGGAAGGCACTTTTCATATCCATTTGATATAACTTAAAGCCATGGTAAGTAGCATAGGCAAGTAATATGCAAATTGACTCAAGCCTAACTACGGGTGCATATGTTTCATCAAAATCCAAACCTTCGACTTTTGAATACCCCTTCGCCACCAGTAGAGATTTGTTCTTAGACACCACACCATGTTCGTCCTGTTTGTTATAGAATATCCACTTGGTACCTACAACATTTTAGTTAGGACGTGAAACTAAATGCCAAACTTCATTCATTGTGAAGTTGTTGAGCTTCTCTTGCATTGTCATCACCCAGTCTGGATCTCCAAGTGCATCTTCAATCCTATATGGCTCAATAGAAGACACAAAAGTATAATGTTCACAAAAATGAGCAACTCGAGAACGGGTGGTTACCCCCTTTTGAATGTCACCAAGGATGGAGTCGACATGGTGATCTCTTTGAATTGCTTGGTGGACTCTTGGGTGTGGTGGTCTTTGATCTTGAATCTCTTGCTCATCCTTCTTTTTTGCTCAATTTCATCTCCCCTTGATCAGTGTCGTCATCTTGAGGTGGCTCATTATCTTTAATTTGATCTTCTTCTTCTTCTTCCTAAGCCTGCTCCTCATCTTGTGTTGGTGGAGATGATTGGATGGAGGATGAGTTTTTATCTTGTGTTGGTGTAGACTCCTTGGGCTCTTGTGGGCACACATCTCCAATGGACATGTTCCTTAGCACGATGCACAGGGCCTCCTCATCATCTAGCTCATCAAGATCAACTTGCTCTACTTGAGAGCCATTAGTCTCATCAAACACAACGTCACAAGAAACTTCAACTAATCTAGTGGACTTGTTGAAGATTATATGCATGTTTGGTTTGCTGCCTAATTGTCACACTTTGCCTAACTTTTCTGCCTAAGGTTAGTTCTTTAATTCGAACGACTAACCTTAGGCAAAGTGTAGCACAATTAGCCACGAACCATACATGCCCTATATACGCCATTGTGTTTGAGTTATAACCAAGTAAAACATTCTACTGATATAGTAGCAAATTTGGAATTTGTACCTCTCTTTACCAAAATAAAGCATTTGCTCCCAAATACACGAAAATAAGAAACATTGGGCTTTTTACCGGTAAGGAATTCATATGATGTTTTCTTAAGGATTCGATGAAGGTAGAGCCGGTTGATGGAGTAGCAGACGGTAATAATCGCTTCCGCCCAAAACCGATCCGATGTCTTGTATTCCTCAAGCATGGCCCTCACCATATCCATAAGAGTTCTATTCTTTATCTCCACAACACCATTTTGCCGAGGTGTGTAGGGAGAAGAGAACTCATGCTTGATGCCCTTCTCCTCAAGAAATCCTTCAACTTGAGAGTTCTTGAACTCTGTCCCATTATCGCTCCTAATCTTCTTGATTCTCAATCCGAACTTATTTTGAGCCCGTGTCAAGAATTTCTTCAAAGTCTCCTGGGTTTATGATTTTTCATGCAAAAAGAACACTCAAGTGAAGCGAGAATAGTCATACACAATCACAAGACAATTCTTACTCTCGTTGATGCTTATGTAAGCAATCGGGACGAATAGATCTATGTGGAGTAGCTCAAGCGGTCTCTCGGTCACCATGATGTTCTTGCGTGGATGATGGATTCTGAAAGGGAAATAGGCTTACACCTTTTCCTAAATTGATTTTGGTGGTTGAATTGCCCAGCACAAATAATTGGACTAACTAGTTTGCTCTAGTCTATAAGTTTTACAGGTGCCAAAGGTTCACAACAAGCCAATAAAAAGACCAAAGATGGGTTCAAACAAAGAGAGCTAAAGACATCCCAAAGGCACCCTGGTCTGGCGCACCGGACAGTGTCCGGTGCACCAGGGAACTTGACGCTGAACTCGCTACCTTCGGGAAAATGGGAGGTCGCTCCGCTATAATTCACCGGACTGTCCGGTGAAGCACCGGACAGTGTCCGGTCACCGGACTGTCCGGTGTGCCAGCGAAACAACGGCTACTTCGCGCCAACGGTCGACTGCAACTGCATTAAATGCGCTACAGTGCGCACCAGAGTCAGAGCACGCGCAGAAGGGGCACCGGACAGTCTACAGGACCTATCCGGTGCACCACCGGACAGCCCAGAGGCCCCACCAGTCAGAGCTCCAACGGTCAGAACCCAACGGCCGGCTGACGTGGCTGGCGCACCGGACAGTGTCCAGTGGCGCACCAGACTGTCCGGTGCGCCATGCGACAGACAGCCTCCCAACGGCCACTTTTGGTGGTTGGGGCTATAAATACCCCAACCACCCCACCATTCATTGCATCCAAGTTTTCCAACTTCCCACACCTTACAAGAGCTATAACATTCAATACAAGACACACCAAAGAGATCAAATCCTCTCCCAAGTCCATAGTTCATTCCAAATCAAATAGTGACTAGTGAGAGAGTGACTTGTGTTCATTTGAGCTCTTGCGCTTGGATTGCTTCTTTTTCTCATTCTTTCTTATGATCAACTCAATTGTAACCGAGGCAAGATACACCAATTGTGTGGTGGTCCTTGCGGGGACTTTGTGTCCCGTTTGATTGAGAAGAGAAGCTCACTCAGTCTAAGTGACCGTTTGAGAGAGGGAAAGGGTTGAAAGAGACCCGGTCTTTGTGACCACCTCAACGGGGAGTAGGTTTGCAAGAACCGAACCTCGGTAAAACAAATCCTTGTGTCTCACGCTTTATTTGCTTGCGATTTGTTTTTCGCCCTCTCTCTCGGACTCGTTCATAATTCTAACGCTAACCCGGCTTGTAGTTGTGCTTAAGTTTATACATTTCAGATTCGCCCTATTCACCCCCCTCTAGGCAACTTTCAATTGGTATCAGAGCTTGGTGCTTCATTAGAGCTTAACCGCTCGAAGTGATGTTGGGAGATCATGCCAAGAAGATGGTGATCGGCGGTGAGAAGTCTGCTACAAGCCACGGGAAGGCTCCATCAAGGGAGTCCGCCAACAAGAAGAAGGATGGATCCCCTTCACGCATTCGATCGCACAAGAGTGGCGAGAAGAAGAAGAAAATGAAAAAGTGGTCTACTACGAGACCGATTCTTCCTCGCCCTCTACATCCGGATCCGACACCGCGTCCATCACTTCTAAGCGCCAAGAGCGCAAGAAGTATAGTAAGATCCCCCTACGCTATCCTCGCATTCCTAAGCATACTCCATTACTTTCCGTCCCATTAGGCAAACCACCGACATTTGACGGTGAAGATTATTCTAGGTGGAGTGATATGATGAGATATCACCTAACCTCACTCCACAAAAGCATATGGGATGTTGTTGAGTTTGGTGTACAGGTACCATCCGTAGGGGATGAAGATTATGATGAGGACGAGGTGGCCCAAATCGTGCACTTCAACTACCAAGCCACCACTATACTTCTCACCTCTCTAAGTCGAGAGGAGTATAACAAAGTGCAAGGATTGAAGAGTGCCAAGGAGATTTGGGACGTACTCAAGACCGCGCACGAAGGAGACAAGGTGACCAAGATCACCAAGTGGGAGACGATCGAGGGGGAGCTCGGTCGCTTCCGGCTTCGCCATGGGGAGGATCCACAAGAGATGTACAACCGGCTCAAGACCTTGGTGAACCAAGTGCGCAACCTCGGGAGCAAAAAATGGGATGACCATGAAATGGTCAAGGTTATTCTTAGATCACTCGTTTTTCTTAACCCTACGCAAGTACAATTAATACGTGGTGATCCTAGATACATACTAATGTCTCCCGAGGAAGTAATAGGAAAATTTGTGAGCTTTGAATTGATGATCAAAGGCTCAAGAAAAATCGTCGAGCAAGATGGCCCCTCCACGCCCGAAGCACAACCGGTCGCATTCAAGGCGACGGAGGAGAAGAAGGAAGAGTCTACATCAAGTAGACTCCCCATCGACGCCTCCAAGCTCGACAACGAGGAGATGTCGCTCATCATCAAGAGCTTCCGCCAAATCCTCAAGCAAAGGAGGGGGAAGGACTACAAATCCCGCTCCAAGAAAGTGTGCTACAAGTGTGGTAAGCCCGGTCATTTTATTGCAAAATGTCCATTATCTAGTGATAGTGACAGGGATGACGACAAGAAAGGAAAGAGGAGAGAAAAAAAGAGGCACCACAAGAAGAGGGGCGGCGATGCCCATGTGTGCCGCGAATGGGACTTCGACGAGAGCTCCACCGACTCCTCCTCCGACGAAGACGCCGCCAACATCGCCATCACCAAAGGACTCCTCTTCCCCAACGTCGGCCACAAATGCCTCATGGCAAAGGACGGCAAAAGGAAGAAGGTAAAATCAAAATCCTCCACTAAATATGAAACCTCTAGTGATGAGGATAACTCTTGTGATGAGGAGGATAATTTGCGCACCCTTTTTGCCAACCTAAACATGCAACAAAAAGAAAAATTAAATGAATTAATTAATGCTATTCATGAGAAGGATGAACTCTTGGACTCCCAAGAGGACTTCCTAATTAAGGAAAACAAGAAGCATGTTAAGGTTAAAAATGCTTACGTCTAGAAGTAGAAAAATGTGAAAAATTATCTAGTGAGCTAAGCACTTGCCATGATATTATTGCCAACCTTAGAAATGAGAATGCTAAAATAACTGCTAAGGTTGATTCAAATGTTTGTGATGTTTCAATTCCCAATCTTAGAGATGATAATGTTAGTTTACTTGCTAAGATTGAAGAATTGAATGTCTCTCTTGCTAGCCTTAGAAATGAGAATGAAAAATTAATTGCTAAGGCTAAGGACTTAGATGTTTGCAATGTTACCATATCCAATCTTAGAAGTGAAATGACATTTTACATGCTAAGATTGTTGAACAAAAAACTTGCAAACCCTCTACATCTACCGTTGAGCATGTTTCCATTTGCACTAGATGTAGAGACATTAATGTTGATGTTGTTCATGATCACCTAGCCTTAATTAAGAAATAAAATGATCACATAGTTCAACTTAATGCTAAGATTAATGAGCATGACTTAGAAAATGAAAAATTTAAATTTGCTAGAAGCATGCTCTATAGTGGGAGACGCCCTGGCATCAAGGATGGCATTGGCTTCCAAAAGGGGGACAATGTCAAACTTAATACCCCTCCTAAGAGATTGTCTAACTTTGTTAAGGGCAAGGCTCCCATGCCTCAGGATAACGAGGGTTACATTTTGTACCCTACCGGTTATCCCGAGCACAAAATCAGAAGAATTCACTCTAGAAAGTCTCACTCTGGTCCTAATCATGCTTTTATGTATAAGGGTGAGACATCTAGCTCTAGGCAATCAACCCGTGCTAAATTGCCTAAGAAGAAAACTCCTATTGCATCAAATGATTCTAACATTTCATTTAAAACTTTTGATGCATCTTATGTTTTGACTAACAAATCCGGCAAGGTAGTTGCCAAGTATGTTGGGGGCAAACACAAGGGGTCAAAGACTTGTGTTTGGGTACCCAAAGTTCTTGTATCTAATGTCAAAGGACCCAAAACTGTTTGGGTACCTAAAATCAAGAACTAAATTTGTTTTGTAGGTTTATGCATCCGGGGGCTCAAGTTGGATCATCGATAGCGGGTGCACAAACCACATGACAGGGGAGAAGAAGATGTTCTCCTCCTACGAGAAAAACCAAGATCCCCAATGAGCTATCACATTCGGGGATGGAAACCAAGGTTTGGTCAAAGGATTGGGTAAAATTGCTATATCACCTGACCATTCCATTTCCAATGTATTTCTTGTAGATTCTTTAGACTATAACTTGCTTTCAGTTTCTCAATTATGTAAAATGGGCTACAACTGTCTTTTTACGGATATAGGTGTTACTGTCTTTAGGAGAAGTGATGATTCAATAGCATTTAAGGGAGTGTTAGAGGGTCAGCTATACTTAGTAGACTTTGATAGAGCTGAACTCGACACTTGCTTAATTGCTAAGACTAACATGGGCTGGCTCTGGCATCGCCGACTAGCACATGTTGGAATGAAGAATCTTCACAAGCTTCTAAAGGGAGAACACATTTTGGGACTAACAAATGTTCATTTTGAGAAAGACAGGGTTTGTAGCGCATGTCAGGCAGGGAAGCAAGTTGGTGTTCATCATCCACATAAGAACATCATGACGACTGACAGGCCACTCGAGCTCCTACACATGGATCTATTCGGCCCGATAGCTTACATAAGCATCGGCGGGAGTAAGTACTGTCTAGTTATTGTGGATGATTATTCTCGCTTCACTTGGGTGTTCTTTTTGCAGGAAAAATCTCATACCCAAGAGACCTTAAAGGGGTTCTTGAGACGGGCTCAAAATGAGTTCGGCTTAAAAATAAAAAAGATTAGAAGCGATAGCGGGACAGAGTTCAAGAACTCACAAATCGAAGGCTTCCTTGAGGAGGAGGGTATCAAGCATGAGTTCTCTTCTCCCTACACGCCACAACAAAATGGTGTAGTGGAGAGGAAGAATAGAACTCTATTGGACATGGCAAGGACCATGCTTGATGAATACAAGACTTCGGATCGGTTTTGGGCTGAGGCGGTCAACACCGCTTGCTACGCCATCAACCGGTTGTATCTACACCGAATCCTCAAGAAGACATCATATGAACTCCTAACCGGTAATGTTGGGGACTTGTTCTCAAATGCTATGATTTAAGAACAAGGTAACACAGAAAATGTTAAATAATAATGCCCTTCGTTCGCTGAAGCATTATTTCCCCATGGATTTAATGAACTTCGAACGAAGGCCACAGACAGAATACCACGAAGGTCATACCTTCGTGGTCAAACATTCATCAATGCGAAATAAAATATAAAACATTAAACATTATAGGAAAACTAATTACATTATTCATATATCTCATAATATGAACCTAAATGTCAAAACATAATATTTAGGTACGTTTATACCTTCGCCTCTGACAGAAAATAATTCCAGCGTAATGCGTTAGCGATTACAGGATTGCGTGAACAGTGCCGGGGTATTGTTCACCTATTTATAGGCACAGGGTGCAACCTGTGTAAAATTACATTTACGTCCTTTACAATCGACTACAATAATGACACAAAACATCATGGGTCTTTAAGTCAATCCATCTTTAAGTCGGTTCGGCCCTTCGTCTTGAGGTCTGTCATTATGCCGAAGCTGTATAGGTAATAGCTTCGGCGCTTGCTCCTGAGAGGATCTTCCGAAGGTGTTCTCTTTCTTTAGGATCTTCGGCTACGAAGCATACCCCCAACAGGTAAAAAGCCCAATGTTTCATATTTTAGAGTCTTTGGTAGCAAATGCTTTATTCTTGTTAAAAGAGGTAGAAAATCTAAATTTGCTCCTAAGGCTGTAGAAGGCTTTTTACTAGGATATGACTCAAACACAAGGGCATATAGAGTCTTTGACAAGTCCTCTGGACTAGTTGAAGTTTCTTGTGACATTGTGTTTGATGAGACTAACGGCTCTCAAGTAGAGCAAGTTGATCTTGATGAACTAGATGATGAAGAGGCTCCGTGCGTCGCGCTAAGGAACATGTCCATTGGGGATGTGTGTCCTAAGGAATCCAAAGAGCCTCCAAATGCACAAGATCAACCATCTTCCTCCATGCAAGCATCTCCACCAACTCAAGATAAGGATGAGGCTCAAGATGATAAATAAGAAGATCAAGAAGTTGAGCCACCTCAAGAAGAGAACAATGATCAAGGGGGAGATGCCCATGATCAAGATAAGGATGATGAACAAGTTCCAAGACCGCTACACCCAAGAGTCCACCAAGCAATCCAACGAGATCACCCCGTGAACACCATCCTCGGCGATATTCAAAAGGGGGTAACTACTCGATCTCGTGTTGCTCATTTTTGTGAACATTACTCTTTTGTTTCCTCTATTGAGCCGCACAGGGTAGAGGAAGCACTTCAAGATTCGGATTGGGTGGTGGCGATGCAAGAGGAGCTCAACAACTTCACTAGGAATGAGGTATGGCATTTAGTTCCACGTCCTAATCAAAATGTTGTAGGAACCAAGTGGGTCTTCTGCAACAAGCAAGACGAGCATGGTGTGGTGAAAAGGAACAAAGCCCGACTTGTGGCCAAGGGGTATTCACAAGTCGAAGGTTTGGATTTCGGTGAAACCTATGCACCCGTAGCTAGGCTAGATCAATTTGCATTTTACTTGCCTATGCTACTTACCATGGCTTCAAACTTTATCAAATGGACGTGAAAAGTGCCTTCCTCAATGGACCAATCAAGGAGGAGGTCTATGTTGAGCAACCTCCCGGCTTTGAAGATAGTGAGTACCCTAACCACGTATATAAACTCTCTAAGGCGCTTTATGGGCTCAAGCAAGCCCCAAGAGCATGGTATGAATGTCTAAGAGATTTTCTTATCGCTAATGGCTTCAAAGTCGGAAAGGCCGATCCTACACTATTTACTAAAACTCTTGAAAATGATTTGTTTGTATGCCAAATCTATGTTGATGATATTATATTTGGGTCTGCTAATGAATCTACATGTGAGGAATTTAGTAGGATCATGACACAAAAATTCGAGATGTCTATGATGGGGGGGTTGAAGTACTTCTTAGGATTTCAAGTGAAGCAACTCCAAGAGGGCACCTTCATTAGCCAAACAAATTATATTCAAGACATTCTAAACAAGTTTGGGATGAAGGATGCCAAGCCCATCAAGACACCCATGGGAACAAATGGGCATCTCGACCTCGACACGGGAGGTAAATCCGTAGATCAAAAGGTATACCGGTCGATGATAGGTTCTTTACCCTACTTATGTGCATCTCGACCGGATATTATGCTTTCCGTATGCATGTGTGCAAGATTCCAAGCCGATCCTAAGGAAGCACACCTTAGGGCCGTAAAACGAAACTTGAGATATTTAGTTTATACTCCTAAGTTTGGGCTTTGGTATCCTAGGGGATCCACATTTGATTTGATTGGTTATTCGGATGCCGATTGGGCGGGGTGTAAAATTAATAGAAAGAGCACATCGAGGACTTGCCAGTTCTTAGGAAGGTCTCTGGTGTCTTGGGCTTCAAAGAAGCAAAATTCCGTAGCTCTTTCTACCGCCGAAGCCGAGTACATTGCCGCAGGCCATTGTTGCGCGCAATTGCTTTGGATGAGGCAAACCCTTAGGGACTATGGTTACAAATTAACCAAAGTTCTTCTTCTATGTGATAATGAGAGTGCAATCCGCATGGCGGATAATCCCGTTGAACATAGCCGCACTAAACACATAGCCATTCAGTATCATTTTCTAAGGGATCACCAACAAAAGGGGGATATCGAGATTGCATATATTAACACCAAAGAACAATTAGACGATATCTTTACCAAGCCACTAGATGAACAAACTTTCAACAAACTTAGGCATGAGCTAAATATCCTTGATTCTCGGAATTTCTTTTGATGTTTTGCACACATAGCTCATTACTATACCTTTGATCATATCTCTTTTATATGCTATGACTAATATGTTTTCAAGTGTATTTCAAACCAAGTCATAGATTGAAAGGGAATTGGAGTCTTCGGCGAAGACAAAGGCTTCCACTCCACTCCATCAAATTACTCACCCTTCGCCGTCGCTCCGAGCCGCTCTCCAACTTTGGTATAATCTTCACTCATATTTTGTTCGCCAAAGGGGGAGAAAGTAGTTAGAAGGGCTTATATTTCACTCACAAGTATCCGTTTTTGGCGATTCATGCCAAAGGGGGAGAAAATATTAGCCCAAAGCAAAAGGACCGCACCACCACCAATTTTCAAAAAATTGAGTTAAGAAAAGATTTTTCAATTGATGATTTTTCAATCGGTATCTTATTAGAATTTCAAATTGGTACAACCCCTTTCAAAACTAATATCTAAAACCCTCTTGAACACTAAGAGGAGAATTTGATTGAGGGGGAGTTTTGTTTAAGTCAAAGGAAAAAGCATTTGAAACAGGGGGAGAAAATTTCAAATTTTGAAAATGCTTCTCAAATCTTACTCATTTGTTCCTTGACTATTTGCAAAAGAACTTTGAAAAGAATTTACAAAAGAATTTGCAAAAACAAAACATGTGGTGCAAGCGTGGTCCAAAATGTTAAAAATATAAAGAAACAATCCATGCATATCTTATGAGAATTTATTGGTTCAAATTCTTAGTAACCTTTTGCACTTACAATTATGCAAACTAGTTCAATTATGCATTTCTATATTTGCTTTGGTTTGTGTTGGAATCAATCACCAAAAAGGGGGAGATTGAAAGGGAAATCGGCTTACACCTTTTCCTAAATTGATTTTGGTGGTTGAATTGCCCAGCACAAATAATTGGACTAACTAGTTTGCTCTAGTCTATAAGTTTTACAGGTGCCAAAGGTTCACAATAAGCCAATAAAAAGACCAAAGATGGGTTCAAACAAAGAGAGCTAAAGACATCCCAAAGGCACCCTGGTCTGGCGCACCGGACTGTCCGGTGTGCCACCGGACAGTGTCCGGTGCACCAGGGAACTTGACGCTGAACTCACTACCTTCGGGAAAATGGGAGGCCGCTCCGCTATAATTCACCGGACTGTCCGGTGTACCAGCGGAGCAACGGCTACTTCGCGCCAACGGTCGACTGCAACCGCATTAAATGCGCTACAGTGCGCGCCAGAGTGAGAGCACGCGCAGAAGGGGTACCGGACAGTCTACAGGACCTGTCCGGTGCACCACCGGACAGCCCAGAGGCCCCACCAGTCAGAGCTCCAACAGTCAGAACCCAGTGGCCGACTAACGTGGCTGGCGCACCGGATAGTGTCCGGTGGCGCTCCGGACTGTCCGGTGCGCCATGCGACAGACAGCCTCCCAACGGCCACTTTTGGTGGTTGGGGCTATAAATACCCCAACCACCCCACCATTCATTGCATCCAAGTTTTCCAACTTCCCACACCTTACAAGAGCTATAGAATTCAATACAAGACACACCAAAGAGATCAAATCCTCTCCCAAGTCCATAGTTCATTCCAAATCAAATAGTGACTAGTGAGAGAGTGACTTGTGTTCATTTGAGCTCTTGCGCTTGGATTGCTTCTTTTTCTCATTCTTTCTTGTGATCAACTCAATTGTAACCGAGGCAAGAGACACCAATTGTGTGGTGGTCCTTGCGGGGACTTTGTGTCCCGTTTGATTGAGAAGAGAAGCTCACTTGGTCTAAGTGACCGTTTGAGAGAGGGAAAGGGTTGAAAGAGACCCGGTCTTTGTGACCACCTCAACGGGGAGTAGGTTTGCAAGAACCGAACCTCGGTAAAACAAATCTTTGTGTCCCACGCTTTATTTGCTTGCGATTTGTTTTTCGCCCTCTCTCTCGGACTCGTTCATAATTCTAACGCTAACCCAACTTGTAGTTGTGCTTAAGTTTATACATTTCAGATTCGCCCTATTCACCCCCCCTCTAGGCGACTTTCAGATTCCAACCTGCTTCCCTACTTGACATGCACTACAAATCTTGTCTTTCTCAAAGTGAACATTAGTTAGTCCTAAAATGTGTTCCCGATTTAGAAGCTTGTGAAGGTTCTTCATCTCAACATGGGCAAGTCGAAAGTGCCAGAGCCAACCCATATTAGTCTTAGCAATCAAGCAAGTGTCTAGTTCAACATTGTCATAAGTGAAATCAACTAAATATTGTTGTCCATTTAACACTCCCCTAAAAGCTAGTGAATCATCACTTCTTCTAAAGACGGTAACATCAACATCAGTAAATAAATAATTGTAGCCCATTTTGCATAATTGAGATACAAAAAGCAAGTTGTAGCCTAGAGATTGTACAACAAATACATTAGAAATGGAATGGTCAGGTGATATAGCAATTTTATCCATTCCTTTGACCATACCTTCATTCCCATTGCTGGATGTGATTGCTCTTGGGGATCATCATTTTTCTCATATGACGCTTAACAGAATTAATAGAGTACTCATATCAACAAGGTGCATCTTCTTTTTTGGAAGCCTATCTCGAAAGAACCTCTAAGTTAAGCGTGCTTGGCTTGGAGAAATTTGGGGTGGGTGACCGATCGGGAAGTTTTCTTGGGTGCGCATGAGTGAGGACAAAGTGTGCACAAAAGACTAGTGTTGGTCTGTGGGGACAATATATGATCCTAGAGAACTGTCATGAGTAAGTATCATCGGTCCGGAGTGGACGGGGTGTTACAGAGGCACCGCCTTGCTCCAAGTTGACAATATGTTTGGAGACTTTGACCATAAGTTCAAAGCTTATAAACTTGCCAAACACCTCCTCGGGAAACATTTGCTCATACCTAGGACTCTCACGAATTAAATGCACTTGAGTGGGATCACGAAAAACAAGAGACCTTAGAAAAACCTTGACCATTTCATGATCATCCCACTTGGTGCTCATGAGGTTGCAGACTTGGTTACCATGGTCTTGAGTCGGTTGTACATGGCTTATGGCTGTTCACCTTTGTTGAGGACGAAACGACCAAGTTCACCCTCAATTGTTTCCCGCTTGGTGATCTTGGCGACTTTGTTGCCTTTGTGTACCGTCTTGAGGACATACTAAATTTCTCTAGCACTCTTTAACCCTTGCAACTTGTTGTAGTCTTCCCTACACAAGAAAGCGAGGAGTATGGTGGTGGCTTGGGAGTTGAAGTGTCTCGCTTAGGCGGCCTCATCGGAGTCATAGTCATCGTCGGCCACCTGTGGTGCATGTGCTCCAAACTCAAAAATATCCCAAATGCTTTCGTGGAGTGAGGTTAGATGGTGCCTAGTTTTATCACGCCACATAGAATAGTCTTTATCATTGAAATATGGTGGTTTGCTAAGGGAATGTAAAGTAAAGGAGTACGTTAAAAAATGCGAGGATAACAAAGAGGTATCTTACTATACTTCTTGCGCTCTTGGCGCTTTGAAGATGTCGATTCAGCGTCGAATGAGGGCGCGTATGAGTTGGTCTTGTAGTAGACCACCTTCATCGTCTTCTTTTTCTTCTTGTCGCCCTTCTTGCGCGACTTGATGGAACCGGCAGATTCTTCTTTTTCCTCCTTGTGCTTATCGCTAAACATCTTGACCTCCTTTGATGAAGTCTTGTCTTCATGCTTCTTTCCCGAGGATCCGGGCTTTTCCTTGGTGGCTATCTCCCTTTTGGCGTGTTCACCCGTCATCACTTCGAGTTGTTAGACTCTAATGAAGTGTAGGGCTCCGATATCAATTGAAATTCGCCTAGAGTGGGTGAATAGGAGAAACTTTAAAATTATAAACTTTGAGCACGAACTTCACATGAGTTTAGCGTTAGAACGAGTAATAATGAAAGCGAAGTGCGGAAGATAGTTCTTCTTGCCACGAGTTGCTCAATCAATGCGGATAACTTTGGGAGCTAACTCAAAATGATTGCAAGTAAGAGTACTTAGAGAGAGGGGAGAGGAAGAATCTAATCGCAATACAAGATTAACACAAAGACACGTGCAATTTGTTTCTCGAGGTTCGGTTCCAAAGAACCTACTCCCCGTTGAGGAGGCCACGTAGGCCAGGTAGGTCTCTTTGAACCCTTTCCCTGTCTCAATCGGTCACTTAGACCGATTGAGTGCTTTTTTACATCTCGATGGTCACTTAGATCCCGCAAAGATCACCACATAATTAGGTGTCACTTGCTAGCTTTACAAGTCATTGAGAGTTTAGGAGAGGAAGAAAGCACGATCAATAAACCAAGCAACAAAGAGCGACAAATGAAACACTAGCTCACACTCTCTAGAATCTCTCACAAGGCACTTAATCACTAAAGAACATGTAACATCCTGGTTTTTGCTCCAAAAGCTTAGAAACCCTAGTTGCCAAACTCCCCTAAAACCCCTGCATCATGGCATTATTTTTTTAAAACTTTACTCAAGTGCAGAAAAGATGTTTGTTAGAAGCACCTCACACAACCACCTTCACCTAGCAATTTATTTTGCACCTAGTAAATCTCATATGGATGCATATATATAAATACAGGAGAAAAGAAATAGGAAAAGATATAGAAAAAGGGAAAACATCTACCCCCTCGGCCTGGGCCAGCTTCGGCCTATCGCCCGCCCCCTCCCCCTCCCCCGCGCTTGCCCCTCTCCCCCTCCTTGGCCCACCTCTAGCCCGCCTCCGCGTGCCGAGCTAGCCCAACGCCCTCTTGTGAGCACCTAGAGGGGGGGGGTGAATAGGTGATCCTGTAGAACTTCAAAAACTTAAGCCACAAAACTTGGTTAATTGTTAGCGCAGTAATTTGCCAAGTGGCTAGAGAAGGATCTCAACACAACACAATAACCAAGAGATATCAATCACAGAGATGGCACAGTGGTTATCCCGTGGTTCGGCCAAGACCAACGCTTGCCTACTCCATGTTGTGGCGTCCCAACGGACGAGGGTTGCAATCAACCCCTCTCAAGCGGTCCAAAGACCAACTTGAATACCACGGTGTTGCTTTGCTTTTCTTAATCCCGCTTGCGAGGAATCTCCACAGCTTGGAGCCTCTCGCCCTTACAAAAGATGTTCACAAAGAATCACGGAGCAAGGGAGGGATTAGCAACTCACACACGACACAAAGATCACAGCGAATACGCACACGCAAAACCCAGACTTGAGCTCAAGAGACTAGCACACTAGAATGAAGCTCAAATCACTAGAATGTCGAACAAGTGCGCACGAATGAAGTGTGAGTGATCAATGATGCTCAAAGGATGCTTGGTATTCTCCTCCATGCGCCTAGGGGTCCCTTTATAGCCCCAAGGCAGCTAGGAGCCGTTGAGCACAAATCTGGAAAGCCATTCTTGCCTTCTGTCGTCGGGGGCACCGGACAGTCCGGTGCACACCGGACACTGTCCGGTGCCCGATTTCCTTCCTTAAATAGCGAAGCCGACCGTTGGCAGCTTGAGAGCCGTTGGCGCACCGGACATGTCCGGTGCCATCTTCTAGCCGTTGGCTCGGCCACGCGTCCCGCGCAGATTGCGCGTCCGACCGTTGGCCCGGCCGACCGTTGGCTCACCGGACAATCCGGTGCACACCGGACAGTCCGGTGAATTTTAGCCGTACGTCGCCGGTGAATTCCCAAGAGCGGCCAGTTCGCTCGAGCCAGCCTGGCGCACCGGACACTGTCCGGTGCACCACCGGACAGTCCGGTGCTCCCAGACTCAGCAGATTCTTGGCTGCTCGAGCCAAGACATTTCCAATTGGATTTTTCCTGTTTCCAGCACTTAGACACAATACATTAGTCCATAAAACAATGTACTAAGTCTGAGAAACATACCTTAATTCTTGATTTGTACTTTGTCCACCTTTTTACACTTAGGCACTTGTGTTGGACACTAAATCACCAAAACACTTAGAAATGGCCCAAGGGCACATTTCCCTTTCAATCTCCCCCTTTTTGGTGATTTATGCCAACACAACATAAAGCAAGTAGAACAAGTACAAAATCAAATCAAATAAGAACTCAAAATTGTTTTGATTCAATTTTGACATATATGGATCACTCTATGCCACCACTTGGTTTGTTTTTGCAAATCAAACTCAAATTTCTATCTCTAAGTCAAACACACATGTTAAGACATAAAGAGAGTCATTCTAAGAGACATTGATTCAAGATTTTAAAAACTCCCCCTTTTTCCCATAATCAATACTTCTCCCCACAAGAAGCCAACTTTTGACACGAGAGACAACAAAAGAGATTTGACAACCAAAAGCTCTATTCTACTGTTTTCAAAATCTCTCAAGTGGTAGCTGATCCATTTATCGCTTTGGCCTTTATTTTCTCCCCCTTTGGCATCAAGCACCAAAACGGGATCAATCTTGGCCCTTTAACCCCATTGCCTCACCAAAAACTTCAACTAAGAGCAAATAGGCAATAAGAGTATAAAGATGAACTTGGAAAAGTTACTCTTTTCATCGGAGTGCAGTGGAAGTCTCGCATGGTCCAAGTCCACCTTTTCCCTTTCAATTTTCCTTGGAGACTAAAACAACCAAACTCAAGTACATGGTTAGTCTCAAAGGGTCAAGCTGTAGCACAGCTCCCCCTAAATATGTGCATCACTTGCAAACAGGACTTGTGAGGTCCAGGGAGTGTTTGTACAACTTGAGCACCACAATAAGCAACAAAATGCAGAATAAACATGATCAAAGGCATAAACACATGTATGCTACATCTCAATCCAAGTTCTGCGAATCTAAGATATTGAGCTCACTACGCAGCCTGCAAAAGGTCTTCTCATCTAGAGGCTTGGTAAAGATATCGGCTAGCTGGTTCTCGGAGCTAACATGAAACACTTCGATATCCCCCTTTTGCTGGTGGTCTCTCAAAAAGTGATGCCGGATGTCAATATGCTTTGTGCGGCTGTGCTCAACAGGATTTTCCGCTATTCGGATAGCACTCTCATTATCACATAGGAGTGGGACTTTGCTCAGATTGTAGCCAAAGTCCCTGAGGGTTTGCCTCATCCAAAGTAGTTGCGCACAACACTGTCCTGCAGCAACGTACTCGGCCTCAGCGGTGGATAGGGCAACGGAGGTTTGTTTCTTAGAGTTCCATGACACCAGGGACCTTCCTAAGAATTGGCACGTCCCCGATGTACTCTTCCTATCGACCTTACATCCAGCATAGTCGGAATCTGAGTACCCAATCAAGTCAAAGTTAGACCCCTTTGGATACCAGATCCCGAAGCAAGGCGTAGCGACTAAATATCGAAGAATTCGCTTCACAGCCACTAAGTGACACTCCTTAGGATCGGATTGAAATCTAGCACACATGCATACGCTAAGCATAATATCCGGTCTACTAGCACATAAATAAAGCAAAGAACCTATCATGGACCGGTATGCTTTTTGATCAACGGACTTACCTCCTTTGTTGAGGTCGGTGTGTCCGTCGGTTCCCATCGGCGTCTTTGCGGGCTTGGCGTCCTTCATCCCAAACCTCTTTAGCAAATCTTGTGTGTACTTCGTTTGGGAGATGAAGGTGCCGTCCTTGAGTTGCTTCACTTGGAACCCAAGGAAGTAGGTCAACTCGCCCATCATCGACATCTCGAATTTCTGCGTCATCACCCTGCTAAACTCTTCACAAGACTTTTGGTTAGTAGAACCAAATATTATGTCATCGACATAAATTTGGCACACAAAAAGATCACCATCGCAAGTCTTAGTAAAAAGAGTTGGATCGGCTTTCCCAACCTTGAAACCATTAGCAATTAAAAATTCTCTAAGGCATTCATACCATGCTCTTGGGGCTTGCTTAAGTCCATAGAGTGCCTTAGAGAGCTTACATACGTGGTCGGGGTACCGTTCATCCTCGAAGCCAGGGGGTTGCTCCACGTACACCTCTTCCTTGATCGGCCCGTTGAGGAAAGCGCTCTTCACATCCATTTGGTACAACCTGAAAGAATGGTGAGCGGCATATGCTAGCAAGATGCGAATTGACTCTAGCCTAGCCACAGGAGCAAAAGTCTCCTCAAAGTCCAAACCTGCGACTTGGGTATAACCTTTTGCCACAAGTCGAGCCTTGTTCCTCCTCACCACCCCGTGCTCGTCCTGTTTGTTGCGGAACACCCACTTGGTTCCCACAACATTTTGCTTGGGACGAGGCACCAATGTCCAAACTTCATTGCGCTTGAAGTTGTTTAGTTTCTCCTGCATGGCCAACACCCAGTCCGGATCTAGCAAGGCCTCTTCTACCCTGAAAGGCTCAATAGAAGAGACAAAAGAGTAATGCTCACAAAAATTAACTAATCTCGAGCGAGTAGTTACTCCCTTGCTAATATCACCCAATATCTGGTCGACGGGATGATCCCTTTGAATCGTCGCTCGAACTTGGGTTAGAGGTGCCTGAGGTGCTTCTTCCTCTTCAACTTGAACATCCTGTGCTCCCCCTTGATCATGCGCCTCCACTTGAGGTACCTGTTCGTCACCTTGGGTTGGGGGATGCACCATAGTTGAGGAAGACGGTTGATCTTGCTCCAAATGTTCTTGAGGCCGTACATCTCCAATCGCCATGGTGTGTATCGCGGCCGTTGGAACATCTTCTTCATCTACATCATCAAGATCAACAACTTGCTCTCTTGGAGAGCCATTAGTCTCATCAAATACAACGTCGCTAGAGACTTCAACCAAACCCGATGATTTGTTGAAGACCCTATATGCCTTTGTATTTGAATCATAACCTAATAAAAACCCTTCTACGGCTTTGGGAGCAAATTTGGAATTCCTACCCTTCTTCACTAGAATGTAGCATTTACTCCCAAAAACACGAAAATACGATACATTAGGTTTGTTACCGGTTATCAGCTCATACGACGTCTTCTTGAGGAGGCGGTGAAGGTAGACCCTGTTGATGGCGTGGCAAGCCGTGTTCACGGCTTCCGACCAAAAGTACTCGGGGGTCTTGAATTCTCCAAGCATAGTCCTCGCCATATCTATGAGCGTCCTGTTCTTCCTCTCTACCACACCATTTTGCTGAGGTGTGTAGGGAGCGGAGAACTCGTGCTTGATCCCCTCCTCCTCAAGAAACTCCTCCACTTGAAGGTTCTTGAATTCGGACCCGTTGTCGCTCCTTATCTTCTTCACCTTGAGCTCAAACTCATTTTGAGCTCTACTGAGGAAGCGCTTGAGGGTCCCTTGGGTTTCAGACTTATCCTGCAAAAAGAACACCCAAGTGAAGCGGGAAAAGTCATCAACGATAACTAGACCATACTTACTTCCTCCTATGCTCAGATAGGCGACGGGTCCGAAGAGGTCCATATGTAGCAGCTCCAGGGGTCTTGATGTTGTCATCACATTTTTGGTGTGATGAGAGCCTCCCACCTGTTTCCCTGCTTGACAAGTTGCACAAGGTCTATCTTTTTCGAAATGAACATTGGTTAGACCTATCACGTGTTCTCCCTTTAGAAGCTTGTGAAGGTTCTTCATCCCCACATGTGCTAAGCGGCGATGCCACAGCCAGCCCATGCAAGTCTTAGCCATTAAGCATGCATCTAGACCGGCCTCTTCTTTTGCAAAATCAACTAAGTAAAGCTTGTCGTCTAGTACACCCTTAAAAGCTAGTGAACCATCACATCTTCTAAAGACAGACACATCTACATTTGTAAATAAGCAGTTATATCCCATATTACATAATTGACTAACAGATAGTAAATTATATCCAAGACTCTCCACTAGAAACACATTAGAGATAGAATGCTCATTGGAAATTGCAATTTTACCTAGCCCTTTTACCTTGCCTTGATTCCCATCACCGAATATTATTAAATCCTGGGAATCTTTGTTTTTAACGTAGGAGGTGAACATCTTCTTCTCCCCCGTCATATGGTTTGTGCATCCGCTGTCGATAATCCAACTTGAACCCCCGGATGCATAAACCTGCAACGCAAATTTAGGCTTGGGTCTTAGGTACCCAACTCATGTTGGGTCCTGCAAGGTTAGCACAAATATCTTTAGGGGCCCAAATGCAAGTTTTGTCTCCCTTGCATCTTGCCCCTAATTTTCTAGCAACTATCTTCCCATTCTTTCTACAAATAGCAAAAGAAGCATTTAAAGCATGATATATTGTGGAAGGTTCATTAACTTTCCTAGGAACATTTACGACATTTCTCCTAGGCATATTATGAATAACATTTCTCCTACCAACATTTCTATCATGCACATAAGAAGAACCAGAAGCAAACATGGCATGAGAATCAAAGGCATTATATACATTACAACTCCTATAAGCATTTCTAGGTTGTCTTCTATCATAGTACATAAAGGCATGGTTCTTTTGCACACTACTAGCCATAGGGGCCTTCCCTTTCTCCTTGGCGGAGATGGGAGCCTTATGGCTTGTCAAGTTCTTGGCTTCCCTCTTGTAGCCAAGACCATCCTTAATTGAGGGGTGTCTACCAATCGTGTAGGCATCCCTTGCAAATTTTAGCTTGTCAAATTCATTCTTGCTAGTCTTAAGTTGGGTATTAAGACTAGCTAATTCATCATTTAATTTGGAAATTGAAACTAAATGATCACTACAAGCATCAATGTCAAAATCTTTACACCTATTACAAGTTTCAACAATTTCTACACAAGAATTAGATTTACTAGCTACTTCTAGTTTAGCATTTAAATCATCATTAAAACTTTTTAATTTAGCAATAGTTTCATGATAAGAAGATAATTCACTAGAGAGCATTTCATTCCTCTTAATTTCTAGAGCAAGAGATTTCTGAGCTTCTACAAATTTATCATGCTCTTCATACAACAAATCCTCTTGCTTTTCTAAAAGTATATTCCTATCATTCAAGGCATCAATTAATTCATTAATTTTGTCTACCTTGGTTCTATCTAATCCCTTGAATAAGCATGAGTAATCTATCTCATCATCATCACTAGACTCATCCTCACTAGAAGAAGCATAAGTACTAGTATTATGAGTGCTTACTTTCTTCTCCCTTGCCATGAGGCAAGTGTGACGCTCGTTGGGGAAGAGGGATGACTTGTTGAAGGCGGTGGCGGCGAGTCCTTCATTGTCGGAGTCGGACGAAGAGCAGTCCGAATCCCACTCCTTGCCAAGATGAGCCTCGCCCTTTGCCTTCTTATAGTTCTTCTTTTTCTCCCTCTTGTTCCCTTGATCCTGATCACTATCATTGTCAGGACAGTTAGCAATAAAATGACCAAGCTTACCGCATTTGAAGCATGAGCGCTTCCCCTTGGCTTTGGTCTTGCTTGGCTGTCCCTTGCGACCTTTAAGCACCGTCTTGAATCTTTTGATGATGAGAGCCATCTCTTCATCATTAAGTCCGGCCGCCTCAATCTGTGTCACCTTGCTAGGTAGCGCCTCCTTGCTTCGTGTTGCCTTGAGAGCAAGGGGTTGCGGCTCGTTGATCGGACCATTCAAGGCGTCGTCCACGTACCTCGCCTCCTTGATCATCATTCGCCCGCTAACGAATTTCCCAAGAACTTCTTCGGGCGACATCTTGGTGTACCTGGGATTTTCACGAATATTGTTCACCAAATGAGGATCAAGAACGGTAAATGACCTTAGCATTAGGCGGACGACGTCGTGGTCCGTCCATCGCGTGCTCCCGTAGCTCCTTATTTTGTTGATAAGAGTCTTGAGCCGGTTGTATGTTTGTGTCGGCTCCTCGCCCCTTATCATCGCGAACCGTCCAAGCTTGCCCTCCACCAACTCCATTTTGGTGAGCAAGGTGACGTTGTTTCCCTCATGAGAGATCTTGAGGGTATCCCAGATCTGCTTGGCATTGTCCAAGCCGCTCACCTTGTGATACTCGTCCCCGCTCAAAGAGGCTAGCAACACAGTAGTAGCTTGTGCATTTTTATGAATCTGTTCATTAATAAACACAGGGCTATCCGAGCTATCAAATTTCATTCCACTTTCCACAATCTCCCAAATGCTTGGATGGAGAGAAAACAGGTGAGTACGCATTTTGTGGCTCCAAAATCCGTAATCCTCTCCATCAAAGTGAGGGGGCTTGCCAAGTGGAATGGGAGCAATTGAGCATTTGAACTATGCGGGATGCGCGAATAATCGAAAGAAAAGTTTGAGTTAACCGTCTTTCGTTTATCGTAGTCGTCGTCCTTTTGGGAGGAGGAAGATTCGTCGCTGTCGTAGTAGACAATTTCCTTGATGCGCCTTGTCTTCTTCTTCCTCCCGTCTTTTCTTTTGTGGCCCGATCCTGAGTCGGTGGGCCTGTCATCATTGGGCTCGTTGACGAAGGACTCCTTCTCCTTGTCGTTGATCACCATCCCCTTGCCTTTAGGATCCATCTCTTTGGGCGGTTAGTCCCTTTCTTGAAGAGAACGGCTCTGATACTAATTGTGAGCACCTAGAGGGGGGTGAATAGGTGATCCTGTAGAACTTCAAAAACTTAAGCCACAAAACTTGGTTAATTGTTAGCGCAGTAATTTGCCAAGTGGCTAGAGAAGGATCTCAACACAACACAATAACCAAGAGATATCAATCACAGAGATGGCACAGTGGTTATCCCGTGGTTCGGCCAAGACCAACGCTTGCCTACTCCACGTTGTGGCGTCCCAACGGACGAGGGTTGCAATCAACCCCTCTCAAGCGGTCCAAAGACCAACTTGAATACCACGGTGTTGCTTTGCTTTTCTTAATCCCGCTTGCGAGGAATCTCCACAGCTTGGAGCCTCTCGCCCTTACAAAAGATGTTCACAAAGAATCACGGAGCAAGGGAGGGATTAGCAACTCACACACGACACAAAGATCACAGCGAATACGCACACGCAAAACCCAGACTTGAGCTCAAGAGACTAGCACACTAGAATAAAGCTCAAATCACTAGAATGTCGAACAAGTGCGCACGAATGAAGTGTGAGTGATCAATGATGCTCAAAGGATGCTTGGTATTCTCCTCCATGCGCCTAGGGGTCCCTTTTATAGCCCCAAGGCAGCTAGGAGCCGTTGAGCACAAATCTGGAAAGCCATTCTTGCCTTCTGTCGTCGGGGGCACCGGACAGTCCGGTGCACACCGGACACTGTCCGGTGCCCGATTTCCTTCCTTAAATAGCGAAGCCGACCGTTGGCAGCTTGAGAGCCGTTGGCGCACCGGACATGTCCGGTGCACACCGGACAGACCGGTGCCATCTTCTAGCCGTTGGCTCGGCCACGTGTCCCGCGCAGATTGCGCGTCCGACCGTTGGCCCGGCCGACCGTTGGCTCACCGGACAGTCCGGTGCACACCAGACAGTCCGGTGAATTTTAGCCGTACGTCGCCGGTGAATTCCCGAGAGCGGCCAGTTCACTCGAGCCAGCCTGGCGCACCGGACACTGTCCGGTGCACCACCGGACAGTCCGGTGCTCCCAGACTCAGCAGATTCTTGGCTGCTCGAGCCAAGACATTTCCAATTGGATTTTTCCTGTTTCCAGCACTTAGACACAATACATTAGTCCATAAAACAATGTACTAAGTCTGAGAAACATACCTTAATTCTTGATTTGTACTTTGTCCACCTTTTTACACTTAGGCACTTGTGTTGGACACTAAATCACCAAAACACTTAGAAATGGCCCAAGGGCACATTTCCCTTTCACCTCTCTCTCTCTTGCTGCCTGCTCAGCCACACCTACTAGCACTCGCGCTCGCGCCTGCGTGCTTGCTCTCTGTTGCTGCCCGCTCGGCCCCACCTGCCAGCCGCACCCCGCCCCGTGGCTGTTGACTAGGCCCTACCCGTCAGTCCCTTCGCTCCCTCATGGAAGAACAACATCGATTTTTTTCTCCATCGGCCACCGTCCTCCCTCCCCCCTCTCGCCGGTGTTCGCTTCAGTGGAGTTAGGCACCGCTTCATCCTCGTCATGCTATGCATATGTATCTACACGACACCACACCTCTCACCTCGTCGAGCTGTCTCATCGCCGCTGTTGTGTGCTCCTGCTCACGGCCACTGTGCCTCGCTCGTTGGAGGCTAGCTTGCCACTGAGCTCCCTCCCCAGCCGCCTATAAAAGGAGCCCTTGGAGCCCCTCTCCAACCTACACCTGTCACCGCTCCTCCTCCTCTCCCTCGAGCTCAATCGGAGCCAACACCACCACTCGGTTAGCCCCGGTGAGCTCCCCCTCCTCCCTTCCCGGGCGACTAGAGCTAAATTGGTTTAGCTCTTGAGCTTCACCACACTCTCACGGGTACGAAACACATCACCCCAACCCTCTTAACTCCCGAACACCCTGTCTGCGACCTCACTGCCGCGGTGACTCGCCACCCCACCATGGGCAGCCCGCTCATGACCTCCACTTGACAAATTGACCCACCGACGTGTTCACCTGACCCTACCCGTGCTTACACACCTCCCCGATCCTAGGGAACCAGACCACCGACGAAGAACCATCGTTGAACCCGCCGGCGGCCGGTTCTCTCTTGGCCCCAACCGAACCACCCCTAACGTTGTCACCCTCCCTCTCTCTCTAGCGTGTGGGCCCGCCCCACAACGCCGTTCCCGCGCGTCCCCATGCTGTCCCCCGTCTGTGGGTCGACTGGGCCGTGCTCGTGCGCGCCCGCGCTTGCGCCTGGTTGGGCCGAAATCGCCCCCGCGGCCCACTTAACCAAGAAAAGCTTTTTTCCTTTTCCATTTCCCGTTTCACAAATTAATTTACACAAATGTTTTGATATTTTATGCACAAATAATGGTCCAAGAACTTTATAAAGTCACATAAAAATAAAAACATAACACACTTTTCTTAGCAAGGCAAATGTTTGATGTACTATTTATTTCTTGATTTGCTAGAAGAAGTAGTGACCAACATTTTGGAAACCCTAGCTACGAAAGAAGGGCAGGAGCCCGACCTCCCGGAGATAGAACCTTCTTGTCACGAGAGCTTTGACGAAGGCGAGTTCATTCTGCCCTTTTTGAATAAAATACCTACTCTCTTTACCACTACCCAAGTCTGAATTATGGGATGGTTACTATGCTTGTGTGAGATGAGTTTCATTAAGAATACCCTTTTTACTACAAAAATAAAAATGGGTTTTGGGTTGTGTTTTCAAAAGTTTTTTTCAGAATGTGTACGATGAAGGGTTATCACACTTATCACCTTTGAGCAGTATGATCAAGGACTCACCGGTTTGGGACGGCCTTAAGGTGTTGGCTCAGCCGGGTTAGGTATGAGCATTAAGGATTGTCCCTCTCGCATAAGGACCAGTTTTTCATCCTTCACTACCTATACTCATAATAAGTACAACCACTCGAGACTGTATGGGCAGTCGCCTGATCTAAACTTGCACGGTCTACGCCCGAGGGTTAGGATGGCTGGGGAGCACTAAGAGGACAAGGAGGGGGAATAATTCTGCCCTAGTTTGGGAGAGGAGGTGGCCTTGTTCCTTTTGGATAATCGATAAGGTAAAGTCGTGCAAGGGAGGAAAGGGTTTTGGTGTCAGATCTCATGGCAGTGAGATCACAGAGCCGGAAATGGGATTGGACGGGGTGTTACAAGTGGTATCAGAGCCGACCCTTGAGGTTTCACGGGCGTGTGTGGGTTAGGGGGTTGGGTATATGGCGCTTGCAGCATGTGGGCCCAGAGTCGTCACATGGCATGGCATATGACGACACTAGACACACAGACATAGCTAAGAGGGGAGATTCCTGGATTAGGGTTGACCGACGAGGACGTCGGTCTTCTAAGGGGGGTGGATTGTGATATCCTAGCCCTTGGAATGGTGATATCCTGGCCCAAGGCTTAATGGAATTAATAGAGTATCCATATCAACAAGGTGCATCTTCTTTTTCAGAAGACTATCTCGAAAGAACCTCCAGGTTAAGTGTGCTTGGCTTGGAGCAATTTGGGATGGATGACCGAATAGAAGTTTTCTCGGGTGTGCATGAGTGAGGACAAAGTGCACACAAAAGACTCGTGTTGGTCTATGGAAACGATATATGATTCTAGAGAGCTACCAGGAGTAAGTACCGCCGGTCCAGGGATTGGATGAGGTGTTACAGTTTTAGCTTCACCGCTAATCGAGCCAACGCTTTTTAGTCGAAGGGGATGGATATCCATAAGCCACCACACTTCGATGGCACTAACTTCTCATATTATAGTGCTAGAATGGCTTGTTGCTTAGAAGTCGTTGAGGTAGGTGATTGGAGAGTCACTCGTGAGGGGATGAAACCACCTAAGAATCCAGAGAAGCTCACCACGAGTGAGGAAAAAGAAATTCATTTGAATGCTAGAGCCAAAAATTGCTTGTATGAACCTCTTAGCATGGAAATTTTCAATCAAAATTTTACTTTAAAAAATGCTAATGAGATTTGGCTAAAATTGCATGAGCTCCATGGCGGCGCATACAATGTCTGTGAGCAAAAACATTGCCTTGTCTTAAATGATTACAATTCTTTTGCCATAAAAGATAACAAGCTTGTTAGAAATGTATTCTCGTTTTAATCTAATCATCAATGAGCTCAATTCTATTGGAATTAATAAGCTAGGTGATGCGGACATTATGAGGAAGAATATCTCCCTGATACCACAACAAAAATATGGGAGCATCATCACCATTCTTCACAACATGGAGGACTTAAGCCAAATGACTCCGACGATTGTGATTGGAAAATTTGCGGCATTTGAGATGTCGCGAAAGATGGTTCAAGAGGAGCCAACTTCTTCAAGGCCATATGCTTTTGCATGTGATGAAAAGAAGAAAGACAAGAAGAAGGCTCCCACTTCAAGCTCCTCAAGTGAAGAAGAGGGAGAAGAAAGTGATTATGATGAAGATGATTAACCCTAAACATCATCCTCCAAGGACAAAGAAATAATCTGATGCGTTGGAAAGGTAACGTGGATGATTCGCAAGATTAATCTAATGGGTGTGCCTCTGTAGGTCGAGGGTCTTCTCTTTAACATTGTTAGGAAAAAGCAAAGAAAGAGAGATGCTTCACATGTGGGGAGAAGGGCGGTCATGGACAACTGTCCAAATATGGCTGAACCCACAAAGAGAAGGAGCAAAGGCAAGATACTTACAAGTGTCAAGACTTGGGATGACTCTTCATGCGAAGATGAACCTCCAAGGACACGCAACCATCGATCCTCATCCCAGTCATCACACAAGTGCCTTATGCCAAGAGGTAAACAAGTATTCCATCCTCTAGTGATGATAGTAGTAGTGATGATGATGAAGGTGATGTGAAGCTCTCTTTAGATGAATTTGCGGAAGCTATTAAGTTTTTTTAGAATGTTTGCACTAAATAAAAGGCTAAACTTAAAACTTTGAAAAATAAGTTGATTAGCTCTCAAAATGATTATAAATGTTTCTGGAAAATTTAAAACATTTGCAAATTTGAATTGTGAGCTAACAACTAAAATTGAGCTAACAATTAGACCGTGACAACCGAGTTTGTGTCACGACCGCCACCGTGTACCAGAGGGAACGAGGTCCGCGACGTTTCGGCTGGAGGCTCGATAGTGGAGATGGTGGGGAGAACCTGAGAGGAGCCGGAAGCGGAGCACCACTTGCACGTGGAGAAGGCACGCAACTCTCTACGGAGTTACTAGACCGAGGTGTTTGGCCCTCGCGTGGGCTACCCTTTGCGTAGGGGCAACAACGAGGATTAGTCGGAACCTTACGTGGTTCCGGATACCTCAGTAAAAATAGCGGCGTCATCTACGAGAATTTGCTTTCCCTACTTGTTCTTTACCTTCCGCATTTACATTAAGTACTTAAGTTTCAATCTCTCCTTTCTAGTTAGATTACTTAGGATTGAAACTTATGCTTTGTGGTAGAGATAGCAACACAGACTAAACCTAGCTTGCACATTCTAGATTGATTATTTGCTTAGGTTTTGTTTTAGGAAAAATTTATTTGTGGTATAGTTTAGAGAATAGTTTTTAAAAGTCCTACTTCACTCCCTCTTAGGCATCACCGTTTCCTTCAGTTATGTTGGTCCCACTCAAAAATGATCTATAAAAATATGGCATGATTCTTTTAGACATTCCAAAATATGACGAAGTATTATGAGCCTGCCTGGTTATTGGCAACATAACTATAACTTGTATGAATTTAGATGGTCAAATTAAAAAATTAATCTAACAGTATATAATTCACCTATTTAAAACCACCCAACCAAATCACCTCACACCCATAACCTCAACTAAATCCACCAAACAAATTGTACATAGACTTAATACACCATCAAAATAAATGGTTTAGATAACTGGATAACCCCTTTCATTTACTCACTCAAGTCTAATGGACAATATTATTTGGATCATCCATCATACCTCATCTCTCCCCTTCCCTCCCCTCCCCTCCCCACGACCCTGCCGCCATCGATTTCTATGAATGTATGTCTAATACATTATAATTTATTCGAATTTAGATGGAAAAAGAGAGAGCTAGAAAAAACTATATTTTAGAAATGAGGGAGTAGATAGGAACTAAACAAGTGTATGACACGTCATGGAGATGCCACTTTCGGCCCATGAAAGCTCAATCCGTGCTAAGACTGCCTACAGCGGGCGACCCTTTGCCTCCCCTCCCCTATCACTGTTCACGGTTTAGGGGCTATAGTGTCCCCCTTCCCCCCGCAACGGCGAGCCCTACGGGCACCTCTCCGACGCGCTTCCCTTCTCTCTCACGCCAGATGAAGGGGAGCACTGTTCAGTCCTCCACGCCTGGTTATCGTGGAAACCGACGCCCGCGCCAGACCGAGGAAAGTTTCCGGTCTACTTTGCTCCCTCTCGACGCGTCTATGGAAGTGGGGCGAAATCGAGCGACGGGGCGGCGGATCTGCCGGTGGAAGGTCGATTCGAAGCCAGTGGAGGTCGGCGGCGAGGAGGACGAAGAGGAGCACGTCGAGTTCGTGAGCAGTTAACCTCGTTCGCGTCAGAAGCCGAAGCGCCCACAAATCGCAGTCCGCCGAGGCTCTTCGTCACCGCATCCATTGTTTTCCTCTCCGAGCGTGGACGCCTTCCTCAGATCCGGACTTCGTCGGTTCGATTCGTTGTTGCGGCCCGGATCTTCAGTTCTTCAGGTGCGACCATGTTCTTCTTTATGCTCCCAGGTTCATGAGTCTTCCTTTATTTTTTCAACTTGTACGTGTTAGTTCTGTAGTTTACCGAAGTCATGTGAATGACCGGATTCGAATAGTATGAGCAGCACAAGTCTACATGGATATGCTCTATTAGTTAGGGTTTTCTTACCACACTTCATTAACCTTTGACATAAGTCTACATGGATCTGCTCTGGTGGTAGATTGAGGGTATTTAGCGTGGACCTGGATGATGCATCCATGGGGGATTGGTCTGCCGCCCGTGATCATACCAACCCTAGATTTGGGGGCACAATTTGTTTGCTCAGTTCCAGTTTGTTGTCCTTAGGGCATAATTAAATGGTTACTTCTGTGATTAGCAAGACTTATTTGAAGCTGGTGCTATGTCATATTCGGTTTGACATATGAAACTTTTATGAGTCCACAAATTTTTGTGTGCCACATGTTGTGTTTCAAGCAGGAGTTTATAATGTTTTTTGCAACACGAACCTGTTTATTTATTCACGTGTTTATGATCCTATGGTACCCAATAATGGTTCAATATATGTCTGCTCTTTGAACAACCTAACATTTGTTCACACATGAACCCTGGCTAATTCATGGTCATTCTATAGTTAATAAAATCAATTTTGTACTACATATGACAAAAATGATTACTTCATAATTTTGTGTGCCTCATGTTCTGTACAAATAATGAGTTGTTAATGTTGTTTGGAACTTTAAGTTCTTTCCTTATTCAGGTGTTCTGATCCTATGTTACCAAGCAATGATACAATTTAAGTTTCGTCTTTCATATACTTTATGAGTACATCATGACAACTACAAGGTCTGATGCTATTCTTGAGCATTATTACCCTATTCAAATATACATGATCAATATGTTAGAGTTTGTTGTGTTTGCTCTTTCATGAGTCATGCTTCCATGAACTTTTTATGTTCTTCCCATCAATAATAGTCATGCTTTCATGACCATTATATGTCCTTGCCTAGAATTTTGTTGTTCAATTTCTGTACTTATTCATTCCATGTGCCTATATGGTTTGTATGGGTATGCACTTGTTACTTCATATATTAAATGTTTGCAGCACATTTCATCATGGCATCCTCGACAGAAGAAAACATGAAGGCTTTGCTCAAAGTCCTAGTTGACTATGCCGAGGATGCCACCAAATCACTGGGTGGTTTAGTAGAGCATGCTTTAGACCACATGCATGATGAAGAGATCGTAGCTAGAACCCTGTTTGCCATGAAAGAAAGACTAGAATTGCTACAGCAAGATGCCTTAGAGGCAAAAGTGCAAGCATTTCCAGAAATTGCTAAGTACCAGGGGGATGACATAAGTGTTGAACCTACAACTCCGTCGACCCCTCCAACAATTACTGATCGATCTTTTGATGAAGACGAGTTGTACTGCCCTGAAGTCAGTGATGAGTGGTATTTCAGCGATTCTGATTGGTCTACACGCAATAGCTACTGGAATATTTATTAGCCATGTATTCCAGTTTAAGAGAGATGACATCCTTTTGAAATTATAAGTAGTCATCTACATCCAACAACTTTTAGGTTGTGTGCTCTAAAACGACATTTCAGTTGTCATCTATGTTTCAGTCTTAGGGGTATGTAGTTATCATAACCTAGTTTGATGTAAGGATTTGTCAAATAATTTGTAGTATGATCACTCTGATATCATCAAGTTGTGTTGTTGCTAGTCAAACAGTTAATCAGAACCTTTGATCATTATTCTGCTTGTATAAATGCTTCGTATGTTCTCATGTTTACCTTTTTATATGACATGTGATTGTACATTATAATGTGCATTCCATTCAGTTTACACCATTTCACTTCATTTCTCCCATGTGCACAAATAATAGAATGGACCCAGCAAACAATGCCACAAATTCCCAGGCGATGTCAAACAATTCAACTGGTCAGCAATTTCCCCCTCCACCCCCGTTATGGCCTAGGAGCTTCATGCACCAGCAACCTATGGATTGCAGCATGATGGGAAACCTTAATTTTCCTAATCCTACTCAAGGTCCAACAACAATGTGGGCTCCCATTCAGACAGAAAATACAAGTTCCCAATCAACCATGCTTCCAGCCTCACAATCTGCTGTCTATTGGAACCATTACATGAACTTTGTTAGGAATCCTCTAGGTTCAGTTGAAGTAAATCCTTTTGCAGATTCCTTTCCTGGTTCAAATACTAGTACACCATTGCAGGGTTCCAATAATGTACCTTCAATACCTGTGAACTTGGAGTCAGATGCTGAACATAGTGTTCAGGACATCAATAGTCCTGTAAAGAATGCAGCACCTGTTAACAAACCAAAGAAAACCAAGGAACAAAACTTTATTGCTCCTGAAGACCTTCTCCTTTGCACTACATGATTGCAAATTAGCAGTGATCCTATTGTGCACACTGAACAAAGGAAGGAGGGGCTTTGTGCACGAATAGGAAAAAGGTACAACGAACAAAGGGCAGAGTTCCCTTGTAGACTAAACCGAGCACTTAGCAGCAGATGGGACAAGATTCGAGTAGATGTGAGTAAGTTCTCAGGCTACTACGCAAGAGTTCTGAGAGAGAAACAAAGTGGCTTAACTGACGATGACAAGGTTAGCACTATCGTACACAATTTTTGAAATCTTTGTACTTACTTCCATTGTTTCAATGTGGTCCGAATATTCTTATTGAATTATGACTTTTGCAGACTTCCAAGGTGGCTACATTGTTTGCACACGAAGTGTAACGCCCTGAATTTGGGGGTAGAATTTTTTCTTCTTTTCTCTCACCAAATTCAGGCGTTACTCTCTTTTATCTTCCTGTTTCGCTCCTTCTTCCTAATTTCAAACTAGTATAGTGACAGGTGTCCATGTCGTGTATGAACAAAAACCTAAGTGTCATGGGCGTTGCATCATGTCGAAGCACATTTCTTTGTCTGATGTTACGTGTTCGTCTCGTTCCGTCTCGGTTTTCGGTTCGCGATTGGAGTTTGTTTGATGGTCGTGCGTGTCGTGGGTTTCGACCCGCGAAGTGGCTCGGCCCCAACCCAGCCCGGCCCAGTCCGGCCCGGCCCGGCCCTGCGCGCCCCTGGCGCCCACACCTCCCTGGCGCCCCCTCCTCTCCTCTCTCTCATTTGGATTTCCCGCGCAGCAACCTCTCTTCCCCATCTCTCTCTCTCTCCCTCCCGTGGTGCCCTAGGGTTTGGAGTCAAGAATCGCCGGAGTTGGATCCCGAGGTGAGCCCCTCCCCTCCCCTCTTCTCTCTCTCCCCCTACGCGTGCGTCCCTGCGCGGCGGCGCTCGGCCCCTCCCCTTCCCTCCCCGGCGGCGCGGCGTCCCTCCCCTCCCCTTCCCCGGCGCGGGCGCGGCTCGGCGTGGCCCCGGCGCGGCCTCCCCTGCCCCCGGCGCGCAGCCCCGGGCCCCTGCGCGCGGCGTCCCGGCCCTCGGCGTCATTCGCGTGGCCTTGGCATGGCCTCGCGCTTCCTCGTTTACCCCTTAACGCGTTCCCGCATGCGTAAACCCACGTGCGCGGTGATTATTTCTGGTTTGTAGTTGATTTCAAACTCTGTTAGTTAGCGTGCTGCATCGCGCGCCTCATCGCGCGATGATTCAATTTAAATTTGAGTTTATTAATGTGCTGCGTCGCGCGCTTCGTCGCGCGACGATTCTTTTAGTTTATATTTATTAAAGTGTTGCGTCGCGCGCTTCATCGCGCGACGATCTATTTTAATTTCAGGTTGTTTAAGGTGCGATGTCGCGCGTCCAGACGCGCGGCGTTCCACTTTAAACTCAGCTCTGTTGGAGTATGTCGTCGTGCGCTTCGTCGCGTGATGCTTAACGTCTATTTATAATTAGTGCAAGTGTCTTGTTGTGCGCTTGGTCGCGCAGCGAGTCATTTACTTCTTAATGCAATCTAAATGTTGTGTCGTACGTCTCGACGTGCTGCCACTCCTTTTCATTCATCTTCAATTGTTTATAATGATTAAATGTGGAACTTGACTTTACTTTATGCCAAACGTAGTGTCCAAATTAATTCCCTTCTATTAAGCGAGTAGTTTAATTGATAATCATGTAACGTGTCCGTTTCTCGACTGTATGTTCCTCTTTCTCTCTTAACCGTAATTGCGAGCCCGCGTGGAACGTCTGTTTACTTACTGCATTCTATTATATGGTGTACTGTTCTTTTGTATTAAATATGTGGATGTATGTATGTTTGCGCTCGCATAGAGAACGATCCGGTCGGAGAGCCCGAAGAACTCGCAGAAGAAGCCCCTGAGCAGCAGTCGATTGGTGGAGGCAAGTGTCCCTTGACCTATCTATGTCCTATTCATTCTTTAATTCACCTCCCGCATTACACATTTATGCCTAAGGATTGACTAGCTTTGTTATCCATGTCCTTGTTTATCTATTTGGGTTGGATTATTATTGCTTAGTCTTATGCTATTACTCGACTCTAATCAATGAACATGATGAGAATTATCAATGATACGTTGTTTTCCCTTCTTTTATTATGATGTTATACTTGTGGCCTTTAAGGGGGCTCGAGCGGTTTCTCGAGTGCCTCTCCGTAAGGACTTGTTCGTTGGATGACCACCCGGGAAAACAGTGCAACCATGAGGGTGGAATGGGGTGCCCTTAGCTGAATAATTAGAGGATCCGAGGTGTAGTTCGCTTCGCCGTCGTGCCGTCAATGGGGCTCGGTGTATACGGCTCGCTCTGCCAAGGTTGATTTGTCCCTTGGGGAGGAGTGCGATACATTTAGGAAACCTAACGGGCGACTACAGCCCCGGGGAGTCTTTGTAAAGGCTACGTAGTGAAACCCTGCTGGGTCACCTTGGTAGTGATCAATGGAGAGTCATGATCTCCGGGCAGAAAGGGAATCACGACTTGTGGGTAAAGTGCACAACCTATGCAGAGTGTTTGAAAACTGATATGTCAGTCGTGCTCGCGGTTATGAGCGGCCAAGGGAGCTCCAGTGATTAGTGGTACTTGATCAGAGATGTTCAGATTACAGGTGGCAATGAGACTGATGGTTCTTGGCTTTGACTCTGGTAATGGTAGGTGGTATGCTTTCTGTTTGGAAAGGATACACCTGGGTAAATAACGTGGGTAAATTCTAAAACTTGGCTTTCTCTACTAGTAATAATAATCTGACCAACTAAAAGCAACTGCTTGACTTATCCCCACATAAAGCTAGTCCACTACAGCCAAACAGGACGCTTGCTGAATACGTTGATGTGTACTCACCCTTGCTCTACACACCAAACCCCCCCTAGGTTGTCTGCATTGCAGCCACTGATCAGGAGAAGATGAAGCCGTGGAAGGAGACTTCCAGGAGTTCCAAGACTACGACGAGTTCTAGGCATGGGTTAGCGGCAACCCCCAGTCGGCTGCCTGTGAAGGCCGCGTTTATCTACGTTTCTTTTCCGCACTTTGATGATTTGTAAAGACTATGTGGATGTCTCAGACATATGATGTAATCGACTACTATTTCCCTTTTTAATACTATTTGAGCACTGTGTGATGATGTCCATGTTATGTAACTGCCGTGTACGTGAATCGCTGATCCTGGCACGTACATGGTTCGCATTCGGTTTGCCTTCTAAAACCGGGTTTGACATAAGTGGTATCAAAGCCCATGCTGACTGTAGGACCGCTAACCTAGAGTAGAATGGTCGTTCTAAGGACTATAGACCTCTGTCCCTGCCTTGACTTTGATATCCCTTCAAAAGTTGGTCATACCGACCAAACCTATGTTCTACTATATATTATACCTTGCTGAAAATTATGTTTTATTCTAATCCTTCATTTATTTATGGTCCATTACTTGTTGGTCATATTAATTTTGTTCTCACTCTTTTGCTTGCGGTGTCTTTTGTAGATGGCTCGTCTTAGACACACTGCACGAAAGTCTGTCATCCCCTTCTTACCCTCCCGCCTTGCTGAGCGTCCGCTTCGCCGTCCCGTGGCCGGTCAGTCCAGTCACTTGGAGAGGCTGCACCACCGCCTGCATGAGGAGCAGGAGCATCGACGATAGGAGCAGCAAGGCTCTTCTTTCTCGCTCCAACAGGAGATAGAGTCCGTGAGGAGCTGCTCCCCCGTGCTTCCTTTGGAGGCGCCCCCTGCACCACCACTGGGCGCCCCAGCCTCTAGAGTAGCTGCTGGAGGGGACCCAGACGACGGAGGTGGCAACGACAGCTCGAGCCACGACACCGACTTCTCTGCTGACCAGGAGCCGGAAGGATGGGTTGCTCGACCCATCACTCGCGACGCTGCTCGCGGGTGTCACTTCCACGATGTGCTCGACACCCTGCTACGTCGGGCACTTAACCGGCGTACTTGGTCCATTGAGTATCGCTGTGTGGTCTACCAGCATAGTCGCGGGGTCTACCCGGACCGCTGGGAGGCGACCTGCTTGGTGCGTCGTCCAGAGAACAGTCTCCAGGGTGCTGAGGTCTGCTCAGAGCACTATTCCATCTCTGAGCGGGACTCAGCTGAGGTGGCCATGCAAGATGCTGCACGGCGTGCGCTTTCGCACTACTGCTCGGTTCTCGGTGGGGTAGCTAACGGTCTCAACCTGAAGTATTACCCCTGTCGTCCATCTGGCAGCATAGGAGGCGTGATTGTGTCACTTGTTGGTGAGGACAATCCTAGGTTGAGCAGCAAAATCAACCTAGCCGCCGTGCTAAACACGGAGCTGGACCATAAACTAGACGAGCTGAGTAGGGCTCGTGCTGAGATCGCCCAGCTGCGGGCTGAGAGCGCGGAGCGTCGTCACCTGGACGGTGGTTCCCCCGCTCCCGTCGGGACTCAGCACCCGTACCGCTCACCTCGGCGTGGACACCAGCCTTATGGCAACCCCGACTGCAAGACCAAGATAAATCTAGAACCATAGATCGTTAGAGTTGGATCTTGTAATTAATAAGAAATATATACGTAGAAGCTACAGTCCTAGCGTTGGTCTCGCTCTTAGTTAGTCTTAGTTAGACAGGATAGTTTGCTATATCCTGTGCATTTATGTTTGTCATGATGAACTATGTTTGGTTTGGATCTTTGTAATGACTGTCACCAGAGTGCGGGTATCCCCTGCATTTTGGTTTACCTGTTATGTTAATGGAGTTAGTTATCTAGTTGGGAAGCCTTTTATTCCACTTTCCTCTTTATCTGAGAAGCTGTGTTGGTCTGTGTTGGAGATCAGTGAAGATGCTCATCTGGTCAGGGTTGTTGAAGAATTCTATACTCTTTTCTTATGCTGCAAGATTTGCAAGATCAGTTCTGATGTGTGATTGCATTCTGCAGATGTCAGAGAACAGGCGCAGAGGAGGAAGGCGTGCTCAGCAGGAGCAAGCCGCTCAACAGGATGAGGTGCCTCAGCAACAGCAATTGCCGCCCCCGCCCCCGATGTCCATCGAGCAGATGTTCCTGATGCAAACTCAAGCAGTTCAAGCCATCGGTCAGACTTTGGCCGCTATTCAGTAGCAGCAGCAGCAGGCACCACCTTAGCCTCAGATGCCTCAGATGCCCAAGGACAAGCGTGCTGAATTCATGAGAGGTCATCCCCCAACGTTTGCTCATTCTTCTGACCCCATGGATGCTGAAGACTGGCTGCGCACTGTGGAGCGGGAGTTGCATACCGCTCAGTGTGATGATAGGGAAAAGTCCTGTATGGTCCCCGTCTGTTGAGAGGAGCAGCTTAATCATGGTGGGAGTCTTATCTCGCCACCCATGCCAACCCCGACACCATCACCTGGGAAGAATTCAGAGGTAGCTTTCGTCAGTACCATGTTCCTGCGGGTCTGATGACAGTGAAGAAGTAGGAGTTCCTGGCCCTCAAGCAAGGGTCATCGTCTGTCAGTGAGTACCAGGACAGGTTTCTGCAGTTGTCTTGCTATGCTCCGGAAGATGTCAACACCGACGCCAAGCGACAGTATCGTTTCCTAAGAGGCTTGGTCGACCCTCTTCAGAACCAACTGATGAATCACACCTTCCCGACATTCCAGCACTTGATTGACAGGGCAATCATGACAGAGAGGAAGCGTAAGGAGATGGAGGATCGTAAGCGCAAGATCAGTGGACCCCAGCCTAGAAGCAGCAATCGTCCTCGTTTCTCAGGTAATCAACCTCAGCAGTTCAGGCAGAACCAGCGTCCACCCCAGCATCAGCAGTTCCAAAGGCAGTATCCTCAGCACCAGTATCAGAATCGTCAGAACAATCAGTCAGGAGGAGGTCAGTTTCAGAGGCAGAATCAGCAGGCACCTCGTCTTCCTGCCCCAGCAACCCAGCAAAACAGTCAGGCAGCACCAGCTCAGGTTGGAAACAGAGCATGTTTCCACTGTGGAGAGCAAGGCCACTGGGTGATGCAATGTCCGAAGAAGGCAACCCAGCAGCAGTCAGGCCCCAATGCCCCAGCAAAGCAGAATGTGTCTCAGCCTGGAGTAGGCAACCGCTCTCAACTGCGCTATAATCATGGGAGACTGAACCACTTGGAGGCTGAAACAGTTCAGGAGACCCCCAGCATGATAGTAGGTATGTTCCCAGTCGACTCCCATATTGCAGAAGTGTTATTTGATACTGGAGCAATGCATTCTTTCATTACTGCATCATGGGTAGAAGCACATAATCTTCCAATAACTACCATGTCAACCCTCATTCAAATTGACTCAGCCGGTGGTAGAATTCGAGGAGATAGCATTTGTTTGAATATAAGTGTGGAAATAAGGGGGATAGCATTTCCTGCTAACCTCATAGTAATGGGTACTCAGGGAATAGATGTCATCCTAGGGATGAATTGGCTAGATAAGTATCAGGCAGTTATCGGTTGTGATAAGAGGACAATCAAGTTGGTGTCCCCACTAGGAGAGGAAGTGGTGACCGAGTTAGTCCCGCCTGAGCCGAAGAAAGGAAGTTGTTATCAGATGGCTGTTGATAGCAGTGAAGCAAACCCAATTGAGAGTATCAAGGTTGTGTCCGAGTTCCCAGATGTGTTTCCAAAGGATTTACCAGGTATGCCACCAGAGCGGAAAGTTGAATTTGTCATAGAGCTTCTTCCTGGCACCGCCCCTATCTTTAAGAGAGCTTACAGAATATCCGGACCAGAGTTGGTTGAACTTAAGAAGCAGATTGATGAGTTGTCAGAGAAAGGTTACATTCGGCCAAGCACCTCACCTTGGGCCGCCCCTGTCTTATTTGTGGAGAAGAAAGATGGCACCAAAAGGATGTGTATCGATTATCGAGCTCTAAATGAAGTCACCATCAAGAACAAGTACCCTTTGCCTAGAATAGAAGATCTGTTCGACCAGTTGAGAGGAGCCAGTGTGTTCTCCAAGATAGATCTGAGGTCAGGTTATCATCAGCTCAGGATCCGACCTTCAGATATTCCGAAGACGACATTCATTACTAAGTATGGGTTGTATGAGTTCACTGTGATGTCTTTCGGTCTAACCAATGCACCGGCCTTCTTCATGAATTTGATGAACAGTGTATTTATGGATTATCTTGATAAGTTTGTGGTGGTATTCATTGATGACATTCTAATTTATTCTCAAAGTGAAGAAGAGCATGTAGATCATTTGAGGATGGTATTGCAGAGATTGCGAGAGCACCAGTTGTATGCAAAGTTGAGCAAGTGCGAGTTCTGGATCAGTGAAGTCCTGTTCTTGGGTCACATAATCAACAAAGAAGGATTGGCTGTGGATCCGAAGAAAACGGCAGACATTCTGAACTAGAAAGCGCCAACAGATGCCCGAGGAATCAAGAGCTTCATTAGAATGGCCGGATATTATCGGCGATTCATTGAAGGATTTTCAAAGATTGCGAAACCAATGACAGCTTTGCTAGGCAATAAAGTTGAGTTCAAGTGGACTCAGAAATGCCAAGAGGCCTTTGAAGCGCTAAAAGAGAAGTTGACTACAGCGCCCGTCTTAGTCTTGCCTGATGTGCACAAGCCCTTCTCGGTGTATTGCAATGCTTGTTACACAGGTTTGGGATGCGTGTTGATGCAAGAGGGAAGAGTTGTGGCTTACTCGTCCCGACAGCTGAAGGTTCATGAGAAGAATTACCCAACCCATGATCTAGAGTTGGCAGCAGTGGTTCACGCACTGAAGACATGGAGGCACTACCTGTATGGACAGAAATGTGATGTTTACACAGACCACAAGAGTCTGAAGTACATATTCACTCAGTCAAAGTTGAATATGAGGCAACGAAGATGGTTAGAGTTGATCAAAGACTATGAGTTGGAGATTCATTACCATCCAGGCAAAGCGAACGTAGTGGCAGATGCTTTGAGCAGGAAGAGTCAGGTCAATCTGATGGTCGCTCGTCCGATGCCTTATGAGTTGGCCAAAGAGTTTGACAGGTTGAGTCTCGGATTTCTGAACAATTCGCGAGGAGTCACAATTGAGTTGGAACCTACCTTGGAGCGGGAAATCAAAGAAGCACAGAAGAATGATGAGAAGATCAGTGAGATCCGGCGACTGATTCTAGACGGCAGAGGCAAAGATTTTCGAGAAGATGCGGAGGGTGTGATATGGTTCAAAGACCGCTTGTGTGTTCCCAATGTCCAGTCTATTCGGGAGTTGATTCTCAAGGAAGCTCATGAGACGGCCTATTTGATTCACCCTGGTAGTGAGAAGATGTATCAGGATCTGAAGAAGAAATTCTGGTGGTATGGAATGAAGAGGGAAATCGCAGAGCATGTGGCTATGTGTGATAGTTGTCGACGAATCAAGGCAGAGCATCAGAGACCGGCTGGATTGTTGCAACCGTTGCAAATCCCTCAGTGGAAATGGGATGAAATCGGCATGGATTTCATAGTCGGATTGCCTCGCACTCGAGCCGGCTACGATTCCATTTGGGTAGTGGTGGTGTTGGGGCGAAGGTGAAGACGCCACCCTTCGCTCGATGCCTTCGCCGCAATCGTTGGACCAACGGAGACAAGACAACGGACAGGCTCACCCTTCGTCCCATACGTCATCGGACGAAGACCTGTGACGAGGTCGTCCCATCTTGCGACCTCGTCCAGCATGGAGGCCCACGTGTGATCCGGCCCATTGTAACGAGCCCTGCGTGGCCGCTGCGTGTTATGGGCCTAATTTGTAAAGGCATCCCTGTAATTACGGTCTGTAACCCCGCTTTATGAGAATATTCCGGGGATAACCTAGGTGTCTGAGGGCACATGTGTCCTTAACACAGGACGATGGGCACTTAGATACCTATAAATACCCCCGCACAGTGCCCTTAAGAGGCTAGATTAACAGAGCTTTTGCCATCTCGTGCGAGAACCTTGTTTACGTCAACCCTCACCCCCGTTAGATCCCCTTGCACCTGGTAGCAAGTTCCAACATTTGGCACCCACCGTTCGTGCTACGAAAAAACCACCCGCGATGGCACCCAAGAAAGTTAACTCGAAGGCTGACGAGGCTGCGAAGGCAGCACTGCTGGCCGCAAAAAAGGGCAAGGCCCTCGCCCTCACCCACTCCACCCACCAAGAGGCTACTGAAGACGACGTTCTCCGCACCTGCGAAGACGACGCTCCCCGCACCTGTGGCCCTCAAGGACAATCGCAGCCTCCCCCAGGCTTTGCCCCACCGGAGGGCGCGGACCTCACCGAGGACGGTGAAGTCCTCGGCGTCTCAGCGGAAGAACAGCTACAGCTGTGCGCCCTGCGCCTCAAGAACCGCAATCTCCAGAGGCAAAAAGAGATACTGGAGGCCAAGCGCCAGCGCGTGTCCGCACTAGCCAAGGTGCGGCAAATGATACGCGACGAAGAGCAGAAGGCCCAGGACCTCGAGCGGGAAATCGCGCTGATGCAGCGCGAAGGCCACCTCGACCTGCAGCACGGGCCACCCCTGCAACAGCGCGCACAACTGGAAGACATACGCGAAGGCCACCTCGGCCTGCAGCACGGGCCACCCCTGCAACAGCGCGCGCAAATGGAAGACCTGCACTTCCCTCAGCGCGACCACGCCTTCCCACACGCCGCGCCTTTCCAAGGGGTCAACTACCTCGACGAGCGAAGTCCCCTGGCGCCACACCTGCAAGTGACACCCTGGCCTACCAACTTCCGGGCAGGGACCTATCCCAAGTACAACGGCAGCACGGACCCAGCACAGTACATCATGAGTTATCAGGTCGCCGTTGCATCTGCCGGAGGGGACAACGCCACGATGGCCAAGTCTTTCATCATCGCCCTCAAAGGCCCAGCTCTCACCTGGTTCACCAGGTTGCCCCCGCTGTCCATTGACTCCTGCAGAAGCCTCCAGGACAAATTCCTGCTCAACTTCCAAGGGTACCACCCAGACACCGACGCCTTGGCCGAACTCTCACTCTGCAAGCAGCTGGAAAAAGAGACCCTGCAAGAGTATTACCGCAAGTTTCTAACACTCAAGTCACAGCTGCCCTCAGTTGATGACCAGATCGCCATCCACTACGCCATCAGTGGCCTTCGCGCCAGCGTCCTTTACAGCCACTGCATCAGGGACCTGCCCAAGAACCTCCAGGAATTATATCAGCTTTTTGAAAAATATGCCAAATCCGAAGAGCTCCACCAGCGCAAGGTTGAGTCTCAGAGGAAACCCAAAGATGCTCCACAGTCCAGCCGCACGTGGACGAGGACTCCGCAGCCAGACTCCGGTCGAGACGGCCGCAATCAGCAGCAAGTGCACAACATCGCCAACCAGCACCCCGCTGCTGACGCCCCTCGCTGCCAGGAGTATCCCCCCAGGGCCGCGGAAACGGAACTCGCGGTAGGGGTCGGGGGCGTGCGCAGCCACCGCGCCGGTTCTACTGTCTTTTTCATGGCGAAGACTGCGCCCACCAAACCAGAGACTGCCCAGAAACGAAGGCCACTAAAGACAGGATGGCACGGGCGTAGCCAGCCGACAACCCCAGAGTTGTCGCGCACACTTATCAGCAACCCCCTCCACCTTACATCCACGCCCCCGCCCCGCCTCCACCGCACCACGCATACCAACACCACCAGGAAGTACAAATCGTACCTCCCCCACCCCCACCTCCACACCAGCAACATCAGAACATCCCCCACCCCCACGCCCCGAAACAAGAAGACTTCGTCAATCAGCCGTATCGCGGAGTCATTCATATGATCACTGGGGGGTCCAGCACCGACTTCGACACAAAGCGGCAGAAGCGGGACCACTACCGCAACATCAACCATGTCGCCATCACTGGCCCAGTCGTGCAGACAAAGTGGTCCCACGTACTGCTAACCTTCGACGCACGAGACGTCGACCTGCGCAGCGCCCCCCACATCGACGCCATGGTTATCAACTGCAGCGTGGTAGGCTGGGACCTGCACAAAGTCCTAGTCGACAATGGCAGTCAAGTAGACATCATTTTCCTCCATGCCTTCGACCGCATGGGCATAAGCCACAGCCTGCTCAAGCCTTCGGACAACCCATTGTATGGTTTCGGCGGCAAGGGCACTTTTCCTGTCGGCAAAATAGAACTGCCTCTCTCCTTCGGTGTAGCACCCAATGCCCGAAGTGAGCAAGTAACCTTTGATATCGTCGATATGGTGTATCCATACAATGCCATCATGGGCCGGGGCTCTATCAACAAGTTTGAGGCAGCCATTCATGGACTGTACCTGTGCATGAAGATACCAGGTCCGTTAGGCGCCATCACGGTCTACGGCAATCAACAGACTGCGCGCAACATAGAGCGGGACTTCGTCCCCGGACAAAGAAATGTGCACTGCCTCACGGCCCAGCGCGAGGTCCCTGCGTCCGTCAGCCCAACCGACAAAGAGCACGGCAAGGCACAGCTGCAGAGCAACGACGGGACCAAGACTGTTCCCCTCGATCAGGCCACGCCCAAGCAAACAGTCACTATCAGCGAAGACCTCACTTTGCATGAAGAGGAGAAACTCCTCTGCTGCTTGTCCAAAAACAAAGACGTCTTCGCCTGGTCAGCCCTCGACCTGGTCGAGGTCAGCCGATCCATAATTGAGCACAGCCTTGGTATCGACCCTTCGGTGAGACCGAAAAAACAGCGGCTTCGCAAAATGTCCGACAAAAAGACAGAGGCCGCCAAGGCAGAGGTACACCGCCTCCTGGAAGCCAAATTTATCGAGCCGGTGGCTTACCCCACGTGGCTCTCCAATGTTGTGATGGTGCAGAAAAAGAGCGGCAAGTGGCGAATGTGCATCGACTTCACCAGTCTCAACAAGGCCTGCCCAAAGGACAACTTCCCGTTGCCGCGGATCGACAAAATAGTCGATAGCGCGGCCGGATGCGAAGTCATGTCACTCCTCGACTGCTCTCCGGTTACCACCAGATATACATGAAGGAAGAAGACAAGGCTAGCACCAGCTTTATAACACCCTTCGGCACATATTGCTTCATCAGAATGCCAGAGGGACTCAAGAACGCCGGGTCCACCTTCTCCCGGCTTACCAAAACAGTGCTCGAAGGGCAAGTTGGCAGAAATATATTCACATACGTGGACGACATCGTCGTCGCCAGCAAGAGCAAGGAGGACCATCTCGCTGACCTCGCCGAGACATTCGCGAACATGCGAGACGCACGACTTCGCCTGAACCCGGAAAAGTGCGTCTTCGGCGTTCGCCAAGGGAAATATTGGGCTACCTGGTATCACACCGCGGCATCGAGGCCAACCCAACCAAAATTCAGGCCATCATCAACATGACGCCTCCGCAGTCCGCCAGAGACGTCCAGCGCCTGACGGGCAGGTTGGCCGCCCTCAACAGATTCATCTCCAAATCTGCTGAGCGAAGTCTCCCTTTCCTCAAAACTCTCCGTGGCGCAAAAGACTTCGCTTGGGGACCAGAGCAGGCAGCGGCCTTCGCCTCATTAAAAGAGTACCTATCGGAGTTGGCAGTCCTTACAAGCCCCGACTCTTCGCTACCCCTGTTGCTCTATGTTGCGGCTTCGTCACATGCGGTCAGCGCGGCACTGGTGCAGGAGCAGACAGTTGACGGCGTGACCAGGCAGTGCCTAGTCTATTACGTCTCCGAAGTGCTAACACCATCCAAATGTAACATGACAGAGCTGGAGAAGATTGCCTATGCAGTTGTTATGTCTTCGCGCAAATTGCGCCATTATTTTGAAGCATTCAAGGTCCGAGTCACCTCAGATAGGGGACTAGGTGAATTGTTCCGAAACCTGGAGGCATCAGTCAGGATCGCCAAGTGGGCGGCCGAGCTATCCGGCTACCACATCAATTTCGAGCCCAGGACAGCCATCAAGTCACAAGTCCTGGCAGACTTCGTCGTCGACTGGACTGGGCCAATAACACAGCCGGACCCATCCGCAGAGAAGGTTTGGACGATTCACTGCGACGGTGCATGGTGCCACGCGGGGGCAGGCACCGCTGCAGTCATCACCTCACCCGCCGGGGTCAAGCACAAATATGCGGCACGCCTCAGCTTCGCTCTGGAATCTGACAGATGCACAAACAACATAGCAGAATACGAAGTAGTCATCCTTGGCCTCCGAAAGCTGCGGGCCCTTGGTGTCACCACCTGCATTATCAGAACAGACTCCAAGGTAGTTGCCGGCCAAGTCGAGAAAGACTATGCAGCAAAGGACCCCGCACTTATGCAATACCTTGTGGCCATCCGAAGTCTCGAGAGACAATTCAAGGGATTCACCTTGCAGCATGTGGACCGGGCCAAGAATGAAGAGGCCGACGCCTTGGCCAAGGCTGCCGCCAGAGGCGAGTCCCTGCCCTCCGACGTGTTCTACCATGTCATCGGCACGCCAGCCGTCCGGAGCCCCGAAGGCTTCCAAATAACCAACGACAGCGAGGGCCACCGCATAGTCAACCTTATCATGACCGAAGACTGGCGGGCACCAATAACTCTGTTCCTACAGGGGTACTACCACCCAACCGACATCAACGAGGCCAAGCGCCTCAAACATCGAAGCCGGGACTTCGCACTGATTGAGGGCCAACTCTACAAGAAGGGGGTCAGTCAACCAATGCTTAAATGCGTCACCGAAACCGAAGGCGTCCAGATCCTGCGCGAAGTCCACAGTGGTACATGCGGCTCTCACGCAGGGCCAAGGGCCCTAGCTGCAAAGGTGATCCGCCAAGGTTTCTACTGGCCCGCAATGATCTGCGCCGCAAATCGGGTCACAAGGTCCTGCGAAGCCTGCCAGAAGTTTTCTCCTCGATCAGGCAGCCCCTCGCAATTTACAAAGCTGATCTCCCACACATGGCCTCTCCAGCGCTGGGGCCTGGACATCGTCGGCCCCCTGCCCACGGCTCAGGGGAACCTTAAGTTTGCCTTCGTCGCTGTCGAATACTTTACCAAATGGATCGAGGCAAGGGTTGTTTCCACAATAACATCAAAGACTGCACAGAAATTCTTTTGGCAAAACATTGTTTGCCGCTTCGGAGTACCGTCCGAACTAACAGTTGACAACGGCAAGCAGTTTGACAGCCAAGACTTCAAGGATTTTTGCTTCTCCATTGGCACCAAGCTTGCCTTCGCCTCAGTATATCACCTGCAGTCCAATGGAGTTGTGGAACGCGCCAATGGAAAAATTTTCACAACTGTCAAAAAGATGCTCCTCGACGAAAAAAGGGCAGGTGGGCCGATTTGTTACCCGAGGCGGTCTGGGCGCTAAACACGACTGAGTGCAGGGCGACCGGGTTCACTCCCTTCCGCCTTCTATATGGATCGGAGGCCATGACCCCACAAGAAATAAAACACGGGTCCCCGCGAACAGTTCCGTCAGCCGTCCCCGACGTGGACGAGCCCACTTCGAAGGATCTCATCGATGGAGACCGAGTCTTCGCCCTACATGCTCTAAATAAATACCAAGCCCAGACAAAAGCATGGCGCGACCACGCAGTCATCCCGAGGGAATTCAGCGAAGGGGACCTCGTACTCGTCCGAACAGCTCGGACAGAGTCCAGGGGCAAGCTGGAGCTCAAGTGGGAGGGCCCTTTCATTGTCAAGACGAAAGCTTCCCCCAGCGCTTACATGCTCGCAACGCCAAACGGCGAAGACCTGGAGCACTCCTGGAACATCGACAATCTCCGCAATTTTTTTGTTTGACTCATCAGGGCCGATTCGCCCTTGTAATTCACAAAAACAATTTTATTCTGGCCCGCACTCTTTTCCTCCCGGGGGTGAGGTTTTTAACGAGGCGGAGTCATGTAATATACAAGTGAAAAATCCCCCGCAAAAACATGCGTCGAAAAAAGACCGCGTCGACGGTCTTCGACATTCGACCAATACAAAGTCACCGCGAGGCTCAGCGCTAGCCACCCTCGCGTGCGACAACTCTGTGCAGAAGTCGCCTAAGGGTGCAGCCGGGTTAGCACAACAAGTGCGAAAAATCGAAGTCTCTCGCGAAGACTATCCGTGCAGAAGTCGCCTAAGGGTGCAGCCGGACTAGCACAACAAGTGCGAAAAATCGAAGTCTCTCGCGAAGACTATCCGCGCAGAAGTCGCCTAAGGGTGCAGCCGAACTAGCACAACAAGTGCGAAAAATTGTAGTCTTCCGCACAGACTATCCGTGCAGAAGTCGCTTAAGGGTGCAGCCGGACTAGCACAACAAGTGCGAAAAATCGAAGTCTCTCGCGAAGACTATCCGCGCAGAAGTCGCCTAAGGGTGCAGCCGGACTAGCACAACAAGTGCGAAAAATCGTAGTCTTCCGCGCAGACTATCCGTGCAGAAGTCGCCTAAGGGTGCAGCTGGGCTAGCACAACAAGTGCGAAAAATCGAAGTCTTCCGCGAAGACTGTCCGTGCAACAGTTGCCTAAGGGTGCAGCCGGACGAAGCTTAACAAGTGCGAAAACGACCACACCAAACTGTCCGCGCAAAGATCGACTATATGCGCACCAGGCCAACATAACAAATACACCAGACCAAGTACGTAACGCCTTCGCAAGCATAGCCGAATGTGCGAAGGCACACAACCTTATCTTACAAGCCATCACACATGTACAAGCGAGGGCATCACACTCTACATCGGCTCAACCTTCGGAATAATCCCCATCTCCCTATAGTTAAATAACATTATCCTAAGCTCCTCACCCGCAAAAAGACTTCGCAACTCCCCCTCACCTGCACTCACAGCGGCCGGCAAGGACAGCAGTTCCTGCCTGCCAGCCCTACTCACATGAAGCCGACCGTCGTCCGCCCCACTCACTCTACGCTTCGCAACCGCCCTTCGCCGCCTACGCCCAGTACTCGGACCAGACACAACTTCAGCATCCGCAGCATGCGGCGAAGCCTCCGCCGCTGCCACATTCAAGGCCGCAAAGTAGTCCAAGTCCTCATTCGACGACTCCTCAGTCCACTCAACCGAGCTCCCAGAGTCACCAAAATCAGAAAACTTAGATGCAGACCCATCCGATTTATTACCATCATCCACGGTCGAAGCCGCCAAAAAATTAGTAGTAGTGGTTGCGTGCGCAGGCCCAAAATCTTGAACCTGCGCAGCAACCAAGATTCAGCAACATATCCAAAATTCCCTAACTACCCACACCCACTAAGCCACCTGCGAAGACCCAGCCGTCGCAGGATCCTTCGTTGTCGGCTCCGCCGCCACCTTCACAGGATCCTCAGCCCTCGGCGCGGCAGTTGGCGACGGGCCTCCGCCGGCCGCAGTGGCTGCGGGGGCATCAGGAACGCCTTCGGCGGTTTCCGGGGGCGGCTGCAGGGCGGCCTCGGACACAGCCACCGCCGGGTTCGGCTCCGGGTCAGGCAGCACGCTGTTCAAAGCCCCGAAGTCATCCACCCTCTCGCCACGCGCCGCCTGAGACACAGCACCCAGATTCAGCAAACCCACAGATAGCCCACATTCAACTAACACCAAACAAAAGCCAAACATTACCTGACCCCTCGCCGTCTCGGCCCGCTCCCTGACCACCTCCCGACCGTGGGGGCCCCACATCCGGTCGTAGAGGGCTCCCGCGGATTCCTTCACCACAGGGTCTTCAACCTTGTAGATATCGCGCTCGAAATCCTCATCAGCTTGGTCGAAGACCTCATAGTGCCGGCACCCTTCGCGAGAGAGTGCGTTCATCGCCCCCTCGCAGGTGACCAGGGAGGCATAGGACATAAACCCCTCCACGATGGCGGGAAGCGCCAGCAACTCCTCCTGTATCCACTCGAGGCAGCGAAGTCCGGGCTCTCGGTCCGACACTTCGAAGTCAGCGGTCCGCGCGCCCAGCTCATGGTATGAATCCATAAGCTGTTTGCGTGTCCGCTCAGCCTCCGAGCGCGTCGAGGCCTCGGCCCTCTCCACACGGGCCTGCAGAGCGCTGAGCCGCTCCTCCAACTGCTCGGCGCGCTGCCTGGCAAGACTGCCTTCCGCCCGCGCCAAATTGGCCTCCGCCTGCGCAGACTGCGCCTTGGCGAGGGCCTCATTAGCCTCCTTCCTCTCCTCCGCCAGTTGGCGCCGGAGGTCAGTCTTCTCACCCTCCAGCACGGCCACCTTATCCGCCAGCTTGCGGCATTTACTGTCGGCGGCCGACTTTTCCCGGACGGCGTCAGCATGTTGCGTCCGAAGTCTCTCGACTTCAGCAGACACAACTGCCGTCAGGGCCCCCGACGCCGCGCGGTCTGCGAAGTCAGCCGCCTACAAGACACACATAAGACCACAGCCCCAACGAAGCCGGTAAAAAACCGAAGTCTAGCTCAACGTACCTGACTTAGTGCCTCCTTCATCTCCTTCAGCCGGCGGGATACAGCACCCGCCTCGTCCCTGACGGCAGTGAGTACCGGCATCTCGCCGCCGGCACTAAGAGCACTGCCCTTTGCCCTGGGCACCATGGCTGCCGCCACGGTCGCCACGGCAGGCGGAACAACAACAAGTTGGCCTTCGTCCGACCCTGCGACGTATCAACAGATTAAAAAAAAGCTCGAGTCAACGACTTACCAACAAGATAATCTTCCACACTAATGTCGGTGGCGAAGTCGGCGACGCGCTTGCCCGGCGGCGGCAACTCTCGGCCGCCTTCGTAGCCTCCGGCACCCTGCTGGACGCAGGGGCGGCCTTCACAGACTTGGAACCACCAGCGGTGAGAGCACCTAGAGGGGGGGTGAATAGGTGATCCTGTAAAAACTTAAACTTATAGCCACAAAACTTGATTAGGCGTTAGCACAGTTTATGCCAAGTGGCTAGAGAGGAGTCAAAACACAATAACCACAAGAATCCAATCACAGAGATGACACGGTGGTTATCCCGTGGTTCGGCCAAGTACAAAACTTGCCTACTCCACGTTGTGGCGTCCCAACGGACGAGAGTTGCACTCAACTCCTCTCAAGTGATCCAATGATCAACTTGAATACCACGGTGTTCTTGCTTTTCTTTTCTCAATCCCGTTTGCGAGGAATCTCCACAACTTGGAGCCTCTCGCCCTTACAGAAGATGTTCACAGAGAATCACGGAGCAAGGGAGGGATTAGCAACTCACACACAACACAAAGATCACAGCGAATACGCACACACAAGACCCAGACTTGAGCTCAAGAGACTAGCACACTAGAACGGAGCTCAAATCACTAGAATGTCGAACAAGTGCGCAAGATTGATGTGTGAGTGATCAAGAGTGCTCAAGGAATTGCTTGGTGTCCTCCTCCATGCGCCTAGGGGTCCCTTTTATAGCCCCAAGGCAGCTAGGAGCCGTTGAGAACACATCTGGAAGGCTATCCTTGCCTTCTGTCGTCGGGCGCACCGGACAGTCCGGTGCACACCGGACACTGTCCGGTGCCCGATTTGTTTCCTTAAATGGCGAAGCCGACCGTTGCCGACCGTTGCAGATCTGGCGCACCGGACAGTCCGGTGCACACCGGACAGTCCGGTGCTTCCTTCCGACCGTTGGCTCGGCCACGTGTCGCGCGCCGATCGCGCGGCCGACCGTTGGCCCGGCCGACCGTTGGCTCACCGGACAGTCCGGTGCACACCGGACAGTCCGGTGAATTTTAGCCGAAGTCGCCGGAGAAAAACCCGAGAGCGGCTGGTTTGCTCCGCGCTGGTCTGGCGCACCGGACACTGTCCGGTGCACACCGGACAGTCCGGTGCCCCAGCCCGAAGCAGCCTTTGGCTGCACACAGCCACTCTCCACTTCTTTTCTTCTTCCTGTTTCTACACTTAGACAAGAACATTAGTACACAAACCAATGTACTAAGGCTTAGAAACATACCTTAACTTGTGATTTGCACTTTGTTCATCCATGGGCATATTTTCACATTTAAGCACTTGTGTTTGCACTCAATCACCAAAATACTTAGAAATGGCCCAAGGGCACATTTCCCTTTCAATCTCCCCCTTTTTGGTGATTTATGCCAACACAACATAAAGCAAGTGGAACAAGTGCAAAACTACTTCAAATAAAAACTAACTTTGAGTTTTATTCAATTTTGGCATATATGGATCATCCTTTGCCACCACTTGGTTTGTTTTTGCAAATCAAACTCAAATCTCTATCTCTAAGTCAAACACACATGTTGAAGCATAAAGAGAGTCATTCCAAAGAAATTTGACCACGGATTTCAAAAACTCCCCCTTTTTCCCATAATCAACATTTCTCCCCACAAGAAGCCAACTTTTGACAAAAGAGACAATACAAGAGTTTTGACAAACCAAAAGCTCTATTATACTTTTTCAAAATTTCTCAAGTGGTAGCTGATCCATTTATTGCTTTGGCCTTTATTTTCTCCCCCTTTGGCATCAAGCACCAAAACGGGATCAATCTTGGCCCTCTAACCCCATTGCCTCACCAAGATCTTCAATAAGAATACAAAGGCAATAAGATTGCATGAGATGAACTTGGAATTAGTTACCCTCTCATCGGAGTGCAGTGGAAGTCTTTCATGGTCCAAGTCCACCTTTTCCCTTTCAATCCTCCTTCGAGACTAAATCATCAAACTCAAGCACATGGTTAGTCTCAAAGGGTCAAGTTGTAACACATCTCCCCCTAAACATGTGCATCACTTTGCAACGGACTTGTGAGGTCCAGGGAGTGTTTGTACAACTTGAGCACCATAATAAGCAACAAAATGCAAAAAGGAACATGATCAAAAGCATAAATACATGTATGCTACAATTCAATCCAGGTTCCGCGAATCTATGACATTTAGCTCACTACGCAACCTGCAAAAGGTCTTCTCATCTAGAGGCTTAGTGAAGATATCGGCTAGCTGGTTCTCGGTGTTAACATGAAACACTTCGATATCTCCCTTTTGCTGGTGGTCTCTCAAAAAGTGATGCCGGATGTCTATGTGCTTTGTGCGGCTGTGCTCAACAGGATTCTCCGCCATGCGGATAGCACTCTCATTGTCACATAGGAGTGGGACTTTGCTCAGATTGTAGCCAAAGTCCCGGAGGGTTTGCCTCATCCAAAGTAGTTGCGCGCAACACTGTCCTGCGGCAACGTACTCGGCCTCAGCGGTGGATAGGGCAACGGATGTTTGTTTCTTAGAGTTCCATGACACCAGGGACCTTCCTAAGAATTGGCACGTCCCCGATGTACTCTTCCTATCGACCTTACATCCAGCATAGTCGGAGTCTGAGTATCCAACTAAGTAAAAGGTAGACCCCTTTGGATACCAGAGCCCGAAGCAAGGCGTAGCAACCAAATATCTAAGAATTCGCTTCACCGCCACTAAGTGACACTCCTTAGGATCGGATTGAAATCTAGCACACATGCATACGCTAAGCATAATATCCGGTCTACTAGCACATAAGTAAAGCAAAGAGCCTATCATTGACCGGTATGCTTTTTGATCAACGGACTTACCTCCTTTGTTGAGGTCGGTGTGTCCGTCGGTCCCCATCGGAGTCTTTGCGGGCTTGGCGTCCTTCATCCCAAACCGCTTTAGCAGATCTTGTGTGTACTTCGTTTGGGAGATGAAGGTGCCGTCCTTGAGTTGCTTCACTTGGAACCCAAGGAAGTAGTTCAACTCGCCCATCATCGACATCTCGAATTTCTGCGTCATCACCCTGCTAAACTCTTCACAAGACTTTTGGTTAGTAGAACCAAATATTATGTCATCGACATAAATTTGGCACACAAACAAATCACCATCACATGTTTTTGTAAAAAGAGTTGGATCGGCCTTCCCAACCTTGAAAGCATTAGCAAGTAAAAAGTCTCTAAGGCATTCATACCATGCTCTTGGGGCTTGCTTAAGTCCATAGAGCGCCTTAGAGAGCTTACACACATGGTCGGGGTACCGTTCATCCTCGAAGCCAGGGGGTTGCTCCACGTACACCTCCTCCTTGATTGGCCCATTGAGGAAAGCGCTCTTCACATCCATTTGGTACAACCTGAAAGAATGGTGAGCGGCATATGCTAGCAAGATACGAATTGACTCTAGCCTAGCCACAGGAGCGAAAGTCTCCTCAAAGTCCAAACCTGCGACTTGGGCATAACCTTTTGCCACAAGTCGAGCCTTGTTCCTTGTCACCACCCCGTGCTCGTCCTGTTTGTTGCGGAACACCCACTTGGTTCCCACAACATTTTGCTTCGGACGAGGCACCAGTGTCCAAACTTCATTGCGCTTGAAGTTGTTGAGCTCCTCCTGCATGGCCAATACCCAATCCGGATCTAGCAAGGCCTCCTCTACCCTGAAAGGCTCAATAGAAGAGACAAAGGAGTAATGCTCACAAAAATTAACTAATCGAGATCGAGTAGTTACTCCCTTGCTAATGTCACCCAGAATTTGATCGACGGGATGATCCCTTTGAATCATCGCTCGAACTTGGGTTGGAGGTGCCGGTTGCGCTTCTTCCTCCATCACTTGATCATCTTGTGCTCCCCCTTGATCAAGCGCCTCCACTTGAGGTACCTGTTCGTCATCTTCGGTTGGGGGATGCACCATTGTTGAGGAAGAAGGTTGATCTCGTTCATCTTGTTCCTGTGGCCGTACTTCTCCAATTGCCATGGTCCGTACAGCGGCCGTCGGAACATCTTCTTCATCTACATCATTACAATCAACAACTTGCTCTCTTGGAGAGCCATTAGTCTCATCAAATACAATGTCGCTAGAGACTTCAACCAAACCCGATGATTTGTTGAAGACTCTATACGCCTTTGTATTTGAGTCATAACCTAACAAAAACCCTTCTACAGCTTTGGGAGCAAACTTAGAATTTCTACCCTTCTTCACTAGAATGTAGCATTTACTCCCAAATACACGAAAGTACGATACATTGGGTTTGTTACCGGTTAGTAGCTCATACGACGTCTTCTTGAGGAGGCGATGAAGGTAGACCCTGTTGATGGCGTGGCAAGCAGTGTTAACGGCTTCCGTCCAAAAGCACTCGGGGGTCTTGAACTCTCCTAGCATCGTCCTCGCCATATCGATGAGCGTCCTGTTCTTCCTCTCTACCACACCATTTTGCTGTGGTGTGTAGGGAGCGGAGAACTCGTGCTTGATCCCTTCCTCCTCAAGGAATTTCTCTACTTGAAGGTTCTTGAATTCGGACCCGTTGTCGCTCCTTATCTTCTTCACCTTGAGCTCAAACTCATTTTGAGCTCTCCTGAGGAAGCGCTTGAGGGTCCCTTGGGTTTCGGACTTATCCTGCAAAAAGAACACCTAAGTGAAGCGAGAAAAGTCATCAACAATAACTAGACCATACTTACTTCCCCCTATGCTTAGATAGGCGACGGGTCCGAAGAGGTCCATATGCAGCAGCTCCAGGGGTCTTGAAGTGGTCATCACATTCTTGCTGTGATGCGCTCCTCCCACCTGTTTCCCTGCTTGACAAGCTGCACAAGGTCTATCTTTTTCGAAATGAACATTGGTTAGACCTATCACATGTTCTCCCTTTAGAAGCTTGTGAAGGTTCTTCATCCCCACATGTGCTAAGCGGCGATGCCACAGCCAGCCCATGCAAGTCTTAGCCATTAAGCATGCATCTAGACAGGCCTCTTCTTTTGCAAAATTAACTAAATAAAGTTTGTCGTCTAATACACCCTTAAAAGCTAGTGAACCATCACTTCTTCTAAAGACAGACACATCTACATTTGTAAATAGACAGTTATACCCCATATGACATAATTGACTAACGGATAGCAAATTATATCCAAGACTCTCTACTAAAAATACATTAGAGATAGAATGCTCATTAGAAATCGCAATTTTACCTAACCCTTTTACCTTGCCTTGATTCCCATCACCGAATATAATTGAATCTTGGGAATCCTTATTCTTGACGTAGGAGGTGAACATCTTCTTCTCCCCCGTCATATGGTTTGTGCATCCGCTATCAATAATCCAGCTTGAGCCCCCGGATGCATAAACCTGCAAGGCAAATTTAGGCTTGGGACTTAGGTACCCAACTCTTGTTGGGTCCTACAAGGTTAGTCACAATTTCCTTAGGGACCCAAATGCAAGTTTTATCACCTTTGCATTTTGCCCCTAACTTCCTAGCAATTACTTTTCTATCCTTTCTACAAATTGCAAATGAAGCATTCAAAGCACAATAAATTGTAGAGGGTTCATTCACTACTTTTCTATGAACATTTGCAACATTTCTTTTAGGAACAACATTTCTCCTAGTAACATTTCTATCATACACATAAGAAGAACTAGGAGCAAACATGGCATGAGAATCATAAACATATGAATCAAAAGCATCATAACTTCTATTTCTAGTTTGTCTTTTATCATGATACAAAAAGGCATGGTTCCTTTTAGCACTAGTAGCCATAGGGGCCTTCCCTTTCTCCTTGGCGGGAATGGGAGCCTTATGGCTTGTTAAGTTCTTGGCTTCCCTCTTGAAGCCAAGTCCATCCTTAATTGAGGGGTGTCTACCAACCGTGTAGGCATCCCTAGCAAATTTTAGTTTTTCAAAATTACTTTTGCTAGTCTTAAGTTGAGCATTAAGACTAGCCACTTCATCACTCAATTTTGAAATGGAAAGTAAGTGTTCACTACAAGCATTAATATCAACATCCTTACACCTAGTGCAAATTTCAACATGTTCAAAACAAGAGTTGGATTTATGTGCTTCTACTAGTTTAGCATTTAAGTCATCATTAATGCTCTTTAATTTAGAAATTGAATCATGGCATGTTGACACTTCACAAGCAAGCATTTCATTCCTCTTAATTTCTAATGCAAGGGATTTTTGAGCCTCTACAAACTTATCATGTTCTTCATACAACAAATCCTCTTGCTTTTCTAAAAGTATATTCTTTTCATTCAAGGCATCAATTAATTCATTAATTTTGTCTATCTTAGATCTATCTAAGCCCTTGAACAAACATGAATAATCTACTTCATCCTCATCACTGGATTCGTCCTCACTTGAAGAAGCATAGGTAGAGTTGCGAGTACATACCTTCTTCTCCCTTGCCATAAGGCATGTGTGACGCTCGTTGGGGAAGAGGGTTGATTTGTTGAAGGCGGTGGCGGCGAGTCCTTCATTGTCGGAGTCGGACGAGGAGCAATCCGAGTCCCACTCCTTGCCTAGATGCGCCTCGCCCTTTGCCTTCTTGTAATGCTTCTTCTTTTCCCTCTTGTTTCCCTTTTCCTGGTCACTATCATTATCGGGACAGTTAGCAATAAAATGACCAAGCTTACCGCATTTGAAGCATGATCGCTTCCCCTTGGTCTTAGTCTTGCTCGGCTGTCCATTGCGACCTTTTAGCACCGTCTTGAATCTCTTGATAATGAGGGCCATTTCTTCTTCATTAAGACCGGCCGCCTCAATTTGCGCCACCTTGCTGGGTAGCGCCTCCTTGTTCCCTGTGGCTTTGAGAGCAAAAGGTTGCGGCTCGTTGATCGGTCCATTCAAGGCGTCGTCCACATACCTTGCCTCCTTGATCATCATTCGCCCGCTGACGAATTTTCCTAGGACTTCTTCGGGCGACATTTTGGTGTACCTGGGATTCTCACGAATATTATTCACCAAATGAGGATCAAGAACGGTAAAGGACCTGAGCATTAGTCGGACGACGTCGTGGTCCGTCCATCGCGTGCTTCCGTAGCTCCTTATTTTGTTGATAAGGGTCTTGAGCCGGTTGTATGTCTGAGTTGGCTCCTCGCCCCTTATCATCGCGAACCGTCCAAGCTCGCCTTCCACCAACTCCATTTTGGTGAGCAAGGTAGCGTCATTTCCCTCATGAGAGATCTTGAGGGTATCCCAGATTTGCTTGGCGTTATCCAAGCCACTCACTTTATTATATTCATCCCTGCACAATGAGGCTAGAAGAACAGTAGTAGCTTGTGCATTCTTATGGATTTGCTCATTAATGAATATAGGACTATCCGAACTATTAAAATGCATTCCACTATCTACAATCTCCCATATGCTAGGATGGAGAGAGAATAGGTGACTACGCATTTTGTGGCTCCAAAATCCGTAGTCCTCCCCATCAAAGTGTGGGGGCTTGCCGAGTGGAATGGAAAGCAAATGTGAATTTGAACTTTGCGGAATACGAGAGTAGTCAAAAGAAAAGTTAGAATTAACCGGTTTCCTTTGTTTGTCGTGGTCGTCGTCCTTTTGGGAAGAAGAGGACTCATCGCTGTCGTAGTAGACGATCTCCTTGATGCGTCTTGTCTTCTTCTTCTTCCCATCTCTTCGCTTGTGGCCCGAGCCCGAGTCATTGGACTTGTCATCCCTTGGCTCGTTGACGAAGGACTCCTTCTCCTTGTCGTTGATCACAATTCCCTTCCCCTTAGGATCCATCTCTTCGGGCGGTTAGTCCCTTTCTTGAAGAGAACGGCTTTGATACCAATTGAGAGCACCTAGAGGGGGGGTGAATAGGTGATCCTGTAAAAACTTAAACTTATAGCCACAAAACTTGATTAGGCGTTAGCACAGTTTATGCCAAGTGGCTAGAGAGGAGTCAAAACACAATAACCACAAGAATCCAATCACAGAGATGACACAGTGGTTATCCCGTGGTTCGGCCAAGTACAAAACTTGCCTACTCCACGTTGTGGCGTCCCAACGGACGAGAGTTGCACTCAACTCCTCTCAAGTGATCCAATGATCAACTTGAATACCACGGTGTTCTTGCTTTTCTTTTCTCAATCCCGTTTGCGAGGAATCTCCACAACTTGGAGCCTCTCGCCCTTACAGAAGATGTTCACAGAGAATCACGGAGCAAGGGAGGGATTAGCAACTCACACACAACACAAAGATCACAGCGAATACGCACACACAAGACCCAGACTTGAGCTCAAGAGACTAGCACACTAGAACGGAGCTCAAATCACTAGAATGTCGAACAAGTGCGCAAGATTGATGTGTGAGTGATCAAGAGTGCTCAAGGAATTGCTTGGTGTCCTCCTCCATGCGCGTAGGGGTCCCTTTTATAGCCCCAAGGCAGCTAGGAGCCGTTGAGAACACATCTGGAAGGCTATCCTTGCCTTCTGTCGTCGGGCGCACCGGACAGTCCGGTGCACACCGGACACTGTCCGGTGCCCGATTTGTTTCCTTAAATGGCGAAGCCGACCGTTGCCGACCGTTGCAGATCTGGCGCACCGGACAGTCCGGTGCACACCGGACAGTCCGGTGCTTCCTTCCGACCGTTGGCTCGGCCACGTGTCGCGCGCCGATCGCGCGGCCGACCGTTGGCCCGGCCGACCGTTGGCTCACCGGACAGTCCGGTGCACACCGGACAGTCCGGTGAATTTTAGCCGAAGTCGCCGGAGAAAAACCCGAGAGCGGCTGGTTTGCTCCGCGCTGGTCTGGCGCACCGGACACTGTCCGGTGCACACCGGACAGTCCGGTGCCCCAGCCCGAAGCAGCCTTTGGCTGCACACAGCCACTCTCCACTTCTTTTCTTCTTCCTGTTTCTACACTTAGACAAGAACATTAGTACACAAACCAATGTACTAAGGCTTAGAAACATACCTTAACTTGTGATTTGCACTTTGTTCATCCATGGGCATATTTTCACATTTAAGCACTTGTGTTTGCACTCAATCACCAAAATACTTAGAAATGGCCCAAGGGCACATTTCCCTTTCAGGCGGCAGCCGCCTTCGCAGCCTCCGGCGCCCTGCTGGATGCAGGGACGGTCGACATCGCCGCCAGCGGTGGCTGGCTTCCGCCGGGGGCAGCAGCCTTTGCAGCCCCCCGCGGCCTCTTCGACCTGGCCTCATGAAGCCTGACGACCGCCTGGCGCTTCTGCGCAGCTCACTGACGATCCTTGTCCATCACTGCTGACACAACAGCAGCAATATTTCGCCCATAAGGAAACACTTTCCAAGCACGAACCATGCGAGATGTAAAAAAGTCTTCGCCGGCCGCACGGGGGATAGGAACATTCCTAGGCCACCAACCCCCGGTAACCCTCAGCATCCGTGCCGAAGACTCCCGGAGCTCGGGCGAAGACATCCTTCCCCCCGGGGCCGCGCATGTCCTCATCAATTCCCTAGCAAAACCATCAGAAACCCCCAGTCCTCCCATAGCAATATCTAGTTTCCTCTTCTTAGAGGATGGGGTGGCCGCCGGCGCGGGGTCATCTCCGGTCTCTACCACCGGCTTCTTCCCGCGACGATCCACATCGTCTTGACCAGGATAACCGCCATAAGGCAGACGGTTCAACTCAAAAACCCTGTTCAAGCGGTCATTGGACCCGCGAATATCCTAGCTACGCTGGCCCTCTGTCTTCGGCACGTACCGACCGACGATCCGCACCGCCCCATCCTCCGCCTCGCGCACGAAGGCGGCCAGATCGCGGCTATGCAGATCCAACACGAAGGCGGGACTTCGCACCAGCTTTCCACCATGGGAAGGCATCTAGCGAGGGCATACTTCGCCCAACGCCCAGCCATGCGCCAAAGGCCATACCCCGTATGCCACAAACTCCTCAACCAAATCGCGCCCGCTGCTCAGGCCGGCGGCGCACCGAAGGGCCCCTTCGTCCGCATCCTCCTCCGCCACTTCAAACGGCGGGTATGCTGAGTAATAATGCGAGCACATCTCGAACACGGGGAGCCTCGTATGGTCTTCGACTGTGCCCTCCGCGACGTAGAACCAAAACTCATGCCAGTTGCCCCACTTGTTGCGGGCGCAAGGAACCAACTCAACTACCTCCATCGAGGTCTTGCCGGTCTTCGGCGTAAATGTACAGGACCCAAACTGGGCAACTTCATTTCCGATCATCCTCTTCTGCCAGTGCAGGCAATAGTACTTCGCGAAGACTTTGACTGATGGCTGTCCGCCGTACGAAGTCGTCGCCCAGACATACTTCGAAAGAGCCACCACGACATTCGGAGTCAGCTGATGGATCTGAACGTTAAATCTGCGCAGGACTTCTCCCACAAATCGGTGCACAGGCAGGCGAAGACCAGCGGTGAAGAATGCCTCGAACACAACCAACTCGCCTTCCGGCTCGGGGACCTCCTCCGTCCCCGGGACACGAGCGACTCCGTCGCCAAAGTAACCAAGCTGCTGCATATCTTGCACGTGGACCGAGGACATCCGCGACACACCGAAATCCACCGTATCACCGGCGCGCAACTCCTCCGCCGCCACAGTGCTCAGCGTCTTCTCAGACGACGCGTCGGCCGGCGGCGTAGCGGCAGTAGAAGAAGAAGAGGTCGGCATCGCTACGTACCGTCGGCGGCGGCGGGCGGTCTGCTTCACTCGGGCCAGATCTCCGGCGAACAGGAGCAAGGAGGGCAAGCGAGCAGCAAGAAGGTGGAAAAGGTGGCTAGGGTTTCCACGGAGCGCGGAAAGATAAAGTTCAAAATGCGCCGCCCCCGCCCCCTTTTATACACAGGGCACGACGCTTCGGGAAACCCGCAGTCCAACAGTACGGTGTCAATCAACGGTCATGTCAAAAACCCCCGCGGAACCACTTCGAGTGAGGGCAGCGTCTCCGCCATCTAGCAACGTCTTCGGCACCAGATGACTTAGTCGAATTGGTCCCTCAGAGGGCAAATGTTGGGGCGAAGGCGAAGACGCCACCCTTCGCTCGATGCCTTCGCCGCAATCGTTGGACCAACGGAGACAAGACAACGGACAGGCTCACCCTTCGTCCCATACGTCATCGGACAAAGACCTGTGACGAGGTCGTTCCATCTTGCGACCTCGTCTAGCATGGAGGCCCACGTGTGATTCGGCCCATTGTAACGGGCCCTGCGTGGCCGCTGCGCGTTACGAGCCTAATTTGTAAAGGCATCCCTGTAATTACGGTCTGTAACCCCGCGTTATGGGAATATTCCGGGGATAACCTAGGTGTATGAGGGCACATGCGTCCTTAACACAAGACGCTGGGCACTCAGATACCTATAAATACCCCCGCACAGTGCCCTTAAGAGGCTAGATTAACAGAGCTTTTGCCATCTCGTGCGAGAACCTTGTTTACGTCAACCCTCACCCCCGTTGGATCCCCTTGCACCTGGTAGCAAGTTCCAACAGGTGGATCGTTTAACCAAGTCAGCCCACTTTATACCTGTCAAGACCAACTACAGCAGTGCAGTATTGGCAGAGTTGTACATGTCTCGGATCGTCTGTCTTCACGGTGTGCCAAAGAAGATAGTGTCAGACCGAGGGACGCAGTTCACCTCTCATTTCTGGCAGCAATTGCATGAAGCCTTGGGCACACATCTGAATTTTAGTTCAGCGTATCATCCGCAAACAGATGGCCAGACCGAAAGGACCAATCAAATTCTTGAAGACATGTTGAGAGCCTGTGCGTTGCAAGATCAGTCCGGATGGGACAAGCGATTGCCTTATGCAGAGTTCTCCTATAACAACAGTTACCAGGCCAGCTTGAAGATGTCACCATTTCAAGCGCTTTATGGGAGGAGTTGTAGAACTCCGTTGCAATGGGATCAGCCTGGAGAAAAGCAAGTGTTCGGGCCAGACATCCTACTTGAAGCGGAAGAGAACATCAAGATGGTCCGAGAAAATCTGAAGATAGCTCAATCAAGGCAGCGAAGTTATGCAAACATAAGAAGAAGAGAGCTGAGTTTCGAAGTTGGAGACTTTGTCTATCTGAAAGTGTCACCGATCAGAGGAGTCAGAAGGTTCGGAGTGAAAGGCAAGCTAGCACCCCGCTACATTGGTCCGTATCAGATTCTCGCAAGGCGTGGAGAAGTGGCTTATCAGCTCAACCTACCAGAAAATTTGTCCGCTGTGCATGATATCTTTCATGTGTCTCAATTGAAGAAGTGCTTGCGTGTGCCAGAAGAGCAGTTGCCAGTTGAGGGTCTTGAAGTCCAGGAGGACTTGACCTACGTTGAGAAGCCAACGCAAATCCTTGATACTGCAGACAGAGTCACCCGAAGGAAGACTATCAGAATGTGCAAGGTCAGATGGAATCACCACTCTGAGGAAGAAGCAACCAGTAAGCGTGAAGATGATCTGATGGCTAAATACCCTGAGCTCTTTGCTAGCCAACCCTGAATCTCGAGGGCGAGATTCTCTTAAGGGGGATAGGTTTGTAACGCCCTGAATTTGGGGGTAGAATTTTTTCTTCTTTTCTCTCACCAAATCCGGGCGTTACTCTCTTTTCTCTTCCTGTTTCGCTCCTTCTTCCTAATTTCAAACCAGTATAGTGACAGGTGTCCATGTCGTGTATGAACAAAAACCTAAGTGTCATGGGTGTTGCATCATGACGAAGCACATTTATTTGTCTGATGTTGCATGTTCGTCTCGTTCCGTCTCGGTTTTCGGTTCGCGATTGGAGTTTGTTTGATGGTCGTGCGTGTCGTGGGTTTCGACCCGCGAAGTGGCTCGGCCCCAACCCAGCCCGGCCCGGCCCGGTTCGGCCTGGCCCGGCCCTGCGCGCCCCTGGCGCCCCCTCCTCTCCTCTCTCTCTCATTTGGATTTCCCGCGCAGCAACCTCTCTTCCCCATCTCTCTCTCTCTCCCTCCCGTGGTGCCCTAGGGTTTGGAGTCAAGAATCGCCGGAGTTGGATCCCGACGTGAGCCCCTCCCCTCTTCTCTCTCTCTCTCCCTCCTCTCTCCCCCTACGCGCGCGTCCCTGCGCGGCGGCGCGCCCTGCCTTCCCCTGTGGCGGCGCTCGGCCGGCCCCTCTCCCCCCCCCCCCCGTGGCGGCGCTCGGCCCCTCTCCCCCCCCCGTGGTGGTGCTCGGCCCCTCCCCTTCCCCGGCGCGGGCGCGCGGCCCCGGCGCGGTTCGGCCCCGGCGCGGCCTCCCCTGCCCCCGGCGCGCAGCCCCAGCCCCCTGCGCGCGACGTCCCGGCCCTCGGCGTGGTTCGCGTGGACTTGGCATGGCCTCGCGCTTCCTCGTTTACCCCTTAACGCGTTCCCGCGTGCGTAAACCCACGTGCGCGGTGATTATTTCTGGTTTGTAGTTGATTTCAAACTCCGTTAGTTAGCGTGCTGCGTCGCGCGCCTCGTCGCGCGATGATTCAATTTAAATTTGAGTTTATTAATGTGCTGTGTCGCGCGCTTCGTCGCGCGACGATTCTTTTAGTTTATATTTATTAAAGTGTTGTGTCGCGCGCTTCGTCGCGCGACGATCTATTTTAATTTCAGGTTATTTAAGGTGCGATGTCGCGCGTCCAGACGCGCGACGTTCCACTTTAAACTCAACTCTGTTGGAGTATGTCGTCATGCGCTTCGTCGCGCGATGCTTAACGTCTATTTATAATTAGTGCAAGTGTTTCGTTGTGCGCTTGGTCGCGCAGCGAGTCGTTTACTTCTTAATGCAATCTAAATGTCGTGTCGTATGTCTCGACGTGCGGCCACTCCCTTTCATTCATCTTCAACTGTTTATAATGATTAAATGTGGAACTTGACTTTACTTTATGCCAAACGTAGTGTCTAAATTAATTCCCTTCTATTAAGCGAGTAGTTTAATTGATAATCATGTAACGTGACCGTTTCTCGACTGTCCGTTCCTCTTTCTCTCTTAGCCGTAATTGCGAGCCCGCGTGGAACGTCTGTTTACTTACTGCATTCTATTGTATGGTGTACTGTTCTTTTGTATTAAATATGTGGATGTATGTATGTTTGCGCTCGCATAGAGAACGATCCGATCGAAGAGCCCAAAGAACTCGCAGAAGAAGCCCCTGAGCAGCAGTCAATTGGTGGAGGCAAGTGTCCCTTGACCTATCTCTGTCCTATTCATTCTTTAATTCACCTCCCGTATTACACATTTATGCCTAAGGATTGACTAGCTTTGTTATCCATGTCCTTGTTTACCTATTTGGGTTAGATTATTATTTCTTAGTCTTATGCTATTGCTCAACTCTAATCAATGAACATGATGAGAATTATCAATGATACGCTGTTTTCCCTTCTTTTATTATGATGTTATACTTGTGGCCTTTAAGGGGGCTCGAGCGGTTTCTCGAGTGCCTCTCCGTAAGGACCTGTTCGTTGGATGACCGCCCAGGAAAACAGTGCAACCATGAGGGTGGAATGGGGTGCCCTTAGCTGAATAATTAGAGGATCCGGGGTGTAGTTCGCTTCGCCGTCGTGCCGTCAATGGGGCTCGGTGTATGCGGCTTGCTCTGCCAAGGTTGATTTGTCCCTTGGGGAGGAGTGCGGTACATTTAGGAAACCTAACGGGTGACTACAGCCCCGGGGAGTCTTTGTAAAGGCTACCTAGTGAAACCCTACTGGGTCACCTTGGTAGTGATCAATGGAGAGTCATGATCTCCGGGCAGAAAGGGAATCACGACTTGTGGGTAAAGTGCACAACCTCTGCAGAGTGTTTGAAAACTGATATATCAGCCGTGCTCGCGGTTATAAGCGGCCAAGGGAGCTCCAGTGATTAGTGGTACTTGATCAGAGATGTTCAGATTACAGGTGGCAATGAGACTGATGGTTCTTGGCTTTGACTCTGGTAATGGTAGGTGGTATGCTTTCTGTTTGGAAAGGATACACCTGGGTAAATAACGTGGGTAAATTCTAAAACTTGGCTTTCTCTACTAGTAATAATAATCTGACCAACTAAAAGCAACTGCTTGACTTATCCCCACATAAAGCTAGTCCACTACAGCCAAACAGGACGCTTGCTGAGTACGTTGATGTGTACTCACCCTTGCTCTACACACCAATCCCCCCCAGGTTGTCCGCATTGCAGCCACTGCTCAGGAGAAGATGAAGCCGTGGAAGAAGACTTCCAGGAGTTCCAAGACTACGACGAGTTCTAGGCATGGGTTAGCGGCAACCCCCAGTCGGCTGCCCATGAAGGCCGCGTTTATATACGTTTCTTTTCCGCACTTTGATGATTTGTAAAGACTATGTGGATGTCTCAGACATATGATGTAATCGACTACTATTTCCCTTTTTAATACTATTTGAGCACTGTGTGATGATGTCCATGTTATGTAACTGCTGTGTACGTGAATCGCTGATCCTGGCACGTACATGGTTCGCATTCGGTTTGCCTTCTAAAACCGGGTGTGACACGAAGAGAACAAACAATTCCATTTTATGCATTGCTGGCATCAACTGAAGGGGGAACCTAAATGGGAGCATCTGTCAAGGAACTTCATTCCGAGGATTACATGCAAAATCAATTGGATCTTCTAGTACTCCATTAGTTGGTGGACATGAATCTAATAGTGGTTCTGCTGGTTTGACAAGAAAACGGCCCTGTGGTCATGATTCTAGTAAATCTGAGAGAAAGAAAGGTATGTCATCCTCATCGACGGAATACTTAAGCCGTTTGCAAGATTTAACTGAAAAACAAATTCAGCGCTGCATAGAAAAGGGTGAAAAGAAAGAAAAGTGCACTGAACAAGACAGGGAACTAGAGAAAAAGAGGTTGGAATTGGAAGCAAAAAAGTTAAGCATTCGTGAAAGGGAATTGAAACTTGAAGAACTCCAATCGCCCAAACAACAATTGCAGATGCTACAGTCAACTAGTGAAGAGGTAGTGGATCCTGAAGTTTGGACTATGATGAAGGAGCAGAAAAAACGCTTGCAGCAGTTCATATTTAGTTTTCAATAAATGTACTGTTGTGTGACATGTCGTAGTACTGGTGCCGAAAACTATTTGAGAATTTTTATCTAATTTCATTGTGTTATTTGTTTTCGAAAACATTATAAATTTGTTGTAACCATAAGTCTTGCATGACATGTTGGTTCTATGTTATGTTGTAACGTGTGTACTACATAATAATTAAGTCGGCTGTGGAAACACCTAGGATTATTATTTGTTGCATTGTTATCTTGTGGTTTACTTGGTAAAAATTAGGTTGTACATAATGAATTGTAATGACTTTGTCCCTGAACAGACGACATAGGGTAGGAAATTGTAGAATTAAATTATTTATTTGAAGAACCATAACAACGACATGACAGAGGACCTTACAATTATTCAATTGAAGTTCGAAATACGTAGTTATGAAATGAAAAGTTCACATGCTTCCACGTCGAGCCCACAAATGCTCCACAAGATCATTTTGTAGTGAGCACGACCTGTCTTGGCGACGAAGATCAAAGTGATTGATCACCCATTCCGCCCGTCCTTCTTGAATTAGTTGAGATGGTTCAATGCCTGAAGTGTTTTCTCCGAAATCTATATTAGCAGCAAACTGCCCTTTGTCTTCGACAATCATGTTGTGCATGATGATGCATGCTGTTATTATCTCCGTTAAACGATTACGATCCCAACCGTACATTGGACCACGCAGCATCGCCCACCGGGCTTGAAGAACTCCAAATGCGCACTCAATATCCTTTCGGTAACTTTACTGCATTTGTGTGAAATAGACTTTCTTTTCCTCATATGGGTGTCTGATTGCTTTTACAAAAGTTGGCCAGTTGGGGTAAATGCCATCAGCAAGGTAATATCCGAAGTTGTAAGCATGACCATTTATTGTGTAATTCACTAGTGGCATTCGACCGGTTGTCATGGGGTCAAATACTGGTGATCGGTGAAGCACATTTACGTCATTGTTTGTCCCAGGCATGCCAAAAAATGCATGCCAAATTCAAAGATCATACATTGCTACCGCTTCGAGTACCATCGAAGGTCTACCATTTCTGCAACAAAACTGACCACGCCATGCCGTAGGACAGTTCCTCCACTCCTAATGCATGCAATCTATGGAACCCAACATTCCAGGAAAACCCCTAGCCTCGCTATTGTGCATGATGTGTGCTATGTCAGCTTGATTAGGAGTTCGTAGATACCACCCACTAAAATATGCAATGATTGCGCGACAAAAATGATGAAGGCATTCCCTAGCGGTTGACTCCCCAATTTGAATGTACTCGTCTACCGCATCAGTAGGTAACCCATAACCAAGTATCCGCATTGCCGCACATACTTTTTGTAGGGGCCCGAGTCCTAGCATGCCTGTTGCGTCCACCCGTTGCGTAAAGTAACTATCCTGCTGTTGCAGTCCTTCCATAATGCGGATGAACAACGGCCTACTCATGCCGAACCTATAAAATTTAATAGGTTCATTGTGAATACAATGATAATGTCATAACATATTACAATAATTTGAAGTGCGTACCTTCTACGAAACACGTGGGTGGATACACTGGGTTCGGGCCGAAGTAGTGATGCTGGATGAGATTTTCTCCAGCAAAATGATCCCTGTGAATGATGCGGCGAGGTATACCGGAACATCGTCGGAGATGGCGTTTAGCCTCAATGTTGAGGGTAAGAAGATTGACAAGCAAAAGTGTGTCGTCCTCACTATCACTCGAATCGGAATCATCTTCCCTATGCCAGTGAGACATACCGAACAATGGCTAACTTGCTGGAGTTGTGTTCGTTGTGGCTACATATGCGAAGAGAAAGTATGCATATATATAGGCGAGATCAATGTGGCTTCAGGGGAAAGCTCGTGGCTTTCGTTGGAAGCCAACCGTGGCTTCCTGCGTACGAATGGTCGGTGTCTGCTTCCAACGTAAGCTTGGTTCAATTTTTTACATCGCAATGTTTCTCAATAATTATGACGACGCACAATTGTGAAGTTTTGTATGCAATTTCGAAATAAATTTTAACTCAAATGTTTGTTTTGTATATTATGCATAATTTGTAAAAAAATAAATATATTTTTTTTATAAATTTATAACATCGCAACATGCCGGACGTGTGAAAAGGAAAAAAGGAAAAAGAAAATGAATTTGGTTATGTTAGTTATATGGAAATGTATATTTAATGAGTAGAGGGATATATATATGAGAATTTTTAGGGAGAATAGTTGCGGGATAAGTGAATATAGGAGAGTGAATCTTGCTGACGTGACTATATAGTAACATTTAGGGGAAAAAATTTAAAGGACACTACTGCATACAGTCTAAAGTAGTAGGGGAAATATTTGGGTCCTGACGAGTGGGCACTGGCCACTTAGCTGCGGGGCGATTCTTTTTCAAATTTTTTGGGTGCCAAATATTTGCCCTCCAGTGCTGTCCACGGCTCAGCCTCACACACGCGCGAGAGCAAATTGCAGAGCTGCTCGTCGCCGGCGATCGCCGCAGGGTTCGTCCGAGAGGGGAGAGGCTCTCTGTATCGGGGCATGGTGATCCTGGACCGCACTCCGGCCGCGGCGCAGGGGGCCGCCTGTAGCCCGCTCCCGAAGTCGCCTAGGTTTTCGTGGGAGGTGGCCTCGCCGCCCTCGGACCCCATCCTCCCGTACCTCAGGTAATCTCGAATCTACCTCGAGATATGCCTCTGTTACTTGGATTCATTTAGCGTGTGCGAATCCGTGTGGGAGCTCGCTTAGTGCACGGGTGCGGTGCGTCCGTGCGTGTGCTTGTGCGTGTCTGAAGGTTCCGCCGTTTGATTGAATGTAAAGCATGTGCAATTTGGACGTTTAGTTTAGCTTGCGCGGCTCTACCTCCGCGATTCAGGGTCTGGTTACTCATGCCTACCAGTACCCCTGTGGGATTGAACTGGGATGCACTAGTATATGTTGATTTCTTATTCAAATTCTTGCGAGGCTGCCATGTGTGAGACCTTGATTTCGGTCTTAATTAGGCTGCTTATAGGTCTGATTTTCCTCTTCTAAAAATCCATGTACATAATGGAATGAGCTTAGACATGTGTTTGGGTCAAGGATAACCAAACCGTTTTTGGAGAAAACTGCTACCCACGGGTAATGGGTAAACCGGTGAAAACCGACAAAATCAACCGGTTTGCCCATGTCAAATTTGAACAAATTCAAAATGGTTTTACGGCGAAAAACCGGCGGTAAACCACCCAATGCCGCTGGTAAACCACCCATATGAATCATTTTTTTGTTTTCAGGGAAAAATGGAAAATTTTGGCAGAGTTCATTTGTAATTTGCTCAATTCACGTTGCATAGTAAATACTAACTGACTCACACAACATATGTTCACCAAAATGATATTCAACATACATATGCAACCACAAACTTCAATTCTCATGCAACAAACAACCATCGGATGGCACAATACTCAAATACAATTATACAAGTTCTTTTAGAGTTCTCCCACGAGGCCACGATACATATGTCTACTTGTTTCACAATACTCTTTATTCAGCTCGAGTCATAGTATTCAGGCATGTTGGAAGGATCCTGGTATGGGCCCATTCCGTATACGTAGTCCTATACAATGATATGAGATACATTAGCGATAAAACAAGAACGATAAATAAATACCTATTGTCGAAGCAAAAATAACACACCGATCTGCTTGTAGTTACATATACATGCATCTCGACAACAACATAGAATGGTCGAAACGGGTACCACCCCCTATGTGCGAGATGTCCCTCTTCTTCCCCCTTCGATTTGATGATCTTTTTTATGTGCGAGATGCTCCTTCAAACGTGTACCACCCCCTCCGCTCTTAGTTTCTCTACAATATTTTCTCTTGAAACCCGTGCTAACCTTCTCTCCATGCTCCTAGACAATGTCCGACATGCCTCCTATAAATAAGAAGACATAATATCATGTAACAAGAGTAGAATAAAAACATATAACTTGTAGCAAATGGCATATTAACATAAAACATCGAAACATATTTACTAACAAAAACATAAACCATCTGACAATAACTAAATATTAACATGACACAAGCAAATGAGTTAGGTCTTAGCATAGAACTATGTATTAACACGAACAAATGGACCTACACACTACACATATATTAACAATACTAACATATATATAACTAAATACTAACATATATAACTATATATTAATAGTACTAATATATAACTAGTAGGCTACAATACACCTAACTTTTGATGATGTAAAAAAAATCTAAAACCCTAAACATCACAAAACCAAATCTGGGCACTAAATGATTAAACTAGAACTCAATCATGTCATTAAATCCGGTTTTCCGGTGAAAACAGGCGGTGTCGGGTGTGGTAATTAGGCGTACTCAGATTACACCCCTAAAACACACTTAACCACTAAAAACACCATCAAGGTACGAAGGATCGTAAGCCGCGCTTCGCCCAAGGCCCCCCTCAGGGGTCTCCACAGACTCCGCCTCGCCCGAGCCTGTCCTCGGACGGGGTGTGTTCTCGAGAGAATCCTCGTCCCGGTCGAGGTCCCCTCACCCCAGAACGACAGTCTCCGCCTCGCCCGAGCCCACCTCGGGTAAGGGAGACAAAACCCAGGGCGAGACTCAGCTGAAGTCTGCCGGGGACAACAACATTCAATGCGCATACCTAACCCACATAGGGCTGCAGGTGTGCAGGAGTAACAAGACCACAGTCTAGTCAAAGATTCACCAACTATGATTACGCATGCGACCACTGTTCCTGTACGCCGTCTGCCAACTCCTGACGGGACATACAATACGACAAGGGTACAGGCTAGCCCTCGGGCGTAAACTTCGTTTCGCCCGAAGTAGAACTCGGCCTCGGGATAAACTCGGCTCGCTCGAGCCCGGTCTCGGCTACCTACTCCCCATGAACCCCGCAGGAGGCCACTCCTTCAACTGTGGCACACGTTTTCGAATCTCAGAATGGGCTCAGTCGCGATCTCGGACGGACTACCACCTCGCCCGAGCTCGGCTCTGACCTCGATATCTGCAACGGGAAGGCGCCCAACGTCATCAGACACTGCAGAACTGACACACTACTCGGGATGAAAACGGTTTCGGAATTTTTCGGTATTCTGGAAACCGATTTCGAAATTTTTCGATCGGATTCACCGGTAACAGTATTTTTTCAAAAACGGAATCGGTTTTTGGAATTTTCTATCAGAATCGGTATCGGAATCGGCGTGGTGTTTTACCGACCGTTTCCTTCGGTTACCGGTTTTGTCGGAAATTACCGGATTTGTGTCTCAGAATTTTCCGGAATTGTGTCTCGGAATTTTTTTCGGAATTTTCCGGCATGTGATTTTTTGGCATCGCCTGTACGTCTCTGGATAAAGATTACTTATTTTTGTATTTTTTGGACGCCTTAAGATTTTTTTTGGATAGATGGCGTTGGAAGGCTGTTGAGATTAACGATTTGGTCTCTCGAACGAATCCACCCTTTTCTATGCACATGTTATGTATTAGTAATATATAATGATAGAGAGCCGACAGTCTGTCTTTTCCACACACTAGATTTTAGGGTTTTCCTGTGAGGCTGTGAAAAAACTCTTTATGTGAGGAAAAAATATTTCATGAGTAAGCATGCCATGTCAGCTAAATCGAGTGGATATTGTGAATTGTGAACTTTGAGTCTGTGAACTTGTGATCTTTATGAACTTTTATATTGTGAACTTGTTATATCATGAATTGTGAACTTGTGGTCTTTGTGATCTTTTGCCAACTTTGTTGTATTGTGAAGTTTGATATGTTTACCGATCATATTTTAGATTTCGACCGTTACCAGTGTATTTTCCGCACCGAACTTTCGTTTCCGATGTTTCTGAAATACCGATATTGTTTCCGTTTCCGGAGTTACCGTTTTCGATTTTATTTCTGATAAAAAATATGAAAACATTAATGGTTTTAGTGTTTACCGTCTGTTTCCGACCGTTTTCATCCCTACACACTACTTAAAGGGCTTTTCCCATACTTGGTACTGTGTCAACCACTACAGTATGAGCAACCCCCTCGCCAGGAGGGCTTGGATACGTGATCGAACCCTCGGCCCTGGCCTCGGCTCTCAGCAGAAATCAAGCATGCACAAGTCAACAACAAGTACAAGGTCATAACTCTAGACCATACCGTCTACAGGACCACAGTGACACCTCCTCACAGTGTGCGGCCACCTCCAGTACTCCGGGCAACCCCTTCTGAGGCTATAAATAGGATAGCCTATGGCTTCAGGAGGGCAGACGAACACTTCCCCGTTTTCTCCTCCACCACGGTATTGACACTTTCCTCAATCAATCCAGGGACTTGGGATCGTTCTCTCTCCCGCTCAAGTTGTATTCTCTACTACAAGCACTTATGTGCAAGTAATATAAGGTAGTGTTTGGTTGAAGAGCCAAGTAGAACGGAGCCGTTCTGTCCCAGTTTTGTTGTTGTTTGGTTACAAAGTAACTAGAACGGAGTGGCTCCAATTAGGGAATATTCTCCTCATATCCGGAACCATCCCGCTCCAAAAAATCAACCGGACGGAGCCGCTCCGTTCCCAGCCCGCTCGCACAGTCACGCTTCGTTCCGTTCACTCTGCAACCAAACAAAAAACAGAGCCGCTCCATTCCAGATTACCAAACACAGAACAGAGCGGCCCCGTTCCTAGAATCAGGGATGGAACGGTTCCGTTCTACTTGGCTCCTCAACCAAACACTACCTAAGTCTCATCCCCCTCTACTGGAAGCAGGACCTCTTCTTGCTCGAACCATGATAAAAGACTTGTGTCAACTTGCATCACCATCTGAGTTAGGAGCACGCAGCATTATTTCACTGGTTGGTTAGGTCCTCGGGTCCAAACAACGACAGGCGGTTTACCCAAGCAAACGGACGGTTTATCGCCGACTTGAGGTGGTTAGCCGTCGGCTTAGCAGATCTGTGGTAACGGGTCTAAAAGTTTTCTATTTTTAATGGGCTAAACGAGACTAAATTTGAATATCTTATATATCATATGACTCATGAGAGGATGTAGTTTTTATCATAATTTTCCCCATTTTATAATTTTTTTTCTTCAAAATTTTCAAGTTTTGGCCGAAATTTGAAATTAAACCGGTGGAAAACCGATACCGCGCCTCGGCGTGTTCGGTAAACCGCTCGGTTTACCGGTGATTATCCTCGGTTTTGTTAACCTTGGTTTGGGTTGCTAATATCGGTTTCTGGTTTTCTATTTAGGTCTATTAGCAGGGCCATGGATGAGCTCGGAACAGGGCCTCAGTATGACACGACAGCCTTAGACAGGCTCAAGCATTACTTGACTGAATGCATTGCAAAATATGGGGATGACTACCAATACTCCACTGATCCACGGTTGCTCAAGATTTGGATCCTCTATGTAACCTGATTGATTTTATATATCATTTCTGATACCATTCCTCCTGGGTTGTTGTTTATTATTTTCCTTATCTTTTTGGGGTCTTTTGTGATTCTTGCGTTTTAGGCAGATGCAATTGAGGACTTCCCCAGTGTTTACAACCAGCTGGAGGAGAAAGGAATGTTTCAGGAGCATGCACTATTGTATGACTCATATGCACAATATCTAATTGCTCATGGGAAATTGGTTGAGGCTGATAAGGTGTATGGAATCGGTATTTCTAGGTTAGTGTGAGTGGAAAATAATTTCCACTTGAAATTCTACTCTTTTTAAGCATATACAACCTGATATTCACACGTCCATGTGATGTTAAAATATGGTCTGTGGCTTAACTAGGAAAGCAGAGCCCCTTGATAATTTGAAGAAGATGCACTTGACATTTCTAAAACATCTGGAGAATATTTTAGAAGAAGCAGATGCGGAAGAACAGGTAGCGTAACCACATGCTATGATTTAGTAGTTTTCAGCCTACATGTTGAGCACCATACTTGTGTATTTATCAAACCTCAGTATTTCTTTGTATCCATGAGTATGCTGATCATAGAATAGCTCATGGGTCTGTTGAGCATTACACTTTTATGTTTGTCGGATCCAATCATCATGACACTGTCCCTGACTACGCGGGACAAGCTTCTGGATAAGGTAACAAAGCCTGTAGTGAAGCTCCTTCCCCAAATCGTCATAAAAAAGAGACAGTCTAAGACGCCTCCCTCAGGATCACTACCACATCGAAGCAGACATGTGGTTGGTGCTGGTCCATGCTCTCTAGGGCCAGTGGTCTCTGATGTGCAGAAGAGAGCAAGTGATTCATAGCTTGGGCCTCTCTGCTATGGAGAAGATAACCAGTCAGCTCAAGATAATTACAGCTAGTTATTTGATAACCCCTTTCTGATGCACACCTCACTGCCTTTTGCTGCCATTTCTTGGGTGGAAGCGTTGGAGCGAAGGCGGCCCGCCCCCCTCGCTCAGTTCATTTATAACGTAAACAGAACATGTCACGACAGTTGGAGAGCAGAGTCTACCTCAATCAAGCGAAGGCTTTGGGACGGATGGATCAATCAGGACAGGCGGAGGCCATGATCCGAAGACCAGGCGCCCTAAGACGAAGGCTGCAGCCACTACTCGCGCATGTCAACGAAGCGGGCCCATGCGGCGTCATGCTGGATTGTGTGGCCCCACGTGTAAACCCCAGTCTAGGGTAGGATTGATGGTGTGTCAGTCCGGGTTGTACTTAACCATACTGTAATGATCTATAATGACCCCTGAGGGGGGAATATTCTGGGGATGACGTAGGTAACCAGGGGCATAATTGTACTTATAGGGGTGAGACCGCCGTCATGGTTACCTATAAATACCCCTGCACTGTACCTTGACGGGACATGCCGAACTACATTGTTGCTCTAAACCATTGAGTTGTTAAGCATCAAAGCATTTTCATATCTCATTGTTTGGACCCACTTGACCAAGTGTCAGTGAGTTCCAACGTTTGGCGCCCACCGTTCGTGCTCCGACAAACCTTTCCCGTGATGGCTCCCAAGAAAGCAGCTTCGAAGGCTACCACCTCCCTGGACGACGCAGCAAAGGCGGATCTTCTCGCTGAGAAGAAGGGCAAAGCAGGCCTGGTTGGCGATGTCCCTCATGAGGCCCTCGAGGATGGAGCAGTCAACAACAAGCGACACCGCCAGGAGAATCCGCCCACACCAGAGGGCACCATTCGCACATGCAGCTCTGAGGGACTATCTCGGGACCCCCCGCCAGGTTTCACCCCACCGGAAGCTGACAATATCATCGAGGACGGCGAAGTCCTGGGCATCTCAGCCGAGGACCAGCTCAAGTTGCATGCACTCCGCATAAAAAACAACCACTTACAGAAGCAAAAGGAAATACTCGCAGCCAAGCGCCAGCGCATCACCATGCAGGTCAAGGTCAGTCAGATGATCCTAGATGAGGAGCAGAAAGCCAAAGAACTGGAACAACAGATTGCAGAAATGCAAGGCGAAGACCCCATCCACCAGCGGCAGGACCCTGGCCACCGTTTCCGCATGCCAGTCCGGGCCCCAGCTACCTTTCATGGACTAAATTACCTTGATGAACGAAGCCCTCTCGCTCCACAGTTCCAAGCCTCATCTTGGCCCCAAAACTAAAGGGCAGGTACCTACCCGAAGTACAACGACAATATCGACCCGACACAATATATCATGAGCTACCAAGTCGCGGTTGCATCATCTGGAGAAGATGACGTCACCATGGCCAAAATTTTCATCATAGCTCTCGAAGGCCCAGCCCTCACATGGTACACGAGACTGCCTCCATTGTCAATCGACTCATGGAAAACACTTCGCGACAAGTTCTTGTTAAAATTTCAAGGGTACAGACCTGAGACAGACGCTCTGGCAGAGTTATCACTCTGCAGGCAGCAGGAGAAAGAAACCCTTCGAGAATACTACAAGAAATTTCTCCTGTTAAAGTCACAGCTGCCTTCGGTTGATGACCATATAGCTATTCACCATGCAATTAGCGGCCTTCGTGCAGGTGTTTTATACAGTCACTGCATAAGGGACCCACCCAAAAACTTGCAGGAATTATATCAGCTCTTCGAAAAGTACGCCCGGTCAGAAGAACTCCATCAAAGAAAAATCGAGTCTCAACGAAAGCCCAAGGACGCTCCGCAGTCCAGCAGGACATGGGTCAGGGCTTCGCAACCGGACTCAAGCCGGCAAGACCGCACCCAGTCCCAGGTGCACAACATCGCAAATCAACAGATTGGAGTCACCGCTCGTCGTCACGATTACCCTCCGCAGCAAGGTCGCATCGGTAATGCAACCAGAGGCAGAGGCCGAGGCTAGCGGCAACGAAGATTCTATTGTCTTTTCCACGGTGAAGACTCGGCACACCCAACCAGGGACTGCCCCAAAACTAACGCAACAAAGGATCGAATGGCTAGGAACCACCGATTGACAACCAGAGACTCGTCGCCCACACCTATCATCCCCATCAGTACAACCAGCACCAATTCCACAATGAACATTTCCATCCTCACCAGCAAAACCATAATATATACCCGCAACAACAGAGACTTCAACACGAAGAAATCCTAGCTCTACCGCCTCCACCTCCACAACATCCAAACCAACCATTACCACCCCCACCCCCACCGAAGCAAGAGGACTTCGCCGATTAACCCTTTCGAGGGGTAATCCACATGACTACCGGAGGATCCAACTCCGAATTCGACACAAAACGGCAGAAGAAAGACCACTATCGAAGTGTCAATCATGTCGCCCTCACCGGACATGTTGTTCAAACAAAGTGGTCCCATGTACCACTCACCTTCGATGCAAGGGATGTCGATCTCCGCAGTGCACCCCACGCCGATGTGATGGTGATAAATCGCAAACTAGCAGGATGGATTTTGCACAAAGTACTTGTTGACAACGGTAGTCAGGCATACATCATTTTCTTACACGCCTTCGATCAAATGGGCATAAGTCACAGCCTACTCAAGCCAGCAGATAACCCTCTATATGGCTTCGGAGGAAAAGGAACATTTTCACTCGGCAAAATCAAGCTACCACTGTCATTCGGCACTGTGCCAAACGCGAGAAGTGAGCAGTTCACCTTCGACATATTCGATATGGTCTACCCCTACAACGCCATCATGGGGCGAGGATCCATTAATAAACCAGAGGCATTCATACACGGACTATACCTATGCATGAAAATCCCAGGCCCCAGGGTGCAATTACCATATATGGAGATCAACAGCTTGCCAGGAACATAGAAAGAAATTTCGTCCCCAGCCAGCGCAATGTGCATTGCCTCTCATCCGAGCGCGAAGACTCCGGCAGCCCTCGCCCAAACAAAGGGAAAAAGATCAACGCACAACTGCAGAGTAACAAGGGAGTAAAAACAGTCCCCCTGGACTCAGCCACCCCCAAGCAAACAATCTTGATCAGCGAGGACCTCTTGGCAGTAGAAGAGGAAAGACTTCTCTCTTGTCTCAACCGCAATAAGGACATCTTTGCATGGTCCGCCCTAGACCTTGTCGGCGTCAGTCGTACCATCATTGAGCACAACATGGACATTGATCCTGCTGTACGCCCCAAGAAACAAAAACTACGAAAATGTTTGACGAAAAAACCGAAGCAGCGAAGGCAGAAGTCCATCGCCTACTGGAAGCAAAATTCATCGAACCCATCGATTACCCCACTTGGCTTAATGTTGTGATGGTACAAAATAAAAATGGAAAATGGAGAATGTGCATAGACTTCACCAATCTCAATAAAGTCTGTCCAAAGGACAATTTCCCTTTGCCAAGAATCGACAAAATCGTTGATTCCGCAACAGGATGTGAAGTAATGTCTCTGCTCGATTGCTTTTCGGGCTATCACCAAATTTACATGAAGAAGGAAGACAAGGCGAAAACAAGTTTCATCACACCCTTCGGCACATACTGCTTTGTGCGCATGCTCGAAGGCCTCAAATTTACATGAAGGTTGGTGAGAGTGAAGAGGTCTGCTATGCGGAATTCTTGTTAGTTTTCTGATTGGGCCTGTTTGGTGGCGGTTCAAAATATATTTCCTCTTGAATCCTTCTGCAAGCCTAGTTTGGAACGCCCATGGTCTTAGTACAGTGTGGTGTAATTCAGTTCGGGATGTTATCCTCTCCGCCAGGGCTGATGTGGTTTGCCTCCAGGAAACCAAAGACCAAGGTTGCATCTATAAGTTGGCAGATTTTTTACTTGTTTTTTTGGCTCTGATTATGATAAGTTTGTGGCCCTGCCGGCGAGTTGCACGCATGGAGGGATCCTGATTGCTTGGAAGAGTTATGTGTGCCAAGCAATAGCCTCCCATGTTGATGTCTTTTCAGTAGTTAGTCCAATTCGTTGAAGAAGGCTGTAATTGGTGGTTCACAGGCGTATATGGTCCTCAAGAAGATATCGAGAAATCCTTTTCTGGCAAGAGCTGTGGAATTTTCAGTCCCTTTTCTCTGGTCCATGAAGTGTAGCAGGAAATTTAAATTTGATATCAAGTGGCAAACAATAACATTAACAACCTCAACAACAGAGCTATAATGGGTCGGTTCTGGCTGTTCTTGGATGATTCAGAGCTTAAAGATATTCCTTTGTTGAGACAAAAGTATACTTGGTCTGGTGAAAGCTTGAGCCCAATTCTAGTAAGGCTGGACAGTGCCTTTTGCAGCAATGATTGAGAAGGATTTTTTCCTGATGCAATTTTGCAGAGCGCTGCCTCAGGGGTGTCGGATCAGTGCCTACTCATCTTGGGGCTCCAAGGTCAGCACTCAGGGAAAGCGCCACTTCCACTTTGAGAGTTTTTGGACCAAACTCCCAAGTTTTTTTTATGCTGTGCATCTGAACTGGGAGGCTCCCATATGGCCATATCTTCCAATTGTCGGTTGAGCGCCTCTTTCTCAAGCTGCAGCATCGTAGCAAATCCTTAAAAAAATGGAGCCAGCAGAAGATTGCTAATATTAGGACCCAGCTTGTAGTTGACAAGGAGATACGTCCATCTGGAAATTGCTAGGGACTCGCGAGACCTTGCTCATAGTGAAGAATGGCTGAGAAGGAACTGCACTGTCTTGGTTTGGCCTCTCTGGACTGTGCCATTGCTAGGCTGCGACCTAGAGTGTTATGTATATGAGAAGGTGGTGCCAATACTACCTTCTGCCACTTGCACGCCCGCTGCCAAAAGAAAAAACTCCAAGTTGAGGATCATATCTTTACCTGGCAGGAGGATAAGCGGGAAGCTGCCCTTGATTTTTATGAAAACCTGCTCGGGTCGACTGAAGCAAGGAACTTCACCTTTGATCTTTTGACTCTCCAGATTCAGCAGCACGACCTCGCTTCCGGCTTCCTTAGATGAGACTTTCTCAGAAGACGAGGTATGGGCAACAATTAGAGATATGCCCTTAGACAAGGCCCCAGGATTCGATGGATTCACTGGTTGTTTTTACAATTCTTGTTGGCATATCATCAAAGAGGATGTGTTCTTGTCTCTCTCAGCTATTCAGAATGTCCATGTTTTAGATTTTGTCTGCTCATCTGCTGAATGCTGTTTTTATCACTCTTCTTCCAAAAAAGGTGGGTGTTATTCAATTGAAGGAATTTTGGCCAATCAGCCTTATACATAGTTTTGCCAAATTGGGTACTATGGTCATGGCCAGTTACTTGGCACCCTTGCTGCCCAGCATGGTGTCCATTAACCAGAGTGATTTTTCTTCTTGTCCAGCAGATGGCTAGTTGTTTATACAGGATGAAATAACCCCACATTCTCCTCAAGCTTGATTTTTCGAAGGCCTTAAACTCGGTTTCTTGGTCCTGCAGCGGCTTACTGTTCAGCATGTTCAGCACCGGATCTCCATTTATGCTGATGACATTATCCTGTTTCTAAGGCCTACAAGAGGTGATTTGATCATCATAAAGGAGCTCTTAGATATCTTTGGTCATGTCATAGATCTCAGGACAAATATGGTCAAAAGCTCTGCAACTCCTATTCGCTGCTCGAAAGAAGACACAACACTCACTTCTGAAATTCTCTGCTGCACATCTGTGATTTCCCTTGCACCTACCTTGGTCTTCCAGTCACCATTCACAAGCCTGCTAAAGCAGATTTACTACCCTTGGTTGACAAGGTTGCAGAATGCAGACAACCTCCCTGGATGGAAGGCCTCTCTCATGAACAAGGCAGGATAACTGGTTGCTATGGATCTTTGCCCAAATGGCTAATTAAGGCAATTGAGAAGAGGCGTCGCGGTTTTCTGTGGAAAGGGCAGGAATAGGCTAACACTGGTAACTGTATGATTTCTTGGGCACATGTTCAGAAGCCACTACAATTTGGGCTGCAGGGCAAGACAGTTGCTGAATTGGCGTTTGGCGACAACATATTTCAGTTGACCCCTCCATTTGGATCCTATGAATTGGGCTGAATCAGAATTTGTTGTTTGGACAGGCCTATTTGGATGGACCATGAATTGGAAAGAAAGATTCCAGTCTCTTTTTATTGCTCCAAAACAGCAGCCCACCTCAAATTTCTGGCCTCAAGGACAAATCAATTCCATCCCTTCATCACCTACTTCCTGAGCACCGCTCTGCGCCATAATAGTTTTAGAAAATCAAGCACTGTTATGGAGTATAAAAGGAAAAATGAGCCATGCTACCTTTACCTTTTAGACGGAGCAGTAAAAATTTATAGCACCGATAGGCCTGTTAAAATATTTATTCAAAATATTATTATATTTTTTTATTTCAAACATACTCTGTTAGAAATTTTCATCATTGCCCATTGTTTCAGATAGTATTATTTTCATGCATATGGTTGCCTAATACCTGTCATCCAAATGGATTAATATGCCTCCTTTGATCTATTTTGTTTGCTCTTGCCTTCAGTGCAAATCATCAAACATACAGAAGAATGAACCTTCTGTGATAGATCCATGGTCTCCTTCTACTAGGAATACTTTACTGGAGAAAATTAATGGTGGCTTGAGGAAGTTTTCTGTAAGTTCACTAGTAGCATGTATGTTCCCTGATGTGCTGCTACGAGACTCATCATGGTTGCACAAATTCTTAACAGGGCTATTATAAGAGTAACAAGGTGTACTGTGGAAAGGTGCCTTTGACTTCTTCGTTGAATGTTTTAAGAAACAAGGGCATCAAGTTAGGTATAACTGCAATTGTTTTGTTTTTCAGTATTGCAGAATGTTGCCGTACATTCTGAATCATGTTCCTAATTTGACTACTTAAATGATTAATGCTCCCAAGTTACAATGAGTACATTATTTGACAAATGTATCCTCTTCTTTGTTTCAAAGGATTCGAACCTCGAGTAACGGGACCAAAACCCGCTGCCTTAACACTTGGCCATGCCCCATGTCATTTCATTTTATGAGACACTAATAAACACTTATTATTTTTATATATTATTCGTCAATCCCACTTCAATTACCTAAAAATGTTTATTTATGTTGTTATTACAAAATGCAACTACAATTCCTTGTGTCAAGGTGGTAGAAAGTATCAAATCAAAGGATCTACTGGCACTGGTGCTTTTGCTAAAGTATACAAAGCCACTGTTGACAGTAATGCGGAAGAAATGGTTGCTTTGAAGGTGAGTCATGTTTCCATTGCCTCAATAACTCGCCTTTCATAGTTCGGTCCACTTTTAAACGCTGTTCATTATATGCAGATTCAGAATCCCTCATTTACTTTGGAATTTTACATGTATTGCCAACTTGATCTGCGTATATCTGATGTCGAGGTACATAATTTATGTCAAGAGCAGCCTTAACATTCTTTCATAAAGCATAATAATATTTAATAATATACATTGTTTACTTCCAGAGACCAAGCTTTGGCTACGCACATGAAATGCATATCTTCTCTGATGTCAGTGTGTTAGTTTGTGATTACCTGCCGTATGGAACTCTCCTGGTAATAATTACATTATATGCATAAAAAAATCCACAAAACCAGCTCTGCCAAAACCATTTTTATTTGTTGGTTATCTATTTTAATGAATATGTAACTACAACCAGTCGATGTTGCTAACATGTAATGAGATATAACTCAAGCCTTCTGCAGGATGTCATAAATTCTCACTTAGTAGTCGGTCGATACATGGATGAAGTTCTATGCATGTATTATACCATAGAGATGCTGAACATGCTGGAAACACTGCATAGTGTTGGCATAATCCATGGTGATTTCAAACCTGACAACATCCTTGTTTGCTACCCGAGGTAGCTATACCATATTGCCATTACTGTTAGTCTGTTACCACTTTATGTCTCTCTTTAGCAGTATCAGTAATAACCATGCAATCTTTTCTCTGATATTAAGTGTTCAGATCGCAAGTCTCAGATGTAGATGTATCATTATTCCCATTCATGTTTGCAAAGGCTGTATCTTTTTGTCTTGTTTCTTAGGATGACATTACTTTATGAGTTACACATACATATTGAAATACTTGCAACTACAAGTAGATCAGATGCTGGACTTTGTTGTAGCTAGGATAGATAATTTGATTGGTGCAAGTATTTGAGTTGTTTGTCCATGAAGAAAGCATGAACTTCATAATCGCTCTATTGGCTGGCCGTAACCCATAAGCGTTGGATCGGTGGCCTGGTGGGTGCAGAAACATACTGATTTACTGTATCTGCATTACCTCAGAGTAGTAATGGGAATCCCCATTTTGATATTCGTATTCAGTTTTCAGCTGAATGTTGATGTTCTGGTCTCCCGTTCTTTTGAGAACTAAGATTTTTGACAATAATATCAAACACAAAGTAGTTAGAGCAGGCGTTCCATTTGGAAGCATAATTTTGACCCCTTTTACCCAAGGTAACTCATAAGAAATATTTCTAATGTGTCCATTTATAGAAGCTCTTAAAAAGGTAAGCACAACAGTACTATCTAGCATTATAGCCTGTTCTTCGACTTTCCTACCCATGTTCTCGCTCAACATGTTACCTTTGTCAACTGGTTTTATTTTGAGATATCTAGTTGCTCACTAATCAGTGTCATTCTTCTCTTGGTATGTAAAGTGGAGAGATCACAGAGGACAATTTCCGAAGTGAAAAACGAGTAGAGAGGAATCAGGTCAGCATATCCGTCCTAACACGCCAGAGGTATGGCAGCCCCCTTTTATGAGGCTCATGGAATCTGCATTTCAGGGGCTCTGCCTTGTTGATTGGGGCCGTGGCATTGATCTGGCTCTTTTCCCCTCCTGCACGGAGTTCCACGGGGACTGTGGAACCTCAGGATTCAGATGCATCGAGATGCAAGAACATAGAAACTGGACTTATCAGGTCAAGAGCCTTTGCATTCATCTCTAGGAGTCTAAATGCCGTTATCTGGTACAATGCCCTGATATTTTCTGCCTATAGGTCGACACATACGGCCTCTGCGTCGTTGTGCACATGATGCTACACGGGTCAGGCATGAACGTCAAGAAGGTTCCCAGGATTGGTGGAGGCTACGAATGGCAACCTAAACAGCCGTTTAAAAGGTGCAATGCGATCTCTCCCTTTTGAGTCGTGCGTGCCTGGTTGGTGTTAGTGCGAAGCAACTGAGCGAGCAATTGGGTGTCGTTGGATCGCAGGTACTGGAACGTTGATCTGTGGCAGAAGCTCTTCTCGACGCTGCTGAACCCGCCCTCGAACGACAGCGACGTGGCCGCGCTCCAGAGCCTGCGAGCGTCATTCCGGCAGTACATGTGCAGCAACCGGCAGCTGGTCGGCAAGCTGAACCAGCTGCTGGCGAAACAAAAGGCCTCGCTGTGCTCGTCCTAGGCTGCGTGACAAAGCCGAAACGCGGCTGGTGCCTGTGCCCCCCATGTAATGTAACTCCGGCTAGGCTAATACGAACTCACATGTATCCTTAAGTAATTTACTAGCTAGTTACCCGTGATTTGGTAGGGTTGTTATATATCATTAAAATAAGTATTAAGATATTTATTTAAATATAATTATTGTTTATTTTTATACACTATGGAATGTGTGGTGGTTTAGTGGTTAGTCCCAAATTTCTATGTTAGGAAGCGTGGTTTGAGTGCTCACTTTGCACTGTTTTTTTTAGGCTATGATAGATGTACGAGCGGGTCAGACGTTAGATAGGTGTGCAGTAGTTGGTTGCATGGGTGCTGGGGTTCATAGACATTAGCTGAGAAAGCGTGGGCGCTGGGCGTGGGACCTAAAGGGCACAGGCGCCGAGGCGGGCATGTGGGATAGAAGAACTAGTCAGGGTGCGTTGGACGGACCTAGAGAGATACTATTTGGATATGAGATTATATACATTGAACCTTGAACTATTTAAGTGACCCATATCTCATACTCTCGTATATGTTAGCATGCAATATTCTATAAAAGGATAAATAACAATCTATGGTACCATATATTGGAATAGTTGTATCTTATATAATTTCATATGATATGACGACTTTAGATATTGTGACAATATACAATAGATTAGGAATAGCCTAATGAGTTTGGACTGATGTTTTGTTCTTTGCAGTCCACATAGAACTCGAAAAAACAAAGATGTTCCATAAAGTTCAAATCGACTGCATTACTGTTGGTCATCACTGTAGGAACGTAGCTTTGAATTGGCCCCTCCCTGCGCATTGACGCACGCTCCGCCACTGCTCTTGGGTATGGCTGCGTTGGCTCAAGGGTCTCTGTTTCATGGTACTATACATAGCGCACTGTACAAAAACTGTATAATGACGGGAGAGTCCAGTGAAACGATGTTTTGGGATCCAGTTCACTACGACATTGGATAAACTTTTGAGCTAGATAGATGATACGGTAGCTGCAGAGCCGTGAAGGCCCGAAGCTACACCGTACCAAACAGTCCTGTGGGTCACTAACAATAATCATAGAATGGTAAAACATGGCCGAGATGGCCTGTGTGGATCTGTGTTGAAAACAATCCAAATTTCACTCTGACAGAATGGCGGGGAAGGGAGCACGTCAGCAAGTTCCATTCCATGATAGATATCGGAGACAAGGTTACCGGCTTTTACAGTTGGAGTTGACTTGGCTTTTAAAGCAGTCCAAAAACTCTCTCGATCTGTTATAGAGTGACAGTGGTCCAGATGATAGAGAGAAGAAGCACACGGTGCATGCATGATACGACCTCCCGGCCTGACCAGATTGCCAACCTACCGAGTTTGACCTGAATGCCCCCGGCCGTTACCATCCAAACACCCAACTGTAGACGACGACTGTAGCGAGCTAGCGACACAGACAGAGGTGCACAGTCGTCGTCGCACTCGCACGTACGGCGGAACAGAAACCACGACGCGCGCTAGCTGCTGCTGCGATGCCAGGGAGAGAAAGAGAGAAGAAAAACTAGGCCTTGGATTCTAGCAATCTATAGCTACCGGCACGATCTGCATGCTAGTCGCCACGCCAGGGCAAGATAACCGCGTAGTAAAACCGGCGTTGTACGGGCGGCGGCCGCGACAGGACAACGACGGGACAAGCGGCGCCGCGGCGGCCAGAGGCCCGCCAGGCCACCAGCTAGCGGCCGGGGTGCCAGGGCCTAGCTAGGTCAACCTACGTACAGTACAGCTCTTCTTCTTCTGCACTGCTAGCTGCGGCTGCTGCTCAGCAGAGCATGCAGCTGCGAATGCAAGCCTGTCCGCCATGCTTCCCTTGATTTCGAGCGCGCCGATCAGCGAGAGAGACTGACCGGCACCGTACCGCCAGCCGGGCGGGCCCTCGTCGACCGACCGGACCCAGGAGGCGAACACCGAAGAGGCGGAGAGGCCCCTCCCTCCCTGCTGCCAGAACGGTTGGGTTGGGTCGGTGGCTCGCCGTCACGTGGCTGGACCCCGAGCCCGACGGATCGAACGCTCGTCGTTCATGGCGTAGGCTCCTATAATATAAGCTATGTGTGCCGTGCGCCGGCCGTATGCATGGCTCTGACGACGACGCTGCTACCCTGCGATCCTACTTCCTACCTACCAGCTCTGCCTCTGCATGGCTGCCTCTGCATGCATGCATAGCCCCCGCATGGACCGATCTGTCGTTGACTTCTGGGGCAGTCGACGGGCCTACGCCATCCGTCTGCGGGCGCTCTGTCAGCGCGATGCAGTCAGTCGCTTGCATGTGGTGGGCCGGCCGGCCGGCGTCGGAGAACTGGAACGTGCCGTTGCGGCTGTTCGTTGTATATATCTGCTGCGGCGGTGTGTGCCGGCCGGCGAGGGCACCAGCTATAGCTGATTATATATTGCGATGCGATCCATGAGTTGAGAGGGAACGCCATCCAGCTCCGCCGCGCGGCCGTCGTCTGTCAATGCAATCCACACTCACTCTGTTTACTTTTCACTCACTTTAGTCATTGCTCTTGGTATCGATTCAGTAATCAGGACGTAGTGAGCAGTACGTCTATTAATTGCTTCATGATCACTGCCGTGTTTATGCTGCAACTGCAACTAGCTGCCTGTGATAAGATATGATAGCCACTTAAAACGTTTAGTACGTGGCGTGCGGCCGGGCTATACATCATCGCGTGTGGATCGGACATATATAGTGATATCTCTGCATCTGCAGTGCTGGGTACGTTGAACAAGCTAGCGGGTATATGATATAAATTGAAGGTCGAGGAGGACAGCGACTCGGCCCCCCGGCCGTGGAGCGACGAACCGAGGCTACCTGCTCTGCTCGCGATCGACCTGGTGACACCTACCTGCTGGCACTGCACGCCGGTGGTTTGGATCGACGACGTCCACGATGGCAACGGTTAACCGATCAGTTGGTAGGTCGGCCTCGGTCTCGGTCGTGCAGTGTATACCCGCTCTGCTAATATCCGCCGCTGATCTGCGCTAATAATACCTGTTGAAAATCGGTTACAGTATCACATCCTACTATATAGTTAGGGTTAGAGGTTTTAGTCCGGTTGTATATATAGCTTGATGTATCTGTATCACGTTTTCGTTCCTCATATATCAGTTGCGAAGCTAGAGTGAATCAAAGTAGTAGGATGCAAATATCTTGAGGGTGCATAGTACTAATATATAGATGGTGCATATATGGTAAAAATTTAGTCTAAATCACTAGTTTTGTAAATTTTTTAGGTGCATATGCATCCGCAGCCTTCTACCTAGCTTCGCCCCTGTCATATAGTATAGTAAACAAAAAATAATTTGATTATTTAAGACACTAAACAAATTAAATTGAAAATGTTGCCAATTATAAAGTTCCATAAATTTTCAATATCTATAAGTTCTATTTTAATAGTTTCTATATCCGGGTCCGTTTACAAAATTTGAAATTTCGAATTTAAAAATTTCTAACGAATTTTTCTATGATAAGATGATTTCAATTTAAAAAATTGTCAATTATAAAGTTTCATTATATTTCAAGACCTACAACTTTTATTTTGGTGGGGTTTCCATCTGAGGTAGTTTGAAAATTTCAAATTTTAAAATTCAAACATAGTTTTGCATGACAAGATGATTTCAAACCAAAACATTGTCAACTTCAAAGTTTCATAACTTTTTAATACCTACAACTTTTATGTTGGTGGTTTTTCCATTCGAGGTTGTTTTCAAAATCCGAATTTTAATTTTTTTAAAAACCAGACGTAGTTTTAGTTGACAAGATGACTTCAAATGAAAAAGTTGACAAATACAAAATTCTATAACTTATCAAGATCTACAAAGTTTGTTTTAGTTGTTTGGTCATTTGTTCATCTCATATGATGATTCTAACATTTATTCACAAATCTTGTACATCACTCTTATAGTTTCATAAACTTCGAGAGAGATATAGGTTTTATTAACAAATTTACTTTTATTTTGTCATATGAAGAAATGATCAAAATATAAATTATACATCTTGATGAGTTATAGAAATTTGTAGTTCAAAACTTTTTCATTTGAATTAATTTACTGTTTCAAAATGTGATTTTTAAATAGTTTTTTTGCCGAGTGTTTTTTTTACTGATGGTTTTTTGTTTGTCACTCGGTAAAGAGCCAAATTCAGGTAGTGTCTGGATATCTCTTCGATATCAGTTTTAATTATCAACTGTTACTAAAAGTTGAGAGCACCTAGAGGGGGGGGGTGAATAGGTGATCCTGTAACACTTCAAAAACTTAAGCCACAAAACTTGGTTAAGTGTTAGCACAATAATTGCCAAGTGGCTTAAAGAGGAATCCTCAACAAAACACAATAACCAACAAAGATCAATCACAGAGATGGCACGGTGGTTATCCCGTGGTTCGGCCAAGACCAACGCTTGCCTACTCCACGTTGTGGCATCCCAACGGACGAGGGTTGCAATCAACCCCTCTCAAGCGGTCCAAAGACCTACTTGAATACCACGGTGTTTTGTTTGCTTTTTCTCACTCCCGTTTGCGAGGAATCTCCACAACTTGGAGCCTCTCGCCCTTACACTTGAAATTCACAAAGAACACGGAGCAAGGGAGGGATTAGCAACGCACACAAGACACAAGAATCAGAGTGTCAACACGCACACAAGTCGCAACAAGAGCTCGCAACACAACTCAATGAGTTCACAACTCCACTAGAGCTCTATATGCTATCACAATGAAACGAATGCGCGAAATCGATGTCTTGGTGCTTAGAAGTGTTGTAGGAATGCTTGATGTCCTCCTCCATGCGCCTAGGGGTCCCTTTTATAGCCCCAAGGCAGCTAGGAGCCGTTGGGAGCAATCTTAGAAGGCTGATCTTGCCTTCTGTCGACTGGCGCACCGGACAGTCCGGTGCACACCGGACACTGTCCGGTGCCCGATTTCCTTCCTTAAATAGCGAAGCCGACCGTTGGCAGCCTGAGAGCCGTTGGCGCACCGGACATGTCCGGTGCCATCTTCTAGCCGTTGGCTCGGCCACGTGTCCCGCGCAGATTGCGCGGCCGACCGTTGGCCCGGCCGACCGTTGGCTCACCGGACAGTCCGGTGCACACCGGACAGTCCGGTGAACTTTAGCCGTACGCCGTTGATGGTTTCCCGAGAGCGACGAGTTCGCCTGTGAGTCGGCCCACCGGACAGTCCGGTGAATTTTAGCCGTACACCGCCGTCGAAGTCCCGAGAGCAGCCACTTTGCCCAAGCCAGCCTGGCGCACCGGACACTGTCCGGTGCACCACCGGACAGTCCGGTGCTCCCAGACTCAGCAGAGTCTTGGCTGCTCGAGCCAAGACATTTCCAATTGGATTTTTCCTGTTTCCAGCACTTAGACACAATACATTAGTCCATAAAACAATGTACTAAGTCTGAGAAACATACATTTATTCTTGATTTGTACTTTGACCACCTTTTTACACTTAGGCACTTGTGTTGGACACTAAATCACCAAAACACTTAAAAATGGCCCAAGGGCACATTTCCCTTTCAATCTCCCCCTTTTTGGTGTTTTATGCCAACACAACATAAAGCAAGTATAACAAGTACAAAATCAAATCAAATAAGAACTCAAAATTGTTTTAATTCAATTTTGACATATATGGATCACTCTATGCCACCACTTGGTTTGTTTTTGCAAATCAAACTCAAATTCCTATCTTTAAGTCAAAACCACTAGTAGAGACATAAAGAGAGGTTTTCCAAAGAAATTTGATCAAGGATTTCAAAAACTCCCCCTTTTTCCCATAATCAACACTTCTCCCCACAAGAGGCCAACTTTTGACATAAGAGACAATAAAAGAGTTTTGACAAACCAAAAGCTCTAATCTACTATTTTCAAAATTTCTCAAGTGGTAGCTGATCCATTTATTTCTTTGGCCTTTATTTTCTCCCCCTTTGGCATCAAGCACCAAATCGGGATCAATCTTGGCCCTTTAACCCCATTGCCTGACCAAAATCATCAAAAGAGAACACAAAGGCAATAAGAGTATAAAGATGAACTTGGAAAAGTTACTCTTTTCATCGGAGTGCAGTGGAAGTCTTGCATGGTCCAAGTCCACCTTTTCCCTTTCAATTCTCCTTGGAGACTAAAACAACCAAACTCAAGTACATGGTTAGTCTCAAAGGGTCAAGTTGTAGCACAGCTCCCCCTAAATATGTGCATCACTTGCAAACAGGACTTGTGAGGTCCAGGGAGTGTTTGTACAACTTGAGCACCACAATAAGCAACAACATGCAGAATGAACATGATCAAAGGCATAAACACATGTATGCTACATTTCAATCCAAGTTCCGCGAATCTAAGATATTGAGCTCACTACGCAGCCTGCAAAAGGTCTTCTCATCTAGAGGCTTGGTAAAGATATCGGCTAGCTGGTTTTCGGTGTTAACATGAAACACTTCGATATCTCCCTTTTGCTGGTGGTCTCTCAAAAAGTGATGTCGGATGTCAATGTGCTTTGTGCGGCTGTGCTCAATAGGATTTTCCGCTATTCGGATAGCACTCTCATTGTCACATAGGAGTGGGACTTTGCTCAGATTGTAGCCAAAGTCCCGGAGGGTTTGCCTCATCCAGAGCAGTTGCGCGCAACACTGTCCTGCGGCAATGTACTCGGCCTCAGCGGTGGATAGGGCAACGGAGGTTTGTTTCTTAGAGTTCCATGACACCAGGGACCTTCCTAAGAATTGGCACATCCCCGATGTACTCTTCCTATCGACCTTACAGCCAGCATAGTCAGAATCTGAGTACCCAATCAAGTCAAAGTTAGACCCCTTTGGATACCAGATCCCGAAGCAAGGCGTAGCGACTAAATATCGAAGAATTCGCTTCACAGCCACTAAGTGACACTCCTTAGGATCAGATTGAAATCTAGCACACATGCATACGCTAAGCATAATATCCGGTCTACTAGCACATAAATAAAGCAAAGAACCTATCATGGACCGGTATGCTTTTTGATCAACGGACTTACCTCCTTTGTTGAGGTCGGTGTGTCCATCAGTTCCCATCGGCGTCTTTGCGGGCTTGGCGTCCTTCATCCCAAACCGCTTTAGCAAGTCTTGCGTGTACTTCGTTTGGGAGATGAAAGTGCCATCCTTGAGTTGCTTCACTTGGAACCCAAGGAAGTAGTTCAACTCGCCCATCATCGACATCTCGAATTTCTGCGTCATCACCCTGCTAAACTCTTCACAAGACTTTTGATTAGTAGAACCAAATATTATGTCATCGACATAAATTTGGCATACAAAAAGATCACCATCGCAAGTCTTAGTAAAAAGAGTTGGATCGGCTTTCCCGAGCTTGAAAGCATTAGCAATTAAAAAGTCTCTAAGGCATTCATACCATGCTCTTGGGGCTTGCTTAAGTCCATAGAGCGCCTTAGAGAGCTTACACACGTGGTCGGGGTACCGTTCATCCTCGAAGCCAGGGGGTTGCTCTACGTACACCTCCTCCTTGATCGGCCCGTTGAGGAAAGCGCTCTTCACATCCATTTGGTACAACCTGAAGGAATGGTGAGCGGCATATGCTAGCAAGATACGAATTGATTCTAGCCTAGCCACGGGAGCAAAAGTCTCCTCAAAGTCCAAACCTGCGACTTGGGCATAACCTTTTGCCACAAGCCGAGCCTTGTTCCTTGTCACCACCCCGTGCTCGTCCTGTTTGTTGCGGAACACCCACTTGGTTCCCACAACGTTTTGCTTGGGGCGAGGCACCAGTGTCCAAACTTCATTGCGCTTGAAATTGTTGAGTTCCTCCTGCATGGCCAACACCCAGTCCGGATCTAGCAAGACCTCTTCTACCCTGAAAGGCTCAATAGAAGAGACAAAAGAGTAATGCTCACAAAAATTAACTAATCTTGAACGAGTAGTTACTCCCTTGCTAATATCACCCAATATCTGGTCGACGGGATGATCCCTTTGAATCGTCGCTCGAACTTGGGTTGGAGGTGCCTGAGGTGCTTCTTCCTCTTCAACTTGAACATCCTGTGCTCCCCCTTGATCATGCGCCTCCACTTGAGGTACCTGTTCGTCATCTTGGGTTGGGGGATGCACCATAGTTGAGGAAGACGGTTGATCTTGCTCCAAATGTTCCTGAGGCCGTACATCTCCAATCGCCATGGTGCGAATCGCGACCGTTGGAACGTCTTCTTCATCTACATCATCAAGATCAACAACTTGCTCTCTTGGAGAGCCATTAGTCTCATCAAATACAATGTCGCTAGAGACTTCAACCAAACCTGATGATTTGTTGAAGACCCTATACGCCTTTGTATTTGAATCATAACCTAATAAAAACCCTTCTACGGCTTTGGGAGCAAATTTGGAATTCCTACCCTTCTTCACTAGAATGTAGCATTTACTCCCAAATACACGAAAGTACGATACATTGGGTTTGTTACCAGTCAGCAGCTCATATGAAGTCTTCTTGAGGAGGCGGTGAAGGTAGACCCTGTTGATGGCGTGGCAAGCCGTGTTCACGGCTTCCGACCAAAAGCACTCGGGGGTCTTGAATTCTCCAAGCATAGTCCTCGCCATATCTATGAGCATCCTGTTCTTCCTCTCTACCACACCATTTCGCTGAGGTGTGTAGGGAGCGGAGAACTCGTGCTTGATCCCCTCCTCCTCAAGGAACTCCTCCACTTGAAGATTCTTGAATTCGGACCCGTTGTCGCTCCTTATCTTCTTCACCTTGAGCTCAAATTCATTTTGAGCTTTCCTGAGGAAGCTCTTGAGGATCCCTTGGGTTTCAGACTTATCCTGCAAAAAGAACACCCAAGTGAAGCGGGAAAAGTCATCAACAATAACTAAACCATACTTACTTCCTCCTATGCTCAGATAGGCGACGGGTCCGAAGAGGTCCATATGCAGCAGCTCCAGAGGTCTTGACGTGGTCATCACATTCTTGTTGTGATGTGTTCCTCCCACTTGTTTACCTGCTTGACAAGCTGCACAAGGTCTATCTTTTTCGAAATGAACATTGGTTAGACCTATCACGTGTTCTCCCTTTAGAAGCTTGTGGAGGTTCTTCATCCCCACATGTGCTAAGCGGCGATGCCACAACCAGCCCATGCAAGTCTTAGCCATTAAGCATGCATCTAGACCGGCCTCTTCTTTTGCAAAATCAACTAAGTAAAGTTTGCCGTCTAGTTCACCCTTAAAAGATAGTGAACCATCACATCTTCTAAAGACAGACACATCTACATTTGTAAATAAACAATTATATCCCATATTACATAATTGACTAACAGATAGTAAATTATATCCAAGAGACTCTACTAAAAACACATTAGAGATAGAGTGCTCATTGGAGATTGCAATTTTACCTAGCCCTTTTACCTTGCCTTGATTCCCATCACCGAATGTTATTGAATCTTGGGAATCTTTGTTTTTGACGTAGGAGGTGAACATCTTCTTCTCCCCCGTCATATGGTTTGTGCATCCGCTGTCAATAATCCAGCTTGAACCCCCGGATGCATAAACCTGCAAGGCAAATTTAGGCTTGGGTCTTAGGTACCCAACTCATGTTGGGTCCTACATGGTTAGCACAAATATCCTTAGGGACCCAAATGCAAGTTTTGTCTCCCTTGCATCTTGCCCCTAATTTTCTAGCAATTATCTTCCTATCCTTTCTACAAATAGCAAAAGAAGCATTTAAAGCATGATATATTGTAGAAGGTTTATTTACTTTCCTAGGAACATTAACAACATTTCTCCTAGGCATATTATGAACAACATTTCTCCTACCAACATTTCTATCATGCACATAAGAAGAACTAGAAGCAAACATGGCATGAGAATCAAAGGCATTATATGCATTACAACTCCTATAAGCATTTCTAGATTGTCTCCTATCATGGTACATAAAGGCATGGTTCTTTTGCACACTACTGGCCATAGGGGCCTTCCCTTTCTCCTTGGCGGAGATGGGAGCCTTATGGCTTGTCAAGTTCTTGGCTTCCCTCTTGTAGCCAAGTCCATCCTTAATTGAGGGGTGTCTACCAATCGTGTAGGCATCCCTTGCAAATTTTAGCTTGTCAAATTCATTCTTGCTAGTCTTAAGTTGGACATTAAGACTAGCTAATTCCTCATTTAATTTGGAAATTGAAACTAAATGATCACTACAAGCATCAATGTCAAAATCTTTACACCTATTACAAGTTTCAACAATTTCTACACAAGAATTAGATTTACTAGCTACTTCTAGTTTAGCATTTAAATCATTATTAGAACTTTTTAACGTAGCTATAGTTTCATGACAAGAAGATAATTCACTAGAGAGCATTTCATTCCTTTTAATTTCTAGAGCAAGAGACTTTTGTGCTTCTACAAATTTATCATGTTCTTCATACAACAAATCCTCTTGCTTTTCTAAAAGCATATTCTTATCATTCAAGGCATCAATTAATTCATTAATTTTGTCTACCTTGGTTCTATCTAGGTCCTTAAACAAACATGAATAATCTATTTCATCCTCATCACTAGATTCGTCCTCACTTGAAGAAGAATAAGTAGAGTTTTGAGTACATACCTTCTTATCCCTTGCCATAAGGCATGTGTGACGCTCGTTGGGGAAGAGGGATGACTTGTTGAAGGCGGTGGCGGCGAGTCCTTCATTGTCAGAGTCGGACGAGGAGCAATCCGAATCCCACTCCTTGCCAAGATGTGCCTCGCCCTTTGTCTTCTTATAGTTCTTCTTTTTCTCCCTCTTGTTCCCTTGATCCTGATCACTATCATTGTCGGGACAGTTAGCAATAAAGTGACCAAGCTTACCGCATTTGAAGCATGAGCGCTTCCCCTTGGCTTTGGTCTTGCTTGGCTGTCCCTTGCGACCTTTAAGCGCCGTCTTGAATCTTTTGATGATGAGGGCCATCTCTTCATCATTAAGTCCGGCCGCCTCAATCTGTGCCACCTTGCTAGGTAGCGCCTCCTTGCTTCTTGTTGCCTTGAGAGCAAGGGGTTGCGGCTCGTTGATCGGACCATTCAAGGCGTCGTCCACGTACCTCTCCTCCTTGATCATCATTCGCCCGCTAACGAATTTTCCGAGGACTTCTTCGGGCGACATTTTGGTGTACCTGGGATTCTCACGAATATTATTCACCAAATGAGGATCAAGAACGGTAAAGGACCTTAGCATCAGTCGGACGACGTCGTGGTCCGTCCATCGCGTGCTTCCGTAGCTCCTTATTTTGTTGATAAGGGTCTTGAGCCGGTTGTATGTTTGAGTTGGCTCCTCGCCCCTTATCATCGCGAACCTTCCAAGCTCGCCCTCCACCAGCTCCATTTTGGTGAGCAAGGTGACGTCGTTCCCCTCATGAGAGATCTTGAGGGTGTCCCAGATCTGCTTGGCATTGTTCAAGCCGCTCACCTTGTGATACTCGTCCCTGCACAAAGAGGCTAGCAACACAGTAGTAGCTTGTGCATTTTTATGAATCTGTTCATTAATAAACACAGGGCTATCCGAGCTATCAAATTTCATTCCACTTTCCACAATCTCCCAAATGCTTGGATGGAGAGAAAACAGGTGAGTACGCATTTTGTGGCTCCAAAATCCGTAGTCCTCTCCATCAAAGTGAGGGAGTTTGCCAAGTGGAATGGGGAGCAATTGAGCATTTGAGCTATGCGGAATGCGCGAATAATCGAAAGAAAAGTTTGAGTTAACCGTCTTTCGTCTGTCGTAGTCGTCGTTGTCCTTTTGGGAGGAGGAAGATTCGTCGCTGTCGTAGTAGACAATTTCCATGATGCGCATTATCTTCTTCTTCCTCCCGTCTTTTCTTTTGTGGCCCGAGCCTGAGTCGGTGGACCTGTCATCATTGGGCTCGTTGACGAAGGACTCCTTCTCCTTGTCGTTGATCACCATCCCCTTGCCCTTAGGATCCATCTCTTCGGGCGGTTAGTCCATTTCTTGAAGAGAACGGCTCCGATACCAATTGAGAGCACCTAGAGGGGGGGGTGAATAGGTGATCCTGTAACACTTCAAAAACTTAAGCCACAAAACTTGGTTAAGTGTTAGCACAATAATTGCCAAGTGGCTTAAAGAGGAATCCTCAACAAAACACAATAACCAACAAAGATCAATCACAGAGATGGCACGGTGGTTATCCCGTGGTTCGGCCAAGACCAACGCTTGCCTACTCCACGTTGTGGCGTCCCAACAGACGAGGGTTGCAATCAACCCCTCTCAAGCGGTCCAAAGACCTACTTGAATACCACGGTGTTTTGTTTGCTTTTTCTCACTCCCGTTTGCGAGGAATCTCCACAACTTGGAGCCTCTCGCCCTTACACTTGAAATTCACAAAGAACACGGAGCAAGGGAGGGATTAGCAACGCACACAAGACACAAGAATTAGAGTGTCAACACGCACACAAGTCGCAACAAGAGCTCGCAACACAACTCAATGAGTTCACAACTCCACTAGAGCTCTATATGCTATCACAATGAAACGAATGCGCGAAATCGATGTCTTAGTGCTTAGAAATGTTATAGGAATGCTTGATGTCCTCCTCCATGCGCCTAGGGGTCCCTTTTATAGCCCCAAGGCAGCTAGGAGCCGTTGGGAGCAATCTTGGAAGGCTGATCTTGCCTTCTGTCGACTGGCGCACCGGACAGTCCGGTGCACACCGGATACTGTCCGGTGCCCGATTTCCTTCCTTAAATAGCGAAGCCGACCGTTGGCAGCCTGAGAGCCATTGGCGCACCGGACATGTCCGGTGCACACCGGACAGTCCGGTGCCATCTTCTAGCCGTTGGCTCGGCCACGTGTCCCGCGCAGATTGCGCGGCCGACCGTTGGCCCGGCCGACCGTTGGCTCACCGGACAGTCTGGTGCACACCGGACAGTCCGGTGCACACCGGACAGTCCGGTGAATTTTAGCCGTACGCCGTTGATGGTTTCCCGAGAGCGACGAGTTCGCCTATGAGTCGGCCCACCGGACAGTCCGGTGCACACCGGACAGTCCGGTGAATTTTAGCCGTACACCGCCGTCGAAGTCCCGAGAGCAGCCACTTTGCCCAAGCCAGCCTGGCGCACCGGACACTGTCCAGTGCACCACCGGACAGTTCGGTGCTCCCAGACTCAGCAGAGTCTTGGCTGCTCGAGCCAAGACATTTCCAATTGGATTTTTCCTGTTTCCAGCACTTAGACACAATACATTAGTCCATAAAACAATGTACTAAGTCTGAGAAACATACCTTTATTCTTGATTTGTACTTTGACCACCTTTTTACACTTAGGCACTTGTGTTGGACACTAAATCACCAAAACACTTAGAAATGGCCCAAGGGCACATTTCCCTTTCAAAAGTGTTATGTTATCATAGAGAGAAGCTGTAGTCCGAAAGTTTCTGGTTCTTTCCATAAGCCGATACTAAATTAAGAGGCACTTTTAATATCGCTTGTATTCACCAACGATATGATACTAAGGGTATCTACCCTAAGTAATTGTTATTGTATATACACACACATGCATATATAGGTTAATAATATTATTATATATTGTCTTGGCCTTGTATTTATAAAATTCATATAAAATAAAAGGTACGACTAATAACTACTATATGATTGCTATTATGTATTACATATTTCATTCATCTAATTTAATAGATCACTTCGTTCACCGTAGTAGAACTCTGTCTTTGGATACAACCTTGTTATATAAGAACCCTATAAGTAATTTTTGAATTTCCGCGACTGCCTCCAACAAAAGTTCCCCCTTCATTTTCATTAGTTATCATTTGCCAAATAATCAATATTATAAATCAGAACCTATAGACACAATATTATTGTTAGAAGATATGTGCTGCATGTTTTCATATGTATTTCGACACCTTTTCCTACTGTTCTGGTATCTACGAAAGTAGTATTCACACAAATTGTTGATATTTCACTTATGTCTATTCACTATTTGTTGATATCGAACCCTTAGAAGGTTCAACCTTCATTTGTTGGAATGATTTCCCAACAGAGGTGTGTGTCATCACTTGTCCTTGAATGTCCAATCACCAAGTCCTAGTGCCTCCACTTGACTCGGTCAACCTTCTTCTTGATATGGTAAACATCGTCTATGTTGTCTCTATATGTACACTTGTTTTTCGACATTGCCTACTAGACATTTATTTCTGTCCACTAGACCTTAATCCCTCGATCCAAGGTAGGGATGTGATCGAATTAGATACGGATGTGTATTACTCCTTTTTATATTTATTTACATATTTTCTCTTCGGGCTCGAATCAAGTACGGGTATTGTCGAGTTGTGTCGAATAAAATTTGATGGACAACAATATAGATATTGATCGGATACGGATCGTATACTGAATACCCGACTCGCATACAGATCGGATCTCAACCCACTTAGACGGATCAAATTTAAATAAGGACATATAATATTTGTACCATTTGTAACCCTAGTCCAAGGTTTCACATCTGCCATTCACCGATCCGAGTCCATCAGCAAAAACTCGCTTGCATCTCAACCTTTAACACTTATACGTCACAAGACAAAAAGAACATATTGCACAACATTGTGCTTTGATTAGACTCAAACATTAGAAGAAAAATATCGAGTATGTGTCGGCGAATACAAGCAATGTGCGCGCGCGTGGCCGGCGAGGAGCTCGATGGCTGGTGATCTGAAGAAGCTGCATTCCATGGGCCATGGCATGGGATGCCGCGCGTCGGCTGTCTGTATCTGGCCGCGGGGGGGACTGACACCGGACGATGCGTTAGCGTGACAGGGATAGTGGGAGGGAGGGAGGGAGAGCAGGCGGGCGTGGTGTGCCTGTCGACCGGCCGCTGCTGGCCGACATTCCTTTCTCGAGTCCCCAACCAACGGATCGGATCGGATCGATGGAATCGGATGCCTTCTCGTCTTTTCACCCCGCGGCGCCCCGGCCCCAGCTAGCTCGCTCATGCTTCTCCCCCTTCCACACGCCACGAATAAAAAGATTAGCTGGACTGTACTCAGTGCTCACACTGATCGATCGTCTATAGGCTACTAGCTAGTAGCGCTTGCAGAGATTCCGGGGTACGTAATTAGCATTGTTTTCTTCTTTTAAGGCCATGCTCCCGGATGCTGGCAGCTAATAATAATAAGTAATTCTCCATTGATCGCCGATCTCGAAACTCCCTGGAACAGATTGGCTACTGGTAGCTAGCTGATCTCCAAACTCGAAGCAACATCCGCAAATACAGAGGCGTTTGCCCTTCCGCGTCCGGATCTCACTTGGCTAATTAATTATATATATAGTATAGTATATATACAGATACGCAGCAGCTAGCTGGTCGGTTTGGTTGACGAGCTGATCAATAATCCTCAGAGATCGACCAGTATATCTCTGAAGTGATGTAAAGAAGTACTCTAGTAGGCTTGGCTCTTGCATTGCGTCTCAGATTAAATATTTGCGTGCGTGCCAAGTGAACTAGTGAAGTGGATGGGATAGCGCGGCAAATATGTAGCTATGCCGCAACCAACTTGTGGTCATATCGATCAAGCAACTTGTATATATATATGACTTTAGGAAAGAAGAGCGACAGCTAAATGACAAGTTCATACTTTTTTTTAATCTGAGAGGCCAGCACCAAATAATCTCTAAAGCCATTTTTCTTTTTCCTAGTTTCCTTTTTTTTTGCCTTTTCGTCATCAGATTAAACCAAGAGGGACTGAATAATAATATATGGTCATTGATATATATATCTCATATATATATATAATTCAACGCCTCGCTCTGACCATCGATCATAGTGAGTGATGCTAGCATATATATATATATGTATGTTTTGGCAGAGAAGTGATTCCTTCTTGAGCGATATATAACGTACGTACTTTGGTAAACTAAAGCTTACATATGCTCATTTCATTCTTCACGAATAAAGGCCAGCAATGCATGATGACTACACATCAATTAATGATAGAAAGCGCAAGGAGACAAGAGCGGAATGCTTAACCCAAGCACGCACGCACAGCTCGATCGATGCTGCAAGAGTGCATCCCTACGTACTGCCCATAAATGGCAGACAGGGCATCCTTCTCCAGGAAGCAAAGTCTCAGACAGCAGTCCAAAATCGAAATCCCATAGGGGCTAGCTCCAATTAGATGGAAAAGGGCTGGTTTAGTAGAGATATCCCAATAATATAACTCTTTCACTCTCTCTCTCTCTCTCTCTCTAGACTGGACACTCCTACTAGTTACAGCTAGAAAACTATGCTCTCTAGATGGTCTTGCACTATGCTTAAACAGTGGTTAACCACTACCCAGCTACAGCTAGCTGCATGAAGAACAAGGTAGACGACACATGCACATGAGCATGATGCTACCTCTCTCTCTCTCTAGATCTGCCATTTCATAACTGAATTTGCCCATCCTGGTCATATAGATCTGGTGCGGGTGTGCCCACCACGCCACTTAGTAGTGGTCCATTTATTAGTATACATTATTTGTCCCTGACAATTCTAGCTAGGGCATCTTTGTTCCATCATTAGGGCATGGAGTTGGCATTCCATGTGAGGCATGCGAGCATCCAATTATGTAACGTGTGCGGCTTGTATGAGGAGCGCAGCGTAGGGATGCGTGTGAGATTCTTGGCAGCGCAAGATCGAACCAATCCATTTCGTTGCTTGGGGCCACCACACAGCTCTTAACCTTTTTTTTTCCCTTGCAAGATAAGCATGACGCATCATGTACTGATCGATATCGACCCCCTTCAGAATTATATAATAAGGTCTCTTGCTTTTCTGCCAAGTAGTGGATTTGGCTGTCGTCCATCCTAGCAGCGTGTGCAGTTGTTGCATTGCAACTAAACAACTCATTAGGAATGTTTGTGTGACCCAACCCAATGCTATTGTAATCTGTAATGACGGTCGTCTGTCTGATGGAAAACGAAAATCATTTGATTATTGTTGGCATGACATGTAAAGCCAGCCCGTGCTAATTTGATGTGCATATACCCCTACAGTTAGACCTGATTGTAGTCACATGATATGCATTCAAACTCATGACTACTACTTACCCACGGAATGCATTGATTGTAGTCACATGAATTATGACCTCATTTTAACGGATCGTTTAGTATAAAAGAACCTATAATTAAGTTGGAATAGCAGAAGACATAATAACAAAACATTTTCCTAAGGGTACTGCTTTCTCCATTCTCAATTAGAAGTTAGTTTGGATTTATGATTTAGAACAGATAGAGTAGTGTTTTTCTCATAAACCAAGAGAAAACATCGTCATGTACACACACACACACACACACACACATATATATATATATATATAGTAATGATTGTATAAAGCTAGAACGAAATCATGTGTAGTACTGAATATAATTACTCCACTTATTAATTAGTCCAGCAAGACGAAGATTTATTTAATACAAATGTGCTCCAGCTAGGATTGGTCCAATTAATGCAAAGCAAATAAAGGCAGGACATGGAAGCTGGTGACCAAAATATTTTAGAGCTTTCAAAATCAGCAGCCAATCTCGATCAGGTGATTTCTTCCTTGCTTGGCCCCGGAAACTGATTGCGACGGATGGTTCTTCCCAACATAAATAACAAAAAACACATTGCACCGAAAGACTAGAAAAATAAATGGGCGGGAGGAAACGGACATTCGCCCCATGGCCTGGCCCACCACGAAACGAACAGCAAGAAAACAAAGCACAAGTGACCGACATTCCCCTGGGAACCCGTGCAGCCAATTTGCACGCAGCGGCGGCTAGCTAAACAAACAATCTGATCCGCACAACACGCATCTATCCCTGCTGCAGTAAACAAATGTCACGCGTTAGCAGCTAGGCCTCTCACCACCATGCATGTGTCTGCTGCGTACCTGGCCTGCAGTATTTTGGCTGTCGAGCAGTTGCGCGCTGCTTTCTAGTATATTGCTTTGCTTCTCACAGCGCATAAGAATATTTATATATATGTGCACACTTCCCAAGCTCTAATCTAATCTTTCTCTCTCTATATATATATATACCCCTGCCATGCCAGGCCAGGGAGCTAGAGATGGGATTGTTTTCATATGTATCGATCGAGTTGGATTATTGGAACATTAATCGAGAGAGAGAGAGAGTGATCAGACTATAAACAAAGATAGTTTGATGATAGAATGTTGGTTTGATGATAGAATGTTTTCTAGGATTTGTGTGCAGGCCGGGTGGTTGCGAGGAAGATCCATCTGTTCTTCATCTACATGCACGCCATTATATCCCATGCATGTCCGCCGTGGATGAATACGAGAGATCCAGAGAGAGGCGGTCCTATTAATTGTATAAAATCATATCCTAGCTATACCTGCTGTACGTTCGACATTCCTTGATTGGGTCCCACAGTGACAGCTCCCTCTCGTGGGCTACGGTATGGGTCGGCCATGCATGCGTCGGTGGAATATAGCAAGCACCTGGTCCTTCAACAGCATGGTGCATGGAGTAATGTCTCCTTCTGTACGTTTCCGGTACCACGTGGCGGCAATGCAAGTGGTCACTCGTCTCTGCGCTCGTAATTTTTTCATTTTTATAATACAACACATTGATAGATACTCTAGAAATTATTCTATCATATTGCAACGAACTTAATACGAAGTACTTTGTATGTTTTGCCCGTCCATATCGGCAGTTTTTCTCCTTCCTGTACGTATGGCATTTCATGTGTTTTTACTATACATGTTTTTTTTTTCATTTCATGTTGTTTTTTTATAGTTATTTAAATACATTGGAAACTTCTATGATATTTGAGGGGATATTTGGATTTATTTTTTAATCAACAGCAGAAGTTGTAATGGAGTAGATACAAGTTTTAGAGGTTACTTAGGTTATCTATCATAATGATAGAATCTGCAATTTGTATAAAATTTTAGGTTGTTACTTTAGATTATGTTAAAATTTTAGGGTGAATACTTGGTGTTGCTCGTTGCGGGTGTGTCAAACAGATCAGTCATATGTTAATCGCGCACGGCTAGTGCGGGTGATTCCCTTAGGCCCTGTTCGTTTACATCGGATTGCACCCGGAATTATTCCGGCTAATTAAAGTTTATATAAATTATAGAAGCAATCCGGCTCGGAATCGTTCCAACCCACAAAATCCGACACAAACAAATCAGACCTTATCTGATTTGATTTCCCTTGTATGAATCCCGTTAATCACGAGAGGCTGGCACGATTAATTAGTTGGGCCGGTTCGGTTGGACGTTTTAGTCCACGCATCACATCTTGCATGATGATTAGCACTTTGGTGTGTGTATAGCATTATTTCACAAGACTTGACATTAATTGTTTTGACGCTTATATATTACCGTTGCTCACTACCGGAATCAGCTTCTTTGCCGTGTGTCTGAGACACACGGCAAAGGCTATTTTACACTCGGCAAAGGCTTTGCCGAGTGTAACACTCGGCAAAGAACGCTCGGCGAACTGTACATCGGCAACAGCATCTTTGCCGAGCACTTTTTGACGGGCACTCGGCAAAGAAAAGTCACCGTCACGGCGCCAAGTGACGGTGACGGATCCTTCGCCGAGTGCCACGGCGACACTCGGCAAAGGAGGTTTATTTGCCGAGTGTCTGGTGGACTGGCACTCGGCAAAGAACTCTCCAGTGGGCCCCTTTGCCAGTCCCTTTGCCGAGTGCCTTGGCAATGGCACTCGGCAAAGACATCTTTGCCGGTTCCCAGGTTTCCTTCTTTGCCGAGTGCCATTGTCAGCACTCGGCAAAGATGTCTTTACCGGTTCCCAGGTTTCCTTCTTTGCCGAGTGCCATGGTCATAGCACTCGGCAAAGCGACCTTTGCCGAGTGTTACACTCGGCAAAGTGACCAGGATGTCCCTTTTTTTATTTGTTTTTGCTGTTCCATCCAAACAAACAAAAGATATATATCATTCACATCACATTATATATATCACAAAAGATATATATCATTCACATCAAAAGATATATATCAATCGCATCACAGAATGAACACATTTATCATCAACACCATATATATCACAAAGTGTCACTAATATAAGTCTCACAAATATAAGTCAGGTTCATCACAAAACAGATATAAGTCTGGATCATCACTAACATCACCAAGTATCTCACAAGACCAAGTCTAGCCAAACATCACCAACACTCACAAGACCAAGTCTGGATCATCAACGAGGTGGGCATCTGGACTGGTTCGGCGAAGGGCTGGACGAAGCATGAGGGTTGTTCGACGCCGCCGATTGACCCTGCATAGAGAATAGATTGTATGTGTGAGAACATATGAATATATATCATGCAGTACTAAAATTTTGATACTCACAGGAGTAGTGAACTCAGCAGGGTCAGTTGCAGGGAACAACGGAGGTGGTGGAGCATGACCCTGTGCGGCGCCAAGGCTCTGCATGTACGCGAACATCTCCGCCATCCTCTTCTCCAGCTCCTCACGTTGCCTCCTCTCATCATCTAGCTGAGTCTGTAATATTTCGCCCTAATGTTACGATAATGCAAAGAGAAGATATATAAAAATTAATGAACGATGAATAGATAAGGAATAACCTGGAGTTGCTGGATACGATGCTGTGAGGTGTCCTGCCGAGGTCGTATGGCTGGGCTCGCGCTCGTGCTCCTTGCTCGCACCTGAGAGAGAGTGGGAGTGGAGGACGAGTCGATTGCCCCGTCGGCAATCCAGTACCGCCCATGCCTCTTGCCTCCTCCGACCCTCATGAGGACATCTTCGTCGATGTCCTCGGTCCTCGGATCGTAATCTGGCCCATGGACCTCCTTGGCCATTGCGGTGTACTCACTGAGTCGGCTGTGGATGGCGGGGTTGGTGTACGCCTCGGGCCCGTCATCCGGGTTGTAGGTGACGTCGGACGTCGCCTTCCCCTTGTGGGCCATGGCATATGCCGAGAACGTGGAGCAAGGCGCGCCACCATGTGCCGCCGACTGCGAGAAAACCAACGATATGGTTAGAAATCATGTCTAATCGAAAGTTATATACCTAAATAAAAAAGAGCGCGTACCCATGCTTCCGCGTATTTGCCCAGGCTGCGGCTGCCTTGATGGTGGGAGGGACCTTGCATCAGCAAACGCCGTTCCCGGCCAGCGTTGTGCGCCTCGTCCCACTCAGCCGAGCACCACCTCTGCACCATCTTCTCCCAGCACTCAGGATGCGCGGCGCACCAATGAGGAATCATCTAAAAAAATATAAGTACACCGCATATCAGAAGATAAGAATAAGCATATTTAGTACCAATAATAAAGTTTTGTATTTACCTGCAAGTACTGGTCCGCAGTTAATGACATGGTTCGGGCGTCCTTCTTGTTCACCTTCTCCCCAAGGACGGAGCCGTGGTAAGTGACGATGGCCTGGATGCGCGCCTCGTAGTGCATGTCCACGACGAGCTTCTTACAGCACGTCGTAGACACCACATCCGTCCTGGCCTCGTATCCAGCATCGCACCTGAAGAAATCCTACATACAAAGACGATGTATCCATACATTATTTAAAGAATATGCAACAAATGCGACTTATTAAACAATATAGTGCGAGGAAGACTTACCCACAGCTCTTGCTTGACCCGCTCCGCCTTGTTGTTGAATTGTCTGCCGTCCCGATCTACTGCATGGAAACTAACACCATCTACGCAACCGCGGGCTGTCCAAAAAACGTGGACAATTCGAAACTGATACATTTGTAGATATGCAAAGATCTGCATATCTACACCGTATCACTTTCGAACGGGAGACGCCTAACTGGGTTACGTGATCTACGACCATGATGCGGAAATAGAGGTTATACCTAGGGTGGCGGTGGAGTCAGGCTAGTGGGGCTGTGGCGGGTCGGTGCAGTGGCGACGCGACGCGGTGCAGGCAGACCCGCAGCGGCTAGGAAGACAAGTATCTTCTCTGTAAAAAAAACACAAGTCTATTAATACAAAAAAAGAAACACAAGCCTTGTTTGCCGAGTGCCCGACAAAAGACACTCGGCAAAGAATACAACACTCGGCAAAGCCTGCGATTCCGGTAGTGCCGTTCGTATCAATGTAGACAGTCCAGATTCACCAAAATTTCACCCTTTCTATAAAAGAAACGCCCACAGCAAAATCTTGTGTCCCTCTTGTCCAACTCTCTGCGCCGATCTCCAAATCCCAAAACCCTGACCCATCCACCTCCTCTTCCGCCGCCACCAGCCCAGTAGCCCACCATCACCGCCGACATGGGAGGAAGCGGAGTAGGCGGCGGCGGCCGCAAGGCCCGCAACTTCGCGACCTTCCGCCTCTTTCCGCGCGCCGGCGCTGCCGATCCCAACGACCGCGTCTTTGTCCGCGTCGACAACAACGACTACACCGTTCCCGGGTTCGCCGATGAGGACTCCTTCGACCCATCCCTGTCCGACCCCTCCTTCGGCGATGGCAACTTCCTCTCTGCCTCCGGCCCCCTCCCAGAACACGTCCGCCGCGAGATCCTCGAGCTTGGCCTCCCCGACGACGGTTACAACTACCTCTCCCACCTCCGCGAGCTCCGTCCCGCCGCCGTCGCCGCCTCATCCTTCGTCCCCAGCTCCACCGCCCGCCCCGAGCCTGTCCCGCTCGATGTCAAGGTCACTCCTTTTTCTACCAGAGCCTCCGTCTTTTTTAGCAACTGGGACTGGAATGCTTAAGGTTTTTAATCCTTTTCTGTGCGTAGGCTTATGATGCAAGTAGGGTACGGGTTGGTCCCAGCGAGGGTGAACTGGACGAGGGGAAGACGATGTGTAAGGTGGCTGCCAAGACTGCACCAGTGAGGCGAATTGAGAAGGCTGTCGACGATTGCTGGATGAGGATGAGGATGAGCCAAAGCCAAGAGTGAGACGATTGCTGGATGAACAATTTGATCTAGTGAGCCTACTTAACTTATTTACCCCTCTTTTTCTTTCTATACATAAGGCAGATTAGGATTTGGGGATGTCTTTAGAAACATCATTTGACCATCAATTACTCTTGCGATACTACATCAATTGCATCAAAAGCAGTGGCGGCTATGGACTGGCGGCAAAATCAACAAATTCACTGTCAAGTGGGCGGAGGCAGCTATGGACTGGCGGCAAAATCAACAAATTCACTGTCAAGTGTCAACAAATTAATTCACTGTCAGCAGAACTGGGCACTGGCGGCGGCTATGGGCACTGGGAGCTGTGGGCGGAGGTAAAAGGGAGGAGGGAGGAGGGGGGCCGGCGACCGGCGACGTACCTGGCGGTTCTGGAGTGGCGGCGGCTATGAGCACTGGGGCACCGGGAGCTGGGGGCGCTGAAAGGGAAATGTGCCCTTGGGCCATTTCTAAGTATTTTGGTGATTGAGTGTCAACACAAGTGCTTAAATGTGAATCAATGCCCATGGATGAACAAAGTGCAAATCTACAACAAAGGTATGTTTCTAAGTCTTAGTACATTGGTTTTGTGTACTAATATATTTGTCTAAGTGTTAGAAACAGATAGAAGAAGATAAGAGAAGACTTGGCTGTGTACAGCCAAGGGACTGTTTCGGTCTGGGGCACCGGACTGTCCGGTGGTGCACCGGACAGTGTCCGGTGGTGCACCGGACAGTGTCCGGTGCGCCAGGCTCCCTCGGCCGAAGAGCCCGCTCTCGGGAATTTGCTGACGGCGTACGGCTAAAATTCACCGGACTGTCCGGTGTGCACCGGACTGTCCGGTGAGCCAACGGTCGGCCGAGCCAACGGTCGGCAGCGGAATCTGCGCGCGACACGTGGTCTGGCCAACGGTCGGAAGGAAGCACCGGACTGTCCGGTGTGCACCGGACTGTCCGGTGCGCCAGATCTGCAACGGTCGGCAACGGTCGGCTTCGCCCTTTAAGGAAAGGAATCGGGCACCGGACACTGTCCGGTGTGCACCGGACTGTCCGGTGCGCCCGACGACAGAAGGCAAGGATGGCCTTCCAGAATTGTTCTCAACGGCTCCTAGCTGCCTTGGGGCTATAAAAGGGGCCCCTAGGCGCATGGAGGAGAAGACCAAGCATTCCTTGAGCACTCTTGATCACTCACACATCAATCTCGCGCACTTGTTCGACATTCTAGTGATTTGAGCTCCGTTCTAGTGTGCTAGTCTTTTGAGCTCAAGTCTGGGTCTTGTGTGTGCGTATTCGCTGTGATCTTTGTGTCGTGTGTGAGTTGCTAATCCCTCCCTTGCTCTGTGATTCTCTGTGAACATCTTTTGTAAGGGCGAGAGGCTCCAAGTTGTGGAGATTCCTCGCAAACGGGATTGAGAAAAGAAAAGCAAGAACACCGTGGTATTCAAGTTGATCATTGGATCACTTGAGAGGAGTTGAGTGCAACTCTCGTCCGTTGGGACGCCACAACGTGGAGTAGGCAAGTTTTGTACTTGGCCGAACCACGGGATAACCACTGTGTCATCTTTGTGATTGGATTCTTGTGGTTATTGTGTTTTGACTCCTCTCTAGCCACTTGGCATAAACTGTGCTAACGCCTAATCAAGTTTTGTGGCTATAAGTTTAAGTTTTTACAGGATCACCTATTCACCCCCCCCCCCTCTAGGTGCTCTCAATTGGTATCAGAGCCGTTCTCTTCAAGAAAGGGACTAACCGCCCGAAGAGATGGATCCTAAAGGGAAGGGAATCGTGATCAACGACAAGGAAAAGGAGTCCTTCGTCAACGAGCCAAAAGATGATAAATCCAACGACTCTGGCTCAGGCCACAGACGTAAAGATGGGAAGAAGAAGAAGACAAGGCGCATCAAGGAGATCGTCTACTACGACAGCGACGAATCCTCTTCTTCCCAAAAGGACGACGACAACGACTACAGGAAGACGGTCAATTCGAACTTTTCATTTGATTATTCTCGTATTCCACATAGTTCGAATTCGCATTTGCTTTCCATTCCTCTCGGCAAACCTCCACACTTTGATGGGGAGGACTACGGATTTTGGAGTCACAAAATGCGTAGTCACTTATTCTCTCTTCATCCAAGCATATGGGAGATTGTAGAGAATGGAATGAAATTTGATAGCTCGGATAGTCCTATGCTCATTAATGAGCAAATCCATAAGAATGCACAAGCTACTACTGTTCTTTTAGCATCTTTGTGCAGGGAAGAATACAATAAGGTGAGCGGCTTGGACAATGCCAAGCAGATATGGGACACCCTCAAGATCTCTCACGAGGGCAACGACGTCACCATGCTCACCAAGATGGAGTTGGTAGAGGGCGAACTTGGAAGATTTGCTATGATAAGGGGGGAGGAGCCAACCCAAACATACAACCGGCTCAAAACCCTTGTCAACAAGATAAGGAGCTATGGAAGCACGCGATGGACGGACCACGACGTCGTCCGCCTAATGCTAAGGTCCTTTACCGTTCTTGATCCTCATTTGGTGAATAATATTCGTGAGAATCCCAGGTACACCAAAATGTCGCCCGAAGAAATTCTTGGAAAATTTGTAAGCGGGCGGATGATGATCAAGGAGGCGAGGTACGTCGATGACGCGTTGAACGGTCCAATCCACGAGCCTCAACCCATTGCTCTCAAGGCATCGAGAAGCAAGGAGGCACTACCAAGCAAGGTGGCGCAAATTGAGGCGGCCGGGCTTAATGATGAAGAAATGGCTCTCATCATTAAGCGCTTCAAGACGGCGTTAAGGGGTCGCAAGGAGCATCCCAACAAGACCAAGACGAAGGGGAAGCGCTCATGCTTCAAGTGTGGTAAGATTGGTCACTTTATTGCTAACTGTCCCGATAATGATAGTGACCAGGAAAAGAAGAGTGGGAAATGGGAAAAGAAGAAGAATTACAAGAAGGCAAAGGGCGAGGCTCATATTGGAAAGGAGTGGGATTCGGATTGCTCCTCGTCCGACTCCGACAACGAAGGACTCGCCGCCACCGCCTTCAACAAGTCATCCCTCTTCCCCAACGAGCATCACACGTGCCTCATGGCTAAGGAGAAGAAAGTAAGTACTCGAAACTCTACTTATGCTTCTTCTAGTGAGGATGAGTCTAGTGATGATGAAATAGACTATTCATGCTTATTTAAAGGATTAGATAGATCTAAGATTGACAAAATTAATGAATTGATTGATGCTTTAAATGAGAAGAATAGGCTACTAGAAAAGCAAGAGGATCTCTTGTACGAAGAACATGATAAGTTTGTAGAGGCTCAAAAATCCCTTGCATTAGAAATTAAGAGAAATGAAATGCTTACTTGTGAATTGTCTACATGCCATGATTCAATTTCAAAATTAAAGAGCATCAATGATGACTTAAATGCTAAACTAGTAAAAGCACAAAAATCCAACTCTTGTGTTGAACATGTTGAAATTTGCACTAGGTGTAAGGATGTTGATATTAATGCTTGTAGTGAACACTTAGTTTCCATTTCAAAATTGAGTGATGAAGTGGCTAGTCTTAATGCTCAACTTAAGACTAGCAAAAGTGATTTTGAAAAACTAAAATTTGCTAGGGATGCCTACACGGTTGGTAGACACCCCTCAATTAAGGATGGACTTGGCTTCAAGAGGGAAGCCAAGAACTTAACAAGCCATAAGGCTCCCATTCCCGCCAAGGAGAAAGGGAAGGCCCCTATGGCTACTAGTGCTAAAAGGAACCATGCCTTTTTGTATCATGATAAAAGACAAACTAGAAATAGAAGTTATGATGCTTTTGATTCATATGTTTATGATTCTCATGCCATGGTTGCTCCTAGTTCTTCTTATGTGTATGATAGAAATGTTACTAGGAGAAATGTTGTTCCTAAAAGAAATGTTGCAAATGTTCATAGAAAAGTAGTGAATGAACCCTCTACAATTTATTGTGCTTTGAATGCTTCATTTGCAATTTGTAGAAAGGATAGAAAAGTAATTGCTAGGAAGTTAGGGGCAAAATGCAAAGGTGATAAAACTTGCATTTGGGTCCCTAAGGAAATTGTGACTAACCTTGTAGGACCCAACAAGAATTGGGTACCTAAGTCCCAAGCCTAAATTAGCCTTGCAGGTTTATGCATCCGGGGGTTCAAGCTGGATTATCGACAGCGAATGCACAAACCATATGACGGGGGAGAAGAAGATGTTCACCTCCTACGTCAAGAATAAAGATTCCCAAGATTCAATTATATTCGGTGATGGGAATCAAGGCAAGGTAAAAGGTTTAGGTAAAATTGCAATTTCTAATGAGCACTCCATATCTAATGTGTTTTTAGTTGAGTCTCTTGGATATAATCTGCTATCTGTGAGTCAATTATGCAATATGGGATATAACTGTCTATTTACAAATGTAGATGTGTCTGTCTTTAGAAGAAGTGATGGTTCACTAGCTTTTAAGGGTGTATTAGACGGCAAACTTTATTTAGTAGATTTTGCAAAAGAAGAGGCCGGTCTAGATGCATGCTTAATAGCTAAGACTAGCATGGGCTGGCTGTGGCATCGCCGCTTAGCACATGTGGGGATGAAGAACCTTCACAAGCTTCTAAAGGGAGAACACGTGATAGGTCTAACTAATGTTCAATTCGAAAAAGATAGACCTTGTGCAGCTTGTCAAGCAGGGAAACAGGTGGGAGGCTCTCATCACACCAAAAATGTGATGACAACATCAAGACCCTTGGAAATGCTGCATATGGACCTTTTTGGACCCGTCGCCTATCTGAGCATAGGAGGAAGTAAGTATGGTTTAGTTATTGTTGATGACTTTTCCCGCTTCACTTGGGTGTTCTTTTTGCAGGAAAAGTCCGAAACCCAAGGGACTCTCAAACGCTTCCTCAGAAGAGCTCAAAATGAGTTTGAGCTCAAAGTGAAGAAGATAAGGAGCGACAACGGATCCGAGTTCAAGAACCTTCAAGTGGAGGAGTTCCTTGAAGAGGAAGGGATCAAGCACGAGTTCTCCGCTCCCTACACACCACAGCAAAATGGTGTGGTAGAGAGGAAGAACAGGACGCTCATCGATATGGCGAGGACGATGCTAGGAGAGTTCAAGACCCCCGAGTGCTTTTGGACGGAAGCCGTTAACACTGCTTGCCACGCCATCAACAAGGTCTACCTTCATCGCCTCCTCAAGAAGACGTCGTATGAGCTACTAACCGGTAACAAACCCAATGTATCGTACTTTCGTGTATTTGGGAGTAAATGCTACATTCTAGTGAAGAAGGGTAGAAATTCTAAGTTTGCTCCCAAAGCTGTAGAAGGGTTTTTATTAGGTTATGACTCAAATACAAAGGCGTATAGAGTCTTCAACAAATCATCGGGTTTGGTTGAAGTCTCTAGCGACGTTGTATTTGATGAGACTAATGGCTCTCCAAGGGAGCAAGTTGTTGATTGTGATGATGTAGATGAAGAAGATGTTCCGACGGCCGCTATACGGACCATGGCGATTGGAGAAGTACGGCCACAGGAACAAGATGAACGAGATCAACCTTCTTCCTCAACTATGGTGCATCCCCCAACCGAAGATGACGAACAGGTACCTCAAGTGGAGGCGCTTGATCAAGGGGGAGCACAAGATGATCAAGTGATGGAGGAAGAAGCGCAACCGGCACCTCCAACCCAAGTTCGAGCGATGATTCAAAGGGATCATCCCGTCGATCAAATTCTGGGTGACATTAGCAAGGGAGTAACTACTCGATCTCGATTAGTTAATTTTTGTGAGCATTACTCCTTTGTCTCTTCTATTGAGCCTTTCAGGGTAGAGGAGGCCTTGCTAGATCCGGACTGGGTGTTGGCCATGCAAGAGGAGCTCAACAACTTCAAGAGGAATGAAGTTTGGACACTGGTGCCTCGTCCGAAGCAAAATGTTGTGGGAACCAAGTGGGTGTTCCGCAACAAACAAGACGAGCACGAAGTGGTGACGAGGAACAAGGCTCGACTTGTGGCAAAAGGTTATGCCCAAGTCGCAGGTTTGGATTTCGAGGAGACTTTTGCTCCTGTGGCTAGGCTAGAATCAATTCGAATCTTGCTAGCATATGCCGCTCATCATTCTTTCAGGTTGTACCAAATGGATGTAAAGAGCGCTTTCCTCAACGGGCCAATCAAGGAAGAGGTGTACGTGGAGCAACCCCCTGGCTTCGAGGATGAACGGTACCCCAACCATGTGTGTAAGCTCTCTAAGGCGCTCTATGGACTTAAGCAAGCCCCAAGAGCATGGTATGAATGCCTTAGAGACTTTCTAATTGTTAATGCTTTCAAGGTTGGGAAAGCCGATCCAACTCTTTTTACAAAGACATGTGATGGTGATTTGTTTGTGTGCCAAATTTATGTCGATGACATAATATTTGGTTCTACTAATCAAAAGTCTTGTGAAGAGTTTAGCAGGGTGATGACGCAGAAATTCGAGATGTCAATGATGGGCGAGTTGAACTACTTCCTTGGGTTCCAAGTGAAGCAACTCAAGGACGGCACCTTCATCTCCCAAACGAAGTACACGCAAGATCTGCTAAAGCGGTTTGGGATGAAGGACGCCAAGCCCGCAAAGACGCCGATGGGAACCGACGGACACACCGACCTCAACAAAGGAGGTAAGTCCGTTGATCAAAAAGCATACCGGTCAATGATAGGATCTTTGCTTTATTTATGTGCTAGTAGACCGGATATTATGCTTAGTGTATGCATGTGTGCTAGATTTCAATCCGATCCTAAGGAATGTCACTTAGTGGCGGTGAAGCGAATTCTTAGATATTTGGTTGCTACGCCTTGCTTCGGGCTCTGGTATCCAAAGGGGTCTACCTTTGACTTAGTTGGATACTCAGACTCCGACTATGCTGGATGTAAGGTCGATAGGAAGAGTACATCGGGGACGTGCCAATTCTTAGGAAGGTCCCTGGTGTCATGGAACTCTAAGAAACAAACATTCGTTGCCTTGGCAAACCCTCCGGGACTTTGGCTACAATCTGAGCAAAGTCCCACTCCTATGTGACAATGAGAGTGCTATCCGCATGGCGGAGAATCCTGTTGAGCACAGCCGCACAAAGCACATAGACATCCGGCATCACTTTTTGAGAGACCACCAGCAAAAGGGAGATATCGAAGTATTTCATGTTAGCACCGAGAACCAGCTAGCCGATATCTTCACTAAGCCTCTAGATGAGAAGACCTTTTGCAGGTTGCGTAGTGAGCTAAATGTCATAGATTCGCGAAACCTGGATTGAATTGTAGCATACATGTACTTATGCTTTTGATCATGTTCCGTTTTGCATTTTGTTGCTTATTATGGTGCTCAAGTTGTACAAACACTCCCTGGACCTCACAAGTCCGTTGCAAAGTGATGCACATGTTTAGGGGGAGATGTGTTACAACTTGACCCTTTGAGACTAACCATGTGCTTGAGTTTGATAATTTAGTCTCGAAGGAGGATTGAAAGGGGAAAGGTGGACTTGGACCATGAAAGACTTCCACTGCACTCCGATGAGAGGGTAACTAATTCCAAGTTCATCTTTCGACTCTTATTGCCTTTGTATTCTTATTGAAGATTTTGGTGAGGCAATGGGGTTAAAAGGGCCAAGATTGATCCCGTTTTGGTGCTTGATGCCAAAGGGGGAGAAAATAAAGGCCAAAGGATCAGCTACCACTTGAGAAATTTTGAAAAAGTATAATAGAGCTTTTGGTTTGTCAAAACTCTTGTATTGTCTCTTTTGTCAAAAGTTGGCTTCTTGTGGGGAGAAGTGTTGATTATGGGAAATAGGGGGAGTTTTTGAAATCTTTGATCAATCTCTTTTGGAATGATTCTCTTTATGCCTCAACATGTGTGTTTGACATAGAAATAGAGATTTGAGTTTGATTTGCAAAAACAAACCAAGTGGTGGCAAAGGATGATCCATATATGCCAAAATTGAATCAAAACCAATTTGAGTTTTTATTTGAAGTGATTTTGCACTTGTTCTAGTTGCTTTATGTTGTGTTGGCATAAATCACCAAAAAGGGGGAGATTGAAAGGGAAATGTGCCCTTGGGCCATTTCTAAGTATTTTGGTGATTGAGTGTCAACACAAGTGCTTAAATGTGAATCAATGCCCATGGATGAACAAAGTGCAAATCTACAACAAAGGTATGTTTCTAAGTCTTAGTACATTGGTTTTGTGTACTAATATATTTGTCTAAGTGTTAGAAACAGATAGAAGAAGATAAGAGAAGACTTGGCTGTGTACAGCCAAGGGACTGTTTCGGTCTGGGGCACCGGACTGTCCGGTGGTGCACCGGACAGTGTCCGATGCGCCAGTTTCCCTCGGCCGAAGAGCCCGCTCTCGGGAATTTGCTGACGGCGTACGGCTAAAATTCACCGGACTGTCCGGTGTGCACCGGACTGTCCGGTGAGCCAACGGTCGGCCGAGCCAACGGTCGGCAGCGGAATCTGCGCGCGACACGTGGTCTGGCCAACGGTCGGAAGGAAGCACCGGACTGTCCGGTGTGCACTGGACTGTCCGGTGCGCCAGATCTGCAACGGTCGGCAACGGTCGGCTTCGCCCTTTAAGGAAAGGAATCGGGCACCGGACACTGTCCGGTGTGCACCGGACTGTCCGGTGCGCCCGACGACAGAAGGCAAGGATGGCCTTCCAGAATTGTTCTCAACGGCTCCTAGCTGCCTTGGGGATATAAAAGGGGCCCCTAGGCGCATGGAGGAGAAGACCAAGCATTCCTTGAGCACTCTTGATCACTCACACATCAATCTCGCGCACTTGTTCGACATTCTAGTGATTTGAGCTCCGTTCTAGTGTGCTAGTCTTTTGAGCTCAAGTCTGGGTCTTGTGTGTGCGTATTCACTGTGATCTTTGTGTCGTGTGTGAGTTGCTAATCCCTCCCTTGCTCTGTGATTCTCTGTGAACATCTTTTGTAAGGGCGAGAGGCTCCAAGTTGTGGAGATTCCTCGCAAACGGGATTGAGAAAAGAAAAGCAAGAACACCGTGGTATTCAAGTTGATCATTGGATCACTTGAGAGGAGTTGAGTGCAACTCTCGTCCGTTGGGACGCCACAACGTGGAGTAGGCAAGTTTTGTACTTGGCCGAACCACGGGATAACCACTGTGTCATCTTTGTGATTGGATTCTTGTGGTTATTGTGTTTTGACTCCTCTCTAGCCACTTGGCATAAACTGTGCTAACGCCTAATCAAGTTTTGTGGCTATAAGTTTAAGTTTTTACAGGATCACCTATTCACCCCCCCTCTAGGTGCTCTCAGGCGCCGACGGAGGTAGCAGGCAGCGCAGACCACAGAGGGCGTGGTGGCGGCGTGGGCGCGGGCCCGACGGCGTGGTGGCGGCGTGGGTGGCGGCGTGGTGAAGAGAGGAAAAGAGGAAAACGAAGTGAGCGCAGAGAAGAAGAGAGGAAGACGACGATTGTATTATTCAACGGCTTTGCCGAGTGCCAGATCGCGGGCACTCGGCAAAGATTTTTTTAAAAATTTTAAAGTACATTTTGCCGAGTGCCCGCGATCTGGCACTCGGCAAAGACGGCTTTGCCGAGTGCCAGGTCTGAGGCACTCGGCAAAGCATTTATTAAAAATTTTAAAATACATTTTGCCGAGTGCCGACTGACAGGCACTCGGCAAAACCTTAACTTATTGTTTTTGCCGAGTGCTGCCAGGCTGGCACTCGGCAAAGAGAGTCTTTGCCGAGTGTCGTTTTTGGACACTCGGCAAAGTACATTTTTATTTTTTTATTTTGCCAACCAAAAAATTTTGTGGTATGTTCCTACACTATATAGACCTACATATACCATTTTGGGTCAATTATAACAGTGTTTTCTATAGCTAGTACATTTAGTTTGTTTATTTGAATTTCTTCGGAAAATTCAGATTTGAACTGCAGGTCACTTGAAACTTGGAAAACCGTGCATGCAAAAATGATATCCATGCTACATAGCACAAGTTACGACCGATTTCAGGAGCGGACCGGAAACTTCGAGCACTATGCTCACTCAACATGGCCGTGAACTTGCCATACAACTGTTTAAAAAATTTATAAAACACAAACAAACTTAGAAAATCATGAAACTTGTCCACATGTCATGATATCATATGTAGAGTCTGTGATAAAAAATTTAGAATGTTTGGAGAAAGTTGTGAGACATTATGTGTAGAAACCTAAGAGAACCACACATGAAATCATAGAGTTTCAATGTGGATCTCTTAGGTTTGTACACATAGTGCGTTACAGCTTTCTCGAAACTTTTTCAAATTTTTATCACAGCCTCTACATATGATATCATGACACGTGGACAGGTTTCATGATTTTCTGACTTTGTTTCTGTTTTATACAATTTTTAAACACCTGGATGGCAAGTTTACAGTCATGTTGAGTGAGCATGGTGCTCGAAGTTTCCGGTCCGCTCCTGAAATCGATCGTAATTTGTGCTAAGTAGCATGGATATCATTTTTGCATGCACGATTTTCCAAGTTTCGAGTGATCTGCAGTTCAAATCTAAATTTTCCGAAGAAATTCAAATAAACAAACTAAATCTACTAACGATTGAAAACTCTGTTAAAATTGTCCACAAATGATACATGTAGGTCTACATAGTGTACGAACATACCACAAAAATTTTGAGAGACAAAAATAAAAAAATAAAAATATACTTTGCCGAGTGTCTAGAGATGACACTCGACAAAGTATGCTTTGCCGAGTGCCTTTTATGTGGCGCTCGGCACAGAACCTCTTTGCCGAGTGCCATCCGTTGACTCTCGGCAAAGACTGACGGCCGTCAGCTTTGGGACGGCCGCTGACGGCCGTTTGCCGAGAGCCCCCTTTGCCGAGAGTTTGACACTCGGCAAAGTTGTCTTTGCCGAGTGTCGCCCTATGCCGAGTGTGCATCACTCGGTAAAGCTCGCTTTGCCGAGTGCCTAGCTTTACCGAGTGCGGCACTCGGCAAAGCCTTGTTTGCCGAGTGCCCGACAAAAGACACTCGACAAAGAATACAACACTCGGCAAAGCCTGCGATTCCGGTAGTGGCTGTTAATATATATTTCCTTTGATTTAACAAAACCTCCAAAATTAACCGCGCAATGTGTTTCACGTGACATGACGTTTCTTTGGCGTTAAGTTTGTTTGGCAGCCGCCAATTTTTCGTTTTTACCTACCTAAACCCTTCAGATTTTACCGCGTCATCATGTGATTCAAAAAGGACACCTACCAAATCCCAGATATGCGCGGGTTAGTTGTACTACCGCTTGCTTCACTTTCAGGACAACACATATATGGTGGATTCTGTCATTTTCTAACTACAAATTAAACAAGATGCAAACACACTCAACCACACAGAATAACACATGTACACTCCGTCCGGGAAAGTGACTATACACGGGTAAAAGTTGTGCATGATGATTGAACCTTTTACTAGGTGTCTAGATGGGGTATGACTGCAAATATGTACATGCAGTTAATTAATATAATTCATGACGAAATGAATTTTATTTAGTTTGAAGAATTTTACAGATAACGTCAATTAGTAGGTCAGATGACCCTCCCCCTCCCCTGTTTTTGTGTGTGTGTTGCATTGCATTGCAGCTGTAGAAAAGTATAACTGATCGAGTCCAAGTCCAAGCAATAATCACTCATAGTGAACAGGAGTAATTATTTTAAATGATGTATACACATCATCTAATACGTAGAGACATCCACGATAGTTAATAATTAAAGTAATTCGCAGTGTGTCCTCGTACATGACACAGGGTGCGCCAAGTGCGCGTGTACAAATGAGGAGTGGACCATTATTCTGACAGCTGTTTGTGAGAAATTCTTAGCAAACAAACAATTACCAAAAGTAAACCCCACGGATCGAAGTATCACGATCCAATGTCTTTTACACCGGTACTTTTTGGGAACAACACAGCTAGAATTTGTATTATGCAAACGCTCCAGAAGCAAGTTGGATTTCTGCACGATCGTCTTGGCCGTTGCTAGAGGCGCATGCGCTGGACCAATCAGAAATGTGCCGCCCCAGCTGCCAACTGAGAGAGAGAGAGAGAGAGAGAGAGAGAGAGAGAGAGAGAGAGATTCCAAGGTTCCTCTGTGATGTGAGAGTGAGTGGTAAGAGTATTTGGATTGGAGAGAGACTAGAAGAGCTAGAGGAGCTAAAGCAGCTAGGGTACGCATGCATGCATGCATGCATATGCATGTGTGGTCCGTCCCATGCATGCACTGGTCCATTCTGGCAGCAGCACTTTGGGAGGTGGGGGTCATCTCCTCTCCAGCGCTGGGGCAGCAGCAGTGTTGAAAACCACAAGACACATGCAGTTGATCCCCCCACTCACACACACACACACACACGGCGCTGTACTGTGCAGAGCCACTGGCTGCCAGTTGGGTGCTGCTGCTCGCCATATGGTCCATGCCGGCCGGCCGGCCCCCTCCCCTCCATGGATGTGGATGGAGAAGTGGGCCACCAGTGTAGGAGGGGGCCATGCATTGTCAAAAAAAATCCCACTGGCTACTCGCTGAGAGGAGAGGGAGAGATGTCATCATAGCTAATGAGAATTATTATTAGGGCCTTGACCATGATGGCTCTGTGGAGAGGAACTAATCCACATGCAGCCCCTTATGAAGAAGGGCATTATGGCACGCACGGCTTTGTGTGCTGGCTCGGCTCGGCTGTGGGACGACGACGATTAGTCCATGCATGCGTTGGACCGTTGTGGCGAGCATGATTAGCACTCATGAACCTTCACACCTCAACCTAATGCCAGTTATCAATAATTAATCAATGAGCTACCTGTCTAATGACTGCTTGCAAGGTGTAGCGCGCTTAAGCTTGTGTGTGCGGCGCGTGGTATATTAATAGGGACTATTTTCATGTCAGGATGATCCAATTCTTAGCAGCACGGAATGGAATTTAATTAGTTGTAGTAGACTAGTAGGTACCTAGATTTAGGCCTTCAATTAGTACTAACATGCATGCACTATGGCTGTATACCGTCCAAATGAAAGCATGCAAACCGTGTGGAGGAAAACTCAAATGAAACAAGTTTTTGTTTCCTTTTGGCTGTTGGCGCGCGTCTTGTGAATTGTGATGCGCCCTGGAATCTAGCTACACGACAGTTCTCTATACTATATGATATTGATATGTTACTGGCCGCTCATGAGACTGTTTAACTAGTTTGCTCATCTATTTTTTTTTTCTGCAACACATGGAACTTTCTCTCTTCAGCTTGCAGCTATTTCCATTTTGAGTTTAATTTAGTTAACGGAGAGATAAAGAGGGGGAGTGAAGTTGCGCTGGGGCCGGGGGGCAATAGTATTCTCCCTGATTGTCCTCTCAGCACATTAAGGGCATGTTCGTTTTGCTCTAAATCCATGTGGATTGTGTGGGATTGGATGTGTTTCAATCTCAAACAAGTCAAAATCTTTCATAATTTTTTCCAATCTCATTTAATCCACATGGGATAGGAATAACCGAACAAGCTCTAAGGCGGCTCCCTTGGAATGCCAGAATTTTTCCTGTTTTTGTGTTTTTCCTGTGAAAATAAACATGTTCGTGTGAAATCCTTGTATAAGTTCCGTGAAATTCCTGTATTTCAAATGGGCCTCTAGACTCGATGTACACTCAGCATCTAGTGTGCCCCTCGGCATACAGCCAATATATACTACTAGGATTTCAAGATTATTTATCGATGCCGGAGCTAGTAATTAATTACCAATAAAATGTAAGTATATATAGTTTCATTCTTTCTGTTCCTCATGTCACCTCTACTACATCCCGGCGTTTAATTTGTTGTTGTCAACCTTTTATATACAAGTTACCAAACGTATGTGGTACGGCAAGCCGAATAGAGTAAGGGCCACACGACGAATTAGCTTAGTGTAGCTAGGCACTAGCTCTGTGTGCACGTAGAGTCCTATGTACGTCGGTGTGCCACGCCACGCACACCTCTATAGGCGCATGCATGCAGCAGTGTAGCGGTACCAGCAAGCCCTAGATAGCTAGGGTACTGTGTGGGTGCACCGGTCCCTGTTACTGTGAGCTGAGACTATTGCGCGCGGACAACGTCCGGCCAGCACGACCAGATGTACATGCAAAACATGCCGAATTTCGGATCCGGGTACTCACTGATGTTTACTGTTTTTTTTAATTCAGATATGAACACAGATATTATCATCGAATACTGGTGTAAATAATCAGATATATCTATTTTCTTATACATATGCTACACATAGACTGCACTCTCGACGACAGTAGCTTCTCTAGCTATATAGCTCAGAGGGTAAATGAAAAACGAGCTAGCCAGACAGTGCAAGCGCACGGACTCTACTGGCCAGCAGGCAGACTCAGCGCATGCATGCATGTCCTGGCAGGGGAGCGAACAAAGGTAGGTAGCCTGCGCAGGGACGACGTACGACGACGACACGACACGGCATGCCGTGCATGTCGCGTGGCGACAGACCGGTGGTGGCGTCGTCGCGGCGGAAATGCGTGCGTCCGCCGGACGTATGTGCCGCCATGCACGCACCCGGCGCCAGGCCATGGCAGCGATGAGCACGTCTCGGCCTCATCAGCCTAGCTTGCTCTCTCTCTATCTCTATCTCTGTGGAGCGCATGTTTGGTTAGCTTTGCTGTGTCATGTGACTCTACTGTACGTACTGCCCACCAGCTTCATATGTATGTAAAGAAATGCAAGTTGATAGTAATTAATTAGAGCTAGGATGCGTCTAATTAATCAAACAAGATGGAGAGAGAGAGAGAGTCGTCATGGAGAGCTAGCTAGCGAGATGTGCATATATACTTGTCTCGGTTTGTGTGGCTCGAGCTGCCGATCGAGAGATACAGATGGCTTTGTTTATACTTTTTATAGTACTATATATATGATATAACTTATATATATTATATATGTATGGGGCCCTCGGGATAGTGCGGCAGCGGAATGGAAAGGGATGGAAGGAGAGTTGATGTGCCTGGGGGAATGCACATATGCGCTAATATAATGGCCGGGGAATGCAAACAATACAATACAATACAGTACTGCGGCGCCGCGAGTTGGAGACTGAGATCGTTGTCGTGGCGCTGTCCGCTTGGAACATTGCGTGTTAGTTTCCGGCCATCCGGTCGGTCGTCCATTTCCGATATATAATCAGTCAGTCACGCACTCCGGCGGCCCTTGAATTGTTCCTCTCTCTCTCCCTTTCTCGTCCAGTCGTCCCATCTAGTGGATTGATTTGTTTGTTTACTCTACTTGCCAAGAGAGAGAAGCTAAACTGTAATAATCCTACACCGCATACATACAGCTTTCTCTCTCTCTCTCTCTTTCTCCCCTGATCGGCCGTCCTTTCCTTCACGAGCAGGAGCACGGGGTTAGCAGCAAACAAAGAGAATCTCTCTCCCTGTCGGTCCCTCATCAGCTCGTCCTAGCCCTAGTAATAATAGGCTACTAACTATATAGATAGCAGCTGCTATCTCTCTAATTAACCCGTCGTCCTAATTTCGCTCTCTAGCTAGCTCATATTTCCTGCATGCCACGCCACCCACTCATGCACCCAGTGGCGTCTAGCTAGCATGCATGGACGAGCTAGCACCTAGCAGGACGACGAGTCGTAGCAAGTGGTTCTCGTACTTGTACTAGCAACGAATACGCCTGAGTGGAGGTGGGTGGCGCCGTGGACGCCACCACTAGCTAGCACAGGTAGTAGCTAGCTAGCGACGCCGGATCGGAGCAACCCATCCCCATCCCCCATCTCCATCCACACGGTTTTCATTTGACCGGCATGCAGATCGACCCATGGCGGCGTCCGGATCCCCAAATTCGAATCGTCCACGGCGCGACGATGGGTCGTCAGTCGCCGCCGGGGCGATCGGTCGGCCCTCGACCTCATGCGTGTGCACGTACGCGCGCACCGCGCCCACAAACGCCTGCCGGCTAATTATTTCGACGAGCCGTGTGTCGATCTGGGCATATATATATATATACGCGCGCGCGCGGGCGTTATTGCCGACGCGTCACGGGGGCAACCTCGCTAGCTCGTCGTCGGTCCGCGGCGACGACCCGACCCGACCTCTCGCTTTCGGCCGCGGCCTCCGTACGTCTCGTCGCCTACTGCCTGCGCGGCGCGGCCACGCTCTGGATTCTTTCCTTCCGCGCGAAGACACACGGCAGATGCTGTCTCGTCTCCAGAGCTGCATGTGGCAATAATAATAACGACTCCTCCGGGCCACGCCAAGCTAAGGCCAAGCCGTTTATTCTCGCGTGAGGAAGTGGACGGGTACGTACGCGAGAGCGTGTGCCCGGCCCCGCGCGCGCGCAAACAACGCGCAAGTCAAGGGTCAGGTTGGCGTCTGTCTGCTGGTAGACTAGCTAGGTAGCTAGGCAGCTATAGCTGGTTGCAGAAAACGGACGGCTGCGCGACGACGCTGTGGTACGTATGTGCAGTGCGCGCGTGTCGTCAACGGCCGGCCGGGCGATCGATGGAAGATGTGCCGAAACAACGCGCGCGACTAGCACGTACTAGTGCGCTCCTGTCGCCATCGGGACCGACGCGCTCGATCAACGGATCCGTCGCTTCGTCTCCGGCTCTCCGCACGTACTAGCTAGCGAACTACCAGTTCCAGAGCGTGCAAAACGGCCCGGTCGTACGTACGTACGTAGGAGTAGACAGTAGTACTACGTGGGGAGACTGGAGGAGATGGCCCTATATATATATATATATATATATATATATATATATATATATATATATATATATATATATATATATATATATATATATATATATATATATATATATATATATATATATATATTAGGAGTTGCCAGCCGACACGTCCCAGGTTGGCCGGCCGCAGCAGGCGGCGCGGCCACACCCTGCAGGTCGCCGATCGCATCATTGTGACCTCGACCGCGCGCCTTCGCATCATCGCGTCCCGTCGTGCGTGCGTACGTACGTACGGTACGTGTGCTGCTGCCTGCCCACTGCATGCTCTGCTCGTGCTCGATCGGCATTCGCAACATGCTGCACAAGCGTCCGGCCGGCCGGCCGTGTGTCCGGGCAACTGCGCAGACGATCGACGTCGACGCGCGGTGCGTGCATGCGCTGATAAGCTTGCAGTTGCAGCGCGCGGCCGGGTTCTCTCTCTCGCGCGTGTTGGTTTCCGGCTTGTCCGCGAGCCCGGCGGCTTTATTCCGGCCGGCCGGCGCCGTGCTGTATGCTTGCGTGTGCTATAGCGCGCTAGCTAGCTAGCTGCTCGCCTGACTTGCTTGCGTGCCTACTAGGAGTGAGGACGGACGAGGATCCATCGGGCCGCGCTTGCTGATTGCCTTGTCGATCGGCTGCCTCGCTCTCCGGCCGGGCACTGCAAAAGACCCCTAGCTAGTGGATGGAACAAATGATTGCCGGTTGGCGTGGTAATCGATCGTCTCTCGGGATGCTACTACACAGGCGGCGCGCCATGCATCCAGGAAGAATCCATCCATCCATTTCCTTCCACGGCTCAATCTCAATTTCTCTCTCGACGCGTTCTCTTCTATTCTTTTGTCCATGCATGACAGACACAAGGCTAAACTATTGAGAAGCTTGCGTTGCTTTTAGTCAATAGTCATGCTGCGGCTCTCTCGGAGACGTACATGGGGCAGCAGCTGCTGAAGGGGAGCTAGATAGCGCAGGAGCTCTCTTGAGACGAATGGTAAATTTCCAATTTGTTTTTTTCCCACTTACTGCCTTACTACCCGGTTATATACAGATTGCAACTGAGATACTACGGTGGCAGGACGTACGTGGGGTGTGGTGGGGGCTCTGAATCGAAGGATTATTTGTCATGCGCGCAGACCAGGAGAACGAATCAGAGACGACCCGTACGACCTCGCTACGACGCTAGGCGCGGCTAGGTTCTAGGCCCACAGTCACAGAGGCCGCGCGCGGCCGTCCGCCGGGGTCTGCATGCGCGCGAGCTCGAGCAGTGAGTGGGCATCGACGGTGATCGAATCTTTTACTGTTGTGTCAGCGTTCAGCGAGCGGCGAAGCCCCTGGTATATATATATTGCACGCGTACGCCGGTCGATCGAGGGCACCAACCACCGCGCACTGCAGGCGCACAGTGCACCGGGTACTCCGTCGGTCGGCCACACACAGTGACGGCCGTAGTACACAGCATCCGTCCTCTCTCTCTCTCTCTGGCGAGTACGCAGCAAGACTTCCACGCACCTGGTGCGTAAACAGGACGACAGGAGAGAGAGAGAGAGAGAGACCGACGTCGTTGGTCCCGGCGGCCCTTGTTGCGTGCTTGCATGCAGCGTGTCAGCGACAAAACTGGTGGATACCAAACTCGCCGTGCCGCCTGTGCCTCTGCCTCCAGTACCCAGTACTGTCCTGCTGCTGCCTCGCTCCTCCAGCTAGCTCCTGCTTATTATCACAATAATCCACCATCTCTCTCTTTCTCTCTCTCTCTCTCAGCTCCCTGTCTATCCCACAGACAGGGTAGTCCCACTCACTCATCATCGATCTGATGTCGACCTAGCTAGCAGAGCTATAGCTCTGGATAGATCGGCACGCTACTACGATGGCAGCTGGCCGGCCGGCCGGCCGGCATGCTTCATGCACGCAGCAGCGACGACGACGTGTATAGTAGCTGGAGCTGCAGAGGCTGCCTGCTGCTGCGTGCATGGCTCACTAGCTAGGGAGCAGGTGTGGCTAGCTATTAGCGCCCGGCCGCCGCGCGCCGGTGCATCCTGTGCACGCATACTGTGGCGCGCGCGGCGTCGACGCGAGCGTGACTGACGAGACGTACGTATACATACGCGTTGGCTCGCTAGCTCGGAGAGAGTGGAGTAGCTAGCTAGTGGCTAGCTGTCCACATGCGCTGTCGTCTCTGGTGCTGCGTGCGCGCCAGGGCCGACCCACGCACGCACGCCTGCTGTGTGTGCAGTGTGCACCACCACCACCGGCCACCACCGCGCGCGTCGTCGTAGGCCTAACGGCCGGTCGGCCCCCTCTCGCTCCCCGCCCACTGTGCAACACCAACCAAGAGAGGACCCGGTTCGTTCGCTCGCGTCGCCGTCGATGATCTCGCTCTCACGTGTACTAGCGTAACAGCAACGTGCTCGATCCGGCCAGAACGGACGAACCACCAGTCCAGCAGGGTGGGTGGGTAGCTACTAACGCAAATTTCCTGTACGTGTGCCGCGCAGCGATCTGACGGCTCAATGTTGCAACAGCTGGATGGTTGCCCTTGCCCAGATCGATCGACCACTCTACAGTGCGCGGGCCTCGATTGATCTCTCCCAGCACCAGCACCAGCACAGGCCGCCCCGGCCCCGCCGCCACGTACGTACGTGTCCATCCGCCGCCGACGTGGACGCCGACGCTGCATCTTGTCGTTTTCCCTCCAGGGAACTCGACCGCATGCATGCTTCGTCATCTCCATGCCCCGCCGGCCGGTCATCGTCGTCCGTCCCTAGCTTGGCAGGCACGGCCGCCCGTCCGGTGGTTCTCGGGCCCTCGCTCGCTAGCTAGCAGCTCGCGGCAAAAAACCATGCGATAAACTAACCCCAAGGCAGCAGGGCAGGGCTCCATCTACTACGTGTAATATTGCAGGCCGTGGACGACGACATGCACACGGGATCGGAGAAAAAAAAAAGGGACAGAGTGTGAGAGGGAAATGACTGCGACAGCGAGGAAATGTTCTTCTCGGGAGCCGCGAAAAAACTTCGGCCGAGGCCTCTAGGGATTCCCACTGATGCCCTGCGTGCCCACTAGTACGTACTCCTACCCCACCAAAATCTTCTTCACATTGTTGTACAATTATACGAAGCTAAGCTAGATAGATCCTTTATACGCAGCTATATATATACTATATGGATTTAAACCAGTAGACAATGTAAAATAGAGGACGTGAAACTGTGGATATAAACCATAGACAATGTAAACTAGCTGCACGTAAAACAAATTATTTTATGATCACTTAAAGTTACCATAACTACTTCTAGGTGATTTATTACTTGGCATATACACCATAGTAAATACCAACATATGAGTAAAGCAACACATGTATGTATTCACTTTTAAACCGGGTAAAAAAGTATATTTTTCAACCTTTAACTTAAACACAACAACTTAGTCTTATTTTTAACTTTTAACTACAAAGTGGGTAATAATAAGTTACCAAACACCCCGTATATGACTGTAGTTTCCCTTTAATATCCTATTAGTTATTGTACTAACGATGAATTCATCTACGAGTCGATCTTATTTTCTTGAGTGTAAAATATAACTACATTTTACTAATAGAAATATAGAATATGGTGCGAGTGTTGTAATCTTCGCTTATGCGTGCATGCAATTCTTCTTCTTCTTCTTGTTGACAAATAGCTCTCTGTATCAGATTCCTGGCTCCTCCGCCGCTGAGTACGTACGTATACGTGAGCAGTGGTCCTATATATATACTGTTACGGGATTATTGTGGGTCTGGGTCGTGCATACACAGGGCACTGCACACACAGGACAATAATAATGCGTGCGTTCTGTCATGTGTGGGTAACATCTGAGAGTGAGAGGGTTGGCATGGCAGCTGCGATGTATGTGTTGGTTGGTTCGGCAAATGTACGAAGGCGTACGCGCCAAAGGACATGCAGAGGTGGATCGTCGAGCCACAGCCATGCATGCATTCACCCGCCTGCCTGACGCGCGCGCGCGCGGTGAAATAGTAGTATATATGCGGTGTGTGAACAAGTTTGTGGTGGTCGGTGAGGGGGGCTGCTTCGTTCGGATGGTAATCAGCACAGAGGCATCAATTCCTTTCCCTTTATTTGCTTTTTGACCGCTTGATTCCCCATCGATCGATCAGTACCTCAATATAATACTCTTACCACCGATTATTCGATGCGTCGTCGGTAGAGGCTACTGCAAATATATATAGAGATTCGCCATGTCTCTCGTTGAGTCGCTGCATGGTAAACTATACCATTCTGGTTCTCGGTCAAATAGAAAGAAAACTCTCTCAAGTCAGTTTTAACTGCCACTTTTTTTTACCACATATGCATGTCAAACTTCTTGTACGGGTCACATGTACATTTGTATTGCGATGCCTTTTTCTCTCTCCTTTAGCTACTTCTTTCAAGCGAGCAGGAGACGAATCCAAGCCGTTCATTTTAGATCCTAGTACTCACTACCGGAATTCAACTCTTTGCCGAGTCCCAAATGTTTTGCCAAGTGTTTTTTTGGGCACTCAACAAAGAAGTTCTTTTCCAAGTACCAATCAAAAAACCCTCAGTACAAGAAAACACTCGGCAAAAAAGCTTTTTGTCGAGTGTTTTATTTTTGACATTCGGCAAAGAGCTTCTTTGCCCAGTGCTTTTTTTCAACACTAGACAAAGACAATTTAAAAATCATATTTTAAAGCAGTAAATTAGTTCAAATGAAAAGTTTTCAACTACAAATTTGTATAACTCATCATGATGTACAATTTATATTTTAAACATTTCTTCATATGACAAAATAAAAGTAAATTTGTTCATAGAACCTATATCTCTCGTAGTTTATGAAACTACGAGAGAGATGTATAAAATTTGTGCATATTGTTAGAACCATCATGTGAGATGAACAAATGACCAAACAACCAAAATAAACTTTGTAGATTTTGAGAAGTTACAGAATTTTGTAGTTGACAACTTTTTCATTTGAAGCCATCTTGTCAACTAAAACTACGTTTGAATTTTAAAAATACAATTTGAATTTTGAAAACGACCTCGAAAGAAAAAATCACCAACATGAAAGTTGTAGGTATTGAAGAGTTATAAAACTTTTTTAGTTGACAATGTTTCTGTTGAAATCATCTTGTCATGCAAAACTATGTTTGAATATTAAAATTTGAATTTTTCAAACTACCTCGGACGAAAAAACTACCAAAATAAAAGTTGTAGGTCTTGAAATGTAATGAAACTTTGTAATTGAATTTTTTTGATTTGAAATCATCTTATCATTGAAAAATTCGTGTGAAGTTTTAAAATTTGAAATTCAAAATTTGAAATGTTTCGGTTTGTTATAATACATGATACCTGAAAACGTAATATAGACATAATTGATGTAGTAGTGTAATGGTAGGGTATGCGAGACAGAGGTTGCGAGTTCGAATCTCACCAGCATTCACAAAACATGTAAATTTTATTCAAAATAATAGTGAAAATGATAGGGCGATGGTAGTGATTGGAGAGTTGTTCTCTTAATTTAAAAATGTTTTGCTATTTTTAGGTTTTTTGTGATTCTTAATTTGCCGAGTGCTTTTTGACACTCGGCACTTTGCCGAGTGTCCAAAAAAAGTACTCGGCAAAGAACCCTTCGCCGTTAAAATGTTTGCCGAGTGTAAAATGGTCTTTACCAAGTGTCTTAGACACTTAGCAAAGAACGTGAGTCCGGTAGTGACTGTGATGCTTTTCTTCTTCCTCCTCTTTAGCCGACCCACCACCTTCTAGGGGCTTATTGCAAACCATCAATTTTTTTGGAGTTTAAAAATATGGTTTGGAAACTTTAGTTTTTTAAGTAGGGGGTTATCTAAAATACACATCTTCCTCTATGTATACATTTAAAAAATACGCTTTTAACGTCCATTTGAAACAGTTTAAAATCATTTGAAGCAGCAAAAGCTAAAAGAATTCTAATGGCTTCTAAATAGGCAAGAGGATCAAAGGTTTTCTCATACTCTATATATCCTCTTTGTCATATTGGAGTCAATTAAGGATGTGCCAGAGGTCTTGTCTGCCTCTAACCCTTATACATTTAGTATATGCTATCACATTATAGCTAGAGTTTAGCTTGAGATTCAATCAATCAAGAAAAGTATCACTGATCATCAATTTGTTGAACCCCTAATCGATCTAGTTGATTGCAACTTCTCTGTTCTTGCCTATGTTCTCAATTGCGCTTGTAGGGATAAGCCATCTTAGCGATCTCATCTAAGTAGCATGGGAGATAACCATGAAGAAGTGGTGCATTGATTGTGAGAAGTCATTCTTTTGGAGCTTTGGATTATTAACATTGAGAGCTCAACCTAAATGGACTTACCTTTCATAAGATTCGACCAAACCATTCCATTAAGTGGTATCAGATATCGCGTTACTCGTGAGGGATTTTTAGTGCTCGTTATATTGTTTTTTGTGCTTGTCCCATAGTCCACAGAAGGCCCATAACACAATTTGTGTTTCCCTGTCCTACAACCCTTTCTTAGTGGAAGGGAAATAGGGTTTAACCTTTTCCTATAAATAATTTTGGTGGTTGAATGCCCAACACAAATATTGGACTAACTAGTTTGCTCTAGATTATATATTCTACAGGTGCATAAAGTTTCAACACAAACTAATAAAAGAACAAAGTTAGGGTTCAAAATCAAAAGGAGCAAGAAACCGAGTGTGCCCTGGTCTGGCGCACCGGACAGTGTCCGGTGCACCAGGACCGTACAACGTCCAACTTTCAACTCTCGGGTTTCTCAGGCCGCGCTCCGCTATAATTCACCGGACTGTCCGTAGTGCCACCGGACTGTCCGGTGCACCAGCGGAGCAATGACTCCTTCGCGCAACGGTCGATTGCAAAAGCCATTGACTCCGTGAACAGTGAAGAACAGTGCGCGCAGAAGTCAGAGCAGTCGCCAGAGGCGCATCGGACAGTGAACAATGCCTGTCCAGTGCGGCACCGGACTGTCCCGTGCCACAAGAAGACAAAGCTCCAACGGTCGATTACGCCTGAACCCTAGCGGTTGGGTGACGTGGCTGGCGCACCGGATAGTGTCTGGTGGCGCACAGGACTGTCCGGTGCGCCCATCGACAGTAGCCCAACCCAACGGTTGTTTGGTGGTTGAGGGCTATAAATACCCCTCAACCACCTCCACTCCAACCATCCAAGCATTCATCACACTTCATTCAATACAAGAGCAAAGTGCAACACTCCAAGACACAAATCAAAGCCACAGATCCAAAGTCCCCAATTCAATTCTAGTGCTTTAGGACTTGTGAGAGGATCGTTCTTGTGTTTCCTTGTTGCTTGGTTGGCTTTCTTCTTTCTCTCATTCTTATTCTCAAAACCTTGTAAGCGAAGCAAGAGACACCAATCGTGTGGTAGTCCTTGCGGGGTCTAAGTGACCCGGGAAATCAAGGAAGAAAGCTCACTCGGTCTAAGTGGCTGTTGGAGAGAGGGAAAGGGTTGAAAGAGACCCGGTCTTTGTGACCACCTAAATGAGGACTAGGTTCTTTAGAACCGAACCTCGGTAAAACAAATCACCATGTTCATCCGCTTTATTTCTTGGTTGATTTGTTTCCCCTCTCTCCTGGACTTGATATTTGTTCTAACGCTAACCCCGGCTTGTAGCGCATGTTTAAAGTTGTAAATTTCAGTTTCTGCCTATCCACCCCCTCTTGGCGACTTTCAATTGGTATCAGAGCCGGTACTTCATTTAGAGTCTAACAACTCGAAGTGATATCGGGAGGATCCGCCAAGAGGGAGATGGAAACCGGCGAGAAGGCCACAAGCCACGGGAAGGCTCCATCAAGAGAGTCCGGCGCCAAAGGAAGGGAGGAATCACCTCCCCACGTCAAGTCGCATCGGAGTGGCAACAAGAAGAAAAAGATGAAGAAGGTGGTCTACTACGAGACCGACTCTTCGTCGCCCTCCACCTCCGGCTTCGACGCCTCGTCCGTCACTTCTAGGCGCCATGAGCGCAAGAAGTTTAGTAAGATCCCCCTACGTTATCCCCACATTTCTAAACGCGCTCCTTTACTTTCTGTTCCATTAGGCAAACCACCATATTTTGATGGTGAAGATTATTGTATGTGGAGTGATAAAATGAGGCATCACCTAACCTCACTCCACGCAAGCATATGGGATATTGTTGAGTTTGGAGCGCAGGTACCTACCGTAGGGGACAAGGGCTACGACTCGGACGAGGTCGCCCAAATTCGACACTTTAACTCCCAAGCCACTACTATACTCCTCGCCTCTCTATATCGAGAGGAGTATAATAAAGTGCAAGGGTTAAAGAGCGCCAAGGAGATTTGGGATGTCCTAAAGACCGCACATGAAGGAGATGAGGTGACCAAGATCACCAAGCGGGAGACGATCGAGGGAGAGCTCGGTCGATTCGTCATCAACCAAGGAGAGGAGCCACAAGCAATGTACAACCGGCTCAAGACCTTGGTGAATCAAGTGCGCAACCTCAGGAGCACAAAATGGGATGACCATGAGATGGTCAAGGTTATTCTAAGATCTCTTGTTTTTCGCAATCCTACTCAAGTACAATTAATTCGTGGGGATCCTAGATACAAATTAATGTCTCCCGAGGAAGTGATAGGAAAGATTGTGAGCTTTGAACTATTGATCAAAGGCTCCAAACAAATTGTCGACTTGGAGCAAGGCGGCACCTCCACACCCGAGGTGCAACCCGTCGCATTCAAAGCGACAGAAGAGAAGAAAGAAGAGTCTACATCAAGTAGGCTTCCCATCGACGCCTCCAAGCTCGACAATGAGGAAATGGTGCTCATCATCAAGAGCTTCCACCAAATCCTCAAGCAAAGGAGAGGGAAGGACTACAAACCCCGCTCCAAAAGGGTGTGCTACAAATGTGGTAAGCCCGGTCATTTTATCGCTAAATGCCCTATGTCTAGTGATAGTGACAGGGACAATGACAAGAGGGGGAAGAAGAAGGAGAAGAAGAGGTACTACAAGAAGGGCGGCGATGCCCACGTTTGTCGGGAATGGGACTCCGACGAGAGCTCCACCGACGAGGATGCCGCCAACATCGACGTCAACAAGGGCCTCCTCTTCCCCAACATCGGCCACAAGTGCCTCATGGCAAAGGATGGCAAAAAGAAGAAGGTACAAGCTAGAACCGCCCCAAGTATACTACATCTAGTGATGAGGGTAGTTCTAGTGATGATGAAGATGATTTGCTTACACTTTTTGCCAACCTTAACATGCAACAAAAGGAAAAATTGAATGAATTAATAGGAGCTATTCATGAGAAGGATGAACTTTTGGATAGCCAAGAGGAATTCCTTATTAAGGAAAATAAAAAGCATGTTAAGGTGAAAAATGCTTATGCTCAGGAAGTACAGAAAAATGAAAACCTGACTAAAGAGCTTAGCATATGCCATGATTCAATTGCCAATCTTAGAAATGAAAATGTTAGTTTAATTGCTAAGATTGATAAATTGAATGAATCAATTTCTAGCTTTAAAACTGAAAATGCTAGTTTAATTGTCAAGGCTAAAGATTTAAATGTTTGCAGTGACTCTATTTACTGTCTTAGAGATGATAATGCCATATTACATGCTAAGATAGAAGAATTAAATGCTTGCAAACCCTCTACATCTAGTGTTGATCATGTTACTATTTGTACTAGATGTAGAGATGTTAATATTGATGCTATTCATGATCACCTTGCTTTAATTAAACAACAAAATGATCATATAGCTCAATTAACTGCTAAAATAAATGAACATGAAATTAATAATGAAAAATTTAAACTTGCTAGAAGCATGATCTATAATGGGAGACGCCCTGGCATTAAGGATGGCATTGGTTTCCAACAGGGAAGCAATGTCAAGCTTAATGCCCCTAAGAAATTGTCTAACTTTGTTAAGGGCAAAGCTCCCATGGTTCAGGATAATGAGGGCTATGTTTTATATCCTGTTAATTATCCTGAACACAAAATTAGGAGAATTCTTGCTAAGAAGTATCATTTTGTTTCTCACCATGCATTTATGTATAAGAATGAGGCATCTAGCTCTAGGCATTCTACACATGTTAAAATGCCTAAAAAGAAAACACCTACCACATCAAATGAGCCTAACATTTCATTTAAGACTTTTGATGCTTCTTATGTGCTTACTAACAAATCAGGCAAAGTAGTTGCCAAATATGTTAGGGGCAAACATAAGGGCTCTAAGACTTGTGTTTGGGTACCCAAGGTGCTTGTTTTTAACATCAAAGGACCCAAGACTGTTTGGGTACCAAAGAACAAGGCCTAAATTGTTTTACAGGTTTATGCATCCGAAGGCTCAAGTTGGATAATTGATAGCGGATGCACAAACCACATGACAGGGGATAAGAGAATGTTCTCCTCCTACGAGAAAAATGAAGATCCCCAAAGAGCTATCACATTCGGGGATGAAAATCAAGGTTTGGTCAAAGGACTTGGTAAAATTTCTATATCACTTGACCATTCCATTTCCAATATTTTTCTTGTTGATTCTTTAGATTACAACTTGCTTTCAGTTTCTCAATTATGCAAAATGGGCTACAACTATCTTTTTACAGATATAGGTGTTAGTGTCTTTAGAAGAAGTGATGATTCAGTAGCATTTAAGGGAGTATTAGAGGGTCAGCTATACTTAGTTGATTTTAACAAAGTTGAACTCTCTACTTGCTTAATTGCTAAGACTAATATGGGTTGGCTTTGGCATCGCCGACTAGCCCATGTTGGGATGAAGAATCTTCACAAGCTTCTAAAGGGAGAACACATTTTAGGACTAACAAATGTTCATTTTGAGAAAGATAGGATTTGTAGCGCATGTCAAGCAGGAAAGCAAGTTAGCACCCATCATCCACACAAGAACATCATGATGACTGATAGGCCGCTCGAACTTCTCCACATGGATTTATTCGGCCCGATAGCTTATATAAGCATCGGCGGGAGTAAGTACTGTCTAGTTATTGTGGATGATTATTCTCTCTTCACTTGGGTATTCTTTTTGTAGGAAAAATCTCAAACCCAAGAGACTTTAAAGGGATTCTTGAGACGGGCTCAAAATGAATTTGGATTAAGGATCAAGAAAATAAGAAGCAATAATGGGGACAGAGTTCAAGAACTCACAAATAGAAGGTTTTCTTAAGGACGAGGGCATCAAGCATGAGTTCTCTTCTCTCTACACACCTCAAGAAAACAGTGTAGTGGAGAGGAAGAATAGAACTCTATTGGACATGGCGAGGACCATGCTTGATGAGTACAAGACTCCGGACCGGTTTTGTGCTGAGGTGATTAACACCGCCTGCTACTCCATCAACTAGCTCTACCTTCACCGAATGCAAGAAGACATCATACGAACTACTCACCGGTAAAAAGCCCAATGTTTCATATTTTAGAGTCTTTGGTAGCAAATGTTTTATTCTTATCAAAAGAGGTAAAAAAATCTAAATTTGCTCCTAAGGCTGTAGAAGGCTTTTTACTAGGATATGATTCAAACACAAGGGCATATAGAGTCTTCAACAAATCCACTGGATTAGTTGAGGTTTATTGTGACATTGTGTTTGATGAGACTAATGGCTCCTAAGTGGAGCAAGTTGATCTTGATGAACTAGATGATGAAGAGGCTCCGTGCGTCGAGCTAAGGAACATATCCATTGGGGATGTGTGTCCTAAGGAATCCGAAGAGCCCACACAAGCACAACATCAACCGTCATCTTTGAAAGGGAAATGTGCCCTTGGGCCATTTCTAGTATATTTTGGTGATTAAGTGCCCAACACATATTGAGTGAGTAATTATATGTCAAATGATGGATGAAGTGCAAATCAACAAGAAGGTATGGTTCTAGACTTAGTACATTGGTTTTTGTGTACTAATATATTTGTCTAAATGCTAGAATCAGGAAAAGAAAAGGATTGGAAAAGAGTTGGCTGTGTACAGCCAACTGCTGCTCAGTTTGTGTGCACCGGACAGTGTCCGGTGCACCAGGCTGGACTCTGGCGAACTTGCCACTCTCAGGAAACTGTGGCAGCGTACGGCTATAATTCACCGGACTGTCCGGTGGAACACCGGACTGTCCGGTGAGCCAACGGCCGCCAGCGCAACGGTCGGCCGCGCAATCCGCGCGCGATGCGTGGCCCCAGCCAACGGTCGGCTAGGGGCACCGGACTGTCCGGTGTGCACCAGACAATGTCCGGTGCGCCAACCAGCCCAAAGATCCAACGGTCGGCTGCGCCAGGAATGGAAGGAGATCCGCACCGGACATGCTACATTGACTGTCCGGTGGTGCAGCGGACTGTTCGGTGGTGCACCGGACTGTCCGGTGCACCACCCGACAGAAGGCAAGAATTGCCTTCCAAGAATGCTTCCAACGGCTCCTAGCTGCCTTGGGGCTATAAAAGGGACCCCTAGGCGCATGGAGGAGACACCCAAGCATACTTTGAGCATTCTAAATCTTCCGCACTCCGTCTCCGCGCACTTGATTGACTTTCTTAGTGATTTGAGCTCCGTTCTAGTGGTGAACTTGTTGCGATTCATTCGAGCTCAAGTCTTGGCTGTGTGTGTGCGTATTGCTGCTGATTTGTGTGTGTGCTTCCCTCCCTTACTCTAGTGCTTTCACTTTAATCTTTGTTGTAAGGGCGAGAGACTCCAAGTTGTGGAGATTCCTCGCAAACGGGAAAGAGTATAAGAAAGAAAACAACCATGGTATTCAAGTGGATCATTGGATCACTTGAAAGGGGTTGAGTGCAACCCTCGTCCATTGGGACGCCACAACGTGGAGTAGGCAAGTGTTATACTTGGCCAAACCACGGGATAGATCATCATGTCTCTTGTGCTTGTTTTCTTTGTGACCATTGTGTTTCACAAGAGCTCGGTCCTTAGCCACTTAATTCCATTGTGCTAACACTTAACCAAGTTTTGTGGCTATAAGTTTAAGTTTTTATAGGATCATCTATTCACCCCCCTCTAGGTGCTCTCAATTGGTACCAGAGCCGTTCTCTTCACGAAAGGGACTAATCGCCCGAAGGGATGGATCCTAATGGAAAGGGGATGGTGGTCAACAACAAAGAGAAGGAGTCCTTCCTCAATGAGCCAAGGGACGACAAGCCCACTGACCCTGGCTCAAGTCATAAGAAGAAGGACAGGAAGAAGAAGAGGCGCATTGAGAAGATCGTCTACTACGACAGCGACGAGTCTTCCTCTTCCCCAAGAGACGACGATGACGAGAAAAAGAAACCGGTTAATTCACACTTTTCTTTTGATTATTCTCGTATTCCGGTTAACTCCAATGCTCATTTATTTTCAATTCCACTTGGGAAACCTCCACACTTTGATGGAGAAGACTACTCATTTTGGAGTCACAAAATGCGTAGTCACATATTCTCTCTCCATCCAAGTATTTGGGAGATTGTTGAAAATAGAATGCTTTTGATAGTACTGACAACCCCGTTTTCATTAATGAGCAAATCCATAAAAATGCACAAGCTACCACTGTTTTGCTAGCATCCTTGTGCAAGGATGAGTACCACAAGGTGAGCGGCTTGGATAACACCAAGAAAATTTGGGATACCCTCAAGATTTCTCATGAGGGGAATGATGCCACCATGATCACCAAGATGGAGTTGGTGGAAGGCGAACTGGGAAGGTTCGCAATGATCAGGGGGGAGGAGCCAACCCAAACGTACAACAGGCGCAAAACCCTGGTTAACAAGATCAGGAGCTATGGAAGCACGAGATGGACGGACCATGACGTCGTCCGACTTATGCTCAGGTCCTTCACTGTACTTGATCCTCATCTTGTGAACTCTATCCGTGAAAATCATAGGTACACCAAGATGACGCCCGAGGAAATACTCAGAAAGTTCGTAAGCGGGCGTATGATGATCAAGGAAGCAAGATACGTTGATGAGGCATTGAATGGTCCAATGCCCATCTACGAGCCTCAAAGAGTTGCTCTCAAAGCAACAAGTAGCAGGGAGGCGCTACCTAGCAAGGTGGCGCAAGTTGAGGCGGCCGGGCTAAACGAGGATGAAATGGCCCTCATTATCAAGTGCTTCAAGACTGCATTGAAGGGACGCAAGGAGTACTCAAACAAGAACAAGGCAAAAGGAAAGCGTTCCGGCTTCAAGTGCGGTAAGACAGGTCATTTTATTGCTCAATGTCCCGATAATGAAAATGACCAGGAAGACGAAAGACATGGGAAGAGGGAGAAAAATAAGGCCTACAAGAAGGCGAAGGGCGAGGCGCACCTTGGCAAAGAGTGGGACTCGGATTGTTCTTCGTCCGACTCCGACAACGAAGGACTCGCCGCCTCAACCTTCAACAAATCGTCGCTCTTCCCCAATGAGCGCCATACTTGCCTAATGGCAAAGGAGAAGAAGGTAACGCTCAATAAACTCCTAAGTACTCTACTTCTAGTGATGAGGACTCTAGTGATGATGAAGTAGATTACACTAGCTTGTTCAAAAGATTAGATAGAGCTAAAGTAGAAAAGATTAATTAGTTGATTGATGCATTGAATGAAAAAGATAGACTACTAGAGAGGCAAGAGGACATTTTGTATGAGGAACATGACAAATTTGTTAGTGTTCAAAAGTCTCTTGCCTTAGAGATTAAAAAGAATGAATTACTAGCTTCTGAGGTATCTATTTGCAATGAATCTATTTCTAGCTTGAAGATCTTAAATGATGAATTAAATGCTAAGCTAGAAGTAGTAAATAAACCTAGTTCTTGTGTAGAGCATGTTGTGATTTGTAATAGGTGTAAGGACTTCAATGTTGATGCATGTGTTGAGCACCTTACTTCTATTACTAAACTTAATGATGAAGTGGCAAGTCTTAATGCCCAACTTAAGACTTGCAAAAATGACTTTGATATATCAAAATTTGCTAGGGATGCCTACACCATTGGTAGACATCCCTCAATTAAGGATGGGCTTGGCTTTCGAAGGGAAGCCAAGAACTTAACAAGTCAAAGGGCTCCCATTCTCAACAAGGAGAAAGGGAAGGCTCCTATGGCTAGTAGTAGTCAAAATAATCATGCATTTATTTATGATAGAAAATTTTCTAGGAACACTCATTATAATAGGAGTTATAATGCTTATGATTCACATGCCATGATTGTTTCAAGTTCTTCCTTTGTGCATAGTAGAAATATGCCTAGAAATAATGTTGTTCATCATGTGCCTAGAAAAATGCAAAATGAATTTGCTACTGTTTTTCATGCCCGCAACACTGATTTTGTACTCTCATGTAAAAATAAGAAAGTGGTTGCTAGGAAATTGGGGGCCAAATGCATGGGAGACAAGACTTGCATTTGAGTCCCTAAGGCTATTGTTACTAACCTTGTAGGACCCAACAAGAGTTGGGTACCTAAAACCCAAGCCTAATTTATCTTGCAGGTTTATGCATCCAGGGGCTCAAGCTGGATTATCGATAGCGGATGCACAAACCACATGACGGGGGAGAAGATGTTCACCTCCTACGTCAAGAACAAAGATTCCCAAGATTCGATCATCTTTGGAGACGGGGATCAAGGCAAGGTTAAAGGACTAGGAAAAATAGCTATTTCATCCGAGCATTCCATATCTAATATGTTCTTAGTTGAATCGCTCAGGTATAACTTGTTGTCCGTTAGTCAACTATGTAATATGGGTTACAATTGCTTATTTACCAATGTAGATGTGTCTGTCTTTAGAAGGAGTGATGGTTCATTAGCTTTTAAGGGTGTACTAGACGACAAACTCTATTTAGTTGATTTTTCGAAGGAGGAGGCTATTCTAGATGCATGCTTAATCGCTAAGACTAGCATGGGCTGGCTGTGGCATCGCCGTCTAGCACATGTTGGGATGAAGAACCTTCATAAACTTCTAAAGGGAGAACATGTGTTAGGTCTAACCAATGTAACTTTCGAAAAAGATAGACCTTATGCAGCTTGTCAAGCAGGTAAACAGGTGGGAATTCTCATCATAGCAAGAATGTGATGACCACATCAAGACCTTTGGAGCTACTTCACATGGACCTCTTCGGACCCGTCGCCTACCTCAGCATCGGGGGAAGTAAGTATGGTCTTGTTATTGTTGATGATTTTTCCCGCTTCACTTGGGTATTCTTTTTACAGGATAAAACAGAAACCCAAGGGACCCTAAAGCGCTTCCTAAGGAGAGCTCAAAACGAATTTGAGCTCAAGGTGAAAAAGATAAGGAGCGACAATGGGTCCGAGTTCAAGAATCTTCAAGTGGAGGAGTACTTTGAGGAGGAAGGAATCAAGCACGAGTTCTCCGCTCCCTACACACCACAACAAAACGGTGTAGTAGAGAGGAAGAACATGACGCTTATAGACATGGCGAGGACGATGCTTGGTGAATTCAAGACACCCGAACGGTTTTGGTCGGAAGCTGTGAACACAGCTTGCCACGCCATAAACCGAGTATACCTTCATCGCCTCCTCAAGAAGACGTCGTATGAACTTCTAACTGGTAACAAACCCAACGTTTCATATTTTCGTGTATTTGGGAGTAAATGTTACATTCTAGTGAAGAAAGGTAGGAATTCCAAATTTGCTCCCAAAGCTATAGAAGGGTTTTTGTTAGGTTATGACTCAAATACAAAGGCGTATAGGGTCTTCAACAAATCATCGGGTTTGGTTGAAGTCTCTAGCGACGTTGTATTTGATGAGACTAATGGCTCTCCAAGAGAGCAATTTGATCTTGATGATGTAGATGAAGATGATGTTCCAACGGCCGCAATACACACCATGGTGATTGGAGATGTGCGACCACAGGAACAAAAAGAGCAAGATCAACCTTCTTCCTCAACAATGGTGCACCCCCAACTCAAGATGATGAACAGGTTCCTCAAGATGAGACGTGTGATCAAGGGGGAGCACAATATGATCAAGTTATGGAGGAAGAAGCACCACAGGCCCCTCCAACTCAAGTCCGAGCGACGATTCAAAGGAATCATCCCATCGACCAGATTTTGGGTGATATAAGCAAGGGAGCAACTACTCGCTCTAGATTAGCTATTTTTTGTGAGCATTACTCGTTTGTCTCTTCTATTGAGCCTTTCAGGGTAGAAGAGGGCTTGCTAGATCCGGACTGGGTGTTGGCCATGCAGGAAGAGCTCAATAACTTCAAGCGAAATGAAGTTTGGACACTGGTGCCACGTCCAAAGCAAAATGTTTTGGGAACCAAGTGGGTGTTCCGCAACAAGCAAGACGAGCACGGAGTAGTGAAAAGAAACAAGGCTCGACTTGTGGGAAAAGGTTATGCCCAAGTCGCAGGTTTGGATTTTGAGGGGACTTTTGCTCCTGTGGCTAGGCTAGAGTCTATTCGCATTTTGTTAGCCTATGCCGCTCACCATTCTTTCAGGTTGTTTCAAATGGACGTGAAGAGCGCTTTCCTCAATGGGCCAATCAAGGAGGAGGTGTATGTGGAACAACCCCCTGGCTTTGAGGATGAACGGTACCCCGACCACGTGTGTAAGCTCTCTAAGGCGCTCTATGGACTTAAGCAAGCCCCAAGAGCATGGTATGAATGCCTTAGAGATTTTCTAATTGCTAATACTTTCAAGGTTGGGAAAGCTGATCCAACTCTTTTCACTAAGACTTGTGATGGTGATCTATTTGTATGTCAAATTTATGTCGATGACATAATATTTGGTTCTACTAACCAAAAGTCTTGTGAAGAGTTTAGCAGGGTGATGACTCAGAAATTTGAGATGTCGATGATGGGCGAGTTAAACTACTTCCTTGGGTTCCAAGTGAAGCAACTCAACGATGGCACCTTCATCTTCCAAACGAAGTACACTCAAGATCTTCTCAAGCGGTTTGGGATGAAGGACGCCAAGCCCGCGAAGACAACTATGGGAACTGACGGACATGTCGACCTCAATAAAGGAGGTAAGTCCGTTGATCAAAAGGCATACCAGTCTATGATAGGTTCTTTGCTTTATTTTTGTGCTAGTAGACCGGATATTATGATAAGCGTATACATGTGTGCTAGATTTCAATCCGACCCAAGGGAGTGTCACCTTGTGGCCGTTAAGCGAATACTTAGATATTTAGTTGCTACGCCTTGCTTTGGGATCTGGTATCCAAAGGGGTCAACCTTTGACTTGATTGGATACTCAGACTCCGATTATGCTGGATGTAAGGTTGATAGGAAGAGTACATCAGGGACGTGCCAATTCCTAGGAAGGTCTCTGGTGTCTTGGAGTTCTAAGAAACAAACTTCTGTTGCCCTATCCACCGCTGAGGCCGAGTATGTTGCAGCAGGACAGTGTTACGCGCAACTACTTTGGATGAGGCAAACCCTCCGGGACTTTGGCTACAATCTAAGCAAAGTCCCACTCCTATGTGATAATGAGAGTGCAATCCGCATGGCGGACAATCCTGTTGAACACAGCCACACAAAGCACATAGACATCCGGCATCACTTTTTGAGAGACCGCCAGCAAAAGGGAGATATCGAAGTGTTTTATGTTAGCACCGAGAACCAGCTAGCCGATATCTTTACCAAGCCTTTAGATGAGAAGACCTTTTGCAGGCTGCGTAGTGAGCTAAATGTCTTAGATTCGCATAACTTGGATTGATCTATAGCATACATGTGTTTTATGTCTTTGATCATGTTCCTTCATGCATATTATTGCTTACTTATGGTGATCAAGTTGTGCGAGCAATCCCCGGACATCAAAAGTCCATGTGTGAGTGATGCACATATTTAGGGGGAGATGTGCTACAACTTGACCCTTTGAAACTAACCGTGTGCTTGAGTTTACTCAATCTAGTCTCAAAGGTGGATTGAAAGGGAAAGGTGAACTTGGATCATGCAAGACTTCCACTGCACTCCGATGAGAGGGTAATTTATTCCAAGTTCATCTCCATACTCTTATTGCCTTTTTTTACTCGTAATTGACGATTTTGGTGAGGCAATGGGGTTTAAGGGCCAAGATTGATCCCGTTTTGGTGCTTAATGCCAAAGGGGGAGAAAATAAGGCCAAAGCAAATGGATCAGTTACCACTTGTGAAATTTTTGAAAAAGAGTAGAGTAGGACTTTTGATTTGTCAAAATACTCTTACTATCAAAATTTGGTCTCTTGTGGGGAGAATGGTTGATTATGGGAAAAAGGGGGAGTTTTTGGCTCTTGATCATTTTTACTCTTGGATTATCTCTCCTTGTGTCTAAACATGTGTGGTTAACTTAGAGATAGGAAAATGAATTTGATTTGCAAAAACAAACCAAGTGGTGGCGAAGAACGATCCAAATATGTCAAATCTTGTCAAAGACTATTTTTGTTCTAAATTGCATTGATGTTGCACTTCTATTTGTTGCTTTTTGATGTGTTGGCATAAATCACCAAAAAGGGGGAGATTGAAAGGGAAATGTGCCCTTGGGCCATTTCTAGTATATTTTGGTGATTAAGTGCCCAACACATATTGAGTGAGTAATTATATGCCAAATGATGAATGAAGTGCAAATCAACAAGAAGGTATGGTTCTAGACTTAGTATATTGGTTTTTGTGTACTAATATATTTGTCTAAGTGCTAGAATCATGAAAAGAAAAGGATTGGAAAAGAGTTGGCTCTGTACAGCAACCTATTGCTCAGTCTGGGTGCACCGGACTGTCCGGTGGTGCACCGGACAGTGTCCAGTGGTGCACCGGACAGTGTCCGGTGCGCCAGGCTGGACTCCGGCGAACTTGCCACTCTCGGGAAACTGTGGCGGCGTACGGCTATAATTCACCGGACTGTCCGGTGGTACACCGGACTGTCCGGTGAGCCAACGGCCGCCAGCGCAACGGCCGGCTGCGCAATCCGCGCGCGACGCGTGGCCCCAGCCAACGGTCGGCTGGGTGCACCGGACTGTCCGGTGCGCCAACTAGCCCGAAGATCCAACGGTCAGCTGCACCACGAATGGATGGAGATCCACACCGGACATGCTACAGTGGCTGTCCGGTGCGCCACCCGACAGAAGGCAAGAATTGCCTTCCAAGAATGCTTCCAACGGCTCCTAGCTGCCTTGGGGCTATAAAAGGGACCCCTAGGCGCATGGAGGAGACACCCAAGCATACTTTGAGCATTCTAAATCTTCCACACTCCGTCTCCGCGCACTTGATTGACTTTCTTAGTGATTTGAGCTCCGTTCTAGTGGTGAACTTGTTGCGATTCATTCGAGCTCAAGTCTTGGCTGTGTGTGTATTGCTGCTGATTTGTGTGTGTGCTTCCCTCCCTTACTCTAGTGCTTTCACTTTAATCTTTGTTGTAAGGGCGAGAGACTCCAAGTTGTGGAGATTCCTCGCAAACGGGAAAGAGTATAAGAAAGAAAACAACCGTGGTATTCAAGTGGATCATTGGATCACTTGAAAGGGGTTGAGTGCAACCCTCGTCCATTGGGACGCCACAACGTGGAGTAGGCAAGTGTTATACTTGGCCGAACCACGGGATAAATCATCGTGTCTCTTGTGCTTGTTTTCTTTGTGACCATTGTGTTTCATAAGAGCTCGGTCCTTAGCTACTTAATTCCATTGTGCTAACACTTAACCAAGTTTTGTGGCTATAAGTTTAAGTTTTTACAGGATCACCTATTCACCCCACCCTCTAGGTGCTCTCAATCTTCCATGCAAGTATCTCCACCAACTCAAGATGATGAGGATCAAGAGGATAAGCCACCTCAAGAGGAAGACAATGATCAAGGGGGAGATCAAGTCAATAAGGACAAGGAAGATGAGCAAGAGATTCAGGGTCAAAGACCGCCACACCGAAGAGTCCACCAAGCGATTTAAAGAGATCACCCCGTTAACTCCATCCTCGGTGATATTCATAAGGGGGTAACAACTCGATCTCGAGTCGCTCATTTTTGTGAACATTACTCTTTTGTGTCCTCTATTGAGCCAAACAGGGTGGAGGATGCACTAAGAGATTTGGATTGGGTGCTGGCAATGCAAGAGGAGCTCAACAACTTCACGTGGAATGAGGTATGGCATTTAGTTCCACGTCCTAATCAAAATATTGTAGGTACCAAATGGGTATTCCACAACAAGCAAGATGAGCATGGCGTGGTGACAAGGAACAAAGCCCGACTTGTGGCGAAGGGTTATTCACAAGTCGAAGGTTTGGACTTTGGTGAAACTTATGCACCCGTATCTAGGCTTGAATCAATTCGCATATTACTTGCCTATGCTACTTACCATGGTTTTAAGCTTTATCAAATGGACGTGAAAAGTGCCTTCCTCAATGGACCAATAAAGGAATAGGTCTATGTTGAGCAACCTCCCGACTTTGAAGATAGTGAGTACCCTAACCATGTATACAAACTCTCAAAGGCGCTTTATGGGTCAAGCAAGCCCCAAGAGCATGGTATGAATGCCTAAGAGATTTCCTTATCACAAATGGCTTCAAAGTCGGAAAAGCCGATCCTACACTCTTTACTAAAACCATTGCAAAAGATTTGTTTTATGCCAAATTTATGTTGATGATATCATATTTGGGTCTACTAACAAATCCACTTGTGAAGAGTTTAGTAGGATCATGATACAGAAATTCGAGATGTCAATGATGGGGGAGTTGAAGTATTTTCTAGGATTTCAAGTCAAGCAACTCCAAGACGGCACCTTCATCAGCCAAAGAAAGTACATTCAAGACATACTCAACAAGTTTGGAATGAAGGATTCCAAGCCCATCAAGACACCCATGGAAACAAATGAGCATCTCGACCTCGACACGGGAGGTAAATTCGTAGATCAAAAGGTATATCGGTCGATGATAGGATCTTTACTCTATTTATGTGCATCTCGACCGGATATTATGCTTTCCGTATGCATGAGTGCAAGGTTCCAAGCTGATCCTAAGGAAGTTCACCTTAGGGTCGTGAAAAGAATCATGAGATATTTAGTTTATACTCCTAAGTTTGGACTTTGGTACCCCAAGGGATCCACTTTTGATTTAATAGGATATTCAGATGCTGATTGGACAGGGTGTAAAATTGATAGGAAGAGCACATCAGGGACTTGTAAGTTTCTGGGAAGATCCCTGGTGTCTTGGGCTTCGAAGAAACAAAACTCGGTAGCTCTTTCTACTGTCGAAGCCGAGTATATTGCCACAGGCCATTGTTGTGCGCAATTACTTTGGATGAGGCAAACCCTCAGGGACTATGGCTACAAATTGAGCAAAGTCCCTCTCCTATGTGACAATGAGAGTGCAATCTGCATGGCGGATAATCCTGTTGAACACAGTCGCACTAAGCACATAGACATTCGGTGTCACTTTTTGAGGGATCACCAACAAAGGGGGGATATCGAGATAGCTTATGTTAGCACCAAAGAACAATTAGCCGATATCTTCACCAAACCATTGGATGAGAAAACATTTAGCAAACTTAGGAATGAGCTAAATATACTTGATTCTCAGAATTTTGATTGAAACATTGCACATATAGCTCATTTATATACCTTTGATCATATCTCTTTCATGACTATGACTAATGTGTTTTCAAGTGTAATTCTATGCTAAGTCGTAGATTGAAAGGGAAATGGAGTCTTCGGCGAAGACAAGGCTTCCACTCCACTCTCACGGTCTCATTTACCCTTCGCCGTCACTTCGCATCACTCTCCAAATTGGTATAATCTTCACTCATATTTCTTGTACCAATAGGAGAGATAATAAAAAGGGCTCACAAAGTCTCCGTTTTTGGCGATTAATGCTAAAGGGGGAGAAAGTATTAGCCCAAAGCAAAAGGACCGCACCACCACCTTTCGAAAATTTTTAAGTGATATATTTCAAATTGGTATGTTTACCTTCAATTGGTATATTTTCAAAATTAGCATCTCAATATGTTTCCAATTGGTAAAACCCTCTTGAAAACTATGAGGAGAATTTCATTCAGGGGGAGTTTTGTTCAAGTCAAAGGAAAAGCATTTGAAACATGGGGAGAAATTTTCAAATCTTGAAAATGTTTCTCGCAATCTTATTCATATACCTTTGACTATTTGCAAAAAGACTTTGAAAAGCTTTTCCAAAAGAATTTGCAAAAACAAAACAAGTGGTGCAAGTTTGGTCCAAAATGTTAAATAAAAGAAAGCAATCCATGCATATCTAGTGAAACTATAAATTGGTTTAATTCCAAGTAACCTATGCACTTACCTTATGCAAACTAATTCAATTCTGCACTTATACATTTGCTTTGGTTTGTGTTGGCATCAATCACTAAAAAGGCGGAGATTGAAAGGGAAATAGGGTTTAACCTTTTCCTATAAATAATTTTGGTGGTTGAATGCCCAACACAAATATTGGACTAACTAGTTTGCTCTAGATTATATATTCTACAGGTGCATAAAGGTTCAACACAAACCAATAAAAGAACAAAGTTAGGGTTCAAATTTAAAAGGAGCAAGAAACCGAGTGTGCCCTGGTCTGGCGCACCGGACTGTCCGGTGTGCCATCGGACAGTGTCCGGTGCACCAGGACCGTACAACGTCCAACTCTCAACTCTCGGGTTTCTTAGGCCACGCTCCGCTATAATTCACCGACTGTCTAGTGTGCCACCAGACTGTCCGGTGCACCAGCGGAGCAACTGCTCCTTCGCACAACGGTCGACTGTAAAAGCCGCTGACTTCGTGAACAGTGAAGAACAGTGCACGCAGAAGTCAGACCAGTCGCCAGAGGCGCACCAGACAGTGAACAGTGCCTGTCCAGTGCGGCACCGGACTGTCCGGTGCCACAAGAAGACAAAGCTCCAACGGTCGACTGCGCCCGATCCCTAACGGCTGGGTGACGTGGCTGTCGCACCGAACTGTCTGGTGCGCCCATCGACAGCAGCCCAACCTCAACAGTTGTTTGGTGGTTGAGGGCTATAAATACCCCTCAACCACCTCCACTCCAACCATCCAAGCATTCATCACACTTCATTCAATACAAGAGCAAAGTGCAACACTCCAAGACACAAATCAAAGCCACAGATCCAATCAAAGTCCCAATTCAATTCTAGTGCTTTAGGACTTGTGAGAGGATCGTTCTTGTGTTTTCTTGTTGCTCTTGTTGCTTGGTTGGCTTTCTTCTTTCTCTCATTCTTATTCTCAAAACCTTGTAAGCTAAGCAAGAGACACCAATCGTGTGGTGGTCCGTGCGGGGTCTAAGTGACCCGGGAAATCAAGGAAGAAAGCTCACTCGGTCTAAGTGACCGTTTGAGAGAGGGAAAGGGTTGAAAGAGACCCGATCTTTGTGACCACCTCAATGGGGACTAGGTTCTTTAGAACCGAACCTCGGTAAAACAAATCACCATGTTCATTCGCTTTATTTCTTGGTTGGTTTGTTTTCCCCTCTCTCCCGGACTTGATATTTGTTCTAACGCTAACCCCGACTTGTAGCGCGTGTTTAAAGTTGTAAATTTTAGTTTCCGCCTATCCACCCTCTCTAGGCAAGTTTCACTTAGCCTTTGCATAATTCATTTTTAGATTCCACAATTCTGAGTTTGTGTCCTAGGTCAAGCCTAGTTACTAGTTTAGATTGTTGTTGGTTCATTTTTTGTAACCCAACTCGCTGCCACCCACATATTCCACCCTATGAATATCTCTTATGGTATTCTTTCGAAACTCATTTTAGCCTAAGAATTAAATCCTGAGCTTGTGAAAATGTCTCATCCTTCACCCCATGAAAAACAACCAAGAGTAGCAAGAAAAGTCATCAACAATTACTAAAGCATACCACTTCCCCCAAGAGAGCAAGCATGAGCTAGAACAATTATGTCCATGTGTAACAACTCATTGGGTTGCTGATCATCATCTTGGTGACCCAGGTATGTGAAGTAGCAACCATCTTCCTATTATGACAAGGGTGATATACAAGATCTTTCTCATATTTTAACTTTAGCAATCCTTGAATGAGATGAAGTGTACTTAACCTAACCAAAAGACCAAAGCTCAAGTGGCCAAACCTCCTATGCTACTTCCAATTTCAGAGGAAGATCCAGCCACAGGACATCAAGAAGGGACAAAATACTTAGAGAAATCACACAAAACTTACCCAAATAGAGAAATTTGGCAAAAAAGATCTCCTTGAGAGTCTAAAACATGAGACAAGCCCTTCTTGAAGCGCACTTCAAAATCGTTCACAAGAAGTTGCAAAAGAGAGAGAAAATTAAAATGCAAGTTCAAAACCAATGTAACATCCTTGATAACAAAGTTCTTATTAGCCCAAATGGTGCCCCAAGAGATAACCTTACATCTACTATTGTCCCCAAAAGTGATGTACTCATTTCCAGTCACAGGGTCGAGATTGAGAACCATTTAGTTTTTTTGGCCATGTGGTGCGAACAGTCGGAATCCATAAGTCATATATTCTCCAAACCTCTATTTTGTTTTGGTAGAAGGACATGGAATGATCAAATGGAACATCGCTAGAGTTAGTAAACTATGAAGGATACCAATATTTTGATGTTCACCCCTAGAAAGCATCATAAAAATACCAAACATCCCCGCTCCCTTAGGGGGTACCGAGCTTCGTAGGAAGGAAATCATGGTCTGCTAGAGCTATGGGACAAAAAATGACTACCACGAGGTCCTTGGCCATATTGCCATTACTAGCACACTTTTAGGCTCGACCACTGTGTCCATCATGTGACCTTGTTGCTTGAGGCATAACACCATGAGGTAAAGTACATGTAGGCCTAACAACATGCCTTTGAACCTGATGATCATGTATACTATGGGGACAGAGGTAAATGTTTATGCCATTCACCTCAAACATGATGACCATTGCATGTATCTCTTCTCCTAAAAAATCATCCAAGTGACCATCCCTTTGGCAAAACTTAGAGTGGTACCTCACCTTTCTCCTAGGTGGTGTTCTCTAGTGGGTATGTGAAATTGCCTTTTGAGGTATTAAGGACCTAGCTGTCATCTAGAAGGGGGTGAATTGGCATTAATAAAAACTTGAACACTGTAGAACTTTCTTATTTTACTCGAAGAGTCTTATGTAGTGGAATAATGTCCTTGTCCCAAAAGAGAACCTGTACTTCATAGGAAACTTATACCAAATATAAGAATAGAAGTGTAATTGAGAAATAAAGGAGGGAGACAAGACAAATTGATTTTTTTCGTGGTTCCACCAAACCTCAAATGCTTGCCTACATCCATGTTGGAGTTAGCCAACCTGGCTTGGACTCTATTTCAACTCCTTCCTCCCTTTGCTCAAGTTTATCACCAAGGTGATAAACCGAGAGTACCACTATCTCGGTGTGATATCCTGGCCCCTGGGATGGTGATGTCCTGGCCCAAGGCTTAATAGAATTAATAGCGTATCCATACCAACAAGGTGCATCTTCTTTTTCGGAAGCCTATCTCGAAAGAACCTCTAAGTTAAACGTGCTTAGCTTGGAGCAATTTGGGATGGGTGATCGACCGGGAAGTTTTCTCGAGTGCGCATGAGTGAGGACAAAGTGTGCACAAAAGACCCGTGTTAGTCTGTGGGGACAATATATGATCCTAGAGAGCTGCCAGGAGTAAGTACCGCCGGTCCAGGGATTGGACAGGGTGTTACACTCGATGTTGAGTTACTGAAAGGGAAATGTGCCTTTGGGCCATTTCTATAATGTTTTGGTGATTAAGTGTCCAACACATATTAAGTGAGTTGATTATGTGCCAAACAAGCAAGAAGTGCAAATCATGTAACAAGGTATGTTTCTAGACTTAGTACATTGTTTTGAGTACTAACGTAATTTGTCTAAGTGCTAGAAACAGAGAAAAGAAGAGAAGAAAAGGAATGCAAAAGACTTGGCTTGGTACAGCCAAATTCCAGCTCGGCTTGGCACACCGGACTGTCCGGTGGAGCACCGGACAGTGTCCGGTGCGCCAGGCCAGCCTCGGGTAAATAGACCACTCTCGGGAAAAATCGGCGGCGTACGGCTATAATTCACCGGATTGTCCGGTGGTGCACCGGACTGTCCGGTGAGCCAACGGCCGCCAGCGCAACGGTCGGCCGCGCAATCCGCGGGCGACGCGTGGCCCGCACCAACGGTCGGCAAGGGGCACCGGACTGTCCAGTGTGCACCGGATAGTGTTTGGTGCGCCAACTGGCTTGGCACTGCAACGGTCATCTGCGCCAAAATAGGAAGGAGATCCGCACCGGACCGTCTACAATGACTGTCCGGTGGTGCATTGGCCTTCCTTGTTGGCCTCCAACGGCTCCTAGCTGCCTTGGGGCTATAAAAGGGACCCCTAGGCGCATGGAGGAGTCACCCAAGCATTCACTAAGCATTCTAAGTCTCCCACTCTCCGTCTCCGCGCACTTAATCGATTGTGTTAGTGATTTGAGCTCCGTTCTAGTTGTGAACTCTTTGTGCTTCATTTTGAGCTCAAGTCTTGGCTTGTGTGCGTGTGTGTGCTGCGGATTTGTGTGTGTTGCTTCCCAACCTTACTCTTGTGCTTTCATTGTGATCTTTGTTGTAAGGGCGAGAGACTCCAACTTGTGGAGATTCCTCGCAAACGGGAAAAAGAGATAAGGAAGAAAAGTCGTGGTATTCAAGTTGATCATTGGATCACTTGAAAGGGGTTGAGTGCAACCCTCGTCCATTGGGACGCCACAACGTGGAAGTAGGCAAGTGTTACTTGGCCGAACCACGGGATAAAATCGCGTGTCTCTTGTGATTGTTCCTTCTTTGATTGTTTGTGTTCGCAAGAGCTCATCTCATTGACTTGATTAACTCGCACTAATATTTTTATAATCAAGGTTGTTGGAATTTAGTGTTGAATTCTACAGGATCACCTATTCACCCCCCCTCTAGGTGCTCTCAATTGGTATCAGAGTCGTTCTCTTCACGTAAGGGACTAATCGCCTGAAGAGTTGGATCCTAAGGGAAAGGGGATGGTGGTCAACGACAAGGAAAATGAGTCCTTCCTCAACGAGCCTAGAGACGACAAGCCAACCGACTTAGGCTCGAGTCATAAGAAAAGAGATGGAAAGAAGAAGAGGCGCATCAAGAAGATCATATACTACGACAGTGATGCCTCGTCTTCTTCACCACACGACGACGACTCTTCAAAGAAGAAAACGGTTAATCAAAATTATTCATTTGATTATTCCCGTATTCCTTTCAATTCCAGTGCTCATTTGCTTTCAATTCCTCTTGGTAAACCTCCACACTTTGATGGAGAGGACTACTCCTTGGAGTCACAAAATGCGTTGTCACTTATTTTCTCTCCATCCTAGTATTTGGGAGATAGTTGAAAATGGAATGCATTTTGACAGTACGGATAACCCTGTGTTTATTAATGAGCAAATTCATAAGAATGCACAAGCTACCACTGTTTTGCTAGCATCCTTGTGTAGGGATGAATACAACAAGGTGAGCGGCTTGGACAATGCCAAGCAAATTTGGGATACCCTCAAGATATCACATGAGGGAAACGACGCCACCATGATCACCAAGATGGAGTTGGCGGAAGGCAAGCTGGGAAGGTTTGCGATGATCAGGGGAGATGAACCAACACAAACATACAACAGACTCAAGACCCTGGTTAACAAAATTAGAAGTTATGGAAGCACAAGATGGACGGACCACGACGTCGTTCGACTAATGCTAAGGTCATTTACGGTAATTGACCCTCATCTTGTCAACCTTATTCGTGAGAATCCCAGGTACACCAAGATGACGCCCGAGGAGATTCTTGGGAAGTTTGTAAGCGAGCGCATGATGGTGAAGGAGGCTCAATATGTGGACGATGCTCTAAACGGTCCACTACCCGTCCACGAGCCTCAAACCATTGCCCTCAAAGCAACCAGCAACAGGGAGACGCTACCAAGCAAGGTGGCACAAGTGGAGGCCGCGGGCCTCAACGAAGATGAGATGGCGCTTATCATCAAGCGCTTCAAGACCGCATTGAAAGGACGCAAGAAGTACCCCAACAAGAACAAAGCAAGGGGAAAGCGCTCCTGCTTCAAATGCGGTAAGACTGGTCATTTCATAGCACAATGCCCCGATAATGATGATGACCAGGAACAAGAAAAGCATGGGAAGAGGGAGAAGAAGAAAGTCTACAAGAAGGCGAAGGGCAAGACGCACCTTAGTAAAGAATGGGATTCGGACTGCTCTTCATCTGACTCCGATGATGAAGGACTGGCAGCCTTGGCCTTCAACAAGTCTTCACTCTTCCCCAATGAACGCCACACCTGCCTTATGGCCAAGGAAAAGAAGGTGAGTGTTCGAGATTCCCCCAAGTACTCTACTTCTAGCGATGAGGATTATAGTGATCATGAAGTAGATTACTCTAGCTTGTTCAAAGGATTAGATAGAGCTAAAGTAGAAAAGATTAATGAACTAATTGATACTTTAAATGAAAAGGATAGACTTTTAGAAAAGCAAGAGGATATTTTGTATGAAGAGCATGATAAGTTTGTTAGTGTTCAAAAATCTCTTGCTCTAGAGATTAAAAGAAATGAAATGTTATCTTTTGAGTTATCTGCTTGCCATGAAACTATGTCTAGTTTAAAGAGTGTAAATGATGATTTAAATGCTAAGCTAGAGAAAGCAAATAAATCTAGTTCATGTGTACAACATGTTAGTATTTGTAATAGATGTAAGGATTTTGATGTTGATGCTTGTGATGAACACCTTATGTCTATTACTAAATTAAATGATGAGGTGGCAAGTCTTAATGCTCAACTTAAGGCTTGCAAAATTAATTTTGATCAATTAAAATTTGCTAGGGATGCCTACACCGTTGGTAGACACCCCTCTATTAAGGATGGACTGGGTTTTTGAAAGGAAACCAAGAACTTAACAAGCCAAAAGGCTCCCGTTCTCAACAAGGAGAAAGGGAAGGCCCCTATGGCTAGTAGTACTCAAAGGATTCATGCTTTCATTTATAATGATAGAAAATTTTCTAGGAATGCTCATTATAATAGGAGTTATGATCATGATTCCTTTAATTCACATGCTATGATTGTCTCTAGCTGTACTTTTGTGCATGGTAAGCCTAGGATAAATCATGTTGTGCATCATGTGCCTAGGAGAGTATGTAGTGAACCTTCTACTATTTACCATGCTTGCAATACTTCTTTTGCAATTCTTTGTAAGAATGAAAAAGTAGTTGATAGGAAGTTGGGATCCAAATGCAAGGGAGATAAGACTTGTATTTGGGTTCCAAAGGCTATTGTGACTAACCTTGTAGGACCCAACAAGAGTTGGGTACCTAAAACCCAAGTGTAAATTACCTTGCAGGTTTATGCATACGGGGGCTCAAGTTGGATTATCGACAGCGGATGCACAAACCACATGATGGGGGAGAAGAAGATGTTCACCTCCTACGTCAAGAACAAGGATTCCTAGGATTCGATCATCTTTGGAGATGGGAACCAAGGCAAGGTCAAAAGATTGGGAAAGATAGCCATTACATCCGAGCATTCTATCTCCAATGTGTTCTTAGTTGAATCGCTTGGGTACAACTTATTGTTTGTGAGTCAATTATGTAACATGGGTTATAATTGTCTATTTACAAATATAGATGTTTCTGTCTTTAGAAGGAGTGATGGTTCATTAGCGTTTAAGGGTGTATTAGACGACAAACTCTACTTAGTTGATTTTTCGAAAGAGGAGGTCGATCTAGATGCATGCTTAATAGCTAAGACTAGCATGGGCTGGCTGTGGCATCGCCGTCTAGCACATGTTGGGATGAAGAACCTTCATAAACTTCTAAAGGGAGAACATGTGTTAGGACTAACCAATGTCTGCTTCGAGAAAGGCAGACCTTGTGCAGCTTGTCAGGCAGGGAAACAGGTGGGAAGCACTCATCACAGCAAGAATGTGATGACAACATCAAGACCACTGGAGCTTCTTCACATGGACCTCTTCGGACCCGTCGCCTACCTTAGCATCAGGGGAAGTAAGTATGGTCTTGTAATTGTAGATGACTTTTCCCGCTTCACTTGGGTGTTCTTTTTGCAGGATAAATCAGAAACCCAAGGGACCCTAAAGCGCTTTCTAAGGAGGGCTCAAAACGAGTTTGAATTCAAGGTGAAAAAGATAAGGAGCGACAATGGGTCCGAGTTCAAGAACTTACAAGTTGAGGAGTATCTTGAGGAGGAAGGTGACAAGCATGAGTTCTCTGCTCCCTACACACCACAACAAAACGGTGTGGTAGAGAGGAAGAACATGACACTTATCGACATGGCGAGGACGATGCTTGGAGAGTTCAAGACGCCTGAGCGGTTTTGGTCGGAAGATGTGAACACAACTTGCCACGCCATAAACCGGCTCTATCTACATCGTCTCCTCAAGAAGACCTCCTATGAACTCCTCACCGGTAACAAACCCAATGTCTCTTACTTTCGTGTATTTGGGAGCAAATGCTACATTTTGGTGAAGAAAGGTAGACATTCCAAGTTTGCTCCCAAAGTTGTAGAAGGGTTTTTACTAGGGTATGACTCAAATACAACGGCGTATAGAGTCTTCAACAAATCATCGGGTTTGGTTGAAGTCTCTAGCGACATTGTATTTGATGAGACTAATGGCTCTCCAAGAGAGCAAGTTGATCTTGATGATATAGATGAAGATGATGTTCCGACGGCCGCAATACACACCATGGCGATTGGAGATGTGTGACCACAGGAACAACAAGAGCAAGATCAACCTTCTTCCTCAATGATGGTGTATCCCCTAACTCAAGATGACGAACAGGTTCATCAAGAAGAGGCGTGTGATCAAGGGGGAGCACAAGAAGAACAAGCTATGGAGGAAGAAGCACCACAGGCCCCTCCAACTCAAGTCCGAGCGACGATTCAAAGAGATCACCCCGTCGACCAGATTCTAGGTGACATAAGCAAGGGAGTAACTACTCACTCAAGATTAGCTAACTTTTGTGAGCATTACTCGTTTGTCTCTTATATTGAGCCTTTCAGGGTAGAAGAGGCCTTGCAAGACCGGACTGGGTGTTGGCCATGTAGGAAGAGCTCAACAACTTCAAGAGGAATGAAGTTTGGAGCCTGGTGCCACGTCCAAAGCAAAACGTTGTGGGAACCAAATGGGTGTTCCGCAAGAAGCAAGACAAGCACGAGGTGGTGACAATAAACAAGGCTCGACTTGTGGCAAAAGGTTATGCCCAAGTCGCAGGTTTGGATTTCGAGGAGACTTTTGCTCCTATGGCTAGGCTAGAGTATATTAGAATATTATTAGCCTATGCCGCTAACCACTCTTTCAGGTTGTTTCAAATGGATGTGAAGAGCGCTTTCCTCAATAGGCCAATAAAGGAGGAGGTGTACGTGGAACAACCCCCTGGCTTTAAGGATGACAGGTACCCCGACCATGTGTGTAAGCTCTCTAAGGCACTCTATGGATTTAAGCAAGCCCCAAGAGCATGGTATGAATGCCTTAGAGATTTCTTAATTGCTAATTCTTTCAAGGTTGGGAAAGCCGATCCCACTCTTTTCACTAAGACTTGTGACGGTGACCTTTTTGTGTGCCAAATTTATGTCGATGACATAATATTTGGTTCTACTAATCAAAAGTCTTGTGAGGAGTTTAGTAGGGTGATGACTCAAAAGTTTGAGATGTCAATGATGGGCGAGTTGAACTACTTCCTTGGGTTCCAAGTGAAGCAACTCAAGGACGGCACCTTCATCTCCCAAACGAAGTACACTCAAGATCTTCTCAAGCGGTTTGGGATGAAGGACGCCAAGCCCGCGAAGACAACTATGGGAACTGACGGACATGTTGACCTCAACAAAGGAGGTAAGTCCGTTGATCAAAAGGCATACCGGTCTATGATAGGGTCATTACTTTATTTATGTGCTAGTAGACCGGATATTATGCTTAGTGTATGCATGTGTGCTAGATTTCAATCCGACCCAAGAGAATGTCACCTTGTGGCCGTTAAGCGGATTCTTAGATATTTAGTTTCTACGCCTTGCTTCGGGATCTGGTATCCAAAGGGATCTACCTTTGACTTAATTGGATATTCAGACTCCGATTATGCTGGATGCAAGGTTGATAGGAAAAGTACATCAGGGACGTGCCAATAGGGCTGGACAAAATGCTCGTGGCTCGCTGGCTCGCTCGTTTCAGGGTCAGCTCGGCTCGGCTCGGCTCGGATCGGCTCGTTTGAATTTTTTCACGAGCTGAGCTGACATCCTAGCTCGGTTCGTTAACGAGCCAGCTCGATTCGTTAACGAGCCAGCTCGCGAGCTAAACGAGCTACCATCTTCGAGCAAAACGAAACTATATACATACCATTTACAGAATAATTGATGAACATGTTATATATATGTGAGGTGTCTATGGCTTATGAATTAAACTAATGATTAATAAACTATGTTTATGTGTTAATTTGGTCTATGCAAATATAATTATGGGTTAAACTGATGAACATGTATGTGAATTGTGAATTAATGAGTGATGAATTGTGCTAATTTGGTGTTACATTGACGTGGTTTGTGAAACTATGAGTATAATTACTAATTTCTATTGTTAAATTAGTTTAAAATTAACTAAAAATAATTATTATGTATATATTAATTTTTTTCTGCTCTGGCTCGCGAGCTAAACGAGCCAGCTCGAGCTCGTAAACGAGCCGAGCCGAGCTGACTCTGTGGCTCGTTACCTTAACGAGCCGAGCCGAGCTGGCTCGTTAGCTTAACGAGCCAGCTCGAACTCGGACGAGCCGAGCCGAGCTGGCTCGTTATCCACCCCTACGTGCCAATTTCTAGGAAGGTCCCTGGTGTCTTGGAGTTCAAAGAAACAAACCTCTGTTGCCCTATCCACCGCTGAGGCCGAGTATGTTGCCGCAGTACAGTGTTGCGCGCAACTACTTTGGATGAAGCAAACCCTCTAGGACTTTGGCTACAATCTGAGCAAAGTCCCACTCCTATGTGACAATGAGAGTGCAATCTGTATGGCGGATAATCCTGTTGAACACAGCCGCACTAAGCACATAGACATCCGGCATCACTTTCTGAGAGACCTCCAGCAAAAGGGAGATATCGAGGTGTTTCATATTAGCACCGAGAACCAGCTAGCCGATATCTTTACCAAGCCATTAGATGAGAAAACCTTTTGCAGGCTGCGTAGTGAGCTAAATGTCTTAGATTCGTGTAACTTGTATTGATCTATAGCATACATGTGTTTTATGCCCTTGATCACGTTACTTTATGCAATTTGTTGCTTATTTTTGGTGCTCAAGTTGTGCAAGGGAACCCCGGACCTCAAAAGTCCATGTGTGAATGATGCACATATTTAGGGGGAGATATGCCACAACTTGACCCCTTGAGACTAACCTTTGTGTTTAAGTGTACTTGATGTAGTCTCAAAGGTGCATTGAAAGGGAAAAGATGAACTTGGACCATGCAAAGACTTCCACTGCACTCCGGTATTAGTGTACTAACTTCCAAGTTCATTTTTATGCTCTTATTGCCTTTTTGCTCTTAAATGACATTTTTGGTGAGGCAATGGGGTTAAAAAGGGAAAAAATGACCCCGTTTTGGTGCTTGATGCCAAAGGGGGAGAAATTAAGGCCAAAGCAAATGGATCAGCTACCACTTGAGAATTTTGAAAATAGTAGAGTTAGAATTTTTTGATTTGTCCAAAATACTCTTATTGCAAAATTTGGTCTCTTGTGGGGGAGAATTTATGATTATGGGAAAAGGGGGAGTTTTTGACACTTGATCAAATTTTCCATTGGAATATCTCTCTTTGTGCCTAAACAAGTGTGTTTTACTTAGAGATAGGAAAATGAATTTGATTTGTAAAAACAAACCAAGTGGTGGCAAAGAATGGTCCGAATATGCCAAATTAGAGTAAAAAACAATTTGGTCCTTATTTGCATCGATGTTGCACTTATTTTTGTTGCTTTTTGATGTGTTGGCATAAATCACCAAAAAGGGGGAGATTGAAAGGGAAATGTGCCTTTGGGCCATTTCTATAATGTTTTGGTGATTAAGTGTCCAACACATATTAAGTGAGTTGATTATGTGCCAAACAAGCAAGAAGTGCAAATCATGTAACAAGGTATGTTTCTAGACTTAGTACATTGTTATGAGTACTAACATAATTTGTATAAGTGCTAGAAACAGAGAAAAGAAGAGAAGAAAAGGAATGCAAAAGACTTGGCTTGGTACAACCAAATTCCAGCTCGGCTTGGCACACCGGATAGTGTCCGATAAACAAGCCACTCTCAGGAAAAATTAGCGGCGTACGGCTATAATTCACCAGACTGTCCGGTGGTGCACCAGACTGTCCGGTGAGCCAACGACCGCCAGCACAACGGTTGGCCGCGCAATCTGCGGGCGACGCGTGGCCCGCACCAACGATCGACAAGGGGCACCGGACTGTCCGGTGTGCACCAGACAGTGTCTAGTGCGCCAACTGGCTCGGCACTGCAACGGTCATCTGCGCCAAAATAGGAAGGAGATCTGCACCGGACCGTCTACCGTGACTGTCCGGTGGTGCACCGGACTGTCCGGTGCACCACCCGACATAAGGCAACTTTGGCCTTCCTTGTTGGCCTCCAACGGCTCCTAGCTGCCTTGGGGCTATAAAAGGGACCCCTAGGCGCATGGAGGAGTCACCCAAGCATTCACTAAGCATTCTAAGTCTCCCACACTCCGTCTCCGCGCACTTAATCGATTGTGTTAGTGATTTGAGCTCCGTTCTAGTTGTGAACTCTTTGTGCTTCATTTTGAGCTCAAGTCTTAGCTTGTGTGCGTGTGTGTGCTGTGGATTTGTGTGTGTTGCTTCCCAATCTTACTCTTGTGCTTTCATTTGTAATCTTTGTTGTGAGGGCGAGAGACTCCAACTTGTGGAGATTCCTCGCAAATAGGAAAAAGAGATAAGGAAGAAAAGTCGTGGTATTCAAGTTGATCATTGGATCACTTGAAATGGGTTGAGTGCAACCCTCGTCCATTGGGACGCCACAATGTGGAAGTAGGCAAGTGTTACTTGGCCGAACCACGGGATAAAATCGTGTGTCTCTTGTGATTGTTCCTTCTTTGATTGTCTGTGTTCGCAAGAGCTCATCTCATTGACTTGATTAACCTGCACTAATATTTTTATAATCAAGGTTGTTGGAATTTAGTGTTGAATTCTACAGGATCATCTATTCACCCCTCTAGGTGCTCTCAGTCACAACAAAACCGTGGCTAACCATAACTTTGGTAGCTCTCCAGTAGAATGACAACTCGAATGCTTCGCTCAAGATTGCTCACTTGCCCTTCTATGTAGCACTATAGCACACACACCTCTCTCTTTGACTAGAACACACTCTAATTACTTGATCTACAAAGAATTACACCAGAGAGGGATATAATATGAGTATACACTTCTTTGGTACTTGTTTGTTGCATTGGTGTACTAGTTGGGGTGTGGAGGGGACTATTTATAGTCCCCAAGCCCCAAATAGCCAATGCAAACAAACTAGATAAGTGCTCTATCCCTGGGTGCACCCGACTAGTCCGGTGCACACCAAACAAGTCTGGTGCACACTAGACCTCCAACAAATGCCTCCTCTCTAGAATTTGACTGAAACTTTCCTTTCTTGACTAGCATCGATTCGACGTGCCATCAGACTGCTATGTGTCAGTCACCCATTGAGGTAGCCGTTGCACCCACAAAGTAGCAATTGGACCTTGGTGGTTAGGTGCATCGGACCTGAGATCCTGTGCAGTAGGCCACCAAGAGTCCTCCCTCTGACTTCTCTGGCAAAGTGGTCCAGTGCACCATACCACCAAGCCCATCTTATGATGTCTCTGGAAAAGTGGTCCGGTGCACCAGGCCACCGAGCCCTTCTATAGCCCTCTTCGTGCACACAGTCCGGTGCACCAGAGAGCAGTACACCAGGTCCGTTTTTTCACTTCTTATTCCATTCACTTTGGCAAACTTTGAGCACCTCCCTATGACTTAGAAAAAACATAATTAGAGTATAATCCAATGGACTAAGTCATAGAAACTCACCTCTATCTCATTCTCCACTTGAAGTTCCTGTTTCAACTCAAACGGGCACCAAAAAGCACTTTTGCAATGTATGTTATTTCTAGCCTATCCAAAGTGCTAAAAACATTAGTAAGAATAGTTAGAACATGTTCAAACCTGTGAACTCGCCGAAGCTCACCTTTACCAAGTTTTTCCTTTTTGCCTTGTTTGAGCTGAGTGTTGGATTCCAAACCTACAAACACTAAATCTCATCAAATATGCACCATCTATGAGTTCCAACACATTCCAATGGTCATCAAGAACCATTCCAAACTAAAAAATGACCCAAACTCCAAATCAAAGTATGCACAACTTTTGGACCCTTCTAAGTTCCAACTTTGATACCTATAGCTCAATCTTGTGACCATGATCTTTACTTGAGGTAGTAAATCTTGAGCCTTATGACTTGAACACAAAACCATATGAGTTACCATGATGGCTTCAAGTCACATCCTTATGTTGTGGTATTCAATGCAACATAACTCTTCTCAACTTGATCAACCTTGGACCATTGCTAGAACCTCTTCTTCACCTTAGCTTCAGGTACCTTGACCCTCTTGATCATCTCCCTTGCTCTAGTCCCTCAAAGTTCTTCCTTCCCTTTGTCCTTGGTTCAGCAAGATATCTCCAAGTCATGTACATTGAATCACAACTATGTAATGTCCATCCTTTAACTTCACTTGTGATATCCATAATCTAACTCAACTTATATGCGAATATCACTTTGGTCCTTTGTGTTGAACTATGCGTAAACTATGGTTTAGTTTGGGTGGTTGTGGTGTTCTAGGAAGTGAATCACTAGAGATTTTAGGGATAGTTTACTTAAAGGGAACATAAAAATTGATTTCACTTTAACATGAACCACCAAGATAAGGGCCATGCTTCCCAGATCTTAAGTTATATAGATGGATATTTGTCTGCTAAAACATATGTAGATCCTAGTTGTAGTCTAGAGGAAGAGACCTACAAGAGAGGATGCCTGAAAACTAAACCACTAGATAGATGTTAGAGGTATGACTGGTTGATGGAAGCCCTCCTCTTATTTATAGGGGCTATTGCATAATCCTAATATACCCTCACATATTTTAGAGCTAAACCACTTAGTCAGATGCACAATGGTCCAACTTTTGAACTGTGGATCTAACGATCATGCTCTCTTCACAGATTTGCTACGTCTCGATGCAACCTTTACGATTTTCGTCAAAACCACACCCTAGGTTTTGAGGCCAAACCCGTAAAACCGTCGTTGGGTGATCTTGAGGTTCAACTATCAAATCGCCACAGGTAGCGTAATCGACATGTGCTTGCCAGTCCTTGACCATGTCGCGATATAATCTGCTCTGTCATGTCCCCACGCTTGTCTGTGTTCCTAATAGATGTGAGCCGCAACATCTAATCACCTGGCTTATCCAGTCCCTCGGTCAATTCTTAGCGCTTGTCCTTTACCGCTCCTAGTCCCTCGACATGAACTCACATGACCTTCACCTTGTCTGTCGACCGCCATCTTTGAACTCACTACCGGAATTCGCGCCTTTGCCGAGTGCCGGTGGCTTTGCCGAGTGCTTTTTATCGGGCACTCGGCAAATCCGGCTTTGCCGAGTGCCGCACTCGGCAACGTCCTGCGCTCGGTAAAGAGCTAGTTTACCGAGTGTAGGACACTCGGCACAGCCGAGCACTCGGCAAAGACTTCTTTGCCGAGGGTCAAGCACTCGGCAAACATGGCTCTCGGCAAAGGGCCGTTAGCGGCCGTCTACAACTGACGGCCGTCAGTCTTTGCCGAGTGTCAAATATCTGGCACTCGGCAAACATAGTCTTTGCCGAGTGTCCTCTGTAGACACTCGGCAAAGCATATTTTAATTTTTTTTATTTTGGTCACCAAAATTTTTGTGGTATGTTTCTACACTATGTAGACCTACATGTACCATTTTGGGACAATTATAACAGTTTTTTCTATAGCTAGTACATTTAGTTTGTTTATTTGAATTTCTTCGGAAAATTCAGATTTGAACTGCAGGTCACTCGAAACTTGGAAAACCGTGAATGCAAAAATGATATTCATGCTACATAGCACAAGTTACGACCGATTTCAGGAGCGAACCGGAAACTTCGAGCACCATGCTCACTCAACATGACCGTAAACTTGCCATCCAGGTGTTTAAAAATTGTATAAAACAGAAACAAAGTCAGAAAATCATGAACCCTGTCCACGTGTCATGATATCATATGTAGAGGCTGTGATAAAAATTTGAAAAAGTTTCGAGAAAGCTGTAACGCACTATGTGTACAAACCTAAGAGATCCACATTGAAACTCTGATTTCATGTGTGGTTCTCTTAGGTTTCTACACATAGTGTCTCACAACTTTCTCCAAACATTCTAAATTTTTTATCACAGACTCTACATATGATATCATGACATGTGGACAAGTTTCATGATTTTCTAAGTTTGTTTGTGTTTTATAAATTTTTTAAACAGTTGTATGGCAAGTTCACGGCCATGTTGAGTGAGCATGGTGCTCGAAGTTTCCGGTCCGCTCCTGAAATCGGTCGTAACTTGTGCTATGTAGCATGGATATCATTTTTGCATTCACGGTTTTCCAAGTTTCGAGTGACCTGCAGTTCAAATCTGAATTTTCCGAAGAAATTCAAATAAACAAACTAAATGTACTAGCTATAGAAAACACTGTTATAATTGTCCCAAAATGTTACATGTAGGTCTACATAGTGTAGGAACATACCACAAAAATTTTGGTTGGCAAAATAAAAAAATAAAAATGTACTTTGCCGAGTGTCCAAGGAAGACACTCGGCAAAGACTTCTTTGCCGAGTGCCCCCCAGGGTGGCACTCGGCAAAGATGTGTAAGGTAATATTTGCCGAGTGTCAGATGGTAGACACTCGGCAAAGGATCCTTTACCGAGTGCCACCGATCTGGCACTCGGCAAAGTTTATTTTAAAAATTAAAAAAAAACTTTGCCGAGTGCCAGATCACGGGCACTCGGCAAAGAAGGCGAATATACTCGCCCGCGGCTTCCTTCTTTCTCCTTTCTTCTTTCTTCTTTCTCCTTTCTCCTTCTTTCTCCCTGCACGCCCGCCGCCGCTCCGCGCCATCGCCGGCTCGCCGCCCGCCGTGCCGTCGCCGGCCGCGTCCGCCCACGCCAGCGCCCGCCGCGGCCGCCGCCCGCCGTGCCCGCCGCGGCCGCCCTCGCCAGCGCCCTCGCCGGCGCCCGCGCCCTCGCCGGCGCCCGCCCGTCCGCCCGCCCGTCCGCCCGCGCCCTAGTGAGTGTATGAATCATTTTTATTGTAGTTGTATAGCTAGTAGATTTGTTTGGTGGAGCGATTAGGATGGAATCAACTAGCTACTAGAATTGTATAGTGACCTTGCTCGAATGAACTAGAGCGAGTGCTTGTAGTGTTTTATTAGGATTTTGTATTGTATTAACCGCTTGATTGTATAGTGACCTTGCTCGAATGAACTAGAGCGAGCGCTTGATTTTGTATTGTATTAACCGCTTGATCGAGTGCCGGTGATGTGAATTTTTTGTTGACAGACATGTATTTTTTGCAGAGGTCTTCCTAGCCGCTGCGGGTCTGCCTGCACCGCGTCGTGTCGCCACTGCACCGACCCGCCACAGCCCCACTAGCCTGACTCCACCGCCACCCTAGGTATAACCTCTATTTCCGCATCATGGTCGTAGATCACGTAACCCAGTTAGGCGTCTCCCGTTCGAAAGAGATACGGTGTAGATATGCAGATCTTTGCATATCTACAAATGTATCAGTTTCGAATTGTCCACGTTTTTTGGACAGCCCGCGGTTGCGTAGATGGTGTTAGTTTCCATGCTCTACTCCGGTCCGAGAAAGAGTTTCGGCATCACCTCCCTGTTGTTCTCCGGACAGTACACTCTCCCTGCCAGGACGTGTATCCGGAGAACAGCGGGGAGGTGCTGCCGAAATTCTATCTCGGATCGGAGTAGAGCATGGAAACTAACTCCATCTACGCAACCGCGGGTGGGATTAGGACCTATCCTCACCTATTAGAAGGTAGGAACGTAGTGTACATGCATTACATGTCTATATTAAACTATACTCGGTTATATATGTTAGAGGATGGAGGACCGTGAGTGGATGTACACGGGCCGCGTTCGACGTAATGATGTCACCCCATAATGGATTAGGAAGACCGATGCTTTCGTGGAACGGGCATATGGCGAAGCTGCTAAAGGAGCTAGCCTAGTCCCTTGTCCGTGCAGCAAATGTGACAACCGGAAAAGAAAACCAAAGAAGGCCATGGTAGAACATATTTGGAAGAATGGATTTACGCCGGACTATACTCGGTGGATCTTCCATGGTGAAGCGCATCGCACGAGAGAGGAGGTGGTGAGACAACGCGTCGAGGATTACGATGCTGATGCCGGGGTAGGAGACATGTTGAACGACTATCACGAGGCACAGTTCGCCGAAGGACGTACGGAGGACGAGCCAGAGGCGACCGCAAAGACATTCTACGACATGTTTGACGCGACACAGAAACCCCTTCACGGCAAGACAAAGGTTTCTCAACTGGATGCCATTGGGCGTATAATGGCGTTCAAGTCGCAGTATAGCATGAGTCGAGACGCATTCGATGGTTTGTTGACAGTTATTGGCAGCCTGCTTCCGGAGGATCACGTTCTGCCAAAGAGCATGTACGAGGCACAGAAACTCCTTCGTGCACTCAAGATGACGTATGAGCAGATACATGCTTGTCCGAAGGGCTGCGTCCTATTTAGGAAAGAACACACTGAGGCAAAGTATTGTCCGAAGTGTAAATCATCTAGGTTCATGGAGGTAGACTCTGGTGATGGACAGAAGAGGCAGCTCGACATCCCCGTGACAATCCTACGCCACCTTCCGTTCATACCGAGGATCCAGCGTCTATACATGACAGAGGAATCCGCGAAACAGATGACATGGCACAATAAAGGCAAACGATACAATCCTGACAAGATGGTTCACGCATCCGATGGTGAAGCATGGACCCACTTTGATGTCATTCACCATGAGAAAGCTAAAGAGGCTCGTAATGTTCGTGTTGCGCTGGCCACAGATGGGTTCAATCCCTATGGAATGACCGCTGCCCCATACACATGTTGGCCTGTGTTCGTTATCCCCATCAATCTCCCCCCCGGCGTATGCTTTCAAAGACAGAACATATTCGTGTCGTTGATAATTCCTGGACACCCGGGGAATAAAATGGGCGTGTACATGGAGCCTTTGATTGATGAATTGGTCCGTGCTTGGGAGGAAGGGGTATGGACGTACGACCGAGCTACGAAGACAAACTTCAAAATGCATGTTTGGTACCAGTACTCCATGCATGACTTTCCGGCGTACGGGCTATTTTGCGCCTGGTGTGTTCACAGTAAGTTCCCATGCCCAGTTTGCAAGGAAGCTCTTAGGTTCATTTGGTTGAAGAAGGGTGGCAAATATTCGTCATTCGATAAACATCGACAATTTCTCCCTCCTGACCATGCATTCCGACTAGACATCAAGAACTTTACGAAAGGTGTCGTGGTGACAGACCGCCCACCTGCAATGATGACTGGTGTCGAAGTTCGTGAACAGATAGATGGTCTCGTGGCCAACCCAGAAGGTGGTTTTGTGGGATATGGTGAGCAACATATGTGGACACATAAGTCGGGCTTGACTCGGCTCCCCTATTATGATGACCTGCTCCTTCCACACAACATTGACGTGATGCACACTGAAAAGAATGTCGCCGAGGCACTTTGGGCGACAATTATGGAGATTCCTGATAAGTCAAAGGATAACGTAAAGGCAAGAGTGGATCTGGCAGAGTTATGTGATAGACCAAACCAAGAGATGAAGCCGCCTAGTGGTGGTAAGACATGGAGAAGGCCTAAGGCCGATTTCGTCCTGAGCAGGGCCCAGAGGAAGGAAGTACTAGAGTGGATCAAGATGTTAATGTTCCCTGATGGGTATGCAGCTAACCTTAGTAGGGGGGTGAACTTATCTACCCTGCGAGTCTTAGGGATGAAGAGTCATGACTTCCACATATGGATTGAACGAATTCTTCCGGCGATGGTTCGAGGCTATGTCCCTGAGCATGTCTAGCTAGCGCTTGCAGAGTTGAGCTATTTCTTCAGCCAGCTTTGTGCAAAAGAGTTAGCTCGGACCATGATTGCAGACTTGGAAAGGATGGCACCCGTGTTACTGTGTAAGCTGGAGAAGATCTTTCCACCCGGCTTCTTCAATCCGATGCAGCATTTGATTATTCATCTCCCGTATGAGGCACGAATGGGGGGGCCCGTGCAGGGACGTTGGTGTTATCCAATCGAGAGATGTCTAAAGAGTATCCGAAAGAAATGTAGAAATAAATGCAAAATCGAGGCTTCCATTGCAGAGGCATACATACTGGAGGAGGTGTCAAACTTCACAACAACTTACTATGGTGACAAACTGCCGAGCGTGCATAATCCACCCCCTCGTTACAATGATAGCGGCAATGAATCGAACCTCAGCATTTTTCGAGGGCAACTCGGAAGCGCGAGTGGTTCGACCACCAAGACCCTGAGACATGAAGAGTGGCGCCATATCATGCTATATGTATTGACCAACCTTGAAGAGGTGACGCCATACATGGAGCAATTTCTTCATGAATTCTGGCGTCGATCAAGGGACCCAACTCCACAGGAATATGATACCCTTCTTCGAAAGGGTGCGGGAAATGGATTGCCCGATTTCATTTCCTGGTTTAAACGTAAGGTACGTGCTTAGTTTGTCATTTGAAGTTGCTCTTACGTGCGAATAATATAACAATCTAGCGTGTTTGAACTTGCAGGGCCAAAGAGAGCCGTCTATGAGTGCCGAGTTGAGACAAGTAGCCAATGGCTTTGCCTATAGGGTCAGGAAATTTTCTGGGTATGACGTCAATGGATACCGTTTTCGCACAACAAGCTACGACCAAAGCCGACCCAATCGAAAAACCACGTGTTCTGGAGTCTATACGCCCGGGCTTGACGAGGTCGAGTATTATGGAAGAATTGAAGATATATATGAACTCAATTTTTATGGTTCCAAACCTCTTACTCCAGTGATATTCAAATGTCATTGGTTTGACCCTGAAGTTACGAGACGGACACATTCTAATCTTGGGCTAGTCGAAATTCGACAGGATTCCACCTTACCAGGAGACGATGTCTATATTGTGGCCCAACAGGCCACACAAGTGTATTATCTTCCATATGCGTGCCAAACGAAACAACATCTTAAGGGTTGGGATGTTGTGTATAAGGTATCACCGCACGCTAAATTACCTGTTCCAAACGATGAAGATTATAACTTAGACCCGGACACATATGACGGAGAGTTCTTCCAAGAAGATGGGCTCGAAGGGCAATTTGAGATAGACTTAACCGAAGCGATCGGAATGAAAGTAGATATTGAAATGGTTGTTGATGACGAGGATGATGAGGTGCAAAATGAGAATGACTTAGAAATACTTGAAGGCAATGCCAATGACGAAATTGCGCCTTCAGATGATGTCGACTATGAAATGGTTGATAGTGATGATGACACTTATGATCCGGCTAACCCGGACACATATGAAGATTATTTTTAATCGATGTAATTGAAAGGGAATTAGGCTTACACCTAGTTCCTAAATAATTTTGGTGGTTGAATTACCCAACACAAATAATTGGACTAACTAGTTTGCCCAAGTGTGTAGATTATACAGGTGTAAAAGGTTCACCCTCAGCCAATGAAAAGACCAAGTTTTGGATTCAATAAAGGAGCAAAGGGGCAACCGAAGGCACCCCTGGTCTGGCGCACCGGACTGTTCGGTGTGCCACCGGACAGTGAACAGTACCTGTCCGGTGCACCAGGGGACTCAGACTCAAACTCGCCACCTTCGGGAATTTCCAGGGCGACTCGGCTATAATTCACCGGACTGTCCGGTGTACACCGGACAGTGTCCGGTGCGCCAAGGGAGGTCGGCCTCAGGAACTCGCCAGCTTCGGGAAACGCCAACGGCTAGTCCACTATAATTCACCGGACTGTCCGGTGTGCACCGGACTGTCCGGTGCGCCTCCGAAGCAACGGTCATCTCCCCGCCAACGGCTCTCTGCCGCGCATTTAATGCGCCCTCTGCGCGCGCAGAAGTCAGAATCGCCCATGCTGGCACACCGGACAGCAAACAGTACCTGTCCGGTGTGCACCGGACACCCAGGCGGGCCCACAAGTCAGAAGCTCCAACGGTCAGAATCCAACGGCAGTGATGACGTGGCAGGGGCACCGGACTGTCCGGTGTGCACCGGACTGTCCGGTGCGCCATCGAGCAGACGCCTCCAGCCAACGGTCAAGTTTGGTGGTTGGGGCTATAAATACCCCAACCACCCCACCATTCATTGCATCCAAGTTTTCCACTTCTCAACTACTACAAGAGCTCTAGCATTCAATTTTAGACACACAAAAGAGATCAAACCCTCTCCAATTCCACACAAAGCCCTAGTGACTAGTGAGAGTGATTTGCCGTGTTCATTTGAGCTCTTGCGCTTGGATTGCTTCTTTTCTTTCTCACTTGTTCTTGAGATCACAACTCCATTGTAATCAAGGCAAGAGGCACCAATTGTGTGGTGGCCCTTGCGGGGAAGTTTTGTTCCCGGCTTTGATTTGAGAAGAGAAGCTCACTCGGTCCAAGGGACCGTTTGAGAGAGGGAAGGGTTGAAAGAGACCCGGCCTTTGTGGCCTCCTCAACGGGGAGTAGGTTTGCAAGAACCGAACCTCGGTAAAACAAATCTCCGTGTCTCACTTGCTTATTCGCTTGGGATTTGTTTTGCGTCCTCTCTCTCGGACTCGTTTATATTTCTAACGCTAACCCGGCTTGTAGTTGTGTTTATATTTGTAAATTTCAGTTTCGCCCTATTCACCCCCCCTCTAGGCGACTATCAATTGGTATCAGAGCCCGGTGCTTCATTAGAGCCTAACCGCTCGAAGTGATGTCGGGAGATCACGCCAAGAAGGAGATGGAGACCGGCGAAAAGCCCACTACAAGCCACGGGAGCACTTCATCGGAAGAGTCCCGCACCAAAAGGAGGGAGAAGAAGAAGAGCTCCTCCAACAAAGGGAAGGAGAAGAAATCTTCTTCTCACCACAAAGAGAAGAAGGAAAAATCTTCTTCCCACAAACCGCATCGGAAAGGCGACAAGCACAAGAGGATGAGGAAGGTGGTCTACTACGAGACCGACACTTCATCAACATCAACCTCCGACTCCGATGCGCCCTCCGTCACTTCTAAGCGCCAAGAGCGCAAGAAGTATAGTAAGATCCCCCTACGCTACCCTCGCATTTCCAAACAAACACCTTTACTTTCCGTCCCATTAGGCAAACCGCCAACTTTTGATGGTGAAGATTACGCTAGGTGGAGCGATTTAATGCGATTTCATCTAACCTCGCTCCACAAAAGTATATGGGATGTTGTTGAGTTTGGTGCACAAGTACCGTCAGTAGGGGATGAAAACTATGATGAGGATGAGGTGGCCCAAATCGAGCACTTCAACTCTCAAGCAACAACAATACTCCTAGCCTCTTTAAGTAGAGAGGAGTATAACAAAGTTCAAGGGTTGAAGAACGCAAAGGAGATTTGGGATTTACTCAAGACCGCGCATGAAGGTGATGAGCTCACCAAGATCACCAAGCGGGAAACGATTGAGGGGGAGCTCGGTCGGTTCCGGCTTCACAAAGGGGAGGAGCCACAACACATGTACAATCGGCTCAAGACCTTGGTGAACCAAGCGCGCAACCTCGGGAGCGTAAAGTGGGATGACCACGAGGTGGTTAAGGTTATTCTAAGATCACTTATTTTCCTTAACCCTACTCAAGTTCAATTAATTCGTGGTAATCCTAGATATACTAAAATGACCCTCGAGGAAGTTATCGGGAATTTTGTAAGTTTTGAGTGCATGATCGAAGGCTCGAGGAAGATCAACGAGCTTGATGATGCCACCACATCCGAAGCCCAACCCGTTGCATTCAAGGCAACGGAGGAGAAGAAGGAGGAGTCTACACCAAGTCGACAACCAATCGACGCCTCCAAGCTTGACAATGAGGAGATGGCGCTCGTCATCAAGAGCTTCCGCCAAATCCTCAAACAAAGGAGGGGGAAAGACTACAAGTCCCGCTCCAAGAAGGTTTGCTATAAGTGTGGTAAGCCCGGTCACTTTATTGCTAAATGTCCATTATCAAGTGATAGTGACAGGGGCGACGACAAGAAGGGGAGAAGAAAGGAGAAGAAGAGATACTACAAGAAGAAGGGCGGTGATGCCCATGTTTGTCAGGAGTGGGACTCCGACGAAAGCTCTAGCGACTCCTCCGACGACGAGGACGCCGCCAACATCGCCGTCACCAAGGGACTTCTCTTCCCCAACGTCGGCCACAAGTGCCTCATGGCAAAGGACGGCAAAAAGAAGGTTAAATCCAAATCCTCCACTAAATATGAATCCTCTAGTGATGACAATGCTAGTGATGAGGAAGATAATTTGCGCACCCTTTTTGCCAACCTTAACATAGCTCAAAAGGAAAAATTAAATGAATTGGTTAGTGCTATTCATGAAAAGGATGACCTTTTGGATTCCCAAGAGGACCTCCTTATTAAGGAAAACAAGAAACATGTTAAGGTTAAAAATGCTTATGCTCTAGAAATTGAAAAATGTGAAAAATTATCTAGTGAGCTAAGCACTTGCCGTGAGATGATAGACAACCTTAGGAACGAAAATGCTAGTTTAAATGCTAAGGTTGATTCACATGTTTGCAATGTTTCAACTTCAAATCCTAGAAATGATAATGTCGATTTACTTGCTAGGATTAATGAGTTGAATGCTTCCCTAGCTAGCCTTAAAATTGAAAATGAGAAATTGCTTGTTAAGGCTAAAGATCTTGATGTTTGCAATGCCACTATTTCCGACCTTAGAACTAAAAATGACATATTACAAGCTAAGGTTGTAGAATTAAAATCTTGCAAACCCTCTACATCTATTATTGAGCATGTATCTATTTGTACTAGATGTAGAGATGTTGATGTTAATGCTATTCATGATCATATGGCTTTAATTAAACAACAAAATGATCATATAGCAAAACTAGATGCTAAAATTGCCGAGCACAACTTAGAAAATGAGAAATTTAAATTTGCTCGTAGCATGCTTTATAATGGGAGACGCCCGGGCATTAAGGATGGCATTGGCTTCCAAAGGGGAGACAATGTCAAACTTAATGCCCCTCCTAAAAATTTGTCTAACTTTGTTAAGGGCAAGGCTCCCATGCCTCAGGATAACGAGGGTTACATTTTGTACCCTGCCGGTTATCCCGAGAGCAAAATTAGGAGAATTCACTCTAGGAAGTCTCACTCTGGCCCTAACCATGCTTTTATGTATAGGGGTGAGACATCTAGCTCTAGGCAATCAACCCGTGCCAAGTTGCCTAGAAAGAAAACTCCTAATGCATCAAATGATCATGCTATTTCATTTAAAACTTTTGATGCTTCTTATGTGTTGACTAACAAATCCGGCAAAGTAGTTGCCAAATATGTTGGGGGCAAGCACAAGGGGTCAAGGACTTGTGTTTGGGTACCCAAAGTTCTTGTGTCTAATGCCAAAGGACCCAAAACCATTTGGGTACCTAAAGTCAAGAACTAAAATTGTTTTGTAGGTTTATGCATCCGGGGGGTCAAGTTGGATACTCGACAGCGGGTGCACAAACCACATGACAGGGGAGAAAAGGATGTTCTCCTCATATGAGAAAAACCAAGATCCCCAACGAGCTATCACATTCGGGGATGGAAATCAAGGTTTGGTCAAAGGACTTGGTAAAATTGCTATATCTCTGACCATTCTATTTCCAATGTTTTTCTTGTTGATTCTTTAGATTACAACTTGCTTTCTGTTTCCCAATTATGTCAAATGGGCTACAACTGTCTTTTTACTGATACAGGTGTCACTGTCTTTAGAAGAAGTGATGATTCAATAGCATTCAAGGGTGTGTTAGAGGGTCAGCTATACTTAGTAGATTTTGATAAAGCTGAACTTGACACATGCTTAATTGCTAAGACTAACATGGGTTGGCTCTGGCACCGCCGACTAGCCCATGTTGGGATGAAGAATCTTCATAAGCTTCTAAAGGGAGAGCACATTTTAGGATTAACAAATGTTCATTTTGAGAAAGACAGGATTTGTAGCGCATGCCAGGCAGGGAAGCAAGTTGGAGTCCATCATCCACACAAGAACATCATGACGACCGACAGGCCGCTTGAGCTACTCCACATGGATCTTTTCGGCCCGATTGCTTACATAAGCATCGGCGGGAGTAAGTATTGTCTTGTAATAGTGGATGATTATTCTCGCTTCACTTGGGTATTCTTTTTACAGGAAAAATCTCAAACCCAAGAGACCTTAAAGGGATTCTTGAGACGGGCTCAAAATGAGTTCGGCTTAAGGATCAAGAAAATAAGAAGCGACAACGGGACGGAGTTCAAGAACTCACAAATTGAAGGCTTCCTTGAGGAGGAGGGCATCAAGCATGAGTTCTCCTCTCCCTACATGCCACAACAAAATGGTGTAGTAGAGAGAAAGAATCGAACTCTATTGGACATGGCAAGAACCATGCTTGATGAGTACAAGACACCGGACCGGTTTTGGGCCGAAGCAGTCAACACCGCCTGCTACGCCATCAACCGGTTATATCTTCACCGAATCCTCAAGAAGACATCATATGAACTCCTAACCGGTAAAAAGCCCAACATTTCATACTTTAGAGTTTTTGGTAGCAAATGCTTTATTCTTGTTAAAAGAGGTAGAAAATCTAAATTTGCTCCTAAAACTGTAGAAGGCTTTTTACTTGGTTATGACTCAAACACAAGGGCATATAGGGTCTTTAACAAGTCCACTGGACTGGTTGAAGTCTCATGTGACGTTGTGTTTGATGAAACTAACGGCTCTCAAGTAGAGCAAGTTGATCTTGATGAGATAGGTGAAGAACAGGCTCCATGCATAGCGCTAAGGAACATGTCCATTGGGGATGTGTGTCCTAGGGAATCCGAAGAGCCTCCAAATGCACAAGATCAACCGTCCTCCTCCATGCAAGCATCTCCACCAACTCAAAATGAGGATGAAGCTCAAGTTGATGAAGGGCAAAATCAAGAAGATGAGCCACCTCAAGATGATGGAAATGATCCAGAGGGAGATGCAATTGATCAAGAAAAGGAGGATGAGGAAGAACCAAGGCCGCCACACCCAAGAGTCCACCAAGCAATACAACGAGATCACCCCGTCGACACCATCCTCGGCGACATTCATAAGGGGGTAACCACTCGATCTCGTGTTGCACATTTTTGTGAACATTACTCTTTTGTTTCCTCTATTGAGCCACACAGGATAGAGGAAGCACTTCAAGATTCGGATTGGGTGGTGGCAATGCAAGAGGAGCTCAACAATTTCACAAGGAACGAGGTATGGCATTTAGTTCCACGTCCTAACCAAAATGTTGTAGGAACCAAGTGGGTCTTCCGCAACAAGCAAGACGAGCATGGTGTGGTGACAAGGAACAAAGCTCGACTTGTGGCCAAAGGATACTCCCAAGTCGAAGGTTTGGATTTCGGTGAAACCTATGCACCCGTAGCAAGGCTTGAGTCAATTCGCATATTATTGGCCTATGCTACTTACCATGGCTTTAAGCTCTATCAAATGGACGTGAAAAGTGCCTTCCTCAACGGACCAATCAAAGAAGAGGTCTATGTTGAGCAACCTCCCGGCTTTGAAGACAGTGAGTATCCTAACCATGTCTATAGGCTCTCTAAGGCGCTTTATGGGCTCAAGCAAGCCCCAAGAGCATGGTATGAATGCCTAAGAGATTTCCTTATTGCTAACGGCTTCAAAGTTGGCAAGGCCGATCCTACACTCTTTACTAAAACTCTTGAAAATGACTTGTTTGTATGCCAAATTTATGTTGATGATATTATATTTGGGTCTACTAACGAGTCTACATGTGAAGAGTTTAGTAGGATCATGACACAGAAATTCGAGATGTCTATGATGGGGGAGTTGAAGTATTTCTTAGGATTTCAAGTGAAGCAACTCCAAGAAGGCACCTTCATTAGCCAAACGAAGTACACTCAAGACATTCTTGCTAAGTTTGGGATGAAGGATGCCAAACCCATCAAGACACCCATGGGAACTAATGGGCATCTCGACCTCGACACGGGAGGTAAGTCTGTGGATCAAAAGGTATACCGGTCGATGATTGGTTCATTGCTTTATTTATGTGCATCTCGACCGGACATTATGCTTTCCGTTTGCATGTGTGCAAGATTTCAATCCGACCCTAAGGAATCCCACCTTACGGCCGTAAAACGAATCTTGAGATATTTAGCTTATACTCCTAAGTTTGGGCTTTGGTACCCTCGGGGATCCACTTTTGATTTGATTGGTTATTCGGATGCCGATTGGGCAGGGTGTAAGATTAATAGGAAGAGCACATCAGGGACTTGCCAGTTCTTGGGAAGATCCTTGGTGTCTTGGGCTTCAAAGAAGCAAAATTCGGTCGCTCTTTCCACCGCCGAAGCCGAGTACATTGCCGCAGGTCATTGTTGCGCGCAATTGCTTTGGATGAGGCAAACCCTGCGGGACTATGGTTACAAATTAACCAAAGTCCCTTTGCTATGTGATAATGAGAGTGCAATCAAAATGGCCGACAATCCCGTCGAGCATAGCCGCACTAAGCACATAGCCATTCGGTATCATTTTCTTAGGGATCACCAACAAAAGGGAGATATCGAGATTTCTTACATTAACACTAAAGATCAATTAGCCGATATCTTTACCAAGCCTCTTGATGAACAATCTTTTACCAGACTTAGGCATGAGCTCAATATTCTTGATTCTAGAAATTTCTTTTGCTAGCTTGCACACATAGCTCATTTGAATACCTTTGATTATATCTCTTTTATATGCTATGACTAATGTGTCGTCAAGTCTATTTCAAACCAAGTCATAGGTATATTGAAAGGGAATTGGAGTCTTCGGCAAAGACAAAGGCTTCCACTCCGTAACTCATACTTCGCCATCACTCCAAGCATCTCTCTATTCTTTGGGGAGAAATGATAATTCAAAGCAAAAGGACTTCGTCTTTGGTATAATCTTAACTCATTTCCTTATGACCAAAGGGGAAGATAGTACCTAAGGGCTCTAATGATTCCGTTTTTGGCGATTCATGCCAAAAAGGGGGAGAAATGAGCCCAAAGCAAAAGGACCGCACCACCACCACCAAATTCAAATGCTTAGTGTTTTCCAAAAGTATTTATCAATTGATATCCTATTATGTTCAAAAGGGGGATTTCAAAAATCTTACATCAAAACCCTCTTGAACACTAAGAGGAGGATTTAATTTAGGGGGAGTTTTGTTTAATCAAAGGAAAAGCATTTGAGACAGAGGGAGAAAATTTCAAATCTTGAAAATGCTTTGCAAACTCTTATTCATTTACCTTTGACTATTTGCAAAAGATCTTTGAAATGAATTTACAAAAATTTTTGCAAAAACAAAACATGTGGTGCAAACGTGGTCCAAAATACTAAATAAGAAAGAAACATTCCATGCATATCTTGTAAGTAGCTATATTGGATCAATTCCAAGCAACCTTTACACTTACATTATGCAAACTAGTTCAAATTATGCACATCTCTGTTTGCTTTGGTTTGTGTTGGCATCAATCACCAAAAAGGGGGAGATTGAAAGGGAATTAGGCTTACACCTAGTTCCTAAATAATTTTGGTGGTTGAATTACCCAACACAAATAATTGGACTAACTAGTTTGCCCAAGTGTGTAGATTATACAGGTGTAAAAGGTTCACCCTCAGCCAATGAAAAGACCAAGTTTTGGATTCAATAAAGGAGCAAAGGGGCAACCGAAGGCACCCCTGGTCTGGCGCACCGGACTGTCCGGTGTGCCACCGGACAGTGAACAGTACCTGTCCGGTGCACCAGGGGACTCAGACTCAAACTCGCCACCTTCGGGAATTTCCAGGGCGACTCGGCTATAATTCACCGGACTGTCCGGTGTACACCGGACAGTGTCCGGTGCGCCAAGGGAGGTCGGCCTCAGGAACTCGCCAGCTTCGGGAAACGCCAACGGCTAGTCCACTATAATTCACCGGACTGTCCGGTGTGCACCGGACTGTCCGGTGCGCCTCCGAAGCAACGGTCATCTCCCCGCCAACGGCTCTCTGCCGCGCATTTAATGCGCCCTCTGCGCGCGCAGAAGTCAGAATCGCCCATGCTGGCACACCGGACAGCAAACAGTACCTGTCCGGTGTGCACCGGACACCCAGGCGGGCCCACAAGTCAGAAGCTCCAACGGTCAGAATCCAACGGCAGTGATGACGTGGCAGGGGCACCGGACTGTCCGGTGTGCACCGGACTGTCCGGTGCGCCATCGAGCAGACGCCTCCAGCCAACGGTCAAGTTTGGTGGTTGGGGCTATAAATACCCCAACCACCCCACCATTCATTGCATCCAAGTTTTCCACTTCTCAACTACTACAAGAGCTCTAGCATTCAATTTTAGACACACAAAAGAGATCAAACCCTCTCCAATTCCACACAAAGCCCTAGTGACTAGTGAGAGTGATTTGCCGTGTTCATTTGAGCTCTTGCGCTTGGATTGCTTCTTTTCTTTCTCACTTGTTCTTGAGATCACAACTCCATTGTAATCAAGGCAAGAGGCACCAATTGTGTGGTGGCCCTTGCGGGGAAGTTTTGTTCCCGGCTTTGATTTGAGAAGAGAAGCTCACTCGGTCCAAGGGACCGTTTGAGAGAGGGAAGGGTTGAAAGAGACCCGGCCTTTGTGGCCTCCTCAACGGGGAGTAGGTTTGCAAGAACCGAACCTCGGTAAAACAAATCTCCGTGTCTCACTTGCTTATTCGCTTGGGATTTGTTTTGCGTCCTCTCTCTCGGACTCGTTTATATTTCTAACGCTAACCCGGCTTGTAGTTGTGTTTATATTTGTAAATTTCAGTTTCGCCCTATTCACCCCCCCTCTAGGCGACTATCAGTAATGCTATATTTCATTTATTTTGCATATGTTTCTAAATACATATTTTTTTATCTGTGCTTAATTGTTTACTCTTAATTGCAGGTTGTTGGACAAAGATGGTGGGCGGTGGGACGAGGACGAGGAGGGGGAGGGGGAGGAGGAGCACCCGTAGGACGGAGGAGCAGGCGCAGCAGGACGACGCCGTACAGCAGCAGGTGGAGCAGCAAGCCGCTGTCGATGCGGCACAGCAGGACGACGACGATGCGGCGCAGCAGGACGACGACGACGACGACGCCCCTCAGCAGGACGTCTCAGGTTCTGGCTCCTCAGGTTCGAGGAGTATCTACCTGCGAGGTCCCGCGAGCCTCCCTAAGCGACCCATACTTCGTGACAGACGTCCGCTGATACGACCCGATAGAGAGAGGTAGGTAACTTTAGATATTGTTGCTACCTTTTCATATTATATATTCAAATTAATAATAGAAACTAATACTTCATCTTAATCACTTGGACAGGTCTTGGATGGTTTTGGAGACTGCAGGGGGTCACGGCCGCAACCCCAATGGCATCCTGGGCCTTCTATGCCGGGAACACTTCCCTGGACTTGTCGAGTACGCCGGAGTGACGAGCCCAGCATACACCTTCGACCACTACGCCGTCGCCCCCGATGCAGTAGATCGGGACGGCAGACAATTCAACAACAAGGCGGAGCGGGTGAAGCAAGAGCTGTGGGTAAGTCTTCCTCGCACTATATTGTTTAATAAGTCGCATTTGTTGCATATTCTTGAAATAATGTATGGATACATCGTCTTTGTATGTAGGATTTCTTCAGGTGCGATGCTGGATACGAGGCCAGGGCGGATGTGGTGTCTACGACGTGCTGTAAGAAGCTCGTCGTGGACATGCACTACGAGGCGTGCATCCAGGCCATCGTCACTTACCACGACTCCGTCCTTGGGGAGAAGGTGAACAAGAAGGACGCCCGAACCATGTCGTTGACTCCGGACCAGTACTTGCAGGTAAACACAAAACTTTATTATTGGTACTAAATATGGTTATTTTTTTCTTCTGATATGCTGTGTACTTATATTTTTTTAGATGATTCCTCATTGGTGCGCCGCGCATCCTGAGTGCTGGGAGCAGATGGTGCAGAGGTGGTGCTCGGCTGAGTGGGATGAGGCGCACAACGCTAGCCGGGAACGGCGTTTGCTGATGCAAGGTCCCTCCCACCATCAAGGCAGCCGCAGCCTGGGCAAATACGCGGAAGCATGGGTACGCGCTCTTTTTTATTTAGGTATATAACTTTCGATTAGACATGATTTCTAACCATCTCGTTGGTTTTCTCGCAGTCGGCGGCACATGGTGGCGCGCCTTGCTCCACGTTCTCGGCATATGCCATGGCCCACAAGGGGAAGGCGACGTCCGACGTCACCTACAACTCGGATGACGGGCCCGAGGCGTACACCAACCCCGCCATCCACAGCCGACTCAGTGAGTACACCGCCATGGCCAAGGAGGTCCATGGGCCAGATTACGATCCGAGGACCGAGGACATCGACGGAGATGTCCTCATGAGGGTCGGAGGAGGCAAGAGGCATGGGCGGTACTGGATTGCCGACGGGGCAATCGACTCGTCCTCCACTCCCACTCTCTCTCAGGTGCGAGCAAGGAGCACGAGCGCGAGCCCAGCCATACGACCTCGGCAGGACACCTCACAGCATCGTATCCAGCAACTCCAGGTTATTCCTTATCTATTCATCGTTCATTGATTTTTATATATCTTCTCTTTGCATTATCGTAACATTAGGGCGAAATATTACAGACTCAGCTAGATGATGAGAGGAGGCAACGTGAGGAGCTAGAGAAGAGGATGGCGGAGATGTTCGCGTACATGCAGAGCCTTGGCGCCGCACAGGGTCATGCTCCACCACCTCCGTTGTTCCCTGCAGCTGACCCTACAGAGTTCACTACTCCTGTGAGTATCAAAATTTTAGTACTGCATGATATATATTCATATGTTCTCACACATACAATCTGTTCTCTGTGCAGGGTCAATCGGCGGCGTCGAACAACCCTCATGCTTCGTCCAGCCCTTCGCCGAACCAGTCCAGATGCCCACCTCGTTGATGATTTGTTTTGTGATGATCCAGACTTACCTTTATGAGTGTTGGTGATGTTTGTTACACTTTATCTTGTGAGATACTTGGTGATGTTAGTGATGATGCAGACTTGTATCTGTTTTGTGATGATCCTGACTTTAGTGAGACTTGTGATCTGTTTTGTGAGACTTTGTGATATATATGGTGTTGATGATAAATGTGTTCATTCTGTGATGTGCTTGATATATAATGTGATGTGAATGATATATATCTTTTGTTTGTTTGGATGGAACAACAAAAGCAAATAAAAAAGGGACATTCTGGTCACTTTGCCGAGTGTAACACTCGGCAAAGGGTTGCTTTGCCGAGTGCTATGACCATGGCACTCGGCAAAGAAGGAAACCTGGGAACCGGTAAAGACATCTTTGCCGAGTGCTGACGGTGGCACTCGGCAAAGAAGGAAACCTGGGAACCGGCAAAGATGTCTTTGCCGAGTGCTTTTGCCAAGGCACTCGGCAAAGATACTGGCAAAGGGGCCCACTGGAGGGTTCTTTGCCGAGTGCCAGTCCACCAGACACTCGGCAAAGAAACCTCCTTTGCCGAGTGCCTACTAGGGCTCTCGGCACAGGGACTGGCTGTGGGGTCCACTGGACCAGTCTTTGCCGAGTGTCGCCGTAGGCACTCGGCAAAGGATCCGTCACCGTCACTTGGCGCCGTGACGGTGACTTTTCTTTGCCGAGTGCCAAATGGCACCGACAAAAAGTACTCGGCAAAGAAGCTGTTGCCGATGTACAGTTCGCCGAGCGTTCTTTGCCGGGTGTTACACTCGGCAAAGCCTTTGCCGAGTGTAAAATAGCCTTTGCCGTGTGTTTAGAACACACAGCAAAGAAGCTGATTCCGGTAGTGACTTGCACTCACGCCTCAGTTATTAGTCCATCCGACTCAATCCAATGCACTACTTTGTCGACAATCACTTATCACAAAATCAAACCATGAAGACATATATTAACTTTGTGTGTTTATATGTTCATTCCTTATTCCTATATGCAGCTGCCGCTCCAGTCAAATGCAGCCGAGACGCGTGTACATTCGCATGGGTTCATAGATTTTTAGGTATTATTTGTGAGATATATACCATGTGTTCCGTGAAAAACACAAGACACAAATTTAACCACAACATATGGTGCCCTATTTCCACGCATTCCCAGTCCCCCACCCCGCCCCACACCAAACACACCCACTTACTCCTATACAAACACACAAAAGCAAAGCTCCTTCCTCACTCCTAAATCCAGCTACTAGTGCTCCAGTCAAATACATCCGAGACGCGTGTATTTTAAAACACGTGTATTAATAAGAAACACACTGGACTCCACCACACCTGTCAGTCATACATACAGACGCTAACCACCCCGACATTAATTCTACTGACATTATAGTAGTATATACGTATGCCACAAGCCTACTAATGACCGAACCTTATCGCTTGGGTATGGTGAGAGAACATATACATAGAATGATATAAGATGGAGCATGCAGCTAGCTAGCAAGCAAGCCTTGGGTTGGGTCACGTCGACGTCGTCGTCTTCGGCGGCTATAAAACTAGGTTAGACGTCGAGCGACCGGCCCCTTGCTTCTCTCCCCCGGCCCGCCCGCCCGCCCGCTCGCTCGCCGCTGGATCAGTTTCGTGGCGCTTTGGAGCAGCGAAGTGGTTGCTGTGCTTGGTATTTCTAGTGCGTAGTATCGCCATCAGCGCTCAATAATACTACTCCTCTTCCTCTATGCTGCACGCCCCGGCCCCTTTGTTTTGTAGCTCTTGTCAGCGAACCTTCCCCCTGAAAACCCCACCCACCCTTCCTCTCCGATCCTCCTAGTAGCGCCTCACTTGCTTCATTCCGATCCATTCCACCACCCATCTCCCTCCTCAGCTCCCCTCTCCGCTCTCCCTCCCTCGCTCGCGCTCTCCACGCGGATCACCGGAGGCTAGCTAGCAAGCTCGACCGGCGCGGCCGATCTAGCTCGCGCTTGTTGGCCGCTTCAGCTTAGCAGCGGCGGCACGTCGTCAACCTGTGCTGTGAGAAAGACTAGTAGAGAGAGATACGTGTAAGGATGGCTGGCGCGGGGGGTGCGACGGCTGTGAAGCAGCCGGCGGCGGGGGCGCCCGACGCTGGGGCCAGCAGGAGCGGGGTCGGGGCTGGCGCCGCCGGGGCGCCGGTCGCCGACCCGCGCGCCGAGGCGCTGCGGTGCCCGCGCTGCGACTCGGCCAACACCAAGTTCTGCTACTACAACAACTACTCGCTGTCGCAGCCGCGGCACTTCTGCAAGGCGTGCAAGCGCTACTGGACGCGCGGGGGCACGCTCCGCAACGTCCCCGTCGGCGGGGGCTGCCGCAAGAACAAGCGCTCCAGGAGCAGCGGCGGGCCCGGCGCCGGCGGGAGGAACGGGTCCTCCGCTGCTGCTGCTGCTGCCGCCGCCGCCGCCGCCGTCACGTCCTCCTCGGCGCCGTCGACGCTGTCCCTCCCGCTGCATACGGGGTCCCTGCCGTCGTTGTCCTCGGCGCTGGGGCTGCCCGGGGGCGCCTCGCTCGCGTCGCTCCTCCTCGGGACCGCTGGCTCTGGCGGTGACCACCTCGGCCTCTTCCAGGCCGCCATGCAGTCGGTGGTCTCCTCGGAGGCGACCGCCTACGAGATGCAGCAGCAGCAGCAGACGCAGGTGGACCACCTGCTAGGCCTCGGCTACGGAGGCGCCGGCGCCGGCGCCGGCGCGCAGATCCACCTCAAGCCGTGGATGCACGAGGCACCCGGTGCTGGCGCGGGCGGGATCATGGACAGCTTCTACGCGCCGCTGCTGTCCAGCTCCCTCGTGCCGGGCCTGGAGGAGCTGCACGTCAAGGCGGAGGTCGCCGGTGCCGGGGATCACCAGCAGAAGCCCGCGCCCGGGGACCAGCAGAGCGCCAGCTGGGAGCTGCCGACGCCGTCGTCGTCCAACGTCGACGCCAACGTCATCGCATCTGACGCGCTCATGGCCGCCGCCGCCGCGTCCATGAACCCCGGGGTTAGCTCCGCCACAGCCGCCACGGCGCCAACCGTCCCCTCCTCGTTCATGTACTGGGGCAACGGCGGTATTGGCGGCGCTGCCGCGGCGTGGCCAGACCTCACCAACTGCGGATCCTCCATTGCCACGTTCTTCTAGCCGTCTGGCTGTCCCGCACTCCCGCTGGCCTCGCGTTAACTTCGTTTTTTTACCTTAATTTTCTGGTTAATTTTTTCTTGACTAAAATAACATGTAATTTGTGGGGAAAGCTGAGATGAGAGAGAGAGAGAGAGAGCACTGTGGAAGAAGAGAGCTAGATCATCTCACCACCTCATAGGGCAGAAAATTGGACAAATCAAACAATGATCCAATATTTCAAGAGGATTTCTTCACCGACGACTCTGAGCTTCATCGGATCTATGGTCTTCGCCGTCGAGCGATGATCAAGGCCGTCGACGACTAGAGCATGCATGGATTTGGGAGGAGGAGGAGGACAACATGAGACCATGGGGAAGCTAAAGAGAGCTAGCAAAGAAGCCAAGAAGTGTAAGTGCAGCGCTGCCATGACACTACTTGATTTCCTACTTCGTTCTTGGCTAGCTAGCTTCTCCTTGGGTGTTTTGTACATAGAGCATATGGTGTGTGTGGGGATACAATAGTCAAGGTGGCCCATGAGAGATCATGCATGGTGCAAGTCATGAACCTCTCTCTCTCATCTCGGCATTTGAAATCAGTGTGTTTAATTGGTTACTTCCTCTCTCTCTCTCTCTCTCTCTCTCTCTCTACCATGGTTTTTGGAAGAACTCTCTAGATGTACAAGTTAATACTACTAGTACTTTCCACACCTATTGCAGCTGAATTAGAGAACTGTTTTTGAGTTCTCATGCATTATTAGAGTTGTCAAGGGTTCATCATGCATCAAGTTATCTAGCTACTTTCTTTCTCCCTGCTTCTACTTCTAGAGTGGAATTAATTTCTCCTTCTTTCTCGGGGGTTTTTTTTGTTCAAACTTGGCTTGTACGAATTATGATGGCTTTGTGAGTTATGAGAAATTTAAACATCTGGCACTTCTAATGATGGTACATAGATATGCTTGCTCCTCTGAGTACTGAGTAGTAGTGGTGCCACGCACACTGCTACTGCATGCTGTGTGCTAGTTACTCCATCACTTTTAGTGCATGGGCGGGTGTCTCACTTTTGGTGATGCGCGGCAGCTTTATCGTCTTTGCTCTCTTTTTCATGCGCAAGAGTGTGAGTGCTTGATCTGATCTTTGAATTCTGTGCTCGTTGCTCTACTCTCTCTCTCTCTCTCTCTCTCTCTCTCTCTCTCTCTCTCTCTCTCTCTCTCTCTCTCTCTCTCTCTCTCTCTCTCTCTCTCTCTCTCTCTCTCTCGTATAGAAGGAGGGTACATTTCTTTTTTGTTACACGATCATAGGATTCCAGCGGCAGTACGTGCACTCAAGTTTGAGCTATCATGTTTGTGTGATGCAGAATCTTTTGTGCCCGGCGCGCGTCTTCTAGCTCGTTTCTAGCTCGCAGCACAGATAAAAATATGGCTGCTGCGCTTGTTCTTACCTGCGTGTCTCGTAGCAACTTGGAACTGCATTTTGATGCTAGTATAGTACGTAGCAGGCAGCATTTTTCACAACGATATACATATATATACTTGCATGATGAGCTAGCTAGCATCACAGGGGGGAAAAAAGAAGAAGAAGTGGAGGTGGAAGGGAAAATAATAGTGGAAATCAGCTTATATAATGCATGTCTTGGAGCTTCACGATGAAGAGAGGGATATTCTCGTTCATTCCTTTCAAAAAAAAATATATATCTATCAAGTTATTAGCCTTTTTTCCTGTCCTGTACTTTCTATGCTACCAAGGTATACCAATCTGGCTAGTGTTCGTCGACAATGAGTTTGCCGATGAGGAATATAGTCCAAATGGCAAGTTGATGTTGGCATGTTCACTCCGCTTTGGAAACGAACTACATGAAAAGTAACTAGGAACTTATATATGAAGAACAAATATACTCGTTTTCCGCTAAATGATGCTAGATGCTACGACGTTTTCCATTCATCGATTCAACATTCGATCCACCCTAGCTTGGTGTACATAGTTTGAATGCTGATTTTAATTTGGAGCTGGAGTATTGATTAGAAAAGGGCCGGACACACTGCTATAATACAGTATATATATCTCTCTATATATCTAGCTTTCTGTCAGAATGCATGCCTTGCTAGTTTCAGTCATCGAAGTTACTCCTCCTCTTTGAGAGCAGTTGGCATGCATGCAGAGAAGTCTGGTGAGATAGTGAAAATTTGATTTCTCATAATGCCGCCTCTAACCTAGCTTGTTAATTATTTCCTCTGTGCGGTCCTGGCGCATATGCATGTATATGTATCTGATAAGTGATACTCTTTCGGCTTTTGGTTATTTCTTATTACATGTCATGTTAGCTTTATTCTGCATCAAACATTTATAACTCTTTGGTCGTCATCAGTTTTTAAAAAAATTATACATTGTTAAAATATAAGATTTATTATGTCCTTAGATTTACTATGACAAATAATTTTATGATAAATAATTCATTTATTGTGAAACTATATGGTTTTCTTAAATTTGATGTTTAAAGATAAAGATATTTAATTTAGGGCAACGCTAATACAACATGTAGAAAAGAACGGAGGAAGTAAAAAAAGAAACCATTATATATAGATATCTATATCATATACACAACTTGGTGAAATATCTTAGCTAGTTAACAGTATGCTATACTAGTGAAGTCGTAAATATGTTGAACTTTGCAATGAACTCAGTCAGTGAAATTACGCACTGTTGGTTAGACCGTACCGTATATTCATGCTATCAATAATGCAACTCACTTTCTAAGGGCTAGGTTGGTAACTTCATTTTTCAAAAGGATTCATATTTTCAAAAGAGAAAATGAACAATTTTTTCTTGAAAAAATGAAAATCTCTTACAAAAATATTAGTTGTCATAGTAGCCTAAAAGGAAAAACAACTGAAAGACTAGTAGTAGCATGTATTTCGTTTTCTAGAGATTACGTACAGGTGCTAATAATAATATTGATGCTACAAAAACACACACATAAGGCAAGGATGCTGAATCTGATATGCGTGCTGCTTTCTTTCTTTTTTCTTTGATCGAGTTGTTGAAACATATTTGACAAATAATAGCAGCGCAGTTAATACTGACGACATGCACTCATTGATCGATTAACATATATATTGGGTAATTGATCAATATATCATTTGATGGACAGTAGCGATATAGCCTCAAATACGTAGGTACTACACATGTATAGTAGTGGCACTACCAGAAAATGAATTTTGTACAAGTGCTATTATTAAGTGTTTTTTTCCGAAAACATTTGGTAAAATAAAATACTCGGTTGTCGAGTGTTTTTTCATATTCGGCCGAGATTTTTTTTGCCGTTTGTTTTTTTATATTAAGCAAATAGTTTCTTTACTGAGTGTTTTCTTTTCACACTAGGTAAAGATAATTTTTAAATCACATTTTAAAACAGTAAATTAATTTAAATGAAAAAGAATTCGAGTCAGGTACTGTGTGCATGTGGTATATGTTCTTGTAGGCTACGGTATTGCATCGAGCGCGCCTGGCCCTTAGGCAGCAACAGCTTAACTATGTATCAAGACAGTGTGTGGTACTATCTGGATGCTTTTACTCGTACTGCTAAAGGACATAAATAAACAGTAAACCCGTTGATCTTTCTGTGCTACGGCAGTCAAGGATCTAGTAATTATCTCTGAATCTCAAGCAAGGATGATTTAGTTGGTGTACAAAAACAGTTCAGTTTACTAGACTGTACTGTGGCCTGAATTCAGTAACATAACTAGCTGGTCCAATCGTGTGCGTGTGTGTTCAAAAGGCCAATTTGAACACACATTGTTTCCAGTTTAGATTAGAAAAATTAAGGTCGACAATAACCTCAACCTATTTTTTGCTGGCATTGTTTCTTTGTTGCAGAGGTGATCCCTAACAATTATATACCTGCTTGCCAGTTTGACTTATATGAGAATAAATGAAAACTGATTTTTTTTTTGTCTGTGTGTGTATGCGGAGGGGGGATTCATTAGTGTAGATAAAATATGCTATTAACATTGTAGTCTGTGCTTTAGTTTGTTTTTCCTTTTAACATCCGAAAAGCACCATTATCACATCCACCGCAAATGCCAATGCATCTTTACTGAAATCTTGAAATTGAGTTCTGTTGTAGATTTCGTAATCGATTTATAGGTCACAATGGTGATGAGATATGCATTAGTTTGTAGCCCCCTTTGCTTGTTTGTCATTTTACAGATGGTCCGTCATTGTGGCAATTCAGTCATGGGAGTCTATACATAATTTCCATCTATCAATGTGATGTTGGCAAATAAAAACAGGAGTGTACGGCATATATATATACACTACTTATTAAGCAATATTAGAATTCGACTCTTTGCCGAGTATCAAATATTTTATCGAGTATTTTTTTTACACTCGGCATTGCCGAGTGCCAAGCAAAAAACCCTTGGTAAAAGAAAACACTCGATAAATAAGCTCTTTGCCGAGTGTTTTTAAATACTAGGTAAAGATGTTCTTTGCCAAGTGTCAAAATTATAACACTCGGCTTTTCTCAACACTAAGAAAAGACAATTTAAAAATCATATTTTAAAGCAGTAAACAATTCAAATGAAAAAGTTTTCAACTACAAATTTGTATAACTCATCATGATGTACAATTTATATTTTGAACATTTCTTCATATGACAAAATAAAAATAAATTTGTTCATAAAACCTATATCTCCCTCGTAGTTTATGGAACTACGAGATAGATGAATTAGATTTGTGGATATTGTTAGAATCATCATGTGAGATGAACAAATGACCAAACAACCAAAATAAACTTTGTAGATCTTGAGAAGTTATAGAATTTTATAGTAGGCAACTTTTTCATTCGAAGTCATCTTGTCAACTAAAACTACACCTGAATTTAAAAATTTGAATTTTGAAAACGACCTCGAAAGAAAAAACCACCAACATTGAAGTTGTAGATATTGAAGAGTTATGAAACTTTGTAGTTGACAATGTTTTGATTTGAAGTCATCTTGTCATGCAAAACTATATTTGAATTTTAAAATTTGAATTTTTCAAACTACCTCGAATGAAAAACCACCAAAATAAAAGTTGTATGTCTTGAAATGTAATGAAACTTTATAATCGATAATTTTTTATTTGAAATCATCTTATCATTGAAAAAATCATGTTACATTTTGAAATTTTGTTAACCACCAACATTCAAATTTTGTTAACGGCCTCGGATGTAGAAACTATCAAAATATAACTTGTAGATCTTGAAAAGGTATGCAACTTCATAGTTGGTCACATTTTGAAATGAATTTATTTAGTGTCTCAAATAATCAAATTACTCTCGGTTTGTTATAGTGCATGAGGAATGCAAATGTAATATAAATATAATTGATGTAGTAGTGTAGTGTTAGACAAGGGTATGCGCGAGAGATAGGTTGCGAGTTCGAATCTCACCATTCACAAAACATGTAAATTTGATTCAAAATAATTGTGAAAAATGATAGGGTGATAAGTATGGTAATGGGTAATGGTCGGAGAGTTGTTACAATAATTTAAAAAATGTTTTGTTGTTTTTCGTGTTTTTTGTGATTTTTAATTTGCCGTGTCCGAGAAAAAGTACTCGACAAAAAACTCTTTGCTGGTAAAATATTTGTCGAGTGTAACACTCAGCAAAGACTTTGCCGAGTGTAAATGACCTTTGCCGAGTGTCTAAGATACTCGGCAAAAAAACACGATACCGGTAGTGAAGGCTGTAAGAGCAACTCCAACAGACTAGGTATCACTACAAGAAAAAAGGCAAGGAGTGTCGGCCAAAACCCCACACTCTTACTGAAATAAGCCGACACTCTAAGTATAAGAGTGTCGGTTGACCGACACTCTTAGCCGTCACTCTAAAATGGACGCTCTTATTCGTATAGAAGTGTGGGGACCGACGCTCTTATGTGTCGGCCAGTAACGTGGCCGTCACTCTTACTGCGCGCACGACCAGCAAGCTACCTGGGCGCATATAAGAGTGTGGGGGCCGACACTCTTAGTGAATAATTTTTTTTAATATCCAATTTTATTTTTCTCCCTCCCCGGATGGGAAGCCTCCATAACAGCACAATATAAGCACAACATTCAATATATCACAACACAAGCACCATATTCAACATAACATAACACAAGCACCATATTCAATATTCATACAAGTTCAAGTCCATACGAAAGAAGTTCAAATCCATCTAAAACAAGTTAAAGTCCATACAAAACGCAATCATATTAATTCATTCCGTTGGTGGGTCATTGGAGCCGCCGCCACTTGTGTTCATCAATAAGTCCATAAACGTGCTCTGATCCGGAGGCGGACTAGCATGATGTGAGCCCGAACCCTTTAAAAGAAACAAACATTTGTTAGTTTACCGAGTAACTAATTAAACATATACATAGACTGCAACATATACATGCATGTTTTCTAGTAACTGCTTAAACAACGAAGCAAATAGAGATGCAAAGGATATCAACTTAACGTACTGATCCTGGTGAGTGTGAGGGCAATCCTGGTGATTGTGACTGCCCACGAGGAGGAAATCCCCACGGCATCGGCGGTGGCATCTGTGTTTGCATCGGTGGCCAAATGCCTGGCTGGCGAGGTGCCCACGGCATCATTTGCCCTCCTATCACACCCAATGGCATCAATTGGTCTTGGACAGAAGTTGCAGAACCCTGAAACAGAAGACACACTCTTGTTTATGATTAAGAAGTTACGGTGATCAACAATAAAAGTAACTATAGATCATGCGAATGACAAAAGTTTAAAATAGATCATGTACAAGCAAACATGTAGAAAGACAGAGAGCAAGCAACCAATGATTGTACCTGTGATCCATCTGTCGCTGCAGTGGAGCGGTCCGATGATTGTCCAGACACCGGATGTGTGATGATAGGGGGTTGTTGAAAAGGCGGCATGCCGAACTGAGTTCCGGCACCTCCATACATCTGCAAATAGATTATTCATCAGTTTTTCAGTTAAGCGGACTTGAGAAACAACGAAATAACAAAAAAATGATACCTGATGTAGCATCCAATTTTGCATTTGTTGCATCTGTTGCTGCACTTGTTGCTTATATTGCGCCATACTCTCCTCCATCTGAGTCATCTTCTCAAGCAGCTCTCCTTCACGTGCAGATGGTCGTCGGGGTCGATTCGACCCAGCTGAGAAATTGGACCGTCTAGTGTAACTCCGACGGGGGACAACACCGTCACCAATTGCTAACCTGTAAGAGTATCATATATATATATGTAGTAAATGACAAGACATGACTAAACAGTAACAATGTGACAAGCGCATATACCTCCCATGTGGTACGCCTCCACCAGCCTTATAAGCCGCCTCCGTATCGAACTCACCAGTGAGCCAATCCGCGTCTGGACCATTTTTTTCTCTCACGTTGTCAATGTAGCGAGCCTATGAAAAAATCATCCAAGTCACAACAAAGGCATATCATGTTCATCTTAGAGTCGATTTTCATACTTACCAGTTTCTCTGTCGCATTACTGTCATTTAGTATTTCCGGATGATTCGGATCGGGACCCTTGTGTCCCTCGACGAAGACTTGAAGCAAAGTAGGCTCCACTCCATTTCGAGCCGCCTGCAACACATGATTAAAAAGTCTAGACAAGTCTATGCAATTAACAATTGACCAGGCAATTTGACACATACCATACGTGCAGCCTTGCCAACGTGTCCATCTGCCCCGAAGAAGTGGACCCCTGGCTTGCTCAACCGATTCATACGATTTCTATTAGATATGGCCAAGAACTCCTCAGAAGCCCAATACTCGCACATCCACGCCCAAGCATCCGAATGGTGGCTCAACCAATCCACCTCACTCTCTTTGTACTGCTGAGCCGTCAGGTGAATTTCCTTTGCCATATTCGCGTCACAATAGTTCCCCTGACGCTTTTGGTACACCGTGACGGCCCTCAATCGTGCTTTATACATCATACCCTTTACAGCTCTATCTGCTGAGCCATTGAATACCTCACGCACATATGAATCATCCAAGGTATAGGGGTCGCACACGCGAAATTGGCCCTGCAAATTTGAAGATCACCAGAGACTTACAAATGCAAAATCTGAATTCAATTTGAATATCACAAGGGACTTACCCAAAACAAATCCCACACTTTGCTTGTGTGTGTCCCGTCGTTCCCGTACGGCTTGAGATCCCAATGAGCCCAGTAATGAGCAGCTATCTCTTGACCGCCCTCTGTCACCATCGCCGGGTAGGCGAATCGCAAACAAATCCCCAACTCTGTGAGGATTGGTGTGCGATGCCCTGTTCCGTCCCAACTAACCTCCTTCCACGCCCTGGTGCCTTTCGGTTCAATAACCCTCCGTTGATCGAAGGGTTTAGAAGGCTTCAATGTGAGGGACCGACGATACCTACAAATGAAAGTTTGTTATTTAACAAAGAAAATCATGTACTTAAAACTGCAACTTGACAATAAAACTTCAACTCAACAATAAGAATACCTGATGGCACGCCGTGGCGGAGCCTGTGTGGCAGCCTCCTCTGTAGAAGCGTCTGCTCCCGAAGTCTCCTCTCCATCGTCCAGTTCTGCGGCAGCTTCCTCAGCCTCCGCGTCCACAGCTGCCTCCGCGTCCACAGCTGCCTCCGCAGTAGGTGCCATAGTAGGTGCCACTAAATCAGCTGCACGCGAAGTAGTCCCTTCTGTATTGGAGGGTCCGCTGCTACCCCGCATCTGCTCTAGGGAGGCAAGCAACTGCTCTTGCCTGCTTCTGCTTGTTGTGGTGCCCTGAAATGTAAACAATTTAGATTGCTAGCTGGCCCCAGTAACTAAACTAAGAAAAAAACAAGTACCTCAAACATGTTAGGAGCACCACTGGAACCCCTCGACCTTCGTGATCTGGATCTCCTACCAGACGAATCCATCCTGAACATCTGCAATAATTCACAAAATAGTAAGTATGTATAAATTTTTCACAAAGTAATGCATATTAAATAAACAAAAACAAGAGTGTGCCATTACATCTACGAATTATGTATCAAAAATCGTCGGCATCAGAGTCCTCTTCGGCGACACGTGTATTAAGTTGTTCAACCCATTGTTGTGTTTCAAGAACTGTTTCTTCCAACCTTTGACGTTTTGAATTTGATGAAATTGGTTCCTCCATTAACTCTACGGTAAGAGAAGCTAACTCATTTAGTCCTGCCCCTTCGGATACAATACTATCATTGTCGCTATCGTCTGCTTGATCACCGACTTCTTGGAAGACAACATCATCATCTTCATCATCATCATTGGTGCTTAAATTGTAGTTTTGATATCGGTAAGGGTGAACCTCTGGATTAACTTTATATGCAACCCACCAGGTTTTAAAACTTTTATGAGGATAACTCAAATAGTACACCTGATGCGCTTGATGTGCCAGGATGATATTGTTGTACTCATTGCCTTTATACCTTGATGCGTGCTTTACCTCCACCATCCCGAATTCATCAACTCGTGTGTCAACTTGTGGATCAAACCATATACAATCAAACGTCACAAGTCTCAAAGGTTTGTGACCTCCAAATGTATACTCGGTTATGTCTTGAACAATACCATAATAGTCCTCCAATTGTCCATCGTCGCTATACGAACTTGCTACAACTCCTCTGTTTGTTGTAGCTGCAAGTGGACGACTCGCTTCTAGTTTTGCTGTTCGAAAACGGTATCCATTAATATCATAGCGATCAAATTTTCTTGCGGTCAATTGACCATGTGATATTTGTAGCAAGTCTTTGGAGACACTGGCTTCAGGTTTCTTACACTACAAAAATGAGGAACGGATAAAAATAAATACTATGTAACATCTGAACTTAAGTTCGAAAAAAAGATGGGCATGGAGGAAATTACATGCTCGTGGAACCACTGCACAAAGGACGGGCCACCGTGTAACCCTTTCAGACGTAGGTCATCCAACTGCTTTTGAGTAAGTTGTTTGTTGGGTTTATATATGCTATCAAAGATTTGGAAATAAGGATGAAGTTCTGGCATATTGACATACAAAAAAAGCAGGGTCTTGTTACGCTCTATCGTTCCCACAAGATGTGATGTGTAAGCTCCGACACCTTTACCGTCCCACTTAAAAGCACTTAGATCAGTGATTGGAGCTTGCTCGGCAACATGGTACCGTGTCGTTTGCGCATTCACGTTGTTTGTGTCTGAAAAATACTTGCTTGAGAATAATGTGATCTCTCTGGCTGCGAACGCCTCTGCAATACACCCCTCAACCCTTGCCTTATTCCGCACCATTCCTCTGAGTTTTTTCAATTCTCTTTCTTGACTATACATCCACCTGAACTGTGCAGGTCCTCCTACCAACGCTTCCCAAGGTAGATGCACAAGCAAATGTTGCATACAATTAAAAAATCCAGGTGGGAATACTTTTTCCATCTTACATACAAGGACAACGATTTCCTTCTCAAACCTCAACATCAATTTCTTTGAGATTTCCTTAGCACATATCTGCTTATAAAAATAACTGAGTTCTGCAAATATCTTCCACACATCGGGACTGAAGTATCCACGAAACATTACCGGCACTAGTCTTTCAATCAAAATGTGATAGTCATGACTCTTCAACCCAACGAGTTTACCAGTGTCGAGGTTAACTGCCCGTTTTATATTAGCCGCATAGCGATCTGGGAACCTCAGCTTTTTCAACCATTGAAATATCTCTTCTCGCTCTTGCCGTTTCAGACAATAAGGAGCTTGTGGCCGACTCTCAGATCCACTTGGATTTTTTCTAAGCTCAAGGTGCGGACGATCACAAAGTTCAGCTAAGTCTCTTCTTGCATTCATGTTATCTTTGGTTTGACCGGTGAAGTCGAAGCACATGCTTATGATGCTTTCCGCAACATTACGTTCTTGGTGCATCAAATCTATATTATGTGGTAACAGCAATGCCTTCGTATAAGGTAGCTCCCAGATAAACGAGATGTGCGTCCAATTGTGTTCTTTACCATACCCTTGAAATCGACCTCCTACACCCGGTTTTAGGTCACGATGTTGTCTCATGATATTTTCACCAGTTTGTCGCTTCGGTGGCCCATCTCTAACCCTCTTGCCTTTTCGAAATGACTTTGTATCCTTTCTAAAAGGATGATTATAGGGAAGGAGGCGTCGGTGAACATCAAAAAATGTTTCCTTCTTACCATGTTCTAACCTATATGCTTGTGAGTCACCCATACATATCGGACAACGCAGTATGCCGTGGACACACCAACCAGAAAAAATGCCATATGCTAGCAGATCATGAATTGACCATAGATATGCTGCGCGTAGAGTAAAACAACATTTCAGATGACTATCATATGCCTCAACCCCCTGCCACAACATTTTTAGTTCTTCGATCAACGGTTCCATAAATACATTGATTTTTGTTACAGGATCCTTCGGACCTAGAACAATAAGGGCAAGAAACATGACCTCTTCTTTCATGCATTTGTTAGGAGGGAGATTGTAGGGCATCATAAAAACTGGCCAACATGAGTAAGAAGTGGAATTATTGGAGTAAGGAGTGAATCCATCCGTCGACAAACCAAGACGAACACTCCTAGGGTCTCTTGCAAATTCTGGATCAAAACGGTCGAGAGCCTGCCAGGCCTCGCCATCTGAGGGATGCACCATGACATCCGGATCTTGGCCCTGACGATCCCCTTCTTTATGCCACCTCATTTGCTTTGCTGTCTCTTGATTTAGAAAGAGACGCTTAAGTCGTGGAGTGATAGGCATGTACCGGAGTTGCTTGATCGGCACCTTTGTCGTAACCTCGTTTCCATCCTCATCTAGCACCACTGCATATCTTGACTTACTGCAGTGGATGCAATGTGTGGTATTTTCATGCTCCTTCCAGAACAACATGAAATTGTCCTCGCAAGCATCAATCTTTTGGTAGTTCATGCCAAGACCAGCTACGAGCTTCTTGCAATGGTACAAGTCTTTCGGCATGTTATGATTCGGTGGGCTGATATCAATAATCAGTTTCACAATATCGTTGTAACATTTGTTGGAGAAGGTGTACTTTGACTTCATCGCCATGAGACGTGTTACCACCTGCAGTACGCTCACATTGGTTCCTTCATGCACTTTAGCCTCTGAGGCTTCAAGAAGCTTGTAGAACTCTCTCACATCCTCTGGAAAAGCTTGATTATTCTGTAGATCTGGGTACTCATTCCTAATATCATCCAACATCTCTTCCATTCGGTCTATATCCTGGTCCCCATCCGATTCAATAGTATGGTCCACCTCTCCATGCTCATGCCATACCAGATAGTTTGGCATAAAGCCATGTTTGAAAATATGATACGAGAGCTCCACTTTTTTCAATCGAACCAAGTTCCGACATTTTATACACGGGCACCTCGCTAAACGAGCATCACCAACAAATGCGAGTGCCACAAATTCATCTGCAACTCTCAACCATGCATCAGAGTGACCATGAGTGACACTGTCGAATCCATCGTACATCGCCCTTCTTCGATCGTCACTCATATTCAAAGCTAAAGAAAAAACATATATACACTTAGGTACGAAAAAGCCATTTATAAACAGTTAAACACTAAATCAAGTTACATCTATTTTAGCATTGTACCAAGTATATTTACTTAATTAAGTGCCAACGTTTTCATGCCATCTTTTAATTAAAGGAGAAACCTCAAGGATACGAGTAACAACATTCCCATTTGCACATTAGAAAAATATATATCTATAATGCATCACTACAATTACAGGTTAATCAACAGGTTAATGCATCACTACAATTACATGTTAGAAAGTTATATAATCAAGGATACGAGTAACAACACTAGCGGACTACTAAATTTTAGCTAAATCCAATCGAGCGTGGTCAAGACAGTAGCCATCTTCATTACCCGCAATAGTGATTTGTTGCACAAAACAACGAATTCCATTTTTAACTGAACCAACAACATAGCATGAAGGTTATGCGGCGAATCACCTGTGCACTACGCCGCCCGGAGCTTGGAGTTCGACGAGACCGCCAGGCGTCCGGCTTGGCGAGGCCGCTTGGCTCGGCGAGGCACTGCACCGCACCCGGAGCTTGGAGCTCGGCGAGGCCGCCCGGCTCAGCGATGTCCGTCCGACGTCCGGCTAGGTGAGGCCGCTTGCCTCGGCGAGGCCGCCCGACTCGGCGATGTCCGCCCGACGTCCGGCTAGGTGAGGCCGCCTGCCTCGGTGAGGCCGCCCGTCGCCAGCTCGGCGAGGCCGCCTGGCGCTTGGCTTGGCGAGGCCGCCCGGCTCGGCCGCCCGCCGGACGCTGGCTCGGCGAGGCCGCTGGCTCGGCCGCCCGCCGGACGCTGGCTCGGCGAGGCCGCTGGCTCGGCCGCCTGCCCGACGCTGGTTGTCCGCCCGACGCTGGCTCAGCGAGGCCGCCCGCCGATGCTGGCTCGACGAGGCCGCCCGCCGATGCTGGCTCGACGAGGCCGCTGGAGAGACGAGTACGTAGAATAGGATTGACGAGGCCGCTGGAGAGCCCGATGCTGGCTAAGGTAGAAGACGGCGGGCGCAGGGAGACTGGGTACGTAGGAGAGACGGCGGCGGACTGAGTAAAATCAAGACGCGCGGGCGGCGGCGGACTGAGTAAAAGCAAGACGCGCGGGCGGCTGTAGTAGGATTGGGGAATTTAGGGTAACATCCATAAGAGTGTCGGTGTGGAAAAAACCCACACTTTTAAATTAAAAGTGTCGGTTTCAGCGGGACCCTGACACTCTTAAATTAAAAGTGTCGGTGCAGCAAAACCCACACTTTTACTTCGATTAAGAGTGTCGGCCCCGACACTCTTTAATTAACTGACACTCCTTCAACGTTTTCTTGTAGTGTATAAATTCTAGCTAAATTTGAAGTATTGAAGGCTGTAAAAAAGATAGAAGAGTTCAACTAAGGTGGATGTATCCAATAGACTAGCTAAAATAAAAGCTATCCAACATTTTTGGTGCTTTTTCCCGGCGCTTGAATTTTCAACTCTGGTGGTTGAACGAACAAAGACTGCATCATATCTTTCCCTTCCTCACAGGGGCATCCAGTAACCGCATTTGCCAGCAATCAGCCTTCCCTCACGAGTGCGAGTGACCGCGCCCGGACTTGAGGTATGCGAGTTGGCAACTGCGATCTGTAACTCGCAACTCTCGGGTTTCTCCAGGCACGCTCCGTTATAATCCACCGGACTGTCCGGTGCACCAGTGGAGCAACGGCTCCTTCGCGCAACGGTCGACTGCAAAAGCTGAAGATTCAGATGAACAGTGAAGAACAGTGCGCGCAGAGTCAGAGCCGCCCGTCAGAGGCAACCGGACTGTTTTGTTGTTTTTCGTGTTTTTTGTGATTTTTAATTTGTCGTGTCCGAGAAAAAGTACTCGACAAAAAACTCTTTGCTGGTAAAATATTTGTCGAGTGTAACACTCAGCAAAGACTTTGCCGAGTGTAAATGACCTTTGCCGAGTGTCTAAGATACTCGGCAAAAAAACACGATACCGGTAGTGAAGGCTGTAAGAGCAACTCCAACAGACTAGGTATAAATTCTAGCTAAATTTGAAGTATTGAAGGCTGTAAAAAAGATAGAAGAGTTCAACCTAGGTGGATGTATCCAATAGACTAGCTAAAATAAAAGCTATCCAACATTTTTGGTGCTTTTTCCCGGCGCTTGAATTTTCAACTCTGGTGGTTGAACGAACAAAGACTGCATCATATCTTTCCCTTCCTCGCAGGGGCATCCAGTAACCGCATTTGCCAGCAATCAGCCTTCCCTCACGAGTGCGAGTGACCGCGCCCGGACTTGAGGTATGCGAGTTGGCAACTGCGATCTGTAACTCGCAACTCTCGGGTTTCTCCAGGCACGCTCCGTTATAATCCACCGGACTGTCCGGTGCACCAGTGGAGCAACGGCTCCTTCGCGCAACGGTCGACTGCAAAAGCTGAAGATTCAGATGAACAGTGAAGAACAGTGCGCGCAGAGTCAGAGCCGCCCGTCAGAGGCAACCGGACAGTGAACAGTACCTGTCCGGTGCGGCACCGGACTGTCCGGTGCCACTAAAGACAAAGCCTCCAACGATCGACAGCTCCCGAACCCTAACGGTTGGGTGACATGGCTGACGTACTAAACTGTCCGGTGCGCCCATCGACAGCAGCCCACCCCAATGGCTATGTGGTGGTTGAGGGCTATAAATACCCCCAACCACCACCACTTGTAATACCCGATTGGTAGATATAATATAAAAGGAGAAAAGTTATTTTCCTTTATCCAGATGTGTGTGTTGTATCCACTTACGATCACAAGTGAACATCTCATTTAAAAAAACAAAGGATTAATAAAAGCCATTAAAATGTGCATCATGCTGGAGTTTAGTTGTTTGTGCATTTAATAATAATGAAAATATTGATAAGGTTACAATAATAATATGAATAAAAAAAAGATAAGATAATAAGGAGAAGAGGATTCGAAGAAAAAAAAGGAAAAGAGAGTATACAAAACATAAATAAACTTTATATTTCCCAAACTGGCACTTATTAAATACACAATATAATTTGAGGACAAATTCTGCACAAAGTTTGAATTTAAAATTCGAATTCAAATTGAATTTGGGAAAGAAAAGAAAAAGAAAAGAACAAAATGCTACATGGGCTGACCAACCCAGCTTTCGGCCCATGAACTACTTTCCTACGCTGCGCAGCCCAGACCTCACTCCGCGGCGCCGACACCTGGGGCCCACTGGCCAGCCCTCCGCTCTGCGCTGATCGTCGGGCCCACTCGTCAGACTCTCCTGCGCGGCGCGGTATTCTTCCTCCGTCAACCGAAGACCGTTTCCATGGCCGCCGTGCTCGGTGCTCGTGGCTGCGATTCCTTCAGTCCCGTAACAACTTGGGCAGCTTTCCGTGGCCCGCTACCCCCTCTACGCGGATCCTTCGCCACCCGCAGCTGCCACTCGGCCGTTGGGGCCTGCTCCGTCGCGCAAGTCGCGGACCTCCCCTCCCCTCCCCTCCTTGCTTTAAGGTGTCCGCCACGCGGGTCACCGCCTTCGTCGGGATCATGGCGAGCGATAGTTTCGGATTCGGTTGAATCTTTCCGATCCGCGGACTCCATGGGCCATATAAAGCCGTGCCCCCTGGCCTTCTATTGTGTGGCGGAGAAACCTGCGCCGCCATTGTTGAGAGAGCACCGTGTGAGGGAGAGAAAATCCGTGCGCCGCTTATGATGTCGCGTGGTCTCGACTTATCGCACGGAGTATCTCACCGGGGCGCTGGATGTATGGACATCGGTTTTGGAGGCCAGGGGCGACCGGTGTCGCAGGGAGTAGATCTCGCCGGACTTGGACCGCTGGACGTCGACGCCGAGGGGCATGGCTGCACGCTTGAAGGTAAGATGGGAACTGTTGGATTCACATAAATTCCCTGTGCGTATAGAGTGCTTAGGATTTGAGCTGTGATCACGGGGCGCGGATTTGTGAAGTCCGGCGGGCCACCACTGTGTTCACCAGCGCGCGGCCGCAGTAAAGCCGCCGCCGTGCTCGGTTTTGGCGGAGGAGGAAGACGAACCGGGGCCGTCGATCTCGAGATTAGCGGTTAGGATTAGAAGTGGTGGTGTGGTGGTCCGGACCGTAGGATTTTAAATGAGCGGCGTAGATCAGATTTTGTGTACCCCTTCGTCTCGAAGGATTCGGGCGGTCGGATATGAATCATGTGGTTCAAATCTGGGTCCTGCTTTCATAAAATCGGGACCGTCGATTCTAGATCCGATGGGCGCGGTATATTACCGATTCGGTCATGTGTCGTTCGATCTGGGCGCTCGCTCTCTGATCGGATGGCCGACCATGCCTGGTACCCCTTCAGCCGACACGTCTTACAAAAGAACCCTGTAATTTTAGCGAATCAACCCGCCGTCCACGCCAGTAGTTTTCTGTGTCTTAGGCAAACTTACCTAGAGACCCCTGGGTTTCTCTGGATTTGAGGCCCAGTCCAGAAACTCGAAAAACCAGAGAAAACAAATAGAAAATAGATTTTTAATATAAAAATAATTCCAGAACAGTGTTTAATCTCTAGAAAATTCATATTAGCTCCTTTTTAGTCCATTCTAGTGCCTATAATTTGGTAGTAACATTGTCTATTACTGAGTAACACTGTTATAGCATGAAAATCATATTAAAATTTATCACACAATTATTTTTGTACCAAACACAAAAGAACTTCAGAAAATCATAACTTAATAACCGTAACTCCGAATTTAGTGGTTCTCGTTCCTACAACCTGGTAGCTTCGCGTAGATTATTATTACTAAGTTATTCTTATGCTTGGTGTGATGTTAATTTTGCCTATACATGTTTGTTTGTATTGCCACGACTAGCGCGAGGACACGTGTCATCTGAAAAGCAAGTTGGTACATGGAATCTCAAGTGCCAGGCAAGTTGTGCCCTTGATCACTTCTTTTTACCCAGCCATGTTCTGATTAATCATAATGATCTGCATAGGTTAATTTTGATGGGACCCAATAGGTTACCCTAGTTTGATTATCTTTATACCTTGTTACCACTGAACTTTTTGGGTAGTACTTGCTAGTGCTTTATGTGGTTTTGGGTATGAAGATACATTACTCATGATTATACTTTTGTTATCCGTTGTTATTTATCGTTCATGATAAGATCATTATGTTAATTGGAACATGGAGCGACCACCCGGGAAAACAGTGCTACCACAAGGGTATAATGGGACGCCCTTGGCTGATTAATTAGGAAAGCTAGTGGAGGACTACCTTACCCGAAAGGGGCAAGGGCAGTAGGGGAGTGGTCAGTGTAGGGAGACCCTCGGGAGGATTTTGCTGCGATGGCGGTCCTGCAAGGGAATTCCTGCATTGGAGCTTCCTATAAACTGTAGCGGGTTTTCTGAAGCTAGTGGAACTTTGTAAAGGCCTCGTAGTGTTACCCTGCCTCGCCTCCTCGGTAGAGGTGTATGGGAAGTCGCGATCCCTTGGCAGATGGGTAACATGACTTGTGGGTAAAGATGCGCCACCTCTGCAGAGTGTAAAACTGGTATACTAGCCGTGCTCACGGTCATGAGCAGCTCGGACCCTCACATGATTAAATTATGGAACTTAAACTCAATTTGTCATATGCATTGCATCGCAGGTGAGTTGGTTACTTTTGTTCTACTACTTAATTGGGTTGGTATTTACTTATACTTAGTAACTGCTAATAAAATTTTGACCAACTTTAAAAGCAATGCTCAGCTCTAACCATTCTCTTTGGTAAGCCTTACACTTCACGTGAGCTCCCACCTTTGGCGAGTTCATGCACATTATTCCCCACAACTTGTTGAGCGATGAACGTATGTGAGCTCACTCTTGCTGTCTCACACCCCCCCCCCCCCATAGGTCAAGAACAGGTACCACAGGATGAGGCGCATGGAGGATGCTGTGGCGAGTTCGTGAGAGGTCTAGGTCGTCGTCTCCTAGTCAACTTTGGGTTGCTGGATCGTTTCCTCATATGATGTAATTATTTAATTATTTTGTATAGAACTCCTGTTATATAGTAAAGATGTGACATTCGATCCTGTGCCACTATGCATCATATGTGTGAGACTTGGTCCCAGCACACCTGGTGTTTATGTTCGCGCCCGGGCTTTGGATCCCTAAAACCCGGGTGTGACAGAAGTGGTATCAGAGGAATGTTGACTGTAGGACGAAACCTAGATAGAACTGGACAACCATTGTCTACTTACCTTTGCTACTCTGATTCTTTTCTAAACTTACCTTAATCTTTTCTCATCTATTTCCGCTTTACTCTAATTATTCTTACCTTTTTTCTCCAAAGACAAAAGTGGATTTCACACTTTGAAATTCTGTACCTAAAGTGACCTTTAGGAATAGGAGACCTACTCTTAGGAACAAAAACAAAACTATTTTTATAGGTATTTGTATGCTTGAATGTTTGTTCTTATGATACTTGTTTGATTTGGATCTTTGATTGAGTGTGATTAGTTGTGGAGTAATGTCCACAATCACATCTGCATATACATATAGAAAAAAAAACGGTTATAAAAATATCTAAATGAACTAGGTTATCCCTCATCAAAGAATCTAGCCTAGCAAAATCCATCTTATCTTGAAAAAGTCTATCCTACACTCATAGATCCATCTTATCCTAAAAAAAATAGATTCTCATCTTATCTTGAAAAGATTTATCTTATCCTAATAGATCTATCTGACCTCAAAAGATTCTACCTTATCCTTATGGATTCATCTTACCCCAATAAGCATATTTATCCCACGCTAGTGTAACAAACATGATCTAGCCTAAAATAAATAAGATCTTATCTAGTCAAACTAGTCACACCAATCTAACCTAGATCTGATCTAATCTAAAGTGACTTATCAAACATGTTAGATAATACTGATGAAATAGATTAGACTCTACTCCTATAGAACGGGTCTTAACTTAGTTCACCCTGCACTAAATTAAGAATGACAGATCGACTTGGCCATATGCAACTACCTTAACCATCCAATAGTTGCATAACCCCACAATTTTAACCTAGCAAGAGATTCTAACCTACCTACACCATACAATCCATCCTACTCACATATGTCCTAGCCAAATGTCCTTAACTCGGATGACAACTCCAAGAAATAAAGGCCAAAGAAGACCAACCATGTCAAAGAAGGATAAGCATCAACTCAAGACTTCAAAGATCAAGTTGAATCGCCAGCGGAATCAAGATCCATAGTTTAGGATGAAGTCTTTCCTTATTATACCCTTGCCACAACCTCTACTTGCCATAACCGTACCTGACCTAATGAATACCTAGACATACAATATTCATATCATCTACTAACTGTTAACAAAAAAAAACTTGAACAAAACTTTGATTCCCAAAACCAAATGAGAAACTAAAATTCTAGACCAAACCTATTATATCCCTTTTCTTACAAATCTCGAGGACGAGATTATTTTTAAGGGGGTAGGATTTGTAATACCCGATTGGTAGATATAATATAAAAGGAGAAAAGTTATTTTCCTTTATCCAGATGTGTGTGTTGTATCCACTTACGATCACAAGTGAACATCTCATTTAAAAAAACAAAGGATTAATAAAAGCCATTAAAATGTGCATCATGCTGGAGTTTAGTTGTTTGTGCATTTAATAATAATGAAAATATTGATAAGGTTACAATAATAATATGAATAAAAAAAAGATAAGATAATAAGGAGAAGAGGATTCGAAGAAAAAAAAGGAAAAGAGAGTATACAAAACATAAATAAACTTTATATTTCCCAAACTGGCACTTATTAAATACACAATATAATTTGAGGACAAATTCTGCACAAAGTTTGAATTTAAAATTCGAATTCAAATTGAATTTGGGAAAGAAAAGAAAAAGAAAAGAACAAAATGCTACATGGGCTGACCAACCCAGCTTTCGGCCCATGAACTACTTTCCTACGCTGCGCAGCCCAGACCTCACTCCGCGGCGCCGACACCTGGGGCCCACTGGCCAGCCCTCCGCTCTGCGCTGATCGTCGGGCCCACTCGTCAGACTCTCCTGCGCGGCGCGGTATTCTTCCTCCGTCAACCGAAGACCGTTTCCATGGCCGCCGTGCTCGGTGCTCGTGGCTGCGATTCCTTCAGTCCCGTAACAACTTGGGCAGCTTTCCGTGGCCCGCTACCCCCTCTACGCGGATCCTTCGCCACCCGCAGCTGCCACTCGGCCGTTGGGGCCTGCTCCGTCGCGCAAGTCGCGGACCTCCCCTCCCCTCCCCTCCTTGCTTTAAGGTGTCCGCCACGCGGGTCACCGCCTTCGTCGGGATCATGGCGAGCGATAGTTTCGGATTCGGTTGAATCTTTCCGATCCGCGGACTCCATGGGCCATATAAAGCCGTGCCTCCTGGCCTTCTATTGTGTGGCGGAGAAACCTGCGCCGCCATTGTTGAGAGAGCACCGTGTGAGGGAGAGAAAATCCGTGCGCCGCTTATGATGTCGCGTGGTCTCGACTTATCGCACGGAGTATCTCACCGGGGCGCTGGATGTATGGACATCGGTTTTGGAGGCCAGGGGCGACCGGTGTCGCAGGGAGTAGATCTCGCCGGACTTGGACCGCTGGACGTCGACGCCGAGGGGCATGGCTGCACGCTTGAAGGTAAGATGGGAACTGTTGGATTCACATAAATTCCCTGTGCGTATAGAGTGCTTAGGATTTGAGCTGTGATCACGGGGCGCGGATTTGTGAAGTCCGGCGGGCCACCACTGTGTTCACCAGCGCGCGGCCGCAGTAAAGCCGCCGCCGTGCTCGGTTTTGGCGGAGGAGGAAGACGAACCGGGGCCGTCGATCTCGAGATTAGCGGTTAGGATTAGAAGTGGTGGTGTGGTGGTCCGGACCGTAGGATTTTAAATGAGCGGCGTAGATCAGATTTTGTGTACCCCTTCGTCTCGAAGGATTCGGGCGGTCGGATATGAATCATGTGGTTCAAATCTGGGTCCTGCTTTCATAAAATCGGGACCGTCGATTCTAGATCCGATGGGCGCGGTATATTACCGATTCGGTCATGTGTCGTTCGATCTGGGCGCTCGCTCTCTGATCGGATGGCCGACCATGCCTGGTACCCCTTCAGCCGACACGTCTTACAAAAGAGACCCTGTAATTTTAGCGAATCAACCCGCCGTCCACGCCAGTAGTTTTCTGTGTCTTAGGCAAACTTACCTAGAGACCCCTGGGTTTCTCTGGATTTGAGGCCCAGTCCAGAAACTCGAAAAACCAGAGAAAACAAATAGAAAATAGATTTTTAATATAAAAATAATTCCAGAACAGTGTTTAATCTCTAGAAAATTCATATTAGCTCCTTTTTAGTCCATTCTAGTGCCTATAATTTGGTAGTAACATTGTCTATTACTGAGTAACACTGTTATAGCATGAAAATCATATTAAAATTTATCACACAATTATTTTTGTACCAAACACAAAAGAACTTCAGAAAATCATAACTTAATAACCGTAACTCCGAATTTAGTGGTTCTCGTTCCTACAACCTGGTAGCTTCGCGTAGATTATTATTACTAAGTTATTCTTATGCTTGGTGTGATGTTAATTTTGCCTATACATGTTTGTTTGTATTGCCACGACTAGCGCGAGGACACGTGTCATCTGAAAAGCAAGTTGGTACATGGAATCTCAAGTGCCAGGCAAGTTGTGCCCTTGATCACTTCTTTTTACCCAGCCATGTTCTGATTAATCATAATGATCTGCATAGGTTAATTTTGATGGGACCCAATAGGTTACCCTAGTTTGATTATCTTTATACCTTGTTACCACTGAACTTTTTGGGTAGTACTTGCTAGTGCTTTATGTGGTTTTGGGTATGAAGATACATTACTCATGATTATACTTTTGTTATCCGTTGTTATTTATCGTTCATGATAAGATCATTATGTTAATTGGAACATGGAGCGACCACCCGGGAAAACAGTGCTACCACAAGGGTATAATGGGACGCCCTTGGCTGATTAATTAGGAAAGCTAGTGGAGGACTACCTTACCCGAAAGGGGCAAGGGCAGTAGGGGAGTGGTCAGTGTAGGGAGACCCTCGGGAGGATTTTGCTGCGATGGCGGTCCTGCAAGGGAATTCCTGCATTGGAGCTTCCTATAAACTGTAGCGGGTTTTCTGAAGCTAGTGGAACTTTGTAAAGGCCTCGTAGTGTTACCCTGCCTCGCCTCCTCGGTAGAGGTGTATGGGAAGTCGCGATCCCTTGGCAGATGGGTAACATGACTTGTGGGTAAAGATGCGCCACCTCTGCAGAGTGTAAAACTGGTATACTAGCCGTGCTCACGGTCATGAGCAGCTCGGACCCTCACATGATTAAATTATGGAACTTAAACTCAATTTGTCATATGCATTGCATCGCAGGTGAGTTGGTTACTTTTGTTCTACTACTTAATTGGGTTGGTATTTACTTATACTTAGTAACTGCTAATAAAATTTTGACCAACTTTAAAAGCAATGCTCAGCTCTAACCATTCTCTTTGGTAAGCCTTACACTTCACGTGAGCTCCCACCTTTGGCGAGTTCATGCACATTATTCCCCACAACTTGTTGAGCGATGAACGTATGTGAGCTCACTCTTGCTGTCTCACACCCCCCCCCACAGGTCAAGAACAGGTACCACAGGATGAGGCGCATGGAGGATGCTGTGGCGAGTTCGTGAGAGGTCTAGGTCGTCGTCTCCCAGTCAACTTTGGGTTGCTGGATCGTTTCCTCATATGATGTAATTATTTAATTATTTTGTATAGAACTCCTGTTATATAGTAAAGATGTGACATTCGATCCTGTGCCACTATGCGTCATATGTGTGAGACTTGGTCCCAGCACACCTGGTGTTTATGTTCGCGCCCGGGCTTTGGATCCCTAAAACCCGGGTGTGACACCACTCCAACCATCGAAGCATTTAGCACATTGCATTCAATACAAGAGCAATAAACTCCACTCCAAGACACAATCAAAGCGATCGATCCACTCAAAGTCCCCGAATCAACTCTTGTGAACTAAGACTTGCGAGAGGATCATTTGTGTTCCATTGTTGCTCTTGTTTGCTTGGCTTGGCTTTCTTTTCTTTCTTACTTCTTACTCTCAAGAGCTTTGTAAGCGAGGCAAGAGACACCAATTGTGTGGTGGTCCTTGCGGGGTCTAAGTGACCCGTGAGATTAAGAAAGAAGCCTCACTCGGTCTAGGTGACCGTTTGAGATAGGGAAATAGTTGAAAGAGACCCAGTCTTTGTGACCACCTCAACGGGGACTAGGTTCTTTAGAACCGAACCTCGGTAAAACAAATCATCGTGTTCATCCGCTTTATTTCTTGGTTAATTTGTTTTCCCCTCTCTCTCGGACTCAGATTCATTTCTAACGCTAACCTCGGCTTGTAGTTTGTGATTTAAGTTGTAAATTTCAGATTATGCATGTCCACCTCCCTATAGGCGACTTTCAATTGGTATCGGAGCCTGGTGCTTCATTAGAGTTTAACATCTCGAAGTAATGTCGGGAGATCACACCAAGTGCGAGATAAAAACCGGCGACATGCTCACAAGCCACGGGAAGGCTCCATCAAGAGAGTCCGGCAACAAGGTGAAGGAGGGATCCCCCTCCCACATCAAGTCGCATCGGAGTGGCGACAAGAAGAAAAAGATGAAGAAAGTGGTCTACTACGAGACCGACTCTTCGTTGCCCTCCACATCCGACTACGACGCCGCGTCCGTCACTTCTAAGCGCCATGAGCGCAAGAAGTATAGTAAGATGCCCCTCCGCTATCCTCGCATTTCTAAGCGTACTCCATTACTTTCCATTCCATTAGGCAAGCCACCATGTTTTGATGGTGAAGATTATTCTATGTGGAGTAATAAAATGATGCTTCATCTAACATCACCCCACAAAAGTATTTGGGACATTGTTGAGTATGGAGTACAGGTACCTAAGGTAGGGGACAAGGATTACGACTCGGACGAGGTCGACCAAATTAGGCACTTTAACTCCCAAGCCACAACTATACTCCTCGCCTCCTTGAGTCGAGAGGAGTATAATAAAGTGCAAGGGTTAAAGACCACCAAGGAAATTTAGGATGTCCTCAAGATCGCGCACGAAGAAGATGAGGTGACCAAGGTCACCAAGCGGGAGACGATCGAGGGAGAGCTCGGTCGATTCATCCTCAACCAAGGAGAAGAGCCACAAGCGATGTACAACCGACTCAAGACCTTGGTTAACCAAGTGCGCAACCTCAGGAGCACAAAATGGGATGACCATGAAATGGTCAAGGTTATTCTTAGATCACTCGTATATTGTAACCCTACTCAAGTTCAATTAATACGTGGTGATCCTAGATATAAGCTAATGTCTCTTGAGGAGGTAATAGGAAAGTTTGTGAGCTTTCAACTAATGATCAAAGGCTCCAAACACATTGTCAACTTGGAGCAAGGCATCACCTCCACACCCGAGGTGCAACCCGTCGCATTCAAAGCGACGGAAGAAAAGAAAGAAGAGTCTACATCAAGTAGGCTCCCCATCGACGCCTCCAAGCTCGACAATGAGGAAATGGCGCTTATCATCAAAAGCTTCCGCCAAATCCTTAAGCAAAGGAGGGGGAAAGACTACAAACCCCGCTCCAAGAGGGTGTGCTACAAGTGTGGTAAGCCCTGTCATTTTATTGCAAAATGTCCAATGTCAAGTGACAGTGACAGGGGCGACGACAAGAAAGGGAAGAAAAAGGAAAAGAAGAGATACTACAAGAAGAAGGGCGGCGATGCCCACGTGTGTCGGGAATGGGACTCCGACGAAAGCTCCACCGACTCCTCCTCCGACGAGAATGCCACCAACATCGCCGTCAACAAGGGCCTCCTCTTCCCCAATGTCGGCCACAAGTGCTTCATGACAAAGGATGGCAAAAAGAAGAAGGTACAACCTAGAACCACCCACAAGTATACTACATCTAGTGATGAGGGTAGTTCTAGTGATGATGAAGATGATTTGCTCACACTTTTTGCCAACCTTAACATGCAACGAAAAGGAAAATTAAATAAATTGATAGGAGCCATTCATGAGAAGGATGAACTCTTAGATAGCCAAGAGGAATTCTTTATTAAAGAAAATAAGAAGCATGTTAAGGTAAAAATGCTTATTGAAAAATGTGAAAACTTGACTAAAAAGCTTAGCATTTGTCATGACACTATTTCCAACCTTAGAAATGAGAATGCTAGTCTAATTGCTAAGGTTGAAAAGTTAAATATTTGTAATGATTCAACTGTCAGTCTTAGAAATGAAAATGCTAGTTTAAATGCTAAGATTGATAAATTGAATGAATCAATTTCTAGCCTTAGAACTGAGAATGATAAATTAATTTCTAAGGTTAAAAATTTAAATGTTTGCAATGATTCTATTTCCAGTCTTAGAAAGGAGAATGCTATTTTACATGCTAAGATTGAGGAATTAAATGTTTGCAAACCATCTACATCTATTGTTAATCATATTTCTATTTGTACTAGATGTAAAGATGTTAATGTTGATGCTATTCATGATCACCTTGCTTTAATTAAACAACAAAATGATCACTTAGCTCAACTGACTGCTAAAATTAATGAGCATGAAACTGAAAATGAAAAGTTTAAATTTGCTAGAAGCAAGCTCTATAATGGGAGACGCCCTAGCATTAAGGATGGCATTAGTTTCCAACAGGGAAGCAATGTCAAGCTTAATGCCCCTAAGAGATTATCCAACTTTGTTAAGGGCAAGGCTCCCATGGTTTAGGATAATGATGGTTACATTTTATATCCTGCTAATTTTTCTGAGCACAAAATTAGGAGAATTCATGCTAGAAAACCTCACAATGTTTCTCATCATGCATTCATGTATAAGAATGAGGCATCTAGCTCTAGGAATTCTACACATGTTAAAATGCCTAAAAAGAAAACTCCTACTGCATCAAATGAGCCTAATATTTCATTTAAGACTTTTGATGCTTCTTATGTTTTAACTAACAAATCAGGCAAAGTAGTTGCCAAATATGTTGGGGCCAAACACAAGGGCTCGAAGACTTGTGTTTGGGTACCCAAGGTGCTTGTTTCTAATGTGAAAGGACCCAAGACCGTTTGGGTACCTAAGAACAAGGCCTAAATTGTTTTGCAGGTTTATACATCCAGGGGCTCAAGTTGGATAATTGATAGCGGATGCACAAACCACATGACAGGGGAGAAAAGGATGTTCTCCTCCTATGAGAAAAACAAAAATCCCCAACGAGCTATTACATTCGGGGATGGAAATCAAGGTTTGGTCAAAGGACTTGGTAAAATTGCTATATCTCCTGACCATTCTATTTCCAATGTTTTTCTTGTAGATTCTTTAGATTATAACTTGCTTTCTGTATCTCAATTATGCAATATGGGCTACAACTGTCTATTTACAGATATAGGTGTTACTATCTTTAGAAGGAGTGATGATTCAGTAGCATTTAAGGCAGTGTTAGAGGGTCAGCTATACTTGGTCAATTTTAATGAAGCTGAACTTGACACTTGCTTAATTGCTAAGACTAATATGGGTTGGCTCTGGCATCGCCGACTTGCCCATGTTGGGATGAAGAATCTCCACAAACTTCTAAAGGGAGAGCATATTTTAGGACTAACCAATGTTCATTTTGAGAAAAACATGATTTGTAGCACATGCCAAGCAGGGAAGAAAGTTGGCGCCCATCATCCACACAAGAACATCATGACAACGGACAGGCCACTGGAGCTACTCCACATGGATCTATTCGGCCCGATAGCTTACATAAGCATCGGCGGGAGTAAGTACTGTCTAGTAATTGTGGATGATTATTCTTGCTTCACTTGGGTATTCTTTTTGCAGGAAAAATCACAAACCCAAGAAACCTTAAAGGGATTCTTGAGATGGGCTCAAAATGAGTTCGGCTTAAGGATCAAAAAGATAAGAAGCGACAATGGGACGGAGTTCAAGAACTCACAAATCAAAGGCTTTCTTGAGGATGAGGGCATCAAGCATGAGTTCTCTTCTCCCTACATACCTCAACAAAATGGTGTGGTGGAGAGGAAGAATAGAACTCTACTGGACATGGCGAGGACCATGCTTGATGAGTACAAGACACCGGACCGGTTTTGGGCTGAGGCGATTAACACCGCTTGCTACTCCATCAACCGGTTATATCTACACCGAATCCTCAAGAAGACATCATACGAACTCCTCAACGGTAAAAAGCCCAACGTTTCATATTTTAGAGTCTTTGGAAGCAAATGTTTTATTCTTATTAAAAGAGGTAGAAAATCTAAATTTGCTCCTATGGCTGTAGAAGGCTTTTTACTAGGATATGACTCAAACACAAGGGCATATAGAGTCTTCAACAAATCCACTAGATTAGTTGAGGTTTCTTGTGACATTGTGTTTGATGAGACTAATGGCTCCCAAGTGGAGCAAGTTGATCTTGATGAGCTAGATGATGAAGAGGCTCCATGCATCGCGCTAAGGAACATGTCCATTGGGGATGTGTGTCCTAAGGAATCCAAAGAGCCACCACATGCACAAGATCAACCATCATCTTCCAACCAAGCATCTCCACCAACCCAAGATGAGGATCAGGCTCAAGATAATGAAGATGAAGATCAAGAGAATGAGACACCTCAAAAGGAGGGCAATGATCAAGGGGGAGATGAAGAAAATCAAGACAAGGAAGATGAACAAGAAGTTCAGGGTCAAAGACCGCCACACCCAAGAGTCCACCAAGCAATCCAACGAGATCACCTCATCAACTCCATCCTTGGTGATATTCATAAGGGGGTAACCACTAGATCTCGTGTTGCTCATTTCTGTGAACATTACTCTTTTGTTTCCTCTATTGAGCCTTACAGGATTGAGGATGCATTAAAAGATTTGGATTGGGTGCTGGCCATGCAAGAGGAGCTCAACAACTTCATGAGGAATGAGGTATGGCATTTGGTTCCACGTCCTAATCAAAATGTTGTAGGTACCTGTTGGTACCCTGAATCAGGGGTACCCCTTACTACAGTATGATGCCACGGTGCCCGCGTGGCTATCTCTAGTCACGCGGTGAACAGCACCCGACCCCTCCACGTGGGCGGCTCCGGGGCCACCACATGGCCAGAAGAGACGATATACTCCAAGGTGGCGACGGTGGGTCCGGACCCCAAGGGAAATTGCCGAACCCCTGGATGCGCTGCTCGGACCTCCGGGCAAGGTTCAAGACCTCCACAGGTACAAACCAGACCCCTGGGACGGGTCCCAAACCCCTCAGGAGGGGTCCGAGCTACTCACAGTGGGGTCCCAAAATTCCAAGGCAAAGAATACCCAGGCCTTAATCAAGGCCATGCGGGGGTCCGGTGCTGACACGTGTCCGGACCATACCGCGAGCGCTCCCACTCCCCGCTCAGGCGGAGACACGATGCTACCACATGGCCTACTTCCCGTGACGTAAGCCAGTGGGCGGAGCCAGACGTAAGGCCTCTAGGACGCGCATTTATTGCGGAAGAGGCGCGTCGCCTGTCAAGCTGGCAGGTGATGTGCCGCCTCAGCATTAAATACGCCCTGTCTACTCCACTGACAAGCGATGTGCCGCCTCAGCATTTAATGTGCCCTGTCCACTCTGCTGATGGGCGGCGGCCAGGCCATCCTGCAGGCGGCGCGCCCGTCCGCTCCGGTGGCAGGCAGTACGCTCGTGCTGCGGCATACACTGTGCTCATCATCACTCATACGTTGCCAGTGAAGCTTCCGCTGCACGCCGATACTACACAGGCTGCCAATATCAGGGCGCAAGGAGAATGCACTGGCGACCAGCATTAGTTGCTCTAAGTATCACATCCGTTGTGTCCCTGGGCCTGCATGTCGAGGCTCAACACTCTTGTACATGCCCCCTTCAGCTATAAAAGGGGAGGCACTCAACGTTACAACTTAAGCTGACTCAGGCTCACTTAGATCCACACGGACACACTTAGACCTAGCTCAGGCTCACAAGTTCATACGAGCTCTCAAGCTCAATACATCACACAGTGGAGTAGGGTATTAAGCTCCGACGGCCCAAACCACTCTAAATCCTTGTGTGTTCATCCCCCAATCTCATAACAGGCAAAACGCTTAGGCCCCTCCTCATCATAGGATTTAGGGCGGGTGCATTCCGCCACCCGGTCGGAGATTTCCTCTCCGACATTTGGCGCGCCAGGTAGGGGCCTTGACATTAGGTTTTTGCTTGTTTTCTCGCTCGGCATCATGGTCCATATCGTCGAGCACCATGACATGGCCTCTAAGGACTTCCTCATGGAGGAGGTTGCCTCTTCCATGCCACGGGCCTCCAGTCGCCCTGCGCCCGGTGCAGCTGCTGCTGTGCGCTCAGCGCGACAGCACACTCCTGCGCAGTCGACCAGGGCATCAAGGGCCACCCCCGGTGCGCTATCCGCAGCCAGAGAGTTGTTGCGCCACCCTCCTAGCTCCACGGCCTCGCCAGGGGCCATGAAGCAGTGGCGTGACGATATCGACCGCTGCTCGGCATGGCACACTTCGGCTCAGCCAGGCCCAGGCCCCGTTCGTCCTGGCATCAGCATGAGGCGTCAGCATCGGTGTGCTCGCCCTCTGTGAGGGCTACGCCGACCGAGGACTTGCAGGCGGAGCTCAACCACCGGCGGGCGGGAGAGGATGCCACAACCTCTCTGGAGGAGCCAGACGATTTGCGGGCAGAACTCAACCGCAGGCATGCGGGTGAGGATGCCCGTGTCTCTCTAGAGAGGGCGCGTGAGCGCCAACAAAACATCGAGGGTCGCAACCTCGACTACAACTTCGCTGCGGTAGCACCGCAGACCCCGATGGGCGCCTGGATCCTGACGGGTGTCCCGTTGGCCGGCGCGGGCTGCGTGCCACGCTCGCGGATCATCTCTGCGCAGCGACGTGGCCATCCAAGTTCTGGCCACACCTGCCGGAGAAATACGACGGTACATCCAATCCATCGGAATTCTTGCAGGTTTACATCACTGCCATCACGGCAGCAGGTGGAGACACCACCGTGATGGCAACATACTTCCATGTAGCCTTGTCTGGGCCGGCTCGGACTTGGCTCATGAACCTTGCCCTAGAATCGATCTACTCCTGGGAAGAGCTCTGCGCGCGGTTCACAGCGAACTTCGCCAGTGCTTACCAGCAGCATGGCGCGGAGGCCCACCTCCACGCAGTGAGGCAAGAGCCCGAGGAAACTCTCCGGACGTTCATCTCCCGCTTTACCAAGGTACGAGGCACCATACCTCATATTTCAGATGCTTCTATCATCACTGCTTTCTGCCAGGGAGTACGTGATGAAAAGATGTTGGAGAAGTTAGCCACGCACGACGTGGAGACTATCACCACACTCTTCGCTCTGGCCGACAAGTGCGCTAGAGCCGCCGAAGGCCGTGCATGGCACTCAGCGCCACAGACCGGGGCTACCCAGACGGGTGGCTCAGGTGCCGTCGCTCAGGACGGCAAAAAGAAGAAGAAAAAGAACCGCGGCTCCAAGAGGCCACCATCTGCTGCTCCTGTCATTGCAGCTGCGACTGGGGGCCGAAACGAGCGCAACAAGCGCCCACGGCCGCAGAGGGGTAACAGCGGCTCATGCCCTGTACACCCCAACAGTCACTATAGCATCGCGAAGTGTCGCAAGATCATCGAACTCGTGAAGCGCGTCAGCAAATGGTGCGAGCAGACCTCCAGGGATGGCTCCCCTCCTCGCCGCCGGCCTAGCAAGGAAAGGGTCGACAATGGTGAGGTGGCCGCGGGAGAGCCGGACCTCGGGTATCAGTCACCCAAGGGGGTCCTGAAGGATGTTTTCACCGGAGACTCCGACTCCGGTGACGACAGTTAGATGGGCCACTGGGGGACCCCGTACTCCCTGGTCTACGGGGCCGAAGCCTGCCTTCCCCCGGAAACCCTTCTGGACTCCCCATGGGTCCAGTCTTTTGATAAGTCTGTGCAGGAACGGCTGCGGCGCGAGAACATGGACTCCATCCACGAACACAGATAGCAGGCGGTGATCCGAAGTGCACGTTGCAACTAGGCGCCCAGGCGCTATCGCCAACAGTTTGTGCATAAGTAGGGAGCTCGGGGTACAGGACCTGATCCTAAGGCAAATCCTAAACCAAGAAGGGCTCCTCAAACTCTCCCCCAGCTGGGAAGGACCCTTCAAGGTGACGGAAGTATGCCGACCCGGGTGTATCCGTCTTGCCGCACCAGAAGGGGAACCTCTTCCTAAACCCTAGAATATAGAGTATTCCTATAAGTCCTACCCACAGAAGCAAGTCCAAGGGGTTATGATTTCTTCTGTTAACTAGGTTGTGCATATGTGTACGCCAGTCCGGTGAGGTCCGCCCTCATAAACCTGGCTTGTTGGCCTGCACTAAATGCATGTCAAGTTATAAGGAAAGAATTTACCCCCTCAGATGTGCTCCTGTGATGGTTTTATTCTGCTACAGATTATAGATGTTATTATTTTTTACCTAACCCACCCATACGGTCTCCCACCCTTGCTGATATGATGACATCCGAATTGAATAGCCAGGCCTGCAGTTTAGGACCCCTCTACGAAAGCAGGGGGTCTGGTAGCCTGGGGGCCGGTTCTAAAGAACAGGAGCTCGTTCCATGGGGTGGTCCGGAGCAGTGTAGCCGCTAAGCCTGGTTCCGTACCCAAAGCCTGCACACTCCACCACTCTATGACAGGCACCCTTGTATTTGGAACTATAGTCCTGTGGGTCCGACAACCTAGGGTCCGGTTCTAGAGAATGGATACTTGTCTCCTAGGGTGGTCCAGAGCCGTGTAGCCGCTTAGCCTGGTTCCGTACCGTAAGCCTGCACGCTCCACCACTCTGTGACGGGTGTCCTAGTATTTGGAGCCATGGTCCAGGGGGTCCGGACACACAACTTGGCTTCCCAGGCTAAATCCTGCAGGTCCCGTGCTTGAATCAAAGGATGGCTAGTAACAGGCGATGGGCCCTATGGGTGTGCTACTAACGCTCCCTAGCTGAAGCCGTGTTCAGGCCCAGGTCCCAGTCGAGGCTGCCTCCTGGGGGCCGCTGCCAACTTTTTTAGGTATACTGGTATCCAGCCTCGACACGTCGTGCCTACATCCTAGGGGGCCAGGTACCAGGGAGGAGTCGGTAACGCCACACACAACATGGGCAAATAATATGCAGATAAGTGCTAATACTGCTCGATAAGTAGTACTTAGAAGTACCTTACAAAAGCAAAGTTATTACATCCGCCTTCAAGTGGGGCCCAAGCCTTATGTCTACAGGTATGACTTACTCGACATCAGTAGGGTCACACTAGAAGCGAGCGGCTGCCATCTCCACGGCGTACGACGTCTTGTACGACCCCCCGTGGGGCGTCTTCAGTAGCCAGGCCGGCGGTCACCATTGGAGGCGGCACCGAAGCCATCAAAGCCAAAGAGGAGGGGGCGTGAAGGTTGGAGCCGTAGCTCAGCCCACTGTCCACCTTCACAAGGCTGGTGAACATCCTTCCCTCCGAATGCTGGAGGAAGAAGTGGAAAGAAGCGTTGCCCCCACGGGCGGCTTGCCAGCGGTGGTGACCACCTCAACGCATGTGCCATAGCGAAGAGGCCCTCGCCCCCATCTTCCTACAGGTGACATCGAGGCTGTTGCGGCGTTGCCGGGGCGCGACCACTCCATGGAGGCGGGCCATCAGTTCATGTGGGAGATGGAGCCGCAGCTCAGCTTGCTCTCCACCCCCGCAAGGCTCATGAACATCCTTGAAGCCAGGCACCGGTGGAAGAGCACAAACTCCCCAACGGCGAGATCGCCGAGGGGGATGCCGTTGGCACGAATCACTCCATCCAAGCAGGCGACACACCATGTCGAGCACCCACTAAGTCTGGACATGCTCGGGATGAACTTACAAGGCCATGGCGAACTACGGCGATGCAAAGCAGAGACCTTGAAGGCAAAAGGGCACAGCGAGTGGGAGAGAAGCGAAGGCATGGCTGCTACTCGAGGGATGAACCCCGTTTTAAAGGCAGACTCCCCCGCTCGTGCCCCAAAATGCCACAAGAAGTCTCCCTCGATGCACATCGGTGTACCCAACCTATGACGTGGGGGCCCGGCCCCACAAGTCATACAGCTGGTGCACTGGTCTCCGAGTGCGGAGAAGGCAAACCGCCACGCAATGAGCGTGCTACCGACTCGCGGTAGTGCGCCTCTTCATCTTCGCCGCAAACAACGTCTCCGACCTCTAGCATGGGGGCCCAGGCCCACATGTCATGCACCTGGCATGCCGGTTCCTGGGTGCGATGAAGGCGAACCACCACGCAAAGAGCAAACCGCCGCGCCTCTTCGTCTCCGCCGAAAGCAGCGGCCCAGCCTCTAGCACGGGGGCCCAGGCCCGCAAGTCATACTCTTCGAGCGTCGGCCTCCGTGTGCGGAGAAGGCGAACCGCCGTGTGAAGAACATGCCACCGCCTGTGGTAGTGCACCCCTTGATCTCCGCCGAAAGTAGCGGACCAGCCTCTAGCACGGGGGCCCGGGCCCACGAGCCGTACTCTCGGGCGCTGGCCTCTGTGTGTGGAGAAGGCAAACCGCCGCGTGAGGAGCACGCCACCGCCTACGGTAGTGCACCTCTTCACCTCCGCCGAAACCAACAGCCTAGTCTCTGACACGGGGGCTTGGGCCCACGAGTCATCCTCCTTGGGTGCCGGTTTCTGGGTGCAGAGAAGTCGAACCGCCGCTCGCGCTAGTACCGTGCCTCCTCGGGGCCACCACAGAAGACAGAGAAGGTGAATTTTCAAAACCAATGCAGCGGTATCGAGGCACCCCGCGCATGGCCCAGTAAAGCCATCAAGTACGGAGACCATGGGTCAGTCAGCCGCGGGGACACGCGTGGTAGTTGACGTGACCGAAGACGGACTGGCAGTGCTTACGATAGCAAGCGCACGGAAGCAGCGCGCCAATCGTCGTTCAAGCTTTGGCCCCACCTGCAGGCTCGTATCCTCCCTTGAGGTGGGCCCGAGGGCCACTGTCGGTACCCTGAATCAGGGGTACCCCTTACTACAGTATGATGCCACGGTGACCATGCGGCTATCTCTAGTCACGCGGTGAACTGCACCCGACCCCTCCACGTGGGCGGCTCCAGGGCCGCCACATGGCCAGAAGAGACGATATACTCCAAGGTGGCGACGGTGGGTCCGGACCCCAACGGGAAAGTGCCGAACCCCTGGATGCGTTGCCCGGACCTCCGGGCAAGGTTCAAGACCTCCATAGGTACAAACCAGACCCCTAGGACGGGTCCCAGACCCTTCTGGAGGGGTCCAAGGTACTCACAGTGGGGTCCCGGGATTCCAAGGCAAAGAATACCCAGGCCTTAATCAAGGCCAGGCGGGGGGTCCGATGCTGACACGTGTCTGGACCATACCGCGAGCGCTCCCACTCCCTGCTCAGGTGGAGACACGATGCTGCCATGTGGCCTACTGCCGTGACGTAAGTAGTGGGCGGAGCCAGACGTAAGGCCTCTGGGCCGCGCATTTATTGCGGAAGAGGCGCGCCGCCTGTCAAGCTGGCAGGTGATGTGCCGCCTCAGCATTTAATGTGCCCTGTCCACTCTGCTGACGGGTGGCGGCCAAACCATCCTGCAGGCGGCGTGCCCGTCCGCTCTGGTGGCAGGCAGTACGCCCGTGCTGCGGCATACACTATGCTCATCATGACTCATATGTTGCCAGTGAAGCTTCCGTTGCACGCCAATACTACACAGGCTGCCGATATCAGGGCGCAAGGAGAATGCACTAGCGACCAACATTAGTTGCTCCAAGTATTACATCTGTTGTGTCCCTGTGCCTGCATGTTAGGGCTCAGCACTCTTGTACGTGCTCCCCTTCAGCTATAAAAGGGGAGGCACGCAACATTACAACTTAAGCTAACTCAGGCTCACTTAGATCCACACGGACACACTTAGACCCAGCTCAGGCTCACAAGTTCATATGAGCTCTCAAGCTCAATACATCACACAAAGGAGTAGGGTATTACGCTCCGGTGGCCCGAACCACTCTAAATCCTTATGTGTTCTTGTGTGTTCATCCCCCAATCTCGTAACAGGCAAAACTCTTAGGCCCCTCCTCATCTTAGGATTTAGGGCAGGTGCATTCCGCCACCCGGCTGGAGATTTCCTCTCCGACAGTACCAAATGGGCATTCCGCAACAAGCAAGATGAGCATGGTGTGGTGATAAGGAACAAAGCTTGACTTGTGGCCAAAGGATATTCACAAGTCGAAGGTTTGGATTTCAGTGAAACTTATGCACCTGTAGCTAGGCTTGAGTCAATTCGTATATTACTTGCCTATGCAACTTACCATGGCTTTAAGCTTTATCAAATGGACGTGAAAAGTGCCTTCCTCAATGGACCAATCAAGGAAGAGGTCTATGTTGAGCAACGTCCCGGCTTTGAAGATAGTGAGTTCCCTAACCATGTTTATAAACTCTCAAAGGCGCTTTATGTGCTCAAGCAAGCCCCAAGAGCATGGTATGAATGTCTGCAAGATTTTCTAATCACTAATGGCTTCAAAGTCGGTAAAGCCGATCCTACACTCTTTACTAAAACTGTTGAAAAAGACTTGTTCATATGCCAAATTTATGTTGATGATATCATATTTGGGTCTACTAACAAGTCTACTTGTGAAGAATTTAGTAGGATCATGGTACAAAAATTCGAGATGTCTATGATGGGGGAGTTGAGATACTTCTTAGGATTTCAAATCAAGCAACTCCAAGAGGGCACCTTCATTAGCCAAACAAAATACATTCAAGACATACTCACAAAGTTTGGAATGAAGGATGACAAACCCATCAAGACACCCATGGGAACCAATGGGCATCTCGACCTCAACACGGGAGGTAAATCCGTAGATCAAAAGGTATACCAGTCGATGATAGGATCTTTACTCTATTTATGTGCATCTCGACCGGATATTATGCTTTCTATATGCATGTGTGCAAGGTTCCAAGCCGATCCTAAGGAAGTTCACCTTAGGGCCGTAAAGAGAATCATGAGATACTTAGTCTACACTACTAAGTTTGGGCTTTGGTATCTCAGGGGATCCACCTTTGATTTAATAGGATATTCAGATGCCGATTGGGCAGGGTGTAAAATTGATAGGAAGAGCACATCAGGGACTTGTCAGTTTCTAGGGAGATCCCTGGTGTCTTGGGCTTCAAAGAAACAAAACTCAGTAGCTCTTTCCACCGCCAAAGCCGAGTATATTGCCGCAGGTCATTGTTGTGCGCAATTACTTTGGATGAGGCAAACCCTTAGGGACTATGGCTATAAATTGAGCAAAGTCCCTCTCCTATGTGATAATGAGAGTGCAATCCGCATGGCGAATAATCCCGTTGAACACAGCCGCACTAAGCACATAGACATTCGGTATCACTTTCTGAGGGATCACCAACAAAGGGGGGATATCAAGATAGCTTATGTAAACACCAAAGAACAATTAGCCGATATCTTTACCAATCCACTAGATGAGAAAACCTTTAGCAAACTTAGGAATGAGCTAAATATTTTTGATTCTCGGAATTTTGATTGAAACATTGCACACATTGCTCATTTATATACCTTTGATCATATCTCTTTATTTTGGTACAATTGCATATTTCTTATTCTTCTTGTGCCAAAACTACGACTAATGTATTTTCAATTATATTCCTATACTGAGTTGTAGATTGAAAGGGAAATGGAGTATTCGGCAAAGACAACGCTTCTACTCAACTCCAATGGTACTCTTTACCCCTTGCCGGTATTCCGTCATCTCTCCGATTGGTATACTCTTTCACTCATATTTATATTATCAATGGGGGAGAAAATATAAAGAGGGCTCCAACATTCTCTGTTTTTGGCGCTTAATGCCAAAGGGGGAGAAAATATTAAGCCCAAAGCAAAAGGACCGCACCACCACCATTTCAAAAATTTCAAAATGAAAGATTTTATTGGTATTCACAAATGTTTGTTTTTCAATTAGTACTCAAGATAAATTTCACATTGGTAAATTTCAAATTGGTATCAATGCTTATGAAAATAAGATTTCAAAGTTGGTAACCATTTCAAAAACCCTCTTGAAAGCTAAGAGGAAAATTTCATTCAGGGGGAGCTTTTGTTTAGTCAAAGGAAAAGCATTTGAAACAGGGGGAGAAATTTCAAATCTTGAAAATGCTTCTGCAATCTTATTCATATACCTTTGACTATTTGCAAAAGAATTTTGAAAAGAATTTGAAAAAGATTTGCAAAAACAAACATGTGGTGCAAATGTGGTCCAAAATATCAAATAAAAGAAAGCAATCCATTCACTCGTATTCATATGCAACAAGACTTTCATATTGGTTTTAATTCTAAGTAGCCTATGCACTTACCTTATGCAAACTAGTTCATTTCCGCACTTAATATATTTGCTTTGGTTTGTGTTGGCATCAATCACCAAAAAAGAGGGAGATTGAAAGGGAAATAGGGTTAACCTTTTCCCACAATTAATTTTGGTGGTTGAATGCCCAACGCAAATAATGGACTAACTAGTTTGCTCTAGAGTATATGTTCTACAGGTGCATAAAGGTTCAACTCAATCCAATAAACATTCAGTTAGGGGATCAAATTCAAAGGAGCAAATAGAAACCGAGTGTGCTCTGGCCTAGCGCACCGGACTGTCCGGTATGCCACCGGACAGTGTCCGGTGCACCAGGGCTGTACAGGATCAAACTCGCAACTCTCGGGTTTCTCCAGGCGCGCTCTGCTATAATTCATCGGACTGTCCAGTGTGCCACCGGACTGTCCGGTGCACCAGTGGAGCAACGACTCCTTCACGCAACGGTCGACTACAAAAGTTTGAAGATTTAGATGAATAGTGAAGAACAGTGCACGCAGAGTCAGAGCCGCCCGTCAGAGGCGCACCGGACTGTCTGGTGCCACTAGAAGACAAAGCCTCCAACGGTCAACAGCTCCTGAACCCTAACGGTTGGGTGACATGGCTAGCGCACCAAACAGTGTCCGGTGGCGCACTGGACTGTCCGGTGCGCCCATCGACAGCAGCCCACCCCCAATGACTATGTGGTGGTTGAGGGCTATAAATACCCCCCAACCACCACCACTCCAACCATCCAAGCATTTAGCACATTGCATTCAATACAAGAGCAATGAACTCAACTCCAAGACACAATCAAAGCGATCGATCCACTCAAAGTCCCCGAATCAACTCCAGTGAACTAGGACTTGCGAGAGGATATTTTGTGTTCCATTATTGCTCTTGTTTGTTTGGCTTGGCTTTCTTTTCTTTCTCACTTCTTACTCTCAAGAGCTTTGTAAGCGAGGCAAGAGACACCAATTGTGTGGTGGTCCTTGCGAGGTCTAAGTGACCCGTGAGATTAAGGAAGAAGCCTCACTCGGTCTAGGTGACCGTTTGAGAGAGGGAAAGGGTTGAAAGAGACCCGGTCTTTGTGACCACCTCAACGGGGGCTAGGTTCTTTAGAACCGAACCTCAGTAAAACAAATCACTGTGTTCATCCGCTTTATTTCTTGGTTGATTTGTTTTCCTCTCTCTCCCGGACTCGGATTCATTTCTAACGCTAACCCTGGCTTGTAGTTTGTGATTTAAGTTGTAAATTTTAGATTACGCCTATCCACCCCCTCTAGGCGACTTTCAGACATGACCGAGATGGCCAGCCGCTCGCCTGTTCAGTCAAGACTCAAACGCCGAGAAACTGAAGGTCGTTGCCACGAGCAAGTCGATAGTGGTGGGCAGGAGAGCTGGAGGAAGCGCGGGAACGACAACTGTCCACGGCGGGTGGCTCGGTTGGAGGGCACGATGGGAGGTAGATGGCGAGCCATATGCCTCGGCAAAAATGCCTAGCGAGGCGGAGAAGATACCGATCAAGATGGCGAGGAGTGGAAGATAGCTAGTCTCTTGGATGCGTATTCAACGGAATTTTTAAATTTTTTATCGAGTCTAATCAAGTTACCTAGCCTGTGGAAGATAGCTAGTCTCTTGGATGCGGGTAAGCACTAACGACGCTCCCGAACTGGACGAGCGGCGACAATGGTTTCCTCGGGCGTGAGAGCGGTGGCGATCCCGGGGCTAGCGGCGGTGGCGCGCCGAGGTGGGCGACCGGCGGCGACGCTCCTATGACGGACGGGCAAGCACCAACAACGCTCCCGAACCGGATGAGCGACGGCGGCGCACCCTAGGCCCGGTGGTGACGGCGGTTGCGTGAGGCGCGGTAGGCTTCGGCAGCAGCAGCGAAGGATCTTGGAGGAGCGCACACGGAGGCGGATGCCAGAGGTGCCCGCACGATGTCGGCTCCTTGGAGGCGTGCGTCCCAGAGTCTGGCGCCCGCTGGCGTCCCCCTTTCGCGACGACGCCGACCATCCCTAGGCACGAGTGACGACGACAAACTTCCCTAGGCAACGAGCGGTGGCATATCGACGACCTTATTTTTATGCTATTTTGTATACATATTTATGTCAACATAAATAAGTTTCTAGGATACATTGTCAGATCATGGCTCTCCTTCCATATTTTGTATGTTTATGATATTTCTATTCACATTTTATGTAAACGTTTGTTGATTTTTGCATAAATACCTTCGACATGTACCATAATTAGTATCAGTATATATCATAAACTAGTTCTAACGAGCCTAACTACATGGTTGTTGGAGAGATCCTATATTTATGGACGAAATAAAACATTGAAAATCAAATTTTTGTTTCCATGCATGCTAATCCATTTCCTTTCAACTCACATTCTTGTCATCCTAAATTTGTGCGCATGCAATAGTAAACAGATTTTGTACATAATGTACCACATTGCATAAATACCTTCGATGTATAGCATAATTAGTCTTAGCGTATATCATAAACTGGTTCTAACGAGCCTATATGCATGGATGTTGGAGAGATCACATATTTATGAAGGAAATTAAACATTTAAATCAGATTTTTTGTTTCCATGCATGCCAATCTATTTCTTTTCAATGCACAATCTTGTCATCCTAAATTTGTGCGCATGCAGTAGGAAACAAATTTTTTCGTGCTGTGTACAGCATTGCATAAATATCTATACCGTGTAGCATAATTAGTGTTAGTATATGTCATAAACTGGTTCTAACGATCCTACCTACATAGCTGTTGTCAATATTCTACTTTTATGGACAAAATAAAGCATTTAAACCAGATTTTTTGTTTGTATGCATGTCAATCTATTTATTTTCAACCCACATTCTTGTCATCCTAAATTTGTGCGCATATAGCAGGAAACATATTTATTTTTACGCGGTGTACCACACTGCATAAATATCTATACAGTGTAGCATAATTAGTATCAGTATATGTCATAAACTAGTTCCAACGAGCCTAACTGCATTGCTATTATAGAGATCCTATTTTTATGGACAAAATAAAGCATTAAAATCAGATTTTTTGTTTCCATGCATGTCAATCTATTTTCCTCTCAACTCACATTATTGTCATCCTAAATTTATGCACATGTAGCAGAAAACTAATTTTTTACGCAGCGTACCATATTGCACAAATACATACACTATGTAGCATAGTTAGTAGCAAATATTTAATAAAATGTTCCTAACGAGTGTAGCTATATGGCTGTTATAGAGATCCTATATTTATGGAAGGAATAAATCATTCAAATCAGATTTTTTTGTTTTCATGCATGAAGCAGTTAACAGATAGAATTTTTAATTTCCCACGTATGCAAATGAAAACAAACTGCACGCATGCAAGGAATGGACGCATGCGGAAAGTGGGCTGGCGGCTAGGCTACGGTGGTGCATGGTTGGCTGGGGCTTCCTGTATGCTATGGAAGCACATGACTCCCAATAGCCTTACTATATATATATATATATATATATATATATATATATATATATATATATATATATATATATATATATATATATATATATATATATATATATATATATATATATATATATATATATATATATATATGGAGGAGGGCTTCCATTAGTATGGGAAGCCCTTGTTAGGTATACCCACGCGCGCCCGATCGTGTGCTGGTTCTGGCTCGGTCAGATTCTAGCGTAAAACGTGAGCTAAAACAGCGTAAATGAGTACGAAATTTAGCATAAATCCTATATCTGTTTTGTAATAGCAAACAGGCCCAAAATTACGGCGTGAAAATCGTGTGCAGCCAATCATGTACTAGTTCTGGCTTGGGCGGATCCCAGCGTAAAACGTGATCTAAAACAGCGTAAATGAGTATGAAATTTAGCATAAATCCTATATCTATTTTGTAACAGCAAATGGGGCCCAAAATTACGGCGTGAAAATCGTGTGCAGCCGATCGTGCGTGGGTTCTGGCTCAAATAGAGTTCAGCGTAAATCGTGAACTAAAATAACGTAAATTAGTATGAAATTTAGCGTAAATCATTTATCTGTTTCATAACAGCAAATGGGCCCCGAGATTACGGTGTGAAAATTATGTGCGACTGATCGTGCGCGGGTTCTAGCTCGAATGGATTTTAGCGTAAATGTGAACCGAAACATCGTAAAATTAGTATGAATGTTAGCGTAAATCGTATATCTGTTTTGTAATGGCGAATGGAGCCGAAATTTACGGCGCGAAAATCGCGCGTCACTGGTCGTACACGGGTTCTGGCTCAAACAGATTTATGCGTAAAACGTGAACCAAAACAACGTAAAATGAGTACGAATTTTAGCGTAAATCATTCATCTGTTTCATAATAACGAATGTAGACCAAATATATCTCTCTGCGCACGAGGTTGTCATAAAATGCATCAAGAAATATCGTAAAATGGTGTAAAATACAACAAGAAGTGATCTGAGGTAATTATAGCGTAAAATGCAAGCTAACCATCTACAGGAGAACTGTTTTAGATTTTACAATAAGATATAAGAGATAATTGTTCCTGTACTCAACTATGGTAATGTCGTGTTTACATTTTAGTTGTTGGTACATACACGCAAAACTATGTTCCACCATAACACCATTGTTAGCAAAAAAGTGAGTTCAAAAGGCTCTTCCAGCTTTCCTAATGTGGAGAAAACCATCGAGGTCCATATCTGCAAACGTAACATGAACTGTTAATATGATCTTTTCTTGTTAATATGATCATCTTTTCTAGCTTGTTATGATTAACATAACCTATAGTCTAAACTGAATGCACACTTGAGTTAGAAGATCAAATTACCAAAAGAAAAATCTCTTGAGTTAGAAGATCAGATTACGACGAAAAGGTGCAAAAATACACACCCTGCTACACTAAACTCAGCTCTCTTTTCAACTGAATCCTTAATCTAAAGCCATGCTACACTGAATCCCCTACTTACCTAAGTTCACTTCAGTTTCAGACTATGCAAACAAAACAGATGCCTACGGCTATAAGCCCCTCTCCATCCAATTACTTGAAGAACGGTTTTGTCGGCGTTTCGAGACAGGGGGGTCCCTAAGCCGACGAGTGAGTGTGCTGCGTGCCCCAGCCCAGATGGGTCGAGCGCGTGGGCGAGCGCGAAGGGGGGAGAGGCGAGGCGGCCGGAGCCGAGCGTGAGAGAGGTGGAAGTCCCGCGGCCTTCGTGTTCGTCCCGCGCCCAGGTCAGGTGCGCTTGCAGTAGGGGGGTTACAAGCGTCCACGCGGGTGAGGGAAGCGAGCGGCCCCAAGAGAGCGCCTGTCCCGTCCTCGGTCCCGCGCGGCCAACCTCCTCTGAGAAGGCCCTGGTCCTTCCTTTTATAGTCGTAAGGAGAGGATCCAGGTGTACAATGGGGATGTAGCAGAGTGCTACGTGTCTAGCTGAGGGAGAGCTAGCGCCCTAGGTACATGCCAATGTGGCAGCCGGAGAGATCTGGGCACCCTGCTGGCGTGATGTCGTGGCTGTTGGAGGTGCGGCGGAGCCTGATGGAGGGACAGCTGTTGGAGCAGTCGGGTCCCTGCTGACGTTGTCCTGCTTCCGTAAGAGAGCTAGGGGCCGCCGTCGTCATAGAGCTTGTGGAGCGCCATCATTGCCTCTCTGGCGGAGCTGGCCGGATGAGACGCCGGTCTTGTTCTCCGTGACCCGAGTCGATTCGGGGTGGGATGATGATGGCGCCTCCTGCTGACGTGGCGGTCTGTGCCCTGGGCAGGGCGACGTGGGGTTTCCTCCGAAGCCGAGGTTGAGTCTGCCTTCCGTTGCCGTGGCCGAGCCCGAGCCAAGGGGTCGGTCGAGGCGGAAGTCGTTCGGCCGAGGCCAGGGCGGAGTCCGAGCCCTGGGGTCGGGCGAGGCGGAGTTTCGTCGTCTTCCGGGTCTTAGCCCGAGTCCGAGCCCTGGGGTCGGGCGGAGCGGAGTTCGCCGTCTTCCGGGTCTTAGCCCGAGTCCGGGCCCTGGGGTCGGGCGGAGCGGAGTTCGCCGTCTTCCGGGTCTTAGCCCGAGTCCGAGCCCTGGGGTCGAGCGGAGCGGAGTTCGCCGTCTTCCGGGTCTTAGCCCGAGTCCGAGCCCTGGGGTCGGGCGGAGCGGAGTTCGCCGTCTTCCGGGTCTTAGCCCGAGTCCGAGCCCTGGGGTCGGGCGGAGCGGAGTTCGCCGTCTTCCGGGTCTTAGCCCGAGTCCGAGCCCTGGGGTCGGGCGGAGCGGAGTTCGCCGTCTTCCGGGTCTTAGCCCGAGTCCGAGCCCTGGGGTCGGGCGGAGCGGAGTTCGCCGTCTTCCGGGTCTTAGCCCGAGTCCGAGCCCTGGGGTCGGGCGGAGCGGAGTTCGCCGTCTTCCGGGTCTTAGCCCGAGTCCGAGCCCTGGGGTCGGGAGGAGCGGAGTTCGCCGTCTTCCGGGTCTTAGCCCAAGTCCGAGCCCTGGGGTCGGGCGGAGCGGAGTTCGCCGTGGCGCCTTTGGCGAGGCCTGACTGCCTGTCAGACTTACTCTGCCGAGTGGCGCTGCAGTCGGAGTGGCGCAGGCGGCGTTGTCCTTCTGTCAGACTGGCCAGTGGAGCGGTGGAGTGACGGCGGTCACCTCGGCTCTGCCGGAGGCGCGTGTCAGGATAGAGGTGTCAGGCCTCCTGTGCGTTAAATGCCCCTGCAATTTGGTGAGTCGGTGTGGTGATTTAGTCAAGGTTGCTTCTGAGCGAAGCCAAGGCCTTGGGCGAGCCGGTGATGTGTCCGCCATAAAAAGGGGGCCTCGGGCGAGACGGAAGTCTCTCGAGGTCGGCTGCCTTCGGCCGAGGCTAGGCTCGGGTGAAGCGTGATTGAGTCACTCGTGTGGACTGATCCCTGACTTAATCGTGCCCATCAGGCCTTCTCAGCTTTATGCTGATGGGGGTTACCAGCTGAGAATCAGGCGTCTTGAGGGTACCCCTAATTATGGTCCCCGACAGTAGCCCCCGAGCCTCGAAGGGAGTGTTAGCACTCGCTTGGAGGCTTTTGTCGCACTTTTTTGCAAGGGGACCAGCCTTTCTCGGTTGCATTTCGTTCCGGTGGGTGCGCGCGAGCGCACCCGCCGGGTGTAGCCCCCGAGGCCTCGGTGGAGTGGTTACACTCCTTCGAGGTCTTAATACTTTGGCTGGTCTGGTCGTTCCCTCATGCGAACTGGCCGTAGCCCGGGTGCACGGTCGGGGCCCAAGCTCTCGGGCTGGTATGTTGACGCTGTCAACGATTTGGCCGGAGCCGGTTTTTGCGAGAGCAGCCCCCGAGCCTCTGCACAGGGCGAGAGGACGATCAGGGACAGACTCGGCTTTTTACATACGCCCCTACGTCGCCTTTCTGCAAGGAGGAGGGGGGGAGTACGCCATGTTACCCTCGATGGGCACCGAACATGGTGTCTCCGGTGAGCTGCAAGCGGGTAATCCGAGTGGACGTCCGTGCCCCGTTCGTTGGGGGTCGGCTAGGGGCCCAGAGGCACGCCCAAAAGTACCTGCGGGTGATTTGCCGGACCCGGTCCCCTGGCGACGGGGTCCGAGGGCTCGATGCCTCCCTCCGATGGGATTCCGTTACAAGATCGTTCCCGCTGGTCTCGGAAATGTCCTAGGGTACCTCGGGAGCGCAGCCCGAGCCTCGGTTATGTATCGAACGTACCCCTGGTCATCCCTCGCTCGATGTCTGAGGCGACTGTGAACCCTTCGGGGGCCAGCCTTCGAACCCCTGATCAGTAATGGGCACGGAGCCCGAGTAGCCTGAGGCGGCCATGGAGCCCTTCGGGGGGCTGGCCTTCGAACCCCTGACCAGTAGTGGGTGTCGGGCCCACGCGATCTGAGGCGACTGTTGAACCCTCGGGGGGCCAGCCTTCGAACCCCTGATCAGTAATGGGGGGCTCGGAGCCCGGTTCCTTCGCGGAGAAGGGTCCCTTTCGGGGTATCCCCCTTTCCCGGTCCCTGTTGCAAGAGATAGAGAAAGAGGAAAACAGAAAAGGATACGAATTCGGACGACGTGGCGTACCTTTTCTGAAGCGGTTATTACGGCGAAGGTGAAGCGTCGCGCGCTCCTCCCGCCAGAGGCGCCGCGTGTCCTGCCGTGGAGTTAATGCGACAGGGCGAGTGGTCGGCGGGGCGGCCGTTACGCGTGTGCGAGCCGTTTCGAGGAACGGCTGTGCCGCTTCGCGTTTTTCGAATCCTGTGTCCGGTCCAGGCGGCGTGCTGGAAACGGTTTTGCCCTGGCCTTCATATACTCGAGAGGGGGCCTGGTGACGGTTCTTCACTCTGCTCCCTTCTTTTTCCTTCAGGTTTTCGCTACCCGGGAAACTTTAGCCGGAGGAGAGAGAAACCGCCTTCCCTGCCCCCCGCGCCGCCATCTTCTCCATCTTGGTGATGGCGGACCGAGTGACTATAATCCCCCCGCGCGACCCGTGGCCCTTCTCCACGGTGACGGCGAGTGATCTGGAGGAGCTGGTTGGCGAAGGTTTACTCCGCCCCCTCACCGACAAGCAGCGGCCGGAGTGGATTCCTCCCGTGGGTGGAGCCGCTCCGTCCCCACCGCCGGGGTATGTCGTGAGCTTCGTCTCCTTCCATGAGCGGGGATTTGGTGCGCCGGCGGGCCGCTTTATGCGGGCCATCTTATTCCACTACGGGGTGGAGTTGCACAACCTTTCCCCCAACTCTATCTCGCAGGCCGCTATTTTCGTAGCGCTATGCGAAGGGTACTTGGGGATTGCTCCCCATTGGGATTTGTGGACTTACTTCTTCCTCGCCGAGCCTTTCGCCTTGTCGACGGGGGAGAGGAGGATCCGTGCAGCGGTGCGGGCCGGCGGCTGCATTCTCTTGTTGAGGCAGTCGCGGGCGTCGCAGTACATTCCTGCCATTCTCGCGTCTTCGAACAAGGGGTGGCAGCGCCGGTGGTTCTACCTCCGGAACGACGGTGAGTTGCTCCCACCATTTTCCCAGCGAGTAGTTACAGCTGCCACCGACGCCTGGCGCCACGGGACCCCGCACGAAAGGCAGAAAAATCTCGAGCCCCTTCTCCAGGCCCTGAAGGAGTTGCGGGAGGGGGGACTTACTGCTGCGGGAGTGATCGCCGCCATTCACCGTCGGAGGGTGCTCCCATTGGCGGAGCGGCGGCTGTCGCTCTGGGAGATGACCCCGGAAGCCGACTGGGAGGGCTCACGAATGTCCCCTGATCCTCTCCCTTTCGACGCCCTCCAATGGCGGGTGTCGGCCGCGATGGGGAAGCCGGACCCCCACGCATACTCCCAGCTTCGGATGCGCCCCGATCAGGGGTGCGTGACTTTGGTGAGCGTTTGCTCCTCCCTTCTTCGTATGTCTTGTTGCTCCAGGTCCTTATGATCGGGTTCCTTTCTCCCCTCCTTTTAGGATGTGGGGTGTCACAAACCCTCCCTGCCACGGGTCCCGGAGGACGCGGTGGACCGTGCAGCGCGGCGGGTTGCCGCGGAGGAGAAGAAGAAAAAGAAGGACGCGGAGAAGGCCCGGGCTCGTGAGCGGAGGCGGGCTCGGGACGCCTTGGAGAAGCGCCGCCGCCAGCAGGAGAGGGACGGACTCCCGAGGGAGCCGTCGCCGGAGACGCCTGACGACGATGATGACGACGACGATGATGATGATGACGGCATGGCCGCCCGTCTCGGCCTCAGCCTTGGCCTGGGGTATGGCCAAGAGCCGTCGAGCCAGCCCCCGATCGAACCGACTCCGTCAGCCCCCAAAGTCGGGGCGTCGGGCTCCCGACCCGAGGCGCGGGGGCGAACCGAGAGGCCACCTGACCCCTCCGCTGAGGTAGTTCCGGAGGTCCAGACCAAGGCGTCTGTTTCCCAGAGGCCGCCGCTTGTGCCGGTGGCGGACGGGAGTGACCCTCAGGTCGTCGCTGCCGTGCCCGGGGAACCTGTCTCCCAGGCGCCCCAAGCGCCGGCGAAGCGGACCTCGGCGGCCGTTTCGAGAGCCGGGATCCAAGAAGGCTCTCCCCAGGCGCGGTGGATCATGGCCCGGAGTGGGTGAGTACCTCGGAATGTCTTCGTCTTGGCCTCCCATTCGTATGTTTTGGTTGTGATCCCCTTCCTTTTTTATCCAGCAAGCGAAGTCACGGCCAGACCGACCTGGCACCCCGGAAGGCCCTCAAGACGGCGCCGAACTGTGCGGCCAGCGCCATTCAACCGACCCTCTCGCAGGGTACCCCGACATCGGGGGTTCGGGCGTCGCCAATCTCGGAGGAGCGGGCTCCCGAGGCCGGCTCTTCAGCCGAGGCGGCGATCGTGGTTGAGGAGGCGGCTGACGCCCACGCGGCTCTGAGTTCGCCTGTCGTGCCGGTCATGCCGGCGTCTGCCACCGTCGAGGCTGCCGCCGTCCTTGTCGAAGGGTGTCCAGCCGCCGCCAGCGCTGGGATGGCTGATGCGTCGGTGCCCAAGACCCCAGAAGAGGTGGGCGCGGTCGCGCAATCTGTCCAGCCGGGCGACAGCCTCCTCGCTGTGCGGCGGAGCCCCGAGGCCCGGCGCCCGTTGCTCCGATTCCGGACCCGCGAGGCCTCGGACCCCGTCTTCGTTCTCGATGATGAGCAGGAGGACCAGTCCTGGGGTGAGCTCCGCGAGCGCGCAGAGGCGACGGTGGGGTCGCTCCGGGCGTCGCTGGAGGTTTTCTGCAGAGACGTCCCCAAAATCCTCCAGGTAGCGGTTTCGGGCGTCCCTTTCTTCCTTCTGTGTAATACTCGCTGTAACGCCCTGTTTCCTTTCCCAGGATCTGACGGACCGGAGCGCCACTAAGTCATCGTTCATCCGCCGTGAGGTTGATGTCTGGGGCTCGCTGCGATCCCTGAGGTCTTCGCTCGCCGGGGCTACCACGCGCCTTTCTCAGCAAGATGCCAAGGTGGCGGATCTCCAGCTGCTATGCGCCGACCTGAGAGCCGAGGCGGCAGCGGCGCGTGCGGAGGCGCAACAGCAGCGATCGGAGCTCGCCCGGGTCGTCGAGGAACGGAACCGACTTCAAGACCGGGCCGCCGAGGCCGAAAGCCGAGCCGAGGCCCTCGCGGCTGACTTAGCTGCGACCCAAGTCGCGGCCTCGGAGCACCGTGCCCGAGCCGGGAGTACGTCTTGGTCCTCCCTAGTTCTTTTTCTTGTCTGTTTCCCTTGCTTGTGCTTGAGGTATTTCTCCTGGCTACTTGCAGAGCTTGAGTCCGCCCTTGATGAGTCCGCCAAGGCGCTTGCTGAGGCGCTTGCCGGGGCCGCCGAGCAGAGGGAGGCGGACCTTGCGGCCATGTCCGAGGCCGTCTCGGACTTTTACCGTGCCCTCGGCTCTGATGACGTCCCTTCAGGAAGCTCCCCTCAGAGCCGCCTTCGAGGCTTGGGTGGTCACGCCCGCGGCAGAGTCCGCGAAGCGCTACACCATGGCGTTAGGCGGGCCTTCGCCGTGCTCGCTTCTCACTATGTTGTGGATCTGGAGCGGGTTAGTGAGGGGTACTGTCTTCCTGACGAAGACGATGCTGCTCTGGCGGAGGTGCAGCGGCTTGACGCGGTTGCCGCCGGCCCGAGCGCGGTGCTGGCGACTACCTTTGAGGCGGAGGTCCTTCCTCCTGCGGCGTCACCGGAGGTCGAGATGGACCCCACCGATGGCGGGGGTGGAGTTGAAGGCGCGGCTCCTTCCCAAGGCGGCACCTGATTCTCGCTTGAACAGTTTCTTGTTGAACGTGTGTCTCACCACGGCCGCTGAGGCCTGAACACTTTTGTCTTTCTTGCATGGAGTCGTACTCTCCTCTCTTTCCGTCTGCATGTTCGTCCTGGCTCGTCGATAATAGAGTGGCTTCTCGAGTTGGACCATTCTTCGTGGCAGGTGATGAGTGAGGTATCCCTAACCCGGAGGTACGGGAGTTCCTCGGCTCAATCGGCCTTGCCATTTTCATGAACCCGCGTTCGCTCCTCGAGACCCGGCTTCTGACATAGCCAGGAGAACGTAGCTGGGAGAACGCAAGAGGCCCCCCCTTTTTTGATTTAAAAAGATCTTGACGCAGAGGGGTTCCCCCCTTTTTAGCCCCCGAGGGAGGGTCGGGCTCCGCCATGGCGAGGCCGACCCTTCCTTAATGATCGAGGCGCAGAGGCTGCTTGACGGATCGGGCCCCGGCCCGAATATCCAGCGAGTGCTCGGCGACATCCCTCAGTATGCCGGGCATGTCCGAGGGACTCCACGCAAAGACGTCGGCGCTTGCGCGGAGAAAGTCGACGAGCACTGCTTCCTATTTGGGGTCGGGCCCGGAACTGATCCGGATCTTCTTGGTGGTGTTGCCACTGGGGTCGAGGGGGACGGCCTTGACCGTCTCTACTGGCTCGAAGTTGCCGGCATGGCGCTTCACGTCTGGGACCTCCTTGGAGAGGTTCTCCAGGTCGGCGATGAGGGCCTCGGACTCGGCGAGGGCCTCGGCGTACTCCACGCACTCCACGTCGCATTCGAACGCGTGTTTGTACGTGGGGCCGACGGTGATGACCCCGTTGGGGCCCGGCATCTTGAGCTTCAGGTAGGTGTAGTTGGGGACGGCCATGAACTTCGCGTAGCATGGCCTCCCTAGCACGGCGTGGTAGGTTCCTCGGAACCCGACCACTTCGAACGTCAGGGTCTCCCTTCGGAAGTTGGAGGGTGTCCCGAAGTAGACTGGGAGGTCGAGTCGCCCGAGGGGCTGGACGCGCTTCCTAGGGATGATCCCGTGGAAGGGCGCAGCGCCTGCTCGGACGGAGGACGGATCGACGCGCAGAAGCTTGAGGGTCTCGGCGTAGATGATGTTGAGGCAGCTGCCCCCGTCCATCAGGACCTTGGTGAGCCTGACATCACCGACAACGGGGTCGACGACGAGCGGGTATTTCCCCAGGCTCGGCACATGGTCGGGGTGGTCGGCCCGGTCGAAAGTGATGGGCTTGTCGGACCAGTCTAGGTAGACTGGCGCCGCCACCTTCGCCGAGCAGACCTCCCGGCGCTCTTGCTTGCGGTGCCGAGCCGAGGTATTCGCCGCATGCCCTCCATAGATCATGAAGCAGTCGCGGACCTCGGGGAACCCCCCTGCTGGGTGTTCTTCGTTCTTGTCGTCGTCGTGGGCCCTGCCACCCTCGGCGGGTGGCCCGGCCCTGTGGAAATGACGCCGAAGCATAACGCACTCCTCGAGGGTGTGCTTGACGGGCCCCTGATGGTAGGGGCACGGCTCCTTGAGCATCTTGTCGAAGAGGTTTGCACCTCCGGGGGGCTTCCGAGGGTTCTTATACTCGGCGGCGGTGACAAGGTCCGCGTCTGCGGCGTCGCGTTTCGATTGCGACTTCTTCTTGCCTTTCTTCTTGGCGCCGCGCGGAGCAGACGCCTCGGGAGCTTCTTCCGACGGGCGGCCCTGGGGCTGCTTGTCCTTTCGGAAGATAGCCTCGACCGCCTCCTGGCCGGAGGCGAACTTGGTGGCGATGTCCATCAGTTCGCTCGCCCTGGTGGGGGTTTTGCGACCCAGCTTGCTCACCAGGTCGCGGCAAGTGGTGCCGGCGAGGAACGCGCCGATGACATCCGAGTCGGTGATGTTGGGCAGCTCGGTGCGCTGCTTCGAGAATCGCCGGATGTAGTCCCGGAGCGACTCCTTCGGCTGTTGCCGGCAGCTTCGAAGGTCCCAGGAGTTCCCGGGGCGCACGTATGTGCCCTGGAAATTGCCAGCGAAGGCTTGGACCAAGTCGTCCTAGTTGGAAATCTGCCCCGGAGGCAGGTGCTCCAACCAGGCGCGAGCAGCGTCGGAGAGGAACAGGGGGAGGTTGCGGATGACGAGGTTGTCGTCGTCCGTTCCGCCCAGTTGGCAGGCAAGGCGGTAGTCCGCGAGCCACAGTTCCGGTCTCGTTTCCCCCCGAGTACTTTGTGATAGTAGTCGGGGGTCGGAACCGGGTCGGGAATGGCGCCCGTCGGATGGCCCGACTGAAGGCCTGCGGACCGGGTGGTTCGGGCGAAGGACTTCGATCCTCCCCGCTGTCGTAGCGCCCCCACGCCTGGGGTGGTAGCCTCGGCGCACCCTTTCGTCGAGGTGAGCCCGACGGTCGCGTCGATGGTGCTCGTTGCCGAGGTGGCCCGGGGCCGCAGGCGCGGTGTTGCGCGTGCGCCCGGTGTAGACCGAGGCCTCCCGCATGAATCGGGAAGTCGCGGCATGAGGTTCCGAGGGATATCCTTGCCTCCGGGATGCAGTGCTCTCGGCCCGCCGGGCCGCAGCGCCTTCCAGGAGATTCTTGAGTTCTCCCTGGATTCGCCGCCCCTCGGTGGTTGACGGCTCCGGCATCGCGCGGATGAGCATCGCTGCGGTCGCCAGGTTCTGACCGACCCCGCTGGATGCGGGCGGCGGCCTGATCCTGACGTCGTTGGCGACGCGGTGCTGGAGACCTTGGGGCAGATGACGTATTTCTCCGGCCAGGGGTTGGCCCACCCATGCCTGTCCGGCGTCCCGTCGGATCGGCTCAAGCGCCCCTGTTCCCTTGTTGAGCCTGGCCTGCGCCTCGCGGACTTGCTCGAGTTGTGGGTCGTAACCCCCCGCCGGAGCGGGGACCACAGCTAGCTCCCGTGGGATGTCGGCGCGAGGCACCGGCCTAGGGAGATCACCATCCTCCGGCATGCCAAGATGGTCGCCTTCGGTGGGATCCACTAGCTCGATGTGGAAACATTCGCGGCTTGGGCCGCAGCTCTCGTCACCGAGGCTGCGGTTTCCGTCGGAACGGTCGGATAGACAGTAGTCACATGCGGTCATGAAGTCCCGCATGGCACTGGGGTTGCCATGTCCGGAGAAATCCCAACCGATGCTGGGATCGTCATCTTCCTCGGACCCGGAGGGCCCGTAGGTCGAGACGTCCGTCAGTCGGTCCCAAGGCGACCGCATACAGAACCTCAGTGGGGTTGCACTCGCCTCAGTGAGAGCGCCCGCCAAAACGAGGTCGTTTGGCGGGTTGAGGCCGAGTCGAAATGACGCAAGATGGGAGTTAGTCGTTACCTTTTGGTCGACGAGGAGCGACGTAGTCACATCGGGGACTGGTTGCGCCGTCATCTCTGGTTCGAGGGCGACGTCCTGCAGGCTTTCCGCGAGCGCGCCGGCGTCGTCTTCTTGCTCGGGGTCAGCGTGCCGCGGGGGGACGGCGCTTGCCTCCGTCTCGAACGCGAGGTCGACGTCCGGCGTGCCTTCCGTCGGGGCGTCGGGGGCGTCGATTCGCTCGACGGCCGGCGAAGCGTGGCCTCCCGTCTGGCCTTGACGGCCCCGCCTCCTCCTCCGTTGGCGGGGGAGAGAACGGAGCGAGCCCGAATGTTGCTCTTCCACCACGCGGGGTAGACGTCGTCGATTCCGCCGCCGGCGGGCGGGTTGTCGGCCGCCATTGTCGTAGTCGCGCGGCGGTGGAAGAAGTGTCATGTCGTAGCTGCCGTCGAAGGACATGAACTCAAGAGTCCCGAAACGAAGCACCGTCCCGGGCCGGAGAGGTTGCTGGAGACTGCCCATCTGGAGCTTGACGGGGAGCTGTTCGTCAGCACGCAGCAGGCCCCTACCTGGCGCGCCAACTGTCGGCGTTTCGAGACAGGGGGGGTCCCTAAGCCGACGAGTGAGTGTGCTGCGTGCCCCAGCCCAGATGGGTCGAGCGCGTGGGCGAGCGCGAAGGGGGAGAGGCGAGGCGGCCGGAGCCGAGCGTGAGAGAGGTGGAAGTCCCGCGGCCTTCGTGTTCGTCCCGCGCCCAGGTCAGGTGCGCTTGCAGTAGGGGGGTTACAAGCGTCCACGCGGGTGAGGGAAGCGAGCGGCCCCAAGAGAGCGCCTGTCCCGTCCTCGGTCCCGCGCGGCCAACCTCCTCTGAGAAGGCCCTGGTCCTTCCTTTTATAGTCGTAAGGAGAGGATCCAGGTGTACAATGGGGATGTAGCAGAGTGCTACGTGTCTAGCGGAGGGAGAGCTAGCGCCCTAGGTACATGCCAATGTGGCAGCCGGAGAGATCTGGGCACCCTGCTGGCGTGATGTCGTGGCTGTTGGAGGTGCGGCGGAGCCTGATGGAGGGACAGCTGTTGGAGCGGTCGGGTCCCTGCTGACGTTGTCCTGCTTCCGTAAGAGAGCTAGGGGCCGCCGTCGTCATAGAGCTTGTGGAGCGCCATCATTGCCTCTCTGGCGGAGCTGGCCGGATGAGACGCCGGTCTTGTTCTCCGTGACCCGAGTCGATTCGGGGTGGGATGATGATGGCGCCTCCTGCTGACGTGGCGGTCTGTGCCCTGGGCAGGGCGACGTGGGGTTTCCTCCGAAGCCGAGGTTGAGTCTGCCTTCCGTTGCCGTGGCCGAGCCCGAGCCAAGGGGTCGGTCGAGGCAGAAGTCGTTCGGCCGAGGCCAGGGCGGAGTCCGAGCCCTGGGGTCGGGCGAGGCGGAGTTTCGTCGTCTTCTGGGTCTTAGCCCGAGTCCGAGCCCTGGGGTCGGGCGGAGCGGAGTTCGCCGTCTTCCGGGTCTTAGCCCGAGTCCGAGCCCTGGGGTCGGGCGGAGCGGAGTTCGCCGTCTTCCGGGTCTTAGCCCGAGTCCGGGCCCTGGGGTCGGGCGGAGCGGAGTTCGCCGTCTTCCGGGTCTTAGCCCGAGTCCGAGCCCTGGGGTCGAGCGGAGCGGAGTTCGCCGTCTTCCGGGTCTTAGCCCGAGTCCGAGCCCTGGGGTCGGGCGGAGCGGAGTTCGCCGTCTTCCGGGTCTTAGCCCGAGTCCGAGCCCTGGGGTCGGGCGGAGCGGAGTTCGCCGTCTTCCGGGTCTTAGCCCGAGTCCGAGCCCTGGGGTCGGGCGGAGCGGAGTTCGCCGTCTTCCGGGTCTTAGCCCGAGTCCGAGCCCTGGGGTCGGGCGGAGCGGAGTTCGCCGTCTTCCGGGTCGTAGCCCGAGTCCGAGCCCTGGGGTCGGGCGGAGCGGAGTTCACCGTGGCGCCTTTGGCGAGGCCTGACTGCCTGTCAGACTTACTCTGCCGAGTGGCGCTGCAGTCGGAGTGGCGCAGGCGGCGCTGTCCTTCTGTCAGACTGGCCAGTGGAGCGGTGGAGTGACGGCGGTCACCTCGGCTCTGCCGGAGGCGCGTGTCAGGATAGAGGTGTCAGGCCTCCTGTGCGTTAAATGCCCCTGCAATTTGGTGAGTCGGTGTGGTGATTTAGTCAAGGTTGCTTCTGAGCGAAGCCAAGGCCTTGGGCGAGCCGGTGATGTGTCCGCCATAAAAAGGGGGCCTCGGGCGAGACGGAAGTCTCTCGAGGTCGGCTGCCTTCGGCCGAGGCTAGGCTCGGGTGAAGCGTGATCGAGTCACTCGTGTGGACTGATCCCTGACTTAATCGTGCCCATCAGGCCTTCTCAGCTTTATGCTGATGGGGGTTACCAGCTGAGAATCAGGCGTCTTGAGGGTACCCCTAATTATGGTCTCCGACAGGTTTCATTTTTATGCAATATTGAGTTATAGAAATCAATGAAGGCCCTCTCAAATTCTAACATCTAAATAAAAAATAGCCAGGCTTACATTGCCTTATACACAAAGCGTCGAACACGATGACTGGAACACAAAATCAAGAATGGTTATTTGTTCACGTGGTGCATATCTGAATATCTGCACAAGTCTGTTGAGATATACACCTTTCTTCCAGACCAAATTCAAACAAAAACAGAAATTTAAATAAAAGATAGCTCAAAGAATATTTTTGATTTAGCTGCAATGTGAGTACCTCCCCGTCAACAAAGATCTGCATCGCCATGAAAATTATTCTCAATCCTATTGTCAGGTGGAGTATGTATATAGTATGTAAAGGTTTGTGCTTTCAAGAAACTATATATTCCAAATTGAAAACTAGAATCGGGTAATGAGGTAACATAAGATACCCACATGAAGATTTTTTATGCTTCCGACCTAGTTTCTGTTGTAATTGTTTCATGAATCCTAAATCAGGCTGCTTGTAAATTAAAATAAAAGGACCAATTCAAATCAACATAAAAGCATAAAAAGGAATAACATAAACAATGTAGAATTAGTAGTCTACATGTTTACAACGTGGAGCGTACGCAAGATTTGGTAATTGAGTGTAATAAAAATATTCAAATTAGCATAAAAAGTTTAAGACATAGCTAATGTGTTAATTTAAAACAATAGTACCTATGCCAGAAGGGATGATTTTTTTTCAAAGAGAAGAAGTTTCCTTCCAAATATTTGTATGCAAATCAACTTCATGTTTCCCAGACATGTCAATTGCATCCACACTCAATACTAAACAATTAAGACATAGAGACAGATATGTCAAAAATAATGTAATGCTTGTCACAAAGTACTTATGGGTGAACTACTGAATTTAATCAATAACTGACCTTCACACGGCAAAGAAGGAAATGACATGTTGACATGAATTGGCAGAGTCTCTCCTCGTTTTAGATCTACATACATCTGCAGACAATATCAACTGGTGAAGGGTTCATGATACAGATTTTGGGAAGGATAAGCTCAATGAAAAGAAAATGATTTTACCATAATCTCATCAATGGTAATTAACAGAAACTACAACATCAGAAAACACATGAGTAGTTGAACAATGAAATTGATTTATAATCATGTTTCATATCATAAAAATGAATTGCCATAAATATAATTCGTTGATCAGGTTGTTGGATGATGCTTGAACTCATCCCCCACATGCAAACCAGAATTATCTCGAAAAAGACATGGAAGCATTTACTTTGGATAATGCCCTATTTTCTACATGCATATTCATAGTGCGTGGGAAAAAACTAAAAATTATTTAAAGGGAGAACAAAAGTCTATGTGAATATTATATATATATATATATATATATATATATATATATATATATATATATATATATATATATATATATATATATATATATATATATATATATGGAGCACTGAGCTTCCAATAACTAGAGCTTAAATTTAGGAAAGAGATGTGTGGCAGTTTTTATTTTTAAATGCTTTATTTCCTCTATAAATATAGAATCTCTACAACAACCATGCAGCTAGGCTCAACAGGACCAGTTTATGATATATATACTCAATTCGGTACAATGCGTAAAAATCTATTATGTGTTGCGTGCGTACAAAATTAGGATGACAAAAATGTACGATGAAAGGAAATAGGTTGGCATGTACAGAAACAAAAAAAAATCGTATTTAATGCTTTATTTTCTCTATAAATATATGGTCGCTCAAATAGCCATACAACTAAACTCGTTAGAACTAGTTTATGATATATACTGATACTAATTATGTTACACATTGTAGGTATTTATATAATTTGGTACACTGCGTAAAAATTTGTTTCCTGTTTCATGCTCACAAATTTAGGATGGCAGGAATATGCGATGAAAAGAAAATGGATTGGCATGCATGAAAACAAAAATCGTATTTAATTCTTTATTTCCTCCATAAATATAGGATCACTCCAACGGCCATGCAACTAAATTTGTTAGAACTAGTTTAAGATATATACTGATACTAATTATGCTACACTATGTAAGTATTTATGCAATTCGGTACACTTCGTAAAAAATTGTTTCCTGCTGCATGCGCACAAGTTTAGAATGTGTAACACCCGGAATTTGGGGTATAAAATTTCTTTCTAATTATCATCCAAATTCAGGCGTTACTTTTCTCTCACTCCCTCTAGTTTCTATCTCTCTCTAGATTCTCTCTCTCTCTTTTTCCTTTTTGAGTAGATATAGCTTAATTAGGGAGGAATTATTTATTTATTTTTGCCAAAACACTATGAGTCGTGACATGTTGCATCATGCTGAGTTTAAATATTCTTTGAATTGTTGCACATGTTTGAATTAGTTTGAATTTGAAACTTGGTTTGAATTTGAATTGAAAAACCTAGAGAAAAAGAAATGGAAAAGCAATTAGAAAATCCAGGGGAAAAAGCCAAAGCAGCCCAAGCCGGCCCATCTAGCCCAGCGGGGCCGCGCGCCCGCGCCGTCTGACTGGTGGGCGCCACCTGTTTGCGGCGGTTTCCTCCCCCGCACGCTCACTCTCTCCCTCTCTTTGCCTTGTGGGACTAGGCTGTCGGCGCCAGTTGCCTTTCACCCGCGTGCCCCTCACCCTCTCTGCCTCGCGGGCCCGATTCGGCAGACACCGAGTCGTTGCCCCCGCACGCCTGCTCTCTCTCTCGCTACACTGTGGGACCCTTCTGTCAGCTCCGCCTTCCCCGCGCCCGCCGTGGACCAGCGCGCGCGCACTCGCACACGCATGCCAAGATCCCCGGCCACGTCGCCCGCCCACGCACCCCAGCTCCTTTTTGAGCACCGCCCGCGCCCGCACTCACTTCCTCGTCCCATTTCACACAGCCTCGCTCTCTCGCGCGCTCTGCCCACGCCGCTCAACCTCACCGGTGACCCGCGCCCGCCATGCCAGTCGTCCAGCCTGCCGGAAGCCACGCCAGGCCACCCCGAGCTCCGCCCCAAGGTGAGACACCCGTTACCATGCTCGGTTTTTCCCATTGTGCTTCGCTGTTGGCCAATTTTGGCTTCGCCAGAGGTTGGCCGTGGCGGTCCGTCGCACCCGCGCCGTGGCCGGCCAAATTGGCCCGGTCTAGTGCCCCCGCGCCGGTCCCTGAGGTTCCCCTCGCTCTGCTAAAGCTATCCCATGCCCTAGCACGCCTCAAACCCCCTCCCCGTGGCCAGAATCCCTCACCGGAGTTACCCTGACCTGCCCGGAGCCTTTCCCCTGCCGTTCTCCCCTCTCTAACCCCGGTCTCATGGCCACAACCCCACCAGTGAGTTTGTCGTGTCGTCCCCTTCGTCTTTGGCCAGCTCCGGCGATCCCGGAACCGTTGTAGCTTGCACCCGCCCCAACTCCGGCGACTTCACCGCCGCGAGAAGGAGCGGCGCCGCCGCAGCCGTTAACCCCTCCCCGGCTTTGATCTTCCCCGTCCGATCTCTATCGCACGGCCCAGATCACGGGACACCGCTTCGCGCACGCACGCCCCGCGTCCAGACCCGCATGTCAGCGTCTGTGCCCCCTGGCGCTAGGTCCGACCGGTCAGCGCGCCCCTCTCCTCGGTCGCTAACACCGCTGGCCCACTTGTCAGCACCTCGCTCGCTCGCGCACGCGTGCCCTCGACCGTAGATCTAATCTCGACCATTGGTATTTGATCTAACGATTGAGCAGACCACGTACCCCATCGCACGGTGATTTTGTTAAAGAGCACCTCGGTTTAGTTGGAATCAACCCACCGGCCCTGGTTTTCGCGCGCAGACCCTATAATCTTGCGGATTGAACCCTATGCTTTTAAATATTAACAAAATTAGACCTATTTTCATATCTTAAACTCCCAAACTTGTTTATTTCATATCTTTTGCATATGAACTTCAAATTTAGTGATTCAAATTGCAAAATATTCATAGGAATATTCTCTGTTCAAATAAATTAGTTCCATCTACTATCTGCACATTCTAATTTTATGGTTAACTATGAACTAGTATATGTGTGGATTTATTCATTTAATAAAACAAATAAAAGGAAAAACCCTAGAGGTTAAAGTATACTTAATCTTGTAAGATTAATAATGTGTATTACATGAATTTATCTCTGGTATTATTTTTATTGAAGGTAATTAAATCAGATTATGTAATCATAGATAGTACTTAGGGATTAATCAACTACTTAATGAGATTAGCCTACCCTATAAGTTAAACTCCCTTTTAAGTTTATACTTTTCTTTTGAAATGTGTTCCCATGTTTGTACCTGATTGATGTGATGTTTATTTGTCATTTACCAAATGTATTGAATGCATGATCGCTTTATTTAGACAACGAGCAGTCTGTGGTTCCTGAGTGTGTTGCTGAAGACCTTCCTGAGCAACAACCTGGTGAAGGCAAGTGTCCTCTGACCCATTCTGTCCTACATACTTATAATTCACTGTCCCACATTACATTATTTAAACCTAAGGATTGACTAGTCTGTATTTACCTTATCCTTGTTTACGTTGTTGGGTTATCATGGTTAGCTTTATGCTATTGCTTTAACTTAATCAATGAACATGATGTGATTATTTATGATACGATGATGTTACCCCGATGATGATATTATGATACTCTAGGGGGCTCAGGCCTTTTTCTTGAGTACCTCTCCGTAAGGACCTGTTCATGGAGTGACCTCCCGGGATAACAGTGCAACCATGAGGGTGGAATGGGACGTCCATAGCTGATTAATTAGATAAACCTGGGGGTGTAGTTGGCTTTGCCTGAGGGTCGTCAATGGAGGTCGAGGCGTAGTACTCGCTCTACCAAGGGGGGTGCAGAGGTTCATTCGATTTAGTTTTTGTTAGTCACCCACCTTAGGGAGGTGTACTGCATTTGTACGACTGGCGAAACCTAACGAGGAACTATGCACCAGGGGAATCTTTGTAAAGGCTATGTAGTGAAACCTTGCCGAATCACCTTGGTAGTGTTTGAGGGTTTGATCGACCCAAGGCATAAAGGGATCACGACTTGTGGGTAAAGTGTGCAACCTCTGCAGAGTGTTAGAAACTAGTATATCAGCCGAGCTCACGGTTAAGAGCAGCCTTGGGATCCTCTTTGATTAGAAGAACTTTGGTTACCTTTATGATGATGGTTAATAATGTTGGTTATAATTCTGATCTCTGGTATTTCCTCTTGGAGGGAGTACTTTTGGGTAATAACTAGGTTTATTACTAAAACTTGGCTCTACTAATAGTAATAAATGTTTGACTAACTAAAAGCACCTGCTTAGCCTTAACCCCATATATAGGTAGTCCACTTTAGCCAAATGAGACATTTGCTGAGTACGTTGATGTGTACTCACCCTTGCTTTACAAACCACCCCACCCCAGGTTGTCCCCACTGTACTCAGTGCTCAGGAGGAGATGCTGGCAACATGGAGGACTTTGAGAAGTTCCAGGACTACAACGAGTTCTAGTTTTCTTAGTGGCAAACCCCCATTCAACTGCCTGTGTAGGCTTATCTTCTACGTTCCGTTTTCCGCACTTTGATATTAATGTTGAATACTATGGCTATGTATTAGACTCTGTGGATGTCTTGGACATCTTGATGTAATTAAAGTACCTTTCCGCTGTTTACTTTGAGCAATGTGTGATGATGTCCAATTATGTAATCATTGTGTACGTGAGTTTCTGATCCTGGCGCGTACATGGTTCGCATTCGGTTTGCCTTCCAAAACCGAGTGTGACATAAGTGGTATCAAAGCCAGGTTGACTGTAGGACCGCTAACCTAGACCAGAATGGTCGCCTTAAGGACTATAGACCCCTACTTTTACCTTGATCTTTAGAGTCATTTCAAAAGTTGGTCGTCTTGACCAATTCTATGTTATCTACTTATCTCACAAAATTTTGTCTCACTTTTCTTTCTGTTTACTTTCTAGTCATAGCTCTACTCTCACTCTTGTGCTTATGATGTTTTGTAGATGGCTCGTATTAGATGCACGACACGTAAGTCTGTGATCCCCTTTTTGCCTTCTCGCTTGGCGGGGCGTCCACTGCCTCGCATGGTGCCAGGTCAGTCCAGTCATTTGGAGAGACTGCACCGTCGCCTACACGAGGAGCAGGAGCGTCGACGCCAGGAGCAGGAGCAGGAGCAGCAGGACTCTTCACCCTCGCCTCAACAGGAGGTGGAGTCTGAGAGGCCGCCTTCCCCTACACCTTAGCTAGAGATGCCCCCTGCACCACCATAGGGTATCCCAGCTGCTGGAGGAGACCCTGATGGAGACAGAGACGACGACGACGCTGGTGGCTGTTCGAGCCACGACACAGAGCTCTCGGAGGAGCTGGAGCCAGAGGGGTGGATCGCTAGACCCATCACTCGTGACGCCGCTCGTGAGTGTCACTTCCACGATGCTCTCAATACCTTGCTGCGTCGGGCCTTCAACCGACACACTTGGTCCATCGAGTACCGTTGTGTAGTCTACCAGCACCGTCGTGGGTTATACCCGGACCAGTGGGAGGCTACTTGCTTGGTGCACCGTCCGGACGATGACCTTCGGGGTGCAGAGGCCTTCTCAAAGCACTATTCTATTACTGAGAGGGATACTGCCGAGGCAGCAATGCAAGATGCAACACGACGGGCACTTTCTCAGTATTGCTCGTTGTTCCGTGGGGTAGCTGATGGCCTTGACCTGAAGTACTACCCTCGCCATTTGACTGGCAGTGCTGGAGGTGTGATTGTCTCGCCAGTTGGTGAGGGCAATCCCAGGCTGAACAGCATGGTCAACCTGGCTGTCGTGCTCAACACCGAGCTGGACCATGCTCTTGACGAATTGGGCAAGGTTTGGGCAGAGGTTGTGGAATTGCGTGCTGAGTGCGCAGCATGCCACTATCTGGATGGTGGTTCTCCTGCCCCTGTCAGGATTCAGCACCCTTACCGTTCATCGCCCCGTGGTCGCTTCGACTATGGTACCCCTAACTGTAGGACCTAGATAGATTTGGATCCATAGATCGACAGAGTCGGAGTCTGTAATAATGCTTAATGCAGTGTCTTAGTTAGAGTTAGTTTGCTTACCATATGTTGGAATGCTTGTCATGATGGACATGTAAAGAAGTTGGATCTTTGTAATGATTGTCACCAAGGTGTGGGCATCCCCTGCAACTTGGTGTAGTTATTAATAAAGTCAGTTGTTTAGTTGGGTAATCTCTTTGTTTCCAGTTTCCTCATTATCTGAGAAGTTGTCAGTGAAGATGAGCAAATGTTCAGTGCTATGAAGATTTTCTATATATCTTTTCTTATGCTGAAAGACTGCAGAGTCAGATCTGATATGTGTGTGATTTCTATAGATGTCTGAGAATAGGCGCAGAGGTGCAAGGCGTGCTCAGACAGAACAGTAGGCACCCCAGGAAGATGCAGCTCAGCAGCAGCAGTTGCCACCGCCACCCCGATGACCCTTGAGCAAATGTTCCTGATGCAGACTCAAGCAGTCCAAGCAATTGTCAGACCTTAGCAGCGATGCAGCAGGTGCAACAGCAGCCACCCCACCTCAGCCCCCAGTGCAAGTCTAGATGCCACAGGTGCCCAGAGACAAGCGGGCAGAATTCATGAGGGGCCATCCCCCTGTCTTTGCCCATTTTGCTAATCCCATGGACGCCGAAGATTGGTTGTGTATCATGGAGCGTGAGTTGCACACTGCCCAATGCAATGATCGTGAGAAGGTGTTGTATGGACCCTGACAACTAAGGGGAGCAGCACAGTCTTGGTGGGAGTCTTACCTTGCCACCCATGCCAACCTTGAAGCCATCACTTGGGAGGAATTTAGGGACAATTTCCGTGGCTACCATGTGCCCGAGGGACTGATGATAGTGAGGAAGGAGGAGTTTCTCACCTTGAAGCAAGGTCCCCTGTCTGTAAGTGAGTAAAGGGATAAGTTTCTGCAGCTGTCACGTTATGCCCCAGAAGATGTCAACATGGATGCCAAGAGGCAGTACCGCTTCCTGAGAGGATTGGTTGATCCACTCCACTACCAGCTGATGAACCACACCTTCCCTACCTTCCAGCATTTGATCGACAGAGCAATCATGACTGAAAGGAAGCGTCGAGAGATGGAGGACAAGAAACGCAATATTGGTGGATCTCAGGATGGGAGTACCAGTCGCCCCCACTACTCAGGCAACCTACCTCAGCAATTCAAGCAAGGTCACCAGCACCAACATCAGCGCCAGAACCAGCAGCAGCAGTAACAGTACCGTCAGAACAACCAGTAGGGAGGAAATCAATATCAGCGTCAGAGCAACCAGGCACCCTGCCTTCCTGTCCCAGCAACCAACTAAAACAACCAAACAGTGCCAGCGCAAGGAGGAAGTCGTGCATGTTTCCACTATGGGCAACAAGGCCATTGGGCGAATCATTGCCCAAAGAAAGCAGCTCAGCAGCAACCATCTCCCAATGCCCCAGTCAGGCAGAATGCAACGCAACAAGGAGGCAACAACCATGGTCAGCCTTGTGCCCAGTATGGAAAGGTGAACCACTTGGAGGCCGACACAGTCCAGGAGACTCTAGGAGTGGCACTAGGTACGTTTTCAGTCGTGTACCATTCTACAAATGTGTTATTTGATACTGGAGCAACTCATTCTTTTGTGACTGCATCATGGGTAGAATCTGAAAGTCGCCTAGAGGGGGGGTGAATAGGGCGAAACTAAAATTTACAAAGTTAATCACAACTACAAGCCAGGTTAGCGTTAGAAATATAATGTGAGTCCGAGAGAGGGCGTAAAAACAAATCGCAAGCGAATAAAGAAGTGAGACACAAGGATTTGTTTTACCGAGGTTCGGTTCTCTCAAACCTACTCCCCGTTGAGGTGGTCACAAAGACCGGGTCTCTTTCAACCCTTTCCCTCTCTCAAACGGTCCCTCGGACCGAGTGAGCTTCTCTTCTCAATCAACCGGGAACCAAACTTCCCCGCAAGGACCACCACACAATTGGTGTCTCTTTCCTTGATTACAATTGAGATGATCGCAAGAAAGAATGAGAAAAAGAAGCAATCCAAGCGCAAGAGCTCAAATGAACACAACAATCACTCTCTCTAATCACTAAAGCTTTGAGTGGAATTGGGAGAGGATTTGATCTCTTTGGTATGTCTAGAATTGAATGCTAAAGCTCTTGTAAGTAGTTGGAAGGTGAAAAACTTGGATGACTTGAATGTGGGGTGGTTGGGGGTATTTATAACCCCAACCACCAAAAGTGGCCGTTGGGAGGCTGTCTGTCGCATGGCGCACCGGACAGTCCGGTGCGCCACCGGACACTGTTCGGTGCGCCAGCCACGTCAGCAGATCGTTGGGGTTCGACCGTTGCAGCTCTGTCTTGTGGGCTCGCCTGGCTATCCGGTGGTGACCCTATAGGCTGTCCGGTGTGCCACCCACGCGCGCTCTGCTCCTCTGCGTGCGCAGGCGCGCATTTAATGCGTTGCAGTCGACCGTTGCTCGTGAAGTAGTCGTTGCCCCACTGTCACACCGGACAGTCCGGTGTGCACCGGACACTGTCCGGTGACTCACTGGACAGTCCGGTGAATTATAGCGGAGCGGATTCCCGAAGCTGGCGAGTTCAGAGTCGCTCTCCCTTGGGGCACCAGACACTGTCTGGTGGTGCACCGGACAGTCCGGTGAATTATAACGGAGCTCCTCTGAAAATTCCCGAAGGTGAAGAGTTGGGCGTCAAGTTCCCTGGTGCACCGGACACTGTCCGGTGGCACACCGGACAGTCCGGTGCGCCATACCAGGGCACACTTCGGTTGTCCCCTGCTCTCTTTGTTTGAACCCATTCTTGGTCTTTTTATTGACTCTTTGTGAACCTTTGGCACCTGTAGAACTTATAGACTAGATCAAACTAGTTAGTCCAATTATTTGTGTTGGGCAATTCAACCACCAAAATCAATTAGGGAAGAGGTGGAAGCCTAATTCCCTTTCAATCTCCCCCTTTTTGGTGATTGATGCCAACACAAACCAAAGCAAGTATGGAAATGCATAATTGAACTAGTTTGCAAAATGTAAGTGCAAATGTTACTAAGAATTGAACCAATAAATATTTTCATAAGATATGCATGGATTGTTTCTTTATATATTTTCAACATTTTGGACCACGCTTGCACCACATGTTTTGTTTTTGCAAAGTTCTTTTTGTAAATCCTTTTCAAAATCCTTTTGCAAATAGTCAAAGGTAAATGAATAAGATTTTGTGAAGTATTTTGAAGATTTGAAATTTTCTCCCCTTGTTTCAAATGTTTTTCCTTTGACTAAACAAAACTCCCCTTTAATAAAATCCTCCTCTTAGTGTTCAAGAGGGTTTTAAGATATCAATTTTGAAAATACTACTTTCTCCCCCTTTTGAACACAATGAGATACTAATTTGAAAATCATAGTTTTAAAATTTGGTGGTGGTATGGTCCTTTTGCTTTGGGCTAATACTCTCTCCCCCTTTGGCATGAATCGCCAAAAACGGATATTTGAGTGAAATATAAGCCCTTTAGAACTACTTTCTCCCCCTTTGGCAAACAATAATATGAGTGAAGATTATACCAAAGACGGAGAGATGCTCGGAGCGACGGCGAAGGATGAGTGATGGAGTGGAGTGGAAGCCTTGTCTTCGCCGAAGACTCCAATTCCCTTTCAATATACCTATGACTTGGTTTTGAAATTCACTTGAAAACACATTAGTCATAGCATATGAAAGAGATGATCAAAGGTATATTTATGAGCTATGTGTGCAAGACATCAAAAGAAATTGCTAGAATCAAGAATATTTAGCTCATGCCTAAGTTTGGTAAAAGTTTGTTCATCTAATGGCTTGGTAAAGATATCGGCTAATTGATCTTTAGTATTAATGTATGCAATCTCGATATCTCCCTTTTGTTGGTGATCCCTTAAGAAGTGATACCGAATGGCTATGTGTTTAGTGCGGCTATGCTCAACGGGATTATCCGCCATGCGGATTGCACTCTCATTATCACATAGAAGAGGAACTTTGGTTAATTTGTAACCATAGTCCCTAAGGGTTTGCCTCATCCAAAGCAATTGCGCGCAACAATGGCCTGCGGCAATATACTCAGCTTCGGCGGTAGAAAGAGCGACGGAATTTTGCTTCTTTGAAGCCTAAGACACCAAGGATCTTCCCAAGAACTGGCAAGTCCCCGATGTGCTCTTTCTATTGATTTTGCACCCTGCCCAATCGGCATAGAAATAACCAATTAAATCAAAAGTGGATCCCCGAGGGTACCAAAGCCCAAACTTAGGAGTATAAGCCAAATATCTCAAGATTCATTTTACGGTCGTAAGGTGAGCTTCCTTAGGGTCGGCTTGGAATCTTGCACACATGCATACGGAAAGCATAATGTCCAGTCGAGATGCACATAAATAGAGTAATGAACCTATCATCGACCGGTATACCTTTTGATCGACGGATTTACCTTCCGTGTCGAGGTCGAGATGCCCATTAGTTCCCATGGGAGTCTTGATGGGCTTGGCATCCTTCATTCCAAACTAGTTTAGAATGTCTTGAGTATACTTCGTTTGGCTAATGAAGGTGCCCTCTTGGAGTTGCTTTACTTGAAATCCCAAGAAATACTTCAACTCCCCCATCATTGACATCTCGAATTTCTGTGTCATGATCCTACTAAATTCGTTAGTAGACCCAAATATAATATCATCAACATAAATTTGGCATACGAACAAATCATTTGCAAGAGTCTTAGTAAATAAAGTAGGATCGGCCTTGCCGACTTTGAAGCCATTAGCAATAAGGAAATCTCTTAGGCATTCATACCATGCTCTTGGGGCTTGCTTGAGCCCGTAAAGCGCCTTAGAGAGCCTATAGACATGGTTAGGATGCTCACTATCTTCAAAGCCGGGAGGTTGCTCAACATAGACCTCTTCCTTGATTGGTCCATTGAGGAAGGCACTCTTCACGTCCATTTGATAAAGCTTGAAGCCATGGTAAGTAGCATAGGCTAATAATATACGAATGGACTCAAGCCTAGCTACGGGTGCATAGGTTTCACCGAAATCCAAACCTTCGACTTGGGAGTATCCCTTGGCCACAAGTCGAGCTTTGTTCCTTGTCACCACACCATGCTCGTCTTGCTTGTTGCGGAAGACCCATTTGGTTCCCCCTTATGGATATCGCCGAGGATGGTGTCGATGGGGTGATCTCGTTGGATTGCTTGGTGGACTCTTGGGTGTGGCGGTCTTGGTTCTTCATCCTCCTTGTCTTGATCATTTGTATCTCCCCCTTGACATTGCCGTCATCTTGAGGTGGCTCATCATTTTGATTCTCTCCTTCGTCAACTTGAGCCTCGTCCTCATTTTGAGTTGGTGGAGATGCTTGAGTGGAGGAGGATGGTTGATCTCGTGCATGTGGTGGCTCTTCGAATTCCTTAGGATACACATCCCCAATGGACATGTTCCTTAGCGCGATGCATGGAGCCTCTTCTTCACCTATCTCATCAAGATCAACTTGCTCTACTTGAGAGCCGTTAGTCTCATCAAACACAACGTCATAAGAAACTTCAACTTGTCCAGAGGACTTGTTAAAGACTCTATATGCCCTTGTGTTTGAATCATATCCTAGTAAAAAGCCTTCTACTGTCTTAGGAGCAAATTTAGATTTTCTACCTCTTTTAACAAGAATAAAGCATTTGCTACCAAAGACTCTAAAATATGAAATGTTGGGCTTTTTACCGGTTAGGAGTTCGTATGATGTCTTCTTGAGGATTCGGTGTAGATACAACCGGTTGATGGCGTAGCAGGCGGTGTTGACCGCCTCGGCCCAAAACCGATCCGGCGTCTTGTACTCATCAAGCATGGTTCTAGCCATGTCCAGTAGAGTTCTATTCTTCCTCTCCACTACACCATTTTGTTGTGGCATGTAGGGAGAAGAGAACTCATGCTTGATGCCCTCCTCCTCAAGAAAGCCTTCAATTTGAAAGTTCTTGAACTCCGTTCCGTTGTCGCTTCTTATTTTCTTGATCCTTAAGCCGAACTCATTTTGAGCCCGTCTCAAGAATCCCTTTAAGGTCTCTTGGGTTTGAGATTTTTCCTGCAAAAAGAACACCCAAGTGAAGCGAGAATAATCATCCACAATAACTAGACAGTACTTACTCCCGTCGATGCTTATGTAAGCTATCGGGCCGAATAGGTCCATGTGTAGGAGCTCCAGTGGCCTGTCAGTCGTCATGATGTTCTTGTGTGGATGATGAACACCAACTTGCTTCCCTGCTTGGCATGCGCTACAAATCCTGTCTTTCTCAAAATGAACATTTGTTAATCCTAAAATGTGCTCTCCCTTTAGAAGCTTACGAAGATTCTTCATTCCAACATGGGCTAGTCGGCGGTGCCAGAGCCAATCCATGTTAGTCTTAGCAATTAAGCAAGTGTCGAGTTTAGCTCTATCAAAATCTACCAAGTATAGCTGACCCTCTAACACTCCCTTAAATGCTATTGAATCATCACTCCTTCTAAAGACAGTGACACCTACATCAGTAAATAGACAGTTGTAGCCCATTTGACATAATTGGAAAACGGAAAGCAAGTTATAATCTAAGGAATCTACAAGAAAAACATTGGAAATGGAGTGGTTAGGTGAAATAGCAATTTTACCCAAACCTTTGACCAAACCTTGATTTCCATCCCCGAATGTGATAGCTCGTTGGGGATCTTGATTTTTCTCATAGGAGGAGAACATCTTCTTCTTCCCTGTCATGTGGTTTGTGCACCCGCTGTCGATTATCCAACTTGAGCCCTCGGATGCATAAACCTACAAAACAAATTTAGTTCTTGACTTTAGGTACCCAAACAGTTTTGGGTCCTTTGGCATTAGACACAAGAACCTTGGGCACCCAAACACAAGTCTTTGATCCCTTGTGTTTGCCCCCAACAAACTTGGCAACTACCTTGCTGGATTTGTTAGTCAAAACATAAGATGCATCAAAAGTTTTAAATGAAATGCCATGATCATTTGATGCAGTAGGAGTTTTCCTTTTAGGCAACTTAGCACGGGTTGGTTGCCTAGAGCTAGATGTCTCACCCTTATACACGAAAGCATGATTAGGGCCAGAGTGAGACTTCCTAGAGTGAATTCTCCTAATTTTGTGCTCGGGATAACCGGCAGGGTACAAAATGTAACCCTCGTTATCATGAGGCATGGGAGCCTTGCCCTTAACAAAGTTAGACAATTTCTTAGGAGGGGCATTAAGTTTGACATTGTCCCCCTTTTGGAAGCCAATGCCATCCTTGATGCCAGGGCGTCTCCCACTATAGAGCATACTACGAGCAAACTTAAATTTTTCATTTTCAAGTTCATGCTCGGCAATTTTAGCATTTAATATTGCTATATGATCATTTTGTTGTTTAATTAAAGTCATATGATCATGAATAGCATCAATATCAACATCTCTACATCTAGCACAAATAGACACATGCTCAACGGTAGATGTAGAGGGTTTGCAAGAATTAAGTTCAACAATCTTAGCACGCAAAATGTCATTGTTATCTCTAAGATCAGAAATGGAAGCATTGCAAACATCTAATTCTTTAGCCTTAGCAAGCAATTTTTCATTTTCAATCCTAAGGCTAGCAAGAGAATCATTTAATTCTTCAATCTTAGCAAGCAAATCAACATTATCATTTCTAAGTTTGGGAATTGAAACATTACAAATATGAGAATCAACCTTAGCAATTAATTTTGCATTTTCATTTCTAAGGTTGGCAATAGTATCATGGCATGTGCTTAGCTCACTAGGTAATTTTTCACATTTTTCTACTTCTAGAGCATAAGCATTTTTAACCTTAACATGTTTTTTATTTTCCTTAATTAGGAAGTCCTCTTGAGAGTCCAAGAGATCATCCTTCTCATGAATAGCACTAATTAATTCATTCAATTTTTTCTTTTGTTGCATGTTTAGGTTGGCAAAAAGAGTACGCAAATTATCCTCCTCATCACTAGCATTATCTTCATCACTAGAAGTCTCATACTTAGTGGAGGATTTTGATTTTACCTTCTTCTTTTTGTCGTCCTTGGCCATGAGGCACTTGTGGCCGACGTTGGGGAAGAGAAGTCCTTTGGTAACGGCGATGTTGGTGGCGTCCTCGTCGGAGGAGGAGTCGGTGGAACTCTCGTCGGAGTCCCACTCGCGGCACACATGGGCATCGCCGCCCTTCTACTTGTGATATCTCTTCTTCTCCTTTCTTCTCCCCTTCTTGTCGTCGCCCCTGTCACTATCACTAGAAATAGGACATTTGGCAATAAAGTGACCGGGCTTACCACACTTGTAGCAAACTTTCTTGGAGCGGGACTTGTAGTCTTTCCCCCTCCTTTGCTTGAGGATTTGGCGGAAGCTCTTGATGATGAGCGCCATCTCCTCATTGTCGAGCTTAGAGGCGTCGATTGGTTGTCTACTTTATGTAGACTCTTCCTTCTTCTCCTCCATTGCCTTGAATGCAACCGGTTGTGCTTCGGGCGCGGAGGGGCCATCTAGCTCGTTGATCTTCTTTGAGCCTTTGATCATCAATTCAAAGCTCACAAAATTCTCGATTACTTCCTCGGGAGTCATTAGTATATATCTAGGATTGCCACGAATTAATTGAACTTGAGTAGGGTTAAGGAAAACAAGTGATCTAAGAATAACCTTAACCACTTCGTGGTCATCCCATTTTTTGCTCCCAAGGTTGCGCACTTGGTTCACCAAGGTTTTGAGCCGGTTGTACATGTCTTGTGGCTCCTCCCCTTGGCAAAGACGGAAGCGACCGAGCTCCCCCTCGATCGTTTCTCGCTTGGTGATTTTGGTCACCTCATCTCCTTCGTGCGCGGTCTTTAGCACGTCCCAAATTTCCTTAGCACTCTTCAACCCTTGCACCTTATTATACTCCTCTCGACTTAGAGAGGCGAGGAGTATAGTTGTGGCTTGGGAGTTGAAGTGTTGGATTTGGGCCACTTCGTCCTCATCATAATCTTCATCCCCTACGGATGGTACCTGTACACCAAACTCAACAACATCCCATATACTTTTGTGGAGTGAGGTTAGGTGATATCACATCATATCACTCCACCTAGCATAATCTTCACCATCAAAAGTTGGTGGTTTGCCTAATGGGACGGAAAGTAAAGGCGTATGTTTAGGAATGCGAGGATAGCATAGGGGGATCTTACTAAACTTCTTGCGCTCATGGCGCTTAGAAGTAATGGATGGCGCGTCGGAGCCGGAGGTCGATGGTGATGAAGTGTCGGTCTCGTAGTAGACCACTTTCCTCATCTTCTTGTGCTTGTTGCCTCTCCGATGCGACTTGTGGGAAGAAGATTTCTTCTCCTTCCCCTTGCCTTTGTTGTGGGACTCTTCCAATGAAACTTTCTCGTGGCTTGTAGCGGGCTTGTCGCCGGTCTCCATCTCCCTCTTGGCGTGATCTCCCGACATCACTTCGAGCAGTTAGGCTCTAATAAAGCACCGGGCTCCGATACCAATTGAAAGTCGCCTAGAGGGGGGTGAATAGGGCGAAACAGAAATTTACAAAGTTAATCACAACTACAAGCCGGGTTAGCGTTAGGAATATAATGCGAGTCCGAGAGAGGGCGTAAAAACAAATCGCAAGCGAATAAAGAAGTGAGACACAAGGATTTGTTTTACCGAGGTTCGGTTCTCTCAAACCTACTCCCCGTTGAGGTGGTCACAAAGACCGGGTCTCTTTCAACCCTTTCTCTCTCTGAAACGGTCCCTCAGACCGAGTGAGCTTCTCTTCTCAATCAACCGGGAACCAAACTTCCCCGCAAGGACCACCACACAATTGGTGTCTCTTGCCTTGATTACAATTGAGATGATCGCAAGAAAGAATGAGAAAAAGAAGCAATCCAAGCGCAGGAGCTCAAATGAACACAACAATCACTCTCTCTAATCACTAAAGCTTTGAGTGGAATTGGGAGAGGATTTGATCTCTTTGGTGTGTCTAGAATTGAATGCTAGAGCTCTTGTAAGTAGTTGGAAGGTGAAAAACTTGGATGACTTGAATGTGGGGTGGTTGGGGGTATTTATAACCCCAACCACCAAAAGTGGCCATTGGGAGGCTGTCTGTCGCATGGCGCACCGGACAGTCCGGTGCGCCACCGGACACTGTCCGGTGCGCCAGCCACATCAGCAGACCGTTGGGGTTCGACCGTTGCAGCTCTGTCTTGTGGGCCCGCCTGGCTGTCCGGTGGTGCACCAGACAGACCCTGTAGGCTGTCTGGTGTGCCACCCGCGTGTGCTCTGCTCCTCTGCACGCGCAGGCGCGCATTTAATGCGTTGCAGTCGACCGTTGTGCATGAAGTAGCTGTTGCCCCGCTGTCACACCGGACAGTCCGGTGAATTATAGCGGAGCGAATTCCCGAAGCTGGCGAGTTCAGAGTCGCTCTCCCTTGGGGCACCGGACACTGTCCGGTGGTGCACCGGACAGTCCGGTGAATTATAACGGAGCTCCTCTGAAAATTCCCGAAGGTGAAGAGTTGGGCGTCGAGTTCCCTGGTGCACCGGACACTGTTTGGTGGTGCACCGGACAGTCCGGTGCGCCATACCAGGGCACACTTCGGTTGTCCCCTGCTCTCTTTGTTTGAACCCATTCTTGGTCTTTTTATTGACTCTTTGTGAACCTTTGACACCTGTAGAACTTATAGACTAGAGCAAACTAGTTAGTCCAATTATTTGTGTTGGGCAATTCAACCACCAAAATCAATTAGGGAAGAGGTGGAAGCCTAATTCCCTTTCAGAATCACATAATATACCAGTAGCACCCATGTATCCACCTATGAGGGTTAGTTCAATTGGTGGGAGGACCCAAACGGATAAATTTTGCCCTAGTGCAAGGGTTCAAATGAGGGGGATAGAGTTCCCTGCTGATCTAATAGTTATGGATAACCAGGATGCGACTATAGATGTCATCCTAGGGATGAACTGGCTAACCAAATATCAAGCCAGTCTTAGCTGTGACAAGAGAACGGTGAAGTTAGTGTCCCTATCAGGAGAAGAAGTGTTGGTAGAGTTGGTCTTGTCTGGACCAAGGAAAGGAAGCTATCACCGAGTCACCGCCCATATTGAGGAAGTTGAACCATCAGAAGCTATCAATGTAGTATCGAATTCCCAGATGTGTTTCCCAAGGAGTTACCAGGTATGCCACCTGAAAGGAAGGTTGAATTTGCCATAGAGCTTATATCAGGCACTACCCCTATTTCCAAGAGAGCCTATCGAGTGTCCGGACCAGAATTGGTGGAAATCAAGAAGCAGATTGATGAGTTGTTAGAGAAAGGCTACATCAGACCAAGTACCTCACCTTGGGCAGCCCCAGTGCTATTTGTGGAGAAGAAGGATGGTACGAAGAGGATTTGCATTGACTACAGGTCCTTGAATGAGGTTACTGTCAAGAATAAGTACCCCCTGCCTAGAATTGAAGACCTATTCGATTAGTTGAGAGGAGCTAGTGTGTTCTCGAAGATAGATCTGAGGTCAAGTTACCATCAGCTTAGAATCTGACCTTCAAATATACCGAAGACAGCCTTTATCACCAAGTATGGACTGTATGAGTTCACGATCATGTCATTCAGTTTGATGAATGCGCCAGCTTATTTCATGTATTTGATGAACAATGTGTTCATGGACTACCTCGACAAGTTCGTAGTGGTGTTCATTGATGATATTCTTATATATTCCCAGAATGAGCAAGAGCATGAGGAACATTTGAGGAAAGTACTTTAGAGGCTACGAGATTGTCAGCTGTATGCCAAGCTTAGCAAGTGTGAATTCTGGATCAGTGAAGTCCTATTCTTGGGTCACATTATAAACCAAGAGGGATTGGCTGTAGATCCGAAGAAGTTAGCAGCTATTCTGGAATGGAAAGCACCAAAAGACGTCCGAGGAATCAAGAGTTTTATTGGAATGGCTGGTTATTATCGGCGTTTCATTGAAGGTTTCTCCAAGCATTCCAGACCAATGACAGCCTTGTTGGCAAAGAAGGTTGAGTTCAAGTGGACCCCAGCATGCCAAAAGTCCTTTGAGACATTGAAGGAGAAATTGACAATGGCACCGGTATTGATTTTGCTAGATGTTTCACAAGCCATTCTCAGTATATTGTGATGCTTCGTACACCGGACTGGGATGTGTATTGATGCAGGAAGGGAGAGTAGTGGCATACTCGTCCCGACAATTGAAGATTCATGAGAAGAATTATCCTACTCATGATCTAGAATTAGTAGCTGTGGTTCATGCACTGAAGACCTAGAGGCACTATTTGTATGGGCAGAAGTGTGATATCTACACGGACCACAAGAGTCTCAAGTACATATTCACTCAGTCAGAGTTGAACATGAGGCAGCAAAGATGGCTAGAGTTGATCAAAGATTATGAGATGGAGGTTCATTATCACCCAGGCAAAGCAAATGTGGTTGCAGATGCTCTTAGCAGAAAAAGTCAAGATAATATGTTGGCTGCTCATCCGATGTTGTATGAGCTAGCTAAGGAATTCCACAGATTGAGTCTCAGATTTCTGAACAACACCCAAGGAGTGACGATTGAGTTAGAACCCACTCTATAGCAAGACATCAGGAAGGGTTAGAAAGATGATGAGAAGATCAACAAGATCCGACAGCTGATCATAGATGGAAAAGGCAAGGATTTTCGTGAAGATGCAGGAGTGGTATGGTTCAAGGATAGATTGTGTGTCCCCGACATCAGATCGATCCGAGAACTGATTCTCAAGGAAGCTCATGAGACAGCATATTCTATACATCCTGGTATCGAGAAGATGTACCAAGACCTGAAGAAACGATTCTGGTGGTACGGTATGAAAAGGGAGATAGCATAGTATGTGGTTGTATGTGACAGTTGTCAGAGGATTAAAGCAGAACATCAGAGACCTGCAGGTTTGTTGCAACCGTTGCAGATCCCTCAGTGGAAATGGGATGAGATCGGGATGGACTTTATAGTCGATTTGCCTCACACTCGTACTGGTTATGACTCCATCTGGGTAGTAGTGGACTATTTAACAAAGGCGGCCCATTTCATACCAGTCAAGACCACCTACAACAGTGATGTGTTGGCCGAATTATACATGTCTTGAATTGTGTGCTTGCATGGCGTACCAAAGAAGATAGTATCAGCTAGAGGCACTCAGTTCACCTCTCATTTTTGGCAGCAGTTGCATGAAGCTTTGGGCACGCACTTGAAGTTCAGCTCAGCTTATCACCCGCAGACAGATGGTCAAACAGAGAGAACCAACCAGATTCTTGAAGACATGTTGAGGGCTTGTGCTTTGCAAGGCAAGATCAGTTGGGACAAGAGGCTACTGTACGCAAAATTCTCTTACAACAATAGCTATCAAGCCAGTTTGAAGATGTCACCATTCGAAGCGCTTTATGGGAGGAATTGTAGAACTCCATTGCATTGGGACCAACCCGACAAAAGGCAGGTGTTCGGTCCAGATATTTTGCTTGAAGCCGAAGAGAACATCAGAATGGTCTGAGAGAATCTGAAGGCAGCGCAGTCCAGACAGCGAAGCTATGCTGACACCCGAAGAAGAGAACTGAGCTTTGAAGTAGGAGACTATGTCTACTTAAAGGTGTCACCCATCAGAGGAATCAAAAGATTCGGAGTCAAAGGCAAGCTAGAACCTTGATACATCGGACCGTACTAGATTCAAGCGAGGCATGGAGAAGTGGCATATCAACTCAGCTTACTAGAGAGTCTGTCAGTTGTGCATGACGTGTTCCATTTGTCTTAGCTGAAGAAATGCTTGAGAGTGCCAGAAGAGCAGTTGCCAATAGGGGACCTTGAAGTTCAAGAAGATCTGACATATATTGAGAAGCCAACTCAGATTTTGGAGACAGTAGATCGGGTCACTCAAAGAAGCACCATCAGGATGTGTAAAGTCAAATGGGGCCATCACTCAGAAGAAGAAGTAACCTGGGAAAGAGAAGATGATTTGAAAGACAAGTACCATGAGCTCTTTTATAGCCAACCTTGAATCTCGAGGGCGAGATTCTTTTTAAGGGGGATAGGTCTCTAACACCCTGAATTTGGAAGTATAAAATTTCTTTCTAATTATCACCCAAATTCAGGTGTTACTCTTCTCTCACTCCCTCTAGTTTCTATCTCTCTCTAGATTTTCTCTCTCTCTCTTTCTTTTTTGAGTAGATAAGCTTAATTAGGGAGGGATTATTTATTTATTTTTGCCAAAACACTATGAGTCATGACATGTTGCATCATGCTGAGCTTAAATATTCTTTGAATTGTTGCACATGTTTAAATTAGTTTGAATTTGAAACTTGGTTTGAATTTGAATTGAAAACCCTAGAGAAAAAGAAATGGAAATGCAATTAGAAAATCTAGGGAAAAAGAAAAAGCCAAAGTAGCCCAAGCCAGCCCATCCAGCCCAGTGGGGCCGCGCGCCCGTGTGCCCGCGCCGTCTGACAGGTGGGCGCCACCTGTCAGCAGCGGTTTCCTCCCCCGCGTGCTCACTCTCTCCCTCTCTCTGCCCAGTTGGACCGGGTTGTCAGCGCCAGTTGCCTTTCACCCGCGTGCCCCTCGCCCTCTTTGCCTCACGGGCCCGATTCGCCATACACCGAGTCGTTGCCCCCGCGCGCCCGCTCTCTCTCTCGCTGCGTCGTGGGACCCTTCTGTCAGCTTCGCCTTGCCCGCGCCTGCCGTGGACCAGCGCGCGCGCACTCGTGCACGCATGCCGAGATCCCTGGTCACGTCACTCGCCCACGCACCCCAGCTCCTTTTTGAGCATCGTCCACGCCCGCACTCACTTCCATGTCCCATTTCACACAGCCTCGCTCTCTCGCGCTCTGCCCACGCCGCTCAGCCTTGCCGGTGACCCGCGCCCACCGTGCTAGTCGTCCAGCCTACCGGAATCTGCACTAGGCCACCTCGAGCTCTGCCCCGAGGTGAGACACCCGTTCCCATGCTCGGTTTTCCCAATTATGCTTCGTTGTTGGCCAATTTCGGCTTTGCCGGAGGTTGGTCATGGCGGTCCGCCGCACCCACGCGGTGGCCGACCAAATTGGCCCGGTCGAGTGCCCCTGTGCCAGTCCCTGAGGTTCCCCTCGCTCTGCTAAAGCTATCCCAGGCCCTAGCGCGCCTCAAACCCCCTCCCCGCGGCTAGAATCCCTCACCGGAGTTACCACGACCCACTCGGAGCCTTTCCCCCGTCGTTCTCCCCTCTCTGGCCCCGGTCTTGTGGCCACAACCCCACCAGTGAGTTCGCCGTGCCATCCCCTTCGTCTTTGGCCAGCTCTGGCGACCCCGAAACCGCCGTAGCTCGCACCCACCCCAACTCCGGTGACTTCACCGCCGCGAGAAGGAGCGGCGCCGCCGCAGCCGTTAACCCCTCCCCGGCTTTGATCTTCCCCGTCCAATCTCTATCGCACGGCCCAGATCACGGGACACCACTTCACGCACGCACGCCCCACATCCGGACCCGCCTGTCAGCGCCTGTGCCCCCTAGCGCTGGGTCCGACCAGTCAGCGCACCCCGCTCCTCGGCCGCTAACACCGCTAGTCTGCTTGTCAGCACCTCGCTCGCTCGCGCGCGTGTCCTCGCCCGCAGATCTAATCTTGGTCGTTGGTATTTGATCTAACGGTTTAGCAAACCCCGTACCCCTTCGCACGGTGATTTTGTTAAAGAGCCCCTCGATTTAGTTGGAATCAACCAGTTGTCCCTGGTTTTCGCGCGCAGGCCCCTGAAATCTTGCGGATTGAACCCTACGTTTACAGAATTGGACCTATTTCATATTTTAAACTCCCAAACTTGTTTATTTCATATCTTTTGCATATGAACTCCTAATTTAGTGATTCAAATTGCAAAATGTTCATAGGAATATTCTCTGTTCAAATAAATTAGTTCCATTTGCTAACTGCACATTCTAATTTTATGGTTAACTATGAACTAGTATATGTGTGGATTTATTCATTTAATAAAATAAATAAAAAGAAAACCCCTAGAGGTTAAAGTATACTTAATCTTATAAGATTAATAATGTGTATTACATGAATTTATCTCTGGTATTATTTTTATTGAAGGTAATTAAATCAGATTATGTAATCATAGATAGTACTTAGGGATTAATCAACTACTTAATGAGATTAGTCTACCCTATAAGTTAAACTCCCTTTTAAGTTTATACTTTTCTTTTGAAATATGTTCCCATGTTTGTACATGATTGATGTGCTGTTTATTTGTCATTTACCAAATGTATTGAATGCATGATCGCTGTATTTAGACAACGAGCAGTCCGTGGTTCCTGAGTGTGTTGTTGAAGACCTTCCTGAGCAACAACCTGGTGAAGGCAAGTGTCCTCTAACCCATTCTGTCCTACAAACTTATAATTCACTATCTCGCATTACATTATTTAAACCTAAGGATTGACTAGTCTGTATTTACCTTATCCTTGTTTACCTTGTTGGGTTATCATGGTTAGCTTTATGCTATTGCTTTAACTTAATCAATGAACATGATGTGATTATTTATGATACGATGATGTTACCCCATGATGATATTGTGATACTCTAGGGGGCTCAGACCTTTTTCCTAAGTACCTCTCCGTAAGGACCTGTTCGTGGAGTGACCACCCGGGATAATAGTGCAACCATGAGGGTGGAATGGGACGCCCTTAGCTGATTAATTAGATGAACCTGGGGGTGTAGTTGGCTTTGCCTGAGGGTCATCAATGGGGGCCAGGGCATAGTGCTCGCTCTACTAGGGGATGCAGAGGTTCATTCAATTTGGTTTTTGTTAGTCACCCACCTTGGGGAGGTGTATTGCATTTGTACGACTGGCGAAACCTAACGAGCAGCTATGCACCAGGGGAATCTTTGTAAAGGCTACGTAGTGAAACCTTGCCGACTCACCTTGATCGACCCGAGGCATAAAGGGATCACGACTTGTGGGTAAAGTGTGCAACCTATACAGAGTGTTAGAAACTAGTATATCAGCCGAGCTCACGGTTAAGAGCAGCCTTGGGATCCTCTTTGATTAGAAGAACTTTGGTTACCTTTATGATGATGGTTAATAATGTTGGTTATAATTCTGATCTCTGGTATTTCCTCTTGGAGGGAGTACTTTTGGGTAATAACTGGGTTTATTACTAAAACTTGGCTCTACTAATAGTAATAAATGTTTGACTAACTAAAAGCACCTGCTTAACCTTAACCCCACATACAGCTAGTCCACTTTAGCCAAACAAGACATTTGCTGAGTACGTTGATGTGTACTCACCCTTGCTTTACAAACCACCCCACCCCAGGTTGTCCCTACTGTACTCAGTGCTTAGGAGGAGATGCTGGTAACATGGAGGACTTTGAGGAGTTCTAGGACTATGACGTGTTCTAGTTTTCTTAGTGGCAAACCCCCAGTCAGCTGCCTATGTAGGCTTATATTCTACGTTCCGTTTTCCGCACTTTGATATTAATGTTGAATACTATGGCTATGTATTAGACTCTGTGGATGTCTTGGACATCTTGATGTAATTAAAGTACCTTTCCGCTGTTTACTTTGAGTAATGTGTGATGATGTCCAATTATGTAATCGATGTGTACGTGAGTTTCTGATCCTGGCACGAACATGGTTCGCATTAGGTTTGCCTTCCAAAACCGGGTGTGACAGGATGGCACGATGTACGATAAAAGGAAACAGATTGGCATGCATGGAAATAAAAAAATCTTATTTAAATGCTTTATTTCTACATAAATATAGGATCACTCCAAAAGTCATGCAACTAGGCTTGTTAGAATCAGTTTATGATTTATACTTATACAAATTATGCTACACGGTGTAGGTATTTATGCAATGCGGTACACTGCGTAAAAAATCTGACATGTGGTTCACTGGTGGACGCATCTCCAGGTTCGAGCATAAAAACTTTAAGTTTTGAGCATAAAACCCCTCTGTTATAAGCGTAAATACCGAGCCAATGTGAGATGTTGATAGCTCTGATGGTTTGTATTTACGATCCTATTTTTATGCGAAAAAATATGGGAGTCGCATGCATGCGGTTTCTATTTTTATGCAGATCAAGAGTTTCCATTGCATGTGTGTAAATTTTGGATTTTTTCCTTTCCACTTCACGCGCGCAAAAAATTGGATGACATGTAGCATAAATTCTTATACAACATCGCATAAATATTTATACCGTATGGCATAATTGAAAAAAACTAATATCGGTCCAACTAAGAAGGCCAGCGGGAATTAGGGGACAGTTTTATGGCAGACGTAAAAATCTGGCAGTTACGAACAAAAGTGATTTGATTTTTTATGTTATTACAAACATGCGGGAATTAGAGACAGTTTTATGGCAGACGTAAAAATCTGGCAGGTACGAACATAAATGATTTGATTTTTATAGTAATTATGAACAACATAAATCAAGGAATTCCCTTTTCAATATGCATGCACAATATATGCATGCAGTAAACTAATATACGAACTCCATGTTTAAGCATGAAATCATACAATTTTAACGTAAATAGTGCATGTGGTAGGCATAAAACACAATAATCGAAAGACAACACGAATCGGAGAAGGTAATTGCCGGAGGACGTCGTCGACAAAACAAGAATGGATGGAGGTCGTCACTCGGGTCGCCCGAACTGCGTCGGATCGGACGATGTCACGCGTGACCATTGCTGCATGCACCTCGCGCCTTCCATGACGCCGCTCGAACCTCGCGCCTCGTGCGGCACCGTCGCTTCTCGCACATTGGGGGGCGCCGCTTGCTCGCCCGCCTTGGGAGTGCCGCCACCTCTGACCCGCCTAGGGGCCCCAGGGACGCCGCAGCTTGCCCGCACATGGCCACGTCGTCGCTTGCCCTCTGAATCGAGGAGCCGCCACCACCACGTTACCGATCTGGGAATCGCCGCCGCTACTCCGGATCGAGGAACCGCCGCCACCGCACGTTTAGGTCTAGGAGCTACGGCCACCGGTCAGGGGTCCGTCGTCGCGCGTGCTCTCGGGCAACTGCCGCCATCGCATGCGCCTGAATGGGCGCCGTCGCTCATGGATCAGGGTACGTAAAAAATTGAACCCTGGCGCTTCGGTCTTCTTTTATAAACGCCTGGACCTGGTCCGGCTCGACCGGATGGCACAGTCTGGCCTGGGATTCCTCTAGTTATTGGAAGGCCAGGGCTCGTAATATACAATCTATATATATACATATCGGATTTCACAAATCAATGAAAGTGGGCTAGATTAAAATTCATCGGGCTGTCGGATAGCCTCTATGATTTTTATTTTCTTGTTTTTTGAAAAAAATGTTTCTGCAAATTTCCATTTTTGGAGATACAAGGTTTGGTAAAGCTATAGTTATACTAACAACATTTGTGCATAAGATTTTGTAGGGAAAAATTAATCGCTGCAACTTATTGTCGTAAGTTTTTCAATATAATTTTTACATAATTTCTAAACAACTTATCATGCCAACTTTTCTATGCGACCTAATTTTTATTGAATATGATAGGTGCAGACCAAAACAAGAATAAAGGTGAGAGGACCATCCTAAAAATACCATATTTTTGAAACAACCCTCCCAACATTTCTTGAATATTTTAAAAACGTCCCCCTCACCATCTTTGGGTAACTTTGCATGGTTTACACCTGGTATGTTCCTTTTTATTCATAACTATTAGCATACAAACTTATCATAATAGTTTCTCAACATAAATTTTCTAGCTATACTTTTATATAATGAATTTAACAAATAAATTAACTTATGCACATATTCTTTTGTTGTTCAATGTCTTAAAAATACAAACAACTTATCGGTCAGGGCCCGAGGAATGACTTATCCTCGAATACTACCAATAGAAAAATATATTAATTTGTTTTTGAAACCATATTTTATTATGTTTAATAATAGTAGTAATAATAAAAATAATGTATATAAAAATAATTTTTAAATGTTAATTTGTTTCTATTTGGTTTTAAAATAAATTAATAAATATGCTTTTTAAGTAATAGGTTAATTAAAAAAATGAATCTAGCCCCTTCTCCTTCCTCTTCCAACCACTCTCCTTTTCCATTTTTCATTTCCTCGTCCACCTTTTTCCTTTTCACCTTCCTCATAAACACCATAACACCATAAACACCATTAACATGAACTTTTTCACATCCCCTTCCTCTCCTATATAAAGTAGTCTCCCCCTTTCATTTCACCCCACACTCTTCTTTCTCCTCTCCCTCTCTTTCTCACTAGTGCTCAAGTGTTGTTGATGCTCCATTTTTCTTGTATGGAAATTTTCTGGCCAATCTCCCGCATGTGTAACCAAGTCCCACCCACCTATGGCCAAGCCCAGCTGCCTTTGGCCAGCCCTAGCCATCGTCTGGCTAGGCTGTAGCCGGTCGCAGCCACTAGTGGATAGGATGCACCTGATCGTGACCTGTCTTGGCTGGCCATTGTAGGATGGGACACCTCTCGCTGGCCACTGTTGGCCAAAGTTCTCCATTACCGAAGTTACTCTTTTATGCTTTGTTATTCAAAATATTTTGCCTCGTATTTTCCACTAAAATCATGCATCCATTACTTTTATATTGATTGTTGTGTTTTTATTTTATGATCGTCATAGACAGGGAGTGTGTTCTATGAAGGCTACATGAACATCTAGAACAACGTTTAGAGTTTGTTGAGCAACACTACTTAAGTGAAGGTAAGTGCCATTGACCATGTTGATCCCATTTATAAATATTTTGTTTGTAAAATTGCATGTCGAGTCAATGAATACAAACCTATGTTAGGGTTTACTTGAATTTCCATAATCTTCCTTGCAACCGTTGTTAATCTTATGATATGGGTAAAATGATTAGCCATGCTTTTAGATTTATTAAAGATTATTTTTTATTAGTTGATGGGTTTTATTGAATTAAGAAAAGAATATGAGAAATGGAAGTTGAATCTGGGTGTTATGGGAGGGATACGTCTAGGGGTGTCGGCAGTCCGGAGAACTGCGTTCAGGGTTGTAGGCAGTTCGAGAGTAACATTTGGGGTACTGATAGCTTGCCTTGTTTGTTTTATCACCCAAATTAAATGAATCTTAAGGGTCGGTTCATGAAGCGTCCACCCATGAGAACCATGCAACCATGAGTCAAGTATGAGCACGACCTAGCATAGTAATTAGTGAAATCTAGTTTTGTGCGTGCTAAACGGTGGTAAGTGGATGGTGGGGTATGCCAAAACCATAGGAAAAGTGATGTGTGGGGTTAAGAGGTCTACTCCTAGTGCCCATCTAGCACAAGAGGGGGCCTTATAGGAAAGGGACACTTTCCTATTGGTTGAAATCTCAATGGGCGTGTACAAGTTAGAGGAAGCCAGCGAAAAGCCTTGTAGTGGCTTTCTGGTCGTACACCAAGGAAGTGTACAAGTGGCTTGCAACCATAGACCAGATGAAGATATTCAAACTCCCAAGGATGGGGGAATGAAGTCACTTCTCGTGGGGAAAGTATACAAACTCTACATAGATTAAACTGTCATGACAGTCGTGCTCATGGTTAAGAGCGGCATGGACCCTCACAAGATTAAAAGTTTTGTGGTTTGGTTGGTTATGGGTTGAAAGATGATCCTTATTATGAGAAAATGATGGGATGAGATACACATAATAGTTACTTTCTTTTATAAATAAAATTTGTCCTAAAGTCATATACGCAAAAAGAAACAATCAGTCTTTCTTGATATTAGCTTGCATAACATTTTTACCATAGTTGTTGAGTAGCAAAAGTACTCAACATTGCTTTAAATAATGGTGCTCAACTAAAGGTGGTGTTTGGGTGTACATCAATGAGGACGATGGTGAAGTCTAGGCTTGTGATCTTCTCGATTGATGCTTGTGGAGGCTGCTATATCTTCAGGAACTTTGATGTTTTATGTATCTGCTATAATCTTTCTATTGATCCATGGGTCTTATGTAAGTTAATAACTTTATATTATATTGGATATATATAATTGTAATCACTAATGAAGTTGATGTATGGGTGAGTAAAGATCCTAAACACACATACATCTTCATTCAGTTTTCTCCTTAAAACTAGGTGTGGCAGAAGGCATGCCCTGTGGGGGATAGATATCCCCCGGGTCCTCACGAACACTAAAACATATCATGTGCCGCCTGATGGGCCCCCTATGGTTTGTCCTGCGGGATGGGCCGCCAGCAGATTATAATTAGGTCAGGTGAACTTGATCCAAGAAAACAAAGATCGACATTCAAGTTATGCGCTATCGAAGCACTGATATCTCGGGTGATGCCGTTGCGCACACCTGAAGAGCTAAGTTCTCGGTGATGACTCGGCTGAGAAGGTGATAGAACTCCGGATATGTAGGGCTACAAGCCACGATAAAGAAGGAGATAAGTAGGGTAGATAGATAGTGATCACAACTTGTAAAGAGAACTCTCTGGTCGTGTATATAAGGTTGAGGGGAGACCCCTACAAAATCATCTCACCCCGCACCCACCCTCATCGACAACACCTAAGCACCCACAAAGCTCACTTGTAATCTTCATACTCTAGAGAAAACCCAATACACAGCCACAACAGGAAGTAGGGTGTTACACATTCTAAAGTGGGTCGAATCTATATAAATCTTTGTGCAAGATCGACGTGCTCCTGCACGTACCATCGAGTCGCAGTCAACGACGTCGTCCTACCCAAAAGCATCACGTGGGTAACCCTGTGGTGCACAGTCGGGTACAAACACCGACATGCCCTGCTTTGGCTAAGTTTGTGTCCCTTCAGGTCAGGAGGACAAATCTTGAGGCCCTCTAGGCCGGGGGCCAAATCCTAGGGCCTTCTAGGCTAGGGACCAATCCTATAGCTTGGCCAATTTTGGGCCCCCTAAATGTTGGGGCCAACAATCATGGACCTCTGGACATTCTACATGACACCCGCAAGGCAAGATGGTCCTAAGTAATGACACCTCTGGGTTAGGATGACCCGAGCAGGTACAACCCCGGTGACACATGAGCCTCTAATCAAGACAACCATGAGCTACAAGGTAGATAAGACTTCTGTCTATCATATTAAATACGATGGACAACATTAGGATCAAAGAAGCACATTGTCGCCACATCTAAGGCCATAGGTGTACTCATGGTCACTGTGTGATACATGTCGTTGTTGCTATAGATGTGTCTGAACGTGCAATGTACCTGTAGGTATTATTGAAAGGGAATTAGGCTTACACCTAGTCCCTAATTAATTTTGGTGGTTGAATTGGCCAACACAAATATTTGGACTAACTAGTTTGCTCTAGTGCATAAGTTATACAGGTGTCAAAGGTTCACACTTAGCCAATAAAAAGACCAAGTATTGGGTTCAAACAAAGGAGCAAGGGACAACCGAAGGCACCTCTGGTCTGGCGCACCGGACTGTCCGGTGTGCCACCGGACATGTCCGGTGTACCAGAGGCACTTCAAGCCGAACTCTTCAGCTTTGGGAAATTCCAGAGGCGACTCCGCTATAATTCACCGGACTGTCCGGTGTACACCGGACAGTGTCCGGTGCTCCAAGGAAGAGCGGCCTCCGGAACTCGCCAGCCTCGGGAATTCATTTTAGCTGCTCCGCTATAATTCACCGGACTGTCCGGTGTACACCGGACTGTCCGGTGTAACTGCGGGGCAACGGCTACGACGGCGCCAACGGCTACCTGCAGCGCATTTATTGCGCGCCAGAGCGCGCAGAAGTCAGGCACGCGCGTCATGGCGCACCGGACACTCTACAGTACATATCCGGTGCGCCACCGAACATCCAGGCGGGCCCAGCAGTCAGCGCTCCAACGGTCGGAACCCTAATGGTCGGATGACGTGGCTGGCGCACCGGACATGTCCGGTGTGCACCGAACTGTCCGGTGCACCATGCGACAGACAACCTTCTTCAACGGCTAGTTTTTGGTTGGTGGCTATAAATACCACCCCAACCGGCCATTTCAAGGCGAGGGAGCCCAAGCAACATTCCAAGTCATCTAGTTGACATACTCAAGCCCTCCCAACCACATATATTCATTGATCCATCCTATACACAAGATTTAGTCCACTACAACCAACACAAGTGCCACAAAAGAGAGAGCAAGCAATTGAGAGCTACTCAATTGAGTTTAGCCCTAGCGCCTTGTGAGATTCATTGAGAGATAGTGTGTGCTACATCTTTGTGTTCATTTGTGCGTGGAGTATTGACTCCCATCGAACTTCCTCCAAAGTTTTGGAGGCTTGTAAAAGCAAGCAAGAGACACCAAAGAGTGTGGTGGTCCTTGTGGGATCGAGAGTGATCCTTGAGAAGAAGAAGAGCTCACCGATCCTTGTGTGATCGGGGGAGAGAGGGAAAGGGTTGAAAAAGACCCGTCCTTAAGTGGACTCCTCAACGGGGACTAGGCCTTCGAGGGCCGAACCTCGGTAAAACAAATCACCCGTGTCCATTGTGTTTATTGCTTGTGATTTGTTTGTTTTCCCTCGCTCTAAGTTTTCTTGCACCATTATTTGCTAATATCATTTGGTGTTGCTTCAAGTTAATTTTCCATTTAGTGAAGCAACACGTTGCAAGAAAGAACTTGTCCTAGTGCTCTTCTCATCTAAGGCTTCTTGCTTTGTTATTCTATAACTTATTAGTTGTATTGATTTATCACTTCCGCATTATTTAGCAATACTCTTTTCAAGCAAGAACTTAGTTTGTATACTCCTATATTTGTATATCTTGTTCTAACCACTAATCAAGGGATCTAGTTGGGGGATAAAGTTTTAATTTTCAGGTTTCGCCTATTCACCCCCCTCTAGGCGACTTTCAATTATAAAGTACAAGTTGCTACATTGGATACCAACTATATCGTACTCAGTGACATAAATTTGAATACTTGCCACTTGTCGGGTATCAAATCCCTAGGCCTGCAAAGCCATGAATCAGTGGGAAGATAACGGCAAGCCCGCCCAAGTAAATCTCCTGGTCATCGGGCGACCCTGTGCATCGAGCGAGGCGGAGGCAAGTGGGAGGGGTTGAACAAGTCGATCAGAACCCATTCAAGTGGGTTCTGCATGTCCGTCAGCTCTCCATATGTCACAATTATTGTGCATGACAGCCAGACTTGGTAAGGGTAAAGCTAGTCTTCCTCCCACTCATGACCTATGAGCCTTAGGCCTTAGCCCAACTCATGACCTATTAACCCTAGTCTCGAGTCCCCTGGCATCCTACGAGCTCTTGGACCGTGTTCCACTCATGGCCTATGGGTTCTAGGCCTGAGTCCTCTGATGCCCTACGAACCCACACAATGGCAAGATGAGACCAGCAGTCAGGCTACAAAGGCAGAAGGTTAGCATGGGAAGAAGCAGACAAGAATGAATAATGATGACACCTGGACTTCTGTCATGAGCACGGATCGCACGCTCTCCCGACAATATCCGAAACACGGGAATCGACACAGGGGTGAACCATTGATTTTACACTAATGTTACACTCCCTTTAGGGAGAAGCTATCTATAACTACCTCCCCCTTGATCTATAAAAGGGAGGACGGTCTGCCTCAAGAGGAGAGGCCCCCCAAGAGAGAAAAACATGATAGATATAGAATCGTGTCGGTGTTTCGAACCTCGCTCCGGCAATTAAATTTATTGTGCGCGTTCCGAGCTCTGGAGGGGTGTGCGAGGTGGGGCGCAAGATTTATATTGGTTCAGTCATAACATCCATACATCCAGCCATCGGTGGCTTTCGCTACCGGCACTATTGATGATCAAAACTCGTAGTAGAGGTTACAACTAGGCGAGAGAGCGAGGAGAGACTCCAAGTCTCTTTTTCGGGGTGGAAGTGGAGGATAGAAGCTACAAGGTGGAGTCCGGACTAAGTATTGGCTCGGCGCGGTGGCGCTCACTAGCGGTTTGTTGGGGAAATGATCCCTGGTCTAGCGGCGGCCCTATATGATTACTTAGCCAAGGAATCAGTATGCTTGTTAATATCACCAGCGGCGAGCCAATACTTAGACCAGCGTATATATATGTGCGCGCGCGCTATATGCATTTCTAATCTTTTGTTAATATCTCACTGTTACCAGAGTTACTACTGCTTGATTATCACTAACACATACTGATAGCACCATGAATTAATTAAGGGTGGTTGATGAAAACAGTGATTTGTACTAGCTAAAGCTAGGCATAGTACTATGTACGCACAGATACAGGAATAGTGATAAGATACGAAAATGCAGAGGCACATAAAGCACGCGCTAGCTGCATGCGAGTTGCGACGCAGGGAAAGATACAAAGGAGGCAGCCGCAGCGAAAAGACTGCGGCCGCGACGCGTTGTAAAAGATGGCTTCGTTTTACTGCGGCGCGCGACGGGCGAAAGCGTATGGCGTATAACTATATGGTGATCGGGTGTGCACGGCGTGGTGCATGCAAACCCTCGCGGGGGCACGTACGGCGGAATAATTGGAGCTCTGAATTTGATGTGTGACTAGACGCATGGTACCAGCCCTGATCTGGCCGTGTCAGCCCTGGCCGGGGGGTCGGGTCTCGGTGCGCGGTACCGCCGGACCGCCCAGCCACACCGCGGGACGGCGGGAGCAACTAGTGTTACAAATCCACCGGCCGGCCGGGGCCGGGGCTTCGAATTCATGTCTCTGTGCACGCACACCGCATGCATATACTAGTCCTGCTTTAAAAAAATGGATTCCCCCACCCTAGCTATCTCCTGCGCACTGTGCAAGCTTCCACTCATTTTGTTCTGGGTTACCGCGCCGTCCCTATGGGCTATGGGTGGTGTTGTGTTGGTGGGCAGAGCGAGCCGCACCGCATGCATCACGTACAGCGGCTGGTGGCCTGGCTGCCTAGCCAATCGAGGGCCGAGACCACCATGTATGTGCCTCTCTGGCCGTCTGGCACATAGCTGCCGGCCGGCCGGTGCAGCTAACCGCGGCACGGCATCGATGCTGCCAAAACCCGGCCGGTAAGATCCGTCCCCGGGGGCCACGTTTTACTGCGCACCCACCACGACTACACGTACTACGGTCGTGGGCCTGCCGCGGTTTTTTCCTGCCGCGAATGATGGATGGGGGTGGGAGACACGGCCCGGCCGGTCCCCGGCTCAGAAGATGGTCGCAGCAGCTTCCACCTGGGCCCCCCGCTGCCCCGTCCCGGCATGCATGCGCACCGCCGACCCCTGCTTGCCTGCCTGCTCGGCCTCAGGCAGCCACAGCAGCGCCTGTCTCTCTCGGCGCTCTACTCTTCCTTTCCTTCGTTCATCGCGCGTTGGCGCCAGCAGGCGCAAATCCCCAATCCAAAAAAAACAAACACGGTGAAATTTCAACCCCACCTATCGCAACTCCATGTGTGTTTATGCGGGCATATACAGACACACAACAGCTGAACAACATCAGAACTGATCTATCATGCCTTCAGTAGTGTTCTGTTTATTAGGAAAACACCAAAGCACGTCTTCTTGCGTGGAACAAGCGTACTGATTCCTTGGGCTACGTGCGCCGCCCCACATGCTCCTCCCCTTCCCGTCTCCACTCCACTCAACTCACCAGTGGCGTGGTGGGGCCAGGGTACGTGTCACGCACCAATACACCGCAAGCAACGTGTTGGGCCACTGTCTCGATGGCTCCATCAGACAGACAATCACACTCCACTCATACATACTGTACAGGCGAGAGGGAGAGAGAGATCCTATCATCAGTCATCCTAATCGCCGGTCCGTCACTCTTGATTTGCGGTCCAAGACGCCCACGGTGACTAAACAAGGGACAGCATCATCAATTACCGGGCGATGAAATGGGGCGCGCAGGCGCAGACATGCCGTCCCTGGCAGCCGACATGTCAATCCCCCCGGCGCCTTGACGCAGATCGATCACTCATCGCTCGCCGGCCCGCCCACTAGAAGCGGTCGCGCTCAGGCCTTCAGGTCTCGCAATTCCCGGAGATTCTCGGGGACACTAGCGCCTCACCCTGCCACCCATCCATCCATCCACCCCGCAGCCCGGCGATTGCGATGTGATCCGGTGCTTCTGCTGCGCCTGCGCGGCAGCAGCGCACCGCACGTATCGACACGCACGATCGACAGTAGATTAGGTACGAGAGCGAGACAGAAGAACATGCCTCCCCATTCTTTCACCCACTAGTGCATGTAGTGTAGTATATATACTACGTGGTACCAGCAGGAGGACAAGTATAAGTCAGCCACGCCAAAGTACTAGCAGGACCAGTCTGCGGTATGCATGCACAGCTCAGAACGCCGATCTCGAATCCTGATAGGCGCAGCTGGGCAATCAATATCAGTGTCTGTTCCCGCCTCTCAGCACAAGCAGCCAAGCAGAAACCACCAGGCACATCAGGGTAGGATGAATATGTGTGAGCAGCAGCAGGCTTGTTACCTTGCTTCACACACAACGGGGTTTCCTTGTTATGTATATGATATGATCATACTTGGGTTCAGTTTTCACAACCTTTCGGTAAAACACCAGATCGGTTAGTGTTGCCTCTATCAAAGGAAAATCATCTTCAGACATCTCTCTCTCTCGCTTGCATCTCACCATCTACTGCCGCGAGTTAGTAATCATCTTGAAATAGAAAAAGAAAAGGTAGCTAGGCAACCCTAAACCATGTATTGCATCCCCACCTGCATCAGCCTCGTGTGGGGTATGCTCAGTGTCGCGATGCCCCTCCTGCAGTTCCTCCTCAGGAAAGCATAGAAATAGTTGATCACCAGCTTCTTGACGAAGAACGACTCTTTCCGGGCCCTGATGTCTCCGTGCCCAAGAAGGTACACCACGCCCGACTCCTTGGCCTTGTGGATGAAAGATAGCTCGTTGTCCATGCTTGATCCCTCCTCCAACGACATGCTTGATCCCAGGGCTGAGTTGTCAGCACCGCCTGACTCGTCAATAACTCTTGATGATGAAGAAGCAATCTCCTCTTCAGAGTCTTTGTCGTCATTATGGTCGCTCTCCAGGGAGCGTTCCAGGGAGCGTTCCTGGGCCTCTCGGCGTATGAACTTTTCAAGGCTTTCTATCAGAAGCTGTTCGAATGCTTGGTGGTTCTCCTTGCGTACATCCTTATACCCATACCTGCAGTCACGAATCATTATTAACACATCCAAGCCAACAATCAATGACTATACAGTGCTCATAAATAACCATGCAACTGTATACAGATTTGGGTTCTGAAGGAACATGAATACAGCAAAGATTGCATCTTAACTCTTGAAGAGCAAAGGCAAGTAAGAATGAGGAACACACAAGGACCAAGGGAATGGAGGAAGAGGCATTCAGTGTCACTCTAACCATAATACCAGTGAGGGCAGCAGATATTGTAGATTTTAAAAATGGCTGAAGAATAAATACGAGCAAACATTCACAAAAAGGATTTGTACAAATTGCATGCAGACATCAGGATGGTGCCCAGAGGGGGGAGGGGGAAGGGATGGAACATAAGTACATAATAAAGCTACCATTTCATGAACAGAACTCTTAGCAACATGATAACAGTGCCGGCAAATATCAGGAGATGAAACGAGCTAAAAGTTCAAAACAACAGCCATGAATCACCTAATGACTTCAATTAATATAAATGCATCTGGGTTCACTATAAGAGCAAACTCAGCGCTACAGAACTTCAGAGGGGGCAGTAAAACTACTGCACACTCCAAAAAGAGCACCAGCCTGTGGCCCTTCCTACACAGTAATAATGCTGGCAGAATAGTTGATGGCTAACTGAGTAACTGACACACATAGTTGCTCTCTAACAGATTCTAAATCAAGATCAGGGCATCATGCATTACATAAAACATAAAATAAAGTGCCATAGTATCAAACATTTGTAGATGCAAAGTTGTCTCAAGTTTCTAATGGACATACAAGAAACTCCAAGAACAAATAACATCAATTTAAATCAGAGTATACACTTATTTTTAGAAACTCGGAAAGATGAAGTTCGAACCTAGCAATACAGCGGAACATATGGTAGTTCTTTGGGCACACACGACGGAAGAGGAACCTTTCATTCTGAGGCACAACTGGAACTGGGACCCATTTGATGCAGACAAAAATGATCATCGAATGCATGGCTGGCAGTGTAGTGAGGAAGTGACCAAAGATTGCAGGAACACCCCTGACCAGTTCATTATAGAGCAATCCAATACCAGGCGCCCTCACTGTACCAAGATTGCAGCCTAGCTGTATCAATAAATCCATTGAAAGTTTTTGCTTGACTTCAGTTTCGTACTTCAATTTGGTTCCATAGTTCCATATGTACATTACCAAATACAATACAGCTGCAAATACCAAAAGCACCCAACTTCCATCTGCTGCACTTCCCAAAACTGAGGAAAAGAAAAATAACTCCAGCCCCAGAAAGAGGTTGAGAAAGCATAGAACTATGACGATGTTGACCTGCCATATCAGAAGCATTATAATGGTGACCAGGACAGTGGTCATCATCATGACCCCAAGTTCTGCTATGCCTGCAACCAAGAGCAGACATTAGAAATATTCTGTAGCGTTGATGATTGGATTGGAGAAATAAGAATAGCAAGCTTATTAATTTAAAAACAGTGGATCAATAAATACTACAATTAGAGTGGAAGAAAACAACCATGTTAGGACTAATCTTGTCATGTATGGATGATGGGCTACATGAAATCAGTGTTAGTATAATCCTAGTTGCTGATGGTCTTTTTGTTAGTGTGTCTTGTCAGTCAAGGTCTGTACAGTGAAGTCAGCCCATCTAGTCTTCCTCTTAGTTTCTAGGGAAGTCACTAGGTAATTTCTAGGGAAGAACTAGGGCTGTTTTCTTGTTTTCTTACTCTTTTTTCAGCTATAAATAAGTGAAGGCACCAGCAAGCAGCAGGTCATAACAGCCCAACAGAAGTTGAAGCTATGTGAGCCAGATAGAGGCTTGATTGTGAAGGTCAAGCACTCAAGCTAGTGTGTATGTGTGAGAGTAATGCTTGATTGAAGAATAAGCAAGGTGTTTATGTGTAAGCTTGTAGTGTGAGGCTATGAAATCAATATATAAGAGAAACAAAGTTATTTTGTTTCCAACAAACCACATACATAACAAGATAACACTCGAAAATAGGGGGGGTCCTAAGAATCGTTGCTATTTTACATTTTTTTCCTTGCAGGTAGTCACTTGTAGTTGTATAAGTAAATATAGTAGTCACTATAGCAATACAGATGACGTGAAGGAGACGAAAACACCACCTAGACTATGTGTTAGATATGTGTGTGTGCATTATACAGCTGTAATGGGCTTAGGCCCAGCCCACATACCAATTCATCTAATAATATAGCAGTCCAACCCTAATCAGGGTTTTGGGGTTTCCCATACTATGAATGGGTGTAAATTGCAACCAGATACTGATAAATGTTCACTTATTCAGCAGATCGCTGTTATCAACAAATAGTTCAGGACTACATGCATTCCAATAACAAGTAGAATACCCGGAGCATAAACATAGCTGAAAGCATACTCAATGAGGAAATTAAACTACACAATATTTTTGAACCAATTCAAATTCCTCTCTTCACATATGTATACCCTAATCAGATTATCAGATCCACACTTGATCATGATAGAATCATAGTGAGGCAGGCCTTCTAGATCACCCATAGTTCCATACATGATATAAAAAAAACAAGGTGGTGTTTATACAGGCAAAGAAAACGAGTATATTGCAAAAAAAAAAAAAAAAACTCGCCCGTGGAGGGAAAGACCGCCCTCCCGGTATTCCATATAAGAAGAGACCGAAACAATGGTCCCAGCCGAGAAAATCCCCGAACCCTGGCCCCCCATCACTAACGGGCCGGCGTCAACTGTCCACTCTGCAACGGCCCAACCGGAGGGTGGCGCACAGGACATCGCAACCCGAAAGCGGATGGGGCACAGCGAGGGGATTTTTTTAACCAAGCCTGAAAATTCGCTCCTGATAGAAATCGAACCCAGGACTTGGAGGTGCTACTGGGAAGTCCTTAACCGCTAGGCTAGAGGCCCTTTAGCTCTGTTCTTTTGTTACATCCTTAACATATTCGCCACCCTGATTTCCTTTTTCTGCAACGAGTATATTGCAGAAAAAGGAAATCACGGTGGCGAATATGTTAAGGATGTAACAAGAGAACAGAGCTAAAGATAGGTGAAATAGATTGCATTGCTAACAAACTGCCACTAAGGCTCATATCACGTACCATATGCATTTCCAATCTCATTTATGCTCCCAAATACTGCGACAAATGCCAGACAAGAAACCAGCAAGAACCAGTTCATCACCGGGATGTATATTTGGCCCATGAACTTTCTAGAGGTGTGGATAATCTTGAGGCGTGGGAAACAGCCCAGAGCTGTTGCCTGCTTTATAGTTGAGAATATAGCAGTTGTCATTGCACGACTAGCAATTAGTGCTGCCAGAGTAGCTATGAATACCACTGGCCAAAATGCCTGACCTGCAACATGGATTGAAAATGTCTATCAGAATGGGCCTAGAGATTAGTAAAACAAAGTTCAGTTTCATCATATATGAGAATGTTTGTTTCAGCATATGTAACAAGACATAGCAAATCAGACAAACAAGTTTTCCTTACTTGGAATGGACAAAAAGAAGACCTGCTGACTTTTATCTAAGTTCTCCATAAGAAATGCAGCTTGCCCTAGGTATCCCAGTAGAAGACATGGCAGAACAAGGAACACAAAGGTAAGCTGCAACATATGAGCAATTGTAAGTTACCATACCATAAACTATTTCGAAGGAGGGACATTTAGCCCTAAACAACAGGGGACAATACCTGAACAGATTTAACAGAGAAGTAGCATAAATCAGCAAACATTGCCTCAGATCCTGTAAAAATATTAATCATGTAAAATGCATTACTATTAAAATATTTCATATTCTCTATGCTCATCTTTACATTAGATTTTAGTATTTCTTAGGACAAAAATGTTCTTAAAACTCAATGTTAATTGAATCGATATGTTTAACTGATGTTAATATGAACCTTTGGGACTTTGATGTTCATTAAGAGGAAGTGTTATAAAAGTCAATGCCAATTGAATCACTTTGAAAACTTGTCGCAATTGGATCAATGTCATGAGTGAATTGTTTCACGAGTTCCAACAAGAGAAGCAGCGGAAGCTAAGGGGTCATCACTTGGAAAACATATATAAACATATAGTCCCTTCAAGATTAACAACTTAACTAAAACAGAGTTACAACAAAGCTGTTCTTCTTTCGTACTCAAGACTGTATGTATAACAGAGAGTATCAGACAATGTGATCAAAACACCTACCTGTTGCACATAAAAGACAGCCCCCCAGGGACATCCAAGCTTCAGTGGGATTTCTTTCAAAATAATAGTAGATATAAACAGGATTGAATGCCTGGAGTACTTCTGGACCATATACTCTGAGGTTATACATTCCTATCCCAGCAAGGCAGCAAAACCATACGAATAAAGCTGGCCCAACAGCAAGCCCTACTTTGCTTGTTCCAAACCGTTGCAGACTGAACAGAACAATAAGAAATGCAACAGTTATCATGACCACTTCACCTGCCAAAAGTACAATAAATGGTGAGTGTTGAGCATGATTTAACAGCAACAGAAAATAATCTCTCCATTCCAATTTATAAGATGTTTTGTCTTTTCTAAATAACTAGGTTTTACTATGCACTTAGATGCGAAAGGGCCTCCAGCCTAGTGGTTAAGGCTTCCGAGTAGCACCTCCAAGATCCGGGTTCGATTCCCCTTGGGGACGAATTTTCCGGCTTGGTTAAAAAAACCTCTCGTTATGTCTCATCCGCTGTCGGGTTACGATGTCGTATGCGCCACCCTCCAGTTGGGCCATTGCATAGTAGACAGTTGACGCCGACCCGTTAGTGATGGGGGCCAGGGTTCGAGGGTTTCTCGGCCGGGACCAATGTTTCAGTCTCTTCCTAATATAAAACCGGGAGGGTGGTCAATCCCTCCCTGGCCGAGTTTTTTTACTATGCACTTAGATATATACTATGTCTATACACTCGGTAAAAGTAATGTATGTAGAAAAGTCAAAACATCTTATAATTTGGAATCGACAGAGTAGTTCTTTTGCTGCATCATAAACTGTCAATATAAAACTAATAGTGTGACTTTATCATCACCTTCGTTAACACTAGCAATTCCAACCTTCAAGCCATTAACAGCAGACATAACTGCAGATTTCAATATGAGAAACAAGATTGGGTTATTTATAGATAAGCGAAGCTTTTGTAGAATCTTGTTACTAGGAAAGAAAATGTGCAGATCACCCAAGTAGGTGAAGAGCAAATATACAATGAACAATGCATCAGAAAGACATGAACCTGACATTGCTGATGTGACAACACCATCTGCTATTACCATCGAAGTACCAAAAAGAACAAGCATCAAAAGCAGCTTTTTTAGCATAGATGAAGTCTCAAGTCGCTCCTTGATCTTCAAAGATCTCTCGAGCTCTACTGAAGGCACCTTCAGATTGAAATTTGCTATACGAGTATCAGAAGGTAATTGGTTAGGAAGCAGGCTTGCCTTTGCATTTCTGCATATTAATGAGTATAAAGCAAATGTCCCTCCTGCCAAATAATCAGGAAACAAATATTAGATACAAGTTGAATAAGGTTTGTTTTGCCTAATTTACTCTAGTACCCAGGTACATATACAAAAGAATACCTTCTCCGCCATCGTTTCCCCACAAAACAATCAGTGTATACTTCAGAAATGGTATCAGAATGAGAGTGTATATTACAAGTGAGAGAGCTCCGAGAACATCCTCCTTTGCAGTAATTGAGTATTTGTTGAACATTACATCAAAGGTATACAGTGGACTAGTACCAACGTCCCCAAAGACAACGCCTAGTGTCTGAAGAGTCAGCACAATACTGCTGCCTAAGGTAAATTCCTGAAAGTAGGACAATACCTAGGTATCAGCAGAGTTATGATATTTGCATGGAAAACAGAAATGGAATTTGCAGACACCCTATTGATGCATGATGTCTTTATAGTAAACATGTCAGGTGGAGTACCTAATGTCAAACTAAAGTTGCTTACTAATTATTTTGTCATGACATGACAGTACATTTTGATAGGGAAAAACAGAAAATAGCATGGTGAAATACAGGCAATAGAAGCAAAAGAGATGATTGTGTCAAACTTGCAGAGTATCATTTTGTAGATAGTTTTTTTTAAAAAAACATGATCACTATTTTCTGTTTTTCTATTACACCTCAAGAAAGTGGTTTCAGATTTATTATCCCATCCAATATTAAGCAAGACTCACATCGTTATCATCAAAATTTCTAGAACATAATGAAATATCAATGTAACTTCAAAGAGTTCAACCAACTCTGATGATGACCTAGAGATGGCAGTTTGATGAGTATAATCAGGATACTAGCATAAATCTCATTTGCTATCAACATGCTCATTCCAGCACCAGCTGTTTCTGAGTAGCTCAAAGACAAGAGAGTCCAGAATTGCTATCCATAATACCAACTAAATGTTCACTCTTCGTTAAATGTGTCGATATCTACATCATAATATCACCAGTAATATATAGGGTATTAACTCAAATGTCTATGGGCAACCAGCCAAACATTCAAGAAATGAAAGTTCACCAGTGAAGTGACTTGCAGATCAAATTAATAATTCAACGTTCATCTACAAAAATATAACACACTAGTATCATTGTACCGGTCAGGCATCCATGGTATCAAAGATAAAGAAGAAAATAAGGCTTTCTTGTGAAACCCAGTAAGCCTAATTTGATGTGACACTTTTGTACTCGTTCAAAATACCACATCAAAATGCCCAGTCTATAATTGGTCAACCAAAAGGTAAAAAACAACATAAGTTTCATGAAGAACAATTGCCAGATATGTTGCTACAGTACTAAAAAATGGAGACTCTAGGGCAGATGTTACCCTTTATAATAAAATCCTGAATCTAAAAATTGTATCTAATATAAGCAACAACACATGCATCTCACTTGCATGTAACATCATACACTTGAAACCACCCACTTAGAGCTTTCGTTTCACCGTTAATCTATGTGGATTGAGTGGTATTGAGTCGGTTTAAATCCATAGCCAGTCAAAATCTAACCCAATATATTCCAATACACTCCAATCCACATGGATCCATGTGGATTGGAGTGTATTGGGTAGGATCGACCCAATCTCACTCAATTCACATGGATTGAGAGTGAACCGAAGCCCTATATCATGGATCAACACGGCCTAGGAGACTAAACAACTACAAGGGTGCATCCGCTAGGTAGCCAACAGCCAGAAAAACACTTCAACAAGCTCACACAATCTAGCGATCGATCAAAATAAATAGCAGAAGTGTGTAGCTCTGTATGACAGAACCACCAGTCTAGTGCTGCAAAAGATTTTGCATACATGTACACACCACGGTAATCACCCTCAAGCATTCATTCATGGTAAGCAATACGACCCTACAAGCCACAATAAGCACCCTCAAACATTTCGTTCATGCTATGCTGTACTACTCCGAACCTGCAAGTCCCCTCATCACCACGGTACATCATGCAAACAAGAGATAAGGTGAAGGCAGAGTCGCCTGACACAGAAACGTTGTTGGATCGCGCGTCGCGGCCAGGAAGCAATCAACGGGAAACCGCACGGGCGAAGCCTGACACGGGCTAACACCACGAAGCCCTCCCCGCCACTGAGAGCCGCAAGCAGTTCAACAAAGAAAATAGGAGTGGGTGGAGCGGGGACCTGGTGACGGTACACGCCGGGGACATCGAGCGCCTCGACGTCGAAGGAGTCGGCGCGCGGGCCCGTGCGCACGAGAAGCTGGCGCAGCATCTCATCGTTCTCGTAACCTTCGTCTTCGTCGGAGCACCCGCCGCCCCGTGAGCCCGAGGCGGTGGCGGAGGTGTCCACGCTGCCGTCGTCGGAGCTCTCGATCTCCACGTCCTCATTGGCGCCCCCCGGGACCACCCACCGCATCTCCGCCGACTCCGTCTTCTGCAGACTCCGGCGGACAACGCCACCGCTCTCCGCCTTCATCCGAATCGAGGCGTGGAGGGGAGGAGGCGCGCGCCTGCCGATGTTCTAGTGCTACGGCCGGTGCCGCGGAGAGGTGTGGCGGGGTGGAATAGGCAAAAAGGGAATGGGAAGAAAGGAGAGTTGGGACTGCAGAGGAGAAACGGAACTGAAACTGTGGGAGTTGGGATACAGCTCCGCTCAAGTTGTTTTTATATACTTCCTTTGCTTAAATTAAAAACTGTTTTAGAAAAAATAATAAATTCATATAATACTTGATATACGTATTATATATATACCTAGATTTATTATCATCTATCTAAAGATATATATAAAAATTAAGAGCTAAAACATACTACCTCCGTTGTCAAATATTTGTCGTCTGCTAGTTTAGGGTTTGACCTAAACCGTGACAAATAAAAAAGAATAAGAGAGTACTATCTTAGAGTATAAAATAGTAATTTAATTTCACTATTAGTGTGATTAGTTCACGGCAACGGGCACGCCTCACTCGCGCGGGCATGTCCCGATCAAAACGAGAGTGCGCCACTTCCCTTCGCATGAAGATGAAAGAGCCCAAAATAATCTTGTTTGCACTCGCGCGTGTAGAGCCTGGACGGCGCCGTGCAGCCAACCAAACGTGCTCGCAGGCGCAGTCAATGCACGCGAGTAGCCTGCGCGCGAGCAGTGGGCGAACCAATCACGCCCTATGTGTACAACGAAGGTAGCACGTGTATATGAAAGGATCATCGTGTTTAAAAAGATGGTATATTATTTTTCTAAAAAATCCTATGTAAATTAAGTTTTAACTGTAAGTCCGACTTTATTTGAGTGTCTAATGTGTAAATAGAAATTTTGTACCATAATTTTCAACATTATACTATCGTTGTAGTTCTAGAAATATAAATTCTTACAAAAAAATGCCCAAAGATAAATGTGTATGCTAAATTAAGGGATAGAAAACTCCTCGATGTTTTATAAGTTTTCGGAGAATCGGCACTTTCCACTAATTCTCGTTGGAGTAACCACACAACAGTGGCACTCCCTCTGTACATGTAAAGACCAAGTGCTTTATACAAGTTGGGTGCCGTTTGGTTCACGAAATGTAACGTAAATGGTAATGGTAATGATTCACACTCAAATATTGGCGGTAACAAATTTGAATAAGGTAGTATCCATTTATAGTGTGATATCAATTACGGCTGGACTTAAACAAACATGATTTAACGTTATCGGTTACTCATTACATTACCAATATGTGAACCAAACGGCACATTGGTTCTTTGTCACTCCAACACAACAACCGCTCACAACCATATATAAAATATCGGTCCGGTTACTTACAAATTCTTCAGATGGTCACAACACCCCAATCGTCACCGAATCATCTAGGTAATATTGGTTACCAATAGTAACAAGCACTAGATCCTCATTTAACCATGATGAGCCTAATATGGGTGGTAGATTCACACAAGTCACTCTCCATCCACTCAGACAGCGATGGGGCAGGTGCGGCTCTAGCCCCTCCTACCACTCCCAAGTAGAGATGGCAATGGGAACCCGATCCCCGATTTCCCACGAGGAATTCCTCCATTGGGGGATGGGATGGGGAAGAAACTTTCCCCGCGGGGATATAAACGGGGAAATTCATCCTCCAACGGGTAAACGGGGATGTGGACGGGGAAGCATTCTCTATCCCCATTCTCCACGGGACCCGTTAAACTTGTATGTGATGATGTTTTCGTGTACTAGTTAATGATAAATATATATAATGACCTTGTCAAGAGACCACTAATTATACAAATGTGTTCATTTTGATGTATACATAATGATTTCTTACATCTGACAATGTGTATAAGTGACAATGTTTTACATTAATAACAAAGGACGTATGTTCTAATTATAATTTAAACGGGGATGGGGATCCCCATTGGGGATTTATCCCCGTGGGGAACTGGGATGGAGAAGAAATGTTCCCCGCGAGCGTTCGTGGGGATCCCCGCGGGGGAATTTTTTCATCGCGGGGACGAGGATAGGGAGCTATTCCCCGACGAAGAATTCCCCATTGTCATCCCTACTCCCAAGTCCATAGAGCCCCTTCTAAAATTTAAAACATATATAATATAGTCTCATTATGTATTTTATGGTTTTATCTTTCAATGTTTCAAAGTAACACTACTTCGAACTATTACATATGTCTATTATGAGTTATTTAGTATCGATGTAGTGGTTTAATTAAGTCCCTCCTAAATTTTTTCTAGCTATGTCCCTACTGCACTAATGAGTTTGTTAATCGCATGATTACCATTTCTCTAATATTCACCATGCAAAGGGTCTTCATCGCTCTCAAATGGTTGCTTCAACTATTAGAAGGAGAAATACACCTCAAGGAGTTAAGTTAGGGGTATTAATAGCCCCAATGGGTGAAATTAGTTGTTAGAAACCCACTCAGCAACTTCTAGGACACTAGACATGTCCAATACCAACATTTCCACTACACCGGACACGGCGGTGCCACTCCAACAACTAGTTTTCTGAACTAGCCATTGTTGTACATCATATCCGGTGCAAGCACAAGTGTCACACTGAATGTGTCTAGCGAGTACAACATATAAGTTGCAAGCACAAGTGTCCTAATGCTTGTGCTCTGATCCGAACAGGCCTTCGAAGATAGCTTTGTAGAGATTTATCTACCTTTTAGGTGCATTGGAACAATTCTTGTGTTGCCGTTAGTTTTGCTTAGAACCCTTAAAAGATGATCAGTTAGCTCTTGAGTTGCTCCCATATGTTGATCGACACTAAAAGAAGTGATGAATACCATGTTTGAGTTATGCTCCTTGCGGTCATGGTGAATGATTTGGTCAGTACTATTCTGTTTCTAATGTAGGATGTGATAGTTGCTTTGTAACTCATGAGAAACTGCTTTAGGTCTGATTGTCCATCATAGGAAGGAAGCTGGAGTGGCTTGTATGCAGTAGACCAAGGATCTGCCCCTTGAAAGTGGAGATGTTGTGACACCCCAGTGTCACCTAGGGTTTCTTCTCATAGCTAACCCATAACCATTATCACATGTGAACCAAATTGAGTAAAGGACTTCAAAAATTAGGAACAAAGGTTTAATTAAGTCTTTTTCATCTTAAAAATTATGTCTTAACCACGTCATGCACCTCAGGGTGAGAAGAATTCACAAACCCTAAATAACCCTAAAATAGGCCATTTTAGTGCAAGAGGGAAAAACTTGTAAAAAAGATTTTGAAAAATACAAAATCATGATGAGAACCAAATAACAAAGTTAAAATGCACTAAATAAACTACAAAATATAGTACGAAAGTTTGATCAGCAAGGCTTTGCAAAATTCTCAAAAAGACCCTTCAAGCTAAACTTCAAAAAGGGAAATTCAGAAAATTCAAAACTGAATTTTCAGCCCTTTGTAAAGTTCAGTCGTGTTCTCTGTTTTCCAAAACTCAAATCTACAAAACCCAAATATGAAAGAGGCGCCAAATTACCTTGAACACACACTGGAGAAATTTGGGAGCAAAATTCGGTCGTTTGACATGATCTTGGCAGGGATTTGCCTCAGGACTCCACCCTATGACACTCCACATTGTCGAGGCGACAACTCTCTGCCCTTGACCCGAAATCGCTTGGCTCCACGCGCAAACGACAGAGTGTAGTCGGGAGAACAAATCCTACACAGCGATCTTGCCCAAATTCGCAAAGATCTGCGCCCTATCGGCGTTATAACTCGGGCAGAAACATTGAAGCCACGTGTTCGATCGTGGCTGACACGCCCGGTTCACGCCAGTTCGCGCACCCGCGCCCAGCCGTGCATGCCCGCGCGCCCACGCCGGTCCACGCCCGGCCGTGCGTCGCGTCGTGCCTATGAAGCCGCCCCAAGGCCTCGGTCGTACTCCCCGCGTGCTCTCGGCCCTACCCAAGCCAGAGTTCACCGGACCTTGCCTTGAACACGCCACGCCACCGCCCGCCAAGCCACCCGAGCCTCGGCCACCGCGGCCAGCTCACTCCAGCCACTTCCAGGCTACGCCAGCTGCTCGGTTAGCTTTTCCAAAGGCCCGTGAAGCTCCTCGGACCCGGCAGAGCCTCGCCGGACTCCTTCCGCTCACCAGTGAACGTGGTCCAGATAAGTCTCTGCGCCATTCTCAAATTCCTTCTGCAAACCATCTCTACACCACCTAGTCGAGCCTCCGAGCTAACCAATTGGACTATCGCGCCGTGAGCAGGCCGAAATCCTCGCCGCCGATGAGTTCGTCCGCCTGCGCACGTGGATCGACCTACTCCGACCATCGCCGGAGACGATCCGCACATCGGCGTGATCGTCAAGACCTCCCCTACGCCCTCGACCACTTCACTGGAGCAGTCTCGCCACCGGTAAGCCCCTCCGCCCTTTTCCTCCGCCGCGTTCACTGTTCCATTAGGGGAAGGATCACAGGTTCGTTTTTGCAGAAACCAGGGGGTTTTCTGCATAGTCATAGACTCATGTGAATAGTAAACCAAGGACCTGTCTGTTATAAACTTAGAACCTTTCGCCAGGGACCAGATGCAAAACTTTTTTCCTTTAAACCATTTCTGTTTATTCTTTTTAAAATAGGCAGAGAACTTAGGAAATTTGTATCTTGAGAAATGTTCAACCAAATTTAGTCAAACCAATTTTACTGGATTCAAAATATTATGAATTATCAAATAAAAATATTGAACCCTGTGCTTTCTGTTTTAAATTTTAGAGTTTGGAATTAAATAAGGAAACTGCCCAAACCTTATTAAAATAAAGAAAAATAGTTATAATTCTGTGCTGGACTTAACCAAATTTGTAGAAGTCCAAACCCAACTTAAGCACTGTTTAAAAATATTAAGCACCCAGTATTAAAGATTTAAACAGGGTTATCTATTGTCGGGTACCGTAATTAGGGGTACCTCCAACACTCCAAAACACGGCTGGTAACCACCCTCAGCACAAACCGCAAAGACTGATGGGCACAGTTCATGTCAAGGCTTCGTCTACCCAAGGGACGCGATCTCGCCTCGCCCGAGCCTAGCCTCGGGCGGGAACTGTAGTCCCGGACGAAGTTACGTCTCGCCCGAGGGCCTCCTCAGGCAGTGGGCGCACCCTCGGCACGCCCGAGGCCCAGCTCGGGCAGGCTTCGTCGAGAAGCAACCTTGGCCAGATCGCCTCTCCAACCGACCGTATCGCAGGCGCATTCAATGCGAGGATCGCCTGATACCTTATCCTGACACGCGCGCCTCAGTCGGCAAGGTCGAAGTGACCGCAGTCACTTCGCCCTTTCACTGACCGATCTGACAGGAAAACAGAGCCGCTTACCCCGCTCCGACTGCTGTGCCAGCCACCCGGGCAAGGCTGACAAGAGAAAGTTCAGCCTCGGGCGCAACAGGAAGCTCCGCCTCGCCCGACCTTAGGCCTCGGCCTCGGGAGGAGGTCTCCGCCTCGCCCGACCCCGAGACGCGGCCTCAGCCTCGGCCTCGGGAGGAATCGCGTCCTCGCCCGACCCCGGCCTCGGCCTCAGGAGAAGTCTCCGCCTCGCCCGACCTTAGGCACAAACCGACCGCGCCACAAGGGATACATCATTACCCTCCCCTAGCTAGCTCAGGCTACGAGGGAATAAGACTGGCGTCCCATCTGGCTCGTCCCGGTAACAGGTAATGATGGCCCCCCGCGTGCGTCCATGATGACAGTGGCTCTCAGCCCCTTACGGAAGCAAGGAGACGTCAGCAAGATCATAACAACACCGACAGCTGTGCTTCTACAGGGCTCAGGCACTTCTCCGACGGACACGTTATCACCTACGCAGAGCTCAAGCGCTTCTCCGACAGCCACGTTGGCATGTACATAGGGCTCAGGCACTTCCCTGTCAGACACGTTAGCGCCTAGCTACACCCCCCATTGTACATCTGGACCCTCTCCTTGCAACTATAAAAGGGAGGTCCAGGGCCTTCATGCGGAGGGTCGCACGGGGGGAACGAGCTGACGAACAGGCTCAGTCTCTCTCTCTCTCGCGAACGCTTGTAACCCCTACTACGAGTACACCCCCCTGGTGCAAGATAATACGAGCCGCGTTTCTCCCTTGTGTTCCATCTCGCGCCAACCCATCTGGGCAGGGGCACGCAGCGACAAATTTACTCTTTGGTCCAGGGACCCCCCGGGTCCGAAACGCCGACAGTTGGCGCGCCAGGTAGGGACCTGATGCGTGTTAACGAACAACTTCTCGTTGAGTTCCAGATGGGGAGCCTTCAGCAACCTCTTCAGCCCGGGACGCTGCTCCGCTTCGGGAGTCTCGAGTTCCTGTCCCTCGACGGCGGCTACGACATGGTGATCCTCCCCCTGCAGCGCGACAGCAACAACGACGGTCGTCAGCTCGCCCGGCGGCGGCAAACTCGACGACGCCTTCCCCCTGTGGCCGAAGGGCAGCATCCGGGTTTGCCCCGCCACCCTCCTCGCCGCCGGAGGAGGAGACGAGGCAACCGTGGCCAGGTAGGAGGCGGCACCTCGTCGGCTGTCGAGCGAGTCGGCGACACCGGCACCCCAGCGGGGGACATGTCGGGCGTTGTCCTCGTACCCGAGACAATGGCGGATGTCGTTTCCCCGCAACGTGCCAACCCCAAGCGGACAGATGACGCCAGCACTCTCGCGAAGGACTTGCTGGGCGTTAGCCTCGTACCTGAGATAACGGTGCAGTCTGTCCCCGACGCGACTTCCCACCGTCCATCGACCAAGAGGTACCGTCCATTTTCCACCCTGTGCCTTTCATATTCAGCTTCGATCCACCAAGCGACCCTGCTTCGGTGAGCGCTTTTGTAAAGGCATATCCTAACCTTCCGAGGTACCATATGTGGTCAACCTGGGACCAACTGATGGTCGTCTCAACCTACGGGCCCCCGGGTTCCAAGGAAGAGGACGGTCCCGACTCCGATTGGGATTTCTCCGGGCTCTGTAATCTTAGTGCCATGCGAGACTTCATGACCGCATGTAACTACTGCCTCTCCGATTGCTCCGATGACGGCCATAGCCTTGGCGACGAGGGTTGTGGCCCAAGTCGCGAATGTTTCCACGTCGATCTAGGGGGTCACGACAAAGGCAACCACCTCGGTATGCCGGAGGATGATGATCCCCCTGGGCCTGCGCCTCGTGTTGACATCCTGCAGGAGCTAGCTGTGGTCCCAGTCCCTGCGGGGGGTCAGGACACACAACTCGAGCAAATCCGCGAGATGCAGGCCAAGCTCGACGAGGAAGCAGAGCAACTTGTGCAGCTCCGGCAAAACATCGAGCAGGAATGGGCAGGCCGAGCACTCGCCGGAGAAGCACGTCATCGGGCCCAGGACGTCCATCGTCGTATCATTGACGATGCGAGGGCAAGGCTGCCCCCGGCCTCCAGCGGGGTCGGCCAGAATCTAGCTGCAGCGGCAATGCTACTCCGAGCAATGCCGGAGCTGTCCACCACCGAGGGGCGGCGTATCCAGGGAGAACTCAAGAATCTCCTGGAGGATGCCGCGGTACGACGGGCCAAAAGCTCTGCCTCTCGAAGGCAAGGGTGCCCCCCGGAGCATCGCGCAACAACTTCCCGACTCATGCGGGAGGCCTCGGTCCACACCGGGCGCACGCGGGACGGGACGCCTGCAGCCCCGGGTCGCCTTGGCAACGAGCAACACCATCGCAACCGTCGAGCCCGCCTTGACGAGAGGGTGCGCCGAGGCTACCACCCCAGGCGCGGAGGACACTACGACAGTGAGGAGGATCGGAGTCCCTCGCCTGAACCACCAGGTCCGCAAGCTTTCAGTCGGGCCATACGACGGGCGCCGTTCCTAGCCTGGTTCCGGGCCCCGACTACCATCACCAAGTACTCGGGGAAACAAGACCGGAGTTGTGGCTTGCGGAGTACCGGCTGGCCTGCCAGCTGGGAGGGACGGACGATGACAACCTCATCATCTGCAACCTCCCCCTGTTCCTCTCCGACGCCGCCTAGGCCTGGCTAGAGCATATGCCTCCTGCGCAGATCTCCAACTAGGACGACCTGGTCAAGGCCTTCGCTGGAAATTTCCAGGGCACGTACGTGCGCCCTAGGAACTCATGGGATCTCCGAAGCTGCCGCCAGCAGCCGGGGGAATCCCTGCGAGAGTACATCCGACGATTTTCGAAGCAGTGCACCGAGCTGCCCAACATCACAGACTCGGATGTTATCGGGGCGTTCCTCGCCGGCACCACTTGCCGCGACCTAGTGAGAAAACTGGGGCGCAAGACTCCCACCAAGGCGAGCGAATTGATGGACATCGCCACCAAGTTCGCCTCTGGTCAGGAGGCGGTCGAAGCTATCTTCCGGAAGGACAAGCAGCCTCAGGGATGACAGCAGGAAGACGTCCCCGAGGCGTCCGCCCAGCGTGGCACGAAGAAGAAGGCCAAGAAGAAGGCGCAAGCAAAGCGCGACGCCGCTGACGCGGATCTCGTCGCTGTTGTCGAGCACAGGAACCCCCGGAAGCCTCCTGGAGGGGCCAACTTGTTCGATAAGATGCTCAAGGAGTCGTGCCCCTATCACCAGGGTCTCGTCAAGCACACCCTTGAGTAATGCGTCATGCTTCGGCGCTACTTCCATAAGGCCGGGCCCCCAGCGGGAGATGGCAAAGGCCAAGACAACAACAAGAAAGAGGGCGATAAGGAAGAGGAGTTCCCCGAGGTTCACGGCTGCTTCATGATCTACGGTGGGCAAGTGGCAAACGCCTCGGCTCGGCACCGCAAGCAGGAGCGTCGGGAGGTCTGCTCGGTAAAGGTGGTGGCGCCAGTCTACCTAGACTGGTCTATCAAGCCCATCACCTTCGACCAAGGCGACCACCCCGACTGCGTGCCGAGCCCAGGAAGGTACCCGCTTGTTGTCGATCCTGTCATTGGCAACGCTAGGCTCACCAAGGTCCTCATGGACGGAGGCAGCAGCCTCAACATCATCTATGCCAAGACCCTCGGGCTCTTGGAGATCGATCTGTCCACGATCCGGGCCTGTGCGGCGCCCCTTCACGGGATCGTCCCCGGAAAGCGCGTCCACCCCCTTAGGCAACTCGATTTGCCCGTCTGCTTCGGGACTCCCTCCAACTTCCGCAGGGAAACCCTCACGTTCGAGGTGGTTGGGTTCCGAGGGACCTACCACGCGGTGCTGGGGAGACCGTGCTACGCCAAGTTCATGGTCGTCCCCAACTACACGTACCTCAAGCTCAAAATGCCAGGCCCCAACGGGGTCATCACCGTCGGATCCACGTACCGACACGCGTACGAATGCGACGTGGAGTGCATGGAGTACGCCGAGGCCATCGCCGAATCTGAGGCCCTCATCGCCGACCTAGAGTGCCTCTCCAAGGAGGTGCCTGATGCGAAGCGCCACGCCGGCAACTTCGAATCGGCTGAGGCGGTTAAGTCCATCGCCCTCGACCCCAGCAATGACGCCTGCAAGCAAGTCCGAATCGGCTCCGAGCTCGACCCCAAATAGGAAGCAGTGCTCGTCGACTTTCTCCGCGCAAACGATGAAGCCTTTGCGTGGAGTCCCTCGGACATGCCCGGCATACCGAGCGATGTCGTCGAGCACTCACTGGACATCCGAGCCGGTGCCCGACCCGTGAAGCAGCATCTGCGCCGTTTCGACGAAGAAAAGTGCAGGGCCATAGGCTAGGAGATCCACAAGCTGATGGCTGCAGGGTTCATCAAAGAGGTATTCCATCCCGAATGGTTAGCTAACCCTGTGCTTGTGAAAAAGAAAGGTGGGAAGTGGAGGATGTGCGTAGACTACACTGGTCTAAACAAAGCATGTCCGAAGGTTCCCTACCCTCTGTCTCGCATCGATCAAATTGTGGACTCCACTGCTGGGTGCAAAACCCTGTCATTCCTTGACGCCTATTCAGGTTATCACCAAATCAAGATGAAAGAGTCCGACCAGCTCGCGACTTCTTTCATCACACCTTTTGGCATGTACTGTTATACTACTATGCCATTTGGCTTGAGGAATGCAGGTGCAACATACCAAAGGTGCATGAACCACGTGTTCGGGGAGCACATCGGCCGAACGATCGAGGCTTAAGTTGATGACATCGTTGTCAAGACGAAAGCCTCCGACCTCCTCTCCGACCTTGAAACGACATTCAAGTGTCTGAGAGCGAAGGGCGTGAAGCTCAATCCTGAGAAGTGTGTCTTCGGAGTCCCCCGAGGCATGCTCCTGGGGTTCATCGTCTCCGAGCGAGGCATCAAGGCCAACCCGGAGAAAATCGCGGCCATCACCAACATGGGGCCTATCAAAGATTTGAATGGAGTACAAAGGGTCATGGGATGCCTTGAGGATCTGAGCCGCTTCATCTCGCGCCTCGGCGAAAAAGGCCTACCCTTGTACCGCCTCTTAAGGAAGGTCGAGCGCTTCACTTGGACCCCCGAGGTCGAGGGAGCCCTCGGAAACTTAAAGGCACTCCTTACAAATGCGCCCATCTTGGTGCCCCCCGCTGCGGGAGAAGCCCTCTTGATCTACGTAGCCGCAACCACTCAGGTGGTCAGCGTCGCGATCGTAGTCGAGAGACGAGAAGAAGGGCATGCACTGCTCGTCCAGAGGTCGGTTTACTTCATCAATGAGGTGCTATCCGAGACCAAGATCCGCTACCCACAAATCCAGAAGCTACTGTACGCAGTAATTCTGACGCGGCAAAAATTGCGACACTACTTCGAGTCTCATTCGGTGACTGTGGTGTCATCCTTCCCCCTGGGGGAGATCATCCAGTGCCGAGAGGCCTCGGGTAGGATAGCAAAGTGGGCAGTGGAGCTCATGGGCGAAACACTCTCATTCGTCCCTCGGAAGACCATAAAGTCCTAAGTCTTGGCGGATTTCTTGGCTGAATGGGTCGACGCCCAATTGCCAACAGCTCCGATCCAACCCGAACTTTGGACCATGTACTTCGATGGGTCGCTGATGAAAACAGGAGCAGGTGCGGGCCTGCTCTTCATCTCACCCCTCGGGAAACATGTGCGCTATGTGTTGCGCCTCCATTTTCCGGCATCAAACAACGTGGCCGAGTACGAGGCTTTGGTTAACGGGCTGCGCATCACCGTTGAGCTAGGGGTTTGGCGCCTCGACGCTCGTGGCGACTCGCAGCTTGTCATTGACCAAGTCATGAAGAACTCCCACTGCCGCGACCCAAAGATGGAGGCTTACTGCGACGAAGTTCGGCGCCTGGAAGACAAGTTCTACGGGCTGGAGCTCAACCACATCGCTCGACGGTACAAAGAGGCTCGGGACGTGGCCTTACTACACTCGGCACGGTATCAGCAGTCTCTGCGACGCTACCACGCCCGAAGGGTTCGGTCCCGAGACTTCTAGGTGGGAGACCTGGTACTTCGGCAGCGACAAGACGCCCGAGGGCGCCACAAGCTCACTCCTCCATAGGAAGGGCCATTCATCATCGCCAAGATTTTGAAGCCCGGAACATACAAGCTGGCCAACGATCAAGGCGAGGTCTACAGCAACGCTTGGAACATCCAACAGCTACGTCGCTCTTACCCTTAAGATGTTTCAAGTCGTTCATATACCTCGTTTTTTCTTTACATACATAAATAAAGTCTAACTGTCAAGGAAGGATCAGCCTTGCCTCGGCAAAGCCCGACCCTCCCTCGGGGGCTAGAAGGGGGGAACCCCCTCTGCGTCAAAATTTTCCTCGAAAAAGTCTTTTGCCAGAACGTCTTTCGCGCTTTTCGACTGCTTCGATAGCGGGGTCCTAAAAACGATGAGAGTACACGTAAGCGGCAAGGCCGACCGAGCCAAGGGACTCCTACGCCTTCGGGATACGGATACCTCACTCATCACCTTCCGCGAAAAGTAACTCACGCTCGAACGAGGGACTCTGCTGCCGAACAAGTCCTAACGCTTGAAAACTTTTCTGCCAGAACGACTTTCGTGCCGTTTCAACTGCTTCGATAGCAGAACCCTAAAAACGACGAGAGTACACGTAAGTGGCAAGGCCGACCGAGCCGAGGGGCTCCTACGCCTCTGGGATACAGATACCTCACTCATCACCTTCTGTGAAAAGTAACTCACGCTCGGACGAGGGACTCTGCTACCAAACAAGTCCTAACACACGAAACAAGAGGAAAGAAAACGCAGCTTTATAATTCGGCGTTAAAATGTTTAGGCCCCAGCGGCCGCGAAAAACATACGCATACTTCAGACAAACTGTTCCTGTAGGTTCGGACATCGGCAAGGGGAGCAGCAGCACCCTCGGCGACATTCCCACCCTCGGCAGATCCTGGCCCAGCCTCGGACGGTGACTCGGGCAAAAGGATCTCCACCTCGAAGGAGGACGCCAGCACCGTGCTTGGGCCCTCACGACCAGGTCCTCCGCAAGGGTTCCGGCCCGAGCAGACACCCCGGCTAGCCGCTCCGTAGCCTCAGCCGGCTGTCCCCCAAGGACCTCAGCCCGGCTACCGGCCTCGGCGGCGTGACTCCGGGATTGGTCCCGCTCATGGACGACCTGGCCAAGCTCCAGCCGCCACTGCTGCACCTCCTCGGCCTGGGAAGCCACATGCTCCCGAGCCGATGAAGCCTCTTTTCGAGCTGACTCTGCCTCTGTCCACGCCGACGTCGCTGCCTCCGGCTTCAGCTCATCGCAGCGCGACCGAGGGTTCTAAAACTGAGCAAGAGAAGCCTTGAGCGGCAAGGCCGACCGAGCCGAGGGACTCCTACGCCTCTGGGATACGGATACCTCACTCGTCACCTTCCGTGCAAAGCAACTCACGCTCGGTTAAGTGGCTCAGCTAGCCGACAGGCGAGTCCTAGTGCTCGAAATGAGGAAGAAACACGGCATCGCGCTCAAATGCCCAAATGTTCAGGCCTCAGCGGCCACAATGAACAAACACCCATGTTCAGGGTACCATTACAAACGGGACTCCGGTTCCATTCCCGCGGGCATGAACAACCTCCACACCGGAGGGCCTGCGGGATAACAAACTCCAGGTGGCATGCAACCGCACCGCGGTGGCGCACCCCTTCGGCTTCGTCGCATCCGGCATGGAGGCCCAGGCCCACACGTCATGTAACCGGCGCGCCGGTTACTACGTGCAAGAAACCGCACCGCTACTTGCACCAATGTCGCGCCTTCTCGACTGCGGAACTGGTGCCGCGACTCGAGGCAGCCCTGCGCATAACCCAACAGTGCCAATCGAGCACAACGGTCACGGGTCAGTCAGCCGCGGAAGGAGGCGCGACGGTTGATGTGGCCAAAAATGGACCGTCAGTAATGGCGGCAGCAGACGAGCGGAAGCAGCGGTCAAATCGCCTGCAGGCTCGCGTCCCCTCCTGAAGCGGCAAGGGAGCCCTCACCCACGGTGTGAAGACGACACGCCCGTGTTCCGTTCCTCGAACGACCCGCGCACGCGGCCGCCCCACGAATCGCCCATCCCGTCACATTAACTCCTCGGCAGGGCAAGCGACACCTTTGGCAGGCGAAGCGGGCGTCGTTTCACCTCCGCCATGATGACCGCGTCAAAAAAGGTGCGCCGCACTATTCAAATTCATATCCTTTTCCTCTTCCTTTTTCTCTCTCTTGCTACAGGGACCGGGAAAGGGGATATTTCAGAAAGGGATCCTTCTCCGCGAAGGAAGCGGGCTCCGAGCCCATTACTGATCAGGGGTTCGAAGGCTGGCCCCTCGGAAGGGTTCGACAGCCGCCCTAGAGCACTCGGGCTCAAAGCCTATTACTGATCAGGGGTTCGAAGGCTGGCCCCTCGGAAGGGTTCGACAGCCGCCCCAGAGCACTCGGGCTCCGCGCTCACTACTGATCAGGGGTTCAAAGGTTGGCCCCTCGGAAGGGTTCGACAGCCGCCCCAGAGCACGCAGAGTGAGGGATGACTCTGGGTACGTCCGTTACATGGCCGAGGCTCGGGCTACGCTCCCGAGGTACCCTAGGACATTTCCGAGACCAGCAGGAGCGATTTTGTAACGGAATCCCACCAGAGGGAGGCATCGAGCCCTCGGACCCTATCGAACGGGTCTGGGTCTGGCAAATCACCTGCAGGTACTTTTGGAGCGCGCCTCTGGGCCACTAGCCGACCCTTATCGAACGGGGCACGGGCGTCCACTTGAATCACCCGTTAGCAACTCACTGGAGACACCATGTTCGATGCCCTCCGAGGGCAACATGGCGCTTTCCCCCCTTCCTCCTTGCGGAAAGGCGACGAAGGGGCATATAGTAAAAGTTGAGACAGTCCTTGATCGTCCTCTCGCTCCGTGCAGAGGCTCGGGGGCTGCTCTCGCAACCTGGCTACGGCCAAACCGTTGACAGCGTCAACAAACCAGCCTAAAAACTCGGAACCTGACCATGCACCCGAGCTACAACCAGGCTGCATGAGGGAACAACAAGGCCGGCCGAGGCCTCAGGGGCTACACCCGGCGGGTGCGCTCACGCGCACCCACCGGAACAAAGTATAACCGAGAAAGGCCGGTCCCCTCGCGAAAAGTGCGGTAAAGCCTCCAAGCGAGTACCAACACTCCCTTCGAGGCTCGGGGGCTACTATCGGGTACTGTAATTAGGGGTACCCCCAACACTCCTAAACACGGCTGGTAACCACCCTCAGCACAAACCGCAAAGACTGATGGGCACGGTTCATGTCAAGGCTTCGTCTACCCAAGGGACGCGATCTCGCCTCGCCCGAGCCCAGCCTCAGGCGGGAACTGTAATCCCGGATGAAGTTACGTCTCGCCCGAGGGCCTCCTCAGGCAGTGGGCGCACCCTCGGCACGCCCGAGGCCCAGCTCGGGCAGGCTTCGTCGAGAAGCAACCTTGGCCAGATCGCCTCTCCAACCGACCGTATCGCTGGCGCATTCAATGTGAGGATCGTCTGACACCTTATCCTAACACGCGCGCCTCAGTCGGCAAGGTCGAAGTGACCGCAGTCACTTCGCCCTTTCACTGACCGATCTGATGGGAAAACAGCGCCGCTCACCCCACTTCGACTGCTGTGCCAGCCACCCGGGCAAGGCTGACAACAACAAGTTCAGCCTCGGGCGCAACAGGAAGCTCCGCCTCGCCCGACCTTAGGCCTCGGCCTCGGGAGGAGGTCTCGGCCTCGCCCGACCCCGAGACTCGACCTCGGGAGGAATCGCGTCCTCGCCCGACCCTGGCCTCGGCCTCAGGAGAAGTCTCCACCTCGCCCGACCTTGGGCACGGACCGACCGCGCCACAAGGGATACATCATTACCCTCCCCTAGCTAGCTCAGGCTACGAGGGAACAAGACCGGCGTCCCATCTGGCTCGTCCCGGTAACAGGTAATGATGGCCCCCCCGCGTGCGTCCATGACGATAGTGGCTCTCAGCCCCCTACGGAAGCAAGGAGACGTCAGCAAGATCCTAACAGCACCGACAGCTGTGCTTCTACAGGGCTCAGGCACTTCTCCGACAGACACGTTATCGCCTACGCAGGGCTCAAGCGCTTCTCCGACAGCCACGTTGGCATGTACACAGGGTTCAGGCACTTCCCTGCCAGACACGTTAGCGCCTAGCTACACCCTCCATTGTACATCTGGACCCTCTCCTTGCAACTATAAAAGGGAGGTCCAGGGCCTTCATGCGGAGGGTCGCACGGGGGGAACGAGCTGACGAACAGGCTCTCTCTCTCTCGCGAACGCTTGTAACCCCTACTACGAGCACACCCCCCTGATGCGAGATAAACGAGCCGCGTTTCTCCCTTGTATTCCATCTCGCGCCAACCCATCTGGGCAGGGGCACGCGGCGACAAATTTACTCGTCGGTCCAGGGACCCCCCGGGTCCGAAACGCCGACATCTATTAAAGGCCATATATGCCCAAAATTTAGGAAATTAGGAAAGGAAATAAAATTAATGAACAGTTGATGTTTATATTTTTCCTAATTCACTTAAATAATGAAGAACTTAGGAAAAATATAAAGAACCCTAGTCCAGAACAAATGCAAGGTGGAATGTTTTATTAGGCACTAATAAAACCAGAAAAGCCATTATTAAAAATATAAGAATCATTTCAAAATTGATAAGAAAAATTCAGTAGACTCCTAACTAATAGGACACCACTACAAAAATGATAAACACCCCAACCCATCATATTAAGTAGGTTGAACAAATAAAACTTGGTATTTAGCCATATTCCAATTAAATCATAAGTAAGCCAAAAAAAAGTGTGCAACAATGGGCAAATAAATTTTTACCAGATTATTAATGAAGTAGGCCACCAGAGAAAATGCAAAACCTATTCAAAACTACAAAATAACACTCATTGCCCCTACCTTATGAAAAAGACCATTTAATTCAAGAAATTCCTACCACCCTTTCCCTTAAGCAAAAAGTTACCAATTTCTAGAATGATTGCTCTTGAGCAAAGAAGAAGATAAGAAAATTTAGAAATCTGTTGTTTGATATTTTTCAAGTATAATGGTAGTAGAAAGCACCCCTTTGGCTAGAAACTTTAGAAAATCAGAGTAAAATAACCATTAAGAATTAGTGGCTGAAAATTTGTACAAGACCATGTTATTACACCCAAATGTCAGCAAAAATAAGCCTTAGAGAATAACCCACTGTAAAAAGGGAGTTGTAGTTCAAAACACCCCCTCTGTCCTGATATTTAATAATTTTTGTATAGAGAGAACCCCTCACTACTTAAGCCCCAAATTTTAAGGCAGAGAGTTATACACTAGTGGGAAGCCACTGTAATTTTTACATAATTTTTGGAAATTGGTAAAACTATCTTGTAGTTCAAACCCACTTTAAAGGCATAAAAGAAATAGAAATAAAAAATGGATTAGAAAGATTAATCAAGTATCACCCCAATAATTGCAGCTAAGAATCTTGTTAAAAATGTCACTAAGATATAAAAAGGAAAAATCAGTAGAACATTAAAAATGGTCTAACCATTCGGTAATCAAACTTGACCCAAACTTGCTAAGTACACCCCAAAAATCTCTAATAGCCAGACTTAGCTCTATTTCCTTTTAACTAATCTTTCACCATACAATTTTAGTTACTAAATTGCATATCATGCCATACATATATCTTACTCATTGCATTCATTAGATTGCAACCTCGCTGACGGAGAGTACGTGCTCATCCCTGAGCAAGGAGCTATCCACGAGGAAGATCAGGAGCCAGCTCTCGAGCCTGCCATCGAGGATCTCCCCGCAGCCCCAAGAATTGAAGGCAAGCTCTGGTTTTATGCATAACCAAGTTATATATATATGCTACTTTACTACACTTAATGTTTGTAGGCTCGTAATGCGCACTTAAGTGTAGGAGTTGCTTGAAACCCTAGTTGCATGAATTCAAGATTCCTTTTTTAGATGGATACTAGTATGCTAGGTCGAGTAGCTGCTTTGCTAAATCAGGATCTCGGTAGAAGTCGAGTGATTTTTCTAGCACTCGCGCGAGGTCAGGAATTGATTGTATTCATCTTGATAACAGGATCTATGATGGTCTATGGACTTGGATCCAGGGAGGATGCCTTGTCCATGAGACGGGAAAAAGGAATTAAGGATTAATGTGTGGATACCTGAGTCAGTTTGAACGTACTAAACACATGTCGGGAAATATGGTAACCGGTAAACCTAGTACCTGAGTGAAGTCGGGCGCGGACTTTACCCCTCACGCGTCCTGAGACTAGGTATCCCATGCTAGCTATGGTGGGTACAAGTGTGATCACTGCACGGCGGCAGCCGGGGTCAGTGGAGCATTGTATGCCAAGGCGGTGAGGCCTGGCTGCGAACGGGGAATCGATGGGGATGGTTGACGTGTATGGGGACAGAGTGCCCCTACATGTCGTGTGTTTAGGTTTACCTTGCAAGGTTAAAACTCGATTCGAATCGTGTGCTTCTCGCAGCTAATGAGACTGCTTGACCCCTTGTACTACATTGAGTAAGAAGTGAAATGAGGATTACATGAGACAACATGAATGATTGTATTAAATGATTGTTACCATGTATGCTTAGAAAGAGCAAACTTAGCTGAATTAATGATACTAGAATCGGAAAAGCTAAAAATTGATTTTAGACTCAGCTAGTGCTTTTGGCAAACCAAACCCCTCAGCCAAACAGCTGCATGGTCTAGAGGTAGAGGAGTAGATTCCTCACACCGGGTAAGTCTAGCTGAGTATTAGTATACTCAGCCTTGCTTGTGGCATAATTTTTACAGGTACGCTTCAGGATATGGTTGATGGTGTAACTTGGCCTACCAACCTGCCAATGGGTTGGACGGTCGAGTGGGATGCTGCTCCAGCAGGAGAGGAGCAGGAGGAGTAGTGGGCTAGGCCTTGCCCTATTCCTTGCTTTCGACGATATCGATTATCCGCTGCAGTTATTTTAAGAACTTATATCAGCTACTTGAAAAACTCTGATTTATGATTTATGTAATAACTCTAGTACTTTAATTTGAGGTTTTCCTATTTTATTGTATTTCTTCTGTGACTCACCATCGAGTGAGTTAGTGGTATTTGATCCTGGATGAGTGGCTTTATCAGACTAGATCTGAGGGACTGACGGGTTATTCCGATTTAAGTGTGTTGCAGCCTCTAAGGCATAACTGAGGCACTTAAGCTAGAATAATTCGGGCGGTTCTGCCACAGATGTGCTATCATAAATAAAAATAGCATAGTCTTGGTCTTCTTGGATGAGGTGTCTAGGTTGAGGCATATGCTTTGCTCTTATCTTTGTTCTAGATCTTCTTCCCTCCTCATATGTCTCTAGATGGCTTCCAGTCCCTCAGTATTTGCATAAACACCGGAGCTCTAGAGCCTTTCACTTCTCCTACCTTTGGTTGCTCTAGTTGATGCCTCTATTGCAATCTTGTTCTTTTAGGTTGTTGGCACTGCTGGTTATGCCAACAATTATCTACTCTGAGTAGGCATGTTCATGTGGTCGTTGATGAATTCATCGAAGGTGGATGCCAAATGTTGGGCACCTATCAAAATTTTGAAAAGAACAATAATAGGACAACATTATCAGATAAAAAATCATTCTTCCCTCCGAAGGTCATGACATATGTATGATGGGATTGATACTCAAGATTCCGAGGTTGTTTGATTGATTAATACATACAAAGGTAACAATTTTTAACACACGAGAATGTGAATGGTCACTTAGCAAATTTATCTATTCCTTCTCCCATCCAAAGACGTTGAAGGGGAGAAGAATGATATTGTGTCTTTATGTCCGAAGAACATACAAATCATATATAAGGTGTCGGTGTTTCGTACCTCGCTCCAACAAGTAAATTTATTATGTGTGTTGCGGGCTCTAGACGGTGTCCGCGGAGGGCGTAAGATTTATACTGGTTTGGACAGAATATCCCTACCTCCAGTCATTGTTGGCTTGCACTACCGCCACCATTGATGATCAAACTTGTAGTATGGGTTACAAGCAGTCAAGAGAGGGAGGAAAGGCTCCTAGATCTCTTATCGGTGTGGAAGTGAAGCTTAGAAGCTACAAGGTCGAGTCCTAGCTAAGTCTTGGATTAGCGGGGCTCCGGCCTCCTGGTCCTCGTCGACGCTCCTCCTCCTGTTTGTTCTTGTGGGCTCGTCTCTGTCTCAAGGCGTTTGGTCGTCTCCAAGAGCTCTCCTCTTCGGTCCATGCCTTCTTTTTCTCTCTGTCCTGAGGCGAGCCTCTCCCTTTTATAGGCTGGGAAAGGGGTCGACTAGCGGTGGATTCCTCGGGAAGGAGTCGTAAGGCAAGGATAAAACCAACGTTTTACCCAAGGTGAGTCCACGCGTACTCGTGGGGCTTGGGCTACCTGGCTGTCGCATATTTATCGTGGTGGATGATATGGGGTGGCGATGGTCGCATGCGCCATCATTTGGGCTATGCTGACCCCTGGCTTTTGTAGACTAGGGCTCGACGTGGCCCGTCGTGTAGTGCCCTGTGGGAGGTCCACGCACTCAGGCCTAGTCCGATAGGCCATAAGTGCACCATAGGCCGAGGGGCGCGCGAGCCATTAATGTGTCGTAGTCTAGGGGCTCATAGGTCATGAGTGCTATGCAGCCCGAGGGGTCCGGGGGTCATGAGTGGGAAGCGGACTGGCGCCCATGATGTGGTTCAATGCCAAGCGTGGTTAATGCGGCCAGTCATTTATGATAGGTCAATTTTAGGCCGGGCACGGGATTCACTCGAGTGGCTCCCTTTCGACATGCCCGACTTCCCTTGTTAGGCTTTGCCACGCTCGGTCCCGGGCTCAGTACCGTGGGGTTCGACTAGGGGCGGGTCCTTCCAGGGTTGGCGCACCTGTCTGTTCTGACTAACTAACGGGCCCCATCGATCAGTGGCTCTTTCCTCAGCACGCTCACTGACCGGTGGGTCCAAGGGTCCGGGGGTCATTCCCCCGACATAAGGATTAACAAATTGAATTCTCGAACGAACATCACATAAGGTAGTTGACACTAGTGAAATAGTTTCTTGTGTGCAATAACCAAGATCAATGAACATATCACTTTGGATATCATATAACAAATGAAAAAATATCCAAATATACTTCAACATCATAATACCTTCTGAGGTTCTCTCGAGGAGGTGATATAGGCACACGTTTACAAACGGTCAATCCTAAGTGGTATTGTTCATCTATTCATGGTGACATGTCGTATGCACCTTTGCATGAAATTACTATATTGCTCCTATTATTACATCATAGCCCTTTGCTGTTGAGGGGGTAAAATCATATCATTTTACAATCCTAACATGTTGCACATGTCTTTTCTTTTTCACGAGGACCACCTTTGTCTTCTTTCACTAAAGACGCCAAGCTTCGCCTTCCCTTGCTTTGGCTTTCCATGACCTTCAGCTTCATGTAACCTTTGGCCTTGTGTGACCTTTGTCCATCGCTTGAAGTTACTCCAATTGAGTATCCTTGATTGAGGTCCCTACCCTAAAAAGATGTCTAAACATTGATTTTGTTAATGTGAACCTTTGGTCAGGGACCTTCTCCCAGACAATCATATGAGTAATTTCTATTAGAATACAAGGATAAACCACCCTAGTAGCAAAGGTTATATTCGTGTGACCTGAAAGGGAAATGTGCCCTAGGGCCATTTTTAGTATATTTTGGTGATTAAGTGTCCAACACATATTAAGTGGATTATTATATGTCAAATGATGAATGAAGTGCAAATCAACAAGAAGGTATGATTCTAGACTTAGTACATTGGTTTTGGTGTACTAATATATTTGTCTAAGTGCTAGAATCAGAGAAAAGAAAAGAAGAGAAGAACTTGGCTCGAAACAGCCAAGACTCTGCTCAGTCTGGCACACCGGACTATCCGGTGGTGCACCGGACAGTGTCCGGTGCGCCAGGCTGGACTCCGGCGAACTGGCCACTCTCGGGAAACTGTGGCGGCGTACGGCTATAATTCACCGGACTGTTCGGTGGTGCACCGGACTGTCCGGTGAGCCAACTGCTGCCAGCGCAATGGTCGGCCGCCAAATCCGCGGGCGACGCGTGGCCCGCTCCAACGGTCGGCAGGGGGCACCGGACAGTGTCCGGTGCGCCAACCAGCCCGAAGATCCAACGGTCGGCTGCGCCAGGAATGGAAGGAGATCCACACCGGACATGCTACAGTGGTTGTCCGGTGGTGCATCGGACTGTCCGGTGCGCCACCCGACAGAAGGCAAGAATTGCCTTCCTTGTTGGGTTCCAACGGCTCCTAGCTGCCTTGGGGCTATAAAAGGGACCCCTAGGCGCATGGAGGAGTCACCCAAGCATTCCTTGATCATTCCTAAGCACCAAGACCCCACTCTCGCGCATTCGATTCTTTGAGATAGTGACTTGAGCCCCATTTGAGTAGAGAACTCCTCGAGTTGTGTTGTGAGCTCAAGTTGTGGCTTTGTGTGCGTGATTGTGCTCTTGTTTTGAGTCTTGTGTGTGTTGCTCTCCCCTCCCTTACTTCCGTGTTTCTTTGTGATCATCAATTGTAAGGGCGAGAGGCTCCAAGTTGTGGAGATTCCTCGCAAACGGGAGAAAGTATAAGAAAGGAAAACACTGTGGTATTCAAGTTGATCATTGGATCACTTGAAAGGGATTGAGTGCAACCCTCGTCCATTGGGACGCCACAACGTGGAGTAGGAAAGTGTTATACTTGGCCGAACCACGGGATAAATCACCGTGTCTTTTGTGTTGTCTTTCCTTGTGATCATTGTGTTTCACAAAAGCTCGGTCCTTAGCCACTTGGTCCTATTGCACTAACTCTTAACCAAGTTTTTGTGGCTCCAAGTATTTGATTTTTTACAAGATCACCTATTCACCCCCCTCTAGGTGCTCTCAATTGGTATCGGAGCCGTTCTCTTCATGAAAGGGACTAATCGCCCAAAGAGATGGATCCTAAGGGAAGGGGATGGTGGTCAACGATAAGGAGAAGGAGTCCATCTTCAACGAGCCAAGAGACGATAAGCCCACTGACTCTGGCTCGAGTCACAAGAAGAAGGATGGGAAGAAGAAGAGGCGCATCAAGAAGATTGTCTACTACGACAGCGACGAGTCTTCTTCTTCCCCAAGAGATGATGACTACGACGAGAAAAAGAAACCAATTAACTCAAACTTTTCATTTGATTATTCTCGTATTCCGTATAATTCTAATGCCCATTTGCTTTCTATTCCTCTTGGTAAACCTCCACACTTTGATGGAGAAGACTACGCTTTTTGGAGTCACAAAATGCGTAGTCACCTTTTCTCTCTCCAACCTAGTATTTGGGAGGTAGTTGAGAATAGAATGCAATTTGATAGTACGGATAACCCTGTATTCATTAACGAACAAATTCATAAGAATGCACAAGCTAGCACTATTTTGTTAGCATCATTGTGCAGGGATGAATACAACAAGGTGAGCGGCTTGGACAACGCCAAGCAAATATGTGACACCCTCAAGATTTCACATGAGGGGAACGACGCCACCATGATCACCAAAATGGAGTTGGTGGAAGGCGAGCTTGCCATGATCAGGGGAGAGGAGCCAACACAAACGTACAACAGGCTCAAGACCCTAGTCAACAAGATCAGGAGCTATGGAAGCACGAGATGGACGGACCACGACGTCATCCGACTTATGCTCATGTCTTTCACCGTTATTGATCCTCATCTTGTGAACCTCATCCGTGAAAATCCCAGGTACACAAAGATGACTCCCGAGGAGATTCTTGGGAAGTTTGTGAGCGGGCGGATGATGGTGAAGGAAGCGCGATACGTGGATGATGCTCTCAATGGCCCTCTACCTATCTACGAGCCTCAACCCGTTGCACTCAAGGCAACAAGCAGCAGGGAGGCGCTACCAAGCAAGGTGACACAAGTTGAGGCGGCCGAGCTAAATGAAGATGAGATGGCTCTCATAATCAAGCGCTTCAAGACTGCATTGAAAGGACGCAAGGACTACCCCAACAAGAACAAAACAAGGGGAAAGCGCTCCTGCTTCAAGTGCGGTAAGACTGGTCACTTTATTGCTCAATGTCTCGATAATGAAAATGACCAGGGAGATGAAAGACACGGGAAGAGGGGGAAGAAGAAGGCCTACAAGAAGGCGAAAGGCGAGGCGCATCTGGGCAAAGAATGGGATTCAGATTGCTCTTCTTCCGACTCTGACAACGAAGGACTCGTCGCCTCGGCCTTCAACAAGTCATCTCTCTTCCCCAACGAGCGCCACACTTGCCTCATGGCAAAGGAGAAAAAGGTAAGCGCTCGAGATACCCCTAAGTATACTACTTCAAGTGATGATGACTCTAGTGATGATGAAGTAGATTACACAAGTCTATTCAAAGGTTTAGATAGAACTAAAGTAGATAAAATCAATGAATTGGTTGATGCTTTAAATGATAAGAATAGACTTTTAGAAAAGCAAGAGGATATCTTATATGAAGAGCATGATAAGTTTGTAAATGTGGAAAAGTCTCTTGCTTTAGAGGTTAAAAGGAATGAAATGCTTTCTTCGGAATTATCTGCTTGTCATGAAACTCTGACTAGTTTAAAGAGTATTAATGATGATTTAAATGCTAAGCTAGATGTAGTTAATAAATCTAGTTCTTGTGTAGAGCATGTTGTCATTTGTAATAGGTGTAAGGATTTTGATGTTGATGCATGTGTTGAGCACCTTACTTCTATTACAAAACTGAATGGTGAAGTGGCAAGTCTTAATGCCCAACTTAAGACTTGCAAAAGTGACTTTGATAAGTTAAAATTTGCTAGGGATGCCTACACGGTTGGTAGACACCCCTCAATTAAGGATGGACTTGGCTTTCGAAAGGACGCCAAGAACTTAACAAGTCAAAGGGCTCCCATTCCCAACAAGGAAAAAGGGAAGGCCCCTATGGCTAGTAGTAGTCAAAAGAATCGTGCTTTCATGTACAATGATAGAGAATATTCTAGAAATTTTCATTATAGGAGTTATGATGCTTATGATTCACATGCTATGATTGCTTCAAGTTCTACTTTTGTGCATGGTAGAAGTAGGCCTAGGAAGGGAAATGTTATTCATCTTGTGCCTAGGAAAATGCATAATGAATTTGCTACTGTTTTCCATGCTTGCAATACTGCTTTTGTACTTTCATGTAAAAATAAGAAAGTGGTTGCTAGGAAATTGGGGGCCAAATGCAAGGGAGACAAGACTTGCATTTGGGTCCCAAAGGATGTTGTAACTAACCTTGTAGGACCCAACAAGAGTTGGGTACCTAAGACCCAAGCCTAAAATTGCCTTGCAGGTTTATGCATCCGAGGGCTCAAACTGGATTATCGACAGCGGATGCACAAACCACATGATCGGGGAGAAGAAGATGTTCACCTCCTACGTCAAGAGCAAAGATTCCCAAGATTCGATCATCTTTGGAGATGGGAACCAAGGCAAGGTTAAAGGTCTAGGAAAGATAGCTATTTCATCCGAGCATTCCATATCTAATGTGTTCTTAGTTGAATCACTCGGATACAACTTATTGTCTGTTAGTCAACTATGTAATATGGGATACAATTGTCTATTTACCAATGTAGATGTGTTTGTCTTTAGAAGGAGTGATGGTTCATTAGTGTTTAAGGGTGTACTAGACGACAAACTCTATTTAGTCGATTTTTCGAAAGAGGAGGCCGATCTAGATGCATGCTTAATTGCTAAGACTAGCATGGGATGGCTGTGGCATCACCGTCTATCACATGTTGGGATGAAGAAGCTTCATAAACTTCTAAAGGGAGAACATGTGTTAGGTCTAACCAATGTATCTTTCGAAAAAGATAGACCTTGTGCAGCTTGTCAAGCAGGTAAACAAGTGAGAAGTACTCATCACAGCAAGAACGTGATGACCACGTCAAGACCTCTGGAGCTACTTCATATGGACCTCTTCGGACCCATCGCCTATCTCAGCATCAGGGGAAGTAAGTATGGTCTTGTTATTGTTGATGATTTTTCCCACTTCACTTGGGTATTCTTTTTGCAGGATAAATCAGAAACCCAAGGGACCCTAAAGCGCTTTCTGAGGAGAGCTCAAAATGAATTTGAGCTCAAGGTGAAAAAGATAAGAAGCGACAACGGGTCCGAGTTCAAGAACTTACAAGTGGAGGAGTACCTTGAGGAGGAAGGAATCAAGCACGAGTTCTCCGCTCCCTACATACCATAGCAAAACGGTGTGGTAGAGAGGAAGAACAGGACGCTTATAGACATGGCAAGGACGATGCTTGGAGAATTCAAGACGCCTGAGCGGTTTTGGTCGGAAGCTGTGAACACAGCTTGCCACGCCATAAACCGGGTCTACCTTCATCGCCTCCTCAAGAAGACCTCGTATGAGCTTCTAACCGGTAGCAAACCCAATGTTTCATACTTTCGTGTATTTGGGAGTAAATGTTATATTCTAGTGAAGAAAGGTAGAAATTCTAAATTTGCTCCCAAAGCTCGAGAAGGATTTTTGCTAGGTTATGACTCAAATACAAAGGCATATAGAGTCTTCAACAAATCATCGGGTTTGGTTGAAGTCTCTAGCAACGTTGTATTTGATGAAACTAATGGCTCTCCAAGAGAGCAAGTTGATCTTGATGATGTAAATGAAGATGATGTTCCAACGGACGCACTTCGCACCATGGCGATTGGAGATGTGCGACCATAGGAACAACAAGAGCGAGATCAACCTTCTTCCTCAACAATGGTACACCCCCAACTCAAGAAGATGAACAGGTTCATCAAGAAGAGGCGTGTGATCAAGGGGGAGCACAAGATGATCAAGTTATGGAGGAAGAGGCACCACGGGCCCCTCCAACTCAAATCCAAGCGACGATTCAAAGGAATCATCCCGTCGACCAGATTCTGGGTGATATAAGCAAGGGAGTAACTACTCGCTCAAGACTAGCTAACTTTTGTGAGCATTACTCGTTTGTCTCTTCTATTGAGCCTTTCAGGGTAGAAGAGGCCTTGCAAGATCTGGATTGGGTGTTGGCCATGCAGGAAGAGCTCAACAACTTCAAGAGAAATGAAGTTTGGAGCCTGGTGCCACGTCCCAAGCAAAACGTTGTGGGAACCAAGTGGGTGTTCTGCAACAAGACGAGCACGGGGTGGTGACAAGAAACAAGGCTCGACTTGTGGCAAAAGGTTATGCCCAAGTCGCAGGTTTGGATTTTGAGGAGACTTTTGCTCCTGTGGTTAGGCTAGAGTCTATTCGCATTTTGTTAGCCTATGCTCCTCACCATTCTTTCAGGTTGTTTCAAATGGATGTGAAGAGCGCTTTCCTCAACGGGCCAATCAAGGAGGAGGTGTACGTGGAGCAACCCCCTGGCTTTGAGGATGAACGGTACCCCAACCATGTGTGTAAGCTCTCTAAGGCGCTCTATGGACTTAAGCAAGCCCCAAGAGCATGGTATGAATGCCTTAGATATTTCCTAATTGCTAATGCTTTCAAGGTTGGGAAAGCCGATCCAACTCTTTTCACTAAGACTTGTGATGGTGACCTATTTATGTGCCAAATTTATGTCGATGACATAATATTTGGTTCTACTAATCAAAAGTCTTGTGAGGAGTTTAGCAGGGTGATGACACAGAAATTTGAGATGTCGATGATGGGCGAGTTGAACTACTTCCTTGGGTTCCAAGTGAAGCAACTCAAGGACGGCACCTTCATCTCCCAAATGAAGTACACGCAGGACTTGCTCAAGCAGTTCGGGATGAAGGACGCCAAGCCCGCAAAGACACCAATGGGAACCGACGGACATGTCGACCTCAAAAAAGGAGGTAAGTTCGTTGATCAAAAGGCATACCGGTCTATGATAGGATCCTTGCTTTATTTATGTACTAGTAGACCGGATATTATGCTTAGCGTATGCATGTGTGCTAGATTTCAATCCGATCCAAGGGAATGCCACCTTGTGGCCGTTAAGCGAATTCTTAGATATTTAGTTGCTACGCCTTGCTTCGGGATCTGGTATTCAAAGGGGTCAACCTTTGATTTGATTGGATACTCAGACTCCGATTATGCCGGGTGCAAGGTTGATAGGAAGAGTACATCACGGACGTGCCAATTCCTAGGAAGGTCCCTGGTGTCTTGGAGTTCTAAGAAACAAACCTCCGTTGCCCTATCCACCGCTGAGGCCGAGTATGTTGCCGCAGGACAGTGTTGCGCGCAACTACTTTGGATGAGGCAAACCCTCCGGGACTTTGGCTACAATCTGAGCAAAGTCCCACTCCTATGTGATAATGAGAGTGCAATCCGCATGGCGGATAATCCTGTTGAACACAGCCGCACTAAGCACATATACATCCGGCATCACTTTTTGAGAGACCACCAGCAAAAGGGAGATATCGAAGTGTTTTATGTTAGCACCGAGAACTAGCTAGCCGATATCTTTACCAAGCCTTTAGATGAGAAAACCTTTTGCACGCTGCGTAGTGAGCTAAATGTCTTAGATTCGCGTAACTTGGATTGATCTATAGCATACATGTGTTTTATGCCCTTGATCAAGTTACTTTATGCATTTATGAGATTTATATGGTGCTCAAGTTGTGCAAGGGATCCCCGGACCTCACAAGTCCATATGTGAATGATGCACATATTTAGGGGGAGAAGTGCTACAACTTGACCCTTTGAGACTAACAATTGTGCTTGAGTTTACTTGATGTAGTCTCAAAGGTGAATTGAAAGGGAAAAGTGAACTTGGACCATGCAAAGACTTCCACTGCACTCCGGTATTAACTCCAAGTTCATATCTATGCTCTTATTGCCTTTTTGCTCTTAATTGACAATTTTGGTCAGGCAATGGGGTTAAAGGGCCAATAATAATCCCATTTTGGTGCTTAATGCCAAAAGGGGAGAAATTAAGGCCAAAGCAAATGGATCAGCTACCACTTGAGAATTTTTGAAAATAGTAGAGTTAGAGCTTTTGATTTGTCAAAATACTCTTATTGTCAAAATTTGGTCTCTTGTGGGGAGAATGTTTGATTATGGAAAAAGGGGGAGTTTTTGGCTCTTAATCATTTTTACTCTTGGATTATCTCTCCTCGTGTCTAACCATGTGTGTTTGACTTAGAGATAGGAAAATGAATTTGATTTGCAAAAACAAACCAAGTGGTGGCAAAGAACGATCCAAATATGTCAAATCTTGTCAAAGACTATTTTTTGTTCTCAATTGCATTGATGTTGCACTTCTATTTGTTGCTTTTTGATGTGTTGGCATAAATCACCAAAAAGGGGGAGATTGAAAGGGAAATGTGCCCTTGGGCCATTTCTAGTATATTTTGGTGATTAAGTGTCCAACACATATTAAGTGGATTATTATATGTCAAATGATGAATGAAGTGCAAATCAACAAGAAGGTATGATTCTAGACTTAGTACATTGGTTTTTGTGTACTAATATATTTGTTTAAGTGCTAGAATCAGAGAAAAGAAAAGAAGAGAAGAACTTGGCTCGAAACAGCCAAGACTCTGCTCAGTCTGGCACACCGGACTGTCCGGTGGTGCACCGGACAGTGTCCGGTGCGCCAGGCTGGACTCCGGCGAACTGGCCACTCTCGGGAAACTATGGCGGCGTACGACTATAATTCACCGGACTGTCCGGTGGTGCACCGGACTGTCCAGTGAGCCAACGGCCGCCAGCGCAACGGTCGGCCGCCAAATCCGCGGGCGACGCGTGGCCCGCTCCAACGGTCGGCAAGGGGCACCGGACTGTCCGGTGTGCACCGGATAGTGTTCGGTGCGCCAACCAGCCCGAAGATCCAACGATCGGCTGTGCCAGGAATGGAAGGAGATCCGCACCGGACATGCTACAGTGGCTGTCCGGTGGAGCACCAGATTGTCCGGTGCGCCACCCGACAGAAGTCAAGAATTGCCTTCCTTGTTGGGTTTCAACGGCTCCTAGCTGCCTTGGGGCTATAAAAGGGACCCCTAGGCGCATGGAGGAGTCACCCAAGCATTCCTTGATCATTCCTAAGCACCAAGACTCCACTCTCGCGCATTCGATTCTTTGAGATAGTGACTTGAGCCCCATTTGAGTAGAGAACTCCTCAAGTTGTGTTGTGAGCTCAAGTTGTGGATTTGTGTGTGTGATTGTGCTCTTGTTTTGAGTCTTGTGTGTGTTGCTCTCCCCTCCCTTACTTCTGTGTTTCTTTGTGATCATCAATTGTAAGGGCGAGAGGCTCCAAGTTGTGGAGATTCCTCGCAAACGGGAGAAAGTATAAGAAAGGAAAACACCGTGGTATTCAAGTTGATCATTGGATCACTTGAAAGGGATTGAGTGCAACCCTCGTCCATTGGGACGCCACAACGTGGAGTAGGCAAGTGTTATACTTGGCCGAACCACGGGATAAATCACCGTGTCTTTTGTGTTGTCTTTCCTTGTGATCATTGTGTTTCACAAAAGCTCGGTCCTTAGCCACTTGGTCCTATTGCACTAACTCTTAACCAAGTTTTTGTGGCTCCAAGTATTTGATTTTTTACAGGATCACCTATTCACCCCCCTCTAGGTGCTCTCATGACCTGAGACATTGCCATGAGGTGGGCATTATAATATCTTAATCACGACCTCAAACAAGATAGAAGTCCTCAAATTAGAGACCATATATTTGAAGACTTCTATCGACGTTACTCTTAGAGTAATAGCGTGATAAGTTTGGCATCTAGCATCAAAATGGTAGGAAGTAAGTGTAACTCAACTGTTTAGATAAGTGGTGAAGTCCTCCCTTGACTTAAATTTAGATGTTTATTTTATTCTTAATTAATGAAAAACCATCTAATTTATCTTAGATTAGATCGTGTACTTTTAATAATCTAAAATGGAAAGATAGGAGAAGTCCTCAAGTTAGAGACCCCAATTTGAAGAATTTATCGGAGTTATTGGGTGTTGGTTCCACCCTATCACGTCGAATGTTTAAATGATAATTACGGGTATTAAATATAGTCTAATTATAAAACTAATTACACAGATGAAGACTATAGACGAGACGAATTTATTAAACCTAGTTAAGTCTATATTTAATGCTCATAATTAATGTCGTGGTTTCGGAAACTAGGAGATAATAAGATTTGTGTTCGACAGGGGTGCTAGCGCGGACTCACTCCTATTAGTGAGCCACTAGGGGCTCGAAGGTGGATCTGAGAGAGGGGTTATACTGGTTCAGGCTTGCATCCTAGTCTAGTGTAGTACTGATTGTATTATTTCTTGGAGCGTGTTACAGTCAAGTGCTTGTGTGTAGAAGATGGGGGTTGTCTTGCCCTTTTATAGCTCAAGGGTAGATGTTACAGCGAGAACTCGTATTCTTCACGGGAGGAGTTTGGCCTGTTGCCTTGGGTTGCCTTAGCCCGCCTGACATCGTTCATAGGGGCGTGTGTTGCCGTATTCTTGATGTGGCATTTTGTCTTGTCTACCCGGCATTTGTGTCCCTGTTAGAGATGGCAATGGATACCCGAAACCCGATGGGTTTTTACCCTATTAGGGTACGAGTTTGGGTCAAATTTCATACCCATGGGTTTGTTAATGGGCATAAATCTATACCCGACACGTTTATGGGTACGGGTTTGTTCCTATAGTACCCAAACCCGTGAACCCGTGGGTTTTTTAAACCCAACCAAACCTAGTGCATATTGTCATTTTATTTTATAAACGAACAACAAACTTGTTAATCCTTATTTACTTCCTATTTTTATCAAATGGTGAATGTATAAGTAGTCGGTGAGAGTGTTGCTTACTTGCTATTATAGATTTTACTAGCGTTATATATGTGGTGGATGGATAACTTAGTGCAAGGTCACTTAATTATACAACTTATTATTTGTATTTCATTCTCTCTACTAATAATTTTTATACCAAATCATGAACTCGTTGTTCATCACATAAATTTTGGACCATGATCTCATTAATCATTACGATATTTGTTATGAGAAGAACAAGCATATTGTAGATGAAACCCGCGGGTACCCGCTAACCCGATGGGTACGGGTTTGGGCAAAATCTCAAACTCGTCATGGGTACAAGTTTATTAATGGGCATAGATATTTTTCACGGGTACGAGTTTGGGATGGCAAAACCCAGCGGGTTTGTACCCATTGCCATCTCTAGTCCCTGTAGCTTGCCTGATGCCAACATAGCAGTACCCCGTGAGTCCCGCAGAGGGCCTCACGGCGAGGTTCAGGTTTGTATTCAGTACAACTCCATCGTCATGACCCTTGCGTCACCTTTCGGTACGTGTTGGCGTACATCCGATATAGCATACCACCCCATTCTTTTAGGCATTCCGGTAGAGGCTCTGATGCTGAGGTCCCTGCGACCAGGGTTGACTGGCCCCACCGGTCAGCGGGGGCACATCTGAGAATGTATTAAGGGTCGTGTTTGACATAGGCCCTTCGGCACTGTTCCCCTAGAACATATGTGGTTTGGTGATGGTTTGTTTTATCGTGCTGATGTGGCTTGATAGTATTGGGTCGACTCTTCATTCTAGTAGATGTGCTCGCCAAAGAGTCGGTTGTCATCATGCTGGGTTGCTGTCGGTACCTCGAAACAGGGGTACCCCTTACTACAGCATGAAGACGCGGTGCCCACACGACTATCTCTAGTCGCGTGGTGAACAACATCCGATCCCATCACGTGGACGGCTCCAGGGCCGCCACTTGGCCAGAGAAGACGATATACTCCAAGGTATCAACAGTGGGTTCGGACCCCACGAGAAAGTGACAGACCCCTGTATATACAGACCGGACCTCCTGGCAAGATCCAGGACCTCCATGGGTGCAAACCGGACCCCTGGGACGGGTCCCGGACCCCCCTGTGTGGGGTCCGGGCCACTCACAGCAGGGTCCCGGGATTCCAAGACAAAGAATACCCAGGCCTTAATCAAGGCCAGGCGGGGGTCCGGAGCTGACACGTGTCCGGACCATACCGTGTACGCTTCTGCTCTCCGCTCAGGCGGAGACCCGATGCTGCCACGTGGCCTACTGCCCGTGACGTAAGCCAGCGGGCGGAGCCTGACGTAAGGCCTCTCGGCCATGCGGCAGCTGCATTTATTGCGGATAAGATGTGCCGCCTGTCTATTCCACTGGCAGGTGATGTGCTGTCTCAGCATTTAATGAGTCCTGCCACTCCGCTGGCAGGCGATGTGCCGCCTCAGCATTTAATGATCCATGTCCCTCCGCTGCGGACGACGACCAGACTATCCCGCAGACGGCGTGCCTGTCCATTCCGTTGGCGGGTGGCACGTCCATACTGCCGCATGCGCTACGCTCATCATGACTCGCGCGTTACCGAGGAAGCAGCGGCGACATATCAATATTGTATGAACTACGGACATTATGGCGCTCGGAGATCTTCTGGGCGATACTGGCATTGGATACTTCTATATGTATTCCCTCCGTTTTGCTCCTGGGCCCACATGTCGGGGCTCAGCATCCTTGTATGTGCCCCCCTTGGGCTATAAAAGGGAGGGCACACAACGTTACAAGGCAGCTTCACTTAGATCCAACTCAGACCCTCAGACTCACAAGTTCATACAAGCTCTCAAGCTTAATACAACACACAGTGGAGTAGGGTATTACGCTCCGGCGGCCTGAACCACTCTAAATCCTTGTGTGTTCTTGTGTTCTTCTCGATTCCATCTAGCAGGCAAAACACTAAGTCCCTCCTCATCTTAGGATTTAGGGCGGGTGCGTTCCGCCACCTGGCAGAGGAATTTCCTCTCTGACATTTGGCATGCCAGGTAGGGGGCTTAGGCTTTAGGATTTTGCTTGTTTCCCTGCTCGACATCATGGTCCACATCGTCGAGCACCAAAATTTCATGCTCGAGGACTTCATGGTGGAAGAAGCAGCTGCGTCTTCCACACCGCGGGCCACCAACCTCCCTGCTCCTAGTGTTGCTGTTGTGCACTCTGCGCCGCAGCACACTCCTGCGCAAACGTCCAGGGCGTCTAGGGCTGCGCCTGGGGCGCTGTCTGCGACCAGGGAATTGCTGCGCCACCCTCCAAGCTCCATGGCCTCGCCGGGGGCCATGAAGCAGTGGCGTGATGATGTCGACCATCTACTCGGCATGGCGCACTTTGGCTCAGCCAGGCCCAGACCTCGGTCGTCCCGGCATCAACATAAGGCGCCGGCGTCAGTGCGCTCGCCCTCGGTGAGGGCCGCACCGACTGAGGACCTGCGGGCAGAGCTCAACCGCTGGCGTGCGGGAGAGGACGCTCTAGTCTCTCTGGAGAGGTCTAATGACCTGCGGGCAGAACTCAACCGCAGGCGTGCAGGCGAGGATGCCCGCGTCTCTCTAGAGAAGGCGCGTGAGCGCCGACAGAACGTTGAGGGTCGCAACCTCGACTATGACTTCGCTGCGGTTGCACCGCAAACACCAACGCCCACCCGGATCCAGGCGGGTGTCCCATTGCCCGGCGTGGGCTGCGCCGCACTGGCGGATCATCTCCGCGAGGCGACTTGGCCATCCAAGTTCCGGCCCCACCTGCCAGAAAAGTACGATGGTACGTCAAACCCGTCGGAATTCTTGCAGGTGTACGTCACTGCCATTACGGCATCGGGTGGAGACACCACCGTAATGGCAACATATTTCCACATTGCCTTGTCTGGGCCAGCCCGGACCTGGCTCATGAACCTCACCCCAGGGTTGATCTACTCATGGGAAGAGCTCCGCGCGCGGTTCACAGTGAACTTCGCCATTGATAGTCGCCTAGAGGGGGGGGGTGAATAGGGCGAAACTGAAATTTACAAATATAAACACAACTACAAGCCGGGTTAGCGTTAGAAATATAAACGAGTCCGCGAGAGAGGGCGCAAAACAAATCCCAAGCGAATAAGCAAGTGAGACACGGAGATTTGTTTTACCGAGGTTCGGTTCTTGCAAACCTACTCCCCGTTGAGGAGGCCACAAAGGCCGGGTCTCTTTCAACCCTTCCCTCTCTCAAACGGTCCCTCGGACCGTGTGAGCTTTCCTTCTTCTCAATCAACCGGGAACAAAACTTCCCCGCAAGGGCCACCACACAATTGGTGCCTCTTGCCTCGGTTACAATTGAGTGTTGATCACAAGAGCAAAAGAGAAAGAAAGAATGCGATCCAAGCGCAAGAGCTCAAAAGAACACGGCAAATCACTCTCTCTAGTCACTAGGGTTTTGTGTGGAATTGGAGAGGATTTGATCTCTTTGAATGTGTCTAGAATTGAATGCCTAGCTCTTGTAAGTGGTTAGAAGTTGGAAAACTTGGATGGCTATGAATGTGGGGTGGTTGGGGTATTTATAGCCCCAACCACCAAACTTGACCGTTGGCTGGAGGCTTCTGTTCGATGGCGCACCGGACAGTCCGGTGCACACCGGACAGTCCGGTGCCCCTGCCACGTCATCACTGCCGTTGGATTCTAGCCGTTGGAGCTTCTGACTTGTGGGCCCGCCTGGGTGTCCGGTGCACACCGGACATGTACTGTTTGATGTCCGGTGCACCGGCATGGGCGATTCTGACTTCTGCGCGCGCTGCGCGCGCATTTAATGCACCGCAGGGAGCCGTTGGCGCCGCAGGGAGCCGTTGCTCCGCTGGCACACCGGACAGTCCGGTGCACACCGGACAGTCCGGTGAATTATAGCGGAGCGGCTGCCGCGCGAACCCGAGGCTGGCGAGTTCAGGAGGCCGAGCTTCCTTGGAGCACCGGACATGTCCGGTGCACACCGGACAGTCCGGTGAATTATAGTGCGCCGGCTTCCAAGAATTCCCGAGGGCGAAGAGTTTGAGTCTGAGTCCCCTGGTGCACCGGACAGGTACTGTGCACTGTCCGGTGGCACACCGGACAGTCCGGTGCGCCAGACCAGGGGTGCCCTCGGTTGCCCCTTTGCTCCTTTATTGAATCCAACACTTGATTCTTTTATTGGCTAGATGTGAACCTTTTGCACCTGTATAACTTATACACTAGAGCAAACTAGTCAGTCCAATTGTTTGTGTTGGGCGATTCAACCACCAAAACTATTTAGGAACTAGGTGTAAGCCTAATTCCCTTTCAATCTCCCCCTTTTTGGTGATTGATGCCAACACAAACCAAAGCAAATATGGAAGTGCATAATTGAACTAGTTTGCATAATGTAAGTGAAAAGGTTACTTGGAATTGAGCCAATAAAACTACTTACAAGATATGCATGGAATGTTTCTTTCTTATTTAACATTTTGGACCACGTTTGCACCACTTGTTTTGTTTTTGCAAAACCTTTTGTAAATCCATTTCATAGATCTTTTGCAAATAGTCAAAGGTAAATAAAAAAGCTTTTTCAAGATTTGAAATTTTCTCCCCCTGTTTAAAATGCTTTTCCTTTGACTAAACAAAACTCCCCCTAAAAGAGATCCACCTCTTAGTGTTCAAGAGGGTTTTGATATACCATTTTTGAAATACTACTTTCTCCCCCTTTTGAACACAATAGGATACCAAATGATAAAGACTTTTGGAAAGCACTAAGTTTTTGAATTTGGTGGTGGTGGTGCGGTCCTTTTGCTTTGGGCTCATTTCTCCCCCTTGTTGGCATGAATCGCCAAAAACGGAATTATTAGAGCCCTCGAAGTGCAATCTTCCCCTTTGGTCATAAATAAGTGAGTTAAGATTATACCAAAGACGAAGTCCTTTTGCGTTTGAGCTTTTACTCCCTCCCCCAAGGATGAAGTCCTTTTCCTTGATGCTCATTTCTCCCCCAAAGACGAGAGAGTTGCTCGGAGTGATGGCGAAGCATGAGTTACGGAGTGGAAGCCTTTGTCTTCGCCGAAGACTCCAATTCCCTTTCAATATACCTATGACTTGGTTTGAAATCGACTTGAAAACACATTAGTCATAGCATATAAAAGAGATATGATCAAAGGTATTCAAAAGAGCTATGTGTGCAAGCTTAGCAAAAGAAATTTCTAGAATCAAGAATATTGAGCTCATGCCTAAGTCTGGTAAAGGATTGTTCATCAAGTGGCTTGGTAAAGATATCGGCTAATTGATCTTTAGTATTAATGTAAGAAATCTCGATATCCCCCTTTTGTTGGTGATCCCTAAGAAAATGATACCGAATGGCTATGTGCTTAGTGCGGCTATGCTCGACGGGATTGTCGGCCATTTTGATTGCACTCTCATTATCACATAGCAAAGGGACTTTGGTTAATTTGTAACCGTAGTCCCGCAGGGTTTGCCTCATCCAAAGCAATTGCGCGCAACAATGTCCTGCGGCAATGTACTCGGCTTCGGCGGTGGAAAGAGCGACCGAATTTTGCTTCTTTGAAGCCCAAGACACCAAGGATCTTCCCAAGAACTGGCAAGTCCCCGATGTGCTCTTCCTATTGATTTTGCACCCCGCCCAATCGGCATCCGAATAACCAGTTAAATCAAATGTGGATCCCCTAGGGTACCAAAGCCCAAACTTAGGAGTGTAAGCCAAATATCTCAAGATTCGTTTTACGGCCGTAAGGTGTGATTCCTTAGGGTCGGCTTGAAATCTTGCACACATGCAAACGGAGAGCATAATGTCCGGTCGAGATGCACATAAATAAAGCAATGAACCAATCATTGACCGGTATACCTTTTGATCCACGGACTTACCTCCCGTGTCGAGGTCGAGATGCCCATTAGTTCCCATGGGTGTCTTGATGGGTTTGGCATCCTTCATCCCAAACTTAGCAAGAATGTCTTGAGTGTACTTTGTTTGGCTAATGAAGGTGCCCTCTCGGAGTTGCTTGACTTGGAATCCTAGAAAATACTTCAACTCCCCCATCATCGACATCTCGAATTTCTGTGTCATGATCCTACTAAACTCTTCACATGTAGACTCGTTAGTAGATCCAAATATAATATCATCAACATAAATTTGGCATACAAACAAGTCATTTTCAAGAGTTTTAGTAAAGAGTGTAGGATCGGCCTTGCCGACTTTGAAGCCATTTGTAATAAGGAAATCTCTAAGGCATTCATACCATGCTCTTGGGGCTTGCTTGAGCCCATAAAGCGCCTTAGAGAGCCTATAAACATGGTTAGGATACTCACTGTCTTCAAAGCCGGGAGGTTGCTCAACATAGACCTCTTCCTTGATCGGTCCATTGAGGAAGGCACTTTTCACGTCCATTTGATAGAGCTTAAAACCATGGTAAGTAGCATAGGCCAATAAAATGCGAATTGACTCAAGCCTAGCTACGGGTGCATAGGTTTCACCGAAATCCAAACCTTCGACTTGTGAATACCCTTTGGCTACGAGTCGAGCTTTGTTCCTTGTCACCACACCATGTTCATCTTGCTTGTTGCGGAAGACCCATTTGGTTCCTACAACATTTTGGTTAGGACGTGGAACTAAATGCCAGACCTCATTCCTCGTGAAATTGTTGAGCTCCTCTTGCATCGCCACCACCCAATCTGAATCTTGGAGAGCTTCCTCTACCCTGTGTGGCTCAATAGAGGAAACAAAAGAGTAATGTTCACAAAAATGAGCAACCCGAGATCGAGTAGTTACCCCCTTATGAATGTCGCCGAGGATGGTGTCGACGGGGTGATCTCGTTGGATTGCTTGGTGGACTCTTGGGTGTGGCGGTCTTGGTTCTTCCTCATCCTCCTTTTCTTGATCATTTGTATCTCCCCCTTGATTATTGCTATCATCTTGAGGTGGCTCGTCTTCTTGATATTGCTCTTCATCATTTTGAGCCTCATCCTCATTTTGAGTTGGTGGAGATGCTTGCATGGAGGAGGATGGTTGATCTTGTGTACTTGGAGACTCTTCGGATTCCTTAGGACACACGTCCCCGATGGACATGTTCCTTAGTGCGATGCATGGAGCCTGTTCTTCACCTATCTCATCAAGATCAACTTGCTCTACTTGAGAGCCGTTAGTTTCATCAAACACAACGTCACAAGAGACTTCAACTAGTCCAGTGGACTTGTTAAAGACCCTATATGCCCTTGTGTTTGAGTCATAACCAAGTAAAAAGCCTTCTACAGTTTTAGGAGCAAATTTAGATTTTCTACCTCTTTTAATAAGAATGAAGCATTTGCTACCAAAAACTCTAAAATATGAAATGTTGGGCTTTTTACCGGTTAGGAGTTCATATGATGTCTTCTTGAGGATTCGGTGAAGATATAACCGGTTGATGGCGTAGCAGGCGGTGTTGACCGCTTCGGCCCAAAACCGGTCCGGTGTCTTGTACTCATCAAGCATGGTTCTTGCCATGTCCAATAGAGTTCGATTCTTCCTCTCCACTACACCATTTTGTTGTGGCGTGTAGGGAGAAGAGAACTCATGCTTGATGCCCTCCTCCTCAAGGAAGCTTTCAATTTGAGAGTTCTTGAACTCCGTCCCATTGTCGCTTCTTATTTTCTTGATCCTTAAGCTGAACTCATTTTGAGCCCGTCTCAAGAATCCTTTTAAAGTCTCTTGGGTTTGAGATTTTTCCTGTAAAAAGAATACCCAAGTGAAGCGAGAATAATCATCCACAATAACTAGACAGTACTTACTCCCGCCGATGCTTATGTAAGCGATCGGGCCGAATAGATCCATGTGTAGTAGCTCCAGCGGCCTGTCGGTAGTCATGACATTTTTGTGTGGATGATGAGTGCCAACTTGCTTCCCTGCTTGGCATGCGCTACAAATCCTGTCTTTCTCAAAATGAATATTGGTTAGTCCCAAAATGTGTTCTCCCTTTAGAAGCTTGTGAAGATTCTTCATTCCAACATGGGCTAGTCGGCGGTGCCAAAGCCAACCCAAGTTAGTCTTAGCAACTAAGCAAGTGTCGAGTTCAGCTCTTTCAAAATCTACCAAGTATAGCTGACCCTCTAGCACTCCCTTAAAAGCTATTGAATCGTCACTTCTTCTAAAGACAGTAACACCAGTATCAGTAAAAAGACAGTTGTAGCCCATTTTACATAATTGGGATACGGAAAGCAAATTGTAATCTAAAGAATCTACAAGAAAAACATTGGAAATAGTATGGTCAGGTGATATAGCAATTTTACCCAAACCTTTGACCAAACCTTGATTTCCATCCCCGAATGTGATAGCTCGTTGGGGATCTTGGTTTTTCTCATATGAGGAGAACATCTTTTTCTCCCCTGTCATATGGTTTGTGCACCCACTGTCGAGTATCCAACTTGAGCCCCCGGATGCATAAACCTACAAAACAAGTTTAGTTCTTTGTTTTAGGTACCCAAACGGTTTTGGGTCCTTTGGCATTAGATACAAGAACTTTGGGTACCCAAACACAAGTCTTGGAGCCCTTGTGTTTGCCCCCAACAAATTTGGCAACTACTTTGCCGGATTTGCTAGTAAGCACATAAGATGCATCAAAAGTTTTAAATGAAATGGCATGATCATTTGATGCATTAGGAATTTTCTTCTTAGGCAACTTGGCACGGGTTGGTTGCCTAGAACTAGATGTCTCACCCTTATACATGAAAGCATGGTTAGGGCCAGAGTGAGACTTCCTAGAATGAATCTTCCTAATTTTGCTCTCAGGATAGCCTTCAGGGTATAAAATGTAACCCTCGTTATCCTGAGGCATGGGAGCTTTGCCCTTAACAAAGTTAGACAAGTTCTTAGGAGGGGCATTAAGTTTGACATTGTCTCCCCTTTGGAAGCCAATGCCATCCTTGATGCCAGGGCGTCTCCCATTATAAAGCATGCTACGAGCAAATTTAAATTTCTCATTTTCTAAGTTGTGCTCGGCAATTTTAGCATCTAGTTTAGCTATATGATCATTTTGTTTTTTAATTAAGGCTAGGTGATCATGGATAGCATCAACATTAATATCTCTACATCTAGTGCAAATAGAAACATGCTCAACATTAGATGTAGTTGGTTTGCAAGATTTAAGTTCTACAACCTTAGCATGCAACATTTCATTCTTAGTTCTAAGGTCGGAAATAGTAGCATTGCAAACATTAAAATCTTTAGCCTTAGCAATTAAATTTTCATTCTCTAATCTAAGGCTAGCAAGAGATGCATTCAATTCATCAATCTTAGCAAGCAAGTCAACGTTATCATCTCTAAGATTGGTAATTGAAACATTACAAACATGTGAATCAACCTTAGCATTTAAAGTAGCATTTTCATTTCTAAGGTTGTCAATCATCTCATGGCAAGTGCTTAGCTCACTAGACAATTTTTCACATTTTTCAACTTGTAGAGCGTAAGCATTTTTAACCTTAACATGTTTCTTATTCTCCTTGATTAGGAAGTCCTCTTGGGAGTCCAAGAGATCATCCTTTTCATGGATGGCACTAATTAGTTCATTTAATTTTTCCTTTTGTTCCATGTTAAGGTTAGCAAAAAGAATGCGCAAGTTATCCTCCTCATTTTTATCATCATCCTCATCACTAGATGTTTCATATTTAGTGGAGGACCTTGATTTTACCTTCTTTTTGCCGTCCTTGGCCATGAGACACTTGTGGCCGACGTTGGGGAAGAGAAGGCCTTTGGTGACGGCGATGTTGGCGGCGTCCTCGTCGTCGGAGGAGTTGCTTGAGCTTTCGTCGGAGTCCCACTCCCGACAAACATGGGCATCGCCGCCCTTCTTCTTGTAATACTTCTTCTTCTCCTTTCTTCTTCCCTTCTTGTCGTCGCCCCTGTCACTGTCACTAGACATAGGACATTTTGCAATAAAGTGACCGGGCTTACCACACTTGTAGCAAACCTTCTTGGAACGGGGTTTGTAGTCCTTCCCCTTCCGTTGCTTGAGAATTTGCCGAAAGCTTTTGATGATTAGGGCCATCTCCTCGTTGTCGAGCTTGGAGGCGTCAATTGGTTGTCTACTTGGTGTAGACTCCTCCTTCTTCTCCTCCGTTGCCTTGAAGGCCACCGGTTGCGCCTCGGAGGTGGAAGGCTCGTCAAGCTCGTTGATCTTCTTGGAGCCCTTAATCATGCATTCAAAACTAACAAAATTCCCGATGACTTCCTCGGGGGTCATTAGTGGATATCTTGGATTACCACGAATTAATTGAACTTGTGTGGGGTTAAGGAAAATAAGAGCTCTTAGAATAACCTTAACCACTTCGTGGTCATCCCACTTTGTACTCCCGAGGTTGCGCACTTGGTTCACCAAGGTCTTGAGCCGGTTGTACATGTCTTGTGGCTCCTCCCCTTGGCGAAGACGGAAGCGACCGAGCTCCCCCTCGATCGTTTCCCGCTTGGTGATCTTGGTGAGTTCATCACCTTCGTGTGCCGTCTTGAGAAGATCCCAAATCTCTTTGGCGTTCTTCAACCCTTGTACTTTGTTGTATTCCTCCTTGCTTAGGGAGGCAAGGAGGATGGTTGCGGCTTGGGAGTTGAAGTGCTCGATTTGGGCCACTTCGTCCGTGTCGTAGTCCTCATCCCCTACCGATGGTACCTGTACACCATACTCAACAACATCCCATAATCTTTTGTGGAGAGAGGTTAGATGAAATCGCATCAAATTACTCCACATAGCATAATCTTCACCATTAAAAGTTGGTGGTTTGCCTAATGGGACGGAAAGTAAAGGTGTATGTTTAGGAACGCGAGGGTAGCGTAGGGGGATCTTACTATACTTCTTACGCTCTTGGCGTTTAGAAGTGACGGACGCCGCGTCGGAGCCGGAGGTAGAGGTCGATGAAGTGTCGGTCTCGTAGAAGACCACCTTCCTCATCCTTTTGTGCTTGTCCCCACTCCGATGCGGCTTGTGAGAAGATTTTTCCTTCTTCTCCTTATGGTGAGAAGAGGAAGATCTTTTCTCCTTCCGCTTGGAGGATTTCTTCTTCTTCTCTCTTCTCTTGGTGCGGGACTCTTCCGATGAAGTGCTCCCTTGGCTTGTAGTGGGCTTGTCGTCGCCGGTCTCCATCTCCCTCTTGGTGTGATCTCCCGACATCACTTCGAGCGGTTAGGCTCTAATGAAGCACCGGGCTCTGATACCAATTGATAGTCGCCTAGAGGGGGGGTGAATAGGGCGAAACTGAAATTTACAAATATAAACACAACTACAAGCCGGGTTAGCGTTAGAAATATAAACGAGTCCGCGAGAGAGGGCGCAAAACAAATCCCAAGCGAATAAGCAAGTGAGACACGGAGATTTGTTTTACCGAGGTTCGGTTCTTGCAAACCTACTCCCCGTTGAGGAGGCCACAAAGGCCGGGTCTCTTTCAACCCTTCCCTCTCTCAAACGGTCCCTCGGACCGTGTGAGCTTTCCTTCTTCTCAATCAACCGGGAACAAAACTTCCCCGCAAGGGCCACCACACAATTGGTGCCTCTTGCCTCGGTTACAATTGAGTGTTGATCACAAGAGCAAAAGAGAAAGAAAGAATGCGATCCAAGCGCAAGAGCTCAAAAGAACACGGCAAATCACTCTCTCTAGTCACTAGGGTTTTGTGTGGAATTGGAGAGGATTTGATCTCTTTGAATGTGTCTAGAATTGAATGCCTAGCTCTTGTAAGTGGTTAGAAGTTGGAAAACTTGGATGGCTATGAATGTGGGGTGGTTGGGGTATTTATAGCCCCAACCACCAAACTTGACCGTTGGATGGAGGCTTCTGTTCGATGGCGCACCGGACAGTCCGGTGCACACCGGACAGTCCGGTGCCCCTGCCACGTCATCACTGCCGTTGGATTCTAGCCGTTGGAGCTTCTGACTTGTGGGCCCGCCTGGGTGTCCGGTGCACACCGGACATGTACTGTTTGATGTCCGGTGCACCGGCATGGGCGATTCTGACTTCTGCGCGCGCTGCGCGCGCATTTAATGCACCGCAGGGAGCCGTTGGCGCCGCAGGGAGCCGTTGCTCCGCTGGCACACCGGACAGTCCGGTGCACACCGGACAGTCCGGTGAATTATAGCGGAGCGGCTGCCGCGCGAACCCGAGGCTGGCGAGTTCAGGAGGCCGAGCTTCCTTGGAGCACCGGACATGTCCGGTGCACACCGGACAGTCCGGTGAATTATAGTGCGCCGGCTTCCAAGAATTCCCGAGGGCGAAGAGTTTGAGTCTGAGTCCCCTGGTGCACCGGACAGGTACTGTGCACTGTCCGGTGGCACACCGGACAGTCCGGTGCGCCAGACCAGGGGTGCCCTCGGTTGCCCCTTTGCTCCTTTATTGAATCCAACACTTGATTCTTTTATTGGCTAGATGTGAACCTTTTGCACCTGTATAACTTATACACTAGAGCAAACTAGTCAGTCCAATTGTTTGTGTTGGGCGATTCAACCACCAAAACTATTTAGGAACTAGGTGTAAGCCTAATTCCCTTTCAGCCAGCACTTATCAGCGGCATGGCGTGGAGGCTCACCTCCATGCAGTGAGGCAAGAGCCCGGGGAAACTCTCCGGGCCTTCATCTCCCGCTTCACCAAGGTACGAGGTACTATACCCTGTATCTCCGATGCTTCCATCATCACTGCTTTCCGCTAGGGGGTACGTGATGAAAAGATGCTGGAGAAGTTGGCCACGCATGACGTGGAAACTGTCACCACGCTCTTCGCTCTGGCAGACAAGTGTGCCAGAGCTGCCGAGGGCCGTGCATGGCACTCGGCACCACAGACCGGGGCTGCCCTGACGGGTGGCTCGGGTGCCGTCGCTCAGAACGGCAAAAATAAGAAGAAGAAGAACCGCGGCCACGAGAAGTCGCTGTCTACTGCTTCGGTCGTCGCAGCCGTGACTGGGGGCCGGAACGAGCGCAACAAGCACCCATGGCCGCAGAGGGGTAACAGCGGCTCATGCCCTATACACCCCAACAGTCGTCATAGCGCCTTGGAGTGTCGCGAGCAGACTTCCAAGGATGGCTCCCCACCTCGTCGCCGGCCTAGCAAGGAAAGGGTCGACGACGGTGAGGTGGTCGCGGGAGAACGGGACCTCAGGTATCAGTCGCCCGAGGGGGTCCTAAAGGATGTTTTCACCGGAGACTCCGACTCCGGTGACGACAGCTAGTCGAGCTGCCGGGGAGACCCTGTCCTCCTTGGTCTGTGGGGTCGAAGCCTGCCTTCCCCTGGAAATCCTTATGGGCTCCCCATGGGTCCAGTCGTTTGATGAGTCTATGCAGGAACAACTACATCGTGAGGACATGTATTTCATCGACGAGCGCAAATGGCAAGCAACGATCCGAAATGCACGATACAACCAGGCATTCAGGCGCTACCACCAACTGTTCGTGCATAGTAGGGAGCTCGGGGTCGAGGACCTAGTCCTACGACGAGTACAGAACCGAGGAGGGCTCTACAAACTCTCCCCCAGTTGGGAAGGACCCTCTAAGGTGACGGAAGCATGCCGACCCGGGTACATCCACCTCAACTGAAGGAGTGCCTCTTCCCAATCCTTGGAACATAGAGCATCTCTGTAAGTTCTACCCACAAGAGCGAGTCTGAGGGGTTAAGGTTTCTTCTTGTAACTTGGTTGTGCATACGGGTATGCCAGCCCGGTGAGGTCCACCCTCATAAGCCCGACCTGTTGGTCTGCACCCATGCATGTCAAGTTATAAAGAAAGGATTTACCCCCTCAGATGTGCTCCTACGATGGTTTTATTCTGCTACAGATTCCAGATATTATTTTTTATCTAACCCACCCATACGGTTTCCCATCCTTGCTGGTATGATGACAACCGAATTGAGTAGCCAGGCTTGTAGTTTAGGACCCCTCTTCAAAAGCAGGGGGGTCCGGCAGCCTGGGGGCCAGTTCTAGAGAATGGGTACTTGTTCCCTGGGGTGGTCCGGAGCTGTGTAGCCGCTTAGCTTGGTTCCGTACCCTAAGCCTGCACGCTCCACCACTCTGCGACAGGTATCCTAGTATTTGGAACTGTAGCCTTGTGGGTCCGGCAACCCGGGTCCGGTTCTAGAGAATGGACGCACGTCTCCTGGGGTGGTCCGGAACTATGTAGCCGCTTAGCCTGGTCCCGTACCCTAAGCCTGCACGCTCTGCCACTCTGCGATGGGCGTCCTAGTATCTGGACCTGTGATTCAGGGGTCCAGGCACATGGCTTGGCTTCCCATGCTAAACCCTGCAGGTCCTGTTGCATGAATCAAAGGATGGCTGATACCGGACGATGGATCCTATGGGTGTGCTACTAACGCTCCCTAGCCGAAGCTGTGTACAAGTTCAGGTCCCAGTCGAAGCTACCTTCCTAGGGGTCGGATCACCAACTCTTTCTTAGATATACTGGTATCCAACCTCGACACATCGAGCCTGCATCCCAGGGGGGCAAGTACCAGTGAGGAGTTGGTAACGCCACACACAGCGAGCATAAATAGCATACAGATAAGAGATGTTTAATTGATAGTTCCCAAAAGTATCTTACAAAAACAAAAGTTATTATGTCCGCCTTCAAGCAGAGCCCTATCCCCATTTCTACAGGTAGGAACTACTCAACATCAGCAGGGTCGCGCTGGAAGCGCGCGACCGTCGTCTCCACGACATCTTGTACGACCTCCCGGGCGACGTCCTCAGTATTGGCAACCGGACCAGCGAGCACTACCACTGCCCGTGGGCATCCTCCCTCAGCGCCGTCATAGCACATTTGCCGCCGTAACCGCCAGGCGCAGGCCTGCCGCTCACCCTGAACACGGTGGCAACCACTGGGAACAGCGGCGCTAGCGGCAACTTGATGCTGCAGCTTGCCAACGGCGGCGGTCTCCTCGATGCGTGTGTCAAGGCAAAGGAGCCCCCATCGTTGGAGGCGACATCGAAGCCATTAAAGCCAAAGAGATGGAGGCACGACACCGCACGGCGCTCGGCGACCTGGCCGCTGAGGTGGAGCCGGAGCTGGACCAGTCCATGGAGGCGTACCCCGAGGTGCTGGTGAAGTTCAGGGAGGAGCTGACGAGGCCACTGCAGTAGGCAGTGGAGTTCATGCGAAAGATGGAGCCACAGCTCAACTCACTTTCCATCTCCAGAAGGTCGCTGCGCAACACCCTTTCGTCCGGGCGCTGACAGAAGAAGTGCCACCCCACTGCATCCTCGTGCTAAAGCTGGAGGCCGAACTCCTCCAACAACAGCAGGAAGAAAGGCGAGATCGGCAGCGCCAACCCGCAAGAGATGTAGGAGGTGAACAAAACAAACTCCCCGGCGGCGAGGCCGCCGAGGGGGACGGCGCCAGCGCGGATCCGCCCGGCGAGCGCCGGCGTGCTTCATCCGAGCAGGTGGTGCACCACGTTGAGTGTCGCCTCGGTCTAGAAGAGGTCGGGTTGGCCAAGCGAAGCCATGGTGACTACGGCGGCGGAAAGCAGAAGAACGCGAATGCAAAGGGGCGCGGAGAACTCGAAGGCGAAAGGGCGCAACAGTTGGGGAAATGCGAGAGCATAACTGTTGCACGCGGGGTGAATCCCTTTTCAAGGAAGACTCCCCCGCTCGTGCCCCAAGACACCGCAGAAAATCTCGCCCGACGCGCACCAAAGCAACCCAACCTATGACACGGGGGCCTGGGCTCACAAGTCATACAGCTGGTGTGCGGGTCTACGAGTGCTGAGAAGGCGAACCACCACGCGAGGAGCGAACCACCGCCCGCGGTAATGCGCCTCTTCATCTCTGCCACAAGAAACAACAACCCAGTCTCTGACACGAGGGCCCGGGCCCACGAGTCATACTCCTTGGGTGTCGGTTCCCGGGTGCAGAAAAGTCGAACCGCCGCTCGCGCCAGTACTGCACCTCCTCGGGGCCGTCGCAGGGGACAGAGAAGGTGAATTTTTAAACCAATGCAGCGGTATCGAGGCACCCTGCGCGTGGACCGGCGAAACCATCAGGCGTGGGGGCCGCGAGTCAGTCAGCCGCGGGGACAGACGTGGCAGTTGGCGTGACCAAAGGCGGGCTGGCAGTGATTACGTCAGCACGGAAGTGGCGCGCCAATCGCCAATCAAGCTTTGGCCCCACCTGCAGGCTCGTATCCTCCCCTGAGGTAGGCCCGGGGGCCACTGTCGGTACCCTGAAACAGGGGTACCCCTTACTACATCATGAAGACGTGGTGCCCACGCGGCTATCTCTAGTCGCGTGGTGAACAGCACCCGACCCCACCATATGGACGGCTCCAGGGCCGCCACGTGGACGGCTCCAGGGCCGCCACGTGGCCAGAGAAGACGATATACTCCAAGGTATCAATAGTGGGTCCGGACCCCCACAAGAAAGTGTCGGACCCCTGTATATACAGACCGGACCTCCGGGCAAGATCCAGGACCTCCATGGGTGCAAACCAGACCCTTGGGACGGGTCCCGGACCCCCCTGTGTGGGGTCTGGGCCACTCACAACAAGGTCCCGGGATTCCGAGACAAAGAATTCCCAGGCCTTAATCAAGGCCAGGCGGGGGTTCGGAGCTGACACGTGTCCGGACCATACCGCGTACGCTTCTGCTCTCCGCTCAGGCGGAGACCCGATGTTGCCACGTGGCCTACTGCCCGTGACGTAAGCCAGCGGGCGGAGCCTGACGTAAGGCCTCTGGGCCGTGTGGCAGCTGCATTTATTGCGGATAAGACACACCGCCTATCTATTCCACTGGCAGGTGATGTGTCGCCTCAACATTTAATGAGCCCTGCCACTCCGCTGGTAGGTGATGTGTCGCCTCAGCATTTAATGAGCCTTGTCCCTCCACTGCGGACGGCGACCAGACTATCCCGCAAACGGTGTGCCTGTCCATTTCGTTGGCAGGCGGCACGTCCATACTGCCGCATGCACTACGCTCATCATGACTCGCGCGTTACCGAGGAAGCAGCGGCGACATATCAATAATGTATGGACTACAGACATTATGGCGCTCAGAGATCTTCTGGGCGATACTGGCATTGAATACTTCTATATGTATTCCCTCCGTTTTGCTCCTGGGCCCACATGTCGGGGCTCAACATCCTTGTGCGTGCCCCCTTGAGCTATAAAAGGGAGGGCACACAACGTTACAAGGCAGCTTCACTTAGATCCAACTCAGACCCTCAGACTCACAAGTTCATACAAGCTCTCAAGCTTAATACAACACATAGTGAAGTAGGGTATTACGCTCCGGTGGCCTGAACCACTCTAAATCCTTGTGTGTTCTTGTGTTCTTCCCGATTCCATCTAGCAGGCAAAACGCTTATGCCCCTCCTCATCTTAGGATTTAGGGCGGGTGCGTTCCACCACCCGACCGGGGAATTTCCTCTCCGACAGTTGCTTAGCGGGTAGTTTAGTTGGTAGCCCCGTCTCGTCGGGTTGCTCGGCAGTCCCGCTTTGCCAGATCACTCGACAAACGGGATGGTCGGTAGCCCACCTCACCGGATCGCTCGGCAGGCGGGTTGGTCGGTGGCTCCGTCTCGGAGAGTTACTCGGCGAGCAGGCTAGTCGGCCGCCTTCGAGAGGCTTTCTAGGCTTTCCTTGGACATCCGATTCCCGACAAATACTTTTTCCACTCTTTTCACTTTAAACTTGTCCCACACGTTCATATGTCTCTACTACTCTATAAGAACCTAACGTAGACTGTGGTGCACGGTTCTGCCTCCTCACGGCGCATACGACCCACATGTTCCCTACATCTGCATGGTCCTAGCCGTGATCGGCCATGGAAGGAAAAATCTCGTCACTGCCACAGAAGGAAACACATCCCCTCGCCGCTATCCACGCCTCGCAGCAATCCAGCACGCAGGAATCCCATCGTCGATGACCCGCGCGCGCAGGACCACCCCACCCAATCGTTCTTCCCATGCACCGCGTGCCCCGCCCATATCCTCCGCACCCCAAACGCAATCCACGCCTCACCGCCATGGTAGGAATCGCAACCCAATCCCTTGTCGCCATCCAATGCACAGGACCACCATCGGCCCGCATCCCATCGCAAGTGCAGGACCACCCCACCATCTCATTCTTCCCATTCTACGCGCCAGCCCCGCCCAGATCTTGCGATGCTCGAGTATTTAAAATTCTACGCACCAGCCCCGCCCAGATCTTGCGATGCTCGAGTATAAGATGGAAGACACCTCTCTCAGCACTCAAATATGAACACCACACCTCTCTGAAACACAAACAGACTTGGTTTACAAAATAGAGAACTACTCGTGCGGCTGTTCATCTAGCAAATTCAGGTTTGTGTTTCTAAGTTTTATATATGTTTCCTTTTCTCTAATTGATTGTAGCTTTATCATCCGTGCATCCTTTCCGTAAATAAATAGAGTTTTAGTTGTAGTTGAATCAATATTTGTGGGCAATGTGTCCTGCGCGACATTTTGTATATTGAGTGTACCACATGAGCTATTTTAGCACTTGTCAGATTTTTATTTTTTAAAACATCACTCACTCAAATCTGAACATCACACCTCTCTTCACAAACATTAATCTGATATGCAGTATGGTGTCCAGAGTTTTGTCTAAAAATATATCTACCTAACCTCAAAATTTATGGTTTCCCTTTATATGAAACTGTAGTTCCTGTCAGATCACGACATTTATATGAAATTGTAGACTTATCCAAAAATTTTGATGGTTCAAACTATGTCCTATATACCAGGTTAATATGTTCAACGTGTTGTCGTTCCTGTCAGATCACGAAGATTAACCTGTTCAAGGTGATCCAATTCCCTTAGCCCTATCCTTTGTCTTATTAGTCCATACTTATATACATTGTGTTGTGGTAAAGTACTCCCATCTAATGCCATACTTCTATACAATCAGTTTGGTGTCTCTATCCTGAACTTCTGCGTATGTGGTAAAGTCCTCCCATATAATGTCATTCTTAGTCGTGGTAAATTGTTGAATTAGGAAGAAAATATGTTGTGACACAGTTGTCTACCTTCACACTTTTATGAATTGATTTAAGGGTGTCACTATTTTTTCCTAATTCATCTATCAGTCTGCTACACAAATTCGTGATCTCCCTTTATTTTATTATGAACAACTATGTCTATCTTCACACTTTTGTGAATTGATTTAAGGGTATCACTATTTTTCCCAATTCATCTATCAGGCTGCTACACAAATTACTGGCCTCTCTTTATTTTAATTGTGAATTGATTTAAGGGTAAGTTGCATTCCTCATCCTTTTTTAACATAATTCTCTCAGTCACCTTGTTGATTTTTCTTGCTACTGTTCTCACATTTTGCTCGACCTTTCACTTCCCAGTATGAACCAAAGTTCTTCCTAGTTTGATCTATCAAATGAAGCAGTCAAAAATCGTGCTGCTGATTTTTGTTTCTGACAAGGTTGTTCTAACAAGAGCTAATGTTAGCAGTCGTTTCTTGAGTCTATTATCATTAGAGTACATCTTAGTTTTTTCTGATCGCGTTAGAGTATATCCAACATTTTCTCTTTCCAGGTGAGAGATGAGACGTTCCTTTCAAAAATATCTATCCAGTCCACATAAAGTTTATAAAATCCAACAATGCTAAGTACATGGTAATTGCTAATGGGCATGAATAATTAGGGTATGCTATTCAAGTATGTGCCCAGTTGTTGTTGTTGTCTCCCTTTTATCGTTTTGTTTCCTGATTTCGACGATACCATTACCTGGGACGCTCACGAGACTTATATAATATATTATCCTTCTATGGAATCAGTGTTGATTAATATTCGCTACATATTCATCATTGTTTATTTTTTAATCAATGACAAAGCACATGTACAATCTTATATATCTTTTAAAATATGTAAACGTCCACTTTTAGTGATGCTAATAAAAGTATAGAATAACATATAAAATTTTTGCATATCAATGTATTTTATCACTATTTAAATTGCGCACAAATTTCATGTCATTAGTGTTAATATGTGAGATATGAGGTTGATGATATATATGTTGTTTGTTTTTATGTAATCGTTGTGCACTAATATTTATCGAATAATTTATACACTGTCGCAACGCACGGGCACATACCTAGTATAAGTATAAGTCCTAAAAACTCACTTTTTGGAAGAAAAAAAAGGCATCAAAGAGGGCAAAGGAGCGAACGTTCATCTATCTAAGTCCTCTTTTTATGCTAAATAAATGGGCCTCAATGGGTGTCGAATCCGTAACAACAGAGGCCTCCAAGATGTAACGAACCATCAGACTACACGACTGCTTCTGTTTGGAGCAACAAAGTGATTTTATTTGAGCATCATTGCAGCAGCGCATGCACCATTTCAGCGTGGAGGAGAGCTAGTGCCGGCGTGGAGAGCTGCTCGAAACACGTGATGCGGTGATGCTGCTGTCAAGACTCAAGAGCCGACGTGGAGAGCTGCTCCTCTGATGTTGCTGCTACCGTGGCCGGTAGACGGAGCAGCAGGCCAACGCCGAGAGGGCCACACCGGAGCATCGGCCATAGGGTGGGGGTGGCACCGGAGGTTGGCAGGGGCTGCTGGAGCGTGGACCGTGAGGGACGCGGCCGGAGCGCGAACCGGACCGGTTGCGGCGGTGCTTGCTCCCTGTTCCACAACGAAGCTGCTCAATCAGGGAGTGCGAGCAGGGGCGCGGACCGGGCAGGGACGGTCGGAGCGCGGGCCGAACCGCCGCCGGCGGTGGCTTCCTAGTTCGCGAGCGGTGGTGGCTGGTGCGCGAGCCTGGCGACGAAGCCGCTCAGGCAGCTCGTGCCGGAGCACGGGCTAAGCGAGGACGGCGGTCGAAGGCTTGCAAGAATGATGACAGAGGAGATTGAGGATTTTTTGATGGGTCCAACGTGTAAGAACGTCAGGTTGACGGAAACGGGGCCTCGGCCTCAGGAGGAGTCTCCGCCTCGCCCGACCTTGAGCTCGGACCGACCACGCCGCAGGGGGTACATCATTGTCCTACCCCTAGCTAACTCAAGTTACGGGGGAACAAGACCGGCGTCCCATCCAGGCTCGCCTCGGTGACAAGTAATGATGCCTCCCCGCGTGCGCCCATGACGACGGCGTCTCTCAGCCCCTTACGGAAGCAAGGAGACGTCAGCAAGGTCCCGACAGCCCCGACAGCTGTGCTTCTACAGGGCTCAAGCGCTCCTCCGATGGTCACGACATCGCATGCACAGGGCTCTAGCACCTCTCTGACAGTCACGTTGGCATGTATATAGGGCTCTGGCTCCTCTCTGTCGGACACGTTAGCATATTGCTACACCCCCATTGTACACCTGGACACTCTCCTTACATTTATAAAAGGAAGGTCCAGGGCCCTCGTACGAGGGAGGTGGTCGCGCAGGACTCTCTCTCTCTCTCCCTCGCGAACGCTTGTAACCCCTACTGCAAGCGCATCCACTCTGGCGCAGGACAACACGAAGCCGCGGTTTTTCCCTCTTTGTGTTCCGTCTCGCGCCAACCCATCTAGGCTGGGGCACGCAGCGACAATTTACTTGTCGGTCCAGGGACCCCCGAGGTCGAAACGCCGACACATTTCTTGTTTCAAATATTCACTTGTAGCATACCATATCTCAACGGATTGGCGTATTTTTTCTACCGCGTGTATAGCTCCATAATTATAGTGTTGTTCCGCGTCTTGGACTAACCATCCTTTAGAGGGTATTGTTAAAAGATCCTCGATTACTAAAGAAATCGATGTAGTAGTGGCTTGATGGAAGCCCAGAGTCTTTATTTGATCCAGTATATGGGGTGTATATCCTATTCCGAAATGATCTATTAATCTGCTAATAAGCCGTTTCATAGCAGTTTCGTCTATCTCTTTTATTGTGAAAGACCAGGTTGGCCCGTTCTGCCATACATAAGTACCCCCTTTTTGGCTGAGTCGGATTCGACAATTGCTGAGTAGGATTCGACAATGGGCCTGAGTCAGTGATTCGAAAACTTAATTTACTCCCTTTCCTCAATCTCAATCTGGATTTGCGCGGCAAAAAGGATGGTACTAGCAAAATTGACATCTAAATAATTAGTGAAGGTAGATTTTAATTATTTTTCCAACAGATCTCTTAAAGCGACAGATTGTTTCCGTGGAGCTCAAAAACTCCCTCTTTTGTAGCTACAAATGAGAGAGTTTTAAGGGCTATAAAAAAATTGGAAGCGCTTTAGGGAGACTGTTGGAGACACATTTTTGTGTTTTTTCAAAAGAAAAACTAGATTTAAGGGAGACTTTTGGAAGCTTTTGAAGATGTTCTAAGGGTGCTCGTTCGCCGAGGGGAAAGGTGAGCACGAAATAAACGGGCAGCAACGAGAAGAGAGTTCCAACTTCCAAGTAAAGAGAGGGATGTAAAAAACCCTATTATATTATGTGTTAATTAGCATCCTAAAACGAATTGGGTAGTCATAAATATGCTTAAATAGGTTATATTCCAACATAACGACTCGACTTAGGACGTGTTTGATTTTTAGAGACTATTTTTTAGTTTCTCTATTTTATTTCATGTTAATCTCTAAATTAGTAAATATAAAAATATTAATTTTGTATTTAATAATTTAGTGACTAAAATATAATAAAATGAAGGGACTAAAAATTAGTGACCGAAACAAACACCCCACAGCGGCCGCCTCTGCTCCTCTTCGGCGTCGGAGGTGTGGGACGGGTCGTTCTTCCGGCTGCAGAAGCGGTGGGGGCAACACCTCCTCACCAACCTGTGTGTCCTCGACGCCATCGTGCGCCACGCCACGATCCGACTGGGCGACGCCGTCCTCGAGGTCGGCCCGGGCCCGGACAATCTCACCGTACGCCTCCTCGCCTCCCCTGTCGACTCCGTCGCCGCCATCGAGATCCACCCGCGCATGGCCACCGCTGTCGCCGTCCGCGCCCGCGATCTTGGCCTCGCGCACAAGCTCACGGTTCTGCCCGCGCGCCCTCCAACGCCCTGAAAGAAAACCGCTGATGAACATTAGCAAATGACGAGTGTTCGTTTTTTCGTTGCCAGGTGACCATGGCGCGACGCCATGAAGGTCGACTTCCCGAAGTTCGACGCCTGCGTGTCTAACATCCCCTACGCGATGTCGTCGTCGCTAACCGCCAAGCTGCTGTTCGGCTAGTTCCGGACGACGACGATGCTGGTGCAGAGGGAGTTCGCGCGGCGGCTAGTGGGCGCGCCGGGCCACGGGGAGCACAACCACCTGGCGACCAACGTGCGCCTGGTGGCTGTCACGGTCCCCTTGGCCGTGGCAACTCCACCCCGACGTGAGCACGCGCACAGGTAACCAGGAATAAGATCCAGGTATGTGGTTATGATTTCTGTTATTCTTCTTATCCCTTTCTTCGTTCACAAGTATGAGTACTTATAGCTATTACAATCTAGGCTTAATCCTTCCAAGATTACACGACCCAATATCGGTCTGACATTTCAAAAGATAATTGCTATACTAAGTAGTAGTAGAGGTTCTCACATCTCCCCCCTGCTTCAGAAGTTGATTGCCTCCAATCAAGCTCATTTGGAAACCTGGCCTTCAAAACATCAAAATCCTCCCAAGTAGAATCAGCAGAATCCAAATGAGACCAAGCCACTTTCACTTGAACCAATGGGTGACTGCCTTTGCGCACCAGACATCGGTAAAAAATCTACACTGGTTTAACCTCCAGCCCAGACAAATCCACCAACTTAGACAGATCAGAAAATACTGGAACAGCGTTAGGAGTAAAAGGTTTAAGTTGAGAAACATCAAATACTGGATGAATTAAGGCATGAGCCGGCAACTCCAACTCATAAGCAACTGTCCCAATACGCTTCAGCACAGTAAAAGGTCTGAAATATTTGAAAGCCAACTTTGGACATGGTCTATTTACCACTGAACTCTGCACATAAGGTTGCAGCTTAAGAAGAGCTGATTCTCCCATCTGAAATTCTCTATCATTTCGATGTTTATCTGCTTGTAATTTCATATGATTGCGAGCAGCTACCAACTTGTCTTGCAAGAGCTTGGAATAACTCTGCCTTTCAGCCAACATCTCATCCACACTATGCTCACCAGTACCAGCAACCCCAAACTCCACAAAAATAGCTGGATCATAGCCATATAGTGCCTTAAAAGGAGAACATCCAATGGCTGAATGAAAAGAAGAATTGTACCATAATTCAGCTAAGGGTAACCAGTGCTTCCATTTCTTTGGAGTATCATAAATGGCACACCTCAAATACATTTCAACACATTGGTTAATTCTTTTAGATTTGCCATCTGACTGAGGGTGATAGGCTGTAGATAAAGCCAACTGAGTTCCCAATGTCTGAAATAAAGCTTTCCAGAATTGGCTAGTGAAGACCTTATCCCTGTCAGACACTAATGTCTTAGGAACTCCATGAAGCTTAACCACATTATCTAGAAAAACCTGGGCAACAATAGCAGCAGAAAATGGATGTTTTAGTGGTAAGAAATGAGCATACTTCGAAAAACGATCCACCACCACTAAAATAGTGTCATAGCCCTCAGATTTAGGTAATCCTTCAATAAAATCCATGGTTAGATCTTGCCAAGCCCCACTAGGAATTGGTAATGGTTGGAGCAACCCAGGTGGATGAATCCTTTCTGACTTGCATGTTGACACACCAAGCATTGCTACACAAAAGAAATCACCTCAGCTTTCAACCCTTTCCACCAAAAAAGTCTTTTAACTCTGTGATAAGTTGCAGGTCCTCCAGAATGGCCCCCACAACACTATCGTGGAGTTATTTGCCCATTTGCCATTATCAAATACGGGTTTCGCCCAAATGCCATCATAAAAATGGGTTTCGCCGCTACACCATTTTCAATCATTGTTCAACAGACAAAATGCCATTTTATCCCTTCAGCACATTACGAGAGACTTTTATCCTGGGTAAAATCACGATGTTATCTTCTCACCGTGAGTCTTCCCATTTCGACCAGCCACCAGCGCCGCCCAGTCCTTGCCCCGCCGCCGCCCAGTCCCTGCCCCCGCCCCCGCCCCCGCCCAGGTCCTGCCGCCGCCGCCTAGGCCATCCAGGCCTTGCCGTCGCTGGAGCCCAGGCCTCGTCACCACCACCGCCCAGGCCTCGCCACCAGCACTGCCTAGGGTTTCAAGTCCGCGACGCCGCCCAAGGCCTCCAGTCTGCACTGCCGCCCAAGCCCATCGAGGTCGCGCCGTCGCCCAAGGCCATCCAGGTTAGTTCATTTTGGTGGATTGGCTACCATGACATAGATGCAACACTGGATTCCACTCTAATTGATGTTTTACTCTGAGATGCAGTGCGTAGGATCAAACTGTCCTCTTTTTGTAAACATGGATTCCAATCTTAGTGATATTGTTGCAATGTAAGTTCTCTGTACCTTCTATTTGCACTATAGTTTGCAGCTAAGATGTATTAGATCAGTTCTAGCTAACTTCTAACTACTAACTTCGTTGCATTAAAATTTGTTATAGGCTCGATGGAGAGCCTTAGCTTACTTTAGCTGTTGTTGACCCAATTGTTGCTATTGACAATGTGCCACAAGCACAATATATTGATTGGAACACACTGCAAATAGTAGAAAGACAAGATGAAGAGGGAAGGCTGGAAGTAATAGATGAGGATCAGCTGTATAACCTCTTGGGCTTGACGGTTGATGAAGAGAATCCTCCTGCAGATGCTATGGGCAATGATGGTGATGCTGGGAGGGTTGATGGTGAGGCAGGGAGGGTTGATGGTGAGGCTCCTAATGTTTTCGATGATAGTTTTGGCGCAGCGATTCTAGTTGATGATGATGTGCCTGAGGAGAGGGTGTTTGTGCACGACCCAGATAAGCCTAGCATGAGTATTGGCACAGTGTATCCTGACATGAAAGAGTTTAGATTGGCTATGCGCCAATTTGCTATAAATGAGGAATTTGAGCTGCACATCGCAAAAACTGACCGAACTAGGTACATTGGGTATTGCAAAGGAGATGGATGTCCTTGGCATATTGTTGGACGGAGACAACCAGATGGAAAATGACACCAAGGAAGAAGAAGAAGAACCTGACAGCAAGTGAATGAACCTGACAGCAAGTGTATGCCACCAAGCAAAGTCTGTTTGGACTTGTTTGAAATCAATGTGTATGAATTGTGTGACTCTTTTTATGAGTCCAATGTGTGTAAATTTTAATATCTTTATGTCTGAACATCTATGAAACCAGTGAGTCTAAACTATAAACACCTATGTGGTCATTTGAATTGTGAACATCTCTGAAATTTTATTTGAACTTTATCGATTGGTGTGCTGAAATTTCTGTGCTGAAAATTGCACCGTGCTGAAAACTGTACTGTATTGGATTTTATTGCAGATTGGTGTGCTTCTCTGTACTGTGCGCTAGAAAGCACAGAATTTTTTTTGCGCCAACTTCCATCAGAACAGCACTAGTCAGCTTGGTCTGGACGCTTTATCTGAACCTGGGTTGGAGCAATTTATTGGTCTGAACGCTACTCTTATTTGAACCAAGGGTGGAGTAGTTTTTGAACCTGGTCTGGACGTTTTTTTTTGAACCTAGGTTGGAACAGCCTATGTGCCAGTTTTCGAACGCTCCTCTTATTTGTACAGTTAACCGCGTTAAATGGTCGAAGGTTATAATGTGCTGAAGGGATAAAATGGCATTTTGTCTATTGAACAATGATTGAAAATGGCGTAGCGGCGAAACCCATTTTTATGATGGCATTTGGGCGAAACCCGTATTTGATAATGGCGAATGGGCAAATAACTCCACTATCATGCATAGCAGCAATTATCTTACTCCTTAGAGCAGAATTATTAGCAATCCAGATTTGATTCCCTTTCTTAATCAAACCTTGGTTCAAAGAAAAACCTTGTTCATTTGGACTATGGACACTTAATTGAGCCAACATATCCTGGGCTGCCTGATCCGTGACATAGGAATTGATAACTTCTTGAATCCAAACTGATGTCACTTCTGAAACAGACTGCAGAGCCATCACATGACCCACTCTGGACAAAGCATCAGCAGCTAAATTCTCTTTGCCTTTTCTATACACAATTCTGAATTGCAGCCCCATAAGCTTTGCCATACCTTTCTTCTGCAAATATGAATGCAACACTTGATCCTCCAAAAAAACTCAAAGCTCTATGATCTGTTCTTATCACAAATTCTGCATGTTGCAGATATTGCCTCCACTTCTCCACTGCTAAGATCAGAGCTAAAAATTCCTTTTCATAGATGGACAACAACTGATTCTTTGTGCTCAAAGCTTTACTGAGATAAGCAATAGGTCTATGTTTCTGCAGTAACACAACCCCTATTCCCTTCTCACATGCATCAGTCTCAACTTCAAATGTTTCCTCAAAATTTGGTAGGGCCAAAACAGGAGTAGTAGTCATGGCCTTCTTAAGAATCTGAAAAGCCTGTTCTGCTTCAGAATTCCACTGAAAATTCTTGGTCTGCAATAAGTTGGTAAGTGGCTTAGCAATCATCCCATAATTATTCACAAATCTCCTATAATAGCCAGTCAAACCAAGAAATCCTCTCAAATCTGTTACAAAAGCAGGAGTAGGCCATCTCAGCATAGCATCAGTTTTGGAGGGATCAGTTGCCACCCCTTGCTGAGATATCACATGCCCCAAATAAAGCAATTCAGTTTTGCCAAAAGCACATTTGGTCTTCTTCAGAAAAAACTGGTGTTCCCTCATCTTCCCAAAAACCAGCTGAATATGAGATAGATGTTCAGACCAAGTAGAACTGTATATCAGTATATCATCCAGAAAAACCATAACAAACTTTCTAAGAAATGGAGCTAGAATAGAGTTCATATCACATTGAAATGTAGCAGGGGCATTAGTGAGCCCAAAAGGCATAACTCTTAACTAATAATGTCCCAAATGTGTCTTAAAAGCTGTCTTAAACTCTTCACCCTCTCCCATTCTTATCTGATGGTACCCAGCTGTGAGGTCTAGACTGGTAAAGTAACGAGTTCCTGCTAATTCCTCCAAAATTTCTTCTACCAATGGCATGGGAAATCTGTTTTTATGGTCAAGTCATTTAACTTCCTATAGTCCACACAAAATCTCCATGAACCATCCTTTTTTGACTAGTAAAACAGGTGAAGCAAAAGGACCGACACTAGGAGTAATAAATCCATCCTCTAAATGCAGCCACATGTTTCTCAATCTCATTCTTATGCAATGGGGAATACCTGTAGGGTTTAGAGTTGACTGGAACAGCTCCAAGAACCAGTGATATGTGATGATCATAAACCCTAACAGGAGGAAGTTGAGTAGGTGTAGCAAATATATCACTGAACTCCTCAACTAGAAGTTGGATATCAGAATGTTGAGAACCTTCCTTGTTAGCAGCAACCGATTCCAATAGCATAAAGGCCCACACATCATTGCCCTTAATCCATTTCTGTACCTGCAACACAGATATCCCAGGCACAGAAGTAACTTCTTGCACTTCATCACCAATCAAATTCACCTAAACTCCATCCACAAACTGCAACTTCTTATGCTCCCAGTCACACTCCATTGGGTTGTGCTGCTTAAGCCAATCAAACCCTATAATAGCATCAAAAGCTCCCAAAGGTAACACCCTCATATATGTATGATAGAAATGTCCATTAGACCACCATTCCAGATTTTGAACCAAAGTAGCACTCATCAGCTTCTCCCCACTAGCAACCTTCACCTGCACAGGCTGGCAAGGCACCACAGTCAGACCCAACTGCTTCACCATGTGCTCACTGATAAAGCTAGTAGAACTCCGAGAATCTATGAGCATAACCATCACTTGTTTGTTGACTATGGATCTGACACTCATACTATCATTGTTGTCTCTGCCAGATAAGACATGGATTGACAAACGACAACACTCCTCCTCTTGTTCCAACTGCAATAGCACCTCATCAGTTAATTCCATTTGGAAATCTTCAGTAGTCAGTGCATTCAACTGACCCTGATTTCTTTTAGCACACTTTGCTATATGCCCGGGTTCAAATCTTTCTCCACAAGCATAACACAACCCATTAAGTCTACAAAAATCTCTGATCTGCCTTTCTCGACTCAAGTCCACAGGCTTCTAAACACCCTTCTCCTCCATCCTGACTTGATAAGGTTGTTGCCTCACCGTACCAACAGACTTGATACTTCTAGTTTTACTGCGGTCCAACACCTCTTGCTGCATGCAGGCCAACAGAATAGCCCGATTCATGGTGGTAGGTACTTGAACTTGAACCACATTTTGTATCTCAAACTTGAGTCCCCGCACAAACTGAGTAACAAAAAATGGTTCACCCATCCTTGGATTATGAACTACTACTCCATACTTGGCTCGCTCAAATTCATCCACATAAGTTTCCAAACTATCAGTCTGACGCAGAGCCAACAACTTCCTCAAGGCTTTTGGATAGGCATCAACACCAAATTGTTCAGTCACAGCTGCAACAAACTCCTGCCAATTCCCAATTCCATGACTAAGCTTATGACATCTCCACCACTGGGCACATTCTGTTCCAAATTCATGGTTGCTGCTGACACCCAGATTGACTCGGGAACACGATAGATAGTGAAATAATCCAAACACTGATCAATCCAAACAACTGGATCTCCACTGCCAAACTTGGGAAAAGGAAGTTTAGGCCGTACCTCTTTGTTAGCATCAAATTGGTGTCGCCCTTATCTGTTCCCCTTTCCTTGCTCCCCCTTCACCTGTCTGTTTTGTTGAGGAAATCGATTCTGATTACGGTTAGGGAGTTCTTCTTCCGATCCTCCTGATGCATCTCCCAGTTCCCTTCCCATCTGCTCTAGACGCAGTTGCGACATCTCCTTGTCTGTCTCCTCCACCTTGGCGTACAACTCGTTCCTCTCCATTGCCGCCTGCTCTGCTACTGCGGCCGCCAACTCGGATTGCGTCATCAGCTGGTGCTGCGCCCGCTCCACTTTCTTGACCCGCCCGGTCAAGTCTTCCAGCGCCTCGAACACATGATTCCAATTCTCCTGGTTCGTACGCTGTTGCTCCTCCATGGCTTCCAACACGAATCGCGACTGCACAGATGGTCTCGCCGAGGGCGCCGTCGCGTCCTTCCGAACTCCACCGCAAGACACCAAGCTCTGATACCACTTGTCACAGTCCCCTTGGCCGTGGCGTCTCCACCCCGACGTGAGCACTCGCACCCAGGAAGAAGATCCAGATATGTAGTTATGATTTCTGTTATTCTTCTCATCTCTTTCTTCGTTCATAAGTATGAGTACTTATAGCTATTACAATCTGGCCTTAATCCTTCCAAGATTACACGGCCCAATACCGACCTGACATTTCAAAAGATAATTGCTATACTAAGTAGCAGTAGAGGTTCTCATAGTGGCGGACGTGCGCAAGGCTGACTTCGTGCCCATGCCCGTGGTGGACTCCTCCCTCGTCGAGATCCGGATGAAGGAGGTCCGGCCGCCGGGGATCAGCCTTGACGAGTGGTTCGAGTTCACGCACGTGTGCTTCGGGAAGCACCAGCTGCAGCAGCGTAAGAAGAAGAAAAAGAGAAGAGCCTAGGCACCATCTTCATGCAGAAAGAGATGGTCATGGAGCTCCTCAGGCTGTCTCGCACAGATGAGGAACGCATCGTCAATGCCAGTAGCAGCGGCTGCGGTGCGCGTCATGACGAATGCGATGTTGCCGATGATCACGAGAATCCATGCGATGGAGACGGTGGTTTATTTCAGCAAGGAAGAGTTCGTCGCGTTCATGGAGAGAATAGCTGGAACATTGCAGTTGGCCAAGCTCCACAACAAAAGGCCATCCATGCTGTCCAACGATGACCTGATGAGGTTGCTCAGCTTGTTCATCAAGCGGCGGGTACGATTCCATTAAAGCACAACCCCTCTCTTGTTCATTGTACTGGATAGTCTCAAAAATGTTTGTAGGCTGCCGAACTACCATGCCACATCTGACGCATGCATGGCTGGTCGATAAATTACTGTTGCATTCTGAATTATACTACCTTTTTACTTAAAATAAAATTCGTTTTACCTTTTTAGTTGATTCATACAATAATTAATGTATTTGTATTACATATGTGACTAGATTTATTGTCATTTATTTAAACATGGACATAGAAATTAAGAGCTAAAACGACTAATATATTAGGACGAGAGAGTATATATTTTAGATCACTTGACAAGAACTAAACTTCAGCTGAGATTCCAGCAAAAGAGCGTAATGTTGAGTCATGAGCCAAGAATTACGAAACAAGATAGGCGAGAAAGAGTGACAAACAAGGGAGACGAGAAAGAGCCCACTGGCCGGCCGCCACGACCCTAGTTGTCCAGGAGACAGACGAGGCTGGCTGGCCGATCTATTTATCCGGCTTACCAGCCGGCTAACATCGTATGACGGTTTTGTGATTTGAATTTGGAAGATTTTATAAATTTTAAAAAAAATGACGCTATTTTTTATAAATACTATGGATTATTTAATGTCTTTATGGTGAAACCAAATTTTAAAATACACAACCGAACCCAAACTAAAAATCAAAGAAGTTTCAGAAAATTAAAAAAAGAAAAACATGCTTGGTGGGTCGGTAAATCGCCTTGATGAGTTCCCTAGCCGAGGCTGGAGCCCAATTAATCAGTCTAGGGTATAGGTGTATATTCGGGCCGCCCGGCCCAAGCCCGAAAAAGCTCGTATTGTATGAATTTCGGGCCGGGCCGGCCCGTTTGAATTTTGGGTCGTGACGGGCCGGCCCATGGGCCTAGCCCACGGCCCGCCCGTAATTGCTTAAACGTGCCGGGCTCATTTCAGGTGGCCCGAAATTCAATTTTTGGCCCGAAATTCAATTTTTGTCCCGAAATTCAGTTTTTGGCCCAAAATTCACATTAGAGCCCTAAATTCAAAAAAATAATAAAAGAAATAAAAGATAAGACAAATAAATTTAAACAAAATCAAACTTAATATTTGTATTAAAGTTACCACAGCTACGCAATGACTACCTCGTTTATAAATCGTTTTGTTAGAAGAAAAAAGAGTATAATCAACTCTATACAAAGTTTGTAAGTTTAATTTATTATCTAATGTTCATAACAAAAGCAAAATTACATCACACACTCTAATTCAAAGCTACAAAAAATATCTAACTAGCATTATCTCTAGCTTTGTGTTCTTTATCAAGTATATGAAAGTGTGGAATAAAGTGTGGTTTTAATAAATATATGGGCCTTTTCGTGCCTCTATATGGGCCATTTTGTGCCTGTCTTAAACGGGCCGTGCTCGTGCCCGCCCATGGGCCGTGACCTCGGCACAAACCCGGCCCGATATAACGGGCCGTGCCAGCCCGACACTAAATTATTTCGGACCGTGTCGTGCCTGGGTCGTGCTTTTTTTCGTGCTTCGGGCCGGCCCATCAGGCCCAGCCCAAATGTACACCTATAGTCGGGTGCTGATAAGCCGACAACCGAGTAGGAGCTAGGGTTATGCCTTTTTCACTTGAAATATTTTTAAATTACCATTGTTACTTATAATAATAGTTCATATTACTGCTACTTTTAGTATGTCAGATGGGATCGAGCCGGTTTGAGAATACGGGGACAACATATATCCCTATACTATCAAGCACATTATTACAGATAGGGATGAAAACGGTCGGTAAACACTAAAACCATTACCGTTTTCATGTTTTTTATCGGAAACAAAATCGAAAACGGTAACTCCGGAAACGAAAACGATATCGGTATTTCGAAAATATCGGAAACGAAAGTTTGGTGCGGAAAATACACCGGTAATGGTCGGAATCTAAAATATGATCGATAAACATATCAAACTTCACAATACAACAAAGTTGACAAAAGATCACAAAGACCACAAGTTCACAATTCATGATATAACAAGTTCACAAGGATCACAAATTTATAATATAAAAAGTTTACAAAGATCACAAGTTCACAATATAACAAGTTCACATTATAGCAAGTTCATAAAGATCACAAGTTCACTGACTCAAAGTTCACAATTCACAATATCCACTCGATCTAGCTGACATGACATGCTTACTTATGAAATATTTTTCCTCACATAAAGAGTTTTTCACAACCTCACAGGAAATCTTAAAACCTAGTGTGTGAAAAAGACCAAATCGTTAATCCCAACTGCCTTCCAACACCATCTATCCCAAAAAAATCTTAAGGCGTCCAAAAAATATAAAAATAAGTAATCCTTATCTAGAGACGTACAAGCGATGCAAAAAATCACATGCTGGAAAATTCCGAAAAATTCCGAGACACAATTCCGGAAAATTCCGAGACACAATTCCGGAAAATTCCGAGACACAAATCCGGTAATTTCCGACAAAAACCGGTAATCGAAGGAAACGGTCGGTAAAACACCACGCCGATTCCGATACCGATTCCGATAGAAAATTCCGAAAACCGATTCTGTTTTCGAAAAATACCGTTACCGGTGAATCCGATCGAAAATTTTCGAAATCGGTTTCCGGAATACCGAAAAATTCCGAACCCGTTTTCATTCCTAATTACAGATAAGAATAAAACTTTGTATAAATTATTTTATACATTGTTTGCTCACTACAACAGAAAAAGGTGAAAAATTATCTACAATCGCATTCAGATCTTATATCTATCATTTGAGAAAATATATAATAAATTTAAGGTTTATCTTTTATGAAACTTTACAAGCTCAATGTTAAAAACAAGAATATGAATTTATATAGTAAATTTTATATCTTATTTATTCATAATCAAAGAAAAATACCAAAAAGTTGTTATCTGAATAAGTATCCATTTTGATCCCTAGCCAAATGTTTCTATTTGAACTTATGATAACATTTGGATCATTTTTTATTCAATTATTGTAATCTAAATGTGCTTTTATTACCAAAACAAGAGGTCTGATTTGACCACATCTGCTATCAGTTTATCGGTTCTAGAACCGATTAATCAGTCATATCGGTCGATTAATCGATATCAAACCGAGCGGATTCAAAAAATGGCTTAGACCATATAATTAATCTATTTTAGATTTTGTCCGGGGAACTATATAATTAATCTATTTTAGATTTGTCCTCAATTAAAGTTGTGTTTTTGTTATATTGTACTGCTGGTCTGCTGCCAATGTAATTTTGCATAATAAGTCGGCTGGTGTCAGAGACTTTTAATTTAGAAAAAATAAAATGTCTTATAATTTACGATTTGATACAAAGACTGATTTTCAGCATTCTATGAAACCTTGTCAATTTTGAGGTGTCACTAGGGGAGGGAATGGGCGGGGTGGAGGTTAGAATCGATTATTGATGTCGAATGTCGGATTTGCAAGGAAACCAATGGTGGCAAACTAACTCAACCATGGCGATGATCGATGTGCACGACAAACTAGCTCTGTGATTTGTCATTTGGGCCTCATGTAATGATGCGACCTGTCTTGTTTTATAACCATTCCACTTACACGTCTGCCTATTTGATAGGGAATCGGTGCAAAGCTGAAGTTTCTCTATCCTTGGTAAATTCGAGACAAACACTGAAAACCTGAAATGCAGAAAACATACTCCCTTACAAGTATTTATGTTTTTTTTTCGCAGCTGCTCTGATCTATGCCTATCAAACAGTAGATGGGTGGATAGATTGATGTCAAGTCATAACATCAAGAAGCATAACATTGCTTTGATAATGTTAGGGGAAACACAAACTGTTCTAACATGCATCTGAAAAAGGTTGAAAACAAAGGTTCAGACAGAAAGCAAGCTTTCAAAACTTCAGAATGCTTTCGTATCGGGTTGCATGCTTCCTCAATATGAAGGCACATGATTATGAACAGCATCACCAAACTATCCCAGACCATTTGCAAGAATTATGAAGGCAGGTCAGTAGCAACTATCACTACTTCAGTTCACATCCAAACTATCCCACTAGAACATTCTAGAGGCACTTGAAATTGTTTAAATCGAGAGTCAACAGTTGACCAACGAGTTAGCTTCAATTCGGTCCAATTTAAGGGTAGAAGCATAAGTCACTCTCTGAGAGCAAAATTCCCGTCCTTTTCAAGGACTTATATATCACAGCTCCAATTTTTCTTGAGTTAACACACACCAAATTATACAATTTTACACGCTAAGATGCTAACCCCATGCAGATAGAACCTAGCCATAGAATATATAATAATAAGAGAAAGAAGAAAGAAAAAGGGCTTGAAAGAGTGATAACAAAGTTCAGTCCTATACCCACGACCACAAACTCCTTATCCTCATCCATTCCTAGCTGACGAGTGACGACCTCACCTCACCTCACTTCACCCCGAAGACGGCGAGGAAGGGAATGCGTCCTTGACGGCGGAGGCGGCGGTGAGGTAGTTAAGCGTGTTGCGCAGGGTGTCCCGCTCCCTGCGCAGCCTGGCGGCGGTGTCCTCGAGCTCGAGGAGCGCCTGCTGCTCGCGGGGCGCGCCCTCGAAGGTGTTGCCGACGTAGAAGGAGAAGGGGGTGGGGAACAGGCCCCTGCGCAGGTCCCCGACCTCCTTCTCAGGCTTGCCGTTGAGGCGGTTGGCGATGCGTATGACGTCCCGCATTAGGGCCTCGACGTCGGCAGCGAGCGCCTCGGCGTCCTCCCCGGGCGCCGGGGGCTCTGCGGGCGGGCGGTCCTCGAGCCACTGCACGGCGGCGACGAGGTAGGGCTTGGTGCGCACGATGCGGGCGACGCGGAACCGCTGCTGGCCCTTGCAGATGAGGAAGAACCGGTCGTCGGCGAGGCGCTCGTGTTTGACGACCTCCCCGACGCAGCCCACCTCCGCGGCGGACCCCGAGTTGCCGACGAAGACGATCCCGAAGCGGAGGTCGGTCTGCAGCACCGTGTGCATCATGATGCGGTAGCGATACTCGAAGATGTGCAGCGCGTGCGTGGCGTCCGGGAAGAGCACGAGCGGGAGAGGGAACAGCGGGAGCTCCACCAGCCCGTCGTCGGACTCAGGGGGAGATGGCTCCGGCGATGATGGTCCGGGCCCGGACGCCCCCGCCGCCGTGGCGAGGCGGCCGCGGCCCCGGCCCCGGGACGCTGAGACATGGAGGTGGCGTGGTGCTCGGCAGAATGCGCGAGAGGAGGAGGCGGCGGCGGCGAGCGCGGGGTGAGGAGAGTGGAGGATTTGGGGGAGGAGAGCCATTGGGACGGGATCTTTTTCCCCGCTTCCCCGGCGGCGGCCTAGGCAGGGGGAACAAATTGTTTGTGTGGCTTTCGGGGTGCTTTTCTTTGCCAACCAGGCAACCAGGGCCAGCAGAAACACTCTGAATACGTGGGGCCCGCAAGGCCAGACGGTTTACGTGGGGTTTATCCACATCCACCTGTTGCATGCGCGTTGGGATGTGCGTGGCAGGGCTTCCTTCCGTGGCGAAATTGGCCGTGGCAGGAGGTGGACAGCACGGCATTTGGGCTAACTTCGAACCTCTGGTTTATGAGCAGGTTGTGTTGGGCTGGCCTGATGGTCTGTTTGGTTCTCTGTATAAAACGTCACAACTTACCCTAATTTTTCTGTTAAAAATTTTCAATTCAAACGATAAAGCTTAGATAAATTATGACGTTTATAGGAAACTAAACAAGACGCCTGCAGCTGACTCTAAACATTGACGGAGGACAAAGAAAAAAATCTAAGTAATAAAAAAATAAAGCTAATAAATTGAGTAAGCGAAACATAAAATTAAAAATTTAGAAGGTGTTTGGTTTCTATTTTCTAGGGACTAATTTTTAGTCTCTAAATTGCTAAGGCCCTATTTGGTTTGAGGAAGTAAAGATTAGTCCCTATATTTTAGTCTTATTTAGTCTCTAAACTAACAAACGATGAGACTAAAACATGACTAAAGCATTTTAATATCTAATCCCTCGAGTGGTAACTAAGAGGGACTAAATAATATTAATTCTACTTTTGTCCCTTTTTTATTTTAGTTACACTAATGGCGGGATAACGCTAAGTTGTATTTTGATCTTCTTACGATTCATTTAATGTGTTCTAAATGCTTTTAGTCCCTAAAACCAAACATGGTAAGTGAAAGGGAAATGTGCCCTTGGGCCATTTCTAAAGTATTTTAGTGATTGAGTGCCAACACAAGTGCTTAAATGTGAATCTATGCCCATGGATGAACAAAGTGCAAATCAAGAGCAAAGGTATGTTTCTAAGTCTTAGTACATTGGTTTTGTGTACTAATATACTTGTCTAAGTATCAGAAACAGAAAGAAGAAGAAAAGAGAAGAGTTGGCTGTGTACAGCCAAGAGGCTGTTTCGGTCTGGGCACCGGACTGTCCGGTGGTGCACCGGACAGTGTCCGGTGCGCCAGGCTGCCTCGAGCGAAGTGGCCGCTCTCGGGAATTTGCCGACGGCGTACGGCTAAAATTCACCGGACTGTCCGGTGTGCACCGGACTGTCCGGTGAGCCAACGGTCGGCCGGGCCAACGGTCGGCCGCGCGATCTGCGCGGGACACGTGGCCAAGCCAACGGCTAGAAGGGGGCACCGGACTGTCCGGTGTGCACCGGACATGTCCGGTGCGCCAACGGCTCCCGCATCTGCAACGGTCGGCTTCGCTATTTAAGGAAGGAAATCGGGCACCGGACACTGTCCGGTGTGCACCGGACTGTCCGGTGCACCCGACGACAGAAGGCAAGGATGGCCTTCCAGATTTGTTCTCAACGGCTCCTAGCTGCCTTGGGGCTATAAAAGGGACCCCTAGGCGCATGGAGGAGAACACCAAGCAACCTCAGAGCATTCTTGATCATCCACACTCAGTCTTTGCGCATTCGTTTGTCATTTTCAGTGATTCGAGCTCCGTTCTAGTGAGAACTTTGAGATAGTCTTTTGAGCTCGATTCTTGGCCGTGTGTGTGCGCATTTCGCTGTGGATTTGTGTGTGTTGCTTCCCTCCCTTACTCCGTACTTCTTTGTGAAATTCAATTGTAAGGGCGAGAGACTCCAAGTTGTGGAGATTCCTCGCAAACGGGAAAAGATCAAAGTAAAGAAGAACACTGTGGTATTCAAGTTGATCATTGGATCACTTGAGAGGAGTTGAGTGCAACTCTCGTCCGTTGGGACGCCACAACGTGGAGTAGGCAAGCGTTGGTCTTGGCCGAACCACGGGATAAACCACTGTGTCATCTCTGTGTTTGATCTCTTGTGGTATTGTGTTTTGTTAAGACTCCTCTCTAGCCACTTGGCGATTATTGTGCTAACACTTAACAAGTTTTTGTGGATATAAGTTTAAGTTTCACAGGATCACCTATTCACCTCCCCTCTAGGTGCTCTCAATTGGTATCAGAGCCGTTCTCTTCAAGAAGGGACTAATCGCCCGAAGAGATGGATCCTAAGGGGAAGGGAATCGTGATCAACGACAAGGAGAAGGAGTCCTTCGTCAACGAGCTGAAGGATGACAAGCCTACTGACTCGGGCTCGGGCCACAAGCGCAAAGATGGGAAGAAGAAGAAGACAAGGCGCATCAAGGAGATCGTCTACTACGACGATAGCGATGAATCTACTTCTTCCCAAAAGGACGACGACAACGACTACAGGAAGACGGTCAATTCGAACTTTTCATTTGATTATTCTCGTATTCCACATAGTTCGAATTCACATTTGCTTTCCATTCCTCTTGGCAAACCTCCACACTTCGATGGGGAGGACTACGGATTTTGGAGTCACAAAATGCGTAGTCACTTATTCTCTCTCCATCCAAGCATATGGGAGATTGTAGAGAATGGAATGAAATTTGATAGCTCGGATAGCCCTATGCTTATAAATGAACAAATCCATAGAAATGCACAAGCTACTACTGTTCTATTAGCATCTTTGTGCAGGGAAGAGTACAATAAAGTGAGCGGCTTGGACAATGCCAAGCAGATATGGGACACCCTCAAGATCTCTCACGAAGGGAACGACATCACCATGCTCACTAAAATGGAGTTGGTGGAGGGCGAGCTTGGAAGATTTGCGATGATAAGGGGCGAGGAGCCAACCCAAACATACAACCGGCTCAAGACCCTTATCAACAAAATAAGGAGCTATGGAAGCACGCGATGGACGGACCATGACGTCGTCCGACTACTACTAAGGTCCTTTACCATTCTTGATCCTCATTTGGTGAATAATATTTGTGAGAATCCCAGGTACACCAAAATGTCGCCCGAAGAAATCCTTGGAAAATTCGTAAGCGGGCGAATGATGATCAAGGAGGCAAGATACGTGGACGACGCGTTGAACGGTCCAATTCATGAGCCTCAACCCATTGTTCTCAAGGCAACAAGGAGCAAGGAGGTGTTACCTAGCAAGGTGGCGCAAGTTGAGGCGGCAGGGCTCAATGATGAGGAGATGGCCCTCATCATCAAGCGCTTCAAGACGACGCTTAAGGGTCACAAGGGACAGCCAAGCAAGACCAAAGCCAAGGGGAAGCGCTCATGCTTCAAATGCGGTAAGATTGGTCATTTTATTGCTAACTGTCCCGATAATGAAAGTGACCAGGAACACGGGAGCAAGAGGGAAAAGAAGAAAAATTACAAGAAGGCCAAGGGCGAGGCACATCTAGGAAAGGAGTGGGACTCGGATTGCTCCTCCTCCGACTCTGACAATGAAGGACTCGCCGCCACCGCCTTCAACAAGTCATCCCTCTTCCCAAACGAGCGTCACACATGCCTCATGGCAAAGGAGAAGAAGGTATGTACTCGAGACAGTAATACTTATGATTCTTCTAGTGATGATGAGTCTAGCGATGAGGAAATAGATTACTCTAGCTTGTTCAAGGGATTGGATAGAAATAAAATTGATAAAATCAATGAATTGATTGATGCCTTGAATGAGAAGGATAGACTCTTAGAGAAACAAGAGGATTTATTGTATGAAGAACATGATAAATTTGTAGAAGCACAAAGATCTCATGCTCTAGAAGTTAAAAGAAATGAAATGCTTTCTTGTGAATTATCTTCTTGCCATGAGACAATTTCTAAATTAAGGAGCATTAATGATGATTTGAATGCTAAGTTAGAGATTGCTAGTAAATCTATCTCTTGTGTAGAAAATGTTGTAACGTGCACTAGGTGTAAAGATATTAACATTGATGCTTATAGTGAACACCTAGCTTGCATTTCTAAATTAAATGAAGAGGTAGCTAGTCTTAATGCCCAACTTGACACTAGCAAAAGTGATTTTGATAAGCTAAAATTTGCAAGGGATGCCTACACGATTGGTAGACACCCCTCAATTAAGGATGGACTTGGCTTCAAGAGAGAAGCCAAGAACTTAACAAGCCATAAGGCTCCCATTCCCGCCAAGGAGAAAGGGAAGGCCCCTATGGCTCGTAGTGTGCAAAAGAACCATGCGTTTATATATCATGATAAGAGACAAACTAGAAATGCTAATAGAAGTTACAATGCTTATGATGATTTCGATTCTCATGACATATTTGCTTCTAGTTCTTTCTATGTGCATAATAGAAATGTTGGTAGGAGAAATACTGTTCACAATATGCCTAGGAGAAATGTTGTTAATGTTCCTAGGAGAGTTAATGAACCTTCTACAATATATCATGCTTTGAATACTTCCTTTGCTATTTGTAGAAAGGATAGGAAAATAGTTGCTAGGAAGTTAGGGGCAAAATGCAAGGGAGACAAAACTTGCATTTGGGTCCCTAAGGAGATTTGCACTAACCTTGTAGGACCCAACATAAGTTGGGTACCTAAGACCCAAGCCTAAATTTGCCTTGCAGGTTTATGCATCCGGGGGTTCAAGCTGGATTATCGACAGCGGATGCACAAACCATATGACGGGGGAGAAGAAGATGTTCACCTCCTACGTCAAGAATAAGGATTCCCAAGATTCAATTATATTCGGTGATGGGAATCAAGGCAAGGTAAAAGGGTTAGGTAAAATTGCAATCTCAAATGAGCACTCTATCTCTAATGTGTTTTTAGTAGAGTCTCTTGGATATAATTTGCTATCTGTTAGTCAATTATGCAATATGGGATATAACTGTTTGTTTACAAATATAGATGTGTCTGTCTTTAGAAGATGTGATGGTTCACTAGCTTTCAAGGGTATTCTAGACGGCAAGCTTTACTTAGTTGATTTTGCAAAAGAAGAGGCCGGTCTAGATGCATGCTTAATGGCTAAGACTTGCATGGGCTGGCTGTGGCATCGCCGCTTAGCACATGTGGGGATGAAGAACCTCCACAAGCTTCTAAAGGGAGAACACGTGATAGGTCTAACCAATGTTCATTTCGAAAAAGATAGACCTTGTGCAACTTGTCAAGCAGGGAAACAGGTGGGAGGCACTCATCACACCAAAAATGTGATGACAACATCAAGACCCCTGGAGCTGCTACATATGGACCTCTTCGGACCCGTCGCCTATCTGAGCATAGGAGGAAGTAAGTATGGTCTAGTTATCGTTGATGACTTTTCCCGCTTCACTTGGGTGTTCTTTTTGCAGGATAAGTCTGAAACCAAAGGGACCCTCAAGCGCTTCATCAGGAGAGCTCAAAATGAGTTTGAGCTCAAGGTGAAGAAGATAAGGAGCGACAACGGGTCCGAGTTCAAGAACCTTCAAGTGGAGGAGTTCCTTGAGGAGGAAGGAATCAAGCACGAGTTCTCCGCTCCCTACACACCACAGCAAAATGGTGTGGTAGAGAGGAAGAACAGGACGCTAATCGATATGGCGAGGACGATGCTTGGAGAATTCAAGACCCCCGAGTGTTTCTGGTCGGAAGCCGTGAACACGGCTTGCCACACCATCAACAGGATGAAGAAGATGTTCCGACGGCCGCTATACGAACCATGGCGATTGGAGAAGTGCGGCCACAGGAACAAGATGAACGAGATCAACCTTCTTCCTCAACAACGGTGCATCCCCCACCTCAAGATGATGAACAGGTTCATCAAAAGGAGGCGTGTGATCAAGGGGGAGCACAAGATGTTCACGTGATGGAGGAAGAAGCGCAACCGGCACCTCCAACCCAAGTTCGAGCGATGATTCAAAGGGATCATCCCGTCGACCAAATTCTGGGTGACATTAGCAAGGGAGTAACTACTCGATCTCGATTAGTTAATTTTTGTGAGCATTACTCCTTTGTCTCTTCTATTGAGCCTTTCAGGGTAGAGGAGGCCTTGCTAGATCCGGATTGGGTATTGGCCATGCAGGAGGAACTCAACAACTTTCAAGCGCAATGAAGTTTGGACACTAGTGCCTCGTCCTAAGCAAAATGTTGTGGGAACCAAGTGGGTGTTTCGCAACAAACAAGACGAGCACGGAGTGGTGACAAGGAACAAGGCTCGACTTGTGGCAAAAGGTTATGCCCAAGTCGTAGGTTTGGACTTTGAGGAGACTTTTGCTCCAGTGGCTAGGCTAGAGTCCATTCGTATCTTGCTAGCATATGCCGCTCACCATTCTTTCAGGTTGTACCAAATGGATGTGAAGAGCGCTTTCCTCAATGGGCCGATCAAGGAGGAGGTGTACGTGGAGCAACCCCCTGGCTTCGAGTATGAACGGTACCCCGACCACGTGTGTAAGCTCTCTAAGGCGCTCTATGGACTTAAGCAAGCCCCAAGAGCATGGTATGAATGCCTTAGAGACTTTTTAATTGCTAATACTTTCAAGGTTGGAAAAGCCGATCCAACTCTTTTCACTAAGACTTGCGATGGTGATCTCTTTGTGTGCCAAATTTATGTTGATGACATAATATTTGGTTCTACTAACCAAAAGTCTTGTGAAGAGTTTAGCAGGGTGATGACGCAAAAATTCGAGATGTCGATGATGGGCGAGTTGAACTACTTCCTTGGGTTCCAAGTGAAGCAACTCAATGACGGCACCTTCATCTCCCAAACGAAGTACACACAAGACTTGCTGAAGCGGTTTGGGATGAAGGAAGCCAAGCCCGCAAAGACTCCGATGGGGACCGACGGACACACCGACCTCAACAAAGGAGGTAAGTCTGTTGATCAAAAAGCATACCGGTCAATGATAGGGTCTTTACTTTATTTATGTGCTAGTAGACCGGATATTATGCTTAGCGTATGCATGTGTGCTAGATTTCAATCCGATCCTAAGGAGTGTCACTTAGTGGCAGTGAAGCGAATTCTTAGATATTTGGTTGCTACGCCTTGCTTCGGGCTCTGGTATCCAAAGGGGTCTACCTTTGACTTGGTTGGATACTCAGATTCCGACTATGCTGGATGTAAGGTCGATAGGAAGAGTACATCGGGGACGTGCCAATTCTTAGGAAGGTCCCTGGTGTCGTGGAACTCTAAGAAACAAACTTCCGTTGCCCTATCCACCGCTGAGGTCGAGTATGTTGCCGCAGGACAGTGTTGCGCGCAACTACTTTGGATGAGGCAAACCCTCCGGGACTTTGGCTACAATCTGAGCAAAGTCCCACTCCTATGTGACAATGAGAGTGCTATCCGCATGGCGGAAAATCCTGTTGAACACAGCCGCACAAAGCACATTGACATCCGACATCACTTTTTGAGAGACCACCAGCAAAAGGGAGATATCGAAGTGTTTCATTTTAGCACCGAGAACCAGCTAGCCGATATCTTTACCAAGCCTCTAGATGAGAAGACCTTTTGCAGGTTGCGTAGTGAGCTAAATGTCTTAGATTCGCAGAACTTGGATTGAATTGTAGCATACATGTGTTTATGCCTTTGATCATGTTCATTCTGCATTTTGTTGCTTATTGTGGTGCTCAAGTTGTACAAACACTCCCTGGACCTCACAAGTCCGTTGCAAAGTGATGCACATGTTTAGGGGGAGATATGTTACAACTTGACCCTTTGAAGACTAACCATGTGTTTGAGTTTGATGATTTAGTCTCGAAGATGGATTGAAAGGGAAAAAGGTGGACTTGGACCATGAAAGACTTCCACTGCACTCCGATAAGAGGGTAACTTATTCCAAGTTCATCTTTAGACTCTTATTGCCTATTTGCTCTTAATTGAAGATTTTGGTGAGGCAATGGGGTTAAAGGGCCAAGATTGATCCCGTTTTGGTGCTTGATGCCAAAGGGGGAGAAAATAAAGGCCAAAGCAATAGATGGATCAGCTACCACTTGAGAAACTTTGAAAATAGTAGAATAGAGCTTTTGGTTTGTCAAAAACTCTTGCATTGTCTCTTTTGTCAAAAGTTGGCCTCTTGTAGGGAGAAGTGTTGATTATGGGAAAAAGGGGGAGTTTTTGAAATTTTGATCAATCTCTTTTGGAATGACTCTCCTTATGCTTCAACATGTGTGGTTGACTTAGAGATAGAGATTTGAGTTTGATTTGCAAAAACAAACCAAGTGGTGGCAAAGGATGATCCATATATGCCAAATTGAATCAAAATAAATTTGAGTTTTTATTTTGAAGTGATATTGCACTTGTTCTAGTTGCTTTATGATTGTGTTGGCATAAATCACCAAAAAGGGGGAGATTGAAAGGGAAATGTGCCCTTGGGCCATTTCTAAAGTATTTTGGTGATTGAGTGCCAACACAAGTGCTTAAATGTGAATCTATGCCCATGGATGAACAAAGTGCAAATCAAGAGCAAAGGTATGTTTCTAAGTCTTAGTACATTGGTTTTGTGTACTAATATACTTGTCTAAGTATCAGAAACAGAAAGAAGAAGAAAAGAGAAGAGTTGGCTGTGTACAGCCAAGAGGCTGTTTCGGTCTGGGGCACCGGACTGTCCGGTGGTGCACCGGACAGTGTCCGGTGCGCCAGGCTGCCTCGAGCGAAGTGGCCGCTCTCGGGAATTTGCCGACGGCGTACGGCTAAAATTCACCGGACTGTCCGGTGTGCACCGGACTGTCCGGTGAGCCAACGGTCGGCCGGGCCAACGGTCGGCCGCGCGATCTGCGCGGGACACGTGGCCAAGCCAACGGCTAGAAGGGGGCACCGGACTGTCCGGTGTGCACCGGACATGTCCGGTGCGCCAACGGCTCCCGCATCTGCAACGGTCGGCTTCGCTATTTAAGGAAGGAAATCGGGCACCGGACACTGTCCGGTGTGCACCGGACTGTCCGGTGCACCCGACGACAGAAGGCAAGGATGGCCTTCCAGATTTGTTCTCAACGACTCCTAGCTGCCTTGGGGCTATAAAAGGGACCCCTAGGCGCATGGAGGAGAACACCAAGCAACCTCAGAGCATTCTTGATCATCCACACTCAGTCTTTGCGCATTCGTTTGTCATTTTCAGTGATTCGAGCTCCGTTCTAGTGAGAACTTTGAGATAGTCTTTTGAGCTCGATTCTTGGCCGTGTGTGTGCGCATTTCGCTGTGGATTTGTGTGTGTTGCTTCCCTCCCTTACTCCGTACTTCTTTGTGAAATTCAATTGTAAGGGCGAGAGACTCCAAGTTGTGGAGATTCCTCGCAAACGGGAAAAGATCAAAGTAAAGAAGAACACTGTGGTATTCAAGTTGATCATTGGATCACTTGAGAGGAGTTGAGTGCAACTCTCGTCCGTTGGGACACCACAACGTGGAGTAGGCAAGCGTTGGTCTTGGCCGAACCACGGGATAAACCACTGTGTCATCTCTATGTTTGATCTCTTGTGGTATTGTGTTTTGTTAAGACTCCTCTCTAGCCACTTGGCGATTATTGTGCTAACACTTAACAAGTTTTTGTGGATATAAGTTTAAGTTTCACAGGATCACCTATTCACCCCCCTCTAGGTGCTCTCAGTAAGGACTAAACTTTAGTTTTCTAACTAAACTTTAATCCATGTACTGAATGAACCAAACAGGCCCTAAACTAAGGGACTCAAATATAGATAATCCTTTGTTAGTCCTTGTGTTTGTCAATTTAGTGGCTAAAATAGAGATACTAAAAATTAGTCCCTAGAAACCAAACATCACTTTAGTCCATGTGTTGGCAATTTATGGACTAAAATTGAGGGACTAAAAATTAATCCCTATAAACCAAACAACCCTTTAGTCCGTGTGTTTGACAATTTAGAGACTAAAAGTGACTAAAATGGGGATTAAAATTTAGTACATAGAAACTAACACACGCTTAGAGTAACTAAAAAAGACAATCTGATGCTTCAAACATAATATAACTGAGTGCATCTCTATCTAAGTAAACAACATTGTATATATATAAACATTTTTATCAAAATATAGCGGTCATTGTACTGCATCATAATAGGTTCTTTGTTTTTTGACTATAACGATCTTTTTATTATATCTATTGTCCTATCGACGCACTCTCTACAATTGGAATAAGGAGAGCACAGAAATATTATGTGATTTATGTGTCGACCAAATTAGAGCTGGGAACTGCCTAAATGGTACAATGACAACCAGATGATACAATCTGGTAAAGGAAGAATTCTTTTCTAAATAGGACTCAGGCACGACACCAAACAATTTAAGAATAGATGGACTTAATGAAAGTCCTTGTAGTCTTTTTGGTTGTTCCTTAACAATCAAAGTGGGTTAGGAAGAAGGGTTGATGGTGTAGCTATAGCTTCAGATTCATTCCGCAAGATTCACACAGAGGTTAGTGCACCGGTGTCATAAAGCCCTTATAACTGATAGCTAAAAGGTGTGTTACCTTTTATTGCAGAAAAGAAAAGAGTGCCAAGAAGTTTCAACATGTGATTCCTGCATACATTGAACAATTAGCAGAAATGTTCCATGGAATTGTTGTTGATGGGTCTAGTTCCTGTATCCCTAGAGATGTACACAGACCATCACAAGAGGTGTACGAAGAACAAGAAGGAGAAGATGGATACGGGGAAGAATTTTTGAATTCTAGTACGCCTAGTAGCAGAGGAAAGAAGAGCATTACCAGCACAACACGTAGTACACCTAAAAAAGCAAAAGTCCTATGGTAAAGATGTTTAAAGGACTAATCAGTGAAATGCAGCTATCAAGGAATGTGAACGCTGATGTTTTTAACGAACTAAAATTATCCAGGATAACAAAAGTTTATAAGCCATTGATCAATTCAATTCTTGTCTAGACTTGGCAGTAGAATCTGGAGCCGACAAAGAGTTAGATGAGTACTTTGTGGCAACCAAACTATTCAAGGATGAGTACAACAAGACTATTTTCAATCGCTTTGATACTACAACACAAAGGATGAAATGGCTACAAAGGTTTTGCAAGGAATATTGTGGTTGAAGGTTATTATGTGGCTGTTAGAACTGTTTGTGAGAACTATTTTGGTTGAAGGTTACTCTGTGACAAACTATATGAGAACTATGTGTCATGTGTCTGTGTTGAACTCTATGTGAGAATTGTATCATGTGTCTGTGTGCCTATCATTTATCCAGTTTGCAACTAAGTTCCATTTTATTTTGTATTCCCTGATTTTGCAACTGTGTCATGTGTCAATGTGAGAACTGTGTCCTTTTATCTTCTTTTGCAACCCCTGCATATTCCTAAACAGTGATGCATATTCATGTACAATGTTGGAAATTGTGTCTATGTGAGAACTGATGTATATTTTGAAACTGTGTCTGTGTGAGAACTATGTCTCTATGCTGCAAATTTTTTGTTAATGTCCTGATCTCTGTTCATGTGATAATTATGAAGGTTGAGGCACCTGATGCTCTGGTACAAGCATTAATGCTACTAAGGTTGCGTAGTGAAAGGGAAATGGGCTTAAAACATTTCCTATAATCGATTTTGGAGTTTGATGTCCATCACAAACCACGTCGACTAACTAGTTTGCCTAGTTGTCAATTATCTCAGGTGCATAAGGTTCAACATAAATTAAGAAAGAAATTAAGTTGGGGACTCAACCAAGTTTGGAGCAAAGACTAGCAATGGTGCTGCCAGTAGCGCACCGGATACTGTCCGGTGCCTAGGCCGATGTGGCAGAACCTCCAAGTTATTGGGCCCACATGCACCTGTCCTTGTCCCAAAGACCTCAGACGGCCATGCATGTGCACCAGATAACTCAACAGGATCTGTCCGATTGCCCCAAGGACATCGGATAAACCACTTTCAACCAGAACCGCGGGATTAAGTAACACAAATCACACACACCAATATTGTTGCAGCGGAAATCTTACTACCAAATTTTACAGGTTACAAAAATTTTACATTAGTTTATCGGAGTGATTACAAAAGTATAAGTTTGAAATATATATGCTAGCTCAAGGGATCATCCTCAATAAGAAGTATAGAAGGGTTACTTAGACTTATAAGAAGGTCGAGCCCACCGGCACTTAACACCATCAACAACAGCACAAAGTTAGAACCTGAAAAACAACAGGGAATAAAACCCTGAGTATGGAATTACTCAGCAAGTCTTACCCGACTAAAGAAAAGACTCTCAAGGGTATGCTGGTTATATGGGAGTCAAGGTAAGGCTTTTCAATAATCAAAGACTCTGTTTTGCAGAAATGCTTACTAAAGTGGATCCTTAAAAATCCAATTTTATTTGTCAAGTTAAGTAGAGTTACCTGTAACTAGAGTTCTTTCTACCCTAGTTCAATCACTGGTCCTGCACTAGCCAATTTCTTAACAGAAACCCATCATCTTTAGTGGAATGCTACGTGTAAGTCAGTGGCCAAGTCTCCATAACCGCGGACGTACGGCGATCCGAATCGATTATACTCAGCTGAGGATCTCCAATCACACGACATATGTAGCACTTAACCCTTGCATATGTCAACCCGCCACCGGGGTTCTTAAGACCGGATCAGGTTCACGCAAACCGAGAGCACAGATACACCACCGTCCAGCCTCTTGCCACGGAGGGTACACGCTACTCTCGCCACCGCTCCACGCCCATTTCGTGTTATCTTATTCTGGCCTTAGTCTACCCGAGGCAAGACTTACCCATGACGAGGCATGTGACCAGTTAAAGGGTCCTCGGTCAGCAGGCCTACATCGACAAGGTCATTAATCGACTCAGACGGAGACACTACACCGAGACTCTCTTCTCGTGCAAGTCGCCCGCCCGGTCTCAGCTTAATCTTTTTAACCAAAAAACTTGGTACCTGGCAGAGGTACATCTTTTCCGATGTTGAATCCATTACGGCCATGATGGATTCACCATCAAGTTTTATTTTTGAAAACAACCCTCCCACTTTTGCCACAACATCTTTTGTAAAAACAAAACCTTTTGTTTTTCTAAAGCAAGGCTAAGCATCAAAAATCTTTTGTAAAACAGGTGATCAAGGAAGGTAATCAAATTCAAGGAAGGTAATGCAGGAATTGTTTTATCAATCAACTCCTATCACCTAATGCAGCAATCAAGTGAGAAAGATTTATAAAAACATCAAGGAAGGTGGCAAATGCACCGGGGCTTATCTGAGTAACACTAGGTTAGTGTTTGTTAGACGACCACTTGGCGAGTATCCTTTGGCTTGACACTCATTCAGATTATCCATCTTCCGGTTCATCCATCAGCTTCATCCTGCGAAGTAGTCCGCGCTTGGGGTCGACTTGGCTTGTCTTCCGCATCGCGCGATTATTTATCGTACCTCATGAGATGCATGATGCACATGTATGAGCACGAGTATAATATAGATAATCTACACTAAAAGGATGAAACACTTAAAACCAAACATTAAGCACCATGGATATCACAACAGGGCATCGACTACATCCATTGACATAATAACACTAGAATATCTATTTTTTATTCCTAGCTTTTTATTAACTCTTTAAACTGTGTATCTTAGTTACTTGATTTACCTATTTATCTAAATCGAACATCACAATATGCGTATACTAAATTAATAACAATTATCGCGACTAATAATTCTATTAATCTATTTATAGATCTAGCTAACAGGAAAACGAATCAACTTACCCTGACTAATTCGACGCGATAGTCGCAAGCATGACTACGGGTTCCGGTTGACGTCACCCAGAGGCCTTCTTTTCTTCGATAATCATTTGCTGAAGATCTTTTCCTCGACTAAATAATTTTGACGAATCGAACTTGAGTCGCGCAGGATGTCCGAGCTTTTTGTCGCGCACTTGGTGAACACCATGCTGATGGCTCCATCTTCACTCGACTCTTGGAATTTCTTGACGACACGTGGAACGACGACGACACAGGAGAGTGACGTATATAAAGCTGCACACGCGACGCGACGACGAATGACGCTAACCGGTGGAATCGATGACACGATTGGGAATTAAAGCCGAGCGAGCCGAGAGGGCGCGCTGGCGAACAGGAAACAGGACACGCGGTAAGACTGAGCATCTATAAGAAAAAACGCGATGACCAGGGAACTCAGCACAGGCGCGATGATTTGGCAGACAGGGAGAACATGACGACAAGGGACAAGGTTTGCAGATGCCGCGACGGGGCTGTCCACACACAAAGACGACGACGTGGGACGAGTAGCGCACACTCGTCGCAACAAATTGATGGTTGTTCAAGGCTTAATATTTCCTGGAGCAGAGGCAAGGGTGCTGGGAGTTTACAGCGGTGCTCCACGACGGCCATCACCGGCGTCGAGCAAGGGGCGATTTAGCGAGGTCGACGGCAAACAACGCGACGACGAGCTAGAATACCAGGGTGACCCGAGCGCCGTAGCCAAGCAGTGGGATGCAGCTGCGCGCAGAGGAGTAACAGAAGTAACAGAGGCCGAGCAGAGAAACACAGGGGACACGCGCGGGATGAAAGAATCGAGCCCGCGGCGCGCAGAGACTTCACGGCGCTCGGCGCGGCGAGGACGCACGCGCACGAGAAGGTGGAGCAGGGAGCGCTGGGCACAGGGAGCTTCTTTCACTAGAGCCGAGCGGCAGCGGGAGTTCCGGCCATGGGAGTTGAGGGAGATGAAGCTGGACGTCGCTGAAAAAGAGGTAGCGCCGGCTGAAGACAAGGGCGCGGCGCAGAGGAGCAGGGGAGCAGAGCTCCGGTCGAGCGCTCCATGGAGAGAAGCGCGCGCAGAGGTGAGCAGATGCTAGGGCGCGCGGTGTAAGGGAGCTTGAGCGCCGAGCTGGGGACGAAGGAACGCCGATGGATGAGAATCAGAGGAACTGCGCAGATAAATACTGACGGCTGAAAGATCTGAAGGGGAGAAGAGCGGCGGGGATAAGGATCGACGCTGGGATAGAAAGAATCAAGAAATCAGAGAAGAAAGTGAGAACGGCGGGAGAGAAGAGCACCGCACGTGGAAAAAAAATCTGAAGACCGTGCGCGCGGTGGAAGAGATAGGAACGGTGGGTATTTTTCCATTTTCCGGATTTTCTTTTCTCTCTCTTTTTCTTAACGGCAATTAAAGATATTTTGAATCACATTTTTTTAGCGCTGAATAAAGGATCAACGCACCACACAAATACACATATGACATGCTTCGGATTTAGCGAACCAATTTAATCGCTAATTACTTATATCCGAAGATTTGGATCTGGACGTGAAACAACAGACCGGATTAAACTGATTTCGGCACTGATAATTCGCAGTTCGTGGTTCGACCGAAATTAGTCGAAACCAGATCCGCTAATGTATACGCGATTTCGTCGTCAAAACAGCGTGCAGACGAATAATTTGAATCATATTCGCGCGCACGTTATCACTCAGACGACGCGTGATCCTAATTAATTCGTCCCGAATATTTTAGTCGTCGAGTTCTGATTAATTTGTTCGGGAAAAAAATCATCTCAGCGGGTCGGGCTTCCGAATTCGTGTTCACGCGAGCGATGAATTTTAATTACTCACTGAACGCACCGATTTTCAGAACACGACGTTCCGAACATCACGAAAATTCAGGAAGAGCCCGGACGAATAAAAATGATGTCGCACTCACGACAGATGGAACAGATACGATATAAAAATCGTGATAGCGAAAACGATTAAATTTTAGTATCTGTTTCATTCACTGATATAACGTGCTTAATTCCATACTCGTTGTCGAGCAGAATATAAACACCTGGGGTGTTACAGCCCTCCCCCTTTAAAAGAATCTCGTCCCGAGATTCGGAGCGAAAGACTTCTAAGGGTAGAGAAGCATGTAACCCACATCCATATCAGCGGTAATCATAAGACAGTTCTGAGCGAAGGCAAGTGCCTCAGGATGTGGTTTCTCTAGTGGACATAACATGTATCGCCTTAGGCTAATTTAGAAATGCCCACCAATAGACAATGTCTGCCAGAGAGACACATAAGGTTCCATGTGTGCAGTTTGCTTTTTCTGATGACACTGTACTATCTGAGTCTATTGGGCGAGCGGCAAATACGCGATCTTACCCAAACAGAATCAGATACAACCTCTTGGGTAAAACACACAGAAAGAGGTTTACCAACAAGGGGTCACAGTAAGTTCATAGCACACGAGACGGGTGTGAATGTCGAATGCATCACAGTTAACTCGTGTTGGCCAGAGAATCCAAGTCCAAAACAATGATAGAGACTCAAGAAAATATCAATGAAGAGATCCGTTGACGTTGACTTCGCAACCAATCCATTTTATCAAGCACTAGGCATGGCTTGACTTGATCACACATGCTGGGAAAACACACGTGAGGCGATCGAGGCATGACTAAAGCGATAATTAGGTGGTTATTAGTCGACTTAATCTCGATTCTTGAAAGTACTTCCTCAAGATGGGTTGAACCAAAGTGAGTTTAGATAACTCGATAAAACGATCTCTAAACTCAAACTTCGTTCACAATGCAGTTACAAGTTAGTAAAACCAACTTGTTGAACTACTTTTGACATTGAGCAAGTCCTCTCAGTACCATCGGTAAGCCAAGGGTTGAGAGTTCACTCATACTAACAGTTAATCATGCACTTGGGTAGAAATTCATTTGGTCATATGGTTCATCCGCTTCTTCATGCGAGACGCATTATCCACTTGGTTAGGGAATACATGGATTAAATAAGAGAGCGAATGAACAAACTCCTGCATCTCAACAGCAGGGAAAAATCAATCTTCATTTTGAGAGCTAATCAGTTGTCTCTCAATACTAAAAAGCTCCAAGGCTTCACCTTTACAAAAAGGATGTAAAGGGAACTTGTATGAGTAGTCACTACCAAGATCAAAAGAAATAAGGCCACACATAAAAGTGGTATGCTCCTTTTAATCCAACGGAGATGATAGATGTTGCTTGATAACTTGACAAACAACATAGAAATTGTTTCAAGGGAGGAGTCCACAGAAGATCACACATCAGTGTAGTTCCACAATGGATCATGACCAGAGACCTTGGTACCGGCATGCGCCAAGCAGCAAAATCCTGTGTGCGCATTCACAGGAGGCTCTCAGTTTCGCTGCGGTACCATAAGTCCTTAACCATGACACCATTACAAAACTGGCACTAATAATGAATCTCACGTGGTAAGAACAATTTGTGTAGAGATAACCTATTAATATAATCTCATAATGGATTATGACTACTAACTGTGATACTAGCGTGTACCGAGCAGCACAACCATGTGTATGCATCCACAGGAGGCCCTCGGTTTTGGCGCAGCATCATCAATTTTAGTCATAACGCCAATACTAGACATAACCAATAAGAAATCTCACACAACACAAATAGACTGGTCAAGGGTGATAATATACAAAGAGATACTCCACTTGTATGAATGGTTACAAGTAGAGATCAAATAGATCATGGCCCGATGAAACGAACAAGGTATGGCCATAACCTAAACTTGTTGATGAAAAGAGTACGACGGGAGACTGTTAATTCAGCCCAAGCATATTTCTATGCCCATCGTAGAGATTACAAGAGTCAAGGATTAAGTTGGTATGCCTTCGATAGGTATGAGAAAACCAAAGGCATCAAACTCAAGAAAATGGTCGGACATGTCTTTCCTAAATTAGGTTGGTAAAACAACACGACGATCCCTAAGAACAGGCAAACTGGAATAGAGACATCAGCTTGCGCCAACTGAATAAGGATATGGTTTAGGATGGGGACATGACTCGAGGTTCTTGGTTTAAGCCTAGGTACATTTTATGTTCAACAAAGAAATTATCTAAGCATTTATTTGTGTGAGTTTGGTCAGGGAGGGATAACGGAAAAATCAACCTTAGGTCATGGTTCACCAACTAAGAACATGGCCTAATTTTGGGTTTAGGCAAAACAAGTCACTAACCTTCTGTCGACACATCAAGCACTAGGGCAAAATACATATAACACCTAAACAGATTACCTAAAGAATGGAGGACATCTATTTCATCGAAGTTCATAATTCAGCATTACACCACATTATCTACAATCAATGGTTACTGGATTAAGGATGAGAGAAGCATTTTGGGTGTATAGGTGACAACATGATGCAACAATCAGGATGCATGCTCGTCTTATTCGTCCTCACTGATTTTGCCAACATAATGTGGCAGTAACGTTCTATATCGGTGGCATACTTACGACTCTCACGGTATTTTGCTAGTCGTCAACTACACATACGTTTTCGAGGTTAGTGTACCTGTAGAAAATCTATTGCAGCCCAATTCCCAATGATGCAAGTCACACATGGCAGTTTATCACAGTTTATACTCCATATATTTCTATATGGAGGCCAGCTCATCATTAAGCGCCGAGCCACGCATAGGCGTTGTTGCCAAACTTTAACCATAGGGCAACTCATTATGGTAACTCACCTTCTTACCTGAGCGTAGGTGCGTTGTTACAAGTACATCACACTTCTCAGTATTTCCCATGTTTGTATACCCATACACACACATGGGGTACTGAATTCCCAGAAAGTAAATACTCCACATCGCAGCTTTCATATATACATATATAGAACATGTATATAATCAGGCGCTACAATTAAGCACTTCCCTAGACCGACGGTTGTTCGGTCATGCTCTCACAACTCACCTTACCTGAGCGTCGATCCATTCAGAACTGAATGGCCTCAAAAATAACAATACACATGTATGCAATACCCCCGGTTGTGGGTTAGTGGTTTTGAACTAAGCCACCTGATAGTCCTTAACTTAGGGCTTAATAGAGGATGTCGCTAGCATTATAGTTTTTCAAAACTGTTTTCCAAACCAAGCAATGTATTTAGTTGAAAATAGGTTTTTTGAAACCAAAACTTTTGTTTTGAAAATACGTATGTGACCGTATATACTTAATCCTGCTCTGATACCAGCTATGGCAGAACCTCCAAGTTATTGGGCCCACATGCACCTGTCCTTGTCCCAAAGACCTCAGACGGCCATGCATGTGCACCAGATAACTCAACAGGATCTGTCCGATTGCCCCAAGGACATCGGATAAACCACTTTCAACCAGAACCGCGGGATTAAGTAACACAAATCACACACACCAATATTGTTGCAGCGGAAATCTTACTACCAAATTTTACAGGTTACAAAAATTTTACATTAGTTTATCGGAGTGATTACAAAAGTATAAATTTGAAATATATATGCTAGCTCAAGGGATCATCCTCAATAAGAAGTATAGAAGGGTTACTTAGACTTATAAGAAGGCCGAGCCCACCGGCACTTAACACCATCAACAACAGCACAAAGTTAGAACCTGAAAAACAACAGGGAATAAAACCCTGAGTATGGAATTACTCAGCAAGTCTTACCCGACTAAAGAAAAGACTCTCAAGGGTATGCTGGTTATATGGGAGTCAAGGTAAGGCTTTTCAATAATCAAAGACTCTGTTTTGCAGAAATGCTTACTAAAGTGGATCCTTAAAAATCCAATTTTATTTGTCAAGTTAAGTAGAGTTACCTGTAACTAGAGTTCTTTCTACCCTAGTTCAATCACTGGTCCTGCACTAGCCAATTTCTTAACAGAAACCCATCATCTTTAGTGGAATGCTACGTGTAAGTCAGTGGCCAAGTCTCCATAACCGCGGACGTACGGCGATCCGAATCGATTATACTCAGCTGAGGATCTCCAATCACACGACATATGTAGCACTTAACCCTTGCATATGTCAACCCGCCACCGGGGTTCTTAAGACCGGATCAGGTTCACGCAAACCGAGAGCACAGATACACCACCGTCCAGCCTCTTGCCACGGAGGGTACACGCTACTCTCGCCACCGCTCCACGCCCATTTCGTGTTATCTTATTCCGGCCTTAGTCTACCCGAGGCAAGGCTTACCCATGACGAGGCATGTGACCAGTTAAAGGGTCCTCGGTCAGCAGGCCTACATCGACAAGGTCCTTAATCGACTCAGACGGAGACACTACACCGAGACTCTCTTCTCGTGCAAGTCGCCTGCCCGGTCTCAGCTTAATCTTTTTAACCAAAAAACTTGGTACCTGGCAGAGGTACATCTTTTCCGATGTTGAATCCATCACGGCCATGATGGATTCACCATCAAGTTTTATTTTTGAAAACAACCCTCCCACTTTTGCCACAACATCTTTTGTAAAAACAAAACCTTTTGTTTTTCTAAAGCAAGGCTAAGCATCAAAAATCTTTTGTAAAACAGGTGATCAAGGAAGGTAATCAAATTCAAGGAAGGTAATGCAGGAATTGTTTTATCAATCAACTCCTATCACCTAATGCAGCAATCAAGTGAGAAAGATTTATAAAAACATCAAGGAAGGTGGCAAATGCACCGGGGCTTGCCTGAGTGACACTAGGTTAGTGTTTGTTAGACGACCACTTGGCGAGTATCCTTTGGCTTGACACTCATTCAGATTATCCATCTTCCGGTTCATCCATCAGCTTCATCCTGCGAAGTAGTCCGCGCTTGGGGTCGACTTGGCTTGTCTTCCGCATCGCGCGATTATTTATCGTACCTCATGAGATGCATGATGCACATGTATGAGCACGAGTATAATATAGATAATCTACACTAAAAGGATGAAACACTTAAAACCAAACATTAAGCACCATGGATATCACAACAGGGCATCGACTACATCCATTGACATAATAACACTAGAATATCTATTTTTTATTCCTAGCTTTTTATTAACTCTTTAAACTGTGTATCTTAATTACTTGATTTACCTATTTATCTAAATCGAACATCACAATATGCGTATACTAAATTAATAACAATTATCGCGACTAATAATTCTATTAATCTATTTATAGATCTAGTTGACAGGAAAACGAATCAACTTACCCTGACTAATTCGACGCGATAGTCGCAAGCATGACTACGGGTTCCGGTTGACGTCACCCAGAGGCCTTCTTTTCTTCGATAATCATTTGCTGAAGATCTTTTCCTCGACTAAATAATTTTGACGAATCGAACTTGAGTCGCGCAGGATGTCCGAGCTTTTTGTCGCGCACTTGGTGAACACCATGCTGCTGGCTCCATCTTCACTCGACTCTTGGAATTTCTTGACGACACGTGGAACGACGACGACACAGGAGAGTGACGTATATAAAGCTGCACACGCGACGCGACGACGAATGACGCTAACCGGTGGAATCGATGACACGATTGGGAATTAAAGCCGAGCGAGCCGAGAGGGCGCGCTGGCGAACAGGAAACAGGACACGCGGTAAGACTGAGCATCTATAAGAAAAAACGCGATGACCAGGGAACTCAGCACAGGCGCGATGATTTGGCAGACAGGGAGAACATGACGACAAGGGACAAGGTTTGCAGATGCCGCGACGGGGCTGTCCACACACAAAGACGACGACGTGGGACGAGTAGCGCACACTCGTCGCAACAAATTGATGGTTGTTCAAGGCTTAATATTTCCTGGAGCAGAGGCAAGGGTGCTGGGAGTTTACAGCGGTGCTCCACGACGGCCATCACCGGCGTCGAGCAAGGGGCGATTTAGCGAGGTCGACGGCAAACAACGCGACGACGAGCTAGAATACCAGGGTGACCCGAGCGCCGTAGCCAAGCAGTGGGATGCAGCTGCGCGCAGAGGAGTAACAGAAGTAACAGAGGCCGAGCAGAGAAACACAGGGGACACGCGCGGGATGAAAGAATCGAGCCCGCGGCGCGCAGAGACTTCACGGCGCTCGGCGCGGCGAGGACGCACGCGCACGAGAAGATGGAGCAGGGAGCGCTGGGCACAGGGAGCTTCTTTCACTAGAGCCGAGCGGCAGCGGGAGTTCCGGCCGTGGGAGTTGAGGGAGATGAAGCTGGACGTCGCTGAAAAAGAGGTAGCGCCGGCTGAAGACAAGGGCGCGGCGCAGAGGAGCAGGGGAGCAGAGCTCCGGTCGAGCGCTCCATGGAGAGAAGCGCGCGCAGAGGTGAGCAGATGCTAGGGCGCGCGGTGTAAGGGAGCTTGAGCGCCGAGCTGGGGACGAAGGAACGCCGATGGATGAGAATCAGAGGAACTGCGCAGATAAATACTGACGGCTGAAAGATCTGAAGGGGAGAAGAGCGGCGGGGATAAGGATCGACGCTGGGATAGAAAGAATCAAGAAATCAGAGAAGAAAGTGAGAACGGCGGGAGAGAAGAGCACCGCACGTGGAAAAAAAATCTGAAGACCGTGCGCGCGGTGGAAGAGATAGGAACGGTGGGTATTTTTCCATTTTCCGGATTTTCTTTTCTCTCTCTTTTTCTTAACGGCAATTAAAGATATTTTGAATCACATTTTTTAGCGCTGAATAAAGAATCAACGCACCACACAAATACACATGACATGCTTCGGATTTAGCGAACCAATTTAATCGCTAATTACTTATATCCGAAGATTTGGATCTGGACGTGAAACAACAGACCGGATTAAACTGATTTCGGCACTGATAAGTCGCAGTTCGTGGTTCGACCGAAATTAGTCGAAACCAGATCCGCTAATGTATACGCGATTTCGTCGTCAAAACAGCGTGCAGACGAATAATTTGAATCATATTCGCGCGCACGTTATCACTCAGACGACGCGTGATCCTAATTAATTCGTCCCGAATATTTTAGTCGTCGAGTTCTGATTAATTTGTTCGGGAAAAAAATCATCTCAGCGGGTCGGGCTTCCGAATTCGTGTTTGACGCGAGCGATGAATTTTAATTACTCACTGAACGCACCGATTTTCGGAACACGACGTTCCGAACATCACGAAAATTCAGGAAGAGCCCGGACGAATAAAAATGATGTCGCACTCACGACAGATGGAACAGATACGATATAAAAATCGTGATAGCGAAAACGATTAAATTTTAGTATCTGTTTCATTCACTGATATAACGTGCTTAATTCCATACTCGTTGTCGAGCAGAATATAAACACCTGGGGTGTTACAGCCGAGCACTCCACGAACTGGTCACTCTCGAGTTTTTCTAGCAGACACTCCGCTATAATTCACCGGACTGTCCGGTGTGCACCGGAAATGTCTGCTGAGCCAACAGAGCAACGGTCAACTGCACCAACGATCGACCGCGTGAATAGTAAAAAGTGCACAGTGCAGAAAGAAGTCGGAGCTGTGAAGTCAGAACGCACCGGACTGCCCGGTGCCGCAAGAGGACAAAGGACTTCAACGGTCAACCGCTCCAAACCCCCAATGGTCTGCTTACGTGGCAAGCACCGGACAGTGAATAGTACCCTGTCCAGTGTGCCATCGACAGCAACAGCTAGAATAGTGGTTGGGGGCTATAAATACCCCCAAATCACCTCCATTCAAGCCATCCAAGTTTTCTGAACTCAACATTCAATACAAGAGCAAAAGGCAACACTCCAAGACACAATCAATAGATCAAATCCTCTCCAAGCCTCTAAATCAAATCAATTGCTTAGTGACTTGAGAGAGGGTGTTTTGTGTTCTTTTGTTGCTCTTGTTGCTTAGATTGCTTTCTCCTTCTCATTCTTAATCTTCTAAGTGCTTTGTAAAGCTAGCAAGAGACACCTAAGTGTGTGGTGATCCTTGTGGGGTCTTAGTGACCCAAGTGATTAAGGAGAAGTCTCGACTAGTCTGTGTGACCGATTGAGAGAGGGAAAGGGTTGGAATAGACCCAGCTTTTGTGGCCTCCTCAACGGGGACTAGGTTCTTTAAAACCGAACCTGAAAGGGAAATAGGGTCAAACCTTTTCCTAAATGATTTTGGTGGTTGAAATGCCCAACACAAATAATTGGACTAACTAGTTTGCTTTAGATTATATATTCTACAGGTGCTAATGGTTCAACAAAAACCAATAAAAAGATCCAAGTTAGGGTTCAAAAGAAAGGAGCAAAAGAAACCGAAGAAAACCCTGGTCTGGCGCACCGGACTGTCCGGTGTGCCACCGGACAGTGTGCCGATCGACTTCAAACTTGCCACCTTCGGGTTTCTGGAGAGCCGCTCCACTATAATTCACCGGACTATCCGGTGGGCCACCGGACTATTCGGTGTGCCAGTGGAGCAACGGCTCCAGCGCAACGGTCGACTCCAACGGACACCTGCAAAAGTGCTATAGTGAGCGGACAGTTCGCGCAGAGTCAGAGCAGCGCCAGAAGGCGCACCGGACAGTGAACAGTGCTTGTCCGGTGCGGCACCAGACTGTCCGGTGCACCAAGATGTCAGAGCTCCAACGGTCAAAACCATCAGAACCCTAACGGTTGGGTGACATGGCTGGCGCACCGGATTGTCTGGTGCACCCATCGACAGACAGCCTCCCCAACGGCTGGTTTGGTGGTTGGGGCTATAAATACCCCCCAACCACACCACCTCAAGCATCCAAGTTTTTCAGACTTCACATTCAATACAAGAGCTAGTGCAATCAATACAAGACACAATTCTATAGAATCAAAGCCTCTCCTAGTCCCAATTCCACTCCAAACAAATAGTGACTAGAGAGAGAGTTTTGCTTGTGTTCTTTGAGCTCTTGTTCTTGGATCGCTTTCTTCTTCCCCATTCTTGTTCTCAAGACACTTGTAATCAAAGCAAGAGACACCAAGTTGTGGTGGTCCTTGTAGGGGTCTAAGTGACCCGTTTGATTAAGGAGAAAGCTCACTCGGTATAGGTGACCGTTTGAGAGAGGGAAAGGGTTGAAAGAGACCCGACCTTTGTGACCACCTCAACGGGGAGTAGGTTTTCAAGAACCGAACCTCGGTAAAACAAATCACCGTGTCATCCGCTATATTTCTTTGGTTGATTTGTTTTTCCTCTCTTTTCGGACTCGGTTTTATTTCTAACGCTAACCCTGACCTGTAGTTGTGTTTAAAGTTGTAAATTTCAGTTTCCGCCTATCCACCCCCCTCTAGGCGACTTTCAATTGGTATCAGAACCCGGTACTTTATTAAGAGTCTAACCACTCGAAGTGATGTCGGGAGGATCCGCCAAGAGGGAGATGGAAACGGCCACAAGCCACGAGAAGGCTCCATCAAGGGAGTGAAAGCTCTCTTGTGGGTTTTGGTGTTTGGATGACAACCCAATTAAAGGACTAACAAGTGTGCTAAGTGTTGAACAGGTGCTTAATGCAAAGCTAACAGGGTTCAACATAAGTGAATAAGTGTGATGGTCCAAAGACTGAATTATCTATAGATAATGAACACTGCTTAAGTGAGACTCGGTGTGCGTAACTCAGAGACAACCGATCAAGCCAAGGATGGAGGCAAGAAGAGCTTCGAGGTACCGAGTGCACGGGAGAAGGTCAAGGAGACCAGGAACCCAAAGCCAGGGGTGAAGAAGAAGACTTGCAAAGTCAAGGTTGATCGAGTTAAGAAGAGTTATGGTGCATCAAGGATCACTACATAAGGACATGACTTACAACCAATGAGGCAACATGTACAATTATGTGGTGTAAGTCATAAGGCTCAAGATCAAGCTCGGGAAGTAAACAAGGGGGTTGGAGCTCAAATATGTCAATCTAGATCAAGTCAAGTTGACTTGATGGTTTAGAGTCCAACATCGACCTCAAACATGCCAAATTGAGTAAAACGATGAAAAAGGTTAAGTATGTAAGGTTTGAGTGTTCAACCATTTTGCATACACCTCTTACTACAAGTTTGGTGCCTTGGTTTGCTCTCTAACTCTTTCTGTAGAGAAAGTGCCATTCTAATCTCTGCTTGAGGAGAAACAGAAAAGCTAGGAGAAGAACAAGAAAGAGGTAAGTTTCTAGGACTAAATCAATTGGATTATACTCTAAATGTGTTTGTTTAAGTCTCAGGAAAATCCTCCCAAATGTTGAAGTCAAACGGAGAAAGAACGAAGGAAAAAGCACTTAGTGTGTCGTTGGCTGGTGCACATGACAGTGAATAGTAGCTGTCCGGTGCACAGGACAGTGAATAGTAACTCTGTCCGGTGCACAGGACAGTGAATAGTGACATGTCCGGTGCACAGGACAGTGCATAGTAACTCTGTCCGGTGCACAGGAAAGTGAATAGTAATCTGTCAGGTGCACGGGACAGTGAATAGTGATCTGCCCGGTGCACAGGACAGTGAATAGTAACCTATCCGGTGCCCCAACAGCTAGCTCTTCCAGAGAAGGAAACTATCAATCAGATCCGTTACTGTTCACTGTCCGGTGCGCCACCGGACAGTCCGATGCACCCGCAACCAGGGAAGGCTGGGAGCTTCCAAATGAAGCTCCAACGGCTCCTAGGCCCTTTGGGGCTATAAAAGGGACCCCTAGGCGCCTCAAACAAGTACACAAGAGCAGCCAACAAGTGCATACATCATTTGGATCAATTCTCTCTCTCCCTCTCTTGTGTATCTCTCTAGTTTGTGTAGAGGCGAAGTTATAAGCCTTTAGAGAGAGGGGAAGTGTTGCTGAGAGCTAGAGCAAAATCTTGAGCGCATTGTTACTCTGCCGGAGTGTTGTCGAGAAGATTGTAAGCAGCTACGACATCGTTGTAACTGACATCAACATAGTGGAAGACTCTATTTGTCGCACTGACAGATCTGAGCAAATGGAGGAAGGAGTTGAAATAGACTCCAAGCCAAGGTGTGGCTAACTCCAACGAGGACTAGGCAAGCATTTCAGGCTTGGCCGAACCTCGGGATAAATCTCTGTGTCTGTGTGCTCTGCTCTGTGCTGTGTGTTGTTTCTCTGTCTTATTTGTTGTTTATACTTGCACTTCTATATTTATATGTGGTACAAGCTGTCTTCGAAGTCCAGGGTAGTTTAAGACAGGAACTTCAATTCCACTGCAACCTACTCGAAGGGTCTTTCATTCCACTGCGATCCAGTCTTCGAGTAAAGTAAGAATTTCCAGTTTTAAAGTGATAATTATTATTTACCTATTTACCTCCCCTCTAGGCGACATCCAGATCATGTTCCCGGGCATAGGGAACTTTCAATTGGTATCAAAGCTAGGCCTCTCCAGTGTGGGCTTAGCCGTTCGGAGATGACGATGTCGTCACAAGAGGTAACTCTAGAACTTCTTCTAGGCGATGGTTCTAATTATAAATCTTGGTCTGTCTCTATTTATAATGCTTTCATGCATACTGATCCTGATTTGAGACAAATCTTTAGTAGAAGTATTTTCCCCTCTGATATTAGTAAAAAACCTTCTAATGCTGAACTAAGATGTCTATCTCTCAATCACCATGCTTGCAACATCTTAGTTGACTCTCTTTCTAGAGGTGCTTATTTTGCCATCATGAGTAGTGATAGTGATTTATTTGTTGATGCTCATGTAGCATCCCAAAAATTCAAATCTTGAAATTTTCTCAAACTTGCTCTAAATTCAAAATGAATTTCAAATTTCATTTCAAAATGTTTGTTTGTGAGTTGATATTAGCAAATAAAATATAATGGTCTATATTCTCTCCAAAATCCTCCTCAAAATATCCTACAAATGTTTCTCCAGTGACCCCCCTCAAATTCTTTCCAGAAATACTGCCCAGATATTTCCCTAGTGATCCCCCTCTGATTCTTTCCAGAAATATTGCCCAGATATTCCACCGATATATCTCCAAGTATTTTCTTCCTGAGAAATACCTTCAGAATCATTTTTCAAGTCCCTACAAATATTTTCTTCATAACTTTTCTCATGCTCATACGTATACGTATGCCTCCGGTGTCATACGGTGAGCTCTACAAGCTAATTACGGTGAGCTCTACAAGCTAATTACACTCATATAAGACAAATCCATGCTAATCTCCCCCTAATCCTCTCATCCCTCCCCTAATCCCCCCACCATGGCTATAAATAAAGGGGCAAGGGCCTCCTCTCATCCCACCCCAAGCCATTTCATGGCAACTCTCTTCCCCCCCCACACACCCACTCCACTTCCCACACAAGCACACACTAGCACAAGGATCATTCGGTCGTTCTTCGATCGTTCGTCCCCCTGTTCTTAGTTTGTTCGATCGTTCGTCCGATCGTTCATGGTTCGTTCGTCCGATCGTTCGATCGTTCGTCCGTTCGTTCGTCTAAATAATCTTTTTCCTGCCGTTATGCTGCCGAAATTCCGATCGTTCGTTCGTTCGATCATTCGATCGTTCGATCATTCGATCATTCATCGTTCGTTCATAGTTCCTATTCATCGTTCATCGTTCGTTCATAGTCCCTATTCATCGTTCTTCCAGATAATCTTTGTCTTGCCGTTATGCTGCCGAAATTCTGATCGTTCGTTCGTCCGATCATTCGTCCGTTCATTCATAGTTCCTATTCATCGTTCGTCGTCACTATTCATCGTTCATCGTTCGTTCATACGACTATTCACATCACTATTTACCACTACTATTCACCGTTACTATTTACCATTACTATTCACTATTTACTATTTACCATCACTATTCACCATCACTATTCACTATTTACCATTACTATTCACCATCACTATTCACCATCGTTCTATTCATCGTTACTGTTCATCGATCATCCGATCACCCCAAATTTCAACTACTCATTCGTCATGCTGTCCAGTCCACCTAAGACCATCCAGACCCATATTCCAGTCATACGAACTCCGGTGACTGTGATTTTCCTTCCAGTGGAAACTTCCCATCTGGTCACCCATCCTAGGTTTCCCCAAGTTGAGCATGCTTAACTTTGAGATTCCTTCGAACTAGGCTTCCAAACTCAGATTCCAATAATTCTTGTTTCTAAATTCTTATCAAACTATTCCCTATCCAACCATGTCATCCCTTAAGCATGGTCCATATTCTAGAAAACTCCCAAAATACTCTTGTCTCATATTCTGCCTATAACTCTCATGTTCATACTAAGTCAGATGATTCATTCGTCACTATTCTCACCAACAGTGAACTTCACTGTGCTACACCACATACACCCAGCTACCCTCTCCCTCTCCACACACACTCAACACCCTCAGTCAAGGCAAACACCCCACTCACTCAGTTACTCTGCTCTGTCGGCTACACGCATAGTGTCGCTTCACCTCCAGTCCACCCTCCTGGTAAGCACCTCCGCTCCACCACCAGTAATATCACAACACCACATGACACAGATTCTACTCAAGACTCTACCCATCCATATATCACTATTCTGACCACTATACTAAATATTTGTTGGTATACTTGCTTGTTTGTATGTTTGCTTATTCATATTGCATAGTTATCGGAGCGTTCGTGCCGTCTCGTGGAGGCTAGATCTGCAAGTCTACGCCAGGTAGTGGAGCTAGAAGCCAGTTCCGCGAGCTCCCCTCCCCCCCTTCGCCGAATAAGCACGGCAAGCTCACTGGATCCCTTTGATGCATAAATTACCTATTATTTTTCAACCACAACCCTCAACCTGTTATTTTATGTATGATATGATTTTGAGACAAGTTATTATTGCCACCCAGCCGCTTACCGCAATCAATCCTTGATATATTTGTTCCAAATCATTTGAGAAAAGGTGTGAGTTTTCAAAAGAAAATGCTTTTCAAAATGTGTATGATGAAGGGTTTTTGTAACACCTCAAAAAAATCCCATTTTGGGAATTAGGAAAGAAAAATGTTAATCATAAAAATATAGAACAAATATGTTTGCTAATAAAGATTAAAAAAAGACCTCTATGTGAATATTTTTCATATAGTGATAATTATTCCCAAAATAAAAGTATTTTATGCACTATAAACTATTTTTCTTAAAATAAACATATGTGTATGATATGCATGTTTTTGTTAAAAAAGAGAACATATGCATATATAGGATAATGAATAAATGTATATAAACAAAATATATAGTGATGCATCCATGCTGGTTCTTTGTTTGAGGCATTCAACTTGTTCCTTGGTTTCAAAACAAATTTAAATATGGAATTAGAAACTTAGAAATAGAAAAGAAAATGAGAAAAATAAAAAAAAAGAAAGGGAAAAACTCTAACTGGGCTGCCAACCATGATTTCGGCCCACCTGCTCATTTCCTGCTTCCCCGCGCAGCCCACGAAGCAACCCCTCCTCACATGCGCGCTTAGCCACTGCGTGCGGGCCCTATCTGGCAGCCCCTTTGATCGCGCTTCACTTCCACGTGGGCCAGTTCGCCAGGCAATCTCCACTCCACCTTCGCGCAGCCGCATCCTTGCCACTGGCCAATGGGGCCCTCGCTGCAGACCCGCGTTTTCTTTTGCGCTGTGACCGTTGTGCGGGACCGCACTGTCAGGGTCGTCCTCCCCGTCGCGAACCAAGTCGACGCAACGCCGCAACGGAGCGCCGAATCCGCCGGGTCACAACCACCTCCCCGCCATTCTTGCCGACTTCTCGGGCCGATGCTCCACGTCGTGGCTAGATAAAGGGAAGACAGCCGCTCCTCTCTCGTGCGCCACTTCGGGAACACCACGCCCCCCATGGCCGATAGTATGCGATAAGAAAGAGAGAGAAGGGAGGGGCGAAAGCTGCCGCATGGATTCGGCCGGTTTGCGCCGTTGACTCGCTGCATTGGAGTTCTCCGGTGCAAGCTGCTCGTGGGAGTAACCTTCCGCGGCCGGATCGGGAGCGGACCGGTTCGGAATTGCTCTCCGGTGTGGCGTCTCCGCCATGGACCCGCCCTTCGTCGTGTCCAGGGCGCAACTCGGCATGGAACTTGGTAATAACACCCTCATGCCGTTCGCATAGTTATGTACTACGAGTAGGTGTCGTCAATTTTGCGAAGAAGAAGCTAGCGTGGCTGCCGGTCTGTTCGCCGGTGGATCTCCGCCGTGTTTCCCTGGGCAGCGGCGCCGTGGTGTGTTGTTGGGGAAGAACTAGCCGTGGCCCTAGATCCAGGAATTAACGGTGGTGATTAGATCACAGGAGTGTTGCGCCTCATCCATAGATTCTGGATCGGTCGGCCGGTGTGGATCGGAACCCGCATGTGATCCTAACCGTAGATCAGAGATCCGATGGCTATTTCCGCGCGCTGGTTTAGGATATCGGCGATCTAATCTGAGCCCTAGGATTTTGATCGGACGATTCAAATTCATAGATACCCCTTCGGCCGGGTAAATTTACAAAAGAGACCTCAGGGATAGACATAATAAACCCGCCGTCCAGTTGAACTATTCCCTGAGTCTTGGTTAGCTTGCGCGGAGACCCTCTTACTTTCCAGAAATTGACGCCCAGTCCAGAGATGATTAAAAATAGAGAAATAATATTAGAAATTCATTTTTAATACAAAAACAATTGCTAGAACTTGGAAAATTCATATCTAATTCATTTTAGCTCAAAATTGAACCATTCCAATTTCTAAAATTTTGTAATAATATTCTATATCATTTTGTGTCTCTGTTTTGTCATGAAAACAGTAAGAAAATTAATTTATCATTTAATCCTAGTTCAAGCACATTAAATCTTAGGAAATTCATAACTTGAAATCTATAACCCCAAAATTAATGGTTCCAGTTCCTATGATCTCATTTTAAGGTGTAGATTTTTACTGTATATTCTATTTTCATGTTTGATGTGATGTTAATTTATGCTATGCTATGTATGTATTGCGTTGATGCGAGTAGACGAGCAAGCCACTGTGGAATCTGAGGTTCAGCAAGTAGAAGTAGTTGAGCAGGAGCTCATTGAAGGCAAGTTGTGCCCTTGATCACTTACTTTTCCCAGCCATGTTCTTATTAATTATAATGATCTGCATAGGATAATTTTGATGGGACCCAATAGGTTACCCTAGTTTTGGCTATCTTTATACCTTGTTTACCACTGAAATATTTTTGGGTAGTACCTGCTATTGCTTTATGTGGATTTGGGTATGAAGATACTTTATTCATAATTACTCTTTGATTCTCTTTTATTATTACTGTTCATGTTAAGATCATTATGTTAATGGGAACATGGAGCGACCACCCGGGAAAACAGTGCTACCACAAGGGTATAATGGGACGCCCTTGGCTGATTAACTAGGAAAGCTAGTGGAGGTCTTCCTTACCCAAAAGGGGCAAGGGCAGTAGGGGAGTGGTCAGTGTAGGGAGGTCCTTGGGTTGATTTTGCTGCGATGGCGGTCAGACAAGAACCCTACATTGGAGCTTCCTATAAACTGTAGCGGGTTTTCTGAAGCTAGTGGAACTTTGTAAAGGCCTCGTAGTGTTACCCTGCCTCGCCTCCTCGGTAGAGGTGTATGGGATTGGCCATCTCTTGGCAGATGGGTAACATGACTTGTGGGTAAAGATGCGCAACCTCTGCAGAGTGTAAAACTGGTATACTAGACGTGCTCACGGTCAAGAGCGGCTCGGACCCTCACATGATTAATTTATGGAACTTAAATTTAATTGGACATTTGCATCGCATTTGGGATTATTTTACTATTACTTTTCTTTATTATTATTAAGGTTTGGTATTTACTTACACTTAGTAATTGCTAAAAAAAATTTGACCAACTTATAAAAGCAATGCTCAGCCTCAGCCTCTATTTCATTGATCAGCCTTACACTTCATGAACTCCCACCTTTGGTGAGTTCATGCCACATTATTCCCCACGACTTGTTGAGCGATGAACGTATGTGAGCTCACTCTTGCTGTCTCACACCCCCCCCCCCACAGGAGAAGAAGAGGTGGTTTAGGAGGTGCCACAAGGCGAGGAGTTTGATCTGATCTAGGTGGCGTTTCTCAGTTGACATTGGCGCCGACGATCCTTAGTTCGTTTTATATTTATTCTTTTATTTTGTAATAAGTCTTCCGCTATGTAATAAATACTCTGATTATTGTGACATTTATCTCTATACACTCTGTTATTGTATATGTTGTCTTCTTGGCGCATGTATGAGATGCACTTGGCTTTGTCCCTTAAAGCCGGGTGTTACAGAAGTGGTATCAGAGGAAATGTTGACTGTAGGACGAAACCTAAATAGAAATGGACAAAACCCTTCCCTACTTACCTTCTTCTGATTCATTCTATACTTACCTTACTCTGATTCATTCCATACTTACCTTATCTTGATCTTGTCTCACCTTTTGCTATTCTACTCTGATTATTCTTACCTTTACTACTCTAAGACAAGATGAATTTCACACCTTCGAACCCTACAACTATGAACTTTTTCAGAGATAGGGAACCTAAGACGAAATGAAAATTATTTTCTCTATTAAAAAATGTTGGTTGATTGTTCTGATGATAAATGCTTGATTTGCTTCTTTGATTGATTGCAACATTATAGTTGGGCATCTTAGCATGTACCATCATAAGGTATTAGCTTTAGTGGATAAACACTAATCTACTTAGCTAATAAATCAACCGCAGTAACATTTCTCATAATTACTCGCCTTGTCTACAATTCTTCCTTTCTACCCTGTATTTCTAACCCAGATGGACTACCCCTATAGTGTTAGAAGAGAGCACTATAGACGTGATCCTTGGTATGTCATGGTTAAGAAAGGCAAAGGCAGTTTTATACACTGTGCTAAAGGAACCATAGAACTCACCAGTTCCAAAGGAGAAAGATTTGAAGTTGGAATTGCAGTAACTATCGCCACCAAACTAGCGGCATTCTTAGTAGATGGGAAGTTTGTTGGTGACAACATCCGTGTGGTTAGAGATTTTCCGGATGTCTTCCCAGAAGAATCATCTAGGACTGCCCCTATTTCTAAACGGCCATACATGATGTTCGTAGAAGAGCTAAAGGAACTTAAAAAACAGTTAACGGAATTATAGGATGTTGGGTACATTCGTCCGAGTTCTTCACCTTGTGGAGCGCCAGTTCAATTCATACAGAAGAAAGATGGATCGCAAGGGATGTGCGTGGATTATAGATCCCTTAATGATGTCACTATGAAGAACAAGTGTCCATTACCCCGCATTAAGGATTTATTTAATCGGATGAGAGGTGCAAGGGTATTCTCGAAGATTGATCTCCGATCGGATTACCATCAAATGAAGATTAGGCCATCGGATATTCCCAAGACAGATTTCTCGACCCGATGTGGTTTATATGAGTTCACCGTTATGTCATTTGGACTAACTAATGCACCAGCATATTTTATGGATCTGAAGAATAAGGTGTTCATGATTTGGATAGATTCGTCGTGGTATTCATCGACAATATTCTTATCTATTCTAAGAGTGAAAGTGGTCATGAAGAACATCTAAGGTTGATGCTACAGAAGCTACGAGATAATCAACTCTACACCAAGTACAGTAAATGCAAGTTCTGGATTGATGAGGTGTCATTCCTTGGACATGTCATTTCTAATGGAGGAATATCAGTGGATCCTGCTAAAGTAAAGGAGATAGTGGCGTGGAGCATACCCACTATAGTTACTGAGGTCCAGAGTTTCTTGGGACTTGCAGGATATTATTGGAGATTTATTGAAGGACTTTCTAAGATTGCTAAGCCTATGACCTCACTTCTGGAGAAGGGAAGAGAGTTTAAGTTGGACAAGAAGTGCCAAGATAGCTTTGATCAATTAAAGATGAGATTAATGTCATCACCAGTGTGGATTATGCCAAATCTATAGAAGGGATTTGATATTTATTGTGATGCATGTGGCCAAGGATTGGGATGTGTGCTCATGCAAGAAGGACATGTGATCGCCTACGCGTCTCGTCAGCTGCGGAAACAAGAGTTGAACTACCCCACGCATGACTTATAACTGGCTGCCGTTGTGCATGCACTTAAGATTTGGAGACACTATATTATGGGAACTAAGTGTCAAGTGTACACGGATCATAAGAGTTTGAAGTATATGTTCACTTAGAAGAATCTCAACCTTAGGCAACGCCGTTGGTTGGAGCTTATTAAGGATTATGATTTGGAGATTCACTATCACCCGGGCAAGGCAAATTTGGTTGCAAATGCCTTGAGTCGAAAGAAGCATGTTCATTCAGTTGTTGTTGCCCAGCTACTCAATGAGATTGTTGAGGATTTTAGGAGACTTAACCTGGGGATAGTTGCTCACACTGAAGGAGTTATTATTGATATGGAATCTACCTTGGAGCAAGAAATCCGCAAAGGACAAATTGGTGATGCAAAGATACAAGAGATCAAGGATCTGATTACTGAAGGTCGAGGTCCAGAATTCACAAAAGATGAGCAAGGCACAGTATGGTTCAAGGATCGGATATGTGTTCCTGAGATTGATAGTTTTTGTGAGACTATTTTAAAGGAAGCCCATGACTTGGATTATTCTATTCATCCTAGTAGTACCAAGATGTATCAGAACTTGAAGCAGAAGTTCTGGTGGTATGGATTGAAGAGAGATGTGGCTGCACATGTGGCGATGTGCGATGTATGTCAAGGAGTTAAGGCAGAACACCAGAGGCCAGCCGAACTACTGCATCCACTGAAGATACCTGAGTGGAAATGGGAAGAGATTGGTATGGACTTCATTACTGGATTGCCTCACACCTCGAAAGGATATGATTCTATATGGGTTATTGTGGATGGACTGATCAAAGTTGCTCATTTCATTCCCGTCAAGACTACTTATAAGGGATCACTAGCAGAGTTATATATGGCTCGGATTGTGTCTCTACACGGTGTACCGAAGAAGATCGTTTCGGATAGAGGATCATAGTTTACCCCCAGATTTTGGAAAAGTTTTCATGAGAATATGGATGCGAAGTTGAATTTTAGTTCGGTCTACCATCCTCAGACTGATGGATAGACTGAAAGGACCAATCAAGTATTGGAAGACATGTTGAGAGCTTGTACCCTTCAGCATGGTAGTAGTTGGGACAAGAGTCTACCTTATGCTGAGTTCTCATATAATAATAATTACCAGGCCAGTCTGAAGATGTTACCGTTTGAGGCTCTATATGGCAGGAAATGCAGGACTCCTCTATATTGGATCAGACTAGAGGAAGACAGTTCTTTGGACCTGGACTTATTCAAGAGGCAAAAGCACAAGTCCTTATAATTCGGGAGAATTTGAGGGTAGCTCAAACCAGGCAAACGAGCTACGCTGATAATAGAAGAAGACCACTGGAGTTTGAGGAAGGTGATCATGTGTACCTCAAGGTGTCACCACTTCGTGGAATGAGGAGATTTAAAGTCAAGGACAAATTGTCCCCACGCTTTATTGGACCATTCAGAGTTTTTAGGCGAGTTGGAGAGATGGCCTATCAACTCGAGCTACCTGCTAGTCTATCGGATGTGCATAATGTGTTCCACGTATCTCAACTGAAGAAGTGTCTCCGTGTCCCTGACGAACAGTTACCAATGGAAAAAAACTCAGTGTTCAAGATGATTTGACTTACACGGAGTATCCTATCAAGATTCTTGACGCACTGACTCGTGTCATGAGGAACAAAGTTATAAAGATGTGCAAAGTGCAATGGAGTCACCATGGAGAAGATGAAGCGACTGGGAAAAGAGAAGAAGAGCTTCGCATAGATTTTCCCCATCTTTTCCCTCGTTCCTCCTAAATCTCGAGGACGAGATTCTTGTTAAGGGGGAGAGGATTTGTAACACCTCAAAAAAATCCCATTTTGGGAATTAGGAAAGAAAAATGTTAATCATAAAAATATAGAACAAATATGTTTGCTAATAAAGATTAAAAAAAGACCTCTATGTGAATATTTTTCATATAGTGATAATTATTCCCAAAATAAAAGTATTTTATGCACTATAAACTATTTTTCTTAAAATAAACATATGTGTATGATATGCATGTTTTTGTTAAAAAAGAGAACATATGCATATATAGGATAATGAATAAATGTATATAAACAAAATATATAGTGATGCATCCATGCTGGTTCTTTGTTTGAGGCATTCAACTTGTTCCTTGGTTTCAAAACAAATTTAAATATGGAATTAGAAACTTAGAAATAGAAAAGAAAATGAGAAAAATAAAAAAAAAGAAAGGGAAAAACTCTAACTGGGCTGCCAACCACGATTTCGGCCCACCTGCTCATTTCCTGCTTCCCCGCGCAGCCCACGAAGCAACCCCTCCTCACATGCGCGCTTAGCCACTGCGTGCGGGCCCTATCTGGCAGCCCCTTTGATCGCGCTTCACTTCCACGTGGGCCAGTTCGCCAGGCAATCTCCACTCCACCTTCGCGCAGCCGCATCCTTGCCACTGGCCAATGGGGCCCTCGCTGCAGACCCGCGTTTTCTTTTGCGCTGTGACCGTTGTGCGGGACCGCACTGTCAGGGTCGTCCTCCCCGTCGCGAACCAAGTCGACGCAATGCCGCAACGGAGCGCCGAATCCGCCGGGTCACAACCACCTCCCCGCCATTCTTGCCGACTTCTCGGGCCGATGCTCCACGTCGTGGCTAGATAAAGGGAAGACAGCCGCTCCTCTCTCGTGCGCCACTTCGGGAACACCACGCCCCCCCATGGCCGATAGTATGCGATAAGAAAGAGAGAGAAGGGAGGGGTGAAAGCTGCCGCATGGATTCGGCCGGTTTGCGCCGTTGACTCGCTGCAGTGGAGTTCTCCGGTGCAAGCTGCTCGTGGGAGTAACCTTCCGCGGCCGGATCGGGAGCGGACCGGTTCGGAATTGCTCTCCGGTGTGGCGTCTCCGCCATGGACCCGCCCTTCGTCGTGTCCAGGGCGCAACTCGGCATGGAACTTGGTAATAACACCCTCATGCCGTTCGCATAGTTATGTACTACGAGTAGGTGTCGTCAATTTTGCGAAGAAGAAGCTAGCGTGGCTGCCGGTCTGTTCGCCGGTGGATCTCCGCCGTGTTTCCCTGGGCAGCGGCGCCGTGGTGTGCTGTTGGGGAAGAACTAGCCGTGGCCCTAGATCCAGGAATTAACGGTGGTGATTAGATCACAGGAGTGTTGCGCCTCATCCATAGATTCTGGATCGGTCGGCCGGTGTGGATCGGAACCCGCATGTGATCCTAACCGTAGATCAGAGATCCGATGGCTATTTCCGCGCGCTGGTTTAGGATATCGGCGATCTAATCTGAGCCCTAGGATTTTGATCGGACGATTCAAATTCATAGATACCCCTTCGGCCGGGTAAATTTACAAAAGAGACCTCAGGGATAGACATAATAAACCCACCGTCCAGTTGAACTATTCCCTGAGTCTTGGTTAGCTTGCGCGGAGACCCTCTTACTTTCCAGAAATTGACGCCCAGTCCAGAGATGATTAAAAATAGAGAAATAATATTAGAAATTCATTTTTAATACAAAAACAATTGCTAGAACTTGGAAAATTCATATCTAATTCATTTTAGCTCAAAATTGAACCATTCCAATTTCTAAAATTTTGTAATAATATTCTATATCATTTTGTGTCTCTGTTTTGTCATGAAAACAGTAAGAAAATTAATTTATCATTTAATCCTAGTTCAAGCACATTAAATCTTAGGAAATTCATAACTTGAAATCTATAACCCCAAAATTAATGGTTCCAGTTCCTATGATCTCATTTTAAGGTATAGATTTTTACTGTATATTCTATTTTCATGTTTGATGTGATGTTAATTTATGCTATGCTATGTATGTATTGCGTTGATGCGAGTAGACGAGCAAGCCACTGTGGAATCTGAGGTTCAGCAAGTAGAAGTAGCTGAGCAGGAGCTCATTGAAGGCAAGTTGTGCCCTTGATCACTTACTTTTCCCAGCCATGTTCTTATTAATTATAATGATCTGCATAGGATAATTTTGATGGGACCCAATAGGTTACCCTAGTTTTGGCTATCTTTATACCTTGTTTACCACTGAAATATTTTTGGGTAGTACCTGCTATTGCTTTATGTGGATTTGGGTATGAAGATACTTTATTCATAATTACTCTTTGATTCTCTTTTATTATTACTGTTCATGTTAAGATCATTATGTTAATGGGAACATGGAGCGACCACCCGGGAAAACAGTGCTACCACAAGGGTATAATGGGACGCCCTTGGCTGATTAACTAGGAAAGCTAGTGGAGGTCTTCCTTACCCGAAAGGGGCAAGGGCAGTAGGGGAGTGGTCAGTGTAGGGAGGTCCTTGGGTTGATTTTGCTGCGATGGCGGTCAGACAAGAACCCTACATTGGAGCTTCCTATAAACTGTAGCGGGTTTTCTGAAGCTAGTGGAACTTTGTAAAGGCCTCGTAGTGTTACCCTGCCTCGCCTCCTCGGTAGAGGTGTATGGGATTGGCCATCTCTTGGCAGATGGGTAACATGACTTGTGGGTAAAGATGCGCAACCTCTGCAGAGTGTAAAACTGGTATACTAGACGTGCTCACGGTCAAGAGCGGCTCGGACCCTCACATGATTAATTTATGGAACTTAAATTTAATTGGACATTTGCATCGCATTTGGGATTATTTTACTATTACTTTTCTTTATTATTATTAAGGTTTGGTATTTACTTACACTTAGTAATTGCTAAAAAAAATTTGACCAACTTATAAAAGCAATGCTCAGCCTCAGCCTCTATTTCATTGATCAGCCTTACACTTCATGAACTCCCACCTTTGGTGAGTTCATGCCACATCATTCCCCACGACTTGTTGAGCGATGAACGTATGTGAGCTCACTCTTGCTGTCTCACACCCCCCACAGGAGAAGAACATGTGGTTCAGGAGGTGCCACAAGGCGAGGAGTTTGATCTGATCTAGGTGGCGTTTCTCAGTTGACATTGGCGCCGACGATCCTTAGTTCGTTTTATATTTATTCTTTTATTTTGTAATAAGTCTTCCGCTATGTAATAAATACTCTGATTATTGTGACATTTATCTCTATACACTCTGTTATTGTATATGTTGTCTTCTTGGCGCATGTATGAGATGCACCTGGCTTTGTCCCTTAAAGCCGGGTGTTACAGAAGTGGTATCAGAGGAAATGTTGACTGTAGGACGAAACCTAAATAGAAATGGACAAAACCCTTCCCTACTTACCTTCTTCTGATTCATTCTATACTTACCTTACTCTGATTCATTCCATACTTACCTTATCTTGATCTTGTCTCACCTTTTGCTATTCTACTCTGATTATTCTTACCTTTACTACTCTAAGACAAGATGAATTTCACACCTTCGAACCCTACAACTATGAACTTTTTCAGAGATAGGGAACCTAAGACGAAATGAAAATTATTTTCTCTATTAAAAAATGTTGGTTGATTGTTCTGATGATAAATGCTTGATTTGCTTCTTTGATTGATTGCAACATTATAGTTGGGCATCTTAGCATGTACCATCATAAGGTATTAGCTTTAGTGGATAAACACTAATCTACTTAGCTAATAAATCAACCGCAGTAACATTTCTCATAATTACTCGCCTTGTCTACAATTCTTCCTTTCTACCCTGTATTTCTAACCCAGATGGACTACCCCTATAGTGTTAGAAGAGAGCACTATAGACGTGATCCTTGGTATGTCATGGTTAAGAAAGGCAAAGGCAGTTTTATACACTGTGCTAAAGGAACCATAGAACTCACCAGTTCCAAAGGAGAAAGATTTGAAGTTGGAATTGCAGTAACTATCGCCACCAAACTAGCGGCATTCTTAGTAGATGGGAAGTTTGTTGGTGACAACATCCGTGTGGTTAGAGATTTTCCGGATGTCTTCCCAGAAGAATCATCTAGGACTGCCCCTATTTCTAAACGGCCATACATGATGTTCGTAGAAGAGCTAAAGGAACTTAAAAAACAGTTAACGGAATTATAGGATGTTGGGTACATTCGTCCGAGTTCTTCACCTTGTGGAGCGCCAGTTCAATTCATACAGAAGAAAGATGGATCGCAAGGGATGTGCGTGGATTATAGATCCCTTAATGATGTCACTATGAAGAACAAGTGTCCATTACCCCGCATTAAGGATTTATTTAATCGGATGAGAGGTGCAAGGGTATTCTCGAAGATTGATCTCCGATCGGATTACCATCAAATGAAGATTAGGCCATCGGATATTCCCAAGACAGATTTCTCGACCCGATGTGGTTTATATGAGTTCACCGTTATGTCATTTGGACTAACTAATGCACCAGCATATTTTATGGATCTGAAGAATAAGGTGTTCATGATTTGGATAGATTCGTCGTGGTATTCATCGACGATATTCTTATCTATTCTAAGAGTGAAAGTGGTCATGAAGAACATCTAAGGTTGATGCTACAGAAGCTACGAGATAATCAACTCTACACCAAGTACAGTAAATGCGAGTTCTGGATTGATGAGGTGTCATTCCTTGGACATGTCATTTCTAATGGAGGAATATCAGTGGATCCTGCTAAAGTAAAGGAGATAGTGGCGTGGAGCATACCCACTATAGTTACTGAGGTCCAGAGTTTCTTGGGACTTGCAGGATATTATTGGAGATTTATTGAAGGACTTTCTAAGATTGCTAAGCCTATGACCTCACTTCTGGAGAAGGGAAGAGAGTTTAAGTTGGACAAGAAGTGCCAAGATAGCTTTGATCAATTAAAGATGAGATTAATGTCATCACCAGTGTGGATTATGCCAAATCTATAGAAGGGATTTGATATTTATTGTGATGCATGTGGCCAAGGATTGGGATGTGTGCTCATGCAAGAAGGACATGTGATCGCCTACGCGTCTCGTCAGCTGCGGAAACAAGAGTTGAACTACCCCACGCATGACTTATAACTGGCTGCCGTTGTGCATGCACTTAAGATTTGGAGACACTATATTATGGGAACTAAGTGTCAAGTGTACACGGATCATAAGAGTTTGAAGTATATGTTCACTTAGAAGAATCTCAACCTTAGGCAACGCCGTTGGTTGGAGCTTATTAAGGATTATGATTTGGAGATTCACTATCACCCGGGCAAGGCAAATTTGGTTGCAAATGCCTTGAGTTGAAAGAAGCATGTTCATTCAGTTGTTGTTGCCCAGCTACTCAATGAGATTGTTGAGGATTTTAGGAGACTTAACCTGGGGATAGTTGCTCACACTGAAGGAGTTATTATTGATATGGAATCTACCTTGGAGCAAGAAATCCGCAAAGGACAAATTGGTGATGCAAAGATACAAGAGATCAAGGATCTGATTACTGAAGGTCGAGGTCCAGAATTCACAAAAGATGAGCAAGGCACAGTATGGTTCAAGGATCGGATATGTGTTCCTGAGATTGATAGTTTTTGTGAGACTATTTTAAAGGAAGCCCATGACTTGGATTATTCTATTCATCCTAGTAGTACCAAGATGTATCAGAATTTGAAGCAGAAGTTCTGGTGGTATGGATTGAAGAGAGATGTGGCTGCACATGTGGCGATGTGCGATGTATGTCAAGGAGTTAAGGCAGAACACCAGAGGCCAGCCGAACTACTGCATCCACTAAAGATACCTGAGTGGAAATGGGAAGAGATTGGTATGGACTTCATTACTGGATTGCCTCACACCTCGAAAGGATATGATTCTATATGGGTTATTGTGGATGGACTGATCAAAGTTGCTCATTTCATTCCCGTCAAGACTACTTATAAGGGATCACTAGCAGAGTTATATATGGCTCGGATTGTGTCTCTACACGGTGTACCGAAGAAGATCATTTCGGATAGAGGATCATAGTTTACCCCCAGATTTTGGAAAAGTTTTCATGAGAATATGGATGCGAAGTTGAATTTTAGTTCGGTCTACCATCCTCAGACTGATGGATAGACTGAAAGGACCAATCAAGTATTGGAAGACATGTTGAGAGCTTGTACCCTTCAGCATGGTAGTAGTTGGGACAAGAGTCTACCTTATGCTGAGTTCTCATATAATAATAATTACCAGGCGAGTCTGAAGATGTTACCGTTTGAGGCTCTATATGGCAGGAAATGCAGGACTCCTCTATATTGGATCAGACTAGAGGAAGACAGTTCTTTGGACCTGGACTTATTCAAGAGGCAAAAGCACAAGTCCTTATAATTCGGGAGAATTTGAGGGTAGCTCAAACCAGGCAAACGAGCTACGCTGATAATAGAAGAAGACCACTGGAGTTTGAGGAAGGTGATCATGTGTACCTCAAGGTGTCACCACTTCGTGGAATGAGGAGATTTAAAGTCAAGGACAAATTGTCCCCTCGCTTTATTGGACCATTCAGAATTTTTAGGCGAGTTGGAGAGATGGCCTATCAACTCGAGCTACCTGCTAGTCTATCGGATGTGCATAATGTGTTCCACGTATCTCAACTGAAGAAGTGTCTCCGTGTCCCTGACGAACAGTTACCAATGGAAAAAAAACTCAGTGTTCAAGATGATTTGACTTACACGGAGTATCCTATCAAGATTCTTGACGCACTGACTCGTGTCATGAGGAACAAAGTTATAAAGATGTGCAAAGTGCAATGGAGTCACCATGGAGAAGATGAAGCGACTGGGAAAAGAGAAGAAGAGCTTCGCATAGATTTTCCCCATCTTTTCCCTCGTTCCTCCTAAATCTCGAGGACGAGATTCTTGTTAAGGGGGGTAGGATTTGTAACACCTCAAAAAAAATCCCATTTTGGGAATTAGGAAAGAAAAATGTTAATCATAAAAATATAGAACAAATATGTTTGCTAATAAAGATTAAAAAAAGACCTCTATGTGAATATTTTTCATATAGTGATAATTATTCCCAAAATAAAAGTATTTTATGCACTATAAACTATTTTTCTTAAAATAAACATATGTGTATGATATGCATGTTTTTGTTAAAAAAGAGAACATATGCATATATAGGATAATGAATAAATGTATATAAACAAAATATATAGTGATGCATCCATGCTGGTTCTTTGTTTGAGGCATTCAACTTGTTCCTTGGTTTCAAAACAAATTTAAATATGGAATTAGAAACTTAGAAATAGAAAAGAAAATGAGAAAAATAAAAAAAAGAAAGGGAAAAACTCTAACTGGGCTGCCAACCACGATTTCGGCCCACCTGCTCATTTCCTGCTTCCCCGCGCAGCCCATGAAGCAACCCCTCCTCACATGCGCGCTTAGCCACTGCGTGCAGGCCCTATCTGGCAGCCCCTTTGATCGCGCTTCACTTCCACGTGGGCCAGTTCGCCAGGCAATCTCCACTCCACCTTCGCGCAGCCGCATCCTTGCCACTGGCCAATGGGGCCCTCGCTGCAGACCCGCGTTTTCTTTTGCGCTGTGACCGTTGTGCGGGACCGCACTGTCAGGGTCGTCCTCCCCGTCGCGGACCAAGTCGACGCAACGCCGCAACGCAGCGCCGAATCCGCCGGGTCACAACCACCTCCCCGCCATTCTTGCCGACTTCTCGGGCCGATGCTCCACGTCGTGGCTAGATAAAGGGAAGACAGCCGCTCCTCTCTCGTGCGCCACTTCGGGAACACCACGCCCCCCATGGCCGATAGTATGCGATAAGAAAGAGAGAGAAGGGAGGGGCGAAAGCTGCCGCATGGATTCGGCCGGTTTGCGCCGTTGACTCGCTGCAGTGGAGTTCTCCGGTGCAAGCTGCTCGTGGGAGTAACCTTCCGCGGCCGGATCGAGAGCGGACCGGTTCGGAATTGCTCTCTGGTGTGGCGTATCCGCCATGGACCCGCCCTTCGTCGTGTCCAGGGCGCAACTCGGCATGGAACTTGGTAATAACACCCTCATGCCGTTCGCATAGTTATGTACTACGAGTAGGTGTCGTCAATTTTGCGAAGAAGAAGCTAGCGTGGCTGCCGGTCTGTTCGCCGGTGGATCTCCGCCGTGTTTCCCTGGGCAGCGGCGCCGTGGTGTGCTGTTGGGGAAGAACTAGCCGTGGCCCTAGATCCAGGAATTAACAGTGGTGATTAGATCACAGGAGTGTTGCGCCTCATCCATAGATTCTGGATCGGTCGGCCGGTGTGGATCGGAACCCGCATGTGATCCTAACCGTAGATCAGAGATCCGATGGCTATTTCCGCGCGCTGGTTTAGGATATCGACGATCTAATCTGAGCCCTAGGATTTTGATCGGACGATTCAAATTCATAGATACCCCTTCGGCCGGGTAAATTTACAAAAGAGACCTCAGGGATAGACATAATAAACCCGCCGTCCAGTTGAACTATTCCCTGAGTCTTGGTTAGCTTGCGCGGAGACCCTCTTACTTTCCAGAAATTGACGCCCAGTCCAGAGATGATTAAAAATAGAGAAATAATATTAGAAATTCATTTTTAATACAAAAACAATTGCTAGAACTTGGAAAATTCATATCTAATTCATTTTAGCTCAAAATTGAACCATTCCAATTTCTAAAATTTTGTAATAATATTCTATATCATTTTGTGTCTCTGTTTTGTCATGAAAACAGTAAGAAAATTAATTTATCATTTAATCCTAGTTCAAGCACATTAAATCTTAGGAAATTCATAACTTGAAATCTATAACCCCAAAATTAATGGTTCCAGTTCCTATGATCTCATTTTAAGGTGTAGATTTTTACTGTATATTCTATTTTCATGTTTGATGTGATATTAATTTATGCTATGCTATGTATGTATTGCGTTGATGCGAGTAGACGAGCAAGCCACTGTGGAATCTGAGGTTCAGCAAGTAGAAGTAGCTGAGCAGGAGCTCATTGAAGGCAAGTTGTGCCCTTGATCACTTACTTTTCCCAGCCATGTTCTTATTAATTATAATGATCTGCATAGGATAATTTTGATGGGACCCAATAGGTTACCCTAGTTTTGGCTATCTTTATACCTTGTTTACCACTGAAATATTTTTGGGTAGTACCTGCTATTGCTTTATGTGGATTTGGGTATGAAGATACTTTATTCATAATTACTCTTTGATTCTCTTTTATTATTACTGTTCATGTTAAGATCATTATGTTAATGGGAACATGGAGCGACCACCCGGGAAAACAGTGCTACCACAAGGGTATAATGGGACGCCCTTGGCTGATTAACTAGGAAAGCTAGTGGAGGTCTTCCTTACCCGAAAGGGGCAAGGGCAGTAGGGGAGTGGTCAGTGTAGGGAGGTCCTTGGGTTGATTTTGCTGCGATGGCGGTCAGACAAGAACCCTACATTGGAGCTTCCTATAAACTGTAGCGGGTTTTCTGAAGCTAGTGGAACTTTGTAAAGGCCTCGTAGTGTTACCCTGCCTCGCCTCCTCGGTAGAGGTGTATGGGATTGGCCATCTCTTGGCAGATGGGTAACATGACTTGTGGGTAAAGATGCGCAACCTCTGCTGGGTTTTGGTGGTTTGGATGACAACCCAATTAAAGGACTAACAAGTGTGCTAAGTGTTGAACAGGTGCTTAATGCAAAGCTAACAGGGTTCAACACAAGTGAACAAGTGTGATGGTCCAAAGACTGAATTATCTATAGATAATGGACATCACAAGTAAGATGGACATTGCTTAAGTGAGACTCGGTGTGCGTAACTCAGAGACAATCGATCAAGCCAAGGATGGAGGCAAGAAGAGGTTCGAGGTACCGAGTGCACGGGAGAAGGTCAAGGAGACCAGGAACCCAAAGCCAGGGGTGAAGAAGAAGACTTGCAAAGTCAAGGTTGATCGAGTTAAGAAGAGTTATGGTGCATCAAGGATCACTACATAAGAACATGACTTACAACCAATGAGGTAACATCTACAATTATGTGGTGTAAGTCATAAGGCTCAAGATCAAGCTCGAGAAGTGAACGGGGGTTGGGGCTCAGATATGTCAATCTAGATCAAGTCAAGTTGACTTGATGGTTTAGAGTCCAACATCGACCTCAAACAAGCCAAATTGGGTAAAACGATGGAAAAGGTTAAGTATGTAAGGTTTGAGTGTTCAACCATTTTGCATACACCTCTTACTACAAGTTTGGTGCTTTGGTTTGCTCTCTAACTCTTTCTGTAGAGAAAGTACCATTCTGAGCTCTGCTGGAGGAGAAACAGAAAAGCTAGGAGAAGAACAAGAAAGATGTAAGTTTCTAGGACTAAATCAATTGGATTATACTCTAAATGTGTTTGTTTAAGTCTCAGGAAAATCCTCCCAAAAGTTGAAGTCAAACGGAGAAAGAACGGAGGAAAAAGCACTTAGTGTGCTGTTGGCTGGTGCACAGGACAGTGAATAGTAGCTGTCCGGTGCACAGGACAGTGAATAGTAACTCTGTCCGGTGCACAGGATAGTGAATAGTAACTGTGTCCGTTGCACAGGACAGTGAATAGTCACAGCGTCCGGTGCACAGGACAATGAATAGTAGCTGTGTCCGGTGCACAGGACAGTGAATAGTGACCTGTCCGGTGCACAGGACAGTGAATAGTAACCTGTCCGGTGCACCAACGGCTAGCTGTTCCAGAGAAGGAAACTGTCAATCAGATCCGTTACTGTTCACTGTCCGGTGCGCCACCGGACAGTCCGGTGCACCCACAACCAGGGAAGGCTGGGAGCTTCCAAATGAAGCTCTAACGGCTCCTAGGCCATTTGGGGCTATAAAAGGGACCCCTAGGCGCCTCAAACAAGAACATAAGTGCAGCCAACAATTGTATACATCACTCGGATCGATTCTCTCTCTCCCTCTTGTGTAAATCTCTCTAGTTTGTGTGAAGGCAAAGTTATAAGCCTTTAGAGAGTGGAGAGGTGCTGCAAAGAGCTAGAGCAAAGTCTTGAGCGCATTGTTACTCCGCCGGAGTGCTGTCAAGAAGATTGTAAGCAGCCGCGGCTTTGTTGTAACCCAACTCAACATAGTGGAAGGCTCTATCTGTCATACTGAGACAAGGAATTAGGTCACTTCATTGCGTCTTGTCCACACAAAGACAAGGATGAAGGAATGAGGAGATGCTTTGGATGCAACGATAAGGACCATATGATCACTTCATGTCCGCTCATGAAGAATCAAAGACGTGCACCCTCCAAGATGACCCTCACTAAGCAAAAAGACAAACAACAAGTGTCAAGTCAGGTTGAGCGACGCTTCTACTACATGTGTGGTGAGCATGGTCATCCACCTGAGGTATGTAATAAAGGTAAGGTTCCTAAGCAAGTAAATTTGTCTCAATCTTATTCGCTTAGAAGACCCAAACCATACACTTGTGCTAGATCAGTAATGAGATCACCTAGAACTAGCACAATTGCTATTTGGGTACCAAAGGCTCTTTTGGATGATCGTTATGGACCCATCCCGAGATGGGTACCAAACTGTGCCAACTAGACCATGCAGGTGCCTCGAGATGGACTGGAGACCATGGGAGAGCTAAAGATGGTTAATTCAAACTCTATGCTTAAGCTGTTGATTTTTATTGTCTATTCATTGACCCAAGGTTGAATAATTGTGCAATTCTAATCCCATGTTCATCTCAAGTTAAATAAGTTGTAGAGGTCTTGAATCATTATTGGTGAATCAAGCAAAGGATCTTGATGAGAATATGCAACTTGCTCTCCAAAGGACGGTACCCGGGTATCTTAAGTGCAATATTTCCAATCAGTATTGCTTTTAAGTTGGATTGTCGTGCTAGACCTATCCTTGGAGTAGTTATGTTTTTAGATTACTTGTGTTGAATATATTTCAATTAATGATCCATGATTTCCAATATCATAATCATGCTTGCTCAATCGTGATTGTGTGCTTTATAGGTTATATCTCTTGAATCATTCAATGGGTAGCTTTTCATTTGATATATCCACCATGATTAACTCTCTTAGTGTATGTGGATAAACCTGTATCTCTTTGTCAGTCATGCTATGTGGTTTTTAATGATTAACCTATGTGCAAGCATGATAGTTTTGTTTAGTCCATGTTCACATGATTACTTTGTCTTGGTACTCTACGCATACCAAAACAAGAAATCCATGTTGTGTCTCTAATGCACCCTCTCGAGCTATGATGTGCATGAGCAAAAGGAGCCCTAAATTAGTGACAACAGGTGCTCTCACTCCACACTACCTAAAAGAATGAATCTCATGGCATTCAGGTAAAAGGCAAAGGTATGGAGAATGGAACTATGCAATTTCATTGAATATCTTGAAGTTCTGTTGATTGTGATCATAGCTATGTTCTTGCCTTTCAATTGGTAGTATCTTGGATTAGGTGCTTTATGCTTTAAAATGTTGTTTCCTTTGGTGTACCTAAGAAAATACTTCTTAATCATGGTGTGCTTAGACATTGTGCTTTATATGCATGATCTTGTCGTTTTTCAATTGGTATATGTGTTGCAATGATCATCATGTGTGAAGCGTGCCTAGGTTGCTTTTAAAATGTTATATATCTTGAGGCATGCATTGTTTCCACTAGTCATAAGTTGTATTATGTCATCTATCCAATTGGTATCTTTTTGTGATGCAATTGATATATTATGCCTAGACCAAAGTATGTTGTGATCCCCTCTAGTTCTGAGGATGCTAGAATGTGCAAGGTGCAAGTCATTCAAATACTTGATGCACAACTTTAGGGGGAGCACACATAACTTGTGTCTGTTGAGACTAATTGTTTCTTGAGTGATCCTGTGTAGTCTCAAGGTGAAAAAGGGAAGATGAGCAAGAAATGGAGCAATCAGGACTTGGGTACCTCCACAAGTCGAGTAATTGGTATATAAAGTTGTGAGTAATTGCATATTTAAAGATTTCTCGTGCTCTATAATAGTTGGTGATCCTAGATGCTTATCTTTAAATATCATGGAGCTATGACAGTGATGATCCTTTCAATTAGTAGCCTTGGTAGTGTGCTTCAATTGGTATCTTTTGGTAATCACTAGAATAGAAGCTTCATCTTGTGCCACAATACTTGTTCTAAGTTTGGTGTCTTAGCAACAAGAAAAGGTCAGGATAAAGGATCAGGCACAAGTGTGAAGGAGCTCCCTAGAGATAAAGCTTTCAAGATGGAAATCTTAAATTGATGACAAAAGCAACTCCACCTACTTAGATGGAAAGAACATCATAACAATGGTAAAGGTACAAAAGGAGGTATTGACCTTTTTGCGTATTTGTACCTTAATTCTTCAATGCTTGTGTTGCATATGTTTAATGTGTAAGGGGGAGTAATATTAGTGTGTTGCATTTTTCCCTGCTTAATACCCTGCTGTCCCTTGACTTCATCCTATGTTCTTGCTTGAATATGGTTTTGGTGTTTGATGTCAAAGGGGGAGAATTTGTGCATTAAAGCTTACCTCGACCTGAGAGGAAAGCTTATCTTAAGGGTGAAGATTAATTTTTTGTGTGCTAAAGGACTCAAAGGGGTTTTCTTGAGTTCCTTTGATCTTAAAGAAAAATGTGTTAGTTTGTTGATAATACTTATCATATGCTTCTTGTTGTATTATATGGTGATAATGCAAAATTAGTGCTTCCGTTGATATGAATCAATTGGTATCTACTGTGTTTATCCTATGATAGATATTCATGTGGTTCTGGCACTTTAAATCGGTATCTTAATGGTGAATAGTGGTAGGTTGATATTCCTATGGTATTGTTGGGGGCCTTCGTCCTCCGAAGGTCCTCAAAAACATGATTTGACAATGTTTTCCAAGTGAATTATATGAACAGGTATTTTCGGATTCAGAATCATGGATATGGAGCACGACCAGGACGAAGGCTGAGCCAGACGAAGGTCGGGGGCAGCCGAAGCTGTACGCAGGGAAGCTTCGGCGCGATGGCACAAGGGGGAACCGACCTTAAGATGAAAAGACTTCGGGGTCCTCAATAGATTTCCATAAACCGTTAACAAATGTAATGGACATGGATGTAATTTTACGTGGGCTGCGTCCCGCGTCTATAAATAGATGAACAGTACTCCCGTACTGTTCACGCTGACCTTTCATTTACCTTTGCGTCACGCCTGTACTTTTTTACCTTCTCTCAGGACCGAAGGTACATTTGTAATTTGAAATCATTTCTATTTTCCCATGTTAATAAAATAGAAATGATTCCATGATGATGCTTATATTATATTTCATGCTTTATATGAGTCTTTCGTTTTTACCCATTATATTTACGAAGGTATGTCTCTTATGACCTTCGTCCGAAACTCATTATTTCCCGAAGGGACATAATGCTTCGAAGGACGAAGGACTTTAACACTTAACACTTTTCATGTTGCCTTGTTCTTAACTCTTAGCATTTGAGAACAAGTCACCAACATTGGCGCCCACCTCCGGTGAACTCACTTCCACTTCTTGAGTTTTTCGGCACCTTCGGCAAGCATCAGCTTCGTCATGCCGCCGAAGAAGGCTCCAGCACCAGGGGCTGGCACGCTGCAGCCGCTGGACCCCAATCAAGATGTCCTTTCTCTCAGAGAGGCACGAAGCCAGAAGAGGAAGGCTACCAGTCCAACACATCCGGAGGATGATCTAGATCAGGAAATTCAGAATCTGGAAATCCTTCAGCAACAGGTTCAACGCAGGAAGGAGAAGATGGCCAGGCTAGCTGAACTGCAGAGGCAGATAGATGAAGCCTCTGAAGAAGTTCGTCATCTTGCTCAGGATGAGCAACTCTGAAGGCCTCAGCATCAAGACCTTCATCAGGAGGGCTTTCACAACGAAGATGACTGGTATGACAATTTCCATCATGGGAATTTTGTTTTTGATGATGCTTCTCCCTTGTCCGCTGAGTTGCAGGCTACGCCTTGGCCTCCGTCATACAAGCCGCCTCAGCTCCCCGTATTTGATGGCCATTCTGATCCGAAGCAGTTTTTGATGAGCTACGAAGCAACAGTGTCTTCGTACGGTGGCAATGCTTCAGTCATGGCCAAATCTTTCGTTATGGCTGTCAGAAGTGTTGCTCAAACCTGGTATTCCTCCCTTCGACCAGGAACGATCACTTCATGGCAGAAGCTGAAGGACTTGTTGTTAACCAGCTTTCAAGGATTTCAGACGAAGCCGGTCACTGCTCAGGCTCTGTTCCAGTGCACTCAGGACCCCGAAGAATACCTTCAGGCATATGTCCGAAGGTTTTTGCGTTTGAGGGCACAGGCACCAACGGTGCCCAATGAAATTGTCATTGAGGCCATGATCAAGGGGCTTCGGCCAGGTCCGTCAGCTCAGTACTTCGCCAGGAAGCCTCCTCAAACGCTGGAGAAGTTGCTCCAGAAGATGGATGAATATATTCGAGCTGACAATGATTTTCGCCAAAGAAGGGAGGAGGCCTTCAGATTTTCTGAGATGACCAGGGGCTTCGGAGGAAGATTCTATCCGAGGCATGTCAGATCAATTCATAACTCCAATCAAAATGATGATAAAGGGAGCCAGCAGCAAAGGCCACAGTACTCCTCACAGGCTTCGGGGCAACAGCAAAGCTCCTTCCGACCACCAGCTCCAAGAGGCAGAGGCGCCAGGGGCTTCGGAGGAAGATTTGGCGATCAACCAAGAAGAATCTTTTGCTTATTCTGTGGGGAGAACAAAGGCCATACTACCAGGATGTGCCATGTTACTATACAGAAGCAAAAGGAAATAGCTGAAGCAGCAGCACAACAAGCCCAGCCGAAGCAGGTCATGCATACAGCTTCGTATCATTCGCCCTACATCCCAGAATATGTGGGCAATCATCCTGTAGTCTCTGCTGCTTCGGCAAGACAGCCTTCAGCCTCCTGGCAACAGCCTCCGCCTCCACCTCCGTTGCAACAAGGTCAGCAGCCAGAAGGGAGCCAATATGCTCCACATCAAAGGGACTTCAGAGAACAGTCCGAAGCTCGCACGGTCAACAGCACCGTGCCAGAATCAAAGCACATCTATTGACAAATATCCTACCTTAATAGCAATCTTTTTCATTCAGTTTTATTCTCCGTAATAAAGGACATTGTTTTCATGTAATTAGTTTCGTTGATTCCTACAAGAAAAATATGTTTTCTTCACAGGTTTGCGACAATAAAAAGGACCTTCGGACTATTGAAAATCCTTCGAAGCAACGAAAAGTCGTTCTAAGGAACGCAGAGTAAGTCTGGCGAAGTTACAAAAAGTCGTTCCGAAGGGAGCGCAGCGTAAGTTTTCTGCTCCAAAGTCGTTCCAAAAGGAATGCAGAGCATACAGCGAAAAGTCAACGCTGATACCGCCTAAGTAAAAGGCGAAGAAGCTCCAAAGACGTTCCTAAGGGAATGCAGAGCTTATACCGCCTAAGTAAAAGGCGAAGAAGCTCCAAAGACGTTCCTAAGGGAATGCAGAGCTTATACCGCCTAAGTAAGAGGCGAAGAAGCTCCAAAGACGTTCCTAAGGGAATGCAGAGCTTACAGCGAAGAATCAGTGCTGATACAAAAATATTGTGTGGGGATATGTGTGTATCTTTCGGAACAAATGTCATCTACGTAGCATAACATCATTACATCATTTTGCATAGCATAAGCATCATACATCATGTTGCATATGGCCCAAGAAGGGGACACGATATTGATCTTCGGAAGTATGATTTGCAAGAGTGAAAATCGTGGTCCCAAGAAGGGGACACGATATTGATCTTCGGAAGTATGATTTGCAAGAGTGAAAATCGTGGTCCCAAGAAGGGGACACGATATTGATCTTCGGAAGTATGATTTGCAAGAGTGAAAATCGTGGTCCCAAGAAGGGGACACGATATTGATCTTCGGAAGTATGATTTGCAAGTATGATTTGCAAGAGTAAAAGCTTCGGAGAATCAATCTTCATCTTCGGAAGTATAGCTTCGGAGAATTTTTTCACGAAGTTTGGATATTCTTCACGAAGCATGAAAAGAAGGGAAGGTGTTTTTTTCGCCAAACTCAAAAACGGTACGTGTGTAAAGTTTCATGCATCGTAAAGAATTGAATAGCAAAAATAGATATATTACATTCGGGGTTACAAAAATGTTACATTATATTACATTTCCGAAGTTTTTTACAAAAATGTTTAATCCTCTCTCAAAACGACTCCTGCAGCTTCATTCAGAAGCCGATTGACGACTTCGTCCATAATATCTTCGGCCATCTTTTTAATTTCGTCGTCCCCCTTCGGCTGAGGGCCCGAAGGCGCTTTACTCGGATCTGAAGCAGGACACGACTACATTACTATTACAAATCGCAAACAGGTCTTAAAAGCCTAAAGATCACAACACGGTAGAAGCTATTATTTAGTACCTAATTGACCTTCGGGCTCTGTGCTCTTTTCAGCAGTCTTAGCCACTTCTCTAGCATCATGGATGCCCTTTTCACTTCTCTGAATAATTTCTCTTGCCATTTCTCGGCCACCGTTGTCCCAGATGTCGGTAAAAAATTTTCCCCCAACCGCGCTAGCTTCGGCTGAAGGACCTTTTATATCTTCAGTCGACAAGGTGGCTTCGGACTGTGCTAAAATTTTCACATGTTCACAGCCCTTCTTCTCTAAAATAGTGGCAATCCCTCTGGCGCCAGAGAAGGCACATATATCTCCTCGGCTATTTAAAATTTCTTCGAAGACTTCAGCTTCGTGGTCAATCCATTCAATGACACTTTCGGGATTGCCCCTTAGAAAATTTTCTTCACTTGAGAATGCGCCGACCTTGGCGAAGCTAGCCTTTAATTTTTTAACACAGTCTATAGATTTATTGTAGCATCTCTTTTTGGATGAACGAAGCTCTTCAACAGTCACTTCTAGGTGATCTGCCCATTGATCGCTGAGTTCACGCTTTGTTTCTTCAAGTATACGTTCCTCTGTGGCTCTGGCCAGTTGTTTCCGAAGGTCTTCAATTTCGCGTTTCTGAGCTTCAGCCTGACTTTTGAAAGCAGCTTCGTCCTCCTTTATTTTATCTATCAATGAGTATAATATTTTGTCTTTTTCGAGACCTTCGTTCCTCAGTTCAATTACTTCGGAACGAAGGTTGCTCAGGGCTATAGTACACCCTTCGTCTTCAGTATCTTTCTGGGCTCTGAGAGCATTGCTAAGAATCAAGCCCTGCAAAAAGGAATATGTGTGTGTGTCAGAGGGTTTAAATGAACGGAAAAATACAAGGATTTCATTTATCATACCTTTAAACTGTTATAAGCTAGGCTGTCAGCCAGATCGTTTTTTGATAGCACCGAAAGTCCGTCTTCTAAAGTTGGGAATCCGAAGCTTCTGCCTATCTCCCGACAGACAGAAATTTCCTTGTTGTCAGGAAGACAGTACAAGAAGTCTTCTTCTCCACTGCCATTAAATATTAACGCCCCCTTCGGATATTTCAGTTTTTGGGCATAATGCTGGGCCTCTTGTTCTTCTTTTTCTGATAATTTTTTCCCCGAAGCATGACGAAAAATATAATCACGAATTTTGGGGGATGCTTCGGGGGCAGCAACACTAGATTCTTCAATAGTTAGCTTTGTTATTTTCTCTGCCTCACTTTTCAAAGTTTTTGCGGACTCTGAGGGTCCAGCTTCGGCTTCAATCTCTTGCTCTGGAGCTGTAGAACCAGAGATCTCAGCTTTTGTTTCAGGAATAACAGCGGCTTTCTTCGGAGGTGTGCTCGAAGATTTGATCGTTTCCAATACGTCTAGCACATTAGCCATTCTCTTTCTCTTCGGAGTTGCAGCTGGCACTTTTTCATTTTTTGCTGTCCCAATGATTGCTGTAGGACTCAAAACTTCTGATGTTTTGAAGCCCTCAGTTGCTTCTCCTACTTTCTCAATTTTTTCTGTGAGCGGCGCTTCGGTTTTCTCTTTTGTTTCTGACAACAAAATGTTTGATTGTTCTGATTCTATCTTTGGTGGCACTTCGGCCGTTTCTGCGATCTCTGGCAACAAGGCCGGCTCGATTAGTTTCTCAGCTTCGGTGGCTGAAGAAGTTTTCCCGGTAAACTCCGGCACCGAAGCTGGTTCAATATGGCGTGGTCGGTGTGTGAAGACTTTCAACCTTTTTCCTTTTTGTTCTGGCTCGCTAGGAGCGGTTCCAGCTTCTTCTTTTTCAGAGGTTATGTTTTTCCTTTTTTGCCTTCGGATGGGATAACAATAATCAGGGTAGAAGAACCCGATTGCATCAAACACTCGGTTCAGTCTCTTCTTTTTTCGGCCTCCGAAGGCTGCTGATAGTGCAGTATTTTCAGCCTTCGAGAATGCCCCAAGTAATTCATCACTTAATATTTCAATGCTTCTCAGCCAGTCATCATCAGGTTCAATAAATTTATCTGCATATTTGAATGTGTATTTTAATCTGACTAGTCCGCCTTCGTCGGACTCTTTGATGGTTTCTTCCGGCATTTCCCACTTTTCTGCAAGTGGCCATATCCTGAAGGCAATGTGCTCCTGAACCAAGTCCCTTGTCCCAATGAAGGAGCAGACTGCGCTGAAGGCTCTTTGGCATTCTTCGGCTGCCTCATCCATTTCAACCTTCGGCCTTCGGAGTCCGAAGCGTTGCCAAATTGGGTACATAATGATACTTTGGACATTATTTTGCGCTGTTAGATCATTTTTCACATAAAACCATTCAGACATCCAGGCTCCGGGCCACCTCTTCCGAAAGGTTGGCACAGGGTAGCTTGACCCGGAGCGGGCGCCGAAGCTGTAGCACCCAAAGTTGTTGTGGTATTGCTCCTTTCCCCAGGGCTTCGTCTCGTACAATAACTCGTGTATGTTGCAGAAGCTTTTGGCGTTTGGTTCCAAACCTTGGCTTCTCGCAGCCCAGACAAAAATCCCCATTCTTATAATAGCTTCGGGAGTGAGTTGATGAAGGTAGATTTGGAATGTTTTCAGTACCTCAACAACAAAATTGCTCAGGGGGAATCGAAGCCCAGCTTTGAGGAGACTTCGGAAAATTACAACTTCATCCTCTTCAGGGGTGGGAGAAGTCTTTTCCCCGGCATCAGCTCTCACAATAGATATGTCTCGGAAGTATCGCCCCCTCATATTATCAATGTGACTCTGCTTGATGGTTGTTTTCCCAAAAACTGAGTGACTTGGTCGCCACGGTCGATCTTCGGCCTCTTCCCCACTACTTTCCACATCATAGCTGTCGCTGTCATCAGTATCTTCGGACAAACCTTCGAGAATCTCCTTCGTGATTTTCTCTGTATTAGTCTCTGCCATCGCTATCAGGAATCCCAGATTCTTCTCCTCCTCGAGACTCAGCTTCGTCTCAGCAGGGATCTTCTTGTCTTCAGACATCTTCGGAAACACTAAAAATTGTTCCCGAGGCCGAAGCTTCGAAATCAAAAAGACCAGCAAATCTTAATGAACAAGAGCTAAAAATTTTAGTGGGCCGAAGCAAAAGGCAAGCGTGTGTACCAAATGAATTCACGATGTGTTCTTATTTATACGCCTAGGGCGTTGAAAGTTAAAAGGCCCCGCTTGTCAGTGAATGTTGCTATTCTAGCAAAGGGAAGGTGTTTTTTCGGACCTTCGGCTCAAGGCCTTCGTCCATATCGCAATCTGAATTTATTATTTACAAATTAATATTGCGAGGGGCTACTGTTGGGGGCCTTCGTCCTCCGAAGGTCCTCAAAAACATGATTTGACAATGTTTTCCAAGTGAATTATATGAACAGGTATTTTCGGATTCAGAATCATGGATATGGAGCACGACCAGGACGAAGGCTGAGCCAGACGAAGGTCGGGGGCAGCCGAAGCTGTACGCAGGGAAGCTTCGGCGCGATGGCACAAGGGGGAACCGACCTTAAGATGAAAAGACTTCGGGGTCCTCAATAGATTTCCATAAACCGTTAACAAATGTAATGGACATGGATGTAATTTTACGTGGGCTGCGTCCCGCGTCTATAAATAGATGAACAGTACTCCCGTACTGTTCACGCTGACCTTTCATTTACCTTTGCGTCACGCCTGTACTTTTTTACCTTCTCTCAGGACCGAAGGTACATTTGTAATTTGAAATCATTTCTATTTTCCCATGTTAATAAAATAGAAATGATTCCATGATGATGCTTATATTATATTTCATGCTTTATATGAGTCTTTCGTTTTTACCCATTATATTTACGAAGGTATGTCTCTTATGACCTTCGTCCGAAACTCATTATTTCCCGAAGGGACATAATGCTTCGAAGGACGAAGGACTTTAACACTTAACACTTTTCATGTTGCCTTGTTCTTAACTCTTAGCATTTGAGAACAAGTCACCAACAGGTATATTTATTTAATTGGTGTTTAACTCTGATTCTGTGCATTTGTGTGTTATACGCATCACGGTTTGATTCTTCACACAATGCATCCCACAGGTGCTAAGGTGTAGCAATGCTTCGAATTAGCCTAAGTATGTGCATGTTGGCATTTAAGGCCAAAGTTAAGACTTTAATGTAAGCACATATTTAGGGGGAGCATTCTATAAACTTAGAATTCAAAATTTGTGCTTTAAATCTTATTGTTGTGTAAGCTTTAATTGTGTTGCCATCAATTACCAAAAAGGGGGAGATTGAAAGCTCTCTTCTGGGTTTTGGTGGTTTGGATGACAACCCAATTAAAGGACTAACAAGTGTGCTAAGTGTTGAACAGGTGCTTAATGCAAAGCTAACAGGGTTCAACACAAGTGAACAAGTGTGATGGTCCAAAGACTGAATTATCTATAGATAATGGACATCACAAGTAAGATGGACATTGCTTAAGTGAGACTCGGTGTGCGTAACTCAGAGACAATCGATCAAGCCAAGGATGGAGGCAAGAAGAGGTTCGAGGTACCGAGTGCACGGGAGAAGGTCAAGGAGACCAGGAACCCAAAGCCAGGGGTGAAGAAGAAGACTTGCAAAGTCAAGGTTGATCGAGTTAAGAAGAGTTATGGTGCATCAAGGATCACTACATAAGAACATGACTTACAACCAATGAGGTAACATCTACAATTATGTGGTGTAAGTCATAAGGCTCAAGATCAAGCTCGAGAAGTGAACGGGGGTTGGGGCTCAGATATGTCAATCTAGATCAAGTCAAGTTGACTTGATGGTTTAGAGTCCAACATCGACCTCAAACAAGCCAAATTGGGTAAAACGATGGAAAAGGTTAAGTATGTAAGGTTTGAGTGTTCAACCATTTTGCATACACCTCTTACTACAAGTTTGGTGCTTTGGTTTGCTCTCTAACTCTTTCTGTAGAGAAAGTACCATTCTGAGCTCTGCTGGAGGAGAAACAGAAAAGCTAGGAGAAGAACAAGAAAGATGTAAGTTTCTAGGACTAAATCAATTGGATTATACTCTAAATGTGTTTGTTTAAGTCTCAGGAAAATCCTCCCAAAAGTTGAAGTCAAACGGAGAAAGAACGGAGGAAAAAGCACTTAGTGTGCTGTTGGCTGGTGCACAGGACAGTGAATAGTAGCTGTCCGGTGCACAGGACAGTGAATAGTAACTCTGTCCGGTGCACAGGACAGTGAATAGTAACTGTGTCCGGTGCACAGGACAGTGAATAGTAACCTGTCCGGTGCACCAACGGCTAGCTGTTCTAGAGAAGGAAACTGTCAATCAGATCCGTTACTGTTCACTGTCCGGTGCGCCACCGGACAGTCCGGTGCACCCGCAACCAGGGAAGGCTGGGAGCTTCCAAATGAAGCTCTAACGGCTCCTAGGCCATTTGGGGCTATAAAAGGGACCCCTAGGCGCCTCAAACAAGAACATAAGTGCAGCCAACAATTGTATACATCACTCGGATCGATTCTCTCTCTCCCTCTTGTGTAAATCTCTCTAGTTTGTGTGAAGGCAAAGTTATAAGCCTTTAGAGAGTGGAGAGGTGCTGCAAAGAGCTAGAGCAAAGTCTTGAGCGCATTGTTACTCCGCCGGAGTGCTGTCAAGAAGATTGTAAGCAGCCGCGGCTTTGTTGTAACCCAACTCAACATAGTGGAAGGCTCTATCTGTCATACTGACAGATCTGAGCAAACGGAGGAAGGAGTTGAAATAGACTCCAAGCCCAGGTGTGGCTAACTCCAACGAGGACTAGGCAAGCATTTCAGGCTTGGCCGAACCTCGGGATAAATTCCTGCGTCTGTGTGCTTCGCTCTGTATTGTGTGCTGACTCTCTGTCTTACTTACTATTTATATCTGCACTTCAATACTTATTTGTGGTACAAGTTATATTTGAAGTGCAGGGCATTTTAAGACAGGGTCTTCTATTCCGCTGCAACCTACTCGAAGGGTTTTCCATTCCACTGCGATCCAGCCTTCGAGTAGAGTAAGAATTTAAGTTTTAAAGTGATAGTTTTTATTCGCCTATTCACCCCCCCCCCCTCTAGGCGACATCCAGATCCTGTTCCCGGGCAAAGGGAACTTTCAGTCGCCCCGGAGTGGCGACAAGAAGAAGAAAATGAAGAAAGTGGTCTACTACGAGACCAATTCTTCATCGCCCTCCACCTCCGGCTCCGACGCATTGTCTGTCACTTCTAAGCGCCATGAGCGCAAGAAGTTTAATAAGATCCCCTTACGCTATCCCCGCATTTCCAAACGCACTCCTTTATTTTCTGTCCCATTAGGCAAACCACCGGTTTTTTACGGTGAAGATTATTCTATGTGGAGTGATAAAATGAGGCATCATCTAACCTCACTCCACGCTAGCATTTGGGACATTGTTGAGTTTGGAGCGTAGGTACCATCCATGGGGGATGAAGGATATGATTCAGACGAGGTCGCCCAAATCCGACACTTTGATTCCCAAGCCACTACTATACTCCTCGCCTCTCTATGTTGAGAGGAGTATAATAAGGTGCAAGGGTTGAAGAGCGCCAAGGAGATTTGGGATGTGCTAAAGACCGCGCATGAAGGGGATGAGGTGATCAAGATCACCAAGCGGGAGACGATCGAGGGGGAGCTCGGTCGATTCATCCTCAACCAAGGAGATGAGCCACAAGCCATGTACAACTGGCTCAAGACCTTGGTCAACCAAGTGCGCAACCTCGAGAGCACCAAGTGGAATGACCATGAAATGGTCAAGGTTATTCTAAGATCACTTGTTTTTTGTAATCCTACACAAGTTCAATTAATTCGTGGTGATCCTAGATATAAGCTAATGTCTCCCAAGGAGGTTATAGGAAAGTTTGTGAGCTTTGAGTTGATGATCAAAGGCTCCAAACAAATCGTCAAGCAAGGCGGCACCTCCACACCCGAGGTGCAACCCGTCGCATTCAAAGCAACAGAGGAGAAGAAATAAGAGTCTACGTCAAGTAGGCTCCCCATCGACGCCTCCAAGCTCGACAACGAGGAAATGGCGCTCATCATCAAGAGCTTCTGCCAAATCCTCAAGCAAAGGAGGGGAGATGATTATAAACCCCGCTCCAAGAAAGTGTGCTACAAGTGTGGTAAGTCCGGTCATTTTATTGCTAAATGTCCATTATCAAGTGATAGTGACAGGGGCGACAATAAGAAGGGAAGGAGGAAGGAAAAGAAGAAGTACTACAGGAAGAAGGGCACGATGCCCACGTGTGTCGGGAATGAGACTCCAATGAGAGCTCCACTGACTCCTCTGACGACGAGGACGCCGTCAACAAAGGCCTCCTCTTTCCCAACGTCGAACACAAGTGCCTCATGGCAAAGGACGGCAAAAAGAAGAAGGTAAAATCTAGAGCCTCCACTAAATATACGACATCTAGTGATGAGGGTAGCTCTAGTGATGATGAAGATGATTTGCTTGCTCTTTTTGCCAACTTAAACATGCAACAAAAGGAAAATTTGAATGAATTGATAGGTGCCATTCATGAGAAGGATGAACTCTTGGATAGCCAAGAGGAATTCCTTATTAAGGAAAACAAAAAACATGTTAAAGTTAAAAATGCTTATGCTCAGGAAGTAGAGAAAATGAAAACTTGTCTAAAGAGCTTAGCATTTGCCATGACACTGTCTCTAACCTTAGAACTGAGAACGCCAAATTACTTGCTAAGGTTGAGAAGTTAAATGTTTGTGATGATTCTCTTGTCAATCTTAAGAATGATAATGCTAGTTTAATTGCTAAGATTGATAAATTAAACGAATCACTTGCTAGCCTTAAAATTGAAAATGACAAATTAATTTCTAAGGCTAAAGATTTAAATGTTTGCAATATCTCTATTTCCAATCTTAGAAATGAGAACGCCATTTTGCATGCTAAGATTGATGAACTAAAATCATGCAAACTTTCTACATCTAGTGTTGATCATGTTTCTATTTGTACTAGATGTAGAGATATTAATATTGATGCTATTCATGATCACTTAGCTTTAATTAAACAACAAAATGATCACATAGCTCAACTAACTGCTAAAATTAATGAGCATGAGATAGAAAACGAAAATTTTAAATTTGCTAGAAGCATGCTCTATAATGGGAGACGTCCTGGCATTAAGGATGGAATTGGTTTCCAACGGGGAGACAATGTCAAGCTTAATGCCCCTAAAAGATTGTCCAATTTTGTTAAGGGCAAGGCACCCATGGCACAGGATAACGAGGGTTATATTTTATATCCTGCTGGTTATCCTGAGCATAAGATTAGGAGAATTCATGCTAAGAAGTCTCATTTTGTTTCCCATCATGCATTTATGTATGAGGCATCTAGCTCTAGGCATTCTACTCATGTTAAAATGCCTAAAAACAAAACTCCTATTGCATCAAATGAATCTAATATTTCATTTAAGACTTTTGATGCTTCTTATGTGCTCACTAACAAATCAGGCAAAGTAGTTGCCAAATAAGTAGGGGGCAAACACAAGGGTTCAAAGACTTGTGTTTGGGTACCCAAGGTGCTTGTTTCTAATGTGAAAGGACCCAAGACATTTTGGGTACCTAAGAACAAGGCCTAAACTTGTTTTATAGGTTTATGCATCCGGGGGCTCAAGTTGGATCATTGATAGCGGATGCACAAACCACATGACAGGGGAGAAAAAGATGTTCTCCTCCTACGAGAAAAACGATGATCCCCAAAGAGCTATCACATTCGAGGATGGAAATCAAGGTTTGGTCAAAGGACTTGGTAAAATTGCTATATCACCTGACCATTCTATTTCCAATGTTTTTCTTGTAGACTATTTAGATTACAACTTACTTTCTGTTTCTCAATTATGTAAAATGGGCTACAACTGTCTTTTTACGGATATAGGTGTTACTGTCTTTAAAAGGAGTGATGATTCAGTAGCATTTAAGGGAGTATTAGAGGGTCAGCTATACTTAGTTGATTTTGATAGAGCAGAACTCGATACTTGCTTAATTGCTAAGACTAATATGGGTTGGCTCTGATATCGCCGACTAGCCCATGTTGGGACGAAGAATCTTCACAAGCTTCTAAAGGGAGAACACATTTTGGGACTAATCGATGTTCATTTTGAGAAAGACAGGGTTTGTAGCGCATGTCAAGCTGGAAAGCAAGTTGTCTCCCATCATCCACACAAAAACATCATGATGACCGACTGAAAGTCGCCTAGAGGGGGGTGAATAGGCGAAACCTAAAAATTATAATTCTAAATCCAAACTAGATCCCTTTGATTAGTGTTAGAACAAGATGCACAATTATCGGAGTGTAAAACTAAGTCCTTTGCTTATAAAGAGTGTTGCTTCCAAAGAATGCGGAATTAGCAAATTAATACAACTAATAAGTTTATGGAGTATAGAGCAAGAGGACTTAGATAAAGAAGGAGTGATAACACAAGTTCTTTCTTGCAAGGTGTTGCTTCTTTAAATGAGAATTTAACTCGAAGCAACACAAAATAATATTAGCAACAAATAGTGCAAGAGAACTTAGAGAGGGAGAGAACAAACAAATCGCAAACAATAAACACAAGAGACACGGGTGTCGAGGACCATAATTAGGGGTACCCCCAAGACTCCTAATCTCAGCTGGTAACCCCCATCAGCACAAAGCTGCAAAGGCCTGATGGGCGCGATTAAGGCCAAGGCTCGGTCCACTCAAGGGACACGATCTCGCCTCGCCCGAGCCCAGCCTCGGGCAAAGGCAGCCGACCCCGGAGGATTCACGTCTTGCCCGAGGGCCCCCTCAAGCAACGGACACGCCTTCGGCTCGCCCGAGGCCCAGTCTTCGCAGAGAAGCAACCATGGCCAGATCGCCACGCCAACCGACCGTATCGCAGGAGCATTTAATGCAAGGAGCGCCTGACACCTTATCCCGACGCGCGCTCTTCAGTCGACAGAGCCGAAGTGACCGCAGTCACTTCGCCGCTCCACTGACCGACCTGACAGGAATACAGCGTCGCCTGCCATGCTCCGACTGTCGTGCCACTCGCCAGTGTGAGGTCGACAGCGGCTAAGTCCAGCCTCGGGCGACATAGGAAGCTCTACCTCGCCCGACCCCAGGGTTCGGCCCCCATCTCGGCCTCGGAAGATGGACTTCGCCTCGCCCGACCCCAGGGCTCGGACTCAACCACGACTTAGAAGACGACGAACCTCGGAAGACGGACTCGACCTCAACCTCGGAGGAGCCTTCGCCTCGCCCAACCTAGGGCTCGGACCGACCACGTCACAGGGGGGCATCATTACCCTACCCCTAGTTAGCTCAGGCTACGGGGAACAAGACCGACGTCCCATCTGGCTCGCCCCGGCAAACAAATAATGATGGTGCCCCGCGTGCTCCATGACGACGGCGACTCTCAGCCCCTTATGGAAGCAAGGAGACGTCAGCAAGGATTCGACAGCCCCGACAGCTGTCCTTCCGCAGGGCTCTAGCTCTCCTCTGACGGCCACGACATCACATGAACAGGGTGCCAAAACCTCTCCGACTGCCACGACAGCATGAACTTAGGGCTCTAGCTCCTCTCTGCTAGACACGTTAGCACACTGCTACACCCCCCATTGTACACCTGGACCCTCTCCTTACGCCTATAAAAGGAAGGTCCAGGGCTCTCATACGAGAGGGTTGGCCGCACAGGAGAACGGGCCGACACATAAGGCTCTCGCTCTCTCTCTCTCCCACGCGAACGCTTGTAACCCCCTACTGCAAGCGCATCCATCCGCCCTGGGCGCAGGACAACACGAAGGCCGCGGGTTCCCCTTTACTGTTCTCCCCCCTTTGTGTCCCGTCTCGCGCCGACCCATCTGGGCTGGGACACGCAGCGACAATTTACTCGTCGGTCCAGGGACCCCCCGGGGTCGAAACGCCGATAGTTGGCGCGCCAGGTAGGGGCCTGCTGCGTGTTGACGAACAGCTTCCCGTCAAGCTCCAGATGGGTAGTCTCCAGGAACCTTTACAACCCGGGACGATGCTCCGTTTTGGGAGTCTTGAGTTCATGTCCCTCGACGACAGCTACGACATGATACTCCTTCCTCCGCCGCGCGACAGCGACAATGGCGGTCGTCAGCCCGCCCACCGGCGGTGGAATCAACGACGTCTTCCCCACATGGCGGAAGAACAGCATCCAGGTTTGTCTCGTCACCTCCCCCACCGACGGAGGAGGAGGCGGGGCAACCATGGCCAAGCAGGAGGCGGCACCTCGTCGGCTGTCTGAAAGTCGCCTAGAGGGGGGGTGAATAGGCGGAACCTGAAAATTAAAACTTTATCCCCCAACTAGATCCCTTGATTAGTGGTTAGAACAAGATATACAAATATCAGAGAATAGAAACTAAGTTCTTGCTTGAAAGGAGTATTGCTAAATAATGCGGGAGAGATAAATCAATACAACTAATAAGTTATAGAATAACAAGGCAAGAACCCTTAGATGAGAAGAGCACTAGAACAAGTTCTTTCTTGCAACGTGTTGCTTCACTAAATGGAAATTTAACTTGAAGCAATTAGCAAATAATGGTGCAAGAAAACTTAGAGCAAGGGAAAGCAAACAAATCACAAGCAATAAACACAATGGACACGGGTGATTTGTTTTACCGAGGTTCGGCCCTCGAAGGCCTAGTCCCCGTTGAGGAGTCCACTTAAGGACGGGTCTTTTTCAACCCTTTCCCTCTCTCCCGATCACACAAGGATCAGCGAGCTCTTCTTCTTCTCAAGGATCACTCTCGATCCCACAAGGACCACCACAATCTTTGGTGTCTCTTGTTAGCTTTTACAAGGCTCCAACACTTTGGAGGAAGTTCGAATGGGAGTCGAAAACTCCACGCGCAAATGAACACAAAGATGTAGAACACACTATCTCTCAATGAATCTCACAAGGCGCTAGGGCTAAACTCAATTGAGTAGCTCTCAATTGCTTGCTCTCTCTTTTGTGGCACTTGTGTTGGTTGTAGTGGACTAAATCTTGTGTATAGGATGGATCAATGAATATATGTGGTTGGGAGGGCTTGAGTATGTCAACTAGATGACTTGGAATGTTGCTTGGACTCCCACACCTTGAAGTGGCCGGTTGGGGTGGTATTTATAGCCACCATCCAAAAACTAGCCGTTGATGAAGTCTGCTGGCGATGGGCGCACCGGACAGTCCGGTGCACACCGGACATGTCCGGTGCCCCAGCCACGTCATCCTATCCGTTGTAGTTGGAGCTGGTCGACCGTTGGAGGCTTTTGTCCTCATGTGGCACCGGACAGTCCGGTGCGCACCGGACAGTCCGGTGCCTCTCTGATCTTTTGCTCTGGCTTCTGCCGCGTGTACTGTTCTGCACTGTTTACTGTCAGAGTCGACCGTTGGGCGCAGATGACCGTTGCTCCGCTGGCACACCGGACAGTCCGGTGCACACCGGACAGTCCGGTGAATTTTAGCGGAGCGGCTGCCGCGCGAACCCGAGGCTGGCGAGTTCCGGAGGCCGATCTTCCTTGGAGCACCGGACATGTCCGGTGCACACCGGACAGTCCGGTGAATTATAGCGCGCCGGCTTCCGCGAAGTCCCGAGGGCGAAGAGTTTGAGTCTGAGTCCCCTGGTGCACCGGACAGGTACTGTGCACTGTCCGGTGGCACACCGGACAGTCCGGTGCGCCAGACCAGGGGTGCCCTCGGTTGCCCCTTTGCTCCTTTATTGAATCCAAAACTTGGTCTTTTTATTGATTTTATGTTGAATCTTAGGCACCTGTAGAACATATGATCTAGAGCAAACTAATTAGTCCAATTGTTTGTGTTGGACATTCAATCACCAAAATCATTTAGGAAAAGGTTTAAAGCCTATTTCCCTTTCAATCTCCCCCTTTTTGGTGATTGATGCCAACACAAACCAAAGCAAATATATAAGAGAATAATTGAACTAGTTTGCATAGAATAGGTGCAAAGATTACTTGGAATTAAACCAATATTCAATTTCATAAAATATGCATGGATGCTTTCTTACTTTAGTATTTTGGACCACGCTTGCACCACATGTTTTGTTTTTTTTTTTTTTGCAAAATCTTTTTGTAAATCCATTTCAAAGATCTTATGCAAATAGTCAAAGGTAAATGAATAAGAGTTTGTAAAGCATTTTCAAGATTTGAAATTTTCTCCCCCTGTTTCAAATGCTTTTCCTTTGACTAAACAAAACTCCCCCTAAAAGAGATCCACCTCTTAGTGTTCAAGAGGGTTTTGATATATCAATTTTGAAATACTACTTTCTCCCCCTTTTGAACACAATAGGATACCAAATGATAAATACTTTTGGAAAGCACTAAGTTTTTGAATTTGGTGGTGGTGGTGCGGTCCTTTTGCTTTGGGCTCATTTCTCCCCCTTGTTGGCATGAATCGCCAAAAACGGAATCATTAGAGCCTTTGAAGTGCTATCTTCCCCTTTGGTCATAAATAAATGAGTTAAGATTATACCAAAGGCGAAGTCCGGTCTTTTAGCTTTGGGCTCTTACTCTCTCCAAAGACGAAGCCCTTTTCTTTGATGCTCATTTCTCCCCCAAGGAATAGAGAGTTGCTTGGAGTGATGGCGAAGTATGATATACGGAGTGGACGCCTTTGCTTTCGCCGAAGACTCCATTTCCCTTTCAATCTACGACTTAGCATAGAATATACTTGGAAACATATTAGTCGTAGTCATGGTACGGGAATAATAAGATATATGCATTTGTACCAAAATGAAAGAGATATGATCAAGAGATATGTCAATTAAGCATGATCATAGTTCTATACAATATAGATTTCTCCCCCTGAATATGTGCCTTGAGAGGAATACACATTTTGGCCTTAAATGCCAAGGGCACATAATTAGGTTAATGAGAGCAAGTCTATATCATAGAGAAAGTGAAGTGCATTGGTCATAGTATATGAGTGATGCTCAAGACAGTTTATGCACTTATGAAAGCATGTTGCAAACATTTTAAGCATTTTCCTTTAAAGATTTCAAAGAGACTTAAGGGCCATCCACCTTTGGAACAAAGGTAGCTTATCCTCGTTACAAGGTTAAGCTTTAAGCTCTTTGACAATAGAACCACTTCATCTAGTTTTAGCAAAGATGCAATAAAGCATGTGTGAAATTTTAAGAGGTTAAACTAGGTATGAAGCAGGGATAAATGCAAAGGTCATGCGTTCTCTTCCTTTTATACAAGATATGCAAAGAGTGTATATAAGAGGAAGATTTGGGTACAAGTTTAAATGAAAGGAAGTGGTTTTACCCCTTTTGTACCTTCTCATAGAGGCGCTCTCTTCACTGTGCTTTGTCCTTAGTCTTAGTTGCTTAAGACCTATACTCAATGACAATATATGGAAATACTTTGCACAAGAGAGAGTTATACAACTAGTGATCTTTTTCAAGTTATTGTTAGCATATATCATATGGATCACAAGTTGCATAAATGAATCATGAATTCTCCTTTTTCCTTAGTGCATATCAAGATAGATGTCAATTAAAATTACCAATTGAGATCAAATTGAAATTACGTGAGGCACTAAGAAACATAAGTGATACTCGAAGTTGTTTAATGATCAACCAATATGCGATCAAGAGAGCAACAAGGACATTAAACTTTCAAGCTTAAAAATAGGAGAATCCAATAAGCATGCTACTTTTAAAAATGAAAGCAATAATCCTTGATAAAAGCGATATTACTTTAACAAGTTTGATTGATGAGAAGTAGCATACTATATGAGAAACATTATTCTCATGCAAGAGACTATATGAAATTACTAAGATAAGACAATAGTCTCAACATAATCAAAATATAAGAATGGACTCCCCCTAAAGATATGCATCAAGTAATTGAAAGAATTGATTTCGATGCATTCACTTTTAAGGACATAAAGAGGGAAGCATTATACATTTTGATCAAGGCTCATAAATTTTGCAACAAATAACTTAAGCCTGGTAACCTCATAATGAAAAAGGATTTAGAATGCTTACAACCACACCATTGATTGTTGTGAAAACCTTATTGTCCAAGTAGATGTTGTTGTCCTTGATGTTCTTTCTTTTTCATTTGAGTGTCCTCCCTTTATATTTGTCTCTTTTTCCTTCCAAACTTATTGAAAATACTCAAGAGACATGTTAATAGCGCAAGGGAGTATATGGTGAAGGATGATTACTTTAGATAATTAGCATACAAAATTCATCATCCACAAGTCACACAGACATGAAGTAAAATCCTTAACATAAGTGCATTTCATTTGAGAAAAAAGAGTGAGCACCTTTTAAGCAATTTAATAATCATTGGAGATTTTACTTTATCATATTGAAGTTAGTTAATCATTACTTGGAAGCAAATCAATATAATCATATATATAAATATCGCAAAGGCATTAAATAGATTCTAATGGACATGAGCTTTTAGAAGAATGAGATTGAATGCACATTTAGTTGAAATGAGTCCAATAAAGAATCTATTTCTCACATGGGTAGAAGATGATAATTTAGATTAAATACCCATTGAGATGGGAACTAAACTTAATTAAGAAGATGAGTTCCCATACCTTTCCTTTTACCTTTCTTCTTTTGGGTGAAGATCAACCCATGAGGCTTGTGTACTTTTCCTTCTATGCATATTTATAAGTAAGCTCAAGAGATACGTTAGCAACACAAGCACTAGTTTCCATTTAGTAATTATTTTGATAGGGAATGAAAAGGTGAATTACTAAAGCATGGAAATATGAACTAGATCATTCCAAGAAGTATGCCTCGTTTTAAACTCATAAAACAAGCATGGTTAAACTCTTGAGACTTAAGGGAATAAATCTAATTCATTACATGGAGAGCGATAATTGTAGAAGAATCATATCCAATTAAGCAATAAGAGATACAACATGTATTATTGGATAGAATTTCCTAGACATGATGAGATATGCATTTCCATAGAGAAACTTATTCTCTACAAGTGAGACTACTTAAATTATTTAGATAAAAACAATAGTCTCACTTTTCTGGCTATAGAGAGAATTTTCCTTTTATAAGTGTCCTAAGTATTTGAATTCCTTACATGACACCTTATTCTTTTAAGAACATGAAGTATCTCTCTATATCTAGAACATGGCAATAATAGAATAATTAATGTAGAAACATGCCATGGAAACTTGCAACAATTTAAAAACATGTAGATTGTCATAATATAGAATTTGATGAATACACAATCTACCATATGAGAGGAATTTTCTTCAAAGAATGATGACATAATTTTTAAAACATCCTTAAGTGCTTTCTATTTCTATGTGACTACACAAGACATATGACAAATTAAGATAATTGCACTTAAGAATATAAATGTTACCATCCCTTGACTTTCCTCCATGTTGTAGGCTTTGATATTCCGCACATGATGATTCTTTATTTCCTACAACATTAATATCTTGCCGAGATGATATGAGTTTTGAATACAATAAACTGAAGTAACCTTGGGTCAATCTTGAATATGTAGATCATTTGAAGATTGATAGCTTGAGTTGATAAGAATTGAATTAACTCCCTCAAGCACCCCAAAGGTTCATACCATCTCCTTCTCCTACAAATCTTGTCAAGCACATTTTGGTACCCATCGCTTGATGGGTCCGTTAAGGTTAGTAAACAAAGATCTAGGAACCCAAGTGTCCTTTGTGCTAGCGCTTGGTAAACTTGTTACCTTTCTAGCACAAGTTGCAATCTTGGGTTGCCTAGTTATATATGAATCAAATGACAAGTTAGGGGTGAGATTTTTACCAATGGGACAATCTTTGCATTGATGTCCCTTCTTTCGGCATGTGTAGCATAGGCGTTTTCCAAATTTTGAAGATTTCTTCTTTCCTTGTTTGTTGCCTGCTACATGGTTAGTAAAAACCTTCTTTTCTAACCCTATGCCTTTTTGTTTTAAATGGGGACAAGATCTAAGCAAGTGTCCCTTCTTGGAGCATTTAAAACAAAGTCTATCATCCTTGTTAATAATCAAGCCATTTTTAATGTAGGGACATGACCTAATCAAGTGCCCCTCTTTAAAGCATTCACTACACCTCTTAATGTGAAGTGTGGCTTGATCATTACCTTGGATGTTACCTTTTGTGGAGGCGTGGTTGAGGCTTTTGGAGGAGGTGTTGAATTTCTTCTTTTGTTTATTCCTCTTGGCAATCCTCAAATCCTTGACATTTTCTTCAAGGGATGTAGTGCATGCCACGGTTGTTCCCGTCTCAAGCTTCTTCACCATGTGATCACGGTTATCTTGAGAAGGTTGGGCAATGCATTTCCCTTTAAGTTGTGTCAAGCTCTTCTTTAGCCTCTCATTTTCTTCTTTGAGCTTTTGATATGAATCATCATTTGTTCCTGTAGATTCTAGCTCAAAAGAAGATTTGCTTGTCGACGAACAACAAGCATTAGCACATGGTAATATAGTATCAATTTGAATACATGTGCATGAGTGAGGTTGTTGGGATTTTAAATTTTCTATCACAACCTCATGAGCAATGTTTAATATGATATGATCATCTATAAGATTTTCATGAGAACATAGAAGCATATCATATTTATTTTGAAAAACTAGATTTTCAACTTTTAGCTTTTCTATTTGGTCCTTAAGCAAGGTATTCCTATTTACTAATTGAGCGATACAATGTAAAGCGTTATCTTGCTCAATTGAAATAGTTTCATACCTTTGGACCAAATCAACATGAGAGCACTTTAGCTCCTCATGTTCTTTAGTCAACTCGTCAAAGTGTTGCATCTTTATGGAGAGAATATCTTCTAGCCTTTGACGAGCTTCGCTTTGTTCTCTCGCTCTTTCTAGAAGTTTGAGCATGACCGCCTTATCTTCTTGGCTTAGGCGAGCGTAGAGATGCACAAAGCTTCTTTCTTCCTCCTCATCCTCGTTTGTGCTTCCGCTATCATTTTCATTAGCTACACAACACATGTGGGAATCGAAATGGGAAGACAAACCTTTTGGAGAGGTGGATTCATCGTTTGGTCTCCATCGTTCATTTTCTTCTTCTCCCTTGCAAGGGTTAGTATCACAAATACCAAAGGAAGTAGAAGCACAAAATGAACTATCATTTTTGGACTTATTAGACTTGCTTTTAATTCTAGTCCAAATATCATGCGCATCGGGAATATGTTCATAATGATTCATTATGAGGGCATGATAATCTTCCTTGCTAAGAGAATTAACCAAGATGTCAAAAGCTAGATAGTTTAAGCGAATACATCTTTGGTCTTCATCGGAAACATCTTCCCTAGCATAGTTAGGAGGGATAATACTCTTGTCTAAAATTTGTTCTAATTGTGGATCTACGGTTCTAAAGGCATTTATAACTCTAGTAGACCATGAATCATAATTAGAACAATCGGAAAGTAATATTTCAAGAGTTACCTCCGTGTTTTCCTTGGAAGATGTCTTCTTGTTCTTTTGGGATCTTTTACGAGCCATCACTTCGAGTTGTTAGACTCAAGATGAAGTGCCTAGCTCTGATACCAATTGAAAGTCGCCTAGAGGGGGGGTGAATAGGCGGAACCTGAAAATTAAAACTTTATCCCCCAACTAGATCCCTTGATTAGTGGTTAGAACAAGATATACAAATATCAGAGAATAGAAACTAAGTTCTTGCTTGAAAGGAGTATTGCTAAATAATGCGGGAGAGATAAATCAATACAACTAATAAGTTATAGAATAACAAGGCAAGAACCCTTAGATGAGAAGAGCACTAGAACAAGTTCTTTCTTGCAACGTGTTGCTTCACTAAATGGAAATTTAACTTGAAGCAATTAGCAAATAATGGTGCAAGAAAACTTAGAGCAAGGGAAAGCAAACAAATCACAAGCAATAAACACAATGGACACGGGTGATTTGTTTTACCGAGGTTCGGCCCTCGAAGGCCTAGTCCCCGTTGAGGAGTCCACTTAAGGACGGGTCTTTTTCAACCCTTTCCCTCTCTCCCGATCACACAAGGATCAGCGAGCTCTTCTTCTTCTCAAGGATCACTCTCGATCCCACAAGGACCACCACAATCTTTGGTGTCTCTTGTTAGCTTTTACAAGGCTCCAACACTTTGGAGGAAGTTCGAATGGGAGTCGAAAACTCCACGCGCAAATGAACACAAAGATGTAGAACACACTATCTCTCAATGAATCTCACAAGGCGCTAGGGCTAAACTCAATTGAGTAGCTCTCAATTGCTTGCTCTCTCTTTTGTGGCACTTGTGTTGGTTGTAGTGGACTAAATCTTGTGTATAGGATGGATCAATGAATATATGTGGTTGGGAGGGCTTGAGTATGTCAACTAGATGACTTGGAATGTTGCTTGGACTCCCACACCTTGAAGTGGCCGGTTGGGGTGGTATTTATAGCCACCATCCAAAAACTAGCCGTTGATGAAGTCTGCTGGCGATGGGCGCACCGGACAGTCCGGTGCACACCGGACATGTCCGGTGCCCCAGCCACGTCATCCTATCCGTTGTAGTTGGAGCTGGTCGACCGTTGGAGGCTTTTGTCCTCATGTGGCACCGGACAGTCCGGTGCGCACCGGACAGTCCGGTGCCTCTCTGATCTTTTGCTCTGGCTTCTGCCGCGTGTACTGTTCTGCACTGTTTACTGTCAGAGTCGACCGTTGGGCGCAGATGACCGTTGCTCCGCTGGCACACCGGACAGTCCGGTGCACACCGGACAGTCCGGTGAATTTTAGCGGAGCGGCTGCCGCGCGAACCCGAGGCTGGCGAGTTCCGGAGGCCGATCTTCCTTGGAGCACCGGACATGTCCGGTGCACACCGGACAGTCCGGTGAATTATAGCGCGCCGGCTTCCGCGAAGTCCCGAGGGCGAAGAGTTTGAGTCTGAGTCCCCTGGTGCACCGGACAGGTACTGTGCACTGTCCGGTGGCACACCGGACAGTCCGGTGCGCCAGACCAGGGGTGCCCTCGGTTGCCCCTTTGCTCCTTTATTGAATCCAAAACTTGGTCTTTTTATTGATTTTATGTTGAATCTTAGGCACCTGTAGAACATATGATCTAGAGCAAACTAATTAGTCCAATTGTTTGTGTTGGACATTCAATCACCAAAATCATTTAGGAAAAGGTTTAAAGCCTATTTCCCTTTCACTGTCGAGCAAGTCGACGACACCAGCGCCCTAGCGGGGGACACGTCAGGCTTCGACCTTGCGTCTGAGACGAAGACGAACGTCGTTTCCCCGCAACACGCCAACCCCAAGCAGACGAACGATGTCAGCACGCTCGCGAAGGACTTGCTGGGCGTCGCCCTCGTACCTGAGACAACGGTGCAGTCCGCCCCTGACGTGACTTCGTCACCGCCCGTCGACCAAGAGGAATGGGCAAACCAAGCTCCGGCTGGAGAAGCGCGTCATCTACCCCAGGGCATCCAGCACCGCGTTGCCGACGATGTCAGGGCGAGGCCGCCACCGGCTTCCAGTGGGGTCGGCCAGAACCTGGCTGCAGCAGCGATACTACTCCGCGCGATGCCGGAACCATCGACCACCGAAGGGCGGCGTATCCAGGGAGAGCTCAAGAATCTCCTGGAGGATGCCGCGGTCCGACGGGCCAAAAGCTCTGCCTCCCGAAGGCAGGGGTACCCCTCGGAGCATCGCGTCGCGACTTCCCGATTCGTGCGGGAAGCCTTGGTCCACACCGGGCGCACGCGCAACACGGCGCCTGCGGCCTCGGGTCGCCTCGGCAACGAGCACCACCACCGCAACCGTCGAGCCCACCTCGACGAGAGGGTGCGCCGAGGCTACCACCCCAGGCGTGGGGGACGCTACGACAGCGGGGAGGATCGGAGCCCCTCGCCCGAACCACCTGGTCCGCAGGCTTTCAGCCGGGCCATACGACGGGCGCCGTTCCTGACCCGATTCCGAACCCCGACTACCATCACAAAGTACTCGGGGGAGACGAGGCCGGAACTGTGGCTCGCGGACTACCGACTGGCCTGCCAGCTGGGTGGAACGGACGATGACAACCTCATCATCCGCAACCTCCCCCTGTTCCTCTCCGACACCGCTCGAGCCTAGCTGGAGCATCTGCCTCCGGGGCAGATCTCCAACTGGGACGACCTGGTCCGAGCCTTCGCCGGCAACTTCCAGGGCATGTACGTGCGCCCTGGGAACTCCTGGGATCTCCGAAGCTGCCGCCAGCAGCCGGGAGAGCCTCTCAGGGACTACATCCGGCGATTCTCGAAGCAGCGCACCGAGCTGCCCAACGTCACCAACTCGGACGTCATCGGCGCGTTCCTCGCCGGCACCACCTGCCGCGACCTGGTGAGCAAGCTGGGTCGCAAGACCCCCACCAGGGCGAGCGAGCTGATGGACATCGCCACCAAGTTCGCCTCTGGCCAGGAGGCGGTTGAGGCCATCTTCCGAAAGGACAAGCAGCCCCAGGGCCGCCAGCCGGAAGACGTCCCCGAGGCGTCCACTCAGCGCGGCACCAAGAAGAAGAACAAGAAGAAGTCGCAAGCGAAACGCGACGCCACCGACGCGGACCTTGTCGTCGCCGCTGAGTACAAGAACCCTCAGAAACCTCTTGGAGGTGCCAATCTCTTCGATAAGATGCCCAAGGAGCCATGCCCCTATCGTCAGGGGCCCGTCAAGCACACCCTTGAGGAGTGCGTCATGCTTCGGCGCCACTTTCACAAGGTCGGGCCACCGGCGGAAGGTGGCAGGGCCCACAACAACGACAAAAAGGAGGGTCACAAGGCAGAGGAGTTCCTCGAGGTCCACGACTGCTTCATGATCTACGGTGGGCAAGTGGCGAACGCCTCGGCTCGGCACCGCAAGCAAGAATGTCGGGAGGTCTGCTCGGTAAAGGTGGCGACGCCAGTCTACCTAGACTGGTCCGACAAGCCCATCACCTTCGACCAGGGCGACCACCCCGACCGCGTGCCGAGCCCGGGGAAATATCCGCTCGTTGTCGACCCCGTCATCGGCAACGTCAGGCTCACCAAGGTCCTCATGGACGGAGGCAGCAGCCTCAACATCATCTACGCTGAGACCCTCGGGCTCCTGCAGATCGATCTGTCCTCGATCCGGACAGGCGCGGTGCCTTTTCACGGGATCATCCCCGGGAAACGCGTCCAACCCCTCGGACAACTCGATCTGCCCGTCTGCTTCGGGACTCCCTCCAACTTCCGAAGGGAAACCCTCACGTTCGAGGTGGTCGGGTTTCGAGGAACCTACCACGCAGTACTGGGGAGGCCATGCTACGCCAAGTTCATGGTCGTCCCCAACTACACCTACCTCAAACTCAAAATGTCGGGCCCCAACGGGGTCATCACCGTCGGCCCCACGTACCGACACACATACGAATGCGATGTGGAGTGCGTGGAGTACGCCGAGGCCCTCGCCGAATCCGAGGCCCTCATCGCCGACCTGGAGAGCCTCTCCAAGGAGGCGCCAGATGCGAAACGCCACGCCGGCAACTTCGAGCCAACTGAGACAGTCAAATCCGTCCCTCTCGACAAAGCATGTCCGAAGGTTCCCTACCCTCTGCCTCGCATCGACCAAATCGTGGATTCCACTGCTAGGTGCGAAACCCTGTCTTTCCTCGATGCCTACTCAGGGTATCACCAAATCAGGATGAAAGAGTCTGACCAGCTCGCGACTTCTTTCATCACGCCCTTTGGCATGTACTGCTACGTTACTATGCCATTTGGTTTGAGGAATGCGGGTGCGACGTACCAAAGGTGCATGAACCACGTGTTCGGAGAGCACATTGGTCGAACGGTCGAGACTTACGTCGATGACATCATAGTCAAGACGAGGAAAGCCTCTGACCTCCTCTCCGACCTTGAAATGACATTCCGGTGTCTCAAGGCGAAAGGCATAAAACTCAATCCCGAGAAGTGCGTCTTCGGAGTCCCCTGAGGCATGCTCTTGGGGTTCATCGTCTCCGAGCGGGGCATCGAGGCCAACCCGGAGAAAATCGCGGCCATCACCAACATGGGGCCCATCAGGGACTTGAAAGGCGTACATAGGGTCATGGGATGCCTTGCGGCTCTGAGCCGCTTCATCTCGCGCCTCGACAAAAGAGTCCTACCTCTGTACCGCCTCTTAAGAAAGATCGAGTGCTTCACTTGGACCCCCGAGGCCGAGGAAGCCCTCGGGAACCTGAAGGCGCTCCTTACAAACGCAACCATCCTGGTGCCTCCCGCTGCCGGAGAAGCCCTCTTGATCTACGTCGCCGCTACCACTCAGGTGGTCAGCGTCGCGATCATGGTTGAGAGACGAGAAGAAGGGCATGCATTGCCCGTCCAGAGGTCGGTCTACTTCATCAGTGAGGTACTGTCCGAGACCAAGATCCGCTACCCACAAATTCAGAAGCTGTTGTACGCGGTGATTCTGACGCGGCGGAAGTTGCGACACTACTTCGAGTCTCATCCGGTGACTGTGGTGTCTTCCTTCCCCCTCGGGGAGATCATCCAGTGCCGAGAGGCCTCGGGTAGGATTGCAAAGTGGGCGGTGGAAATCATGGGCGAGACAATCTCGTTCGCCCCTCGGAAGGCCATCAAGTCCCAAGTCTTGGCGGACTTTGTGGTTGAATGGGTTGACACTCAGCTCCCGGCAGCTCCGATCCAACCGGAACTCTGGACCATGTTTTTCGATGGGTCGCTGATGAAAACAGGGGCAGGCGGGGGCCTGCTCTTCATCTTGCCCCTCGGGAAGCACCTCCGCTATGTACTGCGCCTCCATTTCCCGGCGTCCAACAACGTGGCTGAGTACGAGGCTCTGGTCAATGGGTTGCGCATCGCCATCGAGCTAGGGGTCCGACGCCTCGATGCTCGCGGTGACTCGCAGCTTGTCATCAACCAAGTCATGAAGAACTCCCACTGCCGTGACCCGAAGATGGAAGCCTACTGCGACGAGGTTCGGCGCCTGGAGGACAAGTTCTACGGGCTCGAGGTCAACCACGTCGCCCGGCGGTACAACGAGACTGCGAACGAGCTAGCGAAGATAGCTTCGGCGCGAACAACGGTTCCCCCGGATGTCTTCTCTCGAGACCTACATCAACCCTCAGTCAAGACCGACGACACGCCCGAGCCCGAGAAGGTCTCGGCCCTGCCCGAGGCGCCCTCGACCCAGCCCGAGGCGCCCTTGGCTCAGCCCGAGGCACCCTCGGCCCCCGAGGGTGAGGCACTGCGCATCGAGGAAGAGCGGAATGGGGTCACGCCTAATCGAAACTAGCAGACCCCGTACCTGCAATATCTCCACCGAGGAGAGCTACCCCTCGACAGAGCCGAAGCTCGGCGACTGGCGCGGCGTGCCAAGTCATTCGTCTTGCTGGGTGACGGGAAGGAGCTCTACCACCGCAGCCCCTCAGGCATCCTCCAGTGATGCATATCCATCACCGAAGGTCAGGAGTTATTAGAAGAAATACACTCGGGGGCTTGCGGTCATCACGCAGCGCCTCGAGCCCGTGTTGGAAACGCTTTCCGACAATGTTTCTACTGGCCGACCGCGGTGGCCGACGCCACTAGAATTGTCCGCACCTGCCGAGGGTGTCAATTCTACGCAAGGCAGACGCACCTACCCGCTCAGGCTCTGCAAACAATACCCATCACCTGGTTGTTTGCTGTGTGGGGTCTGGACCTCGTCGGTCCCTTGCAGAAGGCACCCGGGGGCTACACGCACCTGCTGGTCGCCATCGACAAATTCTCCAAGTGGATCGAGGTCCGACCCCTAAACAGCATCGGGTCCGAATAGACGGTGGCGTTCTTCACCAACATCATCCATCGCTTTGGGGTCCCGAACTCCATCATCACCGACAACGACACCTAGTTCACCGGCAGAAAGTTCCTGGACTTCTGCGAGGATCACCACATCCGGGTGGACTGGGCCACCGTGGCACACCCTATGACGAATGGGCAGGTAGAACGCGCCAATGGCATGATTCTGCAAGGACTCAAGACGAGGATCTACAACGACCTCCACAAGTTCGGCAGGCGATGGATGAAGGAACTCCCCTTGGTGGTCTGGAGCCTGAGGACGACACCGAGCCGAGCCACGGGCTTCACACCGTTCTTTCTAGTCTATGAGGCTGAGGCCATCTTGCCCACAGACTTAGAATACAGTTCCCCAAGGACGAGGGCCTACGACGACCGACGCAACCAGACCAACCGAGAAGACTCACTGGACCAGCTGGAAGAGGCTCGGGACGTGGCCTTACTACACTCGGCACGGTATCAGCAGTCCCTGCGACGCTACCACGCCCGAAGGGTTCGGTCCTGAGACCTCTAGGTGGGCGACTTGGTGCTTCGACTACGACAAGACGCCCGAGGGCAGCACAAGCTCACGCCTCCCTGGGAAGGGCCGTTCGTCATCGCCAAGGTTTTGAAGCCCGGGACGTACAAGCTGGCCAACAGTCAAGGCGAGGTCTACAGCAACGCTTGGAACATTCGACAGCTACGTTGCTTCTACCCTTAAGATGTTTTCAAGCCGTTCATATACCTCGTTTACATATAAAGTCTAACCATCAAGGAAGGGTCAGCCTTGCCTCGGCAAAGCCCGTCCCTCCCTCGAGGGCTAGAAGGGGGGAACCCCCTCCGCGTCAAAATTTTCCTCGGAAAAAGTCTTTCTGCCAGAATATCTTTCGTGCTTTTCGACTACTTCGGTAGTGGGATCATGAAAACGATAGTGTACACGTAAGCAGGCAAGGCCGACCGAGCTGAGGGACTCCTACGCCTCCGGGATACGGATACCTCACTCATCACCTTCTGCGAGAAGTAACTCGCGTTCGGATGAGCGATCCTGCTGACCGAACAAGCCTTAACGCTCAAAAGACTTTCTGCCAAAACGGTTTTTCGGGTTTTCTCGGCTACGTCGATAGTAGAATCCCGTGGACGAGCAAGAGTACACGTAAGCGGCAAGGCCGACCAAGCCGAGGGATTCCTACGCCTCTGGGATACGGATACCTCACTCATCACCTTCCGTGAGAAGTAACTCTAGCTCGGATAAACGATTCTGCTACCGACGAGCAAGCCCTGATACTCGAAACAAGAGGAAAAGAAACGCAGCTTTACAACGCGACGACAGTATGTTTGGGCCTCGGCGGCCGCAAAAAACATATGCATACTATAGGCGAACCAATCCTGCAGGCTCAGACGTCGATGGAGGGGAGCAGCAGCACCCTCGGCGTCAACTCCACCTTCGGCAAGGTCCGACCGAGCCTCGGACGGCAACACGGGCGAAGGATCTCCGCTCCGAAGGACGACGTCAGCACCACACCCGGGCCATCGTCGCCAGAGTCTCCTCCAGGAACCCGGCCCGAGCAGACGGCTCGGCCGGCCGCCCCGAAGCCTCAGCCAGCTGTCCCCCGAGGACACCAGCCCGGCTCGTGGCCTCGGCAACCCGACTCTGGCGCTGGTCCCGCCAGTGGACGGCCTGGCCAAGCCCTGGCCAACGAAGCTTCCTTTTTCGAGCCAACTCTGCCTCTGTCCATGCTGACACCGCTGCCTCCGGCTCCGGCTCATCGCAGAGCGGCCAAGGGTTTCTTTAACTAAGCAAGAGAAGCCTCGAGCAGCAAGGCTGACCGAGCCAAGGGACTCCTATGCCTCCAGGAAACGGATACCTCACTCATCACCTTCGCACAAGGCAACTCACACTTGGTGAAGCGGTTCAGTTAGCCGACAGGCGAGTCCTAGTGCTCGAAAGGAGGAAAAAACATGGTATTACACCAAAAATACCTACATGTTCAGGCCCCGACAGCCACAATGAACAGACACCGACACTCAAGGTGCAATTACAAACGGAACTCCGGTTCCACCCCCGCAGGTACGAACAACCCCCCACATTGGAGGGCCTGCGGGGCGACGAAACCCCAGGTGGCTCACCCGCCGCCCACTCCGGCAGCAGCGACAACGACCTCCACTCCGGGCGGCCAAACAGCAGCAGCGATGACCTCAGGGCAGACGCTGCTGCGATAAGGCCCTCGCCCACGTCCCCGCTCGAGGGGCGAGGACATGTAGAAGGCCGTAGAGTTGGAGGACAGTCCGCGGGTGGCACCGACTATCTCGTCGGCGGAGAAACCTCTTCCGGCTGCCTCGGTGGGAGGTGGCACCGGAAGCAGCGCCGAAGCCGCTCAGGCCGGAGAGCCAGACACGCGGCAGCTGCCAGCGCCACGAACGGCGAACGCCCTTCCCCCCGATCACTGAGGGAAGGAGCGGGCCGCTGCCCGCGCGGGGACAGGCCCCAACTCGGCGCACTCCCCTCCCCAGCACTGATGATGAACATCCTTGAAGCTGAGGGAGGGGCAGAGGCCGCAGCCCGACTCGCTTCTCCCCACCATCGAACTGGTGGTCACCGTCTTGGGTGACCACCGGCGAGGGGATGCAGCCGGGCTGCCTGATGAAAATCCTTGAAGCCGAGCGATGGCTGAAAGGTACCAACTTCCGCGAAGTTGCGTTCCTCCAACGACAGCAAGACGAAAGCGACGCGAGCGCTCCCCATCCGGGGGCTCGGAAGGTGGAAGGACACGATACATGGAGTGCAAAGACATGGTTGCCATCCAAGGGGGTCACCCTCCTTTTAAAGGCGACTCTCCCCACTTGCGTCCTCAGCCGTCACGGACTGAGTCTTCTCCAACACGCTCCAAGGTCCCCCCCTACGACATGGGGGCTGGGTCCCATGCGTCATGCAAGCTGGCCCAGGACAGAAGGAGCCAAAACCGCCACGCGCGGTGCGCGCAACTGCCCATCGGTTACAAGCATTCCTCCACTATCGCTCGGACTAGCGGGTGAAAGGGCGGACCGCCATGCAGGCGGCATGCAACCGCACCAAGGGGGCGTACCCTTTCGACTTTGACGCGTCCAGCATGGAGGCCCAGGCCCACACGTCATGTAACCGGCGCGTCGGTTACTATGTGCGGGAAACTGCACCGCCACTCGCGCTAGTACCGCGCCTCCTCGACTACGGAACCGGTGCCGCGACTCGAGGCGACCCTGCGCATGACCCGACAGTGCCAACCGAGCACATCGGTCACGGGTCAGTCAGCCGCGGGAGAAGGCGCGACGGTCGATACGACCAGAAATGGGCCGGCAGTAATGGCGGTGGCAGGTGGGCGGAAGCAGCAGTCAAGTCGTCAGCAAGCTCACACCCCCTCCTGGGACAGCGAGAGAACCCTGTCCCACGGCGTGAAGACGACGCGCACGTGTTCCGTTCCTCGAACGGCTCGCGCACGCACAACGGCTGCCCCGCGAACCACTCGTCCCGTCGCATTAACTCTACGGCAGGATAGGCGGCACCTTTGGCAGGCGAAGCAGGCAATGCTTCACCTCCGCCATGATGGCCGCGTCAAAAAAGGTGCGCCACGTCATTCGATTTCGTATCCTTTTCCGCTTCCTCTTTCTCTCTCTTGCCACAGGGACCGGGAAAGGGGATACTCCGAAAGGGATCCTTCTCCGCGAGGAAGCGGGCCTCGAGCCCCCCTACTGATCAGATGTTCGAAGGCTGGCCCCTCGGAAGGGTTCAACAGCCGCCTCAGAGCACTCGGGCTCCGTGCCCACTACTGGTCAGAGGTTCGAAGGCTGGCCCATCGGAAGGGTTCAACGGCCACCTCAGGCCACTCGGGCTCCGTGCCCACTACTGATCAGGGGTTCGTAGGCTGGCCCCTGAAGGGTTCGACAGCCGCCTCAGAGCACGCAGAGCGAGGGATGACCCTGGGTACATTCGATACATAACCAAGGCTCGGGCTACACTCCCGAGGTACCCTACGACATTTCCGAGACCAATGGGAACGATTTTGTAACGGAATCCCACCAGAGGGAGGCATCGAGCCCTCGGACCCCGTCAAAAGGGGACCGGGTCCGGCAAATCACCCGCAGGTACTTTTGGAGCGCGCCTCCGGGCCACTAGCCGACCCCTAACGAATGGGGCACGGGCGTCCACTCGGATTACCCGTTAGCAACTCACTGGAGACACCATGTTCGACGCCCTCCGAGGGCAACATGGCCCTTTCCCCCCTCCTCCTTGCGGAAAGGCGACGCAGGGGCGTATGAAAAAAGCCGAGTCTGTCCTTGACCGTCCTCTCGCTCTGTGCGGAGGCTCGGGGGCTGCTCTCGCAAACCCGGCTCCGGCCAAACCGTTGACATCGTCAACATACCAGCCCGAGAACTTGGGACTCGACTATGCACCCGGGCTACGACCAGTTCGCATGAGGGAACAACCAGACCGGCCGGAGCATCACGAAACGCGCTAAGACCTCGAAGGAGTCAAACCACTCCTCCGAGGCCTCGGGGGCTACACCCGGCGGGTGCGCTCGCGCGCACCCACCAGAACGAAACGCAACCGAGAAAGGCCGGTCCCCTTGCAAAAAAGTGCGACAAAAGCCTCCAAGCGAGTATCAACACTCCCTTCGAGGCTCGGGGGCTACTGTCGGGGACCATAATTAGGGGTACCCCCAAGACTCCTAATCTCAGCTGGTAACCCCCATCATCACAAAGCTGCAAAGGCCTGATGGGCGTGATTAAGGTCAAGGCTCGGTCCACTCAAGGGACACGATCTCGCCTCGCCCGAGCCCAGCCTCGGGCAAAGGCAGCCGACCCTGGAGGATTCACGTCTCGCCCGAGGGCCCCCTCAAGCAACGGACACGCCTTCGGCTCGCCCGAGGCCCAGTCTTCGTAGAGAAGCAACCTTGGCCAGATCGCCATGCCAACCGACCGTATCGCAGGAGCATTTAATGCAAGGAGCGCCTGACACCTTATCCCGACGCAAGCTCTTCAGTCGACAGAGCCGAAGTGACCGCAGTCACTTCGCCGCTCCACTGACCGACCTGATAGGAATACAGCGCCGCCTGCCCTGCTCCGACTGTCGTGCCACTCGCCAGAGTGAGGTCGATAGCGGCTAAGTCCAGCCTCGGGCGACATAGGAAGCTCCGCCTCGCCCGACCCCAGGGTTCGGCCCCCGTCTCGGCCTCGGAAGATGGACTTCGCCTCGCCCGACCCCAGGGCTCGGACTCAACCACGACTTAGAAGACGACGAACTCCGCCTCGCCCGACCCCAGGGCTCGGACTCAGCCTCGGCTCCAGAAGACGATGGACTTCGCCTCGCCCGACCCCAGGGCTCGGACTCAGCCTCGGCTCCGGAAGACGATGGACTCCGCCTCGCCCGACCCCAGGGCTCGGACTCAGCCTCGACCTCGGAAGACGGACTCGACCTCAACCTCGGAGGAGCCTTCGCCTCGCCCGACCTAGGGCTCGGACCGACCACGTCACAGGGGGGGCATCATTACCCTACCCCTAGCTAGCTCAGGCTACGGGGAACAAGACCGGTGTCCCATCTGGCTCGCCCCGGTAAACAAATAATGATGGCGCCCCGCGTGCTCCATGACGACGGCGGCTCTCAGCCCCTTACGGAAGCAAGGAGACGTCAGCAAGGATTCGACAGCCTCGACAGCTATCCTTCCGCAGGGCTCCAGCTCTCCTCCGACGACCATGACATCACATGAACAGGGTGCCAAAACCTCTCTGACCGCCACGATGGCATGAACTTAGGGCTCTAGCTCCTCTCTGCTAGACACGTTAGCACACTGCTACACCCCCCATTGTACACCTGGACCCTCTCCTTACGCCTATAAAAGGAAGGTCCAGGGCTCTTGTACGAGAGGGTTGGCCGCGCGGGAGAACGGGCCGACGCATAAGGCTCTCGCTCTCTCTCTCTCCCACGCGAACGCTTGTAACCCCCTACTACAAGCGCATCCATCCGCCCTGGGCGCAGGACAACACGAAGGCCGCGGGTTCCCCTTTACTGTTCTCCCCCCTTTGTGTACTGTCTCGCGCCGACCCATCTGGGCTGGGACACGCAGCGACAATTTACTCGTCGGTCCAAGGACCCCCCCCCCCCCCCGGGTCAAAACGCCGACAATGGGTGATTTGTTTTACCGAGGTTCGGCCCTCGAAGGCCTAGTCCCCGTTGAGGAGTCCACTAAGGACAGGTCTTTTTCAACCCTTTCCCTCTCTCCACCGATCACCAAGACCGGCGAGCTCTTCTTCTTTGTCAACAAGAGACTGAAGTCTCCGCAAGGCCAACCACAAAGATAAGGGGCTCTTGCTAGCTTTACAATGAATGGGAGTCAAAACTCCACGCTCAAATGATCACAAGAGGTAGCACACACTTTCTCTCAATGATTCTCACAAGGCACTATCACTAAACGCACACGAGTAGCTCTTTCTTGCTTGATCTCACTGTTGCGGCACTTGTGAGGCTTTGATATGTATAGAAGTGTTGCTCTAGTAGATAGGAGTGAATACCCAACTCTTGTGTATGAAATGGATCAATGAATGCTTGTGAATGGGTTGGTTGGGGTGGCTTTTATAGCCCTCAACCACCCATATAGCCGTTGGGGGCGCATCTGCCAGAAAATGCACTGGTGGACGGTCCGCGGCTAGGGTCCGGACGGTCCGCGACCCTCCAACGGTCTATTCTAACATCTTCTACGGATACTTCTGACAGATCAACGGCTAGATCAACGGCTATCTGCCTCGGTGACATCATGCGGACGGTCCGCCCTTGGTCCCAGACGGTCCGCGCCAGCTCTATAATTCCTTTTGCTCAACTTGTCACCTTTGGGCTTTTCGGTTCTGCGCCGACCGGACGGTCCGCGCCTGAGGCCGGACGGTTCGTGCTTGGTCTCGGACGGTGCTTGCTTTTCCATCGGACGATCCGTAGTATAGACTTCCTTTTATGCAGTGTTCCTATCCGAGGGTCACTTTGGTGTCACGGACGGTCCGCCGCAAGGGCCCGGACGGTCCGCGCTTAGTCTGTTTTTCCAAAAAGCTTCTCCTGTCCGGAATAATCTATGGTATTCCGGACAGTCGATTTAGAATAGTTGTAGATGAACTTATGCACCTGTAAAATGATCAACTAGAGCAAACTAGTTAGTCCAATTATTTGTGTTGGGCATTTCAACCACCAAAATCATTTAGGAAAAGGTTTGACCCTATTTCCCTTTCACCTACAGGCCCACACAAGCACAAGATCAACCATCATCTTCCATGCAAGCATCTCCACCAACCCAAGATGAGGATCAAGCTCAAGATGATGAAAATGAAGATCAAGAGGATGAGCCACTTCAAGAGGAGGACAATGATGAAGGGGGAAATGATAATAATCAAGACAAGGAAGATGATCAAGAGATACAGGGTCAAAGACCGCCACACCCAAGAGTCCACCAAGCGATTCAAAGAGATCACCCCGTGAACTCCATCCTCGACAATATTCATAAGGGGGCAACAACTTGATCTCGAGTCGCTCATTTTTGTGAACACTACTCTTTTGTGTCTTCTGTTGAACTATACAGGGTGGAAGATGCAATAAGAGATTCGGATTGGGTGTTGGCAATGCAAGAGGAGCTCAACAACTTCACGAGGAATGAGGTATGGCATTTAGTTCCACGTCCTAATCAAAATGTTGTAGGAACCAAGTGGGTTTTCCACAACAAGCAAGATGAGCTTGGTGTGGTGACAAGGAACAAAGCCCAACTTGTGGCCAAGGGATATTCACAAGTCGAAGGTTTGGATTTCGGTGAAACCTATGCACCCGTAGTTAGGCTTGACTCAATTCGTATATTACTTGCCTATGCTACTTACCATGGCTTTAAGCTCTATCAAATGGACGTGAAAAGTGCCTTCCTCAATGGACCAATCAAGGAAGAAGTCTATGTTGAGCAACCTCCTGGCTTTGAAGATAGTGAGTACCCTAATCACGTTTATAAACTCTCTAAGGCGATTTAAGGGCTCAAACAAGCCCCAAGAGCATGGTATGAATGCCTAAGAGATTTCCTTATCACTAATGGCTTCAAAGTCGGAAAAGCAGATCCTACTCTCTTTACTAAAACTATTGCAAATGTTTTGTTTGTATGCCAAATTTATGTTGATTATATTATATTTGGGTCTACTAACAAATCTACATGTGAAGAGTTTAGTAGGATCATGATTCAAAAATTCGAGATGTCGATGATGGGGGAGTTGAAGTATTTCCTAGGATTTCAAATGAAACAACTCCAAGAGGGCACCTTCATCTGCCAAACAAAGTACACTCAAGACATACTTAACAAGTTTGGAATGAAGGATGCCAAGCCTATCAAGACACCCATGGGAACCAATGGGCATCTCGACCTCAACACGTGAGGTAAATCCGTAGATCAAAAGGTATACCAGACGATAATATGATCTTTACTCTATTTATGTGCATCTCGACCGGAAATTATGCTTTCTGTATGCATGTGTGCAAGGTTCCAAGCCGATCCTAAGGAAGTTCACCTTAAGGCCGTGAAAAGAATCATGAGATATTTAGTTTATACACCTAAGTTTGGTCTTTAGTACCCCAAGGGATCCACTTTTGATTTAATAGGTTATTCAGATGCTGATTAGGCAGGGTGTAAAATTGATAGAAAGAGCACATCAGGGACTTGTCAGTTTCTGGGAAGATCCCTGGTGTCTTGGGCTTCAAAGAAACAAAACTCAGTAGCTCTTTCTACCACCAAAGCCGAGTATATTGCCGCAGGCCATTGTTGCGCGCAATTACTTTGGATGAGGCAAACCCTCAGGGACTATGGCTACAAATGGAGCAAAGTCCCTCTCCTATGTGACAATGAGAGTGCAATCCGCATGGCGGATAATCTCGTTGAACACAGCCGCACTAAGCACATAGCCATTCGGTATCACTTTTTGAGGGATCACCAGCAAAGGGGGATATCGAGATTGCTTATGTTAGCACCAAAGAACAATTAGCCGATATCTTTACCAAGCCATTAGATGAGAAAACCTTTACCAAACTTAGGAATGAGCTAAACATTCTTGATTCTCGAAACTTTGATTGACACTTTGCACACATCGCTCATTCATATACCTTTGATCATATCTCTTTCATTTGCTATGACTAATGTGTTTCCAAGTGTATCTTTATGCTAAGTCATAGATTGAAAGGGAAATGGAGTATTCGGCGAAGACAAGGCTTCCACTCCACTCTACCGGTATCATTTACCCCTTCGCCGTCACTCCGCACCACTCTCCAATTTTGGTATAATCTTCACTCATAGTTATATGTACCATTGGGGAGAAAGTAAAAGGGCTCACAAAAGACTCCATTTTTGGCGATTAATGCCAAAGGGGGAGAGAGTATTAGCCTAAAGCAAAAGGACAACACCACCACACCAATTCAAAATTTTCGAAATAAAGTTTTCAATTGATATCTTTCAAATTAGTATTCCTCTAGAAATTATATCTCAATTGGAATCTATATTGATCTATTTAAAGGAGGATTTTTTAATTGATATCTAAAAATATTTGATCTTCTTTCAATTGGTGAAACCCTCTTGAACACTAAGGGGAGAATTTCATTCAGGGGGAGTTTTGTTTTAAGTCAAAGGAAAAGCATTTGAAATAGGGGGAGAAAATTTCAAATCTTGAAAATGCTTCTCGAAATATTATTCATGTACATTTGACTATTTACAAAAAGACTTTGAAAAAGAATTTGCAAAAACAAAACAAGTGGTGCAAATGAGGTCCAAAATATTAAGAGAAAGAAAGCAATCCATGCATATCTAATGAAAGTATAAATTGGTCTAATTCCAAGAAACCTTTGCACTCGCCTTATGCAAACTAGTTCAATTCTGCACTTATATATTTGCTTTGGTTTGTGTTGGCATCAATCACCAAAAAGGGGGAGATTGAAAGGGAAATAGGGTCAAACCTTTTCCTAAATGATTTTGGTGGTTGAAATGCCCAACACAAATAATTGGACTAACTAGTTTGCTCTAGATTATATATTCTACAGGTGCTAAAGGTTCAACACAAACCAATAAAAAGATCCAAGTTAGTGTTCAAAAGAAAGGAGCAAAAGAAACCGAAGAGAACCCTGGTATGGCGCACCGGACTGTCCGGTGTGCCACCAGTGTCTAGTGCCCAGGGCCGATTGACTTCAAACTTGCCACCTTCGAGTTTCTGGAGAGCCGCTCCACTATAATTCACCGGACAGTCCGGTGGGCCACCGGACTGTCCGGTGTGCCAGCGGAGCAACGACTCCAGCGCAACGGTCGACTCCAACGGACACCTGCAAAAGCGCTATAGTGCGCGGACAGTTCGCGCAGAGTCAGAGCAGCGGCAGAAGGCGCACCGGACAGTGAACAGTGCCTGTCCGGTGCGGTACCGGACTGTCCGGTGCACCAAGATGTCAGAGCTCCAACGGTCGAAACCGTCAGAACCCTAACAGTTGGGTGACGTGGCTGGCGCACCGGACTGTCTGGTGCGCCCATCGACAGACAGCCTCCCCAACGACTGGTTTGGTGGTTGGGGCTATAAATACCCCCCAACCACCACCACCTCAAACATCCAAGTTTTTCAGACTTCACATTCAATACAAGAGCTAGTGCAATCAATACAAGACACAATTCAATAGAATCAAAGCCTCTCCAAGTCCCAATTCCACTCCAAACAAATAGTGACTAGAGAGAGAGAGAGAGTTTTGCTCGTGTTCTTTGAGCTCTTGTTCTTGGATCGCTTTCTTCTTCCCCATTCTTGTTCTCAAGACACTTGTAATCAAAGCAAGAGACACCAAGTTGTGGTGGTCTTTGTAGGGGTCTAAGTGACCCGTTTGATTAAGGAGAAAGCTCACTCGGTCTAGGTGACCGTTTGAGAGAGGGAAAGGGTTGAAAGAGACCCAGTCTTTGTGACCACCTCAACGTGGAGTAGGTTTTCAAGAACTGAACCTCGGTAAAACAAATCACCATGTCATCTGCTATATTTCTTTGGTTGATTTGTTTTTCCTCTCTTTTTGGACTCGGTTTTATTTCTAACGCTAACCCCGGCTTGTAGTTGTGTTTAAAGTTGTAAATTTCAGTTTCCGCCTATCCACCCCCCTCTAGGCGACTTTCAGAACCTCGGTAAACAAATCACCGTGTTCATTTGTGTTGACCTTCACTTGATTTGTTTCCCCTTCTTTTCTCTCTCTAAAAAGTTCCCTTGCTCATATTAATTTGAGTTGGCTCCCAAAGTTATCCGCATTGATTGAGCAACTCTTGGCAAGGAGAATTATCTTCTGCACTCCGAATTATTTCCAACACTAACCCCGAGCGTAGTGCGTGTTTAAAGATTGTAAATTTCAGGTTTCGCCTATTCACCCCCCTCTAGGCGACTATCACGTAGCAAGAAGAGAAGATACATAGCAGCTACAACAACAATGATTGGTATGTACCACTTTGAGATTTACATGAACAAATCATCATATAGAGAACCAACTGAAACTAGGAATGCATGGGTTATGAGAACAATAGGAAATAGAACAAGTTGCTACAACATGTTTAGGATGAGGAGAACTGTGTTTGAAAAATTGCATATTGTTCTTGTTGAGACATATGGGTTGAAAAGCACTAGAAAAATGTCATCGGTAGAGGCTTTGGGTATGTTTCTATGGATTTGTTGAGCTCCTCGGTCACTTAGGGAGGCGAAAAATCGACTTTGTAGGTCTTTAGAAACTTATAGTCGAAAATTTGACAAAGTCGTTACTAGTTTGAACAAATTGGCAGCTAACATAATAAGACCAGTAGACCCGGTGTTTAAAACTGCTCATCAAAGGCTATTTGGTGTGTTGAAAATGAAATAGAGGATTCTATTGGATCTCCCTAGTTATCCAATGCCAAAACAAAGCAAAATAATTATGGGATGCATGGCACTTCATAATTTTATTAGACAGAGCTATCTAGGCGACAAGTACTTTGATTTGTGTGACCATGATGACAATTATGTTCCTGAAATTGGTGAGACATCTGTTGCTGGTGCAGTTAGTCAAGAAACTGTCGCGCGTTTTTGTTCAAGGTGAACACGATCGCAATATGAATGAATTCCAAGAATGGATATTTGATGGTTAAATTTGTGTACCGTTGTGGACTGCTCTATTGTTTGAAACACATTTGTGTTTATGTGGTATTTTGAATATTTGAAATAAATTTGTGTTGGCGCCATTTGTTCGGTGTTGGCTGCTACTGAGTTTGGTATTTCCAATATTTGAAATATACTGGTGTGGTTGCAAAGATCAGCAAAAAAACAAGGCACAGTTTGTGTTGGATGCTACTGAATATTTGTACTAAATTTGTTTTGGATGCAATGAAGCAACAACCAGCTTTTTGTTGATCTCTGTTGTTTACTGTTTGAAACACAACATCAACATCAACATCAACATAGCCTTTTAGTCACAAGCAAGTTGGGGTAGGCTAGAGTTGAAACCCAACAAGATGTCACCAAAAGGGGAACTAGAGAGAAAGGGGAGGGAAAATATTTTGAGAGCACTAAAAGGAAAAGGGCCTAATCACGGTTCGAGAATGTGGATAGCTTCTTTCCAAGCACTTCTATCCAAACACAACTCCATTGGGATATTCCATTCCTTCAAGTTCCTTTTGATTGCCTCCTCCCATGTCAAGTTTGGTCGACCTCTACCTCTCTTCACATTATTGTCCCGTCTTATGATGCCTCTATGCACCGGTGCCTTTGGGAGTCTCCGGTGGACATGCCCAAACCATCTCCACCGACGTTGAATAAGCTTTTCTTCAATTGGTGCTACTCCTAACCGATCGCGTATGTCATCGTTTCTCATTCGGTCCAATCTTGTGTGCCCACATATCCAACGCAACATACACATCTCTGCGACACTTAGTTGTTAGATATGTCGTCTCTTAGTAGGTCAACACTTAGCCCCATATAACATAGCAGGCCTAATCGTTGTCCTGTATAACTTGTCTTTCAACTTATGTGGCACTCTCTTGTCGCATAGGACTCCCAATGCTTGGCGTCATTTCATCCACCCCGCTTTGATTATATGGCTAACATATTCATCAATATCACCATCTCTCTGTAGCATCGATCACAAATAATAGAAAGTGTCCTTTGTTACTACCTGGCCTCCCAAACTTACATCTTCATCCTCACTAATTGTAGTACCAAAGTCACATATCATATACTCGGTTTTTTCCTGCTAATTCTAAATCATTTTGACTCTAGGGTATGACGCCATAACTCTAGCTTTCTATTTATCCCTTCCTGGCTTACATCTATTAGAACTACAACGTCAACGAAAAGCATACACCAAGGGATATCTCCTTGTATATACCTCATGACCTCATCTATCGCTAAGGCAAATAGATAAGATCTCAAAGTTGAACCTTGATGTAGTCCTATGTTAATCGGGAAAACATTTGTATCACTATCAGTTGTTCGGACACTAGTCACAGCCTTGTCATACATGTTCTTGATGAGTGTAACATACTTTGTTGGGACTTTATGCTTATCCAATGCCCACCACATGAGATTCCTGGGTATTTTATCATAGTCCTTTTCCAAGTCGATACAAACCACGTGCAAGTCCTTGTGCTCCTTATATCGCTCCATGAAACTGCCTTATTTAGAAAATTGCTTCCATGGTTGACCTTCCAGGCACGAATCCAAATTGGTTCATGGTGATATGTGTCATTCTTCTCAGACGATGCTCAATAACTCTCTCCCATAGCTTCATAGTGTGGGTCATGAGCTTAATCCCTCGATAGTTGGTACAACTTTGAATATCTCCCTTGTTCTTGAAGATTGATACTAATGTACTCCTCCACTCATCGGGCATCCTATTTGATCGAAAAATATTGTTGAATAACTTGGTTAGCCAAACAATAGCAATATCCTCAAAGCATTTCCACGCCTCTATTGGGATACCATCCGGGCCCACCGCCTTGCCCCATTTCATCCTCTTTAAAGCTTCTTTGACCTCTGATTCTTGGATCCTGCGTACAAAGCATCTATTTAAATCATCAAAGGAGTCATCCAATTGGATGTCCATAGTCTCATTCTCACCATTGAAAAGACTGTTTGAAACACAATACTTGAATATTTGAATTGGTGGCGCCAGCAGCCTGGCGGGTTTTATTTGAAGAATCGGTGGCGCCAGTTGATGCTCGTGAGAAGAATGGGGACATTTTGGTCTTTGTAAACTGCATTAAATGTGTTTAGGTCATGTTTAGTCTCCACAGCTAAATAGGGCAGGGACTAAACTTTAGTCTTAGGACCAAAGAACCAAGTAGTAAGATATTACAAAAGGAGAGATATTTTGGAGGTGCAGGGACCTATACAAGGAAAGTAATTAATTAGAAGATTACACTTAAAAATCATGTGCTAGGAACCCGAAGCGACACACAAGCTCTAAATAAGGACATGTTTAGATCTCATTTGCTAAATTTTAGCAAGGTGCTAAACTTTAGCATTGCTAAAGAGAGTGCTAAAGTTTAGCACTTTAATTTTGTTCAGATAGCAGTGCTAATTGCTAAAGGAGGGGCAGGGAGCATTAATGGATAGGAGGGACCACTTATGGCACAATTTAGCACCACAGAAAGAACTAAGGCTATCTCCGACAGTTTACTCATTCCTAACCCCTTATTCAAGCTCCACTCTGCAAGCAGTGCAGTTTAGGGTGCAAAACAATGTTTTAGATGACCATATAAATAAACTGTTGGAGATAGGGATGGTAGTAGGGAATTCCCCATCGGGGAATGAGTCCCATACCTGTCCCCGCGACGATAAAAATTCTCCAGTCCCCGTCGCCGCGAACGCTCATGGAGGAGCTTTTCCTCCCATCTCCGTCCCCGTCAGGGAATTTATCTATGCGAGGAATCTGTCCCTGCTAGGAAGTGCAATATTTAAAGGTAAATTTAAATTGATTATATCAAATCAATATAAATTAAACAAAAAAACTAAAATTATAAGAGACATCTACATTAGAGTTTAGTTTGCTATTTTATAATAGGTTATGTATTGAGTTTTTAGTATAATTGTAATCAGTCAATAGACTAATTTAGATCAACACAAGTTCACGAGCGGGTACACGGGATGGATCCCTGTCCCCCCGAACCGGATGGGGATTAAATTTTCCCCGTTTCTTGATCCCCGCGGGGACTAATTTGTCCCATACCCATCCCCTAACCCCTTGTTTGAATACTTTAGTATTGATTCCAATCCATGTGTGTAGAGAGAGATTGGGGTGTAAATTAGTTTAAGTTACACCTCAATCAACCTCAATATAGGTGGATTGAGCTCAATACTAGAGTACCCAAACTAGGTTTTATAGAGGAATTCTCCATGGTAAATCGGGGATCGGATCTCATTGCCATCTCTAGTTGGAGACGGTCTAATGTACTAATGGACGCTAAACTTTAGCACTGTCTTTTTAATATACATGTTTAGTTCTATATGTGGTAAACTTTAGTGAAAAATGTTATGCTAAACTTTAGCACTAAATAAACGGGGTCTAACAATATGCAAACCCTCCGATTTCTACAGTCTATATAGTTGACAACCAACCTATAAACAAACGAAAACTCTCAAATCTTGGTCTCTTATTTGATTTTTCTTAGACTATCTCCAGCGACTTACCCATTCTTATGCCTATATTAAAACTCCACTCTCCAAATAATACAGTTTACAACAGTGCTTTAGATGACCGGTGAACCTTATAGTAGGCACTCGCCACTGACTATAAGCACACACAAGTAACCTCTCCCTCAGCTACCAAGCACAGGGCCTCAGAAGCTCAGACTTCAGGTATACATGCTGCAATCATTTTGCAGTTACAAAAGCTACACCTGATTTTTCCCCCCTGAACCCTCGTTCCTTCCTGTGTCACTACCAAACCCAGTCCCCTCCACCTCCCTTCTCTACGAACCTAGATAAACTCATAAAGACCAACATAAGATCATACAGACTGACAGAGAACGATGGTTCTCGCTCACTGGAGGTCGTCTCTCACCGGAGGCTGTTGACGAAGGCGAGGAGCGAGTCGACGTCCCTCTTCTCCGACGGGTACTTGATGGGCCTGGCGGTGCGGCCCGGGAACAGGAGCACGGTGGGAAAGCTCTGCAGCTGCAGCTCGGCCTGCGCGAACGGCTTCTGCTCGCCGTCCGCGCGGAACTTGGCCACCTTCACCCCGGACCCCGCCAGCTTCTCGGCCAGCTCCACGTAGGAGGCCTCCATGGCCTGGCAGAACGGGCACCAGGGCGCGTACAGCACCACGAGCCACGGCTCGGCGCGGTTCTCCAGGCGCAGCAGGTTCTCGATCCCGGTGCGGGTGAGGGACACCACGGCGGGGCTCTCGAAGATGTCCGGGGCGCCCGCCGAGCCGTTGCCGTTGGCGGACCTGGGGGCCGCCGCCTGGGCGTCCTTGTCGATGTTGCCCTTGTGGAGGCCGCACTCCTTGGCCTTGGCGTCCTCCCACCACCACCGGCCTTCACGCTCGTGCTGCCCCGGCAGGACGGGCCTGGTGCACGGCTCGCACCCGATGGACACGTAGCCCTGTGAGAATGAGAGACTGTCGTCAATCGCTTGCACATTTGGATAACTGAACAAAGCTGTGCAAAAAAAAAAACTAGTAGGCGAAGAATTGAAGTTACCTGAGCATGCAGGGTGTTGACAGGTACGTCCATGGTCCGCAGGAAAGTCCAGATGTCCTTGCCGTCGACGTTGGCCACGGGGTTCCACTTGACCAAGCTACCAGCCCCGCCATCCAGGCCTTCGAAGGAAGGATCAACCTGGACAAGGGGGATGCTGGCCCTGGTGCCGGGGGACTGGTCCTTCCTCTGGCCGGTGATCCACGCCCTGAGCCCCTTGAGCGCCCTGCGCAGGGGCCGCACCTTGCGCACCCGGCAGCACTCCTGGTGGCCGTCCTCGTAGAAGGAGAAGAGGCCCTTGGTGCGCACCAGCTCCTGCACCTCGCTCGCGTCCGGGAACATGTACTCGATGCGGATGCCGTAGTGCTTCTCCACCTTGTCGAATAGCTGGTACGTCTCCGGGTTCAGACGCCCCGTGTCCAGGCTGAACACCCGGAACGGACGCCCCGTCAGCTTGGCGTACTCGATCAGCGCCACGTCCTCCGCGCCGCTGAACCACACCACACGACACGAGAGGGATCGGTGTCGTCAGTTAAGCTAGGTTTGCCCGTATTCCGAGGATCAAACTTTATTAAGCTTGAATAAATTTATAAAAATTACTATAATATCTATATCTCTAAATAATTTAACTATAAAATAAAACTACATATAACAATCTATTAATGATACTATCACAATTATTAATTTATATTTGTATTTGATTAAAATTTAAAATATTTAACTTCTCGTACAGTTATTACGTAACAAAGTGGATGATACCACCACGATGAGTTCCGCCTGCCTACTTTACTTTGTCGTCTACCCTTGGAGCTGCCCTAGAACAGCCCAACACAGCTCCACTATCGGTTTAGGAATTAGGACGCCGTGACTTTTCTGGTTTCGTCCGATATTCAAACAAGGTTGTTCGGTTGCGCGTGGGTGGTGGGCCATGATTCTAGCTCTGGTGTCTGGTCGACAACACAACCTTGAACACCAGGGTAAATGGTAACGGTAACGGTTTGCATTCGATTACCAGTGGTAACAAGTTTGAATAGGCTGATATCAATTTCTAGTGTGGTATCGGATTACGATTGTACTTAAACAAACATGATTTAACGTTATTTGTTACCGATTACATTACAAATATATGAACCAAATATCACCCAAGTTCAATGAACCTAGACACCTCAAGCTTGGCTCACTGGTCCAAGTACATAAGCATGTGCAGCAAAGTGGGCTTCGCTAAACCTGATTGGATTTCAGCACCTCAGGACCATAAACAACTGACTACTAGTAGTAGTCTCTTGCTGTTTCAGAGGCAGACAGGTGGGACACACAGTTCAGTGGCCAGCGAAATACGCGAGTCCACTTGGAATGTGTACGGCCACACGTTCGGAAGATACCACGACGCCGCGAGCATACCGGATGCAGGTCGCCGCGCCTAAACCCATTCCACGAGGACCAACGGCAACGGAGGCTAACGGGCACGCGGTAACGAGTACCCGAACCGAACCCGTCACGGTTCAGGAGTGGCACGAGAGAGGACGTCACGCACCTGAAGGCGATGGCGATTTCGGAGCCGAACATGGCCAGCGCCCGATCCATGATCTCCAGCGGCGACGCGCCCTCCAGCTCACGCGCCAGGGCCTCGTAGTCCACGGCCGCAAGGGCCGCCGCCTCGTCGGCCACGGGCGCGGCCGGCGCCGCCGCGGCCGCGGAAGCCGCCACCGGCTGCCTCGCAGGCTCCGCCGCGCGCAGCGATCGCACCGCCCGAGCGCGCTGGCCACGCGCTGCCGCCGCCGACGGGGCCACGCTCGCCTGCTGCTGCCTCAGCCCGCCAATCCTCGCAGCTGCGCGAACAGAAGGGAGAGAGATGAGAAGAGTTAGGCCGGTATGCGCTTCGAATTCCGGTGAATTTTGTTGCGGAGCAGCGCATTTCACTAGCTGAAACGTCGGATCCGAGCAAAAATTATACAAAGGAAAGAGCATCCAGAACAAAGAAAACATGTCACCTTTGACGTCGCGGAGGGCGGCGGGGTGCGACGAGATGGAGGTGGTAGCGGAAGCCATGGATGCTCTCTTGGGGCTTTCGAATTGAATTCGCAGCGGTTTAAATTCTCTGGAGCAAGAAAATGTGTTTCGACACCTGCGTTTTTTCTGTGGCGTGGGGTGGAAGCGGGCGGGTGGTTTACATATAGGTCGGGCGGGAGGCCAGGTTCATCGCACCCGGACGGGTTTCCGGCAGCGGCAGCGGGCAGCCTCATGGGACACGTGGCGGTTTCCAATTGGTAGAGCGCACGGGAGGCTTCCTGGCCGATCGAAGCAGTGGCGTCATAGAAGAGGCCCGGCTGTGCCGAGTGGACGCCTGTCGTGGCGATGAATTGGCTAGTTGTGTGGCTACCTCACGCTCGTTTGCCCCCTTGCGAAGATCCATCCATCCGCAGCCGTAGAGGAGGACATGGGGTACTTTGGATCAGACCGAACTGCCAAAGTCAAAGAGGGGCAACGCTCTTAGCGCCACGTATCTGACACAACTGGTGATTAAAGCCGGCTGCTTGAACTGCTATATCTGAAATTTACAGAGACAAAAATATTGTAGAATCAGTAAAAAACCTGATATAGATTAAAACAAAGAGAATAAACTGATGGTGGACTGCTTGGGCCAGGCAAAATTTCTACGCTATCATCAAAATACGTATTTGGGGTCTATTAGACTCAAAACCAGTATCGGTGGCCTATCAATTGTAAGTGCTCTTGGACAACCAATACGGCAAGGGTACATTAAAGATTATATAAATGTCTAATGTCAATGAACTGTTTATAGATTATTATAATGTAGAAATCTATATTATATAATCCATCTAATAATCTTTGTAGTTTGTTTGTCTCTTAACTTATTTAAACGATTATATAATTTAGAGGGTAAACAAAAAGTACCTAAGCTAATTTGTTTTTTTTTTTTGAAAGGGAGGGGCAAAAGGATTGCCGCTCCGATCTATATTAGAAGGGAAAGATAAATACAAACACCAAGGATCTTAAGGGAAAGGAGGCGAAAAACAACAAAAAAGAACAGAAGGCAAATAGAAAAGAAAAACAGCCGAAGCCAAAAGAAAAACCACTGGGCCAAAAACAGCCAACTAACTAGCCTTCAGTTACTACCATAATCCTTGACCGCTAGAGCAACTTGATCAGCGCTTCGATGCTGCCTTTGAAAAATTCTGTTATTTCTTTCCAGCCAAAGGTTTCACCAAAAATGAATTAGAAGACCGTCAAAACCTCTTCTGGTCTGTCTGGTGCAAAGGCTGCGCAGGTCCATCCACTAATCATATAAAGAAATGTCATTGGGAGACCCCGTCAGTAAAGGAACGTTGGCCCCAGTCCAAACTTTGTTCCACACCTCTCTACTAAAGGGGCAATCCTTGCATAAGTGGAGGATTGTTTCTGGGGCCGAGTTGCAGAGACGGCAAACTGGGCTACATGGCCAGCCTCTTTTTTGAAGGTTGTCGGCCGTCAGAATTCTCTTATGGAGAAGAGTCCAAGCAAAAAATCTGCACTTCGGTTCCACTTTAGCCTTCCAAATGGGGCATAGATTCATACTACTGAAATTGGATGTGAACTGGATTTTGTAAGCACTACTAGCACTGTACTGCCCATCTGCCGTCCATCTCCAAGAGATGTTGTCTTCTAACCCGTTAAGCTCATGCATATTACCTATGGCCCGCCAAAGAGAGATTAACTCTCCAAACTCCCCCTCCCCCGTATACGGTGAGCAAAGACGAATCCAGTTGTTGTTATTGAGCGCTTTGGCCACCGTGATGTTCTTCCTCTTTGTCTTCCTGAACAATGATGGCGCAATGTTCTTAGGGGCCTGGCCTTGAATCCAACTAGAATTCTAGAATTCTGCCATCTTTCCATTGCCTATCGTGACAGTTGTGGAAGCGTTGAAGAGATCTTCATCAGTTTTGTCACAAGGAAGCTTCAAGGCAGTCCACGCCCTATCTTTGCTCTTCCAACGTAGCCACGGCCATCTTAATCTTAGCCCCCTCGCAAAACGATCAAGGTCCAGAACACCAAGACCTCCCTTGTCCTTTGGGAGGCAAGTTAGGGGCCAGTTGACGAGGCAGTGCCCCCCGCTGCAAGCTTCTGGATTGCCCCCTTTCCACAGGAAGTTTCTACGCATTTTGTCAATTGTTTGCAGCAGCCATTTTTGAGGTGGAAAAACCGTTAAATGGTAGATTGGTTGTGCGAATAGCACCGCTTTAACAAGAGTTTCTCTACCGGCCTTTGACAGCAATTTGCCTTTCCAGCCTGCCAACCTATTGTTGATTTTTTCTATTAGAGGTTGAAGGTCATTTCTTCTAACTTTCTTGAAATGAAGGGGTAACCCGAGGTACTTCCCGGGGAGACTAGAGTATTTGCCCGGAAACACCTCCATTAGTGCAGGCCATAATGCTGTCGGGTAACGAATTGGGTAGATTTCTGTTTTGTCATAGTTGATCTTTAGCCCAGAGCACCCCTCGAACGCGTTGAGAATCCCTTTGAGCACCTCCAAGTCTGACTTGTCAGCTTTAATGAACACACCTGCGTCAACCGCGTAGAGAGAGCACCGCAACTTAGCCCCTCTAGGTAAAACCTGCCCAAGCAATCCCTCGCCAGCGGCTTTCTCAATCATCCGGTGTAATGGATCCATCGCTAAAATGAAAAGGTAGGGGGATAGAGGGTCTCCTTGTCGCACCCCACGCCTGTGATTGATTGCATTTGAACGTTGCCCATTGATAACTATTCTTGAGGAGGAGGACCCCAAAATGTCCGCCACCCAATTGCGCCATTTCTGAGAGAACCCGCAGGCCCTTAACACATCCAGGAGGTATGCCCAATTCAGGGTGTCAAAAGCTTTGGAGATATCGAGCTTGATGAAGAGAGCAGGATTACCATTTTTATGCAGGTTCATAATCACCCTTTGCACATACAGAAAATTGTCGTGGATTGACCGGTTCTGGATGAAGGCATTCTGAGCACTGGAGATAATTTCATTCATTCTTGGAGCCAGCCTATTTGCCATGATTTTTGTTATAATTTTCATGAAGCTGTTAATTAGGCTGATCGGCCTAAACCTCGCAATTCTGTCCGCATTTTCCCCCTTTGGTATGAGGATGATGTTTGCTTCATTAACCAGGTGTAGGCTTTTGGATCTATGCAGGAAAAAATCCTTAATTGCCATGGAAAGATCATATTTTATCAATTCAAAGCAGCTTTTATAGAAGAGCCCAATGAACCCGTCAGGACCAGGGGCCTTTTCCGAGTGAAGACCCATCACAACATCCTTGATTTCACTGTCATCAATCGAGTTATCCAGCTCAGATAACTCAAAGGGGGCATACCCCAGGTGGTCCCAATGAACAGCACTGCTCCTCGTACCTGTCGTGCCTAGCATCTGATCGAAGTGACGCTGCACCTCCATCAATTTGTCTTCCTGACTCGTTAACATTGTGCCATCTTTAAATAATGATCTGATTAAATTTTTCCGTCTTCTGTTATTGGCTGTTAGGTGAAAGAATTTAGTGTTAGCATCGCCCAGCCGCATCCAGGTGAGTCTAGAGTGCTGTCTTGCACGTGCCCTCTGAGCGGAGGTAATATCAAGAATCTTGCTTTTAAGAGTCCTCCTGAAGTCTAATTCTTCAGAGGAGAGTTGTCTATTCTCTTGAGCTTTATCCAGAAGAGTAAGGGTGATCTGAATGATGGCCATCTTCACTTTGAAGTTGCCAACCGTATTGCGTCTCCAAGCCATAAGAGCTTTGGCAGTGCGAACCATCTTTACGTGCAGTCGAAGGATGGCATCATCTGTGGTTACTGTAGAATTCCAAGCTTGATGGACTACCTCGTTGAACCCGTCAATCTGAGGCCAAAAAGATTCGAACCTAAACCCTTGGTAAAAAGTACCCGAAGAGTGGCTTCGCAATAGAAGCGGGCAGTGGTCTGAAGTCATGGTGCACATGGAATGTATGTCAGCCGAGGGGAACAGGTCGTGCCACTCTGTTGTTGCGAAGATCCTATCAATCCTAGTCATGGTAGGGCTCATTTGTTCATTTGACCAGGTGAATGCTCTATCAGTGAGCTCAAATTCAAGGAGATGCAGATCATCAATTGTGTTATTGAACTGCCTCATCACTCTTCGGTTGATTGAACCTTTGTTTTTCTCTCTTGCTCTCCTGATCATGTTGAAGTCACCTAGAAGGATCCATTCTGGTCTGACTATTGATTGGATGTACCGGAGTTCCGAAAGGAATATCATTTTCTCGTTTTCCAGTTGTGGCCCGTAAACCCCCGTGAGGTCCCACACCACATCCTCCAGCCTAGAACTGATCCTGACTGATAGTGAATATGCTGCTGAACTTGGTAAGAGAGTCATGTCGAAAAAATCCGGATCAGCGACAATAAGGATACCACCAGAGGTGCCCAGAGAAGGGAGTTGAAAAGATTGGTTGGCTAGTTTGGCGCCTACTGTTTCCTTTAATACGACATTTGACCAGCTCGAAATCTTTGTCTCTTGAAGGCAAGCAATGGAAGCATTGGTGGACAGAATTGTATGTCTTACGCTGTCGCGCTTAGCATGGTCATTTAGCCCCCGCACGTTCCAAGAAAAAATAGTACATTTCGGATTCATAAGGTAAAAACAGCCACTCTACTTGAGACATATAGCTGCCAGCACACACAAATCAGCAAGAGTCTTTGCTGAACCGAAATATCAGAATCTGAAACAATAAGCTGCCAGCGCACAACAAACAGCAGGAGACACTGCTGAACCAAAATAACAGAAACTAGGACCATAAAACAGTGGAAAGCAGAGCTATGACACTATCCAGCCCCAAGCCATAAACTGAAATGGCCGAGATACAAAGGCGTGCCAGGGAGCCTATAGCACAGCCTAGAATCACTAAAGCTAGCAGAGGTACAACCAAGAACGGATGGAGCGGAGCTGCGCCGAGCGAGTCTATCCATCTGAAGATACATTGTTCACCAAAAGCACCACCGACCGGCCCAGACAAAGGGCTCAGCACTCTCCCACCTCCACAGCTTTGAGGGCAGGTGTCACCTTTCTCCCTTTCTTTTTGTTCTTCGCTGTCTTCACAATGTCTTGATTTATCAGCTCCAAGATTGCCTCCATATGCTTCTTGGGGAGAGGTTTGTTGAAAATACTTGCCATCTGTTCAAGTGAATCATCAAAATCAGCACGGTTAGAAGAACTAGAGCGAGTGACTTCTTTCGCTGCCGAATTGTTAAGCTTGGCCAGTAAGATTTTCTGGGCTTTGGAAATAGCATCTCGGTTATTCCCGGACTTAAAACTTTGCTTTGCAGCGAGCCTAACACTTGACCTTTTAGTGATGGATTGCTTCTGAAGTTTTAAAGTATGTCTTTTTGGTGGGGTTGAAATCAGAGGTGGCTCCGGCGTGTGGGTAATCTCAGCAATGAAATCTAGCAGTTGTGGGTGGGACTCTAAACCCAGAGCAGGTGAAGCACCCAAAGGAGCCTGAAAGTCGCTATCAGCAGGAACAGCCTGATCAGCATTAGACGTGTTGCAATCTGTATTTTGATTAACAAACGCAAGCTGAGGCTCTAAACACCCGGTCGGACTGTCAGTGCCCAGATTAACACCTGGGCAGACCACCAGGGCGTTGTTTGAACAGTTTTGAAATGTAAACAGTTCTGAATCCTTGCTAAACTCAATCGGTTGGGCATCAGGTGTGTTGGCTAGGATAGTTGTGCTCAGATTGAGTGGGTTGCCACAAGAGGAGTGAGGCAGCACACTGTCCAAGCTATTGTGTATTGTGGTGAAAACATTAGCGAGCATGACAGTATGAGGTACCTTGCGCGTAGAGGTAGAAGGCCTGAGCGATGAAGTCATGTTAACAGCGCCCATCGAACCGGGTTTGCCTCCAACGTCTTTAGATCTCCCATGGCATTCCACCAGTGGCCAAACAGCAGTAACAATGGGGTCTGCAAAAGAGACTGTCCTAACCTTCGCCTTGGGCACCCAGCGAGATGACGACGTCATCCCCCAGCCATGGCGACGAAAGGGAGTCGAGCGCCTATGCTTGTCGTTGGAGCTGTAGCAGTCATCCATACCCCCCCGGCATCGCGACGATCACGCCCATCCAGACAGGCTGCGATGCCGGCGGTTACCGCTGCGTCTATTTCTCTGAAAATCCCCATTATCATCATCATGATCCCAGTCGCGGCGCACAGGCTCTCTTCCTCTGAAATCTTCAGCACGTTCTCTTTTTTCGCCCACTGAGTCCGGGGCATCATAGCTCCAAACAAACTCCCTGCGCTGCTTGCGGTTAGGCGGACCCCCCCGGCTCCCCTCCCCCGAAGGAAAGAGAGGTCCTCCACCACCTCGATGTGGTTGCGAAGAGTGTAAACATGTCCAGGTTTCATATCAGCAGGAGCATCGTGCTGAGCACCAACCAAAGTTAGGGGAGAGTTGACCGGAGGCAGCTCCCTGTCTGGCTCTAACACCGATAGCATGACCTCTTTAGGAATGTCGCAAGGGTCAGCGCACCAAGCCCAGAGATCAAATGACCTGGTACGCTCCCTACGCCTTGTGCGCTCTTGCACATAGTGGATTGCACAGCTCTTGCCCAAGGCCTTTGAAGCCACTTCTTCACCCCAACAGTGCACCGGAATCCCTTCGACCCGGACTTTAACTCTAAATTCAAGGTTAGTCTTCCTAGCATAGCTGTCCTCCGACCAATCACCAAAATGGAAAATCCGGCCTCGATACGAGACCGATCTCCTGTCCAGCGCCCACTGCTTCGACCTTGGGTCCGAGAAAACGATAAAGAATTGCTCAGGAAAATGCTTGACTAGCTGGTACTGACCGTGGTGCAGGTTGAACTTTTCCCTCAGCATGTCCCCTACGGACAGAGTGTCCACCTCATGGCTGTTGCCGTCGAAGGAGCAGACGATGGCCTTGTCGATCAACTCATCTCTCCGGCGGCGTATGGAACCGGTCGCCGAGACCGCGCAGAAAGCACGCGCAGGCCTCCCCCTAGGGTCTCCTGGGTAACGCGCCTCCATATCGGGTCCCTCCTGAACAGCCTGAAGGTAGGACTTCTTGAGAATTGGGTGCAGTTGACCGCGAGGGGACTCATGGGAAAGGGCCTGGTACTTATGGAGGGAGTTGGACTTTGGCAGTAACTCCTGGTAGTTGGTACTCCTTGATGAATGCTTGGTTGGTTCAGTGTTGTAGAGCGCAGCATTGAATGGTCCCTGGTAGCCTTTTTGGCTGCAAGATCTCGCCCGGTGCCCGTATTTCAAACAGTGCCAACAGCGCGTAGGGGCCAAACAACGGAACGCGAGGTGCGCTGATGAGAAGCAGTTGTAGCATTTACCCTTGAGCTTCAATTTGAAAAGACTAGTGCCTTTCTTGTCCGATTGAAGGTTCCGTGGAGCGCCATCAGGATCCTGCAAGATCTTGCGCCACCAATGCCGCGGCCGGACAACCGACCATCCCCCCTCATTGACATTTGGAGCTGCAGGGGATGGCTGACTGCTCACACACGGTGCGGCAGGGACACCTGATAGTCGCCTAGAGGGGGGGTGAATAGGGCAAAACTGAAATTTACAAATATAAACACAACTACAAGCCGGGTTAGCGTTAGAAATATAATCGAGTCCGAGAGAGGGCGTGAAAACAAATCGCAAGTGAATAATGAAGTGAGACACGCGGATTTGTTTTACCGAGGTTCGGTTCTTTCAAACCTACTCCCCGTTGAGGAGGCCACAAAGGCCGGGTCTTTTTCAACCCTTTCCCTCTCTCAAACGGTCCCTCGGACCGAGTGAGCTTTCTCTTCTTAAATCAACCGGGAGCACAAACTCCCCGCAAGGACCACCACACAATTGATGTCTCTTGCCTTGGTTACAAGTGAGTATTGAATCACAAGAAAGAATGAAAGAGAGAAAGCAATCCAAGCGCAAGAGCTCAAATGAACACGGCAAATCACTCTCACTAGTCACTAGGGCTTTGTGTGGAATTGGAGAGGATTTGATCTCTTTGGTGTGTCTAGAATTGAATGCTAGAGCTCTTGTAGTAGTTGAGAAGTGGAAAACTTGGATGCAATGAATGGTGGGGTGGTTGGGGTATTTATAGCCCCAACCACCAAAAGTGGTCGTTGGGAGACTGTCTGTTCGATGGCGCACCGGACAGTCCGGTGCACACCGGACAGTCCGGTGCCCCCTGCCACGTCATCACTGCCGTTGGATTCTGACCGTTGGAGCTTCTGACTTGTGGGCCCGCCTTGGTGTCCGGTGCACACCGGACAGGTACTGTTGGCTGTCCGGTGTGCCAGCATGGGCGATTCTGACTCCTGCGCGCGCTGTGCGCGCATTAAATGCCGCAGCAGGTAGCCGTTGGCGCGAAGTAGCCGTTGCTCTAGAGTCGCACCGGACAGTCCGGTGCACACCGGACAGTCCGGTGAATTATAGTGGACTAGCCGTTGGAGTTTCCCGACGCTGGCGAGTTCCTGAGGCCGACCTCCCTTGGCGCACCGGACACTGTCCGGTGTACACCGGACAGTCCGGTGAATTATAGCCGAGTCGCCTCTGGAAATTCCCGAAGGAGGCGAGTTTGAGTCTGAATCCCCCTGGTGCACCGGACATGTCCGGTGGCACACCGGACAGTCCGGTGCGCCAGACCAGGGGTGCCTTCGGTTGCCCCTTTGCTCCTTTGTTGAATCCAAAACTTGGTCTTTTTATTGGCTGAGTGTGAACCTTTTACACCTGTATAATCTATACACTTGGGCAAACTAGTTAGTCCAAAGATTTGTGTTGGGCAATTCAACCACCAAAATTATATAGGAACTAGGTGTAAGCCTAATTCCCTTTCAATCTCCCCCTTTTTGGTGATTGATGCCAACACAAACCAAAGCAAATATAGAAGTGCATAATTGAACTAGTTTGCATAATGTAAGTGTAAAGGTTGCTTGGAATTGAGCCAATATAAATACTTACAAGATATGCATGGATTGTTTCTTTCATTTTTAACATTTTGGACCACTTTTGCACCACATGTTTTGTTTTGCAAATTCTTTTGTAAGTCCATTTCAAAGATCTTTTGCAAATAGTCAAAGGTAAATAAATAAGAGTTTGTAAAGCATTTTCAAGATTTGAAAATTTCTCCCCCTGTTTCAAATGCTTTTCCTTTGACTTAACAAAACTCCCCCTAAATTTAGATCCACCTCTTAGTGTTCAAGAGGGTTTTGATATATCATTTTTGAAATACTACTTTCTCCCCCTTCTTGAACATAAAAGAATACCAATTGAAAATACTCTTTGAAAAACTAAGTTTTTGAAATTGGTGGTGGTGCGGTCCTTTTGCTTTGGGCTCATACTTTCTCCCCCTTTGGCATGAATCGCCAAAAACGGAATCATTAGAGCCCATGAAGTACTATCTTCCCCTTTGGTCATAGTTAAATGAGTTAAGATTATACCAAAGACGAAGTCCGGTCCTTTTGCTTTGGGCTCTTACTCTCTCTCCCAAAGACAAGGTCCTTTTCTTGGAGCGATGGCGAAGGATGAGTTACGGAGTGGAAGCCTTTGTCTTCGCCGAAGACTCCAATTTCCTTTCAATACACCTATGACTTGGTTTGAGATACACTTGAAAAACGCATTAGTCATAGCATATGAAAGAGATATGATCAAAGGTATATAAATGAGCTATGTGTGCAAGTTTAGCAAAAGAAATTTCTAGAGTCAAGAATATTGAGCTCATGCCTAAGTTTGGTAAAAGATTGTTCATCAAGTGGCTTGGTAAAGATATCGGCTAATTGATCTTTAGTATTAATGTAAGAAATCTCGATATCTCCCTTTTGTTGGTGATCCCTAAGAAAATGATACCGAATGGCTATGTGCTTAGTGCGGCTATGCTCGACGGGATTGTCGGCCATTTTGATTGCACTCTCATTATCACATAGCAAAGGGACTTTGGTTAATTTGTAACCGTAGTCCCGCAGGGTTTGCCTCATCCAAAGCAATTGCGCGCAACAATGACCTGCGGCAATGTACTCGGCTTCGGCGGTGGAAAGAGCGACCGAATTTTGCTTCTTTGAAGCCCATGACACCAAGGATCTTCCCAAGAACTGGCAAGTCCCCGATGTGCTCTTTCTATTAATCTTACACCCCGCCCAATCGGCATCCGAATAACCAATCAAATCAAAAGTGGATCCCCGAGGGTACCAAAGCCCAAACTTAGGTGTGTAAGCCAAATATCTCAAGATTCGTTTTACGACCGTAAGGTGGGATTCCTTGGGGTCAGATTGGAATCTTGCACACATGCAAACGGAAAGCATAATGTCCGGTCGAGATGCGCATAAATAAAGCAATGAACCAATCATCGACCGGTATACCTTTTGATCCACGGACTTACTCCCGTGTCGAGGTCGAGATGCCCATTGGTTCCCATGGGTGTCTTGATGGGCTTGGCATCCTTCATTCCAAACTTGGTTAGAATGTCTTGAGTGTACTTCGTTTGGCTAATGAAGGTGCCCTCTTGGAGTTGCTTTACTTGGAATCCTAAGAAATACTTCAACTCCCCCATCATAGACATCTCGAATTTCTTTGTCATGATCCTACTAAATTCTTCACATGTAGATTCGTTAGTAGACCCAAATATAATATCATCAACATAAATTTGGCATACAAACAAATCATTGTCAAGAGTTTTAGTGAATAAAGTAGGATCGGCCTTGCCGACTTTGAAACCATTAGCAATAAGGAAATCTCTTAGGCATTCATACCATGCTCTTGGGGCTTGCTTGAGCCCATAAAGCGCCTTAGAGAGCCTATAAACATGATTAGGATACTCACTGTCTTCAAAGCCGGGAGGTTGCTCAACATAGACCTCCTCCTTGATTGGTCCATTGAGGAAGGCACTCTTCACGTCCATTTGATAAAGCTTGAAGCCATGGTAAGTAGCATAGGCTAATAATATGCGAATTGACTCAAGCCTAGCTACGGGTGCATAGGTTTCACCGAAATCCAAACCTTCGACTTGGGAATATCCCTTGGCCACAAGTCGTGCTTTGTTCCTTGTCACCACACCATGCTCATCTTGCTTGTTGCGGAAGACCCATTTGGTTCCTACAACATTTTGGTTAGGACGTGGAACCAATTGCCATACCTCATTCCTTGTGAAGTTGTTGAGCTCCTCTTGCATCGCCATCACCCAATCCGAATCTTGAAGTGCTTCCTCCACCCTGTGTGGCTCAATAGAGGAAACAAAAGAGTAATGCTCACAAAAATGTGCAACCCGAGATCGAGTAGTTACCCCCTTATGAATGTCGCCGAGGATGGTGTCGACGGGGTGATCTCGTTGGATTGCTTGGTGGACTCTTGGGTGTGGCGGTCTTGGTTCTTCCTCATCCTCCTTTTCTTGATCATTTGTATCTCCCCCTTGATCATTGCCATTATCTTGAGGTGGCTCATCTTCTTGATTTTGTCTTTCATCAACTTGAGCCTCATCCTCATTTTGAGTTGGTGGAGATGCTTGCGTGGAGGAGGACGGTTGATCTTGTGCATTTGGAGACTCTTTGGATTCCTTAGGACATACATCCCCAATGGACATGTTCCTTAGCGCGATGCACGGAGCCTGTTCTTCACCTATCTCATCAAGATCAATTTGCTCTACTTGAGAGCCGTTAGTCTCATCAAACACAACGTCACAAGAAACTTCAACCAGTCCTGAGGACTTGTTAAAAACTCTATATGCCCTTGTGTTTGAGTCATATCCTAGTAAAAAGCCTTCTACAGTTTTAGGAGCAAATTTAGATTTTCTACCTCTTTTAACAAGAATAAAGCATTTGCTACCAAAAACTCTAAAATATGAAATGTTGGGCTTTTTACCGGTTAGGAGTTCATATGATGTCTTCTTGAGGATTCGGTGAAGATATAACCGGTTGATGGCGTAGCAGGCGGTGTTGACTGCTTCGGCCCAAAACCGGTCCGGTGTTTTGTACTCATCAAGCATGGTTCTTGCCATGTCCAATAGAGTTCGATTCTTCCTCTCTACTACACCATTTTGTTGTGGAGTGTAGGGGGAAGAGAACTCATGCTTGATGCCCTCCTCCTCAAGGAAGCCTTCAATTTGAGAGTTCTTGAACTCCGTCCCGTTGTCGCTTCTTATTTTCTTGATCCTTAAGCCGAACTCATTTTGAGCTCGTCTCAAGAATCCCTTTAAGGTCTCTTGGGTTTGAGATTTTTCCTGTAAAAAGAATACCCAAGTGAAGCGAGAATAATCATCCACTATTACAAGACAATACTTACTCCCGCCGATGCTTATGTAAGCAATCGGGCCGAATAGATCCATGTGGAGTAGCTCAAGCGGCCTGTCGGTCGTCATGATGTTCTTGTGTGGATGATGGGCTCCAACTTGCTTTCCCGCCTGGCATGCGCTACAAATCCTGTCTTTCTCAAAATGAACATTTGTTAATCCTAAAATGTGTTCTCCCTTTAGAAGCTTATGAAGATTCTTCATCCCAACATGAGCTAGTCGGCGATGCCAGAGCCAACCCATGTTAGTCTTAGCAATTAAGCATGTGTCGAGTTCAGCTCTATCAAAATCTACCAAGTATAGCTGACCCTCTAACACACCCTTAAATGCTATTGAATCATCACTTCTTCTAAAGACAGTGACACCTACATCAGTAAAAAGACAGTTGTAGCCCATTTGACATAATTGGGAAACAGAAAGCAAGTTGTAATCTAATGAATCAACAAGAAAAACATTGGAAATAGAATGGTCAGGAGATATAGCAATTTTACCAAGACCTTTGACCAAACCTTGATTTCCATCCCCGAATGTGATAGCTCGTTGGGGATCTTGGTTTTTCTCATATGAGGAGAACATCTTTTTCTCCCCAGTCATGTGGTTCGTGCACCCGCTGTCGAGTATCCAACTTGAGCCCCCGGATGCATAAACCTACAAAACAATTTTAGTTCTTGACTTTAGGTACCCAAATGGTTTTGGGTCCTTTGGCATTAGACACAAGAACTTTGGGTACCCAAACACAAGTCTTTGACCCCTTGTGTTTGCCCCCAACAAACTTGGCAACTACTTTGCCGGATTTGTTAGTAAGCACATAAGAAGCATCAAAAGTTTTAAATGAAATAGCATGATCATTTGATGCATTAGAAATTTTCTTTCTAGGCAACTTGGCACGGGTTGGTTGCCTAGAGCTAGATGTCTCACCCTTATACATAAAAGCATGATTAGGGCCAGAGTGAGACTTCCTAGAATGAATTTTCTTAATTTTGCTCTCAGGGTAACCGGCAGGGTATAAAATGTAACCCTCGTTATCCTGAGCCATGGGAGCCTTGCCCTTAACAAAATTTGACAATCTTTTAGGAGGGGCACTAAGTTTGACATTGTCTCCCCTTTGGTAGCCAATGCCATCCTTAATGCCAGGGCGTCTCCCATTATAAAGCATGCTACGAGCAAATTTAAATTTCTCATTCTCTAGGTTGTGCTCGGCAATTTTAGCATCTAATTTTGCTATATGATCATTTTGTTGTTTAATTAAAGCCATATGATCATGAATAGCATCAACATCAACATTTCTACATCTAGTACAATTAGATACATGTTCAACAATAGATGTAGAGGGTTTGCAAGATTTTAATTCTACAACCTTAGCATGTAACATATCATTCTTAGTTCTAAGGTCGGAAATAATAGCATTGCAAACATCAAGATCTTTAGCCTTAACAAGCAATTTTTCATTTTCAATTTTAAGGCTAGCTAGGGAAGCATTCAACTCATCAATCCTAGCAAGTAAATCAACATTATTATTTCTAGGATTTGAAGTTGAAATATTGCAAACATGTGAATCAACCTTAGCATTTAAACTAGCATTTTCATTCCTAAGGTTGTCAATCATCTCACGGCAAGTGCTTAGCTCACTAGATAATTTTTCACATTTTTCAATTTCTAGAGCATAAGCATTTTTAACCTTAACATGTTTCTTGTTTTCCTTAATAAGGAGGTCCTCTTGGGAATCCAAAAGGTCATCCTTTTCATGAATAGCACTAACCAATTCATTTAATTTTTCCTTTTGAGCTATGTTAAGGTTGGCAAAAAGGGAACGCAAATTATCTTCCTCATCACTAGCATTGTCATCACTAGAGGATTCATATTTAGTGGAGGATTTAGATTTAACCTTCTTTTTGCCGTCCTTTGCCATGAGGCACCTGTGGCCGACGTTGGGGAAGAGGAGTCCCTTGGTGACGGCGATGTTGGCGGCGTCCTCGTCGTCGGATGAGTCGCTTGAGCTTTCGTCGGAGTCCCACTCCCGACAAACATGAGCATCGCCGCCCTTCTTCTTGTAGTATCTCTTCTTCTCCTTTCGCCTCCCCTTCTTGTCGTCACCTCGGTCACTGTCACTGGATATAGGACATTTAGCAATAAAATGACCGGGCTTACCACACTTGTAGCAAACCTTCTTGGAGCGGGATTTGTAATCCTTCCCCCTCCTTTGCTTGAGGATTTGGCGGAAGCTCTTGATGACGAGCGCCATTTCCTCATTGTCGAGCTTGGAGGCGTCTATTGGTTGTCGACTTGGTGTAGACTCCTCCTTCTTCTCCTCCGTTGCCTTGAATGCAACGGGTTGAGCTTCGGATGTGGTGGCATCATCAAGCTCGTTGATCTTCCTCGAGCCTTCGATCATGCACTCAAAACTTACAAAATTCCCGATAACTTCCTCGGGGGTCATTTTAGTATATCTAGGATTACCACGAATTAATTGAACTTGAGTAGGGTTAAGGAAAATAAGAGATCTTAGAATAACCTTAACCACCTCGTGGTCATCCCACTTTACGCTCCCGAGGTTGCGCACTTGGTTCACCAAGGTCTTGAGCCGATTGTACATGTGTTGTGGCTCCTCCCCTTTGCGAAGCCGGAACCGACCGAGCTCCCCCTCAATCGTTTCCCGCTTGGTGATCTTGGTGAGCTCATCACCTTCGTGCGCGGTCTTGAGTAAATCCCAAATCTCCTTTGCGTTCTTCAACCCTTGAACTTTGTTATACTCCTCCTACTCAAAGAGGCTAGGAGTATTGTTGTTGCTTGAGAGTTGAAGTGCTCGATTTGGGCCACCTCATCCTCATCATAGCCCTCATCCCCTACGGACGGTACCTGCGCACCAAACTCAACAACATCCCATATACTTTTGTGGAGCGAGGTAAGATGAAATCGCATTAAATCGCTCCACCTTGCATAATCTTCATCATCAAAAGTTGGTGGTTTGCCTAATGGGACGGAAAGTAAAGGTGTATGTTTGGAAATGCGAGGGTAATGTAGGGGGATCTTACTATATTTCTTGCGCTCTTGGCGCTTAGAAGTGACGGATGCCGCGTCGGAGCCGGAGGTAGATGTCGATGAAGTGTCGGTCTCGTAATAGACGACTTTCCTCATCCTCTTGTGTTTGTCCCCACTCCGACGTGGCTTGTGGGAAGAAGATTTCTCCCTCCTCTCCTTGTGATGAGAAGAAGACTTCTTCTCCTTCCCTTTGTTGGAGGAGCTCTTCTTCTTCTCCTTCCTCTTGGTGCGGGACTCTTCCGATGAAGTGCTCCCGTGGCTTGTAGTGGGCTTTTCGCCGGTCTCCATCTCCTTCTTGGCGTGATCTCCCGACATCACTTCGAGCGGTTAGGCTCTAATGAAGCACCGGGCTCTGATACCAATTGATAGTCGCCTAGAGGGGGGGTGAATAGGGCAAAACTGAAATTTACAAATATAAACACAACTACAAGCCGGGTTAGCGTTAGAAATATAATCGAGTCCGAGAGAGGGCGTGAAAACAAATCGCAAGTGAATAATGAAGTGAGACACGCGGATTTGTTTTACCGAGGTTCGGTTCTTTCAAACCTACTCCCCGTTGAGGAGGCCACAAAGGCCGGGTCTTTTTCAACCCTTTCCCTCTCTCAAACGGTCCCTCGGACCGAGTGAGCTTTCTCTTCTTAAATCAACCGGGAGCACAAACTCCCCGCAAGGACCACCACACAATTGATGTCTCTTGCCTTGGTTACAAGTGAGTATTGAATCACAAGAAAGAATGAAAGAGAGAAAGCAATCCAAGCGCAAGAGCTCAAATGAACACGACAAATCACTCTCACTAGTCACTAGGGCTTTGTGTGGAATTGGAGAGGATTTGATCTCTTTGGTGTGTCTAGAATTGAATGCTAGAGCTCTTGTAGTAGTTGAGAAGTGGAAAACTTGGATGCAATGAATGGTGGGGTGGTTGGGGTATTTATAGCCCCAACCACCAAAAGTGGCCGTTGGGAGGCTGTCTGTTCGATGGCGCACCGGACAGTCCGGTGCACACCGGACAGTCCGGTGCCCCCTGCCACGTCATCACTGTCGTTGGATTCTGACCGTTGGAGCTTCTGACTTGTGGGCCCGCCTTGGTGTCCGGTGCACACCGGACAGGTACTGTTGGCTGTCCGGTGTGCCAGCATGGGCGATTCTGACTCCTGCGCGCGCTGTGCGCGCATTAAATGCCGCAGCAGGTAGCCGTTGGCGCGAAGTAGCCGTTGCTCTGGAGTCGCACCGGACAGTCCGGTGCACACCGGACAGTCCGGTGAATTATAGTGGACTAGCCGTTGGAGTTTCCCGACGCTGGCGAGTTCCTGAGGCCGACCTCCCTTGGCGCACCGGACACTGTCCGGTGTACACCGGACAGTCCGGTGAATTATAGCCGAGTCGCCTCTGGAAATTCCCGAAGGAGGCGAGTTTGAGTCTGAATCCCCCTGGTGCACCGGACATGTCCGGTGGCACACCGGACATGTCCGGTGGCACACCGGACAGTCCGGTGCGCCAGACCAGGGGTGCCTTCGGTTGCCCCTTTGCTCCTTTGTTGAATCCAAAACTTGGTCTTTTTATTGGCTGAGTGTGAACCTTTTACACCTGTATAATCTATACACTTGGGCAAACTAGTTAGTCCAAAGATTTGTGTTGGGCAATTCAACCACCAAAATTATATAGGAACTAGGTGTAAGCCTAATTCCCTTTCAACACCTCTAGCACGGCGATGGGACAGCACACAGCCAGAATTCAAAGCCCCCTCCGTCTTGTAGGGGAATTGGTAGCCCGGCGAGCAGACTGCCTCACTATCGGACGAATCAGTCGCTGGGAGACGCGGCAATGAAGGCAGAGATTGCGGATCTTGAACGGGTCCAACGCCGCCCGCGGCATACCAGAGCGGATCAGGATGCAGAGTGACTGGGAGGGGGGGATCTTGAACGCGATTGGGAGGATCCAAACCGCTCAGAGGCCGTGAGATTGGGGAAGCACTTACCGGATCTGGACGAGAGCAGTCCTGGGGGCGGGGCCCCGAGCACACCGAGCAGACCGCGGAGGAATGGGGACCCTCCCCCACCGGAGACGGGGGGCCGAGGATACCGGCGGCGCCACTCGCCCCCAGAGTCGCCAATCGCTCACGCGGCGCCATTTTCCGCTTTCCGCCTCATAGCAGCCCTGAGAAGAAGCTTAGCCATCTCAAAACTCATCCCTAAGCTAATTTGTTAAAACATGATGATTTATTGAAGTATAGTCTTTCTAATATGACCCACTGATCCTCTGATTTGTTTTTTTCCCTTGCTTCTGCAAGCATCCGACAAATATTTCTTAGGCGGCAGTGTCTAAAACACTGCATTAGTAACTTAGAACCCTATCAGCTATCGAGCACGGAATGGATTGGGTGGGTGTGGGGAGGAGATGAAGTCTCTAGATTGCGCATATGGTCGTATAAAAAACTATTTTTTAATATTGATGATATAATTTATATAGTGCATTTTGAAATAGGAAATGAGGTAAGAAAGACTACCGTATATAGGCGGGTCCCGTTCACGTTCTGAGAAAGTTGTCTCTCTAGCCTAATCAGACTCCGAGCAAAATTTGATCGGTTGTGTCTAGGTCTTGTCGCTGATCCCCAGGGAGCAACTACAAAAAAAAAAACTCTTGTTTCAGCGTATGATTAAACGGTGCAGGGTGGAGTGGATGGCTGGCAACGAAAAAGAAGGTGGACACTTGAGTTCGAATAATTTGTCCCAGCGTAATGTTCCAATAGGATCATATACTGCAGCTACCAGCATTTCAATTCGTATTTAAAATCCAACATGTTTATTTGTCTTTAATTTGTACCGACTTCTATTATTTACATAGTATTTATTTTTATACATTATAGTTGCAGCAAGTCGAACAGCTGACTTCAATACGAATTATTCCCGTATCGTCCGAACATGATACATTTCCTCCGAGCCACACCGCCTGCCACCCGTGTATGCGCATCCCATCCATCGCGCACAGAAGATCCCAACATATATATATGCATCTCTTCTGCTGGCCGCACTCGCAACTTGCGTTCAGTGATGACGACAATAGGGTCACCGGTGACGCGGCGGCTCACCCCGACCCCCGTCGTCAGTGCCGTCACGCAGTAGAAAATAGACGCGGCGCGAAGATTCGTGGCGTTTGCGCGCCGCGAGCCTTTCCGCCGGCGACCGGGGCGGACGTGGACGTGCGCAGCCGTCCGTCGACACTACTCGGCGGCACCTCGCCGTTGCCGGGAAGAATCCAGGACAGGTCGGGATTCCACTGCAGACTGCAGACCCTACGTTGAGGCCGCACGAGATTGATTCCCGATTGGTGGGGAGGAGAGAAAGCGGCAAAGCAAGCGCGATGCTCAGCGGGCGATAAAGGAGAATAATACTAACGATAATAATGCTGTAGATAACCTGGCGGCTGTTGTGCAGTTGGCTGGCTCCTGGTTCTGGCCTGGGGCCAAAATCCTTCGGGCTGATTTGGTGCTAAGGGATCCCAAGGGGATCCATGGGGGAGGAATCCCCTTGTTATTCAAAATTGAATTGCAAGGGGATTTCTCCCCCATGGATCCCCTTGGGATCCCTTGCCACCAAATTAGCCCTTCGGGGGGGTCAAATGCTCGCCACGAGGACGAGGGTCGGGTCGCTTTACGAATTACGTACGCCCTGAGCGGTGGTTGCGTTCGTCTTTTGCGAACACATAGCTTTCATAATTTACGGCGACAAAAGGACGGGAAATCATCGAAGAACAGGAAAATCCTCCAAAACCTCTACAGGCTTGTTCATTTGATCTATGCGTTCGTCTTTTGTCTCACCCGCCGCACTTGTTGTCCGGCCGGCGTCGGTTTAGCGCCGAACACGGACTGCAATGCTTCGAAACTGTGCTGTGCTGAGCATGCTCCCTGTGGGTTGGATTGGACAGGACAGTCCCCAACGCTTGACCAACACTATCTGGGCTTGCACGACATTTGTCTTGTGTATTCAAATGCTCTTCTTTGAGAGACATTCGCTTTGTACTAAAGCAGAGGAAGCCTCATTTCTTCTTCTTCTTCTTCTTCTTTTCATTTAAAAAGGAAAGTTTGTAGGTTGAACGCGGACTGCAATGCTTCGAAACTGTGCTGCTGAGCATGCTCCCTGTGGGTTGGATTGGACAGGACAGTCCCCAACGCTTGACCTATCTGGGCTTGCACGACAGTTGGCTTCGTGTTATCGTGTATTCAAATGCTCTTCTTTGAGAGACATTTGCTTTGTACTAAAGCAGAGGAAGCCTTATTATTTCTTCTTCTTCTTCTTTTCATTGAAAAAGGAAAGTTTATATATAGGTCGAATTATGTAGAGACCACAAAAGAATGGATGATGTTTTTTTGTTTTTGTTTTGAAAAAAAAGGTGAATGGACGCTATTAACTGGTGCAGCAGTTTGCCCAGCCAGTCAAAATCACGGCACCTATAGTGCTCTCCCATTATGGACCTCAATCACGTGCACGTGAGACGGGGACGACTTGGTCTGTTTGGTTTAGCTTTTTTCTAACCAGCTTTTCTGAAAATCTGGCTGTGTGGAGAATCTGACTGTGGGGAGAATCTGAGTATCATTACGATTACGTGTGGAGGAAGATAAAGTTGTTCATAGGGCTCAGGATCTAGAAAGTGACGGATTCCTACTATTACAACGACTCAACCGATTATGTGTTTATGTTGATTTTGGATGATTTTTGCCCCAACGAATTTTATAGAAGCTGACTGAAAAGCTGGGCGTTTGGCAGTCCGCAACAGCTTTTGATGGCCAGAAGCCGCCAGAAGCTGAAACAAACAGGGCCCATGTATCTCGACTTGCACAACGGCACAGCTTCTCAAATTCGTGTCCGACCCGTGTGGCGCTCGCTTGCACTTTCGTTAAGTGGCTACGGTTTTTTTTTCTCGTGATCTTCTGAGTGGTGCTTACGACACGCCGTGTGCATGCATGTTGTCTCCACTGCTATCTTGGTCGCCTCTACCGTCCATGCTGTGACGGAGACGCGATCCAAGCTATCAGTGTCAGGCGGGCAATTAAGCCAAACGAGACGTGACAAACCAGCGGTCTCGATTGCTTTAGCAGCAGCTTGTCATGCATGTGGGACGTGGATGAAACGGGAGGCCCATATTGGCTCTCTACTTCTTTATTTTAGGAACACGGAAACTTGTGCGGTCCTTGTGGCGAGTTTCATGCCATGTAGGCATGGAGAGGCCTATGAAGGCAATTGTATTAAATCTATATTTATTACATATACCACTAAATAATCTAGCAGTTTAAACCATCCCAACCAAATCATTCCTACGCTCATAACCTCCACTAAATTTATCAAATTAATTGTACTCATATTTAACACCTTTAAAATCAATAGCTAAGATCGCTATATAAATCACTCCAGCTTACTCACTAGAATCCAATGAACAATATTATTTGGATCAACTCTCTGTCCCCAATTTCATGGTGCAAAACCGACGGTTACGTATGTCCTTTTGTGGATGAAAAAGGATATTCTGCATGATGTACGTAGTAGTCATAAAATGAAAAAGAATATTCTGATGAAAAATGATATTAATTTTTTTCGAAAAGAGAAATTCTTCTTGGTCAGGAAATGATTCGGTTCTATCATGATACCTGATGACGTACGTACCAGTCATCCAAAGCTAGAAAGGGAAAACATGGAAACGATCTTATACTCAGCGTCGAGCGAGGCCCAGACCCGGTACGACCCAGCACGACCCAACAGCAGACATGCCGGCACGGTAAACCATGTTTCACAGGCCGTGCTTGAGGAGCCCACTTACTTGGGTGATGGTCCAAGCACGATCCTTTGGCCTGGTTTTCGTGTCGAGCTGGCCCGCTGGACACGGTATAAAAAATGGGTCGTGCCAGCTCGAAGCCCGACATGTTTAATTACACCATAAAAAATAGCAACAAATAAATATAGGATAGTATAATGAATAAGCTATTTTGTGCAATTCTGCCTCATTAAAAACATTTTTAGGTAAAACTCACCCTTGTGAGAAACCCTAGAAAGGAAAAAAAAGAGTGCAACCAGCTCAAAGTTTAGTCACTAAGTTTATATCTGTTACAGATGAAGATTACAATACAAAATCTCTCTCTCACACACACATTGACAAAGCACAGAACAAATCGCCACACCAGAGTCTAGAACTAAGTAGTAAGTACCAAAATCACAAAGCAGCAGCATGTTCATCTTCGTCGAGGAATGAGTCCTCAAGCTCTCGGTTGTCAACAACATGTTGCTCTCTCTTTTCTTCTAATTCCCAATCTTTTAAGCAAGTCAGCATCTCCACATTCTCAGGCAATAAGAGTCGTCGTCGCTCCTCAATTATCCTCCCTGTCAAACTCAAACAACGCTCTGAAGAGACAGTAGACACAGGAACAGACATTCACTTTCTCAAAGATCTCATCAAAATCAACCCAGACACTAGATTTACGCTTATCAACCAATGAGGTACCAGTACCACCAGCGGTGCTGGTGGAGCCGGCCGAAGTGTCGGTGGCCGTCACAGGCCCTCCCCCACCGTCGCCCGGAGCAGAGCTTAGATCGTCCGGAGCAGAGGTTAGATCGGTACCAAGCAAGGCAGCAACATCTTCCTGGATGTCGTCTTCGTCATCTGGGACAAGCCCTGCCACGCGAAGGTCGTCGTTCCCGGTGAGCGGATAGACATCGTCATCATCCGCCATGGCGACCTTCACCGCGGACGACCGATCTCCAGCACCGTTCCTTAACGATGCACGTAGTCGTCGTGCCCGATCTACCCTAGAGGAGGAAGACGAGGCATCATCAACTGACCTACGCAAAAGAGCAAAACAATCCAGGGTTAGGGTTTACAAATGACACAAGTGAGATATAAGGTTAGGGTTAGGGTTTACCTATGCTACTGGAGCCCGATGCCGGAGAATACGGGGGCCACCTAGACGACAGACAGACACCGATTAGAGACGACGGTGAGCGGGGAGGGGAGGACTAGACGACAACACGAACTCATATAATTCACCGAGAGAGAGGGGAGAGATGAGCTGGTGTTGGATCGAGGTCACCGGCGTCGGGGACGGGAACCAAGGGCACTGAGGTCACCATATCGGGCCGGTGCCGCGGCGGAGGAGCCAAGATGGGAATCGCTGAGTCGGGGAGAGAGGGTTTAGGTCGGGTCGAGTGCGAGTGACCGAGTGGAAGACTGGAGATCGACGATTGAGGGCGAGGGGGCGAGGGGATGAGGGGTGGGAGATCGACAGGCCTCTACGGGCGGTCATGGTGGGAGCAGGACATGTCGTCCGGCCCACGTGCCTGGCTTTCGACCTAAGCATGACCTGCTCCACTGGACCGTGCTAGCCCAGACCCGTCACTCCCGTGTCGGGCCGGGCGTGGACCGGGCCAAAAAAGGGCCTCGGGCCGGGTCAACGGGCTCGTGCTTCATGTACAACTATAGCCACTGGGAATGCGGGAAGCTGTGTTTCCGCGAATACAGGCGAGTGAGTAAAAAACCTACGTGCACGCGTGGGTGTAGGTTGCCTCCATTAACTGCAGCCAGCCAAACACGCCCGCACCACGGTCAACGTGACGCCGTGAGCCTAGGCATAGCCAACCAATCAATCGATCACGAGGATACTAATCATGAAGGTAGGTACATGTCGGCCTTACCTATGTTGTTTGCATGACATTTGCTATGATTGGTCCTGTATTGGGTGGTCGTGTTTGTTACTTTAGGTTGATGCAAACCATTCATCCAGTACATGATTGTGGACACTATACACCGCTGGATTGGATTCTCGATTTTTTTTCTGCGATGTCGTTTGGACAGTGTGGAGGCACTACACAAAATGGAGGAACTTTGTGCGGCTTGAGTTATTTTTTGGCGGCTCATTTACAAGCCATCGAAAATCAGTTTATTTTCGACGATCGATATCATATCATAAAAAATAAATTTATTATTTTCGATGACTATACGTAGTTGTTGAACCAGCTCAAAGTTTAGTCATTAAGTTTATATCTGTTACAGATGAAGATTACAATACAAAATCTCTCTCTCACACACACATTGACAAAGCATAGAACAGATCGCCACACCAGAGTCTAGAACTAAGTAGTAAGTACCAAAATCACAAAGCAGCACCATGTTCATCTTCGTCAAGGAATGAGTCCTCAAGCTCTCGGTTGTCAACAAAATGTTGCTCTCTCTTTTCTCCTAATTCCCAATCTTTTAAGCAAGTCAGCATCTCCACATTCTCAGGCAATAAGAGTCGTCGTCGCTCCTCAATTATCCTCCCTGTCAATCTCAAACAAGGCTCTGAAGAGACAGTAGACACAGGAACAGACATTCACTTTCTCAAAGATCTCATCAAAATCAACCCAGACACTAGATTTACGCTTATCAACTGAAAGGGAATTAGACTTACACCTATTTCCTAATTGATTTTGGTGGTTGAGTTGTCCAACACAAATAATTGGACTAACTAGTTTGCTCTAGTCTATAAGTTCTATAGGTGCCAAAGGTTCACAATAAGCCAATAAAAAGACCAAGAAAGGGTTCAAACAAAGAGAGCAAAAGACATCCCGAAAGGCACCCTGGTCTGGCGCACCGGACAGTGTCCGGTGCACCAGGGCACTCGATGCTGAACTCGCTACCTTCGGGAAAATCAGAGGGCGCTCCGCTATAATTCACCGGACTGTCCGGTGAAGCACACGACAATGTCTGGTGCCACACCGGACTGTCTGGTGCGCCAGCGGAGCAACGGCTACTTCGCGCGCAACGGTCGACTGCAACTCATTTAATGCGCGCCTGCGCGCGCAGAGGTTAGAGCACGCGCAGTTGGCGCACCGGGCAGTCTACAGGACCTGTCCGGTGCACCACCGGACAGCCCAGAGGCCCCACAAGTCAGAGCTCCAACGGTCGAACCCCAACGGTTTGCTGGCGTGGCTGGCGCACCGGACTGTCCGGTGCGCCATGCGACAGCAGCCTTCCAAAGGCCATATTTTGGTGGTTGGGGGCTATAAATACCCCAACCACCCCACATTCAATGGCACCCAAGTTTCTACACTTCTACACCTTACAAGAGCTATAGCATTCAATACAAGACACACCAAAGAGATCAAATCCTCTCCCAACTCCACAAAAAGCTTTAGTGATTAGAGAGAGAGATTCGTTGTGTTCATTTGAGCTCTTGCGCTTGGAGTGCTTCTTTTCTTTCTCATTCTTCTTGTGATCAAACTCAATTGTAACCAAGGCAAGAACACCAATTGTGTGGTGGTCCTTGCGGGAACTTTGTGTTTCGTTTGATTGAGAAGAGAAGCTCACTCGGTCTAAGTGACCGATTTGAGAGAGGGAAAGGGTTGAAAGAGACCCGGTCTTTGTGACCACCTTAACGGGGAGTAGGTTTGCAAAAACCGAACCTCGGTAAAACAAATCATCGTGTCTCGCTCTTTATTTGCTCATGATTTGTTTTGCACCCTCTCTCTCGGACTCGTTTATATTTCTAACGCTAACCCGACTTGTAGTTGTGCTTAAGTTTGTAAATTTCAGATTCGCCCTATTCACCCCCCCCCTCTAGGCGACTTTCAATTGGTATCGGAGCCTGGCGCTTCATTAGAGCCTAACCGCTCGAAGTGATGTCGGGAGCATCCGCCATGAGGGATCTCGGGACCGGCGACAAGACCGCAAGCTCGGGAAGAACACACTCAAGGGATTCCGCCTACAAGCACAAGGAGGAATCCTCTTCCTCCATCAAGTCCCATCGGATGGGTGACAAGAAGAAGAAGATGAGGAAAGTGGTCTACTACGAGACCGACTCTTCGTCACCCTCCACCTCCGGCTCGGAATCGGCCTCCACCACTTCAAAGCGCCATGAGCGCAAGAAATATAGTAAGATGCCCCTTCGCTATCCTCGCATTTCTAGACGCACTCCATTACTCTCTGTTCCATTAGGTAAACCACCTATGTTTGAAGGTGAAGATTATTCTATGTGGAGTGATAAAATGAGGCATCACCTAACCTCACTCCACAAAAGCATATGGGATATTGTTGAGTATGGAGTGCAGGTACCAAAGAAGGGAGACAAGGATTTCGAATCGGAGGAGGTCGAACAAATCCAACACTTCAACTCCCAAGCCACGACTATACTCCTCGCCTCTCTAAGTCGAGAGGAGTATAATAAGGTGCAAGGGTTGAAGAGTGCAAAGGAGATTTGGGACGTGCTAAAAACCGCACACGAAGGAGACGAGGTAACCAAGATCACCAAGCGGGAGACGATCGAGGGGGAGCTCGGTCGCTTCCGGCTTCGCCAAGGGGAGGAGCCACAAGATATGTACAACCAGCTCAAGACCTTGGTGAACCAAGTGCGCAACCTCGGGAGCAAAAAATGGGATGACCATGAAATGGTTAAGGTTATTCTTAGATCACTTGTGTTCCTTAACCCTACGCAAGTTCAATTAATTCGTGGTAATCCTAGATATACACTAATGACTCCCGAGGAAGTAATAGGAAACTTTGTGAGCTTTGAGTTGATGATCAAAGACTCAAAGAAAATTACCGAGCACGACGGCCCCTCCACGCCCGAAGCACATCTGGTCGCATTCAAGGCGACGGAGGAGAAGAAAGAGGAGTCTACATCAAGTAGACAACCCATCGACGCCTCTAAGCTCGACAATGAGGAAATGGCGCTCATCATCAAGAGCTTCCGCCAAATCCTCAAACAAAGGAAGAGAAAGATTACAAGCCTCGTTCCAAGAAGGTGTGCTACAAGTGTGGTAAGTCCGGTCATTTCATTGCTAAATGTCCTTTATCTAGTGATAGTGACAGGGGCGACAACAAGAAGGGCAAGAGGAGAGAAAAGAGGAGGTATTACAAGAAGAAGGGTGGCGATGCCCATGTATGCCGCGAGTGGGACTCCGACGAGAACTCCTCTGACTCCTCATCCGACGAGGACGCCACCAACATCGCCGTCACCAAGGGACTCCTCTTCCCCAACGTCGGCCACAAGTGCCTCATGGCAAAGGACGGCAAAAGGAAGAAGGTAAAATCATAATCCTCCACTAAATATGAAACCTCTAGTGATGAGGATAATGCTAGTGATGAGGAAGATAATTTGCGTATCCTTTTTGGCAACCTAAACATGCAACAAAAAGAAAAATTAAATGAACTAATTAGTGCTATTCATGAGAAGGATGAACTCTTGGACACCCAAGAGGACTTCCTAATTAAAGAAAATAAGAAGCATGTTAAGGTTAAAAATGCTTATGCTCTAGAACTAGAAAAATGTGAAAAATTATCTAGTGAGCTAAGCACTTGCCATGATGTTATTACCAACCTTAGAAATGAGAATGCTAGTTTAATTACTAAGGTTAATTCAAATGTTTGTGATGTTTCAACCTCCAATCTTAGAGATGATAATGTTAACTTATTTGCTAAGATTGAAGAATTGAATGTCTCTCTTGCTAGCCTTAGAAATGATAATGAAAAATTAATTGCTAAGGCTAAAGAGTTAGATGTTTGCAATGTTACAATTTCCAATCTTAGAAGTGAAAATGACATATTACATGCTAAGATTGTTGAACTAAAATCTTGCAAACCCTCTACATCTACCACTGAGCATGTTTCCATTTGCACTATATGTAGAGACATTAATGTTGATGCTATTCATGATCACCTAGCTTTAATTAAGAAACAAAATGATCACATAGCTCAACTTAATGCTAAAATTAATGAGCATGACTTAGAAAATGAAAATTTTAAATTTGCTAGAAGCATGCTCTATAGTGGGAGACGCCCTGGCATCAAGGATGGCATTGGCTTCCAAAAGGGGGACAATGTCAAACTTAATGCCCCTCCTAAAAGATTGTCTAACTTTGTTAAGGGCAAGGCTCTCATGCCTCAGGATAACGAGGGTTACATTTTGTACCCTGCCGGTTATCCCGAGAGCAAAATTAGGAGAATTCATTCTAGGAAGTCTCACTCTGGCCCTAATCATGCTTTTATGTATAAGGGTGAGACATCTAGCTCTAGGCAATCAACCCGTGCAAAATTGCCTAACAAGAAAACTCCTACTGCATCAAATGATCATAATATTTCATTCAAAACTTTTGATGCATCTTATGTTTTAACTAACAAATCCGGCAAGATAGTTGCCAAGTATGTTGGGGGCAAACACAAGGGATCAAAGACTTGTGTTTGGGTACCCAAAGTTCTTGTATCTAATGTCAAAGGACCCAAAACCATTTGGGTACCTAAAGTCAAGAACTAAACTTGTTTTGTAGGTTTATGCATCCGGGGGCTCAAGTTGGATCATCGATAGCGGGTGCACAAACCACATGACAGGGGAGAAAAAGATGTTCTCCTCCTACGAGAAAAACCAAGATCCCCAACGAGCTATCACATTCGGGGATGGAAATCAAGGTCTGGTCAAAGGATTGGGTAAAATTGCTATATCTCCTGACCACTCCATTTCCAATGTTTTTCTTGTAGATTCTTTATATTACAATTTGCTTTTCGTTTCTCAATTATGCAAAAAGGGCTACAACTGTCTTTTTACAGATACAGGTGTTACTGTCTTTAGAAGAAGTGATGATTCAATAGCATTTAAGGGAGTGTTAGAGGGTCAGCTATACTTAGTAGATTTTGATAGAGCTGAACTCGACACTTGCTTAATTGCTAAGACTAACATGGGCTGGCTCTGGCATCGCCGACTAGAACATGTTGGAATGAAGAATCTTCAAAAGCTTCTAAAGGGAGAACACATTTTGGGACTACCAAATGTTCATTTTGAGAAAGGCAGGATTTGTAGCGCATGTCAGGCAGGGAAGCAAGTTGGTGTTCATCATCCACACAAGAACATCATGACGACTGACAGGCCACTCGAGCTCCTACACATGGACCTATTCGGCCCGATAGCTTACATAAGCATCGGCGGGAGTAAGTACTGTCTAGTTATTGTGGATGATTATTCTCACTTCACTTGGGTGTTCTTTTTGAAAGAAAATCTCATACCCAAGAGACCTTAAAGGGATTCTTGAGACGGGCTCAAAACGAGTTCAGCTTAAGGATCAAGAAAATTAGAAGCGACAACGGGACGGAGTTCAAGAACTCACAAATCGAAGGCTTCCTTGAGGAGGAGGGCATCAAGCATGAGTTCTCTTCTCCCTACACGCCACAACAAAATGGTGTAGTGGAGAGGAAGAATCGAACTCTATTGGACATGGCAAGAACCATGCTTGATGAATACAAGACTTCAGATCGGTTTTGGGCCGAGGCGGTCAACACCGCTTGCTACGCCAACAACCGGTTGTATCTACACTGAATCCTCAAGAAGACATCATACGAACTCCTTACCGGTAAAAAGCCCAATGTTTCATATTTTAGAGTCTTTGGTAGCAAATGCTTTATTCTTGTTAAAAGAGGAAGAAAATCTAAATTTGCTCCTAAGGCTGTAGAAGGCTTTTTACTAGGATATGATTCAAACACAAGGGCATATATAGTCTTTAACAAGTCATCTGGACTAGTTGAAGTTTCTTGCGACATTGTGTTTGATGAGACTAACGGCTCTCAAGTAGAGCAAGTTGATCTTGATGAGATAGGTGATGAAGAGGCTCCGTGCGTCGCGCTAAGGAACATGTCTATTGGGGATGTGTGTCCTAAGGAATCCGAAGAGCCTCCACAGACACAAGATCAACCATCTTCCTCAATGCAAGCATCTCCACCAACTCATGATAAGGATGAGGCTCAAAATGATGAAGGAGAAGATCAAGGAGTTGAGCCACCTCAAGAGGAGAGCAATGATCAAGGGGGAGGTGCCCATGATCAAGATGAGGAAGATGAACAAGTTCCAAGACCGCCACACCCAAGAGTCCATCAAGCAATCCAACGAGATCACCCCGTGAACACCATCCTCGGTGATATTCAAAAGGGGTAACTACTCGATCTCGTGTTGCTCATTTTTATGAACATTACTCTTTTGTTTCCTCTATCGAGCCACACAGGGTAGAGGAAGCACTACAAGATTCAGATTGGGTGGTGGCGATGCAAGAGGAGCTCAACAACTTCACTAGGAATGAGGTATGGCATTTAGTTCCACGTCCTAACCAAAATGTTGTAGGAACCAAGTGGGTCTTCCGCAACAAGCAAGATGAGCATGGTGTGGTGACAAGGAACAAAGCCCGACTTGTGGCCAAGGGATACTCACAAGTCGAAGGTTTGGATTTCGGTGAAACCTATGCACCCGTAGCTAGGCTTGAATCAATTCGCATATTACTTGCCTATGCTACTTACCATGGCTTTAAGCTTTACCACATGGACGTGAAAAGTGCCTTCCTCAATGGACCAATCAAGGAAGAGGTCTATGTTGAGCAACCTCCCGGCTTTGAAGACAGTGAGTACCCTAACTATGTTTACAAACTCTCTAAGGCGCTTTATGTGCTCAAGCAAGCCCTAAGAACATGGTATGAATGCCTAAGAGATTTTCTTATCACTAATGGCTTCAAAGTCGGAAAGGCCGATCCTACTTTATTTACTAAAACTCTTGACAATGATTTGTTTGTATGCCAAATTTATATTGATGATATTATATTTGGGTCTACTAACGAATCTACATGTGAGGAATTTAGTAGGATCATGACACAAAAATTCGAGATGTCTATGATGGGGGAGTTGAAATACTTCTTAGGATTTCAAGTGAAGCAACTCCAAGAGGGCACCTTCCTTAGCCAAACAAAGTATATTCAAGTCATTCTAAACAAGTTTGGGATGAAGGCTGCCAAACCCATCAAGACACCCATGGGAACCAATGGGCATCTCGACCTCGACACAGGAGGTAAATCCGTCGATCAAAAGGTATACCGGTCGATGATAGGCTCTTTACTCTATTTATGTGCATCTCGACCGGATATTATGCTTTCCGTATGCATGTGTGCAAGATTCCAAGCCGCCCCTAAGGAAGCTCACCTTACGACCGTAAAACGAATCTTGAGATATTTAGTTCATACTCCAAAGTTTGGGCTTTGGTACCCTCGGGGATCCACATTTGATTTAATTGGTTATTCGGATGCCGATTGGGCAGGGTGTAAAATCAATAGAAAGAGCACATCGGGGACTTGCCAGTTCTTGGGAAGATCTCTGGTGTCTTGGGCTTCAAAGAAACAAAATTCTGTAGCCCTTTCTACCGTCGAAGCCGAGTATATTGCCGCAGGTCATTGTTGCGCGCAACTACTTTGGATGAGGCAAACCCTTAGGGACTATGGTTACAAATTAACCAAAGTTCCTCTTCTATGTGATAATGTGAGTGCAATCCGCATGGCGGATAATCCCGTTGAGCATAGCCGCACTAAACACATAGCCATTCGATATCATTTTCTAAGGGATCACCAACAAAAAGGGGATATCGATATTGCATATATTAACACTAAGGAACAATTAGCCGATATCTTTACCAAGCCCCTAGATGAACAAACTTTTAACAAACTTAGGCACGAGCTAAATATTCTTGATTCTAGGAATTTCTTTTGATGTCTTGCATACATAGCTCATTAATATACCTTTGATCATATCCCTTTTATATGCTATGACTAATGTGTTTTCAAGTATATTTCAAACCAAGTCATAGGTGTATTGAAAGGGAATTGGAGTCTTCGGCGAAGACAAAGGCTTCCACTCCACTCCATAACTCATCCTTCGCCGTCGCTCCGAGCAACTCTCCAACTTTGGTATAATCTTCACTCATATTATGATCGCCAAAGGAGGAGAAAGTAGTTAATAGGGTTTATATTTCACTCAAGTATCCGTTTTTGGCGATTCATGTCAAAGGGGGAGAAAGTATTAGCCCAAAGCAAAAGGACCGCACCACCACCAATTTTCAAAATTTAATGCTAAGAAAAGGTTTTGCAATGATGAATTTTTCAACTGATATCTTATTATATTCTAAAAGGGGAGAAAGTAGCATTTTCAAAATTGGTATCTTAAAACCCTCTCGAACACTAAGAGGAGGATTTTATTAAGGGGGAGTTTTGTTTAGTCAAAGGAAAAGCATTTGAAACAGGGGGAGAAATATTCAAATCTTATGCATTTACCTTTGACTATTTGCAAAAGGACTTTGAAAAGAATTTACAAAAGAATTTGCAAAAACAAAACATGTGGTGCAAGCGTGGTCCAAAATGATGAAAATAAAGAAACAATCCATGCATATCTTATGAAAATATTTATTGGTTCAATTCTAAATAACCTTTGCACTTACATTATGCAAACTAGTTCAATTATGCACTTCTATACTTGCTTTGGTTTGTGTTGGCATCAATCACCAAAAAGGGGGAGACTGAAAGGGAATTAGGCTTACACCTATTTCCTAATTGATTTTGGTGGTTGAATTGTCCAACACAAATATTTGGACTAACTAGTTTGCTCTAGTCTATAAGTTCTACAGGTGCCAAAGATTCACAATAAGCTAATAAAAAGACCAAGAAAGGGTTCAAACAAAGAGAGCAAAAGACATCTCGAAAGGCACCCTGGTCTGGCGCACCGGACTGTCCAGTGTACCATCGGACAGTGTCCGGTGCACCAGGGCACTCGACGCTGAACTCGCTACCTTCGGGAAAATCAGAGGGCGCTCCGCTATAATTCACCGGACTGTCCGGTGAAGCACCGGACAGTGTCCGGTGCCACACCGGACTGTCCGGTGTGCCAGCGGAGCAACGGCTACTTCGCGCGCAACGGTCGAGTGCAACTCATTTAATGCGCGCGCGTAGAGGTCAGAGCACGCGCAGTTGGCGCACCGGACAATCTACAGGACCTGTCCGGTGCACCACCGGACAGCCCAGAGGCCCCACAAGTCAGAGCTCCAACGGTCAAACCCCAACGGTTTGCTGACGTGGCTGGCGCACCGGACAGTGTCCGGTGCGCCATGCGACAGCAGCCTTCCAACGACCATATTTTGGTGGTTGTGGGCTATAAATACCCCAACCACCCCACATTCAATGGCACCCAAGTTTCTACACTTCTACACCTTACAAGAGCTATAGCATTCAATACAAGACACACCAAAGAGATCAAATCCTCTCCCAACTCCACAAAAAGCTTTAGTGATTAGAGAGAGAGATTTGTTGTGTTCATTTGAGCTCTTGCGCTTGGAGTGCTTCTTTTCTTTCTCATTCTTCTTGTGATCAAACTCAATTGTAACCAAGGCAAGAGACACCAATTGTGTGGTGGTCCTTGCGGGAACTTTGTGTTCCGTTTGATTGAGAAGAGAAGCTTACTCGGTCTAAGTGACCGGTTTGAGAGAGGGAAAGGGTTGAAAGAGACCCGGTCTTTGTGACCACCTCAACGGGGAGTAGGTTTGCAAAAACCAAACCTCGGTAAAACAAATCATCGTGTCTCGCTCTTTATTTGCACACGATTTGTTTTGCACCCTCTCTCTCGGACTCGTTTATATTTATAACGCTAACCCGACTTGTAGTTGTGCTTAAGTTTGTAAATTTCATATTCGCCCTATTCACCCCCCTCTAGGCGACTTTCATCAACCAATGAGGTACCAGTACCACCATCGGTGCTGGTGGAGCCGGCCGAAGTGTCGGTGGCTGTCACAGGCCCTCCCCCACCATCGCCCGGAGCAGAGCTTATATCGTCAGGAGCAGAGGTTAGATCGGTACCAAGCAAGGCAGCAGCATCTGCCTGGATGTCGTCTTCGTCATCTGGGACAAGCCCTGCCACGCGAAGGTCGTCGTTCCCGGTGAGCGGATAGACATCATCATCATCCGCCATGGCGACCTTCACCGCGGATGACCGGTCTCCAACACCGTTCCTTAACGGTACACGTAGTCGTCGTGCCCGATCTACCCTAGAGGAGGAAGACGAGGCATCATCAACTGACCTACGCAAAAGAGCAAAACAATCCAGGGTTAGGGTTTACAAATGACGCAAGTGAGATATAAGGTTAGGGTTAGGGTTTACCTATGCTACTGGAGCCCGATGCCAGAGAATACGGGGGCCACCTAGACGACAGGCAGACACCGATTAGAGACGACGGCGAGCGGGGAGGGGAGGACTAGACGACAACACGAACTCATATAGTTCACCGAGAGAGAGGGGATAGAAGAGGGGAGAGGGGAGAGAGGAGCTGGTGCTGGATCGAGGTCACCGGCGTCGGGGACGGGAACCAAGGGCGCTGAGGTCGCCATATCGGGCCGGTGCCGCGGCGGAGGAGCCGAGATGGGAATCGTTGAGTCGGGGAGAGAGGGTTTAGGTCGGGTCGAGTGCGAGTGACCGAGTGGAAGACTGGAGATCGACGACTGAGGGCGAGGGGGCGAGGGGATGAGGGGTGGGAGATCGACAGGCCTCTACGGGCGGTCATGGTGGGAGCAGGACATGTCGTCCCGGCCCACGTGCCTGGCTTTCGACCTAAGCATGACCTGCTCCACTGGACCGTGCTAGCCCAGACCCATCACTCCCGTGTCGGGCCGGGCGTGGACCGGGCCAAAAAAGGGCCTCGAGCCGGGTCAACGGGCTCATGCTTCATGTACAACTATAGCCACTGGGATTGCGGGAAGCTGTGTTTCCGCGAATACAGACGAGCGAGTAAAAAAACCTACGTGCACGCGTGGATGTAGGTTGCCGCCATTAACTGCAGCCAGCCAAACACGCCCGCATTACGGTCAACGTGACGCCGCGAGCCTAGGCGTAGCCAACCAATCAATCGATCACGCGGATACTAATCATGAAGGTAGGTACATGTCGGCCTTGCCTATGTTGTTTGCATGACATTTGCTATGATTGGTCCTGTATTGGGTGGTCGTGTTTGTTACTTTAGGTTGATGCAAACCATTCATCCAATACATGATTGTAGACACTATACACCGCAGGATTGGATTCTCGAATTTTTTTTCTGCGCTGTCGTTTGGACAGTGTGGAGGCACTACACGAAATGGAGGAACTTTGTGCGGCTTGAGTTATTTTTTGGCGGCTCATTTACAAGCCATCGAAAATCAGTTTATTTTCGACGACCGGTATCATATCATAAAAAATAAATTTATTATTTTCGATGACTATACGTAGTTGTTGAAAATAAAAGACTTATTTTTAAGATTTAGACAAAATGGACTTTATAAAGGCTACCATATGCTCCCTCGCTCTCTCCGTCGTCGCCTGCTCGACCTGCATTGCACGCCCATGGCACCACACTCGCCCGGCCCTATGCATGCTCGTCGGCCTCAATCGCCCAACCTCGCCTATGTATACCGTTGTGCCTGCGTCGCCATGTCCTGCGCACCTGCCAGCCCCGGTCACCCCACCCGCACATGGCACACACCTAGCCCACTTGTGGCGCCGTCCACGTCTGCCCGTGCCTAAGAATGATAAACATGTACGATTCAACCCTACAAATGATTATTTAATTGTTCTAATGTTACATCAGTAGATTTTTCTTTTAGTATTATGTGAGTAGAGTAACAAAACACATAATTCACCAATTTTGGATCGACACTTGTCACGTGTGTCACACATGTGAGATTTGACGGTCTTAAGTTGTAGACATCATCCGAATGACTAATATAGCATTGACATTTATGAAAAACTATGTGGTTCAAACAAAATTTTGACGATATGACCTAGGTTGTTTTACACGACACCATATTCAGTTGTGCAGGTGGAGAACAACACGTTATGTCACCGAAATTTCGTTCAAACGCTATGGACTCATCATAAATCTGCGTTGTGTTGGTCACTCTTGGATGAGTTTAGGACATATCCTTATGTATAGGCAACATAAAACGCTCATTATTGTGCACCTTGCTTTATTCTACAGAATTAAATATGGATGATGATCATCGATGGATGTATATGGTTGGAATAAAACTCAGACTCATTATTGTGCACCTTGCTTTATTCTACAAAATTAAATATGGATGATGATCATCGATGGATGTATATGGTTGGAATAAAACTCAAGCTCACTTAGCTGAATGGATCACTAAGACTAAGGATTTTTCTAATGGTGCCTTTGTTGAATAATGATAAGATCTGGTATCCATGCAACAAATGTTAAAACTCGATGTTATTTGATAAGGTCACAATGAGTAAACACCTGTATCAAAATAGTTTCATTGCGGATTATGAAACATGTGTATTTTACAGCGAGAAATACATCACATTTATTGCAGAAGAGGAAGGAAATAATAGCGCAAGCATTGATATGATAGACGAGATGCTTGATATATTACTATTATTTTGATATATTAACATATATGTAGGTTCAACTCTCGTGGTTTGGAAAGGCCGTTTAGATGTTTATTGGTCCCTTTTGTCATCTATGGGCTTCTAAAGAATTATAAGAGAAGTCAATGAAGAAGAAAAAATTCTATGAACAAGGGTGAAGAGCATACTGTTGGAGGCAATGTATAGGTTCATACGACTAGACGAATGGTAAGACATGACAAGGACTATTTTCAAAAACATATCTATATGCATATGCTACTAATTGCATATATAGGAAGCTTAAACCGGTGTGTTGAGCCCCCACCTGTTGATGTGCCTCTTGGGAGCATACTTGATGGTGCAATTACAGACAAAGTTATGATCGTTAATGGTCCTAAAATACTCAGAATCAATCCCATTATTATGCAAAGATGATGTTGTCCTGACTCCATAACGCTATTCTCAGTGGTAGTTTCATCACACTATTTCCAATATTGCCATGTTAATAAAAGTAAGTTAAAATGAAGAATGAAATATGCTCTTTCAATAAGGAGTTTCATGTTACAATTTCATGGGCTAGCATGTGACTTAAATGTTGTATCTAAATAACCAATAGGAATAGATAAAATAGATGGAGATAAAATAAATTGCCCTTGATGATGGTTCCACACGTTTTCTAATACCTTAACAGGTTGACATAGTTTTCTAGTGATGAAACTAGTTTCAACTATTTCATAATAAATATAGTGTCATGCCATCAAAAATCCTATATGGCATACTAATTAATGTCATAAAATCTCTCATGAAACTTTCATTGAAAATGACCTAATACATCAGTGAGATTTGACGTATACACAAGCACACAATACTAATCCGATGCACGTGTATTGCTACAGATTCTATATGTATCATATGGATAGACTTTGATTTAATAAAACACAAAAATATGTGTCATGTTGGTTAGGTGGGTGAGAATGTGGAGCCAACAACTAAAGTTTGAACCCCATTTGTGGACAATTTTACCTTATTTTTGCATAAAACGGAAAGGAAAAGAGTGACCATGGAAATCTCTATCTCTACCTCTACCTCTACTATATTAAAACACCAGTTTTCTTGGTTCTGCGGTTCTACCGTTGTCACTTTTACAAAGAACTAATTATATTTTCTTGTAATCAACCTGCAGTCAGACAGATCCACATTTAAACATTTAATTGGAAAAAGCTAAAACTATATACAAATAAATATTCGAACTATGGTTGGTGGCTCTAAACTAATATTCACACCCACCTAACTAATAAAACACATATGTATTTATTTTGTTGATTTATAGTTTATACATTAGTGATGCACTGATGCACAATTTTCCGTGTCAGTCCAATGAGGACACTCCAGCCCATTAGGCCCATCAATGGAACCGAGAATATTGCCGCCGCGATGCTGGCTGTTGGTAAAAAGTCAAGTCAACCACCAGAGTGCTTTGAGATTGGAGATCGAAGGTTGAAGGCTGAGGACGGGTCGCTTGTGGGCTTCCTTTTCCCTTCTCTTCGCTTTGTTTTTTATCTTCTCGACAAAACCTCCAAGGCACCTCCGTTCCCCGTTCGTCCTCCACACCTGTATCTCTTCCCCATGGCCGGGCTCGGCGCTGGACTGGGAGCACGCCCTTCCGCGACCTTCTAGGCCGGGCCTTCTAGGACGGAAGGCTCCGGCCACTCACTGTCGCTGCCCCTCTCCGTCCCGTCGGCTCCGGTACGGATAGGCACGATCGCTCTGCCCATGTTCTCTGCATCTGCGTGCCAATTCGTAAAAAAATAGCTTCGCTGCCTGCTCTCGTGTCAGTGTTCTTCCCACCGGGTGGACATTGATACGAGATCATGTGCTAGGCTTCAGAGAACCGCGGCACATTTCGCGGCGCATGCTTACTGGTAAAGTGGTAAATTTAATTGTTGCACTGTACTTCTATCCAATTTATGTCAGTTCCACATACAGACATACTTGCCTTTTGTGCCAGTAATAGTTGAGTTTTGAGTGAACCTATTTTTTTACTTGCTTGGGTTGGTTACATGCCTCCCTTATATGTTTTAGGACTCAGATTGAAAATTAATTTTATGCCGACTCACGTGACATCGTGCTGTTTAAATGATTTTATTGCCACCTGTCCTTAACACTCTGCATGGTTATCAGACACTTCTAGTAAACAATACACTCATGACTCATCTAGTCATCTCCATATCTGTTTCTGCACATATCTAGTTTGCTTTCTCCTTGCTGTTTCAAGGTGCAACTATGGACCCATCGGGTGGCTTTGGATGGAGTGTACTGCTCTAGATAGTTGTGAAGTTGGAGTTCCTAATGTCATTGTCCGCGAAGGCATTTTTTTTGTGTGCAGGTTACAACTAAGGTCGTTTTGCTATAACTAGGCCTAACTAATCCTCCCAGTTTGCATTGTTGGCTTGTTGCCGGCAAATTCGTAGTGCCAAAACGATGCTTTACTGTGTCAAGCAGGCTCACATGGGTGGAAGATGAGCTTATGGAGGTAAGAAAGTATATTTTCTGGCACTCTATGCTGGTTTAAACCCACTTTTTTCTATGGTAGAGTTCTTTTTTCAATATCAATCTCGCACGTCGATCCAATTTTTAACGCTGAAATATGAAAAACAGTACCTGACATTCTACAACTGTCAAAACTGGATGGAACACTACCTGAACCAGTGTAAAGTGGTTTCCAAGGTAGTTTTCTACTTAAGAAAATATAAAAAAAACTAGTTCAGTCTCTAAAAATTCATAACTAATTTACTTCGTTTTTAAAATATGAAATCAGAACCATTTTCTAGAATTGTTATTTATCCGTTGGTAATCTATTTATAGTTTTTTAAATTGATTTATTCGTGTTCCTATTTTTTATTGCTCAAGTGGTGCTCATTATTTGTTTCAATTATTGTTTTACACTGAAGAAGCAGAATATCTCCAAGGAATGACTTGGGACGAGGTACCTAAGAGATATGAGTGGAATATCTTCAAGATGTTAGCTAAGGATAGGTGCGCTCGGAGACTAGCAATTAACATGTATGAACCATGATCTTTGTCTCTTTTTCTATTTACCCTTAACTCTACTGTATTGTCTTTTACTCTTTTGGTGTTTTTTCCTTCTATTCTTGTTTCTTGTGTGTTTAATCTCTAGCTTACCCTAACTTATTTGGGACAAAAAGGTTATGTTGTTGTTGTATTGTTTTGCACTGAAGGGGCGGTCTATCTGAGTCACCAGGTTGCGGGTTGTATTTGTGGGGGAACGTTTGCCTCGTTTTATGCCTTCCCCAGACCCAACTCATGGGAACCTCCAATGCTGGATTCTGGATTTCGTAATATTTGACTGTCTATCAGTTCGTACGCGTCTTCTTATGATAATCTTGTAGTTTGTGGGTTATCTACATTAAACTAATACACCAAATTCTCCGCAAAAAAAAAACCTAATACACCATGACCAACTTTCATCACGGGTCACATTTAATGATTCTGCTAACATATCAATACACTTCCACATTTGGTATCAAAGAAAAGGCCACCTTTGAGGCGTGGAAAGGCCGACCATCTTATGTTAGTTCAAAAGGATTGCCAGAACTATGCAAGGGCTTAATGGATTACTGGAACGAGAGCTGCTTGCAAACTTGTTGCCCATGTTCTTGACTTTGCTGGGACTTCAGTTAAGGTAAGCATATTCATTTGCAGATGACTGGATTGTTTTTCTAACTCAATTATTAGCTTCCTATAATTTAATAACGCAGTATTTGTTTCAATCTCATTCTAGCCATCCATTACTTCAAATGAAATTGACGCAGCAGTTCATGATATGATCATTGAGGCTGCTACCTATCCTTCTCCACTTGGATATCGTGGATTTCTATATGTACATCAGTAAATGAGTCTGTCAAGGGATACCTGATTCAGCTCCTCAGATGCAGGTTATGGATAATGAAATTTGCCTCCTCGCATCTCTATTCACTGTAGTAGCTAAGTACCATGGGCTAACCAAGTTTTTTCTGCTGCAGAATGGGGATATTATAAATATTGATGTAAATGTGTTCCAGAATGTAAGAAACCTCTCCTAAAATGTGCCACAGTCAAATTGGATGATGTTTCCCATTTGTAATTAGTTTGGTATGTTCCTGAACAGGGATACCATGGGGGTACCTTCAGAACATTTGCATGTGGACAGGTGAATGATTCTATCAAGCATTTTCTCAATGTAAGCCATTATTGTTGTGTGGTTCATTCAGTAATCAATAGCTGCCCTGATTTGTATAATGCACATTTTGCCATGTTTCTGTGGTGCGTGTATGTCTGGTTTTCACGAACATTTGTAATGTCAGTTCGAGTTTAAAAATCTCGGGTTAAAACTAGACCCTGGAAGCACTCAGTTTTTTAAAAACTGATTTATGAAATTGAAGTGGTTCTAAACACATCAGTTTATGTCTCAATTTACAGAAACTGAATTTTTAGTTTCTTAAAAACCAAGAAGGTAGTCTCCTCTAGCTAAAATCACTTTATAAAAATTAAGGTGGTCCAAACACCATTAACCATTTTTTTATAAATCAGTTTCTAAAAACTGGAGATAGAAAAAAACTGGTTGCTTCCAAAGAGGACATTAATCACCAAAACTCAACTAGGAGTCAAGATGTTTTAGCAAAAAAAATTATATCTATATTTGTTCACCCTAGTTTCTTCTTCAATGAAATTCTTGTGAAAAATGTAGTTTAAGCTCAACGGGCGCGAATATTGCCTAAAACATTTTTGGATCGTTATTACAGCACTAAAACTGTCTGGGGAAAAACAAGGGTTTAGCAAGGTGGCCAGAAAGGGGGGGGTCCACCATTGACATGACTTGTGCATATTTCAGTGCCCATTGTCCAGGTTGCTGACTCTCTGGCACACTGCTTTCTCCCCCACCCTGTGTCCCCACCGAATAGCAGCGGAGTGAGGAGTCGACACTAATCAGCTAATGAACCTTGAACCCTAGAAGGCACCAATAACCAAGAAACAAAGAGTCAGTAATTCACCCACTCCCAACCGAGCCCCGGAAAATCCCCCAATCCCAACGCATCTTTTGCCCCGACACCTCACCAACCTCGCCGACATCACTCCAGGACCAGCTCCATCCATCCAGCACCAAGCGGCAAGCACGCACGCTCCCACTCCCACGCCAACGCCACGCAGCAGAAATCAGCAATCTTGGGGGTGGGAGGGAAGGAGATTCCTGGAGAAAGCGATCGAGTGCGCATCAAAAGAAGCAGTCTTGGACGAAAGAAGCAGTCCCGGAGGCCGGCACGAGCAGGAGCAGGCGCAGCAGGGCACACTACCAAATCCCAATGGGGAGCAGGAGCGGAGGAGGGAGTGTCAGTGGCAGCTGCTTGCTACTCTTCCCCTTCCTCCTCTTGCTCCACCTCATCTCTCTTCGCTGTAAGTTCTCTCTATCTCCAGTCATCCTCTATTGGATTCGTTCTTGAATCTTGATAACCTTCGCCCGCCTGCTCTTCTTCTTGCTGGGTTGGGTCGGCAATTGCAAATGCCGGGTTTCGCTGACTGGTTGCAACCGCAGCAGGCCCATCGGCGGTGCTGGTGTCGGCGGCGGGGTCCGGCGAGCCGTACGTGGGCGTGACGATCGGCACGCAGGTGACGAACCTGCTGTCGCCGTCGGACCTGGCGTCGTTCCTGCGCGCGCAGCGCATCACCCGCGTGCGGCTGTACGACGCGGACCCGCGGCTGCTGTCGGCGCTAGCGGCCTCCGGCGTGCGTGCCATCGTGGGGGTCCCCAACGACGAGCTCCTGGCGCTGGGGTCCTCCCCGGCGACGGCCGCCTCCTGGGTGTCCCGCCGCGTGGTCCCCTTCGCGGGCGTGAACTCCAGCACCCCGAACGTCGTCTCCGCCATCGCCGTCGGGGACGAGGTCCCGACCGCGCTCCCGTCGGCGCTGCCCGTGCTGCTCCCGGCCATCCGGTCCCTGGCGGCCGCGCTCGCCGCCGCCAACCTCTCGTCCATCCCGGTGTCGACGCCGCTGCCCTTCTCCGTGGTGGTGGACCCGTTCCCGCCGTCGCAGGCCTTCTTCAACCAGTCCCTGGACAAGTCGTTCGTGGCGCCGCTGCTGGCGCACCTCGCCAACACGTCGGCGCCGCTGATGCTGAACCTGTACCCCTACTACTCGCTGATGCAGAGCAAGGGCGTGATCCCGCTGGACAACGCGCTGTTCCGGCCGCTGCCGCCGTCGATGGAGATGGTGGACCCGAACACGCTGCTCCGGTACACGAACGTGTTCGACGCGATGCTGGACGCGGTGCGCGTGGCCGTGCGGAACCTGAACGCGACGGGCGGCGCGGGCGTGCCGATCCTGGTGACGGAGACGGGGTGGCCGTCGTACGGGGACCGGCGCGCGGAGCCGTACGCGGGAAGGGACAACGCGGACGCGTACAACTCGAACCTGATCAAGCACGTGCTGGAGGAGAAGGCCGGCACGCCCATGGCGCCCGGCGCCGGCGCGCAGTCCAGCGCCTACATCTACGAGCTCTTCAACGAGGACCTCCGGGCGGGCCCCGTGTCGGAGGCGAACTGGGGCCTGTTCTACGGGAACGGCACCCCGGTGTACCTCCTGCACGTGTCCGGCGCGGACGGGTTCCTGGGGAACGACACGACGGACCGGACCTTCTGCGTGGCCGCCGACGACGCGGACCAGAAGGCGGTGCAGGCGGCCATGGACTGGGCGTGCGGGCCCGGGCGCGCCGACTGCACGGCGATACAGCCCGGGCAGGCGTGCTACCAGCCCGACGACGTGCGCAGCCACGCGTCGTTCGCGTTCGACGCCTACTACCAGTCCCAGGGCCGCGCCGCCGGCTCGTGCTACTTCCAGGGCGCCGGCATGGTCACCACCGTGGATCCGAGTGAGTGTCATCTCGCCTTTTTTTCTGCCTGCTCGATCGTCACCATCCGTGTTTATTACTAGTAAGTACATAATAATCGCGCTTCTTAAATGCCCGCCTGACAAAGACAAATGACTAGCGAGCTGTGCTGTGCGGAACGAAACTGCCCAGTAGCTTCTCGTGACAGAAGAAGTGAGTGGTGTTGGTCGGACTAGAGGGCAATAGAAACGTACTGTACGTTTTGGTGTGGGTTCGAGCAGTAGGAGCGACGCTATTGTCACGCCCAGGAAAAAGCAGGTGGTGGCGCTCATTCACCGTTCAGTATTGAACGCCCGCGGGGGCGGGGCATGGAAAGTTGTTGGGTTTGTCCTCTGGTTTTGAGAGCGCTAGCGCACTATGGGCTAGCTAGTTGAATGGAACAGTTGTCGATGGGTAGGAGAAATGTTTGCTTTTCCCTGTAGGTGAGCTGCTGCTTTTGGGGTCTTGCGGGAGGGAGGGAGGGAGAATATGGAGCTAGGTACGGGAACCCGTTGGTGGTTGCTGATCACTCGATAGATGGGATGACAAACAAATCAGATGATTTGTTTCCTGTACATTGATCTATCATATCTGTACAAAGAAATCTGACGCAGAGAGAGAAAGAAAATCCATGGCGTCGGAATCGGACCATCCGATTCCAATCTACTACTACTACTATCCAGCCATCCAGGTCCAAGCATTTCTCACTGGCACTCTGGCAGTGACTACCTTGCCATCAGTCCATCACCTTGGTTGGTGGTTTCCATTACGAGTGTGTTTGGTTTGAGGAATGAAGTGATCCATCTTCTTCTCACTCCTCACTTTTTTTATTTGGTTTGTGGAATAGAATGGGTTGATCCATCACCACCACATTCCTCATAAGCTAATAATTAGTATATACATGAGGAGTGGGTTGATTCCACCAAAATTGATGGAATGGACTTATGATGCATCACCTCATGAAGCATAGAGTGACTCCACAAACCAAACACAACATACATGTAGCAAAGCTTTTGGTTTGGTCACGTAGGTAGGAGAGGACGAGAGAAGCACGCGCAGCGCACTACGGTGACGGAGCCGAGCTGGATCTGGCTGTAGATTTGTCTGGTGCTCTTGCCGGTGCCAGGCCTGGACGATTCCTCATCGTTTGCTAGTACATATACTTTGGCGCCACGGCTGTACTGTATAAAAAAGAATCAGTCGTCTCCTTTTCACATGTGAGCTTCCTGTCCTGTCCTGCATGCCAAGGCCCCAAGGGTGGCACATTGCCGTCCGATTGCACGCCTCGCATCACTTTCACCATGTCTAGCACGCGGGAATGAATGGCTCTCCTCTTTTCCTATGGATTTTTGGCAGACACAAATAATTTGGCTGCGTTGTTTTTTCCTGCTTCCTTCTCATTCACACCGGAATCGGGAAAAAAACTTGAGTACAAATTGTTTTCCCCCTCATCTTTCGGCAAAGTTCAATCATGGCTCATGGCTCATGTGGCTGCGGCGTGCTCGAAAGGCTAAAGGTGAACCGTGATGGGAGATCTTTCTGCTTGCCCATCATTTCCTTTCGGATGCTGCTCTGCTGCATCGGTACAAGTTTGCGTTCGCCAGCTTTCAAATACAGCCGAGTGTAACTGGGCATTGTTGTGTAGCGAATGGTGGCCACTCTGGAGATCTAGGACACGTTCGGATGGTTGCCAGTTGCCACATTTTTACCATACCTAGTATGTTTGATTACTGTTCGTGTTTTAAACAAATCAAGACTAACAGTAATTGATGGGGGGGATTGGTCTTTGTCCTGTGGACACTAGTCTTATCTGCAATGCAATGGGCTATTGGCCACCACAGAGCTGAGAGCATGTGGTCAGGAAGTTAGGAATTTTTGTTGTTGTTGCAGGAGGTTAGGCATTCTTGGCATATGAATCACAACACTACCATGTGTCACAAGGTCTATATATACCATTAGTCCATTGCTTCTATCTTACATATATATATATACTATCCAGTTGCCTGTGCTTTTACTACGGTTTTTATATATTATATAAATAGGTATTGAGATGTTTATTCAAATATAATTATTGTTTATTTCTAAACACTAAGATATATGTAGTCTGGTGGTTAGCTCCAAATTTCTAGAGTAGGGGACGTATGTTCAAATGATCGCTTTGCACTATTTTTTATATAATTATTGTTTATTTCTAAACACTAAGGTATGTGTGGACTGGTGGTGGACTGGTGGTTGCACGGGCGCTCGGGTACATAGGGCAGTAGATGAGAGCGTGATGAGCGTTGGGGCCAACAGGGCGACGCTGAGTCGAGGGGCGTGTGGGGCGGGCCCAGTGTGTCAGCGTGGGGTGGAAGCCGTGTGTAGGGCGGACCCAGTGTGTCAGCGTGGGGTGAAGCCGTGGTAGCACCAAGTGTCCACCTTCCGTTCTTAATAATAGTAGGGATAGAGAGAGAAAATGGCAAGGGGGGGGGGGAACGGAAAAAGGAGAGTGCAGACTGGAATCTCTTGGATCTGGATGCAATGTGGGATCAAGACAAAGTGTGACCCATGCTAGTGGCCAACTGGAGGAAGTGCTGGGAGCATGCAGCATTGTCTGGTATGAGAACAGTATTATAATTATCTGGACACATGCCTACGGAAGGCTGATTCTCGATCTGCTGTTTTCCTCAGACTGCTCTAGAGTACCAGAGCACGTAGCCTTGCTCCAAGGGTACCCTAATGTGGATGAATGACGGTCGAACACTGACTCTGGGCTGTACGCGTTTGGTGGTTATGTGCTCAGGCAACACTGGGTGGAAACCTCTGAATATAATCTGAGTGGTCCAGGATGCTCATTTGGGCCTTCTGCAGTTTTTTCAGTACCTAGTGCCATTTAGATCGTGTTCTAATGTTTTTGTCTGAAATACCAGAACCTGTTCATGCGTTTTGGACCGTGAGTTCTTTTTTATCATCAGAAAACAACTTCCCGTTCTTCAGGCATGGTTTCCCAGACCTGCTGGCAAAGCTCTCGGTTTACTTTGCAACATGGTATGATGTTTCTGTGGTGGGAGGCCAAAGTTTCCCCATGCTACAGAATTTACATGGGCTCCGTTGTATAGTCATGTACGATCCACTAACGACGGTCGTTCCTTTTAGTGGCCCTGAGGTCTCTGAGCACCATGTGAACGGCAATATTGTACCCGTTTGATAATCTACAGGCGTAGGTTATTTTGAATTTTTTTTGCCCAGCTTTTTTTTCTTAGTGGCTTTGGAAAATCATATTCCTCTACCTCTAGGATTTTGCTGTGCGTCTCTGTGTTCGAGGCCCATAAACCTGTCGGACTATTTTTTTATGTTCGCATGTTGGACCGTACACGAACTTCGCGTCAATCTTTTGCAGATATCATTTAAAAAGTTTATATCTCCAACATCCACTCTGCTTTCCTAACAAATGGATATCTTTTGCTGCGCAGGTCATGACAGCTGTTTATTTCCTGGAAGGTAAACTGCTGAAACTTCTCCTTTGTGATATCCATGATACTGTCCTGTTTATATATTATTGCCTATGCTTCTTAAGTGTAAAAGATAATAGTACTGTGGCAAATAAAGATAAACTGTTTACTAGTGGTGGTAAATCATTCATTTCTTACATTTGCTTACAATCTAGGTATGCTGTGCAAACCCAACCACCTTTTGTAACAAAATCTCCTAAACCTTTGTTTTTTATGAGCTTGCAAGAAGCTCCAACATCAATAAATTTGGTGGGGATCCCCACCCACACACTCAAAGAAACGTACATAGAAAGGAACCATACAGACCATCTATTATTGTAGATAAAAGATATATGTCGCAGCTAAGATTACCTTGCAGTGGACATTCCTGTTTCAGAAAAATTGTATCATGGACCATAACCATAAGGTCTGTTTTAGGGGATGTTTGATTTGTAGAGACTAATTTTTAGTCCCTCTATTTTATTCTATTTTAGTCTCTAAATTGGTAAATACATTTTAGTTTCCGTATTTAACAATTTAGGGACTAAAATATAATAAAATAGAGGGACTAAAAATTAGTCCCAAAAACTAAACACCCCTTAGAGCTTGTTCGGTTAGCTCTTAGTACATGTGGATTGAGTCGGATTGGATGTGTTTAAATCCTAAACAAATTAAGCTTCTATTTAATTTTTTTCTAATCCCATCCAATCCATATGTAATTGGAATAACCGAACAAGGCTTTAGTGATTTGTAAGGATATCTGAATATGAAATGTTAAACCAGATGCTGCATGTCATATATCACACCACACTTAAGCTGTGCTAATGCTGGTCGTCATCATGCAGTAAGCTGCTGAACAACGCCACTGGATCCGGCAACACGAACACATCTTCGACACCTACAAGTGACGCTGAGGGATCTGCGATATGGAGACTAAGAACTGGGAGGGACAAAGGGCTGTTGCTCTTCCTTCGGTTGGTACTTAGCATTGCGGTGGCTATCGTGGTGGATTCGAACTTTTGGACATGACAAGAGGTTGCTAGCTGTATAATAAACTAAAGCCAGAAATTTTGGGTGGTATGTTAGAGGAGGAAGGAAGGAGGTGGGCGGGGGATTGGGTTATGCTTAGTGATTCTTTATTGTTAGATAAGCATTAATAAATTGCTCATTTTTCTTCATCTGATGAAATGTGTCTATAATTTGTTGAAATGTCCCGATATTTCAATCTGCTGGGTTCATGTCCATACAATAGTTTTTTTTATCAAATTACTGTAGGATTGGCCTACAGTTTTTTTTATTCATTTAGGGCTAGTTTGGGAACACTAATTTCCCATGGGATTTTCATTTTCCCAAGGGAAAATGAACTAATTTCCCTTGGGAAAATGAAAATTCTATGGGAAATTAGTGTTCCCAAACTAGCCCTTAGGATTTTTTATATGTCGGTCGGTATCGTTTACATTCGGGATATTACAGATTTCGCAGCCAGTCTAACTGCGTCCGCTGCTGCGTGCTTCATTCTGAAACAGATTAGATGTCCATACAACAGTGCTGACCGATTATGTGTATTTTCAGTTACAGAGGCCGAGGTATTATTTTTATTATCTTTTTCGATAAAGGAAGCTTTATTAAATTTTTAAGCTAATATATCAAGGTGATACAATGATGTATTGATGTGGCCTCCTCTCGGGTCTCTTGGGTGACCGTAGAGGGGAGAGGAGCCTAGAACCAGGGACAGATCTGGGACAGATCTCAGGGTGTAGGAACTATGGCTAGGCCGACGGATGTAGTTACCGTGGCTGGCAGCTTGCCGAGCCACGATGACCAAGACAGTCTCGCCCAACTGCAGGGAGACTTTATTCCTTGATGATCCTTAATACAAACTACGGTCTACCTTTATAGTACGAGGCAACCTCCTTAAAAGGAACTAAATAACTTATTCTAGAAGTAAACTAATGCATCTCTTATTCTGGAAATAAACTAATGCATATCTCCCTACAATAAAAGCTTTCCTACTAACCCGATTACTAGCCACTTTTCTGATCACTTTCCTTGCTTGCTTCTGCTGCTCCTTGGCTGGATCCTGGCGCCGTCGCCTCTGGTATTGGCAGCCCACAAATGCATCACTAACATACAAAGTCTTATAAAACACTTCTAGCTTCTGCATAACACATGGCCTAAAAAATAACACACGGCCTAAAAAAGGAAATACCATATGGTACAACTCAAGCACTAATGACAATCGATCCTAAGGCTAGATTGTCACTCATGTGTCTGGCTAAAAAAAACCTTGGCCACTAGCATCAAATGTTGAGATGCCGCAACAACTATATCCTATGAAGTTGGTCGCTACAAAATAGCCCATGAACGAAGCTAATGAATAAATTTGAAGGTGATCTACAAAGAAGATAAGTTATATTTTTATCAAATATCAAACTAATATGCAAGTAGTCATTATGTGCAAACGTGCAAGCAGATCTTTTGGTCCGTTAGATCTAGATCTAACCGTATGTTATATTTAACATTTAAATCCTCTCACCACCACCTCATGTAACTTTATATAAAAAAACCCTAACAAACCACGATTACACATACATATGGTTGGATCTAGATTCAACGGACCAAGAGAGTTGTTTGCACGCTTGCACCTAATGACTGATTGTATATTAGTCGTTGTCATTTCTGTAAAGCCATAATGACCAGCAAGTAGCAGTTGTCCCTAACAGAACTAGTTGTTTTTTTTTCTTTCCCAATGCTCCACAACCAAGACCCGAACATGTGAGAAAACTATGAGTCCTAGAAAACCTAAAAGCAGTATGAATGATGAACCACACATCTCGAGCAAAGCAACATTCATAAAATAAATGATTAATTGTTTCATCTTTGTGACAAAAACACAAACTTTACTGCCCTATCAATTTCTCTTGGCCAAGTTATCCTTTGTCAAGACTATTTCTCGGTGTAAATACCAAAAAAGATATTAATTTTTAGTGGAGTTCTAAGCTTCCACAATTATTTCCATTATCTAAGAAAAGAGTGATAGAGAGTATGCATGCAGCATAAGTTGCAACTTATTTCACGTTGGTATCTCAACGTAAGAACAATTTTCAGGATTACAATGCAGGATCCTCAACAACTAAGAAGTTGTTTTTACACGACGAGAAGCAAGAAAGTAGGATTATCACGACCTGTTTTCTCTTGATCGAGGCGGACCACTGACCGGACGGTTAACCAAGACAACATTGTCAGACGAAGAGAGACTGAAATTACTATCTATCTTACGCAAGAGGTGAGATTTATGCTCGTACGTCTTCCCGAGAAGAGATGGAGGACTGTTTGATGATTAATCAGTTGAAGTCTCAAACATGGAAAACGTTCTCTCTCAAATCATGAGTCCTTTTTTCGATTTCGTTTTGAAGCACCAGGTTGCTTAGAACAAATTCGACAAAATGAGGTACCATGTGTATATTTAAAATATGAACGTTCAAATTGTGCCACTTCGGTATTTTGAATATACATTTGGATATACCGCTTTGCCATCTTCGCAGAAGACGTTGAATTATTTTATCAGAATATTAAGTTATTAGTTTCCATATATTTCTCAATTAAATTTTTGAAAAGACATTGAAGCATGTGCAAATGTATGAAATCATAATCCAATACGGAGATCACAATAAGGCACTGTTTGTTTACTTTTAGGAAAATATATAATCAAGCTTATGAATTATATAAGCATCTATTAAACTGTTTATAGATTATCATAATTTAGATATCTAGATTACACAATCCACTTAATAATATGTGTTGTTTATTTACCTTTCAACTTATTTAAGCTAAATTATATAATCTAAATGGTAAACAAATATGACCTAAAAAAGAAAAAAATGACTTGCATTGTTGGTAGGCTGCAATAACTAGCCATCTTGCCCGGCCCATCTTATCAACGGCGGACCTTGGCAGGCCGCGACCATCTGCCCTCACCAAGACACCAAGTACCCCATCCCGGATCGCTAATGGTCTGAATCTGAATCGAAGTACGGGTGTACGTCCTTCTCCTCGTTTCTGTTTATCTGGACCGAGGCCCAGTTAGGCAATCGACGAATCCGCCGCCACCCCTTGCTTAGTTGCTTATGAGATGTCTGCATCAGTGGAGTTTTGACCGCTAGTTTGTGAAATAGCTTTAGACCTTGTTCGTTTATGTCGGATTACACCCGGAATCGTTCCAGCTAAGGGCCTGTTCGTTTGGCCCGGAATTCATACCGGAATAGTTCCAGCTAATCAAACCTTATATAAATTAGGTAACCAATCCGGCTAGGAATACTTCCGGGTGGCCAATCCCCAGGAACCGAACGGGCCCTAAGGGCTTGTTCGTTTCACCGTTAAACCATGTGGATTGGATGGTATTGAGTCGGTTTAAATCCATAACAAGTCAAAATACATCCCAATCCATTCAAATACACTCCAATCCACATGGAATTGAAATAACCGAACAAGGCCTAAGGCCTTGTTTGTTTGTGTCGGATTACACCCGGAACTATTCCACCTAATCAAAGTTTATATAAATTAGAGAAGCAATCCGGTTAGGATTCGTTCCGACCCACCAATCCGACAGAAACGAACAAGACCTAATCAAAGTTTATATAAATTAGAGAAGCAATTCGGTTAGGAATCGTTCCAACCCACCAAACCGGCACAAACGAACAAGCCCTTAACTGTATCCGGTAGACACGTCCGATCAGCATGTTATCTCAAAGAACACGGCTACAGTCCTCTTCGAGTCCCTACCTGACAGAGTGTCTGATATACCACGAGATATATTCGGTGAGAGCCACTACATACTCGTCTATATATAGCTTTCTATGATGTCGTGTGTGATGCGTCATGATTGATAATTCTCTGTTGAATGTGACACATTTGTATCTTGTGCTCTGTATTCGGCGCACACTAACATGTCTAATACACCTGCAGCACCATCAACTTGCCTATTTCAAACACTCTTTGAGTTGAGTTTATTCTCAAATTTATCTAAGGATTTCCATAGAGCTACTTATATTAGATTTTACAAGTATGCATCACAACCCATCACTAAACGTACCTAGATTAATCTTGTCGGTGTTTTAAACCTCGCTCCGACAAATAAATTTGTGTGCGTGTTCTGGGCTCTAGACGGTGTGCACGGTGGGCACAAGATTTATATTGGTTCGGATAGAACGTCCCTACATCCAGCCATCGGTGGCTTGCGCTACCGGCACCATTGATGATCAAAAGCTCGTAGTAAGGGTTACAAGCGGGTGAGAGAGGGAGAAGATGCTTTCAAGTCTATTGTCGTGGAGGATCGTGGAGGAGGTGGAACTAAGGGCTACATAGTGGAGTCCTAACTAAGTCTTGACTTGGCGGTAGGGCTCCGACCTTTGGGTCCTCGTCGTTGCGTCCTCATTCTGTTCGTCCTTCCGTCGTTTTCTCGTCTGGGTCCCCTTCTCCCTAGGAGCAAACCTCCTCCTTTCATATGCCAAGGAGGGGGTCAGTCCGTTACCAAGGAGTCACAAAACGATGGTGGTAAAACCAAGAGTTTTACCCTAGTGAAGCCACGCGTGCCCGTAGGCCTAAGGTCGCTCGGTTGTCTCGTATTCTTTATAGCGGACGGTGCGAGCAGCATCGAGCCTGAGTGCCATCATTCGAGCTACACCGACCTCTGGCCTTCGTTGCCTCGGGCTCGGCGTGCTATGCCCTGCCAGCGGTCTGTGCACTCAGGTCTAGTCCCGATAGGTCATGAGTGTGTCGCATGTTAGGGGGTGCGCGGGTCAGAAATGTGTCACAACTCGAGGGGTTCATAGGTTATGAGTGCGCCGCATACCGAGAGGCTCATAGGCCATGAGTGAGAGGCAGATTGACGCTTTTATCGTGGCTCGGTGTCAGGCGTAGTTAGTGCGGCTGGTTACTTATGGCGAGTCAGCCTTGGTAGCCTTGGGCATGGTGAGGGATCCACTCGAGTGGTTTCCCCCTCAGTTCGCCCAACCCCCCTGTCTAGTTCTGCCACGCTTGACCCTGGGCTCGGTGCCACAGAGATCGTTGGGGTGCTTCCAGGGTAGACGTTTCCTTCCTCTTCCAGCTGACCGACGGATCCTAGTTACCAAAGACTTTTCCCTAGCGAGCTCGTTGACCTGTGGTTCCCCAGGGACCGGGTATCTTATCCTCGACAAAGCTATCTATCCATACCCCCTTCACATCATGACAAAAAAATTATCACTAATCTAAGCATCATCAACTTTATCGATACTTAGAACTAGTCGGTTTTTAATTTTCTCTCTCATCATTTGAAAAGAAAATCAAATATCATCAATAGGGTCACGAAATCCATATATGCTCAATCAGTTGATATTATCATGACTTAACTTCTATTCCATGTGCGAAGTACATGTTAGGCATAATAATCTAGAATCCCTATTAATCACCAAAACCCAACTAGAGATCTAGACACTTTCATCTACAGATTATGAAAAGCAGCTTGCATGGTCATGAATGTATAGTCGAGCAATGACATTGTTTGTATAGAGAAGAGTTTCATGGTAGCCTCTAGTTCTATACTACTAAATATATTCAAGGCAATCGGATGTTGCATTCTCGTTTAAAACTGGCAGTCACTTCCTGGCTAGATGAAATCCATCTTTGTTGAGGGGGATTCTACTTGCACCATTCTATTTTTTTTTTCATCATCAAACGCATATGCATGTCACATGTATCTGATTATCTTATTTATAACGGTAGACGTAGCTATTAAGGTATACAGAGCAAAAACTTATAATTCCATTTAGAGTATGTGTAGGATGCTTCAGTATAAAGCTGTAGTTTATAGATAAATTCAAATAATTTTAGAATTTTTTTAATCTAAATAAGAGATAATATAGGATAGGTTATCTGTTGGGGACTTGTTCTCAAATGCTTCGAGTTAAGAACAAGACAACATAGAAAGTGTTAAATGTTAAAGTCCTTCGTCCTTTGAAGCATTATCTCCCTTCGGATATAATGAATTCCGGACGAAGGTTATAAAGGACAAACCTTTATAAGCACAATAAATGGTAAAGAAGGGTTCGTATACAAAATATGGAAAATAACATAAACACTTTAAACATTATTATCAACTTATTTTTATTTGCGTTACTGAAAGGGAATTAGGTTTACACTTATTTCGTAAATGATTTTGGTGGTTGAAATTGCCCAACACAAATATTTGGACTAACCAGTTTGCTCTAGTCTATAAGTTATACAGGTGCCAAAGGTTCACACTAAGCCAATAAAAAGACCAAGAAAAGGGTTCAACAAGGAGAGCAAGGGATAACCGAAGTGTGTCCTGGTCTGGCGCACCGGACTGTCCGGTGTGCTACCGGACAGTGTCCGGTGCACCAGGGAACTCCAAGCTGAACTCATCACCTTCGGGAATTCTCAGAGGCGCTTCGCTATAATTCACCGGACTGTCCGGTGCACCACCGGACAGTGTCCGGTGCTCCAAGGAAGAGCGACTCTGAACTCGCCAGCTTCGGGAATACGCTCCGCTATAATTCACCGGACATGTCCGGTGCACATCAGACTGTCCGGTGAGCCAGCGGAGCAACGGCTACTTCGCGCCAACGGTCATCTGCAGGCGCATTGAATGCGCGCCAGCGCGCGCAGAAGTCAGAGCACGCGCGGATGGCACACCGGACAGCCAGGCGGGCCCACAAGTCAGAACTCCAACAGTCGGAACCCAACGGCCTGGTGACGTGGCTGGCGCACCGGACTGTCCGGTGCGCCATGCGACAGCAGCCTCCACCAAACGGCTAGTTTGGTGGTTGGGGCTATAAATACCCCAACCACCCCCACATTCAAGTAATCCAAGTTTCCCACCTTCCAACTACATTACAAGAGCTAGCATTCAATACAAGACACACCAAAGAGATCAAATCCTCTCCCAACTCCACACAAAGCTTTAGTGATTAGAGAGAGTGATTTGTTGTGTTTATTTGAGCTCTTGCGCTTGGATCGCTTCTTTTCTTTCTCATTCTTTCTTGAGATCAAACTCACTTGTAATTGAGGCAAGAGACACCAATCGTGTGGTGGTCCTTGCGGGAACTTCGTGTTCCATTTGTTTGAGAAGAAGCTCACTCGGTCCGAGGGACCGTTTGAGAGAGGGAAAGGGTTGAAAGAGACCCGGTCTTTGTGACCACCTCAACGGGGAGTAGGTTTGCAAGAACCGAACCTCGGTAAAACAAATCCACGTGTCACACTCTTATTTCGCTTGCGATTTGTTTTGCACCCTCTCTCTCAAACTCGATTATATTTCTAACGCTAACCCGACTTGTAGTTGTGATTTAGTTTGTAAATTTCAGATTCGCCCTATTCACCCCCTCTCTAGGCGACTTTCAATTGGTATCAAAGCCCGGTGCTTCATTAGAGCCTAACCGCTCGAAGTGATGTCGGGAGATCATGCCAAGAAGGAGATGGAGACCGGCGACAAGCCCACTACAAGCCACGGGAAAGCTTCATCGGAAGAGTCCCGCAACAAGGGGAAGGGGAAGGAGAAGAAATCCTCTTCCCACAAGTCGCATCGGAGTGGCGACAAGAAAAAGAAGATGAGGAAGGTGGTCTACTACGAGACCGATACTTCATCACCTTCCACCTCCGTCTCCGATGCGCCATCCATTACTTCTAAGCGCCATGAGCGCAAGAAGTTTAGTAAGATTCCCCTACGCTACCCTCGCATTCCTAGACATACTCCATTACTTTCCGTTCCATTAGGCAAACCGCCAACCTTTGACGGTGAAGATTATGCTAGGTGGAGTGATTTGATGAAATTTCACCTAACCTCACTCCACAAAAGTATATGGAATGTTGTTGAGTTTGGAGCACAGGTACCATCCGTAGGGGATGAGGATTATGATGAGGACGAGGTGGCCCAAATCGAGCACTTCAACTCCCAAGCCACAACTATACTCCTCGCCTCTCTAAGTCGAGAGGAGTATAACAAGGTGCAAGGATTAAAGAGCGCCAAAGAAGTTTGGGACGTGCTCAAGACCGCGCCCGAAGGAGATGAGCTAACCAAGATCACCAAGCGGGAGATGATCGAGGGGGAGCTCGGTCGCTTCCGTCTTCGCCAAGGGGAGGAGACACAAGACATGTACAACCGACTCAAAACCTTGGTGAATCAAGTGCGCAACCTCGGGAGCAAAAAATGGGATGACCACGAAATGGTTAAGGTTATTCTAAGATCACTTATTTTCCTTAACCCTACTCAAGTACAATTGATTCGTGGCAATCCTAGATATACACTAATGACTCCCGAGGAAGTGATCAGGAATTTTGTGAGCTTTGAGTTCATGATCAAAGGCTCAAGGAAGATCAACGAGATTGATGGTCCCTCCATGTCCGAAGCACAACCGGTCGCATTTAAGGCGACGGAGGAGAAGAAGGAGGAGTCTACATCGAGTAGAACACCCATCGACGCCTCCAAGCTCGACAACGAGGAAATGGCGCTCGTCATCAAGAGCTTCCGCCAAATCCTCAAGCAAAGGAGGGGGAAAGATTACAAGCCCCGCTCCAAGAAAGTTTGCTACAAATGTGGTAAGCCCGGTCATTTTATTGCAAAATGTCCACTATCTAGTGACAGTGATAGGGGCGACGACAAGAAGGGGAGAAGAAAGGAGAAGAAGAGGTACTACAAGAAGAAGGGCGGCGATGCCCATGTTTGTCGCGAGTGGGACTCCGACGAAAGCTCTAGCGACTCCTCCTCCGACAAGGACGCCGCCAACATCGCCGTCACCAAGGGACTTCTCTTCCCCAACGTCGGCCACAAGTGCCTCATGGCAAAGGACGGCAAAAAGAAGAAGGTTAAATCCAAATCCTCCACTAAATATGAGTCCTCTAGTGATGATAATGCTAGTGATGAGGAGGATAATTTGCGTACCCTTTTTTCCAACCTAAACATACAACAAAAGGAAAAATTAAATGAATTGATTAGTGCTATTCATGAGAAGGATGATCTCTTGGACTCCCAAGAGGACTTCCTTATTAAAGAAAACAAAAAGCATGTTAAGGTTAAAAATGCTTATGCTCTAGAAGTAGACAAATGTGAAACATTATCTAGTGAGCTAAGCACTTGCCATGAGACTATTAACAACCTTAGAAATGAGAATGCTAATTTATTAGCTAAGGTTGATTCAAATGTTTGTGATGTTTCAATTCCCAATCTTATAAATGATAATGTTGATTTGCTTGCTAAGATTGAAGAATTAAACATCTCTCTTGCTAGCCTTAAAAATGTAAATGAAAAATTACTTGCTAAGGCTAAAGAACTAGATGTTTGCAATGTTACAATTTCTGACCTTAGAAGTAAAAATGATATATTGCATGCTAAGGTTGTAGAATTAAAATCTTGCAAAACCTCTACATCTACTGTTGAACATACTTCCATCTGTACTAGATGTAGAGATATTAACATTGATGCTATTCATGATCACATGACTTTAATTAAACAACAAAATGATCGTATAGCAAAATTAGATGCTAAAATTGCTGAGCATGACTTAGAAAATGAAAAGTTTAAATTTGCTAGAAGCATGCTCTATAGTGGGAGATGCCCTGGCATTAAGGATGGCATTGGCTTCCAACAAGGAGGCAATGTCAAACTTAATGCCCCTCCTAAAAGATTGTCTAATTTTGTAAAGGGCAAGGCTCCCATGCCTCAGGATAACGAGGGTTACATTTTGTACCCTGCCGGTTATCCCGAGAGCAAGATTAGGAGAATTCACTCTAGGAAGTCTCACTCTGGCCCTAACCATGCTTTTATGTATAAGGGTGAGACATCTAGTTCTAGGCAACCAACCCGTGCTAAGTTGCCTAAGAAGAAAACTCCTAGTGCATCAAATGATCATGACATTTCTTTTAAAACTTTTGATGCCTCTTATGTGTTAACTAACAAATCCGGCAAGGTAGTTACCAAATATGTTGGGGGGCAAGCACAAGGGGTCAAAGACCTGTGTTTGGGTACCCAAAGTTCTTGTGTCTAATGCCAAAGGACCCAAAACCATTTGGGTACCTAAAGTCAAGAACTAAACTTATTTTGTAGGTTTATGCATCCGGGGGCTCAAGTTGGATCATCGATAGCGGGTGCACAAACCACATGACAGCGGAGAAGAAGATGTTCTCCTCCTACGAGAAAAATCAAGATCCCCAACGAGCTAGTACATTCAGGGATGGACACCAAGGTTTGGTCAAAGGTTTGGGTAAAATTGCTATATCACCTGACCATTCCATTTCCAATGTTTTTCTTGTAGATTCTTTAGATTACAATTTGCTTTCCGTTTCCCAATTGTGTCAAATGGGCTACAACTGTCTATTTACTGATGTAGGTGTCACTGTCTTTAGAAGAAGTGATGATTCAGTAGCATTTAAGGGAGTGTTAGAGGGTCAGCTATACTTAGTAGATTTTGATAGAGCTGAACTCGACACTTGCTTAATTGCTAAGACTAACATGGGTTGGCTCTGGCACCGCCGACTAGCCCATGTTGGGATGAAGAATCTTCATAAGCTTCTAAAGGGAGAGCACATTTTAGGACTAACAAATGTTCATTTTGAGAAAGATAGGATTTGTAGCGCATGCCAAGCAGGGAAGCAAGTTGGTGTTCATCATCCACACAAGAACATCATGACGACTGACAGGCCACTAGAGCTCCTACACATGGACCTATTCGGCCCGATAGCTTATATAAGCATCGGCGGGAGTAAGTACTGTCTAGTTATTGTGGATGATTATTCTCGCTTCACTTGGGTGTTCTTTTTGCAGGAAAAATCTCATACCCAAGAGACCCTAAAGGGATTCTTGAGACGGGCTCAAAATGAGTTCGGCTTAAGGATCAAGAAAATTCGAAGCGACAACGGGACGGAGTTCAAGAACTCACAAATAGAAGGCTTCCTTGAGGAGGAGGGCATCAAGCATGAGTTCTCTTCTCCCTACACCCCACAACAAAATGGTGTAGTGGAGAGGAAGAATAGAACTCTATTGGACATGGCGAGAACCATGCTTGATGAATACAAGACTTCGGATCGGTTTTGGGCCGAGGCGGTCAACACCGCCTGCTACGCCATCAACCGGTTGTATCTACACCGAATCCTCAAGAAGACATCATACGAACTCCTAACCGGTAAAAAGCCCAATATTTCATATTTTAGAGTCTTTGGTAGCAAATGCTTTATTCTTGTTAAAAGAGGTAGAAAATCTAAATTTGCTCCTAAGACTGTAGAAGGCTTTTTACTAGGATATGATTCAAACACAAGGGCATATAGAGTCTTTAACAAGTCCACTGGACAAGTTGAAGTTTCTTGTGACGTTGTGTTTGATGAGACTAACGGCTCTCAAGTAGAGCAAGTTGATCTTGATGAGATAGGTGATGAAGAGGCTCCGTGCATCGCTCTAAGGAACATGTCCATTGGGGATGTGTGTCCTAAGGAATCCGAAGAGCCTCCAAATGCACAAGATCAACCATCCTCCACGCAAGCATCTCCACCAACTCAAAATGAGGATGAAGCTCAAGTTGATGAAGTAGAAGATCAACAAGATGAGCCACCTCAAGATGACGGCAATGATCAAGGGGGAGATGCAAATGATCAAGACAAGGAGGATGAAGAACCAAGGCCGCCACACCCAAGAGTCCACCAAGCAATCCAACGAGATCACCTCATCGACACCATCCTCGGCGACATTCATAAGGGGGTAACTACTAGATCTCGTGTTGCACATTTTTGTGAGCATTATTCTTTTGTTTCCTCTATTGAGCCACATAGGGTAGAGGAAGCACTACAAGATTTGGATTGGGTGGTGGCGATGCAAGAAGAGCTCAACAACTTCACTAGGAACGAGGTATGGCATTTGGTTCCACGTCCTAATCAAAATGTTGTAGGAACCAAGTGGGTTTTCCGCAACAAGCAAGACGAGCATGGTGTGGTGACATGGAACAAAGCCCGACTTGTGGCCAAGGGATACTCCCAAGTCGAAGGTTTGGATTTCGGTGAAACCTATGCACCCGTAGCTAGGCTTGAGTCAATTCGTATATTATTGGCCTATGCTACTTACCATGGCTTCAAGCTTTACCAAATGGACGTGAAGAGTGCCTTCCTCAATGGACCGATCAAGGAAGAGGTCTATGTTGAGCAACCTCCCAGCTTTGAAGATAGTGAGTACCCTAACCATGTCTACAAACTCTCTAAGGCGCTTTATGGGCTCAAGCAAGCCCCAAGAGCATGGTATGAATGCCTAAGAGATTTTCTTATCACTAATGGCTTCAAAGTTGGAAAGGCGGATCCTACTCTATTCACTAAAACTCTTGACAATGATTTGTTTGTATGTCAAATTTATGTTGATGATATTATATTTGGGTCTACTAACAAATCTACATGTGAAGAATTTAGTAGGATCATGACACAAAAATTCGAGATGTCTATGATGGGGGAGTTGAAGTACTTCTTAGGATTTCAAGTGAAGCAACTCCAAGAGGGCACCTTCATTAGCCAAACGAAGTATACTCAAGACATTCTAAACAAGTTTGGAATGAAGGATGCCAAACCCATCAAGACACCCATGGGAACCAATGGGCATCTCGACCTCGACACAGAAGGTAAATTCGTCGATCAAAAGGTATACCGGTCGATGATAGGTTCTTTACTCTATTTATGTGCATCTCGACCGGATATTATGCTTTCCGTATGCATATGTGCAAGATTCCAAGCCGACCCTAAGGAAGCTCACCTTACGGCCGTAAAACGAATCTTGAGATATTTAGTTTATACTCCTAAGTTTGGGCTTTGGTATCCCAGGGGATCCACTTTTGATTTAATTGGTTATTCCGATGCCGATTGGACAGGGTGTAAAATTAATAGAAAGAGCACATCAGGGACTTGCCAGTTCTTGGGAAGATCCTTGGTGTCTTGGGTTTCAAAGAAGCAAAATTCCGTAGCTCTTTCTACCGCCGAAGCTGAGTACATTGCCGCAGGTCATTGTTGCGCGCAACTACTTTGGATGAGACAAACCCTTAGGGACTATGGTTACAAATTAACCAAAGTTCCTCTTCTATGTGATAATGAGAGTGCAATCCGCATGGCGGATAATCCCGTTGAACATAGTCGCACTAAACACATAGCCATTCGGTATCATTTTCTAAGGGATCACCAACAAAAGGGAGATATCGAGATTGCATATATTAACACTAAAGATCAATTAGTCGATATATTTACCAAGCCACTAGATGAACAAACTTTTAACAAACTTAGGCATGAGCTAAATATTCTTGATTCTAGGAATTTCTTTTGATGTCTTGCATACATAGCTCACAAATATACCTTTGATCATATCTCTTTCATGTGCTATGACTAATGTGTTTTCAAGTGAATTTCAAACCAAGTCATAGGTGTATTGAAAGGGAATTGGAGTCTACGGCAAAGACAAAGGCTTCCACTCCATAACTCATCCTTCGTCGTCGCTCCGGGCAACTCTCCATCTTTGGTATAATCTTCACTCATGTTTTATTTGCCAAAGGGGAGAAAGTAGATCGAAAGGGCTCTAATGATTCCGTTTTTGGCGATTTATGCCAAAGGGGGAGAGAGCATGAGCCCAAAGCAAAAGGACCGCACCACCACCAATTTCAAAAATTCTAGTCTTTCGATTTGGTTTTAAAGAAGTATCTTCAAATTGGTATCTTATGTGTGATATAATTTCAAATTGGTATACCCTCTTCAAAATTAACATTTTCAAATTAGTATCCTATTGAGTTCAAAAGGGGGAGAGAGCAGTATTTTCAAAATTGATATCTTAAAACCCTCTTGAACACTAAGAGGAGATTTCATTAAGGGGGAGTTTTGTTTAGTCAAAGGAAAAGCATTTGAAACAAGGGGAGAGAATTTCAAATCGTGAAAATGTTCGCAAAATCTTATTCATTTACCTTTGTCTATTTGCAAAAGGACTTTGAAAAGGATTTACAAAAGAATTTGCAAAACAAAACAAGTGGTGCAAAAGTGGTCCAAAATGTTAAAAACAAAAGAACAATCCATGCATATCCTATGAGTAGTTATATTGGCTCAATTCTAAGTAACCTTTGCACTTACAATTATGCAAACTAGTTCAATTATGCACTTCTATACTTGCTTTGGTTTGTGTTGGCATCAATCACCAAAAAGGGGGGAGATTGAAAGGGAATTAGGCTTACACCTATTTTCTAAATGATTTTGGTGGTTGAAATTGCCCAACACAAATATTTGGACTAACCAGTTTGCTCTAGTCTATAAGTTATACAGGTGTCAAAGGTTCACACTAAGCCAATAAAAAGACCAAGAAAAGGGTTCAACAAGGAGAGCAAGGGATAACCGAAGTGTGTCCTGGTCTGGCGCACCGGACTGTCCGGTGTGCCACCGGACAGTGTCCGGTGCACCAGGGAACTCCAAGCTGAACTCATCACCTTTGGGAATTCTCAGAGGCACTTCGCTATAATTCACCGGACTGTCCGGTGCACCACCGGACAGTGTCCGGTGCTCCAAGGAAGAGCGACTCTGAACTCGCCAGCTTCGGGAATCCGCTCCGCTATAATTCACCGGACTGTCCGGTGAGCCAGCGGAGCAACGACTACTTCGCGCCAACGGTCGTCTACAGGCGCATTGAATGCGCGCCAGCGCGCGCAGAAGTCAGAGCACGCGCGGGTGGCACACCGGACAGCCTACAGGGCTTATCCGGTGCACCACCGGACAGCCAGGCGGGCCCACAAGTCAGAACTCCAACGGTCGGAACCCAACGGCCTGGTGACGTGGCTGGCGCATCGGACACTGTCCGGTGGCGCACCGGACTGTCCGGTGCGCCATGCGACAGCAGCCTCCACCAAACAACTAGTTTGGTGGTTGGGGCTATAAATACCCCAACCACCCCCACATTCAAGTAATCCAAGTTTCCCACCTTCCAACTACATTACAAGAGCTAGCATTCAATACAAGATACACCAAAGAGATCAAATCCTCTCCCAACTCCACACAAAGCTTTAGTGATTAGAGAGAGTGATTTGTTGTGTTCATTTAAGCTCTTGCGCTTGGATCGCTCCTTTTCTTTCTCATTCTTTCTTGAGATCAAACTCACTTGTAATTGAGGCAAGAGACACCAATCGTGTGGTGGTCCTTGCGGGAACTTCGTGTTCCATTTGTTTGAGAAGAAGAAGCTCACTCGGTCCGAGGGACCGTTTGAGAGAGGGAAAGGGTTGAAAGAGATCCGGTCTTTGTGACCACCTCAACGGGGAGTAGGTTTGCAAGAACCGAACCTCGGTAAAACAAATCCACGTGTCACACTCTTATTTCGCTTGCGATTTGTTTTGCACCCTCTCTCTCGGACTCGATTATATTTCTAACGCTAACCCGGCTTGTAGTTGTGATTTAGTTTGTAAATTTCAGATTCGCCCTATTCACCCCCCCCTCTAGGCGACTTTCAGTTACTATATCAACAATAACAAATTATAAATGTACCTTTGGCTCGAAGGAAAGCAGGGGTACAAGCGTGATGCGAAAGCAAATGCCAAGTCAGCGTGAACAGTATGGGAGCACTGTTCATCTATTTATAGGTACGAGACACAGCCCATGTAAAATTACACCCATGCCCTTTACATTTGCTAATAACTCTATAGTAATCCATCGGGGTCTAAATAGTCTTTTCCCTTTTAAGTCGGTTTCTTTTTTCTGCTATCACGCCGAAGCTTCCCTGCGCATAGCTTCGGCTCTGCGCCATCCTTCACGTTCTTTGTGCATCTTCATGCTGTGGTTCTGATCTATGTCCGAAGGTACCTGTTTACACATTATACTCTAGAGACATTGTTAAATCATGTTTTTGAGGACCTTCGGAAGCCGAAGGCCCCCAACAGTAGCCCCTCGCAATATTAATTTGTTAGAGTGATAAATTCAGATTGCGATATGGACGAAGGCCTTAAGCCGAAGGTCTGAAAAAACACCTTCCCTTTGCTAGCATAGCAACAGTCATTGACAAGTGAGACCCTCCAGTTTTCAACGCACTAGGCGTATAAATAAGAGCTCACCACGAGTTCATTTGGCACGCTTTCTTGCCATCTGCTCTTGCTCATCCAATTTTTAGCCCTTGCGCACCAACACTTGCTTGGCTTTTTAAATTTTTAAGCTTTGGTTTCGAGAATACTTTCTCAGCATTTTCGAAGATGTCTGAAGATAAGAAAGCTGTCGTTGAATCGAAGCTGAGCCTTTCTGAGGAGATGAATCTCGGCTTTCTTGAATCAATAGCAAAGACAAATACAGAGAAGATTACTAGGGAGATTTTAGAGGGTTTATCTGAAGACACTGGTGATAGTGACAACTATGATATGGAAAGTGGTGGTGAAGATTCCGAAGATCGACCCTGGCGACCAAGCCACACAGTTTTTGGAAAATCAAGCATTAAACAAAGCCATCTTGTCAACATGAGGGGTAGATATTTTCGGGATTTATCTATTGTGAGGGCTGACGAAGGAGAAAAAACTTGTCCTACTCCCGAGGAAAATGAAGTCGTGATATTCCGAAGTTTCTTCAAGGCTGGGCTTCGGTTTCCTTTAAGCAGTTTCGTCGTTGAAGTTTTGAAGATATTTGAAATCTGCCTCCATCAAATTACTCCTGAAGCAATCATAAGGATGGGAATCTTCGTATGGGCTGTGAAGAGCCAAGGTTTGGAGCCAAATGCAAAAAGTTTCTATAGTATGCATGAGTTATTATATGAGACGAAACCTTGGGGTAAAGAGCAAAAACATAACAATTTTGGCTGTTATAGCTTCGGTGCCCGCACTGGGTCAAGCTGTCCCGTGCTAACTTTTCGGAAGAGATGGCCCGGGGACTGGATGAAGGAATGGTTCTATGTGAAAAACGACTTGAAGACACGAGAAAATATTAAAGATATCATCATGCGCCCCATCTGGCAGCGTTTTGGCCTTCGAAAACCGAAGGTGGATATTGACGAAGCAGCCGAAGAATGCCGGAGAGCCTTCGGTGTAGTTTGCTCTTTCATCGGGACAATGGGATTTGATCCAGGAACACATTGCCTTCAGAGTATGGCCACTTGTAGAAAAGTGGGAAATGCCAAAGGAAACCATCAGCAAACCTGACGAAGGTGGACTAGTTAGGTTAAAATACACCTTCAGATATGGAGATAAGTTTGTCGAGCCAGATGATGACTGACTGAAATGTATTGAGGCCACAAGCGATGAACTGCTTGGACCATACTCGAAGGCAGAAGATACTGCACTGTCTGTGGCCTTCGGAGGCCGGAAGAAGAAAAGACTCAACCGAGTATTTGATGCCATTGGGTTCGTCTATCCTGACTACCGTTACCCTACACGGGGTCAAAAAAGGAAAGATACGGCTTCTGTGAAGGAAGTTGCTTCAGCCGCTCCTAGTGAGCCAGCACCGAAGAGGAAAAAGATGAAGGTTCTTACGCACCGGCCACGCTATATTGAACCGGCCACAGTGCCTGAGTTTGTCGGTGAGACCTCTTCGGCCACCGAAGCCAAGGAGCCGACTCCCGTGCCGAATATTGAAGAGCCGGCCATAATGCCGGAGATGGAAAAAATAGAAGAACCGAGGGCTGAAGAGACAAAGACATCGGAAATTTTAAGTCCTTCAGCAAGAGTTGAGGTGCCAATGCCAATGCCGAAGGCACAAAAAGACCTTACAACAACCCCCAAGAGGAAAAGAATGGTTAACGTGCTAGATGTGCTGGAAACGATAAAATCTTCAAGCTCTACTTCGAAAATAGCTACCGAAGTTCCAAAGACACAAACTGAGGCCGAAGCTACCAAAAGTCAAGCGGAAACTGAAACTGGGCTTTCAGAGCCTACCAAGAGGGAATTCTTGGAAATTGAAAAAGAAACGGAAAAAGAATCTGCAGAAGAAATTTTATCTGAGAAAATCGCCACACCTATTACTGAAGCATCTTCTGAAGCTTCTGACTATGTCTTACGTCATGCTTCGGGTAAAAATCTAACCGAAAAAGAAAAAAGAGAAGCTCAGTTCTATGCGCAAAAATTGAAATATCCAAAAGGGGCGCTGATATTCAACGGCAGCGGAGAAGAAGACTTCTTGTATTGTCTCCCTGACAGCAAGGAGATTTCTGTCTGTCGAGAGATGAGCAAGAGCTTCGGATTCCCAACATTAGAAGACGGGCTTTCGGTGTTGTCAAAAGACGAGCTGGCCGACAGCTTAGCATACAATAGTTTAAAGGTGAAAAAAGAAAAAAAATGAGATCTTTGTATTATTTTTTGAAGCCAAAATTTTTCATTTGCTTAAACTTATTAGCACATTTTTTCCCAGGGCCTTATACTTAGCAATGCCCTCAGGGCACAAAAAGATGCCGAAGATGAAGGGTGTACCATAGCCTTGAGCAATCTTCGTTCCGAAGTAATTGAACTAAGGAACGAAGGTCTCGAAAAAGATAAAATATTACATTCGTTGATGGATAAAAATAAAAGAAGACGAAGCTGCTTTCAAAGCTCAAGCTGAGGCCCAGAAGCGCGAAATTGAGGATCTTCGGAGACAGCTAGCCGAAGCTAAATAAAAATGCACAGTTGAAGAAGCTAAGCGAGAAATTAGTGAACAATGGGCAAATCATTTAGAGAAAAACGCTGAAGAGCTTCGTGCATCCAAGAAAAGATGTTATGAAAAGTCTATAGAATGTGTTAAGAAAATAAAAACGAGCTTCGCCAGCATTGGCGCGTTCTCAAGTGAAGAAAATTTCATAAGGGGCAAACCCGAGGGCCCAATTGAATGGATCAGCCACGAAGCTGAAGCTTTTGAAGAAGTTTTGAACGGCCGTGGAGACATATGTGCCTTCTCGGGTGCTAGGGGGATTGCCACTGTTTTGGAGAGAAAAGGCTGTGATCATGTGAAAACTTGGCACAAACCGAAGCCGACTTATCTTCTAAAGACATAAAAGACCCTTCGACCGAAGCAAGTTTGGTTGGTGGAAAATTTTTCACCGACATCTAGAAAAATGGTGGCCGGGAGATGGCTCAAGAAATTATACGGAAAAGCGAAAAAGGTATTCATGACGCTAGAAAAGTAGCAGAGGCCGTTGAGAAAAGTGCGGATCTCGAAGGGCGAATAGGTATTGACTACTAGTTTTTGGCTTGTTGTTGTAACTTTTTGATTTCGAACTTGTTTACACTTTGTAACACAGCCGCACTTTCTCCTCCCTCAGAGCCCGCCGAGCCATTAGCGGACCTCAACATAAAGGGGGATGACAAAATTAGAAAAATGGTCGAAGCTATCATGGACAAAGTTGTTGATCAACTACTCAACGAAGATGCAGAAGTAGTTCTAAGGGAAGATTAGATGTTATTGTAAAAACATTTGGAATGTAATATTTGTTGGACAATATGTGTAATATTTTGCAACTTTGAATGTAACATATAAGCTATTTATGATTCAATTCTTTATGATGCATGAAACTTTACGTACATACCGTTTTTGAGCCTTTGGCGAAAAAACACCTTCCCTTCTTTTCATGCTTCGTAAATAATATCCATATTTCATAAAAACATCCAATCTTCGTAAAATCAGTAACCAATAGATCTTTTCATTTTAGAGTTTGACGTAGGTATGCTTCTTCAATAATTATTTTTGTGCCTTGGCACTGTTTCTTCGCAGCAATCTCCTAATATCAACATTGAACCCCCTTGTTGCGTCATTGATGCAATATGATGTATGATGTTATGCTATGCAAATGATGTGATGATGTGATATTTGCCGAAGATCGACGTTTATTTTTCACTGTGAGCCTCCCTTAGGAGCTTCTTCGCCTTTTACTTCAGCGGAATCAGCGTTTATTTTTCGCTGTAAGCCTCCCTTAGGAGCTTCTTCGCCTTTTACTTCAGCGGAATCAGTGTTTACTTTTCGCTGTAAGCCTCCCTTAGGAGCTTCTTCGCCTTTTACTTCAGCGGAATCAGCGTTTATTTTTCGTTGTAAGCTCTGCATTCCCTTTGGAACGACTTTTGAGCAGAAAACTTACGCTCGCTCCCTTAGGAACGACTTTTTGTTGCTTCGGGAAACTTACACTGTATTCCTTAGAACGACTTTTTGTTATTTCGGAGATTCTCCTTGTAACCATAAATTCTTATGCTTCGGCAACTTTTTTTTGGACTTCGTTATTGTCGGGGACCATAATTAGGGGTACCCTCAAGGCTCCTAAATCTCAGCTGGTAACCCCCATTAGCACAAAGTTGCAAAGGCCTGATGGGTGCGACTAAGTCAAGGATCGGTCCATTCGAGGGACGCGATCACGCCTCGCCCGAGCCCAGCCTCGGGCAAGGCCAGCCGACCCCGGAGGATCTACGTCTCGCCCGAGGCCCCCCTCCAGCAACGGACACACCTTTGGCTCGCCCAAGCCCAGTCTTCACCAAGAAGCAACCTTGGCCAAATCGCCACGCCAACCGACCAAATCGCAGGGGCATTTAATGCAAATGTGGACTGACACCTTTATCCTGACGCACGCCCTCCAGTCGACAGAGCCAAAGTGACCGCAGTCACTTTGCCGCTCCACTGACCGGTCTAACAAAAGGACAGCGCCGCCTGCGCTGCTCTGACTTCTGTGCCACTCGACAGAGTGAGGCTGACAGCGGCCAAGCCTGGCCCTAGGCGCCATGGGAAACTCCGCTTCGCCTGACCCCAGGGCTCGGACTCGGGCTCAGCCCCGGAAGACAGCGAACTCCGCTCCGCCCGACCCCAGGGCTCGGACTCGGGCTCAGCCCCGGAAGACGGCGAACTCCGCTCCGCCCGACCCCAGGGCTCGGACTCGGGCTCAACCCTGGAAGACGGCGAACTCCGCTCTGCCCGACCCCAGGGCTCGGACTCGGGCTCAGCCCCGGAAGACGACAAACTCCGCTCCGCCCGACCCCAGGGCTCGGACTCGGGCTCAGCCCCGAAGAACGATGAACTCCGCTTCGCCCGACCCCAGGGCTCGGACTCAGCCCTGGCCTCAGCCGACGGTCTCCGCCTCGCCCGACCCGGGGGCTCGGACTCGACCTCGGCCTCGGAAGACAGAATCGACCTCGACCTCGGAGGAGCCTCCACATCGCCCAACCCAGGGCACAGACCGACCACGTCAACAGGAGGCGCCATCATTACCCTACCCCAAGCTGACTCAGGCTAAGGGGAACAAGACCGGCGTCCCGTCTGGCTCGCTCCGCCAGACAAGTAATGATGGCGCCCTGCACGCCCTATGACGACGGCGACTCTCAGCCCCCTTACGGAAGCAAGAGGACGTCAGCAAGGACTCGACAGCCCCGACAGCTGTCCTTCCGCCAGGCTCCAGCGCTCCTCCGACGGCCACGACACCACACGAACCGGGTGCCAAAACCTCTTCGGCTGCCACGATGGCATGTACTTAGGGCGCTAGCTCTCCTCCGCTAGACACGTTAGCACACTGCTACACCTCCCATTGTACACCTGGATCCTCTCCTTGCGCCTATAAAAGGAAGGACTAGGGGCCTCTTACAGAAGGTTGGCCGCGCGGGGAAGGACGGGACGGCGCTCGCGTGAGGCCGCTCGCTCCCTCCCGCGTGGACGCTTGTAACCCCCTACTGCAAGCGCACCCGACCTGGGCGCGGGACAAACACGAAGGCCGCGGGATTCCACCTCTCACGCCCGTCTCCCTCCGGATGCCTCCCCCCTTCGCGCTCCGTCTCGCGCCGACCCATCTGGGCTGGGGCACGCAGCGACAATTTACTCATCGGTCCAGGGACCCCCGGGTTTCGAAACGCCGACAGTTGGCGCGCCAGGTAGGGGCCTGCTGCGTGTTGACGAACAGCTTCCCGTCAAGCTCCAGATGGGCAGTCTCCAGCAACCTTTCCAGCCCGGGACGGTGCTCCGTTTCGGAAGTCTTGAGTTCATGTCCCTCGACGGCAGCTACGACATGATACTCCTTCCCCCGCCGTGCGACAGCGACAATGGCGGCCGACAGCCCGCCCGCCGGCGGCGGAATCGACGACGTCTTCCCCGCGTGGTGGAAGAACAACATTCGAGCTCGCCCCGTCTCCTCCCCCGCCGACGGAGGAGGAGGCGGAGCAACCAAGGCCAAGCAGGAGGCGGCACCTCGTCGGCTGTCGAGCGAGTCGACGGGGCCGGCGCCCCAACGGGCGGCACGTCGGGCATCGACCTCGCGTCTGAGACGAAGACGAGCGTCGTCTCCCCGCAACACGCCAATCCCAAGCAAACGGATGACGCCAGCTCGCTCGCGAAGGACTTGCTGGGCGTCACCCTCGTACCTGGGACGACGGTGCAGTCAGTCCCTGATGTGACTTCGTCACCGCCCGTCGACCAAGAGGTACCAACTGATTCCCATATCACGCCTTTTGGATTCAGCCTCGACCCGCCAAGCGACTTCGCTTTGGTGGACGCTCTCGTAGAGGCGAGTCCAAACCCTCTGGGGTATCGTATGCGGTCACCCTGGGACCGGCTGACGGACGTCTCGACCTACGGGCCCTCGGGATCCGAGGAAGATGACGAGCCCGACTTTTGTTGGGATTTCTCCGGACTTGGTAACGCCAGTGCCATGCGGGACTTCATGACCGCATGCAACTACTGCCTTTCCGACTGTTCTGACGGTAGCCGCAGCCTTGGCGACGAGGACTGCGGCCCAAGTCGTGAATGTTTCCACGTCGATCTAGGGGGTCCCTCCGAAGGCAACCATCTTGGTATGCCGGAGAACGGTGATCTCCCTAGGCCTGTGCCTCGCGTTGACATCCTACGAGAGCTAGCTGTGGTCCCCGTTCCGGCGGGGGGTCATGACCCACAGCTCGAGCAAATCCGCGGGGTGTAGGCCAGGCTCGACGAGGGAGCAGGAACACTTGAGCCGATCCGCCGGGACATCGGGCAGGAATGGGCGGGCCAACCTCCGGCCGGAGAAGTGCGTCATCTACCCCAGGGTATCCAGCACCGCATCGCCGACAATGTTAGGGTAAGGCCGCCACCCACCTCCAGCGGAGTCGGCCAGAACCTGGCTGCAGCGGCAATGCTTCTCCGCGCGATGCCGGAGCCATCAACCACCGAGGGCGCGGCGAATTCAGGAAGAGCTCAAGAATCTCCTGGAGGACGACGCGGCCCGACGGGCCGAAAGCTCCGCCTCCCGAAGGCAGGGGTACCCCTCGGAACATCGCGCCGCGACTTCCCGATTCATGCGGGAAGCCTTGGTCCACACCGGGCGCACGTGCAACACGGCGCCTGCGGCCCCGGGTCGCCTCGGCAACGAGCACCATCACCGCAACCGTCGGGCCCACCTCGACGAGAGGGTGCGCCGAGGCTACCACCCCAGGCGTGGGGGACGCTACGACAGCGGGGAAGATCGGAGTCCCTCGCCCGAACCACCCGGTCCGCAGGCTTTCAGCCGCGTCATACGACGGGCGTCGTTCCCGACCCAGTTCTGAACCCCGACTACTATCACAAAGTACTCGGGGGAGACGAGACCGGAACTGTGGCTCGCGGACTACAGGTTGGCTTGCCAGCTGGGTGGAACGGACGATGACAACCTCATCATCCGCAACCTCCCCCTGTTCCTCTCCGACACCGCTCGCACCTGGTTGGAGCACCTGCCTCCGGGGCAGATCTCCAACTGGGACGACCTGGTCCAAGCCTTCGCCGGCAATTTCCAGGGCACGTACGTGCGCCCTGGAAACTCCTGGGACCTCCGAAGCTGCCGACAGCAGCCGGGAGAGTCTCTTCGGGACTACATCCGGCGATTCTTGAAGCACCGCACCGAGCTGCCCAACATCACCGATTCAGATGTCATCGGCGCGTTCCTCGCCGGCACCACCTGCCGCGACCTGGTGAGCAAGCTGGGTCGCAAGACCCCCACCAGGGCGAGCGAGCTGATGGACATCGCCACCAAGTTCCCTCTGGCCAGGAGGCGGTTGAGGCTATCTTTCGGAAGGACAAGCAGCCCCAGGGCCACCCACCGGAAGATGCCCCCGAGGCGTCAACTCAACGCGGCGCCAAGAAGAAAGGCAAGAAGAAGTCGCAAGCAAAATGCGACGCCGCTGACGCGGACATTGTCGCCGCCGCCGAGTACAAGAACCCTCGGAAACCCCCCGGAGGTGCCAACCTCTTCGACAAGATGCTCAAGGAGTCGTGCCCCTATCATCAGGGGCCCATCAAGCACACCCTTGAGGAGTGCGCCATGCTTCGGCGCCACTTTCACAAGGCCGGGCCACCCGCGGAAGGTGGCAGGGCTCGCGATGACGATAAGAAGGAAGATCACCAGGCAGGAGAGTTCCCCGAGGTCCGCGACTGCTTCATGATCTACGGTGGGCAAGCGGCGAACGCCTCGGCTCGGCACCGCAAGCAAGAGCGTCGGGAGGTCTGTTCGGTAAAGGTGACGGCGCCAGTCTACCTAGACTGGTCCGACAAGCCCATCACCTTCGACCAAGCCGACCACCTCGACCACGTGCCGAGCCCGGGGAAATACCCGCTCGTTGTCGACCCCGTCATCGGCGACGTCAGGCTCACCAAGGTCCTCATGGACGGAGGCAGCAGCCTCAACATCATCTACGCCGAGACCCTCGGGCTCCTGCGTGTTGATCTGTCCTCGGTCCGGGCAGGTGCTGCACCTTTCCACGGGATCATCCCCAGGAAGCGCGTCCAGCCCCTCGGGCAACTCGACCTTCCCGTCTGCTTTGGGACACCCTCCAACTTCCGAAGGGAGACCCTCACGTTCGAGGTGGTCGGGTTCCGAGGAACCTACCACGCAGTACTGGGGAGGCCATGCTACGCGAAGTTCATGGCCGTCCCCAACTACACCTACCTCAAGCTCAAGATGTCGGGCCCCAATGGGGTCATCACCGTCGGCCCTACGTACCGACACGCGTTCAAATGCGACGTGGAGTGAGTGGAGTACGCCGAGGCCCTCGCTGAATCTGAGGCCCTCATCGCCGACCTGGAGAGCCTCTCTAAGGAGGTGCCAGACGTGAAGCGCCACGCCGGCAACTTCGAGCCAGCGGAGACGGTTAAATTCGTCCCCCTCGACCCCAGCAGCGACGCCTCCAAGCAGATCCGGATCGGCTCCGAGCTCGATCCCAAATAGGGAGCAGTGCTCGCCGACTTTCTCTGCGCAAACGCCGACGTTTTCGCGAGGAGTCCCTCGGACATGCCCGACATACCGAGGGATGTCGCCGAGCACTCGCTGGATATCCGAGCTGGGGCCCGACCCGTGAAGCAGCCTCTACGCCGATTCGACGAGGAAAAGCGCAGAGCCATAGGCGAGGAGATCCACAAGCTAATGGCGACAGGGTTCATCAAAGAGGTATTCCATCTCGAATGGCTTGCCAACCCCGTGCTTGTGAAAAAGAAAGGAGGGAAATGGCGGATGTGTGTAGACTACACCGGTCTAAACAAAGCATGTCTGAAGGTTCCCTACCCTCTGCCTCGCATCGACCAAATCGTGGATTCCACTGCTGGGTGCGAAACCCTGTCTTTCCTCGATGCCTACTCGGGGTATCACCAAATCAGGATGAAAGAGTCCGACCAGCTCGCGACTTCTTTCATCACACCCTTCGGCATGTACTGCTATGTTACCATGCCGTTCGGCTTGAGGAATGCGGGTGCAACGTACCAACGGTGCATGAACCACGTGTTCGGCGAACACATTGGCCGGACGGTCGTGGCCTACGTCGATGACATCATAGTCAAGACGAGGAAAGCCTCCGACCTCCTTTCCGACCTTGAAGTGACATTCCGATGTCTCAAGGCGAAAGGTGTGAAGCTCAATCCCGAAAAGTGTGTCTTCGGGGTTCCCCGAGGCATGCTCTTGGGGTTCATCGTCTCCGAGCGGGGCATTGAGGCCAACCTGGAGAAGATCACAACCATCACCAGCATGGGGCCCATCAAGGACTTGAAAGGCGTACAGAGAGTCATGGGATGCCTTGCGGCTCTGAGCCGCTTCATCTCGCGCCTCGGCGAAAGAGGCCTGCCTCTGTACCGCCTCTTAAGGAAGGCCGAGTGCTTCACTTGGACCCCTGAGGCCGAGGAAGCCCTCGGGGACCTGAAGGCGCTCCTTACAAACGCGCCCATCTTGGTGCCCCCCGCTGCCGGAGAAGCCCTCTTGATCTACGTCGCCGCGACCACTCAGGTGGTTAGCGCCGCGATTGTGGTTGAGAGATGAGAAGAGGGGCATGCATTGCCCGTCCAGAGGCCAGTCTACTTCATCAGCGAGGTACTGTCCGAGACCAAGATCCGCTACCCCCAAATTCAGAAGTTGCTATACGCGGTGATCCTGACGCGGCAGAAGTTGCGACACTACTTCGAGTCTCATCTGGTAACTGTGGTGTCATCCTTCCCCTTGGGGAGATCATCCAGTGCCGAGAGGCCTCGGGTAGAATTGCAAAGTGGGCGGTGGAAATCATGGGCGAAACGATCTCGTTCGCCCCTCGGAAGGCCATCAAGTCCCAGGTGTTGGCGGACTTCGTGGCTGAATGGGTTGACACCCAGCTCCCAACAGCTCCAATCCAACCAGAACTCTGGACCATGTTCTTCGATGGGTCGCTGATGAAGACAGGAGCAGGCGCAGGCCTGCTCTTCATCTCGCCCCTCGGGAAGCACCTACGCTATGTGCTACGCCTCCATTTTCTGGCGTCCAACAATGTGGCTGAGTATGAGGCTCTGGTCAATGGTTTGCGCATCGCCATCGAGCTAGGGGTCAGACCCCTCGACGCTCGCGGTGACTCGCAGCTCGTCATCGACCAAGTCATGAAGAACTCCCACTGCCGCGACCCGAAGATGGAAGCCTACTGCGATGAGGTTCGGCGCCTGGAAGACAAGTTCTACGGGCTCGAGCTCAACCACATCGCCTGGCGCTACAACGAGACTGCGGACGAGCTGGCTAAAATAGCCTCGGGGCGAACAACGGTTCCCCCGGACGTCTTCTCCCGAGACCTGCATCAACCCTCCGTCAAGACCGACGACACGTCCGAGCCCGAGATGGCCTCGGCCGAGCCTGAGGCACCCTCGGCTCAGTCCGAGGTACCCTCGGCTCGGCCCGAGGCACCCTCAGCTCAGCCCGAGGTACCCTCGGCCCCCGAGGGTGAGGCACTGCGCATCGAGGAGGAGCAAGGCGGGGTCACGCCTAATCAAAACTGGCAGACCCCGTACCTGCAATATCTCCACCGAGGAGAGCTACCCCTCGACCGAGCCGAAGCTCGGCGGTTGGCGCGGCGCGCCAAGTCGTTTGTCTTGCTGGGGGACGGGAAGGAACTCTACCACCGCAGCCCCTCAGGCATCCTCCAGCGATGCATTTCCATCGCCGAAGGCCAGGAGCTCCTACAAGAGATACACTCGGGGGCTTGCGGCCATCACACAGCACCTCGAGCCCTTGTTGGAAACGCCTTCCGACAAGGTTTCTACTGGCCGACAGCGGTGGCCGACGCCACTAGAATTGTCCGCACCTGCGAAGGGTGTCAGTTCTACGCAAGGAAGACCCACCTGCCCGCTCAGGCCCTGCAGACGATACCCATCACCTGGCCTTTTGCTGTGTGGGGTCTGGACCTCGTCGACCCCTTGCAGAAGGCACCCGGGGGCTATACGCACCTGTTGGTCGCCATCGACAAATTCTCCAAGTGGATTGAGGTCCGACCCCTAAACAGCATCAGGTCCGAACAGGCGGTGGCGTTCTTCACCAACATCATCCATCGCTTTGGGGTCCCGAACTCCATCATCACCGACAACGGCACCCAGTTCACGGGCAGAAAGTTCCTGGACTTCTGCGAGGATCACCACATCCGGGTGGACTGGGCCGCCGTGGCTCACCCCATGACGAATGGGCAAGTAGAGCGTGCCAACGGCATGATTCTACAAGGACTCAAGCCTCGGATCTACAACGACCTCAACAAGTTCGGCAAGCGATGGATGAAGGAACTCCCCTCGATGGTCTGGAGTCTGAGGACAACACCGAGCCGAGCCACGGGCTTCACACCGTTCTTTCTAGTCTATGGGGCCGAGGCCATCTTGCCCACAGACTTAGAATACGGTTCCCCGAGGACGAGGGCCTACGCCGACCAAAGAAACCAAGCTAATCGAGAAGACTCGCTGGACCAGCTGGAAGAGGCTCGGGACATGGCCTTACTACACTCGGCGCGGTACCAGCAGTCCCTGCGACGCTACCACGCCCGAGGGGTTCGGTCCCGAGACCTTCAGGTGGGCGACCTGGTGCTTCGACTGCGACAAGACGCCCAAGGGCGGCACAAGCTCACGCCTCCCTGGGAAGGGCCGTTCGTCATCGCCAAAGTTCTGAAGCCCGGAACATACAAGCTGGCCAACAGTCAAGGCGAGGTCTACATCAACGCTTGGAACATCCAACAGCTACGTCGCTTCTACCCTTAAGATGCTTTCAAGTTGTTCGTATGCCTCGTTCCCACGCAAAGTTTAGTCATCAAGGAAGGGTCAGCCTTGCCTCGGCAAAGCCCGACCCTCCCTCGGGGGCTAAAAGGGGGGAACCCCCTCTGCGTCGAAATTTTCCTCGAAAAAAGATCTTTTCTGCCAGAATGTCTTTCGTGCTTTTCGACTACTTCGAAAGTGGATCCTGAAAACAACAGAGTACACGTAAGCAGCCAAGGCTGACCGAGTTGAGGGACTCCTACGCCTCCGGGATACGAATACCTCACTCATCACCTTCTGCGATAAGTAACTCGCGTTCGGATAGGTGATTCCGCGGACCGAACAAGTCTTTACGCTCGAAAGCTCCTCTACCGAAACGATTCTTCGGGCCTTCTCGACTGCGTCGGTGACAGAACCCTATGGACGGGTAAGAGTGCGCGTAAGTGTCGGGGACCATAATTAGGGGTACCCTCAAGACTCCTAATTCTCAGCTGGTAACCCCCATCAGCATAAAGCTGCAAAGGCCTGATGGGTGCGATTAGGTCAGAGATCAGTCCATTCGAGCGACTCGATCACGCCTCGCCCGAGCCTAGCCTCGGACAAGGGCAGTCGACCCTGGAGGATTTCCGTCTCGCCCGAGGCCCTCCTCCGACGGCGAACATATTTCCGGCTCGCCCGAGGCCCTGCCTTCGCTAAGAAGCAACCCTGACTAAATCACCGCACCGACCGACCAAATCGCAGGAGCATTTAATGCAAAGGTGGCCTGACACCTTTATCCTGACGCGCGCCCCCCGGCAGAGCCGAAGTGACCGTCGTCACTTCGCCGCTCCACTGACCGGCCTGACAGAAGGACAGCGCCGCCTGCGCCACTCCGACTGCGGTGCCACTTGACAGAGTGAGGCTGACAGGCAGTCAGGCCCTGCCGAAGGCACCATAGGAAGCTCCGCTTCGCCCGACCCAGGGCTCGGACTCGGGCTAAGTCCCGGAAGACGGCGAACTCCGCTCCGCCCGACCCAGGGCTCGGACTCGGGCTAAGTCCCGGAAGACGGCGAGTTCCGCTCCGCCCGACCCAGGGCTCGGACTTGGGCTAAGTCCCGGAAGACGGCGAACTCCGCTCCGCCCGACCCAGGGCTCGGAATCGGGCTAAGTCCCGGAAGACGACGAACTCCGCTCCGCCCGACCCAGGGCTCGGACTCGGGCTAAGTCCCGGAAGACGACGAACTCCGCTCCGCCCGACCTAGGGCTCGGTCTCGGGCTAAGTCCCGGAAGACGACGAACTCCGCTTCGCCCGACCCCAGGGCTCGGACTCCGCCCTGGCCTCTGCCGACGACCTCCGCCTCGCCCGACCCAGGGGCTCGGACTCGGCCTCGGCCACGGAAGACAGACTCGACCTCGGCTTCGGAGGAGCCTCCACATCGCCCAACCTAGGGCGCAAGCCAGCCACGTCAACAGGAGGCGCCATCATCACCCTACCCCGAGCTGACTCGGGCCGCAGGGAACAAGACCGGTGTCCCATCTGGCTAGCTCCGCCAGATAGGCAATGATGGCGCCCCGCATACTCTGTGACGACGACGGCTCTCAGCCCCCTTACGGAAGCAAGAGGATGTCAGCAGGGACCCAACCGCTCCGACAGCTGTCCCTCCGCCAGGCTCCATCGCTCCTCCGACGGCCACGACATCACACCAGCTGGGTGCCAAAATCTCTCCGGCTGCCACAACGGCATGTACTTAGGGCGCTAGCTCTCCTCCGCTAGACACGTAGCACTCTGATATACCCCCCATTGTACACCTGGATCCTCTCCTTACGCCTATAAAAGGAAGGACCAGGGCCCTCTTAGAGAGGGTTGGCCGCGCGGGGACGAGGACGAGACAGGCGCTCGCTTGGGGCCGCTCGCTCCCTCTCCCGCGTGGACGCTTGTAACCCCCTACTGCAAGCGCACCCGAACTGGGCGCGGGACAAACACGAAGGCCGCGGGATTCCCACCTCTCTCACGCCGGTCTCCGGCCGCCTCGCTCTCCCCCCTTCGCGCTCGCCCTCGCGCTCGACCCATCTGGGCTGGGGCACGCGGCGACATTCACTCGTCGGCCCAGGGACCCCCCGGTCTCGAAACGCCGACAGTAAGCGGCAAGGCCGACCGAGCCGAGGGATTCCTACGCCTCCGGGATACGGATACCTCACTCATCGCCTTCCGTGAAAAGCAACTCTCGCTCGCACAAACAATTCTGTTACCGACAAACAAGTCCAGATACTCGAAACAAGAGGAAAAGAAACGCAGCTTTACAACACGACGATGGTGTGTTTGGGCCTCGGCGGCCGCAGAAAACATACGCACACTACAAGATAATCCAATCCTGCAGGCTCGGATCTTGACACTTGAAGGGAGCAGCAGCACCCTCGGCGTCAACTACACGTTCAGCGAGGTCCGACCTAGCCTCGGACGGCGAAGCAGTCGGAGAGTTTCCACTCTGAAGGATGACATCATCACCACGCCCAGGCCATCGCCGCCAGGGTCTTCTCCAGGAATCTGGCTCGAGCAGACGGCTCGACCGGTCACCCTGAGGCCTTGGCCAGCTGTCCCCCGAAGACATCAGCCCGGCCCGAGGCCTCGACAACTCAATTCCGGCGTCGGTCCCGCCAGTGGACGACCCGGCCATGCTCTGGCCGACCAAGTCTTCTTTTCGAGCAAACTCTGCCTCTGTCCGTGCTGACACCGCTACCCCTGGCTTCGGCTCATCGAAGAGCGGCCGAGGGGTTCCTTTAACTAAGCAAGAGAAGCCTCAGACAGCAAGGTCGACCGAGCCGAGGGACTCCTACGCCTCTGGGATACGGATACCTCACTCGTCACCTTTGCACGGGGCGACTCACGCTTGGTGAAGCGGTTCTGTTAGCCGACATACGAGTCTTGGTGCTCGAAATGAGGAAAAAACACGGCTCCGTGCCAAAAATACACACGTGTTCAGGCCCCGACAGCCACAATGAACAAAAACACCGGCATTCAAGGTGCCATTACAAACGGAACCCCGGTTCCACCTCCGCAGGTACGAACAACCCCACACGATTGGGGGGCCTGCGGAGCAACAGAAGACTGACGAATGGCTCGCGCACGCGCAACGGCCGCCTCGCGAACCACTCGCCCGGTCGCATTAACTCTACGGCGGGACATGCGGTGCCTCAGGCAGGAGAAGCGAGCGACGCTTCGCCTTCACCATAATGACCGCGTCAAAAAAGGTACGCCACGTCATTCGATTTCGTATCATTTTCCTTTTCCTCTTTCTCTCTCTTACAACAGGGACCGGGAAAGGGGGATACCCCGAAAAGGATCCTTCTCTGTGAAGAAAACAGGCCCCGAGCCTCCCTACTGATCAGAGGTTCAAAGGCTGGCCCCTCGGAGGGGTTCAACAGCCGCCTCAGAGCGCTTGGGTTCCACGCCCACTACTGGTCAGAGGTTCGAAGGCCGGCCCCTCGGAAGAGTTCAACGGCCGCCTCAGGCCACTCGGGCTCCGCGCCCACTACTGATCAGGGGTTCGTAGGCTGGCCCTCGAAGGGTTCACAGCCGCCTCAGACACAGAGCGAGGGATGACCCTGGGTACGTTCGATACATAACTGAGGCTCGGGCTACGCTCCCGAGGTACCCTAGGACATTTCCGAGACCGGCGGGAACGATCTTGTAATGGAATCCCATCAGAGGGAGGCATCAAGCCCTCTGACCCCGTCGAAAGGGGACCGGGTCTCGCAGATCACCCGCAGGTACTTTTGGAGCGCGCCTTCGGGCCTCTAGCCGACCCCTAACAAATGGGGCACGGGCGTCCACTCAGATTACCCGCCAACAGCTCACCGGAGACACCATGTTCGGCGCCCTCCGAGGGCAACATGGCGCTTCCCCCCCCCCCTCCTCCTTGCGGAAAGGCAACGCAGGGGCGTATGTAAAAAAGTCGAGTCTGTCCTTGACCGTCCTCTCGCCCTGTGCAGAGGCTCGGGGGCTGCTCTCGCAAACCCGGCTCCGGCCAAACCGTTGACAGCGTCAACATACCAGCCCGAGAACTTGGGACCCGACCGTGCACCCGGGCTACGACCAGCTCGCATGAGGGAACGACCAGACCAACCGAAGCATTGCGCAAGGCATTAAGACCTCGGAGGAGTCAAACCACTCCTCCGAGGCCTCGGGGGCTACACCCGGCGGGTGCGCTCGCGCGCACCCACCGGAACAAAACGCAACCGAGAAAGGCTGGTCCCCTTGCAAAAAAGTGCGACAAAAGCCTCCAAGCGAGTATTAACACTCCCTTCGAGGCTCGGGGGCTACTGTCGGGGACCATAATTAGGGGTACCCTCAAGGCTCCTAAATCTCAGCTGGTAACCCCCATCAGCACAAAGCTGCAAAGGCCTGATGGGTGCGACTAAGTCAAGGATCGGTCCATTCGAGGGACGCGATCACGCCTCGCCCGAGCCCAGCCTCGGGCAAGGGCAGCCGACCCCGGAGGATCTACGTCTCGCCCGAGGCCCCCCTCCAGCAACGGACACACCTTCGGCTCGCCCAAGCCCAGTCTTCACCAAGAAGCAACCTTGGCCAAATCGCCACGCCAACCGACCAAATCGCAGGGGCATTTAATGCAAAGGTGGCCTGACACCTTTATCCTGACGCATGCCCTCTAGTCGATAGAGCCAAAGTGACCGCAGTCACTTCGCCGCTCCACTGACCGGTCTGACAAAAGGACAGTGCCGCCTGCGCCGCTCTGACTGTTGTGCCACTCGATAGAGTGAGGCTGACAGCGGCCAAGCTCGGCCCTAGGCGCCATGGGAAACTCCGCTTCGCCCGACCCCATGGCTCGGACTCGGGCTCAGCCCCGGAAGACGGCGAACTCCGCTCCGCCCGACCCCAGGGCTCGGACTCGGGCTCAGCCCCGGAAGACGGCGAACTCCGCTCCGCCCGACCCCAGGGCTCGGACTCGGGCTCAGCCCCGGAAGACGGCGAACTCCGCTCCGCCCGACCCCAGGGCTCGGACTCGGGCTCAGCCCCAGAAGACAACGAACTCCGCTCCGCCCGACCCCAGGGCTCGAACTTGGGCTCAACCCCGAAGAACGACGAACTCTGCTTCGCCCGACCCCAGGGCTCGGACTCAGCCCTGGCCTCAGCCGACGGTCTCCGCCTCGCCCGACCCGGGGGCTCGGACTCGACCTCGGCCTCGGAAGACAGACTCGACCTCGACCTCGGAGGAGCCTCCACATCGCCCAACCCAGGGCACAGACCGACCATGTCAACAGGAGGCGCCATCATTACCCTACCCCAAGCTGACTCAGGCTAAGGGGAACAAGACCGGTGTCCCGTCTGGCTCGCTCCGCCAGACAAGTAATGATGGCGCCCCGCACGCCCTATGATGATGGTGGCTCTCAGCCCCCTTACGGAAGCAAGAGGACGTCAGCAAGGACTCGACAGCCTCGATAGATGTCCTTCCGCCAGGCTCCAGCGCTCCTCCGACGGCCACGACACCACACGAACCGGGTGCCAAAACCTCTCTGGCTGCCACGATGACATGTACTTAGGGCGCTAGCTCTCCTTCGCTAGACACGTTAGCACACTGCTACACCCCCCATTGTACACCTGGATCCTCTCCTTGCGCCTATAAAAGGAAGGACCAGGGCCCTCTTACAGAAGGTTGGCCGCGCGGGGAAGGACGGGACGGCGCTCGCGTGAGGCCGCTCGCTCCCTCCCGCGTGGACGCTTGTAACCCCCTACTACAAGCGCACCCGACCTGGGCGCGGGACAAACACGAAGGCCGCGGGATTCCACCTCTCACGCCCGTCTCCCTCCGGCTGCCTCCCCCCTTCGCGCTCCGTCTCGCGCCGACCCATCTAGGCTGGGGCACGCGGCGACAATTTACTCATCGGTCCAGGGACCCCCGGGGTTCGAAACGCCGACAGTTATTCTGTGGAGAAGGTATATTTTTACTGTGGCGAAAGCGAAGCTATTACAAGAAATTGAAAACGACAAAAAGCACTTAGGCTTTCAATGATTGTTCCTTATTAAAAAGAAAATGATATTGAATGCAAAAACTGCTGCCGAGGTAGTATATTTGTTAGTAAATATGCTTTGATTCTGGCACAGTACTATTGACTGTGCGAGCTTCGGACTCTTCTCTGAAGTCTCGTTGGAGGTGAGTATGCTGACTCCCTTCTGGCTGCTGGCCTCGTTGCATTGGTGGTGGAGGTGGAGGCTGTTGCCAAGATGCCTGAGGTTGGCTTGCCGAAGCAACAAAAGCTACAGGGTGGTTGCCTACATACTCTGGAATATAAGGCGAGTGGTACGAAGCAGTATGCATAACTTGCTTCGGTTGGCTCTGTTGGGCTACAGCTTCTGCTATCTCCTTTTGTTTCTGGATGGTGACATGGCACATCCTGGTGGTGTGGCCCTTGTCCTCACCATAGAATAGGCAATAAATTTTCCTGGGCTGATCCCCAAACCTTCCTTCGAAGCCCCTAGCACCTCTGCCCCTTGGAGCTGGGGGCCGAGGATAGCTCTGCTGCTGTCCCGAAGCCTGGGAGGAATATTGCGGTCTCTGTTGCTGGCTTCCCCCTGTCATCATTCTGAGTGGAATGAATCGATCTGACATGTCTAGGATGAATTCTCCCTCCGAAGCCCTTGGCTATTTCGGAGAACCTGTAAGCTTCCTCCCTTCTCTGTCGAAAGTCATTGTCAGCGCGGATGTATTCATCCATCTTCTGAAGCAGTTTCTCCGGAGTCTGAGGGGGCTTCCTGGCAAAGTATTGGGCTGAAGGTCCCGGCCGAAGCCCCTTAATCATGGCCTCAATGACAATTTCATTGGGCACTGTTGGCGCTTGTGCCCTTAGGCGTAAGAACCTTCGGACATACGCTTGAAGATATTCTTCGTGATCTTGGGTGCACTAGAATAAAGCTTGAGCGGTGACCGGCTTCGTTTGAAACCCTTGGAAACTGGTGATCAGCATATCCTTCAGCTTCTGCCATGATGTGATTGTTCCTGGCCGAAGAGAGGAGTACCAGGTTTGTGCAACATTCTTGACAGCCATGACGAAAGACTTCGCCATGACTGCAGTATTGCCACCATAGGAAGATATTGTTGCTTCGTAGCTCATCAGAAACTGCTTCGGATTTGAGTGTCCGTCGTACATGGGGAGTTGAGGTGGCTTGTAAGACGGAGGCCATGGTGTAGCCCGCAGTTCTGCTGACAGAGGAGAAGCATCATCAAAATCAAAATTTCCATGGTGGAAATTCTCATACCAGTCATCCTCGTTGAAGAAGGCCTCTTGATGAAGCTCTCTGTGCTGAGGCCTTCGGTTCTGCTCATCTTGAGTAAGATGGCGAACTTTTTCAGAGGCTTCGTCTATCTGCCTTTGCAGGTCAGCTAGCCTAGCCATCTTTTCCTTCTTCCTTTGCACCTGCTGATGGAGCATCTCCATATTTCTGATCTCTTGATCCAAGTCGTCCTCCTGAGGCGTTGGACTGGTGGCCTTCCTCTTCTGGCTTCGGGCCTCCCGAAGAGAGAGGGTCTCCTGGTTGGGGTCCAGCGGCTGCAGAGCGGCAGCCCCTGTTGCTGAAGCTTTCTTTGGCGGCATGACGAAGGTCTATGCTTGCCGAAGGTGTTCGAAACTCAAAAAGTGGAAGTGAGTTCACCGGAGGTGGGCGCCAATGTTGGGGACTAGTTCTCAAATGCTTCAAGTTAAGAATAAGGCAACATATAAAGTGTTAAATGTTAAAGTCCTTCGTCCTTTGAAGCATTATCTCCCTTCGGATATAATGAATTCCGGACGAAGGTTATAAAGGACAAACCTTTATAAGCACAATAAATGGTAAAGAAGGGTTCGTATACAAAATATGGAAAATAACATAAACACTTTAAACATTATTATCAACTTATTTTTATTTGCGTTACTATATCAACAATAACAAATTATAAATGTACCTTCGGCTCGAAGGAAAGGAGGGGTACAAGCGTGACGCGAAAGCAAATGCCAAGTCAGCGTGAACAGTACAGGAGCATTGTTCATCTATTTATAGGTACGGGACGCAGCCCATGTAAAATTACACCCATGCCCTTTACATTTGCTAATAACTCTATAATAATTCATCGGGGTCTAAATAACCTTTTCCCTTTTAAGTCGGTTTATTTTTTCTGCTATCACGCCGAAGCTTCCCTGCGTATAGCTTCGGCTCTGCGCTATCCTTCACGTTCTTTGTGCATCTTCATGTTGTGGTTCTGATCTATGTCCGAAGGTACCTGTTTACACATTATACTGCAGAGACATTGTTAAATCATGTTTTTTAGGACATTCGGAAGCCGAAGGCCCCCAACATTATCTAAATGCTTTTTTAAGGGTTTGTAGCTTTAGTTCCACCATTTTATAGAGCTCGGCTCCTAATAACCTATTCCGCAAACTCCACTGAAGTTTTTAAAGCAGAAGCAATCCCAAACATGATCTTAGACTTGTCACATGTATTTGCGTTTATATTTAGAAATTATGATGAAAAGCTACTTTGCAATAAGAGCCTCTAAACATAAGAAATAGTATCACGTGACATTACTGTTAGTTGGATAGCTTGCTTATCTTCTATGCTAAGAATAAAAAGTAAATACATACTGATATAACCTCATCATAGTATGAAGACATACATGATGACTTGCAAAGATATAGCAGGAAATAAACCTTAGCTCGTCATCCAATCACATGGGTCAGCACTCAGCAGGCCTACCACTCTACTATAGGCGTTGCCGCGTTGGTCTCCTTGGTGCGCATACCAAACTGGTGTCAGCCAGCCAGCCCGTTAAACCCCCCGCACCCACCCCACCTCCCCCTGCCGCGGCCGCGCACTCCATTCCCATCGCACCGGCACCGCTCCTCTCCCGGCCTCCCCTTTCCATCTCCTCCACGAAATCTGCGCAGCTCACGCTGACGACACCGACCGACCCCGCAGCTGCCCTCTATCTAGCTGCCCTCCCTCCCATCCAGCAGCCCACCCCCCACCCACCTCGGACCTGCTGCTCCCTCCACTCACCACCCCCGGCCGAGCGAATTGAAGAAGCTCCCCCTCTGAACTGAAGCAATGGCAGGCGGCAATGCCGGTGGCGCCGCTCGAGTCCTGTTCTCCATCCTCGGCCTGGCGCTGGCGCTGCCGCTGCTCGTGGCCGGCGACGACCCGTACCGGTTCTTCACGTGGACGGTGACCTACGGCGACATCTACCCGCTGGGCGTCAAGCAGCAGGTGCGCTAGCCGCTAGCTGCTGCATTAACTACCACTTGTGCTCGTGCGTGGTTCTCTCGCGCGGCGCGGCGAAGGTGGAGCTCGCTGTGGTGAATGGGGTTGGTTTGTTTGCATTGCGTTGCAGGGGATCCTGATCAACAACCAGTTCCCGGGGCCGCAGATCGAGGCCGTCACCAACGACAACCTCATCATCAACGTCTTCAACAAGCTCAACGAGCCGTTCCTCCTCTCCTGGTACGTACCACCAGTCCGCTCTGCAGCTCGCTCGGCCTTGGCTGCGACTGCGACCGTCTTCGGTCCAGTTCTAAGGGTTTTATTTTTGGTGACATGGCATTGGCATCCGCAGCGATTCGGCCATGCCTTTCGATCTAGAGAAAGGTGCATCAACGAGTCCGGCATTTAACCATTTTTTGTGCCCTGATTACGACGATTGACTGATGTTCTTTTGCTTTGTTTGGCGCTACTTAAATGCATAATGTAGTAGTAGTAAAGTACTCCTCCGTATCGCCCCCTCACACAGGCTACAGAGGCCCACGCTCCAGCTGCACTGGCCAAGTGCAGTGGCAGTGCAGTGCTGTGCTGCTCCATTTGAGTGAGCCCGGTCACCGTACCTACCTGTCCATTAAAAAAAACGCGCATGGTTGGCCTCATTCATCATCGGACAAAACCACATCGCCTACCGCGGAATACATGGCCAAGTGCAGTGGCATGTTTTGTTTGGCTTCACCGAGAATATGCTTCTCTGATTCGTGAAAAGAAAAATGTGCTTCGCTGAATTCAGGGCGTGCCTGTATCTGTAGCAGAGTCAATGGGGGCGACGAGATTCAGCGGCAGGATTTGGTTTGGCCACATTCGCCTGTGCTGTAGCGTTGTTTGTTTCATATATAGACAGAACTGGATCGACATAGCATAGCAGCACAGCCATGTGCGCATCTTGAAGCAAGGCGGCGCGTGGGACGGTGGTTCCGTCGTAGGTCGACGTGCCGCCTGCAGATTCGGTGCTTGGCCTTCCTCCCCCGTGACGACCTCGACCTCACGGGGCGGGCCAACTGCTGATCCATCACCTGCTCTGTCTCCTCTCCTCTCTCAGGCTCTCAGCTTACCGTTCGTCGCATTAGGCGGGACAGAGGATTCTACGCTTGTGATTCCAGTAAAAACAAAGCGAAGGTGCACTTTACCCTGCGCCCTGTCGGTGTCGGGCAGTGTCTGTCGGTGCCGTGGACCGGCCGGTTCCGGTGAGCTGCAAGTGCGCCAACGCCGGGCTGATCGAGCTGTGCGCCATTATGTCGTAGCGTTGGGCACGGGCAGGCGTGAGCGTGATGCGTGCGGCCGGCCGGCCGGACTGCATGTGATGTGAAGCACAAGCACCCCATCGGCCACCCCCAGGCCGCAGCTACTTGAACGGACGCGTCACGTGTCAGTGTCACGGGTCGCGCCCAGCTGCCTGCATGCATGCGTGCGTGCGTGCCGGCTCGGCCGTGCAGCGGTGCAGGTGCAGGCGATGGATGGCGAGATGTGAACCGATGGATCGGCCGCTTGTTGGAGTGGAGCCGGATCGCGCGGCCGGTAGGCGCGCGGTTTTTGGCACTAGGGCAGAGAGACGCGACGGGAGCGGGCACATTCAATTCAAGTGGTCACTGTTTACGATTGCGCGTAGGGTAGGGTGTACCACGCATAGTACTGCAGCGTCGCCGTCCTTCAAGCTAGCTAGCTAGTTTAGCACGTAGTACGTACGAGAATAACCAGTGTGTCATTTACACTTTTTTTTTAGTTTCTACACCAGCAGTTCAGAAAATACTGATCGTATTTAACTAGTGTAGACGAGTACTAAGAAAGAACTGCTTGCGTGTGTGACCTGTGATGAAGAAGAGAGAAAAAAAAAACCCGGCGTTCTTTGTTGAATTGCGGCCGACATGCTCAAAATCCCGGTCTGGATTTGGCCCCGGAGATCTGGTTACTTTAGGTCAGGTTTGGTCTACTGTATGTTTCAGATTGTACAGGATTTTAGAATTAAAACTCAGCCCAAGCCCAGAGCGCCAAATACAACATGCCGGTGACCTAGGCCCGAGCCCAAACGTCAAGACCAGTCGGGTTTTAGCTCTCCGGCTTTGTTCGCGTGACAAATTTTTTTACACGGTGATACCACGAATATTTAGGTCTAGTTTGGAACCTCATTTTTCCATGGGATTTTCGTTTTCCCAAGTTAATTTAGTTCATTTTTTCTTGAGAAAACAAAAATTCTATGAGAAAATAGAGTTCCCAAACTAGTCTTTGTGGAGGATGTTTCTTCCCTAATCCCTATCCTGTTCTCCACTGGATAAATCCTCATCAGGAATCTCCATCCTCTCTTTAAGTTATAATCAGATTATATTTCCTTTGTTATTAATGCAAAATATTGTCACTTATACACATTATAAAATATAAGAAATTATTATATATATATATTTGTATAGCAAGTGATCTCCTGACAATGTGATTATTTTTTTATCATTAACTATTATATGAATTAACTATTATATGAAAACATGATGAAACGTAAGTTTAATTTTTTCTCATCCATGTCTGATCCGCGCGCGTCTGATCTGCTCGCCGTAGTGACTAATGTGACTGACGCGCGTTGCTGCGCCGACACTGACACCGTGCAGGAGCGGGCTCCAGCAGCGGCGGAACTCGTTCGAGGACGGCGTGGCCGGGACGACGTGCCCGATCCCGCCGGGCTCCAACTTCACCTACATCATGCAGGCCAAGGACCAGATCGGCACCTACTACTACTTCCCATCGCTGGCCTTCCACAAGGCCGCCGGCGGGTTCGGCGGCATCCGCGTGCTCAGCCGCCCGCAGATCCCCGTCCCGTTCCCGCCGCCGGCCGCCGACTACACCGTCCTCATCGGCGACTGGTACAAGGCCAACCACACCGTACGTCGTCGATCGTCGTCGCCCGCCTCATCGTCAGAGACCTTGCTTCGCTCTGCATGCATTCTGACAGCTTACGTTACGACCAACTTGTTCTTGGACGGACGGACGGACAGGACTTGCGGTACGTGCTCGACAGCGGCGTGGCGCTCGGGTTCCCTGACGGGCTGCTCATCAACGGCCGGGGCCTGAATGGCTACACCTTCAACGTTCAGCCCGGTGAGTCGTAGTAGCTACGACAGACTGAACAGCACGAACAATGCTGAAGCTCCGACGAACTATATTATATCACTGCAGGCCGGACGTACCGGTTCCGGATCACCAACGTGGGGCTGGCCACGTCCCTCAACATCCGGTTCCAGGGGCACACCATGAAGCTGGTGGAGGTGGAGGGCTCGCACACCATGCAGACCACCTACTCGTCCCTGGACGTGCACCTGGGCCAGTCCTACTCCGTGCTGCTCACCGCCGACCAGCCGGGCTACGACTACGCCGTCGTCGTCTCCACGCGCTTCACGAGCCGGATCATCTCCACCACGGCGGTCCTGCGCTACGCCAACTCCGCCGGCAGGGCGCCGGGTCCCCTCCCCGGTGGCCCCACCATCCAGATCGACTGGTCGCTCAACCAGGCCCGCTCGGTCCGGTGGAACCTGACGGCCAGCGGGCCGCGGCCCAACCCGCAGGGGTCGTACCACTACGGCCTGGTGCCGGTGACCCGGACCATCCGCCTGGCCAACTCGGCGGCGACCATCGGCGGGAAGCGGCGCTACGCGGTGAACGGCGCGTCGTACGTGGGCCCCGACACCCCGCTCAAGGTCGCAGACTACTACAAGATCGGCGGCGTCTTCTCCGTGGGCACCATCGCCGACAGCCCCCCCGCCTACGGCGGCGCCGCCTACCTGCGGACGTCGGTCATGGGCGCCAGCTACAGGGACTACGTCGAGGTCGTGTTCGAGAACGGCGAGGACGAGGTGCAGTCGTGGCACATCGACGGATACGCCTTCTGGGTCGTCGGGTGCGTGCCTAGCTAGCTATGAAACGTTGCGATCTCAATCCTTGGTTAACTGATGACCGGATGTCGTCGATTTGTGCGCAGGATGGATGGAGGGAAATGGTCGTCGGCAAGCAGGCAGGGCTACAACCTGAGGGACGGCGTTTCGCGGTACACTGTTCAGGTATGATGCTTGTGCTATCTTCTGACGCGGCGCTATGCAATTGCAAGCTGAAAATGATTGTGATATTCTTTTTCTTGAGCCGGCTTATGACTCCGTCAGAGTATTTCCATTACAAGTCAGTGGCGCACTCACTCTAGACTCTAGAGGCGTGGCGCATACAGTACACACCAGTAGGCAGTAGCATGGCACAGCTCGCACATCCAAAAATGCCCATTCAGCCGCCATGCTGCAGGCTAGGATAAGGTCTTTTTAGAAACGATGGGGGTGATCGGTTGCGTCAGGAAAGGCATCGTAGCGTCGTACTCGGAAGCTATGGACTCTGCTTTCACTTGCCTACAGATTTGAAGTGGCTATCACCAGCATCTCACTGCCGTGGCGACTTGTTCTCCAGGAAATAAATCCACTACCATGTTGAAGCACTAACCGAGTGACTTTGCTTTTGCAAGTGCTCCTAAAATGACACACACCTGCATTTCTCCTTTTTTTTTTTCTTCTTCTCCTGACACAACTGGTATTGTTTCATCCTGCAGCATCAAATAAAACCCATAAGGGTTGATTTGGTGACAAGAGGATCACAGAGAGATTAGAGGGGATTGGAGGGAGAAATGAACTAATTTCCCCCTCCAATCCCCACGTGATCTCTAGTCACCAAATCAGTCTTAAATAGTTCTACCCTTATACTGTCCTAAAATGTACTCCTTCTGTTGTTTTTTATCTGTCACGTTTTAGTTCAAAAATAAATTGGCAATCGATAAATATTCGAGAACGGTGGTATAGTGAATTTTACACGAGGTCTCGACTAATTCTTCCACCTCTGCGATTGTTTGTTTCCATCAGGTGTACCCCAGATCGTGGACGGCGATTTACATGCCCCTGGACAACGTGGGCATGTGGAACGTCCGGTCGGAGAACTGGGCCAGGCAGTACCTGGGGCAGCAGTTCTACCTCCGCGTCTGGACGCCGTCCACGTCGTTGCGCGACGAGTACCCCATCCCCAAGAACGCGCTCCTGTGCGGCCGGGCGGCCGGACGCCGGACCAGGCCGCTGTGAGAGTGACACTGCCGCCGGATCATTCACAGCTTTTGTCATGAGAGGATGACACACTATTGGTTTGGTCTTTGGAGAAGAGCAGGAACATACACAAGTTTATATACCCTCAACTGAAGGGAGGTTCAGAGGAACGAAAGTGTTGCTTGCCGATTTTTTTTCATTTTAGTTTTTTTTTCCCTTTAAAGTTTCATATTTACGTCTCTGCTGAACTAAAACCGTGTTGGAATTTCTGGGTCAACACTATAACTTATACTCCCTCCGTCCCAACATAGTATTTGTTTTAGAGTGTTAACGGATTCATACAATATTTGATGTATGTGTATCATACATGTGTCTAGATTTACCGTTATCTATTTAAATATGGACAAAAAGAAAATAAAAAACTAAAACAAACTATATAATGGGATAGAGGGAGTAACACCGATGTTACACGACTCAATGCCATAGGTCATGACATCGAGATATTACACTATAAATAGTATATATGCAACATGAGCCAGAATCTCAGCATCATGGCTCATAGCTAAGGTTGGCACCACGAAACTTGTCACTAAGGTTTCAACCTTATAGCCATAACATCTCATTTCTCTCGTCATGTTCTCTCTATTCGAGCTCACCGACGCACCTGATCCGCTCCCACGACACCGCCTCCTCAACCATCACCACTCGCTAATCGTGCATTCGCTGACCGCGCCTCATTTCCCACCTGACACAACACACATCGCTGTTACGACGGGCCTAGGGATGGTAGCGATAAGATACTCGGTGGGTACACAACACCATACTCATATCCACTAAAGGGAAAAAAATACCCCACTACACATCCATTACCCATCATGGTTACAAAATTACCGTAAACCCATCGATACTTCAATAGACATTATCATTTTAATAGCAAAAGTGCCAAATACAAAACATTGAAGCCCTATATCCCATCAATAACAAAAGATACTGAACATCATATTATCTTTGTGTCCAACATGGCGAATTCATCGAACCCAACGTAATTTTATCACAAGTTCAGCAACATTCAATATTAAATGGTAGCATCATGCCATCAAATCACACAAAACTTAGCACCCATAGCCCAAAATAGAGTTCTCAACAACAACATACAACATTAGGATAGTTATCTAATTAATATTTAAAGAACTTAAGGGGTGTCCTTCATTCCTTCTCTTCCAGTTTTATATGGATTATTTCTAATAATCCTGACACATATGACATATGTTAGCGGGTTCTCCATTGGGTAGCGAGTATGAGGCAAGAGAGAACATATTCGTACCCACCATACTCGGTAGGTATAATAAAGTGCTCAATAAAATACTCGTGAACATCAAAATTTTCCCTACCTAGGCCCTAATGGGGAATTTTGTCCATCGTGTATCGAGTTTCGGGTACCCATAGAGGCGGGCCTCCTGTGGCTGGTCCCGCTATCTAGGGCCCCAGGCCTCCTTGCACGACTCACTCGCATCCTCCCTCCATGGTCACGATGTCGAGCCGTCCTCCCTCCCCGGCTACGACACCCACTCCTAGTAGGAAGGCTAGTTTTTTATGCATTAATAACTTAGTTAGTAACATATAGTAAAACAATTAGTAATTTACTTAGTTAAGTAGTTACTGGTGGTCTTGGTCTCTTAGTTAGCTAGTTAGTAGTAGATAGTTATTATTCACTAATGTAGGTTGTTTAAGTCAATTAGTAATCCTAAATATAACCACTAACGTTATAACCAAATCATAAAAAAACATGCACTCACATGTACGCATACAAATTGAGGGCAAAAACTAAAATGTGTTTGTAAACATAACATATATATCAAAACAACTTTGATTATACACCAAAATCAAAATTGATTTAGCCCATGTCTACCTAGAAAACTAGAGTTTCCAAACACACCGAACATAGACCAAATCAACACATATAAATTGAGAAAAGGGAGAATATCTTGCTCTCAAAGATCTATATATCAAATACAAGCTTCTAGGGTTCAATCAATAGATTGAAGAAGGTTGGAATGATTGGAAGATAAAGACAGATGAGAAACATATGAGGGTTTAGGGTAGCCTTGGCGTAGGAACTTACTAAATTTGTTTAAATTAGAGCTCAACACCGTAGCTCGTGGAGCCAAGGTTAGCATGAAGATCTGTGGCACTGACCTCGGCGCCACGAGCTATGATGTTGTGCCACATCAAGGCCACGATGATGTCCATGCTATTTCTGGTATGATATTGTGGTGCAATGATCTAAGACATCGAGTCATGTAACATCAATGTCTTAGATCACGGTGACGACCTCTAGGATTCTTTTAGTTCCATCATGGGTGCAACGTGAAATTGTATTAAAAAGACTACAATAAAAAAAATCTGAGTTACAAAAGGGAAAAGCCTGGCTATCTCAGATTAATTAGGTCGCATAAATAATGCTATTAGTGCTGAACTATGTCTGCATTTGTTCTTAATTTGATATGACCCCTTCTGTTTAGTTTTCTACAACATAATTGTTCTCACTTGTTGGGACCTAATTATGTTTATAGTTTCTAGGTGATAATATGATTTATAGGAACACCATAATATTTTGTGTCATAAGATATATGGTTTGCATTGATTTTAATTATAGTATTTGGATAACATGGTGTTTTTAGAGTATTGAAAACTTCATTTCAATACAAACATTATTAACATATGAGGGTTTAGGGTAGCCTTGGCGTAGGAACTTACTAAATTTGTTTAAATTAGAGCTCAACACCGTAGCTCGTGGAGCCAAGGTTAGCATGAAGATCTGTGGCACTGACCTCGGCGCCACGAGCTATGATGTTGTGCCACATCAAGGCCACGATGATGTCCACACTATTTTTGGTATGATACTGTGGTGCAATGACCTATGACAGCAAGCCATGTAACATCAGTGTCTTAGATCACAGTGATGACATCTAGGATTCTTTTAGTTCCATCAAGAGTGCAACGTGAAATTGTATTAAAAAGACTACAATAAAAAATTGAGTTACAAAAGGGAAAAGCCTAGCTATCTCAGATTAATTAGGCCGCATAAATACTGCTATTAGTGCTGAACTATGTCTACATCTGTCCTTGGTTTGATATGATCCCTTCTGTTTATTTTTCTGCAACATAATTGTTCTCACTTGTTGGAACCTATTTGGAAGTAAATTATGATTATAGTTTCTAGGTGATACTATGATTTATAGGAACACCATAATATTTTGTGTCATAAGGTGTATGGTTTGCATTGATTTTAATTATAGTATTTTGCATAACATGGTGTTTTTAGAGTATTGAAAACTTCATTTCATTATGAAGTTTTTATTTTTCTGAGGCAATATAAAGTTTTTATAATATGGCTAGCTTTTACATAAATACTATGGTATAATGTTATACTCAAATAGTAGCTAGTATTTTTTTAGTTGGCTAAACTATGATACTACCGTGATAATTATAAAGTGCAGTTGTAAAATCATAATTTTAACAAACATTATTACCATCTGCCAAGCTTTTATAATGGAGGTAGAGTCGTGTGACACTTTGCTACACTGCTCAGATCTCCTTATTAAAGTATCACATGGTTGGATCATGTCCGACTTCAATTACATGTTCTCACTGCTGTCACATGCTTATACAAGAGTGGTTACCTTTATATTTAATTTTAAATAAAAAATATTTTAGCTCTTCTAATTCTCTCCAGTCTTCGCGCTCCCAAACTAGTCCGAAGAGATGGAAAGATTTTGGGAGGAGTTTCGAAAAATTACCAACACAATATGTGCGGGTTCGAGTTGAGCCATTCGCTTTCGCTGAGACTGGAACTTCACTGCTCGGTTCGTGGTGAAATCTTCCAGAATTCCCGGCCGTTAAAATTTGGTCGCTGATTGACTCTGTCTATCGCGCACACGGTTCTGTCGGTGATTATTGTCGTACCTTGACTAAAAAGGGTGTAGCAGATGATCAGCCGGGAAGAGGTCCCAGATGGAGTCCTGAGCAGTGAAGAAAGCTTGTACGTGCTCGCGTGACACGAAACCGAGGAATTTTACATGAGCAGAGAAATGTTCAAATGGCATCGTGATTGCAGCGCGAAAGCGACGCTGTGATCTCAACGGCTCCGTAAACAAACACACACACACACACACCACGGAAAGCTATGCCATTTTCTTCTACAAGCATGTGTAGCCAAGTTACAAAAGACAAATGGCGTACTTTCTAAACACGAGTATATCCATCAACGAAAGACAAACCACGTCTTTTTTGGTTGCATAGTGTGTGTGTAGTATACGGCCTGAGATCCCGATGCGTCTTTGACGTCTTCGTAATTCATACACCATGAAACTTCCCTCGTGCCAGATACATCGCCATCATCAGCTGCTGACCCCTTCAAAGTGATAGTGCCCTATAAATATACCAGATCAAGCAAGGACACGGTAGAAAAACAGCTCAAAAAACTCACACAAGCCATGCCCATGTCCACGATGCCACCACCACCGCCGCCCCATCACAGCCCAGCCATCCAACGGCCGAGCACGACCGGATCGGACGTGCCCCTGAATTTCCACCGCTGCCACTACCAAATCCCGTTTTTTAAAATCAAAATACAAGGCTCCCTTCTTCCAGTCCCCCGTGCTCCGGCTCCCCTTCCTCCGCATGTTCCCACCTCCTGCGCGGCCCCGGGTCACTGCCAGGTAGGCCACACCATGCAGCCGCCGCAGTCGCTGGTGTCCCGCGCGCGCACCGCGATCCACTCCGCCGCCGCCCGCGTGCTCACCGACATCAAGGCCGACCTCCGAGGTACGTGTGCCGTCGGCGCGGGGTCCTCGCGCTCGCTGTTCGCTCTCGCTTCCGAATCTGATGAGCTCCCGGGCGGGGGATGGGGTGGGATCGGTTGTGGTGGGTGGGGGCGCAGATGCCGAAGGATCCGGCGGGCGTAGCCGGGCGCCGTCGCCGAGGACGTCTCTGGATCGGGAGGCCGCCGAAGCGAGCGCCACGGGGCGGGAGCCGGACGTGAAGCCGCCGTCGCCGCGTGATGAGGTACGGGGTTCTTGTCGTTCTACTCCTCCAACTGGGTGCTGCTCCATTCAGTCCGGTGCTCGCGCGGGTTGGTGGTAATGGTGCTGAATCCGAGCAGTTGAGCTGATTGTGACGGAGAGATTGGTGAATTGATGTCGACTTGTGGTGGAAGTGGTTGCTGTTCCAGGCAGTTGAACTGCTATTGGCTTGTGTGCTTCTCTGTTCTCACAGTGTGGCTCAGCAGAATCGTGAAGCTCTGGATTCAAGCTTTGCGGAGGCTTGTTAGAAAATCAAGGCCTTTCAGTTAGTAGTAGTTACCCTGTCACTTCTTTGTTGGGCTTTGTCAATGCTCCAGGGTGTAGATTCCATGGAAGCATATGGCTGTGTGTGCTGAGCCTCCCCTGAGCAATTTTTTTATGACGAACTGGGGCAGTTGGGTGTGTTAAACACAGCCAAATGGAGCATTCGGTTCTGGTGGATTGGACTGGATATTGAGTTTGCGGGAGCTGTTAGGGACAATATTCATAATTCTGCAGTTAGTATCGAAACCCCCTTTTTTTTGTTAAGTACACAAAAGGCCTCTTTGTTGGATGCTTAAATTCTCTATTTCATTTCATTTCTTGTTATAAGCACAATTGGCTATTTAATCAGCTGGATCTTCACGTATGCTACTCAAAACTTCGTGGTCCCAGGTCCTAGAAATAAGCCCCCCAGAGAACGAGGATTCCTCAAGCATACCAACTGAATCAACCTGTTCAACAAAACTGACCTTTCCTCCAGCTTCAATAGTTAAACAACTGGTGTCTGCCATTGAGTAAGTTCATGTTCCTTAGCAAGCATTGCAGTGCACCTCATCCAGCATAATATTCAAAATATATGGAACTGTTTAAAACAAGCTAAATTATCATTTTTTTTCATTCCTACAATAATACCATTTGTCCATTTTTTTAAGGGTAAGAGTACATTCAGTTCTGCAAGCAAAGTTGCATCATTTGGAGATTCACATGTCATATAAACTTCCTATTTATATGAGTGGATTCATTTTGGCAATTTTTAATATTTTGTATATGAAATGTACAAATCATGTCGTGCTCTTGTAGAAATGGGAAAAGTTTCAAGTCAATGAGTGATATGAGGTATACTGGAGAACAATTGCTGAAAGATAAGGGAGGTTTGAGCTTGTCTGTTGTTAAATCACTTGTTCGACGTGACAAGGAAGAAAGATCGAGCTCCGATTTTTTTGGTGATGAAGAAACTCAATCTTTGATGTACTCCTTGTTCAAATTAGGTATGCTTTAATCTTTGATGTACTCCTTGTTCAAATTAGGTATGCTTTATTCAATGTGCTGAGGGTTTTACTTTGCATTGTCATTTGAAATTGTGAAATACAATTTTCTTATCAGAGGAACAGTTTTCCTTCGAAGCAAGTCAATGTTTCCCTGAATTGGTTCATTCAAGATCTGTGTCCAAGGATCTACATGGTGCACCACCTGGAAGTTTTATTCACCATTTAGCAGTGGTTATTGGCAGCATTAGTTCTGTGCACAAGATGGCATTTTTTTGGCAGTCAGTTGTTCTTGAGGTGGGTAGTATTTAGGTAAATTGCTCCTCATAAGTTAGACAACTACCTTGCAATTAGTGTATCTTGGATATAACATTCAGAAAGACTACTTTGTCAGGATGTTTCTTGGTAATACTAAACTAGGTATAAGGTCATTAGTCATTACATATGACAGCACTAATTTAGTAGATACGAATAATCAATAAAATGTAAACACAATTGTTTTTTCTACATGCAGTTGAGGAAACTATGGTCTGATTGGCAACCTGTGCCTCGTATGCCACTGGAGGTTGCTCCAGATTTGAATTCTTGTTTACTACATCAGGAAATCCAAGTTGTAAATTGCTGCATTGCCAGGAAAAAAAGAAGAAAAGCAGCTAAGGAGTCACTGGATTCCTTGCTAAATCAGGCAAGTATTGGTAAATCAGAACCCAGGTTGTCAGAAGCGAAGTTTCCTGACAGCGAGATGTATGCAAGAGATAATACTGGTGATTATGTCCTTCGACTTGGTGCTGACCAGTCATCTGAGAACTTAACATTGCTGGAAACTGGTGAGCCTATCTATTCCCCGACACTGCAGGTAAGGTGTTCTGTTGCTTTTCCAGACTTAAAGAGTTCATCTTTTTATATGCTTCCTTTCTTATTTCTGAATCTGCCATAACCTATCTTCAGGAAGGCCCCATCATGACAGCAGAGCTTATAAAAGAAACAGAGGAGCTAGTCTTACGGACAGGAAGGTACATTGACTTCTTTTATGTACTACTGTACTTCTGGATTCTGGAATGCCACTAGTTAAATATTTATCCCCATAACATATTTCAGTTTTTGTTTGTGTGTCATTGGTAACTGCTTCCTTTTGCAAATCTGATCCTTGTGTGATGATGTCCTATATCTACATTTCTGTCAATGCAATTCTTATACTTGCTAAGTAATAAAACAGTTTTTGTGATGCTTTTTTTTATTATTTCTCAGTCTTGGTGCTGGATGCTCTCAACTTCTATCAGATATGCAGGCTTTCAAGGCAAGTTTAAAGCTGTTCTTCTCAGAGAATACAATGCTATTAAACTGAACTTCCTAAACAAGCAATTTCTTTTTCATTACAGGCAGCAAATCCTGGTTGTGTCCTGGAAGACTTTGTTAGATGGCACTCTCCACCCGATTGGTCTGAGGATTGTGCTGCAAACAGTACCACAGTTGGGGAAGGCTCATCTAGACGTGGGCGGTTAAGTGATAGGATGCAAACAAAAGGTGATAACTGATAACTATCTCTTCTGCATGCGCCGAGATAAGCTACCATGTATCCAAGCATTTTAATCTGATGTGCTGTGGTTATCTAGAAGGTAACTTGTGGAAGGAACTGTGGGAGGCTGCAAAACCTATACCTGCTGTTGAACAAACTCCTATATATGATGAAGATTTAGCTGTGTGAGTAGAGAACAGATTGACTAGTTACTGTGTTGAATCTTGACGCCTGTCATAAATTATAATCGAACAATATAACCTTGCAGGGAGAGCATCTTTGATGCTTTGGAGGTTATTGAGCCATCAAAACTGTTTGAGCAGCTACTTGGCGTCATTGTAAGTTCAATAATGCCACCCCCCCTTTTTTTTGTCTAACTTTTTAGCTAGCTGACCTTATTTATCTTACGACACATGTTATCACCTTACTGATTTCTATTTGTGAATACCAGCTTTCTGTATGCTTTGTGGCAGCAGAATCAGTTTTAGCAGCAGATAGCAATCTGTCAAAATTATTCTACGATTGCAAGGACTACATAATTGGCGTTTACCACAATGACATGTCAAAAGATGAGCTAGATGAGATGTACAAGGTATTCTTCTTTTATCTATCCATCCAGAAATTGTGATACTGCAGTTGGAGTCTAGCATGACACACTGATGGCACGCCAGGTGTACGAGACGATGGAAGCCATAGTAACCCACCCTGAAGAAGCTCTCCAGATCATGGAGCAACCTGATGAGAAGTCTGTTGACAATAAAAACCGCTTCACGCTGAAGCTCAACTTTATGGCCAAAGATCGCCCGCCGCTCTGGAAGCGCACGACAAAGGACGACAAGATTTCTCAAAAGGTCGAGAAGAATACGTCAGAGGAAAAGAACACGAAGATATTCTCCAACCTTTTTGACAAGAAGGTCAGCATATTTTCAAAGAAGAATGTGAGATCGTCGGAGGTGCCACCGGCATCCACTTCATCTTCTTCGCCAGGGCCATTTGACGAGAGTGAGTGGACGATTTTGTAGTTGGAACTCCTGTATTGTTTCTTTTGTACAACATGTAGAGGGGGGGGTGCCCCGGAGATGTCGGGAATAATCTTAAGCTGTACATATTCAGTCTAATTCATTGAACATTTTGAAATAAATTGAAAATATAAAAATTCCATGTGGTCTGAGCATCTGGGGTTCTCGTTCAGCTAGGCACTTATACAATTCTGATTGTTCAAATATCTACATTCTACATGGCATCACATGAAGCCTAAGGTATCGTTTGGTTTACGAAATGTAACGTAAATGATAATGGTAATGATTCACAATTGAATATCGGCGGTAACAAATTTAAATAACGAGATATCCATTTGTAGTGTGGTATCGATTACAGTTGAACTTAAACAAACATGATTTAACATTATCGGTTACACATTACGTTACCAATATGTGAATCAAACGGCACCTAAGTCTGATTGTTTGGATGACTCATTTTAAACCTAACACCCTTTACAGGTCTGGAAAATAAAATAAGGTGGCCATAAAAGAACTGTTTTGATGATCAGTTTGCTTAGCAAATCAACACCTGGTTTAGCCACTATACATTCGATCTGGGCCGATGGCTGCGAAACCAAACGGCCACAAATGCGTGCAGTCTTAACATGCAGTCGGAGGAGCGATTGCATCTTATCCTGATCGCCGCGGGCCACGGCAGAGGGTGTTTGGCGGAGTGGTGGGACGGTCGATGAGTATACATCCTTGCAGCTCGTGTGAGAGGGCGGCGATCAGAAGAAGGTGCGCGGCGGCGCAGCAACCACCGTGGAGGAGCTTTTTAGAAGGAGCGCTTGGCTTGGTGTGGCGCATACGATACGAGGAAAGGAACACAGGTATAGCAGCGGTAGCCACCCAAATTGGAATTTTGCTTTTTATGCTAAATGAGTTGTGCTCGTATACCATTGAAGTTATATATGTTTTGTTTTAATATTGCCTTATGTTTGTCTATTTGAAATCCAATACCATTGAATTTTGTTACCATTGAATTATGCTTTTTATGCTAACAACCCGCTTCCATGTAGGGAACAGACATACCTGTTTGGTTCAGCTTTTTCTGTGGAGTGAATTTAGCTGTGAGAAGAATTTGAGGATCGTAGCGATTACGTGCGGAAGAAAATGAAGTGGTCTAAAGGGTTCATTATCTATAAAACGATGGATTCCTACTATCATGACGAATAGACCGATTTTGTGTTCATGTTGATTTTAAATGGTTTTTATCAAACGATTTTTATCGAAACGGGATAAAAAACTTGGACGTTTGGCAATCCGCAACAGCTTTGGTGACGAGAAGCTAAAAAAAGCTCAAATAAAAGAATCCAGGATTTGGTATTGTGCCAGTCGAATGCCATGCGTTTGGATATCCACGAAATCACTTAGGAAACCTATCCCAATCCCAAGAGACCTGTGCGCTCATGTATCCTAACCCACGTGCTCAATACCAAGCTCCGGCCACCGGTTTTGGCTGAAAACGTCCCTGGTCGTGTGGCTGGTGGAATATATGGAAAAAAAGAAATAGGAGAATTTTTCAAAATTCCGAGAATGATCAACTTGTTGTCGCCCATCAAATCAAGGAGGATGTCTTACAATACAGTGCGGCCTTCTCTATCTTTTGATCAGAGAGTTCTATAGCGGTGGTTTTTAGGGGGTTTTTGTTTTTTTTTCTTTCTTTCTCTCTCTTCTTCTTTTTTTTTTTGTAATGGTTGTAGTTGGGACTTTGTTGGCCAGTAGTCCCTGTATTTGGTTAGTTGTACTGATTCTCCTTCTTTAAATATATTCGGCAATCCTCTTACCATCCTTTCGAAAAAACTTACCCCTTCGGATTAGACTACTCTACAGTCTCCTAACAATTAAATCCTACCGAATAGCCTACTTTATCCCTTATGTCTTAAGTGTTATCGGATCTTAGTACAAAAGTTTAGCACCCTAAGTTTAAACTCTATTCTAGCATGGTCATTATAGAACTATAAATATAATAATTTAATTGTATAAAAGTAAATGCTCAAAACAGAGGAAGGATCGAGAACACACAAATGTTTATGTGAAGGATCTAGAGCTGACACTCCTTACTAGTTCAGTCATCGTTAAAGCAGCCACGTAAGGATGTGTCTCTCTCTTGATCCTCGTAAGGACCAACTGTTGTCTATGAGGTGATTATTTATCACTCTAGAACGATGAATCATCCACAATCATTTACATTATAAGTTAGGTTACCTATAGTCTTCATACAGTGGTGATCACCAAACTCTCAATAACCACCAGACTGTCTAGTTGACATCGATCAACCACAAACTGTTATTTGGCCTAAAGAAGCCTAATGAGGAAGGTGGATGCACACTTATTTTTCTCAAAGCACTAACGAGGTTTCTAATCTCGCGATTACCAAATCTCAAACACCTCACTAGGTAAAAGCTCTCCCCTTCTCTTTAAAGAGTCCCTTCAGCTAAACAAAAGAGCAAAAGACATCATATGGAGGAGATGGAGAGGTATTTATAGCGCCATAACATGGAACTAGTAGTTACCTCTTCACTCAGCTTTCACGGGATATAATCAACTTCTAGCAACTTTCTTTGAAAGCAAATGTAGATGGATACGTAGACCAAATAATTAGAGCAATATTGGAGCAACACACGTACATAAGATGGGAAATATATGTATCCGTAACATATATTAGTAAGATAGTGCCATGCACAAAACAAGGAAATCAAAGGAAGCAATCGCCAATAAAACGGTGGCTAATAAACAACCAACCTGTTGAGCGCCGTATTGAGCGGCCGGACGGTCCGGCCCTGAGGCCGGACGGTCCGCGGTCCGGACAGTCCGCACCTGTGGGCCGGATGGTCCGCGCATGCGCAGAGCAGTTTAGGGTTCCGAGTTTTTGTGCTATGTTTGTTGGCTAGATTTGCGGAATTAACACGGAATCCAGTCGTGTAAAGGGTCCAGCCCCCCTCCTCTATATAAAGAGAGGTCTACGGCCGATTTGTAATCATCAACAATCGAATCAATACAATTTCTATTTCGCATTTTATCTTAGGAGTAGTTCTAGTCTAGTTTAGGTTTAGCTATCCAATCCCCAAATTCTTCGTCTCTCTTCGGCTCTACGTCGATTAGAGGAGTCTAGGTCGGCCAGCCCGAGCCTAGACACCACCTAGGATCTCTACTCCCCGACGGGGTCCCTCCCGGGAGCGAGATCCAGGCGCCGTCGGCGATCTCCCGCCGTCCCTGCGTACGCGCGGACCGTCCGGCCCCAGGGCGCGGACCGTCCGGCCGTCAGGCAGGAGCCCTAGCCGCGCACCAGGCCGCGGACCGTCCGGCCCTGTGCCGCGGACCGTCCGCCCCTGCGCAGAGAGCACCACCGCGCCTCGCACCAGGCCGCGGACCGTCCGGCCCCGCGCGCGGACCGTCCGCCCCTGTGCAGAGGGCACCGCCACGGTTCTTGTTGAGTGTTTGGTGCTCCAAAAAGGCGTCAACATACTTTTTGGCGACTCCGCTGGGGAAAGCACATCTAGGCTCATCAAATCGGCCCTCAATGGCCGGTTCAAGGGAGAGCTCTGATATTTCTCCAAGCAACATCATAGAGCCGACTTGGGAAACCTTGCCGGCTGACGAGCAGCTCCAGTTCGAGGAGCACAAGGAGCGGATGATCCAGGAGGCGAAAGCAAAGTTCTTGGCCAACTTCAAAGTGGACAGGAACAACAAGGTCGTCCGACATCGGGCGACGGATCCGGCTTCGCTCCAACCCACGCCAGATATCCCCAATGTAAGTAATACCAACGATCTGCAATCTCTTAGAAATTATGTAGAAGATCAGCGTGAACAAATGCAGAACATCATAGGGGGTATGCAGAGCGATCTTAAGAGACTAGTACGTGCATTTGATAAATCTAGTACCGCAAATTTTCCTTCGCACGAGGTTGAGTTAGGAGATAACGCGTGTAACCCATCGGCTACAGGTTGTCACGACCAGTCACAACCCCTTTATGGGATGCCGATGGACACATACCCTAAGCAACCGCAAATCGGCAGCAAACCAGCCGATCTGCACATGCCCGGACCGTCCGCGCGTGAGCGCGGACCGTCCGGGCCAGCAACAGTCGGGCCTATTTTTAATGAGCTACCTAGATATGCGCCCGAGCCACCACACACGGCACAGAACCCAAACTACCCAGACGGACGGTCCGCATATAACCACGGACGGTCCGGGTACGTATCCGGACAGTCCGCGCATGAGTCTTTTGAGGAGGATTATTACATGAATCCTCGCCCGTCCCAGCAACACTTCCCATCACACTATGCGATGCACCAGCCCATTAATTCAGGATCCAGAGCCCAGGAAAGCTTTCCGGCCCCACCTAGAAGGCTGGAAAGAAACGATCAAACCTATGAGCCATATAGGGCAAATGGAAATGCACCACGTAGCTCAAACCAATGGGGGGAAAGACAACATGCTAATATCCAGCCAACCCCACCTATGTTTGACCAGAGAGCCGGTGGTCTCGCACCGGCTGCCATTGATATAGTAAGGGAAGAAATAGCCGGGGCGTTCCGAGATAAGCTCGGAGTAAGCATGGTCCCTGGGGGGCAATCATATCGGAAACCTTATGACAGCCGATTTGATCACCACCCATACCCACAGGGAACCAGGATACCCGAATTCACAAAATTTTCGGGTGATCAAGGAAAGAACACACGTGAACACATAGGCCAATTTTTAGCACAATTAGGAGAGTTGGCCGACACAGAGGCATTTCGCGTACGTTTATTTTCATTATCTTTAACAGGAACTGCGTTTGCATGGTACGCCACTTTACCTCCTAATTCCATTTCATCATGGGGGGATTTAGAACAAAAATTTCATGATCATTTTTTCTCCGGTGACTATGAGTTGGATTTGGTAGATTTAGCGTCGTTGCGACAGACAAAAGATGAATCGGTTAATGATTACATCCGGAGATTCCGAGATACAAGAAACCGATGCTTTCAAATTCATTTAGCAGAGAAACAGCTAGTAGGATTAGCTTTTAATGGTCTGCGATATTATTTAAAAGAAAGATTAGAAGGCATCCAATTTTTTACACTAGCACAGTTACACCAGAGAGCTTTGGCTTGCGAAAGCCGGAGCAAAGAAATTGCTAAAACAATGTGTCACAACGTACACATAGTAGAATGCGACCAAAGTAGCTCAGATGACGAATCAGCAGAAGTGTACGCTGCTGAAATGGTTTGGCCAAAGCAGGCTAAATCTTCGGCTTGTGCTTCCTTACAGCCGGTTCAAAAGAAACAGCAAGAGGAGGTAAAGTTTACATTTAATGTTGGTAAATGTGATAAAATATTTGATGAGTTACTTAAAAATGGCAATATTAAAATAAATCACACTGTTCCATCCGCCGACGAGCTAAAACGTCGTGCGTACTGCAAGTGGCATAACTCATTTTCTCATGCCACTAATGATTGTAATGTATTTCGGCGATAGATTCAATCGGCCATTAACGAAGGACGATTGAAATTTCAGGAAATGCAGGTGGATACAGAGCCCTTTCCGATGAACATGATTGACTTCGAGGGCAAGAAAGTCTTGGTTCGGCCAAATACAGCCGATAAAGGCAAAGGCAAGGAAACAATCATCGGCAATGCTAAAAGGGCCGATGGAGATTGTAAAGTTGCTTGCAGGAAGGTGGTGGCCGAGAAGACTCCCGATGGAGGGGAGACACTGAAGGTGACCATCACAGCCTCTAACACTGGGGGGCAAGCGCAGACAGGGAGACAGTTGCGGGAACCCGTGCTGCGCATCACGGACAGTCCTGACGCGGACGGTCTGACGCTTCCCCGGACGGTCCGGACGACTCTGGCGGACGGTCCGGCCATGCTCAGGACTCGCAGCGACCACGTACCTTCAAACCACGACGACCAGAGATAGGTACGTGGAAAACAAATACATTTAAAGCAGCTGGTCGGCTGATCAAGCCTGGCCCGACTTTCGATCAATTGTTGTCTAAATATGTGAAAAAGAAGGCCGACCCCAGTGACCGGCCACCGAAGCGACCCCGCTCACCCATTCATGAGCAACGTCAGGTCAGGCCGATTGGACCACCTCACCAATCGGAAGAAATGAAAGGTCCTATTGTACAATTGAGACCTAACATGCCGACATGGACCCCTCCACCCCCTTATCCATCTATGCCATATCCATACACATACTTACCTCCACCATATGTCCCAAATCAGATGTGGGGCATGCCACCATATCCATTTGGGATGCCACAGTACCCCGCCTGGGGGGCACCCCAAACATCCGTTTTTGATAAGTTGGCGCTGCCAGTGCAAGACCGATTAAGCGCTGGTGAATCTGGTCACCAGGCACAGGCCCAACAAGATTGCCGGACTACTCGGCCTCCTAGGCCGACCAATCCGACAGGGGGGCATATGCCTGCAACAAAAAAGGACATCATCAAAATAGGCACTGCAGATGTTGTCATACAAGAAGATAATAAAGGGCCGATGATTTTCGACGAATCGGCCAACACAACCGAAAAGGATACGGCTACCATCAAAACAGTCGATCCAAAATACTCCATGCCTCGATGGTGCCCAGCGGGATTGACACGATCCCAAAAGAGAAAATTGCAGCGCCTAAGAGCAAAGGAGAGCCAGGAGAAGGAGGCGGAAAAGACATTTAATGACACACATCCACTATACCCGCCACCGCAAAAGAAATGGAGACCGAAGGCCGTTGAGAAAAACAAACGGCCACAGAAATAGAAAGTCAATCTACACCAGGCGCGGACCGTCCGGCCCCTGCGCACGGACCGTCCGCCGTTCACCAGGAAGTCTCTGGACGACCTGCACCAGGCGCGGACCGTCCGGCCCCCGCACGCGGACCGTCCGCCGTTCACCAGGAAGCCTCCAACGACACGACAACATCAATGGAAGAGGACGACCTGCTGGGAGAAGACCTGGTCGACTACGAGGCTTCTCCAGAACGCCCAGGTATGGATGTAAATATTATTACATTTTCTGTCGATTGTACTATTATCGGCGACGATGAACCTGTTGTCGCCCAGTTTGATTTTGGTCCTAAAGAAGCCGCCTTTACTAAACCAAAAGAATCGGTAAATCATTTAAAGCCGCTCTTCGTGCGCGGCCACATTGATGGGATACCGATTGCTAAGATGTTGGTAGATGGAGGGGCGGCTGTAAATCTGATGCCTTATTCATTATACAGAAAATTAGGTAAACAAGATGACGAACTTGTCAAGACCAACATGACCCTCAGCGGTGTTGGAACTGATAGTTCGATCAAAGCCAGGAGAGTCACGTCCGTTGAATTAACCATCGGGACTAAGACCCTTGCTGCTGCATTCTTCGTCGCTGATGTAGAAGGAAATTACAGTTTAATCCTAGGCAGAGATTGGATTCACACCAATCAATGTATACCTTCTACATTACATCAAATGCTGATACAATGGGTAGGCGATGACATAGAACAAGTACATGCTGATGTATCGGCCTGCATCGCTATGGCCGATGCCCCTGTACTCTGGACTTATGAGACTGCTACATGTCTCACAGGAGTAGACTTTTCTGATTATCAATTCATAAGTATAGATAAGAAAGGTTTCATTCCTGTAATGCTAGAGCCGATGGAGAATCGGCTAAATCCTAAATAAAGTTAAAATGATGAATACACACAAAGTTCATGAGTCTTTGGTCACAGACAGTTCGGCCGCCAAGGCCGGATGGTCTGGTCTTTCACAAAAGAGTTCGGACTTCAAGACCAAACATATATCACAGCGAAAAGACAGTATTACGGATGATCCGGTCCCCGAGACCGGAAAGCCCGCCATCACACAGAGATCTTCTGATTCCTCTGTGGGGGACATGATAGAGGAATTCAGAGATCTTGATAAACTAGGACAGGGGTTTACATCGGCCAATCCTTTGGAGGAGATTGACATAGGAGATGGTAAAACTCCAAGGCCGACTTTTATAAACAAGACCCTGGAGACCGATTCTAGAAATGAGATGATCGGTCTATTGAAGGAATATTCAGATTGCTTTGCTTGGAATTATACTGAGATGCCTGGATTAAGCCGAGAGATCGTAGAGCATCGGTTGCCTATTAAATCTGGTTTCAGACCTTTCAAGCAAAGAGCTAGAACATTTCGTCCGGATCTTCTCCCACGCATCAAGGACGAAATCCACCGGCTGCTAGAAGCTGATTTTATCAGACCTTGCAGATACGCAGAGTGGGTCTCCAATATTGTGCCGGTGGAGAAGAAGGAGACAGGTAAACTTAGAGTATGCATTGATTTTCGCAATTTAAATAGAGCAACTCCTAAAGACGAATATCCTATGCCCATAGCCGACACATTAATCAATAATGCATCAGGAAATAGAATTATTAGCTTCCTTGATGGTAATGCCGGATATAATCAGATTTTCATGACCGAAGAAGATACGTCTAAAACGACCTTTATATGTCCAGGCTTCATTGGTTTATTTGAGTGGGTTGTCATGACATTTGGTCTGAAAAATGCTGGTGCTACTTATCAGAGGGCTATGAATTTGATCTTCCATGAATTGTTAGGAAACACTGTGGAAGTTTACATTGATGATATTATAGTCAAATCGGCTGAGTTTAGTTCTCATATAGCTGATTTGCGTAAAGCCTTTGATAAAATGCGTCAGTATGGTTTGAAAATGAACCCACGTAAATGTGCTTTTGGAGTGTCGGCTGGTAAGTTTTTAGGATTTGTCATACATGAACATGGTATAGAAATAGACCCTGACCGAATCAAGTCTATTCGGAATGTGGGACCTTCGACCTGTAAGGTCGAGGTACAGAGGTTTCTCGGCAAGGTGAATTATTTACGAAGGTTTATTTCTAACCTAGCCGGGAAGATTGATGCGTTCACCCCTATTCTTCGGCTTAAGAATGATGCCGAATTCGCTTGGGGGGCAGAACAGCAAGAAGCATTTGATCTCATCAAAAAATACTTATCTTCGGCTCCCGTATTAAAAGCACCACGAGCAGGAGTACCATTCCGATTATACATTGCAGCTGAGGATAAGGTCATTGGGGCTGTTCTGACACAAGAAACTGAGGGGAAGGAGCATGTGGTGACATATCTAAGCCGAAGGTTGGTGGATGCTGAAACAAGGTACACTTTTATTAAAAAGTTATGCTTATGCTTGTTTTTTGCATGCACCAAATGTAGATGTTATTTACTGTCTAGTCATTGTACTGTTTCTGGTCAAGCCGATGTGATCAAATACATGTTGCATAACCCAATTATGAGTGGTAGAATTGGTAAGTGGGCTTATGCACTCGTAGAATATGACTTGGCCTATGAACCATTGAAATCTATGAAAGGCCAAGTCATAGCGGATTTCATTGTAGAACATCGGGTTAATGATATTCATGAACTAGACATGTCATACCTCACTATTACTCCTTGGACTTTATATTTTGATGGATCGGTTTGCAATGAAGGGCAAGGAATTGGCATTGTGCTTGTTTCACCAAGTAATGTCTCCTTTGACTTCTCTAGCCGATTGAAAACTTATTGCACTAATAATCAAGCTGAATATGAGGCCCTCCTATTCGGCCTAGAACTTTTAAATGGTATGGGAGTAAAACATGTGAAGGTATTTGGTGATTCTCAGCTGATTGTCCAACAAGTGTTAGAAGAATATCAATGTTTTGATGGTACTCTAAATAGTTACCTTGAGAAATGTTGGAGCATAATTCATTCTTTTGACGAATTCAGTATTCGGCATATCTCTAGAGTTGAGAATCATAGAGCTAACGATTTGGCACAAGATGCATCAGGTTATCGGATAAAGAGAGGAAAGTTTCACAAAACTGAAAATCTGATAACCGGTGCAAAGCCAAATTCCCAGGTCGCGGACCGTCCGCGTGATGACGCCGGACCGTCCGGGGGTACCAGAAATGTTCTTTTGATCAATTCGGCCGACAATGAGGCCGATGCAAGTGATTGGAGGACACCTATACTTAATTATCTACGAAATCCCAATATAAGGACAGATAAGAACATTCGGCGAACAGCTTTCAAGTATGTTTTGATGAGTGATGAACTTTACCGCCGAACAGTCAATGATATCCTGCTTAAGTGCTTGGGCCCAGATGATGCTATATTAGCCATGACCGAAGTACATGAAGGAATTTGTGGTACTCATCAATCAGCTCCAAAGATGAAGTGGTTGTTGCGAAGGTCTGGTTTTTATTGGCCTAGTATGATAGCTGATTGTTTCAAGTACTACAAGGGTTGCCAAGTGTGTCAAAAATTCGGCGACCTACAGTTAGTCCCTGCAGCCGAATTACATCCTATCATCAAGCCTTGGCCGTTCAGAGGATGGGGATTAGACTTTATTGGAGAAATTCATCCTTCATCATCAAAGGGGCATCGGTTTGTGTTAGTTGCCACTGACTACTTCACCAAATGGACTGAAGCCGTTGCTCTAAAGAACATGACACACAAGGAGGTAATTGAGTTTATAACTGAGCATATTATTCATAGATTCGGCATTCCCCAAACCTTAACTACAGATCAAGGTACTTCTTTTATGTCAAAGGAGGTACGTGAATTTGCTGGATTATACAGAATTAAGCTGCTTAATTCATCTCCATATTATGCTCAGGCCAATGGATAGGCCGAGTCTAGTAATAGGACATTGATTAATTTGATAAAAAAGAAGATATCTGATAATCCTAAACATTGGCATAGGATTTTATCTGAAGCTTTATGGGCTCATAGGATATCTAAACATAGGGTTACTCAAGTGTCTCCTTTTGAGCTTGTCTATGGGCAGGAAGCAGTGTTACCTGTGGAGATAAGTTTGAATGCTGTCAGGTTCGCCAGACAAAATGATTTAAATGCTACTGATTATTATAATTCAATGATGGATAATATTGATGAGGTGACCGACAAGAGGATGATAGCTTTGGGAGCAATAGAGAAAGACAAGATCATGGTAGCCAGGGCCTACAACAAGAAGGTCAAAGCAAAATCATTTCAAGTAGGGGACCTGGTGTGGAAGACCATTCTGCCTCTAAGGAGTAAAGACCGGAAGTTCGGGAAATGGTCACCAAGCTGGGAAGGCCCTTATAAAGTAAAACAGGTGATGTCTGGCAACGCCTATTTGCTGCAAACATTACAAGGCAAGGACTTGCCTAAGGCTTTGAATGGGCGTTTCCTCAAACAGTACCATCCTAGTATGTGGCAGGATGCCTAAGAAAACCGATGTAATCACATCGAGTTAGTTGCTTTTGGTTTGCTCAGCTCCACCAAAAGGCAGGGGGGCATATGTTGAGCGCCGTATTGAGCGGCCGGACGGTCCGGCCCTGAGGCTGGACGGTCCGCGGTCCGGACAGTCCGCGCCTGTGGGCCGGACGGTCCGCGCATGCGTAGAGCAGTTTAGGGTTCCGAGTTTTTGTGCTATGTTTGTTGGCTAGATTTGCGGAATTAACACGGAATCCAGTCGTGTAAAGGGTCCAGCCCCCCTCCTCTATATAAAGAGAGGTCTACGGCCGATTTGTAATCATCAACAATCGAATCAATACAACTTCTATTTCGCATTTTATCTTAGGAGTAGTTCTAGTCTAGTTTAGGTTTAGCTATCCAATCCCCAAATTCTTCGTCTCTCTTCGGCTCTACGTCGATTAGAGGAGTCTAGGTCGGCCAGCCCGAGCCTAGACACCACCTAGGATCTCTACTCCCCGACGGGGTCCCTCCCGGGAGCGAGATCCAGGCGCCGTCGGCGATCTCCCGCCGTCCCTGCGTACGCGCGGACCGTCCGGCCCCAGGGCGCGGACCGTCCGACCGTCAGGCAGGAGCCCTAGCCGCGCACCAGGCCGCGGACCGTCCGGCCCTGTGCCGCGGACCGTCCGCCCCTGCGCAGAGAGCACCACCACGCCTCGCACCAGGCTGATGACCGTCCGGCCCCGCGCGCGGACCGTCTGCCCCTGTGCAGAGGGCACCGCCACGGTTCTTGTTGAGTGTTTGGCGCTCCAAAAAGGCGTCAACACAACCGATGGCAAAACAAATTACCAAACTTAATAAATGAACGCTCTCAGAGACGAGACGATCGACCACATACAAACTGAAATACAGGCATATCGATGCACAGCTGAACACATACAAACACTACTGTGTACAGTGCATGCGCGTATATGAGATGAAAGTGTAAATGGAAATCGATCCACAAATTAAGGAAACAAAAGAAAGTGTAATTGGAAAATATCAAGAGACGTGAGACCAAATTAGAGGGGGGGGGGGGGGGGGGGGGGGGGGTGTTTACGGGGCTTCATGTACGCTCTCAGTCTCGGTCCAGCCGCCGACTGTGGTCACGCTCACGTACTGCTGGCCGTCATGGCAATACGCTGCGCCTTCGATGGCTGTGGCCTCCCCCGGGCCAGCGTTCCCGCCGCCGTTGACGCAGGTGCCGGCCGCCTCTTGTTTCACGATTCCTCCCCCGCCGCCATGCACAAGCTGCGTGTCCACCAACAGCGCCCTGCGACCGGCTCCGGCCACGGGAGGCACGACGGAGCACAGCTGTAGCAGGACGCCGGCAAGAACGAGGACAAGAACGGCGTTCCTGGCCATGCCTGCCATCTCAAGAGCACTGTACTGCTGATCGCTGGCAGGACTAACTGGTGTTTGTGTGTGTGTGCTGCTTCAGTGCAGTAGTGGATGGTTCTTGCAGCCCCTGTGCCGTCGAGGGCCTCTTCGATCCATATATATACGCATACAGATGAGACGGCGCAGTGCTTCTTGCAGCCCCTGTGCCGTCGAGGGCCTCTTCGATCCATATCGTTCGCTTCTTGATCCGATAGCTGCACGCAGATGCGCAGGATCGCCAGATACATTTTTTTTTTAAATCCATCGATATATATAAGCAGAGCTGACACCTAAAGAAGCTGTGCAAACCGCTCTTACTGGCATGCACGGTTGCTCAGATAGAGTTCAGGCATTTTTTATTACTACTGCTGCTGCTACTAATAAAGGACGACACTTTCTTTATCTTTTTCTTGCATCGTTTGTTAGTTTCCTTTCCATGTTGTGCTAGGTGCTACTGAATCGACATAATTGGTGTCTTGGTGATGTGTGTGGTGCTTGAATTGATGGCCGGCCCATCCAATCTTCATGTGGAAATGATCAAACGATTCGGTCGGAGGTCATTATTGTCGTCGTCTTGCCATCGATCTGGCAAAAAAAAAATGTAAACTAGGTTTCAGATCTTGATATGGTGTTAATACGGCCTGATTCACTAGGTTCAGCAAACAACGGTTGCGCTGGGCGCTGGCTCCTTACGAAGTTCTATGCTAACCACACACAGAATTACTGGCGTGCACGATTGAAGCTAGCTGTATAAATATATATCCAAATAGGATTATTACGATACGCTTCGACAATGATTATCGGTTTTGCTTGATTAGTGCTCTGCACATATCATCCCTCGTTACCCGATTGTAGTGCTGGGAATTGGGCCGGGCCAGACCAGCCCGGCTCAAGCCCATCGTGCTTCGTGCCAAACTGGTTCAGGCCAGAAAAGCCCAAACAATTTTTGGACCGTACCGTGTCAGCCCGAAGTATAAAAACAGTGGTCCAGCCCAGCCCTAAACCATGTCGTGCCTTCGTTAGGCCGTGCCGGCCCAAGCCCGGCCCGTATATTTGACCACATAAAATCAAAATATTATAACCATATAAAGTTTATAGCTTACTAAATTAAAGATATTAAACAATTCTAGCATCATTTAACCACATAAACTCCAAATATAACAACAATATAAAGTCGATATCTTACTAAATTAAAAAAATAAACAGATTGGGCTTAATTGGGCCGTGCCGGCCCAAGCCTAGCCCATCTATGCGGGCCTTGCCGGAGGCCCGACGGGTCGGAATTTGAGGCTCGGCCCAGACTCGCCTTTGGGCCGTGCTAGCCCGGCCCATATTATTTCGTGTCGGGCCGTGCTTTGGACTCTTATTTCGGGGCGTGCTCGTGCTGGCCCGAAAAGCCCGACTCAGATTCCCAGCACTACCCGATTGTCCCAGTCTGATGCTTTTCTTCTCCTTCTATGTTTACGGTTGACGTTTGTTTTTATTTTCATATTTTTTCCTCACATGTTATCCGGAAAGGCGAAGTTGGAATTTGCCTTTTTATTGGTTTATATCTTAGGCAACATATCTAGCAAAAAAAACTGCCTCGGAGACTGGTGCACTGACCAAATTGGGTGGCCGTTCGGCCAGCCTAAGGATTTTCCTTTATGTAGATGATGTGGTCTTATTTGTTAAGTCAATTAAAAAGGAAATAGAGACAATCGTTAGGTTACAAACCTTATTTGGTAAGGCTACGGGTTTGGTGACAAATTTTCAAAAGTCCATGATCGTATCGATCCGTTGCCAGAGACTACTGCTCAACGACATCCTTAGCTGCTTTCTAGCTAGAAGAGCAGTCTTCCCCATTTGATACCTAGCTTCCCACTAACCAAACCTAGGCTTAGGAAAAGAGAATTCCAGTTCTTGGTAGACAAGGTTTTAAGCAAGCTAAGTAGTTAGAATGGGAGAAATTTCTCGGTGGCGAGCCATTTGACTCTTCTTAAATCAGTGATTACCTCGCAACCAATCTACCTACTTTCCACACTCAATGCTCCCAAGGATATTCTAGCTATTATCGATTCCAGAAGGAGACATTTCCTTTGGGCTAGTTCTGAAAGACTAACATGTGGAAAATGCAAGGTTAATTGGAAGTGTGTGGCGAGACGACCAAAGGCTCTTGGTGGCTTGGGGGTCCTTCACTTGGGCGCTTTCGCGCGCGCCTTGCATGTGCGGTGGCTATGGCATAATTGCATCTCCTCATGTATATCCTTGGGCAATTGGGAGTTACCTTGCACCAAGACTAATAAACTTTTGTTTGCGGCATCAACAGATATTGTGATTGGTGATGGCTCTAAAATATCATTCTGGGACAGTGTCTGGGTTGGTGGGATTAGGGCCAAAGATCTGGCGCCTCGCATATTTACCATATCAAGAAATAATTGGAGCAAATCCTTGGCAGATGTGGTAAGAAGCAATGCCTGGATCACTGATCTTGACTTGCTCAGATAGAACAATTACTTTTCACCATATTCTTGAGTTCTACACTCTTTGGTCCCATGTCCAAAAGATCCAACTTCGACCAGGGTTTGAAGATGTCGTTAACTGAAAATTCACTACAAACCATCGCTTCACAGTAAAATCGGCATTACCAGGCCCAATTCTTCGGATAAACTTGCACAAAGTTTGACATGTTCATATGGAAGGTTTGGACGCCTCCTAAGTGCAAGTTTTTCAGTTGGCTAGCTATTCAAAACCGAATCTGGACATCCGATGTTTAGCAGCCAGAAATTAGCCCCATGCATCATCTTGTGTTCTATGCAATTGGGCCATGAAGAATCGGCTCCCTCTCCCTCTTAATCTTTGACTTGATAACCGTAGCAATAAGAAAAAAGTACTCGTCCCTGCATGCAGGTTAGACTTTTTGCAAGTCGATCACTCATTCCTTCTGAACGCCGTTACTCAAAAGTTCCTTCTCTCCCGCCATCACCACAACTGCTCACCGAACCCAGCCAACATAATTGCACTCACTCCACGTCCATGCACGCCACCGCTCAGCCTGAAACCTCTCCCTGTCCCTGCCACCCAGGGAACACACGCCCCTTTTTATCTGCATGCGTCCACTCTATATATTGCGCGCTCCCTAGCTCGCCAATGGGGGGAGACGTCACTAAACATCGGAGTTCAAGCTAACCAGGCGCCAACATATACTGCGTTAGACCTTAGACGACGGCCATGTCTAGCGCTAGACACACTGCCGTCTTCCTTCTCCTTCTTGGCGTTGTTTATGAGCTGAGCACCGTTGCACTTGCCAATTTTTACATTCCAAAGTTCGGTGGCCATGGTGTTTTCGGACGCCGTTGCCGGTTTGGCTTTGGAGGAGATATAGGGTTCGGCGGAGGTGCTGGAGGTGGTTTCGGTGGCGGTGGAGGGCTCGGTGGTGGCATCAGCCATGGTGGCGGGTTTGGAGCGGGTGGTGGATTGGGTGGAGGAGGAGGGTTTGGAGGAGGCCTTGGTAGTGGGTTTGGTGTTGGATCAGGCATCGGTGGTGGCGGTGGATCAGGGGGAGGCCTTGGAATAGGACATGGAGGAGGCTTTGGTGGTGGAGGCGGAGGTGGAGGCGGAGGGGGAGGGGGACTCGACGGTGGCCATGGTGGTGGTTTCGGTAGCGGAGGTGGAGTTGGAAGTGGTGTTTACGGCAGTGGAGGAGGGTTTGGAGGCGGCGGCGGAGGAGGCCTTGGTAGTGGGCATGGTGGAGGCTTTGGCTCTGGACTGGGTGTAGGAAGTGGTAGTACACATGAAGGTCTTGATGGTGTTGGAGGCATCGGGGGTGGCGGAGGACTTGGTGCCGGGTATGGTGGAGGTTTTAGCGCAGGAGCGGGTATAGGAGGTGGCATTGGAAAAGGTCTTGGAGGTGGAGGTGGGTATGGCGGCGGCTTCAGAGCTAGTGCTAGTTTCGAAGGCAGTGTTGGTGGAGGCGGCGGTCATTGATAGGGCAGACAAACAAGCATGGTGTTTTGTCTTGTTGTGTTTCATGACGTACGTGGATCGATTGCATGCTTGCATGTAATCTCCAGGGTTCATCTCTAATTTGTCTATTAGTCCGTGTTTGATATGAGATTTGTTCGTTTAGAGTGATGATATTATTCAACGTACGTGAACTAATAAGTAGTATCTGCTGATTCAGGGATCTCAGGTGTGTATAAGCCTTAAACTGTGCTCTGCATTTTGAATCTGTAGCGAAGGAATAAAACAGTGAGATGTGATTCACTCACCAAACTAGTTCTTGACCGCTTACAAATTGCTACACGTGACATACGTCCTGGTCTTTCTTGGGTCCCGTCTCGCTTGAATGTCGCAAGGATTATGTCAAGAGTTCGAAACAAAAAGCTGACCGATGTACATACACTTGTAAGGATTATTATATATGAACAAATATCTAAAATTCAAATAATGTTCTCCCTCAGTCACAAAATAAATACATATATCACTTTACAAAGAATCGAGTTTTTTAAAGTTTGATCAATTTTATATAAAAATATACTAATATTTACGATATATATACGGCGCATAATAAATTTGATTGAAGATATAATAATATTGATAGTCATTTTTATATTTCTTGCCAAAATTTAAAATGTTTGATTTCGAAAAATGAGATGTATATTTAGTTTGAGATGGATGGAACATGTAGATAAGAATTTGTTACTCAAATATCAGTTGTACTAAGTTCTCCTTGGCTTCCATTAATCTTCATAGAATGAATCTCCATGTGCAGCTAGTAACCGGTCCACGGGAGCAGAGAGATGATGGGGTGTAGAATCGAGACGGTAGATTAAAGAAGGATTCATAGTTCATTCTAAAATCAATTGTGTCGTCTGACCGAGATAAATGCGGAAGTATATAATTATTCAATGTAGCCCAAAACTTACACCCATCTACTTGTCAAAAACACCAACAAAAGATTCTAGCTAAAGCAACTAAGTTATCAAGCTAGTGGCACCTAAACAATTTTATTTAGTATTGTCATATAAATTTATGCAACTAGTGAACTAAGCACAGTGAAAACTATTAAGCATACTAGTGAGCACAAGGATAAAGCAAGCAACGCTAGCACTACACTAGCGCAACTCAACTAGTTACACTACATGTATAACCACAACTAGAGAACTTAATTAGCTACATGAGCTAAGAGAGCAACTAATTACCTACATGAGCTAACTAGCTACAGAAAAGCAACAACACAAGCACTTTATATGAACAAGTACATATAAGCTTATGTTATGGAATTACAAACTGACGAGAATATGATGGCATGGTGACTTTTATGTCGGGGCTCAGTAGTTTACTAACCAAATAATCCCTTATGAGACAAGGTTAAGGTTGGCGTCGATCCTCTTGCTAGTGATGGCTCGTAAGCCCACATCCGCCCTCAAGCTAGGTGTGCTCACACGAGAGCTATAGCACTTGATCCGAATGGTCCACTTGACGTTTTTTTACACCTCTCTTTTACCATAGTTGCTCTTCGCGATCTTTCGTGGGGCGAGCACAAACATTCATCACAATTGTGGTCACTTTCGAAGCACTGCACAATTTCTATGCATGCTATGATGGAGCACACAAGCTTCTAGGCCATATAGAATGTGGTATAACCATTCTTTATATTCTCCTTTAAAAGTGTTCATCCTCTCTATATATCATTTCTCTCTGGCAGCGTCCTCTATATCTTGCCATATAAAAGCTGGTATAACCATGATGTTATGTCTTGTTATGTTTCATGACATGGATCGATTGCATGCTTACATGTAATCTCAAGGATCCATCTTTGTTTATTAGTCTGTGTTTATTAGTCTGTGTTTGCACTACCGGAATTCAGCTCTTTGCCGAGTGCTCGGCTCTTTGCCAAGTGTTTTTTGTCGGGCACTCGACAAAGTCCTACTCTCGGTAACGACCACGTTTACCGAGAGCAGGACTCTCGGCACATGAAGACACTCGGCAAAGACCGCTTTGCCGAGTGTTCGAACGGCGACGCTCGATAAAGGACCGTCAGCAGCCGTCTATAGCTAAGAGTCGTTACCTTTAGCGAGCGTCAGGATTTGGCACTCGGCAAAGAACCTACTTTGCCAAGTGTCTGAGAGCACCTAGAGGGGGGGGGGGTGAATAGGTGATCCTGTAAAACTTAAACTTATAGCCACAAAAACTTGTTAGGTGTTAGCACAATTATTGCCAAGTGGCTAGAGAGGAGTCTCAACAAAACACAATACCACAAGAGATCAAACACAGAGATGACACAGTGGTTTATCCCGTGGTTCGGCCAAGACCAACGCTTGCCTACTCCACGTTGTGGCGTCCCTACGGACGAGGGTTGCAATCAACCCCTCTCAAGCGGTCCAAAGACCCACTTGAATACCACGGTGTTTTGCTTGCTTTTTCTCAATCCCGTTTGCGAGGAATCTCCACAACTTGGAGCCTCTCGCCCTTACAATTGAAGTTCACAAAGAAACACAGAGCAAGGGTGGGAATGAGCAACGCACACAAGACTTCAAAAGATCAGAGCAACAACACGCACACAAGCAGCAACAAGAGCTCGCAACACAACTCAAAGAGTTCACAACTCCACAAGAGCTCTATATGCTATCACAATGAAACGAATGCGTGAGATCGATGTCTTGGTGCTTAGGAATGTTGTAGGAATGCTTGGTGTTCTCCTCCATGCGCCTAGGGGTCCCTTTTATAGCCCCAAGGCAGCTAGGAGCCGTTGAGAACAAATCTGGAAGGCCATCCTTGCCTTCTGTCGTCGGGCGCACCGGACAGTCCGGTGCACACCGGACACTGTCCGGTGCCCGATTTCTTTCCTTAACCGGCGCAGCCGACCGTTGCCGACCTTTGCAGATCTGGCGCACCGGACAGTCCGGTGCACACCGGACAGTCCGGTGCCTCCTTCCGACCGTTGGCCAGACCACGTGTCGCGCGCAGATTCCGCGGCCGACCGTTGGCTCGGCCGACCGTTGGCTCACCGGACAGTCCGGTGAATTTTAGCCGTACGCCGTCGGCAATTTCCCGAGAGCGGCCTCTTCGCCCGAGGCAGCCTGGCGCACCGGACACTGTCCGGTGCACCACCGGACAGTCCGGTGCCCCAGACCGAAACAGCTTGTTGGCTGTACACAACCAACATTCTCCTTTTCTTCTTCTCTCTGTTTCTAACACTTAGACAAATATATTAGTACACAAAACCAATGTACTAAGGCTTAGAAACATACCTTTACTTGTGATTTACACTTTGTTCATCCATGGGCATAGATTCACATTTAAGCACTTGTGTTGCCACTTAATCACCAAAATACTTAGAAATGGCCCAAAGGCACATTTCCCTTTCAATTTCCCCCTTTTTGGTGATTTATGCCAACACAACATAAAGCAACTAGAACAAGTGCAATATCACTTCAAATAGAATAAATTTGAGTTTTATTCAATTTTGGCATATATGGATCATCCTTTGCCACCACTTGGTTTGTTTTTCCAAATCAAACTCAAATCTCTATCTCTAAGTCAAACACACATGTTGAGACATAAATAGAGTCATTCCAAAAGAGATTGATCAAGGATTTCAAAAACTCCCCCTTTTTCCCATAATCACTACTTCTCCCCACAAGAAGCCAACTATTGACAAAAGAGACAATGAAAGAGTTTTGACAAATCAAAAGCTCTACTCTACTATTTTCAAATCTCTCAAGTGGTAGCTGATCCATTTTTCACTTTGGCCTTTATTTTCTCCCCCTTTGGCATCAAGCACCAAAACGGGATCAATCTTGGCCTTTTTAACCCCATTGCCTCACCAAAATCTGCAATGAAGAGCAAATGGCAATAAGAGTTCATGAGATGGACTTGGAATAAGTTACCCTCTCATCGGAGTGCAGTGGAAGTCTTTCATGGTCCAAGTCCACCTTTTCCCTTTCAATTCTCCTTCGAGACTAAATCAAGCAAACTCAAGCATATGGTTAGTCTCAAAGGGTCAAGTTGTAACACATCTCCCCCTAAGCATGTGCATCACTTTGCAACGGACTTGTGAGGTCCAGGGAGTGTTTGTACAACTTGAGCATCACAATAAGCAACAATATGCAGAATGAACATGATCAAAGGCATAAACACATGTATGCTACAATTCAATCCAAGTTCCGCGAATCTAAGACATTTAGCTCACTACGCAGCCTGCAAAAGGTCTTCTCATCTAGAGGCTTGGTAAAGATATCGGCTAGCTGGTTCTCGGTGCTAACATGAAACACTTCGATATCTCCCTTTTGCTGGTGGTCTCTCAAAAAGTGATGCCGGATGTCAATGTGCTTTGTGCGGCTGTGTTCAACAGGATTTTCCGCCATGCGGATAGCACTCTCATTATCACATAGGAGTGGGACTTTGCTCAGATTGTAGCCAAAGTCCCTGAGGGTTTGCCTCATCCAAAGTAGTTGCGCGCAACACTGTCCTGCGGCAACATACTCGGCCTCAGCGGTGGATAGGGCAACGGAGGTTTGTTTCTTAGATTTCCACGACACCAGGGACCTTCCTAAGAATTGGCACGTCCCCGATGTACTCTTCCTATCGACCTTACATCCAGCATAATCGGAATCTGAATATCCAATCAAGTCAAAGGTAGACCCCTTTGGATACCAGAGCCCGAAGCAAGGCGTAGCAACTAAATATCTGAGGATTCGCTTCACTCCCACTAAGTGACACTCCTTAGGATCGGATTGAAATCTAGCACACATGCATACGCTAAGCATAATATCCGGTCTACTAGCACACAAATAAAGTAAAGACCCTATCATTGACCGGTATGCTTTTTGATCAACGGACTTACCTCCTTTGTTGAGGTCGGTGTGTCCGTCGGTTCCCATCGGAGTCTTTGCGGGCTTGGCGTCCTTCATCCCAAACCGCTTCAGCAGATCTTGCGTGTACTTCGTTTGAGAGATGAAGGTGCCGTCCTTGAGTTGCTTCACTTGGAACCCAAGGAAGTAGTTCAACTCGCCCATCATTGACATCTCGAATTTCTGCGTCATCACCCTGCTAAACTCTTCACAAGACTTTTTATTAGTAGAACCAAATATTATGTCATCGACATAAATTTGGCACACAAACAAATCACCATCATATGTCTTAGTGAAAAGAGTTGGATCGGCTTTCCCAACCTTGAAAGCATTAGCAATTAAGAAATCTCTAAGGCATTCATACCATGCTCTTGGGGCTTGCTTAAGTCCATAGAGCGCCTTAGAGAGCTTACACACGTGGTCGGGGTACCGTTCATCCTCGAAGCCAGGGGGTTGCTCCACGTACACCTCCTCCTTTATTGGCCCGTTGAGGAAAGCGCTCTTCACATCCATTTGGTACAACCTGAAAGAATGGTGAGCGGCATATGCTAGCAAGATACGAATGGACTCTAGCCTAGCCACAGGAGCAAAAGTCTCCTCGAAATCCAAACCTGCGACTTGGGCATAACCTTTTGCCACAAGTCGAGCCTTGTTCCTCGTCACCACCCCGTGCTCGTCCTGTTTGTTGCGGAACACCCACTTGGTTCCCACAATATTCTGCTTGGGACGAGGCACCAGTGTCCAAACTTCATTGCGCTTGAAGTTATTGAGCTCCTCTTGCATGGCCAACACCCAGTCCGGATCTAGCAAGGCCTCTTCTACCCTGAAAGGCTCAATAGAAGAGACAAAGGAGTAATGTTCACAAAAATTAACTAATCGAGACCGAGTAGTTACTCCCTTGCTAATGTCACCCAGAATTTGGTCGACGGGATGATCCCTTTGAATCATCGCTCGAACTTGGGTAGGAGGTGCCGGTTCCGCTTCTTCCTCCATCACATGATCATCTTGTGCTCCCCCTTGATCACACTCCTCCTGTTGATGAACCTGTTCATTGTCTTGAGTTGGGGGAAGCACCATTGTTGAGGAAGAAGGTTGATCTCGTTCATCTTGTTCCTGTGGCTGCACTTCTCCAATCGCCATGGTTCGTATAGCAGCCGTTGGAACATCTTCTTCATCTACATCATCACAATCAAAAACTTGCTCTCTTGGAGAGCCATTAGTCTCATCAAATACAACATCGCTAGAGACTTCAACCAAACCCGATGATTTGTTGAAGACTCTATACGCCTTTGTATTTGAGTCATAACCTAATAAAAACCCTTCTACTGCTTTGGGAGCAAACTTAGAATTTCTACCTTTCTTCACTAGAATGTAGCACTTGCTCCCAAATACACGAAAGTAAGATACATTGGGTTTGTTACCGGTTAGAAGCTCATATGACGTCTTCTTGAGGAGGCGGTGAAGGTAGACCCTGTTGATGGCGTGGCAAGCCGTGTTCACGGCTTCCGACCAAAAGCACTCGGGGGTCTTGAATTCTCCTAGCATCGTCCTCGCCATATCAATTAGCGTCCTGTTCTTCCTCTCTACCACACCATTTTGCTGTGGTGTGTAGGGAGCAGAGAACTCGTGCTTGATCCCTTCCTCCTCAAGGAACTCCTCCACTTGAAGATTCTTGAACTCGGACCCGTTGTCGCTCCTTATCTTCTTCACCTTGAGCTCAAACTCATTTGAGCTCTCCTGAGGAAGCGCTTGAGGGTCCCTTGGGTTTCAGACTTATCCTGCAAAAAAGAACACCCAAGTGAAGCGGGAAAAGTCATCAACAATAACTAGACCATACTTACTTCCTCCTATGCTCAGATAGGCGACGGGTCCGAAGAGGTCCATATGTAGCAGCTTCAGCGGTCTTGAAGTGGTCATCACATTCTTGCTGTGATGAGCTCCTCCCACTTGTTTACCTGCTTGACAAGCTGCACAAGGTCTATCCTTTTCGAATTGCACGTTAGTCAAACCTATCACGTGTTCTCCCTTTAGAAGCTTGTGAAGGTTCTTCATCCCCACATGTGCTAAGCGGCGATGCCACAGCCAGCCCATGCTAGTCTTAGCTATTAAGCATGCATCTAGACCAGCCTCTTCTTTTGCAAAATCAACTAAATAAAGTTTGCCGTCTAATACACCCTTAAAAGCTAGTGAACCATCACTTCTTCTAAAGACAGACACATCTACATTTGTAAATAGACAGTTATACCCCATGTTGCATAATTGACTAACAGATAGCAAATTATAACCAAGAGACTCTACTAAAAACACATTAGAGATAGAGTGCTCATTAGAAATTGCAATTTTACCTAACCCTTTTACCTTGCCTTGATTCCCATCACAGAATACAATTGAATCTTGGGAATCCTTATTCTTGACGTAGGAGGTGAACATCTTCTTCTCCCCCGTCATATGGTTTGTGCATCCGCTATCAATAATCCAGCTTGAACCCCCGGATGCATAAACCTGCAAGGCAATTTAGGCTTGGGTCTTAGGTACCCAACTCATGTTGGGTCCTACAAGGTTAGTGCAAATATTCTTAGGGACCCAAATGCAAGTTTTGTCACCCTTGCATCTTGCCCCTAACTTCCTAGCAACTATTTTCCTATCCTTTCTACAAATAGCAAAGGAAGCATTCAAAGCATGATATATTGTAGAAGGTTCATTTACTACTTTCCTAGGAGCATGAATAATATTCTTTCTAGGCATATGATGAATAGCACTTTTCCTAGACATATTTCTACCATGCATATAGGAAGAACTAGAAGCAAACATGGCATGAGAGTCAAAATCATCATAAGCATTATAACTCCTATAAGCATTTCTAGTTTGTCTCCTATCATGATACAAAAAGGCATGGTTCCTTTTAGCACTAGTAGCCATAGGGGTCTTCCCTTTCTCCTTGGCGGAGATGGGAGCCTTATGACTAGTTAAGTTCTTGGCTTCCCTCTTGAAGCCAAGTCCATCCTTAATTGAGGTGTGATACCCGGTTTGCAAAGAAGAGAAGTTGGGGGCTGTTCTTTTTGTTTTTTTCCCTCATCCAGTTGTTGTTTTGGGGATTTGGAATTTTTGTGAACAACATTCGCAACTAGGGCAGTAGAATTTATTTGGTTTGACGTTTGCGTTGCAGTCGGGAGCTGTCGCGTGGGTTAGTTGGGCCGCAATTGGTGTTTTGGCCCATTAGCCTCCCAAACCCTAGCCGCCACCCTCCTAACTACCCCCCCCCATGTGCAGCCGCCCCCCCCCCACTTCTCCTTTCCCCTTGGCCGCCGCCCCCCCTGCCCACCTCCTCCTCCCTCCATTGTTGCAGCCACCAAAACCCTAGCCCCCCCCCCCCCCCAATCCCCTCCTCCCTAGGTGCTACTCCGTGCCGCTCGGATCATCGTCTTTTGGTGCGAATCTCCAATCGTTTTGGTGGAAGGAAGAAGGGAGGAAGGAAAAGGGGAGAACCCAAGGTGATTTTTCTTTTGTGTTCATCCCTTGTTCATTTGCGCTGCGATTCAATTGATTAGATGTTGCGTTTGCGATTAGATGGGGGGGCTGTCCAGAATTTTGCGTGGTGGATGAACAGCGGTAGTTCCAGCAGTTTTTAGTTTTTTTCGTGAAGATTTAATGGGGATAAATTTGGAAATCTTGTAGAACTTTGTTTTATCTTTCCAACGAGTATTTATGCGCTCAATTTGGAGTTATAAATTAAAAGTTATCATCGTTTGAATCCGGGTATGTGGCTGTCCAGAAAACAGATTTTTCAGAGTGATGAACAACAGCAGAGTTAGCAGTTTCTGGGGATTTTTCGGGAGCAATTAGTGTTAATCAGTATGAGAATCTTGTAGCACTTTGTTTTATCTTTCCAACGAGTATTTATGCGCTCAATTTGGAGTTATAAATTAAAAGTTATCATCGTTTGAATCCGGGTATGTGGATGTCCAGAAAACAGATTTTTCAGAGTGATGAACAGCAGCAGTGTTAGCAGTTTCTGGGGATGTTTCGGGAGTAATTAGTGTTAATCAGTATGAGAATCATGTAGGGCTTTTTCTTATCTTTCCAACAAGTACTTATGTGCTCAAATCGGAATTATATTTTAAAAGTTATCGCTGTTTGAATCCGCGTATGTCGCTGCTCAAATAAAAAAAAAAACAGATTGCAGGGTTTATTTTGAGGACCGTTTAGAGGTAAGTAGATGTTAGAATTCAATCATGGGTTGTATACAAAACTTGTGGGGAATTTTATGTAGTTGTCTCTGAAGTTTTGTTTATCATCACTGCTGTCCTAAATTTTAAGTTATGGAATTGTTAAGCAGCGCCGCTGCAGTTTGGTTAGTGAGGGGAGAATTGTTACCGCGGCGGGGTTTGAAATTGCGCGTAGGTGCGGTGTTGTCTTTGAGTTTTTTTCATGAGAATTTGGTGCACTAAGTTGGGTGTCAAAAACAGGTGGTGGACTTCCGGATCGTTCTTAGGGATTTTGCCCGAACTTCGGTAAAGGCAAGTAAAACAGTGATGGTTATTTCGTCTTTTGATTGAAGAGGCTCATACTTGATTATGTTTGTGCTATTTGTGTTCGTATCCATATTCCTAATTGGGTACCATCGTTTGAAATTATTCATGCTTTATTGATTATACATGTGGAGGGTGTGGTTTGATCATGTTACCCATGTGGTTATTGATGTGAAATGGGTGGAAGTATATGTCTAGCACATTTTATTTGGGAAGAACTCATGTTGTTGACATGCATAATGCATTCATCATCCATTGCATTGAAGTTTTCGTCGCGATCTTATGGTCCGACCGTACCGGTACAATGAGCATCATATGTTTCCCGAGAAGGGGTATGATGCAGCTTCATATCCTTAGAGGTATGAAGGCAGAAGTCATGTTGCATCTGTAGCCATGTGCATTCATGGGTGAAGTGTGGAACCTATTTTGGTGATGTGGATAAGGTGGATCTTTACTTTGTAATTCATCTTGGCATTGAGTAATTGATTACTTGCTTACTTGCTGCAAATTAATATTTAAGGAAGAAGTTGGGAACCATGTGGTTGCTTATGCACGGTTGGCTTGCATTGTCCAACTGTTGTTTGTTTTTTTTACTTGCTGAGATGTGTCATCTCACTCTTGCATTGTCTGATGCAGGCACCTGATCTTTGCTTTGGGAAAGAAGGGATGTAGCAGCACGGCCACCACATTTTTAAATAAAGGAATAACTGTTTATTAATGATGTTAAACAGGAAGGGTCAAGTCTAGGGAATTATTACATTCTAATCTTTCATGGTAGTTGAACTGTTTAGTTTGGTGGGCTGAGATGTCTATCTTTTGTCTGGTCATGAATGTTCTTTTCTACCGTTGCATTTTGATTATACTATGGCAATTATCTTTCTTTTATATCTTGTATAAACTATATGCTTCCCTTGTTATGCTACTTTCAAGGGAGGTGCTGCCGGATTTTGCAGTACTTTCTTTCTCTATGTGTTGCATGAGTCTTGTAGAAAGTTTTTTTTTGGTATCATCCATTGTGTGGGATCAGTGGGGTGTTACAGTTGGTATCAAAGCGTAGGCTGTAGGTCCTAGCAAGTGGAGTAGTAATAAATTGACACACTGCACATGTAGGATGGGTTTTCGGTCTTGCTATTGATATGATTATGTTATTCTCTGTGCTAGTTTTGACATTATCTAGAGAGATGCTATGCTTATCTCATATACTTATTATTCTCATCCCTGTGGATACAGCTATGCCGCCTCGTAGAGCTCGGGGTAGTCCGCAAGCTCCTAGTGGGGACTCGATGAGTCCGGCGGCAATGTTAGCCGCGATGCAGGCCATGCAGCAGGAGTTGGCCCTTCTGAGGCAAGCCATTCCTGTCGCCCCTGCAGGTGCTGCTCAGGGAGCTGGAGGTGGAGAAGTGCCCGGGGGCGCTGTCCCTGCGGGTGCTGTTCCTGGTGGCGGGGCCGGGGTGCCTCTTCCTGTCAGTGGTCTTTCTCTGATGCAGTGGATGGGCATGAAGTTGGATTCTTTTGATGGCAGTGGTACTCCGGTCGAGGCGGCAGATTGGCTGACTTATGTGGAGGATAAGATGAATGTCTTCGAGATTGCTTATGAAGATCGGGTTCGCTTTGGCACTCAGCTGCTGAAGGGTGAGGCGCAGATTTGGTGGAGAGGCGTGCAGGCAGCGCACTCCTCCTCACCAGGAGTCCTATCATGGGATGTTTTCATCAGGCAGTTCGAAAGGAGATTCTACCCGGTCACCTTTCTGGAGAAAATGAAGATTGACTTGCAGTCCTACAAGCAGGAGAAGAAGTCTGTCACAGAGTATGAAGTGGGCTTCAACAAAATGGTCCGCTTTGTCCCTCATGTGGCCTATAATGAGATGGAGAAGGCGAGCCAATTCCGTCAGGGTCTGAAGCCTTCTATCAGGCATGCTCTGGGGGCCTTTCCGTTGGTGGACTTCCGTACCACAGTGGAGCAGGCGCTGGGTGTGGAGATGCAACACCAGTACACCATGGAGTCGCAGAAGTCTTCGGGTGTTGATCAACCTCGTAGCCAGGACACGAGGAGGGGCAACACTGGAGGTCCAGCTCACAAGAGGGGCAAGTCTCAGCATCAGCGCCACCATCCTTACCGTGGCAAATCTTCTGACTCAGGTACTTCAGGAGGAAGTACTCAGAGGTTTCGGGCCGTTCCTAAGCCCGGGTTGGGGCTGGTGTGTTTCCGCTGTGGAGATGCGCATCGCCGTGCAGAGTGTCAGTGGAGTGGCAGGTGTTCTATCTGCAGTCAGGACCACAAGGATGTGGTGTGTAGGAGGAATCCCAATGGGAAGCTCAGATGGGAGCCGATAGCTTCCTCCTCTTCTCAGGGCACTATCAATATGATGTCAAGTGCTGAGCAGCAGTTTTCAGTTCCTCTTCCTCCACAGCAGCTTTATGTGCCCGGGACTTCTCAGTTCGTGCCGATGCAAGGTTTTCCGCAGTATCAGGTTGTGCCTACTCCTGCACCGTCTACCCCTGTGCTGTCTCAGTTTGGAGCTCCGCGCCAGCCTCCTCCGGTGGCTCAGTGGGGTTCTTCTGTTAATTTCACTCCGGGAGCTTCCTCTTCTGCGGGTATTTCTGGAGCTTATGTGCTACCCGCTACGGATGGCAGGGAGCAAGGAGACGTGGTGACAGGTACGATTTCAGTTGATTCATTTGCAGCCCATGCTCTTTTTGACTCTGGCGCTAGCTATTCGTTTGTTTCGGAGGATTTTGTGTCGCGGGTTGGTCTTTCGGTGCAGAGGTTGGGTCACCCAATTTTGGTCAGTTCTGCTAATGGCTCCATTAGTAGCTGTTCAGTTTGTCAGGGGTGTTCCGTCATTCTTGCTGATGAGGTTTTTTCGGCTAATCTGGTGGTGATTTCCTTGGGGGCATTCGATGTTATCTTGGGTATGGATTGGTTATCCCAGTATCGCGCGGTTATATCCTGCTTCTGGAAGACAGTGTTATTGCAGGCGCCGTCGGGTAAGGAGGTGGTATTCTTGGGGAGTTCTCCGAAGTTCACATTATCCTTGTTGGCGCAATTGCTTCCTGATCGCTGGTCAAGGAAGTCGGGGATCTTTTTCTCTATGGTGGTGGAGGGCGAGGCTGCCTTGCGGGTGCAGGACATCCGGGTGGTGTGTGACTTTGCTGACGTGTTTCTAGCAGAGCTTCCAGGCATTCCTCCGGAGCGCGATGCAGCTTTTGAGATTAAGCTGATTCCGGGTACGCAGCCTATTCATAAGGCCCCGTATCGAATGGCTCCAAAGGAGCAGATTGAATTAAAGCGGCAATTGGATGATCTGCTGGCTAAGGGCTTCATTAGGCCTAGCAGGTCTCCATGGGCTTCCCCAGTATTGTTTGTTGAGAAGAAGGATAAAAGCAAGCGGCTGTGTGTGGATTATCGCGCTTTGAATCAAGTGACAATCAAGAATAAATATCCGCTTCCCCGAATTGAGGTCCTCTTTGAGCAGTTGAGGGGTGCCCAGGTGTTCTCCAAAATTGATTTGAACTCTGGTTATCATCAATTGAGGATTCGTGAGGAGGATATTGAGAAGACTGCCTTCTGCACCAGGTATGGGCATTATGAGTTCATAGTCATGTCCTTTGGCTTAACTAATGCCCCTGCTGCGTTTATGGAAGCAATGAATAGGATGCTGCATGAATTCTTGGACGATTTTGTGGTCGTATTCCTAGATGATATTTTGATTTATTCAAAGACCGAGGCCGAGCATGATCAGCATCTCCGTCTCGTTCTGGGTGCCCTAAGGAAGAATCAATTCTATGGCAAGTTGAAGAAGTGTGCCTTTTGGCTATCTGAAGTGGCTTTCCTGGGGCACGTGATTAATCAGCAGGGTATTGTGGTTGACCCCAAGAATGTTGCGGCTGTAGTGGAGTGGAAGAGACCTTCTAGTGTCTCTGAAATCCGAAGTTTCTTGGGGCTTGCTGGGTATTATCAGCGTTTCGTACCAAATTTTTCCAGCATTGCTAAGCCTTTGACTAGGCTCTTGGGGAAGGGTGTTCCCTTCGTCTGGTCCGGCGATTGTGAGATCAGTTATCAGTCATTGAAGAGCAAGTTGGTGGACGCCCCTATCCTAGCTTTGCCTGAGAGCGGTAAGCGTTTCACAGTTTATACGGATGCTTCGCGTATTGGTCTTGGCTGTGTGCTGATGCAGGAAGGCAGGGTGATTGCTTATGGCTCAAGGCAGTTGAGGAAGCATGAGGGGAATTATCCAACTCATGATCTGGAATTGGCTGCGGTGGTTTTTGCTCTAAAGTCGTGGAGGCATTACCTTTATGGCGAGGCTTGTGACATTTTCACTGATCACAAAAGTCTCAAGTATATTTTTACTCAGAAAGAGCTGAATTTGAGGCAGCGTCGGTGGCTAGAATTGATTAAAGATTATGATTTGTCCATTCATTATCACCCGGGGAAGGCTAATGTGGTGGCGGATGCCCTTAGCAGGTCCGGGGTTCCAAAGGTGGCCTTGCCGTTGATCGCTGATCTGGACCGTTTGGGGATCGCTTTGTGTTATGTCGGCACCGCTAGCGAGGAGACTCAGATGCTTATTCAATCCTCTCTTATGGAGAGAGTGCGTGCGGCTCAGCAGCAGGATCGTCTTTTGCAGGAAGCCCGAAGGAGGGTTGGTGATGGTAAACCGCGGGAGTTCACCATTGATGAGAATGATTTGGTTCGTTTCAGGGGCCGTCTTTGTGTGCCTCAGAAATCAGAGGTGAAGCTGGATATCCTGCGAGAAGCTCATAAAACGCCTTACACCGTCCATCCTGGCGAAACCAAAATGTACCGAGATTTGAAGCAAAACTTCTGGTGGAAGCGGATGAAGGTTGACATTTCTAAGTATGTGGCCGCCTGTGAAGTATGTCAGCGCGTGAAGGCCGAACATAAGCGGCCTGCAGGTTTGCTGAAGCCATTGGAAATTCCAGAGTGGAAATGGGAGCATATCACCATGGATTTTGTGGTGGGTCTACCTCGTTCCCCTCGTGGCAGGGATGCTATTTGGGTGGTAGTGGATCGCTTGACTAAGTCTGCGCATTTTATTCCCATGAAGACCACGAATTCAGCTTCAGATTTGGTTCCCTTGTATATGAAGGAAGTAGTCAGGCTTCACGGGGTACCTAAGTCTATTGTTTCTGATCGAGACTCCAAATTTGTATCCAAATTCTGGGAGAGTCTCCACAGTGCATTGGGCACCAAGCTTTCGCTTAGTGTCGCTTTTCACCCTCAGACGGATGGTCAGTCAGAGCGAACAATCCAAACCTTGGAGGATATGTTGCGTGCTTGTGTTCTGTCATGGAAGGGTAGCTGGGAGGACCATCTTGCTCTGGCAGAGTTTGCGTATAACAACAGCTACCAAGCTAGCATCAAGATGGCACCATTTGAGGCTTTGTATGGCAGGCGGTGTATCTCTCCTCTATGCTGGGAGACTTTGGGAGAGAGATCCCTGGTTGGTCCTGATTGGGTTCAGCAAACTTCTGAAAAGGTTCGGGAAATTCGTCAGAATATTTTGGCAGCTCAGAGTCGTCAGAAGAGTTATGCTGATGTGAGGAGGCGGGATCTGGAATTTGCTGTGGGGGACCAAGTCCTTCTCAGGGTATCACCCACTAAGGGAGTTGTTCGGTTCGGTGTCTCTGGGAAGCTCAGTCCAAGATACATTGGACCGTTCACTATCTTGGCCCGGGTGGGCAGCTTGGCTTATCGCTTGCTACTGCCGGATTCCATGGAAGGGGTACACCCAGTTTTTCATGTCTCTATGTTGAGGAAGTTCTTGCGGGATCCGGACCATCAGATTGAGATGGAACCAATTGCGGTGCAGCAGGATCTGACTCTGGAGTGCCGTCCGGTGCGTATATTGGAATTCTCGGAGCGTGTGTTGAGGAAGAGATCAATTAAGTATGTCAAGGTTTTATGGTCTAATCAGTCAGAGCGCGAGGCTACGTGGGAACTTGAGGAGTTGATGCGGCAGAAGTACCCGAAACTTTTCGTTGTGGGTAAGTGTTGTTGATTCGCTAATCTTTTCTTGTGTCATTCCGATAGAAGCGTCAGAATTCGAGGTCGAATTCTTTTTAAGAGGGGTAGAATGTGATACCCGGTTTGCAAAGAAGAGAAGTTGGGGGCTGTTCTTTTTGTTTTTTTTCCCTCATCCAGTTGTTGTTTTGGGGATTTGGAATTTTTGTGAACAACATTCGCAACTAGGGCAGTAGAATTTATTTGGTTTGACGTTTGCGTTGCAGTCGGGAGCTGTCGCGTGGGTTAGTTGGGCCGCAATTGGTGTTTTGGCCCATTAGCCTCCCAAACCCTAGCCGCCACCCTCCTAACTACCCCCCCCCCCCCATGTGCAGCCGCCCCCCCCCCCACTTCTCCTTTCCCCTTGGCCGCCGCCCCCCCTGCCCACCTCCTCCTCCCTCCATTGTTGCAGCCACCAAAACCCTAGCCGCCCCCCCCCAATCCCCTCCTCCCTAGGTGCTACTCCGTGCCGCTCGGATCATCGTCTTTTGGTGCGAATCTCCAATCGTTTTGGTGGAAGGAAGAAGGGAGGAAGGAAAAGGGGAGAACCCAAGGTGATTTTTCTTTTGTGTTCATCCCTTGTTCATTTGCGCTGCGATTCAATTGATTAGATGTTGCGTTTGCGATTAGATGGGGGGGGCTGTCCAGAATTTTGCGTGGTGGATGAACAGCGGTAGTTCCAGCAGTTTTTAGTTTTTTTCGTGAAGATTTAATGGGGATCAATTTGGGAATCTTGTAGAACTTTGTTTTATCTTTCCAACGAGTATTTATGCGCTCAATTTGGAGTTATAAATTAAAAGTTATCATCGTTTGAATCCGGGTATGTGGCTGTCCAGAAAACAGATTTTTCAGAGTGATGAACAGCAGCAGAGTTAGCAGTTTCTGGGGATTTTTCGGGAGCAATTAGTGTTAATCAGTATGAGAATCTTGTAGCACTTTGTTTTATCTTTCCAACGAGTATTTATGCGCTCAATTTGGAGTTATAAATTAAAAGTTATCATCGTTTGAATCCGGGTATGTGGCTGTCCAGAAAACAGATTTTTCAGAGTGATGAACAGCAGCAGTGTTAGCAGTTTCTGGGGATGTTTCGGGAGTAATTAGTGTTAATCAGTATGAGAATCATGTAGGGCTTTTTCTTATCTTTCCAACAAGTACTTATGCGCTCAAATCGGAATTATATTTTAAAAGTTATCGCTGTTTGAATCCGCGTATGTCGCTGCTCAAATAAAAAAAACAGATTGCAGGGTTTATTTTGAGGACCGTTTAGAGGTAAGTAGATGTTAGAATTCAATCATGGGTTGTATACAAAACTTGTGGGGAATTTTATGTAGTTGTCTCTGAAGTTTTGTTTATCATCACTGCTGTCCTAAATTTTAAGTTATGGAATTGTTAAGCAGCGCCGCTGCAGTTTGGTTAGTGAGGGGAGAATTGTTACCGCGGCGGGGTTTGAAATTGCGCGTAGGTGCGGTGTTGTCTTTGAGTTTTTTTTCATGAGAATTTGGTGCACTAAGTTGGGTGTCAAAAACAGGTGGTGGACTTCCGGATCGTTCTTAGGGATTTTGCCCGAACTTCGGTAGAGGCAAGTAAAACAATGATGGTTATTTCGTCTTTTGATTGAAGAGGCTCATACTTGATTATGTTTGTGCTATTTGTGTTCGTATCCATATTCCTAATTGGGTACCATCGTTTGAAATTATTCATGCTTTATTGATTATACATGTGGAGGGTGTGGTTTGATCATGTTACCCATGTGGTTATTGATGTGAAATGGGTGGAAGTATATGTCTAGCACATTTTATTTGGGAAGAACTCATGTTGTTGACATGCATAATGCATTCATCATCCATTGCATTGAAGTTTTCGTCGCGATCTTATGGTCCGACCGTACCGGTACAATGAGCATCATATGTTTCCCGAGAAGGGGTATGATGCAGCTTCATATCCTTAGAGGTATGAAGGCAGAAGTCATGTTGCATCTGTAGCCATGTGCATTCATGGGTGAAGTGTGGAACCTATTTTGGTGATGTGGATAAGGTGGATCTTTACTTTGTAATTCATCTTGGCATTGAGTAATTGATTACTTGCTTACTTGCTGCAAATTAATATTTAAGGAAGAAGTTGGGAACCATGTGGTTGCTTATGCACGGTTGGCTTGCATTGTCCAACTGTTGTTTGTTTTTTTTACTTGCTGAGATGTGTCATCTCACTCTTGCATTGTCTGATGCAGGCACCTGATCTTTGCTTTGGGAAAGAAGGGATGTAGCAGCACGGCCACCACACTTTTAAATAAAGGAATAACTGTTTATTAATGATGTTAAACAGGAAGGGTCAAGTCTAGGGAATTATTACATTCTAATCTTTCATGGTAGTTGAACTGTTTAGTTTGGTGGGCTGAGATGTCTATCTTTTGTCTGGTCATGAATGTTCTTTTCTACCGTTGCATTTTGATTATACTATGGCAATTATCTTTCTTTTATATCCTGTATAAACTATATGCTTCCCTTGTTATGCTACTTTCAAGGGAGGTGCTGCCGGATTTTGCAGTACTTTCTTTCTCTATGTGTTGCATGAGTCTTGTAGAAAGGTTTTTTTTGGTATCATCCATTGTGTGGGATCAGTGGGGTGTTACATGAGGGGTGTCTGCCGATCGTGTAGGCATCCCTTGCAAATTTTAGTTTATCAAATTCATTCTTGCTAGTCTTAAGTTGGGCATTAAGACTAGCTAATTCCTCAGTTAATTTAGAAATTGAAACTAAATGATCACTACAAGCATCAACATCGAAATCTGTACACCTAGTGCAAATCTCAACATGTTCTACACAAGAGTTGGATTTATTTGCTACTTCTAATTCAGCATTTAAATCATTGTTGACACCTTTCAAAGTAGAAATAGTTTCATGACAAGTAGATAGTTCAAAAGAAAGCATTTCATTTCTTTTAACTTCTAAAGCATAGGATTTTTGTGCCTCTACAACCTTATCATGTTCTTCATATAAAAGGTCCTCTTGTTTTTCTAATAGCCTATTCTTATCATTCAAGGCATCAATGAGTTCATTTATCTTATCTATCTTAGATCTATCTAAGCCCTTGAATAAGCATGAATAGTCTATGTCATCATCATCACTAGACTCATTATCACTAGAGGAAGCATAAGTGGAGTCTCGAGTACTCACCTTCTTCTCTCTTGCCATGAGACAAGTGTGATGCTCGTTGGGGAAGAGAGATGACTTGTTGAAGGCGGTGGCGGCGAGTCCTTCATTGTCGGAGTCGGAGGAGGAGCAATCCGAATCCCACTCCTTTCCGATATGTGCTTCGCCCTTGGCCTTCTTGTAATGCTTCTTCTTCTCCCTTTTGTCCCCTTTTTCCTGGTCACTTTCATTATCGGGACAGTTAGCAATGAAATGACCAATCTTACCACATTTGAAGCACGAGCGCTTCTCCTTTGTCTTGGTCTTGCTTGGCTGTCCCTTGCGACCTTTAAGCGCCGTCTTGAAGCGCTTAATGATGAGGGCCATCTCCTCATTATTTAGCCCGGCTGCCTCAACTTGCGCCACCTTGCTTGGTAGTGCCTCCTTGCTCCTCGTTGCTTTGAGAGCAATGGATTGAGGCTCATGAATAGGACCGTTCAACGCGTCGTCCACGTATCTTGCCTCCTTGATCATCATTCGCCCGCTTACGAACTTCCCAAGAACTTCTTCGGGCGACATTTTGGTGTACCTGGGATTCTCACGAATATTATTCACCAAATGAGGATCAAGAATGGTAAAGGACCTTAGTAATAGTCGGACGACGTCATGGTCCGTCCATCGCGTGCTTCCATAGCTCCTTATTTTGTTGATAAGGGTCTTGAGCCGGTTGTATGTTTGGGTTGGCTCCTCGCCCCTTATCATCGCAAATCTTCCAAGCTCGCCCTCCACCAACTCCATTTTAGTGAGCATGGTGATGTCGTTCCCCTCGTGAGAAATCTTGAGGGTGTCCCATATCTGCTTGGCATTGTCCAAACCGCTCACCTTATTGTACTCGTCCCTGCACAAAGAGGCTAGCAACACAGTAGTAGCTTGTGCATTTTTATGAATATGTTCATTAATAAACATAGGGCTATCCGAGCTATCAAATTTCATTCCATTCTCTACAATCTCCCATATGCTTGGATGGAGAGAGAATAAATGACTACGCATTTTGTGACTCCAAAATCCGTAGTCCTCCCCATCAAAGTGTGGAGGTTTGCCAAGAGGAATGGAAAGCAAATGTGAATTCGAACTATGTGGAATACGAGAATAATCAAATGAAAAGTTCGAATTGACCGTCTTCCTGTAGTCGTTGTCGTCGTCCCTTTGGGAAGAGGAAGATTCGTCGCTGTCGTCGTAGTAGACGATCTCCTTGATGCGCCTTGTCTTCTTCTTCTTCCCTTCCTTCCTTCTATGGCCCGAGCCGGAGTCGGTAGGCTTGTCATCTTTGGGCTCGTTGACGAAGGACTCCTTCTCCTTATCGTTGATCACGATTCCCTTCCCCTTAGGATCCATCTCTTCGGGCGGTTAGTCCCTTTCTTGAAGAGAACAGCTCCGATACCAATTGAGAGCACCTAGAGGGGGGGTGAATAGGTGATCCTGTAAAACTTAAACTTATAGCCACAAAAACTTGTTAGGTGTTAGCACAATTATTGCCAAGTGGCTAGAGAGGAGTCTCAACAAAACACAATACCACAAGAGATCAAACACAGAGATGACACAGTGGTTTATCCCGTGGTTCGGCCAAGACCAACGCTTGCCTACTCCATGTTGTGGCGTCCCTACGGACGAGGGTTGCAATCAACCCCTCTCAAGCGGTCCAAAGACCCACTTGAATACCACGGTGTTTTGCTTGCTTTTTCTCAATCCCGTTTGCGAGGAATCTCCACAACTTGGAGCCTCTCGCCCTTACAATTGAAGTTCACAAAGAAACACAGAGCAAGGGTGGGAATGAGCAACGCACACAAGACTTCAAAAGATCAGAGCAACAACACACACACAAGCAGCAACAAGAGCTCGCAACACAACTCAAAGAGTTCACAACTCCACAAGAGCTCTATATGCTATCACAATGAAACGAATGCGTGAGATCGATGTCTTGGTGCTTAGGAATGTTGTAGGAATGCTTGGTGTTCTCCTCCATGCGCCTAGGGGTCCCTTTTATAGCCCCAAGGCAGCTAGGAGCCGTTGAGAACAAATCTGGAAGGCCATCCTTGCCTTCTGTCGTCGGGCGCACCGGACAGTCCGGTGCACACCGGACACTGTCCGGTGCCCGATTTCTTTCCTTAACCGGCGCAGCCGACCGTTGCCGACCTTTGCAGATCTGGCGCACCGGACAGTCCGGTGCACACCGGACAGTCCGGTGCCTCCTTCCGACCGTTGGCCAGACCACGTGTCGCGCGCAGATTCCGCGGCCGACCGTTGGCTCACCGGACAGTCCGGTGCACACCGGACAGTCCGGTGAATTTTAGTCGTACGCCGTCGGCAATTTCCCGAGAGCGGCCTCTTCGCCCGAGGCAGCCTGGCGCACCGGACACTGTCCGGTGCACCACCGGACAGTCCGGTGCACCACCGGACAGTCCGGTGCCCCAGACCGAAACAGCTTGTTGGCTGTACACAGCCAACATTCTCCTTTTCTTCTTCTCTCTGTTTCTAACACTTAGACAAATATATTAGTACACAAAACCAATGTACTAAGGCTTAGAAACATACCTTTACTTGTGATTTGCACTTTGTTCATCCATGGGCATAGATTCACATTTAAGCACTTGTGTTGCCACTTAATCACCAAAATACTTAGAAATGGCCCAAAGGCACATTTCCCTTTCAGTGTCTCAAGCTCGACACTCGGCAAATTATGATTTGTCGAGTGTCTATCTTGGATCACACTCGGTAAAGTTTTTTTTCTTTTCTCAACCAAACTTTTTCTACTATGTTTCTACACTATGTAGACTTACATGTTCCATTTTGGCACAATTATAAAAGTGTTTGCTATAACTATTAGATTTTGTTCGTTTAATTAAATTTCCTCGGATAATTCAGATTTGAACTGCAAGTCATTCGAAAAATGTAAAACCGTGAATGCAAAAATGTTATTCATGTTATTTAGCACAAGTTACAACCACCTAATACGCTCGGCAAAGGACCTGGTAAAGGGGCCCACGGGGAGCTTCTTTGTCGAGTGTTAGTATAGTGGACACTTGGCAAAGAGTGTGACTTTGTCGAGTGTCACTCTGTGAGCACTCGGCACAGACTCCGTCTCCGTTACCTGACGCCGTGATGGTGACTTTATTTTGCCGAGTACCCGATAAAAAGTATTCGACAAAGAAGCTGTTGCCGATGTATAGTTCGTCGAGCTTTTTTGCCGAGTATTACACTCGTCAAAGCCTTCACCGAGTGTTTTTTAGGCTTTGTTGAATGTTTTAGACACTCGGTAAAGCAGCTGATTCCGGTAGCGTTGACATGAGATTTGCTCATTTCTAGTGATGATATTCAACGTGAATTAATAAGTATTAATTGTCCACATAGTATAGGTATACTAAACTGGTTCAGGGATCTCAAGTGTGTAAGCCTTAAACTGTGATGTACGTAACGTACCCTCCATTTTGAATTTGTAGCGAAGGAATAACAGTGGAATGTGATTCACTCACCAAACTAGTTCTATCCAGGACCATGGTCATGTTCCGGCGTTACAGCTCCAACCAAGGCCAGGGCCTGTGTCATGATGGATGAGCCTGACAGGAGCTTATAGCAGGCGAAAATGTGAAACATGACTGTGGTCCTCGTTTCGGAAATGTCATTCCGAGAACGTATGTTGTATGCATTCTTCAGTTCGCTCTCAATCTAAGTGAATTGAGTATGATTATCATATGTAATAGAAATAATCGAACAAGATCGAATAATGCCATAAGTTTTGGTTTTCGTTCCACATTCTCATTCCCCTGTGACTTGTGAGAACATGGGCGCACACACCGAGCGTGGCTGACAGAGGAAAATGTGAATGAGTATTATTGCTCAGCCTATGTAACTGTGAGACGGTGCTGTGCACAAAAGGCCGGCTTGTTTTGTGAAATGGACATATGAAAGGAATAACAGGAAACATTCCATGTTGTGATATCCTTCCTTATCTTCCTTGTCCCTTGTTCTTCCTCTCTCTATATATATATCTGCTCCGTCCAATTCCTTGACTAGGGATGTCTAGTTTATAAGGACTAATTTTTAGTCATTTTATTTCATTTTATTTTAATTATTAAATTGCTAAATATAAAAACTAAAACTCTATTTTAATTTTCATATTTTTTAAAAGCTTAGAGACAAAAATAAAATCTAACGATATGCCCATGATACTAAAAATTAGTCTCTAAAAACCAAATACCCTGATCTCTCTCCTCGGACATCCTTTTTACCCAAAAACCCATCTAGCTGGAGCGACAAATGGGGGCACTATGGAGGAAGCAGTTTGAGGGTTTTCGGTTGATGATGCAGCAAACCCTAGACAAGCTCACCAGTTTGGAGTCCTAGCGTATGGGTGTGCTTCTTCAGCAACTATTCTATCTTATCATCTATTTTAAATTTTATTCTACAAACAATGTAGTACAAATACTCTATTTTACAGGATCTTAGCAAAGCAAATTCTATTTTACACGCTCTTAGCAAAGCAAATGTTGGATCTTTTATGGGCTTGGCCCATTTATTGAATAAACTCTATGGTGTGTAATGGTGGAGAATACCAATAGTACCACATTGGAAGTCCAAGGGTCTTTTGCCTTGACTTATATGGTGGGATTTACTCCACTTAACTTGAGAAGTCAAGAAATGGACAAGGGTGTGCCACGCGCGCGCGCCGCCGCCGCCGGCCGGGCGTGGCGTGGCGAGGCGAGGCGAGGCGAGGCAGCACGTACGTCAACCGAGTGACCCTGTCTCTTCGTCTGACGAGTGACATACCAGCCGAGTGACCCTTCTCCTTCAGCTGCCGACTCATGGCATAACTCGGCTAGAGCTGGCCGACTCTTGGCGTGACTCTGCGACCTTTCTCCTTCAGCTTCCCTCTGCGAGAGGTTAAATAGAGGATCACCCCTGTCACTCGGTACACGCGAGAAACACTTTCAGAATCACAGTTCAGCCACCGAGTGAGGGTATTTCCATCTCGTGGCTCTGCGCGCACAGAGAGGCGAGAGGGCAGGTGCCTCCGAAGCCCTTGCCGTTCGAGACCCTGCTCGGGGGGATCGGCAATTAGGTTTTTGGGGAGTGTCTACGCGACTGCCCAAACGTCTGTCGTTGTCTTCATCGCTGGTTCCTGGCGTCTTCATCTCGATCGGATGACAAGAGAAGCTGGACAAGGATCAGGATCCTTGGAGCGCATGGGAGGGTATGATCAATTCAGTTCGTTACTGTTTTATATTCTGCATATTATATATGTCGTATGTACCTCTGTTCTATCATGTTATAATATGTTATATCTGTGTGTCTTACAGTCATCCTGTTTATATTGTTATCTGTTTATTTCCAGTTGTTCCGCAATAATCCATAAACCATGCTTATATACTTATTTTATTTATATGATTTACATGCTTCATATGCTTTGTGTTCTCATGATCCATATTGTTATGGATATTTTTGAGATCACGTTTTTTATGTTTGATTATCTATTATATGTCATCATCATAATGTTAATTTATGGAATTAAAATGATACAGAAAATGCCTATAATTCTAACAATCCAAAAACCTAATGTTAGGCATTTTTCTGTCAGAGGTTTTGCTGCTGTGCTAAAGCCTGATCCTTTTGATGGTAAAAACTTCTTGATATGGAAAGCTAAGATGGAATTGTGGCTAACTGCAATGTCTTGTTTTCATGCCGCTGAGGGCAAGCCTGCCAACTTACCTCCTGAGGATGAGGCTAAGTTTAAGGCTGAAGACAACCTCTTTCGAGGTGCAGTGATTAGCGCACTTGACACTAAATTCCAGAAAAGCTATATCATCCTTCCCACAGGGAAAGAGCTGTGGGATGCTCTTGTTGGAAAGTTTGGAGTTACTGACGCTGGTAGCGAGCTGTATCTCATGGAGCAGTTGTATGACTACAAGATGGTTGAGAACCGATCTGTAGTGGAACAGGCTCATGAGTTTCAGGCACTAGCTAAGGAACTCGAACTTTTTCCTTGTCCTTTGCCTGACAAGTTTGTGGCTGGCGGTATAATCGCCAAGTTGCCACCTTCTTGGAAGGACTTTGCTACCTCTCTCAAACATAAGAGACAAGAGTTCAATGTGGAAGAGCTCATTGGTACTCTTGATGTTGAGGAAAGGGCTAGAACAAAGGACAGTGGAAAAGGTGTTGAGACCTCTACTGCTAATGTGGTGCAGAAGAGAAACTTCCGCAAGTTTAACAAGAAGAAAAACCAGAACAAACAAGAGAATGCAAATAAGCCTGTTCATACAGCACAGTTTAAAAAGAAGAACAACAATAACAAGGGAAAGGGAGGATGCTTTGTCTGTGGCAGTGATCAACATTGGGCAAGAGAGTGCCCTGATCGCAAGTTCACTCAAGACAAGAAATCAGCTAATGTTGTAACCACTGAAACTGAAGGAGGAACATCTGGGTATGGTAATTCTTTACCATTTGTTCTTTCAGTCTGTAATTCACCTGAGTGGTGGATGGACAGTGGTGCAAACATTCATGTGTGTGCTGATGCCTCTATGTTCACTTCCTACCAGGTCGGGAGGTCTGGCGCCTTGTTGATGGGAAATGGGTCGCGTGCTCATGTTCTTGGTGTTGGTACGGTCATTCTGAAGTTTACTTCGGGAAAGACGGTGCCATTGAAGAGCGTGCAGCATGTGCCCTCTATCAAGAAGAATCTCGTTAGCGCTTCTATGCTATGTCGAGATGGATACAAAGTTGTTTTTGAGTCTAATAAATGTGTTGTGTCGAAACATGGTACTTTTGTTGGTAAAGGATATGACTGCGGAGGCTTGTTCCGCTTATCACTGCATGATGTGTGTAATAAAATGGTGAATTCTGTTAATTTTTCTGATGAGTCAGATTTATGGCATTCACGTTTTTGTCATGCAAGCTTTGGCTGTCTTATGCGGTTAGCAAATATAAATTTAATTCCTAAATTTAACTTGGTCAAAAAGTCTAAGTGCCATGTGTGTATTGAATCAAAACAACCCCGCAAGCCTCACAAGGCTGCTGAGGCGAGGAGTTTGGCACCTCTAGAACTTGTTCATTCTGATCTGTGCGAGATGAATGGAGTTTTGACCAAAGGTGGTAAAAGATACTTTCTCACTCTTATAGATGACTCCACTAGATTTTGTTATGTGTATCTCTTAAAAACAAAAGATGAAGCGTTCAATTATTTTAAGGCCTATAAAGCTGAAGTTGAGAACCAACTTGAGAGGAAAATAAAACGTTTAAGGTCCGACCGAGGTGGAGAATATTTCTCTAATGTGTTCGATGAGTTCTGCGTGGAACATGGTATTATTCATGAAAGGACACCGCCATTCTCACCACAATCCAATGGGATTGCTGAAAGGAAAAACTGCACTCTAACAGATTTGGTGAATGCCATGTTGAGTACAGCGGGATTATCCAAGGCATGGTGGGGTGAGGCGATTTTGACAGCATGTCATGTCCTGAATAGAGTTCCAACAAAGAACAAAGAGATCACTCCATTTGAGGAATGGGAAAAGAGAAGATTAAATCTCTCATATTTGCGCACTTGGGGTTGCTTGGCTAAAGTGAATGTGCCAATCAACAAAAAGCGTAAACTTGGACCTAAAACTGTTGACTGTATATTCCTTGGGTACTCTTTTCACAGCACTGGGTATAGGTTCTTAATTATAAAATCTGATGTGCCTGATATGTATGTTGATACTATCATGGAATCAAGAGACGCAACATTTTTTGAGAATGAGTTTCCCATGAAGAATACACCTAGTGATATAAGTCATGAGACTATAATTCCCCATGAGCACGAACTGTCGATTCCTATAGATCATGCTGAGGATTCTCACGTGCACATCCCTGAGGAGGATGACACTATAGTCACTCGAAAGAGCAAGAGACAGAGGGTTGCAAAATCCTTTGGTAATGACTTTATAGTGTACCTTGTGGAAGACACACCAACTACCATTAGTGAGGCATATTCCTCTCCTGATGCTGACTTATGGAAGGAAGCAGTAAGGAGTGAGATGGAATCTATTATGTCTAATGGAACTTGGGAGGTCGTTGACCGTCCTTATGGTTGTCAACCTATAGGTTGCAAATGGATCTTCAAGAAAAAGCTTAGGCCTGATGGTACAATTGAGAGGTACAAGGCAAGGCTTGTGGCCAAAGGATATACCCAAAAGGAGGGTGAAGATTTCTTTGATACCTACTCACCAGTGGCTCGATTGACTACAATTCGCACATTAATAGCCGTGGCAGCCTCTTATGGTCTTATCATTCATCAAATGGATGTTAAGACAACTTTCCTAAATGGAGAGTTGGATGAGGAGATCTATATGGATCAGCCAGAAGGGTTTATTGCGGATGGTCAAGAGAACAAGGTGTGCAGGTTGATAAAATCATTGTATGGCCTAAAAAAAGCACCTAAGCAATGGCATGAAAAGTTTGATAATACTCTTACAGCAGCTGGCTTTGTTGTAAATGAATCTGACACGTGTGTATACTATCGGTATGGTGGGGGTGAGTCTGTTATGCTGTGCCTTTATGTTGATGACATTTTGATCTTTGGATCAAATCTCAATGTGATTGAGGAAGTTAAAAATCTTCTATCGAGCAATTTCGAGATGAAAGATTTGGGAGAAGCTGATGTCATTCTAAACATCAAGCTTGTTAGAGAAGCTGATGGTGGGGTAACTCTGTTACAATCCCATTATGTGGAAAAGGTATTGAGTCGCTTTGATTTTAGTGACTGTGATCCTGCTCCAACACCTTATGACCCCAGTGTGCTATTAAGAAAGAATCGGAGAATAGCAAGGGATCAATTGACATACTCCCAGATCATTGGCTCGCTCATGTACCTTGCAAGTGCAACAAGGCCAGACATCTCTTATGCTGTGAGTAAGCTAAGTCGGTTTGTGTCGAAACCAGGAGATGATCACTGGCGTGCTCTTGAGAGAGTGTTGCGGTATTTGAAAGGTACTATGACATACGGTATTCATTATACCGGAAACCCAAAAGTGCTGGAAGGCTATTGTGATGCCAACTGGATTTCTGATGCTGATGAGCTTTATGCCACAAGCGGATATGTGTTTCTGTTTGGAGGTGGCGTTGTTTCCTGGAAGTCTTGCAAGCAGACTATCTTAACGAAGTATACAATGGAAGCAGAACTCGCGGCATTAGACACTGCTGGGGCTGAAGCCGAGTGGCTTCGTGATTTCCTATTGGACTTACCGGTAGTTGAAAAACCGATACCGGCTATTTCCATGAACTGTGACAACCAAACGGTGATTACAAAGGTTAACAGTTCTAGGAATAACATGAAGTCTACAAGGCATGTTAAGAGGAGATTGAAATCTGTCAGAAAGTTGAAAAACTCCGGAGTTATAACGGTGGATTATGTCCACACATCGAATAATCTGGCAGATCAATTCACTAAGGGTCTATCACGCAATGTGATAGAAAGTGCATCGAGGGAAATGGGTATGAGACCCATGTGAGATCTACTCTAGTGGTAACCTGCTCTATGTGATCGGAGATCCCGTGAAGTAGAGTGGAGAAACAAGCTAGGAGTAGATTGTGAGGAAAGATCCCTTCCTTAACTCATTTCTGATGCATATCTTTCCTATCTGTAAGGCAGGATGGTTTTTACCTTAATGTATTCCAAGAGTCTTATAAAGGTGAGATGTTGTCCTACAGAACATCTTCTAAGGAATACACCTATATGAGTCAGACTGCTAGTCACAGTCTATGGGACTTGGGTAATCCCTAAATACTCATGAAAGGCACTGAAGTGTGACTTATATGCTTCTAAAAAGCGGGAATACCCTTTTGCAGCCTAGTATCAGCAAAGGATTTGAGTGAATCTTATCTCGCACAAAACTGTCAATTCAAGGCAAAGTCCATTGTTCAGTTGTGAATGAGTGAAACTCTTATTCTAGATGGATGTTCAACTTAAAAGTCTCCATCGAAACACTGGTATATCAAAGGATTGTGATTCTGATACTTCATCATTACAAACCGTAGAGTTTGGTGGGGATTGTTGGATCTTTTATGGGCTTGGCCCATTTATTGAATAAACTCTATGGTGTGTAATGATGGAGAATACCAATAGTACCACATTGGAAGTCCAAGGGTCTTTTGCCTTGACTTATATGGTGGGATTTACTCCACTTAACTTGAGAAGTCAAGAAATGGACAAGGGTGTGCCACACGCGCGCGCGCGCGCCGCCGCCGCCGCCGGCCGGGCCGGGCGTGGCGTGGCGTGGCGTGGCGAGGCGAGGCAGGCAGGCAGGCAGGCAGGCAGGCAGGCGAGCGGGCATGGTGTGGTTGTGTTAATTTTTAGCACTCACTAACCGCGTACGTCAGCCGAGTGACCCTGTCTCTTCGTCAGCCAGCCGAGTGATCCTTCACCTTCAGCTGCCGCCGAGTGAGGGTATTTCCATCTCGTGGCTCTGCGCGCACAGAGAGGCGAGAGGGCAGGTGCCTCCGAAGCCCTTGCCGTTCGAGACCCTGCTCAGGGGATCGGCAATTAGGTTTTTGGGGAGCGTCTACGCGACTGCCCAAACGTCTGTCGTTGTCTTCATCGCTGGTTCCTGGCGTCTTCATCTCGATCGGATGACAAGAGAAGCTGGACAAGGATCAGGATCCTCGGAGCGCATGGGAGGGTATGATCAATTCAGTTCGTTACTGTTTTATATTCTGCATATTATATATGTCGTATGTACCTCTGTTCTATCATGTTATAATATGTTATATCTGTCTGTCTTACAGTCATCCTGTTTATATTGTTATCTGTTTATTTCCAGTTCTTCCGCAATAATCCATAAATCATGCTTATATACTTATTTTATTTATATGATTTACATGCTTCATATGCTTTGTGTTCTGATGATCCATATTGTTATGGATATTTTTGAGATAACGTTTTCTATGTTTGATTATCTATTATATGTCATCATCATAATGTTAATTTATGGAATTAAAATGATACAGAAAATGCCTATAATTCTAACAGCAAATTCGACGACATGTCCATGAGACTGTTTTGTCTCGAACAATGGCGCCAACTCAACCTCCTTCACCGGACGGGCAGGTCAGCAATTTCTACGTCATGTTACATAATTTAACTTGGTTTTTCCTTTTCTTAATAGCTGATTGGTAACTTTACTTTTTTAACTAATTGATAATTGGTTGATTATAGTTAATTGATTAGTTTTATTTCTTGGCTAATTGATAGTTGATTGGTTATTTTTCTTTGGGTGTTTGAATCCATCGTACTAAACTTTAGTCCCGTCATATCTGATGTTTAATATTATTTATAAGTATTAAATATAATCTAATTATAAAAATAATTATACAGATAAAGACTAAACATCAAGACAAATCTATTAAACATAATTAATCGATTATTCGACAATGGTACCGTAAACATTTGGTAGTTATAGATTAATTATGCTTAATAAATCTGTATCGTCATGTAGTCTTCATCTATGTTATTATATTTTTTAATTAGACTATATTTAATATTTGTATTTGGTATTTAAACATCCTATATGGCACAAACTAAACTTTAGTTAGGAGAACAAACACCCTAATTGATAGCGGATTTATACTGTGAGTTATGGACATGAGCCTTTTGTAACAGTGTATGTAATCAAATTAAGAGAATACACTTGTGTAGCATTGTATTTTGGTAGCACCAAAACTCAATGTGCATATCTAGTGTTTCGATGTTTGTAACATTTGGGGTAGACGAGGTTGTAGTTGATTGTACCGACAGTGTAGCATAGATAGACTTGTTCAAAAATCTGGTCAGGTCGGGCCCGGGTTGTGGGTCGTTTTGTACTGCATGTATCCGACCCGTGCCTAGTGTCGGATCGACCCGTGCTTCTCAGTTGGGCGTGTCAGGTCGAGAGTTTTTTGGATTTATTCGGGTTTTCTTAGATTGGGTCGGTTTTAGGTAAAAAAAATCATGGTCATGTCTGACTCGTGGATTGTTACTGGTCAAAAACTATGACTCGTATTCGTCCGTTGTATTGGTCGGGTTGGATCAGATCGAGTTGATCGGATTTGATTGGATTGGGGGGTCTATGATCAGGTCTAAGCATGGGATGTGCTTGACTGTTGCCGTAGCCTCATTGAACTCGCCATTTCGGAACGCTGATTCGACATCTATTTGATACACAAGCCAGCCGGCCCTTTGAGCCGTAACAACAAGCACCATCCGCACAGATTTCATCCGTGCGATCGGAGCAAACATCTCGTCATAGTCTACCCTTATTGCTGGATAGGTATGTGCCCGTGCGTTGCAACGGAAATAAAAAGATTGGTATAAAACATAGATACGGAACAACAAACATCACTATAATATGAAAAATAAAAAATAAAAAATAAACAACAATAAATATGTCGTGAATTGTAATCAACATCTCATGCTGGTACACAGTCATCAAAGTGGAGTTGAATATCTCGAATTGCTTGGTTTACTCGGTCCATCACAGAAGGGATCATCAGCTACTGCCAATATAATGAACTTCAAAATCATTAGAAAATTTTGCCTCGCCACTTGGTCCGTCAACATGCCCTCCTCTGCCTGATTTCCCCCCATCAATAGTTGTAACCCCTAAGAACCAAAACCTAATATGTCAGGCACAAAGGAACTTGTTCTTTACAAGAGATTAGACAAGAGAGAAGTATGCATAATGATTGCAGAAACGTCTAAATACATGGATAAGGGAGAAGTATGCAGTCATTTAGGAATAAAAATGGTTAACTAAAAATGCAGTCATTTGCTCCTCATATTTTCTCTGTTCAGCAGATGGACAGGGGCTCACCATTCCACTCCTTGAGGCACTTGCGCAGCGATGTCTTCCTCAAATGAGCGCTTGAAGTACTCGTGATAATCATCCTACATACCAACTCCACATGAAGTAGCATCTCCAGTACGATGAACAAGGTACAAAAATTTAGGCAACAACTACATCAAGAAACTGAAGGCAAAAACACAGGAGCATCTAAAACAATTGCTTGTCAGTTACTCCCTGTGCATAAATCTTCCTGGACCCTTCCAACTGCGACATCTCCAGATCATGGGTGTTCACCAACTCCTACACCTCCGATGTGCTCGAAATACTCCTCGAAATATTCAAAAAATTGATCGGTTACTTATCAAATGGAGAAGCAGTAGATAATGCAGAGCAAAATAAAAAAAACCTGAGCTCTGTTTGTGTTCCTCTTGGTGAGGAAGAGCCCAAGCCGCTACGATCGCATTCCTAGTGAATCCCAACACCATACAACCACGACAAAAGTGTTAAGTAGACCTCCTAGTGAATCCCAACACCATACAACCACGACAAAAGTGTTAAGTAGACCTCAGAACAACACCACAAGGAAACCACACGTGAGAATAGCAAACCACCAATACACACAAGCATCCATGGCATTAATTAACACCATAGTTTGTTAGGAAAATTCAACTGAAACATGGACGAAAAATGAAATCAAAGTGGTATCGGAAGGCTAAGAATAATATAAATGGTATGGGCATGAACTCTGTACCTAACAATACATGATAAAAAAATAACAATTCAGCTGATTCATGGTCGGAAATCAACAAGGATTACAGAGTTCACGCACCTTAAGGACAGGGTACTTTTTTATTTCATTAACAGATCAAGCAAAATAAAAAAGTAATGAGCAAATGAGCCTAGATCACATCTGTAACATCTCAATCGGGAATATGCTATGTATGTAAAAGCACAGAAAACAAGTTGCAAAACTAAGAGGCGACTCTGAGAAATGTACCTGGGAGAAATTGACAATGAATGGAAGAATGTGAGCTACACAATCTTGTGGCTCCAACAATTTACCAAGAGCAGCACAACCTTCAACAGCCAACAAACACACGGAGTTTCTTTGATCTGAAAATAAAGACCAACAAACGCAGAAGTTGTCAGTACTGCACCCAAGAGCAGTGGTACTTCTGTAGAGGCAGAAAGCCCTCTAATTACGACAAAGAAACTCTGTGATAGATGTCAGTATGTTCATCCTGTGATAAACACGGTTCAGAATCTGTCACAGTGGAAAGAAGCTAAGAGTCTCAAGGCCCAACCAGTGCATGGTAAAATGTTGGATAAGGAGCATGTAAACTCACTAGCAGATGTAGGTCCAAGCCATGACTGTAATTCTGCCTGCTACACAAGGATGAACCCTAGCTTGTAAATTAAGAAGGAAATTTCTTTGGACGCTAGCAGTGGACAATGTGCAAAGCAAATCTACTTGTGACCATTTATCACGCTCAAGGTTAGGTAATTTTGGCCATCATCACAAAGTGTGACAAAATTCCCTTCCATTAAATTGAGAATGGATGTTTAGCATAGCATTCAACAAAGCTACCTAAGATAGGTTATTTACCTCATTATTCAAATGTTGTACTGAAAATGCATGCTATTAACGAATTTAGGAAACCAGAGTGCCAACTTTACCTCTTCTAGAGTCCAGTTGCCCTTGGATGAGCGGCGTGCTGGACCAGTTGTCCTCCTGAAGCCACAGATAAACAAACATGTATAAGAATTAAGAAGGAACATGCATATCGTAAAACCTGATGAGTGGTTCCAATAAGCGGATAGAAATTCACCCATTGGGTAATCTCCCCCTTTTTAGGTTCCTTGCTGACTCCTCCATCAGGAGGAACAGAAGGAGCTGAAGACTCTGTGCCCTTCAAAGTCTTTCGCTCTTCAGTTGTCATATTAAGTGAAAACAGAAAACGGAATCTCCACTTAAAGCAAGGTAAGGGCCCAAATATCCATCCCAATGTTAAAACCCTCTAAGGTCTTCTAGCAGATTTTTTTCGCTTGGGGAGAAGTGGCCATTGTCTACTAAGAGGGGGGGAAGGAACAAAATTGAATCATGTAAACAAAATAACAAATAGTCGAAATTATAATACAAAAATACACAACTATGAAGATACAGTGATGCATCGTGATTTTGCCATGATAGACATGCCCTCAAATTTAACCACAAGATATCAATTTTTTACAGTGAGAAATTAACAAATCCGAATAAAATTTGGCTAGATTTGAGAATTCTAGAACGCAGACTGCAGCGAGCCAAGGGTAAATACAGCATACTGAGATGGCAGAACAGGGACTAACCCAAACTTTTATAATAAAGAAACATTAATACAGTAAGAATTTACCAAGAAGAAGAGTTTGTTGAAGTGGATGAAAATCCATGCTCATCGGTGTTGATCCTTGGCTCAAGGTCCGTGCAACAGTTTTATGGAAATCATCTTGTTGGTAATTTTGGCTCTGTGGATAAGTCACAGGCAGCATATTCACCGGAAGATTCACCTGCTATGTTAGATCATCATAAGTGCATGATTAGGTGTAACGAATAGCACCAAGTACTAAGAGTAAGAATCTAGTAATGGCAATGCATTTATTTGATTACTTATGGAGCTTATGGGGTACCAAATATGTTTCAAGTCATCTAAATACATGTCTAGGCAATGGACACTGAGAACGAGATCCAAGTTCTGTGTGATCAACTGGCTGAAAAATCTTCAGATTCTCTTTGCCTTTTGAAAGAGGTATGCGTCTCAGTACCATCTGAACTAAATTGTTCATGTTATTTTTGTGTTCCTTGTTAAACTTATGAAGTTCCACAGTTTTCCTTTCAATTTTTAGATATTACCTAGTGGTATTAAGTGTTAACTGATTTTAGCTAGGGATTTTAGGGCGTACCGGGTGGAGGGGCTGTGGAGAGAGGTTGTTGCGAGTTGCGAGTGATGGTGACGGCGACCTCCTCGACGCCATCCAAGAACAACACCTCGCCACCGTGCTTCATATTCTTGTTCGAGACGTTGCTCGGCGTGGGTTGACCATCGGATGGCTGCACGGAGACAAAAGCAGCGGGCTAGGGCATCCTAAGCGCCTCCAGATTTTGAAGTTCCTTACAACGAATCTGTCTTTGGTGCTGAATTGGGGGGAACAGGTTAGAGTTGCAACGGGCGCACCTTGAACTTGACAACATCCTTGCTCCTCTTGATCTGAACTTCTTGTGTGTGATCAATTGTTCTACTGAAGTGAAGTAGCAGCTTGGTATAGTATGATCTGAAAGGGTTATCAATCTTGTGTGGTGAGATTCTGTTATATACTATAGAGCCAGAGTGGGGTCCTTGACCATTGTTTCTAAAAATAACTTCATTAGTCAATAGTGGAATAATTATATAAGTGTAATATTCTGTAGGTAGTTGGCATTCATGAAACATATGTCCTCACCAGATCCTTTTGCTACCTAGGCATAGAGACTTGAACACAAAGGATACAAAAGCACTTACTATGAATTCAGTAACGTCAACAGAGCTAGTAATAGGGTCAAAGAGTCCAACCTTCGTGTACATCATAAGGATGAAAGCCACACATGATGCTCACTGACCATCTTGTGGAGCACCTAAGCTCCACCGACACCCTACGCACCACAACAATCGCATCCATTACGGATCCCATAATGCTTAGAGTATATTGGATGCACAAGAAAGGGCCAGCGTTGTCCGCGACTTGTGATAGGTTCACATCCTTTGGTCTTGAGTTCTTCGAGACCCATTTCAGGTAGGAGCTTTTTTGGGTGTCAGGCTTCGCCATGATGCTTCCTGGCCCTGAGCTCGCCAAGAGGCTGGGGCTCGACATTAGGGTGAAGAACTCCTCAGGCTCGATGAGGGGGGCGAACTTGGTGAAAGTGATAACCACCCTCACTGTTGGCACAACGAGGATTGCAATCTGCATGAATGGCAAACATGAATAATGAGCTGAATGCAAAGCTACGTTGCACTTAGGAGTACCAAAATGAGCTATGTGCAAAAAGATAATTACAAGAACAGCCTTTAGAAAATTATATAATATATTGTGGCAAGAAGCAGCCGAATGTACACAAAGGCAAAACAATTGATGGCATCCACACTTCGGTGAACACCACTTTGCGGAACATATAGCAAAACTTGGACGAGTGCTCCAAGCTGTATGTATAGCCAATTTCTACTTTCTACAACACCATAGGTTTAGTTTTTCCCATCAGGTTTCATTTGTCATATAAATAAACTATGAGTCATCAAAACAAGATACTATCAATGCAGGTGAGGTGAGTGACAGTTAAGTAAATTCCCTTAAATCTGTGTCCTAAGTAAATTCCCTTAAATCTGTGTCCTAATTGCACCTTCTTCTGTCTGCAATCATAGAATCAAATAAAATAGATTTGTCAAAGAAAAAGCGGAGACTGCAAGTTCCAACTTTGCAAGTTTCTCCACCTTTGATTCCTAAAAATAAATACACCAGCCCCCCCCCCCCCATGCTAAGTATTGGTTCCTAAAAATAAGTCATTTTCTGGATAAATTGAGAAAAGTTGTTGCCTTTTACTCATGTACAAATTTGTGAATATGTATCAACTGGATTATGAAGATGACTAACTTTTTTTCTAAAAGTAGGTGATAAACATTGAATTCGGGTATCAAAGCCTAATTAGACTACCTTTTGTAGAGAACTAACAATTTTAGCCTAGATAAAGTAACTGGTTTTAGCCTAGATCCAATCCAGGGTATGGTTTTTCCCATATAATCCATTGCATAAATTAAGATCGATTTCTGGTACATTGCAATTTAATGCCCACAAATCACCTAAAATGCAACCAATTTTACATAGCTATACAGCTGATTGAATATCTCCAAATGAATGATATGGTGCCAGGGACACTAACAGAAGTACACAACAAGAGAAAATAGCTCAGGAGGATGTAACATCTCCAAATGATATGGTGTTCATGGACACTAACAGGAGCTAAGGAAATGAATGATGTTGTAGTAATGTTGTAGTAGAGATTGCTTTAAGAAAAAACCAGTTTAGTCAACTCACACTACAGACCCCGTTCCATTTTTGAGCCCTTTTTCATTATTTGACAAAAACTGACTTCGACGAGTAGCAAATAATTGGACACTAACTGAAGTATAAGTATGTCGGCTATCGCTATCAGGAGGGCTATTGATTATTCCTAGAACATCAGTATCATCAAGGCTCGACCAAGAAAACATCTGGTGCGCAAAATGCGGGCTGCAATTCACCATTATATGAAGCAACACAAAGTTGAGAGCAGCGAACTCACCCCATCCGGGGTTCTCGGTTACACCACACCAGAGTCCCGACGCCTCATACAGCGGCCAGCGGGGTCGTCTCAGCGGCGGCGGTGGCAGCGCCCGCAGCTCCTTCATCCTCAGTCACCCACTGCTCCTGGTAGTACGCAGCCAGATCGGCATCCCACTCCTCGTCCTCCTTCCTCCTCGCCTCGGCCTTGGCCTCCTCCGCCTTCCGCATCGCCTCTGCGTCCTCGGCCTTCTTCCTCACGTTCGCGTCTGCAAGCGCTCCGTTGCCGTTCCGGCCAGCATTGGCCGGCGCCTGGCCTCTCTCGACGCGGTCGTTCCTCCAGGTGGCGTCCCCGCGCGCGCCTCCCTCCGCGTGTCCGGCTCCGCCGACCCCGGCACCGCCTCCTCGCGGTCGAAGCCCGGCGGGATCTGGAGCTCGCTGCGGAGGTTGATGCGTCGACGCGGGCGTCTGCTGCGGCCGGGCGCGGGATCGAGGTCATCCTCCATGTCCGGGTCGGGATCCGCGGGCGGGATTCGAGGGAGCCGCTGCCGCGGCCGTGGGCGTCCCGGGCGCGGATGGGGACGGGGACGGGGACGCCGTGGGGGTCTCCCTCCCAGACCTTACTGCCGCCGCGGGCCTCTCTACCGCCATGGGGGTCTCGCTCCCTGACCTCACTGCCGGCCGAGGCCCGTCGGGGTCTGGAGCTCGCCGTGGAGGTCGATGCGTCGACGCGGGCGTCTGCCGCGTCCGCGAACGGGCGCGGGATCGAGGTCATCCTCCGCGTCCGGATCGGGATCCGCGGGCGGGATTCGAGGGAGCCGCTGCCGCGGCCGTGGGCGTCCCGGGCGCGGATGGGGACAGGGACGCCGTGGGGGTCTCGCTCCCGGACCTCACTGCCGCCGGCGTGGGCCCCGCAACCGGCGCCGGAGACGGGGACGAGGGCGCGGTGGAGGTGTGCGGCGTAGTGATGGGGAGAGGAGGAGGAGGTGGATCTAGGGCGTCCATGGCGGGGAACCGCAGCGCCAGGGCGGGGGGTACGGTGGATCCACGGCGGGGGAAGGGGCGAGGTGAGAGGGAGAGGCAGAACCCGCGGGCGTTGATGCAGCGCGGATGGAGCGCGGAGGGAGATGGCAGAACCGTGCGCCATGCAAATTGTGGACGCCTACAATAGAGACATAATTAGTAGTAGAGATATACCCCTCGGCAATAAATTCGGATCTTGTCGTGCTTCAAATTGTAAGGGGGTGTTTGGTTTCTAGGGACTAATATTTAGTCCCTTCATTTTATTCCTTTTTAGTGTATAAATTGCTAAATATAGAAACTAAAATAAAGTTTTAGTTTCTATATTTGACAATTTTGGAACTAAAATGGAATAAAATCTAGGGACTAAACATTAGTCCCTAGAAACCAAACACCCCCTAAATCCACTTCAGGCTAATAATTATACGATGACATGGAGGAAGGTCGATAAGAGTCCGCGTCTTCTTGTCCTCATTATTCCAAAAAAATACAAAAAGAATCATTATTCCATCCCCCTCACCCGTCTCCAAACATCTAACGCGACGTTGTTTGTTGCCCGTGCTTGTTTCAACTCGGCGGTCCCCGTCGAGCGGCCCCTAGGTCGGCGGCGTGGACGGTGCATGGAAATAGTCAACCGCCGTTGACAAAGCTGAATAGGGGACCTTCGGTCGTTCTCTCTTGTGGTCTGGCTGGACTGGAAGATAAGCCGCTCAGCTGATGCTGCCCACTTCAGAGTTCAGACAGACTCATCAGGGCAACAGGCATCGCATCAACATCAATGGCGTCGGACGGTCCAAGGGACAGACGACCACGGCGGATGTGAGGGCCTTCAATGCGGCAGTAACTGCTCCTATCTGCTAGCTACCGGCAACGCCGCGTGCGGTGCCATGCCATGCCATGCCATGCCATTGCGCGCGCGGCCAACCAGAGAAGAGAGCCCGACCTGCCCCCGCCCCTTTTCCATGCACGCAGGCAAACGCAGCCGCAACCGACCGCGAGCCAGCAGAGCACCCATGTGTGCCCACGGTATCGGTGGATCAGATCAATCCATTCATCCATCCATCTCTGGATCATATCATGGCCGGGGCCGGCCGCTGCAAATGGCTCGGCAACTTGGCTTCGTCAAACGCTGGATCGAGAGATTAGTGGAATCAATGCTGGCTAGTGTCGCTACTAGTTGGCCCAATTGCCGGGCGTAGCAGCACAAACACGTTTTGGCCGTACTGCCCCGGCCCAAAAAGTACTGTCAAAAAGTACTGTAGCATGTAATTCCATTGTTGCTGAAACTGAATTCTTTTTTTCAGTTTATAGTATATACTCACTCACTACCGGAATCGGTCTCTTTGCCGAGTGTTTGAAGCACTCGACGAAGGCTGGAAAACACTCGACGACACTCGGCAAATAGAGATCGGCGAACTGTACATCGGCAACGGCTTCTTTGCCGATTACTTTTTATTGCCGAGTGTCACTCGGTACTCGGCAAAGAAAACTCGTCGTCATGGCGGCTGGTAACGGAGACATTGTCTTTGTCGAGTGTACTAGGTGACATTCGGCAAAGAGTATCTCTTTGCCGAGTGTCCGCCCGACTAGCACTCGACAACAAGGCCACCAGCGGGGCCCTTTGTCAGTTTCTTTGTCGAGTGCACTAGGAGGCACTCGACAAAGCTTGCTTCTTTGTCAAGTGCTACGGCCCTAGCACTCGGCAAATAAGCTTTATCGGTGTCTAAGTGTTCCTTCCTTGACGAGTGCTATGACCTTTACACTCGGCAAAGCACCTCTTTGTCGAGTGTTACACTCAGCAAAGTGACCAGTATACCCTTTTTATTTGTTTTTTCTATTCCCTCCAAACAAACAAAAGATATATCGTATATACATCACAGATATCACATAATCATCACAAACATAATAGAGACCACGTATTTCACAAACCTAACAAGTTTTCACAAACATGTCTATGTTCATACCAAGTTTCACCAAGATAAGTATTACTAACTCAAACATAAGTTCAGTACAAGTTTCACCAACATAAGTTCACACAAGTTCACCAACATAAGTATCACAACTAAGCTAAAGAGGTGGGCGTCTGGATTGGTGTGGCGATGGGCTGGGCGATCCATGAGGGTTGTAGGATGCTGCCCCAGATTGTCCCTGCAAAGAGAAGATATTACATATGTTATACCAGATAAATATGTATCATGCGGGACTAGAATTTTAATACTCACAGTAGTATGAGACTGAGCAGGGTCAACTATAGGGAACAACAGAGGTGGTGGAGCAAAACCCTGTGCGGCGCCAAGGCTCTGCATGTACTAGAACATCTCTGTCATCCTCGCCTCCATCTCCTGACGTTCCCTCCTCTCTGTTTCTAGCTGGGTCTATAATATACAAAGCAAATGTTATAGTAACTCAAATAGGAGGTATATAACTCAAAGAATGACGAGTTACAGAAGCACTAACCTCGAGTTGTTGTATGCGATGATGTGAGCTGTCCTGCCGAGGTCGTATGGCTGGGCTCGTGCTCCTTGCTCGCACCTGAGACAGAGTGGGAGTGGACGACGAGTAAACATGTAATGCATGTACACTATGTTCCTACCTTCTAATAGGTGAGCATGTACCCTAAAACCCTAAACCCTAACTAAGAATACTAAATTAACAAAGCATCTAAATTAACTAAATTATCCTAGCAATAATACTAAACCTTAAACCCTAAACCAAGAAAGGGATTTTACCTTGATGTGGTTTCGGGGTGGCGCGGGCGAGGCCGGGGAGAACCACGCGGTGAGCGGCGGCGCCGCGGGTGTGGTGGGCATGGCCACGACGGCATGGAGGCGGCGGTGGCGGGGCGGCGACGCGGTGAGCGTGTAAGAGAGTAAGTGAAAGTCGCCTAGAGGGGGGGTGAATAGGCAAAACATGAAAATTAAAACTTTATCCCCCAACTAGATCCCTTGATTAGTGGTTAGAACAAGATATACAATTATCGGAGTATAAAATCTAAGTCCTTGCTTGTAAAGAGTATTGATTTCAAAGAGTGCGGAATTTAATCAATAGCAATACTACTAGGAATAAGTGGAGAATAATGCAAGAAGGCTTAAATAAGAAGAGGATAAATACAAGTTCTTTCTTGCAAGGTGTTGCTTCTCTAAATGAGAATTTAACTTGAAGCAACACAAAATAATGTTGGCAAAGAATAGCGCAAGAGAACTTAGAAAGGGAGAGAACAAACAAATCACAAGCAATAAACACACGAGACACAGGTGATTTATTTTACCGAGGTTCGGCCCTCGAAGGCCTAGTCCCCGTTGAGGAGTCCACTAAGGACGGTCTCTTTCAACCCTTTCCCTCTCTCTCCACCGATCACCAAAGACCGGCGAGCTCTTCTTCTTCTCAAGGATCACTTAAGATCCCACAAGGATCACCACACACTTAGGTGTCTCTTGCTAGCTTTACAAGCCTCCAAAACTTTAGAGGAAGTTCAATGGGAGTCAAAACTCCACGCACAAATGAACGCAAGACGTAGCACACACTATCTCTCAATGAATCTCACAAGGCACTAGAGTTAAACTCACACAAGAGGCTTTCCTTTTGCTTGCTCTCTCTTTTGTGGCACTTGTGTGGGTTGTAGTGGCCTAAATCTTGTGTATAGGATGGATCAATGAATAGAAGTGGTTGGGAGGGCTTGAGTATGTCAACTATATGACTTGGAATGTTGCTTGGGCTCCCACCCCTTGAAGTGGCCGGTTGGGGTGGTATTTATAAACACCAACCAAATTGTAGCCGTTGGAGAAGGCTGCTGGCGATGGGCGCACCGGACAGTCCGGTGCGCCACTGGACAGTGTCCGGTGCGCTGCCACGTCACCTAGTCGTTAGGGCCTGGAGCTGGTCAACCGTTGGAGGCTTTGTCCTCATGTAGCACCGGACAGTCCGGTGCGACACCGGACAGTCCGGTGCCCCTCTGACCAACTGCTCTGACTTCTGTCGCGTTCACTGTGCTAGACTGTTCCCTGTCAGAGTCGACCGTTGCGCGCAGGTAGCCGTTGCTCTGCTGGCACACCGGACAGTCCGGTGGCCCACCGGACAGTCCGGTGAATTATAGCGGGGCTGCGCCTGGAAAACCCGAAGCTGAAGAGTTTGAGGGCGATCCTCCGTGGTGCACCGGACACTGTCCGGTGCGCCAGACCAGGGAGCATTTCGGTTTCCTTTTTTCTCCTTTCTTTGAGGCCTAATTGTTATTTTTATTGGTTTGTGTTGAACCTTTGGCACCTGTAGAACTTATAATCTAGATCAAACTAGTTAGTCCAATTATTTGTGTTGGGCAATTCAACCACCAAAATCATTTAGGAAAAGGTGTGAGCCTATTTCCCTTTCAATCTCCCCTTTTTGGTGATTGATGCCAACACAAACCAAAGCAAATATATAAGTGTAGAATTGAACTAGTTTGCATAATTTAAGTGCAAAGGTTACTTGGAATTAAACCAATATTCATTTCATAAGATATGCATTGATGGTTTCTTCTAATTTTAACATTTTGGACCACGCTTGCACCACTTGTTTTGTTTTTGCAGACTCTTTTGGAAATTCTTTTCAAAGTCTTCTTGCAAATAGTCAAAGGTAAATGAATAAGATTTTGAGAAGCATTTTCAAGATTTGAAATTTTCTCCCCTTGTTTCAAATGCTTTTCCTTTGACTAAACAAAACTCCCCCTTAATCAAATTCTCCTCTTAGTGTTCAAGAGGGTTTTAGATATTAATTTTGAAAGGGGTTATACCAATTTGAAAATGCTATCAAAAATAAGATACTAATTGAAAAAACCTTCTTTTAATATAAATTTGAAAGACTACATTTTTGAAATTGGTGGTGTTGCAGTCCTTTTGCTTTGGGCTCATACTTTCTCCCCTTTGGCATGAATCGCCAAAAACGGATACTTGTGAGTGAAATATAAGCACTTATACTTTCTCCCAATGGCAAACAAATAAATATGAGTGAAGATCATACCAAGGTGGAGAACTATGCGGAATACCGGCAAAGAGTGGATGATACCGATGAAGTTGATTGGAAGCGTCGTCTTTGCCAAATACTCCATTTCCCTTTCAATTCTATGACTAAGCATGAGAATATACTTGAAAACACATTAGTCATAGACATAAAAGAGACATGATCAAAGGATATATCAAGTTAAGCATGATCATAGTTCTATACAATATAGATTGCTCCCCCTAAATATGTGCATGGAGAGGAACACAAATTTTGGCCTTAAATGCCAAGTGCACATAGTTAGGTTAATGAGTTCATATCTATATCATAGAGAATGTGTAGTGCATTGTGTCATAGTATAAGTGTAATGCTCATGACAGTTTATGCACTAATGAAAGCATGTTATAGACAACTTAAGCATTTTTCCTTAAGGATTTCAAAGAGGCTTAAGGACCATCCACCTTTGGAACAAAGGCAGCTTATCCTCGTTACAAGGTTAAGCTTTAAGCTCTTTGACAATAAAATCACTTCACCCAGTTTTAACAAAGATGCATAATTCAGGAATGAAATATTTGAGAAGTTAAACTAGGTATGAAGCAGGGCTAATGCATGGACATGCTTTCTCTTCCTTTTATACAAGATATGCAAAGAATGTATAGAGAAGAAAGATTTAGGTACAAGTTTAAATGAAAGGAAGTGGTTTTACCCTTTTGTACCTTCACATAGAGACGCTCTCTTCATTGTGCATTGTCCTTAGTCTTAGATGCTTAAGACCTATACTCAAGACAATATATGGAAATATTTTGCACAAGAAAGAGTTCTACAACTAGTGATCCTTTTCTAAGTCATTGTTATTACATATCAAGTGGATCACAAATTCTAACATGAATTCTCCTTTTAACTTAGTGCATATCACATAGAGATATTGATTGAAATTATATGAGGCACTAAGAAACATAAGAGTTAATTAAAGTTATTCAATGATCAAACAAATAATAGATGCGATCAAAAGAACAACATAGGCATTAGATCATTAAACAAGCTTAAAATGGGAGAATCCAGTAAATATGCTACTTTAACAATGAAAGCTACAATCCTTGATAAAGGTGACATTACTTTACCAAGATGGATTGATATGTAGTAGCATGCTTCTCGAGAAAATTGTTCTTATACATGAGACTATATGAGATTACTAAGATAAAGTGTTAGTCTCAATATAATCAAGATGTAGAAATAGGCTCCCCCTAAAGATATGCATCAAGTAATTGAATGAGATGGATAGATGTACTCACTTTTGAAGACAAATAGGGAGAAGCATTATTCATCTTGATCAAGGCTTACAAAATTTGCAATAAACAATTTATGCCTAGTATTCTTACAATGAAAAAGATTTAGAATGCTTACAACCACACCATCGATTGTTTTGAAGATCTCATTATCCAAGTAGGTGTTGTTGCTCTTGATGTCTTCCTTTTTCATTTGAGTGTCCTCCCTTTGTAGTTGTCTCTTTTTCCTTCCAAACTTATTGAAAATACTCAAGAGAGATATTAATAGCACAAGGAAGCATATGATGAAGGATGATTTCTTTTAGATAAGAAATATAAACAATTCATCATCAATACATCACACAGACATGAAGTAAAATCCTTAACATTGGTGTACATTATTTGAAAAGAGGAATATGCACTTTTTAATCATTTTGAACAATCATAGGAAATTTACTTCTTCATATTGATTTTATTACTATTACTTAAAAGCATATCAATATGAGGGCAGATATAGCAAAGGCATGAATTAGATTCTAATGGACAAGTGCATTTATGAGATTGAATGCACATCTGGCTGACTTAAGTCCAATAAAGAATCTATTCTTCACATAGGTAGAATTTTAGAGTAAATAATCATTGATGGGAACTATATTTGATTAAGAAGATGAGTTCCCATACCTTTGCTTTTACCTTTCTTCCTTTGGGTGAAAAGTAACCCTTGAGGCTTGCGGCTTACACTTACTCTCTTGTAGATTTTCATAAGTAAGCTCAAGAGATATGTCATTAGTAACACAATCACTAGTTTCCCTTTGCGTAATTATTTTGATAAGGAATGGAAAATAGATTACTATAGCATGGAAACTTAATAATATGAACTAGGTTATTCCATGATGTATGCTTAATTTTGCTTACAAAACAAACATAGATAGTTCTTTAAGATTATGGGAATAAATCTAATTCATAACATGGAGAGCGATAAATATAGAAGAATCATATCCAACTTAAGCAAGAGGCAAAACAACATAAATCATTGGATTGACTTTTCTTTTCATGTTAGATTGCGCATCTCCAAAGAGAAACTTATTCTCTACAAGTGAGACTACTTGGGTTACTTAGATAAAAGCATTAGTCTCACTCTTCTATTATAGAGAGAATTTTTCTTTTATAAGTGTCCTAAGGATTTGAATTCCTTACATGACACCCTATTCTTTTAAGAACTTGAAGTATCTCTCTATATCTAGAATCATGGCAATAATAAGATAATTAGTGTAAAACATGCCATGAGGTACTTACAATAATTTAAAGCATGTAGATTGCCATAGTATAGAAATGATAAGTATGCGATCTACCATATGAGAGAAATTTCTCCAAAGAATGGTGACATAATTTTAAAGACATTTGAAGTGCTTCTTTTTCTATGTGACTACACAAGACACATGATAATTTAAGATACCTGCACTTACAAACATAAGTGTTACCATCCTTTGACTTTTCTCCATGTTGTAGGCCTTGATCTTTTCGCACAGGATAATTCTTTATTTCCTACAACATCAATATCTTCCCCGAGATGATATGAGTTTTAGACATAATAATTTTAAATAACTTTGGGTCAATCTTGGATATATAGATCATTGAAGATTGATAGCTTGAGTTAATAAGAATTGAATTGACTCTCTCAAGCACCCCAAAGCTTCATATCATCTCCTTCTCCTGCAAAGCTTGTTAAGCATATTTTGGTACCCATCTCTTGATGGGTCCATCAAGGTTAGTCAACAAAGATCTAGGAACCCAAACGTCCTTTGTGTTAGCACTAGGTAAACTCATTACCTTTCTAGCATAAGTTGCAATTTTGGGTTGCCTAGTTACATGAGGATTAATTGACAAGCTAGGAGTAGGATAGTTACCAATGGGACAATCCTTGCATTGATGTCCCTTCTTTCGGCATATGTAGCGAAGGCGATCTTCAAGTCTTGAAGATTTCTTCCTTCCTTGTTTCTTGCTTGCTACATGGTTAGTTAATACTTTCTTTTCTAACATAATGCCTTTTTGTTTTAAATGGGGACAAGACCTAATTAAGTGTCCCTTCTTTGAGCATTTAAAATAAAGTTTATCATCCTTGTTAGTAATCAAGTCATTTTTAATATAGGGACATGACCTAATCGAGTGTCCCTTTTCAAAGCATTCACTACACTTCTTACTTCTCTTAGTATGAAGTGTGACTTGATTATTACCTTGGATGTTACCTTTCATGGAGGCATGGTTGAGGTTTTTGGAAGAGGTATTGATTTTCTTTTGTTCCCTCCTCTTGATAATCCTCAAGTCCTTGACATTTTCTTTAAGGGTTTTAGTGCATGCCACGGTTGTTCTCGTCTCAAGCTTCTTCACCATGTGGTCACGGTTATCTTGAGAAGGTTGAGCAGTGCACTTCCCTTTAAGTTGTGTCAAGCTCATCTTTAGCCCCTCATTTTCTTCTTTGAGCTTTTGATATGTATCATCTTCTGTTCATGCAAATCCTAGCTCAAAGAAAGTTTTGCTTGTCGACGGACAACAAGCATTAGCACATGGTAATGCAGTTTCAATTTGAATACATGTGCATGAGTGAGGTTGTTGGGTTTTTAGTTTTCTATCACAACCTCATGAGCGATATTTAATATGATATGATCATTTATAAGATTTTCATGAGAACATAGAAGCATATCATATTTTTCTTGAAAAGCTAGATTTTCAACTTTTAGCTTTTCTACTTGGTCCTTAAGCAAGGCATTCCTATTTACTAATTGAGCGATACAATGTAAAGCGTTATCTTGCTCAATTGAAATAGTTTCATACCTTTGGACCAAATCAACATGAGAGCACTTTAGCTCCTCATGTTCTTTAGTCAACTCGTCAAAGTATAGCATTTTCATGGAGAAAACATTTTCTAGCCTTTGACGAGCTTCACTTTGCTCTCTCGCTCTTTCTAGAAGTTTGAGCATGACCGCCTTATCTTCTTGGCTTAGGCGAGCGTAGAGTTGCATGAAGCTCTTTTCTTCCTCCTCATCCTCATTTGTGCTTCCGCTATCACTTTCATTAGCCACACAACATATATGAGAATCGAAATGGGAAGACAAACCTTTTGGAGAGGTGGATTCATCGTTTGGTCTCCAATGTTCATTTTCTTCTTCTTCCTTCAAAGGGTTAGTTTCACAAGAACTAAAAGAAGTAGAAGCATCATATGAACTGTCATGTTTGGACTCATCAAATTTGCTTTTAATTCTAGTCCAAATATCATGTGCATCATGAATAGGTTCATCATATCTAATTATGAAGGCATGATAGTCTTCTTTGCTAAGAGAATTACCTAAGATGTCAAAAGCAAGATAGTTTAAACGTTAACATCTTTGATCTTCCTCGGAAATATTTTTCTCATTATAACTAGAGGGTATGATACTCTTGTTCAAAATTTGTTCTAATCGTGGATCTATGGTTCTAAAAGCATTTATTACACTAGTAGACCATGAAGCATAATTAGAACAATCATCAAGTAAAATCTCAAGAGTTACCTCCTTGATTTTCTTTGGAGATGTCTTCTTGTTCTTTTGGGATCTTCCTCGAGCCATCACTTCGAGTTGTTAGACTCAATATGAAGTGCCAAGCTCCGATACCAATTGAAAGTCGCCTAAAGGGGGGTGAATAGACAAAACCTGAAAATTAAAACTTTATCCCCCAACTATATCACTTGATTAGTGGTTAGAACAAGATATACAATTATCGGAGTATAAAATCTAAGTCCTTGTTTGTAAAGAGTATTGATTTCAAAGAGTGCGGAATTTAATCAATAGCAATACTACTAGGAATAAGTGGAGAATAATGCAAGAAGGCTTAAATAAGAAGATGATAAATACAAGTTCTTTCTTGCAAGGTGTTGCTTCTCTAAATGAGAATTTAACTTGAAGCAACACAAAATAATGTTGGCAAAGAATAGCGCAAGAGAACTTAGAAAGGGAGAGAACAAACAAATCACAAGCAATAAACACATGAGACACGGGTGGTTTGTTTTACCGAGGTTCGGCCCTCGAAGGCCTAGTCCCCGTTGAGGAGTCCACTAAGGACGGGTCTCTTTTAACCCTTTCCCTCTCTCCACCGATCACCAAAGACCGGCGAGCTCTTATTCTTCTCAAGGATCACTTAAGACCCTGCAAGGATCACCACACACTTAGGTGTCTCTTGCTAGCTTTACAAGCCTCCAAAACTTTGGAGGAAGTTCAATGGAAGTCAAAACTCCACGCATAAATGAATGCAAGACGTAGCACACACTATCTCTCAATGAATCTCACAAGGCACTAGAGCTAAACTCACATGAGAGGCTTTCCTTTTGCTTGCTCTCTCTTTTGTGGCACTTGTGTGGGTTGTAGTGGCCTAAATCTTGTGTATAGGATGGATCAATGAATAGAAGTGGTTGGGAGGGCTTGGGTATGTCAACTATATGACTTGGAATGTTGCTTGGGCTCCCACCCCTTGAAGTGGCCGGTTGGGGTGGTATATATAGCCACCAACCAAATTGTAGCCGTTGGAGAAGGCTGTTGGCGATGGGCGCACCGGACAGTTCGGTGCGCCACCGGACAGTGTCCGGTGCGCTGCCACGTCACCTAGTCGTTAGGGCCTGGAGTTGGTCGACCGTTGGAGGCTTTGTCCTCATGTGGCACCGGACAGTCCGGTGCCCCTCTGACCAACTGCTCTGACTTCTGCTGCGTTCACTGTGCTGCATTGTTCCCTATCAGAGTCGACCGTTGCGCGCAGGTAGCTGTTGCTCCGCTGGCACACCGGACAGTCCCGTGGCCCACCGGACAGTCCGGTGAATTATAGCAGAGCTGCGTCTGGAAAACCCGAAGCTGAAGAGTTTGAGGGCGATCCTCCCTGGTGCACCGGACACTGTCTGGTGGTGCACCGGACACTGTCCGGTGGCACACCCGACAGTCCGGTGCGCCAGACCAGGGAGCACTTCGGTTTCCTTTTTGCTCCATTCTTTGAGGCCTAACTTGTTCTTTTTATTGGTTTGTGTTGAACCTTTGGCACCTGTAGAACTTATAATCTAGAGCAAACTAGTTAGTCCAATTATTTGTGTTGGGCAATTCAACCACCAAAATCATTTAGGAAAAGGTGTGAGCCTATTTCCTTTCAGTAAGCGACCCAGAGAAAGAAGGAAGAAACATTATGGTTATACAAAACCTCTTTGCCGAATGCCTGTGATCTGGCACTCGACAAAGAGTTTTTTTAATTTAAAAATAGACTTTGTCGAGTGTCTTAAATCTTACACTCGACAAATAACTCTTTGTCGAGGGTCGACTAGCAAGCACTCGGCAAAGATTGATTTAATTTTTTTAAAATATTCTTTGCCGAGGGTCCCCGGGCAGACACTCGACAAACAATGATTTGCCGAGTGTCGTCCTCTGACACTCGACAAAGTATATTTTCATTCTTTTCTTTTTTCCACTAAACTTTTTGTGGTGTGTTTCTAAAGTATGTAGACCTATATGTTCGATTTTGGCACAATTATAAAAGTGTTTGCTGTAGCTATTTGTTTTAGTTTGTTTAATTGAATTTCTTCGGATGATTTAGATTTTAACTGTAAGTCACTCGAAAAATGGGAACGGTGAATGCAAAAATGATATTCATGTTATTTAGCACAAGTAACGGCCGATTTTAGGAGCAGACCGGAATTTTCGAGCACCATGTTCACGAAACAAGATCATGAACTTGTCATCCAGTTTTTTTTAAATTGTATGAAACACAAACAAATTCAAAAAATCATGAAACTTGTCGACATGTCATGATATCATTGAGAGCACCTAGAGGGGGGTGAATAGGTGATCCTGTAAAATTCAACAACTAATAGCCACAAAACTTGGTTAAGTGTTAGAATGATAAAACCAAGTGGCTATAGAGCGAGTTCTTGCGAGACACAATAATCACACAGAAAAGCAATCACAAGAGACACGCGAGTTATCCCGTGGTTCGGCCAAATATAACACTTGCCTACTTCCACGTTGTGCCGTCCCAATGGACGAGGGTTGCACTCAACCCCTTTCAAGTGATCCAATGATCAACTTGAATACCATGGTGTTTTCCTTTCTTATACTTTCTCCCGTTTGCGTGGAATCTCCACAACTTGGAGCCTCTCGCCCTTACAATTGATGATCACAAAGAAGCACGGAAGTAAGGGAGGGAAGAGCAACACACACAAGACTCAAAACCAGAGCACAATCACGCACACAAGCCACAACTTGAGCTCAAAACACAACTCAAGGAATTCTCTACTCAATTGGAGCTCAAGTCACTATCTCAAAGAATCGAATGCGCGAGAATGGAGTCTTGGTGCTTTGGAATGATCAAAGAATGCTTGTGTTACTCCTCCATGCGCCTAGGGTCCCTTTTATAGCCCCAAGGCAGCTAGGAGCCATTGGAGGCATTCTTGGAAGGCTAATCTTTCCTTCTGTCGGGTGGCGCACCGGACAGTCCGGTGTGCCACCGGATAGCCATTGTTCATGTCTGATGCGTGATTTCCTTTCATTCCTGGCGCAGCCGACCGTTGCAACTTCGCGCTGGTTGGCGCACCGGACACTGTCCGGTGCACACCGGACAGTCCGGTGCCCCCAGCCGACCGTTGGCGCAGGCCACGCGTCGTGCGCGGATTGCGCGACCGACCGTTGCTCTGGCGGCCGTTGGCTCATCGGACAGTCCGGTGAGTTATAGCCGTACGCCACCAAAAACTCCCAAGAGCGGCCAGTTCGCCGGAAGCCAGCCTGACGCACCGAACACTGTCCGGTGCACCACCGGACAGTCCGGTGTGCCAAGCCGAGCTGAGTCTTGGCTGCACACAGACCCTCTTTTCCAATCCTTTTCTTTTCCTGTTTCTAGCACTTAGGTAACTTCATTAGTACCCAAAAACAAATGTACTAAGTCTAGAAACATACCTTCTTGTTGATTTGCACTTCATTCATCATTTGACATATAATAACTCACTCAATATGTGTTGGACACTTAATCACCAAAATATATTAGAAATGCCCCAAGGGCACATTTCCCTTTCAATCTCCCCCTTTTTGGTGATTTATGTCAACACATCAAAAAGCAACAAATAGAAGTGCAACATCAATGCAATTGAGAACAAAAATAGTCTTTGACAAGATTTGACATATTTGGATCGTTCTTTGCCACCACTTGGTTTGTTTTTGCAAATCAAATTCATTTTCCTATCTCTAAGTCAAACACACTTGTTTGGGTATTAAGAGAGATAATCCAAGAGTGAAAATTATCAAGATCCAAAAACTCCCCCTTTTCCCATAATTACACATTCTCCCCACAAGAGACCAAAATTTTGACAATAAGAGTATTTTGACAAATCAAAAATTATAACTCTACTATTTTAAAAATTCTCAAGCGGTAGCTGATCCATTTGCTTTGGCCTTAATTTCTCCCCCTTTGGCATTAAGCACCAAAACGGGATGATTCTTGGCCCTTTTACCCCATTGCCTCACCAAAATTGTCAATTAAGAGCAAAAAGGCAATAAGAGCATAGATATGAACTTGGAGTTAATACCGGAGTGCAGTGGAAGTCTTTGCATGGTCCAAGTTTACATATCCCTTTCAATTCACCTTTGAGGCTACATTAAGTAAACAACACAATTGTTAGTCTCAAAGGATCAAGTTGTAGCACTTCTCCCCCTAAATATGTGCATTACTCACACATGGACTTGTGAGGTCTGGGGATCCCTTGCACAACTTGAGCACCATCAATAAACAATAAATCTCATAAATGCATAAAGTAACTTGATCAAAGGCATAAAACACATGTATGCTATAGATCAATCCAAGTTACGTGAATCTAAGACATTTAGCTCACTACGCAGCCTGCAAAAGGTCTTCTCATCTAAAGGCTTGGTAAAGATATCGACTAGCTGGTTCTCGGTGCTAACATAAAACACTTTGATATCTCCCTTTTGCTGGTGGTCTCTCAAAAAGTGATGTCGGATGTCTATATGCTTAGTGCGGCTGTGTTCAACAGGATTATCCGCCATGCGGATTGCACTCTCATTGTCACATAGGAGTGGGACTTTGCTCAGATTGTAGCCAAAGTCCTGGAGGGTTTGCCTCATCCAAAGTAGTTGCGCGCAACACTGTCCTGCGGCAACATACTCGGCCTCAGCAGTGGATAGGGCAACGGAGGTTTGTTTCTTTGAGCTCCACGACACCAGGGACCTTCCTACAAATTGGCACGTCCCCGATGTGCTCTTCCTATCAACCTTGGTTGCAACCGGCATAGTCGAAGTCTGAATATCCAATCAAGTCAAAGGTAGACCCCTTTGGATATCAGATCCCGAAGCAAGGCGTAGCAACTAAATATCTAAGAATTCGCTTAACGGCCACAAGGTGACACTCCCTTGGGTCGGATTGAAATCTAGCACACATGCATACGCTTAGCATAATATCTGGTCTACTAGCACATAAATAAAGTAAAGACCCTATCATAGACTGGTATGCCTTTTGATCAATGGACTTACCTCCTTTATTGAGGTCGACGTGTCCGTCGGTTCCCATTGGTGTCTTCACAGGCTTGTCGTCCTTCATCCCGAACCGCTTGAGCAAGTCTTGCGTGTACTTCATTTGGGAGATGAAGGTGTCGTCCTTGAGTTGCTTCACTTGGAACCCAAGGAAGTAGTTCAACTCGCCCATCACTAACATCTCAAATTTCTGTGTACACCTCCTCCTTGATTGGCCCGTTGAGGAAAGCGCTCTTCACATCCATTTGGAACAACCTGAAAGAGTGGTGAGCAGCATAGGCTAATAGAATGCGAATAGACTCTAGCCTAGCCACAAGAGCAAAAGTCTCCTCGAAATCCAAACCTGTGACTTGGGCATAACCTTTTGCCACAAGTCGAGCCTTGTTCCTTGTCACCACCTCGTGCTCGTCTTGCATGTTGCGGAACACCCACTTGGTTCCCACAACATTTTGCTTGGGACGTGGCACCAGGCTCCAAACTTCATTCCTCTTGAAGTTGTTGAGCTCTTCCTGCATGGCCAACACCCAGTCCGTCTCTTGCAAGGCCTCTTCTACCCTGAAAGGCTCAATAGAAGAGACAAACGAGTAATGCTCATAAAAGTTAGCTAGTCTTGAGCGAGTAGTTACTCACTTGCTTATATCACCCAGAATCTGATCGATGGGATGATTCCTTTGAATCGTCGCTCGGACTTGAGTTGGAGGGGCCCGTGGTGCTTCTTCCTCCATAAATTGATCTTCTTGTGCCCCCTTGATCACACGCCTCATCTTGAAGAGCCTTTTCATCATCTTGAGTTGGGGGGGTGCACCATTGTTGAGGAAGAAGGTTGATCCTGCACTTGGTGTTCCTGTGGTCGCACGTCTCCAATTGCCATGGTGCGAATTGCGTCCGTTGGAACATCATCTTCATCTACGTCATCAAGATCAACTTGCTCTCTTTGAGAGCCATTAGTCTCATCAAATACAACATCGCTAGAGACTTCAACCAAACCCGATGATTTGTTGAATACTCTATACACCTTTGTATTTGAGTCATAACCTAGTAAAAACCCTTCTACTGCTTTGGGAGCAAATTTGGAATTTCTACCTTTCTTCACCAAAATGTAACATTTGCTCCCAAATACACGAAAATACGAAACGTTGGGTTTGTTACCGGTTAGAAGTTCATACGAGGTCTTCTTGAGGAGGCGATGAAGGTAGACCCGGTTTATGGTGTGGCAAGCTGTGTTCACAGCTTCCGACCAAAACCGCTTGGGCGTCTTGAATTCTCCAAGCATCGTCCTTGCCATGTCTATAAGTGTTCTGTTCTTCCTCTCTACCACGCCGTTTTGTTGTGGTGTGTAGGGAGCGGAGAACTCGTGCTTGATTCCTTCCTCCTCAAGGTACTCCTCCACTTGTAAGTTCTTGAACTCGGACCCGTTGTCGCTTCTTATCTTTTTCACCTTGAGCTCAAATTCATTTTGAGCTCTCCTTAGAAAGAACTTTAGGGTCCCTTGGGTTTCTGATTTATCCTGCAAAAAGAATACCGAAGTGAAGCGGGAAAAATCATCAACAATAACAAGACCATACTTACTTCCCCCGATGCTGAGATAGGCGACGGGTCCGAAGAGGTCCATATGAAGTAGCTCTAGAGGTCTTGATGTGGTCATCACGTTCTTGCTGTGATGAGTACTTCCCACCTATTTACCTGCTTGACAAGCTGCACAAGGTCTATCTTTTTCGAAAGATACATTGGTTAGACCTAACACGTGTTCTCCCTTTAGAAGTTTGTGAAGGTTCTTCATCCCAACATGTGCTAAACGGCGATGCCACAGCCAGCCCATGCTAGTCTTAGCAATTAAGCATGCATCTAGATCGGCCTCATCCTTCAAAAAATCAACTAAATAGAGTTTGTCGTCTAGTACACCCTTAAAAGCTAGTGAACCATCACTCCTTCTAAAGACAGACACATCTATATTGGTAAACAGACAATTATAACCCATATTACATAGTTGACTAACAGACAATAAGTTGTATCCGAGCGATTCAACTAAGAACACATTAGATATGGAATGCTCGGATGAAATAGCTATCTTTCCTAGACCTTTAACATTGCCTTGGTTTCCATCTCCAAAGATGATCGAATCTTGGGAATCTTTGCTCTTGACGTAGGAGGTGAACATCTTCTTCTCCCTCGTCATGTGGTTTGTGCATCCGCTGTCGATAATCTAGCTTGAGCCCCCGGATGCATAAACATGCAAGGCAAATTAGGCTTGGGTCTTAGGTACCCAACTCTTGTTGGGTCCTACAAGATTAGTCACAATATCCTTTGGGACCCAAATGCAAGTCTTGTCTCCCTTGCATTTGGCCCCCAACTTCCTAGCAACCACTTTCTTATTTTTACATGAAAGTACAAAATCAGTGTTGCAGGCATGAAAAACAGTAGCAGATTCATTATGCATTTTCCTAGGCACATGATGAATAACATTTCCCTTCCTAGGCCTATTTCTACCATGCACAAAAGTAGAGCTTGAAGCAATCATAGCATGTGAATCATAAGCATCATAACTCCTATTATAATGAGCACTCCTAGAACATTTTCTATCATAAATGAACGCATGATTCCTTTGAATGCTACTAGCCATAGGGGCCTTCCCTTTCTCCTTGTTGGGAATGGGAGCCCTTTGGCTTGTTAAGTTCTTGGCTTCCTTGCGAAAACCAAGCCCATCCTTAATTGAGGGGTGTCTACCAACAGTGTAGGCATCCCTAGCAAATTTTAATTTATCAAAGTCACTTTTGCAAGTCTTAAGTTGACCATTAAGACTTGCTACTTCATCATTTAATTTAGAAATGGAAATTAAATGTTCATCACAAGCATCAACATTAAAATCCTTGCATCTATTGCAAATTACAACATGTTCTACACATGAACTAGATTTATTAGCTACTTCTAGCTTAGCATTTAATTCATCATTAACACTCTTTAAGTTAGAAATAGACTCATGGCAGGCAGATATTTCAGAAGATAGAATTTCATTTCTTTTAGTTTCTAAAGCAAGAAATTTTTGTACACTAACAAATTTGTCATGCTCTTCATACAAAATGTCTTCTTGCTTCTCCAAGTCTATCCTTTTCATTTAAGGCATCAATTAATTCATTAATTTTATCTACCTTTGCTCTATCTAAGCCTTTAAATAAATCGGTATAATCTACTTCATCATCGCTCGAGTCATCATCACTTGAAGTAGTATACTTAGGAGTTTCTCGAACGCTTACCTTGTTCTCCTTTGCCATGAGGCAGGTGTGGCATTTGTTGGGGAAGAGAGAGGACTTGTTGAAGGCTGAGGCAGCGAGTCCTTCGTCGTCGGAAAAGACGAGGAGTCCGAGTCCCATTCCTTTCCAATGTGTGCCTCGCCCTTTGCCTTCCTATAGCTCTTTTTCTTCTCTTTCTTCCCGCCCTTTCCTTGTTCCTGGTCACTAGAGTTATCGAGACAATTTGCTATAAAATGACCAGTCTTACTACACTTGAAGCAAGAGCGCTTTCCCTTTGCTTTGTTCTTGTTAGGGTACTCCTTGCGTCCTTTCAATGCGGTCTTGAAGCGCTTTATGATTAGGGTCATCTCATCCTCGTTTAGCCCGGCCGCCTCAACTTGTGCCACCTTGCTAGGTAGCGCCTCCCTACTGCTTGTTGCTTTGAGAGCAACGGGTTGAGGCTCGTAGACGGATAGAGGGCCATTGATAGCATCATCAACGTATCGTGCTTCCTTCACCATCATCCGCCCGCTCACAAACTTCCCAAAAATCTCCTCGGGAGTCATCTTTGTGTACTTGGGATTTTCACGGATGAGGTTCACAAGATGAGGATCAATAACAGTGAAGGACCTGAGCATAAGTCGGACGACATTGTGGTATGTCCATCTCGTGCTTCCATAGCTCCTGATCTTGTTGACCAGGGTCTTGAGCCTGTTGTACGTTTGTGTTGGCTCTTCTCCCCTGATCATTGCGAACCTTCCCAGCTCGCCTTCCACCAACTCCATCTTGGTGATCATTGTGGCGTCGTTCCCCTCATGAAAATCTTGAGGGTGTCCCATATTTGCTTGGCGTTGTCCAAGCCACTCACCTTATTGTACTCGTCCCTGCACAAGGATGCTAGCAAAACAGTGGTAGCTTGTGCATTTTTATGGATTTGCTCATTAATGAAAACGGGGTTGTCAGTACTATCAAAATGCATTCCGTTCTCAACTACCTCCCAAATACTAGGATGAAGAGAGAAAAAGTGGCTACACATTTTGTGACTCCAAAACGTGTAGTCCTCTCCATCAAAATGTGGAGGTTTACCAAGAGGAATAGAAAGTATATGGGCATTGGAATTATACGGAATACGAGAATAATCAAATGAAAAGTTTGAGTCAACCAGTTTCTTTTTCTCGTCGTAGTCATCGTCTCTTGGGGAAGAAGATGATTCATCACTGTCGTAGTAGACTATCTTCTTGATGTGCCTCTTCTTCTTCCCGTCCTTCTTCTTATGACTTGAGCCAGAGTCAGTGGGCTTGTCGTCCCTTGGCTCGTTGAGGAAGGACTCCTTCTCCTTGTCGTTGACCACCATCCCCTTTCCCTTAGGATCCATCCCATTCGGGCGATTAGTCCCTTTCGTGAAGAGAACGGCTCTGATACCAATTGAGAGCACCTAGAGGGAGGGTGAATAGGTGATCCTGTAAAATTCAACAACTAATAGCCACAAAACTTGGTTAAGTGTTAGAATGATAAAACCAAGTGGCTATAGAGCGAGTACTTGCGAGACACAATAATCACACAGAAAAGCAATCACAAGAGACACGCGAGTTATCCCGTGGTTCGGCCAAGTATAACACTTGCCTACTTCCACGTTGTGGCGTCCCAATGGACGAGGGTTACACTCAACCCCTTTCAAGTGATCCAATGATCAACTTGAATACCACGGTGTTTTCCTTTCTTATACTTTCTCCCGTTTGCCAGGAATCTCCACAACTTGGAGCCTCTCGCCCTTACAATTGATGATCACAAAGAAGCACGAAAGTAAGGGAGGGAAGAGCAACACACACAAGACTCAAAACCAGAGCACAATCACGCACACAAGCCACAACTTGAGCTCAAAACACAACTCAAAGAGTTCTCTACTCAATTGGAGCTCAAGTCACTATCTCAAAGAATCGAATGCGCGAGAATGGAGTCTTGGTGCTTTGGAATGATCAAAGAATGCTTGTGTTACTCCTCCATGCGCCTAGGGGTCCCTTTTATAGCCCCAAGGCAGCTAGGAGCCGTTGGAGGCATTCTTGGAAGGCTAATCTTGCCTTCTTTCGGGTGGCGCACCGGACAGTCCGGTGTGCCATCGGACAGCCACTATTCATGTCCGGTGCGCGATTTCCTTCCATTCCTGGCGCAGCCGACCGTTGCAACTTCGCGCTGGTTGGCGCACCGGACACTGTCCGGTGCACACCGGACAGTCCGGTGCCCCCAGCCTACCGTTGGCGCGGGCCACGCGTCGCGCGCGGATTGCGCGACCGACCGTTGCTCTGGCGCCCGTTGGCTCACCGGACAGTCCGGTGCACCACCGAACAGTCCGGTGAATTATAGCCGTACGCCGCCAAAAACTCCCGAGAACGGCCAGTTCGCCGGAAGCCAGCCTGACGCACCGGACACTGTCCGGTGCACCACCGGACAGTCCGGTGTGCCAAGCCGAGCTGAGTCTTGGCTGCACACAGACCCTCTTTTCCAATCATTTTCTTTTCCTGTTTCTAGCACTTAGGTAACTTCATTAGTACCCAAAAACAAATGTACTAAGTCTAGAAACATACCTTCTTGTTGATTTGCACTTCATTCATCATTTGGCATATAATAACTCACTCAATATGTGTTGGACACTTAATCACCAAAATATATTAGAAATGGCTAAGGGCACATTTCCCTTTCAATCATATGTAGTCTATGATAAAAATTTGAGAATATTTCGAGAAAGTTGGCACGCACTATGTGTAGAAACCTATACGAGCTACACATGAAACCTTGTAACTTAGTGTAGATCGGCTAGGTTTCTACAGATAGTGCATCACAACTTTCTCGAAACATTCTCAAAATTTTATCACAGTCTCTATATATGATATCATGACATGTGGACAAGTTTCATGATTTTCTGACTTTGTTTTTGTTTTATATATTTTTTAAACAACTTGATGGCAAGTTCACGGTCATGTTAGTGAGCATGGTGCTCGAAAATTTTGGTCTGCTCCAAAAATCGGTCGTAACTTGTGTTACCTAACATGGATATCATTTTTTCATTCATGGATTTCCATTTTTCGAGTGACTTGTAGTTTAAATTTGAATTATCCGAATAACTTCAATTAAATGTACTGAATCTAATAGTTATAGCAAACACTTATAATTGTACCAAAATAAAACATGTAAGCGTACATAGTGTAGGAACATCGCAGTAAAAGTTTGGTTGGGAAGAAAAAAGAAAAATAAACTTTGCCGAGTGTCTAAGGATGGCACTCGGCAAAACATATATTTTGTCGAGTGCTAGACGCAGGGCAAAGTAGCTTCTTTGCCGAGTGTTAAATCCCGGCGCTCGGCAAATATAACGACCGTCAGCAATAGACGACTGCTGACGGCACTTTGTCGAGTGCCGCCGTTCGCCGAGTGTTTGGCGACAGCAAAGTTGTCTTTGCCGAGTGTCTTCCAGTGTCGAGTGTCCTGCTCTCGTTAAACGCGGTCGTTACCGAGAAAATGACTTTACCAAGTGCGGCACTCGGTAAAGACTTCTTTGCCGAGTGCGGCAACCGACAAAGATTTTTTTGCCGAATGACCGGCTCTCAGTAAAGCGTCGAGCACTCGGCAAAGAGTCAGATTCCGGTAGTGACTTCTATGGCTATTAGCTGATGATACACTTAACTTTAATCCGTATCGGTTTCTACTGTGTTTTATTTTTATAGATTGCAAATGCATATGGTGAGCGTGCGCCCGTACACGCGCACGCGCGCGCGTACACACGGCACACCAGTACAGCACACAGCGAGAGACAGAGCAGGCTACGCAACGCTTGGACATTATTATTATGGTGCAGAACACTAACCGGAGAGCTTTGATCTGCTAGCCGCAAAATGTATTGGTAGTATATGCTGCAGTGTCAAGTACTTCCAGTGGTACCGGATTGAGAATTCTGAACAACCCTGCGACAGAAAAGGTTGCCATGCATTCTACTCCTATGACAACTTGCCAAGCATCGGAAGGTAGTCTAATGACTGAATGGAGAAGAAAATTTGACAACACTAAGACTGTCCGGTAGTGTAAAACATGAGACGTAAAAATGTAGAAGATGCTGTTTGCAGAACGAAGTTTGAAATAAAGGGTGAGATAGATAGCCTAAGCACGCACAATTCTGTCTCTCTACTGTGCTAAAGCTACCACTCCTGCGATACTGTGGGCAAGAAAAATTGACGGGCAATCTTTCAAACAATCATAAACCGAGAGGCGAGAGCAGTAGAGCACCATGCATTCAACACTTCAACGCTCTCATTGTCTCCCCACCTGTCCAAAACGCGGCAACTCACAAGCAAGTTGATAGTCAACATTGAGTGTTGACGTAGCAGTAGGCCAGTAGCCTTCACTTCGTCGCCTCACGGTTCAGTCTTCCACTCCCTTCCCTATATAAGCATACGAGCTCTCCGCTTCAAATCGGAAACACATCCACCGATCAGTGTCTAGCTAATCCAGATAGCTAGCTAGCTATTGCCACTGTTCCCATCATGGCGGTGGCCAAGAAGCCTACCCGCGCTCTCCCTCATCTCCTCCTCGTAGCCTTCCTCTGCTTGACGTGCTCTGTTTGTGCTCGCTTCGACGATGACTACGACGACTCGAGGTATGGCCCTGGAGGTTTCGGTCGTGGTCCGGGCTTTGATCGTGGCCCGAGAGGTGGCTACCGACGCGGTCCGGACTTCGGACGTGGACCGTTTGGTCGTGACTGTCGCTTCGGTCGCTGCCGCAGAGGTGGTGGCGGACTTGGAGGCGGTGGAGGCGGTGGCCTTGGAGGTGGTGGAGGTGGCGGACTTGGAGGTGGCGGCGGGCTTGGCGGTGGAGGAGGTGGTGGCCTTGGAGGTGGTGGCGGACTTGGAGGCGGCGGTGGAGGAGGTGGTGGCCTTGGTGGTGGAGGTGGCGCTGGTGCTGGAGGAGGTTTTGGTGGTGGCGTCGGAGGAGGAGGTGGTGCAGGAGGCGGACTTGGTGGTGGAGGCGGTGGTGGATTTGGAGGCGGCGGAGGCGGTGGACTCGGAGGTGGTGGAGGCAAAGGTGGCGGCTTTGGTGCTGGCGATGGCATCGGAAGCGGAGCTGGTGGTGGCAGTGGACTAGGTGGTGGAGGCGGCGGTGGAATGGGTGGTGGCGGCGGCGGTGGCCTCGGAGGAGGCGCGGGAGGAGGCTTCGGAGCGGGTGGCGGCGTAGGTGGTGGAGCCGGCGGAGGTGGTGGCCTTGGTGGCGGTGGAGGTGGAGGGCTTGGAGGAGGCAAGGGTGGAGGCTTTGGGGCCGGCGGTGGTATGGGAGGTGGCGCAGGCGGAGGTGGCGGACTTGGTAGCGGTGGTGGGCTTGGTGGCGGTGGAGGGCTTGGAGGAGGCAAGGGTGGAGGCTTTGGGGCCGGCGGTGGTATGGGAGGTGGGGCAGGCGGAGGTGGTGGGCTTGGTGGCGGTGGAGGCGGAGGTTTTGGAGGAGGTAAGGGCGGAGGCTTTGGAGCCGGCGGTGGTATAGGAGGTGGGGCAGGAGGAGGCGGGGGGCTTGGTGGCGGCGGCGGTGGCATGGGCGGTGGTGGTGGAGGCGGACTAGGTGGTGGTTCAGGAGGAGGATTCGGTGGCGGGGCAGGCGGTGGCGTTGGAGGAGGAGGCGGCCTTGGTGGTGGTGGCGGCGGAGGTATGGGCGGTGGAGGCGGCGGCGGCCTTGGACATGGCGTTGGTCTCGGTGGAGGGGGCGGGGGCGGCCTCGGCATCGGCATTGGCGTTGGCGTCGGAGTCGGGTTGGGCGCGGGGGCAGGCGCAGGCGCAGGTGGCGGCGCTGGTGCGGGTGCTGTTGCTGGAAACCGCGGGCGTTGATTCATCCGTCCATGTCCAGTTTAAAGAAGAACGCATCCATGCAAGCATGTGTATGTTCGGCGCTGGAGTAGCTATGAATTACTCTATGACGTGGTTAAATTATGGTTAATTTCACTCCTCCTGTTTTTGGTTGCTGTGTAGTCTTTGCTCATTATTATTGGTGCAAGTGTTTGCAATAAATCTTATATACTCTTGGGAAAAAAGAGTCTAATGGTTAGTAGTATATTAATACAGTTCTAGTGATTTTTTTTCCATGTAATTCCTGGCTTCCAGGCAGCTTGTTTGAGCTTCGCGTTCGAAGGGTCTCCCACTGTGTGCACTATGGCCTTTCTGCGTTTCCTTCCTCCTTCCCTGCAATTTCCTGATGAATCTCTCTGCAATTCCTCTGGAGTATTTAATGGTGTGTTTGGTTTGATGTCAAAGTAGGATGAGTCGGGGACACCACCGTCCTCTCGATTTTTTGAGATCATGCCGCCCTCAAAAATCATTCCGGTGTTCACCTCGTCCCCGCTTGACTCTCAACTAAACACTATGAAAAACGTGACCGCCTCATTCCATCTCTCTTTGTACATTCAACCAAACGCACCAACACGACGGTTCGGGAAGTGGCTTGATTGCATTGGAGGGCTTCAGAGTAATGGTGCGCGTCAACTGGTCAGATCGAGTGACTCCGTGCACATGGACATGCACGGCGGCACAGCCAAACAGGATAGGAAGGCAACCGACCGAGCGATCAGGGTCCCATGCTGCATGGTCCATGCAGCGGCTGTGCCGGTAGCGGTCGTAAATGCTTGGGAAGAATGGGGATCGTATCGCCCGGTCGCGGACCACACTCGTCGGCGGTAATTAAACAGTTTCCTGCTCACGAAGCAAACCGGGGGACAACGTCGGCGCCACGTACAGACCCGTAGAGACGGACGTCAGACGGCAGCTGTGCACTGATCTTGTGCCATTGACGCTGTGATCGCAGCAATATTGTGCTCGTGCCTTCGGCGCACTGGTCTTCACTGCAGCCGTAGATCGATCTGAATCTTGACAGGCCTCTTCTTAGTTCTTCCAGGCGACATGTTTAAGCATCTTTACAGTATATTCAGTTTCCTAATACGGAGTAACATGTTTAGGCATTGTGCTTGTGCAGTATATTCAGTTTAGGCATATACAGTGTTCGGCTAGGCGCCGACTAGGCGGCGATTAGGCGCGCCTAGGCGCTAGTCGATAGGCTTCCGCGTAGCCTAGGGTCCTGTGCGGCGTCTAGGCGGCCGCGGCGACTAGGCGGCGCTCAGCCACGCCTAGGCGGCGAGTTGGTGGCGCGCAGGCGCCTAGGCGGGCGCGCAGGCGGGCACGCAGGCGAGCGCGCGGCAATTTTTAGCGCGCGCGCGGGGAGTTTTAGCGCGCGGGAGTATTAGCGCGCGTTGTGCAGCCGCTCGGTCTCCCTCCCACACGGTCACGGAAATTGCTCCCCCGCCGGCGCTCATCCCCTCCTGCTGCTCCCCCGCCGGCTGCTCCCCTCCCTGCTCCCCCGCCGGTGAGTTCTCCTCCCCCGTCGGCTGCTCCCCTCCCTGCTCATCCCCCTCCCCTGCTTTCCTCCCCTGCTGAAACTGCTTTCCTCCCCTGTGCAGTGTACAAGTGAAAGAAATCAAAGGATTAAGGTTTAAGGATGTCATCAGAAACTGCAGCTGCACCTTCTGAAACTGAAGCAGCTAGAGCGAATCTCCTAAAAAGAAATTCAGATGATGTTGGATGGGAATATGGTGTTCTTGTTGATGCTAACAACAAAGACAAGGTGAAGTGTAAGTTCTGTGACAAGGAGATGAGGGGAGGGATTTATAGGTTGAAGGAGCATCTTGCCCATGTTGGAAAGAATGTGAAGAAATGCACGTCTGCAACACCGCAGGCTCTAGAGGCTAAAGAGAAGTGCAAGAAAGCAATAGTGGCTGCAAAAAGGAAGAGGGAGGAGAAGACTATTCGTGAGCTAGAACTTAGAGAGGAAGTGAATGTATCTAGGGTTGGAGAGGAGTCAGAAGAAGTCACTTGTGTTGGAAGCTCACAGCCTCACAAATTAGGGCCAATTGACAAATGGACACGTGCTATTGATCCTACCAAGGCTGATTCATTCAAACAACAGCAGCTGAACAAGGAATTATGGAAAGAAAGAGAGCATGAGGTGCACAAGTTTATTGCAAGATGGGCCTATAATCATGGTAAATTGCTAGTATACGATGTTGTTTTCACATTTTAAAATTCATGAACTGAACACATTTTAAAATTAGACTTCATTTTTTAATCATTGGCAGGAATACCTTTCAATGCATGTGACAATGATGAGTTCAAGCAAATGTGTGAAGCAATTGGACAATTTGGACCAGGACTTACACCTCCAACTCAAGATGCCTTTCGAGGTAGTTTGCTGGAAGAAGAATATGAAAGAACCAAGTGTTTGCTGCAGGAACGTGAAGCCGAGAAGATGAAAAATGGGTGCTCTATTATGACCGATGCTTGGTCAGATAGGAAGAGGAGAAGCATAATGAAATCATCCAGATAAGTCACAATTTAGTGTTTTCTATTTTTTTATGAACAGCTAGCTGTCTATTGACTAATTTACTAACTACTAGCTGTCAAAATGTGTTGCAGCCTTGCAGGAGCTAGAAACATGCAAGAGTAAGCTAAGCTAGGAATCAGATATGTCTACTGGCCTTCTTTTTATACTTACTGTGACTCATATAGTCATCTATAGTAGTTATATACGTATATATAGTTATATACATAATATATATATAATTTATGGCTATATTGCCAAAACGCCTAGAAAAGCGCCTAGAAGCGCCTAAGACCGAGTACTCCCGACTAGGCGCTAGGCAATGGGTCACCGCCTAGATTCCGCCTAGCACCTAGCTGAACCTTGGGCATATAATCATAATAACATGTTTCGACATTATTAGTGTTTTCAACTTCAGTTTTCAGTTTTTGTGTCCAGCTGTATTTTTTTAATCTTAACTTTGGCTCTACGGCCTCATATTATATCATCATCTGGCTCAACTCCAAGCTACGGCAACATTTACAAAAGTTTGTAAGCAATTTCGGCCACACCCACACATGTGTGATGTTGTCCCGGCTCCAAACAGCTAGCATGACGAGTTAATTGTTAGAATATAATATAAGTGAATTGTCAATTTCTCCTATCAACTTAAGCTTTTATATTGAATTGGTGGATACATGCAAGCTAATATGTACTACATATTAAGACTCAGGCATAACCATGCCCCCGCCTCCCCCTCTGCGCTCGACTGAGCCCGACCTCGTTCACCGCACAAGCAACCCCTGCCCTCGACGCCGATCAGCGCCGCTCCGCCGTTCCCCGCACCGCCTCCCCCTCCGCGCTCCCAATCCCGTTCACCGTGCATGCACCCCCGCCCTGGACGCCAATCCGCGCCGCTCCCACCGCCCCCGACAACCACGGGACACCGCCAATTGCTCCCCCGACGCCGATTTAGCAACGCCGCTCCCGTTCCCCGATTTCCGATGCACGCGCTCCTGCTCCCCGATTTGCGCCATCTCCAAGGTCGACGGATCCTCCACCATCGCCTCACTTCCCACAATGTGTCTTGTGCCATCTCCAAGGTCCGTCGCCCACCCCACAACGTCGCCTGCGCCATCTCGTCGCCCATGTCATGTCGCCCGTGTCGGAGCTGCTGAGGCTAGCCAAGTACGACGCCACTGGGCGGAGGGAGGTTCTGGAGTCTAGCGACATGACGGTGTTGCCGTGGCAAGCGGAGGCGAGGACGAGGCATTGGCCCAGACGCTGCTACACCTCAACTGGACGGTGATGAAGGGTCTGCCGCTAAGAAAGGTTCGCTCGGTGTCCTCTAAACTGCATTGGCATGTAGATAGAATGGAATGTTTCTATTTGCGTTGGTGAATGGGGTCGCTTTTTTCGTTCTGTTATCTGTAGATTCGTTCTTGTGCTTGTTGGCTTTTAGGTGTCCAAGAATTTTGAACGCCAGATAAATCTAACGTAAAATACATGTTTAGGTGCTCCAAATTCTAAACTGGACACTTGTTCCAAATTCTAAATTTCAATATTATGATTTACTTTTTGGGCACTATCATGTTTTATCGAGAAAGGTCCTAATATATTCTCAGCATACATTTTTATTCGATATTTTTACTGACGTTTGATATGTTGCTGACATTTAACACCCTCCACCAAATCCCATGATTTTAATGGGATAGGGTTCTGAAAGGAGGCAATGAGAACCCTATTTTCCAAACAAGCTTTTTGTCATGAGGTTCTGTTCTCCCAAATTTCTGGAACAACTAAAATTAGCTTCCACCTGACATTTTCTTGACTGGCAGCCAATGCAAGAAACACATTGATGAGCCACTTCAACTAATTGGTATTAGTCTAGATGTATTCAGAATTTTTGGGTACTCTACTGTTATTCCTATTGTCATTTGTCCCTGTGTGAAGGATGTCAAGTGTCAGGGTTGTTTTAGCATGTAAGTTTTGTTTCTCGTTCCTTTTTGTCTTTGTTTACTACAATTACAATAGTTAGTGACATTGTACCATTCCATTTATACGTTGCTGATTGCTGATGTTATATGTGAATCTCGTGTTGTTTGTTTTCCATTAACAGTTTAACATGCTCAATTTACTAGCAGGATTGTGAGTGAGCTTCCATGTTGCGCCAGTGCCACCACTGACCCCGTTGTGTAGAAGCAAGGTGTCAGTGGTGATAAACCAAGAGAAACAAGGCTATGTACTCCTCCCTAAATTTAAACAGGCAATGGTGGTCAGTGGAAACGGCTGTACAGAAGACAACACCTTCAAACAGAAAGGTGATGACACATACAACACACCCCTCTCCATGTTCCAATTCAACATGTCAATTGCCCCTCTCACCCTAGTGAAAGTCGCCTAGAGGGGGGTGAATAGGGCGAAACTGAAATTTACAAAAATAATCACAACTACAAGCCGAGTTAGCGTTAGAAATATGATTGAGTCCGCGAGAGAGGGTGGAAAAAAATTGCAAGCAAATAAAGAATGTGACACGCGGATTTGTTTTACCGAGGTTCGGTTCTCGCAAACCTACTCCCCATTGAGGTGGTCACAAAGACCGGGTCTCTTCAACCCTTTCCCTCTCTCAAATGGTCCCTCGGACCGAGCGAGCTTTCTCTTCTCAAATGCTTGGAACACAAAGTTCCCACAAGGACCACCACAAGATTGGTGTCTCTTGCCTCAATTACAAGTGAGTTTGATCGCAATGAAGAATCAAAGAAAGAAGAAAGCAATCCAAGCGCAAGAGCTCGAAAGAACACAAGCAAATCTCTCTCATTAATCACTAGGGCGTTGTGTGGAGTTTGGAGAGGATTTGATCACTTGGGTGTGTCTAGAATTGAATGCTAGAGCTCTTGTAAGTAGTTGAAGTGGGAAAACTTGGATGACTTGAATGTGGGGTGGTTGGGGGTATTTATAGCCCCAACCACCAAACTAGCCGTTTGGTGGTGGCTGACTGTCGTATGGTGCACCGGACAGTCCGGTGCACACCGGACATGTCCGGTGCGCCAGCCACGTCACCAGGCCGTTGGGATTCGACCGTTGGATCTTCTGACTTTTGGGCCCGCCTGGCTGTCCGGTGCGATGAGGACATCACTTCTATATATACAATGAATGGACCGATAACACGATCTCGTGCACGACAGCTAAATCTCCAGGTACGTTCTACCCTAGTCAATTGTGTTTTAGAGCTTACGCTTGGGGCCATGGATGTTTTGATGATTAGGTACCTTGGAGAGGACCAGCAAGGACTTGGGAAAGGCCAAGGTGTTGAGGAGGAGCAGCAAGGGCGTCCACAACAGGAAGGAGATCAAGTCCGAGTCGGCTGCGACTCTATCTCGGGTTCCAGGACCAGTCTGCACTAAAATGGACGCCCAAGATGCACCCGGACTCCGATTGCGACGGACTGGATATGGTTGGAAAGATAACGAGATTATCTAACTAACCTAACTGGTTCCACCCTAAAATTCATCCGGAGTCAACGAGAATCATCGAAACAAGTCAGCGTTCAGATTCTGTTTTGGTGCTGCGACACCGTCTGTTGGGCCGTTGGGCCGTGTATCGCGTCGGAGCCCATTAGGGGCGAGTCCAGGGCTACGCACGCCCTAATACTCTATTTATTCAGCAGCCGCCGCCACATTTAGGTTCGGGTTTTGCTTAGATCAATTCTGTCATCGAACAGTGTCGCCGTCATCGGCTTGTGAGACCCCCCTCCCGTAATCAATACAAGTTTGGTTGCGTTTCTTTCCTGTTCTTGCTTGTGTTCTTGATTGCGCTTGCAGGGATAAGCCTTCGTGGCGAGGTCATTCGTGTGTCACGGGTGATAACCAACGGAGCCGTGGTGTAGTGATTGAGAGGAATTGTTCGCTCGGAGCCTTGGATCATCAACGTCGAGATCTCCACTCAATCAAATTATCGTATCTCACGGAAGATCGGGTCGCGTCTACTATCAATTGGTATCAGATTTCCAGGTTGCCCGTGAGGTATAATTCTACCTTTAGATTAGTTTTGTTTCGTCCCATAGTCCACAAAAAGCCAAAAAAAATACGATCAGTTTATTCCGACCTAAAACCATCGCCTTAGCCTTTGCACAATTCAGTTTTAGAGTCCGCAGTTCTGAGTTCATGTTCTAGTTGAGTTTGGTTGCTGGATTGGATTTGTTTTGGTTCAGTTTGATTGTGTCCATCCGCTTCCATCCTATAAAACCGACCCTATCCATAAAACAGATCCTATCTCTACAACCGATCCTATTCACGAAATAGATCCTATCTCTACAATCGATCATGTTCACAAAATAGATCCTATCTCTACAACCGACAATATCCACAAAACATATCCTATCTCTAAAACCGACCATATCCACAAAACAGATCCTATATCTAAACCAACCATATCCAGAAAACAAATCCTATCTCTAAAACTGAACCTGTGCTCCATAGCCGTCGCTTCGGTTCCTGCCGAGTTGTGCCTTTGAAAACCATAACTTGAGGTACCTTTCATAAAACGGGCATAACTTTTCGCTCGGTGCTCCGTTTGAGCTCAAATGTTTACAGCAGATTCTTGACTCCATCCTGGGGTGACCCAAACTGGCCTACGGCCTGTTTGGTTCGGTCAAAAAATTCAAAAAAATCGGGAAGATAATTAAAAAAATTGTTTAAGTGTTTTCACGAATTTCAGAGATCCTTTGTGAATTTCTCTAGGCCACAATACAACTCTGTTTCAAGTGAAATTTTGTGTGCATCCATCCTTTGTGTTTTTGGATCAGTGGTAAAAAAATCAGAATATTTCGAGCTCTTTTGATGGTACTCCTTTTGAAACGCGCCTTTGATTTCTACTAGTGCTGAAAAATCTGCCATATTTACAGAACTGCCATTCCCACTAGATACTTGTACCTCCTTTCTTGTGCTTTGGTCCAACTGTTCTATTACATTTTCTAGGCCAGCAACTAGGACGAGTACTGGAAACACTTATTCAGTATTGCTATCTGTTACTGACTTGTGTGCCACATATATATATATTTAGTTAGCCTTCCCATAGCTACAATTTTCTCTCGAGCAGAACAGATACTCTTTTGCAATCACACCCACGCTCGTTGGACAGTCACACCGGTCACCGTTTGCCACCTGCAGTGCTGGTAAGAACGTTGTAAGAGCGGGGTAAGACGCTTCATAATTTGTATTCCACCACCTCCACCACCACCCTGAGAGATAGTTGTAGGGTTCACATTGTTTGTTGCCTTTTTGTCTCTATTTTGTGCTAACAATGACAGGACCAAAGAATCAAATGGACAAGGACAAGGGGCCTAAACTTAATGACGATGAGTGTGTCTCTCAAATGGAATTGAAGGAGATGATGTGCGTGATGACTGAAGCTTTTAAAAAATACCAGGACTCTGCCTCGACATCCTATGAGCAGCTTGATCGACGAGTTGCTGAACTTGTTACACGCATGGACGTACTGGAGGCTCGTCCCCCACCACCAACTCCAGCCCCAGCTCACTCTCCTGTGGACGACGACGACGATGATGACGATGTTTATGCACCGCTGCGACAACGCCTCACACGTAATCGACAAGGTATGGGAGGTAATGGTAGACGTCGTCATCATAATCCTGAACCAGACCATGATCCATTTGCTAAGATTAAGTTTTCTATTCCACCGTTCATGGGTTCTTATGATGCTGAAGCTTACTTAGACTGGGAGATGACGGTAGAACAAAAATTTAATTCCCATCTTGTTCCTGAGCAGCATAGGGTTAGACAAGCCACTAGTGAATTTAGAGATTTTGCTATCATTTGGTGGAATGAACTTGTTAACACACGTGCTGCACCACAAACATGGAATGCGTTAAAAGAGGAGATGCGAGCTCGCTTTGTTCCCCCTTCTTATAGACGTGATCTTCGAAAAAAATTGCAACGCTTAGATCAGGGAGACATGTCGGTACAGGAATACTACCAAGAACTTCAGAAAGGTATGCTACGATGCGGGGTAGTTGAGGATCCGGAGGATCAAATGGTTAGGTTTTATGGGGGATTGAGGCGGGAGATTCAAGATATTGTTGATTATAAAGAATATCATTCTATACAACGCTTGTTCCATCTTTCTATGTTGGCAGAAAAAGAATTGCAGGGTCGTCAACAACGGAGGAGCAGCACTTTCGCTCCACGCCAGCCACCGGCGCCAGCCAAGGCGTCATCATCTTCGGGCGTACGGACATCCACATCTTCCACTGTACCTTTGGGTGTTGCAGCAAAACCTGCTACAACCACCTCTTCCACAGGCCGCTCCTCCGACATCAAGTGCCACCGCTGCCAGGGACTTGGTCATATTCAGCGAGATTGCCCCAGCAAACGGGCATACATTGCTACTGGTGATGGTGGGTATGTTAGTGCTTCTGATGTTGAAGATGAAGATACTGTTGGAGCTAACATTGCAGAGACTTATGATGGTGATGAAGAGGTTCTTGGTACAACAGCGACCGAGACCTATAAGGCCTTGATTGTGCAACGAGCTTTGAGTACCACGGCTAGTGACGACGACAACAGACAGCGCCACAACCTTTTCAACATGTTCCTCATCGTCAAGGACTGCCGTGTACATACCATCATTGACGGTGGTAGCTGCAACAACTTGGTGAACGTTGAGGTGGTCAAGAAGCTTGGCTTGACCACACGAGAGCATCCCCACCCTTATCACATTCAATGGTTTAACAACAGCGGTAAGTTCAAGGTAACAAAAACAACAAGGGTGCATTTTTCTATTGGCTCTTACCATGGCTTTGCTGATTTCGATGTGGTGACTATGGATGCTTGCTCTCTTTTACTGGGACGTCCTTGGGAGTTTGATACTGATGCTATTCACCATGGTAGATCTAATAAATATACCTTTATGCACAAGGGAAAGAAAATTGTGTTGCTTCCTATGACTCCCACTGAGATTGTCCACTTTGAACATGAGAAAAAGACTAATGCTAAGCAAAAAGGTGTTTTGAACTCTGAAAATCAGCAACCTATTAAGTTAAAAACTCCTACTTTGCTAGCCACTAAATCTGATCTTGATGAGTTACATGCCTCTCTTGGACTTTGCTATGCCTTAGTGTGCAAAAATGCTTTCTATTCCATTGATGATACATCTATTGTCTTGCCACCTGCTATTGCTAACCTTTTGCAAGAGTATATGGATGTGTTTCCCTCCGAGATACCCCCTGGATTGCCACCTGTGCGAGGCATTGAGCACAAGATTGATTTAATTCCAGGGGCGAGCTTGCCCAACCGTGTTGCCTACAGGACCAACCCCGAGGAGACTAAGGAGATTCAGCGCCAGGTCCAAGACCTTCTGGACCACGGGTACATTCGTGAGAGCCTTAGTCCTTGTTATGTTCCTGTTCTTTTGGTTCCTAAGAAAGATGGCACTTGGCGCATGTGTGTTGATTGTAGAGCCATTAATAACATCACAATCCGGTACAGATATCCTATTCCTAGATTGGATGACATGCTTGATAAATTAAGTGGTTCTATTGTTTTCTCTAAAATTGACTTGCGTAGTGGATACCACCAGATTCGTATGTCTTTAGGTGATGAATGGAAAACTGCATTTAAAACTAAGTTCGGTCTTTATGAGTGGTTAGTCATGCCTTTTGGGTTAACTAATGCGCCTAGCACTTTCATGAGATTGATGAACGAGGTTTTACGTGCTTTCATCGGTAAATTTGTGGTGGTATATTTTGATGATATTCTTATCTATAGTAAGTCTCATGATGATCATATTGAACATTTACGTGTAGTTTTTGATGTTTTGTGTGATGCACGTTTATTTGGTAACCTTGAGAAGTGCACCTTCAGCACCGATCGTGTGTCTTTTCTTGGATATGTTGTGACATCGCAGGGCATTGAGATGGATGAGGCAAAAATTGTTGCCATCACGAGCTGGCCACTTCCAACCACGGTCACGCAGGTTCGAAGTTTTCTTGGTCTTGCAGGATTCTACAGGCGATTTGTGCGGGATTTCAGCACCATTGCAGCACCTCTCCACGAGTTGACAAAGAATGGAGTGTCGTTTCGTTGGGGACCATCACAACAGCAAGCCTTTGATGCCCTCAAGTCGAAGCTCACACAAGCACCACTGCTGCAACTTCCTGATTTTGACAAGACATTCGAGCTCGAGTGTGATGCGAGCGGCATTGGGATTGGAGGAGTGCTCATTCAAGGAGGTAAACCTGTTGCTTTCTTTAGTGAAAAATTGAATGGTCCAACTCTGAATTATTCTACATATGACAAAGAATTATATGCTTTAGTACGAGTTTTACAAACTTGGCAACATTATCTATGGTCTAAAGAATTTGTCATACATTCGGATCATGAATCTTTGAAGTATCTTAAGGGACAATCTAATCTAAACAAACGACATGCTAAATGGATTGAATTCATAGAATCATTTCCTTACATTATTAAGCATAAAAAAGGAAAGGATAATGTAATTGTTGATGCTTTATCTAGACGTTATACTATGTTGTCCCAACTTGATCATAAAATATTTGGTTTGGAGACTATAAAGGAATTATATGCTGCTGATTTGGACTTCAAAGATGCTTTTGAAAATTGCAGAGAGGGAAGAACGTGGTAAAAATTTATGCTGCGTGAAGGCCTTCTCTACCGTGCTAACAAGTTGTGTGTTCCAGCTAGCTCCGTTCGTCTTCTACTCTTGCAGGAAGCACATGGAGGCGGCTTGATGGGACATTTTGGTGTTAAGAAGATCGAGGATGTGTTGTTTACTCATTTCTATTGGCCTCGGATGCGGCGTGATGTTGAGCGCTACGTCTCTCGTTGCACCACGTGCAACAAAGCTAAGTCCCGACTTAACCCCCATGGTCTTTATTTGCCTCTTCCTGTTCCTCGTGCACCTTGGGAGGATATTTCTATGGATTTTGTTTTGGGATTGCCTAGAACAAAGAGGGGGAGTGATAGTGTTTTTGTCATTGTCGATCGTTTTTCAAAGATGGCACATTTTATACCCTGTCACAAAACTAATAATGCTTCACATATTGCTGATTTGTTCTTCACTGAGATTGTGCGTTTGCATGGTGTGCCAAATACTATTGTTTCTGATAGGGATGCTAAATTTTTAAGTCATTTTTGGAGAACTTTGTGGTTTAAATTGGGAACAAAGTTGTTGTTTTCTACTACTTGTCATCCCCAAACTGACGGGCAAACAGAGGTTGTTAATCGCACTTTATCTACCATGTTGCGGGCTATTTTGAAGGATAATTTGACGTTGTGGGAGGAATGTTTGCCACATATTGAGTTTGCTTATAACAGATCGATTCATTCCACAACCAAGCTTAGTCCATTTATGGTAATATATGGTTTTAATCCTCGTGCCCCAATTGATTTGCTACCTTTACCACCTTCTGAAATAGTGAACTTGGATGCTAAACAACGTTCTGAATTTATTCTTAAGTTACATGAAACAACTAAGTTGCAAATTGAAAAGATGAATGAAAAGTATCGTATTGCTGCTAATAAAGGTAGGAAGGAAATGAAATTGGAACCTGGTGACTTGGTGTGGGTTCATTTGAGAAAGGATAGGTTTCCTGATTTGAGAAAGTCTAAACTTATGCCACGAGCTGCAGGTCCTTATAAAGTTCTTGCAAAAATTAATGATAATGCATATACACTTGAGTTGCCGCCAGATTTTGGGGTTAGTTCCACCTTTAACATTTCAGATTTGAAGCCATATATGGGTGACGAAGATGAGGCCGAGTCGAGGACGACTCCAATTCAAGAGGAGGAGGATGATGAGGACATCACTTCTATATATACAATGAATGGACCGATAACACGATCTCGTGCACGACAGCTAAATCTCCAGGTACGTTCTACCCTAGTCAATTGTGTTTCAGAGCTTACGCTTGGGGCCATGGATGTTTTGATGATTAGGTACCTTGGAGAGGACCAGCAAGGACTTGGGAAAGGCCAAGGTGTTGAGGAGGAGGAGCAAGGGCGTCCACAACAGGAAGGAGATCAAGTCCGAGTCGGCTGCGACTCTATCTCGGGTTCCAGGACCAGTCTGCACTAAAATGGACGCCCAAGATGCATCCGAACTCCAATTGCGATGGACTGGATATGGTTGGAAAGATAACGAGATTATCTAACTAACTCAACTGGTTCCACCCTAAAATTCATCCGGAGTCAACGGGAATCGTCGAAACAAGTCAGCGTTCAGATTCTGTTTTGGTGCTGCGACACCGTCTGTTGGGCCGTTGGGCCGTGTATCGCGTCGGAGCCCATTAGGGGCGAGTCCAGGGCTACGCACGCCCTAATACTCTATTTATTCAGCAGCCGCCGCCACATTTAGGTTCGGGTTTTGCTTAGATCAATTCTGTCATCGAACAGTGTCACCGTCATCGGCTTGTGAGACCCCCCTCCCGTAATCAATACAAGTTTGGTTGCGTTTCTTTCCTGTTCTTGCTTGTGTTCTTGATTGCGCTTGCAGGGATAAGCCTTCGTGGCGAGGTCATTCGTGTGTCACGGGTGATAACCAACGAAGTCGTGGTGTAGTGATTGCGAGGAACCGTTCGCTCGGAGCCTTGGATCATCAACGTCGAGATCTCCACTTAATCAAATTATCGTATCTCACGGAAGATCGGGCCGCGTCTACTATCACGGTGTACACCAGACAAGTACTGTAGATTGTCCGGTGCACCGTCTCGCGCGTGCCTGACTTCTGCGCGCTTCTGGCGCGCATTAAATGCGCCTGCAGGTGACCGTTGGCGCGAAGTAGCCGTTGCTCTGCTGGTTCACCGGACAGTCCGGTGTACACCGGACAGTTCGGTGAATTATAGCGGAGCAAATTCCCGAGGCTGGCGAGTTCCAGAGCCGCTCTTCCCTGGGGCACCGGACACTGTCCGGTGTACACCGGACAGTCCGATGAATTATAGCGGAGCGCCTCTAGATTTTCCCGAAGGTGATGAGTTCGGCGTGAATACCCCTGGTGCACCAGACATTGTCCGGTGGTGCACCGGACACTGTCCGGTGGCACACCGGACAGTCCGGTGCGCCAGACTAGAGGTGCCTTCGGTTATCCCTTGCTCTCTTTGTTGAACCCCATACTTGGTCTTTTTATTGGCTAAGTGTGAACCTTTAGCACCTGTATAACTTGTACACTAGAGCAAACTAGTTAGTCCAATTATTTGTGTTGGGCAATTCAACCACCAAAATCATTTAGGAAATAGGTGTAAGCCTAATTCCCTTTCAATCTCCCCCTTTTTGGTGATTGATGCCAACACAAACCAAAGCAAATATAGAAGTGCATAATTGAACTAGTTTGCATTAATGTAAGTGCAAAGATTGCTTGGAGTTGAGCCAATATTAATACTTATAAGATATGCATGGATTGTTTCTTCATTTTTAACATTTTGGACCACGCTTGCACCATGAGTTTTGTTTTTGCAAATTCTTTTGTAAATCCTCTTCAAAGTTCTTTTGCAAATAGTCAAAGGTAAATAAGAATTTTGAGAAGCATTCACTATATTTGAAATTTTCTCCCCCTGTTTCAAATGCTTTTCCTTTGACTAAATAAAACTCCCCCTAAATAAGATTCTCCTCTTAGTGTTCAAGAGGGTTTTGATATATCAATTTTAAAATACTACTTTTCTCCCCCTTTTGAACACAATAAGATACCAATTTGAAATTTATCAATTGAGAATCATACCAATTAAAAAACTCTTTTTAAAATTAGGTGGTGGTGCGGTCCTTTTGCTTTGGGCTAATACTCTCTCCCCCTTTGGCATGAATCGCCAAAAACGGAGTCATTAGAGCCCTTGGAATTACTCTCTCCCCCTTTGGTCATAAATAAATGAGTGAAGATTATACCAAAGAGTGGAGTCCTCATCTCCCTAAAGATGGAGAGTTGCTCGGAGTGATGGCGAAGGATGAGTTACGGAGTGGAAGCCTTTGTCTTCGCCGAAGACTCCAATTCCCTTTCAATACACCTATGACTTGGTTTGAAATAGACTTGAAAACACATTAGTCATAGCATATGAAAGACACATGATCAAAGGTATATGAATGAGCTATGTGTGCAAATCAACAAAAGAAGTTCCTAGAATCAAGAATATTTAGCTCATGCCTAAGTTTGTTAAAAGTTTGTTCATCAAGTGGCTTGGTAAAGATATCGGCTAATTGATCTTTAGTATTAATGTAAGAAATCTCGATATCTCCCTTTTGTTGGTGATCCCTTAAAAAGTGATACCGAATGGCTATGTGTTTAGTGCGGCTATACTCAACGGGATTATCCGCCATGCGGATTGCACTCTCATTATCACATAGAAGGGGGACTTTGTTTAGTTTGTAACCGTAGTCTCTAAGGGTTTGCCTCATCCAAAGTAGTTGCGCGCAACAATGGCCTGCGGCAATATACTCGGCTTCGGCGGTAGAAAGAGCTACGGAATTTTGCTTCTTTGAAGCCCAAGACACCAGTGATCTTCCCAAGAACTGGCAAGTCCCCGATGTGCTCTTTCTATTAATTTTACACCCTGCCCAATTGGCATCCGAATAACCAATTAAATCAAAAGTGGATCCCCTAGGATACCAAAGCCCAAACTTAGGAGTATAAACTAAATATCTCAAGATTCGTTTTACGGCCGTAAGGTGAGCTTCCTTAGGGTCGGCTTGGAATCTTGCACACATGCATACGGAAAGCATAATATCCGGTCGTGATGCACATAAATAGAGTAAAGATCCTATCATCGACTGGTATACCTTTTGATCCACAAACTTACCATCTGTGTCGAGGTCGAGATGCCCATTGGTTCCCATGGGTGTCTTGATGGGTTTGGCATCCTTCATCCCAAACTTGCTTAGAATATCTTGAGTATACTTTGTTTGGCTAAGGAAGGTGCCCTCTTGGAGTTGCTTCACTTGAAATCCTAAGAAATACTTCAACTCCCCCATCATGGACATCTCGAATTTTTGTGTCATGATCCTACTAAATTCTTCACATGTAGACTCGTTAGTAGACCCAAATATAATATCATCAACATAAATTTGGCATACAAACAAGTCATTTTCAAGAGTTTTAGTGAAGAGTGTAGGATCGGCCTTTCCGACTTTGAAGCCATTAGTGATAAGGAAATCTCTAAGGCATTCATACCATGCTCTTGGAGCTTGCTTGAGCCCATAAAGCGCCTTAGAGAGTTTATAGACATGGTTAGGGTACTCACTATCTTCAAAGCCGGGAGGTTGCTCAACATAGACCTCTTCCTTGATTGGTCCATTGAGGAAGGCACTTTTCACGTTCATTTGATAAAGCTTAAAGCCATGGTAAGTAGCATAGGCCAATAATATACGAATTGACTCAAGCCTAGCTACGGGTGCATAGGTTTCACCGAAATCCAAACCTTCGACTTGGGAGTATCCCTTGGCCACAAATCGTGCTTTGTTCCTTGTCACCACACCATGCTCATCTTGCTTGTTGCGGAAGACCCATTTGGTTCCTACAACATTTTGATTAGGACGTGGAACCAAATGCCATACCTCATTCCTAGTGAAGTTGTTGAGCTCCTCTTGCATCGCCACTACCCAATCCGAATCTTGAAGTGCTTCCTCTACCCTGTGTGGCTCAATAGAGGAAACAAAAGAGTAATGCTCACAAAAATGTGCAACACGAGATCTAGTGGTTACCCCCTTATGAATGTCGCCGAGGATGGTGTCGACGGGGTGATCTCGTTGGATTGCTTGGTGGACTCTTGGGTGTGGCGGCCTTTGTTCTTCATCCTCCTTGTCTTGATTATTTGCATCTCCCCCTTGATCATTGTCGTCATCTTGAGGTGGCTCATTTGCTTGATCTTCTACTTCATCAACTTGAGCTTCATCCTCATTTTGAGTTGGTGGGGATGCTTGCGTGGAGGAGGATGGTTGATCTTGTGCATTTAGAGGATCTTCGGATTCCTTAGGACACACATCCCCAATGGACATGTTCCTTAGCGCGATGCACGGAGCCTCTTCAATACCTATCTCATCAAGATCAACTTGCTCTACTTGAGAGTCGTTAGTCTCATCAAACACAACGTCACAAGAAACTTCAACTTGTACGGAGGACTTGTTAAAGACTCTATATGCCCTTGTGTTTGAATCATATCCAAGTAAAAAGCCTTCTACAGTCTTAGGAGCAAATTTAGATTTTCTACCTCTTTTAGCAAGAATAAAGCATTTGCTACCAAAGACTCTAAAATATGAAATATTGGGCTTTTTACCGGTTAGGAGTTCGTATGATGTCTTCTTGAGGATTCGGTGTAGATACAACCGATTGATGGCGTAGCAGGCGGTGTTGACTGCCTCGGCCCAAAACCGATCCGAAGTCTTGTACTAATCAAGCATGGTTCTTGCCATGTCCAATAGAGTTCTATTCTTCCTCTCCACTACACCATTTTGTTGTGGCGTGTAGGGAGAAGAGAACTCATGCTTGATGCCCTCCTCCTCAAGGAAGCCTTCAATTTGAGAGTTCTTGAACTCCGTCCCGTTGTCGCTTCTAATTTTCTTGATCCTCAAGTCGAACTGAAAGGGAAATGTGCCCATGGGCCATTTCTAAGTATTTTGGTGATTGAGTGCCAACACAAGTGCTTAAGTGTGAATTTATGCTCATGGATGAACAAAGTGCAAATCAATAGTAAAGGTATGTTTCTAAGCCTTAGTACATTGGTTTTGTGTACTAATATACATGTCTAAGTGTTAGAAACAGAAAGAAGAAGAAAAGAAAAGAGGTGAAAAAGACTTGGCTGTGTACAGCCAAGACTCAGCTCAGTCTGGCACACCGGACTGTCCGGTGGTGCACCGGACTGTCCGGTGGTGCACCGGACAGTGTCCGGTGCGCCAGGCTGACTCGGTGTGAAGCAGCCGCTCTCGGGAATTCGCCGACGACGTACGACTAAAATTCACCGGACTGTCCGGTGTGCACCGGACTGTCCGGTGAGCCAACGGTCGGCCGGGCCAACGGTCGACCGCGGAATCTGCGCGCGACACGTGGCCGGGCCAACGGTCGGAAGGGGGCACCGGACTGTCCGGTGTGCACCGGACATGTCCGGTGCGCCAACGGCTCCCAGATCTGTAACGGTCGGCAGTGCTATTTTAGGAAGGAAATCGGGCACCGGACAGTGTCCGGTGTGCACCGGACTGTCCGGTGTGCACCGGACTGTCCGGTGCACCCGACGACAGAAGGCAAGATTGGCCTCCCAGATTTGCTCTCAACGGCTCCTAGCTGCCTTGGGGCTATAAAAGGGTCCCCTAGGCGCATGGAGAAGACACCTAAGCAACCTTAGAGCATTCTTGATCATCCACACTCAGTCTTTGCGCATTCGTTTGTCATTCTCAGTGATTCGAGCTCCGTTCTAGTGAGAACTTTGAGATAGTCTTTTGAGCTCGTTTCTCGGTCGTGTGTGTGCGCATTTTGCTGTGGATTTGTGTGTGTTGCTTCCCTCCCTTACTTCGTATTTCTTTGTGAATCTCAAGTGTAAGGGCGAGAGGCTCCAAGTTGTGGAGATTCCTCGCAAACGGGATATTGAAAGGCAAAGCAAAACACCGTGGTATTCAAGTTGGTCTTTGGACCGCTTGAGAGGGGTTGACTGCAACCCTCGTCCGTTGGGACGCCACAACGTGGAGTAGGCAAGCGTTGGTCTTGGCCGAACCACGGGATAAACCACTGTGTCATCTCTGTGTTTGATCTCTTGTGGTATTGTGTTTTGTTGAGACTCCTCTCTAGCCACTTGGCGATAATTGTGCTAACACTTAACAAGTTTTTGTGGCTATAAGTTTAAGTTTCACAGGATCACCTATTCACCCCCCCTCTAGGTGCTCTCAATTGGTATCGGAGCCGTTCTCTTCAAGAAGAGGGACTAACCGCCCGAAGAGATGGATCCTAAGGGCAAGGGGATAGTGATCAACGATAAGGAGAAGGAGTCCTTCGTCAATGAGCCCAAAGATGACAAGCCTACCGACTCCGGCTCAGGTCACAGACGAAAGGAAGGGAAGAAGAAGAAGACAAGGCGCATCAAGGAGATCGTCTACTACGACGACAGCGATGAGTCTACTTCTTCCCAAAAGGACGACGACAACGACTACAGGAAGACGGTCAATTCGAACTTTTCATTTGATTATTCTCGTATTCCACATAGTTCGAATTCGCATTTGCTTTCCATTCCTCTTGGCAAACCTCCACACTTCGATGGGGAGGACTACGGATTTTGGAGTCACAAAATGCGTAGTCACTTATTCTCTCTCCATCCAAGCATATGGGAGATTGTAGAGAATGGAATGAAATTTGATAGCTCGGATAGCCCTATGCTTATAAATGAACAAATCCATAGAAATGCACAAGCTACTACTGTTCTCTTAGCATCCTTGTGCAGGGAAGAGTACAATAAGGTGAGTGGCTTGGACAATGCCAAGCAGATATGGGACACCCTCAAGATCTCTCACGAGGGCAACGACGTCACCATGCTCACCAAGATGGAATTGGTGGAGGGCGAACTTGGAAGATTTGCTATGATAAGGGGGGAGGAGCCAACCCAAACATACAACCGGCTCAAGACCCTTGTCAACAAGATAAGGAGCTATGGAAGCACGCGATGGACGGACCACGACGTCGTCCGCCTAATGCTAAGGTCCTTTACCGTTCTTGATCCTCATCTCGTAAACAATATTCGTGAGAATCCCAGGTACACAACGATGACGCCCGAGGAGGTACTCGGAAAATTCGTAAGCGGGCGGATGATGATCAAGGAGGCAAGATACGTCGACGACGCATTGAACGGTCCAATCCACGAGCCTCAACCCATTGCTCTCAAGGCAACGAGGAGCAAGGAGGCGCTACCAAGCAAGGTGGCGCAAGTTGAGGCTGCCGGACTAAATAATGAGGAGATGGCCCTCATCATTAAGCGCTTCAAGACGGCGCTTAAAGGTCGCAAGGGACAACCAAGCAAGACCAAGACAAAGGAGAAGCGCTCGTGCTTCAAATGTGGTAAGATTGGTCATTTCATTGCTAACTGTCCCGATAATGAAAGTGACCAGGAAAAGGGGAACAAAAGGGAGAAGAAGAAGCATTACAAGAAGGCCAAGGGCGAGGCACATATCGGAAAGGAGTGGGATTCGGATTGCTCCTCCTCCGACTCCGACAATGAAGGACTCGCCGCCACCGCCTTCAACAAGTCATCCCTCTTCCCCAACGAGCGTCACACTTGCCTCATGGCAAGGGAGAAGAAAGTAAGCACTCATGATACTAACACTTATGCTTCTTCAAGTGAGGATGAGTCTAGTGATGATGATGAGATAGATTACTCATGCTTATTCAAGGGATTAGATAGATCTAAAATTAATAAGATTAATGAGTTGATTGATGCTTTGAATGACAAGAATAGATTACTAGAAAAACAAGAAGATCTTTTATATGAGGAGCATGATAAATTTGTTAGTGCACAAAATTCTCTTGCTCTAGAAATTAAAAGGAATGAAATGCTCTCTGGTGAATTATCTACTTGTCATGAAACCATCTCTACTTTACAAGGTGTTAACAATGATTTAAATGCTAAATTAGAATTAGCAAATAAATCTAATTCTTGTGTAGAACATGTTATAATTTGTGCTAGGTGTAAAGATTTTGACATTGATGCTTGTAGTGAACATCTAGTTTCAATTTCCAAACTTAATGATGAATTCGCTAGTCTTAATGCTCAACTTAAGACTAGCAAGAATGATTTCAATAAGCTAAAGTTTGCAAGGGATGCCTACACGGTTGGTAGACACCCCTCAATTAAGGATGGACTTGGCTTCAAGAGGGAAGCCAAGAACTTAACAAGCCATAAGGCTCCCATCTCCGCCAAGGAGAAAGGGAAGGCCCCTATGGCAAGTAGTGCTAAAAAGAACCATGCTTTTATGTACCATGATAAGAGACAAACTAGAAATACTTATAGGAGTTACAATGCTTATGATGATTTTGATTCTCATGACATGTTTGCTTCTAGTTCTGTCTATGTGCATGATAGAAATGTCGGTAGGAGAAATGCTGTTCATAACATGCCTAGGAGAAATGTTGTTAATGTTCCTAGGAAAGTTAATGAACCTTCTACAATATATCATGCTTTGAATACTTCCTTTGCAATTTGTAGAAAGGATAGAAAGGTGATTGCTAGGAAATTAGGGGCAAAATGCAAGGGAGATAAAACTTGCATTTGGGTCCCTAAGACAATTGTGACTAACCTTGTAGGACCCAACAAGAGTTGGGTACCTAAGTCCCAAGCCTAAATTTGCCTTGCAGGTTTATGCATCCGGGGGTTCAAGCTGGATTATCGACAGCGGATGCACAAACCATATGACGGGGGAGAAGAAGATGTTCACCTCCTACGTCAAGAATAAGGATTCCCAAGATTCAATTGTATTCGGTGATGGGAATCAAGGCAAGGTAAAAGGGTTAGGTAAAATTGCAATTTCGAATGAGCACTCTATCTCTAATGTGTTTTTAGTAGTCTCTTGGATACAATTTGCTATCGGTCAGTCAATTATGCAATATGGGATATAACTGTTTATTTACAAATGTAGATGTGTCTGTTTTTAGAAGAAGTGATGATTCACTAGCTTTTAAGGGTGTATTAGACGGCAAACTTTATTTAGTTGATTTTGCAAAAGAAGAGGCCGGTCTAGATGCATGCTTAATAGCTAAGACTAGCATGGGCTGGCTGTGGCATCGCCGCTTAGCACATGTAGGGATGAAGAACCTTCACAAGCTTCTAAAGGGAGAACACGTGATAGGTTTGACTAACGTGCAATTCGAAAAAGATAGACCTTGTGTAGCTTGTCAAGCAGGTAAACAAGTGGGAGGAGCACATCACAGCAAGAATGTGATGACCACCTCAAGACCTCTGGAGCTGCTGCATATGGACCTCTTCGGACCCGTCGCCTATCTGAGCATAGGAGGAAGTAAGTATGGTTTAGTTATTGTTGTTGACTTTTCCCGCTTCACTTGGGTGTTCTTTTTGCAGGATAAGTCTGTAACCCAAGGGACCCTCAAGCGCTTCCTCAGGAGAGCTCAAAATGAGTTTGAGCTCAAGGTGAAGAAGATAAGGAGCGACAACGGGTCTGAGTTCAAGAACCTTCAAGTGGAGGAGTTCCTTGAGGAGGAAGGGATCAAGCACGAGTTCTCCGCTCCCTACACACCACAGCAAAATGGTGTGGTAGAGAGGAAGAACAGGATGCTAATCGATATGGCGAGGACGATGCTTGGAGAATTCAAGACCCCCGAGCGTTTTTGGTCGGAAGCCGTGAACACGGCTTGCCACGCCATCAACAGGGTCTACCTTCATCGCCTCCTCAAGAAGACTTCGTATGAGCTACTAACCGGTAACAAACCCAATGTATCTTACTTTCGTGTATTTGGGAGCAGGTGCTACATTCTAGTGAAGAAGGGTAGAAATTCTAAGTTTGCTCCCAAGGCTGTAGAAGGGTTTTTGTTAGGTTATGACTCAAATACAAAGGCGTATAGAGTCTTCAACAAATCATCGGGTTTGGTTGAAGTCTCTAGCGACGTTGTATTTGATGAGACTAATGGCTCTCCAAGAGAGCAAGTTGTTGATTGTGATGATGTAGATGAAGAAGATGTTCCGACGGCCGCTATACGAACCATGACGATTGGAGAAGTGCGGCCACAGGAACAAGATGAACGAGATCAACCTTCTTCCTCAACAACGGTGCTTCCCCCAACTCAAGACGATGAACAGGTTCATCAAAAGGAGGCATGTGATCAAGGGGAGCACAAGATGATCACGTGATGGAGGAAGAAGCGCAACTGGCACCTCCAACCCAAGTTCGAGCGGTGATTCAAAGGGATCATCCCGTCGACCAAATTTTGGGTGACATTAGCAAGGGAGTAACTACTCGATCTCGATTAGTTAATTTTTGTGAGCATTACTCCTTTGTCTCTTCTATTGAGCCTTTCAGGGTAGAAGAGGCCTTGCTAGATTCGGACTGGGTGTTGGCCATGCAAGAGGAGCTCAACAACTTCAAGAGGAATGAAGTTTGGACGCTGGTGCCTCGTCCCAAGCAGAATGTTGTGGGAACCAAGTGGGTGTTCCGCAACAAACAAGACGAGCACGGAGTGGTGACGAGGAACAAGGCTCGACTTGTGGCAAAAGGTTATGCCCAAGTCGCAGGTTTGGACTTTGAGGAGACTTTTGCTCCTGTGGCTAGGCTAGAGTCCATTCGTATCTTGCTAGCATATGCCGCTCACCATTCTTTCAGGTTGTTCCAAATGGATGTGAAGAGCGCTTTCCTCAACGGGCCAATCAAGGAGGAGGTGTACGTGGAGCAACCCCCTGGCTTCGAGGATGAACGGTACCCCGACCACGTGTGTAAGCTCTCTAAGGCGCTCTATGGACTTAAGCAAGCCCCAAGAGCATGGTATGAATGCCTTAGAGACTTCTTAATTGCTAATGCTTTCAAGGTTGGGAAAGCCGATCCAACTCTTTTTACAAAGACATGTGATGGTGATTTGTTTGTGTGCCAAATTTATGTCGATGACATAATATTTGGTTCTACTAACCAAAAGTCTTGTGAAGAGTTTAGCAGGGTAATGACGCAGAAATTCGAGATGTCGATGATGGGCGAGTTGAACTACTTCCTTGGGTTCCAAGTGAAGCAACTCAAGGACGGCACCTTCATCTCCCAAATGAAGTACACGCAAGATCTGCTAAAGCGGTTTGGGATTAAGGACGCCAAGCCCGCAAAGACTCCGATGGGAACCGACGGACACACCGACCTCAACAAAGGAGGTAAGTCCGTTGATCAAAAAGCATACCGGTCAATGATAGGGTCTTTACTTTATTTATGTGCTAGTAGACCGGATATTATGCTTAGCGTATGCATGTGTGCTAGATTTCAATCCGATCCTAAGGAGTGTCACTTAGTGGCGGTGAAGCGAATTCTTAGATATTTGGTTGCTACGCCTTGCTTCGGGCTCTGGTATCCAAAAGGGTCTACCTTTGACTTGGTTGGATACTCAGACTCCGACTATGCTGGATGTAAGGTCGATAGGAAGAGTACATCGGGGACGTGCCAATTCTTAGGAAGGTCCCTGGTGTCGTGGAACTCTAAGAAACAAACTTCTGTTGCCCTATCCACCGCTGAGGCCGAGTATGTTGCCGCAGGACAGTGTTGCGCGCAACTACTTTGGATGAGGCAAACCCTCAGGGACTTTGGCTACAATCTGAGCAAAGTCCCACTCCTATGTGATAATGAGAGTGCTATCCGCATGGCGGAAAATCCTGTTGAGCACAGTCGCACAAAGCACATAGACATCCGGCATCACTTTTTGAGAGACCACCAGCAAAAGGGAGATATCGAAGTGTTTCATGTTAACACCGAGAACCAGCTAGCCGATATCTTTACCAAGCCTCTAGATGAGAAGACCTTTTGCAGGTTGCGTAGTGAGCTAAATGTCTTAGATTCGCGGAACTTGGATTGATTTATAGCATACATGTGTTTATGCCTTTGATCATGTTCATTCTGCATTTTGTTGCTTATTGTGGTGCTCAAGTTGTACAAACACTCCCTGGACCTCACAAGTCCGTTGCAAAGTGATGCACAGTCTTAGGGGGAGATGTGTTACAACTTGACCCTTTGAGACTAACCATATGCTTGAGTTTGCTTGTTTTAGTCTCAAAGGAGGTTTGAACGGGAAAAGGTGGACTTGGACCATGAAAGACTTCCACTGCACTCCGATGAGAGGGTAACTTATTCCAAGTTCATCTCATGTACTCTTATTGCCGTTGTATTCTTATTGAAGATTTTGGTGAGGCAATGGGGTTACTGGGCCAAGATTGATCCCGTTTTGGTGCTTGATGCCAAAGGGGGAGAAAATAAAGGCCAAAGCAATAGATGGATCAGCTACAGCTACCACTTGAGAAACTTTGAAAATAGTAGAATAGAGCTTTTGGTTTGTCAAAACTCTTGCATTGCTGGCTTCTTGTGGGGAAAAAGGAAATAGGGGGAGTTTTTGAAATCTTTGATCAATCTCTTTTGGAATGACTCTCTTTATGCTTCAACATGTGTGTTTGACTTAAAGATAGAGATTTGAGTTTGATTTGCAAAAACAAACCAAGTGGTGGCAAAGGATGATCCATATATGCCAAAATTGAATCAAAGTAAATTTGAGTTTTATTTGAAGTGATATTGCACCTGTTCTAGTTGCTTTATGTTGTGTTGGCATAAATCACCAAAAAGGGGGAGATTGAAAGGGAAATGTGCCCATGGGCCATTTCTAAGTATTTTGGTGATTGAGTGCCAACACAAGTGCTTAAGTGTGAATTTATGCTCATGGATGAACAAAGTGCAAATCAATAGTAAAGGTATGTTTCTAAGCCTTAGTACATTGGTTTTGTGTACTAATATACCTGTCTAAGTGTTAGAAACAGAAAGAAGAAGAAAAGAAAAGAGGTGAAAAAGACTTGGCTGTGTACAGCCAAGACTCAGCTCAGTCTGGCACACCGGACTGTCCGGTGGTGCACCGGACAGTGTCCGGTGCGCCGGGCTGACTCGGCGTGAAGCAGCCGCTCTCGGGAATTCGCCGACGGCGTACGACTAAAATTCACCGGACTGTCCGGTGTGCACCGGACTGTCCGGTGAGCCAACGGTCGGCCGGGCCAACGGTCGACCGCGGAATCTGCGCGTGACACGTGGCCGGGCCAACGGTCGGAAGGGGGCACCGGACTGTCCGGTGTGCACCGAACATGTCCGGTGCGCCAACGGCTCCCAGATCTGCAACGGTCGGCAGTGCTATTTTAGGAAGGAAATCGGGCACCGGACAGTGTCCGGTGTGCACCGGACAGTGTCCGGTGTGCACCGGACTGTCCGGTGCACCCGACGACAGAAGGCAAGATTGGCCTCCCAGATTTGCTCTCAACGGCTCCTAGCTGCCTTGGGGCTATAAAAGGGTCCCCTAGGCGCATGGAGAAGACACCTAAGCAACCTTAGAGCATTCTTGATCATCCACACTCAGTCTTTGCGCATTCGTTTGTCATTCTCAGTGATTCGAGCTCCGTTCTAGTGAGAACTTTGAGATAGTCTTTTGAGCTCGTTTCTCGGCCGTGTGTGTGCGCATTTTGCTGTGGATTTGTGTGTGTTGCTTCCCTCCCTTACTTCGTATTTCTTTGTGAATCTCAAGTGTAAGGGCGAGAGGCTCCAAGTTGTGGAGATTCCTCGCAAACGGGATATTGAAAGGCAAAGCAAAACACCGTGGTATTCAAGTTGGTCTTTGGACCGCTTGAGAGGGGTTGACTGCAACCCTCGTCCGTTGGGACGCCACAACATGGAGTAGGCAAGCGTTGGTCTTGGCCGAACCACGGGATAAACCACTGTGTCATCTCTATGTTTGATCTCTTGTGGTATTGTGTTTTGTTGAGACTCCTCTCTAGCCACTTGGCGATAATTGTGCTAACACTTAACAAGTTTTTGTGGCTATAAGTTTAAGTTTCACAGGATCACCTATTCACCCACCCCCCCCCCCCTCTAGGTGCTCTCACGAACTCATTTTGAGCCCGTCTCAAGAATCCCTTTAAGGTCTCTTGGGTATGAGATTTTTCCTGCAAAAAGAACACCCAAGTGAAGCGAGAATAATCATCCACAATTACTAGACAGTACTTACTCCCGCCGATGCTTATGTAAGCAATCGGGCCGAATAGATCCATGTGTAGGAGCTCCAGTGGCCTGTCAGTCGTCATGATGTTCTTGTGTGGATGATGGACACCAACTTGCTTTCCTGCTTGGCATGCGCTACAAACCCTGTCTTTCTCAAAATGAACATTGGTTAATCCTAAAATGTGTTCTCCCTTTAGAAGCTTATGAAGATTCTTCGTCCCAACATGGGCTAGTCGGTGGTGCCAGAGCCAATCCATGTTAGTCTTAGCAATTAAGCAAGTGTCGAGTTCAGCTCTATCAAAATCTACCAAGTATAGCTGACCCTCTAACACTCCCTTAAATGCTACTGAATCATCACTTCTTCTAAAGACAGTTACACCTATATCAGTAAATAGACAGTTGTAGCCCATTTGACATAATTGGGATACAGAAAGCAAATTGTAATCTAATGAATCAACAAGAAAAACATTGGAAATGGAATGGTCAGGGGATATAGCTATTTTACCCAAACATTTGACCAATCCTTGGTTTCCATCCCCGAATGTGATAGCTCGTTGGGGATCCTGGTTTTTCTCATAGAAGGAGAACATCTTCTTCTCCCCTGTCATGTGGTTTGTGCACCCGCTGTCGATAATCCAACTTGAGCCCCCGGATGCATAAACCTACAAAACATGTTTAGTTCTTGACTTTAGGTACCCAAATGGTTTTGGGTCCTTTGGCATTAGATACAAGAACTTTGGGTACCCAAACACAAGTCTTTGACCCCTTGTGCTTGCCCCCAACATATTTGGCAACTACCTTGCCGGATTTATTAGTCAAAACATAAGATGCATCAAAAGTTTTAAATGAAAAGTTATGTTCATTTGATGCACTAAGATTTTTCTTTTTAGGCAACTTAGCACGGGTTGGTTGCCTAGAGCTAGATGTCTCACCCTTATACATGAAAGCATGGTTAGGGCCAGAGTGAGACTTCCTAGAATGAATTCTCCTAATTTTGTCCTCGGGATAACTGGCAGGGTATAAAATGTAACCCTCGTTATCCTGAGGCATGGGAGTCTTGTCCTTAACAAAGTTGGACAATTTCTTAGGAGGGGCATTAAGTTTGACATTGCCTCCCTGTTGGAAGCCAATGCCATCCTTGATGCCAGGGCGTCTCCCATTATAGAGCATACTTCTAGCAAATTTAAATTTTTCGTTTTCTAAGTTATGCTCGGCAATCTTAGCATCTAGTTTTGCTATATGATCATTTTGTTGTTTAATTAAAGCCATGTGATCATGAATAGCATTAACATCAACATCCCTACATCTAGTACAAATAGAAGTGTGCTCAACGGTAGATGTAGAGGGTTTGCAAGATTTTAATTCTACAACCTTAGCATGCAAAATATCATTTTTTGTTCTAAGGTCGGAAATAGTAGCATTGCAAACATCAAAATCTTTAGCCTTAGCAAGCAATTTTTCATTCTCAATCCTAAGGCTAGAAAGAGACATGTTCAATTCTTCAATCTTAGTAAGCAAATCATCATTATCATTCTTAAGATTGGGAATTGAAATATCACAAATATTTGAATCAACCTTAGCTAGTAAATTATCATTTTCATTTCTAAGGTTGTCAATTGTCTCATGGCAAGTGCTTAGCTCACTAGATAATTTTTCACATTTTTCAACTTCTAGAGCATAAGCATTTTTAACTTTAACATGCTTTTTGTTTTCCTTGATTAGGAAGTCCTCTTGGGAGTCCAAGAGATCATCCTTCTCATGGATGGCACTAATTAATTCATTTAATTTCTCCTTTTGTTGCATGTTTAAGTTGGCAAAAAGAGTGTGCAAGTTGTCTTCCTCATCACTAGCATTTTCATCACTAGAGGATTCATATCTAGTGGAGGATTTAGATTTAACCTTCTTCTTTTTGCCGTCCTTTGCCATGAGGCACTTGTGGCCGACGTTGGGGAAGAGAAGTCCCTTGGTGACGGCGATGTTGGCGGCGTCCTCATCATCGGAGGAGTCGCTAGAGCTTTCGTCGGAGTCCCACTCGCGACAAATATGGGCATCACCGCCCTTCTTCTTGTAGTACGTCTTCTTCTCCTTTCTTCTCCCCTTCTTGTCGTCGCCCCTGTCACTGTCACTAGAAATAGGACATTTTGCTATAAAGTGATCGGGCTTACCACACTTGTAACAAACCTTCTTGGAGCGGGGCTTGTAATCTTTCCCCCTCCTTTGCTTGAGGATTTGGCGAAAGCTTTTGATGACAAGCGCCATTTCCTCGTTGTCGAGCTTGGAGGCGTCGATGGGTTGTCTACTTGGTGTAGACTCCTCCTTCTTCTCCTCCGTCGCCTTGAATGCAATCGGTTGAGCTTCGGACGTGGAGGGGCCGTCAAGCTCGTTGATCTTCTGTGAGCCCTTGATCATAAATTCAAAGCTCACAAAATTCCCGATTACTTCCTCGGGAGTCATTAGTGTATATCTTGGATTGCCACGAATTAATTGTACTTGAGTAGGGTTAAGGAATATAAGTGATCTTAAAATAACCTTAACCACCTCGTGGTCATCCCATTTCTTGCTCCCGAGGTTGCGCACTTGATTCACCAAGGTCTTGAGCCGGTTGTACATATCTTGTGGCTCCTCCCCTTGGCGAAGACGGAAGTGACCGAGCTCCCCCTCGATCGTTTCTCGCTTTGTAATCTTGGTGAGTTCATCACCCTCGTGCGCCGTCTTGAGCACGTCCCAAACTTCCTTAGCGCTTTTTAGTCCTTGCACCTTGTTGTACTCCTCCCTACTTAGAGAGGCGAGGAGTATGGTTGTGGCTTGGGAGTTGAAGTGCTCGATTTGGGCCACCTCGTCCTCATCATAATCCTCATCCCCTACATATGGTACATGTGCTCCAAACTCAACAACATTCCATATACTTTTGTGGAGTGAGGTTAGATGATATTTCATTAAATCACTCCACCTAGCATAATCTTCACCGTCAAAGGTTGGCGGTTTGCCTAATGGAACGGAAAGTAATGGAGTATGTCTAGAAGTACGAGGATAATGTAAGGGGATCTTACTAAACTTCTTGTGCTCATGGCGCTTAGAAGTTATGGAGGGCGCGTCGGAGCCAGAGGTAGATGGTGATAAGGTGTCGGTCTCGTAGTAGACCACCTTCCTCATTTTCTTTATCTTGTCACCACTCCGATGCGAGTTGTAGGAAGAAGTCTTGTTTTCCTTCTTTTTCTCCTTCTTCTCCTTGTTGCGGGACTCTCCCGATAGAGCTTTCTCGTTGCTTGTAGTGGGCTTTTCGCTGTTCTCCATCTCCTTCTTGGCGTGATCTCCCGACATCACTTCGAGCGGTTAGGCTCTAATGAAGCATCGGGCTCTGATACCAATTGAAAGTCGCCTAGAGGGGGGTGAATAGGGCGAAACTGAAATTTACAAAAATAATCACAACTACAAGCCGAGTTAGCGTTAGAAATATGATTGAGTCCGCGAGAGAGGGTGGAAAAAAATTGCAAGCAAATAAAGAATGTGACATGCGGATTTGTTTTACCGAGGTTCAGTTCTCGCAAACCTACTCCCCGTTGAGGTGGTCACAAAGACCGGGTCTCTTTCAACCCTTTCCCTCTCTCAAACGGTCCCTCGGACCGAGTGAGCTTTCTCTTCTCAAATGCTTGGAACACAAAGTTCCCACAAGGACCACCACAAGATTGGTGTCTCTTGCCTCAATTACAAGTGAGTTTGATCGCAATGAAGAATCAAAGAAAGAAGAAAGCAATCCAAGCGCAAGAGCTCGAAAGAACACAAGCAAATCTCTCTCACTAATCACTAGGGCGTTGTGTGGAGTTTGGAGAGGATTTGATCACTTGGGTGTGTCTAGAATTGAATGCTAGAGCTCTTGTAAGTAGTTGAAGTGGGAAAACTTGGATGACTTGAATGTGGGGTGGTTGGGGGTATTTATAGCCCCAACCACCAAACTAGTCGTTTGATGGTGGCTGACTGTCGTATGGTGCACCGGACACTCTGGTGCACACCGGACATGTCCGGTGCGCCAGCCACGTCACCAGGTCGTTGGAATTCGACCGTTGGAGCTTCTGACTTCTGGGCCCGCCTGACTGTTCGGTGTACACCGGACAAGTACTGTAGATTGTCCGGTGCACCGTCTCGCGCGTGCCTGACTTCTGCGCGCTTCTGGCGCGCATTAAATGCGCCTGCAGGTGACCGTTGGCGCGAAGTAGCCGTTGCTCTGCTGGTTCACCGGACAGTCCGATGAATTATAGCGGAGCAAATTCCCGAGGCTGGCGAGTTCCAGAGCCGCTCTTCCCTGGGGCACCGGACAGTCCGGTGTACACCGGACAGTCCGGTGAATTATAGCCGAGCGCCTCTGGATTTTCCCGAAGGTGATGAGTTCGGCGTGAAGACCCCTAGTGCACCGGACACTGTCCGGTGGCACACCGGACAGTTCGGTGCGCCAGACCAGAGGTGCCTTCGGTTATCCCTTGCTCTCTTTGTTGAACCCCATACTTGGTCTTTTTATTGGCTAAGTGTGAACCTTTGGCACCTGTATAACTTGTACATTAGAGCAAACTAGTTAGTCCAATTATTTGTGTTGGGCAATTCAACCACCAAAATAATTTAGGAAATAGGTGTGAGCCTAATTCCCTTTCACCTAGCAACATCCAAAGAAGAGCAAAGTGAAGCGATTTTTTCAATGGCACCACCACTAGCTTAGATAACTCGAGCCTACCCGTGCTCGAGGGAGGAGACCAAAGTCACAGAGTATATTTTTCTCTTTGGGTGTAATGGGGTGATGTTTCAGCTCAACTAAAGATTAAGAAAAGTGGGCAGCTCACTATTCAATATCAGTGATATATGGTGTGTGATTTGTATTATCGTAAAATGGAATATTTGTGTTGCCCTCAAATATTTATTTCTTTTTTCCATTTTGATTGGTTGTGCTTTGCCTCCGTTTTTGTATGTATTGAATGGAAAACTGAAAATATAGTGAGTGATATAGATTTTGCAGCTTTTTCCATGATTCCTTATAACACGATTTCTTTTCTCAGCAATGTTGACCCCAGTGGTAAACTACCTGAAGAAACACTAAATGCAGCTTCTGTAAAGACATTATTCAGTAAGAATGGCTTCTTGTGAGTTGTCCTCTTTTTTCTCAATATATATATACTCCATGCATTCCAGTTCTTAGTTTTGGTCTCTTGTGTGCACATCATCTCCTGAGGACCTGCAATATCTGAGAAGATTCAGGACAATTATTGTTGAATGCAAAAAACACTAATAAATCTGTATAAGTAACTATTCTTTTTAAGATATGTTGGGTTTAATTATGCTCTACATTTTGGAGCAGTACGATGATTGATTATTATATGTTTTAGGTTAAGATCATGTAAGCAGTTATAAATTCTTTAATATGTTATATATAGAAATCGTAGTAACGTGCGGGCATATACTTATAGCTAGATTAAAATAACAAAATTTATATATGGCTAGGATCACAAATGGATTATGATACCTTTTCTCATAACATTATAACACATATTTGTACGTAAGTTATCGTGGTATTATATGTTCCCGTTGCAACGCACGTGCACATACCTAATAACACATAAACTACCAGCGTGTAAAATATTTGAAACACGAAGACGATCGTCTAGCATGTCTTTGATTGCCTTGAAAAGAGTCTCTTCGTGGTCTCAGACGCATTCTGCAGCAAGCATGAGGGCATGTTCAGTTCATGAAGAATGGTCACTCGGAACAATTTCCAGCTAGATTGTTTGTCTAATGGAATGGAAACATATCTAGTGCACATGAGTGTTTGGAGTATATGTGGTGCACATGAACTAATAAAATTCACAAAATATTTTGAAAAAATCATATGTATTCTTTCTACTCTACTCAAACTACTTACAAAATTTCATGTTCAAATTTGTCATACTTTAGCTGTAAAAAACAATTTAGCCAATTTTCTAATTTAAACTTATTAGAAAATTTGTCTTTTTTATTACTCTTTGTGTGATACGATTTAAATCTAAAATTTGTATATAATTGGATTATGGTGGAAAGAATATGTATGGATTTTTCAAAAACTTTTTGTGAAATTTTTTAGTTCATGTGTACCAAACACTCATGTACACCAGATATATCCTCTTATCTAATTGATGTGAGGTTTGATCCGTTAGAATGGAGAAATTTGGAATTCTGCCATTATGAAAAACGGGATTCACTACTTTGCTATCGATCGGATGGGCTTCACCTAAATACCATTACCAAACTTGACACAAACGTTATAATGTCATTTCTTCGATTAATAAAATAAAAAATAAATAGAAAAACAAGGAGACCATTTGCCCTTGCACCAGCCTTATCCTCATCCACGCATACGAGCACAACACGGGAGTCGCCGCAATTGACGACGACGAGGAGTGCCACCACGGTAGTGGAACCGATGATGGCAGAGGGGGCGTCGACGAGTGGGCAGCGGCAGTTCGGATGCGCCACACGGCTGCGCGTGCACGCTAGTGCCGACGCCGAGGCCACCCCTCCCCCGTCGCCACCTTCACCACGGTGGTGGAGTCGACGATGTTGTACAAGGCGCTAGTGAGTGGGCAACGACACCTCGGTTGTGCTTCTCCACCTTGTCGAGGCCACCATGCGCGAGTAGGCCCTTGAAGATGAGTCTGCGGGATGGGAGGGGGTGTCACAGCGCAGCGTGACGCTAGTAGACCAGCTCGTCGCGGTAGGGTTGGCGCTGGCATCGACGATCACGGGGCTCAAAGCCACCAAGTCCTCCAACATTTATGCCCTGCTCATCGTTCCATACTCAGGCACTAGGGACTGTTGTTGCAAGCTACGATCTTTGGCGTTTTGCGTTGTTCAGAATTCAGATCAGCAACAACAATCCACAACAACATTATACACCACTTTCGACGGCCTGAGCTATACCGTCGAAAATAATAACTAATTTTCTTATTTTTAAGATATTCTATGTTTACCAGTGTGATCGATTCGACGGAGTTACGGTCTCGTGGTGGCTCTTCATCGCAGGCGGGTTGTGTTAGCAGCCGTAGTCGGCACTCGAGCATGGAGGACACTATGAGGGAACAATAAGAAATGTTTCGTGAAGAGCTGCGGTAACAACAAATGACATTCCTCTAACAACAATCAGAGTACATGGCTGTTTACAACGCACAGGCGCAACAAGCAATGAATGTGAGTGTCTTGTTTATTCTCAACATGGTTGTCCTATAGCTAATATATTGTATTTGCAACAGTCTTGGTTTCTAGAGCAGGCACAACAGCAACCATTCGTTTTCCCTCAATTTCAGTCGTCGATGCCTCAGTGGGGATTACATGCTCCGCCACCTCCACCCAAGCGCTTCAATTTAGTTTAGACTTGTGGTTTATATTAATCTTTCAAATCTTGACTAAACTTGATTTTGTAGGGGATCCAGGGCTATGAGCCCCAACACGCCACCACCGGTGATACCAACACCACCAGGAGGAGCTTATGGAGGGGAGGGAGCTACTACAGAAGAGGTTAGTTTGACAAACAATTCGTTTAAATAGTGGTCATGTAAACACTATAGTTTTTAATGCCTTCTTCTTTTTTTAGAATCCAAACCAGATAAACGACTTTGTTAACGACATGTTCGCTTCTGGAGGTAGTGGTCACAGTTCAAACGACCCCTATACGTGATGATTTGACTCTTGTGATGAATTGTAAGTTTGTGTTATATTGTAATGGACTATATGATGTATTTGTCAAGAATTGCGAATTGTGGACTCTGGAGGTATTTTGGTGAACTGTGATGTATTTGTGAAGATTTGTGATATTTTATGTTAAATGTGTGTAATTCTGGAATTACTGTTTCTGTCATATTATTGTGATTATATTGTTGTTGAAATTGTTGTTTTTTATTTCTTTCATTTTTATCTGAAATTACTTATTTTCGGCGGTCAAATGTGGGGCCGCCGAAAATAAGTTGGGAAAATTTCAGCGGTCGTTATTTTCGGCAGCCGGCTCACAAGACGTCGAAAATAGCTTATTTTAGGCAGCCGAGCTCTGATCGCCGAAAATAAACCTTATTTTCGGCTATTTTTTGGCGAACGTGAGCCGCCCAAAATAGTTTATTTTCGGCGGCAAAGGCCCTATTTTCAACGGCTACTGGCCACCAAAAATTATTGTAGCTCTTGTAGTGATCACGATGAGAAAGACATGGGTACAATGGTCTCATCATGCCCATAAAAATGTATTCAATGATTTTTCGTTTTATTAAATAGCTAAATGGTATTTTAACGTATGTGCTTTCGTTGATAATGGCATCTAGGCAAAGCCTCTCAAAATAATAGCAAAGTGGCGAACCATATGTGACAATAGCAGAATTCCAAAATTCTCGTTAGAATGATATATTCCTAGCTAAATTTCGACAAAAATGAATAGGCCCTGAATCGGTCTAGATCCCGACGTGTGAATTTCCATGCTGCCCCGCCACCTTCAAGGCTTTCATAGTTTCATACATGTCATAGTGAAAGTCGCCTAGAGGGGGTGAATAGGCAAATCTGAAATTTACAAACTTTAAGCACAACTATAAGTCAGGTTAGCGTTAGAAATAAAGTCGAGTCCGAAATAGAGGGCGAAAACAAATCACAAGCAAATGAAAGCGGATGACAAGGTGATTTGTTTTACCGAGGTTCGGTTCTTGCAAACATACTCCCCGTTGAGGTGGTCACAAAGACCGGGTCTCTTTCAGCCCTTTCCCTCTCTCAAACGGTCACCTAGACCGAGTGAGCTTTTCTTCTTAATCAACGGGTCACTTAGACCCCTTACAAGGACCACCACAACTTGGTGTCTCTTGCGTTGATTACAAGTTGCTTGAGAACAAGAATGGAGGAAGAAGAAAAGCGATCCAAGCGACAAGAACTCAAATGAACACAAATATCTCTCTCTCACTAGTCACTAATTGTTTGGAGTGATCTTAGACTTGGGAGAGGATTTGATCTTTTGTTTGTGTCTTGGAGTGAAGTCTAGAGCTCTTGTATTGAATGCAATGGCTGAAAACTTGGATGTCTTGAAGTTTGGTGGTTGGGGAGTATTTATAGCCCCACCCACCAAAATGGCAGTTGGGGAGGCTGTCTGTCGATGGGCGCACCGGACAGTCCGGTGCGCCAGCCACGTCACCCAACCGTTAGGGTTCGACCGTTGGAGCTCTGACAGATTGGGGCACCGGACAGTCTGGTGCCGCACCAGACAGTCACTGTTCACTGTCCGGTGCGTATTCTGACGCTGCTCTGATTCTGCGCGCGCTATCCGCGCATTGTTCACGTTCACTGTTCACTTTTGTAGACGACCGTTGGCGCAGTAGCCGTTGCTCTGTTTGGCACACCGGATAGTCCGGTGAATTATAGCGGAGTGGCTCTCTAAAAACTCGAAGCTGAGCAGTTTAGAGTTGATCTCCCTGGTGCACCGGACAGTCCGGTGCGCCAGACCAGGGCAGCCTTCGGTTGGTTTTGCTCCTTTCTTTCTGAACCCTAACTTTAACTTTTTATTGGTTTGTGTTGAACCTTTGGCACCTGTAGAACATATAATCTAGAGCAAACTAGTTAGTCCAATTGTTTGTGTTGGACAATTCAACCACCAAAATCATTTAGGAAAAGGTTTGATCTTATTTCCCTTTCACATAGCCTCCGCCATTAGAGCATCGTATGAGTTGCCTTCCGTCATATAGCTCGCACCTGCAAGAACACACTCGTCGGAATAGTCACTGACAATAAAGCCCCAATCTTCGTCATTGGACCAAAAAAACCCATTAACATTGACCATCGTGGTGTGATATCGAAGTACATATCCTATATAGAAGAGAAGTAAAAATATATGGATATAGCGAGAGCGTAAGTCGGATGTATGTTGATCCTATGTCAGTCTAGTTATGAACATAAGAGCAGTTTAGATATGTTCGGACCACAAAGCTTGTAGTACCCCCACGTTCTCTCGTGTATGATGTATAGATGATCACAGGGGCAAAGAAGTTTACAAGTTTAAATATCAACTCAGCATTATAACCTTGTAGATCTCCCTTTTCATTTCGTTTTAGTGAAATTTAGTCCAATGGTTTCTAGATCACCTTTATTTATGTTCTTAGAAGTTGGTCGGATTTAACCTCCATAGTCTGCTCTACTTCTCTTTTTTAACAAGATCAGTAGCTATTTGTCGTGGTTTCTGAAACCGGTGGATAATAAGATTTGTGTTCGGTGGAGGATACTAGCGTGGATTCACTCCAAATGGTGAATCAATAGGACTCGAACGATGAACTTGGGACACAAAGTTTATTCTAGTTTCGGTTCGCACCGTACTCAAGTGTAGTACTGCTTGGAGCGTGTTACAACTGTTGTGCTTGTGTGTCCAGAGAAGGAGGGAGCCCTGTCTTTTAATACCTCAAAGGTAGGACATTATAGAGGTGGTCTGTACTCTACAGGTGTGATGGTCATCTGTCCCTTGGTTTGACGTAGTGCTTCTGATGCAGTCGTAGGGTCGTGCGTAGCCGTACTTCTGACACAGCATATCCCATTGCTCGTTTGTCGTACGAGTCCATGCAGCGAATCCTCCTGACATCCTTTTGTAGTGGTGTGTGGCGCACCCCATGGGTTAGCCCAACAATGCGGGAGTGCGTAGGCTTCACCCGTCATCACAGACCTGTGTCACCTACTTGCACTACTTGCATGCGTAGGCATGCATCGGTATGAGGTATTCGTTACATATTTTTCGATATGTCGGTCACGGTTGAGACTTTGATGCTGAGATCTCTTCGATTAGGATTGACTGGCCCCACTTGTCAGTGGTGGTTTGCTTGAGACAATGTGCGGTGGGGGAGGAACACGCTGCCACGTGCCTCGGTGGAGGGGGTACAAGAGGTAGAGCTCGTCCGTTTCCGTATGTTTTTTCCGACCGTTTCCATCATTTACATAGGTTGCAGAAAGCACGATAAACATTAATAGGTGACACTGTAGTTAATTGAAGTAGGCTCTGTTTGTTTCATTTTTTAGCTTCTGTCCACCAGAAGCTACTGTAGACTATCAAACGTCTAGCTTTTTAACCCGCTTATATGATAATCACATTAGTCAAAACCGTCCAAAATTAACGTGAACATAGAATCGATTGAATCGTTACGACCAGAGATGGAGCCAGAACAAAGTTTAGGAGGGATTGAACTAAACTAGGGGTGGCAATCGGGTGGGTAGTACGCGGATATATAGTTCGCGAATTCATACCCGCGAGACAAAACTCAACCCATACTCGTACCCATAAACGTTTGTGGGTGTCGGGGACCATAATTAGGGGTACCCTCAAGACGCCTAATTCTCAGCTGGTAACCCCCATCAGCATAAAGCTACAGAGGCCTGATGGGTGCGATTAAGTCAGGGATCAGTCCGTACGAGTGACTCGATCACGCTTCACCCGAGCCTAGCCTCGGACTCGGGCAGCCGACCTCGAGGGACTTCCGTCTCGCCCGAGGCCCCCCTTTTAACGGCGGACACATCTCCGGCTCGCCCGAGGCCTTGGCTTCGCTAAGAAGCAACCCTGACTAAATCGCCGCACCGACTGACCAAGTTGCAGGAGCATTTAACGCAAAGGTGGCCTGACACCTCTATCCTGACGCGCGCCCCCCGGCAGAGCCGAAGTGACCGCCGTCACTCCGCCGCTCCACTGACCGGTCTGACAGAAGGACAGCGCCGCCTGCGCCACTCCGACTGCAGTGCCACTCGACAGAGTGAGTCTGACAGGCAGTCAGACCTCGCCAGAGGCACCATAGGAAACTCCGCTCCGCCCGACCCCAGGGCTCGGACTCGGGCTAAGACCCGGAAGACGGCGAACTCCGTTCCGCCCGACCCCAGGGCTCGGACTCGGGCTAAGACCCGGAAGACGGCGAACTCCGCTCCGCCCGACCCCAGGGCTCGGACTTGGGCTAAGACCCGGAAGACGGCGAACTCCGCTCCGCCCGACCCTAGGGCTCGGACTCGGGCTAACACCCGGAAGACGGCGAACTCCGCTCCGCCCGACCCCAGGGCTCGGACTCGGGCTAAGACCCGGAAGACGGCGAACTCCGCTCCGCCCGACCCCAGGGCTCGGACTCGGGCTAAGGCCCCGGAAGACGACGAACTCCGCCTCGCCCGACCCCAGGGCTCGGACTCCGCCCTGGCCTCTGCCGAACGACTTCCGCCTCGCCCGACCCAGGGGCTCAGGCTCGGCCTCGGCAACGGAAGACAGATTCGACCCCAGCTTCGGAGGAACGCCCACGTCGCCCGGCGCCCGCCCACGTCAACAGGGAGCGCCATCATCACTCTACCCCGAGCCGACTCGGGTCGAAGAGAACAAGACCGGTGTCCCATCCGGCCAGCTCCGCTAGATAGGCAATGATGGCGCCCCGCGTGCCCTGTGACGACGGCGGCTCTCAGCTCCCTTACGGAAGCAGGGGGACGTCAGCAAAGACTCGACCGCTCCGACAGCTGTCCCTCCGCCAAGCTCCATTGCTCCTCCGACAGCCACGACATCACACCAGCAGGGTGCCAAGATCTCTCCGGCTGCCACATTGGCATGTACTTAGGGCGCTAGCTCTCCCTCCGCTAGACACGTAGCACTCTGCTACACCCCCATTGTACACCTGGATCCTCTCCTTACGCCTATAAAAGGAAGGACCAGGGCCTTCTCAGAGAAGGTTGGCCGCGCGGGACCGAGGACGGGACAGGCGCTCTCTTGGGGCCGCTCGCTTCCCTCACCCGTGTGGACGCTTGTAACCCCCCTACTGCAAGCGCACCCGACCTGGGCGCGGGACGAACACGAAGGCCGCGGGACTTCCACCTCTCTCACGCCCGTCTCCGGCCACCTCGCCTCTCCCCCCTTCGCGCTCGCCCACGCGCTCGACCCATCTGGGCTGGGGCACGCAGCACACTCACTCGTCGGCTTAGGGACCCCCCGGTCTCGAAACGCCGACAGTTGGCGCGCCAGGTAGGGGCCTGCTGCGTGCTGACGAACAGCTTCCCGTTAAGCTCCAGATGGGCAGTCTCCAGCAACCTCTCCGGCCCGGGACGGTGCTCCGTTTCGGGAGTCTTGAGTTCATGTCCTTCGACGGCAGCTACGACATGATACTCCTTCCACCGCCGCGCGACAATGACAATGGCGGACGACAACCCGCCCGCCGGCGGCGGAATCGACGACATCTTCCCCGCGTGGCGGAAGAACAACATTCGAGCTCGCTCCGTCCTCTCCCCCGCCAACGGAGGAGGAGGCGAGGCAACCAAGGCCAAGCGGGAGGCCGCGCTTCGTCGGCCGTCGAGCGAATCGACGCCCCCGACGCCCCGACGGAAGGCACGCCGGGCGTCGACCTCGCGTTCGAGACGAAGGCAAGCGTCGTCCCCCCGCGACACGCTGATCCCGAGCAAGAAGACGACACCAGCGCACTCGCGGAAAGCCTGCAGGACGTCGCCCTCGTACCTGGGACGACGGTGCAACCAGTCCCCGATGTGACTACGTCACTCCTCGTCGACCAAAAGGTACTGACTAACTCCCATCTTACATCATTTCGACTCGGCCTCAACCCGCCTAGCAACCTTGCTTTGGCGGGCGCTCTCATTGAGGCGAGTGCAACCCCACTGGGGTTTCATATGCGGCCGCCTTGGGACCGGTTGACGGACGTCTCGACCTACGGGCCCTCTGGGTCCGAGGAAGATGACGATCCCAGCATCTGTTGGGATTTCTCTGGACTTGGCAACCCCAGTGCCATGCGGGACTTCATGACCGCATGTGACTACTGCCTCTCCGACTGTTCCGACGAAAGCCGCAGCCTTGACGACGAGGGCTGCGGCCCAAGCCGCGAATGTTTCCACGTCGAGCTAGGGGATCCCTCCGAAGGCAACCATCTCGGCATGCCGGAGGACGGTGATCTCCCTAGGCCGATGCCTCGCGCCGACATCCCGCGGGAGCTAGTTGTGGTCCCCGTTCCGGTGGGGGTCACGATCCACAGCTCGAGCAAGTCCGCGGGGCGCATGCCAGGCTCAACGAGGGAACAGGAGCGCTTGAGCCGATCCGTCGGGACGTCGGGCAGGTATGGGCGGGCCAACCCCCAGCCGGAGAAATACGTCACCTGCCCCAAGGTCTCCAGCACCGCGTCGCCAACGATGTCAGGGTTAGGCCGCCGCCCGCATCCAGAGGGGTTGGTCAGAACCTGGCAGCCGCAGCAATGCTCCTCCGCGCGATGCCGGAGCCATCGACTACCGAGGGTCGGCGAATCCAGGGAGAGCTCAAGAATCTCCTGGAAGGCGCTGCGGCCCGACGGGCCGAGAGCACTGCCTCCCGAAGGCAGGGATACCCCTCGGAACCTCATGCCGCGACTTCCCGATTCATGCGGGAAGCCTCGGTCTACACCGGACGCACGCGCAATACCGCGCCTGCGGCCCCGGGCCACCTCGGCAACGAGCACCATCGACGCGACCGTCGGGCCCGCCTCGACGAAAGGGTGCGCCGAGGCTATCACCCCAGGCGTGGGGGGCGCTACGACAGCAGGGAGGATCGGAGTCCCTCGCCCGAACCACCCGGTCCGCAGGCCTTCAGTCGGGCCATCCGACGGGCGCCGTTCCCGACCCGGTTCCGACCCCCGACTACTATCACAAAGTACTCGGGGGAAACGAGACCGGAACTGTGGCTCGCGGACTACCGCCTCGCCTGCCAACTGGGTGGAACGGACGACGACAACCTCATCATCCGAAACCTCCCCCTGTTCCTCTCCGACACTGCTCGCGCCTGGTTGGAGCACCTGCCTCCGGGCCAGATCTCCAACTGGGACGACTTGGTCCAAGCCTTCGCCGGCAATTTCCAGGGCACATACGTGCGCCCCGGGAATTCCTGGGACCTTCGAAGCTGCCGGCAACAGCCGGGAGAGTCGCTCCGGGACTACATCCGGGGATTCTCGAAGCAGCGCACCGAGCTGCCCAACATCACCGACTCGGATGTCATCGGCGCGTTCCTTGCCGGCACTACTTGTCGTGACCTGGTGAGCAAGTTGGGTCGCAAAACCCCCACCAGGGCGAGCGAGCTGATGGACATCGCCACCAAGTTCGCCTCTGGCCAGGAGGCGGTCGAGGCTATCTTCCGAAAGGACAAGCAGCCCCAGGGCCGCCCATCGGAAGAGGCTCCCGAGGCGTCTACTCCGCGCGGCGCCAAGAAAAAGGGCAAGAAGAAGTCGCAATCGAAACGCGACGCCGCCGACGCGGACCTTGTCGCCGCCGCCGAGTACAAGAACCCTCGGAAGCCCCCCGGAGGTGCTAACCTCTTCGACAAGATGCTCAAGGAGCCGTGCCCCTATCATCAGGGGCCCGTCAAGCACACTCTCGAGGAGTGCGTCATGCTTCGGCGCCACTTCCACAGGGCCGGGCCACCCGCGGAGGGTGGCAGGGCCCACGACGACGACAAGAAAGAAGATCACCAAGCAGGAGAGTACCCCGAGGTCCGCGACTGCTTCATGATCTACGGTGGGCATGCGGCGAACGCCTCGGCTCGGCATCGCAAGCAAGAGCGCCGGGAGGTCTGCTCGGCGAAGGTGGCGGCGCCAGTCTACCTAGACTGGTCCGACAAGCCCATCACCTTCGACCAGGCTGACCACCCCGACCATGTGCCGAGCCCGGGGAAATACCCGCTCGTCGTCGACCCCATCGTCGGCAACGTCAGGCTCACCAAGGTCCTGATGGATGGGGGCAGCTGCCTCAACATCATCTATGCCGAGACCCTCAAGCTCCTGCGCGTCGATCTGTCCTCCATCCGAGCAGGCGCTGCGCCCTTCCACGGGATCATCCCTGGGAAGCGCGTCCAGCCCCTCGGACGACTCGACCTCCCCGTCTGCTTCGGAACGCCCTCCAACTTCCGAAGGGAGACCTTGACGTTCGAGGTGGTCGGGTTCCGAGGAACCTACCACGCGGTACTAGGAAGGCCATGCTACGCGAAGTTCATGGCCGTCCCCAACTACACCTACCTGAAGCTCAAGATGTCGGGCCCCAACGGGGTCATCACCGTCGGCCCCACGTACAAACACGCGTTCGAATGCGACGTGGAGTGCGTGGAGTACGCCGAGGCCCTCGCCGAGTCCGAGGCCCTCATCGCCGACCTGGAGAACCTCTCCAAAGAGGCGCCAGATGTGAAGCGTCATGCCGGCAACTTCGAGCCAGCGGAGACGGTTAAGGCCGTCCCACTCGACCCCAGTGGCGACGCCTCCAAGCAGATCCGGATCGATTCCGGGCTCGACCCCAAATAGGAAGCAGTGCTCATCGACTTTCTCCGCGCAAACGCCGACGTCTTTGCGTGGAGTCCCTCGGACATGCCCGGCATACCGAGGGATGTCGCCGAGCACTCGCTGGATATTTGGGCCGGAGCCCGACCCGTCAGGCAGCCTCTGCGCCGATTCGACGAGGAAAAGCGCAGAGTGATTGGCGAGGAGATCCACAAGCTAATGGCAGCAGGGTTCATCAAAGAGGTATTCCATCCCGAATGGCTTGCCAACCCTGTGCTTGTGAGGAAGAAAGGGGGGAAATGGCGGATGTGCGTAGACTACACTGGTCTCAACAAAGCATGTCCGAAGGTTCCCTACCCTCTGCCTCGCATCGATCAAATCGTGGATTCCACTGCTGGGTGCGAAACCCTGTCCTTCCTCGATGCCTACTCAGGGTATCACCAAATCCGGATGAAAGAGTCCGACCAGCTCGCAACTTCTTTCATCACGCCCTACGGCATGTACTGCTATGTCACCATGTCGTTCGGTTTGAGGAATGCGGGCGCGACGTACCAGCGGTGCATGAACCATGTGTTCGGCGAACACATCGGACGCACAGTCGAGGCCTGCGTCGATGACATCGTAGTCAAGACAAGGAAGGCTTCCGACCTCCTCTCCGACCTTGAAGTGACATTCCGATGTCTCAAGGCGAAAGGAGTCAAGCTCAATCCTGAGAAGTGTGTCTTCGGGGTACCCCGGGGCATGTTCCTGGGGTTCATCGTCTCCGAGCAAGGCATCGAAGCCAACCCGGAGAAGATCGCAGCTATCACCAGCATGGGACCCATCAAGGACTTAAAAGGCGTACAGAGGGTCATGGGATGCCTCGCGGCCCTGAGCCGCTTCATCTCACGCCTCGGCGAAAGAGGCCTGCCTCTGTACCGCCTCTTAAGGAAGGCCGAGTGTTTCGCTTGGACCCCTGAGGCCGAGGAAGCCCTCGGGAACCTGAAGGCGCTCCTTACAAAGGCGCCTGTCTTGGTGCCCCCAGCTGATGGAGAAGCCCTCTTGGTCTACGTCGCCGCTACCACTCAGGTGGTTAGCGCCGCGATTGTGGTCGAGAGGCAAGAGGAAGGGCATGCACTGCCCGTTCAGAGGCCAGTCTACTTCGTCAGCGAAGTACTGTCCGAGACCAAGATCCGCTACCCACAAGTTCAGAAGCTGTTGTATGTTGTGATCCTGACAAGGCGGAAGTTACGACACTACTTCGAGTCTCATCCGGTAACTGTGGTGTCATCCTTCCCCCTGGGGGAGATCATCCAGTGCCGAGAGGCCTCGGGCAGGATCGCAAAGTGGGCGGTGGAAATCATGTGCGAAACAATCTCGTTCGCCCCTCGGAAGGCCATCAAGTCCCAGGTGTTGGCGGACTTCGTGGCCGAATGGGTCGACACCCAGCTGCCGACGGCTCCGATCCAACCGGAGCTCTGGACCATGTTTTTCGACGGGTCGCTGATGAAGACGGGAGCCGGCGCGGGCCTGCTCTTCATCTCGCCCCTCGGGAAGCACCTACGCTACGTGCTACGCCTCCATTTCCCGGCGTCCAACAATGTGGCTGAGTACGAGGCTCTGGTCAACGGGTTGCGGATCGCCATCGAGCTAGGGGTCAGACGCCTCGACGCCCGCGGTGACTCGCAGCTCGTCATCGACCAAGTCATGAAGAACTCCCACTGCCGCGACCCGAAGATGGAGGCCTACTGCGATGAGGTTCGACGCCTGGAAGACAAGTTCTACGGGCTCGAGCTCAACCACATCGCTCGGCGCTACAACGAGACTGCGGACGAGCTGGCTAAAATAGCCTCGGGGCGAACAACGGTTCCCCCGGACGTCTTCTCCCGGGATCTGCATCAACCCTCCGTCAAGATCGACGACGCTCCCGAGCCCGAGGCACCCTCGGCACAGCCCGAGGCACCCTCGGCTCAGCCCGAGGTACCCTCGGCCCCCGAGGGCGAGGCGCTGGACGTCGAGGAGGGGCAGAGCGGGGCCACGCCTGATCGAGATTGGCAGGCCCCGTACCTGCAATATCTCCGCCGAGGAGAGCTACCCCTCGACCAAGCCGAGGCTCGGCGGGTAGCGCGACGCGCCAAGTCGTTCGTCTTGCTGGGCGATGAGGAGGAGCTCTACCACCGCAGCCCCTCGGGCATCCTCCAGCGATGCATCTCCATCGCCGAAGGTCAGGAACTCCTGCAAGAAATACACTCGGGGGCTTGCGGCCATCACGCAGCACCCCGAGCCCTTGTCGGGAATGCTTTCCGGCAAGGCTTCTACTGGCCAACGGCGGTGGCTGACGCCACTAGAATTGTCCGCACCTGTGAAGGGTGCCAATTCTATGCGAAGCAGACCCACCTGCCCGCTCAGGCTCTGCAGACGATACCCATCACCTGGCCCTTTGCTGTATGGGGTCTGGACCTCGTCGGTCCCTTGCAGAAGGCGCCCGGGGGCTACACGCACCTGCTGGTCGCCATCGACAAATTCTCCAAGTGGATTGAGGTCCGACCCCTGAACAGCATCAGGTCCGAGCAGGCGGTGGCGTTCTTCACCAACATCATCCATCGCTTTGGGGTCCCAAACTCCATCATCACTGACAACGGCACCCAGTTCACCGGCAAAAAATTCTTGGATTTTTGCGAGGATCACCACATCAGGGTGGACTGGGCCGCCGTGGCTCATCCCATGTCGAATGGGCAAGTAGAGCGTGCCAACGGCATGATTCTACAAGGGCTCAAGCCTCGGATCTACAACGGCCTCAACAAGTTCGGCAAGCGATGGATGAAGGAACTCCCCTCGGTGGTCTGGAGCCTGAGGACAACGCCAAGCCGGGCCACGGGTTTCACGCCGTTCTTCCTGGTCTACGGGGCCGAGGCCATCTTGCCCACTGACCGGGAATACGGCTCCCCGAGGACGAGGGCCTACAACGATCAAAGCAACCAAGCTAGCCGAGAAGAATCACTGGACCAGCTGGAAGAGGCTCGAGACAAGGCCTTACTACACTCGGCGCGGTACCAGCAGTCCCTGCGACGCTACCACGCCCGAGGGGTCCGGTCCCGAGACCTCCAGGTGGGCGATCTGGTGCTTCGGCTGCGGCAAGACGCCCGAGGGAGGCACGAACTCACGCCCCCCTGGGAGGGGCCATTCGTCATCGCCAAAGTGCTGAAGCCCGGAACATACAAGCTGGCCAACAATCAAGGCGAGATCTACGGCAACGCCTGGAACATCAAACAGCTACGTCGCTTCTACCCTTAAGATGTTTTCAAGTTGTTCATATACCTCGCACCCACGCAAAGTTTAGTCATCAAGGAAGGGTCGACCTCGCCTCGGCAAAGCCCGACCCTCCCTCGGGGGCTAAAAGGGGGGAGACCCCCTCCGCGTCGAATTTTTCCTCGAAAAAGGACCTCTTTTTAGCAGAATTTCTTTCGTGCTTTTTGACTACTTCGAAAAGCGGATCCTGGAAACGACGGAGTACACGTAAGCAGCCAAGGCTGACCGAGCCGAGGGACTCCTACGCCTCCGGGATACGGATACCTCACTCATCACCTTCTGCGATAAGTAACTCACGTTCGGATAAAGCGACTCCGTGGACCGGACAAGTCTTCACGTTCGGAAGCTCTTCTGCCAAAGTGGTCCTTCAAGCCTTCTCGACTGAATCGGTGACAGGGCCTCATGGACGGGTGAAAGTACGCGTAAGCGGCAAGGCCGACCGAGCCGAGGGACTCCCACGCCTCTGGGATACGGATACCTCACTCATCACCTTCCGCGAGAAGCAATTCTCGCCCACGCAAACATCCCTGTTACCGACAGAAAGTCCAGATGCTCGAAATAAGAGGAAAGAAGACGCGGCTTTACAACATAGCGAGGGTGTGTTTTCTGGCCTCGGCGGCCGCAGAAGGCACACGCTACAAGACAATCTGATCCTGCAGGCTCGGGTCTTCACGCTGAAGGGGGTCGTAGCACCCTCGGCATCGACGACGCCTTCAGCGAGGTCCGACCCAGCCTCGGACGGCGGCGCGGTCAGGGACTTCTCCGGGAATCCGGCCCGAGCAGGCGGCTCGGCCGGTTACCCCCGGGGCCTCGGCCAACCATCTTCCAAGGGCGCCAGCCCGACCCGGGACCTCGGCTGATCGACTCCGGCGTCGGCCCCGCTGACGGGCAACCCGGCTAGGCTCCGGCCAACCAGGTTCCCATTTTCGAGCCAACTCCGCCTCTGTTCGTACTGATATCGCTACCCCTGGCCTCGGCTCATCGAAGAGCGGCCGAGGGGTCTCTTTAACTAAGCTAGAGGAGCCTCAGACAACAAGGCCGATCGAGCCGAGGGATTCCTACGCCTCCGGGATACGGATACCTCACTCGTCACCTTGAGACGGGGCGACTCATGCTTGGTGAAGCGGTTCAGATAATCAAGAGGCGAGACTTAGTGCTCGAAAATGAGGAAAAAACACGGCTCCGTGCCGAAATTACATACATGTTCAGACCTCGACAGCCGCAATGAACAAAAACACTGGCATCCGAAGTGCCATTACAAATGGAACTCCGGTTCCCCCTCCGCAGGTACGAACAACCCCACTCCGAGGGGGAAGGCCTGCGGAGCAACAGAAGACTGACGAGCGGCTCGCCGCCGCCCGTTCTAACTACGACGACAACCACCCCCGCCCCGGGCAGCGAAGCGACTTAGGTAGCAGCTTCGGGGCAGGTGTTACGACAGGAGGGCTCTCACCCGCAGAGGACGAGAACCAGCCATTCAGGCCGGGAGACGGAGACCCAGGGCTACTGGCGCCCTACCTATCCCGGCATGGCTGGAGGAAGTCCCCGTGGGACTGAGGGATGCCATTCTCCCCCAGGCACGGGGGGAAGAAAAAGGCAGCCGACCCATGCGGGGGCAGCCCCCCGACTCGCCTCATCCTCCATCTTGGCCTGGATGACGAAAATCCTTGAGGCCGAGGGAGGGATAGAGGCCGCAGCCTGGCTCGCTTTCCCCACCGTCGAACTGGAGGTCACCATCTTGGGTGACCGCCGGTGGAGGGGTGCGACCAGGCTGCGTGATGAAAATCCTTGAAGCCGAACGATGGCTGAAAGGTACCAACTCCCACGGAGTTGCGTTCCTCCAACGAGGAGGCGGGAAGACGGCGGATACCCCCCATCCGGGGGCTTGGAAGATGGAAAGACACGACGCATAAGGGAGGAAGAAGACATGGTTGCCTTCTGAAAGGAGTCTCCCTCCTTTTAAAGGCAACTCTCCCTACGTGCGCCCCCAAACGCCACGGGCTGAGTCTTCTCCAACACGGTCCAAGGCCCTCCCCTGCGACTCGGGGGCTGGGTCCCGCACGTCGTGCAAACCGGCTCAGAGCAGAAGAAGCCAAACCGCCGCGCGTGGTGCACACAACCGCCCAGCGGTTACAAGCGACCCCCCACTTTTGCCCAGACCAACGGGCGGAAGGGGTGGGCAGCCATGCAGGCGGCATGCAACCGCGCCAGGTGGACGCGCTTCTCCGACTTCTGACACGCCAGCTTGGAGGCCCAGGCCCACGCGTCACGCAACCAGCGCGCCAGTTGCTGCATGCAAGCAACCGCGCCACCACTTGTGCCACTGTCGCACCTCTTCGGTTGCGGAGCCTATGCCGCGACTCGAGGCGACCCAGCGCATGACCCAGCGGCGCCAGCCTGGCGCGACGGTCAATGCGGCCGAAAGTGGGCCGGCAGTAATGACGGTGGCAGGCGGGCGGGAGCAGCAGTCACGTCGTCAGCCAGGCTCACGTCCCATCCAGGGACAGCGAGAGAGCCTCCTCCCACGGCGTGAAGACGGTGCGCCCGTGATCCGTCCCTCGAACGGCTCGCGCACGCGCAACGACCGCCCCGCCAACCACTCGCCCCGTCGCATTAACTCCGCGGCGGGACAGGCGGCGCTTCCGACAGGAGAAGCGGACGACGCTTCGCCTTCGCCGTAATAACCGCACCAAAAAAGGTACGCCACGTCGTTCGATTTCGTATCCTTTTCCTTTTTTCCTCTTTCTCTATCTCTTGCAACAGGGACCGGGAAAGGGGGATACCCCGAAAAGGATCCTTCCCTGTGAAGGAACCGGGCTCCGAGCCCCCCCTACTGATCAGAGGTTCGAAGGCTGGCCCTCCGAAGGGTTCAACAGTCGCCTCAGATCGCGTGGGCCCGACACCCACTACTGGTCAGGGGTTCGAAGGTCAGCCCCCCGAAGGGCTCCATGGCCGCCTCAGGCTACTCGGGCTCCGCGCCCATTACTGATCAGAGGTTCGAAGGCTGGCCCCCGAAGGGTTCACAGTCGCCTCAGACACCGAGCGAGGGATGACCAGGTGTACGTTCGATACATAACCGAGGCTCGGGCTGCGCTCCCGAGGTACCCTAGGACATTTCCGAGACCAGCGGGAGCGATCTTGTAACGGAATCCCATCGGAGGGAGGCATCGAGCCCTCGGACCCCGTCGCCAGGGGACCGGGTCCGGCAGATCACCCGCAGGTACTTTTGGGCGTGCCTCTGGGCCCCTAGCCGACCCCCAACGAACGGGGCACGGACGTCCACTCGGATTACCCGCTTGCAGCTCACCGGAGACACCATGTTCGGTGCCCATCGAGGGTAACATGGCGCACTCCCCCCCTCCTCCTTGCGGAAAGGCGACGTAGGGGCGTATGTAAAAAGTCGAGTCTGTCCCTGATCGCCCTCTCGCCCTGTGCGGAGGCTCGGGGGCTGCTCTCGCAAACCCGGCTCCGGGCGAACCGTTGACAGCGTCAACATACCAGCCTGAGAGCTTGGGCCCCGACCGTGCACCCGGGCTACGGCCAGTTCGCATGAGGGAACAACCAGACCAGCCGAAGCGTTACGCAAGGCATTAAGACCTCGAAGGAGTGAAACCACTCCTCTGAGGCCTCGGGGGCTACACCCGGCGGGTGCGCTCGCGCGCACCCACCGGAACAAAATGCAACCGAGAAAGGCTGGTCCCCTTGCAAAAAAGTGCGACGAAAGCCTCCAAGCGAGTGCTAACACTCCCTTCGAGGCTCGGGGGCTACTGTCGGGGACCATAATTAGGGGTACCCTCAAGACGCCTAATTCTCAGCTGGTAACCCCCATCAGCATAAAGCTGCAGAGGCCTGATGGGTGCGATTAAGTCAGGGATCAGTCCGTACGAGTGACTCGATCACGCTTCACCCGAGCCTAGCCTCGGACTCGGGCAGCCGACCTCGAGGGACTTCCGTCTCGCCCGAGGCCCCCCTTTTAACGGCGGACACATCTCCGGCTCGCCCGAGGCCTTGGCTTCGCTAAGAAGCAACCCTGACTAAATCGCCGCACCGACTGACCAAGTTGCAGGAGCATTTAACGCAAAGGTGGCCTGACACCTCTATCCTGACGCGCGCCCCCCGGCAGAGCCGAAGTGACCGCCGTCACTCCGCCGCTCCACTGACCGGTCTGACAGAAGGACAGCGCCGCCTGCGCCACTCCGACTGCAGTGCCACTCGACAGAGTGAGTCTGACAGGCAGTCAGACCTCGCCAGAGGCACCATAGGAAACTCCGCTCCGCCCGACCCCAGGGCTCGGACTCGGGCTAAGACCCGGAAGACGGCGAACTCCGTTCCGCCCGACCCCAGGGCTCGGACTCGGGCTAAGACCCGGAAGACGGCGAACTCCGCTCCGCCCGACCCCAGGGCTCGGACTCGGGCTAAGACCCGGAAGACGACGAACTCCGCTCCGCCCGACCCCAGGGCTCGGACTCGGGCTAAGACCCGGAAGACGGCGAACTCCGCTCCGCCCGACCCCAGGGCTCGGACTCGGGCTAAGACCCGGAAGACGGCGAACTCCGTTCCGCCCGACCCCAGGGCTCGGGCTCGGGCTAAGACCCGGAAGACGGCGAACTCCGCTCCGCCCGACCCCAGGGCTCGGACTCGGGCTAAGACCCGGAAGACGGCGAACTCCGCTCCGCCCGACCCCAGGGCTCGGACTCGGGCTAAGACCCGGAAGACGGCGAACTCCGCTCCGCCCGACCCCAGGGCTCGGACTCGGGCTAAGGCCCCGGAAGACGACGAACTCCGCCTCGCCCGACCCCAGGGCTCGGACTCCGCCCTGGCCTCTGCCGAACGACTTCCGCCTCGCCCGACCCAGGGGCTCAGGCTCGGCCTCGGCAACGGAAGACAGATTCGACCCCAGCTTCGGAGGAACGCCCACGTCGCCCGGCCTCGGGCGCGGGCCCGCCCACGTCAACAGAGAGCGCCATCATCACTCTACCCCGAGACGACTCGGGCCGAAGAGAACAAGACCGGTGTCCCATCCGGCCAGCTCCGCCAGATAGGCAATGATGGCGCCCCGCGTGCCCTGTGACGACGGCGGCTCTCAGCTCCCTTACGGAAGCAGGGGGACGTCAACAAAGACTCGACCGCTCCGACAGCTGTCCCTCCGCCAAGCTCCATTGCTCCTCCGACAGCCACGACATCACACCAGCAGGGTGCCAAGATCTCTCCGGCTGCCACATTGGCATGTACTTAGGGCGCTAGCTCTCCCTCCGCTAGACACGTAGCACTCTGGTACACCCCCATTGTACACCTGGATACTTTCCTTACACCTATAAAAGGAAGGACCAGGGCCTTCTCAGAGAAGGTTGGCCGCGCGGGACCGAGGACGGGACAGGCGCTCTCTTGGGGCCGCTCGCTTCCCTCACCCGCGTGGACGCTTGTAACCCCCCTACTGCAAGCGCACCCGACCTGGGCGCGGGACGAACACGAAGGTCGCGGGACTTCCACCTCTCTCACGCCCGTCTCCGACCACCTCGCCTCTCCCCCCTTCGCGCTCGCCCACGCGCTCGACCCATCTGGGCTGGGGCACGCAGCACACTCACTCGTCGGCTTAGGGACCCCCCGGTCTCGAAACGCCGACAGTGGGGTATGGATCTCTACCCATACCCGTACCCGTCGGGTATCCGTTATCCGGCGGATACACGTTACCCGCTCGCCCACTACAATTTTAGCATTCAACATCAACAACAATTTTATCACATTTCAAAAACAGTTATCATTCTAGCACACCAAATGATAATTTCAACACCAAACAACATGTCATGGATAAAAAATGAAAAATGAGAATTAAGGATAATATATTAAATCCGGATTGCCCAAATTTCAGACATCCATTGGGTAACGGGTATGGATACTGGATATCTATACCCGCGAAAAAATATCCATGGATACCTTATTATATCCATAACCGTACCCGTGGATACCAAATTCCACCATATCCATATCCAATGGATAATTATCCGCAGTTATTTACATATACCCGTACCCATTGCCATCCCTAAACTAAACTGCTGCAGTATATAAGCCTCTTCTATATTATACTGCGTATATTTTAGGCATGTTTGGGACAGCTCCAGCTCCAAAAAATTTGGTGTAGCAGGTCATTAGGTGTTCCATAAAATTGTGAAGTTAGAGCCGTAAGCCTTTAGAAAACATTTAGATAAGTCATCTTGTTTATTATTTAGATTTAAAACATTTTGAAAACTATTTAAATTGATATTATCAACTACAGCTCCACACCAGAGGCTCTAGTAGGGCTCTCTAGGATCCGAAACGGAAGGAGGGGCTTGAGCCTGCTCGTCCCACCGTTAGATCGGCCTCTGGTTGCGGTAATAGAAAACCATCATTTTCTATATTCTAAAACCCTATATTTTTTTATCTTCTTTTGTACACAATCTCTATGATACTTATTTTTCTTCACAGGTTATCATCAAAACTTTCCGAAAAAGGCTGAAGAAAAACCCTTTAAAACTGAATCAAACATGCCCACTGGAGGCTCTAGTAGGGCTGTTCGCACAAGCCACAGGACAGACGACCAGCGTGCACCCGACCAAGCGAACAGGAAGCGCCGCCTCTGCCGACCGGGCCAGGGGCCTCCTTCCGCAGGCCGCAGCACACTTCCCCGCTCCGCTGACCCGGCCAGCCACAACCCACAAATGGAAGCGGGCTCCTTCCCCAGCAAGTTCCCGCCAATTCCCGCGGGCGACAAAACCTAGTATCCTACCAAATCTCCGCCCCAAAATCCCCCAAACCACCCTTCCAATCCCCAGTCCTAATCACTCCACCCACTCGGCCGCTTCTCCTTTCCTCCCGCGCCACCGCCTTCGCGCCGCCATGACGCGCCGAGGCAGGAACCCCTCCTCCAGTGAATCGCCGCCTAACCTGAAACCCCCATCGCTAACCTAGCATTTTCCGCGGGAACCCTAACCATCGTCGCCTCCATTGCAGGATCCAGTAGCGGCCGCCGGCGCCGCCGCGACCAGGAGGATGAGGACGACCTCCCCTCTGACGACACCTCCGACACCGATTTCGTCGCCGACTCCGGGGACGCGGTGGAGAACGACGACAGCGACGAGGAGTTCGCGCCCGATAAGGACACCCCGCCCGCGCCCGCGGTGCCCGAGGCGGCCCTGCCGCCGCCGGTGCCGATCCGGATTAAGAATCAGGCGCGGAACAGGAGGGAGAAGAGGAGGCGAGGTAAGAAGGCGAGGAGGGACGCGCCGCCCCTGCCATGGGAAGAGTGGCAGGTGGCAAACGACAGTTGGCTCGACGAGCGGAACGCAGCCGACGGGGGCGTCGAGGCCACGGACGCCACGGTGGCGGCCGTGCCGACCGCGGACCCGGCCCCGGAGGTGGTGCTCCGATTGCTGCGTTTCCAGAAGGAGTGGCTCGCTTGGGCGCTCGCGCAGGAGGCGTCCGTCACGCGGGGCGGCATCCTCGCCGACGAGATGGGGATGGGGAAGACCATCCAGGCTATCTCGCTCGTCCTAACCGCGCGCCGCCTCCGGCCCCCGGACCATCACTCCGCCGCCTCCTCGTCCAACTCCTCGGTGGGCCGCACCAAGCCCCAGGTCGGGTGCACGCTGGTCGTCTGCCCTGTGGTGGCCGTCATCCAGTGGACTGAGGAGATCGAACGCCACACTGCTAGTGGCAGCGTGCGCGTGCTCATCTACCACGGTGCCAAGCGTGTCACTCAGAGTTTCGATTTCAACAGCTATGACTTTGTTATCACCACCTACTCTACCATTGAGGCGGACTACCGGAAGCACATCATGCCGCCCAAGACTCGGTGCCAATACTGCAATAAATTGTTCTACCCCAACAAGATGAAGGTGCACTTGATGTATCACTGTGGGCCTAATGCTAAACGCACAGAAGCTCAGGCTAAGCAGCAGAGCAAGAGGAAGTGGGACAGCAGCAAGGAAAAGGTGAAGGAGAAGAGGAGGGTTCATAAGAAGGGTGATGAGGTGAATAAGGATTTTCAAGAGTTGGCTGATGAACTGGGCAGACAGTTAAGGGGCCAATCTCCTCTGCATTCTGTGCGGTGGGAGCGTGTTATCCTGGATGAGGTGATTTATGTGCCTTTCATGTTTCATTTTGATGTTTTTAATTGATATCATTGCAATTGGAAAACTACCCATGGAAGGATCAAATAATCAAACGGAATTCTGGAACAATTGTTTCAACTGTTTCTTTGATTTATTCATTGAAAAAAGGTTGTTGATTAGTTGATTTAATATCAGTAATCCATCCATATGTAGAATTTTAAGCTAGCTTTATACTATTTATACCAAGGAAAACTGAAATGGTAGCCTCCATGAAAATTTAATACCATAGATCAGGGCAGAAAATGTCATCTCCATTTTACTCACAAGCTAGCTTGAACTTATTGTTTGTATTATTAGGTGTTTCTGCTGCTTAGACAATACACTTGAAAAAAAATCTTAACTGGTATTTGTGTGATCATGCAACCTTAATCAATTCAACCATCCTTCCTAACTGTCAATTATTGACTCATGTTTAGAACTGCTTTGGATCATTATTATTATGTTGACGTTGATGGTTACAAGTGTGCTTTAGCTGCTATAATAGCCAGTCTTATATGTTTAGTCGCCCAGCATTGTTTGTTTAGGTTGGCATATCCAATTATCCGAACATTTTAGTTTGATTACTAATCAGACTCAAAGAAAAAAATGTAAAAGGCTCTATTGATTAGCCTCGCCGGGCAAGTTGGAGAAGTAGGCATGTTTAGATTTCCTTTGCTCGGGTGAGCCAATCTGGATCTTCTCCGCTGGCCTTGCCAGGCCAGGCCATGTTCAGCATTTGCATATGAATGGTTGCTGGCTTGCTGCATGATGTAGATAGTGCAGAACAAGAAAATTTAGCAGGCAGTCATGCAACCACATTTTGTGTGTACATCTGGTGTTATTGAATATCCTTGTTATGTCAACATCTGTCAATACTGACTACTGAGGATGTTGATCAGTAGTCTTGTGTCGTATGTAACCATGCAAGGGATGTTATCCATAGACTCGTGTCAGGTCTAATCATTCATATTTTTTCAAGCATTATGTTTTCCCTTGGTATGGTTTAGTAGTTTACGGAGATAATTGGTTAGTTCTAGTGGAAGTGAATATTTACAAGCGGAGGGCCATTAATCATGCTTGTGTTTAGTGTGGATATGATCTGAGGAATTTTTAGCAATTAACACAAATACTCATATGTGGGAAACATACGATTGTGGTAATTCCCGCAACGCGTAATATAGTGATGTTTCTGGACGTGCGCATCGATATTCTGAAATTAACAATTGGACATCTCAATATCCTAATGCTTAATGAATTAATCTTTCTTTCTTTTGTGCAGGCTCACTTCATAAAAGATAGACGATGTAATACTGCACGGGCTGTTTTTGCATTGGAGTCAGAATGCAAGTGGGCTCTGAGTGGAACACCTTTGCAGAACCGTGTTGGAGAACTTTACTCTCTTGTCTGTAACTGATACCTAAATGAACAAATATATTCCTTCTAGATTATGGATTCTTACTTACATGCTGTTTTTTTCAGATTCGGTTTTTGCAAATCTTCCCCTACTCATACTATTTCTGCAAGGACTGTAGCTGTGAGATACTAGATACCAGGTAAGATGTGCAATGCCTTACTGAAGCTCTTTCTGGTGAAGATAACACCTATTAAGTTATTTACCATTGAAAAAGACATAGTATAGTTTTCAGCTTAAGTAAATATGATTTGGCAGTAATATACAAGTTACAATAACCAAATAGTTTAGGAAGAAAGCACAAAACAAATGTTATTCTCTTGCTGTTATATCAAATAGGCTATGAGCTGGCACTGTTCCATCATATCTTTATTTGTTCCTTTAAATTGAGGACCTGACCAGTGTACCTCCATTCTCCTGTAGTATGAAGAAACAATGCGACTGTGGTCACTCATCTGTTAGGCACTTTTGCTGGTGGAATAAGGTGGGGTGCAGGATCTGGTTATGTAACTACAGTTTTGCACATTTTTATTTGTCGCAAAAGTCTGCTGACAGAGCCATTATTTTATAGTACATATCAACACCAATACAGTATGGGTCAACAAGTTTCGAAGGAAAAAGAGCCATGACTCTTCTGAAGGAAAAAGTTCTGAAAGGCATAGTGTTAAGGCGCACAAAGAAAGGCCGAGCAGCAGATCTTGCTCTTCCACCAAAGATTGTGAGTTTGCAATTACTCACGTCTTCATGTGTGTAACGTTAAGGGTGCAAACACAATGTTGCAATACCCTTTCTTTCCTCATTTGCAAACATTTTGAGGCAGTTAGTTTTTACATGATAGGTGACATTGAGGCGGGACTCTTTTGATAAAAACGAAATGGAATTCTATGAAGCTTTGTACACTCAGAGTGTCACACAATTTGATGCGTAAGTTCTCTGTTCGGCTGTTCCTACTTTCGCATATGGAGTTACAGACTAATCAGCAGATTTCTGTGGTTGTAGTGACGACACTCCTCCAAAATTACATATTCAATTTGATCTGAGCAATGAACCCACTTTTCTAGCTTCTATGTTCTGGCAGTTGCTATCAATGTTCCATGTTGCAAACAACTAATGTCCCAGTGATCTCTTCCCACTTTTTCATAATCCTTGGCAACATCACCATTCACCAGGATTATGTTTAGGTCCTAGCAGAAGCATGTATTATAGGAAATTCTTGTTAATTAATGGTTTTATTCCATTTGAAGTAGAGTATGATATTTTGTCCTCAGCGGATGGCTTTTGTTAAGCTGTCCTTTTCCTTCACTTGGGTTTCCATGTAGTACTCAGTTTTTTACCTTTGTGACTTTTATCTTCAGATATGTAGATGCTGGAACACTGATGAATAACTACGCTCATATCTTCGATCTTCTCACAAGGTTGAGACAGGTGAGCTATATAACATCTTTCTATGGATGCACAAATATCCTTACACTTAGACTTTCCTATGTCCGCCCACTACATTAGTGTGTGTGTGTGGGGGGGGGGGGGGTGGGGGGGGGGGGGCAGGGGCATCCATTTGTTTATATTCATATAGAATGTACCTGCAAGTAGTTTTCTTTGGGAATGTAACAGTTTGCTTTTCCTGGCAAAACTGTAGGCTGTTGATCATCCCTATCTTGTAGCATATTCTAAAACAGCAGGACATCCTGAAGGAATGAAGAATGAAGGAAACGAGTCCATGGAGAGCCAATGTGGTATATGTCATAATTTGGCTGAAGATGTTGTGGTTAGTAATTTGCGCCTCGAAAAACAATTGAGAATAGTTAGTAAAGCCTTCATGCTGCTTATTCTTGTTTTCCACTGATCACAAGGTGGCTCAATCTTTCGCTGATTGGTTTTATTTTATTTTTCACCAAGGTTACCTCTTGTGATCATGCATTCTGCAAGACTTGTTTGATAGACTACTCTGCAGCTTTGGGGAATGTTTCATGTCCATCCTGTTCAATACCTCTCACCGTGGACTTAACAGCACAAAATTCAGTTGGAAAAGTAACTCGAAGTGTCAAGGGTCGCAAATGTTCAGGAATATTGAGCAGACTACCAAGCCTTGTGGATTTTAAGACGAGTACAAAAATTGATGCCTTGGTAAACCAGACTGCTTGGTGTCGTATCTTATTGTACTTCTCTATGCTTAATTGTATTATGATGCCACATTTTTATGCACATGGGGTCAATGAAGAAAACCAAATACAGTAATATTTAGGCATAGTGAAAACTGGAGCTATTTGAATGTTTCTCTATATGGAACCCAGCAAACCTAAAATTTTCACTAAATTTGGATCAAATGGTGAGATGGAACCACAAGTACACGTGATTTCACACATTAGTCCCACATCATGTGTCAGTTGTATATTTTTATGTTTCTTGGAAGTTTAGTCTATACAGGACATTATGGCTACATGTACAACCTCAAACTCACTAAGGACCTGGAAGCCTATATGTTATATTTGGTCCTGATGCTATGGGACTTTTAATACAGCCCCCCTTGGATTGGATCTACTAGCAGTAAACCATGAGGTGCCTGTTTGTTACCTCATGGCTCAGCACACCAGTAGAACACAGCTGTTGTTTAGTGTATGAACCGAAGAGTATCACACCAACAGTGGCTGTGATGGGTTTTACTTATGCCTGATGCTTTCTCCCTATTTTGCAGAGGGAGGAGATAAGAAACATGATTGAGCACGATGGTTCTGCCAAAGGGATTGTCTTCAGCCAGTTCACATCATTCTTGGATTTGATTCAGTTTTCCTTGGAGAGGGTAAGCATCAATAGTTTGTTTGTCTTAATGTGCCGTTGTCTGTTGATAGTCCAACTAATTTACAATGATTTGGCAGTCCGGCATTAAGTGTGTCCAGTTGAATGGAGCCATGAACATTACCGAAAAGGGAAGAGCCATAGACACCTTCACCCATGATGCAGACTGCAGGGTCTTCTTGATGAGCTTAAAAGCTGGAGGAGTCGCTCTGAATCTCACTGTAGCATCTCATGTGAGCTTAGCCAACCTTATTTCTTTGCCAACTTTTGCACAGCAATAATTTCATAAACTTGCAGTAAACTCTACAGGGGGGAGGGGACAGTTTATTTTTCTGATAGTGGGTCCATACCTTGCTGGATTATAGGTGTTCCTGATGGACCCTTGGTGGAATCCAGCGGTCGAGAACCAAGCGCAGGACCGTATCCACCGAATTGGGCAGTTCAAGCCAATCAAGTTGAGTAGAGCTCGCAATGCTGATTAGTTGAATCAATCGAAATGTTTTTCCCGGTGCAACACCCCTCTCCTTTCTAACTACCTTCCGGTTGTGGTTGGGCAGGAGCACTAGGTTTGTGATAAAGGACACGGTTGAAGAGCGCATACTGCAACTGCAACAGAAGAAGCAGCTGGTGTTTGAAGGGTAACAGCTAGACCTCCTTTATCGTCCATCCAGTAACGCGTACTAATTTTTATTTGAGTGCCGCCGTTCTGTGAATGCTGATGCTATGCTGCCCTGCCTATTTCTCTTTCACCAGCACCGTGGGGGACTCGCCGGATGCCATGTCGAAGCTTACAGAGGCGGACCTCAAGTTTCTGTTTCAGATCTAAATGCTGACGTAGTTAAGCATGAGTAGGGAGGGCCAGGCTATGCTAGGACTAGGAGCACTGACTTGTTGGAAGTTGGAACCCTGACGCTGCCATAACACCAGGACGGACGGGGTCGGCGGTGCGTAGATCGACTGCTGCTGTGCCTGTTGGAACTGATGTACTTTTGCAGTGTGTGTAACATCGATGGCAGCGACTAGCGAGGCTTTCCGTTGGAGTAGCCCGTTTGGGAAAGAACAGAACAGGGTGTTGTAGGCCTGTGTAGTGTGGGGGGCGTGCAGCGTGCTGGTGCCGCAAGAGGTGCGGTGGGGTGGGGGTACAGTCTCAGTACAGGGTACTGGTGTGCGCTGAGTGAGCACTTGAGCCCAACGCGCTCAATTGTTTGCAGGCGGTCCCCCGCCCCCGTATCTCGTGGACAGGCAGGTGGGTAGGGGAATTGTAGCAGCGTGGGAAGCGGCAGTGACACTGACAGGACCATCCGTCCGAACGCCTTTTGCAGGGCGGATTGCGAACACCGACCGGATTCATGTGTTCTTTCTCTTGTGAAGAGACCGCAAGAGCTGCCGATGCACAGGTGACTAGTGGTAGTAGAGTCTGGCAGTTGTCTAGTAGACCGATCTGGCCAAAACAGGTGAGGCGGTGGCAGCATCGATAACAGGTGGTGACGATACAAGCCGAATGAACTCGCCGGAGCCATGATTGCATGCATGACCGTGGCTAAGCATGAAACGCTGCGCTGCATCCTGCGACTGGTACCGTCAGACAACGGCGTCGCTTGTCCGATCGTACTAGTTCATAGCGACTCGCACGCAGCAACGACAGGCACAAAGTACTTTTGGGCAGTAGCGGCGCAGCCCAGTGTTGACTCTTGAGCAGTTGAACCGCCCTCCTGGTAACGGCACGCCGCTACCAGCCTACCAACAACTTGTAAGAAAAAAAAAGCGTCCCCGCCCAGGTGGGCCAACAACTTGTCGAGAGAAGGGAGCCATTTCCGACGCGGCCAGCCGCTACCTCCTAGACCCCTCATCATGTCACGTACGGAACGCAGTCCAAATCTTTTCATCTTGACGAAAGGAACGCCCATTAGTGTCCAAAAAACAAGCGACGCATCATTATCGTATCCATGGCCCCGTCGGCCCGTCGGATTAAACTTGTACCACGGGCGGGCCTCATCGAGGCGTTCATGGCCAAAGCCAGTGCAGTGAAGAGACTGGTACAGTACTAGTAGCTTGCTTGGATATTAGCGAAATTATTGCGGATGATTGGATCCAGACCAAAATTAACCGTCGCTTGGCGCTTGCTTAGGGGTGACATTGTGTTCTAAATTTTACATTATAAAATTTAAGAATCGAATTAAATTAGAATCTAACTCTATTTCTATTTATTTTTTAATTAAAATTTATTTAGGACCCTAACAATTTATGAAAACTCATTTGGATCGCAATCCATTACTCTTACCCCTGTTGCGTGAGGCAGGCGGAAGGGATCCAAGTCATCTAGAGCGGCAGCGGCACAAGTGGAAGGGTGGTATACGGAAACCCCGCGACGTCCGGCCTCTGTTTCCCAAAGGGCAAAGGCCCTGCACCGGCTGCTACTGAATGCACATGCGCGTCGCGCACTGACTTGGACGGAGGATGACTGCGATCTGCTGACAAGTGAAGCGATCACGCACGCACGGTACACGTGGCAGCCGTCCTTTTCTGCCAAGTTTCAGTCAGCTAGCTAGCGCGTCTTGCATTGGTCCTCCGGCCAGCTCGCTCCGGCGCGATCGTTCACTTCTGTGCGCTCTGCTTCTGCTTCTGGTGCTGGTGCTGGCCCGGTTCCGGACGGCCGGTCGCATGCAGGCTTGCAGCTGCGCCCGCGTCTCGTCAGCCGCGTCGCCGGTCGCCACGCCCACGCACGCTTTCCGGAAGAGGACCCTGGCACAGTTCACCTCACCTTCTCTTTTATCTCCCTTCCGGATTCGGAAAGAAAAAAAGGATCCGACGCGGCAAAAACAACAGTCTACCGGCCTAGTCAACCACCCACGGTCCTACGCCAAGGAGGCGAGGATTTGTTGCTTGATCATGCTAGTGCCAGTGCACGATCGATGCCACTTTCCAATCATTTTTATTTTAATGTATTTTAATGAATGTATTCTTTTTATTTTCACAATTATTCCCCAAGGAGATCCAATACTGTTAGCAGCGCCAGCAACTTGTGGAGATCCACACCGACGGTGTCGGCCCCATGGCTTCGTATCCTAGCTTGCAGGTTAAGGTGCAACTCCATAGCTAGCTAATTGTGGTATTAGTAGAATAATCACAAATTAAGCTTCCAAATGAAAAACGATTTAAAGTTAAGATGGATCGGATACAATAAGGATTCTAAGAAAATGACCTCATCATAAGTTTTATCTACCCCTCCGTCCTAAATTGTAAGTTGTTGGGGACTTGTTCTCAAATGCTATGAATCAAGAACAAGGCAACACAAAGATATTAAATGTTAAATACCATTCGTCCGCTGAAGCATTATCTCCTCAAGGATTTAATGAACTCCGGACGAAGGTCATAAACATAATATTACGAAGGTAACAAAAATAATATAAAACGATGTGAAATGTAGAATATTAAAGATAAATATGTTGGAGATAAATGGCACCATTCATATATTTATTATTTGAATCTGAAATGTTTGAATACAATGTTTAAGGTATGCTTATACCTTTGCCTTGACAAGCAATAATTCCTGAGTGATGCTCTTGCAATTACAGGAATGCGTGAACAGTAAAGGAATACTGTTCACTATTTTATAGGCACAGGACACAGCCTGTGAGGAATTACAATCATGCTCTTCATAAAAGTTTACAACAATGACCCAGACCCCTACAGGCTAAAAGGTCATTCTATCTTTAAGTCGGTTCGACCCTTCATCTTCGGATATGTTATAATCCCGAAGCTGCATGAATGATACCTTCGTCGTCACGTACGAGCAGCTTCAGCCACAACTGTTCCTTTCTGCAGGACCTTCGGCGACGAAGCATGTTCCCAACAGTAGCCCCTTCGCGGTGCTAGATCGTTTTTCGTAACGAGCTTGATCCGTGAAAAAAAGTCTTTTAGGCTTCAGGAAGCTGAAGGTCCGAAAAACACCTTCCCTGAGCTCGTTGTCGAGAAACGATACAGTTTCCGAGCGCGTAGCGATTCCACCATGCGGGTTCACTATTGTGGTTTTTGTGGTCCACCGTTCAGCGGGTGCGAGTAACCGTTTGCTTGGTGTAAAAATCCCGACGATTCACCTTCTTTCCTGCAACACTATATAAACAGATGGGTAGGTGTGAAGTTACCACAGCATTCATTGCTATTGCACTGTTTTGCTGCCAAAATTTTTAACCATAGCCGAAGCTTGACTTTCGCATTCGAACGAAGCTCTAGTTTAGCGTCTGCTTCGTCAGAAGAAGGGCTTCGGGAAAAAGGTTATTAAATTCCGAGCAATTTTCAAGATATTCAAAATCAAATAGCCAGAGTGCACTCTACTGCTAGGGCTGAGCGAGAAGGAGACGAAGCCGAAGCTGCGGAAGCTGCCCCTATTTCGGAAGCAATGAGGCGAAGTGGGTTAGTGACATCGGAGAACACTCCTGCTGCCGAAGCAGAACAAGCAGATATTGAAGAGACTGATTTTGAAGATGATCATAATATCGCAATACCCAGCAAGCCTAGCCACCTGGACTTCGGAAAGTCAACCATCTCCAAGGCTGATTTCCCGAAGATGGTAAAATCGGGCTACTTTAGCTAAGATGAGAAGAAGGTGGTTCGCTTCGGTGGAGAAGAAACTACCCCGAAGCCACAGAAAGATGAAATAGTGATTTTCAAGAGCTTCCTCAAAGCTGGTTTGAGATTTCCTTTGAATAGGATGATTGCCGATGTGCTGAAGAAGTTTGGTATCTATTTTCATCAACTAACTCCTAATGCTATTGTCAGACTTAGTGTTTATATTTGGGCTCTCCGAAGCCAGGGGGTGGAGCCATTTGCCGAAGGTTTCTGCCGGGTACACGAGCTGCATTATCAAACTAAGGCCAGAAAAGATGGGTTACATGAAAATTTTGGTTGTTATAATTTTGCCTATCGGAAGACTACAAAATTTCCTGTGATCAGCTACCGAAGCAAGTGGCCGGCAGGCTGGAAATCGGAATGGTTCTACGTCAAAGTTGACGATGAAAAGGAGAAGCTAGTACAGAGCCCGCTTGAACTGATCTTCGGAGAGACCAGACCCCACTGCAATATGACACCAGAAGGTTCAACTCAAATCGCGTTGGCTGAATTCAGGACTATTGCTGAGCACATTGGCACTAGAGATCTTGTGCAGGAATTTCTGTCGTTCAAAATATTTCCAACTATGAAGGAATGGGCTATGCCGAAGCTCGAAAAAGAGAAGAAAGAGGGGGAACTTGTCCGCCTGCCCTACCACTACAAGTTCAAGAAATATTTTAAAGAACCCTGCCAAAAATGGCTCGAAACAATCGAAGTGATGAGTACTGAAATTCTTGGGAATTATTCTAAAAAGAAGATCAATTGATGACAGCAGCCTTCGGCACCCGGCCAAAACGAAGGCTAAACAGAGTGCTTGATACTATAGGCTTTGAATACCCTGACTACGAGCGGCTAGACAAGGGTGCCGAAGGGCAGAAAAGAAAACGAGTGGCTAGCACTTTAACTAAAGACGACGAAGATCAACCAGAAAGGAAAAAAGAAAAGCTTGAACCGAAAGTAGTTGCTCCAAGAAAGAGAAAAGCTGCATCTCCGAAGCCTGCATCTCCAGAACCAGAGAGATTGGTCCGAGATGAGGAAGTGTCTGTGACACCTTCTGCCGCCGAGGTAGAAGAAATTTTGAAGGTAATGACTGAATCTTTTCCTGTCAAGCTAAGTCCACTGGCACCAGAACTGACAAAGTTTTTTCAGAAGGACAAAAAAACTTCGGCAGCAGAAAGTCCTGCGAAGCCGAAAAAACGGAGAATCATTCAAGTGACAGATGTGATCCATCAGACGCCGCCACCGGCGACGGTGTCAAAAATTGCCTTTGCCGAGACTGCCGAAGCCGAAGGCACCGCAACCGAAGCTACCGGAGTGAAAACCACTGAAGCTGAAACCGGCGAAGCCGAAGCTACCGGGGCCGAAGCTGAAGCTACCGGGGCCGAAGCCGGGACCACCGAAGAGTCGAACCTGGAAACCACACTTGAGGTTATTGACAATATACTCCTGAAAATGGCTGAAGAAGAAGCTGTTATGGCTGCGTGAACACGGCAACTGAAAAGGGGAAAGAGCAAATTGGTGAAATTTTGGAGGAAGGAGATTTTAACTTTCAAGATTTGCTTGGACAAGAGCTAACAGACGCCGAAAAAGAAGAATTGAAAAAACATGTCGTATCTTGCGGATATAAATCAGGAGCTATGCTATTTGGTGGGGTCAATGAAGGGAAGCTAAGATGCCTTCAGAACCGTACCGAGGCCAAAATTGTTAGGACCCTCTCAAAAAGCATTGGCTTGCCGAAGATAGAAGCAGACCTCTGCAGATACCAGCGACATCATGTCGCTGGCAGCCTGCTTTACGCGAATTTTAAGGTAAAAATATTATTATTATTTTATTATTGTTATTTTTATGTCTTTCTCTGACGAAAGTTGTTTTGGTAGAGTATATTATTAAGTAAAGTGCTGAAAATGCAATAAGATCTTGAAGAGGAGAAGAACAAGGCTATCATCAAAGATTTAGAAAAAAGTTGAAAACTACGAAGCTGTTCTGAAGAAGAAGGACTTCACCATTCAAGATCTTGAAATTATGGCTAAAGAACACGAAGGTGCTTTAGAAAAGAAAGACTTTATTATTCAGTCTATGGAAGGCTCCTTGGCCGAGGTCCAAGCCGAAAATGACAGTTTAAAGAATGAACTACTCAAAAAGTCGGAAAAATATGAGCAAGAAAAAGAGAAGCTTGAAGCAAGTCTCAAGACTGCGCTCGAGAAAAAGTCAAATTTACAAGAATCATTGAAAGATCTCCAAGAGAAATGTCTAAATTTCGGCAGCCGATGCGTGCAGCGGCTGAAGGAGGTATTTCACTCTATTGGAGCCAGCTCTGAAAAGTTTTCACCTTCAGCCGAAAACCTGCCCAGCACCTTGGAACATATTGAAGGCGAGGTTGATGCTCTTGACGAAGTTATTGGGGGGCATGCCGATTTCTGCGCCCTGGTAGCTTCTTGAGGCACAGTTGTCGCTTTTCTGAAGGCCGGCTGCACTCATGGAAAAATCGTGAATAGACCAAACTTTAGCTTGTCAGCAGCAGACTTGATTGATATCCCGAGCCTAGCCCGAAGCATCGGGAATAGATTTATGACCCAGATTTGGGTAAATGGCGGGCGAAGGATGGCTGGTGACGAAGCTCGAAGTCACCTCAAGCCGGTAAGAAACTTATATTTGTTACTTTTACCTTCTCCTTGAAATTTGTACCTTTCTTATTCTACTCCTTAATATGTGCAGGACGACGAAGCTGAAGTATGACGAGGCTGAAGCTTGATAGTTGCTAGAATAGACTTTCCTACAAAAAATTCTGAAGGGATCTTTGTAATATAATTATGGAAAAAACTTATGTAAATTTGTACATACCTTGTAATATATTCTGTTTCCTTTATCCGTGTGCAATCTGCTTTGATGTGGACGAAACTTCTCCTTTTGAGCCGAAGGCGAAAAACACCTTCCCTTCTTTTCGTACACAACGAAGCATGAAAACTTCCTCTTTATACGAAGCCTTTCCTCATTGCCGAAGCATCTGACTTTTTTGTGTGATATGATGATGGTTCTATATGTCTAAATGAATGTTTATGAGTGCAAATGACATGATGTAATGTATTGTGCAGATGAATATCGGGACACATATATTCGAAAATCATAATCATAGACCTTCATCCCCTTGGGAATGATTCAAATCTTTCTGCCGTTTACTTTTCGGCCTCACCGTTTATTTTTCGGTGTATCAGCGTTGACTTTTCACTGTAAGCCTCCCTTAGGAGCTTCTTCGCCTTTTACTTTCAGCGGAATCAGCGTTGACTTTTCGCTGTAAGCATCCCTTAGGAGCTTCTTCGCCTTCTACTTTCGGTGAAATCAGCGTTGACTTTTCGTTGTAAGCTCTGCATTCCGTTAGGAACGACTTTTGAGCTTCTCCCTGTTTTCTTTTCTTTTTGCTTTGCATTTACATTTACATTTTTTGGGGATATCATTCTTATAGAATTGAAATAAGGGAAATTACATGTTGTGGCCCCATTAAAAACCTTTCTCCCCCTTTGGAAAGGAAAAGGGTGCCACAAAAAAGAATAGAAAAAATTACATCAAGCTAAACATAATATCGCCGAAGCTCATCCGCATTCCACGATCTAGGGATGTCGTTGCCGTCCATATCCTTTAATCTGTAGGAACCGGGTCTTGACGAAGATACTACCAAAAAAGGGCCTTCCCACTTCAGCAGTAGTTTGCCTACTGTGTCTAGGTTGGCCACTCTTCGAAGCACCAAATGTCCTGGCTTAATGTTCTTCAATCGAACCTTTCTATCACGCCATTTTATTGTTTCAGCTTGGTATTTATTGATGTTTTCCACAGCCTGAAGCCTGATCCCCTCTATAGCATCTTTTTCCACAGAGCAGTCAGCTTCATCTTCGCCTTTTGCCGAAGCTATTGTTCTTATTGACCCTGCTTTGGCTTCTTCCAGGGTTATTGCTTCGTCACCAAACAATAGTTTGAATGGCGTTGTCGGGGACCATAATTAGGGGTACCCTCAAGACCCCTAAATCTCAGCTGGTCACCCCCATCAGCACAAAGCTACAAAGGCCTGATGGGTGCGATTAAGTCAAGGATCGGTCCATTCAAGGGACACGATCGTGCCTCGCCCGAGCCTAGCCTCGGGCAAGGGAAGCCGACCCCGGAGAACCTACGTCTCGCCCGAGGACCCCCCTCCAGCAACGGGCACACTGTCAGCTCGCCCGAGGCCCAGTCTTCACCGAGAAGCAACCTTGGCCACATCGCCACGCCGACCGACCAAATCGCAGGGGCATTTAATGCAAAGGTGGCCTGACACCTTTATCCTGACGCACGCCCTCCAGACGACAGAGCCGAAGTGACCGCAGTCACTTCGCTGCTCTACTGACCGGTCTGACAAGAGGACAGCGCCGCCTGCGCCGCACCGACTGCTGAGCCACCCGACAGAGTGAAGCTGACAGCAGCCAAGGCCGGCCTCGGGCGTCATAGGGAACTCCGCCTCGCCCGACCCCAGGGCTCGGACTCGGGCTCAGCCCCGGAAGACGGCGAACTCCGCTCCGCCCGACCCAGGGCTCGGACTCGGGCTCAGCCCCGGAAGACGGTGAACTCCGCTCCGCCCGACCCAGGGCTCGGACTCGGGCTCAGCCCCGGAAGACGGCGAACTCCGCTCCGCTCGACCCAGGGCTCGGACTCGGGCTCAGCCCTGGAAGACGGCGAACTCCGCTCCGCTCGACCCAGGGCTCGGACTCGGGCTCAGCCCCGGAAGACGGCGAACTCCGCTCCGCTCGACCCAGGGCTCGGACATGGGCTCAGCCCCAGAAGACGATGAACTCCGCCTCGCCCGACCCCAGGGCTCGGACATGGGCTCAACCCCGAAAGACGACGAACTCCGCTCCGCCCGACCCAGGGCTCGGACTTGGGCTCAGCCCTAGAAGACGACGAACTCCGCTCCGCCCGACCTAGGGCTCGGACTTGGGCTCAGCCCCAGGAGACGACGGACTCCGCTTCGCCCGACCCCAGGGCTCGATCTCAGCCCTGGCCTCAGCCGACGGTCTCCGCCTCGCCCGACCCAGGGGCTCAGACTCGACCACGGCCACGGAAGACAGACTCGACCTCGACCTCGGAGGAGCCTTCACATCGCCCAACCTAGGGCGCGGACCGACCACGTCGACAGGAGGCGCCATCATTACCCTACCCCGAGCTGACTCAGGCTACGGGGAACAAGACCGGCGTCCCATCTGGCTCGCTCCGCCAGATAGGCAATGATGGCGCCCCGCACGCTCTGTGACGACGGCGGCTCTCGGCCCCCTTACGGAAGCAAGAGGACGTCAGCAAGGACTCGACAGCCCCGACAGCTGTCCTTCCGCCAGGCTCCAGCGCTCCTCCGACGGCCACGACACCACACGAACCGGGTGCCAAAACCTCTCCGGCTGCCACAACGGCATGTACTTAGGGCGCTAGCTCTCCTCCGCTAGACACGTAGCACTCTGCTACACCCCCCATTGTACACCTGGATCCTCTCCTTACGCCTATAAAAGGAAGGACCAGGGCCCTCTTATGGGAGGGTTGGCCCGCGTGGGGAAGGACGGGACGGCGCTCGCGCAAGGCCGCTCGCTCCCACTCCCACGTGGACGCTTGTATCCCCCTACTGCAAGCGCACCCGACTCAGGCGCGGGGCTAACACGAAGGCCGCGGGATCCACTCTCTCACGCCTGCCTCCCTCCGGCTGCTTCCTTTCCCCCTTCGCATTCCGCCTCGCGTCGACCCATCTGGGCTGGGGCACGCGGCGACGATTCACTCGTCGGTCCAGGGACCCCCCGGGTTTCGAAACACCAACAGTTGGCGCGCCAGGTAGGGGCCTGCTGCGTGTTGACGAACAGCTTCCCGTCAAGCTCCAGATGGGCAGTCTCCAGCAACCTTTCCGGCCCGGAACGGTGCTCCGTTTCGGGAATCTTGAGTTCATGTTCCTCGACGGCAGCTACAACATGATACTCCTCCCCCCGCCGCACGACAGCGATAATGGCAGTCGACAACCCGCTCGCCGGCGGGGAAATCGACGACGCCTTCCCCACGTGGTGGAAGGACGACATTCGGGCTTGTCCCGTCCCCTCCCCCACCGACGGAGGAGGAGGCGGGGCAACCAAGGCCAAGCGGGAAGCGGCACCTCGTTGGCTGTCGAGCGGGTCGACGGCGCCGGCGCCCCAACGGAGGGCGTGTCGGGCATCGATCTCGCGTCTGAGACGAAGACGAGCGCCGCCTCCCCGCAACACGCCTATCTCAAGCAAACGCACGACGTCAGCACGCTCGCGAAGGCTTGCTGGGCGTCACCCTTGTACCTGAGACAACGGTGCAGTCAGTCCCAGACGCGACCTCGTCACCGACCGTCGACCGAAAGGTACCGACCGATTCCCATCTCGTGTCTTTTAGATTCGGCCTCGACCCACCAAGCGACCCCGCTTCGGTGAGCACTCTCAAAGAGACGAGTCCAAACACCCTAGGACCGACTGACGACCGACTCGACCTATGAGCCCTCGGGGTCAGAGGAAGATGGCGAGCTCGACTTCTGTTGGGATTTCTCCGGAATTGGCAACCCTAGTGCCGTGCGGGACTTCATGATCGCATGTGACAACTGCCTTTCCGACTGTTCCGACGGCAGCCGCGGCCTCGACAACGAGGACCGCGGCCCAAGTCGTGAATGTTTCCACGTCGATCTAGGGGGCCCCGGCGAAGGCAACCATCTTGGTATGCCGGAAAACGGTGATCCCCCTAGGCCTGTGCCTCGCGTTGACATCCTTCGGGAGCTAGCTGTGGTCCCCGTTGATAGTCGCCTAGAGGGGGGGTGAATAGGGCGAAACTGAAATTCTCAAAAATAATCACAACTACAAGCCGGGTTAGCGTTAGAAATATAATCGAGTCCACGAGAGAGGGCGGGAAACAAATCCCAAGCGAATAAGCAAGTGAGACACGGAGATTTGTTTTACCGAGGTTCGGTTCTTGCAAACCTACTCCCCGTTGAGGAGGCCACAAAGGCCGGGTCTCTTTCAACCCTTCCCTCTCTCAAACGATCCCACGGACCGAGTGAGCTTTCTCTTCTCAATCACTTGGAACACAAAGTTCCCACAAGGACCACCACAAGTTTGGTGTCTCTTGTCTCAATTACAAGTGAGTTTGATCGCTATGAAAGAATCAAGAACGAAGAAAGCAATCCAAGCGCAAGAGCTCGAAAGAACACAAGCAAATCACTCTCTCTAGTCACTATTGTGTTGTGTGGAATTTGGAGAGGATTTGATCTCTTTGGTGTGTCTAGAATTGAATGCTAGAGCTCTTGTAGTAGTTGGGAAGTGGAAAACTTGGATACAATGAATGGTGGGGTGGTTGGGGTATTTATAGCCCCAACCACCAAACTTGACCGTTGGCTGGGTTGTCTGTTCGATGGCGCACCGGACAGTCCGGTGCACACCGGACAGTCCGGTGCCCCCTGCCACATCATCACTGCCGTTGGATTCTGACCGTTGGAGCTTCTGACTTGTGGGCCCGCCTGGGTGTTCGGTGCACACCGGACAGGTACTGTTTGCTGTCAGGTGTGCCAGCATGGGCGTGTCTGCCATCTGCGCACGCAGAGCCCGCATTAAATGCGCGGCAGAGAGCCGTTGGCGCGAAGATAGCCGTTGCTCTGGAGTCGCACCGGACAGTCCGGTGCACACCGGACAGTCCGGTGAATTATAGTGGACGAGCCGTTGGCTTTTCCCGAAGCTGGCGAGTTCCTGAGGCCGACCTCCCTTGGCGCACCGGACACTGTCCGGTGTACACCGGACAGTCCGGTGAATTATAGCCGAGTCGCCTCCGGAAATTCCCGAAGGTGGCGAGTTCGAGTCTGAGTCCCCCTGGTGCACCGGACATGTCCGGTGGCACACCGGACAGTCCGGTGCGCCAGACCAGGGGTGCCTTCGGTTGCCCCTTTGCTCCTTTGTTGAATCCAAAGCTTGGTCTTTTTATTGGCTGAGTGTGAACGTTTTACATCTGTATCATCTATACACTTGGGCAAACAAGTTAGTCCAAAGATTTGTGTTGGGCAATTCAACCACCAAAATTATATAGGAACTAGGTGTAAGCCTAATTCCCTTTCACCCGTCCCGGCGGGGGGTCCTGACCCATAGCTCGAGCATATCCGCGAGAGGCAGGCCAGGCTCGACGAGATAGCAGGAACGCTTGTGCCGATCCGCCGGGACATCGGGCAGGAGTGGGCGGTCCAACCCCCGGCCGGAGAAGCGCGTCATCTCCCCCAGGACATCCAGCACCGCATCGCCGACGACGTCAGGGTGAGGCCGCCGCCGGATTCCAGCGGAGTCAGCCAGAACCTGGCTGCAGCGGCAATACTCCTCCGCGCGATGCCGGAGCCATCAACCACCGAGGGGCGGCGTATCCAGGGAGAGCTCAAGAATCTCCTGGAGGACGCCGCGGTCCGACGGGCCGAAAGCTCTGCCTCCCGAAGGCAGGGGTTCCCCTCGGAACATCGCGCCGCGACTTACCGATTCATGCGAGAAGCCTCGGTCCACTCCGGGCGCACACGCAACACAGCGCCTGCGGCCCCAGGTCGCCTCGGCAACGAGCGCCATCATCATAGCCGTCGGGCCCACCTCGATGACAGGGCGCGCCGAGGCTACCACCCCAGGCGTGGGGGACACTACGACAGCGGGGAGGATCGGAGTCCTTCGCCTGAACCACCCGGTCCGCAGGCTTTCAGCCGCGCCATACGACGGGCACCGTTCCCGACCCGGTTCCGAACCCCGACTACTATCACAAAGTACTTGGGGGAGACGAGACCGGAACTGTGGCTCGTGGACTATCGGCTGGCCTGCCAACTGGGTGGAACGGACGATGACAACCTCATCATCCGCAACCTCCCCCTGTTTCTCTCCGACACCGCTCGAGCCTGGCTGGAGCACCTACCCTCGGGGCAGATCTCCAACTGGGACGTCCTGGTCCAAGCCTTCGCCGGCAATTTCCAGGGCACGTACGTGCGCCCTGGGAACTCCTGGGATCTCCGAAGCTGCCGCCAGCAGTCGGGAGAGCCTCTCCGGGATTACATCCGGCGATTCTCGAAGCAGCGCACAGAGCTGCCCAACGTCACCGATTCAGATGTCATCGGCGCGTTCCTCGCCGGCACCACCTGCCGCGACCTGGTGAGCAAGCTAGGTCGCAAGACCCCCACCAGGGCGAGCGAGCTGATGGACATCGCCACCAAGTTCGCCTCTGGCCAGGAGGCGGTTGAGGCCATTTTCCGGAAGGACAAGCAGCCCCAGGGCCGCCCACCGGAAGATGCTCCTGAGGCGTCAACTCAGCGCGGTGCCAAGAAGAAGGGAAAGAAGAAGTCGCAAGCGAAACGCGACGCCGCCGACGCGGATCTTGTCGCCGCCGCCGAGTACAAGAACCCTCGGAAGCCTCCCGGAGGTGCCAACCTCTTCGACAAGATGCTCAAGGAGCCGTGCCCCTATCATCAGGGGCCCGTCAAGCACACCCTTGAGGAGTGTGCCATGCTTCGACGACACTTCCACAAGGTCGGGCCACCCGCGGAGGGTGGCAAGGCCCTCGACGACGCGAAGGAGGAAGATCACAAGGCAGGAGGGTTCCCCGAGGTCCGCGACTGCTTCATGATCTACGGTGGGCAAGTGGTGAACACCTCGGCTCAGCACCGCAAGCAAGAGCGTCGGGAGGTCTGCTCGGTAAAGGTGGCGGCGCCAGTCTACCTAGACTGGTCCGACAAGCCCATCACCTTCGACCAGGCCGACCATCCTGACTACGTGCCGAGCCCGGGGAGATACCCACTCGTTGTCGACCCCATCATCGGCAACGTCAGGCTCACCAAGGTCCTCATGGACGGAGGCAGCGGCCTCAACATCATCTACGTCGAGACCCTCGGGCTCCTGCGGATTGATCTGTCCTCGGTCCGGACGGGCGCTGCGCCTTTCCACGGGATCGTCCCCGTGAAGCGCGTTCAACCCCTCGGACAACTCGACCTACCCGTCTGCTTCGGGACGCCCTCCAACTTTCGAAAGGAGACCCTCACGTTCGAAGTGGTTGGGTTTCGAGGAACCTACCACGCAGTGCTGGGGAGGCCATGCTACGCCAAGTTCATGGCCGTCCCCAACTACACCTACCTCAAGCTCAAGATGCCGGGCCCCAACGGGGTCATCACCGTCGGGCCCACGTACCGACACACATACGAATGCGATGTGGAGTGCGTGGAGTACGCCGAGGCCCTCGCCGAATCCGAGGCCCTCATCGCTGACCTGGAGAGCCTCTCTAGGGAGGCGCCCGACGTGAAGCGCCACGCCGGCAACTTCGAACCAGCGGAGACGGTCAAGTCCGTCCCTCTCGACCCCTGCAACGACGCCTCCAAGCAGATCCGGATCGGCTCCAAGCTCGACCCCAAATAGGAAGCAGTGCTCGTCGACTTTCTCCGCGCAAACGCCGACGTTTTCGCGCTTCATCTCCCGCCTCGGCGAAAGAGGTCTGCCTCTGTACCGCCTCTTAAGGAAAGCTGAGTGCTTCATTTGGACTCCCGAGGCCGAGGAAGCCCTCGGGAACCTGAAGGCGCTCCTCACGAACGCGCCCATCTTGGTGCCCCCCGCTGCCGGAGAAGCCCTCTTGATCTACGTCGCCGCAACCACCCAGGTGGTTAGCGCCGCGATCGTGGTTGAGAGACGAGAAGAAGGGCATGCATTGCCCGTCTAGAGGCCAGTCTACTTCATCAGTGAGGTACTATCCGAGACCAAGATCCGCTACCCACAAATCCAGAAGCTGCTGTACGCGGTGATCCTGACACGGCGGAAGTTGCGACACTACTTCGAGTCTCATCCGGTGACTGTGGTGTCATCCTTCCCCCTGGGAGAAATCATCCAGTCCCGAGAGGCCTCGAGTAGGATTGCGAAGTGGGCGGTGGAGATCATGGGCAAGACGATCTCGTTCGCCCCTCGGAAGGCCATCAAGTCCCAGGTCTTGGCGGACTTCGTGGCTGAATGGGACGACACCCAGCTCCCGACGGCTCCGATCCAACCGGAGCTCTGGACCATGTTTTTTGACGGGTCGCTGATGAAGACGGGGGCCGGCGCAGGCCTCCTCTTCGTCTCGCCCCTCGGGAAGCACCTACGCTACGTGCTATGCCTCCACTTCCCGGCGTCCAACAACGTGGCTGAGTACGAGGCTCTGGTAAACGGGTTGCGAATCGCCATCGAGCTAGGGGTCCGACGCCTCGACGCTCGCGGTGACTCGCAGCTCGTCATCGACCAAGTCATGAAGAACTCCCACTGCCGCGACCCGAAGATGGAAGCCTACTGCGATGAGGTTCGGCGCCTGGAAGACAAGTTCTACGGGCTCGAGCTCAACCACATCGCCCGACGCTACAACGAGACTGTGGACGAGCTGGCTAAAATAGCCTCGGGACGAACAACAGTTCCCTCGGACGTATTCTCCCGAGACCTGCTGAAAGTTGCCTAGAGGGGGGTGAATAGGCAAGTTAAAACTTTTTCAACAAAAACTAGAAGCAAACTGGGTAAAACTGAATTGATCTCGAAATTCACCCAGTTAACTTTGGAAATGAGATGTTCTAAATGATCCACAGGGTTCAAAGTAGTACATCTGAGAAGGGCACTTCTCAAAATCCACACACCAAAAAGATATAAACAATCTTCCACGGAATGGTGAGAGAACAAAGAACATGAACAAACACAATGAGCAAGAACACAAGAGACACAACATTTATCCCGAGGTTCGGTCACACCACAAAAGGTGCCCTACTTCCTCGTTGAGGCGCCCACAAAGAGCTGGGTCTCTTTCAACCCTAATCCTCCCTTTGCCGACCACAAAGGTCAAGCCCACACAATAATCTTTGCTCAAACGAGCGGGTAATACAAACTTTCTTGTGGTCTTCCACAAGATTTGGAGACTCACAAGAGACACCTAGTCGTCTAGGAGCTAGAAGCTCCAAGAGTAATGAATCCACAAAGAACTCGATGTAGTACCAAAGCTCGAATGAAGAAGAAGAGCAAGAGAAATTTAGAGATGAAGCACAAAAAACCGCAGCTCTCAAGCTCACTCAAAGATTTCTCTCCAAAGATTTGAAATGGGAGAGGCAAGAGATGTGTGAGAGAGAGAGGGAGGTGTTTCTTGGGTTAGAAATGGAGTTCAAATCGTGCTCACGCCAGTGGGGTGAGAGGTAGGAGTGAGTATATATAGGTGGAGCTCAAAACTAGCCGTTTGGGCAGATTTTTCTGCCTGAGACCGGTTGAACCGCCCCTGGCAGGCCTGGCAGCCTGTCTGCCAGTCTGACTGGCAGACTGACGTGCAGACTGACCGCAGACTGGTCAAGTTGACCAAGACCGGTTGAACCGCCCAGGGGGGGGGCGGTTGGACCGCCCCTGACAGCTCCTGGCGACCTGTTTGTCAGTCTGACTGGCAGACTGCAGATCAGAGGTCAGAGGGGTCAGAGACCAGCTGAACTGCCCCTCAGGACCAGTTCAACCGGTCTTGACCAGTGAGTTTAGGAGAGAAAACCCCAGCTCAACTGCCCGGAGGCAAGTTCAGCTGGTGTATGGTCAAAGAGGTTCACAGCTGAAGTTGAGTTCAGCTGAAGTTGAGAAAGCTCAACTCAACTGAAGTTCAGCTCAGCTGAAAAGCTCAGCTGCAGCTGAAGAAGCTCAACTCAGCTGAAGTCAAGTTCAGCTGGAAAGCTCAGCTGCAGTTGAAGAAGTTCAGCTGCTTTTCAGCAAGAACACTCTAGGTTTCTCAACCCTAACCACGGTCAACCATAGAACGTTAAAGAGATTTTTGCTTTTCAAAAATAGCTTTTGAATAGAGAGGTTTGAGCTTTGGCAAACACCAACCTTCTTTTTGGATCCCCCTTTATAGTACGACGATTCCTATACTCAAGTTAAATAAAATATAATGAAGTAAACTCCTTGAGTCATTGGTGTCTCATGTGTGATTTCTCCATGGCATTGCTTCATAAGGATCACAAACATCTTTGTCTCACCTTTTGAAGCAAACTCAAATCAAACCCTGTGACTTGTACCATATCACCTTATATGAGTTCAAATCATGGCTTCAAGTCACCTTACTGATGCATCAACATGTTATAACTCTTCATAGCTGATTAGTTCATCGACTTAGTGCAAGTACTCTCTTCTTCACCTTAGCCATGGTACCTCGGTCTACAAGCCGTCGCTTGGCCTTCACCTTCGCCTAGTTCCTCGAAGCCCTTTCCTTGCTATCTTCACCCTATCAAGCCATTCTTGAGTCACATCATATTGAGCATCCATTGAGAGAATCATTTCTTCAATATTGTGAACCTTGCTTGAATGTCTTCTAGATATAACTGTTAAGATTAATCAAGCTCTAGTTTGATTCTCATAGAAGCATATATGGACTGATAGAAATATGGTCAAGCCAATTCACGATTCCTCATATCTTATTCTCTTTGGCTTGACCAATCCTCTAAATCACTTTGTCCTCTATTCTGGTCATATGTATGTAGTGATTTCTCAGGTCTTGTCCATATATTCAAACCAATATAGAGATCATATTATATCCATTTGCATCGTCTCATTGGTTATTTAACCTCGTGTTGAACCTTTGTTCACTGATCATTATACACTATTCAAGTATGTTCATCATACTGAATTTCCTGTTCAACACTTAGCAAACTCGTTAGACCTTTAAATGTGTTGTTATCCAAATCACCAAAACTCACAAAAGGGATGAATGCACTTTCAATCTCCCACTTTTTGGTGATTGATGACAACACATTTAAAGCTTACATAAGATTCGATAAATAAGATTTTAAATCCTATGATATAGTTTCCCCCCCCCTAAATATGTGCATTTCAGAAAATAACACTTTTGTACTCAAATGCCAAAAGCACATATTTAGGTCAAAGTATAGACAACTTATATCATACTATTCATAGGGTGCAGTATGTCATAAAATAAACGTGATGCTCATGACAAAGAATGCACTTACCAATTTTCTACATCTTATGTTTTTCTTATGATTCCCCTTTTTTTTAATTATTTCTCCCCTTCTTAAAAGTATTCTAACACTTAGTTACATAAAACTAAAGGTAAGCTTTAATGCAAAATTTCTCCCCCTTTGTCATAAATCTCCAAAAAGGATACAAAGAATATAAATGGTAGAAATTATGATTAAGCGAGATGTGAACACACTATCATGAAAATAATCCTTAGATGGCACAAAGGTAATGGATAAGTGTCACAAGTGATGTACCTTTGCGTTTTACCTTTTCAAGGGGTTTCCAGACTTGTGTTGGATTTAGAATTCATTTGTAAGCTCTTGTTGGCATAATTGTGACATAGGTCCAAGATATCAAATGAAGATTGTCATACTAACTGAAAGATAAATCTTGATACCTGGAGTCTAGATGTCACCTAGCATTTTCTTATCACAACAAGAGGCAACATAAAAATTGCACAAGTATGGATTATGCAACTAGTGATCATGTATGAAAAATATCAATTGAAAACACCAATTGATACAATTTGATAGATAAATAGATCACTAATAGCATATTACACTAAGTTATCCTCAAGTTTTAGTGCACACATATATATATGAATTCAATTGATATCTGTTGAGAGTACTTATTTGCAACTTAAAGTACCATTGGCATAAAAGGAGTATCAATTGAACATAATCATGCAACATAAGAAATATGTGCACTATTTAATCAATTAAGTTCTAGATAGGAGAATTTACAAGCTATGCTACTTCGGACATTTGCAATCCAAAAGGATGTGATACATATTTACCAATTTTAGATGACATTGGAGTAGCATATAAAAGAGAAACTCATTCCCTTATAAAATGTATAAAAGATACATTTATTGGAGCAAAGAATCTTTGATACCCATCAAAATTTGCAGTAGAAGCGATTGTCTTTGCCTGAAGATTCCTTTCTAATTCGAGACTACACACATAATAGACCTGGAAATGAAGTTAGTCTCAAAGATTCAAATTATAGACCATTCTCCCCCTAAATGTGTGCATACAAGTGATGAATACTTGTTTAGCTTATGCACTTGGACTTGTGAGGCCAGGGGATTAAGTTCTACAATTTGAACCTTGGTACAGATAAAGTATGAAAATATGAAATTGCACCAATTTAAGGAATTACTCATAATCAAACGGTATACTAATAGACATGATATGCAATATTTTAAGCCAAGATTCAAGTGCAACCTTATGATGTGACTTAAGATATTGCATATACATGCATACACTAACTTGTAAGAGCCTAAATACACAAATGTAATACAATAGTTCATGGAGTGACACACCTTTGTTCCATGCCATATGGTCTTCATTATAATCATGAATTTCTATCTTAGCTTTTGATAGGCTTGACATTTCAAAGAGAAACTTATCCTCTTTAAAACGATCAAGAGAAACTCATTCTCTTCAAAGAACTACACAAATTCACTAAAAGAAAATGTTAGTCTTTAAGGACACAAGATATAGAATGAGCTCCCCCTAAATGTATGCATCAAGTACTCGAATTACTTGTAACATGCACTTGATTCAATTAAGATTCTTAGAGGAGTTCATCATATATCTTGGTCAAGGCATAATATATATGAAACAATTGAATTTATGCTAGAGAACCCATATCATTCCCCAATAGAACTAATCCATGGGGTGACATGTGGTAAATATTTGATCATTTCCTTGGAACCACTCATCCTCATTTGATGTTCTCCTAGGTGTGAGACTACACAACATGAACTTGAAAGAATTCATTAGTCTCACAAGATATAGGCTAAACTCTCCCTCAATTTGTGCATGCAAGAGTACACAAAGTACACTTATGCACATCAACAATACGAGGTTAAAGGAGATGTTTGCACTATATCTTGGTTTAACATAACATGCTTTACATAGATGATGACAATTAAACCAATTGAAAGTTTAAGAACTGAAAGTATATCAATTGAAATCCTGAAGGGTAAAGCATGCTAATATGAACCTTAAACCTCATAATGAAGGATATTATATGATTATGTCACTACTTCTTCATTATTTGGTTTTCAGGATAGTTCAACTTCCTTCTTGATTCACTGTGATTTCTTTTCTCTTTATGATTTCATCCAACCAAGTGATCTTGAACTCCTTTCATCTTTTCTTGATTCGATCATACTTGATATGAGATCAATTGAAACTCAATGATTGAAACAACCAAGACTCTTATATCCATAGATTTTGAATCCATCTTGAAAGCACTTGGAAGGACCTTATTGAAACACTTAGAAAAGAGAGCATTAGAAACACAAGGGAGGTTTTCACAAATGATGATCCTGATATATGGATGGCAAATGAATCATCATTATTGAAACCGAAAAGGATAGACTAAATTCCTTTAAATTAGTGCACACATATAGTTAATGTCAAAGTTATATGCACTATTGAACATTTTACATTGCAAGGAATTTAACCTATACTATGGTACATCCTACTAAGGGTAGAATACTAAAACAACTGAAGGAGAGGAAATTTTCATACCTTGGCCTTTTATCAACTTCGTCTTACTTTAGTTGAATAGTATCCTTAAGCTTGTGATTTATCCAATTTAAAACAAGCACCATCTCTTAACATAGATTTTCTATGGATAAACTCAACACAAGAGATGGCATTAGTAGCACAAGCACTAGTTTTTTTATTTAGCAACCCTTTATATGTGAAAGACAAGCGTGTTGCTAAAAACAGAAAAACCTCATAATATGGACTAAATTTCCCTTGAGCCCTTAAGCACAATATATTTTGAATGATATGGATAATATGCATGGTTATTCAATAAAGTCTAAAGGGCTGACTTAATCCATATTATGGTGAGTGTCTAATATAGAAGAATCAAATCCAAATTAACTAGAGAGAGAGTACATCACATAGTTTTGGATTTGTTGACCATATGATAATATTCATTTATCTTCCAATTAGACCTTTATTTCATAATCAATAACTGATGTATATCCTCAAGTGCTTCTTTTCCCTTAGTGGCTACACAAGTCACAAAAGAGATAGGATTTGAAAATAATATGCACTTGAGATTCAGTTGTTACCACCCTTGCTACTATCTCCAAATATGATTTATATATTCATTATCGAGCACCCAACTTGATCCATTGAAGGAGTGATCCTGCAAAACAAGTTTAAGCTGCATATCTTGGTACCCAATTTGAATTGGGTCCTTTGAGATTAGTAGTAAGAGCCTTGAGTACCCACATATACTTGACAACCATCTTACATGGCTTCAAGTCAATATTTAATCACACATATAAAAGCTAAAGTTAAGAATAGGAGCCTTTTCTCCTTTTTTTTTGATACATCATTGTGTTGCCTTCATGATGATGAACCTACCTTGACTTTGGGTGCACCTAGCTTATCAAGGTTAGTCGCACAAGCATTCATATCATAAAGACAAGTTATGCATGGAATTTACAACTTAGTGATCCAATTCAATGTGAAGCATATGGATATCGATTGAAGTAGATTTCTAAGATATCAAAATATGGGTTTCCAAAATTTAGAGAGTATGGATCACTAATTGTACCTTTTACAGTTTAAAAATCATATCCATGTTAGTGCATATGTATGTGATGAATATCAACAGAAATATTCTTATGCACTTTTAGAATTAACGATAAGGGAATTTTAAACTGCATCAAGAGTAGCTATTTAGAAAACAAAGATTACAATCCATATGAATGAGATACAAATTTACCATTTTGGATTGTCTTAGTATAGCTTACTCAAGTGAAACTTATTCTCTATGACACAAGATATATAATGTTCTCCCACTAGATATGTGCATAAAGTATTTGAATGACTTGCCACATGCACTTTTAATTCAGTTAAGAGTCTTATGAGGAGTAAATTACATATCATGGTCAAAGCATGGCAAATTTGCAATGAATTAACTTATGCCTAAGAATACTTACCACCACATAGAATGTACCTTTTGTTGTACCAATTTGACAGATCTTACTATCTGTGGTGGTGTCACCTTAGTATTCTTCTTTTCATCATTTGTGGAGACTTCCTTCTTTGTTTTCTCTTTTCCTTTTAAAACTAGTCGATAAAACACTTTGAAAAGAGGTATTAGTAGTACAAGGAAGTATTTAATGAATGATGATATCTATATATGAATGGCAAACAAATCATCATTTATGAGACATAAAGGCATAAATTAAATTCCTTTTAAATTAATGCACATGGATGAGTGAATTAATAATATGCACCAATTTACAAATTTAATCCAAAAAGAATTTAACTTTCATATTGACATTTTTTTTCTTCATAAAATAGATTATTACCAATTGAAAGAATGCCACTTGAAATGAACTATTATTGGTCACAAACCAAATGAAACAGTAAAAGTCTGCAAAAATAAAGCTGAAAAGTACTGCAAAAGTGACCGAAAAAGTGCTGCAAAAGTTGAATGAAAAAGTGCTGCAAAAGTTACTGAAAAGGTGCTACAAAAGTTGATCTGACGCCTGAAAAAGGTGTTGTCGCAGACTGAAAAAGGCATCTAAAAAAAGGGCTGACGCAGTCTGAAAAAATGGTCAGACTGGCCGGTCAAACTGTGCCAGACCAGTTCAACCGGTCCTGGACACCGGTTCAACCGGTTTCAGCCAGGGGGTTTCCTGGTGAATACCAGCCGAACTGAAGTTCAACTCAGAAGTTCAGCTGGTCTCCCCAGCTGAGCTAGAAAGTTCAGCTGGTCAGACCAGTTGAGCTTGGAATGAAAATTTTAAAATAATTTTCCACAATAAATCTCATTTCAAATTTTAAAATGTACGCATAGATTGAATGACACACTCTATTTTAGAAACACATTCTCATGTTGTGAGACTACATAAACACTTGGATAGAAACATTAGTCTCACAACTCTAGCCATATAGAGAATTCCCTTTTGGTAAGTGCTTTAAGAATTTGAATTTCTTACTTAGCACTCTATTCATTTAAGAACATGGGATAATCCTCTTTATGTCTAGGTCATGGCAATAATACGATAATCAATTTGAAATATGCCACAAGATACATACAATCAATTTAAAGCATGTAGATTGTCACAATATAAAAATATGAACTTGCAATCTACCATATAATTAGATCCTTTCCAAAGCAAGGTAAAATCTTTTAAGTTCATTCTCAAGTGCTTCATTTTTCCTATGTGGCTACAAAAGACACAAAGGAATATACCAATTAAAAGCAATGTGCACTTAAGAATTAATTGTTACCATCCTTTGGATATCACTTGGTTGTAGGCCTTTTGCTTGATTCCCACAAAGGTTAATCCTTATTCCCTACAACACAAGGTCTTACTAGAGATGAATATGAAGTTAGTGATATAACAACTTGATTCATCTTTGGGTCAATCTTAAAGGATAGACAATGTAAGATTGATAGCTTGAGGTAAGAATTGAGTTAAACTGCTCAGGCACCCCAAAGCTTCATATCATCTCTGGGTACCTGCAAAACTTATTAAGTACATTTTGGTACCCATGTCATGATGGGTCCATCAAGGTTAGCCAATAAGGACTTAGGCACCCAAACAGCCTTGGTCCTAGAATGTGGTGAACTCATCACCTTTCTAGCACAAGAGTCAAATTTGGGTCTCCTAAGCATATTTGAATGTATTGACAAGTTAGGCTTAGGAGTTTTACCATTTGGACAAACCTTGAATAGATGACCTTTTTTATGGCAATTGTAGCAAATGCGGTGCTTGTCCTTGCAATGCATTTGCCTTTTGCTTTCATCTTTCTTGATGATCATCTTTCTTGATTGTGCAAGGTCTTGGTTCTTCATGTGGGGGCATGAACCAATTTCATGACCCTTCTCCTTGCATCCATAGCACCTTCTATCGCTTCTCTTTGATCTTTCTTTGTTGAAGCACAAAGGCACATTGTTAGAGCAAATAGTATGATCATTAATTTTCTTACCATGGATTTTGCTCATGCCCTTCTTGAAAAGCTTGGTATTCTTTTGAAGGGGTTTTGTGCATGCTACGATTGTCTCCTTCTCAAGCTTTTTCACCATATTATCATGGTTATCTTGAGAAGGTTGAGCATGACACTTTCTCTTCAAACGAGTTAAGCTCCTTCTTAGCATTCCAACTTCTTCCTTGGGCTCTTTATTTTCTTGTGTGATAGAAATATCACTAATTCCTGAAATTTCTAGCTCAATGGAAGATTGGCTTGCTTGATAACAACAATTGTTAGCACATGGTAATATAGTTTCAATTTCAACACATGTGCACATGTGAGGTTGGTATGATTTCAAATTAGTTAACACAACCTCATGAGCCATTTCTAACATGATATGTGAATCCATAAATTTATTATGAGAGCATACAAGCATATCATGTTTTTCTTGTAAAGCTATATTTTCAATGTTTAGCTTTTCTACCATGTTCTTGAGCATAGCATTTTTATTTTCTAATTGAGCAATATATGATGAATGATTAATAGCTTTAATTTGCTCAATTGAAATGTCTTCATACCTTTGGACCAAATCATCATGAGAGCACTTTAGCTTCTCATGCTCTTTGGTCAACTTCTCCAAGTCTTTGATTTTTTCGATGAGGATATCTTCTTGCTTATGAAGCATTTCCTTTTGTTCTTCCGCTCTTTTCATGAGTTTGAGCAAGCTCATCCGGTTCTTCTTACTTAGTTGAGCGAAGAATTTTTGAAGATCATCCTCATCTTCACTATCACTTTCATGCTCCTCCTCATCCTCACTTTTGCTTTCACTGTCACTCTCATTAGCAACAAAGCACATATGAGAAGTGGATTTGAAAGACGAACCTTGTGAAGAGGTGGATTCGTCGTTTGGTCTCCATCGATCATTTTCTTCTTCAATAATGTTCTTCGCCTCATCTTCCTTCATTTTGAGGAACATCCTTTCGGCGATTCTCATGGCAAGGTCTATTGCCCTAGGATCAACATCTGCACCAAAAGATGAAGTCGAGGCAACCTCAACTTTTTCAAGCTTAGAAGCACTTTCGTTTCTTAGTCCCCCCAACATGGTCTTTCCTCACGCGGTTAAGCGTTAGAACGAGGATTAGCCTCTGATACCAATTGAAAGTTGCCTAGAGGGGGGGTGAATAGGCAAGTTAAAACTTTTTCAACAAAAACTAGAAGCAAACTGGGTAAAACTGAATTGATCTCGAAATTCACCCAGTTAACTTTGGAAATGAGATGTTCTAAATGATCCACAGGGTTCAAAGTAGTAGATCTGAGAAGGGCACTTCTCAAAATCCACACACCAAAAAGATATAAACAATCTTCCACGGAATGGTGAGAGAACGAAGAACATGAACAAACACAATGAGCAAGAACACAAGAGACACAAGATTTATCCCGAGGTTCGGTCACACCACAAAAGGTGCCCTACTTCCTCGTTGAGGCGCCCACAAAGAGCTGGGTCTCTTTCAACCCTAATCCTCCCTTTGCCGACCACAAAGGTCAAGCCCACACAATAATCTTTGCTCAAACGAGCGGGTAATACAAACTTTCTTGTGGTCTTCCACAAGATTTGGAGACTCACAAGAGACACCTAGTCGTCTAGGAGCTAGAAGCTCCAAGAGTAATGAATCCACAAAGAACTCGATGTAGTACCAAAGCTCGAATGAAGAAGAAGAGCAAGAGAAATTTAGAGATGAAGCACAAAAAACCGCAGCTCTCAAGCTCACTCAAAGATTTCTCTCCAAAGATTTGAAATGGGAGAGGCAAGAGATGTGTGAGAGAGAGGGAGGTGTTTCTTGGGTTAGAAATGGAGTTCAAATCGTGCTCACGCCAGTGGGGTGAGAGGTAGGAGTGAGTATATATAGGTGGAGCTCAAAACTAGCCGTTTGGGCAGATTTTTCTGCATGAGACCGGTTGAACCGCCCCTGGCAGGCCTGGCAGCCTGTCTGCCAGTCTGACTGGCAGACTGACGCGCAGACTGACCGCAGACTGGTCAAGTTGACCAAGACCGGTTGAACCGCCCAGGGGGGGCGGTTGAACCGCCCCTGACAGCTCCTGGCGACCTGTTTGTCAGTCTGACTGGCAGACTGCAGATCAGAGGTCAGAGGGGTCAGAGACCAGCTGAACTGCCCCTCAGGACCAGTTCAACTGGTCTTGACCAGTGAGTTTAGGAGAGAAAACCCCAGCTCAACTGCCCGGAGGCAAGTTCAGCTGGTGTATGGTCAAAGAGGTTCACAGCTGAAGTTGAGTTCAGCTGAAGTTGAGAAAGCTCAACTCAGCTGAAGTTCAGCTCAGCTGAAAAGCTCAGCTGCAGCTGAAGAAGCTCAACTCAGCTGAAGTCAAGTTCAGCTGGAAAGCTCAGCTGCAGTTGAAGAAGTTCAGCTGCTTTTCAGCAAGAACACTCTAGGTTTCTCAACCCTAACCACGGTCAACCATAGAACGTTAAAGAGATTTTTGCTTTTCAAAAATAGCTTTTGAATAGAGAGGTTTGAGCTTTGGCAAACACCAACCTTCTTTTTGGATCCCCCTTTATAGTACGACGATTCCTATACTCAAGTTAAATAAAATATAATGAAGTAAACTCCTTGAGTCATTGGTGTCTCATGTGTGATTTCTCCATGGCATTGCTTCATAAGGATCACAAACATCTTTGTCTCACCTTTTGAAGCAAACTCAAATCAAACCCTGTGACTTGTACCATATCACCTTATATGAGTTCAAATCATGGCTTCAAGTCACCTTACTGATGCATCAACATGTTATAACTCTTCATAGCTGATTAGTTCATCGACTTAGTGCAAGTACTCTCTTCTTCACCTTAGCCATGGTACCTCGGTCTACAAGCCGTCGCTTGGCCTTCACCTTCGCCTAGTTCCTCGAAGCCCTTTCCTTGCTATCTTCACCCTATCAAGCCATTCTTGAGTCACATCATATTGAGCATCCATTGAGAGAATCATTTCTTCAATATTGTGAACCTTGCTTGAATGTCTTCTAGATATAACTGCTATGATTAATCAAGCTCTAGTTTGATTCTCATAGAAGCATATATGGACTGATAGAAATATGGTCAAGCCAATTCACGATTCCTCATATCTTATTCTCTTTGGCTTGACCAATCCTCTAAATCACTTTGTCCTCTATTCTGGTCATATGTATGTAGTGATTTCTCAGGTCTTGTCCATATATTCAAACCAATATAGAGATCATATTATATCCATTTGCATCGTCTCATTGGTTATTTAACCTCGTGTTGAACCTTTGTTCACTGATCATTATACACTATTCAAGTATGTTCATCATACTGAATTTCCTGTTCAACACTTAGCAAACTCGTTAGACCTTTAAATGTGTTGTTATCCAAATCACCAAAACTCACAAAAGGGATGAATGCACTTTCAATCTCCCCCTTTTTGGTGATTGATGACAACACATTTAAAGCTTACATAAGATTCGATAAATAAGATTTTAAATCCTATGATATAGTTTCCCCCCCCCCCCCCTAAATATGTGCATTTCAGAAAATAACACTTTTGTACTCAAATGCCAAAAGCACATATTTAGGTCAAAGTATAGACAACTTATATCATACTATTCATAGGGTGCAGTATGTCATAAAATAAACGTGATGCTCATGACAAAGAATGCACTTACCAATTTTCTACATCTTATGTTTTTCTTATGATTCCCCTTTTTTTTAATTATTTCTCCCCTTCTTAAAAGTATTCTAACACTTAGTTACATAAAACTAAAGGTAAGCTTTAATGCAAAATTTCTCCCCCTTTGTCATAAATCTCCAAAAAGGATACAAAGAATATAAATGGTAGAAATTATGATTAAGCGAGATGTGAACACACTATCATGAAAATAATCCTTAGATGGCACAAAGGTAATGGATAAGTGTCACAAGTGATGTACCTTTGCGTTTTACCTTTTCAAGGGGTTTCCAGACTTGTGTTGGATTTAGAATTCATTTGTAAGCTCTTGTTGGCATAATTGTGACATAGGTCCAAGATATCAAATGAAGATTGTCATACTAACTGAAAGATAAATCTTGATACCTGGAGTCTAGATGTCACCTAGCATTTTCTTATCACAACAAGAGGCAACATAAAAATTGCACAAGTATGGATTATGCAACTAGTGATCATGTATGAAAAATATCAATTGAAAACACCAATTGATACAATTTGATAGATAAATAGATCACTAATAGCATATTACACTAAGTTATCCTCAAGTTTTAGTGCACACATATATATATGAATTCAATTGATATCTGTTGAGAGTACTTATTTGCAACTTAAAGTACCATTGGCATAAAAGGAGTATCAATTGAACATAATCATGCAACATAAGAAATATGTGCACTATTTAATCAATTAAGTTCTAGATAGGAGAATTTACAAGCTATGCTACTTCGGACATTTGCAATCCAAAAGGATGTGATACATATTTACCAATTTTAGATGACGTTGGAGTAGCATATAAAAGAGAAACTCATTCCCTTATAAAATGTATAAAAGATACATTTATTGGAGCAAAGAATCTTTGATACCCATCAAAATTTGCAGTGGAAGCGATTGTCTTTGCCTGAAGATTCCTTTCTAATTCGAGACTACACACATAATAGACCTGGAAATGAAGTTAGTCTCAAAGATTCAAATTATAGACCATTCTCCCCCTAAATGTGTGCATACAAGTGATGAATACTTGTTTAGCTTATGCACTTGGACTTGTGAGGCCAGGGGATTAAGTTCTACAATTTGAACCTTGGTACAGATAAAGTATGAAAATATGAAATTGCACCAATTTAAGGAATTACTCATAATCAAACGGTATACTAATGGACATGATATGCAATATTTTAAGCCAAGATTCAAGTGCAACCTTATGATGTGACTTAAGATATTGCATATACATGCATACACTAACTTGTAAGAGCCTAAATACACAAATGTAATACAATAGTTCATGGAGTGACACACCTTTGTTCCATGCCATATGGTCTTCATTATAATCATGAATTTCTATCTTAGCTTTTGATAGGCTTGACATTTCAAAGAGAAACTTATCCTCTTTAAAACGATCAAGAGAAACTCATTCTCTTCAAAGAACTACACAAATTCACTAAAAGAAAATGTTAGTCTTTAAGGACACAAGATATAGAATGAGCTCCCCCTAAATGTATGCATCAAGTAATCGAATTACTTGTAACATGCACTTGATTCAATTAAGATTCTTAGAGGAGTTCATCATATATCTTGGTCAAGGCATAATATATATGAAACAATTGAATTTATGCTAGAGAACCCATATCATTCCCCAATAGAACTAATCCATGGGGTGACATGTGGTAAATATTTGATCATTTCCTTGGAACCACTCATCCTCATTTGATGTTCTCCTAGGTGTGAGACTACACAACATGAACTTGAAAGAATTCATTAGTCTCACAAGATATAGGCTAAACTCTCCCTCAATTTGTGCATGCAAGAGTACACAAAGTACACTTATGCACATCAACAATACGAGGTTAAAGGAGATGTTTGCACTATATCTTGGTTTAACATAACATGCTTTACATAGATGATGACAATTAAACCAATTGAAAGTTTAAGAACTGAAAGTATATCAATTGAAATCCTGAAGGGTAAAGCATGCTAATATGAACCTTAAACCTCATAATGAAGGATATTATATGATTATGTCACTACTTCTTCATTATTTGGTTTTCAGGATAGTTCAACTTCCTTCTTGATTCACTGTGATTTCTTTTCTCTTTATGATTTCATCCAACCAAGTGATCTTGAACTCCTTTCATCTTTTCTTGATTCGATCATACTTGATATGAGATCAATTGAAACTCAATGATTGAAACAACCAAGACTCTTATATCCGTAGATTTTGAATCCATCTTGAAAGCACTTGGAAGGACCTTATTGAAACACTTAGAAAAGAGAGCATTAGAAACACAAGGGAGGTTTTCACAAATGATGATCCTGATATATGGATGGCAAATGAATCATCATTATCACTACAGGAAACGCCTAAATTTTCGTGGGCCAAAAACCCACGAAAATAAGCCTAAACCGACGAAAATATAGTATTTTCGTCGGCCTGCCGACGAAAATAGCCGCCGAAAATAAGTTCGACGAAAATAGACGTCTATTTTCGTCGGTACCGACGAAAATAACCTATTTTCGTCGGTTTTCGCAAAACCGACGAAAATAGTGAGTCGCCCATTTATTTTCGTCGGCCGGGGGTGGCCGACGAAAATACGCCAGGATAGTTTCGTCAGCCTTGAGTGGCCGACGAAAATATCCTGGGAACATATTTTCGTCGGCCTAGGTGGTGGCCGACGAAAATAGCCTGGGAACATATTTTCGTCGGCCACCACTGAGGCCGACGAAAATTGATGGTTCCCCCCCCCCCAAAACAGATTTTTCTGCACCTATTAATAATTCACAGCAATATACACAATATCACATATACAGATTCACAAGCCTAATACATAATTCACAAAACACATTCACATATACATAAATAGTCCATTCACATAAGTTTAGAGTATCCATAAGTCCAAAAGTCCATTGTCCATTCAAATACACAATTCACAAAACTCTAGTCCATAAGTCTAGAGTCCATAAGTCCATAAGCTACTAACTACTCACTACTCACTCCTCACTGATCACTCCGGCGGGCTGTGGGAGTTTTGGCCACTCCCTCCTCCGCCACCAGGAAGGTGGCCACTCTCTCCAGCACCATGGACGAGGAAGTCTTGGACGTTGACACCACCCTCCGATCCATGAGCATGTGACGCTGAACCCTGCAATTCATCAATCATTCAAATAAGGCTGTATACATATACATTGCTGTGTTTGGTCAATATTTGCATAAAAGTAAACATGGAACGTCACCTGTGATCCATGGTGAGGAGGAGGCTGTGCATGCATCCACGGGTACTGTTGTGGTGGCCACCCCAGAGGTGGTGGCACCCACCCCGTCGGTGGCCACGCTTGAAATGGCTGAGAGCCCGCCGGTGGCTGGGAGACCGGTGGCACCCATCCCGGGACTGGCTGCGATCCTTGGGGTGGAGGCGTCCAAGTGCCTGGAGGTGCCTGCGTCCACCCAACACCAGTCCACTGTGGCTGCGACGCTGGAGCTTGTCCTGGCCACTGTCCCCATCCTTGTGCCTGCGAGCCATTTTTGATAATAAAGAAAGAGTTGCTATGGAATTGAAGTGTTCAGATAGTGTTACCTGGGGAGGGCGAAAAGCGGGCAAGTTCATATCAGGGCCGAGTCTAGTAGTCATTTCCTGCAAATGGATGCAACGTTAGAATCGCAACATTATACTTTGAATTCAATGACGACACGTGATGAGATAGACGAATTACCTGAAAATAAGAAGCCATATATTGCGTCAGCTGCCCAACCTGCTCCTGCGCTGCTCGAGCCTGCTCCTGTGCTGCTCGAGCCTGCTCCTGTGCTGCCCGAGTCTCCTCCTCCAGCTGAGCCTCTCGAGCAGACCTGGAGGAGCGAGAACTCCCTCCCGAAGACGATGCCTTCCCTTGACCTAATGTCCTGTTGTACTCCACAACGCCGGTGCCAAAGGCAAACCTGCATGATGCACATAGTTGAGCCATTAAGTGGACACATTCTTGTTAATGAAATCGTCGAATCAAACACAAACACCTCACCTGCCATGCTTTCTACCCCCACCACTGTGGTACAACGCCGAGGCATCTAAGTCTGAATGCATCCAGTCGAAGTCAGGCCCATGGCGTTGAGTCATTTCCTCCCCATATGCATTCTGCAAAGAAAGTTAGAGTTGGAGTTAAACACAAAACATGCAATTTAATTCGTAAATACAAACTTGTTTACCATTTTCTCCCTTGCCGCCTCACTGCATAGCACATCAGGGTTCGCCGGATCAGGGCCACGGTGACCACGGACGTAAACCTCCATAAAACTTGGAGAAACGCCACTTTCAGCTTCCTGCATGAAAAACAAGAGTTAAACCATATAATTTTCATAGATGTAACATACAAGTTTGATTTATATACTTACCATGCGGCGTGCGGTACCAAGGTGTCCATCGGCGCCGTACCTGTGCCCCGGTCCTTCAGTGCCACGGTTGGCACGGTGCTTGTTGGACTCTGCAATCCACTCAGGCGACGCCCATCTCTTAGCCAACCACCTCCAGGCTTCCATGTCCTTCGATAGCCAATCCACAACGCTCTCCAGGTACTGCTCCTCTGTGAGGTAGATCTCATTGGCCCCTAATGCTTTGCTCATTTTCTGACCCTTTATCTTCTTGTAGTAGTAGTTGACGGCCGCGATGCGAGCATTGTACATGGCATCCTTGATTATCTTATCAGCGCACTTCCGAAAGTGCCTCTTCACACGTGTCCACTGAGCCTGATCCTCCTCGATGTCATCCGGCAATTGGAACCTCCCCTACATATCAATGGAGAAGTTAAGTTAAAGTAAGATTAGGAGAAGTAATAATTCAATGAATTGCTTATATACGAAAGTAAACTCACCCAGAACTCGTCCCACACAGCCACCTGACAAGTCCTTCGTTTTTTTTTCCGAACTTCCCCCTCCGCTACTGCTTTCCCCTGACTCCCCTGGCTCGACATAGTCCTTTAGACCCCAGTCAGCCCACTGCATAGCCGCGAACCTCTCGCCATTGAGCTCCACCATGCCAGGGTAGTAGAAGCGACAGAGGCTACCCAACACCGCGTTCACCTTGGGACGTCTGCCTGTACCGTCCCAAGTCAAGTCTTCCCATGACCTACAAAAATTAATAAAACAAGTAAACTAGTGCAATCACGTTCACATTAAAAAATTAACACAACAGAAATAAGCCCCACCATTCTCCATGCGGCCGGATGAGCCTCCTCTCGGCAGGTCTCGGACCAAGCGCATTGCTCTTCTTATACCTAAGTATACAAGTAAATTCAATATGATGGAATGATTAGAAACTAATATCAATTAAACTAATATGCATAATAATACCTGAACGACGTAGAACCATCTGACGCGTCGCCCGCGCTGCCTGCCCCCATTGGGTCAACCTCCTCATCCTGCTCACCCTCGTCATCCTGCTCACCCTCCTCACCCTGCACATGAGCATCCTGCTGAGGAGTCTCCTGCTCACCCTCCTCACCCTGCACTTCGTCTAGACAGTCGAGAAGTTGTTGCTGCCTCTGTCGGCTCTGTGAGGTGCCCTGAAAAAGCCCACTGCCCGAGCTGTCCTCGCTGGTCGCGCTGCCCCCACTCCTCCTCGATCTCCTATGCTTGAACATGTTCAACTGTAGATAAATTAATGTCAAACCACAGTATATGAAACAAATAATATGAAAATTAATAATGTGGAAATTGGAATACATAGCTTAATTGATTAACTAAAAGAAACCACTGCACGAAGTTTGGTCCACCTTTCAACCCATCACGTCGAAGATTTTCTAATTGGATGGCCGTAGGTTTACTAGTAGATTTCCAACATTCTTCATCAAACATGCTGGTCATATTACAAACATGGAGATTACACACTATAGAAATTATGAGATGAGAAAATGGACGTAACTATGAGGAAAACTTACTCGAACGCCTCCTGTGTGCTGTCAATATTGCTATACATATATAGCATTAGCGTGTTCAAATCTGATGCTTCAATGTGACGTACACTCCCTTTTCCAACTGCTTTACCCGGATTCGCAAAAATTTGAAGGGTGCTTTGGGGTGATTCATTATCGACATGAAGTCGCACTGAAGGCGCAAACACATTGTTGGCTCGAGCGAAATACCTGGTTGAGAATTGAGATATCTCCTTAAGGGCAAAAGCCTCCGCAATACACCCTTCGACTCTAGCCTTGTTCCGAACAGACGCCCTGAGCTTTTTCAACGCCCTTTCTATAGGATACATCCACCTGAATTGCACTGGTCCGCCTACCAAAGCTTCCCAAGGCAAATGCACAATTAGATGTTGCATCACATTGAAGAATCCTGGCGGGAAAACCTTTTCAAATTTACAAATAAGAATTGGAATTTCTTTCTCAAATTTCTGCATCAACCTCTTCGATACCGTCTTTGCGCATACTTCCCTATAGAAGTAACTCAACTCTGCAAATATGCTCCAAAGCTCATCCTTAAAATAGCCTCGAAACATCACGGGCATCAGCCTCTCCATAATAATATGGTAGTCATGGCTTTTCAAACCGATCAATTTACCGGTCTTCAGATTGACTGCCCGTTTCAGATTTGCCGCATACCGATCTGGAAATTTCAGATTCTTCAACCACTTAAATATTTCTTTCCTTTCATCCGGCTTGAGGCAGTAATCAGCTCGCGGCCTACTTTCATGCCCTTTATCGCTTACTTTCAACTCGAGCATCGGCCTCTTACAAATTTCAGCCATGTCTTTTCTTGCCTTCATATTATCTTTCGTTTTATCAGTCACATCGAAACATGTGCTTATGATGCTTTCAGCAACGTTACGCTCTTGGTGCATCAAGTCTATGTTGTGCGGCATGATCAAGGCTTTTGCATACGGAAGCTCCCATATTGATGAAATATGGGTCCAATTATGGTCCTCCCCGTAGCCTTGGAACCTATCATTTTCTCCTTGCTTCAGACAAGCATGCCATGCCATTATCTGCGGTGCAGTTTGCCTCTTTGGTGGCCCATTTCTGATTTTGGCTCCACCTCTGAATGCAGTAAGCGAATTCCTAAAATCATGCTTGAATGGAGTCCAACGTCGATGAGCATCAAAGAATGACACTTTCCCACCATGCTTCAATCTGAATGCATCCGTATCATTCATACATATGGGACAGCACAACCGACCATGGACACACCATCCAGACCAATCTCCATACGCCAGCAGATCATGCACTGACCACAAATAAGCAGCGCGCATGGTAAACTCCTTTTCAGTATGGCTGTCATAAGCCTTCACACCTCTCCACAATTGTTTCAGCTCTTCGATTAAAGGGCGAACAAACATATTCAGCTTTGGCCCTGGATGCTCGGGGCCTGGGATGACTAGTGCAAGGAACATGAACTCTTCTTTATTGACCAACTCAGGAGGAAGATTATATGGCACAATGAAGACAGGCCAACACGAGTAAGGGCTTGCACTGGTATTGAAAGGTGTGAATCCGTCCGTCGATAGACCAAGTCGTACACTCCTAGGGTCGTTTGCAAATTCGGGATCAAACTCGTCAAATGCCTTCCACGCATCACCGTCCGACGGATGGACCATTATGTCTGGATCAGTGACGAGACGTACACCATTCTTTGGCCACGTCATATGCAGAGCTATTTCCTTGTTGAGGAAAAGCCTTGAAAGCCGAGGAATGATGGGCAACCGACGAAGTTGCTTAGCTGCGACCTTCGTAACTACCAATTCACCCTCATCATTTGTCACCTCGACATATCTAGAAGCTTCACAATGCTTACAACGGTCCAGCTTGTCATCCTCCTCAAAGAATAGCATGCAACTGTTGGGACACACGTCGATCTTCTCATATGTCATCCCAAGACCAGCCAACATCTTCTTTGCGAAGTACATATTCTTTGGCAACTTATGATTCTCCGGGAGAACCTCGCCCATAAGTTGGACGATGTCGTTGTAAGCACTGTTTGAAATGTTGTGCTTCGACTTTATCGCCATTAGTCTTGTGAGAGTCCCAAGAACTGACATCGGAGTGTGCTCGTGCAGTCTCTCTTCTCCCGCGGCGAGTAGCCGGAAGAATTCTTGAGCATCGCGTGGAAGCTGCCCCGCCTCCTCAGCGTTCATTTCAACCTCCCTACCAAGATCATGCAACATATCGTCCATCCTATCATGATCGTCATCAAGCTCCACCTCCGCGTCAAAGTGTCTAATAGACTCTCCATGCTGGTACCATACAAGGTAGTTCGGCATAAACCCACTTTTGCAAAGGTGTTTCTCCATTTCTTCCTTCTTCTGAGGCCACTTGTTCTCGCAGCGATTGCAAGGACACTTCGCTAGACGACCAGTTGCATCTTTGAAAGCGTGCTCAAGAAAAGCCTTTGTTACACCCATCCATGCATTCGAATGTGCCCCATCCTTTCTCCACCCGTCATACATCACCCTCCGATCACCGTCCATTTCAAAGGCTAAACAAAAGTAAAAAACATCAACGATCGTCCGTGGCTTAATTAGGTGAACTCCCTATTAGGTAAAGGCCCTAAACCCACCCAAGAGTGTAGGCCGATGCTTGTGATTTATGACGTGTAGCCTACGATTGCCGCGAAATTTCGGCAGCATAACCCCGCTGCTCTCCAAGCACACGCCTGAACATGGTGTGTTGGAGAACAACTGGGTTACACAACCGAAATTCCGCGTCAATCGTAAGGCACATGTCACAAATCACAAGCATCGGCTTACACTCTCAGGCTGTCCAAAATACGTGGACAATTCCGGAACGGCGAACCTCACAAGCCAATGTGACGTTCGCCGTTCCCGAACGGGTGACGCATAAGGTTCGCTACGGTTAACGATTAAAACTGAGAATAATGTATACATGATAAATTACGAAAACAATGTATACCTGAGAATAATGTACGAGTCTAGCTAACGGTGGAGAAGGTCAAGTCGGAAGAACACCTATATACAAAAAATATTATTGTCAATAAAAAATTCGGCAGCACCTCCCCTATAAAGTGATGTTTCTAAAACCTGCAAATAAACGACAACACGATGGTTGCCAAGAAAACTACATGATAGCTACATAATAAACAATATGCTGACCAGTATATACTAAACAATATGTTGACCAGTATATTATAGCACTGAAACAGTTGAAGGTCCAAGCAAGGAGGTGCGGCCAACAGAAGTGGGAGCCTGGGAAACAGTGAATAGCAGGCTGAACCTTTGCATGATCCTGAACCTGAAGAGTCAAGCAGGCTGTGTATGTATTGTATTGTCGAATGCTCTGCTTGTGCAATACTATCTGTTCCCACAAAAAGGTGTTCATTGTTACTCCAGTTGTGGAGTCTATTCTGTAGATTGTAGTATAGCACATATATAAACTAAAAAAACATAGAGCATTCAATTCTGAAGGGCAGGCCGGCATGATACGTAGTCTTGGTTTATCCCTTCTCCAGACCGTTTAAGGATTGGTGTGCTAGTCTAGTCAATTAGGTTTCTGTTTCTTCTTTAGTCATTGTCCACATTAAATCCATTGAACCAGAACCATCTATCCTGTCAGTTAGCTTTCCATTGCGTGTGCAAATTTAAGTATCAGTATTAGGTTATGTGGAGGGCCTAAAATGACAAAAAGGAAATCATAGCTCATGCTGTGTAGCTCCTTCTCAGGCAGCTATGCCAAGGCAAATAGGTTTGTGCTTCTCCCTCAGTCAAGACAAAACAGTTCATTCTGTTATTGAACTTCACGTCAAATGCCTTTATTGATCATTATTGTTGTTAATACATTGACTACTACTCGGGGTGGGCTACGAATGGCAAACATGTCAATCGTCTTGCGACTCACCGGTATGCCCTGTTACCCATCCATTGGCAATGGCCGCTTTTGGTGGCGGGGTGGTGACGCTGCCCATGCACTGACGAGCAATTAAGCTCCCACTTCTACCTAATCACATGTTCAGCTAGGTGCTAGAGAATGCGAAGATGAAGGTGGACAAGATGAAGGATACCTCAATGGCGGTGGAGGCAGTGACAGAGATGGCGTTGAATTCCCGTCGGTGGAGCGCGGCGGGCGCGCAGAGCGACGGGCGCGCGCGCAGAGCGACGGGCGCGCGGGGCGTTCCGGCGTTCCGGCGAGGGAGGACGGCGGGCGGCGTTGCGGCGATGGCGGCGCGGAGACAGAGGGCGGGCGGGCGGCGGCGCAAATAGGAAGTGCGAGACGAGCGAGAGAGAGAAAGTGGGCTGAGGCCGATTAACAGACAACTATTTTCGTCGGCCTCACTGTGGCCGACGAAAATAACTGACTTATGTTCGTCGGTCTAGCTGTGACCGACGAAAATAAAGGTTATTTTCGTCGGCCTCGGGGCCCACGAAAATATCTTTCTTATTTTCGTGGGCAGGCCGACGAACATATGTGTTGGCCCACGAAAATAAACCAAATTTTCGTCGGTCCCGAGGGCCGACGAAAATAACTTTGTAATTTCGTAGGCCAACCGACGAAAATAGCTGGGCCCACGAAAATTTATGCGTTTCCTGTAGTGTATTGAAACCAAAAAGGATAGACTAAATTCCTTTAAATTAGTGCACACATATAGTTAATGTCAAAGTTATATGCACTATTGAACATTTTACATTGCAAGGAATTTAACCTATACTATGGTACATCCTACTAAGGGTAGAATACTAAAACAACTGAAGGAGAGGAAATTTTCATACCTTGGCCTTTTATCAACTTCGTCTTACTTTAGTTGAATAGTATCCTTAAGCTTGTGATTTATCCAATTTAAAACAAGCACCATCTCTTAACATAGATTTTCTATGGATAAACTCAACACAAGAGATGGCATTAGTAGCACAAGCACTAGTTTTTTTTATTTAGCAACCCTTTATATGTGAAAGACAAGCGTGTTGCTAAAAACAGAAAAACCTCATAATATGGACTAAATTTCCCTTGAGCCCTTAAGCACAATATATTTTGAATGATATGGATAATATGCATGGTTATTCAATAAAGTCTAAAGGGCTGACTTAATCCATATTATGGTGAGTGTCTAATATAGAAGAATCAAATCCAAATTAACTAGAGAGAGAGTACATCACATAGTTTTGGATTTGTTGACCATATGATAATATTCATTTATCTTCCAATTAGACCTTTATTTCATAATCAATAACTGATGTATATCCTCAAGTGCTTCTTTTCCCTTAGTGGCTACACAAGTCACAAAAGAGATAGGATTTGAAAATAATATGCACTTGAGATTCAGTTGTTACCACCCTTGCTACTATCTCCAAATATGATTTATATATTCATTATCGAGCACCCAACTTGATCCATTGAAGGAGTGATCCTGCAAAACAAGTTTAAGCTGCATATCTTGGTACCCAATTTGAATTGGGTCCTTTGAGATTAGTAGTAAGAGCCTTGAGTACCCACATATACTTTACAACCATCTTACATGGCTTCAAGTCAATATTTAATCACACATATAAAAGCTAAAGTTAAGAATAGGAGCCTTTTCTCCTTTTTTTTGATACATCATTGTGTTGCCTTCATGATGATGAACCTACCTTGACTTTGGGTGCACCTAGCTTATCAAGGTTAGTCGCACAAGCATTCATATCATAAAGACAAGTTATGCATGGAATTTACAACTTAGTGATCCAATTCAATGTGAAGCATATGGATATCGATTGAAGTAGATTTCTAAGATATCAAAATATGGGTTTCCAAAATTTAGAGAGTATGGATCACTAATTGTACCTTTTACAGTTTAAAAATCATATCCATGTTAGTGCATATGTATGTGATGAATATCAACAGAAATATTCTTATGCACTTTTAGAATTAACGATAAGGGAATTTTAAACTGCATCAAGAGTAGCTATTTAGAAAACAAAGATTACAATCCATATGAATGAGATACAAATTTACCATTTTGGATTGTCTTAGTATAGCTTACTCAAGTGAAACTTATTCTCTATGACACAAGATATATAATGTTCTCCCACTAGATATGTGCATAAAGTATTTGAATGACTTGCCACATGCACTTTTAATTCAGTTAAGAGTCTTATGAGGAGTAAATTACATATCATGGTCAAAGCATGACAAATTTGCAATGAATTAACTTATGCCTAAGAATACTTACCACCACATAGAATGTACCTTTTGTTGTACCAATTTGACAGATCTTACTATCTGTGGTGGTGTCACCTTAGTATTCTTCTTTTCATCATTTGTGGAGACTTCCTTCTTTGTTTTCTCTTTTCCTTTTAAAACTAGTCGATAAAACACTTTGAAAAGAGGTATTAGTAGTACAAGGAAGTATTTAATGAATGATGATATCTATATATGAATGGCAAACAAATCATCATTTATGAGACATAAAGGCATAAATTAAATTCCTTTTAAATTAATGCACATGGATGAGTGAATTAATAATATGCACCAATTTACAAATTTAATCCAAAAAGAATTTAACTTTCATATTGACATTTTTTTTCTTCATAAAATAGATTATTACCAATTGAAAGAATGCCACTTGAAATGAACTATTATTGGTCACAAACCAAATGAAACAGTAAAAGTCTGCAAAAATAAAGCTGAAAAGTACTGCAAAAGTGACCGAAAAAGTGCTGCAAAAGTTGAATGAAAAAGTGCTGCAAAAGTTACTGAAAAGGTGCTACAAAAGTTGATCTGACGCCTGAAAAAGGTGTTGTCGCAGACTGAAAAAGGCATCTAAAAAAAGGGCTGACGCAGTCTGAAAAAATGGTCAGACTGGCCGGTCAAACTGTGCCAGACCAGTTCAACCGGTCCTGGACACCGGTTCAACCGGTTTCAGCCAGGGGGTTTCCTGGTGAATACCAGCCGAACTGAAGTTCAACTCAGAAGTTCAGCTGGTCTCCCCAGCTGAGCTAGAAAGTTCAGCTGGTCAGACCAGTTGAGCTTGGAATGAAAATTTTAAAATAATTTTCCACAATAAATCTCATTTCAAATTTTAAAATGTACGCATAGATTGAATGACACACTCTATTTTAGAAACACATTCTCATGTTGTGAGACTACATAAACACTTGGATAGAAACATTAGTCTCACAACTCTAGCCATATAGAGAATTCCCTTTTGGTAAGTGCTTTAAGAATTTGAATTTCTTACTTAGCACTCTATTCATTTGAGAACATGGGATAATCCTCTTTATGTCTAGGTCATGGCAATAATACGATAATCAATTTGAAATATGCCACAAGATACATACAATCAATTTAAAGCATGTAGATTGTCACAATATAAAAATATGAACTTGCAATCTACCATATAATTAGATCCTTTCCAAAGCAAGGTAAAATCTTTTAAGTTCATTCTCAAGTGCTTCATTTTTCCTATGTGGCTACAAAAGACACAAAGGAATATACCAATTAAAAGCAATGTGCACTTAAGAATTAATTGTTACCATCCTTTGGATATCACTTGGTTGTAGGCCTTTTGCTTGATTCCCACAAAGGTTAATCCTTATTCCCTACAACACAAGGTCTTACTAGAGATGAATATGAAGTTAGTGATATAACAACTTGATTCATCTTTGGGTCAATCTTAAAGGATAGACAATGTAAGATTGATAGCTTGAGGTAAGAATTGAGTTAAACTGCTCAGGCACCCCAAAGCTTCATATCATCTCTGGGTACCTGCAAAACTTATTAAGTACATTTTGGTACCCATGTCATGATGGGTCCATCAAGGTTAGCCAATAAGGACTTAGGCACCCAAACAGCCTTGGTCCTAGAATGTGGTGAACTCATCACCTTTCTAGCACAAGAGTCAAATTTGGGTCTCCTAAGCATATTTGAATGTATTGACAAGTTAGGCTTAGGAGTTTTACCATTTGGACAAACCTTGAATAGATGACCTTTTTTATGGCAATTGTAGCAAATGCGGTGCTTGTCCTTGCAATGCATTTGCCTTTTGCTTTCATCTTTCTTGATGATCATCTTTCTTGATTGTGCAAGGTCTTGGTTCTTCATGTGGGGGCATGAACCAATTTCATGACCCTTCTCCTTGCATCCATAGCACCTTCTATCGCTTCTCTTTGATCTTTCTTTGTTGAAGCACAAAGGCACATTGTTAGAGCAAATAGTATGATCATTAATTTTCTTACCATGGATTTTGCTCATGCCCTTCTTGAAAAGCTTGGTATTCTTTTGAAGGGGTTTTGTGCATGCTACGGTTGTCTCCTTCTCAAGCTTTTTCACCATATTATCATGGTTATCTTGAGAAGGTTGAGCATGACACTTTCTCTTCAAACGAGTTAAGCTCCTTCTTAGCATTCCAACTTCTTCCTTGGGCTCTTTATTTTCTTGTGTGATAGAAATATCACTAATTCCTGAAATTTCTAGCTCAATGGAAGATTGGCTTGCTTGATAACAACAATTGTTAGCACATGGTAATATAGTTTCAATTTCAACACATGTGCACATGTGAGGTTGGTATGATTTCAAATTAGTTAACACAACCTCATGAGCCATTTCTAACATGATATGTGAATCCATAAATTTATTATGAGAGCATACAAGCATATCATGTTTTTCTTGTAAAGCTATATTTTCAATGTTTAGCTTTTCTACCATGTTCTTGAGCATAGCATTTTTATTTTCTAATTGAGCAATATATGATGAATGATTAATAGCTTTAATTTGCTCAATTGAAATGTCTTCATACCTTTGGACCAAATCATCATGAGAGCACTTTAGCTTCTCATGCTCTTTGGTCAACTTCTCCAAGTCTTTGATTTTTTCGATGAGGATATCTTCTTGCTTATGAAGCATTTCCTTTTGTTCTTCCGCTCTTTTCATGAGTTTGAGCAAGCTCATCCGGTTCTTCTTACTTAGTTGAGCGAAGAATTTTTGAAGATCATCCTCATCTTCACTATCACTTTCATGCTCCTCCTCATCCTCACTTTTGCTTTCACTGTCACTCTCATTAGCAACAAAGCACATATGAGAAGTGGATTTGAAAGACGAACCTTGTGAAGAGGTGGATTCGTCGTTTGGTCTCCATCGATCATTTTCTTCTTCAATAATGTTCTTCGCCTCATCTTCCTTCATTTTGAGGAACATCCTTTCGGCGATTCTCATGGCAAGGTCTATTGCCCTAGGATCAACATCTGCACCAAAAGATGAAGTCGAGGCAACCTCAACTTTTTCAAGCTTAGAAGCACTTTCGTTTCTTAGTCCCCCCAACATGGTCTTTCCTCACGCGGTTAAGCGTTAGAACGAGGATTAGCCTCTGATACCAATTGAAAGTTGCCTAGAGGGGGGTGAATAGGCAAGTTAAAACTTTTTCAACAAAAACTAGAAGCAAACTGGGTAAAACTGAATTGATCTCGAAATTCACCCAGTTAACTTTGGAAATGAGATGTTCTAAATGATCCACAGGGTTCAAAGTAGTAGATCTGAGAAGGGCACTTCTCAAAATCCACACACCAAAAAGATATAAACAATCTTCCACGGAATGGTGAGAGAACGAAGAACATGAACAAACACAATGAGCAAGAACACAAGAGACACAAGATTTATCCCGAGGTTCGGTCACACCACAAAAGGTGCCCTACTTCCTCGTTGAGGCGCCCACAAAGAGCTGGGTCTCTTTCAACCCTAATCCTCCCTTTGCCGACCACAAAGGTCAAGCCCACACAATAATCTTTGCTCAAACGAGCGGGTAATACAAACTTTCTTGTGGTCTTCCACAAGATTTGGAGACTCACAAGAGACACCTAGTCGTCTAGGAGCTAGAAGCTCCAAGAGTAATGAATCCACAAAGAACTCGATGTAGTACCAAAGCTCGAATGAAGAAGAAGAGCAAGAGAAATTTAGAGATGAAGCACAAAAAACCGCAGCTCTCAAGCTCACTCAAAGATTTCTCTCCAAAGATTTGAAATGGGAGAGGCAAGAGATGTGTGAGAGAGAGGGAGGTGTTTCTTGGGTTAGAAATGGAGTTCAAATCGTGCTCACGCCAGTGGGGTGAGAGGTAGGAGTGAGTATATATAGGTGGAGCTCAAAACTAGCCGTTTGGGCAGATTTTTCTGCATGAGACCGGTTGAACCGCCCCTGGCAGGCCTGGCAGCCTGTCTGCCAGTCTGACTGGCAGACTGACGCGCAGACTGACCGCAGACTGGTCAAGTTGACCAAGACCGGTTGAACCGCCCAGGGGGGGCGGTTGAACCGCCCCTGACAGCTCCTGGCGACCTGTTTGTCAGTCTGACTGGCAGACTGCAGATCAGAGGTCAGAGGGGTCAGAGACCAGCTGAACTGCCCCTCAGGACCAGTTCAACCGGTCTTGACCAGTGAGTTTAGGAGAGAAAACCCCAGCTCAACTGCCCGGAGGCAAGTTCAGCTGGTGTATGGTCAAAGAGGTTCACAGCTGAAGTTGAGTTCAGCTGAAGTTGAGAAAGCTCAACTCAGCTGAAGTTCAGCTCAGCTGAAAAGCTCAGCTGCAGCTGAAGAAGCTCAACTCAGCTGAAGTCAAGTTCAGCTGGAAAGCTCAGCTGCAGTTGAAGAAGTTCAGCTGCTTTTCAGCAAGAACACTCTAGGTTTCTCAACCCTAACCACGGTCAACCATAGAACGTTAAAGAGATTTTTGCTTTTCAAAAATAGCTTTTGAATAGAGAGGTTTGAGCTTTGGCAAACACCAACCTTCTTTTTGGATCCCCCTTTATAGTACGACGATTCCTATACTCAAGTTAAATAAAATATAATGAAGTAAACTCCTTGAGTCATTGGTGTCTCATGTGTGATTTCTCCATGGCATTGCTTCATAAGGATCACAAACATCTTTGTCTCACCTTTTGAAGCAAACTCAAATCAAACCCTGTGACTTGTACCATATCACCTTATATGAGTTCAAATCATGGCTTCAAGTCACCTTACTGATGCATCAACATGTTATAACTCTTCATAGCTGATTAGTTCATCGACTTAGTGTAAGTACTCTCTTCTTCACCTTAGCCATGGTACCTCGGTCTACAAGCCGTCGCTTGGCCTTCACCTTCGCCTAGTTCCTCGAAGCCCTTTCCTTGCTATCTTCACCCTATCAAGCCATTCTTGAGTCACATCATATTGAGCATCCATTGAGAGAATCATTTCTTCAATATTGTGAACCTTGCTTGAATGTCTTCTAGATATAACTGTTAAGATTAATCAAGCTCTAGTTTGATTCTCATAGAAGCATATATGGACTGATAGAAATATGGTCAAGCCAATTCACGATTCCTCATATCTTATTCTCTTTGGCTTGACCAATCCTCTAAATCACTTTGTCCTCTATTCTGGTCATATGTATGTAGTGATTTCTCAGGTCTTGTCCATATATTCAAACCAATATAGAGATCATATTATATCCATTTGCATCGTCTCATTGGTTATTTAACCTCGTGTTGAACCTTTGTTCACTGATCATTATACACTATTCAAGTATGTTCATCATACTGAATTTCCTGTTCAACACTTAGCAAACTCGTTAGACCTTTAAATGTGTTGTTATCCAAATCACCAAAACTCACAAAAGGGATGAATGCACTTTCAATCTCCCCCTTTTTGGTGATTGATGACAACACATTTAAAGCTTACATAAGATTCGATAAATAAGATTTTAAATCCTATGATATAGTTTCCCCCCCCTAAATATGTGCATTTCAGAAAATAACACTTTTGTACTCAAATGCCAAAAGCACATATTTAGGTCAAAGTATAGACAACTTATATCATACTATTCATAGGGTGCAGTATGTCATAAAATAAACGTGATGCTCATGACAAAGAATGCACTTACCAATTTTCTACATCTTATGTTTTTCTTATGATTCCCCTTTTTTTTAATTATTTCTCCCCTTCTTAAAAGTATTCTAACACTTAGTTACATAAAACTAAAGGTAAGCTTTAATGCAAAATTTCTCCCCCTTTGTCATAAATCTCCAAAAAGGATACAAAGAATATAAATGGTAGAAATTATGATTAAGCGAGATGTGAACACACTATCATGAAAATAATCCTTAGATGGCACAAAGGTAATGGATAAGTGTCACAAGTGATGTACCTTTGCGTTTTACCTTTTCAAGGGGTTTCCAGACTTGTGTTGGATTTAGAATTCATTTGTAAGCTCTTGTTGGCATAATTGTGACATAGGTCCAAGATATCAAATGAAGATTGTCATACTAACTGAAAGATAAATCTTGATACCTGGAGTCTAGATGTCACCTAGCATTTTCTTATCACAACAAGAGGCAACATAAAAATTGCACAAGTATGGATTATGCAACTAGTGATCATGTATGAAAAATATCAATTGAAAACACCAATTGATACAATTTGATAGATAAATAGATCACTAATAGCATATTACACTAAGTTATCCTCAAGTTTTAGTGCACACATATATATATGAATTCAATTGATATCTGTTGAGAGTACTTATTTGCAACTTAAAGTACCATTGGCATAAAAGGAGTATCAATTGAACATAATCATGCAACATAAGAAACATGTGCACTATTTAATCAATTAAGTTCTAGACAGGAGAATTTACAAGCTATGCTACTTCGGACATTTGCAATCCAAAAGGATGTGATACATATTTTCCAATTTTAGATGACGTTGGAGTAGCATATAAAAGAGAAACTCATTCCCTTATAAAATGTATAAAAGATACATTTATTGGAGCAAAGAATCTTTGATACCCATCAAAATTTGCAGTGGAAGCGATTGTCTTTGCCTGAAGATTCCTTTCTAATTCGAGACTACACACATAATAGACCTGGAAATGAAGTTAGTCTCAAAGATTCAAATTATAGACCATTCTCCCCCTAAATGTGTGCATACAAGTGATGAATACTTGTTTAGCTTATGCACTTGGACTTGTGAGGCCAGGGGATTAAGTTCTACAATTTGAACCTTGGTACAGATAAAGTATGAAAATATGAAATTGCACCAATTTAAGGAATTACTCATAATCAAACGGTATACTAATAGACATGATATGCAATATTTTAAGCCAAGATTCAAGTGCAACCTTATGATGTGACTTAAGATATTGCATATACATGCATACACTAACTTGTAAGAGCCTAAATACACAAATGTAATACAATAGTTCATGGAGTGACACACCTTTGTTCCATGCCATATGGTCTTCATTATAATCATGAATTTCTATCTTAGCTTTTGATAGGCTTGACATTTCAAAGAGAAACTTATCCTCTTTAAAACGATCAAGAGAAACTCATTCTCTTCAAAGAACTACACAAATTCACTAAAAGAAAATGTTAGTCTTTAAGGACACAAGATATAGAATGAGCTCCCCCTAAATGTATGCATCAAGTACTCGAATTACTTGTAACATGCACTTGATTCAATTAAGATTCTTAGAGGAGTTCATCATATATCTTGGTCAAGGCATAATATATATGAAACAATTGAATTTATGCTAGAGAACCCATATCATTCCCCAATAGAACTAATCCATGGGGTGACATGTGGTAAATATTTGATCATTTCCTTGGAACCACTCATCCTTATTTGATGTTCTCCTAGGTGTGAGACTACACAACATGAACTTGAAAGAATTCATTAGTCTCACAAGATATAGGCTAAACTCTCCCTCAATTTGTGCATGCAAGAGTACACAAAGTACACTTATGCACATCAACAATACGAGGTTAAAGGAGATGTTTGCACTATATCTTGGTTTAACATAACATGCTTTACATAGATGATGACAATTAAACCAATTGAAAGTTTAAGAACTGAAAGTATATCAATTGAAATCCTGAAGGGTAAAGCATGCTAATATGAACCTTAAACCTCATAATGAAGGATATTATATGATTATGTCACTACTTCTTCATTATTTGGTTTTCAGGATAGTTCAACTTCCTTCTTGATTCACTGTGATTTCTTTTCTCTTTATGATTTCATCCAACCAAGTGATCTTGAACTCCTTTCATCTTTTCTTGATTCGATCATACTTGATATGAGATCAATTGAAACTCAATGATTGAAACAACCAAGACTCTTATATCCGTAGATTTTGAATCCATCTTGAAAGCACTTGGAAGGACCTTATTGAAACACTTAGAAAAGAGAGCATTAGAAACACAAGGGAGGTTTTCACAAATGATGATCCTGATATATGGATGGCAAATGAATCATCATTATTGAAACCGAAAAGGATAGACTAAATTCCTTTAAATTAGTGCACACATATAGTTAATGTCAAAGTTATATGCACTATTGAACATTTTACATTGCAAGGAATTTAACCTATACTATGGTACATCCTACTAAGGGTAGAATACTAAAACAACTGAAGGAGAGGAAATTTTCATACCTTGGCCTTTTATCAACTTCGTCTTACTTTAGTTGAATAGTATCCTTAAGCTTGTGATTTATCCAATTTAAAACAAGCACCATCTCTTAACATAGATTTTCTATGGATAAACTCAACACAAGAGATGGCATTAGTAGCACAAGCACTAGTTTTTTTTATTTAGCAACCCTTTATATGTGAAAGACAAGCGTGTTGCTAAAAACAGAAAAACCTCATAATATGGACTAAATTTCCCTTGAGCCCTTAAGCACAATATATTTTGAATGATATGGATAATATGCATGGTTATTCAATAAAGTCTAAAGGGCTGACTTAATCCATATTATGGTGAGTGTCTAATATAGAAGAATCAAATCCAAATTAACTAGAGAGAGAGTACATCACATAGTTTTGGATTTGTTGACCATATGATAATATTCATTTATCTTCCAATTAGACCTTTATTTCATAATCAATAACTGATGTATATCCTCAAGTGCTTCTTTTCCCTTAGTGGCTACACAAGTCACAAAAGAGATAGGATTTGAAAATAATATGCACTTGAGATTCAGTTGTTACCACCCTTGCTACTATCTCCAAATATGATTTATATATTCATTATCGAGCACCCAACTTGATCCATTGAAGGAGTGATCCTGCAAAACAAGTTTAAGCTGCATATCTTGGTACCCAATTTGAATTGGGTCCTTTGAGATTAGTAGTAAGAGCCTTGAGTACCCACATATACTTGACAACCATCTTACATGGCTTCAAGTCAATATTTAATCACACATATAAAAGCTAAAGTTAAGAATAGGAGCCTTTTCTCCTTTTTTTTTGATACATCATTGTGTTGCCTTCATGATGATGAACCTACCTTGACTTTGGGTGCACCTAGCTTATCAAGGTTAGTCGCACAAGCATTCATATCATAAAGACAAGTTATGCATGGAATTTACAACTTAGTGATCCAATTCAATGTGAAGCATATGGATATCGATTGAAGTAGATTTCTAAGATATCAAAATATGGGTTTCCAAAATTTAGAGAGTATGGATCACTAATTGTACCTTTTACAGTTTAAAAATCATATCCATGTTAGTGCATATGTATGTGATGAATATCAACAGAAATATTCTTATGCACTTTTAGAATTAACGATAAGGGAATTTTAAACTGCATCAAGAGTAGCTATTTAGAAAACAAAGATTACAATCCATATGAATGAGATACAAATTTACCATTTTGGATTGTCTTAGTATAGCTTACTCAAGTGAAACTTATTCTCTATGACACAAGATATATAATGTTCTCCCACTAGATATGTGCATAAAGTATTTGAATGACTTGCCACATGCACTTTTAATTCAGTTAAGAGTCTTATGAGGAGTAAATTACATATCATGGTCAAAGCATGACAAATTTGCAATGAATTAACTTATGCCTAAGAATACTTACCACCACATAGAATGTACCTTTTGTTGTACCAATTTGACAGATCTTACTATCTGTGGTGGTGTCACCTTAGTATTCTTCTTTTCATCATTTGTGGAGACTTCCTTCTTTGTTTTCTCTTTTCCTTTTAAAACTAGTCGATAAAACACTTTGAAAAGAGGTATTAGTAGTACAAGGAAGTATTTAATGAATGATGATATCTATATATGAATGGCAAACAAATCATCATTTATGAGACATAAAGGCATAAATTAAATTCCTTTTAAATTAATGCACATGGATGAGTGAATTAATAATATGCACCAATTTACAAATTTAATCCAAAAAGAATTTAACTTTCATATTGACATTTTTTTTCTTCATAAAATAGATTATTACCAATTGAAAGAATGCCACTTGAAAGGAACTATTATTGGTCACAAACCAAATGAAACAGTAAAAGTCTGCAAAAATAAAGCTGAAAAGTACTGCAAAAGTGACCGAAAAAGTGCTGCAAAAGTTGAATGAAAAAGTGCTGCAAAAGTTACTGAAAAGGTGCTACAAAAGTTGATCTGACGCCTGAAAAAGGTGTTGTCGCAGACTAGTTTTTTTTTATTTAGCAACCCTTTATATGTGAAAGACAAGCGTGTTGCTAAAAACAGAAAAACCTCATAATATGGACTAAATTTCCCTTGAGCCCTTAAGCACAATATATTTTGAATGATATGGATAATATGCATGGTTATTCAATAAAGTCTAAAGGGCTGACTTAATCCATATTATGGTGAGTGTCTAATATAGAAGAATCAAATCCAAATTAACAAGAGAGAGAGTACATCACATAGTTTTGGATTTGTTGACCATATGATAATATTCATTTATCTTCCAATTAGACCTTTATTTCATAATCAATAACTTAGTGGCGGTGAAGCGAATTCTAAGATATTTGGTTGCTACGTCGTGTTTCGGGCTCTGGTATCCAAAAGGGTCGACCTTTGACTTGGTTGGATACTCAGATTCCGACTATGCTGGATGTAAGGTCGATAGGAAGAGTACATCAGGGACGTGCCAATTCTTAGGAAGGTCCCTGGTGTCGTGGAACTCTAAGAAACAAACCTCCGTTGCCCTATCCACCGCTGAGGCCGAGTATGTTGCCGCAGGACAGTGTTGCGCGCAACTACTTTGGATGAGGCAAACCCTCCGAGACTTTGGCTACAATCTGAGCAAAGTCCCACTCCTATGTGATAATGAGAGTGCTATCCGCATGGCGGAAAATCCTGTTGAACACAGCCGCACAAAGCACATTGACATCCGGCATCACTTTTTGAGAGACCACCAGCAAAAGGGAGATATCGAAGTATTTCATGTTAGCACCGAGAACCAGCTAGCCGATATCTTCACTAAGCCTCTAGATGAGAAGACCTTTTGCAGGTTGCGTAGTGAGCTAAATGTCTTAGATTCGTGGAACCTGGATTGATTTATAGCATACATGTGTTTATACCTTTGATCATGTTCCTTTTTGCATTTTGTTGTTTAGTATGGTGCTCAAGTTGTACAAACACTCCCTGGACCTCACAAGTCCGTTGCAAAGTGATGCACAGTTTTAGGGGGAGATGTGTTACAACTTGACCCTTTGAGACTAACCATATGCTTGAGTTTGATTGTTTTAGTCTCAAAGAAGGTTTGAAAGGGAAAGGTGGACTTGGACCGTGAAAGACTTCCACTGCACTCTGATGAGAGGGTAACTTATTCCAAGTTCATCTTTAAACTCTTATTGCCTATTTGCTCTTAATTGAAGATTTTGGTGAGGCAATGGGGTTAAAGGGCCAAGATTGATCCCATTTTGGTGCTTGATGCCAAAGGGGGAGAAAATAAAGGCCAAAGCAATAAATGGATCAGCTACCACTTGAGAAACTTTGAAAACAGTAGGATAGAGCTTTTGGTTTGTCAAAACTCTTGCATTGTCTCTTTTGTCAAAAGTTGGCCTCTTGTGGGGAGAAGTGTTGATTATGGGAAAAAGGGGGAGTTTTTGGAATCTTGAATCAATTTTCTTTGGAAAACCTCTCTTGATGTCTCTACAAGTGGATTTGACTTAGAGATAGGATTTTGAGGTTGATTTGCAAAAACAAACCAAGTGGGTGCAAAGGATGATCCATATATGCCAAATTGAATCAAAATAAATTTGAGTTTTTATTTGAAGTGATATTGCACTTGTTCTAGTTGCTTTATGTTGTGTTGGCATAAATCACCAAAAAAGGGGGAGATTGAAAGGGAAATGTGCCCTTGGGCCATTTCTAAGTATTTTGGTGATTGAGTGCCAACACAAGTGCTTAAATGTAAATCTATGCCCATGAATGGACAAAGTGCAAATCAAGAGAAAAGGTATGTTTCTAAGTCTTAGTACATTGGTTTTGTGTACTAATATACTTGTCTAAGTATCAGAAACAGAAAGAAGAAGAAACGAGAAGAGTTGGCTGTGTACAGCCAAAAGGCTGTTTCGGTCTGGGGCACCGGACTGTCCGGTGGTGCACCAGACAGTGTCCGGTGCGCCAGGCTGCCTCGAGCGAAGTGGCCGCTCTCGGGAATTCGCCGACGGCGTACGGCTAAAATTCACCGGACTGTCCGGTGTGCACCGGACTGTCCGGTGAGCCATCGGTCGGCCGAGCCAACGGTCGGCCGCGCGATCTGCGCGGGACACGTGGCCAAGCCAACGGTCGGAAGGGGGCACCGGACATGTCCGGTGCGCCAACGGCTCCAAATCTGCCAACGGTCGGCTTCGCCATTTAAGGAAAGAAATCTGGCACCGGACAGTGTCCGGTGTGCACCGGACTGTCCGGTGCGCCAGACGACAGAAGGCAAGGATGGCCTTCTAAATTTGCTCTCAACGGCTCCTAGCTGCCTTGGGGCTATAAAAGGGACCCCTAGGCGCATGGAGGAGAACACCAAGCAACCTTAGAGCATTCTTGATCATCCACACTCAGTCTTTGCGCATTCGTTTGTCATTTGCAGTGATTCGAGCTCCGTTCTAGTGAGAACTTTGAGATAGTCTTTTGAGCTCGATTCTTGGCCGTGTGTGTGCGCATTTTGCTAGGGATTTGTGTGTGTTGCTTCCCTCCCTTACTCCGTATTTCTTTGTGAATCTCAAGTGTAAGGGCGAGAGACTCCAAGTTGTGGAGATTCCTCGCAAACGGGATATTGAAAGGAAAAGCATAACACTGTGGTATTCAAGTTGATCATTGGATCACTTGAGAGGAGTTGAGTGCAACTCTCGTCCGTTGGGACGCCACAACGTGGAGTAGGCAAGTTTTGTACTTGGCCGAACCACGGGATAAACCACTGTGTCTTCTCTGTGTTGATCTTTTGTGGTATTGTGTTCTGTTGAGACTCATCTCTAGCCACTTGGCGATTATTGTGCTAACACTTAACAAGTTTTTGTGGCTATTAGTTTAAGTTTCACAGGATCACCTATTCACCCCCCCCCTCTAGGTGCTCTCAATTGGTATCAGAGCCGTTCTCTTCAAGAAGGGACTAATCGCCCGAAGAGATGGATCCTAAGGGGAAGGGAATCGTGATCAACGATAAGGAGAAGGAGTCCTTCGTCAACGAGCCGAAGGATGACAAGCCTACTGACTCGGGCTCGGGCCACAAGCGTAAAGATGGGAAGAAGAAGAAGACAAGGCGCATCAAGGAGATCGTCTACTACGACGATAGCGATGAGTCGACTTCTTCCCAAAAGGACGACGACAACGACTACAGGAAGACGGTCAATTCGAACTTTTCATTTGATTATTCTCGTATTCCACATAGTTCGAATTCGCATTTGCTTTCCATTCCTCTTGGCAAACCTCCACACTTCGATGGGGAAGACTACGGATTTTGGAGTCACAAAATGCGTAGTCACTTATTCTCTCTCCATCCAAGCATATGGGAGATTGTAGAGAATGGAATGAAATTTGATAGCTCGGATAGCCCTATGCTTATAAATGAACAAATCCATAGAAATGCACAAGCTACTACTGTTCTATTAGCATCTTTGTGCAGGGAAGAGTACAATAAGGTGAGCGGCCTGGACAACGCCAAGCAGATATGGGACACCCTCAAGATCTCTCACGAAGGGAACGACATCACCATGCTCACTAAAATGGAGTTGGTGGAGGGCGAGCTTGGACGATTCGCAATGATAAGGGGAGAGGAGCCAACCCAAACTTACAACCGGCTCAAGACCCTTATCAACAAAATAAGGAGCTACGGAAGCACGCGATGGACGGACCACGACGTCGTTCGCCTAATGCTAAGGTCCTTTACCGTTCTTGATCCTCATCTCGTAAACAATATTCGTGAGAATCCCAGGTACACGATGATGACGCCCGAGGAGGTACTCGGAAAATTCGTAAGCGGGCGAATGATGATCAAGGAGGCGAGATACGTCGACGACGCTCTAAACGGTCCAATCAATGAGCCTCAACCTCTTGCTCTCAAGGCAACAAGAAGCAAGGAAATGCTACCTAGCAAGGTGGCACAAATTGAGGCGGCCGGACTTAATGATGAAGAGATGGCTCTCATCATCAAGAGATTCAAGACGGCACTAAAAGGCCGCAAGGGGCAACCAAGCAAGACCAAGACAAAGGGGAAGCGCTCATGCTTCAAATGTGGTAAGCTTGGTCATTTTATTGCTAACTGTCCCGACAATGATAGTGATCAGGATCAAGGGAACAAGAGGGAGAAGAAGAAGAACTATAAGAAGGCAAAGGGCGAGGCGCATCTAGGCAAGGAGTGGGACTCGGACTGCTCCTCTTCCGACTTCGACAATGAAGGACTCGCCGCCACCGCCTTCAACAAGTCATCCCTCTTCCCAAACGAGCGTCACACATGCCTTATGGCAAGGGAGAAGAAGGTGAGTACTCGAGACTCCACTTATGCTTCTTCTAGTGATAATGAGTCTAGTGATGATGATGACATAGACTATTCATGCTTATTCAAGGGCTTAGATAGATCTAAGATAGATAAGATTAATGAGTTGATTGATGCTTTGAATGACAAGAATAGATTACTAGAAAAACAAGAAGATCTTTTATATGAGGAGCATGATAAATTTGTTAGTGCACAAAATTCTCTTGCTCTAGAAATTAAAAGGAATGAAATGCTCTCTGGTGAATTATCTACTTGTCATAACACCATTTCTACTTTAGAAGGTGTCAACAATGATTTAAATGATAAATTAGAAGTGGCAAATAAATCTAATTCTTGTGTAGAACATGTTGTAATTTGTACTAGGTGTAAAGACTTTGACATTGATGCGTGTAGTGAACACCTAGTTTCAATTTCCAAGCTTAATGATGAATTGGCTAGTCTTAATGCTCAACTTAAGACTAGCAAGAATGATTTTGATAAGCTAAAATTTGCAAGGGATGCCTACACGATTGGTAGACACCCCTCAATTAAGGATGGACTTGGCTTCAAGAGGGAAGCCAAGAACTTAACAAGCCATAAGGCTCCCATCTCCGCCAAGGAGAAAGGGAAGGCCCCTATGGCAAGTAGTACTAAAAGGAACCATGCTTTTATGTATCATGATAGGAGACAAACTAGAAATGCTTATAGGAATCATAATGCTTATGATGATTTTGACTCTCATGCCATGTTTGCTTCTAGTTCTTCCTATATGCATGGTAGAAATATGTCTAGGAGAAATGCTATTCATCATGTGCCTAAAAAGAATATTATTCATGCTCCTAGGAAAGTAGTGAATGAACCTTCTACAATTTATTGTGCTTTAAATGCTTCCTTTGCTATTTGTAGAAAGGATAGGAAAATAATTGCTAGGAAGTTAGGGGCAAAATGCAAGGGAGACAAAACTTGCATTTGGGTCCCTAAGGATATTTGCACTAACCTTGTAGGACCCAACATGAGTTGGGTACCTAAGACCCAAGCCTAAATTTGCCTTGCAGGTTTATGCATCCGGGGGTTCAAGTTGGATTATTGATAGCGGATGCACAAACCATATGACGGGGGAGAAGAAGATGTTCACCTCCTACGTCAAGAATAAGGATTCCCAAGATTCAATTATATTCGGTGATGGGAATCAAGGCAAGGTAAAAGGGTTAGGTAAAATTGCAATTTCTAATGAGCACTCCATATCTAATGTGTTTTTAGTAGAGTCTCTTGGATATAATTTGCTATCTGTTAGTCAATTATGCAACATGGGGTATAACTGTCTATTTACAAATGTAGATGTGTCTGTCTTTAGAAGAAGTGATGGTTCACTAGCTTTTAAGGGTGTATTAGACGACAAACTTTATTTAGTTGATTTTGCAAAAGAAGAGGCCGGTCTAGATGCATGCTTAATAGCTAAGACTAGCATGGGCTGGCTGTGGCATCGCCGCTTAGCACATGTGGGGATGAAGAACCTTCACAAGCTTCTAAAGGGAGAACACGTGATAGGTTTGACTAACGTGCAATTCGAAAAAGATAGACCTTGTGCAGCTTGTCAAGCAGGTAAACAAGTGGGAGGAGCGCATCACAGCAAGAATGTGATGACCACTTCAAGACCCCTGGAGCTGCTGCATATGGACCTCTTCGGACCTGTCGCCTATCTGAGCATAGGAGGGAGTAAGTATGGTCTAGTTATTGTTGATGACTTTTCCCACTTCACTTGGGTGTTCTTTTTGCAGGATAAGTCTGAAACCCAAGGGACCCTCAAGCGCTTCCTCAGGAGAGCTCAAAATGAGTTTGAGCTCAAGGTGAAGAAGATAAGGAGCGACAACGGGTCCGAGTTCAAGAACCTTCAAGTGGAGGAGTTCCTTGAGGAGGAAGGGATCAAGCACGAGTTCTCCGCTCCCTACACACCACAGCAAAATGGTGTGGTAGAGAGGAAGAACAGGACGCTAATCGATATGGCGAGGATGATGCTTGGAGAATTCAAGACCCCCGAGTGTTTCTGGTCGGAAGCCGTGAACACGGCTTGCCACGCCATCAACAGGGTCTACCTTCATCGCCTCCTCAAGAAGACTTCGTATGAGCTACTAACCGGTAACAAACCCAATGTATCTTACTTTCGTGTATTTGGGAGCAAGTGCTACATTCTAGTAAAGAAGAGTAGAAATTCTAAATTTGCTCCCAAAGCTGTAGAAGGGTTTTTGTTAGGTTATGACTCAAATACAAAGGCGTATAGAGTCTTCAACAAATCATCGGGTTTGGTTGAAGTCTCTAGCGACGTTGTATTTGATGAGACTAATGGCTCTCCAAGAGAGCAAGTTGTTGATCTTGATGATGTAGATGAAGAAGACGTTCCAACGGCCGCTATGCGCACCATGGCGATTGGTGATGTGCGACCATAGGAACAATTGGAGCAAGATCAACCTTCTTCCTCAACAATGATGCATCCCCCAACTCAAAACGATGAACTGGTTCATCAAGAGGAGTGTGATCAAGGGGGAGCACAAGATGATCATGTGATGGAGGAAGAAGCACAACCGGCACCTCCAACCCAAGTTCGAGCGATGATTCAAAGGGATCATCCCGTCGACCAAATTCTGGGTGATATTAGCAAGGGAGTAACTACTCGATCTCGATTAGTTAATTTTTGTGAGCATTACTCCTTTGTCTCTTCTATTGAGCCTTTCAGGGTAGAAGAGGCCTTGCTAGATCCGGACTGGGTGTTAGCCATGCAAGAGGAACTCAACAACTTCAAGCGCAATGAAGTTTGGACACTGGTGCCTCGTCCCAAGCAAAATGTTGTGGGAACCAAGTGGGTGTTCCGCAACAAACAGGACGAGCACGGGGTGGTGACGAGGAACAAGGCTCGACTTGTGGCAAAAGGTTATGCCCAAGTCGCAGGTTTGGACTTTGAGGAGACGTTTGCTCCTGTGGCTAGGCTAGAGTCAATTCGCATCTTGCTAGCATATGTCGCTCACCATTCTTTCAGGTTGTACCAAATGGATGTGAAGAGCGCTTTCCTCAACGGGCCGATCAAGGAGGAGGTGTACGTGGAGCAACCCCCTGGCTTCGAGGATGAACGGTACCCCGACCACGTGTGTAAGCTCTCTAAGGCGCTCTATGGACTTAAGCAAGCCCCGAGAGCATGGTATGAATGCCTTAGAGACTTTCTAATTGTTAATGCTTTCAAGGTTGGGAAAGCCGATCCAACTCTCTTTACTAAGACATGTGATGGTGATTTATTTGTGTGCCAAATTTATGTCGATGACATAATATTTGGTTCTACTAACCAAAAGTCTTGTGAAGAGTTTAGCAGGGTGATGACGCAGAAATTCGAGATGTCGATGATGGGCGAGTTGAACTACTTCCTTGGGTTCCAAGTGAAGCAACTCAAGGACGGCACCTTCATCTCCCAAACGAAGTACACGCAAGATCTGCTAAAGCGGTTTGGGATGAAGGATGCCAAGCCCGCAAAGACTCCGATGGGAACCGACGGACACACCGACCTCAACAAAGGAGGTAAGTCCGTTGATCAAAAAGCATACCGGTCAATGATAGGGTCTTTACTTTATTTATGTGCTAGTAGACCGGATATTATGCTTAGCGTATGCATGTGTGCTAGATTTCAATCCGATCCTAAGGAGTGTCACTTAGTGGCGGTGAAGCGAATTCTAAGATATTTGGTTGCTACGCCTTGTTTCGGGCTCTGGTATCCAAAAGGGTCGACCTTTGACTTGGTTGGATACTCAGATTCCGACTATGCTGGATGTAAGGTCGATAGGAAGAGTACATCAGGGACGTGCCAATTCTTAGGAAGGTCCCTGGTGTCGTGGAACTCTAAGAAACAAACCTCTGTTGCCCTATCCACCGCTGAGGCCGAGTATGTTGCCGCAGGACAGTGTTGCGCGCAACTACTTTGGATGAGGCAAACCCTCCGGGACTTTGGCTACAATCTGAGCAAAGTCCCACTCCTATGTGATAATGAGAGTGCTATCCGCATGGCGGAAAATCCTGTTGAACACAGCCGCACAAAGCACATTGACATCCGGCATCACTTTTTGAGAGACCACCAGCAAAAGGGAGATATCGAAGTATTTCATGTTAGCACCGAGAACCAGCTAGCCGATATCTTCACTAAGCCTCTAGATGAGAAGACCTTTTGCAGGTTGCGTAGTGAGCTAAATGTCTTAGATTCGCGGAACCTGGATTGATTTATAGCATACATGTGTTTATACCTCTGATCATGTTCCTTTTTGCATTTTGTTGTTTAGTATGGTGCTCAAGTTGTACAAACACTCCCTGGACCTCACAAGTCCGTTGCAAAGTGATGCACAGTTTTAGGGGGAGATGTGTTACAACTTGACCCTTTGAGACTAACCATATGCTTGAGTTTGATTGTTTTAGTCTCAAAGAAGGTTTGAAAGGGAAAGGTGGACTTGGACCATGAAAGACTTCCACTGCACTCTGATGAGAGGGTAACTTATTCCAAGTTCATCTTTAAACTCTTATTGCCTATTTGCTCTTAATTGAAGATTTTGGTGAGGCAATGGGGTTAAAGGGCCAAGATTGATCCCATTTTGGTGCTTGATGCCAAAGGGGGAGAAAATAAAGGCCAAAGCAATAAATGGATCAGCTACCACTTGAGAAACTTTGAAAACAGTAGGATAGAGCTTTTGGTTTGTCAAAACTCTTGCATTGTCTCTTTTGTCAAAAGTTGGCCTCTTGTGGGGAGAAGGTGTTGATTATGGGAAAAAGGGGGAGTTTTTGGAATCTTGAATCAATTTTCTTTGGAAAACCTCTCTTGATGTCTCTACAAGTGGATTTGACTTAGAGATAGGATTTTGAGGTTGATTTGCAAAAACAAACCAAGTGGTGGCAAAGGATGATCCATATATGCCAAATTGAATCAAAATAAATTTGAGTTTTTATTTGAAGTGATATTGCACTTGTTCTAGTTGCTTTATGTTGTGTTGGCATAAATCACCAAAAAGGGGGAGATTGAAAGGGAAATGTGCCCTTGGGCCATTTCTAAGTATTTTGGTGATTGAGTGCCAACACAAGTGCTTAAATGTAAATCTATGCCCATGAATGGACAAAGTGCAAATCAAGAGAAAAGGTATGTTTCTAAGTCTTAGTACATTGGTTTTGTGTACTAATATACTTGTCTAAGTATCAGAAACAGAAAGAAGAAGAAACGAGAAGAGTTGGCTGTGTACAGCCAAAAGGCTGTTTCGGTCTGGGGCACCGGACTGTCCGGTGGTGCACCGGACAGTGTCCGGTGCGCCAGGCTGCCTCGAGCGAAGTGGCCGCTCTCGGGAATTCGCCGACGGCGTACGGCTAAAATTCACCGGACTGTCCGGTGTGCACCGGACTGTCCGGTGAGCCATCGGTCGGCCGAGCCAACGGTCGGCCGCGCGATCTGCGCGGGACACGTGGCCAAGCCAACGGTCGGAAGGGGGCACCGGACTGTCCGGTGTGCACCGGACATGTCCGGTGCGCCAACGGCTCCAAATCTGCCAACGGTCGGCTTCGCCATTTAAGGAAAGAAATCTGGCACCGGACAGTGTCCGGTGTGCACCGGACTGTCCGGTGCGCCAGACGACAGAAGGCAAGGATGGCCTACTAAATTTGCTCTCAACGGCTCCTAGCTGCCTTGGGGCTATAAAAGGGACCCCTAGGCGCATGGAGGAGAACACCAAGCAACCTTAGAGCATTCTTGATCATCCACACTCAGTCTTTGCGCATTCGTTTGTCATTTGCAGTGATTCGAGCTCCGTTCTAGTGAGAACTTTGAGATAGTCTTTTGAGCTCGATTCTTGGCCGTGTGTGTGCGCATTTTGCTGGGGATTTGTGTGTGTTGCTTCCCTCCCTTACTCCGTATTTCTTTGTGAATCTCAAGTGTAAGGGCGAGAGACTCCAAGTTGTGGAGATTCCTCGCAAACGGGATATTGAAAGGAAAAGCATAACACTGTGGTATTCAAGTTGATCATTGGATCACTTGAGAGGAGTTGAGTGCAACTCTCGTCCGTTGGGACGCCACAACGTGGAGTAGGCAAGTTTTGTACTTGGCCGAACCACGGGATAAACCACTGTGTCTTCTCTGTGTTGATCTTTTGTGGTATTGTGTTCTGTTGAGACTCATCTCTAGCCACTTGGCGATTATTGTGCTAACACTTAACAAGTTTTTGTGGCTATTAGTTTAAGTTTCACAGGATCACCTATTCACCCCCCCCCCTCTAGGTGCTCTCAACCACGCCCGAGGGGTTCGGTCCCGAGACCTCCAGGTGGGCGACCTGGTGCTTCGGCTGCGACAAGACACCCGAGGGCGGCACAAACTCATGCCTCCCTGGGAAGGGCCATTCGTCATCGCCAAGGTTCTGAAGCCCGGGACATACAAGCTGGCCAACAGTCAAGGCGAGGTCTACGACAACGCTTGGAACATCCAACAGCTACGTCGCTTCTACCCTTAAGATGCTTTCAAGTTGCTCGTATACCTCGTTCTCACACCAAGTCTGGTCGTCAAGGAAGGGTCAGCCTTGCCTCGGCAAAGCCTGACCCTCCCTCGGGGGCTAGAAGGGGCAACCCCCTCTGCGTCAAAATTTTCCTCAAAAAAAGAAAAAAAATCTTTTCTGCCAGAATGCTTTTCATGCTCTTCGACTACTTCAAAAGTGGATCCTGAAAACGACGGAGTACACGTAAGCAGCCAAGGCAGCAGCCAAGGCTGACCGAGCCGAGGGACTCCTATGCCTCCGGGATACGGATACCTCACTCATCACCTTCTGCGATAAGTAACTCGCGCTCGGATAAGTGACTCCACGGACCGAACAAGTCTTCATGCTCGAGAGCTCCTCTGCCGAAATGATTTTTCAGGCCTTCTCGACTGCGTCGGTAACAGAACCCTATGGATGAGTAAGAGCGCGCGTAAGCGGCAAGGCCGACCGAGCCGAGGGATTTCTACGCCTCCGGGATACGGATACCTCACTCATCACCTTCCGTGAAAAGCAACTCTCGCACAAACAATTCTGTTACCGATAAATGAGTCCGGATACTCGAAACAAGAGGAAAAGGAACGCAACTTTACAACACGACGACGGTGTGTTTAGGCCTCGGCGGCCGCAGAAGACATACACACACTACAAGACAACCTGATCCTGCAGGCTCGGACGTCGACAGCCGAAGGGGGCAGCAGCACCCTCAGCATCAACTACACCTTCGGCGGGGTCTGACCTAGCCTCGGACGGCGACGCGGTCGGAGGGCCCCCACTCTGAAGGACGGCATCAGCACCACACCCGGGCCATCGCCGCCAGGGTCTTCTTCGAGAATCCGGCCCGAGCAGGCGGCTCGGCCGGCCACCCCGAGGCCTCGGCCAGCTGTCCCCCAAAGACATCAGCTCGGCTCGTGGCCTCGGCAGCTCAACTCCGGCGTCGGCCCCGCCAGTGGACGACCCGGCCAGGCTCTGGCCAACCACACCTCCTTTTCGAAGCCAACTCTGCCTCCGCCCGTGCTGACACCGCTACCTCCGGCTTTGGCTCATCGAAGGGCGGCCGAGGGGTTCCTTTAACTAAGCAAGAGAAGCCTCGGACAGCAAGGCCGACCGAGCCGAGGGACTCCTACGCCTCCGGGATACGGATACCTCACTCGTCTCCTTCGCACGAGGCGACTCACACTTGGTGAAGCGGTTCAGATAACCAACAGGCGAGTCTTAGTGCTCGAAATGAAGAAAAAACACGGCTCCGTGCCGAAAATACATACACGTTCAGGCCTCGACAGCCGCATTGAACGAAACACCGACACTAAAGGTGCCGTTACAAACGGAACTCCGGTTCCAACCCCACAGCAGCAGCGGTCACGTCGACAGCCAAGCTCACGTCCCATCCAGGGGCAGCGAAGGAGCCCTCTCTCACGGCGTGAAGACGGCGCGCCCGTGGTCCGTTCCTCGAACGGCGCGCGCACGCGCAACGACCGCCTCACGAACCACTCGCCCCGTCGCATTAACTCCGCGGTGGGATAGGCGGCGCCTCAGGCGGGAGAAGCAAACGACGCTTCGCCCCCACCACAATGACCGCGTCAAAAGAGGTACGCCACGTCATTCGACTTCGTATCCTTTTCCTTTTCCTCTTTCTCTCTCTTACAACAGGGACCGGGAAAGGGGGATACCCCGAAAAGGACCCTTCTCCGTGAAGGAAACAGGCTCCGAGCCTCCTTACTGATCAGAGGTTCGAAGGCTGGCCCCTCGGGGGGGGGGGGGGGGGGGTTCAACGGCCGCCTCAGATCGATTGGGTTCTGCGCCCACTACTGGTCAGAGGTTCGATGGCCGGCCCCTCGAAGGGTTCAACGGCCGCCTCAGGCCACTCGGGCTCCATGCCCATTACTGATCAGGGGTTCGTAGGCTGGCCCTCGAAGGGTTCACAGTCGCCTCAGACACAGAGCGAGGGATGACCCTGGGTACGTTCGATACATAACCAGGGCTCGGGCTACGCTCCCGAGGTACCCTAGGACATTTCCGAGACCAGTGGGAGCGATCTTGTAACGGAATCCCATCAGAGGGAGGCTGAAAGGGAAATGTGCCCTTGGGCCATTTCTAAGTATTTTGGTGGTTTAGTGTCCAACACAAGTGCCTAAGTATAAAATGGTGGACAAAGTACAAATCAAGGATAAAGGTATGTTTCTCAGACTTAGTACATTGTTTTAGAGACTAATGTATTGTGTCTAAGTGCTGGAAACAGGAAAAATCCAATTGGAAATGCCTTGGCTCAAGCAGCCAAGACTTTGCTCAGTCTGGGGCACCGGACTGTCCGGTGGTGCACCGGACAGTGTCCGGTGCGCCAGGCTGGCTCGAGCAAAGTAGCTGCTCTCGGGACTTCGACGGCGGTGTACGGCTATAATTCACCGGACTGTCCGGTGGGCCGTTCACAGGCGAACTCGTCGCTCTCGGGAATTCATCGACGACGTACGGCTATAATTCACCGGACTGTCCGGTGTGCACCGGACTGTCCGGTGAGCCAACGGTCGGCAGGGCCAACGGTCGGCCGCGCGATCTGCGCGGGACACGTGGCCGAGCCAACGGCTAGAAGGGGGCACCGGTCTGTCCGGTGTGCATCGGACATGTCCGGTGCGCCAACGGCTCTATGGCAACGGTCGACTGTGCCATTTATGGAAGGAAATCGGGCACTGGACAGTGTCCGGTGTGCACCGGACTGTCCGGTGCACCAGTCGACAGAAGGCAAGATCAGCCTTCCTTGATTGCTATCAATGGCTCCTAGCTGCCTTGGGGCTATAAAAGGGACCCCTAGGCGCATGGAGGAGGACACCAAGCATTCCTACAACAATTCTAAGCACCAAGACATCATTTCCGCGCCTTTGATTCTTTGCGATAGCAATTAGAGCTCTAGTTGAGTAGTGAACTCATTGAGTAGTGTTGTGAGCTCTCGTTGCAACTTGTGTGCGTGGTGTTGCTGTGATTTCTTGTCTTGAGTGTGTTGCTAATCCCTCCCTTGCTCTGTGCTTCTTTGTGAACTTCAATTGTAAGGGCGAGAGGCTCCAAGTTGTGGAGATTCCTCGCAAACGGGATTGAGAAAAAGCAAGCAAAACACCGTGGTATTCAAGTGGGTCTTTGGACCGCTTGAGAGGGGTTGATTGCAACCCTCGTCCGTTGGGACGCCACAACGTGGAGTAGGCAAGCGTTGGTCTTGGCCGAACCACGGGATAACCACCGTGCCATCTCTGTGATTGATCTTGTTTGTTATTGTGTTTTGTTGAAGATTCCTCTCTAGCCACTTGGCGGTTATTGTGCTAACACTTAACCAAGTTTTTGTGGCCTAAGTTTTAAGTGTTACAGGATCACCTATTCACCCCCCCCCCCTCTAGGTGCTCTCAATTGGTATCAGAGATGTTCTCTTCACAAAGGGACTAACCGCCCGAAGAGATGGATCCTAAGGGGAAGGGTATCATGATCAACGATAAAGAGAAGGAATCCTTCGTCAACGAGCCGAAGGACGACAAGCCTACCGACTCCGGCTCAGGCCATAGACGGAAGGAAGGGAAGAAGAAGAAGACAAGGCGCATCAAGGAGATCGTCTACTACGACGACAGCGATGAGTCTACTTCTTCCCAAAAGGACGACGACCACAATGACTACGAGAGAAGGAAACCGGTTAATTCGAACTTTTCTTTTGACTACTCTCGTATTCCTCAAAGTACAAATGCTCATTTATTATCTATTCCACTTGGCAAACCTCCTCATTTTGATGGAGAGGACTACGGATTTTGGAGCCACAAAATGCGTAGTCACTTGTTCTCTCTCCATCCTAGCATATGGGAGATTGTAGAGAGTGGAATGCACTTTGATAGTTCGGATAGTCCCATGTTCATTAATGAGCAAATTCATAAGAATGCACAAGCTACTACTGTTCTTCTAGCTTCATTGTGCAGGGATGAATACCACAAAGTGAGCGGCTTGGATAACGCCAAGCAGATCTGGGACACCCTCAAGATTTCTCATGAGGGGAACGACGTCACCTTGCTCACCAAGATGGAGTTGGTGGAGGGCGAGCTTGGACGATTCGCTATGATAAGGGGTGAGGAGCCGACACAAACATACAACCGGCTCAAGACCCTTATCAACAAAATAAGGAGCTACGGAAGCACGCGATGGACGGACCACGACGTCGTCCGACTGATGCTAAGGTCCTTTACCGTTCTTGATCCTCATTTGGTGAATAATATCCGTGAGAATCCCAGGTACACCAAAATGTCGCCCAAAGAAGTCCTTGGAAAATTCGTAAGCGGGCGAATGATGATCAAGGAGGCGAGGTATGTGGACGATGCATTGAATGGTCCAATCAACGAGCCTCAACCCCTTGCTCTCAAGGCAACAAGAAGCAAGGAGGCGCTACCTAGCAAGGTGGCACAAATTGAGGCAGCCAGACTTAATGATGAAGAGATGGCCCTCATCATCAAAAGATTCAAGACGGCGCTTAAGGGTCGCAAGGGACAGCCAAGCAAGACCAAAGCCAAGGGGAAGCGCTCATGCTTCAAATACGGTAAGATTGGTCATTTTATTGCTAACTGTCCCGATAATGAAAGTGACCAGGAACATGGGAGCAAGAGGGAGAAGAAGAAGAACTATAAGAAGGCAAAGGGCGAGGCACATCTTGGCAAGGAGTGGGATTCGGATTGCTCCTCGTCCGACTCCGACAATGAAGGCCTCGCCGCCACCGCCTTCAACAAGTCATCCCTCTTCCCCAACGAGCGTCACACCTCATGGCAAGGGAGAAGAAGGTATGTACTCGAGACTCTACTTATGCTTCTTCAAGTGAGGACGAATCTAGTGATGAGGATGAAATAGATTATTCATGTTTATTTAAAGGTCTAGATAGAACCAAGGTAGATAAAATTAATGAATTAATTGATGCCTTGAATGATAAGAATAGGCTTCTAGAAAAACAAGAAGATTTGTTGTATGAAGAACATGACAAATTTGTAGAAGCACAAAAATCTCATGCTTTAGAAGTTAAAAGAAATGAAATGCTTTCTTGTGAATTATCTTCTTGCCATGAGACAATTTCTAGCTTAAGGAGCATTAATGATGATTTGAATGCTAAGTTAGAAATAGCTAGGAAATCAACAACTTGTGTAGAAAATGTTGTTATTTGCAATAGATGTAAAGATTTTGATATTGATGCTTGTAGTGAACACATAGCTTCTATTGCAAAGTTAAATGATGAAATGGCTAGTCTTAATGCCCAACTTAAGGCTAGCAAAAGCGATTTTGATAAACTAAAATTTGCTAGGGATGCCTACACGATTGGTAGACACCCCTCAATTAAGGATGGGCTTGGCTTCAAGAGGGAAGCCAAGAACTTAACAAGCCATAAGGCTCCCATCTCCGCCAAGGAGAAAGGGAAGACCCCTATGGCAAGTAGTACTAAAAAGAACCATGCTTTTATGTACTTTGATAGAAGACAATCTCATAGGAGTTGTAATGCTCTTGATTCACATGCCTATGATTCTTATGCTATGTTTGCTCCCAGTTCTTCCTATATGCATGATAGAGATATGCCTAGGAAAAATATTCATCATGTGCCTAGGAAAAATATTCATCATGTTCCTAGAAAAGTTATGAATGGTCCCTCTACAATTTATCATGCTTTAAATGCTTCCTTTGCTCTTTGTAGAAAGGATAGGAAGATAATTGCTAGGAAATTAGGGGCAAAATGCAAGGGTGATAAAACTTGCATTTGGGTCCCTAAGGAAATTGTGACTAACCTTGTAGGACCCAACAAGAGTTGGGTACCTAAGACCCAAGCCTAAATTTGCCTTGCAGGTTTATGCATCCGGGGGCTCAAGCTGGATTATCGACAGCGGATGCACAAACCATATGACGGGGGAGAAGAAGATGTTCACCTCCTACGTCAAGAATAAGGATTCCCAAGATTCAATCATATTCGGTGATGGGAACCAAGGCAAGGTGAAAGGTTTAGGCAAGATTGCAATATCAAATGAGCACTCTATCTCTAATGTGTTTCTAGTTGAGTCTCTTGGTTATAATTTACTATCTGTTAGTCAATTATGTAATATGGGATATAATTGTCTATTTACAAATGTAGATGTGTCTGTCTTTAGAAGATGTGATGGTTCACTAGCTTTTAAGGGTGTACTAGACGGCAAACTTTATTTAGTTGATTTTGCAAAAGAAGAGGCCGGTCTAGATGCATGCTTAATGGCTAAGACTTGCATGGGCTGGTTGTGGCATCGCCGCTTAGCACATGTAGGGATGAAGAACCTCCACAAGCTTCTAAAGGGAGAACACGTGATAGGTCTAACCAATGTTCATTTCAAAAAAGATAGACCTTGTGCAGCTTGTCAAGCAGGTAAACAGGTGGGAGGCTCTCATCACACCAAAAATGTGATGACAACTTCAAGACCTCTGGAGCTGCTACATATGGACCTCTTCGGACCCGTCGCCTATCTGAGCATAGGAGGAAGTAAGTATGGTCTAGTTATTGTTGATGACTTTTCCCGCTTCACTTGGGTGTTCTTTTTGCAGGATAAGTCTGAAACCCAAGGGACCCTCAAGCGCTTCCTAAGGAGAGCTCAAAATGAGATTGAGCTCAAGGTAAAGAAGATAAGAAGCGACAACGGGTCCGAATTCAAGAATCTTCAAGTGGAGGAGTTCCTTGAGGAGGAGGGGATCAAGCACGAGCTCTCCGCTCCCTACACACCTCAGGAAAATGGTGTGGTAGAGAGGAAGAACAGGACGCTCATTGATATGGCGAGGACTATGCTTGGAGAGTTCAAGACCCCCGAGTGTTTTTGGTCGAAAGCCGTGAATACGGCTTGCCACGCCATCAACAGGGTCTATCTTCACCGCCTCCTCAAGAAGACCTCATACGAGCTGCTAACTGGTAACAAACCTAATGTATCGTACTTTCGTGTATTTGGGAGTAAATGCTACATTCTATTGAAGAAGGGTAGGAATTCCAAATTTGCTCCCAAAGCTGTAGAAGGGTTTTTATTAGGTTATGATTCAAATACAAAGGCGTATAGGGTCTTCAACAAATCATCGGGTTTGGTTGAAGTCTCTAGCGACGTTGTATTTGATGAGACTGATGGCTCTCCAAGAGAGCAAGTTGTTGATCTTGATGATATAGATGAAGAAGACGTTCCAACGGCCGCGATACGCACCATGGCGATTGGAGATGTACGGCCTCAGGAACAATTGGAGCAAGATCAACCGTCTTCCTCAACAAAGGTGCATCCCCCATCCCAAGATGATGAACAGGTACCTCAAATGGAGGCGCATGATCAAGGGGGAGCACAGGATGTTCAAGTTGAAGAGGAAGAAGCACCTCAGGCACCTCCAACCCAAGTTCGAGCGACGATCCAAAGGGATCATCCTGTCGACCAAATTTTGGGTGATATTAGCAAGGGAGTAACTACTCGTTCAAGATTAGTTAATTTTTGTGAGCATTACTCTTTTGTCTCTGCTATTGAGCCTTTCAGGGTAGAAGAGGCCTTGCTAGATCCGGACTGGGTGTTGGCCATGCAGGAGGAACTCAACAACTTCAAGCGCAATGAAGTTTGGACACTGGTGCCTCGCCCCAAGCAAAATGTTGTGGGAACCAAGTGGGTGTTCCACAACAAACAGGACGAGCACGGGGTGGTGACAAGGAACAAGGCTCAACTTGTGGCAAAAGGTTATGCCCAAGTTGCAGGTTTGGACTTTGAGGAGACTTTTGCTCCTGTGGCTAGGCTAGAATCAATTCGTATTTTGCTAGCATATGCCGCTCACCATTCTTTCAGGTTGTACCAAATGGATGTAAAGAGCGCTTTCCTCAACGGGCCAATAAAGGAGGAGGTGTACGTGGAGCAACCCCCTGGCTTCGAGGATGAACGGTACCCCGACCACGTGTGTAAGCTCTCTAAGGCGCTCTATGGACTTAAGCAAGCCCCAAGAGCATGGTATGAATGCCTTAGAGACTTTTTAATTGCTAATGCTTTCAAGGTCGGGAAAGCCGATCCAACTCTTTTTACTAAGACTTGCAATGGTGATCTTTTTGTATGCCAAATTTATGTCGATGACATAATATTTGGTTCTACTAATCAAAAGTCTTGTGAAGAGTTTAGCAGGGTGATGACGCAGAAATTCGAGATGTACTACTTCCTTGGGTTCCAAGTGAAGCAACTCAAGGACGACACCTTAATCTCCCAAACGAAGTACACGCAAGACTTGCTAAAGCGGTTTGGGATGAAAGACGCCAAGCCCGCAAAGACGCCGATGGGAACTGACGGACACACCGACCTCAACAAAGGAGGTAAGTCCGTCGATCAAAAAGCATACCGGTCCATGATAGGGTCTTTGCTTTATTTATGTGCTAGTAGACCGGATATTATGCTTAGCGTATGCATGTGTGCTAGATTTCAATCCGATCCTAAGGAGTGTCACTTAGTGGCCGTGAAGCGAATTCTTCGATATTTAGTCGCTACGCCTTGCTTCGAGATCTGGTATCCAAAGGGGTCTAACTTTGACTTGATTGGGTACTCAGATTCCGGCTATGCTGGATGTAAGGTCGATAGGAAGAGTACATCAGGGACGTGCCAATTCTTAGGAAGGTCCCTGGTGTCATGGAACTCTAAGAAACAAACCTCCGTTGCCCTATCCACCGCTGAGGCCGAGTACGTTGCCGCAGGACAGTGTTGCGCGCAACTACTTTGGATGAGGCAAACCCTCCAGAACTTTGGCTACAATCTGAGCAAAGTCCCACTCCTATGTGATAATGAGAGTGCTATCCGAATAGCGGAAAATCCTGTTGAGCACAGTCGCACAAAGCACATTGACATCCGGCATCACTTTTTGAGAGACCACCAGCAAAAGGGGGATATCGAAGTGTTTCATGTTAGCATCGAGAACCAGCTAGCCGATATCTTTACCAAGCCTCTAGATGAGAAGACCTTTTGCAGGCTGCGTAGTGAGCTCAATATCTTAGATTCGCGGAACTTGGATTGAATTATAGCATACATGTGTTTATGCCTTTGATCATGTTCATTCTGCATGTTGTTGCTTATTGTGGTGCTCAAGTTGTACAAACACTCCCTGGACCTCACAAGTCCTTTTTGCAAGTGATGCACATATTTAGGGGGAGCTGTGCTACAACTTGACCCTTTGAGACTAACCATGTACTTGAGTTTGGTTGTTTTAGTCTCAAAGGAGGATTGAAAGGGAAAAGGTGGACTTGGACCATGCACTCCGATGAAAAGAGTAACTTTTCCAAGTTCATCTTTATACTCTTATTGCCTATGTGTCTGTATTTGAAGATTTTGGTGAGGCAATGGGGTTAAAGGGCCAAGATTGATCCCGTTTTGGTGCTTGATGCCAAAGGGGGAAAAAATAAAGGCCAAAGCGATAAATGGATCAGCTACCACTTGAGAGATTTTGAAAATAGTAGAATAGAGCTTTTGGTTTGTCAAAACTCTTTTATTGTCTCTCTTGCCAAAAGTTGGCTTCTTGTGGGGAGAAGTATTGATTATGGGAAAAAGGGGAGTTTTTGAAATCTTGAATCAATTTCTCTTGGAATGACTCTCTTTATGTCTTAACATGTGTGTTTGACTTAGAGATAGAAATTTGAGTTTGATTTGCAAAAACAAACCAGTGGTGGCAAAGAGTGATCCATATATGTCAAATTTGAATCAAAACAATTTTGAGTTGTTATTTGAATTGATTTTGTATTTGTTCTACTTGCTTTATGTTGTGTTGGCATAAATCACCAAAAAGGGGAGATTGAAAGGGAAATGTGCCCTTGGGCCATTTCTAAGTATTTTGGTGGTTTAGTGTCCAACACAAGTGCCTAAGTATAAAATGGTGGACAAAGTACAAATCAAGGATAAAGGTATGTTTCTCAGACTTAGTACATTGTTTTAGAGACTAATGTATTGTGTCTAAGTGCTGGAAACAGGAAAAATCCAATTGGAAATGCCTTGGCTCGAGCAGCCAAGACTTTGCTCAGTCTGGGGCACCGGACTGTCCGGTGGTGCACCGGACAGTGTCCGGTGCGCCAGGCTGGCTCGAGCAAAGTAGTTGCTCTCGGGACTTCGACGGCGGTGTACGGCTATAATTCACCGGACTGTCCGGTGGTGCACCGGACTGTCCGGTGGGCCGTTCACAGGCGAACTCGTCGCTCTCGGGAATTCATCGACGACGTACGACTATAATTCACCGGACTGTCCGGTGTGCACCGGACTGTCCGGTGAGCCAACGGTCGGCAGGGCCAACGGTCGGCCGCGCGATCTGCGCGGGACACGTGGCCGAGCCAACGGCTAGAAGGGGGCACCGGTCTGTCCGGTGTGCATCGGACATGTCCGGTGCGCCAACGGCTCTATGGCTGCCAACGGTCGACTGTGCCATTTATGGAAGGAAATCGGGCACTGGACAGTGTCCGGTGTGCACCGGACTGTCCGGTGCACCAGTCGACAGAAGGCAAGATCAGCCTTCCTTGATTGCTCTCAATGGCTCCTAGCTGCCTTGGGGCTATAAAAGGGACCCCTAGGCGCATGGAGGAGGACACCAAGCATTCCTACAACAATTCTAAGCACCAAGACATCATTTCTGCGCCTTTGATTCTTTGCGATAGCAATTAGAGCTATAGTTGAGTAGTGAACTCATTGAGTAGTGTTGTGAGCTCTCGTTGCAACTTGTGTGTGTGGTGTTGCTGTGATTTCTTGTCTTGAGTGTGTTGCTAATCCCTCCCTTGCTCTGTGCTTCTTTGTGAACTTCAATTGTAAGGGCGAGAGGCTCCAAGTTGTGGAGATTCCTCGCAAACGGGATTGAGAAAAAGCAAGCAAAACACCATGGTATTCAAGTGGGTCTTTGGACCGCTTGAGAGGGGTTGATTGCAACCCTCGTCCGTTGGGACGCCACAACGTGGAGTAGGCAAGCGTTGGTCTTGGCCGAACCACGGGATAACCACCGTGCCATCTCTGTGATTGATCTTGTTGGTTATTGTGTTTTGTTGAAGATTCCTCTCTAGCCACTTGGCGGTTATTGTGCTAACACTTAACCAAGTTTTTGTGGCCTAAGTTTTAAGTGTTACAGGATCACCTATTCACCCCCCCCTCTAGGTGCTCTCAGAGGCGTCGAGCCCTTGGACCCCGTCAAAGGGGACCGGGTCCGGCAGATCACCCGCAGGTACTTTTGGAGCGCGCCTCCGGGCCTCTAGCCGACCCCTAGCAAATGGGGCACGGGCGTCCGCTCGGATTACCCGCCAGCAGCTCACCGGAAACACCATGTTCGGCGCCCTCCGAGGACAACATGGCGCTTTCCCCCCCCCCCCCCCTCCTCCTTGCGGAAAGGCGACGCAGGGGCGTATGTAAAAAAGACGAGTCTGTCCTTGACCGTCCTCTCGCCCTGTGTAGAGGCTCTGGGGCTGCTCTCGCAAACCCGGCTCCGGCCAAACCGTTGACAGCGTCAACATACCAGCCCGAGAACTTGGGACCCGACCGTGCACTCGGGCTACGGCCAGCTCGCATGAGGGAACAACTAGACCAGCCGAAGTGTTGCGAAACGCACTAAGACCTCGAAGGAGTAAAACTACTCCTCCGAGGCCTCGGGGGCTACACCCGGCGGGTGCGCTCGCGCGCACCCACCGGAACAGAATGCAACCGAAAAAGCTGGTCCCCTTGCAAAAAAGTGCGGCAAAAGCCTCCAAGCGAGTATTAGTACTCCCTTGGAGGCTCGGGGGCTACTGTCGGGGACCATAATTAGGGGTACCCTCAAGACCCCTAAATCTCAGCTGGTAACCCCCATCAGCACAAAGCTGCAAAGGCCTGATGGGTGCGATTAAGTCAAGGATCGGTCCATTCAAGGGACACGATCGTGCCTCGCCCGAGCCTAGCCTCGGGCAAGGGAAGCCGACCCCGGAGAACCTACGTCTCGCCCGAGGACCCCCCCTCCAGCAATGGGCACACTGTCAGCTCGCCCGAGGCCCAGTCTTCACCGAGAAGCAACCTTGGCCACAAAGCCACGCCGACCGACCAAATCGCAGGGGCATTTAATGCAAAGGTGGCCTGACACCTTTATCCTGACGCACGCCCTCCAGTCGACAGAGCCGAAGTGACCGCAGTCACTTCGCCACTCTACTGACCAGTCTGACAAGAGGACAGCGCCGCCTGCGCCGCACCGACTGCTGAGCCACCCGACAGAGTGAAGCTGACAGCAGCCAAGGCCGGCCTCGGGCGTCATAGGGAACTCCGCCTCGCCCGACCCCAGGGCTCGGACTCGGGCTCAGCCCCGGAAGACGGCGAACTCCGCTCCGTCCGACCCAGGGCTCGGACTCGGGCTCAGCCCCGAAAGACGGCGAACTCCGCTCCGCCCGACCCAGGGCTCGGACTCGGGCTCAGCCCCGGAAGACGGCGAACTCCGCTCCGCCCGACCCAGGGCTCGGACTCGGGCTCAGCCCCGGAAGACGGCGAACTCCGCTCCGCCCGACCCAGGGCTCGGACTCGGGCTCAGCCTCGGAAGACGGTGAACTCCGCTCCGCCCGACCCAGGGCTCGGACATGGGCTCAGCCCCGAAAGACGACGAACTCCGCCTCGCCCGACCCTAGGGCTCGGACATGGGCTCAACCCCGGAAGACGACGAACTCCGCTCCGCCCGACCCAGGGCTCGGACTTGGGCTCAGCCCCAGAAGACGACGAACTCCGCTCCGCCCGACCCAGGGCTCGGACTTGGGCTCAGCCCCAGGAGACGATGGACTCCACTTCTCCCAACCCCAGGGCTCGGACTCAGCCCTGGCCTCAGCCGACGGTCTCCGCCTCGCCCGACCCAGGGGCTCGGACTCGACCACGGCCACGGAAGACAGACTCGACCTCGACCTCGGAGGAGCCTCCACATCGCCCAACCTAGGGCGCGGACCGACCACGTCGACAGGAGGCGCCATCATTACCCTACCCCGAGCTGACTCAGGCTACGGGGAACAAGACCGGTGTCCCATCTGGCTTGCTCTGCCAGATAGGCAATGATGGCGCCCCGCACACTCTGTGATGACGGCGGCTCTCGGCCCCCTTATGGAAGCAAGAGGACGTCAGCAAGGACTCGACAGCCCCGACAGCTGTCCTTCTGCCAGGCTCCAGCGCTCCTCCGACGGCCACGACACCACACGAACCGGGTGCCAAAACCTCTCCGGTTGCCACGACGGCATGTACTTAGGGCGCTAGCTCTCCTCCGCTAGACATGTAGCACTCTGCTACACCCCCCATTGTACATCTGGATCCTCTCCTTACGCCTATAAAAGGAAGGACCAGGGCCCTCTTACGGGAGGGTTGGCCCGCGCGGGGAAGGACGGGATGGCGCTCGCGCAAGGCCGCTCGCTCCCACTCCCGCGTGGACGCTTGTATCCCCCTACTGCAAGCGCACCCGACTCAGGCGCGGGGCTAACACGGAGGCCGCGGGATCCACTCTCTCACGCCTGCCTCCCTCCGGCTGCTTCCTTTCCCCCCTTCGCGTTCTGCCTCGCGTCGACCCATCTGGGCTGGGGCACGCGGCGATGATTCACTCGTCGGCCCAGGGACCCCCCGGGTTTCGAAACACCGACATGCGTAAATGAGAGCACCTAGAGGGGGGGTGAATAGGTGATCCTGTAAAACTTAAACTTATAGCCACAAAACTTGTTAAGGGTTAGCACAATAATTGCCAAGTGGCTAAGGAGGAGATCTTGCACAATACGACAATCACAAAGAATTCAACACAGAGAAGACACGGTGATTTATCCCGTGGTTCGGCCAAGTACAAAACTTGCCTACTCCACGTTGTGGCGTCCCAACGGACGAGGGTTGCAATCAACCCCTCTCAAGCGGTCCAAAGACCCACTTGAATACCACGGTGTTTTGCCTTGCTTATCTTTATCCCACTCGCGAGGAATCTCCACAAATTGGAGTCTCTCGCCCTTACACTTAAAATTCACAAAGAAGCACGGAGTAAGGGAGGGAAGCAACACACACAAATCCACAGCGAAATGCGCACACACACGGCCAAGAGTCGAGCTCAAAGACTATCTCAAAGTTCTCACAAGAACGGAGCTCGAATCACTTAGAATGACAATCGGATGCGCAAAGACTGAGTGTGGATGATCAAGAATGCTCTAAGGTTGCTTGGTGTCTCCCTCCATGCGCCTAGGGGTCCCTTTTATAGCCCCAAGGCAGCTAGGAGCCGTTGAGAACAAATCTGGAAGGCCATCTTTGCCTTCTGTCGTCGGGCGCACCGGACAGTCCGGTGCACACCGGACACTGTCCGGTGCCCGATTTCCTTCCTTAACCAGCGCAGTCGACCGTTGCAGATGCGGGAGCCGTTGGCGCACCGGACATGTCTGGTGCACACCGGACAGTCCGGTGCCCCCTTCCGACCGTTGGCTCGGCCACGTGTCCCGCGCAGATTGCGCGGCCGACCGTTGACCCGGCCGACCGTTGGCTCACCGGACAGTCCGGTGCACACCGGACAGTCCCGTGAATTTTAGCCGTACGCCGTCAGCAAATTCCCGAGAGCGGCCTCTTCGGCCGAGGCAGCCTGGCGCACCGGACACTGTCCGGTGCACCACCGGACAGTCCGGTGCCCCGGACCGAAACAGCCTCTTGGCTGTACACAGCCAACTCTCTTCTTTTCTTCTTCTTCCTGTTTCTAATACTTAGACAAGTATATTAGTACACAAAACCAATGTACTCAGACTTAGAAACATACCTTTGCTCTAGATTTGCACTTTGTTCATCCATGGGCATTGATTCACATTTAAGCACTTGTGTTGACACTCAATCACCAAAATACTTAGAAATGGCCCAAGGGCACATTTCCCTTTCAATCTCCCCCTTTTTGGTGATTTATGCCAACACAACATAAAGCAACTAGAACAAGTGCAAAATCACTTCAAATAAAACTCAAATTTATTTTGATTCAATTTTGACATATATGGATCACTCTATGCCACCACTTGGTTTGTTTTTGCAAATCAAACTCAAATCTCTATCTCTAAGTCAAACACACATGTTGAAGCATAAAGAGAGTCATTCCAAAAGAGATTGATCAAAGATTTCAAAAACTCCCCCTATTTCCCATAATCAATACTTCTCCCCACAAGAAGCCAACTTTTGACAAGAGAGATAATAATAGACCATAAAAGAGTTTGACAAAACAAAAACTCTATTCTACTATTTTCAAAATCTCTCAAGTGGTAGCTGATCCATTTATCGCTTTGGCCTTTATTTTCTCCCCCTTTGGCATCAAGCACCAAAACGGGATCAATCTTGGCCCTTTAACCCCATTGCCTCACCAAAATCTTCAATAAGAATACAAAGAGGCAATAAGAGTCTAAAGATGAACTTGGAATAAGTTACCCTCTCATCGGAGTGCAGTGGAAGTCTTTCATGGTCCAAGTCCACCTTTGCCCTTTCAATCCTCCTTCGAGACTAAAATATCAAACTCAAGCACAAGGTTAGTCTCAAAGGGTCAAGTTGTAACACATCTCCCCCTAAACATGTGCATCACTTTGCAACGGACTTGCGAGGTCCAGGGAGTGTTTTTACAACTTGAGCACCATAATAGGCAACAAAATGCAAAAAGGAACATGATCAAAAGCATAAACACATGTATGCTATAAATCAATCCAGGTTCCGCGAATCTAAGACATTTAGCTCACTACGCAACCTGCAAAAGGTCTTCTCATCTAGAGGCTTAGTGAAGATATCGGCTAGCTGGTTTTCGGTGCTAACATGAAACACTTCGATATCTCCCTTTTGCTGGTGGTCTCTCAAAAAGTGATGCCGGATGTCTATGTGCTTTGTGCGGCTGTGCTCAACAGGATTCTCCGCCATGCGGATAGCACTCTCATTATCACATAGGAGTGGGACTTTGCTCAGATTGTAGCCAAAGTCCCGGAGGGTTTGCCTCATCCAAAGCAGTTGTGCGCAACACTGACCTGCGGCAACGTACTCGGCCTCAGCGGTGGATAGGGCAACGGAGGTTTGTTTCTTAGAGTTCCATGACACCAGGGACCTTCCTAAGAATTGGCACGTCCCCGATGTACTCTTCCTATCGACCTTACATCCAGCATAGTCGGAGTCTGAGTATCCAACTAAGTCAAAGGTAGACCCCTTTGGATACCAGAGCCCGAAGCAAGGCGTAGCAACCAAATATCTAAGAATTCGCTTCACCGCCACTAAGTGACACTCCTTAGGATCGGATTGAAATCTAGCACACATGCATACGCTAAGCATAATATCCGGTCTACTAGCACATAGGTAAAGCAAAGAACCTATCATTGACCGGTATGCTTTTTGATCAACGGACTTACCTCCTTTGTTGAGGTCGGTGTGTCCGTCGGTCCCCATCGGAGTCTTTGCGGGCTTGGCGTCCTTCATCCCAAACCGCTTTAGCAGATCTTGCGTGTACTTTGTTTGGGAGATGAAGGTGCCGTCCTTGAGTTGCTTCACTTGGAACCCAAGGAAGTAGTTCAACTCGCCCATCATCGACATCTCGAATTTCTGCGTCATCACCCTGCTAAACTCTTCACAAGACTTTTGGTTAGTAGACCCAAATATTATGTCATCGACATAAATTTGGCACACAAACAAGTCACCATCACATGTCTTTGTAAAAAGAGTTGGATCGGCTTTCCCAACCTTGAAAGCATTAGCAATTAAAAAGTCTCTAAGGCATTCATACCATGCTCTTGGAGCTTGCTTAAGTCCATAGAGCGCCTTAGAGAGCTTACACACGTGGTCGGGGTACCGTTCATCCTCGAAGCCAGGGGGTTGCTCTACGTACACCTCCTCCTTGATTGGCCCGTTGAGGAAAGCGCTCTTCACATCCATTTGGTACAACCTGAAAGAATGGTGAGCGGCATATGCTAGCAAGATACGAATTGATTCTAGCCTAGCCACAGGAGCAAACGTCTCCTCAAAGTCCAAACCTGCGACTTGGGCATAACCTTTTGCCACAAGTCGAGCCTTGTTCCTTGTCACCACCCCGTGCTCGTCCTGTTTGTTGCGGAACACCCACTTGGTTCCCACAACATTTTGCTTCGAACAAGGCACCAGTGTCCAAACTTCATTGCGCTTGAAGTTGTTGAGCTCCTCCTGCAAGGCCAACACCCAGTCCGGATCTAGCAAGGCCTCCTCTACCCTGAGAGGCTCAATAGAAGAGACAAAGGAGTAATGCTCACAAAAATTAACTAATCGAGATCGAGTAGTTACTCCCTTGCTAATGTCACCCAGAATTTGGTCGACGGGATGATCCCTTTGAATCATCGCTCGAACTTGGGTTGGAGGTGCCGGTTGCGCTTCTTCCTCCATCACTCGATCATCTTGTGCTCCCCCTTGATCACACGTCTCCTTTTGATGAACCTGTTCATCGTCTTGAGTTGGGGGATGCACCGTTGTTGAGGAAGAAGGTTGATCTCGTTCATCTTGTTCCTGTGGCCGCACTTCTCCAATCGCCATGGTTCGTATGGCGGCTGTCGGAACATCTTCTTCATCTACTTCATCACAATCAACAACTTGCTCTCTTGGAGAGCTATTAGTCTCATCAAATACAACGTCGCTAGAGACTTCAACCAAACCCGATGATTTGTTGAAGACTCTATACGCCTTTGTATTTGAGTCATAACCTAACAAAAACCCTTCTACAGCTTTGGGAGCAAACTTAGAATTTCTACCCTTCTTCACTAGAATGTAGCACTTGCTCCCAAATACACGAAAGTAAGATACATTGGGTTTGTTACCGGTTAGTAGCTCATACGAAGTCTTCTTGAGGAGGCGATGAAGGTAGACCCTGTTGATGGCGTGGCAAGCCGTGTTCACGGCTTCCGACTAGAAACACTCAGGGGTCTTGAACTCTCCAAGCATCGTCCTTGCCATATCGATTAGCGTCCTGTTCTTCCTCTCTACCACACCATTTTGCTGGGGTGTGTAGGGAGCGGAGAACTCGTGCTTGATCCCTTCCTCCTCAAGGAACTCCTCCACTTGAAGGTTCTTGAACTCGGACCCATTGTCGCTTCTTATCTTCTTCACCTTGAGCTCAAACTCATTTTGAGCTCTCCTGAGGAAGCGCTTGAGGGTCCCTTGGGTTTCAGACTTATCCTGCAAAAAGAACACCCAAGTGAAGCGGGAAAAGTCATCAACAATAACTAAACCATACTTACTCCCTCCTATGCTCAGATAGGCGACAGGTCCGAAGAGGTCCATATGCAGCAGCTCCAGGGGTCTTGAAGTGGTCATCACATTCTTGCCGTGATGCGCTCCTCCCACTTGTTTACCTGCTTGACAAGCTGCACAAGGTCTATCTTTTTCGAAATACACGTTAGTCAAACCTATCACGTGTTCTCCCTTTAGAAGCTTGTGAAGGTTCTTCATCCCCACATGTGCTAAGCGGCGATGCCACAGCCAGCCCATGCTAGTCTTAGCTATTAAGCATGCATCTAGACTGGCCTCTTCTTTTGCAAAATCAACTAAATAAAGTTTGTCGTCTAATACACCCTTAAAAGCTAGTGAACCATCACTTCTTCTAAAGACAGACACATCTACATTTGTAAATAGACAGTTATATCCCATATGACATAATTGACTAACAGATAGCAAATTATATCCAAGACTCTCCACTAAAAATACATTAGAGATAGAATGCTCATTAGAAATTGCAATTTTACCTAACCCTTTTACCTTGCCTTGATTCCCATCACCGAATATAATTGAATCTTGGGAATCCTTATTCTTGACGTAGGAGGTGAACATCTTCTTCTCCCCCGTCATATGGTTTGTGCATCCGCTGTCGATAATCCAGCTTGAACCCCCGGATGCATAAACCTGCAAGGCAATTTTAGGCTTGGGACTTAGGTACCCAACTCTTGTTGGGTCCTACAAGGTTAGTCACAATTGTCTTAGGGACCCAAATGCAAGTTTTATCACCCTTGCATTTTGCCCCTAATTTCCTAGCAATCACCTTTCTATCCTTTCTACAAATTGCAAAGGAAGCATTCAAAGCATGATATATTGTAGAAGGTTCATTTAATTTCCTATGAGAATTAACAACATTTCTCCTAGGCATATTGTGAATAACATTTCTTCTACCAACCTTTCTATCATGCACGACATGAGAACTAGAAGCAGTCATAGCATAAGAATCATAAGCATGTGAATCAAAAGCATCATAACTTCTAAAAGCATTTCTAGAATTTTTCCTATCATGATACAAAAAGGCATGGTTCTTTTTAGTACTAGTAGCCATAGGGGCCTTCCCTTTCTCCTTGATGAAGATGGGAGCCTTATGGCTTGTCAAGTTCTTGGCTTCCCTTTTGTAGCCAAGTCCATCCTTAATTGAGGGGTGTCTACCAATCGTGTAGGCATCCCTTGCAAATTTTAGCTTATCAAATTCGCTTTTGCTAGCCTTAAGTTGAGCATTAAGACTAGCCACTTCATCATTCAATTTAGAAATTGAGACTAGATGTTTACTACAAGCATCAACATTAAGATCTTTACACCTAGTGCATGTTTCAACAATTTCTACACAGGATGTTGATTTACTAGCTACTTCTAGTTTAGTTTTTAAGTCATCATTAACACTCTTTAAAGTAGCAATGTTTTCATGACAAGAAGATAATTCACTAGAAAGCACTTCATTTCTTTTAACTTCTAAAGCATAGGATTTTTGTGCCTCTACAAACTTATCATGTTCATCATACAACAAATCCTCTTGCTTTTCTAAAAGCCTATCCTTTTCATTCAAGGCATCAATCAATTCATTAATTTTATCAATTTTATTTCTATCTAATCCCTTGAACAAACTAGAGTAATCTATTTCATCATCACTAGACTCATCATCACTAGAAGAATCATAAGTGACATCATTACGAGTGATTACCTTCTTCTCTCTTGCCATGAGGCAAGTGTGACGCTCGTTGGGGAAGAGGGATGACTTGTTGAATGCAGTGGCGGCGAGTCCCTCATTGTCGGAGTCAGACGAGGAGCAGTCCGAATCCCACTCCTTGCCAAGATGAGCCTCGCCCTTTGCCTTCTTATAATTCTTCTTCTTCTCCCTCTTGTTCCCTTGGTCCTGATCACTATCATTGTCGGGACAGTTAGCAATAAAATGACCAAGCTTACCGCATTTGAAGCACGAACGCTTCCCTTTGGCCTTGGTCTTGCTTGGCTGTCCCTTGCGACCTTTAAGCGCCGTCTTGAATCTTTTTGATGATGAGGGCCATCTCTTCATCATTAAGTCCGGCTGCCTCAATTTGTGCCACCCTGCTAGGTAGCGCCTCCTTGCTTCTTGTTGCCTTGAGAGCAAGGGGTTGAGGCTCGTTGATTGGTCCATTCAAGGCGTCGTCCACGTATCTTGCCTCCTTGATCATCATCCGCCCGCTTACGAATTTTCCGAGAACCTCCTCGGGCGTCATCTTCGTGTACCTGGGGTTCTCACGAATATTGTTCACGAGATGAGGATCAAGAACGGTAAATGACCTTAGCATTAGGCGGACGACGTCGTGATCCGTCCATCGCGTGCTTCCGTAGCTCCTTATTTTGTTGATAAGGATCTTGAGCCGGTTGTATGTTTGCGTCGGCTCCTCGCCCCTTATCATTGCGAATCGTCCGAGCTTGCCCTCCACCAACTCCATCTTGGTGAGTAAGGTGACATCATTCCCCTCATGAGAGATCTTGAGGGTGTCCCAAATCTGCTTGGCATTGTCCAAGCCGCTCACCTTGTGATACTCGTCCCTGCACAAAGAGGCTAGCAACACAGTAGTAGCTTGTGCATTTTTATGGATCTGTTCATTAATAAATGAAGGACTATCCGAGCTATCAAATTTCATTCCATTTTCCACAATCTCCCAAATGCTTGGATGGAGAGAAAATAGGTGTGTACGCATTTTGTGACTCCAAAATCCGTAGTCCTCTCCATCAAAGTGAGGAGGCTTGCCAAGTGGAATGGGGAGCAAATGAGCATTTGAGCTGTGCGGAATGCGCGAATAATCAAAAGAAAAGTTTGAGTTAACCGTCTTTTGTTTGTCGTAGTCGTCGTCCTTGTGGGAAGAAGTAGACTCGTCGCTGTCGTAGTAGACGATCTCCTTGATACGTCTTGTCTTCTTCTTCTTCCCATCTTTACGTTTGTGGCCCGAGCCAGAGTCGTTGGATTTGTCATCTTTTGGCTCGTTGACGAAGAACTCCTTTTCCTTGTCGTTGATCACGATTCCCTTCCCCTTAGGATCCATCTCTTCGGGCGGTTAGTCCCTTTCTTGAAGAGAACGGCTCCGATACCAATTGAGAGCACCTAGAGGGGGGGTGAATAGGTGATCCTGTAAAACTTAAACTTATAGCCACAAAACTTGTTAAGGGTTAGCACAATAATTGCCAAGTGGCTAAGGAGGAGATCTTGCACAATACGACAATCACAAAGAATTCAACACAGAGAAGACACGGTGATTTATCCCGTGGTTCGGCCAAGTACAAAACTTGCCTACTCCACGTTGTGGCGTCCCAACGGACGAGGGTTGCAATCAACCCCTCTCAAGCGGTCCAAAGACCCACTTGAATACCACGGTGTTTTGCCTTGCTTATCTTTATCCCACTCGCGAGGAATCTCCACAAATTGGAGTCTCTCGCCCTTACACTTAAAATTCACAAAGAAGCACGGAGTAAGGGAGGGAAGCAACACACACAAATCCACAGCGAAATGCGCACACACACGGCCAAGAGTCGAGCTCAAAGACTATCTCAAAGTTCTCACAAGAACGGAGCTCGAATCACTTAGAATGACAATCGGATGCGCAAAGACTGAGTGTGGATGATCAAGAATGCTCTAAGGTTGCTTGGTGTCTCCCTCCATGCGCCTAGGGGTCCCTTTTTTAGCCCCAAGGCAGCTAGGAGCCGTTGAGAACAAATCTGGAAGGCCATCTTTGCCTTCTGTCGTCGGGCGCACCGGACAGTCCGGTGCACACCGGACACTGTCCGGTGCCCGATTTCCTTCCTTAACCAGCGCAGTCGACCGTTGCAGATGCGGGAGCCGTTGGCGCACCGGACATGCACGGTGCACACCGGACAGTCCGGTGCCCCCTTCCGACCGTTGGCTCGGCCACGTGTCCCGCGCAGATTGCGCGGCCGACCGTTGGCTCACCGGACAGTCCGGTGCACACCGGACAGTCCGGTGCACACCGGACAGTCCGATGAATTTTAGCCGTACGCCGTCAGCAAATTCCCGAGAGCGGCCTCTTCGGCCGAGGCAGCCTGGCGCACCGGACACTGTCCGGTGCACCACCGGACAGTCCGGTGCCCCGGACCGAAACAGCCTCTTGGCTGTACACAGCCAACTCTCTTCTTTTCTTCTTCTTCCTGTTTCTAATACTTAGACAAGTATATTAGTACACAAAACCAATGTACTCAGACTTAGAAACATACCTTTGCTCTAGATTTGCACTTTGTTCATCCATGGGCATTGATTCACATTTAAGCACTTGTGTTGACACTCAATCACCAAAATACTTAGAAATGGCCCAAGGGCACATTTCCCTTTCAGTAAAGCCTGTTGATCTTGACGCTGTTGTGTTATGGCTCCACACCACTTTGATTAATTCTTCTGGCCACTTTCCCCTGGGCTGATTGAAGATTGACTTCATTATTCTTGTCATTATGATCCCATTAGCTCTTTCGACTAGTCCATTTGATTCTGGATGTCGAACTGACGCAAAATGGATCTTCGTGCCAATTTGGTCACAAAACTCTTTAAAAGCTTCAGAGTCAAACTGCGTTCCATTGTCCACAGTAATGGCCTTCGGCACTCCGAAGCGACAAACAATATTTTGCCAGAAAAACTTTTGGACAGTGACCGAAGTTATTGTGGCTAAAGGCTTTGCCTCAATCCATTTAGAAAAATATTCCACTGCCACTACAACATATCTTAAATTTCCTTGTGCTGGTGGTAGCGGACCTAACAAATCAAGGCCCCACCTTTGCAACGGCCAAGTGGGTTGTATTAACTGAGTTAGAGACCAAGGTTGTTTTTGATCTCTTGCACATTTCTGACAACCTTCGCACTTTTGCACTAGTTCCGCTGCATCTGAAGCTGCTTTTGGCCAATAAAATCCTTGGCGAAAAACTTTTCCCAACAAAGGCCTAGATCCAATGTGAGATCCACACAGGCCTGCATGTATTTCCTTCATCAATTCTATGCCTTCGGCTCTGGATAAACACTTGAGCAACGGGTAATAGACCCCACGCTTGTATAATTCCCCTTCTATAATGACATATGGTCGAGCTCTTGCTTCTATCCTCCTGTTATAAGCTTCGTCATCTGAAAGAAAATTACCCTGAAGGAAAGAGATGATTTCAGTTGTCCAATCTTCACTATAGACAGGGGATATGTTGAGGACCGCTCTTTCAAGAAGCTCGACTGAAGGTGTTTTTATTGTTTCGAAAAATACTTCCGAAGGCAAAGGCAGCCCCTGTGCTGCTGACTTGGCTAATAGATCAGCATATTCATTTTCTCCACGAGGAATGCTTTTAACAGAGAATCCTTCAAAGGAAGCCTCAATCCTTCGGACTGTATCTAAATATTTTTCAAGTTTCGAATCTCTTGCCTTATAGCTTTTGTCAATATGACCAGAAATAACTTGGGAATCAGTTTTAAGAATGGCCCTTCTGATTCCCATTGCCTTTAACTTTCGAAGACCCAAGAGCAGAGCTTCGTACTCAGCAATATTGTTTGTGCAACTGAAATCAAGTCTTGCCGCATAACAAGTTCTAACTTTGGAAGGTGAAACCAACACAGCAGCTGCTCCTGCTCCGAAGGTTCCCCAAGACCCATCGCAAAACACTGTCCATGCTTCAGCATCCTTATTCGTTTCTTCCTCCTGAGCCCCTGGCGTCCAGTCAGCAATGAAGTCTGCCAACGCTTGGGACTGAATCGAAGATCTATGCACATAATCAATGCAAAATTCATTGAGCTCTGCAGCCCATTTTCCGATCCTTCCAGTAGCTTCTCGGTTTCTCATAATATCCTTCAACGGTTGTGAAGAAGGAACAATTATATTATAAGCTTGAAAATAATGCCGAAGCTTCCTGGAGGCCATCAGAACAGCTACAGTACCTTCTCCAATTCTGTATAATTTTTCTTTGATAAACTAAGAACTTCGGATACAAAGTATATTGGGGCCTGCTTTTTGACTTGGCCTTCCAGCTTCTCCTGAACAAGTGCTGCACTTACCGCTGAGTGCGAAGCTGCCACATATAATAACAAAGGAGCCCCTGGCGTTGGTGGAGTTAGTGTTGTTAGATCTATTAAATATTGCTTCAGCTCTTCGAAGGCTTTTTGCTGGACTGGTCCCCATTGAAAAACTTCGGCTGACTTCAGCACTTCGAAAAATGGCAAATTTCTCTCTGCTGATCTAGATATGAATCTGTTGAGAGATGCCAATCTTCCTGTCAATCTTTGAGCCCCTTCTTTGTACTTGGTGGTTCCATTCGAAGGATAGCTTCGATTTTGCTTGGATTAGCCTCAATTCCTTTTGTTGAAACTAGACAACCAAGAAATTTCCCCTTCTTCACTCCGAAGACACATTTTTCTGGATTCAGCTTTAAACCAGCCTGTCTAAAATTAGCGAAGGTCTCCTGCAGATCAGCAATGTGATTATCTTGCTTCGTGCTTTTCACAATGATATCATCAACATAAGTTAGCACATTCCTGCCTATCTGAGAATGGAGAACCTTCGTTGTCATTCTGCTGAAGCTTCCTCCAGCATTTTTAAGCCCTTCAGGCATCCGAAGGTAACAATATGTTCCACTAGGGGTTATGAAGCTGGTCTTCGGCTCATCCTCCTTCTTCATCCAGATTTGATGATAGCCTGAATAACAATCCAACAGACTCATGAGCTCTGATGAAGCTGCTGCATCAACTAAGGAATCTATCCTCGGCAATGGAAACTCATCCTTCGGACAAGCCTTATTGAGATCAGTAAAGTCGATACACATCCTCCATTTACCATTGGCCTTCTTTACCATAACAGTGTTAGCCAGCCATTCTGGGTACTTTACCTCTCTGATAACTCCGGCACTGAGGAGTCTTTTCACTTCATCCCGAGCACCTTCAGCCTTATCATCAGACATCTTCCGAAGCCTCTGCTTCCTGGGTCTGAATGATGGATCAACATTAAGGGAGTGTTCAATAACATCCCTGTTAACTCCGCAAAGATCATTAGCTGACCAAGCAAAGACATCTTTATTGTTGAACAAAAACTTTATCAAGGTTTTCTCCTGTTCTTCGGGCAATTGAGATCCTAGTAGTACCCTCTGCTCTGCTACATCCTCACATAAGAGCTTGGGCTTCGGCTGATCAGCCAAAGCAGCTTTTTCCCTTCTGAACTTGTACTGCTCACAAGCTTCAGCTCCATCTATGTTATGGATTGCTTTTGAATCTGTCCAATTTCCTTCGGCCCTTCTGGCAGCTTCCTGACTTCCATGAATAGCAATGGGCCCTTGGTCCGAAGGTATCTTCATGCAAAGGTAAGCTGGATGAAGAATTGCTTCAAAGGCATTGAGAGTACCACGACCAATGATAGCATTGTAAGGGTACTCCATGTCAACAATGTCAAACACAATTTGCTCAGTCCTTGTGTTGTTGACAAATCCGAAGGTTACTGGCATGGTAATCTTCCCAAGTGCTACAATTTGCCGCCCTCCAAAGCCACAAAGAGGGTGCGTAGCATCATGGATCTTGTCTTCGGGCTCTTGCATTTGTCTAAAAGCCTTAGCAAATATGATATCTGCAGCACTGTCTGTATCAACCAAAACATTATGGACCAGAAATCCTTTGATCACACAAGAGATAACCATAGCATCATTATGTGGGTAGTCCTTGAGTTGAAGATCTTCTTGAGAGAAGGTAATTGGAATGTGAGACCATCTTGACTTGATGAAGGGTCCTTGCACCCCGACATGTTGTACCCTTCTTTGTGCCTCTTTCTTCTGCTTCTTGTTAGCTGGCTCTGAGCATGAACCGCCTGTTATGGGGAGTACCAGCTTCGGAGCCGAAGCAGCTCCAGCTTGATCGTTGAACGAAGCCATTAGCTCAAAAAAAAGGTGGAAGTGAGTTGACCGGAGGTGGGCGACAATGTTGGGGACTTGTTCTCAAATGCTAGGAATCAAGAACAAGGCAACACAAAGATATTAAATGTTAAATACCCTTCGTCCGCTGAAGCATTATCTCCTCAAGGATTTAATGAACTCCGGACGAAGGTCATAAACATAACATTACGAAGGTAACAAAAATAATATAAAACGATGTGAAATGTAGAATATTAAAGATAAATATGTTGGAGATAAATGGCACCATTCATATATTTATTATTTGAATCTGAAATGTTTGAATACAATGTTTAAGGTATGCTTATACCTTTGCCTTGACAAGCAATAATTCCCGAGTGATGCTCTTGCAATTACAGGAATGCGTGAACAGTAAAGGAATACTGTTCACTATTTTATAGGCACAGGACACAACCTGTGAGGAATTACAATCATGCCCTTCATAAAAGTTTACAACAATGACCCAGACCCCTACAGGCTAAAAGGTCATTCTATCTTTAAGTCGGTTCGACCCTTCATCTTCGGATATGTTATAATCCCAAAGCTGCATGAATGATACCTTCGTCGTCACGTACGAGCAGCTTCAGCCACAGCTGTTCCTTTCTGCAGGACCTTCGGCGATGAAGCATGTTCCCAACATAAGTCATTCCTCGTAACCCCTCCAGGCAGTATGGATCCATTGCCATATGATATAGAGTAGGCAAGATGATGCTTCTGTCTATCGCATTAGTTGTGAAGGACAATGTTACAGTCAAATGAGCATATTGTTGCCACGCCTAAGGCCGTAGGTGTACCTATGGTAACTGTTTGTTGCGTTCCACTACCGCTATAGCCACACCTAACACATGCATGAGTACCCGTAAATATTATAAACTACAAGTTGCCAAATTCTTTCATCTTATCGCGAAAGGTCGGAAACGACGTGTTAAAAATCCTTGTTTGATCCATGATGGTGCCTCTGTGAATGATTCTGAAAGTATCAATAAGATTATGTCTTCTTATTATAAAGATCTTTTTAGCCCGTCTGTCTACTCTAGTATTAATGTTTCTAACCTCAATATGAATCCGTTGTCTGACACAGACATATCACTTTTAACTGCTCCTTTTAACATTAATGAAATCAAAGAAGTGGTTTTTGAGATGAAACATAATAGAGCTCCTGGTCCGGATGGTTTTCCTTCTGATTTTTTCCAAAATTTCTGGGAGCTTATTCACATGGACATTTGGAACTTATTCAAAGACTTCTATGATGGAAATCTTGATATTGAAAGATTGAATTATGGGATGGTTACTCTCTTACCAAAAGTGGATAATACGATTGACATGAAGAACTTTAGACCTATTTGTCTTTTGAATGTTTGCTATAAAATTATTACCAAAGTTCTAAACAACAGGCTGGCCAGTTGCATCACAAAGGTGATTAGTGACTCTCAATATGGTTTTATTAAGGGCAGATACATAATGGACGGGGTCGTTTCGCTCAATGAAATTCTTCATAAGGTTAAGAGGAAAAACAAAGTGGTGTGGTCCTTAAGATTGATTTTGAAAAAGCTTATGACAAAGTGAACTGGTATTTTCTTTATGTCATGATGGAGAAGAAAGGATTTGGGAGTACTTGGTGTGATTGGGTGATGAAAACTGTGCGAGGTGGCAAAGTTGCCATAAAGACTAATGATATGTTGGGTCCATACTTCACTACACATAAAGGGGTGAGACAAGGGGATCCTTTCTCTCCCCTTTTGTTTAATTTGGTTGCTGATGGCTTGCCGTGTATGATTCGTAAAGCCCAAGATGAGGGTTTGATTGAGGGTCTTATACCTCATATCATCCAAAATGGGTGCAGTTGTCTTTAATATGCTGATGATACTATTTTTCTTATCCAAGATTGTTTAGAAGGAGCCAGAAATCTCAAATTTATTTTGTGTTTGTTTGAAAGTATGTCGGGATTGAAAATAAATTTCCACAAAAGTAAAATTTTTATTTTGGAAAAGCTAAGGAAATTGTTTATTTGTATGCTGATATCTTTACTTGTCCTATTGGTAGTCTTCCTATGAAATATCTTGGTGTACCAATTGACAAAAGGAAGATTAATAAAAGCCTCTGGGATCCCATGGTAGAAAAATTGGAAAAAAGACTTCCTGGGTGGCAGGGTAGATTTTTGAGTCTGGGTGGTAGGCTAACTCTTTTAAATAGATGCCTATCCAATGTTCCACTTTATATGCTTTTGATTTACCCTATTCCTAAATCGGTTATCAGAAAGGTGGATATTCTCAGGAGACGTCTTTTATGGCAAGGGGGGCACTAGTCAAAAAATTTTCATCTGGTTGATTGGGTGTCTGTGTGTTCTCCCAAAAATCAGGGAGGTTTAGGGATTTTGAACCTTGAATTTATGAATGATTCCTTACTAACTAAATGGCTTTGGAAAATTGAAAATTCAAATGGTTTATGGCAAAAAATCATTGCATGTAAATACATTAAGGGAAAACCCCTTATTTCTGTCAAGCAAAAACAAAGGGATTCTCACTTTTGGAAGAAGATTTTGAGTCTGCGTGATAACTTCTACAAATACTGTAATACGTTGGTGGGAAATGGCTTGAATACTAGCTTTTGGAAGAGTAACTGGATAGGAAATCTGCCCCTGGCTGTCCAGTTTCCTTCCTTATTTGACTTGGCTTATGACAAAGACATTTCTGTTAATAAGGTCTTGGTGTCCAATATTGAGGCTCTCTTGTTTAGGAGAAGGATTATTGGTAATCTGAGGGTGTTATTGGATGATTTGATGATTTGTTGTAGTCATGTTTTCTTGTCTGATCAAGATGACATAATTGGTTGGGATCTTGTAAGAAAAGGTTTTCTGTGAACTCTTTATACAAGAAGAAAGTGTTGGATCATGTTTCTGTTCCCTACAAATTCTTGTGGAAATCCAAGTTGCCACAGAAAATCAAGGTTTTTATCTGGTTGGTGGTGAGAAATAAAATTCTTACTAAAGATAATTTGAAGAAAAGGAACTGGAATGGTTCTCAAGAATGTTGTTTTTGTGGTGGTGATGAGTCTATTGATCATTTATTTTTTTCACTGTCCCATTGCGAGATATATGTGGAGAGTGATCCAAGTGGCTTTGAACTTGGTGGAGATTCCAAAAAGTATTAGCAACCTTTGTGATAATTGGTTAAGTAAACCAAAAGACAAGATTGCTAATTTGATTCTGTTTGGCTGTGGAGCGATGTTCTGGGCAATTTGACGCACTAGAAATGATTGGTGCTTTGGTAATAAAATTATGCTTGATCCTTCTAACATCACTAGGTGAGTGCCCGTGCGTTGCAACGGGAACATATAATAACATGATAACTTATGTACAAATGTATGATATTCTGTTATGAGAAAAGGTCCTCAAGCATCTGGTTGGTCTAGGTGACGGTGACAGAGACTTCAAATAAGAAAGGAAACAAAAGTGCATTAATCTGCACATTCAAAACTGCCAAGCTCACAATAAGATAAGACAACGATCAATTTATGATGTGCACATTCAAAACTTACAGAACTTAACAAATGCACGTTGTGTAGTTGAACGAAGCGATGACATGCATGTATGATTGATGAAGGTTACAATGTCATAAATAATTACAAAAATCTGAACAAAACTAATAAACCACTTCTTATAATGTTGAACACTAACGAATCAGAAGGAAATATCCCTAACTGAGATTGTTCCGCTGAAGACATCGACCAATGCAACAAATGGATCCAAAACTGACAAGTATTAAGTGCGCTTTTGCAAGTCCATGTTAGTCAACAAATAGTAGCGCATAAACTAAAGATGAGCATCCTTCAAAGCTTTTTACTCCAGATGTAGCTTCAAAAGCTAATTAGCCATCCATTTGTCATTCCGCTTTTTAGGGACACCGATGGCCATTTTCTGAAGAACAACATTGAGGATAAAGTTAGCAAAATTGACATCTGATTTGTTCCCTTTATCTCTTATTATTTTTCTTCAGATGGCAGTAAAATTGCACTAAAGCAAAAAAAAAATCTCCAAAAATAGTGACCATATCTAGTATGAACTACTTTGTTCATATCAACAAACATGCATGCTAACTGCTACAACCAATACAACTTAGGCAAATGAAACTAACTGGTAAATAAAGAAAATAACTTGCAACCTAAACTATGAAAAAATCGCATGCATAACAATGTTTAGAACCTAAAATAACTGCTTGAGCTTGCTGCTGCAAATGACAAACTTCAGAACCTAAGCTAACTGCTAGTGTTTGCTGCCAGTCTCAAAACAGGATTGCCCCCCCCCCCAACACATGACCTATGACTAAAATACTATGATTAAACAAACATTGCGTCATTACTTTAAGATAAATAAGATATTTCCATGAAATGGTAGCGTCGTAGAGCTAGTAGATGTGCACAAAGATCAAAACCTTCCTCAAGCAACTTCATCGTGAAACTGCTAACATAGTTCTCCCAATTTGGTAGAAAAAACAACACATATAGTAATTCTCCTCATTTAGTCTTCTTGGATTTGTTGGGATATTTGTAGAGAACTACTTGAGCTGGTTTAAATCTTCTAGCCCCCACAATGCCTCAATTCCATGCAGTTTCAAATCTTCAATTGTATTGTGTTTATGTTTCTAATCAGTGCTTATATATGTCAAAGAAAGTTCAAGCAAAAAAATATAAATGTCAATTGAACCAGATCTGCTGGATGCAAAAAGATTCATTCAAGAAGGTGCTTGCAAAGTGCAGAACACTCAAAATTTGTTATGTCGGATAATCCAATAAATATTGGAATGAAAAAGAGAGCTCACTATCAATTCTCAAACGCTCCAAGGTAACATCTTCATTTTGGCGCAAGGTTCGATAAACCTAAAAATTGTAGAGGAAAGAGAACAGGTACTCAATGAGGAAGTGAAATAACTTATCTTGGACAAATTAGATTTAGCATAACAGCGAGTTGTTGTGTTAGATAAAATTCACAGTACAATAGTACAATCAATTTTACTCTAGAAAATAACATATTATCCAGAAATAAAATGTCTCCATAATAACTGTAGGGATATTAAACGCAGAAAAGAATAACAAGTTAAAACCATAGTCACCTCACTGCACATCACACACACCTATAAAACACCATTGCAAAATAAATGATGGGTACACAATTTCTTTTGAATAGATATTGCACAGTTGATTATAATACCATGTTTGGAATCAGATGGTATCTCAAAACCAGCATTCTCACAAAACTAAGCTGATAATCCAGTAATCCACACTACCAAACACCATATGTCTAGAATTATAAGGGCTTGCAGACAATTTATAATAGTTAAACTGGCAACAATATAGCTTAACAAACATCCAAAAGAATATGTGAAAATATCTGAATGCATCCGGACATCAACAATTCTGCTCTTCATCATTCCTTAAACTATAAGGAATCATAGAAATATGTAGTTAAGCTTGTAAGCCTCAAAACTAAATCTACTCAAACAAGACCCTCCTCCCTAAGGTAACTTGATCCACGCCAAAAACCTATCACAGGAATGCTGGTGGTATTCCAAGACTTTGTATAGATCGACTGCTTAGATCTAAGCAAATTCATGAAATCACAACCATGCATACCACAAGCTTAGAGCATACCAAAACAGTAAAATCGTAGGGAAACGACGGTGAGTAATGCGATCCGGGGTTCGATCGCCGCGCGGAGCGAAGGCAGGGAGCCGGGGACATCCGATGCTAATATAGCAATTGCCTCCTACTTGACCTTGGAGAACTCCTTGAGAGTTCAGATGGGCTCATTGGCAGCACGTACATTGTTGTAGGAAACCCAGTCTTCACCATGGATCACCTGATACGAATATAGATTAAGAAAAATGCATAGCAAAATAAAATGCAGTTGAAGGGAAATGCTTATTACCGACAAGGGAAAAACTCTAGCCCTAAAGTTGTAAATGGCTTCTAAATATCACTCGTGAATATCTTCCAGTCAAGTTGAGCAACTCGCGTGACCTCCTCACATTCCTTTAGTTCCTTTTTTACCAAATAGGGGAACTTTTTGGCAGATGCTGTTTCAGATAGAATTTATGAGTATAGCATTATTGTATTTGTCAATAACTAAATCAATGTTTATTTTGAAATATTTGATATCCTTCACTTAGTTCTCATGAAACGTGCTAGGAGAAGTGGTTCCCTAAAATGTATATTATGAGAGACAAACATTCAACTAGAACAAGTAGCATGCAATCCTGACTAAAATATACTTATAGTTTGAAAAGAGCAGTAGTGCAGTGCCAAAGCCTATCAAAATTTTAACACAATTACCTATCAATAGCAAATTGAGAGAGATAAATTGAGGTTGGATCAATATCATTTGTGGGACTAAATGGTTGTACGACCCGAACATCATTAAGGCCCAAGATTGCATCCGCATGCTCATGAGGCAGAAGAATCTATTATCCATAAGGAAGAGGTGTTGGTGTACCATGGGTATGCAGAACACTGAATTTTCTTCTACAATCATAGTGAACCCTCTCTTAGTTGGCCTTTTGGTTTGAAATAAACCATTATAGAAAAACTAAAGCAAACAAGAGTATATCGCGCACTCCTATCACTATGAACTTTATTCCAGAAAAATCAAGCATATGCAACATGAACTTAATCATTAATCAGGTCAGTTCAGAGAGCCAAAATTGTTCATAAACTTCACAAGATTTTCGAAGCAGCTGGACCACTCTTTTAGATCGCAATTCGGTTATCCAATCGCCTTGCATTGATTGTTAATTCGAAATTTGAAAAAAGTTCGCCCAAGCATGCGTGCAGGACTGGATATGGGGATCTCAAAATGTACTAACTACGATTAATATGAAGCTGCAAAAACAGGCAACTCTAAATTTAGATCAACCATTAGAGAGATCCATGCATGTATGGCCATAGGGTATTGCATCTTAGTTGGCTGAACAAGATCCAGGTTGAAAAAATGGTGAGATTGGGCAGAGTTAAAGAACAAAGGGTAAAATTGGCAAAAAAACTTAAGTATCAGATATGCAACACGACAACATAGAGGAGCATGTGTATGTAAAGTTCTCACTAACAGAACCAGTCGACTACTGGTAAAACGGAAGGTATATCAGAAGATCGATTTAGTTGAGACTCACAAAGCACAAAATATTGGTTCTGTTGAGACTACCACAACTTATAGGAAGCAACCTATGCGGAAAGCGAAGGCTGCACAACACAGCAAACCTTCATCTCGGGGCCAAGCCCCCTGCTGCTCCACCCTGTTGTCAGAGACTGCGCTTGAGGTGAGGGGATGGCTCCAATTTCTAGAAACGGATGAGGCAGTGGCAGCAAAGTTGGCGAAGAGTAGAACGCTCACAAGTTTCTGAAAACGGATAAGATATGATGCTAGTAAGAACCACCAATAGCCTTCAACTAAACCAATCTAACCATGAACACACAAAATTTAGTGCCAGATTCAGCGCCCTAACATTAGATTTATTATGAATTGGTGGGGCAATTGAAACAATAAACTATCCTAACAATAAACATAGGTACAACCTGGTAAATTGGTAGGGCAAATGAATCGACAGCCTTGGAACCTATGAAACATCAATAGTCACTTGGCCATGGTCACTGGATCATTTTAATTATACGACTTTTAATACCATGAAACTTTTAGAGCATTCACAGGAGGTCGTACCTAGCATTTTGGACATTGCAAACGAACTGTATTGCATTTCTTAAAATGAACATGTTAAGAAAAAACTTTAACACACAATTTAGTTTGCGTGAAAAAACAGATTGAAGTAATTCAAAATGCACAAAAACATCTGAAGACATTTCCAGAAAGAATTAATTCTAATCGGAATAAATTTTGAATTCTATATGCAAGTCTGAATTAAAAATGAGATTTGCTTGAAGGAAACTCCAACTCAGATTCATAGTCTGAATGTTTGATAAAATAGACAAAATTCCTCCAGACCAGCTTTCCCATCGATTGCAGGAATGAAACCTCAATTAGAAAAATGAGACTGAACTTTGATTGGAGGGAACACAGCAAACGCATGATAACAAGCGTGCGATACACTGCAGCCCTATACGGTATACCAATATGTGTTTCTTAACAAAAGAAAACTCTACCTACCTACCCGTGTTCAAGATATTCCCATTTCACAATTGTATCCACATTATAGTCATAGAACTGATATTTCAGACACCAAAAGAATATCTGAAGTACAACCAAACATAATAATTAAGATTAGAAGTATGTGGATGTGTCACTTACAATGATGGTCAGCACGTTGGTCTTTTCATCAATCATGATATTGCCATTCTGAAGATCATTGTGATAGAAACCAATCCATTGGTAATCACCTGAGCACTTGTTCTCCAATGCAGTAATCTGGTTCTCGAGACTGTCCAACCAAAATTCCTTGGCTTCTTCAGGAGGAGCAGCTAGGTAATAATGAAAATTGGCAACACTTCCACTCAAACCAATCAAATGTGTATTGACCAATGACAATGTTAAGTATATCAAGCCCATATATTACAGACACATATGGGCTTGGTATACTTCAAAAAAAAAACAGGACACATCATACTTTGTATGCCACCATTTTATATCATCTATTCCACACCAGTACCAAACTCACATTAAAGACTCACAGTAGTATTAATAAAAACACCAAACACCAAGCATCAGAAAAATCAAAAGAATGAAGCACACAAAACCAAACCTTGTAGTCATAGAGGTCACTGCCAGCATATCCACTGCTCTCACTCAATTTCCCACTAAGTATACGCTCCACGCCATTGTCATCATCCAATTCTTGATCTACATCATTTTCTGCATCATGAAATCCATTGCCCTTGGCTTCCAAATTACCATCATCAGTTGATGCTTCAGTACCACTATCTTCAATTTGAGATTCAGGTGACAAGGAACATCTGAGGTGTTCATCCTGTAAAAATGGTAATCATAGATGATCAATAGGAAGTGATGCTTTCTATCTCTCTCATGTGCAAGCTTTTAAGCACTGCTATCGTGATATATGCTCAAATATATTTTTCTTGAGACAAATTCAATGTGGATACTGCAATGATCCAAGGCTGAAAGAATCTTACATGAAAAATGCCCTCATATTCCTCCAAGAGAGTTACGACAATTCCTTGAGCACTGTTTGCGGCGTTTGCTGCAGCAAGAAGCTGCGCAGAATCGTCACCATCCATATCAAATACTTCATCCATCTCACATTCACCAGCCAGAAGTGGACGCAACAGAAGAGACGCCATACAGGCACCAACTGCCGATGCAGTCATTCGATTTTCAGAAGTGTGAGATGCAACAGTGTGCATCATTTTTAAAATTCTACACAAAAAAACATTACAACCATTTCAGGGACGGTTTTTTGTAATAATAAATGTTCCAATACCAATGTTTCACATAACTAATAGCAGGGATGAAGAAAAATGCAATAAATATATTCACTTAATGTTGTGAAATTTGTAATTCTGAATTAAGTAGACATAGTGTGAAGCCAAGGAGTATTAGTGATTATTTTAAGTGCAAGTAGCATCTGCAAGACAATAATAACATGTTTAGCCTCATCCCTCATTAGCAACTATATCACATACAAATTATCATGCAGTCCACATAGCATAAGCTATTAACCTATCTGACCAAGAAAAAGTCTAACAATAACTTATCCAAAAAAGAAACTATACGTTATCCAGTGATTAAGGATATTGCTATGATAAAAAAATGAAAAGCCAACCTCTGCAGCAACCTCCGATTGGACTCAAGAAATGTCTCAGATATAGCTGAACGCATAGCATTTACCCTAGCATCCTTAGTCTCAGGCCTAAGCAAGTGAAACAGGGTACAAATAGTAAACCACATAGTAAACATCGAAAGAAAAGGAATGCATGAATAATCCTGGGCTCTTGGATACATACAAAATAATCATCTGAGTTGTTAAGATGCAACACCACTACTAAAGTTTTAGTCTAAAACAATTTTCATAAGCTTCAGATGAACCCAACATGATCCACCAACAAAGAGAAATCCATAGGTGCAAACTCTGCTAGTTATATTTGACCAGTGACCAAAGTAACCTGTGTTACTCAGATACCCAAGTCCTACATAATTGTGTGAAGCTGTCGCAAGGCAAATTTTACTTGCCGAAGCAGGACGAGAGAAGTTGCGGATCCCTCACTAAGGCGAAGTCGTGTCCCAGGAGCACACCGGCAACGTCCTGCAGCAGGGCGCCGAGGGGCGCCGCGGGGGCAGCGGCGAGCGCGGCGCACGCCCGGCCCGCGACGCCGAGCGCCACCGGCTAGTCCCCGGCGGTGACGGAGGGCAGCACGGGCGCCTCGCCCCAGCCGACGGCGCCGCTGCAGAGCTCGACGCGCACGGTGACATTGGAGAGCGCGGCGAGGCACGAGGACGCGATGGTGAAGGCGTGACGGGCGGGACACGGAGCGGGCGTGCCGGCCGCCGACACGTCCACGGAGAAGGTCTCCTTGAGTGCGTGAAGCCGAACGAGCCCACAGGGGAGGGCGGGGACGGGGACGGCGAGACGGCGCGGAGGCGGGTGGTGGCGGTGGCGGGCTGTTGGCGGTGGATCGGTCTTGTGGGTGATGTCGCCGAAGGGTGAGCGAGGCGGTGCCTGCACGACGATGGATGGGGGTGGGGTGGTTGCCAAAGTCATGGACGGCTGGGACGAGGGAGGGGGAGGGGGAGGGGCGGGGGCGGAGCACGGTCGGATCGCCCTGGATGAAACGAACGGTCCAGATTCACGGATGGCAGAACGAGAAAAGGCAGGCTACCCTTAGAGCCTTAATAAGTAGTATAGATATAGATTTTTCTTTGCTGCTTCTGGCTAGATTCATGGGCTATACGACAGAGAAAGAGGGAGCAAAAAATGGTGGTCCAAGGAAGCAAGCTAATCCGAAAGATAGAAAGTGAAGCGTTTGGTCGAGCGTTTGGGTGGTGTCCGAGAGACAGGCGAATTCTGGGTGATCAAAAATGGAGTATGGTTTCTGGCGTTGGTGGTAGCCTATACTTTTGGTGTTGGTTTGAATTAGTGCCTTTTGTTGCGTCTGTCTGTCGTGAAATGGTTGTAAATAAGAAAGTCTTATGTTCCTAGTAGCAGGTCGAACTTTATCTTCTTATTTAGGCCCTTTACTTATCTAGGGTGATAGCGTAAAGTGTCTAGATAGAGATCAGACCTAGTTGGTATTCTGTCGGGTCGGTTGATCGCGATGGGTGTCTTTGTTCTGAACTATCCTATTTCCTAATGAAATAGGGGCTTCGCCCCTTCGTTAAAAAAACTACCAACTACGTTGTAAACAATGGCATGCACTCACATTCTTGCCAATGCAACAAGATATATTCAAAACTATGGCATGACCAAGGCGCACTATGTGCACGGTTTTATAGCTATGATAAGGTAGGAGTAGTTGAAAGAGGCTCGGCTCGACATTCTCGGCTCGCGAGCCATATTCTGGTACTTATTGTTGCATTATTTAGTGAATTAACATTATATAAATTTGAAATATAGAATCATCATTCAACATTATGAGTAATTTAAATTATAACTTGTAATATATTCATCATCAAAGACTAAAAAATGAGCTATTATCCATAAAATTATCTAATATTCATTATTATTTTATAAATTGGTCAATTTTGCAAGACTCGCGAGCCGGCTGGGCTCGGCTCGCTGCAAAAAAGAGCTCAAAGAAGGGGCTCGGCTCGTTCGAGGCTCGCGAGCCGCTCCAAGCTCGAGCCGGCCCGTGAGCCTCGAGCTTATTTTCCAGCCCTAGTTGGACCTATGCTGGGTGGGGACCACTATCCAAATAGAGATATAACATTGTCCTCTCTTATACTATAATAGAGAAGAGTAGAGCAACATAGAAAGGAGTGAAGTTCAAGCCAAATCCACAACTTCAAAGGGGTCCAGAAGACGAGACAATGGCCCTGTTTGTTTCGGCTTCTGGCAGCTTCTGGCCACCAAAAGCTGCTGCAGACTGCCAAACGCTCAGCTTTTCAGCTAGCTTCTATAAAATTCGTTGGGGCAAAAACCATCTAAAATCAACATAAACACATAATCGGTTGAGTCGTTGTAATAGTAGGAATCCGTCACTTTCTAGATCCTGAGCCCTATAAACAACTTTATCTTACTCCACACGTAATCGTAATAATACTCAGATTCTCCCCACAGCCAGATTCTCCCCACAGCCGGATTTTCAGAAAAGCTGGTCAGAAAAAAGCTGAACCAAACATACCCGATGGAGACCTAGACAAGAACTCTCGCTATAACCAAAGTGAAGCGGGTGCTAGTCTGCACTCTAGCGGGTGCTAGTGGTGAAAGTTTTTTTTTAAAGTCAATCATGTCATATATACATAAACTATAAAGCTCGCTTTGTATGAATTTTTAGCTAGATCTGAAACAGCGCAATTCGATCCTTTGACCATGCACAAACAACCCGAAAAGGTTCTCGTGTTCATGTTGGTGATTTAGATCTGAAATCCATTTGCAGCTTTGTCCACGCACCCAAAGCACTCGGACAAATTAACATTGTGCGCCCGTGGGCCGTGGCCCGTGGCTACCAGCAGCACCGGTGTGCCCCAGGCGGTACTGGTACACCACCACGGCACCATCCAGTGTCGATCCCCGACACGTGCCACGTGGGCACCATCGCGGATGGCAATCCTCTGACAGGAACGTCCCTACCAGAGGACCACCCGGGCCATACCCATACGCCCAGACCTCTGCCGCTGACTGCTCTGCGCGAAAAAAATGGAGTAAACCTAGCACAGCATCAAGTGCGTGCTACGACAATACTAGATCTAAAAAAAATCTACGGTGAAAAATCTACAGTACTAGGATAGTGACCGGGGATGGAGCCAATGATTACTGCACGCTGCTTGGAGTTTGTTTCATGTTTCAACGTGCAGCAAAACCTGTGAAATCCTGATGAATCCCCTGATTGACCAGTCAGTCGATTCACCAAGCATGTCCTGGGGTTTGCTGCTTCGTTTGCGCTGCAGTTTGTTCAAGTGACCCGGGGGGAGGGGAGTGAATTAACTAGTAGAGCATACCAGAACGGTCAGAGAGTGCAGCCAACAACCTGCACGTTTTACATTTTTACGGTCATAGTTACTGTTGCTGGGGTCAGATACGACCAGCGTGATTTTTTTTTCTTATCTTCGAATTCAAAAACCAATCAAAAGCAAATGAAAAACGGCAGCACGCGTGTGTCGGAGTTACTATTACTTATCAGTTTCTCGCACGGTCGCACCCTACTTGCCTACTACAGCTGTATTAGATATGTCTAGATGTCTATGTATCTGCTTCAACTCGTATGTCTTGGAACGAATTAAAAAAACCTTAGGCTTCGTTCGTTTAGAGGAACTAATCTTTAGTCTCTATTTTATCAAACAGAAAACCTAGTAGAAGCTAATTGACTTTAGTCTCTACTCCCTCATATTGGTGTTAAAAGGGACTAAATGATAGTATTAATTATTGCCCTTGCCTAGAAAACTAGCATGAAAGGAAAAAAAATGATATTTTGGTTTTTTATGTGTTGCATTTAATGTATTTAGAATCTGTTCAGTCTCTATAACCAAATATGGTATGGACTAAAGTTTAGTCCAGAGACTAAACTTTAGTCTAAGACTAATAGAGCTACACAAGGCCTTAAATTTAATCTTCACTCTAATCTATATTTACATTTATGGATACATACATGGACGCCCAAACGTCCCCTAAATAGAAACCAAGTTACAGCTATCAGAAATTCCTAACTGGGCCGAGAGCTATTTTCTACTTGCAGTATTCTGTACGCCAGTCCAAGCTACCCCATCATTATCCCACTATTCATTTCAAATTTCACTCTATAAAAAAATACAATCTACACTACAAAGTAGTGCAACACAATTTTTATACGGTTATATACATCTACTGACCGCAACCTAATTATTCAGGGGAAGAGTTATATGTAGCTCATCTATCTGCTAGAGCCAAAATTGAGAAGGGTGGCCCAAAAGCAATGCATGACTCTAAAACAGTGATCACGCTTAATTAATCACAACCGCCAAACCTACCACTTTGCGACATCTATACCACTGTTACATCAGATTTTATTTCTTTGCTGACAAATATACACATTTTGTTTGCGGGGTCATGGCTTAGAGCCTATTTAGATCCATGGTGCTAATGTTTTGCACCTAAGAGCAGTTTACAAGAAACAAGAAAGTAAGAGGTATTGAGCGTAGAGGGTTGTCAACTCCAAGTAGGGTGTGTTGTCAAGTGAGAAAGACTGACAATACTTTTTTAAGAAAAGATCGCAGCTGATCAACCAAAGAAATTTTAACTTTCTTATAATCTAAAGTTATTTTTCCATGATCTATATTTGTAATAAATTTTCATTAAATAGATCCTTAACTAAGGTGTAATGTTGGATCTTTTCAGTTTTAGCAGTGGTGGTGCATGGGTTGTTATTTCAGCAGGGCAAAACAGGTAGGAGACATGGATGCACATGTAGTCATGTACTCACGAATTTTTGTAAAACTAATAATTTCGACCAAATTTTCAATATATATACACCATTTATAATTTATTACTATGCACCCTTGAGTATTTGCACCTTACTCTTGATTCGCTTAGCTTTGCCACTGTATTTCATTATTACAAAAAAAATCTCCATATAATAGATACGCTGCCACCTGCCAGTAAAAATCTTGACCTACAATCTATTTTACTCAGAACATATGCACAAATAATAAAAATTGCCGCGCCTTTTGTAGTTTTGTGCTCGGCACTGAATACCGACATTTTATGTGATTGCTAGTCAAGAAAAGATTAGAAAAAAAAGCAATAGAAAATGCAAGGAGACCACGCGATATTTCCTGGTGCAAAGCAGGCTTGTGTCCCTAGCAGGCCATGTGGGAAAGGAGAAACTGGACCCCGGGAAAGACGGGCATGAATTTATTATATATCGAATATAAAAAGGACCAGAAATTGTCGTGCTGTCAGAGAAGATCGAGAGCGGTGCGGGAAAAAAATAAGAGGAGAGAGAAAATCTGAAAGCAACGCGGTCTGGCCGCTACGTAGACCTGGCCCATGCACCAAAACCTGAGATACACCTTCAGATCTCCCGTCCCGGACCTCTTTGGCGGCAAACGGACAACTCAAATATATGGAAGGAACCGGACTCGGCTGGCTCGGTGTTTGTTTGAACTCATACGCAGCGAAAGAAGTGTCTTTTTTAGCTCGGTGTTTGTTTGAATTCATACACAGCGAGAGATGAGCTTGGTGTTATCTACTACAGCTACAGGTCCAACAAATAATTAGATATTTTATTAGCTAAATCTGTTCGGATCCTTACCTAGAAGCTTAAGAGAACATTGGAGATTTATACGGCCAAAAAAGTTTTTGCAAGTGTAAAATATGAGTGGTTTACGTGGAATGCTCAAGCATGTTATAAATCCACTATATTATCGTGAACGCAGCACAAGAAAAATGTGTCTAAGTATTTAATGTAACTAGTGTATTTATAATATTTTATATCAAACCTTTTGCTCTTTAAGATGACGGTCAGTACTCCATCGACCAAACTCTGGCAGTAGTTATACGCTAATTCATTTCTGTTGTACCTAGTCGGCAATAATTCCACTCTTCCATGGACCAAGCTCATCGTCCTCCCGGAGGAGAGAGGAAGAAGAGAGCAGCAAAAGTAGCCGTAGTGGTTGGTGTGGAAGCAAGGCGAGAGAGGGGAGATAGGGATAGGAAGAGAGAGTGTGTGGAAGCTAGGAGAGAGATAGAGATGGACACGCAGAGACGCAAGCGAGAGAATTGCTAAACAAACAAAAGGAGCCGCAAGGAAGAGAAAAAAAGTGGAAAGGCGAGCAAGAAAGAGAAGGGCGGCGAACCAAACCCCAAGGAGGCCAAGACGCGGACGGCAGCAGGCAGGCAGGCAGGCAGCCATGCCGCGGACGCCGTCGCTATCGCCATCGCCGTCGCCGTCGCCGGAGAGGCACCAGCACCAGCCCGCGCGCCGGAGGGGCGGCGCAGCCCCGTCGCAGCTGGCACTCCACCACCACCACCACCACCGCGGCGGACACTCGCCGTCGCCGCCGCCCCGCCGCTCGCTCCGCCCGCGCCGCGCCGCCGCGCCCTCCTCCCGCCCGCTCGTCGACGACTTCTTCCCCTTCCCCTCCTCGCCGTCGTCCTCGCCCTTCCGCTCCCGCCAGCGGGGGCCGTCGCCGGAGCCGTCCAGCTCCGACTCCGGCGCTGACGGTGGCGCCGCGGGCTCCTCGGTCTCCGACCGGCGCCGGCGCAAGCTCAAGCTCGTCGTCAAGCTCTCCCAGCTGCCCCCGGACCAGCTCCAACGCCGGGCCCCACCTCCCCCGTCGTACTCTGACGACTCCGATGGGACCGAGGACCTGGCCGGGGACGGAAGCGGCGACGAGGAGCAGGTCAAGCCGCCCAAGAAGCGCCGGATCGAGCCGCGCGCCGACAGATCTCGCCATCGCGAGGTGGGCCATGCTGCCGGATAAGCCACCAGCCTTGTCTTCGCTTCGCCGCGCAGCTTCTCGCTAACGCTAGATCTGCGCTTCTTGCAGTTTGGTGGTGGTGGGAGGAGCGACCCCACGAGCGCGCCGCGGACGAAGCGGCCTTCGGTGCCAGGTCGGATTTGCTTTTTGTTTGCTCCGCTTCTGCTTGTTCGATGTTTGGTTTTTGAGCTTCTTTTTGCATGAAAATTTGATTTATTTTTTCCCGCTTTTTAGGGACTGCGAGGACGACGCCGCTGCCAGACCAGAAGGCGCTGGAGATGATTCTTGAGAAGCTTCAAAAGTGAGTGTTTCACATATTTGTCGCAAACACAAGATGAGATTTGTTGCATCAAGTTTTGATGAGCTCGATTTATCCCCCCTCTTGCCACTGTTATATTCCGCAGGAAGGATACCTATGGAGTGTTTGCTGAGCCAGTGGATCCAGAGGAGGTAAGAGCCCATATTCATTTCCCATGCTTCCTGGATTTGCCAATTTGTTTGGTACGGAGCTGTTGAGTATTAATATCGTGGTTATTGATTGACACAGCTGCCTGATTATCATGATGTGATTGAGCACCCAATGGACTTCGGCACCGTCAGGAAGAAGCTTGCCAGGAATGCATATCGCTCGTTTGAGCAATTTGAGGTCAGATTGATAGGCTTTGGTCATATATTTAGGTAGCGAATGGATAATGAAATATCATGTTGTGATTTGTTGGCCATGGAATAGTTACCTTTCAGTTCATTTTACTTTTGTTGTCAGCAAATTTCATGTGTAACGGTTTCCCAACGTTAGATTTGCCTAAGGGAGTCAGGTTTGTCGTGCAGCCTGACAAATGAAGTGAGGTAGCTGGACTTCTCCATTTTATCATGCATTTGGAACCACATTTCTTGGTCTTCCCTTTCACGACAATTTCGTGCACATGCAAGGTGGATAGCTTTCCGCTTTGTCTGTTTGTACTACATTTGTGCTGGCTCATGCAAATAGTCATTAACCAGTGTTATTCTGCCCTGCAAAAGTTACCTTTTCCAAAATAGGCTTACATTCACAGCATGCAACAAAATACTAGTGATTTCTAGTCATAGAATCACCATTGGTGGACATGTGAATGAATCCAGGCTATATGGGATATACTGGTTCCATTGGGCTTGAGCGAGTCGCTGACCATGTCTCATCTGGTTTTGTTGTGAAGAGCTAAGATCATGCTGTACCTTTTTAAGTCCTAGTAAAGGATATACTAAAGCTGAAACATCTCGATAGTAGCTCAAAGAAGTTTGTTGAAATCGAGTAATATTCGGATACGTCTTGTAGCGAATTTAGGCTGGGCAAGTTGAACTGATCTATGAAATTCCAAGATGTACTTTGTTACTCGCTCAAGTCACAAAAGAAGTTCTTTTGGCCTCTGTGCAGTAAGCTTGTTAAAACTTTGATCATCAGGATACCATGAATATAGACTCTAGAAGGTTCACTACAAATATTACAACTTTGCTTTCGAGTAAGTTTCATTCCGGTGATCTATCTTTGTCCATGGATGGCTAGTCTGGGTGTGGTCTACAAACCATCACAGAGCTGGTTACTAATAGGGATGTAAATGGTATGAATATTTCTTGATCGACTATTCAACTGAAGGAATTCACATACTAAATGGATATTTGCATCCGAATCTGGTCATTCCATCCATGCCTTATCCGAATACTCAAAATTGGATATATATGTATGTCGATATCCATTTACATCTTATCTGACACTACCCGTACCCAAATCTGAATCCGAGAAGAAACCCAACTATCTGTGTTCGTATGTGTAGATATCTGCCCGTGTCTGATCTGTTTACACCCCTGGTTAGTAATCATCGAACTAGTATGGCCATAGCTTGACTATTGAAGCAAAATATTTGAAGATGATGCGAATGGCTGAATGAAGCACTGAAACATAACTGAATGAATCTGACCTGAACTTCTGTTTACAAATGTGTATTGAATAGGAAAAGCTTGTACCAATTTGTTATTTTCTTCCTTCTTTTTTGGGAATGACAAGTGCTTCAAATGATGAGCACTAGTGCACCTTATTGATCGTTATCTGCGCAATGGTTTTTATTTTAAAATTGCAGGACGATGTGTTCTTAATTTGCAGCAATGCGATGCAGTACAATGCACCTGATACAATTTACTTCAGACAGGTATAGAATCCTTAAAAACTTTATGCGCTTACAATACCATGATTTGATTATTGGCATTGAACATTTTGTACTATGCTTGGGAATGTAGGCTCATTCCATACAGGAGCTGGCACGAAAGAAGTTTCAGGAACTGAGGGATGAGGGCATACCAACAGAAAACCCGATTAAGATTGGACAGAAAATTAGACCAAATTTCTGCACTGGAGCACTGGTTAAGAAACCTGTTTTGAGGTATCCAGATGATGATATAGATTTGTCCCACAAAGAGAAAGTTAAGAGACCCAATTCAAATAATGTGGATGATGACATGAGCTTCAAAAATCAAGTTAAAAAAACCATGTCCAAGAATTCACAGGATCGAAGTTGCTTATTACAGAAAGAGCGAATTAAGAAACCCATTCCCAGGAATTCAGAGGACAATTTAAGTTCCTCATTCCACAAAGAGCGACCTAAGAAACTGATCTCCAGACATTCGAAGGACGACCCAGACTCCCCATCTGGCAAAGAGCAAGTTAGGAAAGTCATTTCAAAAAATTTAGAAAATGATGAAAGCTCCCCGTTCCACAAACATCAAGTCAAGAAGTCCACTCCACAGAGTTCAAAGGACGACTTCTTATCCCAGAAAAAACACATTAAGCCAATTGGCAGAAATGGAGAAGATCCAGGTTTTTCATCCCGCAAAAAGCCCATTGAGGATCCAGTTCGCACAAATGTTGAAGATGCAGGCTTCTCATCTACGAAAAGGCTGTCTGAGAAGCCCATCAGTGTAAACGGAGAAGAGGATCGTGACCATTGTCATCAGGAGTCATCTAAGGAACCGAGTTGCGGAGTTGAGCAGGATGGTCAAGGTTACTCATGCGATGAAGAGGCTGTGAAAAAGCCAGTTTGTATGGATAGCCACGATGCCCAAGGTTCAGATATCTCTGCTGCCACTATTGCTTCTGTGGGAGATGGCTCTAATGGTTTAAGCATGTCACAGCCTAATGCCACTGAACCTACTGGTTGTCCTCTTACCAATGGGGTTATAGACAAAGACATCAGCTCTCCACTAGATGAAATAAGATCTGAGAAGACTGACGATATTTTGGGTACTGTATTTTTTTTTCTGGCATTTCCCCTCGACCACCTTGTCTACTGCTGATCCATTAGTTTTAAGGCCTAATTGCTTATGCTTTTGTGCATTGGTGATCACATGTAGCTATTTTAGACTGGAATTTGGTTTATAACTATGTCACAGGAGTGGATCAATTAGCAAAATGGTGATATGAATAAATGTGATTGACCATCAAAATACAAAACTAGATGTCTAGAGGGGTTATGGTAGTATATGACATATACACTTGTAATACACATTTGATGTTCATTTATTTTCAGGCCCTTTTTCAAGAAAACTGAATTGTTAAAGTATTAATAGAGCTGCATGTGGTAGGGTGATGTCTGATATATAACCAATATTCACTTTTACAAGGCATGTTTTAATCTGAAAACATCAGGCTACGAGTTTTGACCAAAAGTCAGTCCAATATACGCATTGCATGTTTTAGTGCACAAAAGTTGGCATTTCCATGTACTAATGTGATGCTTATTTTGTAGCAATTGGCTATATATTGTAAGATAACTTATGATAAAAATTCTTTCGAAGACTTCGTTCTAAGATACACCCTAAAGTAATGCAGAGTGATTTGTCTAATGGAAACTCGGTCATTTGATATGTTTACTGCTGTGCAGCTAAATGCTTTGAAAGGAAATTCAGATTCACTTTGTTTTTGATGGTTTCTAATTATTTTTCCTAATTTACCCTGTTTTCAGCCAAACCTAGCTACAAGCCAATTGTGGTAGACGAAACGAGACGGAAAACTTATGATGCATCTGAAGAACAGCCTCTGATGAAATCTGATCCAGTTTTTGATGTTTTCTCTGCGGAACCAAAAGAGCTCGTGAATGTGGGTTAATGCATCTATGATTCAATCAAATACTGACCTATCTGTGATTATTGGTCCATTTTTTCTTACTTAGATTAGCTCACTGGCTGAGTGTGCTTTGCAGGTTGGGCTCGATGCTGAACACTCATATGCATATGTAAGGAGTCTGGCTCGTTTTGCTGGTTCGCTTGGTACTCAAGGCTGGAGAATTGCTTCTGACCGCATTCGGCAAGCATTACCTGCTGATGTAAACTATGGTCGTGGTTGGGTTGGAGAATATGAGCCTCCATTACCGTCTATTCTTGTTGTGAATGATCAACCTAGATACCCGAAGAGCTCTGAGACAAATAGACGAAGGAATGCTCCTCTGCCTAGGGATAATGAAAGGTTCAGATCAACAGAAACTAATAATCCAAAGGATATGAGACGGGTAGCCACTTGCAATAATGTAGTTGGAGTGGCTGGACCACTAGAGAGTCCAGAAATTAAGCCAAGATTATTTGGTGTTACCACTGAGCCTCAACACAGGAGCACAGACGCGTTATCACTGCACGAGAACCACAGAGTGTCTGGTAATGTCGCAAAGACCAAAAGAACAACGAATGAGCAAACAAGAAAAGGCAATTCATCTTCTAGTGCCCGACCTCTTGAAATGCAGCTACAGAAAGGAGCTTCTTCTGGCGCGCTTGATATCCCTGCCCCAAATAAAATGGCTGGCCAGCCTAGACCGTTTTTGCAACCACCAGAATCAACTAGAGCTCAGCAAATGAAAAAGATTGACTCATCAAAAAGCAAAATTCCAATTGAAATGGCACCACAGCAAGTTGAGTGTGCAAAAGATGCTGATTCTAGTGTGCATGATACTCCTTCCTCAAATGGGCAGCCTAAACACTTCTTCCAGTCACAAGCAGCAGCTTCCTCTGGTGTGCATGATATGCATTCCTCTAACGGGCAGTCTAAACACTACCAATCACAAGCAGCAGCTTCCTCTGGTATGCATGCTATGTCTTCCTCTAATGGGCATCCTAAACACTACTTCAAGTCACAAGCAGCACCTTCGTCGGGTGTGCATGATATGTCTTCCTCCAATGGGCAGCCTAAACATTTTTTCCAATCACAAGCAGTAGCTTCTGGTGTGCATGATATGGCCTCAAACGGGCAGTCTAAACCCTTGTTCCAGTCCCAAGAAGCAACTGTACTACAGCCCAAAAATGAAGCAACATGGGTGTACCATGGACGACCTGGTGATGGAAAGGTTGGAACATCAAAAAAAAGCAGACCATCGACAAGTATTGGGTTCATCACTAAAAATCAATCAATAAATGCTGCAAAATTTGCCATGAATTTGAATGGCCAAAGTATTGTCAGTGACCATACAAAATCAGCAGGCGCAACCGCTATGCCTGCCCAAGCAAATATACCAAACAGAGGTCTTGATGCTCCTCGGAACATATTCTCAGCATTTCCAGCTAATGTTAGGGAGAACCAGAGCATTCCATCAGCTCCAGTGGCTCAATCTTGGATCTCGTTTGGTGCTGCTACAGAGAACAAACCAACCATTGTCAGCCCAGCTTTCGTTGACAATAATTGTGGCTGGAAAATGCCATTTGCTAATGTCCAACCTTGTGATGATACCAAATTAAGCGTTGTTCCTCAGTTCTTTAGACATCCTGTTCAGGTAGTTAGAGAGAACTCGGTTCAAAACAAGGGGCTGGTAATATTTCCCCAGTTGGTGCAGCCAGATTTCGCAAGATCACAAGGGCAACCACAGTGGCAGGGGCTGTTTCCCCACATGCAACAGAAGCCAGGCAAGGATGTACTCCGCCCGGACTTGAACATCGGGTTCCCATCTCCAGGTTCACCACCAGCTCGACAATCGTCCGGCATCAATTTGGAAGCACAGCAGCCAGACCTCGCTTTGCAGTTATGATCTGGGAAAAGACAATGAAAACTTCATACGGCCAGGCCAGGATTTATGCTATAATCTCTAAGCATGTGAAGGCATGAGGAGCTCAGGTGCGAAACAAGGCGAGAACAGCATTGGGACATCCGGGACATGGATCGGTGATGATTGATTGTGATGTTGACTTTACATGCCATATGGCGTCATCGCAACTCATCAACTCATCGCGTCGATGTACGACGATATCAGAAAATGGATGGATGAACACTGCTTGAAATGAGATCATGTCTACTTGGGGGCATTCTGACAGGAGTTAAGAATCCAGCATTTGGGGAAATGCTTTGGTGGCATGCATGTAGGTAGCACACTAGCATGCCCATGATCTGAAAACTTGGGGCGCGCCTCTCTGACCACGATACAGCTTTCTTCGGTGGAAATTTTGGCACCAGAATTTAGAATTTAGAATTTAGAATATAAGCCGTTCATTCGGTAGTGTAGGTCCTGTGGTCACCCCTATGTAATGTAATGCCCATACCAAAATGAATGTTGGCTGTAAATTGTTCTGTGTTGAATAGATTGTTAGGGTAGGGCAGTGGCCAGTGGCCTTCACACCTCTTCTGAATGAAATTGCTTCTTTTGTTCATGATGTATGTAGCAGGAAACCAGGAACTGTGGTCTCCGTTCAGTTCAAATGGCATGCTGAATCTAAAGAGGTCATTAGGTCTCGTGAAGATGCACTGGTTCAGTTTGTCCTTGCATTGGATTTTTTCTAGCTTTAAGCATGATGCCATAAGAATGAGCAATGCCATTTCCCTCTGAAAGCATAATTTTGCTGATAAACTTATATTCACTGGACGTAAGTTTGCTTGGAATGTATATTGGGGTAATCGTATTTTCCTCTGAACAGCAGACATGGGAGTACAGGTTGAACGCCGGCCGGGGATTGCTGCTTACATTTAGTCCACGGTGAAAAAACTCGTGGACAGGGAAATAGAGGGATCTATGGGAAACCTTCTTATTATTTAAAATTAAATAGCGAGAAGATTTCTTTTTTATAAATCTCCTCTATTTTAAATAACAAGGAGATTTCTTCCCATGAATCTCTTCCAGGAAAATGAAGGGGATCTACGATGGAATAGCAGTATTTTCATGCTCACCAAATCAACCCTAAAAACTGACATGTGTAGTTATTTTTAAGACGTAGTGAGTACAGCAATGCCATAGGTATCAGACGGTAAAATAGCTACAAGTACCAGACAGCAAAAAAAAAAGCTAGGTACAAGTCAATCAATCTCATATTTAAACTTATATATTATCAGTATTAATATTTATTAGGCATAATTATGAATATTTTTCATAATAAAACTATTTCAAAATATATGTTATACAGTTTTCAATGATCTAGTGGAACTTAATAAGCTTGCATTAGTCCAAACTCAAAATTATATATTTTTTTGGGACTCAAAGTAGTACAAACAGATCGTGCTATACAAGTACATCGAAGTAATATCGTAGAATCGAGAGACTAAACTAATGTTATACCAATAACACGCTACTTGCAAACCGGCAATAGACAAAGATCATGTGTTTATGCATACAATAGAAAAGTGAAATTCTATAAAGCCCTGTGTACAAGCATTTTACACCACAAGCAGAGAAAGAAATCAGGTTCCTCAGCGGCGGTTGCCTTTGCCTACAGATAACAAAGAGGGTAATCAGAAACAACCAACAGCATAGTGTCCAAACCTTATTCCCAGCAGGACCTAGGGGCCACGTTAGGGGCAGCCTCCCCAAGGGAAATGGAGGATAGCTTCTGGGTAAGTAACTCAACTAACGAATTCGCATCGCCATTAGCTTGTATGTTCTGATTCAAAGCCGGAATATTCTCCTTGGAATAGTCTGCAGCCACCACTGTCTTAGACTTGCGCGTGCATGATTCAGGTTCGGCGACAAGTTGCAGTTGCAGCAGTGCTCCAGCGTTTTGGTCAATGGATTTGTTCTAAAAGAAAACACAGAAAGATAGTCAGAAGCACACCAATATAGGGCATTTCCACTTACTTTGATAGTAAAGAAGACACTCCTACAAATTGAAATGCACGTACTTCGGGCTTCACGACAACTGGACTGGACAGGTGTATGCACGCTTCAGGTTTGTCCACCTTAAAAGCTTCTACTTCCATTTGCACAGCTTCAAGAGGTGCTGCTATAGGTTTTAATACTTGTTGATGAAAGGTTGGCTGAGGGTTTGGTGTGGCAGGTAGCAAGCACTGGATCTCCATGGATTGCGGTTGCACCTGTACATGCATAATAAGATAACTAAAATCACATTGATATAGGCATTTTGCAAGGGAAACAACATTTTAAAAAAATGCACATACAGATTCAGGTCTGACCACAACTGGATCAGTCAGGTTTGTGCAAGCTAGTTCGGCCACCTTAAAAGGCTCTACTTCCACCATAAGAGACAGTGGCGTCATCAGCTTACTTTTGGAAACACAGCTTTCCTCATGAGGTGCTGCTGTCAATTTTGATTCCTGTTGGCCGTAGGTAGATGGTGCGGCATTCAGATTCATGTTCTGAGTAGGTAGACACTGGATATTTGAAAGTTGTGGTTGCACTTGTGCACCGATGTTTTGGTCAATATAATTCTCCTGAAACATACATAGCAAGATTGTTAGAAGCACTAATAAAGAAACCACATATTGCAAGTTAAAGAGTATACAAAACTGCACATACAGCATCAAAATAACCAATCTTGGGTGTGGGTCTCCGAAGCCCCGATGGCTTAAGGCCTTTTCCCTGGTTGGTTATTTCTGCAGTAGCTTTTAAATTATCTCTAGATGCTGCTGTTCCAGAAGAATGTCCCTCTGTGACAATAGGAGGCCTAAACTTTGGATTCGGATGGCAGTCATTGCTCTTCCTGAGGGAGGGGGACAGTGCATTCAAATTATCGGATGTATGACTCATCTTCCCTACGGTGGAAGCAGTTGAAGCCCCAGATATCACAGAGCTCATGCTGTCCATGGAGCTGCTAGGTGAAATGCTTGGTGATGCACGGTCAGCATGGCCCTTAGCTGGGATCCTGTTCCCTGATGATCTTGAGGGTATAGTTTTGCTGATATCAGATTTTGATGACGGACGAACAGGGACCCTCTGAGCAGGTCTATTCTTGATGCTTAGTGTTGCTGATTTAGTTTTGGCTTCTGGCTTAGTGTCCATCAACATACAATGGGAAGAAGTTGCTGCTGATGTGAAGAAACCTGATTTCAAGATTGAACTGGAATTTGTACCCCTGCCAGATCGCAGGACAGCTGAAGTACTGGCAGTTTTACCAACTGCCTGCCTGTTGACAGCACCCCCTGAAAGACAAAATACATATTAGGCTACGTTTATGTTATATTGTTCTATGCAGGGGTTCTCGATACTAATGAGTGAACAAAAATGCATGCCAATTTACACACCAGTGCTGTTTCTTTTGTCTGAAGCCCTAGAGGTGACAGTTGTATTAGTTGATGATCTCATCATAGCAACTCTTGGCAAAGCCCTAGGAGGCTTTGAGGATATCTTTGCTTCTGCAGCTCCTGTTAAATTCTTCTTAAGAAAAAATGCAAATATGAAGCTGAAATCAGAATATCGCACAGCACAGAACTTTTTAATTAAAAAGATCAAGCAAAAAAATAGGTCGTGCATCCACAGACATGGTGAGTAATTAAAAAGATCAAGAAGAAATACTAATCACTGGGATTTTGATTGCATGTTCAGGTAAGTAATTCAAATATAAATTTAGACAAGGGGATACTTTACATATTAGACAAGGCAGACTGAAGCTTAGCTGGGTTTACTTAATAATTTCAGTCAATTGCAAAGTCAGAAACTAGCACGCATTGCCTATGAACATTTTAGTAACAAAATAAATTGCTAAACAAGCATCCAATTATGGTGAATGGATAAAAAACTACAATGGGAATCACTGACAGGGGACATACATCTCTTGCAGCCACAGGCTCGTTGATGGTGACTTGGGGCCTTTGTCTGCTAACAGCTCCTTGGCTTGTTGAAACAGGGGCCCTCATCTGACAATAAGCAAATGTAATCAGTGATGATAAATGATTACATAAATTTGAAATTGAACAATATGATCAACTGAGCATACCTTTGACTGTGGCATCCGATCAACACCTTTTCTAGCTGGAAGGAACAATGGAATATGCTCATCAGTTATCAACAGCAGACAAAGATCGCTAGAGTTAAAATTTTGGATGTTAACTAGCATGTTGTGTCAGCATTTGAGGCTTGTTACCTGCAACACGAGGTGCATTTGCTGTGGCCTTTGGGGGGTTTGAGGCAGCAACGGGCCGACCTGAAAGTTTATCAGGTTTGCCAAGAGATCTCTGGATCGAAGCACGGACATTATCAAATAGTTCAGTCTCAAGGCTTTCCATCGCCCAGGTTTCACTTTCCAGAGTTGAGGTTGTTGACTCCCCTGATCTCCTCGTTTCCTCAATGATTCCAGGCAGCCTGGAACCTTGGGCCTTACGATAGGTGCTGTTTACAATGGCTAATTCCTCAGTGTCGAGAACCCCTGCATAGACCAGGAAAGATTAAGAGTTGCGATCAATCTGCATAATTAAGGTTTACCAGAGTGTATAACGAGAGGCAATAATTCCAGAAAACAGATAGAGTTTCACATGGGTGGGGACCAGGAAAAAACAAAAGCGAAGATGAACCTTCACTGGTAAAAAATTCGCTGTCCCAAGCCAAGCTCTTGCGGAGGTTTACCCCCTTCTTGGCCTTGCGCTGCTCCGGGGACTCCGTCCGCTCGGGATCTTCCCGCTCCTCCATCACACAGTCCGGATCCGTAGCCCGAACCACCGCCGATGGAGAAACGCCGGAGGAGGTTGCCTCGGCTCCCACTAGAGACTCTAACGGAAAATCGTCGCCCGTCAGATCCACAAAATCGCAACCAAAATAGCAGGCACCAATCCCGCGCGATGGGGGGGCAACACCTCACCTGCGTGGAGCGGATCGGGACGCCGCGGGGCCGGTGAGACGAGGTTGAAGAGAAGATCGTCCTCGGTGGAGACGTCGATGAGGAAGAGTCCCTCCATAGGCGCAGCGAGGAGTCCTGCGGCCGGCCGGAGTCGCTGGGGATCGGTACCGGTGGGAAACCCCTAAATCGCCGCCGGTGAGGGATTCAAGAGGGAGAGAAGGCGAAGACGAGCTGGAGAGACGTTGAAGATGATGAGGGGCGACCGCGCGAGGGTAAATGGGTAATGAGTGGGATGATTTAAATTTTGGCGAGTTTGGGCTGTATTTTCGTTGGGCCGTTTTTAGGGTTGGGTATTGGATCTGTGGGTCACACGTTTCATGGGCTTTGTCTTTCAGCGGTCTGTTTTTTCTTCTTCTTTTTGTTAGTCCATTTCAAATGCGCTTGCTAACGCTACAGCTACAGGGAATAATTAGTAGGGGGACTTCTAAACTCGTGTCCTTAGTTCAACATAAAACTGAAGGAGAAATATAACTAAAACACATGATTACTCAACATAACACAACATAATTTGAGTAATAAGAACATCAATATGTCGTAACAAAAAACAAGTAGTATTATCCTTACATCCCTCAAGCAGCTGATACCAGCTTTTCTCTGAAATCCGACAGAAGATGAGAATACATGGCTCTTGAGAACCAAGCTAACAATCTTGAAGCAAATATGCAAAGAATAAACCATATGCAAATTTAGCATAGTTGTACCTCTGTTTTTCCAGGTTGGATGCAGTTGGTTTGCTGGATACAATTCCATCGATGTATAGTGACTGGACTGTCCTTTTATCACAAGCAGTAGTGGCGGACGCAGAACAAAATTTTAGCTGGGGTGACATCATAAGAGACAAATCATGATACTAGACGACTAGATAAAAATAACTTCATGATAATAACGAGGTTATGTGATAATACTAGGAGCGTTCTAAAATGATATGAATATCAGAAAACCATTTTGGCCACCCTACAGAAAGGCGGAGAGAGGGGAGAGCACCAGGGTGAAGTGGCCACATCGACGCGTCGTTGTGGCGAGTCTGCCTTGAGATGGCCATGATGAGGCAGCAACATGCGAGGGGCAGCGAGGGCAAGCGACTGTAGGCAGTGGCAAGCGACAACAATTGTTGCATTGCGACAACATGGTGGGACCTGGTGACATAGTGAGGGTAGATGGTGGTGGCACCATGGTGCCAAGGCAGAATCCCACCAATAGCTTGCCCACCAGTCGATGCGAACTAGGAGGCAAAGTAGTGGCGCTGCATGTGGGATCCCGACAATGTGATGAACTAACGAGTGACGAGAAGACAAGATGACACTGGTAGCAGACGGGTTTGGTCACCCACTATCAATCCAGTCATGACCGAAGGAGCGATCGAGCCACGAGTAGCTAGCCGCTAGAGGAAGGAATCGAACGACTTGGATGGAGAGCGGGCTGAGCAATGTGTTGTCGAGAAAAAGTTAGATCAAAACTAGATTTGGTTGTACCTACTATATAAAAGTTTTTTTTATTTTGATGTATATCTAAATCTAGGTATAATAGCATATAAAAATTGAGGTGGGGCCATGACCCCCTTTGCCCATCGCTTGGATCTGCGCCTCTGACAGACTGACACGCAGCACACAGCACACGCGCCCAGCTGCTCCATCACTCATCTTGCTTTCCAGGGATACACTTTAATCCCAAAACATCTGATGATCTGAAGCGGAATCAAGGTGCGATTGCTCGATACAGTGAATCTGACAGCAGTAATCAGGGTCCGATCACTCGTTACAGTACACCTACTTGCGCAGAACACTGGCGGTGCTCGTCATTTCAACATGGAGCTACAGCCGAGATGTCATCGGAACAAAAGTATTTATTCATCGCTAACTCGAGTTGAAACAACAACCATCTCGCACTCTAGTCTTCCGAGGCGGAGCAACCGAGAGACAGACGGCTTGACGCGGCAGCTCAGATCGTTGTCGTGCTGCACGGGTAGCAGCCAAGGACACGCAGGAAACTTGCAACTTCCTGTAAAAAAAACACGTACACCCATGGATTAATAACTGCATATATAGTACACAGTACACTGTCTCAGTTCTCAAAAATTTATCGTCCGCTAATTTATTTTTTAACTAAAACACAACAAATAAAAAAGAACGAAGTGAGCACTTCATAACAGACATTTGATACTGACTATGTTTTCAGAAGATGGATTATAAATCTAGTCATTCCTGGACTGTAGCGTATGCAGATGGCACGACACTAACCTCGAGACCCTTCAATGCATTTTGCGCGCGGACATCCGTCATCGATGCTTCGAAATCGACGTAGAAAATGTAATTGAAGAGCCTGCAACCAAGGCTGAGTTTGGTGAGGCCAGGATATGTCATGGATGTATCTGAATACAGAAGATATATCCCGATCCCCTTGACAACATTTCGTTAGTTTTTTTATTTCAGATTCACAGAGGTTCAAGCCCCCGCTCTCCCCCCCCCCCCCCCCCCCCCCCCCCCCCCCAAAAAAAAATGTTCAAGTAAATGGTTATTTAACAACAAGTCGTAGCAGCAGCAATACAGTTCTGTGATGAAAGTTGAATACCATACTTTTCAGTTCCACGAATCCTCATTGGCTTGCCTCTGTTTGGCCTGCTCTCAATCTTCAGGTGGGTGACAGAAAAGCAAAGAGTTCAGAACAAGGGATCCTATATAGCAATTTTGAAAACTCAAGACAAACGACTGTTCCAGTATCACCTTTGTCAAATTTATACCCCTCTTCCAGAATGACCCTAAAGCTTTGCAAAGTGCTCCAGGCCCTTCTTCGAGACCGAAAACAACGCTTGTCTGCCATAAATAACATTAACACTTTAACCTATATAAGTTTCATCACTGAACACCTGGTACAAAAAAACATATTTGATTTTACTAGCATAGCGAAGGATAAGTACCTTGTATTGGTCGTGTTCTTTGGGAAGGTTAGCAGTTTTTGCCAATACTAGGTACCTTGTGACATTGGGTGATTCATCCTGCAACATTTTGGTCTTGACAGTGTCATATTTCTGAATGAAATTGAGCTGGACATGAACCAAAACCTCGCAGGTTAAGAGTTCCCGATCGGACAAAACGGGAAATATACCAAGAAAGATCTTTGGGCCCTTTTGGAATGCAAAATTTCATAAGAACTTTACATTAATTTTTATGCAAGTCAGTTCATTATCACAACGTGTGTTTATGGTTTAGCATATGTTTTCTATTTTCAGCATCTTTCCTGCGAATCAAATACAAGGATATTTTTTTAACACATTCTAAAAATTCACTCCCACAGAGTTGAACTGAGGACCTAAATAGTGCTACTAAAGCCATCTAATCAACTCAACTATATGCCCTTTCACACATACCCACCACTATGTACAAGGATTACTGGAAAAACTGTAAACTTCACATAAATACAAAAAGGTTTTACTACCTGAAAGTTGCATTCTAAGATGTTAAGCCCATACAATTCTGCTGCTCGAGCACTGCATATAACTCCAGAATCCCTTAAATTCTGCTTTGATATAATCTACAAAAGAGGCATTTAGAATGACATATCGGAAATATAATATATGAAAAGGACCATGGAATGTTTTTATCAGGTACCTCAGCACCAACAACTCCATGATCCACGTTTTTCTTTGAAACACTCAAACCAGAAATGGAATGTTCGCATTGAGCAAGATACTGCATACAATATTCACATGAGGAGGCTATTGAAATATAGTATATTTTTAGATAAAAGTGTTCTCTAATTTTGGTCTTTCTAGTAGTTTTTTCACATGAAGAGCGGAAGGGTAAGACTGAGAAAAAAACACGACCAATGGTAAAAACGAGGAAAGTGGTAAAACTAAGGCTATGAATTCAAATAGCCCTTGATTTTTTAGCATAACCTGTGGATGGCTGAAAATTGTCTTCAAATCATCCTTATGCACTCCAGGTAAAGCAAGAAGACATAGCTCTACATCCATTTGTACTTCTTGCACAATTTGCAAATCATGACTAAGAAGTATGTCATAGCTCTTATGGAAGCTTCCGGTGTATGCATTTTCGATAGGAAGAATAGCTATGTCAGCAAGTGAAGACTCGACAGCCTATCATTTAGCAAATGCATGCATGAGAGAAATAATAGATTTTTCGAGATCTTAGATGGGATGTCTAAATTTTATAACTTATAAGCATGACAACCTCAAGCGCAGCTTCAGACCTTTGGAGGGGAACTGTTGTACATTCTGGGAAAGCTTTAAGCACAAATGCCTCAATGACCGTACCAGGTGATCCCTGTGATTCAAGAGAAATTGCAATGAAAATCATATAATTTTTTAGTTAAAAACATCGTATAAACTTTAAATCTAGTTTGGATAAGTCTCCACTCCCATTGCATATGGATTAGAGAGAAATGAACTTATGTATCCTCAATCTCTCCCAATCCATACGAATCCACATGGGAAATGGTTTTTATCCAAATAAACCTACACAAGGATATGTACCTGATATGCCACACAAACATCACACATTTTAGTATCCAATGACCGAATAAGCGAAGGCGATGTCCCTGCAGGAGAGAGAGAGAAAGATAAACTATTAGATCATAGAATGAATATGTGTTTCGAAAACATAATAATGAAGTAGATGCTCATGTATGCATGTTGAATAAGTCTTGGATATGTAGTTAGTTAGTTGTTTGTTACATGCATTGGTCTGTTAGCATGCCGCATGCGTATGAGCTTCTGCTTTTGTGGACGTCGGGCGCACGTAGGATGGGTAAACGTTGGGTATCACTTGTCCAAATGCATACTCATGAAGAAAAAATAAGTTCGCTAAAAAATTCATACCATGACGGTTATAAAATTTTGCTCAAACTCATACCCATGCGGGTTTCGAGTACCCAACGGGTTCCCATACCCACTAACATCAACATAAAAAATAATTCATCATATAAATAACAATCAATATATTAATAAGTGAGGTTAAAAGAAACAAGTGATAATTAAGTTTAGCTTGAAATTTGTTACATGGAGTTTATTTCAGCTAGAACATATTTAATTAATAATATTATGAGATATATTTGTAAGTTATATTGATTTTAAGGCGGTTTTTAAAAACCCATGAGTTTGTGAATATGGTAGTGGAAGAACAAACTCATGCCCACATACCTATTGGGTTCCATTTGAACCCATTAACAAACCTATGGGAACCCATGCTCTAATAGAGAAAAAACCACCAGATTTCGGTAGGAGGTACTGCGGGAGATAGATATACCCTAGGTCACTAAGACGCAAATGCACTCCATGGGCCGCCCGAGAGGCCCTCATTAAGTCGTTTGGTAGGGTGCATAGTGGGCCTCATCCAAGCATAAAAGAAGCCAACCAAAGTGGAGATGCGCCGGATTGGAGAAGATCTCGAAGAGTACTGCACATGTGTACCGGTCGTGCGCATGTCCCGCAGAGGAATCACTTGAGCTTTGAAGATGTGTCTCGTGCTGATCGAACACCGAAGGACTCAGAAGGTAACCTGGAGAAAGCAAATGAATATCGTAGGACTCGGTCCGCAAGTAGCAGAGGAAGGTAGACTCAGATAGACTCAATGAACAGGGATATCTCTTCAGTCGACTATATAAGGCTGAAGAGCCCTACAAAAAATGGAGACTTCATTGGATCGATAGGCAACTCCATCTTCCACCTTCCACAATCACCTTTAATCCGCAAACTCAGAGCAATCCAACACTCAGCACCACACAGGACGTAGGGTATTACGCACTCGCACGACTCGAACCTGTATAAATTCTCCATGTTTTGACGTGCCCCCGCACCTACCATCGAGCAGCGATCGACGTCGCCGTCCTCCCAAAAGAACAGCATAGGCTACCCCGTAGTGCGCAGTCGAGACCAAACACTGATAGGTATGCATTGTCATCTCTAGTCGTGCGTCATGGGGATGGGTGTGCACATCACACAACACGGGAGACGCTCGACACTCCCTATTTTCATACATGCATGTATTTTCCCTTCTACGAATAACAAAAAAGAAGAATGAAAATGTTGCCGCTTCATCACAGCACAAACTCTTGTGTTCGAGTTCCAGACTTCTAGTGTGTGTTTTTCAGCAAGTATGTTCTTTTCTGTAACGCCCCGAATTTTGCAGTTGAATTTTTTCTCTTCTTTACTCGCCAAAATTCGGGCGTTAGCTTTTCTTTTTCTTTTTTCCCCTCGCTAAACCTTGACCTTTTCCAAAGTTCTAGCGGGATTCGGTTTGGAATTCCCGTGTAAGAAAAACCCTAAATACTTTATGTTGTTTGATGCACCATGCCGAACCTTGCATTTCTTTTGATTGCTTTGAAAGTGCAATTGCATTCCTGTAGAAAGATCGGATTTCGAAAATGAGGAGAAGATCTTTTCTTTCTTTTTCTCTCTCTTTTTTTTCTCTCCTCTTTTTCTCTCTCCCGCGCCGTGGGCCGACCCCGGCCGGCCCAGCCGCCTCTGGCGCCCCCTCTTGGGCCCAAAAAGGCCCAGCCGCCCCCCCTCATTCCCCCTTTTTTCCCCAAACCCTCTCCCTCTCCCTCTCATTTTCTCTCATTTTCTCTCCCCCACCCTAAGCCGCCGCCGCCCCCCTGCCCTAAGCCGCCGTCGCCCCCTGCCGGCCGCCCTCGCCGTCGGCCGCCCATCGCCGGTGAGCCCCCTCCTCCCTCTCTCCCTCCTCCCTCCCTCTCCCCTCTCCCCTCCTCCCTCCCCTTGGCAGCCCAGCCGCCCGGCCGCTGGCCGCGCCCCTGGCCGCGCCCCAGCCGGCCGCTGCCGGCCGCTGGCCGCCCCTGGCCGCGCCCTCGGCCGCCCGCCCAGCCGCGCCCAACCGCCCCCAGCCCCCGCCTCGGCCGCGCCCCAGCCGGCCGCTACCGCGCCCTGGCCGGTCCCGGCCGCCCCCAGCCCGGCCGCCCCCCAGCCGCTCGCCTAGGGCCGGTTCAACCGCCCCCCCCTGTTTTTTTATTTTTTTTATTTTATTTTATTTACTTTCTGTGATCATAGCTATTTTATTTTAGGTAGGCTAATCACTGTTCATGTTATTGAAATATGAAGTTTAATTTAGAATTCCGTTACGCTAATTGATTCATGTGATTCACTGTTTATCTCGTTCAATGTTGATCAACTTAAAATGATTAGGTTTCCATTAGTGTATATGTAACAGAATTCTTTTGTTAAGAACCAATTGTAATTGATCGTTAGTACATAAGATTTAACCCCCTGCGAGACCCTTTCCCGTTTCTTTCTAACCATAACAAATGCAATGTCAAATGTCATACTTGATGCATATTCGCTTTATTTGTTCCCTTGTATGGTGTACTGTTCTTTTGTATTAAATATGTGGATGGATGTATGTATGTTTGCGCTCGCATAGAGAACGATCCGGTCGAAGAGCCCGAGGAATTCGCAGGAGAAGCCCCTGAGCAGCAGTCGGTTGGTGGAGGCAAGTGTCCTTTGACCTATCTCTGTCCTAATCATTCTTTAATTCACCTCCCGCATCACACATTTATACCTAAGGATTGACTAGCTTTTTGTTATCCATGTCCTTGTTTACCTATTTGGGTCGGATTATTACTGCTTAGTTTGATGCTATTGCTCAACTTTAATCAATGAACATGATGTGGTTATCTATGATACGCTGTTTTCCCGTTCTTATTTATGATTATACTTGTGGCATTTAAGGGGACTCGAGCGGTTTCTCGAGTGCCTCACCGTAAGGACCTGTTCAATGGATGACCGCCCGGGAAAACAGTGCAACCATGAGGGTGGAATGGGGTGCCCTTAGCTGAATAATTAGAGGATCCGGGGTGTAGTTCGCTTCGCCGTCGTGCCGTCAATGGGGCTCGGTGTATGCGGCTCGCTCTGCCAAGGTTGATTTGTCCCTTGGGGAGGAGTGCGGTACATTTAGGAAACCTAACGGGCGGCTACAGCCCCGGGGAATCTTTGTAAAGGCTTCGTAGTGAATCCCTGGCCATTCACCTCGGGAGTGAATAAGGGTCTTGCAAGCCCGGGCCAGAGAGGGAATCACGGCTTGTGGGTAAAGTGCACAACCTCTGCAGAGTGTTATGAAACTGATATATCAGCCGTGCTCGCGGTTATGAGCGGCCAAGGGAGCTCCAGAGATTAGTGATACTTGATCAGAGATACTTTGGTACAGGTGACAATGAAATTGATGGTTCTGATTACGATTACGGTATTGGTAAGTGGTATTCTTTCCGTTTGGAAAGGATGCATTGGGCTAATAACTTGGGTTAATGTTAAAACCTGGCTTTCTACTAGTAAGTAATAACCTGACCAACTAAAAGCAACTGCTTGACTTATCCCCACATAAAGCTAGTCCACTACAGCCAAACAGGATACTTGCTGAGTATGTTGATGTGTACTCACCCTTGCTCTACACACCAAACCCCCCCCAGGTTGTCAGCATTGCAACCACTGCTCAGGCGAAGATGAAGCTGTGGAAGGAGACTTCCAGGAGTTCCAAGACTACGACGAGTTCTAGGTGTGGGTTAGCGGCAAACCCCCAGTCGGCTGCCTGTGAAGGCCGTGTTATCTACGTTTCTTTTCCGCACTTTGATTTATTGTAAGAACTATATGGACGTCTCAGACGTATGATGTAATCGACTATTTCCCTTATTAATACTATTTTGAGCACTGTGTGATGATGTCCATATTATGTAACTGCTGTGTACGTGAATAACTGATCCTGGCACGTACATGGTTCGCATTCGGTTTGCCTTCTAAAACCGGGTGTGACATAAGTGGTATCAAAGCCGTGCTGACTGTAGGACCGCTAACCTAGAGTAGAATGGTCGTTCTAAGGACTATAGACCTCTGTCCTTGCCTTGACTTTGATATCTCTTCAAAAGTTGGTCATACCGACCAAACCTATATTCTACTATATATTATACCTTGCTGAAAATTATGTTTCGTTCTGATCCTTCATTTACTTATGATTCATTATTTGCTGGTCATATTAATTCTGTTCTCACCCTTTTGCTCGCGATGTCTTTTGTAGATGGCTCGACTTAGACACACTGCACGTAAGTCCGTCATCCCCTTCTTACCCTCCCGCCTTGCTGAGCGTCCGCTTCGCCGTCCCGTGGCCGGACAGTCCAGCCACTTGGAGAGACTACACCACCGCCTGCGTGAGGAGCAGGAACGTCGACGACAGGAGCAGCAGGGCTCTTCTTTCTCGCTCCACCAGGAGATAGAGTCTGTGAGGAGCTGCTCTCCTGTGCTTCCTCTGGAGCCGCCCCCTGCACCACCACTGGGCGCCCCAGCTTCTGGAGTAGCTGCTGGAGGAGACCCAGATGACGGAGATGGCGACGACAGCTCGAGCCACGACACCGACTTCTCTGCTAACCCTGAGCCGGAAGGATGGGTTGCTCGACCCATCACTCGCGACGCTGCTCGCGGGTGTCACTTCCACGATGCGCTCGACACCCTGCTACGTCGGGCATTTGACCGGCATACTTGGTCCGTCGAGTATCGCTGTGTGGTCTACCAGCATAGTCGCGGGGTCTACCCGGACCGCTGGGAGGCGACTTGCTTGGTGCGCTGCCCGGAGGACAGTCTCCAGGGTGCAGAGGCCTGCTCAGAGCACTATTCTATCTCTGAACGGGACTCAGCTGAGGCAGCCATGCAAGATGCTGCACGGCGTGCGCTTTCGCACTACTGCTCGGTTTTCGGTGGGGCAGCTGACGGTCTTGACCTGAAGTATTACCCCCGCCGTTCATCTGGCAGCACAGGAGGCGTGATTGTCTCACCTGTCGGTGAGGGCAATCCTAGGTTGAGCAGCACAGTCAACCTAGCCGCCGTGCTAAACACGGAGCTGGACCATGCATTAGATGAGCTGAGTAGGGCTCGTGCTGAGATTGCCCTGCTGCGGGCTGAGCGCGCGGAACGTCGTCATCTGGATGGTGGTTCCCCCGCTCCCGTCGGGACTCAGCACCCGTACCGCTCACCTCAGCGTGGACACCAGCCTTATGGCAATCCCGACTGCAAGACCAAGATAAATCTAGAACCATAGATCGCTAGAGTTGGATCTTGTAATTAATACGAAATATATATACATAGAAGCTTCAGTCTTAGCGTTAGTCTCGGTCTTAGTTAGTCTTAGTTAGACAGGGTAGTTTGCTATATCCCGTGCATTTATGTTTGTCATGATGAACTATGTTTGGTTTGGATCTTTGTAATGATTGTCACCAGAGTGTGGGTATCCCCTGCATTTTGGTTTACATATTATGTTAATAAAGTTAGTTATATAGTTGGGAAACCTTTTATTCCCCTTTCCTTTCTATCTGAGAAGCTGTGTGGTCTGTGTTGGAGATCAGTGAAGATGCTCATCTGTTCAGTGCTGTTGAAGAATTCTATTCTCTTTTCTTATGCTGCAAGATTTGCAAGATCAGTTTTGATGTGTGGTTGCATTCTGCAGATGTCAGAGAACAGGCGCAGAGGAGGAAGGCGTGCTCAGCAGGAGCGAGCCGCTCAACAGGATGAGGTGCCTCAGCAGCAGCACCTGCCGCCCCCGCCCCCGATGTCGATCGAGCAGATGTTTCTGATGCAGACTCAGGCAGTTCAGGCCATCGGTCAGACTTTGGCCGCCATTCAGCAGCAGCAGCAGCAGCAACAGCAGCAAGCACCACCCCAGCCTCAGATGCCCAGAGACAAGCGTGCTGAATTCATGAGAGGTCATCCCCCAACGTTTGCTCACTCTTCTGACCCCATGGATGCTGAAGATTGGCTGCGCACTGTGGAGCGGGAGCTGCATACCGCTCAGTGCGATGATAGGGAGAAAGTTCTGTATGGTCCCCGTCTATTGAGAGGAGCAGCCCAATCATGGTGGGAGTCTTACCTCGCCACCCATGCCAACCCCGACACCATCACCTGGGAAGAATTCAGAGGTAGCTTTCGTCAGTACCACGTGCCTGCAGGTCTGATGACAGTGAAGAAGGAGGAGTTCCTGGCCCTTAAGCAAGGGTCATCATCTGTCAGTGAGTATCGAGACAGGTTTCTCCAATTGTCTCGTTATGCTCCTGAAGATGTCAACACCGACGCCAAGCGACAATACCGTTTTCTGAGAGGCTTGGTCGACCCCCTGCAGTATCAACTGATGAATCACACCTTCCCAACATTCCAGCACCTGATTGATAGAGCGATCATGACAGAAAGGAAGCGTAAGGAGATGGAAGATCGTAAGCGCAAGATCAGTGGACCCCAGCCTGGAAGCAGCAGCCGCCCTCGTTTTTCAGGCAATCAACCTCAGCAGTTCAGGCAGAACCAGCGTCCACCTCAGCAGCATCAGCAGTTTCAAAGGCAGTATCCTCAGCATCAGTACCAGAACCGTCAGAGCAATCAGTCAGGAGGTCAGTTTCAAAGGCAGAATCAGCAAGCACCCCGTCTTCCTGCCCCAGCAAACCAGCAGAACAGTCAGGCAGCACCAGCTCAGGTTGGAAACAGGGCATGTTTCCACTGTGGAGAGCAGGGTCACTGGGTGATGCAATGTCCGAAGAAGGCAGCCCAGCAGCAGTCAGGCCCCAATGCCCCAGCGAAGCAGAATGTGCCTCAGCCTGGATCAGGCAATCGCTCTCAGCCGCGCTATAATCATGGAAGGCTGAACCATTTGGAAGCTGAAGCAGTTCAGGAGACCCCCGGCATGATAGTAGGTATGTTCCCAGTCGACTCCCATATTGCAGAAGTGTTATTTGATACTGGAGCAACGCATTCTTTCATTACTGCATCATGGGTAGAAGCACATAATCTTCCAACTACTACCATGTCAACCCCCATTCAAATTGACTCAGCCGGTGGTAGAATTCGAGCCGATAGCATTTGTTTGAATATAAGTGTGAAAATAAGGGGGATAGCGTTTCCCGCCAACCTTATAGTAATGGGTACTCAGGGAATAGATGTCATCCTAGGGATGAATTGGCTAGATAAGTATCAGGCAGTTATCAGTTGTGATAAAAGGACCATCAAGTTGGTGTCCCCACTAGGAGAGGAAGTGGTGACCGAGTTAGTCCCGCCTGAGCCAAAGAAAGGAAGTTGTTATCGGATAGCTGTGGATAGCAGTGGAGCAGACCCAATTGAGAGCATCAAGGTTGTTTCCGAGTTCCCGGATGTGTTTCCAAAGGACTTACCGGGTATGCCACCAGAGCGGAAAGTTGAGTTTGCTATAGAGCTTCTTCCTGGAACCGCCCCTATCTTCAAGAGAGCTTACAGAATATCCGGACCAGAGTTGGTTGAGCTTAAGAAGCAGATTGATGAGCTGTCAGAGAAAGGTTACATTCGGCCAAGCACCTCGCCTTGGGCCGCCCCTGTCTTATTTGTGGAGAAGAAAGATGGCACCAAGAGGATGTGCATCGATTATCGAGCTTTGAATGAGGTCACGATCAAGAACAAGTATCCCTTGCCCAGAATAGAAGATCTGTTCGACCAGTTGAGAGGAGCCAGTGTGTTCTCCAAGATTGATCTGAGGTCAGGTTATCATCAGCTCAGGATCCGACCTTCGGACATTCCGAAGACGGCATTCATTACCAAGTATGGTTTGTATGAGTTCACAGTGATGTCTTTTGGTTTGACCAATGCACCAGCGTTCTTCATGAATCTGATGAACAGTGTATTCATGGATTACCTTGATAAGTTTGTGGTGGTATTCATTGATGACATTCTGATTTATTCCCAAAGCGAAGAAGAGCACGCAGATCATTTGAGGATGGTGTTGCAGAGATTGCGAGAGCACCAGTTGTACGCAAAGTTGAGCAAGTGTGAGTTCTGGATCAGCGAAGTCCTGTTCTTGGGTCACATAATCAACAAGGAAGGATTGGCTGTGGATCCGAAGAAAGTGGCAGACATTCTGAACTGGAAAGCGCCAACGGATGCTCGAGGAATCAAGAGTTTCATTGGAATGGCCGGATATTATCGGCGATTCATTGAAGGGTTTTCGAAGATTGCGAAGCCAATGACAGCGTTGCTAGGCAACAAGGTTGAGTTCAAATGGACCCAGAAATGTCAAGAGGCCTTTGAAGCGCTGAAAGAGAAGTTGACTACATCGCCTGTCCTAATCTTGCCTGATGTGCACAAGCCCTTCTTGGTGTATTGTGATGCTTGTTACACAGGTTTGGGATGTGTGTTGATGCAAGAGGGAAGAGTTGTGGCTTACTCGTCCCGACAGTTGAAGGTTCATGAGAAGAACTACCCAATCCATGATCTAGAGTTGGCAGCAGTGGTTCACGCACTGAAGACATGGAGGCACTATCTGTATGGACAGAAATGCAATGTTTACACAGACCACAAGAGTCTGAAGTACATATTCACTCAGTCAGAGTTGAACATGAAGCAACGAAGATGGTTAGAGTTGATTAAAGACTATGAGTTGGAGATTCATTACCATCCAGGCAAAGCAAACGTAGTGGCAGATGCTTTGAGCAGAAAGAGTCAAGTCAATCTGATGGTCGCTCGTCCGATGCCTTATGAGTTGGCCAAGGAGTTCGACAGGTTGAGTCTCGGGTTTCTGAACAATTCGCGAGGAGTCACAGTTGAATTGGAACCTACCTTGGAGCGAGAAATCAAAGAAGCGCAGAAGAATGATGAAAAGATCAGTGAGATTCGGCGATTGATTCTAGATGGCAGAGGCAAAGATTTTCGAGAAGATGCAGAAGGCGTGATATGGTTCAAAGACCGCTTGTGTGTTCCCAATGTCCAGTCTATTCGGGAGTTGATTCTTAAGGAAGCTCATGAGACAGCTTATTCAATTCACCCTGGCAGTGAGAAGATGTATCAGGATCTGAAAAAGAAATTCTGGTGGTACGGAATGAAAAGGGAGATCGCAGAGCATGTGGCTATGTGTGATAGTTGTCGAAGAATTAAGGCAGAGCACCAGAGACCTGCTGGATTGTTGCAACCGTTGCAGATCCCTCAGTGGAAATGGGATGAAATTGGTATGGATTTCATAGTCGGATTGCCTCGCACTCGAGCCGGCTACGATTCCATTTGGGTAGTAGTGGACCGCTTGACCAAGTCAGCCCACTTCATACCTGTCAAGACCAACTATAGCAGTGCAGTATTGGCAGAATTGTATATGTCTCGGATCGTTTGTCTTCATGGTGTGCCAAAGAAGATAGTGTCAGACAGAGGAACACAGTTCACCTCTCATTTCTGGCAGCAGTTGCATGAAGCTTTGGGCACGCATCTGAATTTCAGTTCAGCTTATCATCCGCAGACAGATGGCCAGACCGAAAGAACCAATCAAATTCTCGAAGACATGTTGAGAGCCTGTGCGTTGCAAGATCAGTCCGGATGGGACAAGAGATTGCCTTATGCGGAGTTTTCCTATAACAACAGTTATCAGGCCAGTTTGAAGATGTCACCATTTCAGGCGCTCTATGGAAGGAGTTGTAGAACTCCGTTGCAATGGGATCAGCCTGGAGAGAAGCAAGTGTTTGGGCCAGACATTCTGCTTGAAGCCGAAGAGAACATCAAGATGGTTCGAGAGAATCTGAAGATAGCGCAATCGAGGCAGCGAAGCTATGCAGACACAAGAAGAAGAGAGCTGAGTTTCGAAGTCGGAGACTTTGTCTATCTGAAAGTGTCACTGATCAGAGGAGTCAGAAGATTCGGAGTGAAAGGCAAGCTAGCACCCCGCTACATTGGTCCGTACCAGATCCTCTCAAAGCGTGGAGAAGTGGCTTATCAGCTCAGCCTACCAGAGAATTTGTCTGCTGTGCATGATGTCTTTCATGTGTCTCAGTTGAAGAAGTGCTTGCGTGTGCCAGAAGAGCAGTTGCCAGTGGAAGGTCTTGAGGTCCAGGAGGACTTGACCTATGTTGAGCAGCCAGCTCAAATCCTTGAGATTGCAGACAGAGTCACCCGAAGGAAGACCATCAGAATGTGCAAGGTCAGATGGAATCACCACTCTGAGGAAGAAGCAACCTGGGAGCGTGAAGATGATTTGATGGCCAAGTACCCAGAGCTCTTTGCTAGCCAGCCCTGAATCTCGAGTGCGAGATTCTTTTAAGGGGGATAGGTTTGTAACGCCCCGAATTTTGCAGTTGAATTTTTTCTCTTCTTTACTCGCCAAAATTCGGGCGTTACCTTTTCTTTTTCTTTTTTCCCCTCGCTAAACCTTGACCTTTTCCAAAGTTCTAGCGGGATTCGGTTTGGAATTCCCGTGTAAGAAAAACCCTAAATACTTTATGTTGTTTGATGCACCATGCCGAACCTTGCATTTCTTTTGATTGCTTTGAAAGTGCAATTGCATTCCTGTAGAAAGATCGGATTTCGAAAATGAGGAGAAGATCTTTTCTTTCTTTTTCTCTCTCTTTTTTTTCTCTCCTCTTTTTCTCTCTCCCGCGCCGTGGGCCGACCCCGGCCGGCCCAGCCGCCTCTGGCGCCCCCTCTTGGGCCCAAAAAGGCCCAGCCGCCCCCCCCCCCCTCATTCCCCCTTTTTTCCCCAAACCCTCTCCCTCTCCCTCTCATTTTCTCTCATTTTCTCTCCCCCACCCTAAGCCGCCGCCGCCCCCCTGCCCTAAGCCACGGCCGCCCCCTGCCGGCCGCCCTCGCCGTCGGCCGCCCATCGCCGGTGAGCCCCCTCCTCCCTCTCTCCCTCCTCCCTCCCTCTCCCCTCTCCCCTCCTCCCTCCCCTTGGCAGCCCAGCCGCCCGGCCGCTGGCCGCGCCCCTGGCCGCCCCTGGCCGCGCCCTCGGCCGCCCGCCCAGCCGCGCCCAACCGCCCCCAGCCCCCGCCTCGGCCGCGCCCCAGCCGGCCGCTGCCGCGCCCTGGCCGGTCCCGGCCGCCCCCAGCCCGGCCGCCCCCCAGCCGCTCGCCTAGGGCCGGTTCAACCGCCCCCCCTGTTTTTTTTATTTTTTTTATTTTATTTTATTTACTTTCTGTGATCATAGCTATTTTATTTTAGGTAGGCTAATCACTGTTCATGTTATTGAAATAGGAAGTTTAATTTAGAATTCCGTTACGCTAATTGATTCATGTGATTCACTGTTTATCTCGTTCAATGTTGATCAACTTAAAATGATTAGGTTTCCATTAGTGTATATGTAACAGAATTCTTTTGTTAAGAACCAATTGTAATTGATCGTTAGTACATAAGATTTAACCCCCTGCGAGACCCTTTCCCGTTTCTTTCTAACCATAACAAATGCAATGTCAAATGTCATACTTGATGCATATTCGCTTTATTTGTTCCCTTGTATGGTGTACTGTTCTTTTGTATTAAATATGTGGATGTATGTATGTATGTTTGCGCTCGCATAGAGAACGATCCGGTCGAAGAGCCCGAGGAATTCGCAGGAGAAGCCCCTGAGCAGCAGTCGGTTGGTGGAGGCAAGTGTCCTTTGACCTATCTCTGTCCTAATCATTCTTTAATTCACCTCCCGCATCACACATTTATACCTAAGGATTGACTAGCTTTTTGTTATCCATGTCCTTGTTTACCTATTTGGGTCGGATTATTACTGCTTAGTTTGATGCTATTGCTCAACTTTAATCAATGAACATGATGTGGTTATCTATGATACGCTGTTTTCCCGTTCTTATTTATGATTATACTTGTGGCATTTAAGGGGACTCGAGCGGTTTCTCGAGTGCCTCACCGTAAGGACCTGTTCAATGGATGACCGCCCGGGAAAACAGTGCAACCATGAGGGTGGAATGGGGTGCCCTTAGCTGAATAATTAGAGGATCCGGGGTGTAGTTCGCTTCGTCGTCGTGCCGTCAATGGGGCTCGGTGTATGCGGCTCGCTCTGCCAAGGTTGATTTGTCCCTTGGGGAGGAGTGCGGTACATTTAGGAAACCTAACGGGCGGCTACAGCCCCGGGGAATCTTTGTAAAGGCTTCGTAGTGAATCCCTGGCCATTCACCTCGGGAGTGAATAAGGGTCTTGCAAGCCCGGGCCAGAGAGGGAATCACGGCTTGTGGGTAAAGTGCACAACCTCTGCAGAGTGTTATGAAACTGATATATCAGCCGTGCTCGCGGTTATGAGCGGCCAAGGGAGCTCCAGAGATTAGTGATACTTGATCAGAGATACTTTGGTACAGGTGACAATGAAATTGATGGTTCTGATTACGATTACGGTATTGGTAAGTGGTATTCTTTCCGTTTGGAAAGTGTTGGGTCCATGCTTCGTTGCGCCGAAGGTCTTGCGTGAAGAAGCAGCTTCGGCTGAAATCGTCCCCAGGAAATGGCCGAAGGTTCCTTTTTATAGAGCTTCGGCGTTGCAAACCGACATAAAGATAGAATGACCTTTTTATCCATAGAGGTCTAAGATAATGTTGTAAACTTTTGTAAAGGGCATAATTGTAATTCGTCATAGGCTGCGTCCTGTGTCTATAAATAGATGAACAGTACCCCCGTACTGTTCACACGCTGACTTGGCATTTGCTTTTGCGTCACGCTTGTACTTTTTACCTTCTCTCAGGACCGAAGGTACATTTGTAATTTGAAATCATTTCTATTTTTCCATGTTAATAAAATAGAAATGATTCTATGATGATGCTTATATTATATTTCATGCTTTATATGAGTCCTTCGTCATTACTTGTTATGTTTACGAAGGTATGTCTCTTATGACCTTCGTCCGAAACTCATTATTTCCCGAAGGGACATAATGCTTCGAAGGATGAAGGACTTTAACACTTAACACTTTTTATGTTGCCTTGTTCTTAACTCTTAGCATTTGAGAACAAGTCCCCAACATTGGCGCCCACCTCCGGTGAACTCACTTCCACTTTTCTGAGCTGATGGCTTCGTTCAACAATCAAGCTGGAGTTGCTTCGGACCCGAAGCTGGTGCTCCCGATCACAGGTGGCTCGTCCTCAGAGCCAGCTAACAAGAAGCAGAAGAAGGAAGCGCAGAGAAGAGTACAGCATGTTGGGGTGCAAGGACCCTTCATCAAATCAAGATGGTCTCACATTCCTATTACCTTCTCTCAAGAGGACCTTCAGCTCAAAGATTACCCACACAACGATGCCATGGTTATCTCTTGTGTTATCAAAGGATTTCTGGTTCACAATGTCTTGGTCGATACAGGCAGTGCAGCTGACATCATATTTGCTAAAGCCTTCAGACAAATGCAAGAGCCAGAAGATAAGATTCATGATGCTACACATCCTCTTTGTGGCTTCGGAGGAAGACAGATTGTAGCACTGGGCAAGATCACCATGTCAGTAACCTTCGGATTCATCAACAACACTAGAACTGAGCAAGTTGTGTTTGACATTGTTGACATGGAATATCCTTACAATGCAATTATTGGTCGTGGTACTCTTAATGCCTTCGAAGCAATCCTTCATCCTGCCTATCTTTGCATGAAGATACCTTCGGACCAAGGGCCTATTGCTATCCATGGAAGCCAGGAAGCTGCTAGAAGGGCCGAAGGAAGCTGGACCGACTCCAAGGCAATCCATAATATAGATGGAACTGAAGCTTGTGAACAGTACAAATTCAGAAGGGAGAAGGCAGCTTCAGCAGATCAGCCGAAGCCCATGCTATTGTGTGAGGACATAGCAGAGCAGAAGGTGCTGTTGGGCTCGCAATTATCTGAAGACCAGGAGAAAACCTTGATAAGGTTTTTATTCAACAACAAAGATGTTTTTGCATGGTCGGCTAATGATCTCTGTGGAGTAAATCGGGATGTTATTGAACATTCGCTCAATGTTGACCCATCCTTCAGACCCCGAAAGCAGAGGCTTCGGAAAATGTCTGATGACAAGGCCGAAGGGGCTCGCAATGAAGTAAAAAGACTCCTCAGTGCAGGAGTTATCAGAGAAGTGAAGTATCCAGAGTGGCTAGCTAACACTGTTATGGTGAAGAAGGCCAATGGCAAGTGGAGAATGTGTATCGATTTCACAGATTTCAACAAGGCTTGTCCGAAGGACGAATTCCCGTTGCCAAGGATAGACTCTCTAGTCGATGCAGCAGCTTCTTCAGAGCTCATGAGTCTCTTGGACTGTTACTCAGGATATCATCAAATCTGGATGAAAAAGGAAGATGAGCCGAAAACTAGCTTCATAACTCCAAGTGGCACGTATTGCTATCTTCGGATGCCTGAGGGGCTCAAAAACGCTGGAGGAAGTTTCAGCAGAATGACTGCGAAGGTTCTTCAGTCTCAAATAGGCAGAAATGTGTTGACCTATGTTGATGATATTATCGTCAAAAGCACGAAGCAGGAAAATCATATTGTTGATCTGCAGGAGACCTTCGCCAGCTTCAGACAAGCTGGTTTGAAGCTGAATCCAGAGAAATGTGTCTTCGGAGTAAAGAAGGGTAAATTTCTTGGATGCTTGGTTTCAACAAAGGGAATCGAAGCTAATCCAAATAAAATCGAAGCTATACTTCGAATGGAGCCACCAACTACAAGAAAAGGGGCCCAAAGATTGACAGGAAGGCTGGCATCTCTCAACAGATTTATATCCAGATCAGCAGAAAGAAACTTACCATTTTTCGAGGTGCTGAAGTCAGCCGAAGTCTTTCAATGGGGCCCAAGTCAACAAAAAGCCTTCGAAGAGTTGAAGCAATACTTGATAGATCTCACAACATTAACTCCGCCAACGCCAGGGGCTCCTCTGTTGTTATATGTGGCAGCTTCGCACTCAGCAGTAAGTGCGGCGCTTGTCCAGGAGAAGTTTTATGGCCAGCTCAAGAAGCAAGTTCCAGTGTATTTTGTATCTGAGGTCCTTAGTGTCTCAAAGAAAAATTATACAGAGCTGGAGAAGGTATTATATGCCGTTTTAATGGCATCCAGGAAGCTTCGGCATTATTTTCAGGCATACAATATCATTGTTCCTTCTTCGCAGCCGTTGAAGGATATAATGAGAAATAGAGAAGCTACTGGACGGATTGGGAAATGGGCTGCAGAGCTCAACGAATTTTACATTGATTATGTGCATAGATCTTCGATCCAGTCTCAAGCATTGGCAGATTTCATTGCCGACTGGACGCCAGGGGCTCAGGATGAAGAAGCAAATAAAGATGCCGAAGTGTGGACAGTGTTTTGTGATGGCTCTTGGGGAATCTTCGGAGCAGGTGCAGCTGCTGTGTTGGTTTCACCATCCAAGGTCAAAACTTGTTATGCAGCAAGACTTGATTTCAGCTGCACGAACAATATTGCTGAGTACGAAGCCCTGCTTCTAGGCCTTCGGAAATTAAAGGCAATGGGAATCAGAAGGGCAATTCTTAAAACTGATTCCCAGGTGGTTTCGGGTCATGTTGACAAAAGTTGCAAGGCTAAAGATCCGAAGCTTGAAAAATATCTAGATACGGTCCGAAGGATCGAAGCATCCTTCGAAGGATTCTCTGTCAAGAATATTCCTCGAGGACAAAATGAGCATGCTGATTTGCTAGCTAAGTCTGCGGCACAGGGGCTGCCGTTACCTTCGGATGTGTTCTTCGAAACAATAAAGGCACCTTCAGTGGAGCTCCTTGAAAGAGCAGTCCTCAACATATCTCCTGTTTACAGCGAAGATTGGAGAACTAAAATAATCTCTTACCTTCAGGGTAAGTTCCTTTCAGATGACGAAGCTTACAATAAAAGAATAGAGGCAAGAGCTCGTCCGTATGTCATGATAGAAGGGGAATTATACAAACATGGAGTTTGCGCTCCGCTGCTCAAGTGCTTATCTAGAGCCGAAGGTATAGAGTTGATGAAAGAGATACATGCAGGCCTGTGTGGATCCCACATCGGATCCAGGCCATTACTTGGGAAAGTCTTCCGCCAAGGGTTTTATTGGCCGAAGGCAGCTTCGGATGCGGCGGAGTTAGTGCAAAAGTGCGAAGGTTGTCAGAAATGTGCAAGAGATCAAAAACAACCTTCGTCTTTGACACAGCTGATACAACCCATCTGGCCATTGCAAAGGTGGGGCCTTGACTTGTTGGGTCCATTACCACCGGCTCAAGGGAATCTAAAATATGTTATAGTGGCTGTGGAGTATTTTTCCAAGTGGATTGAGGCGAAGCCATTGGCCACAATAACTTCGGCCACTGTCCAAAAGTTTTTCTGGCAGAATATTGTCTGTCGCTTCGGGGTACCGAAGGCAATCACTGTAGATAATGGAACGCAGTTTGACTCCGAAGCTTTCAGAAATTTCTGTGATCAAATTGGAACGAAGATCCATTTCGCATCAGTCAGGCATCCGGAGTCAAATGGGCTCGTTGAAAGGGCCAACGGCATTATAATGACAGGAATAATGAAGTTAATCTTCAATCAACCCAGGGGAAAGTGGCCAGATCAGTTAATCAAAGTGGTGTGGAGCCACAATACAACAACATCAAGGTCTACAGGCTTTACCCCATTCAAATTATTATTCGGTGACGAAGCAATAACTCCGGAGGAAGCAAAAGCTGGATCAATAAGAGTAGTAGCTTCGGCAGAATCAGGTCCCGAAGATGCTTGCCTTGTGGAAAAGGATGCTTTAGAAGGGATCAGGCTTCAGGCCGTGGAGAATATCAATAAATATCAGGCTGAAACAGTTAAATGGCGAGATAGAAAAGTCCGGCTAAAAAATATTGAGCCGGGACACTTGGTGCTTCGGAGAGTGGCTAACCCAGATACAGTGGGTAAGCTACAGTTGAAATGGGAAGGACCATTCTTAGTAGTATCTTCGTCAAGGCCTGGATCGTACAGATTGAAGGACATGGATGGCAACGAAATTCCAAGGTCTTGGAATGCGGATGAGCTTCGGCGATACTATGTATAACATGATGTAATTTTTTATGTTTTTTCTTTTCTTTTTCATGGCACCCTTTTCCTTTCCGAAGGGGGAGAAAGGTTTTTAATGGGGCCATCATGTGTAATTTCCTTTTTTAGTCTTATAAGAGCAAAATCCCCCAAAAAATGTAAATGTAACAGCTGAGAACGCACCATCGAGTGCAGAAACTGAAAAAGAAAAAAGAGAAGAAGCTCCAAAGACGTTCCTAAGGGAATGCAGAGCTTATACCGCTTAAGTAAAAGGCGAAGAAACTCCAAAGACGTTCCTAAGGGAATGCAGAGTTTATACCGTCTAAGTAAAAGACGAAGAAGCTCCAAAGACGTTCCTAAGGGAATGCAGAGCTTATACCGCCTAAGTAAAAGGCGAAGAAACTCCAAAGACGTTCCTAAGGGAATGCAGAGTTTATACCGTCTAAGTAAAAGACGAAGAAGCTCCAAAGACGTTCCTAAGGGAATGCAGAGCTTATACCGCCTAAGTAAAAGGCGAAGAAACTCCAAAGACGTTCCTAAGGGAATGCAGAGTTTATACCGTCTAAGTAAAAGACGAGGAAGCTCCAAAGTCGTTCCTAAGGGAATGCAGAGCTGATGTGTGGTTGATTCCAAGGAAATAATGGTTGAGTGTGGCTTCGGTTATATGCTTTGGACATTCATTCGCACATTACATCATAGCATTTGCATTCATAAGCATTCATTCATAGCATTTGTGTTCCTAAGTGGTTGCTTCGGCAAAAGGAAGAAGTGGTCTTTTATGTTCCGTTATGTACAAAAAAGAAAAAGCTTCGGCAAGAGGAAGAAGCGGTCTTTTATGTTTCGTCATGTACAAAAAAGAAAAAGCTTCGGCAAGAGGAAGAAGCGGTCTTTTATGTTTCGTCATGTACAAAAAAGAAAAGCTTTGGCAAAAAGAAGAAATGGTCTTTTATGCTTCGTTGTGTCCGAAAAGAAGGGAAGGTGTTTTTTCGCCTTCGGCTCAAAATACTGATTTCGTCCACATCAAAGCGTCTCAATAAAAGGGTAAGAATATATTACAAGGTATGAACAAAGTTCCTTGAGAATAGATTAATTGTATTTACAAAAAGTTGTTACAAATTCTCCTGAGTTTTTTCTAGTCTACTCCTAATAATCTTCGTCAGGTTTCTGCTTCGGCGGCATATCCTTTAAGTATCACCTTCAGCTTCGTCATCCTACATGAATCAAGGTATCCCGAGTAAAAATCAAGTGTGAAGGAGGAGGTAAGTACAAAGTATGATTTCTTACTGGTTCAAGATGACTTCGAGCTTCGTCCCCAGCCTTCTCTCGCCCGCCTTTTGTCCATATCATTTTTATGAATCTATTTGAGATGCTCCGGGCGAGGTCAGGAATGTCGTCGAGAATTGATGGAGACAGGGCGAAGTTGGGCCTGTTGACAATCTTTCCATGCTCGCAGCCAGCCTTCAGGAATGCTGCAGCAGTACCCCGAGAAGCTACCCAGGCACAGAAGTCACCGTGCCCAGCTATAACTTCGTCAAGTTCTTCAATTTCAGCTTCGATATGATCGAAGGCTTTTGGTAAATCTTCATCCGAAGGGGTAAATTTCCCGCTGCTGGCTCCAACTGAGTAAAAGATCTTCTTTAGTTGTTGGATACAATTGTTGCTAAAATTCAAACATTTATCCTGAAGGCTTGTTAATGATTTCTTCAAATTTGAGTTGGCTTGGACTTCGGCTTCAAGTTTTGAGTCAAGTTTTAGTTTCTCTTGTTCAAATTGTTTTGATTGGCAGAGAAGCTTCGAATTCAATTCTGCTACTTTGGCTTCAGTCTCTGCCAGCAAGCCTTCGGTTGATTGAAGTTTGAAGTCTTTCTTTTCAATAATAGCTGATTGTTCTTTTATCTTGCTCTCTAAATTTTCAATTATAGCTTCGTGCTTCTTATCTTCTAGATCTTGCTGCATCCTCAAAGCTTTGCTTAGAAGCATGCTCTGCAAATAAACAACCTTCGTTAAAGAATATTGCCATTATTAAAAAACAATAGAAGTTAGAGAGAAGGATGTTTACCTTGAAATTTGAATAAAATAAGCTGCCGACGATATGTTGTCGTCGGTAGCGGCTGATGTCTGTCTCTAGTTTCGGAAAACCGATACTCTTTGATAGAGTACCGATGACCTTAGCCCCAGCTGAGTCCCGGATGCAGCCCAGTTTTTCATCATCAATGCCTCCAAATAGAAGAGCTCCTGGCTTGTATCCGCAAGATTTGGCGTATTCCTTAAGCTCTTCTTTTTCGGCCTTCGACAGTTTTTGCCCGACTAAATTTTGAAATGAGTAGGCTTCGTCGTCCGAAGTGTCTTCGGCTATTTCTTTCCCTTTCCCAGGCACTGTGGCCATGGTTTCTTCAGCAGTGGTGGCAGCTTCTTCTGCAGCCATGTCTGTTAAAATTTTGTTGATGTCTTCAATAGTAGATTCTAAGTTTACATCTTCGGCTGTAGCGGCTTCGGTAGCCGCGACCTCCGAAGGTGCGACTTCGACATTTTCTGTGCCCTCAACAGCTGGTGTTTTCTGAATTGACGCCCTCGGTGGCGTCTTGTCAATAACTTCTGTTACGGCAATAATTCTTTGCCTTTTCGCTTTGGCTATCTTCGTTTTTTCCGGCTCCGCCACCTTTTGAAAAAGCTTCGTCAGTCGAGGCCCTAATGGACTTAGCTTCGTGGGCATGGGTTCAGTCATTACCTTTAGAATTTCCTCCACGTCGCTAGTAGAAGGTGGTGTGGGGGTCCCCTCTTCTTCGGATAGTTTTCGCTTTGGAGTTGATATTTTTCTCTTGACAATTTTCTTCTTTTTTGGTGGTTGTTCTTCATCCTTGTTTAAAGCTTCGGCCGCTCTTTTTCTTCTCTGGCCCTCAGCACCCTTGTTCAGCTGCGCATAATCAGGATATTCGAAACCCAGTGCATCAAGCACTCGGTTCAGCCTTCGCTTCGGACGGGTGCCGAAGGCTGCTGTCATCAGTTGATCTTCTTTTTTCGAATAATTTCCAAGAATTTCATTACACATCACCTCAACTGTATCCAGCCACTCTTGGCAGGGCTTCTTAAAATATTTCTTGAATTTGAAGTGGTAAGGAAGCCGGACAAGATCCCCTTCCTTCTTCTCCCCCTTTAACTTTGGCATTTCCCATTTTTTCAGAGTAGGGAAGACTTTGAATGCTAAGAATTCTTGAACCAGATCCCTGGTACCAATATGCTCTGCAATGATTCTGAATTCATCCATTGCCCGTTGAGTTTGACCCTCTGGTGTCATGTTGCAGTGGGGTCGGGTTTCTCCGAAAGTTAGCTCGAGTGGACTTTGCACAAGCTTCTCCTTGTCCTCATCAACCTTGACATAGAACCATTCTGATTTCCAGCCTGCCGGCCATTTGCTTCGGTAGCTGATTACAGGAAACTTTGCGGTTTTCCGGTAGGCAAAATTGTAGCAACCGAAGTTTTCATGAAGCCCATCTTTTCTGGCCTTTGTTTGATAATGCAATTCATGAACTCGACAGAAACTGTCAGCAAAAGGCTCCACTGCTTGGCTTCGGAGGGCCCAAATATAAACGCTAAGCCTAACGATAGCGTTAGGAGTTAACTGGTGAAGGTAGATGCCAAACTTCTTCAATATCTCCGCAACAATCTCGTGAACAGGGAATCTTAGCCCAGCCTTTAAAAAGCTTTTGAAGATGACAACCTCGTCCTTCTCTGGCTTCGGGGTGGTCTCTTCTCCCCCGAAGCGAAGTAGCTTCTTCTGATCTTCACTGAAAAAACCTGCTTTCACCATCTTGGCGAGATCAACCTTTGAAACAGTCGATTTTCCGAAGTCTAGGTGGCTGGGTTTGCTGGGCATGGCAATACGGTAGTCATCTTCGGAGTCGGTTTCTTCAATGTTCCCTTCTCCTTCGGCAGCTGTCGGGTTTGCTTCGGCAGCAGGCATTTCTTCCGCAGTCACCAGTCCGGAGCGCTGCATCGCTTCGGAGATGGGCACAGTCTCCGAAGCTTCAGTTTCGTCCCCCTCACGCTCAACCCTAGCTGTAGAGCGAACTCTGGCCATTTAATTATGAACTTGTGAAACTTTGATACTTTTTTCTCCGAAGCAGGCTTCAAGATAGAGCTTCGTTCAAATCTGACAAACAAGCTTCGGTGATGGTTAAAAATTTTGGCAGCAAAACAGTGCAAATAGCAGTAAATGCTGTGGTAACTTCACACCTACTCGTCTGTTTATATAGTGCTGCAGGTAAGAAGGCGAAGCGGCAGGGTTTTTACACCAGGCGGGCAGTAACTTGTACTCGCTGCGCAGTGGACCGCAAAGACCAAACAGTGACTCTGCAAGGTGGGACCGACACGATCTCGGGAAATGGATCGTTTCTCGGCAACGAGCTCAGGGAAGGTGTTTTTTGGACCTTCGGCTTCCCGAAGCTTGAGAGGATTTTTTCACGGTTCAAGCTCGTTACGAAAAACGATCTAGCGCCGCGAAAGGGGCTACTGTTGGGTCCATGCTTCGTTGCGCCGAAGGTCTTGCGTGAAGAAGCAGCTTCGGCTGAAATCGTCCCCAGGAAATGGCCGAAGGTTCCTTTTTATAGAGCTTCGGCGTTGCAAACCGACATAAAGATAGAATGACCTTTTTATCCATAGAGGTCTAAGATAATGTTGTAAACTTTTGTAAAGGGCATAATTGTAATTCGTCACAGGCTGCGTCCTGTGTCTATAAATAGATGAACAGTACCCCCGTACTGTTCACACGCTGACTTGGCATTTGCTTTTGCGTCACGCTTGTACTTTTTACCTTCTCTCAGGACCGAAGGTACATTTGTAATTTGAAATCATTTCTATTTTTCCATGTTAATAAAATAGAAATGATTCTATGATGATGCTTATATTATATTTCATGCTTTATATGAGTCCTTCGTCATTACTTGTTATGTTTACGAAGGTATGTCTCTTATGACCTTCGTCCGAAACTCATTATTTCCCGAAGGGACATAATGCTTCGAAGGACGAAGGACTTTAACACTTAACACTTTTTATGTTGCCTTGTTCTTAACTCTTAGCATTTGAGAACAAGTCCCCAACAGAAAGGATGCATTGGGCTAATAACTTGGGTTAATGTTAAAACCTGGCTTTCTACTAGTAAGTAATAACCTGACCAACTAAAAGCAACTACTTGACTTATCCCCACATAAAGCTAGTCCACTACAGCCAAACAGGATACTTGCTGAGTATGTTGATGTGTACTCACCCTTGCTCTACACACCAAACCCCCCCCCCCCAGGTTGTCAGCATTGCAACCACTGCTCAGGCGAAGATGAAGCTGTGGAAGGAGACTTCCTGGAGTTCCAAGACTACGACGAGTTCTAGGTGTGGGTTAGCGGCAAACCCCCAGTCGGCTGCCTGTGAAGGCCGTGTTATCTACGTTTCTTTTCCGCACTTTGATTTATTGTAAGAACTATATGGACGTCTCAGACGTATGATGTAATCGACTATTTCCCTTATTAATACTATTTTGAGCACTGTGTGATGATGTCCATATTATGTAACTGCTGTGTACGTGAATAACTGATCCTGGCACGTACATGGTTCGCATTCGGTTTGCCTTCTAAAACCGGGTGTGACATTTTCCGTCACCGGCTATTGGCTGGGAGATCCAACAACGCACACACTCATCTATAGAATGACTATAAGAGACTACTTGTCATAGAGAATGTATTGAATGAATGGGTCAATAAAATATGAATCATATATTTTAACACATTGAAGATACAATTCTCATATGCACGCAAGCACCAACCCCTATTAGAATTTCAAATATAGGGGTTTCATTATTGATGATAACCTTCACTAGCCAAACTATTACTGGCGTTCCAAATTCTATACATACTTTTTTTATTATATCACTAAGAACTTTGTGTATGTAACCCAAGAATTAAGGTGTGTGAGAAATTATACAAACAATAACTTGATAAAGTATTCTACATGATCCATAATCGTAGAGTATTCCCTCTATGACCAAATAAACGATATTAAGTCGTTGTGTTGAGACACAAAGGTACCAAGGGTAACTTAGATAAACAAAGAGAGAGGGGTGCATTGGCCTAAGACTGCTGAATTAGACTGTCAACGTGGCTATATGCATACATATGATGTAGAGGTTTGGGCCAACTAAGCATAATACTCTGTCATTTCTATGGTTGATGTTTATATGCAAGTATGGGAAGGGATTACACAATCAAATGATGTATCAGCTAGCTAGTGATGCAAGCCCTTGCTGTCCCTTGTGATGTCTATTGTTGTGTCGAGCGAGAGCACCCACACTTGGGCGAGAGCTCTTTCTACAAGCTATCTCTTATGGACTTGAACAAAAGACCAAAGCTAGAACATAAAACCCCAAAAGATGAAGCCATTTCTATATAGCCCTATACCTCCCTTTTATAGCACAAGTGAGGTGAGAGTTGCATCTCTGCATGGTGAAAGGAAAATGTGCCCTTGGGCCATTTCTAGTTGTTTTGGTGATTAGATTCTCAACACATTGTCTTGGACTAACACCATCTTGTATGAGCAATGAACACAGGTAGTTAAAGCAAATTGGGAAAAAAGTGCAATTGGGGTATATTGCAAATCCTATCATATTAAAGGAACAAGGGACGATTCTAGCACTTAGTAATTTTTTAGTTGCTAACTATGTTCATCTAAGTGCTAGGAAACTCTTCAAGTCGAGACAAATTAGAGTTAAGAAATTTGGCTACGTTTGGCCAAACTTGCACCAGTCTGGGGAGCACCGGACTGTGCGGTGCCCAGGCTGGCCAACTGGCCGAACATGCCACTCTCGGGAAATTGGCTGAGTGCTCTGGCAACAATTCACCGGACCGTCTGGTGTCCACTGGACTGTCCGGTGAGCCAGGCGACCAACGGCTCTTGCCTGCACCAACGGTCGGTGCGCAATCAACTGTTGCCACGTGTGCCGGTCCAATGGTCAACTGGCCGCACCGAACTGTCCGGTGAGTCGGGCAACCGAAGGATCCAATGACTAACTCAACGGTCGGCGTGGCTGGTATGGAAAGGAATCACGTACTGTTCATTGTCTGGTGCACCCGCAGACAGAAGGCAACCACTGCCTTCGAAATGAAGATCAAACGACTCTTTTGGCCCTTAGGGCTATAAAAGGACCCCCTAAGCACATGGAGCTATTACACAAGCATACTTTGAGGATACTACAACTCCAAGACTCAACTTGTAGAGATACTTCACAAAGATGATTTGATATAAGGAAGAAAATCATGGTACTCAAGTTTGATCTTTGGATCACTTGAGAGGGGTTGAGTGCAACCCTTGACCAAAGGAGGTCACCACAACATGGAGTAGACATTGGCCGAACCACGGGATAAAATCGTCGTGTCTATTGTACATTTACTTTATTGTGATTGTTAATTTCTTGAGCTCTCATATTCAGTTGTGTTATTGTTCCTAAGTTTGATACACATTTAAAAAGAGCAATCAAGTGAAGAGTATAAGGGTATACCTTTCTCTGGATGTTGATAGACTATAGCATTAAAAATGTCCCACAAATATGAGTATATAAAAATTCTTCCACAAAGAGTATAAGGGTAATTGTGGTTTGATGAGTAATTTCACCTAAGAATCCTATAGTGTCCAACTTTCTTGGATAGAAGGAATTTCTTGGGTAGAGGGAATATATCCCATTAGCAATGTCCTTTTCGGCCCTAAAAGCTTACCGAGTTTAACACCAAAGTTTCCTTTTGCAAGTTATTGTCAAATCTTGGCTCGTAGCCTTAAGAAGATCCTAGCACTTGTGCCCCTCACTTAAATCCAACTATTGCTTGGTAACTTTATATTTTATGTTCTTGTATGTTTACCTAACCTTTTCTCTTAGGCTCAATATAACTTATACGATGTGCGATAAGTTGGCTCTAGGTTCCAAATACTTGGGACCATATCTCATGTGATTATTTTTCTAGGACCATTGCATCCATTCTGACTAGGAGATATGGAATGGACTCATCTAGTTGCAATGTTGACAAAAGAGAAAATATCAAAATTAAAGCACTCTAGATTAGATAGGGATTGTCAACACAACCATGGTTCAATGTAGGATGACATTATGGATGATTGTTGTAGAAACAAAATCATGTGTGTCAAGATTAGGGGAAAGGCATAACCCAAATGTTGGCAAAATGCTATTCTAGGACTTTATCACTAAAATATGTACCCACAGAGGGCCTAACTGTGCGCCAACATGACAGTCTCAAGGTTGTGTGCATGGGGGGAGGGCAAGCACTATGGAGGCTAGGCCCTAGAGCCCTATGAGTAAGACTGGGTGTTTGGGTTACCTGTTTAATTCGGGTCGGGTAGTTTGGGTTTTGATAAATCCGGGTAATAGAAATCGTTAACTGATAATAGCCAAGAAAAAACGCTACCCACAATTTTGGGTTCGGGTATACCCAATTTACCCGAAATGTATGAAATCACAACTTGAGTGATGTTTTTCATGTGAATAGAACTAGCAGTTATCACTCATCAAAAACTCTCATCTCTAATCGAACAACAGTCATGCCATGCACACACTGATAGTGTCACACCTAAGACCCAAGTACCCAATGATGTCCTCATCAAATCACCATTGATCATTCATTCATTCCAGACTCGATAGTTGGAGATAAGTCGCAGAGGACAGAGGTGAACGATGGACGAGGGACGGAGGGAGTAAGGGCAACGTCCGGTGTTCAGCACTCCAACATGGTGAAGAAGCAACCAACGTTCGGGTGTCCGATGACCTAGTGAAGAAGCAACCGGCGTCTAGTGCTGGCACCGCCACCGAGGACAAGGAGACTAGAGAATGGTGTCTGGTCACTAGGTTTTGCATCATCGTGCTCGGGCACTGGATTAGAACAAGGCAACAAGCTGAACCGCTGAAGGCTAAAGCGGGTGCGCCTTGGCTTGATGCCTTGATGGGCTCATCTGCTCATGGGTCGTTGCATAGTTGGACTTCACCTTCACGTATCACGTCCGACGTCTCCACTCTAGCACTCTCCATGCCTCCACAGTCCGCACTCCGCAGAATAAAACAGGTAGTTCGGGTAACATGTGCTGCTACCCGAACTACCCAAACTAATTTTCGGTAATAGCATTTACTATCCAAACTAGGATTTGGGTACTGCGGTTCAGATATTTCGGGTTCAGGTCTGGTTTTTTCGGTTTCGGGTAGCGTGCAATATGCCTAGTCTTACCTATGATCTAGGGAATTACATAGGAGCCCCCCGACACTCCCCAAGATGTCCCTGACTCTATGTGTCCTTGTCTAGGTTGACCACACAAGGTGCTTAGCGATTAAGATAAGGTTCTTGTCTATCACATTTATTGTGTGAAATAGCATAGCGGTCAAAATATGAAGTTGTAGCCACACCTTAGGCCACAAGTGTACCCACGAGCACTATGCAGTGCATGCAATTTAAGTAGCTAATAATTATGTCATACTCAATGGTGTGGGTGCCATATCTACCACTATGACATGTCACACTCACTGTTATGGAACATTAGAGGTGTGCTCTATGCACGGTACAACAACTATGACAAGATAGGAGCAGTTAGACCTCTACTAAGTACGACTCGATGCCTATAAAAGGATGTAAGTATCATCTCTCGTACATTGAAAAAGAGAGTTGTATACAAACATAGAAAAGGATTTTGGGGGATCCGATTATGTATTTGGCTTCACTTGAGACAGGTTATAAGTTCTAGTTATGGTTTAAGTCTTGGGTTCGAGCTTAGAAAAAATAGCACATATAAAAAGCTATCGCTTGAGTCTAGGCTCATTTGGCTCAGCAGGAGACATCACAAGGCAGCTAGGGCTCTTCTCACTTGCTAGCTGAAAGTCGCCTAGAGGAGGGGGTGAATAGGCAAATCTGAAATTTATAAACTTAAGCACACACTACAAGCCGAGTTAGCGTTAGAATTAAATGCGAGTCCAAAAGAGAGCGCGAAAACAAGTCACAAGCAAATAAGAGCGGATGACACGGTGATTTGTTTTACCGAGGTTCGTTTCTTGCAAACCTACTCCCCATTGAAGTGGTCACAAAGACCGGGTCTCTTTCAACCCTTTTCCCTCTCTCAAACGGTCACTTAGACCGAGTGAGCTTTTCTCCTCAATCAAATGGGACACTAAGTCCACTACAAGGACCACCAAAACTTGGTGTCTCTTGTTTTGATTACAAGTGAGTTGAACACAAGAAAGAAGGAAGAAGAAAAGCAATTCAAGCGCAAGAGCTCAAATGAACACAAATGTCTCTCTCTTGTCACTAATTTGGTTGGAGTGATTCCGGACTTGGGAGAGGATTTGATCTCTTTGTTTGTCTTGTATTGAATGCTATAGCTCTTGTATGAGGTTTGAAGGTTGAAAACTTGGATGCAATGAATGGTGGGTGGTTGGGGGTATTTATAACCCCAACCACCAAAATAGCCGTTGGTGGAGGCTGCTGTCGCATGGCGCACCGGACAGTCCGGTGCGCCACCGGACACTGTCCGGTGCGCCAGCCACGTCACCCGACCATTAGGGTTCGACCGTTGGAGCTTCTGACTTCTGGGCCACCGGACAGTCCGGTGGTGCACCGGACAGTCACTATTCACTGTCTGGTGCGCCTTCTGGCGCTGCTCTGACTTCAGCGCACGCAGGCGTGCACTGTTCACTTTTACTGTTCCGTTGCAGACGACCGTTGGTGTTGTGTAGTCGTTACTCCGCTGGCGCACCGGACAGTCCGGTGCTACACTGGACAGTCCGATGAATTATAGCGGAGCGGCTCCCAGAATTCCCGAAGGTGGTGAGTTCGGAGTTGGGTTCCCTGGTGCACCGGACACTGTCCGGTGGCACACCGGACAGTCCGGTGCGCCAGACCAGGGCTGCCTTTGGGTTGTCTTTTGCTCTTTTTATTTGAACCCTTTCTTGGACTTTTATTGGTTTGTGTTGAACCTTTGCCACCTGTAGAACTCATAATCTAGAGCAAACTAGTTAATCCAATTATTGTGTTGGGCAATTCAACCACCAAAATTCATATAGGAAAAGGTGTAAGCCTATTTCCGTTTCACTAGCTCAGACATAATCGGAGTGTGTAATGTATGTATAGACTTGCGTCTAACATTCAACCATATAGAGGGTGTAAGGTATCATGCTTAGGTAACTTGAACCTCTCTAAATTATGTGCGAGCTTACCATCATGTTGATGCCCTAATCTAGCGGTCCTAGGCCTATTCCTCTCTTTATTCCCATATTTCTCTAGCACTATTGGTATGTTGGTGTCACAGCAAGATGATGATGTGTGCCTAAGTCACACACGATGGTGGACTAAGGATGCCAATGGCATATATGTGGGCTATAGTTTTGATATGACAATCTAGCTTTTACAGCTCACAAATTGAAGCTTTTTAAGTGAACCGACTAATAGTTGCATGGTCAATCATGTTATTTAGAGAAGGTGAGAAATCCCTTCTTATTGTTGGTACAACCAAAGGATCAAGAGGTAATTCCATATGAGCAACTTATTCTTGTAAAAATACCTTTTAGTTTTCTCTCTAAGATACTGCCATTAGCATCATTACTCATTTCCCTTTATCATCCCCTGATCCAGTAACATATAATTTCCAAAATGGTAGTTTGCCCTTGTCTGTTCAAGTTACATATTTGACTACGTAGGTGAGGGAGTGGTTATTCTAATCCACACCCCAATGCTCTTGTACCCATCTCCTCTCTCCCTAAAACCAAAGCTAAAGTCTAGTGGCGACAAGGTCGATTCGAAACTGGAAACATATATTCTCTCTATTCTTATTCCTAATAAGGTGAATCCTATCCAAAATCAAATGATGAGCTAGGTTTTAAAGTTGATTTGTTACTTGGAGGACAATAGAAGGTGTCTCGAGGCAAGAATGGCGGAGTCGGTGGCGAAAGCGACCATAAATCCTTTACATTGGCTCATACCTATGGTGATTTTCTTTGATTTTCTATAGCCTTGAGTCATAGATTAATATGTGATTGTTTGCTAAGAGTTTTACTTAGGAGTGTAGATGATATAGTTGCAGCAAATTTGTCGACTTTTATATGATCAATTTCAAGGACTTAATTGATGACATGTTATCCATATACCCTAGTAGCTATACAAAAGTAGTGAAATTCTTCTATGTTTGTATGAATCCAAGTGTCATGTTGGAGTAAAAATTCACCAAGACCTAGTTTCTATGTTTGGAAAGCATCAGATTTCCAAGCTGTAAGTATATTTGGTACTTCGATCCTAATAATCCTCCTGTCGGTACCCTGAAACTAGGGTACCCCTTACTACTATATAAAGACGCAGTACCCACGCGGCTATCTTTAGTCGCGTGGTAAAAGAGCTGTGTGTGGGACCAGGCCATGACTCGCCCCAGCCCCGAGCGACTACTCTGGGCCAGCAACAGCGCCTGATCCCACCACATGGGCGGGTCCGGGGCCGCCACATGTCCAGAGAAAGTGATATACTCCAAGGAGTCAACAGTGAGTCCGGACCCCCATGGGAGAGTGCCAGACCCATGCCGGACCCCTGTATATACGGTCCAGGCCTCCAAGATTGGCTTAGCCCAGGACCTCCACGTGTGCGAACCGGACCCCTAGAATGGGACTCGGACCCCCCATATAGGGTCCGGACCGCCCACAGTAGGGTTCCAAGACATAACATACTCAGGCCTTAATCAGGACCCAGGCGGGGGTCCAGAGCCGACACGTGTCCAGACCTGGTCTGGTGGCTTCCAGACCTATCCGCATACACTCCTGCTCCGTGCTCAAGCGGAGTCCCGATGCTGCCACGTGGCATACTACGTGCGACATAAGCCAACGGGTGGAACCTGGCATGACGCCTCTAGGCTACGCGCGCTTGTCGGGGCTCAGTATTCTTGTATGTGCCTCCCTTAAACTATAAAAGGGAAGGCACACAATGTTACAAGGGACGGACTCAATCACACTCTGAATACTACTTACACACAGTGGAGGTAGGGTATTACGCTCCGACGGCCTGAACCACTATAATTCCTCGAGTCCTCGTGTGTTCATCCCGAATTCACCAAACAGGCAACCTCTTAGGCCCCCTCCTCATCTTAGGATTAGGGTGGGTGCGTTCCGCCACCCGACCGGTGGATTTCCCCACCGACACCTCCTATTCTTGTTTATGAATGGGGCTCACCTAATGCTTTGAACTATGAACATCTGCCTTCCCACCTTGAAGATGTGCCTCATATACTATCTTTGGTAGATAAAGCCCTTAGTACTAATACCTAGCATAGCCAAACTATTGAAGCTAGTGTTGGACCCTCTCATACTAGCCCCCAAGGTACTAAACCTAGTGGTGGTACCCATGTCCAAAATGCCTTTGTTGACACCTAATTTTTGGAATATTTTCCCTTTAATATGTAACATATTCATTTAGGACGTCAGGTTCAGGTCCAAACAATGTTGAACCAATTCCACTTGCCATTCTTCCTCCTTGGGAAAGCATTCAAAAGCCAAGCACCAAAAAGAGAGTGGAGAAGGAAAAGAAAGTACAAGTTGAAAAGGGGAAAATCAAGAAGGAGATTAAGAATAAGGTAGTATTTCCAACTCCACGAGGTAGTCCAACAATTTGCACCAAAAATAAAGGAGGACACTACACTCCTAAAGTCTAGTTATGTGCACTAGAAGCAAGAGGATACTCAATCTTTGATTTCCTAGAGTTTTGTCTTTTGCATGAGATAGTCGCAAAAACTTATTTTTAATGGAACATGTATTTGTATGCATTTGATCATATTTTGTACCTATGTGGACTTTATGCATGTGCAAATCATTAGGACATTCAACCTTGATGTGAAAAACTCTGGTTTTAACATGTTTGTTGAATATTATGTTGCAGCCATGTGGACTTTATGCATGTCTATTAACGAGTCTTGTCGGAGAGAAAATCCTATGTCACGGTGGCGGAGTGCACCCACTCTGATTCTAAGATGAGGAGGGGCATAGGGATTTGCTTGATTACCTGGAAGAACACGAGAACACAAGAGGTAAAGTGATTCGGGGTGCCGGAGTGTAATACCCTACATCCACTGTGAGTTTTATTGCTTGGGAGTTTTTGAGGGAGTCTATCTGAATTTGTTATGGAACTCATCTCAGACCTTGTTCGAGTTGTCCACTACCGTGTGTGCCTTCCCTTTTATAGCCCAAGGGAGGCACATACATGGTGAATGAGCCCTGACAAGTGGTCACAGTAATCTATTAGCTAGATATGGAGTAAGTAGAGCGTCGGTCGTGTAGATATCTTGTTTTTGCTATGTCCTTCCCTCATCTAATCGGAGCAAAGCGCAGGAGTAGGTTGTGGCGTATGCTGACGCGCTACCACTCATAGGGGTGCTCAAGCGATGGTGTCCTGTCTCCTGTTGCCTCAGTAACGCATGAGCTACAGTGGGAGTCATGATGACAGCACCCCACACGACGCAGGGAGCCAAAGGTCTTGCCTCAGTAATGCGTGAGTTACTATGCGGTCTGTGTACTGTGGGCACACCACCTGCCACTAGGGCGGCAGGTTTGTGTCTTATCCGCAGTTAATGCAAAGGTGTTTCGGTCTTAGAGGCCGACGTCAGGCTTTTCTCGATGGCTTACATCACGCGTCGTAGAACACATGGCAGCAGCGGGCCTCACCCTGTGGGGGGGTATTAACTGGGATCACCCTTCCTCGAGATAGCTCCGGACCGCCCTTGGCTGGGGGGTCCGGATGGTGCTTGGTGTGGTCACGTCTCCTCCGGTGTTGGCCAACACGTGGTAGCATCGGACCCCCTTAGGTCCGAGTGGCCGTTCTCGAGGGTCTGGCCCCCGGGGGCACGTTTCGAGAGGCCATGTATTCAAGGTACGTGGCGAACTCAGACTCCCTCCGCTAGGGTTTCAGAGCGTTGATTATAGGTGTCGGTCTTTGCTCAAATCCAGTGGCCTTACTAGGCAGGCCCAACCAATGGGCTAGGATGGACCACCATTAGCATGGTGAAAAAGGGTAGTTCGGGGGGTCCGCCTTGACCCAACAGTAGTGGGTACCCCAATCTTGAGGTACCAACAAGTCTCTCTATTGAATCACTACATAGAAATGTCATTTTATTCAAAGTTTGTTAGTTTTTGCCTTGATCAATGGCAAAAATTGTTATTCATTACATGGCTTCTACTAGAGTCAGATATGAGTTATGACTACTACCACCAGCAGCCATAAGATAGGTGCAAATACTACAACACTAGCTTACTTCATGAAGATAGCATACATGAGATGCAAAATAGCCACATAGACTAGTGTGTACCATCTATATAGCCTTTCCTTCAACATACCATTGATGACTTTGGTTGTAGTAACATCAGTTGTGGCTTCTCTCACACCCGGTATTGGAGCAACATCAATTATACCTTAGAGTGCTTGTTGATGAGGAAACACCCCACCATGCTCACTTGGGAATATCATCATATCCTCAAACTAGAATACTGACAATCTGACATCCTCTAGCATTGAGATAAGATCACAAGCAATTCCATTAAGAGTGAGGATGTAGATGAACAAAACAAAAGACTTACACAAAAGTATAAGCACTTGAAGAATATGTCTCCATAGTTTGCTCTAGCCATTTCTACGTTCAAGTTGCAGAACACATTGCAATTAGGGCAAAATACCCTTCTCACCATTCTTTAGATGCTACTACATGTTTGTGAGTTGTGACATAATCACCTTTGAGACAAGAGTTGAGACAAAGACAAATCTATAGAAGAGAGCCAACCAATGGAAGGAGAATATGTGTAAAGTGTTGTGAGCTCACCCTATTAAATAATAAAACTTTTCTAGAATGATGCCAAAATGCCTAGTTTGGCGCCAAGATGCCATCTGGACATTTTGCTTAATAGCACATAGAGGACATAAATCTTCTTTGCTTTTGGTTGTGAACTAAGGGCATGATGGTCCTTTTAGTCTCTACTTAATAGGCATTATATGGCCTTAGAACAATATATAGTGGCATGTACAAGATGCAAAAAACTAAAATGATGTTCAAGTGTCACGAGATGTTTTCTAGTGGCATGCAAAGCATTTAGTGAAGATTCAATGGCTCATGGGGAATTAACTCAAGGATCAATCAAGTAGTGAAAGACAATGTTGAGGTGGATGGAATTTTCCCCTTTTGTGAATAATAGGTTTCACATATGTCCAATGGGTGTAGGTGCGCACATAGATCGACCTCCTTGTCAATAGTTAGGATTTGCTAGAGATCTGGTGCTAGTACAACCATGTCAGTATGGGTGTACACATCACATAATCATGTCAGGAACCATAGGTTTCTTGATGCGAATAAGGATACCATTTATATGTGACAATATATATGACTATTTTGTGTCAACACAAATTTATTTGTAGCCTCGACCCTAATATGGTCTATAAGTCATTATGAAGTTTAAGATTTATCGTCTATTGGTGGTATTTTTAGATTTACTAATATCACCCTTTGTCTCATGCATTTTGCTCTTTTTCTTAACCTTTTTATTTTTCTTAGTTCTTTCTTTCTAGGGCATTTTTGTCGCATTAAAATGACTTTTTCCTCCAAATAATGTTTTACATCATGTGGTTTATGCTATAAAAGAAAATGATGGGACAAGGACAATTAACATTTATAACTAGGGTTGTAATAAGAAAGACAAACAACATATCTATTTTGCAAATAGATACATGTATTATCGTATCAACCATATAAAAGCTTGCAAATAAAATCTTGTTAGGAGGTGCAACTAATATAAAGTAAAAAAACTTGAGAGGGCATGTAGTAATATAGATGGGGCATTGATATGATAAGTATGCAAAACCAAAGTTATGGTGATGAGGTTACATTAGTGGCAATGCCAAAATATATATTAGTCATACACAACCTAAAGTTCCAAATACTTCATAATTTGTGTCAAATGAAACTGTTTGATCTGAAAAGGCAACATGATAAATAATAAAGTGTATCATAAGGAGTGGAATATCATAAGTTTCAATATAGCATCCAGAAAAATATATACTTCCATTTGCTAAATAGATGTGAAATATGTTGAGTTATGAGATGATGAATGGACAAGTATGGACTAATAGTGCGTTTGGTTTCAGAACGAAGTGGGTTGGGTCGAAACCGACCCATTTTTGTGGGTTGGGACGGACCCGTTCCTTGTTAGTGCCCCTAGGTATGGGTATCCTAGTCACTACAATCAAACTAGGTCTGGACAAAGAGGACAACCTACAATCCTTACCTTCGAGGTGGAGCTGGTCAACAAGACCCTTTGAAGAAACAACAGAATATATGGTCTGACCCCTGTCACGTGCCAGCGCAAGAGAGCCCCTTGCCAGTCAAGCCAACAACAAGCTCCATTCTAGAACAACCCTCGCCAACATGTTTGATGGGGGCCGATTGTGCCATGTGATCATGTTGGCCCCATGCCCTTGGTGGGTCTCGTGCCGCCATGTGTCCTTGGGGTCCTGCTGGGCACTAGACCCCTTAGGAGGGCTCTAGACTCTCCTAGGAGGACTCCCTCAAGCTCACGCTCTGCCAACTACTGTATGGGGCTCGGGACCCTTTGTTCATGGGCTCCGAGAGGCCCGGCCTATTGCGAGGTCTAGAGATGCCACATGTCCGGTCAAAGGTCAGCTCCTGATGCACCATGTGCCCGGTCGCCCACGCCAAGGCTGGTCAAAGAGTTGGTGGAGTTAGAAGACGTGTTGCATCCATCCAATGGAACATGCACGACTATGGCAGCATCATTCCCACTTCCTGGCTATCAAGGCCCAAGTTCTGTGGCATGGCACCAGTGCGACACTATGGCGGTGTGGACGACATGCACCACGACCTACCGCGTCCCTGTAGCGACGTGTGCATAAACCTACCATGTACCTACTTTCTTGTAGCTTATGCCACGGTATGTATGTCAATGATCATCCGAGATGTGCACCACAACCTCCTAGGTATCTTATAACGACATGGAGGATGTGCTCCTTTACCTGGCACGTCCTAGGGCTTCCGCAATGCTACGGGTAGGGCATACGTCTACAACACCTCGGACATGTCTACAGGACATGACTTCCATTACTGTAGGATGGGCTAGACCCCTGGCTAGACTCATCTGTCAGTTGTAACCCCCTCACCCTTGGTATATAAAAGGGATAGGGTGGCCCCTGTGTAAGGGGTTCCAACTCCACACATTTTACACATTCGGGCTCTCTTAGCCATCCGGTGCTCGGCACTTAGCCATTTGCAAGCAATCCAATCCACTCAAAGAGATCGTAGGGTATTACGCTCTGGTGATCCGAACCTTTATAACCCTTGTCTGCCTCGCGGTTCTATGTATGTTTGTCATGTTCCTCCTCCCAGTTAATCGGGTTGGGCCTAATCGGTCGTCTAAGCAATAGGGTGATACACCAAAATCCCTGCCGAATCTATATGGGGTATACTCCATGTATCTGTGACTGTCACCTGATGACAGTCGGGTATTTAGTGAATCTAGATAATATCGGTGAGATATAACAAAAAAACTTCGTCTTCAAGGACATGATTATCCCCATCCGGACTATCCAATGTGTACGGTAAAAAGTCTTCACTTTGATGCTTGTAGTGATCCTTTTTAGAGTTACTTAGTCTATCACCAACAACTTACTCATCACCATATGTTATTTCAAACTTCACTCTAACTATTAGGCTTTGGCACATGAGGTGCGTGGATGAAGAAGCCCTAAACAAGGATGACCGTTACTGGTATGGTGGTGAAGCTAGCTACTTTTACTCGTTTAATTAATTTTTGAATTATATTGGGAACAACATATATAGGATATGTTTGGCATCCCTCTAGTTTAAAGAATTGTTGGTGCTCTAACTACGGGCAATCAAACGGAGGAGACTACTCCTAATTAATACAATACAGATATACCACCCTAGAACAGTACAGATAGCACATTTGTTTATACTATCTTATTATTAAGACGGTCATGACGACGATCGACGAGAACGGATACGTATGTACATACCCTTCACAGAAAGTTCTGCTGCGGCGGGCTTTGTAGTCGTCACGACGACGGACCGACCTGGCGGCAACGCCTCACCACCACCGTCGTCGTTGCCCATCTCCCCACGGTCTGCTGACGGTGCGGCACCCGTCCATCGTCGGGGTGGTCGCTGCCGGTTTGGCCTCGCGGCCAGCCGCACAGCTGGGGCGGCGGCGGCGGCAGAGAGCGGGAAGCACGGCAAGCCGGCGACAGCCATGGAGATGGAGGAGCAGAGGAATCTTGGGGGTCAGAGAGACTGAGAGAGAGAGAGAGAGCGCGAGGGAGAGGTTGAGCGAGGTGTGCGCATGCAGGCGTGCAAACCGCAAGCGTGAGCAGGAGGATGGCGTGGTGCAGCGCTGCTTTCAGTTGCATTGTCCGTATGCACCGTGGATCGCCCCCAGGCCAGGTGGCTAGCGAGCTGTATGCACATCAGCATGCGTTTTTTATCGGTTTTTCAACCTGCTTTTAGCTTCTACGAAAACCAAAAAAACGAATAAAAAAGTGGCTTTTTTGTTTCCTCGATGACGCATTCTCAAATACTAACTTTTAGCTGGTAGTACAAAATTCACAGTATACTCACTCCTCGATATCCTGTTATGGTTCGTGAAAATTACTCAGTTTTGGTTATGTCCGCTGTGTCTTCCAATCGTGTAGATCTCGCGAATTCCTCTGCTGGCCGAAAGTCATGTACATATCTTTTACAGTCTCTCACATCCACCACTCGGATGCCCACAAACACAGATCCAAATTTACAAAAAAAAACCCTTTAGTAATTTGTTTTTCTTCTATTTATATAGACCAGCAGCTGGTATGTGTGAGGGGCTGTAAAAGAGATTTTTTATATCTGGTATGTAAAGAATTTTTTTCCCTGCTCTAATGGCAGCGGCAACAGGGCCGGTTAGGTCCGCTTGTTAGCGAGAGTGAGATAGTCTCTAAGAGACTAGTCACATGATTTGTCAAGACAATTTTTGGTTATTTAGGGCTAGTTTGGTAACCACATTTTACCAAAAGATTTTCATTTTCCAAAGGAAAAAATAAACTAATTTCCCATGGAAAACTAGAAATCTCTTGAGAAAATGGAGTTTCCAAACTAGCCCTTAACAGGAAAATAATTCTCCAACAAACTAGTAATCTAACTCACCAAGTCATCCGAATCTCTAAATTGACCCTCTCTAGATAAATTAGGTCATATTTGGAATCAACCATTCAACCTAGTTTTAAAAAAAATCATTTTTATTTTTTAGCTAGGAGAGGCTAGCTTCTTGGTTTTTAAGAAACTGTGAATCTAGTTTCTATAAAATGAGGCATAGACTGGTATGTTTAAAACTAACTCAGTTTCCATAAACTAATTTTTTTAAAAACTGAGTGGTTCTAAACAGACCCTTAGCTAGCCACTCTGGCTAGCCAAACTAACTTGCCTGTTAGAGAGTATGTTCGAATAAGATACTATATAAAGAGTTTAAATTTTATAGATAAATAAATAAAAAGTTAAATAGAGAGTCAAAAATACAGAGTTCCTTAGAGATGTTCTAATAAACGGGGTTTTTTTGGCTTTCTGCCATATCTTACAATAACTTTTTTATAACACAAAGCTGAAAAGTACTTTTTTTTTCAAAATCACAGCGTGCTTGGAATGAGGTTTCCGTTGCTCCGCGGAAAGCTTTTGCTCCATCAGCTGATTAACGTGTAGTGAAGCATGTGATGCATGCATGTGGATCCCTGGCCGTGTTGCGTTGGAGTCTCGGTGAAGCGATAGGTGCGACGCCAACGCCAGGATGACCCGTCCGGGTACAAAGTGCGCGTGTTTTTTTAAGGACAAATTCTGTTTTGGGCATTTGGGCACGGAAAAGCTTACGGTTATATTCGATTCACGCACCTTAGAATTTCATAAAGGAAAAAAAATTTAGGACAATGCACTACTACACGGAGCCTTTTGAAAGACGGCTAGAATGGATCACAAAAGCTCGGGTCTCCTGACCTCGCCGCTGCAAGTTTCCTCTCTTGCATGAGCCACGGCGCAACGCCACCCGCTACCGTCCATATTAGGGTCCATTTGTTCGACAGAGCTTTGAATCTAACCCTAACTCGACTGTCTCTAACCACGTCATTTATATTCATCCTCTATATATGTCTTTTATAGTCTTCTCTAAAAAAAATTCATCTCTTATATCTTATTTTTCTCTAGCAATGTTCTATAAATCATGTCCTCTATACACAAATATATATATTAGAGATATTTTTTAATTTTTAATTTTTGTACATACATATTTATCATACTCTAAAATGTATTGTACATATTTTAGTTTTGATAAACCAGTTGTTTAAAGTATTCAAATGAATAGAGAACCGTAGAGAAACTCTATATATAGAGTATCCAGTAACGTCCTCTAAATTTATAGGACCGTTTAAATGACGTTGCTGGAGAGAATAAATGACGACCTAATCCTCTAAATTTAGGGTACATGACTTTTGAGGTTCTGGTTGGAGCTAGTCTCTTGGTTGGAGCAGTTTTATTTACCTCCGGCTCTACTTTTCTAGAGAGAAACTTTTGTTCGGTTAAAGCAGCTTCTCGTCTTTGGTTTCTGGCTTCGTATCTCTCTCGCCTTCGCCTCCCTTACATCATCTCTTTCTTTACCTGTGCTAGCTGCTGCCCCGACCCGACCGCTACACTGGGGCACACTGACACTTCTCCACCGGTGGCGAGCTCCTCCTCCGTCGATCCCGTCCTCCAGAGCGCCGCCGCCCCTCACTCACTGACGGCAGACGTCGGATCGGAGGTAGCACGCGAGGAAGGCAAGGGCCGGTAGCTGCTGTCTCTATGGTCTAGCTCTCCCTCTCGTGTTTTATTAATTCTCACGACCAACGATCTAGGAGTGTATATTTCTGACAGGGGAGGAATGTCTGTGGCCGCCAATGCCCGGTAAAGCCTACGGCATGTAGGCCGATGATTCTGTCCTGCAAAGCGCGGACACGGAACACAGCGATTTGATTTGCATGCAAACATCTTTAGCAGGCGCGCGGGCACTGGCACTCCTCGCATCATGCCTGGGCCCTGCGCAAGCAAAAGGAACTATCGATTCATCGATCCCAGCAACATGCACGCCCTTCCATTCCCCCATCCACCTCCTCGCTTTCATGGTCAAATATCTCCTAGTACTGCCTTCTTTGTACTTCCAAACGCACAAGGGAATCATCCCGGCCGTCTCAAGCGGCACAGTATACTGTACACACACACCAAAACAAAAACAAAAAACACATACACTGCATGCAGATAGTTTCAGACATTTCTTCAGAACTGTTTCAGTGCCTTGCTCCTCTTCTTCCAGTTCATCCACAGACCTTACCAGGGAGATATACAGATACAACTAAATAACAGAAGTGTGTGTGTGTGTGTGCCAGAACTACCAGAGGAATCATTGCATTTTTTGGTGGTGCCAAGTTTTACAACACATCACATTGCTGAACAATCAGTTGAAATGGAGGCCTAGTTTAACACTCTCTGAACTCTTCCGTCCCCGGCAGCTAAAACCGCCACGCTTATCGTCGCTGAGCAAGCCCGGCCTAAACGTCGAGGCATGTCCCAGGCTGGCACTTGGTAATTACAGGTTTCTGGGCCGATGACGGCTTACGCATGCATACAAGGTTCTCGCGGAGTGAATACACCGCTGGACTGGATGAGTTTGTTCAGGTTTCCTTGCTCTTGCCCTTCTTGGACTTGGCCGACTTCTTGTCGTGGTTCTTGGACCCAAGGCTGTTCACCCAGGCGTAGTCGCTGGGCACCGTGAAGGGGTCGGCATTGTCCGCGACCTGCGACAGGTTCACGGCCTTCGGTCTCGAGTTCTTCGAGCCCCACCTCAGGTACGAGCTGCTCTTGTGGGCGTCGGGCTTCGCCGTGATGCTCCCTGGCCCTGGGCTCGCCAGCAGGCTGGGGCTCGACATCGGGGTGAAGAACTCCTCTGGCTCCGTGAGGGGCACGAACTTGGTGAAAGTGATGACCACCCTCACTGTCGGCACCACTGGGATTGCAACCTGCATGGACGGCGAGCATGGTCAGTGAGCTGAATGCAGAGCTGCGTTGCATTTAGGAGCGCCGAGATGAGCTATGTTATGTGCGACAGGATAGTTACAAGAACAGCCTTCGGAATATGGTATAAATTTATTGTGACAAGGAGCAGCCATCAAGTGATGGCATGTCTGCACTTTGGTGAACACCACTTCTGCCGAACATGCAGCAAGCTTTCAACGAGTGCTCCACTCCAAGCTGTATACCTGACCAATTTCTAATTTCTACAACACTGGCCGGAGGTTTAGTTATTCCCGTCAGGTTTCATTTGTCATACAAATTCTCTATCATTCATCAAACAAGACAGTATGCACTATGCAGGTGCGTGCCAGAGCTGAGCTAAATTCCCCCAAATCCGTGTCCTAAATGCCTCTAACTGTTCTGCAATCAACTAAACAGTAAAGAACCGTTGAAAGTATCAGTGTCAACAGTTTTTTTTCCTTCTTTGCCCGGATACTCGGATAGCACTCTTTACAGGTTGCAGGCCAGTATGCGATAATTCTGACTCAGCTTCCTATGTTGTTGTCGCTGTGGCCGCTAAACTTTGGGTTTATTGCTGCCCGTAAAAGAATCACTTGCAATAAAACAACCTGATCAACAGACAAGAATCTGCAAGCGTATGAGGAGTAACTACTTCGCCCTGCCCGCTCAGATATGGTCTGTTTAGCATTAGAACATCATTTGAGCTGGTGGTTCACCATCACAAGAACGGATCGGAACAATCCGTTTGTCATGAAGGATGAATGATTGCGGAATTGAGCAGCAATTGGATCCGGTAACGAAGAAATATGTGCAATTTTGTGGTTTGTTATTGAGCAGGAGAGATGTGTTACCTTTACAGGGAAAGTCCCTAGTGGGAACTTGGTGGTGAGCAGCTCGCGGAGCCGGCGCACGGCGCGCACGCGGCTGGCCAGGATGTCCAGCAGCGGCAGGAATTCGTCGACGCTCAGGGGGAAGTCCTCCGTCAGCCACACCGACGGCCGCAGTGTCTTAATCGTCTCCTCCTCCTTCCACTTGGCTCCCCCCGTCGTCGTCGTCGTACCTGGGTGCCGGGCGAAGATGCCGTCCTCGCCGCGCCCCACCGACGCGCACGCCGGCAGCCGCCGGGGCACGTCCACGCTGTTCCTCCGCCTCTGCGGGGTTCCCAAGTGCGACGGCGGCCCCGCCACGCTGCGCCGGCCGGGAACGTAGCAGCTGCGCCGCGCTGGGGGCGGCGGGATGTCAGCGACAAGGAAGTCGCCGTCCTCGTCGTCGTCCCGGATCTCCAGTGGCAGGAACTCGTCGTCGTCTTCGTCGCCGTCCTCGTCTCCAGCGAGCTCGAAGGTGAAATCCTTGCGTCCGGCACTCGCGGCCTTGAGGGTGCGGAAGGAGAAGACGACGTTGTGGACGTCGAACACCCGCGCCTTCCACTCGCCGACGTTCTCCGTCTTCTCCTTCCGCAGCCAGGTGGTCCTCGGCACGAGCCTCGCGGAGGTGATGTTGAGCCCCGGGCGGTAGGCGGCCGCGTCGGAGGTGGCAGCGTCCTCGTCGCCCGCGGCCGCGGCCGCCGCGAAAGCGTCGTGCACCTCGCGCCGGCCGCGGTGGAGCACGAGCAGAGAACCCGGAGGCAGGCGGCGGCCGCCGGCACTTGTCTCCTCGCCGAAGAAAAGGAACGAGTGGTCCGCACGGCGGATGCGGAGGCCATCGAAGCCGGCGAGCGTGGTGTCCGCGCGAAGGTCCGCTCCTCGCTTCCAAATGCGGTAGGTGTCGGAGGGCGCAGCGCGCGAGAGCAGCGGCACGACGGAACTCTCGAAGTGGAAGTCCACCTCGAGGTAGAAATCCTGGACCCCACGCAGCGCGGCGGAGAGGGCGGGCGCCCGGCGCCGGAGCTTAGCCCAGGCGGCGAGGCGGTGCGCGCGGAGGAGGCAGGCTGCAATCTCCCTGCACCCGAGGCAGAGGGCCTCCTGGAGCGGGGTCCACCCGGCGTGGTTCTGCAGCGTGGGGTCCGCCCCCGCGGCGGCGAGTGCAGAAGCCAAGGAGGGCAGCCGAAGCCGGACCGCGAGGTGCAGCGCGGTGTCCCCGCCCGGGACGTCGCGGCGGTCGAGCGCGGCGGCGACGGAGAGCGCGAGACGGGCCTCCCGGGCGGCGTCGGAGGCGGTAAGGACGAGTGACGGGTGCGCGAGCGGCGGGAGGCCTGCGAGGATGGTCTGCAGCCCCGTGGCGTCCCGCAGCGCGACGCAGTGGTGCGTGGGGCTGTGCGCGTAGTCAGCCGACCGGATCGGCGCCGACGACGTGCGCTTGGCCCGCGCGCCGCCGCCTGCAGCGGAGGGCAAGGAGGAGGGATCCTGGACCGGCATTGCCTGCACGGAGGTCGGAGTTGTTGGCCGGGCACTTGGGATTCTCGCGGTTTTCTCGGGTTCGGAGCTTGGCAGAGGAGCTCAGCGTCTGCCGTCTGGTGCCGGCGCGGTGTGGAGTGGGAGGGAGTGAGGGTGGGCCGGTGGGGAAGCGTGCTGCCGTTGCTGAGAGGTGGGGATAGAAACGGGTGGCCGCAGCCGGAGATGGGTCAAGAAACATTTTTTAAAATAAATATTAGAAACAATAGAAATTAATATCTGTCTCAGCTAGTTACTGGAGATGAAAACGGGTACCCAAACTATTAACACAAATTTAATATTTTAAAAAATATATAATTTTATATTTATCTTTTCTTATGTTATCAAATATATTATTACAAATACGAATAAATTTTTTTATAAACTGTTTTATTCCTAAGAAATGAAAAAATCATATTCGTACTTGAATTGTAATCAACAAAGATATATGATAAATTTGAATTTATTCACGTTCAAAAAAAATCAAAAAGTTAGTGTCGGTATCCTTATCAGAGGTACCCTCTTCTACATTATGAAGACGATGCACACGTACGAGACCTCCAGGTCACACGGAGAGTGGCACCCGACCCCACCACATGGGCAGGCCTAAGGGCACCACGTGGCGAGAAAGGATAATATGTTCCAAGAAGCACCGTTGGGTCCGGACCTCCGCAGAGAAACATCAGACCCTCTGTAGGAACGAGCCCGGAGCTCCCGAGGAGACATGCTGGGTCCCCCCGAGTGAGGTCTGGGCCTTGGCAGGGTCCCGGGACGGAAAGGACCCTGGCACTAGCAAGGGTCCGGTGCCGACACATGTTCAGGCCTTGCCCTACGCTCCCCGCTCAGGCGAAAACCTGCCACGGCCGCATGGCTTGTGACCCATAACGTAAGTCAACGGGCCGAGCCTGACATAAGACCCATACGGTTGTGCAGTCTTTGCATTTATTGCGGAAAAGACGTGTCGTGTGCCACCACGCTGACGGGCGACGCGCCCTCTCAGCATTTAATGCGTCCTGTCCAATCCACCGGCAGATGGCGTCAGGGTCACCCAGTAGACGGCGCGCTTGACCAGTCTATTGGCAAACAGTGCGCCCGTGCCAAGCGGCGCACAGTACCCATCGTCTCTTCTACAAGAAGCTTCCCTTGCACGCCGAAGATACGGAGATCTCGGGCGTCAGGGCACGAGAAGATTGCCCCAGCAACAAACATTGGTGGCTCCAAGCGCTATATTCTTTATGTCCCTGGGCCCACATGTCGGGGTTCAGCATCTTTGTGCATGTCATCCTTCAGCTATAAAAGAGGAGGCATGCGACGTTACACAGGCTCGGTGAGGACATCCAATCTTAGACTCACTCAGACACTCGCAAGTTCATACAAGCTCTCAAGCAATACATCACACAGTGGAGTAGGGTGTTACGCTCTGGCGGTCCAAACCACTCTAAATCTTTGTGTGTTCTTGTGTTCTCCCCACTTTTCCAACTAACAAGCAAAACGCTTAGGCCCCTCGTCATCTTAGGATTTAGGGCGGGTGCACTCTGTCACCCGGCTGGAGATTTGCTCTCCGTCAGTTAGTATGAGAATAAGTATATGTTTGCATCCCTAACTAAGACCGCGTGTCTCGATCCAACATGTGTATATCAGTTAGTTGTCTTATACATTTTTAAAAAAATGAATTATTTTAGTAGGTACAACAGTTTTATATTGGTAAATTTAGCGATGTTGAAATGATATTTGCTTTAACAAAGTAAAATATAACTCGTTTCTATCAGTTGTCTTCAGAGAACATAATGGGTACTGTTTTGGACAATGTTGCAGCCCGAGGAGACTAGAGATCATTTTTGTTTGGTGAGTTCAATTTGGAAGTGGCAGCCATGGAGCTCTTCGCGGATAACAGATCAAAATATAATTATAGACTTCGTTAGTTTTTTGTATAATTTGAAAATCACAATTAGATCTGATTATAGGCTGCTCGACCTGACTAATTCTCGACCCGACCCATCCGAAAAGAATCTGATCTGACCAATGCAATAGTTTTTGACTCACAACAATACACATGTCATACATGAGCCATAATTTTTAACCAAAAACTCGACCAAAGCAAAAAAAACCGAACCGACACGAGCAACAGAGAAGCACAGTCAATCCTACCCGACACTAGACACAGGTCGGGTACGAGCCGTGTCAAATGGTGCAGGACCCAACTTTGATCCGACCCAACCCAATATTTAAACATATCTAATTTCAATAGATTATGAGAGAAGTTTGTGAGATGGTACGTGGAAAACGCATGATGGTTTTCCATTTTCATCCATGTGACTAAAATTTTCCGATTAATCTTTACAGGGATTAAATTGCTCCTATCTTAATTACTTATGGGCTAGTTTGAAAACTTAAATCCTCTCCTGAAGTTCTAATAAAAAAAGAATTTAAGTTTCTAAAGTAGTTATAATAAAATAAGTCTATAGGGGAAAGACCGGATCACTATTGGTGTCTCTATGTAAGATTGGCGGACTTTAGCGAGAATGGGAGGGTAGACTTATCAAGGTTTTTTTTTATTACTACCTCTATTTTTTTACTTGATGCTAGCTAGTACAATTTTACACTAACCAACGTCAACTATAAAAAAACGGAGGGAGTACTTAACACTTTAACAGGCCGAACTCACCATTTTGCTATTAGAAGTGGATTAGAAATTAGTACGCCTATATTTTTCTACTATAAATCAATTAGTGTCGTTTTATATTAGCGTGTTTCAAAAAAAATAGCCGTTATTTTACAAGCATTATATTTGAAGAAGTCTAAAATTCTATTTGACTGGGCTCCTTTTGGCTCTAACTTTAACTCTAGCGACTTCCTTCTAGTTTATTCTTAGAGAAGAGATCATACACAATTTTTTTAAGAAACCAGAGCGGTTTTATGACGAGCTTCCGGGGGTACCTAGACTATGGCATGGGGACCAGCCTTTACCAACCAACCAACCAACCAAACGGGAGGAGCGCTTACGGTGGCGGTGAGGCAGAAGCTGGAGCCATTTGGAAGCCACGATTTTGGGAGTTCTGTTCTGGCTCTAGTAGCTTCTGCGGTGACTCTGTCGGCTTCATAATTTGAAGAGGACCTAAACTAAAATCCTTGTACAGTACAGTAGGTCAGTAGCTGGGAAGAGCAAAAGCTTCATGTCCAGCACGGTAGCACCGTATTCTGAAAACGTTCTACACACACACACAAAACATTTCGCAAGTTGAGAAGCTCATCAAACTAAACCATCCGGTTGACCTGATAAACACAGTCCAAGCACGGTCGTTTTCGTGGAGCAGTATCAAGCATCCACGTACTTACTTCTACGTCGTAGTACTGCTACTACTGTAGTCTGTAGGGAAGCGAGTGCATGTCTGCATTGCATCAGTTCAGTAAAACGGACTCCAAACAGCGTAAAGTGCTGCTGCTGGCTGCTCCTACCATCTCGGTACTAAACAGGGACCAAGCTACTAGCTAGCCTCCAAGTTTACTGGTGTCAGCTCATTTATAACCGGTGTCATCGATACAATAAACAGTGTTTAAATAGTATTTACACTTGATTTTTCGCAATTGCGGTGTTAGTTATCACCAACGCTAAACTATAGCTCGGCCCCTGGCACTAAAGAATATTAGGCTATCGGCACTTATGTAACCCTAAATTCTCTATTCTAAAAGGAATACTTTATTCTGATCAGTAAAATTATGTACCCTATTCAACAATTCTATGTGGTCAAAATTACTCTATATATCTAACATATAACAACTATCATATATTATATTATATTTTTCCGACACTATTCTATCCCCTCCCAACCCCCACCGCGCCTGCCACTGTGTGTCCGGACCCACCTCCAACTCGTTTAGCGCAGGAAAGAGCATACGCTGTATTTGGCGTCCACACTCATGGAGAGAGAAGATAGAAGAGTAGCATGTAGAGTAATCGTTGCAGGCCTCCAGCTGACCGTAAAAAAATTAGCGTGCCGTTCCGGTGCCCCGCTGCGGCCAGCCTTACTCTGAGAGAGAGAGAGAGGCAGTACGACAAAACTAGCTTTTATGGGGGTGGGCGGGGTGGGTCAGGGCCGGGCTGGGCTACCTGGATTCTCCGGCTCCACGGAGAGCACATATATACGCATTTCAGCTTCTTTCGTTGATTCTAGTCAACAGTCGGCTGCTTAAACTCCTTTCGCTTTCTCTATTCCTCTTCTTTTGTTCACTTTTGCATTAAAGCCCTCCTCAGAAATGCGGCTCATGGTACCGAAATGTCTTCACCGTGACTACCCACACCATCAAGGCCATAGGCTTTTGAAATTTGAAAAGATTGGACTCTTTGTTTCGGGGTTTTTTTTTACGAGCTTGTATGAAAATCTGACTGCGGGGAGAATCTGACTACGCGTGAGAATTACCCGTGGATAAAGATGAAAGGATCCATAATGTTTAGGATCTAGGAAGTGACAGATTCCTCCTATTACGACGACTCGACCGGTTGTATGTTCACGTTTATTTCGGGCGATTTTCACCAAAACGATTCTCATAGAAGCGGGCTGAAAAACTAGCCGTTTGGTGGATCGCAGCGGCTTCTGGTAGCCAGAATCATCAAAAAAAAAACTCACATTGTTAGTTGGAGCTCACTTTGCGAGGGATCCTATCGTTTTTATTTGGATCTAGTACTATAGCCTCCAGGAGCTAGAGCGGATGAAATCAGCATTTCACCGGCCGGCTCATGCATGGCGTATTCCGCGATGAGAGAGCTGGGGAGGATTTGAGGAGTTCATATGAACAATAACGGTGTTACGTTGACGAGATCTGTAAGAAACCATGCTGGTTGTATGAATGCTGGTTAAGGCCTTGTTCATTTGTGCCGGATTGGTAGGTCGGAACGACTTCTAACCGGATTGCTTTTCTAATTTATATAAACTTTGATTAGCTAGAACGATTTCAAGTGTAATACGACAGAAACGAACAAGGCCTAAGTGCAAGAGGTTATCCCACCGGTTCCACGCGGTTTTATGATCCAAGCCAAGATAGCGAGGAATAACTAGTAAGGCTGCCCGCAGTGGAGAGCTCCATTTGCTACTCGATCTGACATAGAGTACAAAATCTGCCGCGGTGGAGAGCTGTATGGGCGACTCCATTTTAGCGTAGATGCTCAGGAACGGCGAAACTAGCGTCGTACGGATTCAACTCTATGCAGCCACAAGCCAGCCGCTGCGACGTGTAGCCTGCAGGGGCAGCGCAACTGAAAAGGCCGCCCAATGTAAGCGTGACGTGTATGATGTAGCAATGAAAGTGAAATAAAAAAATGATATAATATATGGTAGTTGGTATAGGGTTGAGATATTAAGTAAATATGACTGCGAAGAATTATGGTATAGAGTAGAGAACCTTGCTGACAAGAACAAAATATTCTTTTTAGAGTAGAAATTTAAAGTTGTATGAGTGCGGATAGCCTAAGGCAACCAATGGCTACCTACTATATACATTGTGTCTTGTTAGGATTAACTCTTGCACGAGAGCATTTGGGCAGTCTGATCTAATCTCACAAGAACACAGGTTCGCTCCATCTGAAATAAGCCATGGGGGCGACCCCATCACGCACGCAACGGTGGTGCACGGTTCAGTTTTAAATGAGGTACTACCGAACAAAGTAGAGTACTATCTCTCGTGTGTCATGTATGAGGTCGGTTGGCGTGTGGGTCATGGAAAGACCGTGATTCCGTCAAGAGGCGGGCGCGGCTCTCACTGTCTCTCCCTTTTAGGCGATTTGCCGCCTTTTCCTTTGTGGGGTGGGGGGCGCGTACGAGAATCTCGCCTCCCTCCCCTCCCCTCCCCATCTCCCCCTTCTTTTCTATCTTCCGGACGGACTGGCAGGCACATTGGGATGGGTGATTTGGTGAAGCCGTGAGTGAGAGAGCCGATCGACGCTCGCCGCGTTTCTTTCGCCGGATCACAGATTCAGCTCGCTTTAATTTGCTTTGCCTTTTTTTTTCTTCTTCCCCCCTTTGGCTTTTCTTTTCAATTTTTTTCTTCTGCATCGGAATCCTCTCCTCCACGCCACAGGAAGCCCGTACGGACCCGAGCAAGCTGCTACAGATTTAGGCCTGGCCGGCCGCGGTTGCTGCCGTCGTCCGGTCCGGTCGGTGCAGGGGGGCGAGTCATCGAGAGAGAGGTATGGGAAAGCGAAGCTCTTCACACCTGTGTCTTGTGACGGGCCGGAGCCGGGGAGGACGGACGCTGCTAAGTATCTCTCTCTCTCTCTCTCTCTCTCTCTCTCTCTCTCTCTCTCTCTCTCTCTCTCTCTCTCTCTCTCTCTCTCTCTCTCCGTCCCGCCCGTGTTCATGTATGCATGTCGTTACGTTGTCGTCCTCCACCGAGATGGCCGACCAGCTCGCTCCCAGCCTACGGCGTCACCGGATCCGTGAACCAAGCGGGAGGATCCGGATCGTATCCGATCCCCGTGCTGATCAGTCATGACTGATAGTGATGACAGACACAGACACAGACAGGGGGGCCAAACGCACTTATGCCCGCCATTTGGATTTGGATACGTATGCGTGCAAGCGCTTATTATAACACGCGTGCATGCATGGGATGGGAGAGACGCACGCACGTCCTACTGTTCTAGTGGCGGCAATGATTTTCAGCACGTTGCCGCGCCTTGGATCGCTAGTACCGCGCGGCCATGTTTGCCCCCCCCCCCCCAGGTAGGTAGGTAGGTAGGTAATAGCTATGTGCTATAATTGACTCCTTTTTTTATTCAAACAAATTTAGGTAATAAGCTAGTTAAATCAATCCAGATAATATAATATATAAAAACTAACTTTGTTAATTAGCTGTATATCTAAACGTCTTTGTAGATAATAGATGATATATACACACTAATAATCCAACTTGGAGCACCATCACGATGTCACACGTAGAAGATAATAACCCTGCTAGTTTCGGACTTTAGTTGTTGACTGCTGCTAGCTTATCCATCTATCAGCAGTAGTGCAGTACTATGCTACTGTCTGCAACGGGACGTACGGACTCCAGTTATTATATATACTACTCCTACACCACGACGACCACTACTGCCAGTCTAGGAGTACTACACACTGACACACAAATAAACACACACCCGACCCGGCACGTCAAGAACTAGGGACAGCTAGTTGGAGCATCGACTGAAAAAAAAAACAGTCCTCCTAAATTCCGAAAAGCCACGGATGCCCAGACAGACATCACAGTACTAGTAGAATACTCGTCGCTACACTCCAGCCAGATTCCAGAAACAACAAGCATTGGCGCGGGCGGGCGAGCCGGCGTTGCTGCATCGGGCTTGGCGACGAGCCATCCGTTTGCAGTGTCGCACGAGCACGAGGGCAGGGCCCAGGGCGGCATGGCCCGGTCCTGTCTGCAGTCTCATCCGCACTAGTACTGCACAGCACAGGATCACCTTCCCCTCCTCGGTCCTCTAGCCCAGGATCCTCTCCGCCGCCTCATCTCCGCGTACACTCTCATGCTGCGGTCTCGCTCGCCGCCGGCCGGGACACCCGCTCGCGCTGCCGCCATAGGCAGACAGGCACGCAGGCGAGCGCAGGAGATCCTGCGTGGCCGTTCCGTGGAGCCTGCGCGCCACTGTTGCGTGATTGAGATAGAGAGATAGAGAGAGAGAGAGAGAGCTGACAATGACCTATACCGTGCCATGCATGGCCATTGTTGTTTAATAACGTCAAGGTGTGGTCCCCGCCCGGCCTTGCTGCAATTATCCATGCCAATGCATCTAGCACAGCATTTATGGGCATAGCTATCGTCACGTCGGTATTCCTTTTTAGATGGGTCAGCCAAGTTACAACTTTTTTTTTGTTTTTGTTTTGAGTGTCCGGAGACCTGAATGACTTTGTCAAGTTTGAAAAACGCTGATACTCTATAAAAAACACCTAATGGTCAGTTCCATACTAGTGTTATCAACATTCTTACCGGTTTTATACTTGGGCTGGGAGTAGCTAGACAGTACTATTTGCGACCAGAAGGTATCCGATTCATTAATTGGAAAGTTATCATGGCATGGCGTTTGGCCATCCAGACACGCAGTGACGAAACAAATGGCATCCGGACATCTTCAGGGTGGACCCAATGGCAAAGAACACACACTCGACTCGACATCTGACCTGCCCGCGCATCATTACGGCGCTGCCGGCCATCATCGTTTACGACTAGGGCTGCAAATGGGGTGGGTATAAATGGGTATTTTAGATGGGTTTAAGAAATGATTTTATTTTGGTGGGTTGTGATGGGTTTTAATTATTAACGGGTTGAGTTAGGTGGGTTTATTTTATATTGCGGGTCAAAATAGTGGATACCCATGGGTATAGATGGATTTATATAGGTATGAGTTTCCATGGGTATTCACCAATCAGACTACCACCCTAATAAGTACCATTTTATTTCAGGTTTAGAGAAGTCTTTGATTTCTATAGTCACACACAGCACACCATACTATACCATTTTATCAGTACCATTTTATTTAAAAATGTGACCAATTATAAAGTTGCATAACTTTTTGATATCTACAAATTCTATTTTAATAGTTTCTACATCCGAGGCCGTTTACAAAATTTGAATTTTAAATTTGAAAACTTCACATGAATTTTTTTAATGATAAGATGATTTCAAATAAAAAAGTTGATAATTACAAAGTTTCATTAAATTTCAAGACCTACAACTTTTATTTTGGTGGTTTTCCATCCGAGGTAGTTTGAAAAATTCAAATTTCAAAATTTAAATATAGTTTTTCATGGCAAGATGATTTCAAACCAAAACATTGCCAACTACAAGGTTTCATAACTCTTCAATACCTACAACTTTCATGTTGGTGGTTTTTTCTTTCGAGGTTGTTTTCAAAATTCAAATTTTAATTTTTTTAAATTCTGACATAGTTTTCGTTGACAGTATGACTTCAAATGAAAAAGTTGTCAACTACAAACTTCTATAACTTTTCAAGATCTACAAAGTTCATTTTGGTTGTTTGATCATTTGTTCATCTCACATGATAGTTCTAACAATATGCACAAATTCTATACATATCTCTCGTTGTTCCATAAACTATGAGAGAGATATAGGTTTTATGAACAAATTTATTTTTAGTTTATCATATGAAGAAATGTTCAAAATATAAAATGTACATCATGATGAGTTATACAAATTTGTAGTTGAAAACTTTTTCATTTGAATTAATTTACTGCTTTAAAATGCGATTTTTAAATTGTCTTTGCCTAGTGTTGGAAAAAAGCACTCGGCAAAGAGCTCTTTGCCGAGTGTTATATTTTTGACACTCGGCAAAGAAGCTCTTTGTCGAGTGTCAAAAAAACACTCGGCAAAGAGCTTCTTTGCCGAGTGCCCGAAAAAAAACAATCGACAAAGTATTTGGTACTCGATAAAGAGAGAAATTCCGGTAGTGTCTGCCTTATCGGCTCTCTACAGGTTGTACAACTACTAATGCTACTACAGGCTGAACACAGGATAATTAGGCCACACCACCACCATATGTCATTCAGTTATTTTACTCTAAGTCTTCTACTTCACGTTTAGCAAAGGTTTTTTTATGTATCTCCTTGTTAATTGAATTGTTAACTTTGTTTATTTTTCTTTAAAACATAGATGGATTTAGGATCTTTAACAGATGTTTTTTGTTATTCTCTCGAGATCTAAATGTTCATTGACCAAATTTGTCACTGTGTATGCAACTATATTTTTGTATATCACTGAAACTATCTATAAAATTATCACTGTGTATCAGTGTATGCAGTTGGCTTAATGCGAGACAATAAGCTAAACCCACGGGTTTTTCATGGGTTTCCACCCAATTACGGGTTGGTTTGGGATCAATAATGTTATTGGATGGGTTGAGTTTAATTTCCTTCTAGTATTTTTGGTTGGGTGTGGGATGAATATCAAAGTAATTAGATTTGGGTATGGGTGGGAGTGGATTGGATTTTTTGCCAGGCCTATTTACGATGGCATTAGAGCCTGTCGCGTGCTCGTCGGAAGCGGTACGCAACACGTACTAGAATAACAGCGGCCGCCGTTCCACCACCTCTATGCGACAGCGTTGAAGATGCTATATACAGTACTGCAACTCTGTCGCAGCATTGGCGTTCGAAGGTCGTAGCGTAGCCTGAAAGACGCAGCAGCACATCATCAAGTGGAACTGCGAGGCCGTGGACGTTGTTGTCGTGGCCGACAGATTAAGATATGGTAACGACGCCAGTAATAGGTGTAGCATATACTATGTTGTTGTAAATAACAGTGGCAATTCAAATGCTCAAAGTGCAGAAGAAAAAAAAACAATTTTGGGTACAAAGTAGTAACAGACAAACAAAGGCGAGTTCGTAACTGCAAAAACAAATTTTGTACGCAGTCGCAGGGGCAGCAGGCACCCGCCGATGAAGAGGGCCCAGTAGAGGTAGAGGTAGATAGCGGTGGAGGAGGGTGCCGAGGCAGAGAGCGTGGGGATGGGGAATGGTATAGCCGTCTTGGAGGATGACGAGGCGACGTCGAACATCGGATTAGAGGAGGGTCGCCGACTCGCCGGTGCCGCAGCAGAGGATGGCGCTCGGCCGCTCGGGACTCGTCCAGTCGGGATTCTGGACTTGGCCGTACGCGACCTCTGTTAGGGTGATTTGCCGGGCGGAGGAGGGCTAGGCTTGCAGGCCTCTTTGTTATGGGCTAAGTTGAATAGGATGTATTCCTTCTATTTTTCTTCGGCTGTACCACGGTCCACGGATTCTAGCTGCTGTTTTTTTAGTTCTGTTTTGCTCACTTCTTCTTGTACTCATGATTCTAGGGGGGGGGGGGGGGGGGGTTTGGTTTGCCTCTGCTAAAATTTAGCCCCTATCACATCGAATGTTTGAACCTCCGTTCGGGGTATTAAATGTAGTCGGATTATAAAACTAATTTCTCAGCCGAAGATTAAAAAGTGAAACGAATCTAGTACTGTTGGTTGGGTCTATATTTCATACTCCTATTTGAAAGTCAAACGCTTGATGTGACCCGGACTAAACTTCAGTCCACAGAACCAAACACCCCCTAAGTCTCCGGGGCTCCTCATGCTTCGTGGACCTCATGAGTCATGAAGGATTTAGGTACTTATGACAATCTATTTCTTGGAGCACTTACCTCATGAGTCATGAAGGATTTAGGTACTTATGACAATCTATTTCTTGGAGCACTTAACAACATCTAGTTACTTGAGAACGACTCGACCTCAAACCCTTGGGCCCCGAAGCCCCATGAGAATAAGAAACTTAATACGACTAAATGTAATCCTGTCACAAATTAGAAGGTTATGTCTGAGTTCATTAAGAGCATTATAATATCGAGATAGGGACCCCACATCAAAAAGCATATCAACAAAGTCTAGAGCGTTATGTTATCAGATAAGTCTCGACCACAACATATTAAATATGTGATATACGATATTACAGATCCGACGAGCGTGTTGTTGCCATGACTTTGGTCACAGGGTAATCGAAATCACTATCAAATTTGTACATCCATTATTTAGCCACACATGAGCACGCAAGTGTACAGTGAGATATTGTCAAGTAAAAAAGGTTAGGCTGGCTATCAACAATCAACTATATCATATTTAGGGGGTGTTTGGTTTCTAGGGACTAATGTTTAATCCCTAGATTTTATTCCATTTTAGTTCTAAAATTGCTAAATATAGAAACTAAAACTTTATTTTAGTTTCTATATTTAGCAATTTATACACTAAAAAGAATAAAATGAAGGACTAAGGCCCCGTTTCAATCTCACGGGATAAACTTTAGCTTCATGCTAAACTTTAGCTATATGAATTAAAGTGCTAAAGTTTAGCTTCAATTACCACCATTAGCTCTCCTGTTTAGATTAGAAATGGCTAAAAGTAGCTAAAAAAAACTGCTAAAGTTTATCTCGCGAGATTGGAACAGACCTTAAACATTAGTTCTTAGAAACCAAACACCTCCTTAATCATGCAAAAGTAGCATTTGTGGATGCGACATACCATACGTGCCTGCTTTTTTTTTTCTCATGACGTGTGGGCTTGACTGACTGTCAGTGAGGTAGAGAAACATCGAATTTGTATAAAATATTTTGTTAAAATGTTTATGGTAAAATCGCTTTACTGTAGATCTTGGTGTACGGTGTACCTAAAATTCATAATTCATAGTTACATTTTTTTATTAGCGGAGGTCTACCAAACACTCACAGCGTGAGGAGTTCGAAAGAAAGGGAGAAAATGTTATGCTTGCTTGCCTTGAGGGAAGCGTCGCCGTCTGCCCACACCCGCACCGCACCCAACCGCAGCGGAGCCGGGAGCCGAAGGCCGAGGGTATTCTTCCTTCGCCGCTAAGCACGCCTCCTCTCCACAGGCAGCCGACCCAGGGGAAGCGTCGCCGTCTGCCCCCACCCCGAATCTGATGCTTCATCGATTGGTTCTAATCCTCACTACCTCCATATTCATGCACGAGATTGCGCGTGATTAGGAGCAGGGACCAATCATATTGAACTCAGATTTGGAGCGGAGCAGGAGGGGGAGCCATTGCCGGTGTTCTGATTGCTGCTGGAGGTCGAGGGATGGTAGGGGTGCTGTCGAATCGCGTGGATCGGGACGACCTCAAGGCCGGGGATCACATCTACACTTGGCGGGCCGCCTACATCTACGCCCACCACGGTACGCCTCTGCTGTTATTTCCCATCATTGCCTTGTTATCAAATCGAAGAGCCACTAAATTTGGATCTCATTTCGAACGTTACTGACTGCAGCAGCAAGTGATTAATAAGATTACTAAATCCATTGAGTTACATAGGCACTCCTAGCGTTACTGATGGGCAAACACCATCGCCTTGCGCGCAGAAGTAACAAAAGCAATTTTTGGCGTGGTGGCTCAGTGTTGGGGCGTAAATGAAACCTTTTTGCAAAAATCTGAAGGCCATGCGTTTTTGCTTGCTGTCTATCAAGGCATTCCATTCCTCTAATTATCACCCTGCTTCACCAGAATTGTGTTTTTAGATAATCTTCGCCATATGCTATTTGTACAAAAAGATCGCCAAACATAGTATAACCAGTCCGGAATTTAGGGGGTGTTTGGTTTGAGTAATCACTTCATCCAAAATATGGTGGTGCATCATGGGTCCATTTCTCAAATTTGATGGGATGGCCTCATTCCTCATATTAGTACTAACTAAATAACTATAAGGAATGAGATGATGATGAATCAACTCAATCCATTCCACAGACCAAACAAAAAAGTGAGGAGCGAGAAGACGACGGACTAGATCATTCCTCAAACCAAACAGCCTATTAGAACATGGCCTAGTTCCACGTTCCGGGAACTCGTTCCCAAATGAGGAACAGGAGCATTGTGGAACATCGCTCCAAACCCAGTGTGAACATGACCCAGATCAAAGGTACTCTCTCCGTTCTTTTTTATTTATCGCGTTTTAGTTCAAAAATGAACTAGCGGGCGACATATATCCTAGAAAGGAGGTAGTACTAACTACTAAGTAGAGGAACCAAACCGGGAGTTCATGGACCTGTTTGTCTGCCTGCACTTGCTGGGAAATTGACCTATGGATACACTTCCTTCTGTTTGTTTGCCTGAATGGAACAGTGGACAGGCCCACACGCTTAACAAAGCGCCCAAAACCTGGCTCCAGGGAAACAAAATTGGATCTCGTTTTTTCTTGGCCTGGCTTGCATGCTGCAGCCTTAGGCCACGTGATGGAGCTGTGTTGGAGGCCTGGGTCCATGCTTCAGAATCTGTTCGTGCTGTTCCATCTGGTGCAGCTCAAACAAACAACACAAGTTGCACCATTTGCACCTGTTCTAACAAATCTTGGTTCAGTTCGGATAGTAAGGCCACCTTGGTCCAGGCAAACAAACAGGCCCTAGGCTGCTCACAACAGCGCATATTCCTCTTTTTTTATCATGCATTTAGATTCTATGCCATGTTTTGTTTGTGTAAATACCAATCTACAATGGAATAAGTTCATACCGGTTGTCTCAACATGCATTACCAAAATGGAATAGGCCCCTCGTTCCGATTATACTAGGTCCTCCTTTTTGTTTGGGCTTCCTGAGAGCTTTTAGACCTTTCAGAAGCCAAAAAACTTCCAGATGCCAAAAGCCAGAAGCTCACAATGACTTTTGGTTTATGGGAGCTGTTTGTTTATTGGAAAGTCCAAAGCTCAAACAAACAGAACCTAGGTATGTGTTCTATCTCCCAAAGGAACAATGCAAATAGGTATACCCCTTTGTGCTAAGGTTTATAAAAGTGACGTCCCATGCCCCCTTCCTTGACCCCAACATTTTAGGAGCCCTGGCTGCTAATGGTAGGAGGCCATTGATGAAAAAGGCATGGGAAAGCTTGAACCCGACTCCGATTATGATGAGTATTAGTGCATTTGGTATTTTTGGGGAGTTATAATTTTCTTGGAGCCTAAAGCAATCGGGAGTCCATTGGTGAAAACGGTCTTTTCATTTGTGAAAGCTTGAACGTTTCTTTAATCTTTAGTAATGAATACAAGTGCAACTGAAATTCATGGAAGCCATACATTTGTGTATTATGCTATTTGCAATTTCATAGAGCCAAGTTTGCTCCACCCATAAATACATATATTTCATAATAGCGTCATCGGACCATAGATCTATCCTGGCATGGCATAACCATTAACCAGATAATAGCAACCTCTCATGTTCTGAAGAAAATGGCGCGAATGTAAACTCTCCCTCTAGGTGACTTTTGTGCACTAGATCTATCCTGGCATGGCATAACCATTAACCAGATAAAGGAACTTGTGCACTTGTTTTGCTCTTACTAGGTGACTTTTGTGGTACATTATCAGGAATATATGCTGGAGATGGCATGGTTATCCATTTTACAAGGGCAGCTGGACATGAGATTGGAACAGGAACATTCTTGGACTGGTTCCTTTATAGCTCCTCTCCGGCAGCAACTGAGGGTCCTCCCTGCCAGAAATGTGGGCACCTAGTCAAGTCCGATGGGGTCATCACCTCTTGCCTCGATTGCTTCTTAGATGGGGGCAGCCTGTACCTCTTTGACTACGCTGTGTCGCCTGCTTTCTTCCTCGCCAAAGCACGGGGAGGAACGTGCACCCTGGCTGCCTCTGACCCCAGTGACGTTGTGATCCACCGTGCACGGTACCTCCTGGACAATGGGTTTGGCATGTACTCCCTGTTCAAGAACAACTGCGAGGACTTCGCCATATACTGCAAGACTGGGCTGCTTGTGGAGACCGCTTTCAGTGTTGGCCGTAGCGGGCAACTTGCGTCTCTGACTGCTGCCTTCAGCGCCGTGGCCTCGTCCCCCTTGCGTTTCCTGACAACCAGTGCTGGTGGCCTGGCAATTGTGACCAGCGGCATGTACTGTGTCGGGCGGTATGTGTCGGATATTGGTGTCCGGCGTGATGTTGTCAAGGTCCCTGTCGAAAGGCTTGTGGAGCAGAATGTTACTTGGATTCCTCAGTGTGTGGCTACAGAGACAGATATCGCGGCAGGAGCACCGCAGCAGCAGTTGGAGGTTCCTTGTGCGGTTGCCGAGGAAGCATCCGTTATACAGCCCGCGGCACCGTGATCCATTGCTGAAATGTCATCATGTACCAGGTGTTGGCATGAGACAGGACAACTGGAACTACGTACTTGTGTGGAAGTACATGTAATGATGTATCTGGTGGTGTTATGCAATCCATTGCTGCTGCTGCTAATGTTGCAAGCAATGATGATGATGATGGATGTGGTTCCATGACCGCTATTATTACAGAATTGAGAAGACCTGTATTTGCCCTTGATGATTAATGATTTCTGTTATACAGTTGCTTATGGATGCATCTGATTGTGCATTTTCCGAGTCGCCATACATTAGCAATCTTGACACGCTCTTCACTCAGTCCAAAACCACAACTTATATCTAGATTAAAGTAAGCATCACGAGCAATTCTCTTGGAATAGCGCAAAATGAACTGATTCTAGACGTTGCAGTGTACGCCCCTTCAGGGCTTGTTCGGTTCTACATCCATATGGATTGAGTGAGTTTCAATCCCTAGTAAGTCAAAATCTCCTTCAATCCGTATCAATCCCCTCCAATCTATATGGATTGAAAGACCTCAACTTGATTTCATTTTACAACAGATATTTTAACCAGGCTTGGTGGCCGGAGATCATCAGAGCACAAATCTGGTCGGACTTGAAACCGTAACATTCGAATCGAAATTCTAGTTCTTATTAATATTATTCCACTTGACCAAAGTGATGTGGCATCAGCAACATAACGACCTTTGGAATGAGCTAGTGTACAAAATACATACACCATCGTGGCCATTTAACAATTGCATTTTAAAATTACTTTAGTTAATTCCAACAGCATTTGAGGCCATGCAAACGTAACCAATTAAACTATAGCTCTTCCAACGGCACCGCCGAAGTTTGGAACCATATTCTTTGTCGATGGCATTCCAGCAACAACGCCCTCCTCGATGCCACATTCATTTTTGCCCCTTATGATCTTGAAGTATCCATCCTGTAAAGCATTGCCCGGTAGAATTATTAAGGATTAATTAAAAAGATATGATACTAAGTTTCAAGGCGTCACTGTTATTTTTTGAACTTACATCGCCCCAGCCTCTATTCCACTGATTTGCCAGAAGCTGCAAAGACGAAAAGATCATACAAAACAACTTAGGGCCTCACCGTTTGATAATGTACAGAACAAAATATGGATATAGAACAACATACCCAGTAATCCTCTCCAGCATCACTGGTTCCCCATCCAATCAACTTGACGGCATGGCCACCCATAATGCCACCGGTGATGTGCTTGTACACTCCAGATTTGTAGTGTGCGAAATCCTTGACAGATTTTTCATTGTCGAATCAGAAAAAAAAATAAAGTTTCTTTCCGCTAAAATGATATATTTTCTAAGACTATGAATGATCCCAAAGCATGTTACTATATATACCAGATTTGTTTTTTGGCTTGTGTTTCTCTTGTTCCGCTTTTGTCATGTCCTTACTAACCTTTTATTTAGATAATAGTCTTTGTAAGTTTTTGTATGGAATGTTTGTCCTCTAAAAGTACTAGCAGTATCTGCACCCCATAGTCCTTCATAACGTCTCAGCTACACAAAATCTGTTGACAAAATGCATGGAGAACTTGAGACAAAGCAGCTGGACATTACCTCGTAAACTGTGAAAGCAACTTCTACAGGACCATTTTTGTAGACCTCTGCCATTATGTCATGTGGATCTGAATTTATTCTGTACGCATCAATGCTGAAATGCTTCTTTTCCTGCCAAACTTGGTTCTGCTCCTTGCATTTCTTTTCACACTTTGGTGTAGGATAAGCAGGTTCGCATCCAGGATGCTTGCAACCGACCGGGTCGAAGTATGGATCACACTGCAACATAGAGCAAAGTTAATCGCATCTTTGTATACCATGCTGATTTTTTCATGATGGTTATCAGCTATACTCTGAATACAAAAGGAGATCAACTTATTTTGCAAACTGTAAATCAAACCAAATGTTGAGATCAACTTATTAGAGTGTAACTTTCATGATGGTGTATTTATACCATGTTGGGATAACTCTTACAACCATACAGAAACAGCTGAAGATTATAAATTGCTCGTACCAAGACTAGGTTGTTCAAATTTACACTCTAATTAATCATTATAACATTTAGCAAAATGAAGTCAGTGCTGCATAGACTAACTCAACATATCATGCGTTAGTAATTCATCTGCCATTCAGTTTCCACAAAATCAGTTTGAGATATGCAGTATATCACTTGTTTGATGTAGGATCATAAAAGTCTTAGAACTAGTAGGATTGCTGCTGAAGCATACAGAGAAATTCAAGTGATGGAAAGAAGAAAATTACACGAATAGACCTATACCTCATCCGTAACAACACCATTTTGAACAAAGTAGCGCCATGCCTCTATAGGATAGCCTCCATCACACCCATCGCCGCACATAAAACCGCAGCATGCCAGTAGGTCATTGACTGAAAGTAAAATGCTCTGCAAGTAAAAGACAACAGCTTGGTTATGTGAGAAAAAGGACAAAGCATGCCTTTATAATATTTTGTTAAAAAAACTATGAGAACAGCAATGTCTTCTGTATCCACTCGCCATGTTGAGGTGAATGCAAAAACGGTCCTGGAGGCACTCCACAGCACCAAAAGCCCAACAAGAGCCACAGTGACCCTGTTGTCATCAGACAAGACATTATACTACAAGCATGTTGCATCGCTCTTTTAGGCACTAATAATATATGCTAGACTGTTGAACTTACTTGATCTGCTCATGAAGATCAGGGTTATCCAGGATTGAAAAATTCAAACAAGAAATGAGTATCCATCGGGCAACTAAAATAGATATACAGCTAAAATGCACCGAGTTAACCAAATAAACCTACCAAGTATGTTCCCAATTGTGCTGCAACGGGACCATGCAGATCTAGCGTCAAACTCTTTTGGAAGTTCCAGTGATCTTGAATAAGTTTTGACAGGAACATTGCTTAGTGCATTCTGTGGTGCTGGTTTCACTCCAAGTATGTGCTTAAATTGCGCAATCTGCAATGAAAAGGCGAAAAGGATAGTTTTGAGGTCACTGAAATAAGAGAAGATAGATGATGCTTTTACAAGTTTACGGATGCAATCAACAGGAGGTGTTGTCACTTACGGTATAGTTTGAAAAGTAAGGATTACGTGAGGCTGTCCACCCAGCACTGGGATGGTTGTTGACTGTCTCAATGATGTCCTCCTGTGACAGTACACATGTTATACCATGAGTAATTGTACAAACATGGAAACTAGGTTGATTTGAGGGGTATAAGAAGATGCTTCTTAAAAAAACCTGGATGATTCTCATGTGATTGTCTCCATTGCCAACTCCAAGTACCTGCGCAGACATATACATATGTGATTACTAGAAGATACCCCGCGTGTTGCTTCAGGGATTGCTTAGAATCTGGAATGAAATTAAACGGAGATGATATGGATAGATTGCAATTAAGAGGTTGGAAGTTAGTGAGACGACATGGCTATTATTGAGAGATGGTGTGGATAGTTAGTGGAGATGGTGTAAATAGCTGCATACTGAGAGACTTGTAGCGGGGATTAACTTTATAAGAGATATAGATAGATATACAGATAGATAGATATAGTATAGATATGCCTTCATTGACCCCACCCATTGGCTTGAAATAGTACGCAGGCTGCAGATAGTTCAACCTTGAGGCCTTGTTCTCAATCCACATGTATTGGGATAGATTAGGGGCTTGTCGTTTTGCTCTCAATCTATGTGAATTGGGTAGGATTGAGTGAAATACTAAACAAGTTAAAATCTTTCATAATTTTTTTCCAATCTCATCCAATTTATATGAGATAGGAATAACCGAATAAGGCCTAGAGTGGAACTTAAAGCTAATTTATATCCAAATTCACTTGGATGGAGGTGGATACGAGATCCAAAAAAAGCCCGAAGGGAGACACCGGTTCAAAATCTTAGGATTCTTGTATTAATATATAAGGTCGTCTGCAGCAGTCTATCCATAGTTTATCCAAATCCAAAAACATTGTTTTGTAATGTTCTGTACTATAGATTGCAGTGTTCGCAGAATATAGTTTGAATATGATTATGAGGATAGATAAGCTACTGGAGATAGCCGCCTAAGGAAAATTTTCGATCACCGGAAAGAGTGGATCTGTGGCCGGAACTTGTAATCGGATACCATCCCACACGCGAAGAATTAAACATGGTTGATGCGAAGAATTAAACATGGCTGGTTTTGCTCGGTTATATGCTAGTGCTCAGGTAACAGTTAGTATTGCCTTAGCAGTGTTCCTTCACAGTTCACAGCAAGCAAGGAGGGCAGCTAAAGAGACGGGAGTGGAGCAGGATGCGGACCTGAGGGGCGGCAGCAGCAGAGACGAGGAGGAGCGCAAGCAGCAGTTCGCCGCCCATCTTGCTCTAGTTCCCCCTTTCGCTTGGTCCTCCCCCTCCCCCTGCAGCAGCACAGAGGAACACGAGATGGAATCGAATAAGTGGGGCGGGCGGGCGCCGAGCAGGAAGGCAGGATCGGATCAGAACAAGCTCCAGGCCCGAGTACAGTACACAAGCGAGATCGAAATCATGGAATGAGCTTGGAGCTGTCGATCCAGTACCTTGTTCTCGAAGCCTGCTTGCTTCGCTTCTCCTCTTCTTCGGCCAACGCCAATTGAAGTACTCCACACTACTACACTAGTGTGTGTATTATATATATAGAATAATAGGGGGTGGGGGGCGTGGGTTTGGGTATAGGAGTCTTGTGATTGCGATGTGATGCTGACTAAATTAATGGCAAAGCGCCGCAAGGAGGCAGCAGATATTTTTTTTTCCCTTCCTCTCTCTCTTCTCTCTGTGTCTCCGGTGGTGACGCCCATTGTGGTGGGTGGCCCATCACGCGGCTCGGTGTGCCTTGCGTGCTGCCGTTGGCAACCTCGCGCGCGCCACGACGGTGGTTACAAACAACCGTATATTTAATCTTCGCCTCACGTAGCAGCTACGAACGTTACCAGACCTGATTGAGCAGTGACCGTCTTGCTTGGCTGCTTGCTACCGTGTCCCAGACGACTCTGTTACCCTTCGCTTGCCTCCGCTGCTAGCCTATCTGTATACTCGACCAACTTTAGACCTGAACTGCTGGTGGTCATGTTAGGCTGTACGTATAGGTGTACATTCGGACCGCCCGGCCCGGCCCGGCCCAAGCCCGAAAAGGCCCGTATTGTTTGAATTTCGGGCCGTGCCGGGCCGGCCCATGGGCCTCGCCCTCGGCCTATGGCCCGGCCCGTAATTGCTTAAACGTGCCGGGCTTATTTCGGGCGGCCCGAAATTATAAAAGCCCGAAATTCAATTTTTGGCCCGAAATTCACATTACGGCCCTAAATTCAACAAAATAATAAAAGAAATAAAAGATAAGACAAATAAATTTGAACAAAATCAAACTTAATATTTGTATTAATGTTACCACAGCTATGCAATGACTACCTTGTTTATAAATCATTTTGTTAGAAGAAAAAAAGAGTATAATCAGCTCTATACAAAGTTCGTAAGTTCAGTTTATTGTCTAATGTTCATAACAAAAGTAAAATTACATCACACACTCTAATTCAAAGATAAAAAAAACATCTAACTAGTATTATCTCTAGCTTTGTGTTCTTTATCAAGTATATGAAAGTGTGGAATGAAGTGTGTTTTAATAAATATATGGGCCTTTTCGTGCCTCTATATGGGCCTTTTCGTGCCTGCCTTAAAAGGGCCGTGCTCGTGCCCGCCCATGGGCCGTGACCTCGGCCCAAACCCGGCCCGATATAACGGGCCGTGCCGGCCCGGCACTAAATTATTTCGGGTCGTGCCGTGCCTGGGCCGTGCTTTTTTTTCCGTGCTTCGGGCCGGCCCATCAGGCCCGGCCCAAATGTACACCTATAGCTGTACGTTACAAACGGTGTAAAATAGAACATTTGTATAGCAGACGACACCATTTACAAAGTGAAGTTTAAAATAGATAATGATATACATGATACGATAGGGTAATTGTTGCAGTCTTGCAGATAGTCTTAGATCGTGTCCAGCATATTATGTATATAACCGTGTATATGCGCGTGTAAAACACTGTGACAACACTATTTGCAAAGTGGAATTTTAAATAGAGAATATGAGAGAAGGTGAGATATAAGAGCTGCTGAAGATAGACTTACAAGTAGCATCGACAAAACTACAAGTTCATCGTGGATGGCGTACATTGCTTCAAATATAGGTAAAACTACAAGTTCATCATGGAAGGCGTACATTGCTTCAAATATAGGCGGTGTTAACATACTTACATCCTGTTTGGTAATCCCTATCACATAGTATCGTAATTTCGGAAATCGGGGGACAATAAGATTTATGTTCAGTGGAGAATGCTAGAACGAACTCACTCTCAATAGTGAATCGTTGGGATTCCACGAGAGATATGAGACACGAGGTTTATACTGGTTCGAGTTCGTACCCTACTCCAGTGTAGTGCTAAATCGTAGTATTGCTTTGAGCGTGTTACAATAAACGTGCTTGTGTATCTAAGAAAAAAGAGAGCCAGCCTTTATAGCTCAAGGGCAGGACCTCACAGAGGCGACTTGTTCTCTACACGTATGTGGACGATCTGTTGCCCCGGTCTGACGTAGCGCTCCTGATGCAGTCCGTAGGGTCATGCGTAGCCGTACTCCTGGTATGGCGTATCGTCTCGCTCATTCATCGTAAGGGTCCTTGTAGCGAGTCCTCTACTGACATCTTTGTGGTAGTGCATGGCGGGTCCCGCAGGTCAGCCCCCATGGTGCGTCCATGTGTAGCGCAGCTGAAAGTCGCCTAGAGGGGGGGTGAATAGGGCGAAACTGAAATTTACAAATATAAACACAACTACAAGCCGGGTTAGCGTTAGTAATAAAGAAATGAGTCCGCGAGAGAGGGTGGAAAACAAATCGCAACCAAATGGAGAGTGTGACACGCGGATTTGTTTTACCGAGGTTCGGTTCTTGCAAACCTACTCCCCGTTGAGGAGGCCACAAAGGCCGGGTCTCTTTCAACCCTTCCCTCTCTCAAACGATCCACGGATCGAGTGAGCTTTCTTTTCTCAATCACTTGGAACACAAAGTTCCTACAAGGATCACCACAAGATTGGTGTCTCTTGCCTTAATTACAAGTGAGTTTGATCGCAATGAAAGAATCAAGAAAGCACGATTAAAAAGCCAAGCAACAAGAGCGACAAATGACACACGGATCACTTTCTCTCTCAAGCCACTAATCACTAATGATCTCTTATCTCAATAGTGAAACTTGGAGAGATGGAGGCTTTGAATGTGTCTTGGAATGGATTGCTAGCTCTTGTATTGAATGTTGAAGGTTGGAATGCTTGGATGTAGTGAATGGAGGTGGTTGGGGTTGTATTTATAGCCACCAACCACTTCCTAGCCGTTGGGCCATTCTGCTGAGCGCGGACGGTCCGCGAGCCAGGTCCGGACGGTCCGCCCCTGTAGATCAACGGCTGAAAATGCAACGGTCAGCAGTAACGGCTATATCAACGGCTATATTGCATTTAATGCGTCGTCAGATGTCAGACAGAGCCAGTCGCGGACGGTCCGGTCGTGCACCCCGGACGGTCCGCGAGGCCCCCTATAATTCATTTCTCCGAACCCGTCACCTTCGGGTTTTTCGGTTTCTTACCGACCGGACGGTCCGCGCCTGAGGCCGGACGGTCCGCGCGAGGGCTCGGACGGTCTTCGCTTTTCCTCCGGACAGTCTGTAGTGGAAACTTGTGTTTTTGCATTGGTTCTGTCCGAGGGTCATTCTTCTGTCGCGGACGGTCCGCCGCAGGGACCCGGACGGTCCGCGCTTGGCCTGTTTTTCCAAAAAGCTTCTCCTGTCCGGAATAATCTACGGTATTCCGGACAGTCGAATTAGTATAGTTGTAGATGAACCTTTGGCACCTGTAGAACGTATAATCTAGAGCAAACTAGTTAGTTCATCAATTTGTGTTGGGCAATTCAACCACCAAAATAATTTAGGAACTAGGTGTAAGCCTAATTCCCTTTCAATCTCCCCCTTTTTGGTGATTGATGCCAACACAAACCAAAGCAAATATAAAAGTGCATAATTGAACTAGTTTGCATAATGTAAGTGCAAAGGTTGCTTGGAATTGAGTCAATATAAATACTTACAAAATATGCATGAATTGTTTCTTTCTTATATAACATTTTGGACCACGCTTGCACCACATGTTTTTGCAAACTCTTTTGTAAATCCTTTTCAAAGTTCTTTTTGCAAATAGTCAAAGGTAAATGAATAAGATTTTGAGAAGCATTTTCAAGATTGAGAAGCATTTTCAAGATTTGAAATTTTTTCCCCCTGTTTCAAATGCTTTTCCTTTGACGAACAAAACTCCCCCTAAATGAAATCCTCCTCTTAGTGTTCAAGAGGGTTTTGATATGCCTTTTTGAAATGCTACTTTCTTCCCCCTTTTTTTTGAACACAATAGGATACCAATTGAAAATATTCAACACTAAGTTTTTGAAATTGGTGGTGGTGGTGCGGTCCTTTTGCTTTGGGCTCATTTCTCCCCCTTTTTGGCATGAATCGCCAAAAACGGAATCATTAGAGCCCTCGAAGTGCTATCTTCCTCATTTGGTCATAAATAAATGAGTTAAGATTATACCAAAGACGAAGTCCTTTTGCTTGGTGCTCATGTTTTCTCCTCCTAGAACGGAGAGTTGCTTGGAGCGACGGCGAAGGATGAGTTACGTAGTGGAAGCCTTTGTCTTCGCCGAAGACTCCAATTCCCTTTCAATACACCTATGACTTGATTTGAAATATACTTGACGACACATTAGTCATAGCATATGAAAGAGATATGATCTAAGGTATATAAATGGGCTATGTGTGCAATCTAGCAAAAGAAGTTCCTAGAATCAAGAATATTGAGCTCATGCCTAAGTTTGTTAAAAGATTGTTCATCAAGAGGCTTGGTAAAGATATCGGCTAATTGATCTTTAGTGTTAATGTAAGAAATCTCGATATCTCCCTTTTGTTGGTGATCCCTAAGAAAATGATACCGAATGGCTATGTGCTTAGTGCGGCTGTGCTCGACGGGATTGTCGGCCATTTTGATTGCACTCTCATTATCACATAGCAAAGGGACTTTGGTTAATTTGTAACCATAGTCCCGCAGGGTTTGCCTCATCCAAAGCAATTGCGCGCAACAATGGCCTGCGGCAATATACTCGGCTTCGGCGGTGGAAAGAGCGACCGAATTTTGCTTCTTTGAAGCCCAAGACACCAAGGATCTTCCCAAGAACTGGCAAGTCCCCGATGTGCTCTTCCTATTGATTTTGCACCCCGCCCAATCGGCATCCGAATAACCAATCAAATCAAATGTGGATCCCCTAGGATACCAAAGCCCAAACTTAGGAGTATAAGCCAAATATCTCAAGATTCGTTTTACGGCCGTAAGGTGAGCTTCCTTAGGGTCGGCTTGGAATCTTGCACACATGCAAACGGAAAGCATAATGTCCGGTCGAGATGCACATAAATAAAGCAATGAACCAATCATCGACCGGTATACCTTTTGATCCACGGACTTACCTCCCGTGTCGAGGTCGAGATGCCCATTAGTTCCCATGGGTGTCTTGATGGGTTTGGCATCCTTCATCCCAAACTTGGTTAGAATGTCTTGAGTGTACTTCGTTTGGCTAATGAAGGTGCCCTCTTGGAGTTGCTTGACTTGGAATCCTAGAAAATACTTCAACTCCCCCATCATCGACATCTCGAATTTCTGTGTCATGATCCTACTAAACTCTTCACATGTAGACTCGTTAGTAGACCCAAATATAATATCATCAACATAAATTTGGCATACAAACAAGTCATTTTCAAGAGTTTTAGTAAAGAGTGTAGGATCGGCCTTGCCGACTTTGAAGCCATTAGCAATAAGAAAATCTCTAAGGCATTCATACCATGCTCTTGGGGCTTGCTTGAGCCCATAAAGCGCCTTAGAGAGCTTATAGACATGGTTAGGATACTCACTGTCTTCAAAGCCGGGAGGTTGCTCAACATAGACCTCTTCCTTGATCGGTCCATTGAGGAAGGCACTTTTCACGTCCATTTGATAAAGCTTAAAGCCATGGTAAGTAGCATAGGCTAATAATATGCGAATTGACTCAAGCCTAGCTACGGGTGCATAGGTTTCACCGAAATCCAAACCTTCGACTTGGGAGTATCCTTTGGCCACAAGTCGAGCTTTGTTCCTTGTCACCACACCATGCTCATCTTGCTTGTTGCGGAAGACCCATTTGGTTCCTACAACATTTTGGTTAGGATGTGGAACTAAATGCCATACCTCATTTCTAGTGAAGTTGTTGAGCTCCTCTTGCATCGCCACCACCCAATCTGAATCTTGAAGTGCTTCCTCTACCCTGTGTGGCTCAATAGAGGAAACAAAAGAGTAATGTTCACAAAAATGAGCAACACGAGATCTAGTGGTTACCCCCTTATGAATATCGCCGAGGATGGTGTCGACGGGGTGATCTCGTTGGATTGCTTGGTGGACTCTTGGGTGTGGTGGCCTTTGCTCTTCTTCCTCCTTGTCTTCCTCATTTGCATCTCCCCCTTGATCAATGCCATCAACTTGAGGTGGCTCATTTGCTTGATCTTCTACTTCATCAACTCGAGCTTCATCCTCATTTTGAGTCGGTGGAGATGCTTGCATTGAGGAGGATGGTTGATCTTATGCATTTGGAGGCTCTTCGGATTCCTTAGGACACACATCCCCAATGGACATGTTCCTTAGCGCGATGCATGGAGCCTCTTCTTCACCTATCTCATCAAGATCAACTTGCTCTACTTGAGAGCCGTTAGTTTCATCAAACACAACGTCACATGAGACTTCAACTAGTCCAGTGGACTTGTTAAAGACCCTATATGCCCTTGTGTTTGAGTCATAACCAATTAAAAAGCCTTCTACAGTCTTAGGAGCAAATTTAGATTTTCTACCTCTTTTAACAAGAATAAAGCATTTGCTACCAAAGACTCTAAAATATGAAATGTTGGGCTTTTTACCGGTTAGGAGTTCATATGATGTCTTCTTGAGGATTCGGTGAAGATACAACCGGTTGATGGCGTAGCAGGCGGTGTTGACTGCCTCCGCCCAAAACCGATCCGAAGTCTTGTACTCATCAAGCATGGTTCTTGCCATGTCCAATAGAGTTCGATTCTTCCTCTCCACTACACCATTTTGTTGTGGAGTGTAGGGAGAAGAGAACTCATGCTTGATGCCCTCCTCCTCAAGGAAGCCTTTGATTTGTGAGTTCTTGAACTCCGTCCCGTTGTCGCTTCTAATTTTCTTGATCCTTAAGCCGAACTCATTTTGAGCCCGTCTCAAGAATCCCTTTAAGGTCTCTTGGGTTTGAGATTTTTCCTGCAAAAAGAATACCCAAGTGAAGCGAGAATAATCATCCACAATAACTAGACAGTACTTACTCCCGCCGATGCTTATGTAAGCGATCGGGCCGAATAGATCCATGTGCAGGAGCTCCAGTGGCCTGTCGGTCGTCATTATGTTCTTATGCGGATGATGAATGCCAACTTGCTTTCCTGCTTGGCATGCGCTACAAATTCTGTCTTTCTCAAAATGAACATTTGTTAGTCCTAAAATGTGTTCTCCCTTTAGAAGCTTATGAAGATTCTTCATCCCAACATGAGCTAGTCGGCGGTGCCAGAGCCAACCCATGTTAGTCTTAGCAATTAAGCAAGTGTCGAGTTCAGCTCTATCAAAATCTACCAAGTATAGCTGACCCTCTAACACTCCCTTAAATGCTATTGAATCATCACTTCTTCTAAAGACAGTGACACCTACATCAGTGAATAGACAGTTGTAACCCATTTGACATAATTGGGAAACAGAAAGCAAGTTGTAATCTAAAGAATCTACAAGAAAAACATTGGAAATAGAATGGTCAGGAGATATAGCAATTTTACCCAGTCCTTTGACCAAACCTTGATTTCCATCCCCGAATGTGATAGCTCGTTGGGGATCTTGGTTTTTCTCATATGAGGAGAACATCCTTTTCTCCCCTGTCATGTGGTTTGTGCACCCGCTGTCGAGTATCCAACTTGAGCCCCCGGATGCATAAACCTACAAAACAATTTTAGTTCTTGACTTTAGGTACCCAAACGTTTTTGGGTCCTTTGGCATTAGACACAAGAACTTTGGGTACCCAAACACAAGTCTTGGAACCCTTGTGTTTGCCCCCAACAAACTTGGCAACTACCTTGCCGGATTTGTTAGTAAGCACATAAGAAGCATCAAAAGTTTTAAATGAAATGGCATGATCATTTGATGCATTAGGAGTTTTCTTTCTAGGCAACTTGGCACGGGTTGGTTGCCTAGAGCTAGATGTCTCACCCTTATACATAAAAGCATGATTAGGGCCAGAGTGAGACTTCCTAGAATGAATTCTCCTAATTTTGTTCTCAGGATAGCCGGCAGGGTACAAAATGTAGCCTTCGTTATCCTGAGGCATGGGAGACTTGCCCTTAACAAAGTTAGACAAGTTCTTAGGAGGGGCATTAATTTTGACATTGTCTCCCCTTTGGAAGCCAATGCCATCCTTAATGCCCGGACGTCTCCCATTATAGAGCATACTTCTAGCAAATTTAAATTTTTCATTTTCCAAGTTATGCTCGGCAATTTTAGCATCTAATTTAGCTATATGATCATTTATAGCATCGATGTTAATATCTCTACATCTAGTGCAAATAGAAGTGTGCTCAACGGTAGATGTAGAGGGTTTGCAAGATTTTAGTTCTACAACCTTAGCATGCAATATTTCATTTTTACTTCTAAGGTCGGAAATAGTAGCATTGCAAACATCAAAATCTTTAGCCTTAGCAAGCAATTTTTCATTTTCATTTCTAAGGCTAGCAAGAGAAATGTTCAACTCTTCAATCCTAGCAAGCAAATCATCATTATTATCTCTAGGATTGGGAATTGAAACATTACAAACATGAGAATCAACCTTAGCATTTAAACTAGCATTTTCATTTCTAAGATTGTCAATCATCTCACGGCAAGTGCTTAGCTCACTAGATAATTTTTCATATTTTTCAACTTGTAAAGCGTAAGCATTTTTAACCTTAACATGTTTTTTATTTTCCTTGATTAGGAAGTCCTCTTGGGAGTCCAAGAGATCATCCTTCTCATGGATGGCACTAATTAGTTCATTTAATTTCTCCTTTTGTTCCATGTTAAGGTTGGCAAAAAGAGTTCGCAAATTATCTTCCTCACCACTAGCATTATCATCACTAGAAGACTCATATTTAGTGGAGGAGTTTGATTTAACCTTCTTCTTTTTGCCGTCCTTTGCCATGAGGCACTTGTGGCCGACGTTGGGGAAGAGGAGTCCCTTGGTGACGGCGATGTTGGCGGCGTCCTCGTCGTCAGAGGAATCGCTTGAGCTTTCGTCGGAGTCCCACTCCCGACAAACATGAGCATCACCGCCCTTCTTCTTGTAGTACCTTTTCTTTTCTCTCCTCTTGCCCTTCTTGTCGTTATCCCTGTCACTGTCACTTGATAATGGACATTTAGCGATAAAGTGACCGGGCTTACCACACTTGTAGCAAACCTTCTTGGAACGGGATTTGTAATCCTTCCCCTTCCGTTGCTTGAGGATTTGGCGAAAGCTTTTGATGATTAAAGCCATCTCCTCATTGTCGAGCTTGGAGGCGTCAATTGGTTGTCTACTTGGTGTAGACTCTTCCTTCTTGTCCTCCGTTGCCTTGAAGGCTACCGGTTGCGCCTCGGATGTGGATGGTTCGTCAAGCTCGTTGATCTTCCTCGAGCCTTCGATCATGCACTCAAAACTTACAAAATTCCCGATAACTTCCTCGGGGGTCATTTTAGTATATCTAGGATTACCACGAATTAATTGAACTTGAGTAGGGTTAAGGAAAATGAGTGATCTTAGAATAACCTTAACCACCTCGTGGTCATCCCACTTTACACTCCCGAGGTTGCGCGCTTGGTTCACCAAGGTCTTGAGCCGATTGTACATGTGTTGTGGCTCCTCCCCTTTGCGAAGCCGGAACCGACCGAGCTCCCCCTCAATCGTTTCCCGCTTGGTGATCTTGGTGAGCTCATCACCTTCATGCGCGGTTTTGAGTAAATCCCAAATCTCCTTTGCGTTCTTCAACCCTTGAACTTTGTTATACTCCTCTCTACTCAAAGAGGCTAGGAGTATTGTTGTTGCTTGAGAGTTGAAGTGCTCGATTTGGGCCACCTCATCCTCATCATAGTTCTCATCCCCTTCGGATGGTACCTGCGCGCCAAACTCAACAACATCCCATATGCTTTTGTGGAGCGAGGTTAGATGAAATCGCATTAAATCGCTCCACCTAGCGTAATCTTCACCATCAAAAGTTGGTGGTTTGCCTAATGGGACGGAAAGTAAAGGTGTATGTTTGGAAATGCGAGGATAGCGTAGGGGGATCTTACTATACTTCTTGCGCTCTTGGCGCTTAGAAGTGACGGAGGGCGCATCGGAGTCGGAGGTCGATGTTGATGAAGTGTCGGTCTCGTAGTAGACCACCTTCCTCATCCTCTTGTGCTTGTCGCCTTTCCGATGCGGCTTGTGGGAAGAAGACTTTTCCTTCTTTTCTTTGTGGTGAGAAGAGGAAGACTTTTTCTCCTTCCGTTTGGAGGAGTCCTTCTTCTTCTCCTTCCTCTTGGTGCGGGACTCTTCCGATGAAGTGCTCCCGTGGCTTGTAGTGGGCTTTTCGCCGGTCTCCATCTCCTTCTTGGCGTGATCTCCCGACATCACTTCGAGCGGTTAGGCTCTAATGAAGCACCGGGCTTTGATACCAATTGAAAGTCGCCTAGAGGGGGGGGGGGTGAATAGGGCGAAACTGAAATTTACAAATATAAACACAACTACAAGCCGGGTTAGCGTTAGTAATAAAGAAATGAGTCCGCGAGAGAGGGTGGAAAACAAATCGCAACCAAATGGAGAGTGTGACACGCGGATTTGTTTTACCGAGGTTCGGTTCTTGCAAACCTACTCCCCGTTGAGGAGGCCACAAAGGCCGGGTCTCTTTCAACCCTTCCCTCTCTCAAACGATCCACGGATCGAGTGAGCTTTCTTTTCTCAATCACTTGGAACACAAAGTTCCTACAAGGATCACCACAAGATTGGTGTCTCTTGCCTTAATTACAAGTGAGTTTGATCGCAATGAAAGAATCAAGAAAGCACGATTAAAAAGCCAAGCAACAAGAGCGACAAATGACACACGGATCACTTTCTCTCTCAAGCCACTAATCACTAATGATCTCTTATCTCAATAGTGAAACTTGGAGAGATGGAGGCTTTGAATGTGTCTTGGAATGGATTGCTAGCTCTTGTATTGAATGTTGAAGGTTGGAATGCTTGGATGTAGTGAATGGAGGTGGTTGGGGTTGTATTTATAGCCACCAACCACTTCCTAGCCGTTGGGCCATTCTGCTGAGCGCGGACGGTCCGCGAGCCAGGTCCGGACGGTCCGCCCCTGTAGATCAACGGCTGAAAATGCAACGGTCAGCAGTAACGGCTATATCAACGGCTATATTGCATTTAATGCGTCGTCAGATGTCAGACAGAGCCAGTCGCGGACGGTCCGGTCGTGCACCCCGGACGGTCCGCGAGGCCCCCTATAATTCATTTCTCCGAACCCGTCACCTTCGGGTTTTTCGGTTTCTTACCGACCGGACGGTCCGCGCCTGAGGCCGGACGGTCCGCGCGAGGGCTCGGACGGTCTTCGCTTTTCCTCCGGACAGTCTGTAGTGGAAACTTGTGTTTTTGCATTGGTTCTGTCCGAGGGTCATTCTTCTGTCGCGGACGGTCCGCCGCAGGGGCCCGGACGGTCCGCGCTTGGCCTGTTTTTCCAAAAAGCTTCTCCTGTCCGGAATAATCTACGGTATTCCGGACAGTCGAATTAGTATAGTTGTAGATGAACCTTTGGCACCTGTAGAACGTATAATCTAGAGCAAACTAGTTAGTTCATCAATTTGTGTTGGGCAATTCAACCACCAAAATAATTTAGGAACTAGGTGTAAGGCTAATTCCCTTTCAGCAGCCTTGCCTGTCGTCATGGACATGCGTCACTTACCGTCATGCGTAGGCGTACACCGATATGGTGTATCTATTGCGTCCTTTCCAATGTGCGGGTCACTATAGAGACTTCGACGTTGAGGTCCCTACGACGGGGTTGACTGGTCCCATTCGTTAGTGAGCGTTTGCTACGTGATGACGTACCATTTGATGTTCGATGGGGACCCTTCGACATTGTACCTGAGGCCGACCATGGTTTGGTGATGGCGTGTCTTGTCACGCTGATGCATGCTGAAAGGGAAATAGTATCAACATTTCATATAATCGATTTTGGTGTTTGACGATCATCACAAACCTTGTGGACTAACCAGTTTGCCTAGTTGACCATTCCACAGGTGCATAAGTTCATCTACAACTATTCTAAAGTCGACTGTCCGGAATACCGTAGATTATTCCGGACAGGAGAAGCTTTTTGGAAAAAAGACTAAGCGCGGACCGTCCGGGCCCTTGCGGTGGACCGTCCGTGACAACAGGATGACCCTCGGACAGAACCAATGCAAAAACACAAGTCTATACTGCGGACAGTCCGATGGAAAAGCAAGCACCGTTCGAGACCAAGCGCGGACCGTCCGGCCTCAGGCGCGGACCGTCCGGTCGGCATAGAACCGAAAAAGCCGAAGGTGACAGGTTCGGTAAAATGAATTATAGCGTCCTCGCGGACCGTCCGAGGTGCACGACCGGACCGTCCGCGACTGCCTTTATCTGACATCTGACGACGCATTAAATGCATTATAGCCGTTGATATAGCCGTTACTGCCGACCGTTGGGATTTCAGCCGTTGATGTGCAGGGGCGGACCGGCCGGACCAGGGGCGCGGATCGTCCACGGTTGGCAGAATTAGAGCAACAGCTAGGAAGTGGTTGGTGAAAGGGAAATGTGCCCCTGGGCCATCTCTAAGTATTTTGGTGATTGGATGCCAACACAAGTGCTTTTGTGTTGATCTATGCACTGTGGTGGTCAAAGTGAAAATCATGTCAAAAGGTATGTTTCTCAGACTTAGTACATTGTTTTAGAGACTAATGTATTGTGTCTAAGTGCTGGAAACAGGAAAAGAACAATTAGAAATGTCTTGGCTCGAGCAGCCAAGACTCTGCTCAGTCTGGGAACACCGGACTGTCCGGTGGTGCACCGGACAGTGTCCGGTGCGCCAGGCTGGCTCGAGCGAACTGGCCGCTCTCGGAAATTCGTCGGCGACGTACGACTATAATTCACCGGACTGTCCGGTGTGCACCGGACTGTCCGGTGAGCCAACGGTCGGCCGCGCGATCCGCGCGAGACACGTGGCCGAGCCAACGGTCGGGAGGGGGCACCAGACTGTCCGGTGTGCACCGGACAGTGTCTGGTGCGCCAACGGCTCCCAGGCGCCAACGGTCGACTACGCCCCAGAAGGAAAGAAATCCGCACCGGACAGTGTCCGGTGTACACCGGACTGTCCGGTGCGCCAGACGACAGAAGGCAAGAATTGCCTTCCCAGATTGCTCTCAACGGCTCCTAGCTGCCCTGGGGCTATAAAAGGGACCCCTAGGCGCATGGAGGAGCACACCAAGCATTCCTTGAGCACTCTTGATCACTCACACTTCATTCCTGCGCACTTGTTCGACATTCTAGTGATTTGAGCTCCGTTCTAGTGTGCTAGTCTCTTGAGCTCAAGTCTGGGTTTTGTGTGCGTATTTGCTGTGATCTTTGTGTCTTGTGTGAGTTGCTAATCCCTCCCTTGCTCCGTGCTTCTTTGTGAACTTCAAGTGTAAGGGCGAGAGGCTCCAAGTTGTGGAGATTCCTCGCAAACGGGATTAAGAAAAGCAAAGCAAAACACCGTGGTATTCAAGTGGGTCTTTGGACCGTTTGAGAGGGGTTGATTGCAATCCTCGTCCGTTGGGACGCCACAACATGGAGTAGGCAAGCGTTGGTCTTAGCCGAACCACGGGATAACCATCGTGCCATCTCTGTGATTGATATCTTTGTGGTTATTGTGTTTTGTTGAGACTCCTCTCTAGCCACTTGGTGATTATTGTGCTAACACTTAACCAAGTTTTGTGGCTTAAGTTTTAAGTTTTACAGGATCACCTATTCACTCCCCCTCTAGGTGCTCTCAATTGGTATCAGAGCCGTTCTCTTCACAAAGGGACTAATCGCCCGAAGAGATGGATCCTAAGGGGAAGGGAATCGTGATCAACGATAAAGAGAAGGAGTCCTTCGTCAACGAGCCGAAGGATAACAAGCCTACCGACTCGGGCTCAGGCCACAGACACAAAGATGGAAAGAAGAAGAAGACGAGACGCATCAAGGAGATCGTCTACTACCACGACAGTGATGAGTCCACTTCTTCCCATAAGGACAACGACGACCATGACTACGACAAACGAAAGACGGTTAACTCAAACTTTTCTTTCGATTATTCGCGTATTCCTCAAAGTTCAAATTCACATTTGCTCTCCATTCCTCTCGACAAGCCTCCACACTTTGATGGGGAGGACTACAGATTTTGGAGCCACAAAATGCGTAGTCACCTGTTCTCTCTCCATCCAAGCATATGGGAGATTGTTGAGAATGGGATGAAATTTGATAGCTCGGATAGTCCTATGTTTATCAATGAACAGATTCATAGAAATGCACAAGCTACTACTGTGTTGTTAGCCTCCTTGTGCAGGGACGAGTACCATAAGGTGAGCGGCTTGGACAATGCCAAGAAAATCTGGGACACCCTCAAGATCTCTCATGAGGGGAATGACGTCACCTTGCTCACCAAGATGGAGTTGGTAGAAGGCGAGCTCGGAAGATTTGCGATGATAAGGGGCGAGGAGCCAACCCAAACATACAACCGGCTCAAGACCCTTATCAACAAAATAAGGAGCTATGGAAGCACGCGATGGACGGACCACGACGTCGTCCGACTAATGCTAAGGTCCTTTACCGTTCTTGATCCTCATTTGGTGAATAATATTCGTGAGAATCCCAGGTACACCAAAATGTCGCCCGAAGAAGTCCTTGGAAAATTCGTAAGCGGGCGAATGATGATCAAGGAGGCGAGGTACGTGGACGACGCACTGAATGGTCCAATCAATGAGCCTCAACCCGTTGCTCTCAAGGCAACAAGAAGCAAGGAGGCGTTACCTAGCAAGGTGGCGCAAGTTGAGGCGGCAGAGCTCAATGATGAAGAGATGGCCCTCATCATCAAGCGTTTCAAGACGGCGCTTAAGGGTCGCAAGGGACAGCCAAGCAAGACCAAGTCAAAGGGGAAGCGCTCATGCTTCAAATGTGGAAAGCTTGGTCATTTTATTGCTAACTGTCCCGACAATGATAGTGACCAGGAAAAGGGAAACAAGAGGGAGAATAAGAAGAGTTACAAGAAGGCCAAGGGCGAGGCACATATCGGAAAGGAGTGGGATTCAGATTGCTCCTCCTCCGACTCCGACAATGAAGGACTCGCCGCCACTGCCTTCAACAAGTCATCCCTCTTCCCCAACGAGCATCACACATGCCTCATGGCGAAGGAGAAGAAGGTATGTACTCGGGATACCACTTATGCTTCTTCAAGTGATGATGATTCTAGCGATGAGGAAATAGATTACTCTAGCTTGTTCAAGGGATTGGATAGAAATAAAATTGATAAAATCAATGAGTTGATTGATGCCTTGAATGAAAAGGATAGACTTTTAGAGAAGCAAGAGGATTTGTTGTATGAAGAACATGATAAATTTGTAGAGGCACAAAAATCTTATGCTTTAGAAGTTAAAAGAAATGAAATGCTTTCTTATGAACTATCTACTTGTCATGAAACCATTTCTACTTTAAAAGGTGTTAATGATGATTTAAATGCTAAACTAGAAGTAGCTAGTAAATTTAACTCTTGTGTAGAACATGTTTGCACTAGGTGTAAAGATCTTAATGTTGATACTTGTAATGAACATCTAGAGTGCATTTCTAAACTAAATGACGAAAATAGCTAGTCTTAATGCTCAACTTAAGACTAGCAAGAGTGAATTTGACAAATTAAAATTTGCAAGGGATGCCTACACGATTGGTAGACACCCCTCAATTAAGGATGGTCTTGGCTTCAAGAGAGAAGCCAAGAACTTAACAAGCCATAAGGCTCCCATCTCCGCCAAGGAGAAAGGGAAGGCCCCTATGGCTAGTAGTGTGCAAAAGAACCATGCTTTTATGTACCATGATAGGAGACAATCTAGAAATACTCATAGGAGGTGTAATGCATATGATGCTTTTGATTCTCATGCCATGTTTGCTTCTAGTTCTTCCTATGTGCAAGATAGAAATGTTGGTAGGAGAAATGTTGTTCATAATATGCCTAGGAGAAATGTTATTAATGTTCCTAGGAAAGTCAATGAACCTTCTACAATATATCATGCTTGCAATGCTTCATTTACCATTTGTAGAAAGGGTAAGAAGGTAATTGCTAGGAAATTAGGGGCAAGATGCAAGGGAGATAAAACTTGCATTTGGGTCCCTAAGACAATTGTGACTAACCTTGTAGGACCCAACAAGAGTTGGGTACCTAAGACCCAAGCCTAAATTTGCCTTGCAGGTTTATGCATTCGGGGGTTCAAGCTGGATTATCGACAGCGGATGCACAAACCATATGACGGGGGAGAAGAAGATGTTCACCTCCTACGTCAAAAACAAGGATTCCCAAGATTCAATAATATTCGATGATGGGAACCAAGGCAAGGTAAAAGGGTTAGGTAAAATTGCTATTTCATCTGAGCACTCTATTTCCAATGTGTTTTTAGTAGAGTCTCTTGGATATAATTTGTTGTCTGTTAGTCAATTATGCAAAATGGGATATAATTGTCTATTCACAAATATAGATGTGTCTGTCTTTAGAAGATGTGATGGTTCACTGGCTTTTAAGGGTGTACTAGACGGCAAACTTTATTTGGTTGATTTTGCAAAAGAAGAGGCCGGTTTAGATGCATGCTTAATTGCTAAGACTTGCATGGGCTGGCTGTGGCATCGCCGCTTAGCACATGTGGGGATGAAGAACCTCCACAAGCTTCTAAAGGGAGAACACGTGATAGGTCTAACTAATGTACATTTCGAAAAAGATAGACCTTGTGCAGCTTGTCAAGCAGGGAAACAGGTGGGAGGCTCTCATCACACCAAAAATGTGATGACCACATCAAGACCCTTGGAGATGCTTCATATGGACCTCTTCGGACCCGTCGCCTATCTAAGTATAGGAGGAAGTAAGTATGGTCTTGTTATAGTTGATGATTTTTCCCGCTTCACTTGGGTATTCTTTTTGCAGGAAAAATCTGAAACCCAAGGGACCCTCAAGCGCTTCCTAAGGAGAGCTCAAAACGAGTTTGAGCTCAAAGTGAAGAAGATAAGGAGCGACAATGGGTCTGAATTCAAGAACCTTCAAGTGGAGGAGTACCTTGAGGAGGAAGGGATCAAGCACGAGTTCTCCGCTCCCTACACACCACAGCAAAATGGTGTGGTAGAGAGGAAGAACAGGACGCTTATAGACATGGCAAGGACGATGCTTGGAGAGTTCAAGACCCCCGAGCACTTTTGGTCGGAATCCGTGAACACGGCTTGTCATGCCATCAACAGGGTCTACCTTCATCGCCTCCTCAAGAAGACGTCGTATGAGCTACTAACCGGTAACAAACCCAATGTTTCGTATTTTCGAGTTTTTGGGAGTAAATGCTACATTCTAGTGAAGAAGGGTAGGAATTCCAAATTTGCTCCCAAAGCCGTAGAAGGGTTTTTGTTAGGTTATGACTCAAATACAAAGGCGTATAGAGTCTTCAACAAATCATCGGGTTTGGTTGAAGTCTCTAGCGACGTTGTATTTGATGAGACTAATGGCTCTCCAAGAGAGCAAATTGTCGATTGTGATGATGTAGATGAAGAAGAAGTTCCAACGGCCGCAATACGCACCATGGCGATTGGAGATGTGCGGCCACAGGAACAAGATGAACGAGATCAACCTTCTTCCTCAACAATGGTGCAACCCCCAACTCAAGATGATGAACAGGAGGCATGTGATCAAGGGGGAGCACAAGATGATCATGTAATGGAGGAAGAAGCACAACCGGCACCTCCAACCCAAGTTCGAGCGATGATTCAAAGGGATCATCCCGTCGACCAAATTTTGGGCGATATTAGTAAGGGAGTAACTACTCGATCTCGATTAGTTAATTTTTGTGAGCATTACTCCTTTGTCTCTTCCATTGAGCCTTTCAGGGTAGAAGAGGCCTTACTAGATCCAGACTGGGTGTTGGCCATGCAGGAAGAGCTCAACAACTTCAAGCGTAATGAAGTTTGGACACTGGTGCCTCGTCCCAAGCAAAATGTTGTGGGAACCAAGTGGGTGTTCCGCAACAAGCAGGACGAGCACGGGGTGGTGACAATAAACAAGGCTCGACTTGTGGCAAAAGGTTATGCCCAAGTCGCAGGTTTGGACTTTGAGGAGACTTTTGCTCCTGTGGCTAGGCTAGAGTCCATTCGTATATTGTTAGCATATGCCGCTCACCATTCTTTCAGGTTGTTCCAAATGGATGTGAAGAGCGCTTTCCTCAACGGGCCAATCTAGGAGGAGGTGTACGTGGAGCAACCCCCTGGCTTCGAGGATGAACGGCACCCCGACCACGTGTGTAAGCTCTCTAAGGCGCTCTATGGACTTAAGCAAGCCCCAAGAGCATGGTATGAATGCCTTAGAGACTTTTTAATTGCTAATGCTTTCAAGGTTGGGAAAGCCGATCCAACTCTTTTTACTAAGACTTGTGATGGTGATCTTTTTGTGTGCCAAATTTATGTCGATGACATAATATTTGGTTCAACTAATCAAAAGTCTTGTGAAGAGTTTAGCAGGGTGATGACGCAGAAATTTGAGATGTCGATGATGGGCGAGTTAAGCTACTTCCTTGGGTTCCAAGTGAGGCAACTCAAGGATGGAACCTTCATCTCTCAAACCAAGTACACGCAAGACTTGATCAAGAGGTTTGGGATGAAGGACGCTAAGCCCGCAAAGACTCCGATGGGAACTGACGGACACACCGACCTCAACAAAGGAGGTAAGTCTGTTGATCAAAAGGCATACCGGTCTATGATAGGGTCTTTACTTTATTTATGTGCAAGTAGACCGGATATTATGCTTAGTGTATGCATGTGTGCTAGATTTCAATCCGATCCTAAGGAGTGTCACTTAGTGGCTGTGAAGCGGATTCTTAGATATTTAGTCGCTACGCCTTGTTTTGGGATCTGGTATCCAAAGGGGTCTACCTTTGACTTGATTGGATATTCAGACTCCGACTATGCTGAATGTAAGGTCGATAGGAAGAGTACATCGGGGACGTGCCAATTCTTAGGAAGGTCCCTGGTGTCATGGAGTTCTAAGAAACAAACCTCCGTTGCCCTATCCACCGCTGAGGCCGAGTATGTTGCCGCAGGACAGTGTTGCGCGCAACTACTTTGGATGAGGCAAACCCTCAGGGACTTTGGCTACAATCTGAGCGAAGTCCCACTCCTATGTGATAATGAGAGTGCTATCCGCATGGCGGATAATCCTGTTGAACACAGCCGCACAAAGCACATAGACATCCGGCATCACTTTTTGAGAGACCACCAGCAAAAGGGAGATATCGAAGTGTTTCATGTTAGCTCCGAGAACCAGCTAGCCGATATCTTTACCAAGCCTTTAGATGAGCAGACCTTTTGCAAGTTGCGAAGTGAGCTAAATGTCTTAGATTCGTGGAACTTGGATTGATTTATAGCATACATGTGTTTATGCCTTTGATCATGTTCCTTATGTATTTTTGTTGCTTAATTATGGTGCTCAAGTTGTACAAGCACTCCCCGGACCTCACAAGTCCGTTGCAAAGTGATGCACATATCTAGGGGAGATGTGTTACAACTTGAACCTTTGAGACTAACCATGTGCTTGAGTTTGCTTGATTTAGTCTCGAAGGAGGATTGAAAGGGAAAAGGTGGACTTGGACCATGCAAGACTTCCACTGCACTCCGATGAACGAGTAACTCATTCCAAGTTCATCTCATGCACTCTTATTGCCTTTATGTTCTTATTAAAGATTTTGGTGAGGCAATGGGGTTCTAGGGCCAAGATTGATCCCGTTTTGGTGCTTGATGCCAAAGGGGGAGAAAATAAAGGCCAAAGCAATAAATGGATCAGCTACCACTTGAGAATTTTGAAAATAATAGAATAGAGCTCTTGTTTTGTCAAAATACTCTTATTGGCTCTTTTATCAAAAGTTGGCTTCTTGTGGGGAGAAGTGTTGATTATGGGAAAAAGGGTTTTGAAAATAATAGAATAGAGCTCTTGTTTTGTCAAAATACTCTTATTGGCTCTTTTATCAAAAGTTGGCTTCTTGTGGGGAGAAGTGTTGATTATGGGAAAAGGGGGAGTTTTTGAAATCTTGAATCAATTTCTCTTGGAACGACTCTCTTCATGTCTTAACAAGTGTGTTTGACTTAGAGATAGAAATTTGAGTTTGATTTGCAAAAACAAACCAAGTGGTGGCAAAGAGTGGTCCATATATGCCAAAAATGAATCAAAACAATTTTGAGTTCTCATTTGCATAGCACTTGTTCTAGTTACTTTATGTTGTGTTGGCATAAATCACCAAAAAGGGGGAGATTGAAAGGGAAATGTGCCCCTGGGCCATCTCTAAGTATTTTGGTGATTGGATGCCAACGCAAGTGCTTTTGTGTTGATCTATGCACTGTGGTGGTCAAAGTGAAAATCATGTCAAAAGGTATGTTTCTCAGACTTAGTACATTGTTTTAGAGACTAATATATTGTGTCTAAGTGCTGGAAACAGGAAAAGAACAATTGGAAATGTCTTGGCTCGAGCAGCCAAGACTCTGCTCAGTCTAGGAACACCGGACTGTCCGGTGGTGCACCAGACAGTGTCCGGTGTGCCAGGCTGGCTCGAGTGAACTGGCCGCTCTCGGAAATTCGTCGGCGATGTACGACTATAATTCACCGGACTGTCCGGTGTGCACCGGACTGTCCGGTGAGCCAACGGTCGACCGGGCCAACGGTCGGCTGCGCGATCCGCGCGAGACACGTGGCCGAGCCAACGGTCGGGAGGGGGCACCGGACTGTCCGGTGTGCACCAGACAGTGTCCGGTGCGCCAACGACTCCCAGGCGCCAACGATCGACTACGCCCCAGAAGGAAAGAAATCCGCACCGGACAGTGTCCGGTGTACACCGGACTGTCCGGTGCGCTAGACGACAGAAGGCAAGAATTGCCTTCCCAGATTGCTCTCAACGGCTCCTAGCTGCCTTGGGGCTATAAAAGGGACCCCTAGGCGCATGGAGGAGCACACCAAGCATTCCTTGAGCACTCTTGATCACTCACACTTCATTCCTGCTGAAAGTCGCCTAGAGGGGGGGGGGTGAATAGGGCGAAACTGAAATTCTCAAAAACAATCACAACTACAAGCCGGGTTAGCGTTAGAAATATAATCGAGTCCGCGAGAGAGGGCGCAAAACAAATCGCAAGCGAATAATGAGGTAAGACACGCGGATTTGTTTTACCGAGGTTCGGTTCTCTCAAACCTACTCCCCGTTGAGGAGGCCACAAAGGCCGGGTCTCTTTCAACCCTTCCCTCTCTCAAACGGTCCCTCGGACCGAGTGAGCTTCTCTTTCTCAAATCACTTGGGAATCAAACTTCCCGCAAGGACCACCACACGATTGGTGTCTCTTGCCTCAATTACAAGTGAGTGTTTGATCACAAGAAAGAAAGCCAAAGAAAAGAATGCGATCCAAGCGCAAGAGCTCAAATGAACACTACAAATCACTCTCTCTAGTCACTAGGGCTTTGTATGAAGTTGGGAGAGGATTTGATCTCTTTTAGTGTGCTTTGCAATGAATGCTAGCTCTTGTATAGTGGTTGGAGGTTGGAAGACTTGGATGCAATGAATGGTGGGGTGGTTGGGGTATTTATAGCCCCAACCACCAACTTGACCGTTGGTGGAGGCCGTCTGTTCGATGGCGCACCGGACAGTCCGGTGCACACCGGACATGTCCGGTGCCCCCGCCACGTCATCAGTGCCGTTGGAAATTGACCGTTGGAGTTCTGACTTCTGGGCCCGCCTTGATGTCCGGTGGCGCACCGGACATGCACTGTTCACTGTCCGGTGCGCCGGCATGGGCGACTCTGACTTCTGCGCGCGCTGCGCGCGCATTAAATGCCGTCGCAGGTAGCCGTTGGCGCGAAGTAGCCGTTGCTTCGAGGATGCACCGGACAGTCCGGTGAATTTTAGCGGAGCAGCTGAAGTGAAAACCCGAGGCTGGCGAGTTCCGGAGGCCGCCCTTCCTTGGAGCACCGGACATGTCCGGTGTGCACCGGACATGTCCGGTGTGCACCAGACAGTCCGGTGAATTTTAGCGGAGTGGTCTCCGGAAATTCCCGAAGGCGAGCAGTTCGGAGTTGGAGTCCCCTGGTGCACCGGACATGTCCGGTGGCACACCGGACAGTCCGGTGCGCCAGACCAGAGGAGCCTTCTGTTGCTCCTTTGCTCTTGTGTTGAACCCAACACTTGGTCTTTTTATTGGCTAAGTGTGAACATTTTGCACCTGTATAACTTATTCACTAGAGCAAACTAGTTAGTCCAATATTTGTGTTGGGCAATTCAACCACCAAAATTATATAAGAACTAGGTGTAAGCCTAATTCCCTTTCAATCTCCCCCTTTTTGGTGATTGATGCCAACACAAACCAAAGCAAATATAGAAGTGCATAATTGAACTAGTTTGTATGATGTAAGTGCAAAGGTTGCTTGGAATTGAGCCAATATAAATACTTACAAGATATGCATGGATTGTTTCTTCATTTTTAACATTTTGGACCACGTTTGCACCACATGTTTTGTTTTTGCAAAAATCTTTTGTAAATCTTTTCAAAGTTCTTTTGCAAATAGTCAAAGGTAAATGAATAAGAGTTTGCAAGGCATTTTCAAGTTTTGAAATTTTCTCCCCCTGTTTCAAATGCCTTTCCTTTGACTAAACAAAACTCCCCCTAAATGAAATCATCCTCTTAGTGTTCAAGAGGGTTTTGATGATTCAAATTGAAAAACTATTTTCTCCCCCTTTTGAACTCAATAAGATACCAATTGAAAAATACTCTTGGAAAACACTAAGTTTTTGAAATTGGTGGTGGTGCGGTCCTTTTGCTTTGGGCTCAACCTTTCTCCCCCTTTGGCATGAATCACCAAAAACGGAATCATTAGAGCCCTTCGAAGTATTTTCTCCTCCTTTGGTCATAAAATAAATGAATGAAGAGTATACCAAAGTTGAAGAGATGCTCGGAGTGACGGCGAAGGATGAGTAGTGGAGTGGAGTGGAAGCCTTTGTCTTCGCCGAAGACTCCAATTCCCTTTCAATATACCTATGACTTGGTTTGAAATACTCTTGGAAACACATTAGTCATAGCATATACAAAAGAGATATGATCAAAGGTATACTTGTGTGCTATGTGTGCAAACTAGCAAAAGAAATTTCTAGAATCAAGAATATTGAGCTCATGCCTAAGTTTGGTAAAAGTTTGTTCATCAAGTGGCTTGGTAAAGATATCGGCTAATTGATCTTTAGTGTTGATGTATGAAATCTCGATATCCCCCTTTTGTTGGTGATCCCTAAGAAAATGATACCGAATGGCTATGTGTTTAGTGCGGCTATGCTCGACGGGATTGTCGGCCATTTTAATTGCACTCTCATTATCACATAGCAAAGGGACTTTGGTTAATTTGTAATCGTAGTCCCGCAAGGTTTGCCTCATCCAAAGCAATTGCGCGCAACAATGGCCTGCGGCAATATATTCGGCTTCGGCGGTAGAAAGAGCGACCGAATTTTGCTTCTTTGAAGCCCAAGACACCAAGGATCTTCCCAAGAACTGGCAAGTCCCCGATGTGCTCTTTCTATTAATCTTACACCCCGCCCAATCGGCATCCGAATAACCAATCAAATCAAATGTGGATCCCCGAGGGTACCAAAGCCCAAACTTGGGTGTGTAAGCCAAATATCTCAAGATTCGTTTTACGGCCGTAAGGTGTGAGTCCTTAGGGTCGGCTTGGAATCTTGCACAGATGCAAACGGAAAGCATAATGTCCGGTCGAGATGCACATAAATAAAGCAATGAACCAATCATCGACCGGTATACCTTTTGATCCACGGACTTACCTCCCGTGTCGAGGTCGAGATGCCCATTGGTTCCCATGGGTGTCTTGATGGGCTTGGCATCCTTCATCCCAAACTTGTTTAGAATGTCTTGAGTGTACTTCGTTTGGCTAATGAAGGTGCCCTCTTGGAGTTGCTTTACTTGGAATCCTAAGAAATACTTCAACTCCCCCATCATAGACATCTCGAATTTCTGTGTCATAATCCTACTAAACTCTTCACATGTAGACTCGTTAGTAGACCCAAATATAATATCATCAACATAAATTTGGCATACAAACAAGTCATTTTCAAGAGTTTTAGTAAAGAGTGTAGGATCGGCTTTTCCGACTTTGAAGCCATTAGCAATAAGAAAATCTCTAAGGCATTCATACCATGCTCTTGGGGCTTGCTTGAGCCCATAAAGCGCCTTAGAGAGCTTATAGACATGGTTAGGATACTCACTGTCTTCAAAGCCGGGAGGTTGCTCAACATAGACCTCTTCCTTGATTGGTCCATTGAGGAAGGCACTTTTCACGTCCATTTGATAAAGCTTAAAGCCATGGTAAGTAGCATAGGCTAATAATATGCGAATTGACTCAAGCCTAGCTACGGGTGCATAGGTTTCACCGAAATCCAAACCTTCGACTTGGGAGTATCCCTTGGCCACAAGTCGAGCTTTGTTCCTTGTCACCACACCATGCTCATCTTGCTTGTTGCGGAAGACCCATTTTGTTCCTACAACATTTTGATTAGGACGTGGAACCAAATGCCATACCTCATTCCTAGTGAAGTTGTTGAGCTCCTCTTGCATTGCCACCACCCAATCCGAATCTTGTAGTGCTTCCTCTACCCTGTGTGGCTCAATAGAGGAAACAAACGAGTAATGTTCACAAAAATGTGCAATACGAGATCTAGTAGTTACCCCCTTATGAATGTCGCCGAGGATGGTGTCGACGGGGTGATCTCGTTGGATTGCTTGGTGGACTCTTGGGTGTGGCCGCCTTTGCTCTTCATCCTCCTTGTCTTGACCATTTGCATCTCCCCCTTGATCATTGCCGTCATCTTGAGGTGGCTCTTTTGCTTGATCTTCTACTTCATCAACTTGAGCTTCATCCTCATTTTGAGTCGGTGGAGATGCTAGCGTGGAGGAGGATGGTTGATCTTGTGTATGTGGAGGCTCTTCGGATTCCTTAGGACACACATCCCCAATGGACATGTTCCTTAGCGCTATGCATGGAGCCTGTTCTTCACCTATCTCATCAAGATCAACTTGCTCTACTTGAGAGCCGTTAGTTTCGTCAAACACAACGTCACAAGAAACTTCAACAAGTCCTGAGGACTTGTTAAAGACTCTATATGCCCTTGTGTTTGAGTCATATCCTAGTAAAAAGCCTTCTACAGTTTTAGGAGCAAATTTAGATTTTCTACCTCTCTTAACAAGAATAAAGCATTTGCTACCAAAAACTCTAAAATATGAAATATTTGGCTTTTTACCGGTTAGGAGTTCATAGGATGTCTTCTTGAGGATTCGGTGTAGATACAACCGGTTGATAGCGTAGCAAGCGGTGTTGACCGCCTCGGCCCAAAACCGATCCGAAGTCTTATACTCATCAAGCATGGTTCTTGCCATGTCCAATAGAGTTCGATTCTTCCTCTCCACTACTCCATTTTGTTGTGGAGTGTAGGGAGAAGAGAACTCATGCTTGATGCCCTCCTCCTCAAGGAAGCCTTCAATTTGAGAGTTCTTGAACTCCGTCCCGTTGTCGCTTCTAATTTTCTTGATCCTTAAGCCGAACTCATTTTGAGCCCGTCTCAAGAATCCCTTTAAGGTCTCTTGGGTTTGAGATTTTTCCTGCAAAAAGAACACCCAAGTGAAGCGAGAATAATCATCCACTATTACAAAACAATACTTACTCCCGCCGATGCTTATGTCAGCAATCGGGCCGAATAGATCCATGTGGAGTAGCTCAAGCGGCCTGTCGGTCGTCATGATGTTCTTGTGTGGATGTTGTGTGCCAACTTGCTTCCCGGCTTGGCATGCGCTACAAATCCTGTCTTTCTCAAAATGAACATTTGTTAGTCCCAAAATGTGCTCTCCCTTTAGAAGCTTATGAAGATTCTTCATTCCAACATGGGCTAGTCGGCGATGCCAGAGCCAACCCAAGTTAGTCTTAGCAACCAAGCAAGTGTCGAGTTCAGCTCTATCAAAATCTACTAAGTAAAGCTGACCCTCTAACACTCCCTTGAATGCTATTGAATCATCACTTCTTCTAAAGACAGTAACACCTACATCAGTAAATAGACAGTTGTAGCCCATTTGACATAATTGGGATACGGAAAGCAAATTGTAATCTAAAGAATCTACAAGAAAAACATTGGAAATAGTATGGTCAGGTGATATAGCAATTTTACCCAATCCTTTGACCAAACCTTGATTTCCATCCCCGAATGTGATAGCTTGTTGGGGATCTTGATTTTTCTCATATGAGGAGAACATCTTTTTCTCCCCTGTCATGTGGTTTGTGCACCTGCTGTCGAGTATCCAACTTGAACCCCCGGATGCATAAACCTACAAAACAATTTTAGTTCTTGACTTTAGGTACCCAAACGGTTTTGGGTCCTTTGGCATTAGAAACAAGAACTTTGGGTACCCAAACACAAGTCTTTGATCCCTTGTGTTTGCCCCCAACAAATTTGGCAACTACCTTGCCGGATTTGCTAGTAAGCACATAAGAAGCATCAAAAGTCTTAAATGAAATAGCATGATCATTTGATGCATTAGGAGTTTTCTTTCTAGGCAACTTAGCACGGGTTGGTTGCCTAGAACTAGATGTCTCACCCTTATACATAAAAGCATAATTATGGCCAGAGTGAGACTTCCTAGAATGAGTTCTCCTAAATTTGCTCTCAGGATAGCCGGCAGGGTACAAAATGTAACCCTCGTTATCCTGAGGCATGGGAGCCTTGCCCTTAACAAAGTTAGATAAATTCTTTGGAGGGGCATTAAGTTTGACATTGTCTCCCCTTTGGTAGCCAATGCCATCCTTGATGCCAGGGCGTCTCCCATTATAGAGCATACTTCTAGCAAATTTAAATTTCTCATTTTCTAAGTTATGCTCGGCAATTTTTGCATCTAATAATGCTATATGATCATTTTGTTGTTTAATTAAAGCCATGTGATCATGAATAGCATTGATATCAACATCTCTACATCTAGTACAAATAGAAACATGCTCAACATTAGATGTAGAGGGTTTGCAAGATTTTAGTTCTACAACCTTAGCATGTAACATATCATTCTTAGTTCTAAGGTCGGAAATAATAGTATTGCAAACTTCAAAAATTTTAGCCTTAGCAATCAAATTTTCATTTTCTACTCTAAGGCTAGCAAGAGACTCATTCAATTCCTTAATCTTTGCAAGCAAATCATCATTATCATTTCTAAGATTGGGAATTGAATCAATACAAACATGAGAATCAACCTTAGCAATTAATCTAGCATTTTCATTTCTAAGGTTGTTAATGGTCTCATGGCAAGTGCTTAGCTCACTAGACAATTTTTCACATTTTTCTACCTCTAGAGCATAAGCGTTTTTAACCTTAACATGTTTCTTATTTTCCTTGATTAGGAAATCCTCTTGGGAGTCCAAGAGATCATCCTTTTCATGGATAGCACTAATTAGCTTATTTAATTTTTCTTTTTGTTCCATGTTAAGGTTGACAAAAAGGTTATGCAAATTGTCTTCCTCACCACTAGCGTTATCATCACTAGAAGATTCATATTTAGTGGAGGATTTAGATTTAACCTTCTTCCTTTTGTCGTCCTTTGCCATGAGGCACTTGTGGCCGATGTTGGGGAAGAGAAGTCCCTTGGTGACGGCGATGTTGGCAGCGTCCTCATCGTCGGAGGAGGAGTCGGTGGAGCTCTCGTCGGAGTTCCACTCCCGGCAAACATGGGCATCGCCGCCCTTCTTCTTGTAGTACTTCTTCTTTTCTCTCCTCTTTCCCTTCTTGTCGTCGCCCCTGTCACTGTCACTAGACATAGGACATTTTGCAATAAAATGACCGGGCTTACCACATTTGTAGCACACTTTCTTGGAGCGGGGTTTGTACTCCTTCCCCCTCCGTTGCTTGAGGATTTGGCGAAAGCTTTTGATGATTAAAGCCATCTCCTCATTGTCGAGCTTGGAGGCATCGATCGGTTGTCTACTTGGTGTAGACTCCTCCTCCTTCTCCTCCGTCGCCTTAAATGCCACCGGTTGTGCTTCGGACGTGGAGGGATCATCAAGCTCATTGATCTTCTTTGAGCCTTTAATCATGCATTCAAAGCTCACAAAATTCCCGATAACTTCCTCGGGGGTCATTAGTGGATATCTAGGATTACCACGAATTAATTGAACTTGAGTGGGGTTAAGGAAAATAAGAGCTCTTAAAATAACCTTAACCACCTCGTGGTCATCCCACTTTTTGCTCCCGAGGTTGCACACTTGGTTCACCAAGGTCTTGAGCCGGTTGTACATATCTTGTGGCTCCTCTCCTTGGCGAAGACGGAAGCGACCGAGCTCCCCCTCGATCGTTTCCCGTTTGGTGATCTTGGTGAGTTCATCACCCTCGTGCGCGGTCTTGAGTAGGTCCCAAATCTCCTTTGCATTCTTCAACCCTTGTACTTTGTTGTATTCCTCCTTGCTTAGAGAGGCGAGGAGAATGGTTGTGGCTTGGGAGTTGAAGTGCTCGATTTGGGCCACTTCGTCCGTATCATAATCCTCATCCCCTATAGAAGGTACCTGTGCTCCAAACTCAACAACATTCCATATACTTTTGTGGAGTGAGGTTAGATGAAATTTCATTAAATCACTCCACCTAGCATAGTCTTCGCCATCAAAAGTAGGCGGTTTGCCTAATGGAACGGAAAGTAATGGAGTATGTCTAGATGTACGGGGATAGTGTAAGGGGATCTTACTAAACTTCTTGCGCTCTTGGCGCTTAGAAGTTACCGAGGGCGCATCGGAGCCGGAGGTCGATGTTGATGAAGTATCGGTCTCGTAGTAGACCACTTTCCTCATCCTCTTGTGCTTGTCCCCACTCCGATGCGGCTTGTGAGAGGAAGATCTCTCCTTCTTCTCTTTGTGGTGAGAAGAAGTTTTCTTCTCCTTCCCTTTGTTGGAGGAGCTCTTCTTCTTTTCCTTCCTTTTGGTGCGGGACTCTTCCGATGAAGTGCTCCCGTGGCTTGTAGTGGGCTTTTCGCCGGTCTCCATCTCCTTCTTGGCGTGATCTCCCGACATCACTTCGAGCGGTTAGGCTCTAATGAAGCACCGAGCTTTGATACCAATTGAAAGTCGCCTAGAGGGGGGGTGAATAGGGCGAAACTGAAATTCTCAAAAACAATCACAACTACAAGCCGGGTTAGCGTTAGAAATATAATCGAGTCCGCGAGAGAGGGCGCAAAACAAATCGCAAGCGAATAATGAGGTAAGACACGCGGATTTGTTTTACCGAGGTTCGGTTCTCTCAAACCTACTCCCCGTTGAGGAGGCCACAAAGGCCGGGTCTCTTTCAACCCTTCCCTCTCTCAAACGGTCCCTCGGACCGAGTGAGCTTCTCTTTCTCAAATCACTTGGGAATCAAACTTCCCGCAAGGACCACCACACGATTGGTGTCTCTTGCCTCAATTACAAGTGAGTGTTTGATCACAAGAAAGAAAGCCAAAGAAAAGAATGCGATCCAAGCGCAAGAGCTCAAATGAACACTACAAATCACTCTCTCTAGTCACTAGGGCTTTGTATGAAGTTGGGAGAGGATTTGATCTCTTTTGGTATGCTTTGCAATGAATGCTAGCTCTTGTATAGTGGTTGGAGGTTGGAAGACTTGGATGCAATGAATGGTGGGGTGGTTGGGGTATTTATAGCCCCAACCACCAACTTGACCGTTGGTGGAGGCCGTCTGTTCGATGGCGCACCGGACAGTCCGGTGCACACCGGACATGTCCGGTGCCCCCGCCACGTCATCAGTGCCGTTGGAAATTGACCGTTGGAGTTCTGACTTCTGGGCCCGCCTTGATGTCCGGTGGCGCACCGGACATGCACTGTTCACTGTCCGGTGCGCCGGCATGGGCGACTCTGACTTCTGCGCGCGCTGCGCGCGCATTAAATGCCGTCGCAGGTAGCCGTTGGCGCGAAGTAGCCATTGCTCCAAGGATGCACCGGACAGTCCGGTGAATTTTAGCGGAGCAGCTGAAGTGAAAACCCGAGGCTGGCGAGTTCCGGAGGCCGCCCTTCCTTGGAGCACCGGACATGTCCGGTGTGCACCGGACAGTCCGGTGAATTTTAGCGGAGTGGTCTCCGGAAATTCCCGAAGGCGAGCAGTTCGGAGTTGGAGTCCCCTGGTGCACCGGACATGTCCGGTGGCACACCGGACAGTCCGGTGCGCCAGACCAGAGGAGCCTTCTGTTGCTCCTTTGCTCTTGTGTTGAACCCAACACTTGGTCTTTTTATTGGCTAAGTGTGAACATTTTGCACCTATATAACTTATTCACTAGAGCAAACTAGTTAGTCCAATATTTGTGTTGGGCAATTCAACCACCAAAATTATATAGGAACTAGGTGTAAGCCTAATTCCCTTTCACCTGCGCACTTGTTCGACATTCTAGTGATTTGAGCTCCGTTCTAGTGTGCTAGTCTCTTGAGCTCAAGTCTGGGTTTTGTGTGTGCGTATTTGCTGTGATCTTTGTGTCTTGTGTGAGTTGCTAATCCCTCCCTTGCTCTGTGCTTCTTTGTGAACTTCAAGTGTAAGGGCGAGAGGCTCCAAGTTGTGGAGATTCCTCGCAAACGGGATTAAGAAAAGCAAAGCAAAACACCGTGGTATTCAAGTGGGTCTTTGGACCGCTTGAGAGGGGTTGATTGCAATCCTCGTCCGTTGGGACGCCACAACGTGGAGTAGGCAAGCGTTGGTCTTGGCCGAACCACGGGATAACCACCGTGCCATCTCTGTGATTGATATCTTTGTGGTTATTGTGTTTTGTTGAGACTCCTCTCTAGCCACTTGGTGATTATTGTGCTAACACTTAACCAAGTTTTGTGGCTTAAGTTTTAAGTTTTACAGGATCACCTATTCACCCCCCCTCTAGGTGCTCTCAGTTGGTGGCTATAAATACAACCCCAACCACCTCCATTCACTACACCCAAGCATTCCAATCCTCTATATTCAATACAAGAGCTAGCAATCCATTCAAAGACACAATCAAAGCCTCCAATCTCTCCAAGTTCCACAATTTAGACAAGTGATCATTAGTGATTAGCGACTTGAGAGAGAGAGAGAGAGAGTGATCCGTGTGATATTTGTCACTCTTGTTGCTTGGTGTTTGCAATCGTGCTTTCTTCTTCCTCATTCTTATTCTTCAAGGGACTTGTAATCAAAGCAAGAGACACCAATTGTGTGGTGGTCCTTGTGGAGTCTAAGTGACCCATTTCTATATATTAAAGGAGGGAGCAAATCTCGCCTCTGGAGCGTCCACGTCATCTCTCTATTTCTCAGCCATAGGATCACGTTTCGACGGATACAAATCATCTTCCTCCCTTTGCACAGCGGTTGGTTTCTCAGCGAGACAGGCCGCGAGTGTTTGCGAAGCCGCTACCGCGTCCACATTGGCAACATCGCCATGTTGCGCTGCGCCGCATACTACCTGTAGACCACCGATGACTTCTCCGAAAAGAGCTTTTAGCTCCGCCCGAAGGCCTTCCTCCACGACGCAGTGCTCCTCAGCATCACCAACTCCGTCGTTGTGCTCTGCATTTGTGAACCTGTGACACGCTGTTCCCAGTCACCGAGGACGTCAGCCTCGTGCCGCGCCTCACCTTGAGGTTGTCCAATCTACACCACCGCGCGCAGCTGAAGCCCGCAGCGGCGTTTGCCGACCTCGACCCGTCGAGCGGCTGGTTGGCAAGTCAGTGGCCGCGCAGCCGCGCTCGGGCTCGACTTCTTCCAGTGGCTGCTCTCCGCGGTCAAGGCCAAGGGGCTCAAGCAAGAGACGGTGACCCGGATCCTCATCAACTACGCGCAGAACTCACTGCACGGGCTCATGGCCAGGGACGTGCGCAGGTATGTACGTGAACTGTGGATTGGTTGAGGACGCCCACAAGGTATTTGATGGAATGTATGTGATAAATGTTGTTTGCTGGACATCAATGATTTCTGGGTACACACAGTAGGTTAAGTTTATAGATATTGTCAACCTTTTTAGGGTCATGCAAATTACTGGAACGGAGGCTCATGATGGGACGATTGCTACTGTTATGTCTTCATGTGCCCAAATGGGAGCACTTGACTTGGGACGATATTTTCATGCTTATTGTGATGTTCATGGTTTAGGGAAGGAGCTCTCTATGAAGAATGCACTAATGCCCGTTTAGATCTTTGAATTGAATTCTATTATAAGAATCACAATTTAGCAAATCAATTAATCTAATATGATTTTATGTGGAATATATTTGTATACTATAGTTGACCATGTATGAGAGAGATTTATGTGCTTCATTTCTACCATAGGGGAGCGAGACGAAGAACGTGTTATAAGTTGTAGAGTAAAAACATAGCCTGACAATACTTAAAATCAATTTTTCATAATCAACCTAGACGACGATCACAACGAGGATCGAGGAGGATGATGGGTTCAACTACGAGAGCCCACGATCACTGTAGTAGAGCCTTCTGGTGAAGGCCGCCAAGCTATTAGACAGAAACAAATTTCTATAATTTGCTTGGCTAGACAGAAGCAAGGTAGCTTAACGTGCTTGCTAATCGATCTGTCTGCGTGCATTTAAGGTGCATCCCAACATCAGAGGGTGGAGCGGTACCAGTTGTGCAAGTCGATGCAGCCACATGGCATAGAACGAATGACTCTCAGATGGCGGTGTAGGTGCTCTACTTCGAGCAGTGCGTCAGCGCTTTGAGTTCAGTTGCAAGATCCTCATCCAACTGCCACAAATATACTAAGATTTGTTTAGTATATATCATGTATATGATACATAATTGTTGCTATATTCCTATATATTAAATCGGGGGGCAAAGCTTCGCATCTGTGCGTCCACGTCATTATTTTTCCTTCAGTCGCATGATGTGCCTTTGACGGTCATAAACGTGTCTCAACCAGTCTCTCTAGATAAGCCAATCGAGCGGTCTCCTCCAACGTCGAGAGCATTCCAGACACCCTCGAGACACGATGCAAAAGGAGCGGTTGGCACGCGGTGTGACATTCTCTTTCTCCTCTTTCCGTGGCATGCTGGAGGACATGGTCGGCATCAAAGATCTATCCAGTATCGTCGTCGCGTTAGGTCAACAAGCTCGCCCCTAAGGTTGGTATTTGGCACAGTACCCACACACCCATTGAACCATACGACGTGACGCGAAGATGCGGTTAATAGGCACGACGTGGCCTCTTCTTCCTCTATCCGTGGCGTGCTAGAGGAAATGACCGACGTTAAAGGCCACTCTAGGGCCGTCGATGTGTTCATCGTCGAGGTCGACAAGCTTGCCCAAGGCTGGTACTTGGAACAATATCCACACATCCATCCATCCATCCTAAGATTGCATCTTTTTTTAGACCCATAGATAGCATATTCAGAATGAACGGAACAGAGTATGAGACTACTGAAGTTTCCCAACCAAACAAGCAATCACTGTTGCTCACCTTTGCATAAAATATGATTGGCTTGTGGACCTTAAAGCTCATGCGTTATTTGGCCTATATTTTCCTAGAGTTTTGAGTGGATCTTAGGAGCACATGACCAGATCCAGCAACAACTATTATCACGAATGAAGAAAATCGAATGCTTTCCTCCGATCCGTGTGCCATCTTCAATGTCTTAATAATGTTAATTTGATTGAATGTTAAAGTATTCGTCAATCCACATGCACCTCAATCTCAGCGTCCTTGAGGAAAAATAGTGTTTAGTCAATTTGCCTCAAGTTATTTGATTATGTTCCAAGTTCGTACAGATATATGTTTCCGGTGTTTTGATTAAAGTGTCAAAAAATGCCACTATTTGTGTTATGCCTTCTCTACTTATGCTATAACCCTAACATGGCAAATTTGATGCCATCTATTATATTTTGGGCCACTTAATTTCCTAACAAAAAATCATGTTTGTACTGTAGTGTAATCTAGAATTTAATCCCCATGAAACTCTCTCATATTTTATAAAACTCTCTCGTATCTCTTTTAATTAAATTGCATATTATGTCATCATGTTTACTTTTATGGCATTGCCATTTAATAAGAATAAAACACCTACTAAGAATAGTAGGAAGAAGACGACGCGCGCAAGGCGCGCGTTATGCACTAGTTTGATTAAGGAGAAAGCTCACTCGGTCTAAGTGACCGTTTGAGAGAGGGAAAGGGTTGAAAGAGACCCGGTCTTTGTGACCACCTCAACAAGGAGTAGGTTTGCAAGAACCGAACCTCGGTAAAACAAATCACTGTGTCACACTCTTCATTTGCTTGTGATTTATTTTCGCCCTCTCTTTCGGACTCGACTTTATTTCTAACGCTAACTCCGGCTTGTAGTTGTGCCTAAAGTTTATAAATTTCAGATTTGCCTATTCACCCCCCTCTAGGCGACTTTCACATGCCCATAGCATTAGACCAACCCTTCTCTTATGTCGGTTAGATTGTCATGACACCTTGTTGCTCGCCCTGCCTCGCAGGGTCGCTCATCATAAAGTTGGTCGTCCGCTCTGCCTCGCGGCAAGGACTTGGTCGTCCGCTTCATCTCGTGAGCTTCCTCAGTGGGGACTTGGTCATCCGCTTCGCCTCGCGAGGTTGCTCGGCAGGGACTTGTACGTCCGCTTCGCCTCGCGAGGTTGTTCGGCAGGGACTTAGTCGTTCGCTTCGCCTCGCGAGGTTGCTCGCTAGGGGCTTGGTCGGTGGGACGTTTTTAAGGAGTTTCTTCGGCTTTCTCTGGGCATCCCGTTCTTGGGTGCCCCACAGCTAGAAATATTAAATATAGTCTAATTATATAGCTAATAACATAGATGAGGAATAGATGAGGACTAAATGATAAGACGAAACTATTAAACCTAATTAGTTCATAATTCGCTCATCCGATGCTAGGGTAACCATTTACTAATCGTAGATTAATTAAGTTTAATAAATTTGTTTTGCCATATAGTCTTCAGTTGTGTATAATTAATTTATAATTAAACTATATTCAATAATCATAATAAACAGTCAAACATCCCGTATGGCTCGGATTAAATTTTATTTCCTGGAATCAAACACCACTTTAGTGGTATGAATAATGTGATAGCATTAATTGCCTTGCTTGCAGAAGCTGAGTTTCTTGATCTTGCATGCATACATGGCCTCCCACACGCATGGCTGTTCTAGTTCCCGAGACACGTTGTCTTTCCAACTCAGCTGGCCAAATAACATCCAATGAAAAACACAATATGCCTGGTGGACTGGCATAGGTGCACCTAGCGGGGAATAGAGACTTGATGACGCTACGATATCAGTGGAGACCGTAGAAGAGAGATAGAGGGAGGAAAAAGATATAATGGACGTGTTTGATCTTGTTTATAATCTACTTATAGACGAAAATAAATGAGAATTCCGTCACACGACTAGATTATTTTCGCTTCTCATAAAATCCCGACACTTCACATGTTGAAATAATAAGCGAGAATTTTGTGTTTCCTATAATCTAAATGTGGTGGGGAGAAGCGAAACCAAACGAAACCAAACATGACCAACAATGAGTGGGACATATGTCAATGTATACCACTTTATTAAGAACCTAATATAGACACTGGCGCTACCACGATTTCACACTCTACGCTGACACTTCGGACCCACCCACTACACCACGCAAAAAATAGTGCAGAGCTAAGCACTCAAATCCACGCCCCCTTCTCTAGAAATTTGGGGCTAATCACCAACCCACACGTAACTTAGTGTTTAGAAATAAACAATAATTATATTTAAATAAATATCTCTCAATAACTATTTATACGATACTTCCTTCGCCCCAGTATATAAGGCGTAACCACCTCTAGTTCAAAGACCAAGAAATATATTTAATTCTCTCTATATCACTGCATCGATGTACGTATGTATAGAGCGAGACGCCTTATATTGTGGGACAAGAACAAAAAGTGGTTACGTCTATATTATAGGACGAATGGAGTATATAACAACCGTAGAAAAGTACGGACAACTGACAAGTATTGAAATAAGAGTTAAATGCATAAGCGGTCCCTAAAGTTTTCAAGGCATGTCACTTAGGTCCATTAACTTTAAAAATGTATTTACGTGACACTGATTTAAGTTACACCAATTTTATCTTTTTCACTTCTATCATCTAACAATATCCAACATTTATATATTTTTACATAAAAATGGTAAATAGATATTATATTTGCCTTAATTTTCCTAGAATTTTAGGAGTGACAGCTTAATTACTAAAAATAAAAAAACTTCACAAAAAGAGCTTAATATTTTTGTCCTTGATTCTTTTTTATCTGCTAAAGGTAAAATTTTCACTAGAGAAAAATAATATTATTACTAAAGTACTAATTTTTTGTTGAGTTTATGAATTTTATATTTGTTTTTAAAAACACTTAGCAAACAGTAATAAAATGATCTCTAATTTTTGCACATATCTTCTCTTAACTAAGCTAACATACATAAATATTTCTAGAATTGTTGAGAACTTTGAATCTAGACCCATAAAGTACACAAATATTTTTGAGAACTTTATATGAATCTATATTTAAAGTTCTTAGAAAATTCTAAAATGATTTGTGTATGTTAGTTTAGCTAAGAGAATGTCTACGTACAAGTTGAAGACCATTTATCTTTGATGACCTAAACTTCCATCTTTGATGACCTATTAGTGATTAATGATTAGATCATTAGGATATAGCTGGAACATAAAATACTTGACACATCATCTTTGTTCGCCCTCGTCCGTCGTCAGCGTGCTCCTACCGTTCTTCACCGATCTCGCTCGCTCTGTCATAGTGTCATAGTGTTATCGTTGCATGCCTAGGGCGGCAAGTCTCTAAACCTAGGTATGTCTCCACTCTCTAGGCTGTAGAAACTCATTAATCCTATCCTATCAAAATTCATTTGGTACTCAAATAGCATTTATAAGATGTCGGCTTAAAAGCTTTGGTTGTAAACATTTAAAGGTACTTAGGAAAAAACCAACCAAAATACAAGGTACCTCCAATATCTTACTGTATACATGCACACATTTGTTTGCTAACTTTGTTAATAAAATAATTTATTGACTATTTTGTTTATCTATAATGTTATAGTTTTATTTTTCTACGGATTTGATGGCCTCGGTTTTTGCCGGCCTGCATATATACATAAGTCTTCGTTGCTCATTATGTATCCTCTATCATGGAACATTAATTAGCCATGTAAAGGCCAAGTACACTATGAGATGCATATCTATATCTATACCACTATATACCTAACTAAATCACTCTCACACCCATAACTTCCACTAATCTATTAAACAAATTGTACCTATACTTAACACACCATTGAAACCAACGTCTTAGATCACTGGATAACCACATCTCCTGCTCACTGAAATCTAATAAAGAATATTATTTAGATTATCTCTCATTCCTTAATCACCATCTCACCACCTCACCTCACCATCCCGTCGGTCACTTCTCTCATCGGGATCGTAGTATTAACCCGTGCTATATATGCTAGTATATAGAAAAGAATCGGTTCCATTATCCTCTATCTTTTTGCAAAAATACCAGCAAAAGGAAGGAGTAGAGCTGAAGGCAGCAGTGCGAGTATATATTAGCTCGTGTTATATGCTAGTATATATATATAGAAAAGAACCGGTTCCATTATCCTCTATTTTTTTTGCAAAAATACCAACCAGCAAAAGGAAGGAGTAGAGCTGAAGGCAGCAGTGGCAGGGACCAGATAAGATCAGATCGTAAAGAGTGTAGACAGGTCATGTGGCTCAGTTGTCAGTAGTGGGGGGGAGTGGCTGCAATGCATGACACACACCTAGGAAGTACAAACTACTAGTGCATATAGGTGTGTACTAGTCTATACATCACATACGTACGGGACCAGAGAAACAGCTCAAGCTAGTTACCTACTCAAAATGCATCTTATAGATGCATCAAATTCAAACTCAACGCATGATCAATCAAGAAAGATCCTAAACATGAACTAGTATTTACTTAATTATTATGCATTGCAATAGTACACAGAAATACAGATTGCGTGGTAACTCATACGATCGAAATTTAGCAGTACTACTTCCCCCAAAAAGAAGCCACCCCGTACTAGCAAGAAATTTAGCAGCTAACTCATACGATCGAGCATTCGCGCATCTTATTGGCAGTAGATAGCTAGCTACCTTGATCGATCGAGCAAGGAACATGCACTAATTCCTTGCTTTAGTGAGCTGTGTAGTACGTAGATCGATGCATGCTTGACCTTGACCACCACCTAGCTTAAGCTTAATAGTTAATACTAGTAATAAGCTACCGCGCGCTCAGAGAAGGCGGAGCACGGCGTCTCTGACCTTGGTCAGCTCCCGCCCCTTGCTCCTCCCCGCCTGATCCGGCGGCGACGCCGACGCCACGCCGCCCATCCGCTCCATCTTCCTCGCCAGCCACTCATGCGGAGGCAGCATCTCCCCCGCATCGTCCTCCTCGTCACCTCTGCCGCCGCCTCGCCTCGCCGAGCTCGAGCTGCCAGCCGGAATGGCCACCGGCGCCGACGACCTTCCTCCTCCGCCCTTGTTGTTGCCGCCCCTCGCGCCTGCAGCCGGCTCGTACTCCTTGGACGACATCGTCGTGATGGCCTTCTTGCACTTGTTCTTCCCGCCCCTCCTAATAGTATTCCTTGGTGGAGTAGTAGTTGTTGCCGCCGTGAGCGGCGCCGCCTGAGCCTGATGGCGGCTATCGTCCTGCAGCACGTCCCACACGTCTCCCTCGTCGAACTCTTCTCCCCGCACTCCGGCCATAGGTCTCCAACACTATGCTAGCTAGGAAGACAGAGAAACAGGGAGCGAGAGGAGGGAGAGCAGCTGATGATGGATCAGATCGGGGGGTGGCAAGCACTCGCCACCGGGCGGCACGTATATTTGTTGTCACAGGCGAGGGGACACAGGGCCCACGGACAGTGCAGTGGACCAGTGCTGCAAGTGCGCTGAACGGAGACAAGATCACAGCTGCCGCCCAGCGACCAGCAGACTGCAGACCCACGCACGGTGCCTGTTTCGCCAACCGTCGCCGTCAGAGATCAGCTCACGTTCCGCTGGACGATTGTTGAATAGGAGTACTCTGTCAAGGAGGATGCTTGCACAAGGTGAGAAACGGTTTTGCGCGGGCAAACCACTGAACGATACTAGTAGTACACAGTATCACCACGCTTACGGACGACGACTTAATAACGGCCATTGAATAGCTAGAGGAGCCAATAAGGATGCCTGTATCCTACTTTTTGTGATGAAGAGTGACTAGGTTTACAAACTAGCACGTAGTAATAACTATCATACTTATGTGATGATAGGTTATTAATTTTCGATCAAACTATAGCAAATAGACCATTAAAGCTCTGGTTCAAGAGAGAACTAGCTCGTCGGGTTGCCCTAAGTCTAGGACAATCACCTACCAATCTTTAAAGCCTGCAGAGCTTACAGCCGGCCGGCTGCAGTAAACAAAAAAAAAATCTCTACTTTGACCACCTACACGTATGTAGAAGTTTTCTGGTGTGGTTGTGCGGGATGGCGAGAGCTATGGGTGTCCTTCTCTGCCTCTGAAGTTACTGGTTTTAGACAGCGTGTGGACAGGCAGGCAGGTGAGCCCTTCGATCGGCTCTGATAATTTTGTTTGCCCATATGTGGAAAAGGTTATCGTAGTACAGTAGCAGTGTAATAATCAACCGCAAATACGATCGAGCTAGGGCTGGATCTACCAGTCTGCTAGCAATATGGTAGTTATATTTATTTATTCAGATCCAAAACGTCAGTAAAAGTAGGTTGAAAATCGCCAGTCAGTAGCAATGTTTTATGTAATACTCTCTGTCCTAAATTAAAATCAATTCATTATCGTCGATTTGAATATAGCTGTAAGAACCGAGAGCGAAAACGATTACTATTTCTGGGACGTAGTGAATAAATAGCAGTGGAAGGATTGCTCTATCTGATGAAACGCATTCACGTACAGTTTCCTTTTGCATGAAGGGTCATCCAGCTCATTCCGGGGAGAGCAGGACTCGCCATGCTACACTACACATACAGTACTACTCTCGTCGCAGCTAGTACTCTTTTATATTCGATGAAGGGAAAAAAAACACCTCCACTATCATTGTTGGCCTTTTACGGTTTTCGAGGTGCCATCATCCTGCCAAGGTGGAGAGAGTATTTTAAGACCTCTACTGTACTAGTGAATGATGCTTTAAATGTTACCATTGGATCTTTGATCAAATCATGTCTGTGATTAGATGGAGGAAGTACTGCAAAAGAAAGATTCAGGGGCTGCGGGTATCTTCACATCGGGTGTGGTAAAACATAAATGGTATGGCTTTAATCTTTTTATCGTCCGGAAAAGAATTCAGCTGGCCGGATAAATTTGGGGTTAATAAAAGGTAAATCCAAATAAATAATATTGGAACAATCAGCAGGCTAATGTAATCAGAGGTGGGTGGGAGTCCTCGGTGAAATGACGCTCACTAAACCCTAAAACCATAAACTGGCTCTTCACAAACATGAGACCTTGACTATGGAACCTAGCCTTTCAACTAATTTATCAGGCTATCACCAAGAGAACCTCTATTATATCCACTATCTTATCCACTATTTCAAACTTCTCTCTGTAAACAGTATCAAACAATATCATCTACAGTTCCGATTCTCTTATTTTACACACTCTACTGAAAACAGTCTCAAGGAGCATATGCCTATGACTCTGTGATGCATACTTTATGAGGGGTATGAAGGATTTCTACCGGCATATGGGAATAAATGTCTAGCTTAAATGTCCTCTTCTGTAACCCTCCATGTTCGCATCCGACACACGTGCGCCACAACATGAGACTCATCCTTGTCTACATCCTAGCCATAGTCATCCGATGTTTCATGCCCGCTCTCCCCGTCAGTCGTCGACGGCTGTTTGAGGGCTGCTCTCCATCTCCTCCATGGGCGCGGCCAGGCCGGTCGACTCTCGTCCGTGCTCAGGTTTTAGGCCTTCAGGTCGCAATGTCTAGTCGGCCAGATTATCCACTAAGATATCATCCACCCGCGACCAGGCCACCAGCACCATAGTTGATTGCCTGCGAGCTGCCGCTGCCTCTAGTCTTGACTTTCTCTGCTATAAAGATCATCAGAATTTAAGACCGAAAGAAGAGACAAAATGAGGGTAGAGTGGATAAATAATAGCATGCTATGCTATATTACGCGGGATATGTTTGCATACATGTTTCTTAAAGATTTGAATCATATCCGGCTAATTTGTCATGTTAAACATCGACTATATCATTTAAGTGTAGGCTGAAAATATTTAGCCTTATCTTGGTATCTCTTTGATTCACTCCTGAATCCCCACTGGATGAAAGTATCAGCAGCAAAGCAAGCCAAGCCATGGACATAACACAAGTGGAGTGGATATATGGATAAGGAAGGAAGGTGACAAGACGGGGGATGCGGAGTCCGGCGATTGGGCGGCAGGCTGCTCTGCTCGAGGGCTGGGCAGGGAGATTCGCCTGCGACGATTGATGCCGTGCCGCCGCGCGTCGGGCAGCCGGATGCGGGATGCCCTTGCCTGCAGGAAGCCGACATGCCGGTCGAAATGTGATGCAGAGCTATTCTTTACTTCTTTTGATGGTGGTCAGGGTTAATGGCGATGGCGCGCGCTACGTGCCACCCATCGACGTGATCGATGGGAGGTCCGGCAGGCGGCAGTGGCAGCGACCTGCCCAGCCAGAAGTGAGCTGCTGATTTGAGATCCAGCAGTGGCATTATCTGGCGCTCAGGGTCTAAGTGTACACGTGTACTACAAGTACTACCTTTCCGTGCCAACTTCGCTCAAGCAGGTCTCGAGTGCCCTGGCAGTGGCACAGGCAGAAGCAGCCTAGTGCTGCTGTGGTGTGGCCCTGCTCTGTTTAGGCTTTACCTGCCGCATCAAGGGGGTGTTTGTGTCTTATCAAATATTTAAATGTTTTTATAAGTATTAAATATAAGATTAATTATGTTTAATAAATTTGCCTTTTCAAGTCTTCGCTCCTATTTGGAACTATAGAGCTAATAGTTAGTCAACTAATAAACTAATTGTTAGCTGTGAGGTAGCTAACAATTAGCTGTGGTATTAGCTGATGTTGTTTGAAATCCAACAACTAATTTTTAGTAGTTAACTATTAGTTTTAGAGGTTCTAAACAAAGCCTTCATCTATATAATTAGTTTATAATTAAATTGTATTTAATACTCGTAATTATCATTCAAATATCTAATGCCATAGAGACTAAACTTTAGTTAAGTGAATACTATAGAAAGAGCTCTATCGATCACAGACCTACCGAACCAAAGTGACTTGGATAGTTGGATCCACTAACTCGGATTCAAAAGTACCAACATCCACTAAATCCTCCTTGGATCCGATCGAGATCACAAAAAGAAGCTCCTCAATACCAGACATCTTCGCAAAACCAAACAAACGACGTTCGAGCAACCAAACTTCCCACAAACATTCATTTCGCTAAAACCAAATCACAAGACTTTTCATTTATGGTTAACAAAGCATGATCCACAAATGTGGTATATATAGATGGCCTCGATCGGTCAAAAGTAACTGTTTTCACCTTTAGTTTATACATGGCTATAGTTAAACAATTTCATGGGATACCAAAGTAGGCCTTCGTCCATGAGAGGCTACTGTGAAGGATTTGACCAAAGATAAATGTACTCAACGGTATTTCAAAGTTGATTAACAATTTCTTCCTTTTTGTTTTGACACCTGCTTTCAGAATTGACTTTGTATTGAGAAAAAACAACGAGAATAAGACAGATATCTCGATTCACCTAAGTGCAAAAACAAAAAGTAAAGACCGAAGACATTTGACCATCTTCGTCTTTCGCTCAAAGAACAAAGTCTACTGCATTATTTCTACAAAAAAACATGGACGAGACACGAAATCATTTCATTCTTTTTGCCAAAAGGCAGACTAAGCCTCATTGACAAAGAATCTAATCTTCATAAGTCAAGCAAAGCCATCATATGAACTTCACTATGAGACGAAGAGAAATGATATGAAGCTTCATTTACAAAGATTGGCAGTTGACAAGAGCTATAGCCTAAGGTAGAGAACAAATGATCGAACTGACGAACAATTGTAGTCTAATAAGTTTAGGGCATCATAGATTTTATATAGACAATTACGAAAGCGAGAACATCTATAAATATCCTCTAACATATAGGGGGTATTTGGTTTAAGAAATCACTCCATTAAAGATGAGGTAGTGGATCATAAGTTCATTCCTCAATTTTGGTGGGATGATCACATTCCTCATGTTAGTACTAACTAACTATAAGGAATGAGGTAGTGATGGATCACCTTATTCCATTTCACAAACCAAACAAAAAAAAGTGAGTAGTGCGAAGATGATGGAGTAGCTTATTCTTTAAACCAAACACCCTAAGAATGTTTACATACATGAAATGGATATCCAATTAAGGTTACTCTTGCAACGAATGAGTGAATTCATTTGCACAAAAGACACCATTCTTTGTAACACGGTTCTGGAAGGTACTGTCCTATTTCTCAGCAATGTTTAACATGCTTGATGCTGTCGTTCCACAGAACAACAACCAACACGTGATGGACTGATGGTTGAGCAAGAGCAACACCTCCTCAGACCGTCTGCAGCAGTCTACCCAAAGTTTACCCAAAAACACTATTATGCACTGTAGACTGTACTGTTCGCAGAGTGTAGTTTGAATATGAGTATGAATATAGGTAAACTGCTGGAGATAGTCTTAGATGATCTGCCCTGAATGCCATTGCCTGCGAGGGGTTTCGACAGGATGGAGCGCCATGAAATATTGAAATGCATAAGCAATGACAAGTGCCACAAGGGCTTCATAATTGATGTGGATCTCCAATGGATCTTGGAAGGGTGGAAGGGGCGCATAATTTTTGCCATGTCAACATGGATGATGCTTTCTTGAAACATTAATAGGGTATTTGGTTTGAAGAATAAGCTAGTCCATCATCTTCTCACTCCTCACTTTTTTATTTGGTTTGTAGAATGGGATGAGTTGATCCATCACCGCCTCATTCCTTATAGTTAGTTAGTACTAATATGAGGAATGTGGTCATCCCACCAAATTTAAGTAATGAACTCATGATGAACCACCTCATCTTGGATAGAGTGATCCCTCAAACCAAACACCCCCTATCTATTTTTGTTCATCTATTCCGGGAGTGAGTATTGATATGTTCGCATCTTGAACAAAAGACAAAATTACTAACCTAAGGTCATGTTTGGAACCTCTAAAACTAATAATTAACTGCTAAAATTAGTTGTAAAGGTTCCAAACACCGTCTAGCTAATGCTCTAACTAATTGTTAGCTAACTCACAACTAACAATTACTTTATTAGTTATCTCAATCCAGCTAATAATTTATTACCTAGCTAACTATTATCTCTAGAGGTTCTAAACAAAGTCTAAGTCTAAGTATCGTAAAATTATATGTTCAGTAGGTGGCCTAGAACGTAGGATCTACCATTATTTCTGCATGTGCTGATGTACAAGTACAACAAACTCAAAACAACTAGGGTTGTTGCTTTCATGTATATTTGTGTTGATGTATGTGTCAGTGTGCGTTATTCTGTAAGCAATTTTATCGTGGTTTCGGGAACCGGGTGACATTAAGATCTGTATTCAGTAGGGGTACTAGGGCAACTCACTCCGAATGGTGAACCACAGGGGCTCGAAGGTGGATCTAAGACAGGGGTTATACTGGTTCAGGTCGGAGTCCTAGTCCAGTGTAGTGCTGATCGTAGTATTGCTTAGAGCGTGTTACAGTTGAGTGCTTATGTGTAGTCCATGTTCTCCCTTGAAGATGGGGTTGTCTTGCCATTTTATAGCTCAAGGGTAGACTTTACAATGATGACTTCTATCCTGCCTGGTGGAGTTCGACCTCCTGCTCCCGGGCGGCGTAGCCCCTACGATGTCGTTTGCTAGGTCGTGCTCTGCCGTACCCCTGTTGCGTCGGATCTTGTTCGTTTGCCATATGGGTTCTTGTAGCTTTTCTGATACAGACATAGTGGTGCTTGGTGGATCCCACTGAGCTGGCTCGTGGTGAGGTTTAGGGACGTCTTCAGTACAGCTTTATCTTCTGTCATCTCCTCTATGTCACCTTCTATCATGCGTTGGCGTATGCCAGGTACGACATATTGTCTTGTCCCTTCTGGCGTATGGGTCACTGTAAAGACCTCGATGTTGAGGTCCCCGTGACTGAGGTTGACTGGTCCCACCGATCAGCGGGGATACTCTCCAGAACGTATCTGGTGTCGTGTTTGTCAGAGGCCCTTCGGTACTGTTCCCACGGTTCGGTCATGGCTTGGTAACGACCTGTCTCATCGTGTCGTCGTGGCTTGATAGAACTAGGTTGGCTCTTCCCTCCTGTAGATATGCTCGCCAGAGAGTCGGTGTCGTATTGTTGGGTTGTCGGGTTGCTCGGCAATCAGTTTGATCGGCAGCCCCGCCTGTAACACCCCTGTTGTTACTGCTACTAAAACTTAAGCATGACATCATAAACATTGGCATTGCATATGTTTGACACACCTAGAGTGCATTCACTAGGTAAAAATTTCAAACAAGTTGTATTGTTCTAGTGTTTTGCAAATAGAACCCTGGAATAGGGGACTTAACCCTAAATAGGGTTTAAAGGGGTAAAACATGACCCAAATTGAGAAAACCCTAAGGTTTAAGTAAAACAATCATAAAATGTTCCTAAGAATGAACTTGAATTACATTTATACCCCTGAGATACCAGAAACCCTAATTGAAACCCTGGAAAACCCTAAATCCAAACCCTAGGGGCCTATGTGCAAAACAATGCACATTTGGACTAAAGTGTAAAAACTACAATGTTAAAGCATATAAAGTCACATGGTTCACATTTATGAAGATTTACAAGCCAAACCCTAAGTTTTGGACAAATTTGCAAAAAGACCTCAATTGTGATTCCACTCTAAGTCTGAAAAACAGTGTTATGAGCTCAACTTTTGAGCTTTGTAACTTTCAAATTCTAGGGTTTTTGCCCTAGGTCACCACATCGAACTTGTAGACCAAACAAAGGAGAACAACTTTGCTTAAAAGTGTAAGCATAGTTGTTAAGAAGATATTGGAGATTATTAAGCCCAAAGTTGGACTGTCAGGCTGATGGAACTCTGAAATTCAGAATTGCAGTGTAACAGAGCTAACTTTGGACTTGGATTCAACCTTGATCCAGTGCTCAACTAAGTTTAATCCCTATAGTCGAGTTGTAGCTGGTTTATAGCACTATAATATTGCTGCAGAGATCTGGATGTGTTGCCACAGAAATTTGGAAGAAATCTGGCCCTAAACTATGGCTGTCAGGCTTACTGAAGGAGCACTCGCCATGGTACAGTAAGTCCCAAATTGAAGAAGATCACGATTCCCCCCCCCCCCTCGCCGGTGATCTGTCGCCGGTGGTTGATTGCTCGCCGCGATTCGTGCACCATGGTCAATAGATAAGCTCGGGCAGGTAAATATCTGGCGCCGGGATTGGGTTGAGCCTCGTGGCGGCTAAGCCCGCCGTACTTCCTCCCCAGCTCACCGGTCGCTCGGATAACTCTCACCGCCGTCGAGCGGTCGCCGTTGCGCGCCACGTGCTTATGCGCTAGCTCTCGTCACGGTGAATCATGCGGTGCATGTCCGGTGATCACCGGAGCACCTGCCACGGTGAAAGGCCACCTGTGTCATGCGCTAGAGCCCTTTTCCCCTCCGGCCGCCAGCTTTGCTCGGCTAAATTGAGCGCCACCACCTAAGCCTCCTATAAATTGCCGCCACCACTCGCTCTGTTAGGTAATTGCGCAACCAGTGGAACCATTTGTGCCTTGAATCGTTCCCTAGAGCTCGAGAATCTCTTGTTTTCCCCAAAACAGTTCTCCGCCGCTGTGAAAGCACCCTTGCCGTGGCCAGCCCTCCACAGGTCTGATCATGCCCTCTCTGTTCTCGTTTTAGCATCCTTATATACTGGTGATGCTCACCAACCCGCTCAATTGAACTGGACCACCACCCATCACCGGGAACGCGTGCCATTGTCCTCATCGTTCGCGGTTCACGTGGATAGAGGTTGATAGCTTACCAATCGTAAAATTAAGTTGGGGGAATTGATCGGGGAAGGTCCAATTTCGTGTCCGCCGCTCGGGAGCGCCGGTCATTGCCCCGTTCGGCCAGTTTGCAAGCTCGCCGGAGCTTCCCCGCGCTTACCATCATCGGGGACTTCGACGTGGAAGGAAATAGAAACCGAAGGACCTTAGCGCAAACTGTCAGCGACTCTGAGTAACAGTGAAGGAACCCGTTCCCAGTTAGCAAAAACCCCGAGGGCCTTTCTGCGAAGTTTCCACCGCGGCGCGGGCGCGTCCCGCTTTCCCTGTGTTACTGGGCCGCCTGGGCTGAAACCGGCCCAGTACTGTTTAGTCTTTTCCTTTTTCTTTTTCAATGAAGCTTTAGGAAATTGTAGAAAATTATAGAAAAATGATAAAAATGTCAAACCAATTTTCCTAGACTTCTTATTTTCCATAGTATTTAATAAAAATAGTACCATAATTTTTAGGTTAAATAGGGAATTTTAGAGTATTTAAAATGGTCGAAAACATTAGTTCTGGATTTTTAGAAAATAGATAATCATTCCAAAAATGCCCAAACTTTTTATATGAACTCAAAACATTATTTAGAAGTCTTGGGTAGAGTTTGGTTGGATTTGGACCTTGTTTGATAACTAGAACCCAAAACCCTACCCCCTGCCCTTTGAATTCCTTTACTGACTCCGGAAACCCTAAGTTCTCAGAGTTCCGTGAAGGAAAGTTGTATTCAAGACCTTAGATAATAAATTCTTATTATCTTTGCACTCTCATGAGCATTACATGGCATTCATTCTTATATACACATATATGGTAATGTTTAGAAAACGAAGAAGAAGTCGAAGTAACTGAAGAGAAGACACCACCACCACCTTCGGAATCTCAGGCAGGAAACTGTTTCTACCTTGATATCTGCGGGTCCGAGCCTGACTCACCTATCAACGAAGGCAAGCCCCGGTGTATTTGCCACCTTCCTTGATGTTTCTAAAATCTTTCTCACTTGATTAATGCATTAGGTGATAGGAGTTGAATGCTTAAACAATTCCTGCATTACCTTCCTTGAACTTGATTACCTTCCTTGAAACCCTGCTTTTACAAAAGGTTTTACTATGCTTAGTATTGCTCTAGCAAAACAAAAGGTTCGTTTTACAAAAGATGATTGGCAAAGTGGGAAGGATGTTTTTGAAAATAAAACTTGATGGGGGATCCATCACAGCCGTGATGGGTTCAACATCAGAAAAGATGTACCTCTGCCAGGTACCAAACTTTGGGTTTTAAATGATTAAGCTGAGACCGGGCGGGTGACTTGCACGAGAAGAGAGTCTCGGTGTAGTGTCTCCATCTGAGTCGATTAAGGACCGTGTCGATGTAGGCCTGCTGACCGAGGACACTTTAACTGGTCACATGCCTCGTCATGGGTAAGCTTTGCCTCGGGCAGACTAAAGCCAGAATAAGATAACACGGAATGGGCGTGGAGCGGTGGCGAGAGTAGCGTGTACCCTCCGTGGCAAGAGGCTGGACGGTGGTGTATCTGTGCTCTTGGTTTGCGTGAACCTGATCTGATCTTAAGAACCCCGGTGGCGGGTTGACATATGCAAGGGTTAAGTGCTACATATGCCGTGTGATTGGAGATCCTCAGCTGAGTATAATCGATTCGGATCGCCGTACCTACGCGGTTATGGAGACTTGGCCACTGACCTATACGTAGAACTCCAGTAAAAATGAAGGACTTGTTAAATTGGCTAGTGCAGGTTAAGTGATTGAACTAGGTTAGAAAGAACTCTAGATGCAGGTAATTTTACCTAACTTGACAATAAAATTGAATTTTTAAGGATCCACTTTTAGTAAGCTTTTATGCAAAACAGAGTCTTTGATCATTGAGAAGCCTTACCTTGACTCCCTTATAACCAGCATACCCTTGAGAGTCTTTTCTTTGATCGGGTAAGACTTGCTGAGTAATTCCATACTCAGGGTTTTATTCCCTATTGTTTTAGGTGAGGAAGCAGCAAATTTTTGTTGCTTCTGTACCAAGGTGGTGCCAAATGAAGAAAAACAAGAATGAAGCTGCGGGAGGACCTAGTCCTCCATAAAAACTTTTATGTAAGAACTTATCGGGAGGAGTTTTTATCTCCCTTGGTATTGTAATATTAAGTACTCTGCACTCGTGTTTATATACTGGTCTGTAATAACTAACTTGCTCTTACTTTCAATAAATGTAAGATTATGTAATTGCTTCTGCATTTCTGTATCTCCGATGGTCTGTAATGTCTGCGTGACGGGTGAAACGCTCTTGGGAAAGGTAAGAAAAATAGGTATCGAACTTTTCAAGTAATTCAGGGGCATCTACAGGGTTGTCTGAGGTCCGTTGGACAAGGACAACTGTAGGTGAGCCTAATAACTTGGGGGTTCCGTCACACCGCCTCGCCGGATTGCTCGGCAATGTTGTTCGACGAGCGGGTTGGTTGGCAATCCCGCCTCGCCAAGTTGCCCGGTGGGCAGGTTGGTCGAGTGGGTTGGACGACAGTCCCACCTCGCCAGGTTGCTCGGTGGGTGGATTGGTCGACTTGGTGGGCCGTCTTTGGAAGGCCTTTTGGACCTCCATGCCAAGTCACTTGGCAGGCGAGCTGGTCGGTTAGTGGGCCATCTTTAGAAGGCCTTTTAGCCCTCTCGAGCACCTGGTTCCAATGTACCCGACAAATTTATTGTGAACTTTACTTTCTGTCGTACCATCAGAATATTTTTGTGCTTCCCTTGCGCATCTAGGAGTAAAGAGATGGTTCATTAACCACTAATGCTGCATCGGTTGTCCAAAGCAGGAGTTGATTGGTTGTCTGGCTTATACGTACTCCCTCCGTTTCTTTTTAGTTGTTGCTGGATAGTTTAATTTTGCACTATCTAGTAACAATTAAAACGAAACAGAAAAAGTATATTCTAAGGGCTAGGATTTACCCAATGGATGGGCTAGAGATAGCTCAGGGTGATGTAGCCAATTATCTAATGTCTTGAATCTTGATAACAGGCTGAATTTGACCTGGCCAAAGAAGTTAGCATTTGCTGCTGGCTCACATGTGTGGTGAGTTTTCTCTCTTTTCTCTTAGGGTCTGTTTGTTTCCTTTCATTTTAAAAAAATAAAATCTTACTAATAAAATATACTATTTTTTTAAATATGACATTCCACCACTTTCCAAAATTATCGTATAAACCTATCTAAAATTCATGGGGTAAGATATAAAAATTGATTCTATATATTTACATGCTATTTTTTCGATGTACAACTTATAGCACACTCTTTTACTTACTTCGTTATAACATAAATGTAGTATATAACTATCTCGCTCATATGATTTAGGATAATATATAAATATATAAACTTAATTAGTTTTGTCTAAATTATAATTATTAAAATAGAATTCAATTCCAACGAAACAAATAGGACCTCAGCATAAAACAACTCACATTCAGAGTGAAGTGCCATACAACAATCATATTCCATTAAACACGCAAAATAGGCAAAGCAATGCAACGAACGTAATGACGCCATTTCTTCTTTCAGCATTTCTTACCAACCGAAATTTCAAAAACACCATCACGACAGTCACATGTCACGCCTCAGAAACAAGGCGTGGCAACCCAGGTTATGCATGACACTACATTCTGTGAACAAGGAAACAATCAGAAATTCAGAGTTCAAGCGAATCAGAAGCAACATTTCCAATCCTTCCCCCTTCTCCAATCTCTCTTGAATGAACCCAAGAAGCTGCTAGCTGCTTCCTTCACCACTGAACCCAAGCAACAGCTGCATCCTCTAATTTTTCTCTCAATCTACAATTATGTACCCTTTCTGTTTCCCCAAACCAGTGCTGGTTGCCGAGCAAACACAGTTCCAGGTTCCCTTTCATATGTGGGCAGTGGGAGGTGGCCAGCCCATCGGAAGCAGCTGTCAAGCGGTCATCAGCATTGCCGTTTGGCAGGTGGGGCGCCGTTCCAGGTCCAGTTCTAGCTCCAGTGGCCACTGTGTGGAGACCTGCCCGGCCATGGCTGTTGCCGGCCCTGAGCCCCTCTAGTGGTGCCATCAATCATCATCAGTTCAACATGTGCTAACCTAACCAGAACCGCTTCCAAAAAAATCATATTTGAATTTCCTAGAATCTGTCCATTAATCGTCTCTTCGTCTCGTCGACCAGGAGTAAAATACATATTACATTATATAAACTTGTATGCAACATAAATCAGAAGAGAAACCATACCCCAAAACATAGGTGATAGGTCAGCCGTCAGCGTCACTTCAGATCGACACACGTCTTGGACTGAGTAGTTCCTCGGCCAGTGCCGGCAGCCAGCTCCTCCACTCCCACTCTCCCAGGCTCCCAGTTGCTTTGGTTGCTTCCTCGTTCACAACTCAGCAGCTCAACTCAAGCTGAACCCATGCAGGAAACTGCCTTGGAAGGGGAGAAACTCACGCCCACAGCGGATTGAGGCCTTTAGCACAAGCAAATCAATCCCTATATCAGTATAGTATGCAACTGGATTCTGGATCTGTAGAATGACCACCTACTCTCACTACCTCCTACCTTACAGTTTACAACCCTAAAATTGCCTGTGAGTGATATTAATAGCAAGCCACTGGCCACTGCTATATGGATAAGGGGCTGCACAGCCTGCACTGCAACAGCCAGAATAACCGCTTCCCTAAAGATCAGAACGAAGAGCCCCTGAACCAACCAAACATGAAGTGCCACCAGGCCTCCATAAATGGGTCCACAGAGATCAAAGCGGAGTTGATAGCGAAAGTCTCAATAAGGTTTTCCAATGACATCCACATGAATCTGGACCTAGAAATTTAAGAGTAACAAAAGTTCAGTGCATAACTGTGTGCATGTGCTGGTATCATGCATACAGCAATCGTATGATCATGTTGTAATTGAACCAGCAATTGCCCTGTAAAATACTTATACCAGCCCAAGACAGGACTCAAAATTAGAGAAAAATAAAATACATGGGAGATGCACTGGCTTACTTCTGCCGATAACATGCATCATCTTGCCACAAGTGCCGACCAGAGCAATAAAACAAAGGAAATTGTTCCACATAGTAGGCGTGCAAAAGAATTTTGCATAAAAATTGCATACCTTAATATCCTTCAGATGTTCTTGGCACCACCAAACATTGAATTGGGGCGTATTGCAGCATATGCAGACAGCTCCTGATGAATATAAGAAAAGCAAGGGCAAATAAGTTCAGAGCGAAGAAGATACATAAGGAGACAAGGAAGGGATTTAACACTTAAGTCATCCTACTTGTTTGGAACTTGGAAGTATGGAAGCATAAAAATGCATGTGTGTTTGAGAAGTGGTTCTCCAGGCGGTGAGTACTGAGCAGCCTTTGGTGCTTAGCAGTAACCTCTGCGCCTCCTTCAGTTGCTCCCCCTTTGAGTGCAGTTAGTCTTCCTTGGTCATGGACTCATGGTTGTGGTCATATTATTTAATTTTAGGCATCAGTGTGGGTGTGTAAGTTGGATTTTGTCCGGGGGTGGCTGAGAGTGTGCCTCGTGCCTCTCCCTTGTTGTTTCCTTTTGTTTTCCCCTATCTTAATGAAAAGATAGGCAGCTCTCCTACGTCATTCGAGAAAAAAAAGTTCAGAAAGCATAACATTTTTGTTGCACCTATGTCCAAAATGCATAGCTAAACACCATATCCATATTTTTGCTACAGTTCATGTGTGTCTGCATCTTTGTTTGGTTCTGTTATTTCTCAGGGTCTTGCCAACAGTGGATCATGCATTAAACTTTCCATCAGTGACATGAGCAACTCAGGTCCTCAATAACTTCTCCAAAAGAATACCTCTAAACCAATCTACCAAATGGGCAGACCCAGTGAAGGAGGCTCCCACATAAGTGATGTCTGGGAAATGTATAAACTGAGGCAAGCCTCCCCTCCGCAAATGCTGAGGGGTTGCTTCGAACCTGCGACCTAGTGACTCAGTGACCTGGTGACTAGTGAGACAGCTCTCACCACTCCAATAGGCCTACCCTTCTTGAACCAGTATACCAACTGAAGCACTTTTTTTCATGAGCCACAAGTCCATTATTTCTTGGAGTTTAACATATTATGTTATAAGCTAAAAAGCAAATAAAAGGAGTCTGCTATTTGGGTAGAGCGCGATATAATGTGGGGCTTTCCCTCACCAACTTGCTTCAGAAGTTCAGAGCTCAGCGGCTGCGATTTCTAGAGTTCAGGGCATCAATTTGATTCAGTTCAGTTCAGAGTTAACACTATGTTGTTGTATGTCTCCCAGAACCCCACTGGCCACTGCCATTGTGTTACATTGTGTGAAGGGTGTTGCTGCTGCTTTCTGTTGGTTGGCCTTTGTGGCCATGTATATGGATTTCCTCAACTTCAAGTCACACCAAAGGATCCATCAGACATGATTTTCCCAAGTTTTTCATTGTTCCTCATGTGCGAGACAACGCACTTTGGGGTGACATCCAACCATCAAGTTTAAACCATGGCTACCATCACCGCTTGAAAATGAGCTATTACAGAATTAGAAGGTGGCATGTACAAAGGCCAATGACTGTTCACGCAGAAAGCAATGCTCAAATACTTAACACAGGTCAACATTTTATCTATATACTTGGTATGAAATCGGAAGAGTACCTGCGGTGTGCAAAGGGGCATTGTGTGCATATTTGTATGCATGTACATCTGGTTTGGTTGTATAGGGGCATTTGGAAAAGCCTGCTGAACATGAAGTATGTAAGTACACAATCCGGTAAATACCAAAACAAAAAGGAAAACAAACTTTTTTCTCTGTACCTGATAGTAATATGGTCTTCCAATGGTTGCATTACCCTGAGCATCTTGTGAAGATTGAAATTGATGCTCATTAGTATGGACTATCAGCTCTGGACCAGTTGAGGAAACTCCTGGGGCTTGTTTAGCTTTTTCTGCATAATATATAGGGTATAGTTTGAATAAATTGATACCCTATGAGGGAATTTAAAATTGTCACTTACTTGGGTTTGTTCCTTTTGATGTTTTTTTCTTCTTCTTTACATTCTTATCAGCATCCTTGGCTGCTTGAGTGCGCATGTTTCTCATTTCAAAGAACACTTCCAGTGCCTTCTCTCCAGTTTCAAGGGAGTCCCAGAATATTTTTCGTGATTCTTCCAGTTCCTGGCTCTTTATAATTAGGTTATATGCATACTGCATTGCCCGATTGCGATATGCAAGTTCAGCCTCTGTGCATTCCTGTTGGGTTGAATCATCCTGAGCAAGTGTATACATGCTTCTCCTGGCATCTTTTGTCCAGCGTTTCAAAACATACTTTTCTGGAATTGTGTCAACATTCTGCAGGGTGAAGACTTTGAGGGCATGCGAACAAAGAAGACCCATCCTTTCAAACTTTCTACAACCACAACTGATCTCCATGGTGGAAGTGTCAAGAACAACATCCCATACTTTTGAACCCCTCCCCTGCATTGTAATTCCAAACCTCAATAAATTTCCACCACTCGAAGTTTCATGGCATGAAGTTGCTCCACACCCATCCAGAAATTCTGCTTCAAATAATTTATAGATCCTATGTGTATATGATTCTGCAGCTTGCTTCAAAACGGTACTATGCTTAATTGCACGGACTGGAGCAGTTTGGCTACATCGAAAATCCTCTTCAGATTCATTTCTACGTAGATCCTTGACAACCTTTTCTAGCAAAAGGGCAAAACGTGTAAGAGAGGTATTTTCATCAGAAATTCCATTGAGAATATTACTTGAAACCTCCCCCCACTGAGAAGAATTAATTCCACCATCAAATGTATCTTTGTTAAACGCCGAGCACCATTTATGATGGAATGTATAAAGGTCAATCAACCAATTATTATCCTGTAGCTTGTATTCCTGGATCATTGCAGTCCATGATTCCTTAAAATCCTCTTCTGAGTCAGATCCTTGCATACACTTGGTAAACATACTTTGAAATGCTTGAGACGTATTTAGTGAGCCTAAATGAGATTGAGCATTCTTCAGAATATGCCAGTAGGAAAAACAATGTTGCGTATTAGGGAAAACCTGTTTGACTGCCTGCATAATAGCTTCATCCTGATCAGTGAATATTGATTTTGGTGATCGCCCTCCCATTGACTCCAAGAATGATTTAAATACCCAGGCATAGGAAGTTACAGACTCGTCTAACAAGAACGCGCAGCCAAAAACAACATTTTGCCAATGGTGGTCAACACCAACAAATGGGGCGCATATCAAGTTATATTTGTTTGTGCGGTAGGTTGTATCAAATATAATGGCATCTCCAAAGCAGCCATAATCATTTCTACTTTTACCATCCCTGTAGAAGAAGTTCGTCATGCGCCCTTCTTGATCAACTTGGACGTCCCAATAGAACATGCCTTCCTCATTAGTTTTATGCTTGAAATAGCTGACAAGACTTTGGCTATCCCCTGCCTCAATTACTGTTATACTCTGCATGCCCACTTGATTGTAACATTCCCTTATAGTATACCCTGAATTCTCAACTATATCACCTGTCATATCAGAGAAACCATTAATTGGATGTGCCTCTGTAGATGCTAATGGATCTATAACACCTGATTTGCCAACAGCAAGCGATTTGGCTGATCTCAGCATGTGTCTTTCTCCAGGTTTTGCCAACTGGTGATTATGTACAGGAACAAAGCGTATAACTGTCCACCGCCCCTTCTCGTCAACTCTAAAGCGGATCATTGCTTTGCAATTAGTTCTTGTGTCTGGTCGATTAAAATTTGCTTCTGTAACAGGCTCATCGTATTTAAGCCCTTCCTTTGAGCAGTAGTAATCCTTTGTTCGAATATTCTTGGTACCAATAAAGTAAGACTGTTTGCCCTTCCGCACGCTAAAACCGATTCGATGCCCATAATCACAGTACAACCTGTACGCCTCTTCCTCACTATGAACCACACAACCAAGAAGCTCTTCTGTTACCTCCTTACGACTCAAAGCATTTCCATAGTCAGCCGTCTTTTCTGCTTCTTCACCATTCTCCCTTCTTTGATGGCTTTCTTCTTGGGGATCTTGACTGCAGTCCATTTCTACTCAGCTAGCTCCATCAATATTTACAAAGACAGCATCAGAAGTGGTTCCACACTTCCAGTAAATTGCTGCAAATCAACATTCATGTATACCGTGTAAGCTGCAAAAAAAAAAAACACTATTCTACATAGGATGTCGATTACATCAATAATAGCAAGACAGCAAGACTGCAAGACAATGCTAGTGTGTGGCCTTGTGCTGCAACATGACACGATGCCTGAACTCTAAAACTCTTACTTTTATCTCCAAAAAGAAGGTTTACAACTAAGCTCTAGTTTCATCGTATCATCAAGAGAAGGCATTTGCTAAATCCTCGAGCAGAAGCGGACGACACCAATAACTTTATTAAAAAAATCGAATTTCTTAGGAACACTACATACATAAACTTGTAATTAGATCCGTTCCGAACAAAAATACGCAAATAGAATAAGTTAGGGTTCAGGTACTCGGTTTCGCGCAGCAACGGAGGGAAGAGAGGATGCGCATACCTGGTGGGTGTTGGTCGCCGGCGAAGGGTCCGCCTGAACGAGACCATGCGAAGGAACCGACGAGGCTAGACTCTAGCAAGCACGTACGTGACGTAGGGCGGTGGCCGCGGTCGCGGTCACCTAGTTGCGCAGAGAGAGAAAGCGCACGTAGAGTAGTCGGGAAAATAGACGGCAGGAGTGGGAAAAGATGATTCTGACCACTCTCGTTCAGGGAGCCGATCAGGCAACTCGGGAGGCGATTTCCGCCGGAGTAGCCGGCTCCGGCCGCCGCTCAAGAGTCTGACGGGAGCAAGCTCTGAAACGCTGCTCCAGGACCAGGAGGAAGAACGAAGCGTTATTGTTGGTCTTTTGGTGTGTTTGGGTTGGGCCTTGTGTTTTGTACGTATAGGCCATCTTGTTTAGTTATGTGGCCCATCTCACGTTGCATTGTATCGATTCGTAATGTCACTTGCTGACTTGCATTGCATCGATGCCGGCGCGGTGGCTAGGCTAGGGCCTAGGGCTTATAGCCACTTGATGCCGGCAATGGAGGCGGAGACCCGGAGATCCGGCGAGCCGGCGAGGGCATGTTCGTTTACGGAACCGTTCCGACTAGAATAATAAGTTTATTTGTACTTTCTGACCTCAATCCAATTTGACTGAACAAAGCCCAAGGAAAGGTGAGAGATCCGGCGAAGCCTGTGATTTGTCGCAGAAGTTGCTGGTACCTTCGCCGTGCGTTTTCGAAGGTGTGAGTAGAGATGACAATGGACCCCGGTCCCTGATTCCTTGTGGATAATTTATTCATTAGGAGATGGAAATAAAGAAGGTTCCCCCACAGAGATGTAAACGGAAAAAACCTCCCCCAATGATAAACGAGGACAGGGATGGGAAATCTCCGTTCCCCGCGGGGACCCGTTAAACTTATGTATGATGATATTTTCATATAATATATAATGATAAAAATAAATAATTACATTGTTAAGAAATCACTCGTTGTATAAATATGTTTATTTCGATTTACACATAATAATTTCTAACGTCTGACAATGTGTATAAGCGACAATATTTTGTATTAATAACAAAGAAAGTATATGCCATGATTATAATTTAAACGGGGATGGTGATCCCCGACGGGGATTTATTCCCGACGGGGATTTATCCCCGCGGGGAACGAGGATAGGGAAGAAATGCCCTCCTAATGGGAATCCCTACGGAGAACTTTTTTTTGTTGCGGGGACGGGAATGAGAAGCCAAAGCCTGATAGGGAATTCCTGTTACCATCCCTAGGCATCACTGAAGAAGAAGAAGAAGACATAAGCATAGGTAAGGAAAAAGGCGCCAATTGTTCTAAGATGCCAGCCGAATAGGCGCGTTGTTGGGTCAGAATGGGCCAAATGAATATATTTCTATATTACAAACGTGGACGCAAAGCTCGTCCACCGTTCGGCCACGTTAGCTTAATTAATTCATGCCGTCAGATCGCGAATCAACACTGTGCATCAACCTTTCCCTTGCAGATCCTAGCGAGACGTTACGCCTACCTTCGGGTCCGTGCTGGAAACATCCAGAACGCGATTAAAAAACAAAACAAAGGGCTGATAAAAAACAAAGGGAGAAAATACCACCTTCTAGCTGGGCGAAAGAGCAGATGCGGAGCAGAGGCGCATCCGCGCGGAGGAGCCGAGGCGAAGAAGGCGATGCAGGTACTTCTTCATCCACGCCTTGCATTTTTATCCTCCTCCCACCTCCCGTTCGAATCCGCGTCGGGCCACCACATCCCAGCTCCACCTCCCCCCTCGGGCCGCCGCATCCTAGCTGCCTCTATTGCTTCTTCAGTGACGGTGCATTCAGCCATATTGCGCATCCTCTCACTCCGTAAGGAACCAGTTCGCTCGTCATCTTCCTCGCGTCTGACCTCATCTCTACCCCCACCGTCGTTCGTGCCTTCATACTCCGTTCCCTGTGGCCGCCATCGGGACGTGCTGCTATTCGCTCCCGAGGTGGCCACGAGGCTCTCCGTGCCCAAGCTGCCTCTACGCACTGGCAGCACCGCCTGCTGTGCGTGCCTCCTGGTGTACCCGCCGCAGGGTCCTAGCCATGGCAAGCCCACGAATAGAGAAAGCCAACAACATATTCCGCCATTCCTCATTCTATGTTCTGATGTTTCTTCCCACATCTTCCATCGGCCAATGTGACATTTTGAAGAACATAGCGTCGCCTTTGCTAAAGACTCCATCCGTGCGTGCTAGCTATTTGATGATACGCCTCAGCAAAATGTGTTGTCCAGGTCGCCCTGTTGTGTTGCACTGTTGCACACGGTCATGTTGTATGACGCATGCACAATTGCATACATGCTTAGCCACGCCCGCACTATACGCTGTTGATCCTCTTCATCCTCCACATGCTAATGCGGTATTTCAAATATGCCATGCTTTATATATGTGCATATATTGATGCATACACACACGCACATATGTATTTTTGTGTGTGCGCATATGTATGTATGGATACACACATCAGAGTAATAGGAATGTTTATATGTCAAGAGGAAAGAGCTGATTGAATTTGTATTTTCCGTAGTGGAGAAGGGAACGTAACAAATGTTAACTAACTACTATAAATGAAACACATAAAAGGTTAGTCAAATATGTACCATATAAACCCAAAGGAAATGGTTGTAATTTTTAAAAAAAAACTATTATGTAAAAAATATAAATCTAGAAGTAAGATTGTAACACGTACCTGTCTTCGAGCGAGGTCTTCTTTTTTTAGACTAATCGGGATGAAGAGTAGAACAATAAAATGATAATGTGACAGAGAGGTAAGGGTAAACATTAGCTTTCAATCGGTTGCAGTTAAAAAAAGTGCTAATGTAACTGGCAAACCTTTTAAAAAGAAATGTCATATTAAGCCATATATGCCACCATTTTCTCAACACATATATTCAGTATTTGTGCAACCTTTTGTACCGGTTGACCATGATATTCTTCTAATCTGAACGCCAAAGGTTGTGAAGACACCTGAATCGACGATTTCATTTTATTAGCCATATCATAGGAAGGAATTGAGGGCAAGCAAAAAACAAGCATATTGGGATTATATGGTTACTTTCCAACATGCTTGTTTTATATATCATCGTATCTCTATTTGTTTCTATCAAAAAAAAACCATCAACATTATAGTTATAATAGCCTTATATATAGTATCCCTCCTTTAATATACATATTTTTCAGGGGCGAACCCAACAAAAAGTTTGAGTGGGGCCCAAAACCTGAGTGGGGTCTAAATAAATACCTATTTACTAATGGACCTTTATAGCTATAGTGAATAAGATAAAAACTCCATTAGAATCAGAAAATTGAGTCAGCCCAACGTGAGTCCGCCCCTGATATTTTTGGTAGAATCGTACAAACTAGCGCGCGTAGGAAGCGCGTTAGACACTAGTGTTATGTAATAGTGGGCTGGACGAGCTGTGGTTTCGTGAGAGTATAAGTACTTGAACAATGTAATAGGCTGGTAACTTTTTGAGAAGAGCAAAATATACGCCGCCACTCCGTCCGGCGTTCGTCTCCCCTCCCCCACGCCATAGCCATACCTCCCTAACACGAGGTTCCATCACCCACAATCACAAAATGGAAGCTTCAAAGAATGTCTTGACCACGTTTGGCACTTCGATAGGTAGGCTTGCCCATACTCTGGTCTGATCAGTGTGTTGCAACCATAGCCAACGTGTTTGAAGTGCCATGCCAGCTATAGAGAAGTTTTTGACCCCAAGTTCACTAGAAGATTTTGGCTGACAAATATAATGCCAAGCCACTACCGCCTTCCCATTTGTTGAGTTATCTGAGCCTGTCCAAAAGAATATACGAGCAATGGTATTAATTCCTTTCTTAACCCAAGTAGGAACTTGCTCAGCCATCAACGCAAAATTTGGAAGTTCCAGCAGTGTGGATTGAATTAGAATAAGGTGACCACTTTTTTCTAACAAGGATCTTGCCAAGCTGGTAGTTTTTTGGCCACTTTATCAACTATAGGTCGAAGGTGGGAATTTGGAATCATTCTAGTTGATAGCGGCAACTCCAAGGTTAGTTTGGTAGCCACAAAATCGAAGGGGATTTTGAATAAAGAAGTGATTTTAGTCTCTCTAATCTCTTCCGGTTTTTAAACTCCTAAACTAGGCCTAAATATTTGATCGGGGTCGAAAAGAGCTAGCAGTTAAAAATACGAGGAATTAGCACAAAACTTTCTATATTAGAGTGGTTTGGTACTAACACATAGACATTAAAGTCGATACGTTCAGATAAGATCTCAATTGGTTGGCCTGTGCTCTTGACGATCCGAGTTGTGCCCGTCATAAAATCTCTCACCCATGCAAGCAAATCGCATGAAATTTAACGTAAGAAAATGAAACTTGAGGCACCTAGATGCATCATACATGCATGCTATCATCTCCGTACGAAACACCGCAAGGTCATTTCCCTCTTTCCGTGCAGAAACTAGACTTGCTTCTGAGTGCATCTAGATGGTTAGGTTTTCAGATCAATAAGCTCTGTTACTAGGACACATGAACATACAATAAGCTAGTGCTGCTGCTGTTTACATCTTCGTTGCTCGTTGGACGGGTTAGCCATTGCGATTTGATATACACACACATATAGTAATTTGCATATAGCATAGATAATAAGCTAACAAAGAAACTTGTACAATATAGTTGTATATTAATTAACTCCAATAGACATCACAATAATTTTTCATATATGATATATATGGAGAAACAAGACTTACATGATTACATCTCTGTTAACTTGAACTTGCTTCCACGAAGACCGCCCAAATTAAATGATTCTATTATATATAAGAGAGCTAATCTTCATGGTCAATTCCTTCTCAATACATATGATCATATAAATTTGTGGAAAATCATATTCTATTCTATTCTATTCTATTCTATAAGCGTGTGTCGGTGCCCTGAATATGCTTTGGGCACTCATTCCTGCTATGTCAAAGTGAGACCCTAGTGGCCACCGTTGAAGATCTCACGGGCAGCCGACCTAACATGGGGCTGAGGCCCACCATATGGAGTCGTGGCTAGACCAGGTTCGTCTCTTGGGCTGGACGACCGTCTACATCAAGCCCCATAAAGGGAGGAACCGACAACTTCAAGTCTGGGATCCTGCATATAGGACCAGGACCTCCTTGTGACCCGACGAATCTCCGGACAAAGGGATCCGGATAGAACATAAAGCCACGGAGGAGAAGGCACTCTCCGGTTACAGCACCAAGGCTTCAGAATGGTTCCAAGAATGGGAAATAACACCCGAACCTCAGGCCACGTGAGGTCCGGTATCGCCACGTATCCAGGCGTGGGTGGCCGAAGCCCGGACCCCCTCGAGTGCGATCCGGGCCCATGATCAGGGAATGCTTGGGAATACCATGTCGTCGCTTATTCTCGGGCCTATCCCTTATCCAGGCAGGGGCATGAAGAGACGGATGGAGAAGACGAGATGACATGATCGTTACACCCTACGCACGAGAGCGTATCAGGCTACACCGCAACCTACATCAAGACCTGAGTTCCGATTAGACGGGGCAAGGTGACAGGATAAGGACGACAGAAGATCGTGCAACGTCCAAGAAGGGATACAGACTCATGAAGATCTAGCGTTGTCAGCTCTACCCAATTGTTTCTCGTTCCATATTGTACTCTCTTAGGCCCATCGGTCAGAGCCAAAACTCCCTTGTATGTGCCTTCCTTGGACTATAAAAGGGAGAGCACTTGCTCTGTAGCAGGGAGAGGTCAATCTAACACTCGGACCTTCGACTCCCTAACTCTAAAGCAATATAACTCATAGTGAATGTGAGATACTATGCTCCGGTGGCCTGAAACGCTCTAAACCCTTGTGTTCTTGTGTCCATCTAGAAGGCCAGACAATCAACTAAACCTACTCCTCATCAGAGTACCAGGGCGGATGCAATCTACCACCCGGCCGGAGGATTCGCCCCTGCAACAACGTGTTTTGACAATTTTTGTAGTTGAAAACACTATCTTAGTGGTTGCAGGTTAGGCAAGAGGGACTACCATTAATCTTAATAATCTATTAATCCGTAGAACTTTTACCCAATTTAATGAGTCCTTTCATCAGCGAGTGATGGTAATGTATTTAGCTCTAGGTGATGTATACACCAAGCTGATAATGTGGAAGTTGGCGTTTTAATTGGAACTTTCTTGATTGAAAAATCAGTGGTGTAACTTTGATATATCAAAAGTGTCTGTTCTTGGATTCAAAGAAACAGAGAGCGATAAAAGCTCTATCGCAAAGCTAAAACGATCATCTAACTCAATTAGTTGTTGATCAACCGTTACATTAAACACATCTACTTTATAATAGTGAAGAGTTACAGTGTTACCACGCTTGTCACTGTATTACGTCGCCATAGCAAGCTTGATTCCAATATGCTCCATCCATCCACAGGACAGGATTGTGATAACTGATGAGACCAAGATATGAGCCGGCGTTGTTATCATGGTGTCATATATAGTTTACCTTCATCCCCTACCGGCCTGATGATTCTGAGGAAGTGACGTGATTCAACTGCAGCATTATATGTTTCTTCTCTTAACAATGTTTTTTTATAAAAAAAAAGAACACAGAAGTTTGATAAATTTTGCATGAAAAAGCAATCCTGTCAAATTGCTTTGAGATTTATGTGTTCAAAACAGCCTCGTCTTAGTTGCTATTGCACCTTTACTCATGTACTAGGTAGGGTGTTTGGTGCATGCCGCAGGATGCCGAGCCGTAGCTGATTCGTGCCAAACATTTGGAAGACTTGGGCATAAAAATACACTGAGCTTCGACGTCTCAGTTGCGGCAAGATTATACATTTTGGCATCTCTGGATTGAAATTCTTGTGTGTCGCAAGGAACACAGAACTCCGTTGCGTTTGTGCTATTATCAGGAATTACAGGCAGAGTGGAGAAAATGAGGAAAAAGAATTATATATAGCAGGAGCACCGCACCACCAAGGGGACTCAGGCTCAGCCAGCGAGGGCGTCGGCACCGGCGACGATCTCGAGGATCTCCCCGGTGATCTTGGCCTGGCGCTGTCGGTTGTAGGCGATGGAGAGGTTCTTGCGGAGCTCGATGGCGTTGTCGGTGGCGCTGCTCATGGCGCTCATCCGGGCGGCGAGCTCGCTGGCGAGCGACTCCTGCAGGGCACGGAGGATCTGGCTGTTGAGGTAGAGCGGGAGCAGCGCGTCCAGGATCTGCACGGGGTCCTGCTCGAACTGCACCACGGGGGAGAAGGGCTGCGTCTCGATCTTCACCTTCTCGCGCTCCACGGTGAGCTTCCCCTCCTTGGTGGTGAGGCGGAAGAGCTCGTCCTCGGTGGCGTCCACGCAGACGCCGTTGACGTCGCAGATCTCGCCCTTGGGCGACATGGGGAGCAGCGTCTGGATGATGGGGTCGGAGCGCACCAGCGACACGAACTTGGAGTAGAGCAGCTCCACCTTGTCCACCTCCTCGGAGACGAAGAGCGAGTAGACGAGGTCGCAGATGGCCTGCGAGTCCTTGACGGTGGGCACGCTGCTCACCTCTAGATCGCGCTCCAACGGGATGTAGGGGCGGCGCTGGAAGTAGGCGTTGCCCTTCTTCCCCACGCTGACGACGGTGTACTGGAGGCCCAGCTGCTTGAGCTCATCGATGCGGGTTTCCGCCTTCTTGAGCACGTTGTTGTTGAAGCTCCCGCAGAGGCCGCGCTCGCCGGTCAGGACCACGAGGGCCACCTTCTTGACGGGGCGGGTGCGGGTGAGGGGCAGGTCGATGTCCTCCGTCTGGATCTCCTGGTTCATGTTGTAGAGCACCTCCACCAGCGCCTCCGAGAAAGGGCGAGAGGAGACGACGGCCTCCTGCGCGCGCCGGACCTTGGCGGCGGCCACCAGCTTCATGGCCTCCGTGATCTTCTGCGTGTTCCTGACGGAGTCGATGCGGGTGCGGAGCTCACGGAGGGAACACCGCACCAGGAGACCCGAGCGCGGGGGGGAGCGCCGTCGGGTGGTGGAGGCGCTGCTGGCGAGCGCCGAGGAGGACCAGGCGGTGGAGAGGTGGGAGCACGACATGGCTGCTGGTCCGCGGCGCGCGGGGTCGGGGGGAAGCGGAAGAGACAAGGGGCGGGACGGGATGGGAGCGAGGGAAATGGGTTTGGATGGATTGGGTTTGGGTGGAGAGGTGTGCACGGTGGGGTATTCAAGCCGAGCTGAGTGGTGGAGGGGCAGTGATGGCGAGATGGGGAGGATCATGTGGATCTGCCGAGCTGGCTGCACCGCTTTGCAATATGACGCTCTCCGCAGTCCATTTTTGCTTGTCAGGAATGGAAAACAAAATAATGCTCTGGGGAAACTGGGATCCTGCCCAGGATATCCCACGGTAAAATAGCAGATACTCCCTACGATCACAATTTGGAGGAGCTTTGGCCCATCTCTACAGGAATCAAATCGTTTCCAGTGAAATCCTGAATAGTTTCTGTGTTCCAAACGCAACAAGTTTCAAGCCTGTCCCGAAGAAACCAATTTGAGCTCAACTCCCAGTTAAAAACGGCACTTTGAAGATTTAATCTGCTGAGTTGAACTTCACTGTTGATTTTTCTTGGACTTAAATTGTTAGTACTCTAAATCCTCACGTATAAAAAAACGGCTCAACAAAACTGATGCAAAGTTCATCTCAAAGAAATACATAGGAGATGAAATTGGTATTTCAAGGTACTCGAACAAACACACAGATTGAGATACATACAAGTACAACAATATCAGGTTTAAGGGAATGGAACAAGTACAACAAGATCAAGTTTAAGGGAATGGAACCAATTCTGGAAAGTAAGTTGAACCTCAGGGTACCAACGACAGCATGACACCCGCGTAAGCCTAATCCCTTGCAGTTGCAGATTGAGGATCTTTCCTTGGTGGCTTGTAGACACTGAAGTCACCAAAATCCCGCCGTCCACTGAACCACACAAGAGGTCATACAGATAACAGTAAATATCTGGTGATGAAAGGAAATCTGGACAAAAAGACATTACGACAAATAGAAAGATCTTTTAAGGTCACTGGTACATGGCTATAACTTCGATATTCGCTACAGCTTGGCCAATTCTAAGCACCAGGAAGTTCAGGCAATTATGCAACTAATCAGCATGCATAGCGCACAAGAGAAGATATATATGAAAGGCAAACAACCTGTGGTTAATATTCCAGCCAGAAGGTAAATAACGGGGGTGAACAGCTTCAACAAAGATCTGCCTCCACCTTTGGCAAAACTGGTTAACAAATTCCTCTCCACCATTAGAAAACAAAAGTTCCACAACTTGTTTACCATGATGCCCATGACCCAACAGGGATATCTTCTCAGCATTCTTGGAAATGACCTGACTAGAATTGTCACATATGGATTGTTCCTTGTCGTCATGACTGTTTCCAGGAGTACAGGCACCTCTTGCTTGCTGCTCGGTATCGGTCTCGAGTGTCACAGTGTCATGATCAGAAGTGGTGTCCTCCATGCTGACTGGCAAACTTGAGCTTCCCTGGCTCAGGGTTAAATTCTCTAGCTGGTTTTGATTCCCTGTCTCATCAAACTCTTGCTGACCATTACTACCAGTTCCAACCTCAGGAAATCGCGCAGATAAGGCATGACAATTTTCTGATCCATGTCCACTGTCTTCTGAGATGGTATTGCTGCTGCTCTTTCTAATAATAGTTTGAGCCTGAGCTCTAAACGAATATCCCTTTTTCTTTTCAAGACGCCTTCGCTCATGAGGGCTCATACCAACAAGTAATGCCATCTCGAGATCTTCAGGAGTCACATCTCTACCACCATAGTATGACTTCACAATCTGCAAAGAATTGAACTGGTTCATAACAGCAACCTATAGCTAAGAGCAAGTACATATTTAACAAGGGAAGCATATGGACGGATAGGATCAAACATGTTAATACGTCGATGTCACTATGTCAGCTCCAGAAACTGTTAAGTAATCCATATTGAGCCAGAAATACAAAAAGGATGTCATCACCTGCATTAGCTCTTCACATCTCTTCAATGGCATAGTGGATCCATGACGTAGAAGAGCCATGGCAGCAGTCCTCAGCTGCAATGGGGAGACACCTGTTCCATTCAATTTATCTTCAGATACTGATGTGTTGGTAATCAAACTTATATCACCCGAGTTCATTATCTTTTGCACAAAAAGGGGTATTCCAAATTCTTCTGCTATTCGCCTCTTGTATTTCTCAGCTGCTGAATGAGCTATTTCATGACAGTCTACACAAAGAAGTACAATATCATGTGAACGATGGCTCTTTAAATGTTCTGGAAAATGCATCCTGTAGCATGACGGTATTATTCTGTATCTAATATAATGGCTCTTTTCTCCACAGCCCACACAAATATTTTTCTTGCTCTGAATATAGAACTCGTTATCTTCATCCTCTGGACGACCTTTAGGTTCAAAGAGAAGCATGATTGCTGGAGGACTATTTTCAATCAATTTCGCCAAATTACGCTGAATGTACCTGGGATAGAAGAGCTCATCAGTTTGCCAAAATAATTCTTCATTCATGCTACATGCATGTAAATAGCTAATGAGCATATATTTAGGAGACAAACCATTCCAGTTTTTTGCGGTCACAGTAGCAAAGTAGTCTTCCATCACTAGCATAAATCCTGCAATTGTGATATACCGGGGACTTGCAGGAAAACTTTTTAATGAATAAATCCCGTGAAACCTTTTTATTAGGCAGTGCTGTCAACTTCTTTCCACTTGGAGCAACGGAAAACATACTTGTTTGCTTCAAACTTAGGTGTGTTATAAGGTTATAATTATAAACTGATAGTCGACATAATCCACTTGGATCTTTATACTTCTCTAGTAAACTTTTAAAGATGCTGTCCATGCTGGTAGTGATGTCATCCAGCAGATAACAGAGTTCTTTGACATGAGCCACAACAAGAGGTGACGGTGATGACAAGGAAGGGTACATACTTGAAATGCTTAGGTCAGTTTCTGCTATGACAGCAAACACCTCTGTTGGGCCCTTTGGAAGACTAACGGCAAGGGCAGCTATAGCTTGGTCTGGCAGAACATATCGTAAGCTTTCATCATGCATCCGAGCCTGGAATGATCCAAAATCCAAGTTATTATGAGATATCAGAAACGAAGAATAGACCCACCACAACTACATAACTGCAAATATGCATGATATCCTGGAAATGCATTTACTTCAATGTGCCCAACGTTATGCAACTTGCCTGAGTGACATTTGGTGGTCACCCAGGATTCAAAAGGTGATAAGGCACACAACTAGTTTGCTGCTGCTTTCACTTGTATGAACATCAAGCTTTGCTGATTGGAGGTAACAACAAATAAGCAATTAAAAAGATCTACTTTGCAGAAGGGGATGCAGCTATTCTAAGGAAAACAGTTTTTTACTGACCATTAAGTCCCTCCATGCACAAAATTTCCAAACAAGATCCTGTGGATGCAGAAGATTAGAAATTCAGGAACAGAAAATACAAAATCGCTGGCTGGCAAGCTAACCAGAAGACATTCTACAATCAAAAACTGAATACAGAAAAGAAGTACCTTCACTTCACTAGACTTTTTGGAGTCGAACCCATGAGTTTGCAAATTTCGTGAGAGAATAGATGTTGCACTGGAAGCTCCAGGAGGGGATTCAATTTCTTTTGAATACAGTTGCATGCACACCATATTTGAGCGATGACTAGCCTCGAAGAAAAAATTGATTTTATCACTGGAAGTATCTGATTAGATATTACAGATGATCAAAGACTTGAGACATATGATGAAGGCCAAGGGTACCACCATATCAATATGTGATTTAATGTTGACAAGAAAAGATAATATTTAGGATTATCCAAATTTTATGAGGGTTAAAGTATCAATTTCTGCAGTTAAGCAACAGGATAGCACTATATTCAGGATAGCAGTTAAAGTTGACAAGAAAATATAATATTCAGGTCATCACTGACATCTGCCTTTCTTGGTCCCTGATAGAGATTGTATAGGATTGTATAGTTATTTGGCACCAGGTCGGCGGAAGCACCGGAGCACATACAAGATGATGCGCGCAGCCCGCATGCAGGATGCATCCGAGCATGGCCCATAAAAAAACTGGCGCCAGCCCCCAAGCAGGATATATGCATGCACTGCATGCAGCATCACGTAAACCGAGAGAGCTATTTTAATAGTTTTTCGTTATATCTTTTAATTAAAAGATTTAATCGTCGAACCGATCTCATGTTTGTGTTTATAAGTTTTTTGTGATCAAAACTAGACCACACATGCAATATACTTTTAATATTTTATTACTCATTTATGTGTGCGCGCGTGGGTGCGTGTGGCGTGCGCGCGTGTCACTGAACCGGTTCGGTGCACCACCGGACCGAGCCACGTCAGCTAGCCGTTGAACCAAAACAGCGCGCCCACGAACTAGCCGTTGGTTGAGGTCCGGTGCACCACAAGACCCTGTACTATTCACGGTCCGGTGAATTTTAGCCAAAATTCTCGAGACCATATAGTTTCCCGCAGACGGTCCGACGCACACCGGACCGACCCTGTAGTCCGATGCACCCAGACATCACCCTTCAAGTCCTTTTCTTCTCCATTTCTTTTCTATTCAACAAGTCAAAGTGTACTTAGCTCTTTGGGCCCTTCCAGGTCTTGACTTCAATACTTCTCCACTTTTTATGACCATGTCCTACTACTTGAGCTAGGATCTTGAGCCTTATGACTTGAGCCATGAAGATTGTCGAAAGAATGTTCCTCAACATGAAAGAGTAAGATGCGAAGAAAAAGGCCGAAGAAGAATCGAGAAAAAGACCGAGGAAGACAAAGGAAAAGGCAAGATGGAGTACAACGACGACTTGATTGAGCTTTTGGTGTCCAAGGTGATGAGCAAGGTAAGTCTCAACACCGAATAATCATCCACCAAAACCAAAGATACCGAATTCAACCGATTTCAATTTGATTATTCTCGTAATTTTGTACTCAACTTCTCTTCGGCACCCCTTGTAAAGCTTACAACTCTTATTGAGTATGACGAGTGGACCGACAAGATGAAGTAGCATTTAATCGGTGCACATCCAAGTCTTTGAGAGATTATCAACATAAGTTTGAACAAGGCTTCTCAAGGAGAAGAGATGACACCAGAGATTATGCAAAAAAATGCATCGCAATGCTTAAGCCGCATAATCAAAATAGCACTAAGATCAAGATAGCACAATCTGAGGAAGCTCCAACCAAGACAAGGGACTCTTTAAAAGGGAAATGTGCCCTTGGACAATTTCTATAAATGTTTTGGTGATTAGATGCCCAATACATATTGTGTTTAAGGTGATGTGTACTAAGTGTTGAAGAGATGCAAATCAAGAATCAAGGTATGACTCTAGCCTTAGTGAATTGTTTTTGGTACTAACATATTCCTCTAAGTGCTAGGAACCTTGTCAAATCAAATGAGATTAGATTGGAGAAGTTTGGCTAAGTCCAGCCAGACTTGCACCAGCCTTCAGTGCACCGGACTGTCCGGTGTGCACCGTACAGTGTCCGGTGCCCAGGCTGGCTCAACGATGAACTCGCTACTCTCGGAAATTGCAGAGGGTGCTGCGGCTAAAATTCATCGGACTGTCCAGTGGTGCACCGAACTGTCCGATGAGCCAATAGCGCCCGCGCCAATGGTCGGCAACGCGATCAGCGGGCGACACGTGGCCAGAGCCAACGGTCACTAGGCCGCACCGGACTGACCAGTGTGCACCGGACAATGTCCGGTGTGCCAAGGGGACCGAGGGCTCAACGGTCGGCTTCGCCAGAGAAGGAAAGAAATCAGGCACTGTTCATGTCCGGTGATGCACCGACTGTCCGGTGCGCCAACCGACAGAAGGCAAGAATTGCCTACCAAATGGAGATCCAACGGCTACTAGCTGCCTTGGGACTATAAAAGGGGGGTAGGCGCATGGAGCACAACACCAAGCCTCCATTGAACATCCTAAGACGCCTAGACTCCACAAACACGCATCCGAATCACTGTGACTAAGATTTGAGCACTTGTTGAGTTGTAGACTTGTTGCGCTGTGTTTTGTGTGCGTGCCATTGCTGCGACTCTAGCTCTTGCGTGTGATTCCTTCCCTCCCTTACTCCTGTGGTTTTCATTGTGATTAATTTTGTAAGGGTGAGAGGCTCCAACTTGTGGAGATTCCTCACAAGGGAAACATCAACTATAAGGAAGAAAATCGTGGTATTCAAGTAGATCATTGTATCGCTTGAAAGGGGTTGAGTGTAACCCTCGTCCATTGGGACGCCACAACGTGGAAGTAGGCAAGTGTTCTACTTGGCCGAACCACGGGATAAAAATCGTTGTGTCACCTGTTGTTATTCTTGTGCGATCTTCCACTCACTTGATAATTGCTCTAAGTTTAATACTCACTTTGTAAAGAGCAATTAAGTGAAGAAGTCGTCTCCTTCTCTCTAGACATAGCACCATGGTTTTGATTTCACTAACACTTCATAATCCAAGTTTGTGCTATTTAGTGTTGATTTTTACAGGATCACCTATTCACACCCTCCCCCTCTAGGTGCTCTCACTCTCATGCCTTGGTTGCAAATGATCAAGATAGCACTAAGAAGGGTAAAGATATCAAGTCCAAGAAAGTGTTCGAAAACTCGAGTAATGATGAAAGTTTAAGCGATGAAGACACGACAATGTTCATCAATACCTTTAAGAAGTTCGTTCGAAAGAATGATAAGTTTAGAAGAAAAGTAAAGAAGAGGGCATCGTATGAGTGTGGCCAAACCGGTCATTTTATAGTGGACTGCTCAAGCAAGAAAGAACAAGAAGGACAAATTCAAGAAAGGAAAACAGGGCAAAGGATATTTCAAGAAGTATGGTCAAGCTTGGTGAGTAATTAAATTCATATGAGGATAGTTCTAGCTCGGACGAAGAAGGGGTGGCAAACATTGATGTTCAATCCACCTCGACGTCTCGACTCCTGACCAACCTCTCCGATGATTCCTTCACTCACACTTGTCTCATGACAAAGTTAGACAATGTATATTTGTTTAATATAAATTAAATTGATAATAATGATGAACATAGCATGAAAAGTAAAATGATTAGTGAGTTTAGACTAAATAAGTATAATGTCATCACTAAGCTTATAGAGAAACTGGGGAAAAAGAAAGAAACTTTTGATGCTAAAGAAAAAAATGAAAAGGAGAGAAACCTAAAGCTAAAGCTTCAAGTGTTGATAACTAGTAAAAATGAAATGTTAAATGCTTTAACTAAAGAAGTGTATATAGCCAAAGTAACTACAGAGGATAAAAAAATGAACTCTCTTGTGCTAAAGTCTTTATAGTTGGTCTTGCAAATGTCAAAGAAACATTTGAGTCAAGCATATCAAACTTTAAGGTTCAAAACCAAGAACTTCAACATATTTTACAACTAGTGTAGGCACACACTTGTTTTCATGACTTTTCTTTTAGTGTAGTCACCAACAAATTTTACAACTAGTTTGCCTTAAAGATAAGAGTGAGAGATAGGAGTTCGAGCCTTCTCTCCATTTGTAGAAGTAACATTCTTCAACTTATCCTTTGTGTTGCACAAGTTCACCTTCCTTTGAGTTGTTTCACCCTTGTAGGAGTGGATCCTCCTTAAGGCATCATATAAGGTGGTACCTTATATGAACTTAGGGGATCACCACCCCTTATGCTCAATGCTAGGGTTCACCTCATAAGCGTTGTACCCAAGTCCATTTTTTCCATTGTTTTTCCTTAAGGGTTTGTACTTAGGCTCAACCTTACTTAACCCATCATTGCTAGAGCGTCTTTTCAATACTTGTTTGACATCAACCTTTGAACTATTCTTCCTTGCATGGTTAGTTAAGCAACATGCAGCATGATATTTTAAACAATGTTTATATGTGCTAGTGTTGCAAGAACTAGCATGAGAGTCTACCACTAAGGTTGAGGTGGTGGAGATCTTGCACTTGTCAATTAGCACTTGAAGTTATTGGTTTTGAACCTTAAAGCTTGATATGCTTGACTCAAGTGTCTCTTTGGCATTTGCAAGACCAACTATAAAGACTTTAACACAAGAGAGTTCAGTTTCTTTATCCTCTATAGTTATATTGGCTATAGACACTTCTTTAATTAAAACATTCAACATTTCATCCTTACTAGTTATCAACACCTGAAGCTTTAGGTTTCTCTCCTTTTCAAGGATGAGCAAGTCTTTTCTAGCATCAAGAGTTTATTTCCTTTTCTCTAGCTTCTCTATAAGCTTAGTGATGACATTATACTCATTTAGTCCAAACTTTTTAATCATTTTACTTTTCATGATATGTTCATAATTATTATCATGAAATTTAAATTAAACAAATATATCTTGTCTCCCTTTGCCATGAGACAAGTGGGAATGAAGTAATCGTCGGAGAGGTTGGTGAAGAGTCGAGACGTCGAGGTGGATTAGGCAGCAATGTTTGTCACCCCTTCTTTTTCGTCCAAGCTAGAACTACCCTCATCGGAGTTTCATTCACCAATGTGAGCTTGACCATACTTATTCTTCTTAAAATATCATTTGCCCTTCTCTCCTTTCTTGAATTTGTCCTTCTTGAAATTCTTCTTCCCTTCTTGTTCTTTCTTGTTTGGACAGTCCGCTATAAAATAACTGATTTTGCCACACTCATAGCATGTCCTATTTTTCCTTTACTTATAAATTTATCATCCTTTCAAAAAAACTTCTTGAAGGTCTTGATGAACATTGTCGTGTCATCATCCCTTGACCTTTCATCATCACTCGAGTCTTCAACCACTTTCTTGGACTTGAGATTTTTACCCTTCTTAGTGCTATCTTGATCATTTGCAACCGAAGGATGAGAGTCCCTTGTCTTGGTTGGAGCTTCCTCAGATTCATGTTGTTGGATTTTGGCAAATAATTGATAAGAAGTCATCTCCTCATAATCGTCGCGACCTCTTATCATTCTTGCCAAACTTTTGTCTTTCTCCTTGTAGGCTCTCATGAATAGCCTAGCGACCTTGGAGTCACTTCAATCCTCACTTCCTAGAACTCTTATCTTGTTGACCAATACCATCAACCGATCAAAGAGTGATTGGAGAGACTCACCCTTGATCCAATCATATCTAACAAGCTCACTCTCTAAGGACTCAATCCTATGTCTCTTGGCCTTAGGGTCTCCTTCATGTGACATTTTGAGGATGTTCCAAATGTCATGAGCGTCCTCTCTTCCCTTGGACTTTTCGTTACTCTTTCGGACTTAGGCTTCCCTTGATTATGCTCACGGCTTGAGCATTGCGATTCACTTCTTGCATCATCTCTGGTGTTATCTCTTCTCCTTGAGCAGGCTTGTTCATACCTATGTTGACAATCTACCAAAGACTTGGATGCACACCGATTAAATGCGACTTCATCTTGTCGGCACACTCGTCATAGTTTAACTCAATAAGAGTTGGAAGCTTTCCGAGGGGCGCCGAAGAGAAGTTGGATACAAAATTACGAGAATAATCAAATTGAACTCGGTTGAATTCGGTATCTTAGCTTTTGGTGGATTACTCTTCGGTGTTAAGACTTACCTTCCTCATCAACTTAGACACCAAAAGCTCAACCAAGTCGTCGTTGAACTCCATCTTGCCCTTTCCTTTGTCTTCCTCGGTCTTTCTTCTCGATTCTTCTTCTTCGGCTTTCTTCTTCGCATCTTCCTCTTTCATCTTAAGGAACATCCGCTCGGCAATCTTCATGGCGAGGTCAAGGATCTTTGGATCCATTTCCTCGCCGATAGATGTGGTTAGGATCTCCTCGGGATCCACATTGTTCCTTGAAGTTGACATGATCGTTTCCTCACGCGGTTAGGCGGTAAAAACGAGGCACGAAGCTCCGATACCAATTGAAAGTAGCCTAGAGTGGGGTGAATTGGCTAAACCTGAAAATTATCACCACAAACTTCGAAATGATGTCAAATCAGCAGTTGGACTGGTGCAGGCCGCTTCAACTGCTATAGAGGCGAGTTGAACCACTTTGAACCAGTCCAACTGCTAAAGTAAATATAGGCTTCGAACTACACGGAAATACAATGAGATTCCTTTAGAAAGGGAACGCAGTGGATAAACTAAGTGTGGATGGTGAGAAATACAAGAGTGAATCAATCACGAGATCCACACGAAGAACAACTCTCTATGCACTTCTTGCCAACTATGAAACACAACCACGAATCCAAGCAAGAACACAAGACAAAAGATTTATCCTGAAGTTCGGCCACACCACAAAGGTGCCCTACTCTCTGTTGGGGAGCCCACAAAGGTCGGGTCTTTTCCAACCCTAATCCTGCACAACCCGACCACAAAGTTCAAGGCAAATCTTTGCTCAAATCAGTGTTGGTATCAACTGACACGTGGTCAAGCGGGCCCAAGCACTCGAGAAAGAGGGTACTCTGGTGCTCAACAAAACAGTAAGCAGGGAACTGTAGCGTCTTGTTTAGCATGTCCCATCAATGTACAGTGCGGGAGTATTTATAGGTAACCGGGTAGGTGAGTGTGCCCTCCTAAGTACAGTTATGCCCTCGGTTACCTGCTACAGCTCCAAAATATCCCCCTTTACGGGGTCGTTACAGCGATGTTAAGTACAGCCTGATCATATACACCGCAAACCCTACCCCCAAGAGGGGCTTACAAATGGCCCAAACGACAGTAGAACGTGGCTGGGCCCCGTCGTTGGGCGACGCGGTCCTCGCCCGCGCGTGGCACCCTTCGCTCTAAGGTGTCAGGTCTTCGATCTTGCCGATACTATCGCACGGAACTGTTCGAGCTGGCGGGGTTGCCTTCGCGAAACCATGAGGAGCCCCGGTTTTAAACGGTACAACCCTTCGCTTTTATGCCATCGACGGTTTTGGACGAAGACCTTGAACCCGATACTAGTCGAAGTACCCTCCGCTCCATGAATCTGCGATATAACTTGTCCAATTGATGTTAAAGAAAACTGATCGAGGGGGCAGACAACCTTCACTCCAACAATCGACTCACAAGAGCGGGTGTACAAACTTTTGGGGTCGTCCACAAGTTTGGAGACTCCAGGCAACCTCAATCCGTCAAGGAACTCGAGGGTTCCAAGAACAATAAGTTTCCATAAGAGGTGTTTGCAACAATCTCAAGAGATGAGAAAGAGAGTGGAGAGGAGAACCAAATCCGAAAATCACAAGCACAAACCTCACACCATGGGCTCCTTCAATCAATCGATTGAGAGTGAGATTGGGTGAGAGAGAGAGAGGAGTGCTTTGTCTCAAGTTAGGTGACCAATAAGTGTAGGAGGTGACCAGGGTAAATGAGGAGAGGTATGTGGGGGTATTTATAGAGTCTCCTCAAAAAGAGTTGTTGGGCTAAACTTTTCTGCGCGGGGCCGGTTGAACCGCCCCCCAACCCCCAGTTGAACTAGTTTTAACCAGAGCAAAACCTAGTTCAAATCGGGGTAGTTTGACTATGGTCAAAGTTCCAGGACCGGTTGAACCGCCCCTAGGGCTGGTTCAACCTTCTTGCGGTCAAACTGAAAGTCAGTCTGCCAGTCAGATTGGTCAGCTGACCCTGACACCGGTTGAACCGCCCCTAGGGCCAGTTCAACTGGTTTTGACCAGAGAGGTTCGGACAGAAAACCCAAGTTGAACTGGCCCTAAGGCAGGTTCAACTGGTTTTGACCAGAGAGTTTCACAACTGAGTCAAGTTGAGCTGTCCTGGAGAAAAACTCAACTCAGCTCAAGTTAAGTTGAACTGTCCAAAAGACAAGTTCAACTCAGCTGAAGTCAAGTTGAACTTTTCTGAAGGAAAGTTCAGCTGCCTTTCAACAGGAAGGATCTCCGTCTCTCAAACCTCACTTCAGTCGAACCCACAAAGTGTGCAAAGAATTTGGTTTTCAAAATAGCTTTTGAATTTAGAGGCTTGAGAAATAGTAAACACCATTACCTGTGCGAAAACTACTAAGAAATAAATCCTGCGACTCAAGAAATATAGAAAGTTTTGCACGGTCGTCGCACGGAATCTTTTCAAGGCACCACATGATGTATTTCCTTTGTCCTTGATACTTCCTTTTTCCTTTCTCAAATAAAGTTGTTACTCTTTTTATCTTTATAGAAACTGAATATACACTAGGAGCAAACTTTGTTAGAAACCTTATTTGTTTTGTCATTTAATCACCAAAACCCTCAATTGGGGTTTATTACACTTACACCTCCAAGTCACTCGCTTATTGGGCCAAGGCCCTAGCAACCGCCACCTACCTCCTCAATAGCACCCCTCCTCTACCATCGATAATCACATGCCTTTCGAATTCTCCATGGCACACAATTAGACCTCACCCATCTTAGAGTTTTTGGTTGCATGTACTTTTCTAACCTCTCTCATCCAAAGTTGTGCCTTCATCAGCAATCCCTCATCTCACAAGGATACAACATCCTCGACTTTGCCACTCAATGTGTCATCATCTCCTGCCATGTCTTCTTTCACGAACAGGTCTTCCCCTTCGTGGCCTCCTCTCCCCCATCACCGCGCTCTTTCAAATTTCTTGTTACTAATGTAGTTGCAACTCCCCTCATCGTCTCGATTTTGGTCACTCTGTCCTCTAAGCGTTGAGAAATCGCTCCCTTCCGTGGGCGCTCCATCCTCCATCGACTTTGAGAACCTGCGCTCCCCTACAGGTCCTTCGGGTGGGTCACATGTTGCTGACCGCGCCAGCAGTCCCTCCCTTGACTTGTCGTCCTCCCTTGCTGCTACTCCAGCCATCCCTGCTGCATCAGCCCCTGCGCCAGCACCTGGTATTGCACCGGCCCCTGCTGCTAGCCAGTCTGGGTGGGTCTACAAACACCTCCCGCCCTACTCCATTAATCCCTCCATCTGGCGGTTCAGTTCGGTCTACATGTGTCGGCCTCGGTCGGCCCACATCCAAGGGCCGCTACCTGCTCGGCATCGAGCTACTTCACCCGTCAGTCTGTCACCCCAGTGGCACCGAGCTACTTCACCCGGCAGGGTGCCCCGTCTCCGGCATCTTTGTGGTGCATCACTAGGTCCATGACAAGCTCCCTCAATCCATCTGTCTACAACTTTAGTGCTACAAAATCTTCAGTCTCTCGGTGCCATCAAACTACAGCAGCACGCTCGCAAACCCACATTGGCAGGTTGCTATGACTGATGAGTATCGGGTGCTTATCAACAACGATATGTGGTGCCTCGTCCCTTAGCCTCCTAGCGCCAATGTAGTTACGGGCAAAAGGACCGTCAAGCACAAGTTCTACTCGAATAGTAAGCTTGCCTGCCACAAGGGACAAGGCAAGCTAGATGATCTGAGACCTTTTACAGCAGCACAACGTCGACTATGATGAAACCTTCAATAGTTCAACCCGATGGTCAAACCTGTCATCATTCATGTCGTCCTCAGCACTGTCGCCTCTCGTGTTTGGCCCCATCCATCAACTGGACGTCAAGAATGTGTTCCTTCATGGCCACCTCGTTGACCCCTCTGCTCCTAATCATGTTTGTATAATGCAGTAAACCCTCTATGGTCTGAAGCAGGCTCCTCGGCTGTGGTAACGACGCTTTTCCACATACATACACCACCTTGGGTTTGTCATTTCGGCCTCCGACACATCCCTATTTGTTTGCAAAGATAGAGATTGTGTTGCCTGCCTGCTTCTCTATGTTGACTACATAATCTTCATTGCATCCTCGACGCAGTTGGTGCAGCACTTCACCACGTCTCCGCACCGAGTTCGCCATGACGGACCTAGGCACTCTTCACCACTTCCCCGTCATCTCTGTCACGTGCTCCGTTGACAGCCTCTTCCTCTCTCAGCGGCAGTGTGACATTGACGTCCTGCAGTGGGCGGGCATGGTCAAGGGTCACTCCACATCAACTCTTGTTGACACTCATGCCAAGCTCTCTTCCACCAACGACGCGCCTATTGCTAATCTGACCAAGTATCGAAACCTCATCAACGCTTTGCAATATCTTACGCTCACTCTTCCCAACTTGGTGTATGTTGTACAACAGTTCGTCTGTTTATGCATGATCCTTGTGAGCCCCATCCCGCGTTGATCAAACGTATCATTCAGTATGTCAAGGGCACGCTGTCCTACAGCCTTCACATGGGTACTAGCCCGGTTCATACCTTGATTGCTTACACAAATGCGAACTAGGCTAATTGTCCTGATTCCCGACATTCTACCTCCGATTAATGTGTCTACGTTGGCGATAATCTTGTCTCTTGATTCTCAAAACGTCAGACGGTTGTCTGCCGCTCCAGTGCCGAGACAGAGTACTGTGACATCGTCCATGCCATTGCCAAGTGTTGCTTGGTTACGACAACTGCTACAGGAACTTCACACCTCTGTTTCTTCAGCGACCATTGTGTATTGTGATCATGTGAGTATTGTATATATGACAGCCAATCCAATGCATCATTGTCACATGAAGCATATTGAGATTGACATACACTTTGTCTGCGAGGTCGCCTTGGGCCAAGTTCAGGTGTTCCACGTGTTGTCCTCTCACCAGTTCGCTGACATCATGACCAAGGAGTTGCTTGTTTAGTTATTTACTAATTTCGATCTAGTCTCTACTCTCTACGTTCGTGATTCTCCGGCTGCGACTGTATGCGGGTGGGTTGTATAGGACTATATCTAGGCACATCTTTTAGATTTGCATTAGCCTTGTAGGCTTGTACTCCAAGCCATATTGACTTGCCTTGTACTCCAAGCCATATTGGCCCTATATATATGGTCAACCCCCCCACACACACCTAAGGGTGTGTGCGTTTCCCATCTATCTTTCTACAGCCCCCTTAATACTACTTCCATTTTTTAACTACACATCGGGAATATATAGAGATGACACATTCTGCTTACCGTTCGAAAGCTTATGCTGACATTGTGAAAGAAGTTTTTTGACACTCAATATTAATAAGAAGAATTAAGTAGCAATCTAATTTTCTGCACGTAAATAGGATTGCATAAGTTTGTTAATAAAATACTCCCAGCTTACATAGCTCCACAGTGTACGACTCAAAAGTTCTTTTTCCATTGATAGAACAATAAATACTTCCTGATTTTGATTGATTATTCACAGTTTACCAAATATTTCCCATCATGGTCAAAAAATGTAATCTGTGCAAAAGACTCATCATTTCCAGGAATAGTGCATTTCATATTTCTGAACCCCAGTACTAACAAGAAATGTATCAGAGCTGCTAGTGTCCTCCACATGCAAAAAAGAATGACAAACAGAAACATCATTCTATTCAAGAATCAACAATCTAAGAAATTTTGCTCTTCAGACCATGTGAATTTAGTTTTTAAACTTAATAGAACTATGACTTGTAAACTCAAGAAGCAAATTCAAATATATTAGATATCTGTGAGGGGCTGAGGGTACTGAACCAATGAACAAAAAAAAGCAAACAATAGGAAAGGAAAAGTTGATACAGCACTTAGAACATACCACAGGCTTTTGCATGGAGCTCTGATGCCAAACAATTTGCAATGTATAACAGATAGTGAGCATCAGTGCGTGCATACTCGATCATTTCTGGAGTCAGAGGACGCAGTCTCCAATCTTCACGCTGAGATCAAGTTAGGGAGAAACAAAATGAGAATGGATATCAGGCAATTCCGCAATTGACATTGGAATTTTTAAGTTTCAAACAAACTGGTTTGAATGCCAAAAGAAATATGCATTACAGCATGTATGCACTTGGTTATCATTTTCATAAGCATGCCATGTATTCAACACCAAACATAATGCTCAAAAGCAAGCAAATTCATGAAAATATCCTTTTTAAAGGGACTTAGAGTTTGCTCAATCAAAAAAAAATCAAAGGTGATGACATGATTTACCTTTGTCTGAATTTAGTTGACTAAAACGGCATGGGACCTATGCATTCATAAATGTTCAGTAATGACTCCGCATGATTTAAGGATGTGACTACCTATTAGAGTATATTTGATAGTCTAGATATTGTGTATCATAGACTGCCATATGTATCTGTGGGTTGCTTTGCCTACCAAGACTACTCTATATAAACTATCCATGGTCTCAACGCAATACATCCATCTGATCACATCAATCCTATTTTTCTTCATGGTATCACGAGTCCAGGTTTAGATCATAAACCTAGCCACCGCTAGCTTCCGCAAACGTGCGCCCCTAGGAGAGATCAATCTCTGCTAGGGGCACGCCACCGTTTAGGCACTCGATCCTATCAATCTGGCTGCCATTGTCGTTCACTAGATCGTGATAGATCTCGCCTAGGTATTGTCGTCCATCGACTGGATATCCTCTGCATCAATCTTCTCGTCGTCGGGTTGTGCCTTGCCCCTCCATCAAGCCCCAATGACATCACGCATCGCCCCTCATGCTGGCAGTGCCCCATGCTTGGCCATTCCACAACCCCTTCCTATCAGGCCTTGCCTCGCCCGCTAGAGCAGCCCTGTGACGGGCTACCCTAAGCCACCCACCCACCTGCTAGAGAGAGGGGCCAAGCAGCGGTTGGATGCTTCTAGGAGCGACTAGACGTACACACCCATGCGGCTTGCGGCGACTAACGAGGGGGGCGAGGCGAGGTCAGGCGATGGACGGCCAGGTCTATCCGCTGGCAACTAAAACGATGGCCCATGATCAACCTGCTAGATTTGCCCCCAACTTGCGTGCCTCCTGCTAGCAGTCAGCTGCGACCGACCAAGCTCACCCACTGGCGTCTAAGGCGACAATTAGGGGCCACCTCACTCTCGCTTGCAGCGGCCACGGTGCTGGCCGGAAGCGGCAGTGACTTCTGGTCCCTACCCCTTCATGCCCTGCTCGTCTCGAATGGTCTCCCATAAGTCTGAATCAAGCGTCGCTCACTTCTCTGCTCTTTCTCTCCCTCTCACTAGTTTGACCATGCTGGATGGGAAGAGATAAGATGATGATGGGGCTTTGTTATGCGCACCAAGGCTCCTACACGAGATGTTGTATCCTTTTTTGTTTGCCCGATCACTAATCAAGATTAAGTCGTCCACCGCCCGTTGACCTTGCACATACTACTCTGGCAATGGGAAGAGATAAGAGGATGATGACGGCTTTGCTACATGCACCTAGAGCTCCTACACGAGATGATGTTGTATCATCTTTGGGTTGCCCAATCATTGATTAGGATTGAGTCGCCCACTAATCAGGATTGAGTCACCCACCGCCTATTGATCTCGCACATACTACTCCGGCATCGACTACACCATCATATACATCTTTGATTGTGTGTCCTGGTTGGGCAGACGATGCCAAGGGGATGCCTTCCTGTGTCGCTTCTCGGTCAACCAATTAAGCGCATTCCACTTGGCTACTGCCACGTCGCCTCGTCGAGCCATAGCACTGCCCCCGTGTCTATTGTTAGATAGGACTCTTTTAATATTATAACTCTATCTCCCTATTGTATATAAATGAATATGATGAGAATTACTTTAAGATACGATGATTTCATTCTGGTTATGATGATGAACTTGTGGCACTAAAGGAGGCTCGGGATGTTTCCCAAGTATCTCTCCGTAAGGACCTGTTCGTTGAGAGACCACCCGGGAAAATTGTGTAACCATGACAGTGGTATGGGACACCCTTAGCTAATTAATTAGAGGAGCTAGAGGTGTAGTTGCTTCGCCATCGTGTCGTCAATGGGGTCTGCGGCACAGTACTGTCTCTGCTGACGCTGGGTGTCGAGGTTCTTTCATTTGGCTTTTTTATTAGTCACCACCAGCGAGGAGTACTGTGTTTATCAAACCCGTAGAATCCTAACAGACGGATATAACCTCTAGTAAATCTTTATAAAGGCTACGTAGTGAAACATTGCCGACTCACCTTGGTAGTGTTTAAGGGTCTGGACAACCCAAGGCAAAAGGGATCACGACTCATGGGTAAAGTGTGTGATCTCTGCAGAGGAATGAAACTGATACATTAGTCGTGCTCCCAGTTAAGAGCGGCCTTGGGATCCTCTTTGATTAGAGTTACAAATGATCTGAGATACAATGGTTACAATTGATGATGATGGCTCTTTTAATGATGGTTCTAACTATGGATCCTGGTATTTCCTCTGTGAGGAGGTACTCTTGGGGATAATAACTTGGGGTTCATGATAAAACTTGGCTTATATTAATGAATAAAACTTGACACAGTAAAAGCAAACTGCTTTGAGCCTAACTCCATATAAAGCTAGTCCACTTCAGCCAAATGGGACATTTGCTGAGTACGTTGATGTGTACTCACCATTGCTTTCACAAAACAACAGGTTGCCTTGGATGCAACATACGCTCAGGTAAAGAAGAATAAGGCGCCAAGACGGATCTCCAGGAGTTCCAGGACTTCGATGAGTTCGAGAATTAGGCTATCGACCTCCCCAGTCAGCTATCTGTGTTGGGTTTATTTAAGTTGGGTACGTTTCTATTATGTACACTTTGATATAAATGATGTAAATGACTCTAGTCTGTAACATTATTGCTTACACTTTATTATTGTTCGAAACATTGTGCTATGATGAGTCATTTATGTAATCGTTGTGTATGTGAGTTCTAATCCTGGCACGTACATGGTTCGCATTCAGTTTGCCTTCTAGAACTGGGTGTGACACAAATAGACCCACAATCTGTTTCTTTGTTTTTTGTAATTTACCATGTGAAAGCATAATAAATAGTGTACTCCTTAGTAACTGATACAGTTTTTAAAGCATTCTGTCTCATATTTTCCATGCTCTCATGGATGTATCAGTGTATAAGACCAACGGGTGTTGAACAAATGAGTGGCTTTATTGAGCTCAGTACTTTTAAGCTGATACTAATTGATTACCTACCTGCATTGTCTTGTCGGTGGTCACTTCACAATATACTTCAAGCAAATATGCCAGTGATTTTTGTGGTTTCAATAGAATTTCACATGCCTGGAAAAAAAATCAGTTGTAAGGCGCAATTAAGAAAAGTTGCATACATTCATAGCATAGGAAAAACAAGCTAAGGATGTGAATTTAGAAATGAAAAGAAGACGTGTTACACAAACTTCTCAAAAAATGAGGGGGGCAAGAAATAAAATTGTTCAAAAAACAAAATATTTGTAAACAACTAAGCATGATTGCAGCATGCGATTATAAGGTGAGCAAAGATGTTCTAATGATATAAAAGTTCTAAACTTCTGATTCTTAACTGCAGCGGCATTCCACCACATGAAAGGTTCATTCACAAAGCTATTCAAGTTGCAGTTATGACGTTGAAATTTCCATGTCTCAGTTGTAGAAAGTATAATATATTATCTGACTGAAATCTATTATATCGATTTTAAAATATGGGCAAAAAAGGAGTCACGAGAAACCACACCACCAAATCATTTCCCTGAACTTGGACTAAACAAATCATATAATCTAGAACCTAATACTGAAGCAATCAATACCACATAGTAGTATAGTCCAATCGAGAACAACCTGTTTCCAAGAAACCATGATAGAAGTAATTAAAGAGCGAGATAGTATTTTTCTAGATTGACATTCTTAGCTAACTAGGTACAGTATTGGGGTTTTTCCTTCATTTGTTAATAATACAAATTTTCAAGTGCTATGGTATTAGGCTTTTTGTTTTATTTTTGTTAGATAAATAGATAATAACATTAATTTTCAGTTAACCGTGTTTCTTTCATTTCATAGAGCAATTACAACACACATACATGTGAAGTGATCTACAAATAGTTTACAATGAAAAAAAACTAAACTACCTGCACAGAATTGTTCCTTGTAAAATAGGATGTCAATCTAAGCAATGCATGCCACACAGCATGTTGCACCAAAAAAACGTCTAGCAAGCGAATGATTTTAAATATGTTACATTACCAGATTTGTAGAGTAGATTAAATGTGTGAACAAGGATATATTATACCAGTACTTACCTTAGCAGTATCAAACATATTCACAACATAAATATGAAAATCCCTTTGAAGCCAAAGAATATCATTGTCAGCTCCATGGAAGATCTACAGCATAAGGCAACAGAAAAATGTGTGCATTTAGGACGTCCCACAGTTTATCTTTTATTCTGGGCTGAGTAATTGAGTGGCATATAAACACAATGAAGCGAAAAATACTATGTCGCCATCAGTATGTCCTACAGTTTATACCTCTAATGCATATCCCAAAGTAAATTCAACTACATTCCAATGGCATGTAACTGGAGTTCATGACACTATCTTTTCTTGTACTGTAATAGAGCTTAAAATTTGCAGTCAGCATCGAAAATGAAAATAAACAGCTTACCACTGGCAGCAGTTACAAAGATGTGTTACCTTACAGATAGAAGAATTGGCAAACACTGGTCGTAGAATGCCCATCACATCGTGCAGTGCTATTGTGTCTATCAGATAGTCTTCATTCTGGGTAGAGATCTAAAACAGAATAATTCTATATTAAAATATAATAAGCTTATAAAGAATTGAATGTTGAGGGTGCACGTGCCTCTACCAGTAAATTACCTGCATTAGTGCAGTATATCCTAGGAAAGATCGAATGCTATGTTGCTCTGTATCAACAGCAAAAGCTCTTTCCTCACCCAATAATCTCGCCAAATGTTCCAGTTGAGTTTCTGTATGAACCCAATTATATGTAGCACTCATTTCTGGGCACTGGTCACACAGCATAAAGCTATGAAAACCAGGGGGGTTCTTTAGCAAAGATGTGATTTCCTCCTCAAATGGATGACCTTTTTGTGACAATTCTGTATCAATTAAAATGGAATGTCACAACAATTAAAAGAATGGACCATTTGGGATATGGTCCTATGAACAATCAATAGTATATATGCTAGATATGCAAAATGTGTCTTACAGCAAAATTTATGCAACCAACCATCCAGCTTGACTTCCTCGAGTAAAATGATAGCAACTACTTAACCATTCCCTTTAAGATCTCTGCATCCCTTTACTAAAACGGACCTAGTGACTCAATGAGACTTCTCTCGAGTCTCCACACTGCACCAGGCCTACATCCTCTTTACTAATTCATAATAACAGCTTGACTCCCTCGAGTAAAATAGTCAGCAGTTACAGTACAAATATTAAAGCTACTTGAGAATTACAGTTCCAGAACCAGAACATGACAAGTGATTGCTGTTCCAAATGGTACCAGCAATAATCTATTGTTTGGTTAAGAACATGGCCTGGATCTCTTCTGAAAGCTTGTAACACTATGCTATTATTACACTACGTGCATCACTAGAGTAATATGAACTAACAGAAGCACTCAGTAGAACAACGTTTTACATGAATGCACAAAGCAGCGACTGGACTTAAATTCTCCAAGCAAGGGTACCAGAATATGAATCTGATTTCCTAGTCAAACTCGGCGCACCTTTGCCCTCAGGTGTTCGATAAAATTCCTCAGACAGAAAATGTACCAGGGATCCCGTGAAATTCCTAAAAACAAGTAAAAACCATACGGGTAGGATGGCAATGCTGAGATCCTCACAAGCAGGAGCAGGATTCCAGGAGTACGCGCACCTTGAGGCGGTGGCAGGGGTGCCTCGCCTTCTGCACTTCCCAACTGAGCACTCTTGCGGCGCGGGTGTTTGAACGGGGAGTAGGAGTTGTCCGCGAGGACGCGCTTGAACCGGTCCTGCGGCTTCTCCTCCTCCTCGCAAGCGCGGCGTGGGCGTCCCCCGACCCCGAGGCGACGAGACGAGGAGGGCGCCCGGTTCCAGCGGCGCTTGCGGTGGAGCAGCGCCACCGCTGCGAAGACCGCAAGGCACGCGGCGGCCGCGACGGCCACGCGCGATCTGAGGGTGGCGGCGCCGGGCATGTCGCGATCGCGACGCAGGCAGAGGCAGTGCGACGGTGACGGGAGGGAGAAGAAAAGGTGTGCCTCGATTTGGACCGTTTGACTTCGGACAGCACGAGGATCGGTCCAGATGAATAGGTGATGATGTCTGGTTTTCGTTTTCATATAATATTTTTATTACTAGTAACTGGCGCGCGTGCGTCGAGAATATTTTTATTACTATTAAAGATGTTATGCTGTATATAATCAAAGTATTTGTATTTGTTGTAAATAATATATTTTTAGAAAACATAGAACCGTTGAGTAGATTCCGGAACGTATAGGCTTATCTAAAATAGAGTTAAGTGAGTTATGGCAAAAGTTAATATGTTTCTTGCAATATCTAGAGTTAGATTTATATATTTACACAAACAGTTTCTAAAGAGATGAACAATCAGACATATACTCCCTCCATTCCAAAATAAAATTTATTTTACTCTTTTAGTTGATTCATACAATAATTAATGTATTTGTATTATATATATCTCTACAACTATTAAGACTCATCTGTAGACTGCCCCCGCTCCTTGCCCAACGACACCCCCGCTCCCGCACGCCCCGCCGACCTCTGCTGCCGCAACGCCGCAGCCGCCGCGAAATCCGCACCCACCCGCGCGCCGCAGCCCTTTGTCCGCGCCGGAGCCTAGCACCGAACCGCCGCGCCCCCCCCCCCCCCCCGGTCGGTCCCGGTGATGCGGCACAGCACGGCGTCCGCGACGAGGCGGAGCATCTCGTCGAGCACGTCACGGTAATGGTTGGGGAAGGCAGCCGCCAGTTGCGGGCGGAAGGCAGCCACGAAGCGCGCGAGGAACTCGTCGCGGGTCAGATCAGATGCCGGCTCCGACTCGTCGTTCGGGGTCAGGCACGACTCCGATTCGAGGATGCGGGAGACGAAGGGCGTCGAGTCATGAGATGGCGGTGGCGGAGGGGCGTCCGCATGGATGTGCCGGAGGAGTAATGTTGTCGGCGCCCTTACAGGGCTGAGAGAAGCTGGAAGCCGTCGGGCGAGACGGGAGAGGGAGAGGAGGGCTCTCATGGCGGCCGTCACCGTGGAGTAGCTGCGGCCTGCTGAGGAGGTGGCTCTGGTAAGAGAAGCGATCTGGACTTGAATCTGTCTGTCGCCTCCGCCTCCTCCATCGCACGCCGACTCCGCCACTCCAGTCCAGACGCGCACATCCACCTCCACTGCCTGCCTCCGTTTGGTTTGACTTCTTCGACATCTGGGCGCTCTGCATCGTCGTCTTCTCGTAGATGGAGAGTGAGTGCCTTCCTTGCATCCTCCCTCTGCCCCTCGTTCCCCTGGACAGGCTCCATCCGTGTAGAGTACGGATCTACCCGGTCCCGGTTCTAGCGACCTGATCTACACATTCTTGATGAAGATTTGGAGATCCAACAAGGAGGTTCATGTGTTTGCTTCCTGTGGATTCATGAGTTTGAGATCCAATAAGGATCACAAAGAATCTCAGGCTTTGTGAGGACTGTCATTCAGTCACCAAGTTCATCTCCAAATTCACAGATCGGGAGATTGTTGTGAGGGACGTGAACAGATTTCACCACTTCAGGAATGGAGTTTGCTCGTGCAGAGATTATTGGTGATGATGATGCAAACTCCTTGTTTTAGTTACCTTCACTGATTATACTGGATGATAACTGAAAGTAGGAGCTGTTGTTTCTTCAAACCATTGTGTACAGCCTAACATATTTCATTAGCCTAGGCATGGTGATAGCTTTTCAGGAGGGGCATCAGATTGATCAACTAATCTAGAGAAAAGTGGAACTCATACCTGACAAACAGTTTTGACACACTTGTGAAGATGCCTCTTTTTTACATGTAAAGAGATCGAACTCGAGACTGATAGGTTGATTATGATGCTTAGGGTCTATGCCTCGTTTATATGACTGTGACTCGGGGCACAACTATGGAGAGGGTTGGCAAAGCACCAACCTCCATCCTTCTCGACGCTCTCCTGGAAGACTACAGCCAGGTACGCTGCCCATCCTTTAGTAGCACGCAAGATCCAGTACTTTACTATTAGTGGTGCTCTCGCAGTAGTAAAGGGGATTTGCAATGTCCAGTACTATTAATGGCGCTCTCTCAGTGATAGCTTTTTTATTTGCATCTTCCATCAATAGTTGTGTTCTGGTGTCATACCGTCATAAAAAAACAGGAATGAACTCTGACCTCTCTCAGGGCTTAAAGTTTGACACAACTAGATCAATTTCAGATCGTCTATCTTTCTTGAGTCATTGTTTGTTTTATTGAATTTAGAATCAGCATCGTCATAGTCAGTAGCCCAAAATCACGTCGCAAACCTCACCGTCACACTTAATCATGTGCTTCTCAATTCTACGTTTTCCATTTTTTCATACTGAAACCTAGGTGGATGTTTTCTTTATTTCAATTGGGTAATGGAGGTGGATAATGTTGGTATGGGTTGTTCATTTTTTCACTACGATTCTAGATAGTAGTTCTAATTACAGGTGAGGACCTCAGGATGATTTATGTCCGAGCAATAAGTACAGTGCCTCTAATGGTCATTTCATTAGATTTATTATATGCAAAAATAATAGAGAAAAATTTAACTGCAAGGTTCGATTAGTAAACATAATAGAGAAGAATTTTTGCTGATTACTTTGCTGTTTATTTTGTATAAACTGAACCAATGAAAATAAGTTGTGTACAAGTGCATTCCACTATCACCATTTTGTATCTAATTTTATAACAACTGTGATCTATTTCCAACGGTGATAATTAATAAGTCGTTTTTCTCACTACGTTTCTAAATAGTAGTTCTGATTACAAGTGAGGAACTCAGGATGATTTATGTCCCAGCAATAAGCAATAAGTACAGTGCCTCTAATGATCATTTCATTAGATTTATTATATGCAAAAATTATAAAGAACAAGGTTCGTTAAAAAGATTTTTTGTTTTGTTGATTACTTGTCGTTTCTTATTAGCTATTTACGTGCATCTGTAAGAACGTGGGCGTTCACATCCTCCGTTCCTTGTACATCGTGATCCGAGTCGAGGAGATCCTGAAGCCACTTGTGGAAATCAAGGATTCCTATTTATTTAGTGAGACATTTGCAGTTCATTTTGTTTGAATTAAACAACATTTGCAGTTGAGGTTAACTGAAATACGTGATTTTGTATAAACTGAACCGATGAAAACCAATTTTATTAGGCTACTTAGTAGCAGGGATATAAATTAATATAAAGAATGGAAGTTGTTAACTTCTATTCTGAAACTTCTTGTAGTTATCTAATGCGCTGGCTGGCAGATCTAGGAAGAATATGTAAATCTGAAATTTTCTGTGAGGGCATGAGGGGAAGCGTCTTATGTAGCTAAATACTTTTTTCTTCTCTATTTCAGTTCTTCTAGCAGTTGAACTTTGCTAATTGAAGCTGCAAAAGGAACTTCGATAGATCAGCATTACGAGGCACAGTTCTGGTTGATTTCCCCACTTAAGGTGTGTGAACTCTGTAATCCTTGGTTTTGTTCCAACCATGAATCAGCTGAATTGTTATTTTTTTATCATGTATTGTTAGGTAAAGTAATCATGCCCATACCATTTAGGTTATTCTTAGCATGCCCATACCATTTAGATTTCATTTTTTCGACCATGATTCAGCTGAAATTTCCTAATAAAACTATGGTGTTACTGTCATGGATGCATTTTCCTGTTAAAGAAAAAAAGATAATACATTATTACAAAAACAACTTGAAAGGGAAGCATGCAGCGTTCTTATATGAGATGTGCAAGTTCTACAGAGATTGGCATGCCAATTCTGATGGTTTTCATGGTATTTGAAATTAATAATATACTACTGTTATATGCTTTTGCCAATTACCATCAAATATGAGAAGAACCACGCTTCTGACAGAAAGTCGTTTTCTGTTCAGGAATTTTCCTTCATGATCCTGTGAGCTTCACTGTCGTACTTCATCCAGAGTACTTCACATTCAAGAAGGGTGTGGTGAGAGTAGAGACCCAGGGCATTTGCACTGGCCACACTTTGATGGGTCAGGGATTGAAAAAGTATGTTTTTTTTTCTCTGAGTAACTCATAAAAGATTGACCCGTCTGATATTTTTTAGTTTCAGCATTCTTACATACACATTGATATGACATAAATCTCACCAAATTACTATTTAGAACGGGCCCGCCCCGCTCGCGGACCTCGCCGTCGTCGCCGACCACGTCGCGGCCTACGACGCCTCCGGGAAGGTGGTCCTATGTTTTTGGTTTCTTTTGTTGGGGTAAATATGTTTTTGTCGCTGTAATTTTTCTAGATCCGCTCACTGATGTTTTGCCGCTAGATGATTCTGGTAGGGAGTCCTTGCCCTTCGAGCCCCCTTGAACAGTACGGCCTCGACGAAGAGAAGGCGTGCAGCGAGCTCCCGAGCTTTTCCGATTACAGTGGCTCTCCACAGGTAAGAGCCCCAAAGGGTTTCTACTCGTTCCATTGATTCGATTTGTCTTCTTCCAGTTAAAATTTAGCAAAATAGATGAGGATGAGTTGATTCTGTGGTTGGATTAATCAGCGCAAGGGTACTACACAAGGAAGAGCTAGGCTTTATCTATTTCACCTTAAAAGTTGATACCTTCTGCTATGGAAACATAACCATGGTTAGAAATTTGCGAGGACTGCTAGGACACGAAAAGTCTCCTTGTCGCTTCCATTTTGTTCAAATTCCCTGCAAATATAACTTCTTGGAAGCTTCAGGGTTCAGAAACTTCCCACTCCTTGGGTTTGGTAGTACTGAGTGTAGGCAGAAACCTTCATTTGTGGAAAAGAGATGAAGATTTGCTTCATGTATCTCATTGTCAACTTGTCATGATTTGGAACGTATTACTAATAAACTGAGGTGTTTTTCGGGCTTGCATCCTGGCTTGATCCCATTGAATACTCTGTGAATGCCACCCTTGTTTTTGTTGCTGCCATCCTATCTCTCTTTACTTTGCAATAGTCTACCTGACACATCTACTCTAAATTTGGTTTACCAAGTATAACATACTAACATAATAATGATACTTACATTGATTTCATTATTACGTCTCAATCAACTTATCACATTTGTACAAAATTAAAATGATACTTCACGGTACTGATTATGGAACCTATGTGTATGCCAATTGAAAAAAGATACTTTCCTACTGCGGTTCACACTTTTTTTTGTCTTGCTTGAGTTTTATTAGATGGATAAATAGAGTAAGGAAATGGATAGTATTTTGTGAATTTTAATATGTGCTCTATATGCAATTGGATTAATCTTGCTTCTGCTAACAATACTCTGTTCTTTGTCATTGTGATCCTCTCGCAAGTTACAACTGATATTTAGCTATCAGTAAGCTAACATGGCTTCCAAATTACAAACCCATGGGTTGTTGGCTATCGTGCTGATAGAGGAGGATTACCATCGCCAACCCGCCCATTAACGCACTCCACCCCATCAGTAAGCAACTGGGTGATGCTTCCCTTCTTCCTCATTGATTTGCTGCATAATGATGATACATATTTACTGCATAATTTTTTTCTTTAGGTTGAAGCATGTTCAACAAGTTGAACTATCTAATCCTAATGTTGAGATCCGCTTGCTTGAAGTATTTTACCACAAGATTTATAAGGTTCGTGCATGGTTTATGTGAAGTATTTCCTACATTAAAAGTCCTAGCTCTTTCTAATGCTAGATTTCTGAACTTCTAAAATTAATGTTATATTTTACCTTAAATTTGGCATTGTTAGGATGACATTTCTACGGATCATTCCACCTCATGAGAAGATACAGAACATAAATGAATAGTACTGGACATTACGAGCTGAGGAGGTTTGTATCATTTCATCTTTCTTGATGTTGACCCTTCTATCTATTCTACTGAAAAATACAATTATATTTATGAAGATTCATCTGTGATACTTATGTAAAGTTGTCTTGCATAACATTGCATCTGACAATTTTGGAACAAATCCCAGAGGAAGAGAAGAATCTTGGCCCACATGATCGATTGATTCATCTTTACCATTTCATGAAAGACCCTAACTAGAATCATCAAATTCAGAATTAGGCTGAAGTCAAGCACTTATACTTCAAATACTATGATTGACAATGTTATGTAGGTATTGCAACAACACTGTTTTGTCCTTTCCCTTATAGTATTTAGCATCATATTTTTTTCTACTAAAAACAAAAATTCTTCTCTGATGATGCCTTAGTTTATTTGTGTGTGTGTTGCTTCTGTTCTTATTTGTCTTTGTCTTTGCTTCATATCTGAACTAATCTGTGATGATGCCTAAGTTTCTTCGTGTGTGTTTCTTCTGGTCTTATTTGTCTGTCTTGGCTTCACATCTAAACTAATCTGTAACGAGAAGCTGGCCAGCTGCAGCCTGCTTCACGGGTCCAAATGACGGGTCCTTAGCGGCTCGGTGTCACTGCGTCAGCGATTCAGCAATGAGCTGGCGAGCGACTGCCCAGCGAGCGCGTCTCCCCATTCTTTAGCGCTCCCACCTGACACAGGCACGCAGTCCCCACTCCTAAGCTTCAAGGTAATATTCTAATATTTAATTTTGTAACCTTCAATTCCTTGTGCTATTGTTATTTGTAAACCTGTTATCTGTAGATGTACTATGCAAGCTTCAATCTTTACTACTTCATAAGACAGTAGTGTAGACGTCCACAATACCAAAGGTGTGTTAACTCTATTCTTCATACTTCTGTTTATGTTGTTCTCAACGACTTGGATTCAGTAGTGAATTAGGTTAGTACTAGCTTATGGTGGAGGAAAGATTTGAACATCTTACAGTCGTTGGTATATTTGAAGTTGCTTTGATTCGAGGTACTATGTTGAAGATGGCCCCCCAATATAGGCACCTGTGTTAGTAGTTTATTACAGACCAACTGATAACTGAAAATACTCTGCTTTATGTATGATTTTGGCTAAAATTTAGGGACATCACACATATTCGTTGTTTTTATTAGTCAAGAACTTCATTGCTTCAAGAATTTTATTGGTATACGGCCATTCAAAACTCCATTGACCGTGTTGTAGTACGAGTTTGGTTTTTTTCAACACTCCTGGGGAGTGGAGCTTCTACGTCACGACTGGTTCGAATTTGTGTGGAGGGACTTGCTTCATTGTGCTTCTGGTTTCTAATAGTTTTAGCATTCTTCTCCTGAAGCCTGAAGGCCTCAAGGATTCATGTAAAAGTGATATGGTGTTGTTCTAAATGTGCAAATTCAACTGGAATACTGATTGTCTCTTTTTTCAGTTTCCCTTATATATTTTTAACTTTAGGTTTCTGTTGCCTTTTCCCTTTGTTTATTTCTTGTTGGACTGTAGTGTAAATATGTATTTACAGATGTGTAGGTCCTACCCATTTTGTTCCTTAGTTGAGGTTTGATTCAATTGTATTGGACCTTTGCAGGCTGCTGCTTCGTGATTGAAGGTATCATCGAGTTCTGTACAAGTATTTAATCTTGAAGATGTAGAGGAAGGGATTGAAGGTATCATTGAGTTATGTGTTTAATTCGAGTAGATGTGCATTCAATATTTCTTATTTTTTGCCACAACCCCTCAGTTGTCCATTTATTCATCGTATCTGTTGTAAATCTAAGGTACCATAGACAAGTAGAGTTAACTTTCTTTTATCCTTGAACTTTTACCTTGCACTTCATAGTCTTCATAGGTTCTCAATTTAATGATGAGAAATAGTTGATTATGTCTCAAATGAGTCCGGAGAAGAGATTTTAGCTGATTATGTCTCAAATGGGACTGGAGAAGAGATCTGGCCAGTCCAGTGTTTTTGTAGTCTCTACTCTGATGGAATATGGTGGTGTTCCACAATCTGCAACTCTAGAGTCTCTTCTGAAAGAAGCTATTCATGTCATCAGCTATGGCTATGAGGACAAAACTGTCTGGGAACTGAGGTAATGACTCATGTAGTTATAACTTTGTAACATCAGTGTTGTTGATGCTTGTGCTATTACTTGCTAAGAAATGTTGAGATATGGATTGATGTTTCCTTGTCTGGTTTGCATGTAAACCTTTTGTTTTTTGTGATAAATATCTACTTCATTCTTGGAAATGATATATTTGTTGAATTGAAGAAAAAGAAATGTTTATTCATTTTAAGTCTTTAATATGGTGCACCGCGGATTGGGTGGATCTATGGTTCTATTACAAAAGACATTCTCACTGGAATCAAGGATTGGGTGTATAGGGTGTATAGGGAGATGAAAATGGTCTGGGAGGCTCTAGACGCTCTTTGCCTAGGCTCAGGCTGGTGCTCTAGACCTGGGATGTCAAGTGGACAGGCTCATTGTTTTTGAGACAGTGGAGATGAATGTGGTTCTTGGTGCTGCACTTAGTATTGCTACTGTCTACTTTGCTTCCTTTTTTGTGAGGAGATGATTACAGTCCATCATTTTTTTCTATTTAGCTGTTATTCGATTTTGATGTTGACATGCTTCTTGGGCGATTTGTCCATGCAGCTGATGAATTTGGCTTGCCAGATGTGGATGTTGATGCAAAACCTGAGAATGAGCACACTAGAAGAACCTCTGATTCCATCCTCCTCAGTCGTCTTCACTCAGAGTTCCTGAATAAGCGAAAGAAAGGAAAGCTACCATAAGGGATGTTGTATTGCTCTACCATAGCAAATCAGGTAACTGGTATTATTAAATATATTGCTGATGTTTTATTGCTCTATTTTGAAGCCTTATTGTTATTACTGAGCAAATAAGGGATCGACAAATATAATTTCCTTCTTTTTTAGATTAGGGGTAAATATAACCTCCTATTATTTAGAGATGAAATTTATGTGTCTTGGTTTTCCTTATATAACCTCCTATTTCAATTATTGAGAAACAATATATGTTAACATGTCCCAATTTGTTATAATATTGGAAATAAAGGGGCACCTTCTATAATGCCTTGTGCTCAATACTTCTAGCATTATCTGACTCAGGAACTAGGCGAATTAAATCATTATAATATTTCTCTCTTCAAAATTTGTTGGAGACAATTTTGACATGATTTTTTCCTTTTTCAGGAACAATATGCTTCTGTGAGGGAGATACAATGGGGCACTTTCAGGAAGTATTTAGGGGATCGTCGCAGCAGCGTGAGCTGGAACTACAAGTAACAACTCTTAAACAACAGCTCCAAGAAGCTGAGATCCATTATAAGCAAGACATGATTTTTCTCCCAAGTTTTCATTTTGCGCTCTATGCTAATTCACATGTTTCCTATTGGACCTAATAGAGATTGTGGTTGTGTACTCAAGATCATTTAGATATTCCTATAGGTTCTGAGAAAAACTAATATTGTTCTTGTGGCCGAAAGAAGACCACAAAAAATTTTAGTTCTCTAAACTTCTTTGGAGACACTACTGCCATTTTCCGAAGATCTCGATCGCTAACACTTTAATATGTTTGCATCCTTCAATCAATGTTACTCTCTCTATAACATCCCTTAGATTCAGCCCTTTGGTTTGACTTTTGTCCTAAGTTTGTTGTTTATTGGAATCCGCCTTGAGCAGCAATTTGGATTTGGTAAGCTTTTAAAATCATTTTCATGGTACACCAATATCGATCCAACCATTCATTTCAGTTAAGTGTTCCAACCATTCGTCCTTCATGGTCATTTCACTGACACTGTTTTTCCTGCTTGCAAGTTCGCATTGGTGCAATATACCTACTGTCTGGTTTGTGGTTTCTCTTCCTACGGAACAGCTACATCTCCGTTGGTGCTTCTGGAGCTCTATTTGGCCTGTTGGGATCCATGCTTTCTGAACTACTCATGAACTGGACTATATACTCCAACAAGGCCAGTATAAGCAATAAATGAATAACATTTTATTTTATCCAGTTGATTGATAATCACTTAGCTCATCTACTTAATTTGCTCTTGTAGGCAGTAGCTATAATAACACTGTTGTTTATTATTGCACTCAATTTGGCTATTGGGATACTACCTCACGTTGACAACTTTGCTCACATTGGTGGATTCGCGACGGATTTCCTCTTGGGTTTTGTTCTGTTGGCAAGGCCTCAATTTAGCTGGATGGAAAGTCATGAGTTGCCACACATGGGGAAGGAGGAGTAGGCACTGTTGGAACAAGGAAACAGCCTCATCTCCCCAATATGACTCCCCACCACAATCCAATCCCGGTCGCCCTTCATTTCGTGAAGGCAGTTAAACTCAGTGGCGCGGTCACGTGTGTCTTGCATGATTACTTCCTTATAATCTCGACTGACGCTTTCCTTTAAACCGCATAGGTCCCTGAGCTATATAATCAAATTTGTTGTGTTCCTTTGCAGCTAGCAAACGCACCACCGGAGCTTGTCAGCAGGCTATTACCAGAGCATGCTCGACGGCATTCAGGATCCAGTTCCTTATTTGGGAGTGGACCGTAGCCCGTAGGAAAATCTCGTTTTAATGTTGGGCTGATGTACGCTGTCAGAGGGCAATTTGCATATCCCAAATCTAAGTTTTAGAACCTGACCATCTTGTCGAAAAGTTGCCAGCCTTAGAAAAACCCGAGGTGGCCTCTTGTGTCCATGTTCTGCCAGTAGCGGCACATTTCTGGGGGGATGGTTAGGTGTATTGTTAAGCACAGAGGGTAACTGACTGAGCTAATGTATTTTCACGTTTCATGTCTGTATCGAACTTGTACTTGTGTACCCTGTACCAATCGCAGCTGATGTAATCATGTAAATGCTTCTAAACTACTTCAAGCTATCATGATGGCCAATTCGCAATTTTACAGTACACCAAATGCCCCAATCATTTCATTCTTGTTTTTTAGGTTAGTGTGTTGGTTTGAAGACGAGGAATGGAGTGATTTATATCTGTTTTTTTATGATGGAATCATGGAATCAATGTTTGTAGGGGATGGAACCAAACCATCCGTGTTGCATGGTTTTAGGAACGAAATTGTTCATGTCCTATTTTTGTTTCAAGGGGTCAATGTTATGTTTCATGATTTTAGGGATGGAATCATTCATGTCCTGTGTTTGGTTGGTGAGTCTTTTTCCTACGTGTCATTATCTCTATACTATCTATTAAGTCAATAGTGTAGATGACGGCACTACCATGACTTTACCCTCCCCAGACCCCACCGGCAGATATGCGGCCCGTCGCGACATCTATTGGTCATTCCAGTCTCAAGGCCTAAGCATGGCGGCCTTGCATCGGATGCCCAAGCCCAACATAACTAGCTTCAGTTCAGTACACCTGGTAGCTCGATAGCCCGACAATAATTAGCAACAACGACATACACGTAGAAGCGGCAGTTGAGTTTAAGTGCAGAAACAACCCAGCTCCAGCAGTGTGTAGCTAGCAGCAAGTCTCCCGAGCAGCGCAATAGATTTTTTATTGCCTCTCACTTACAAGTATAGTTGTAGTACCTGTTCATGTATGCACACACTCACACCAAAACACACACCAACTCTCCCCTAGCGTACAAGCAGACCATGACTCCACCCTCCCCTATGCCCGCACACGCTCGCCAACACCCGTGTCGCCTCCCGCACCCTCCGCACGACACGCCTCAACTAGCCTCTCGCTTCTCGCATTCACGCCGATTGGCTCTCGCAACGAACTACCTTCGCCCGCAAACCATGACCTCCACGCCAGTCGCCAGTTTTCACGCCATCTGCAACATCTATGCCATGTCAGTCGTCGCATCCCACCCGCCCACTCCACAACATACTCTCGCCCGCTTCTCCACCCGCACCAAAACGCACACCAACTCACCTCTACCATACACAAGCAGACCATGACTCCACCCCTAGGCCCGCGCACGCTCGCCAACCCGTGTCACCTCCCGCACCCTCTGCACGACATGCCCCAGCCAGGCTCCCGCTTCTCGCGTTCGCGCTGATTGGCTCTCACAACGAATTGCCTCCGCCAGCAAACCATGACCTCCACGCCAGTCGTCAGTCTTCACGCCATCTGCAACCTCCATGCCATGTCAGTCGTCGCGTCCCACTCGCCCACTCCACAACAGACTCCCGCCCGCTTCTCCACCCGCAAGAAGGAGGGTGCCCACTTAGATAAGGTTGCATCGGCTTCTCCTGTAGCTGCCACTGCCGAATGGCGATTGGTTCCAATAATTGGTGGGAGCTTTGCTCACTAACCTAACCGGCCAACAACTCACGATCGAGTATTTGAGTGTTATCCCGCCAGACGCTCGTCCACAAGCTAATGCCTAGATGAATCTGACACTGAGGTTCCGCCTCGCCGCCATCCCCGCAACGCCATCATCGGCCTCAGGTCCGGATTTGGACCCGCAACAGTAGCAGTAGCCACCGTTGTTCCCGACCACGAGGCACCATCACTGGCGATGGCGTCGCCGACCAACGGTGAGTCTCCCCGTGACGTCCAGATGAGGTTGACGTCGAGGTTCCACCTTACCACCCAAGTGATGTTTGTTATTTCGTATATATGTTTCATACTAATTTTTTACTCCCGTGGCAACGCACGGGCACGAACCTATGTCTATATTAATCATCATCCATTTAAACATAAACATAAAAATCAAGAGCTAAAATCACTAATATGTTGGTATGGAGGGAGTATATAATTATATAGATGATGTAATAAACATTCCACAACTCCAAAGATTGGTGATGATATGAGGGAATTTTCAGTTTTTGGAAAATTTGTTCATTTCTTCTCTGATGGGCAGGGGCTGTTGCTTGAACTTGTAGACAAATTATAAAACCTATTAATCAGATGTTTTATACACAGATGAAGTATTATAGAAAGATATATGAAGAAATTTTGAGATATCGTAAATAGAAATTTTCACCCTTCCAAACTGATTCTATTCATCATGGGCCATTTGCATTTGAGAATATCAATGGCTTGAAAAGGACAGTTTCAGCTGTAAAGGAATTCCACTTATTACGAACATCAAGCTAGTTTCTGTCATTCTTGAAATATCAATATGTCATGATTGCTTTTCCAATTCGTCTCTATATATATGAAGAAATTTTTGAGAGATCTTAATTAGAAGTTTTCACCCTTCCAAACAGATTCTATTCAACATGGGTCACTTGTATTTGAGAATGTCAATGGCTTGAAAAGGACAATTTCAGTTGTAAAGGAATTCCACTTATTACGAACATCAAGCTAGTTCCGGTCATTCTTGAAATATCAATATGCCATGATTGCCTTTTCATTTCGTATGTAAGTTATCATCTGTATACTAACAGGAAAAGTAAAAAGAATGGCATTTTTTTGTAATTCGGCGTTGATGTTTTTGTGTGGATATATAATTATATAAGTATATATCATTATTTGAGTTATTGATGATTATTCTTGCTTAATACTACATCCGTTCTCGAATATTTGTCGTCTGCTAGTTTATTTTTAAACTAAACTGCGACAAATAAAAAAGAACAGAGTACGTATTTTCTATTTGCACCGGTAAGGAATGACATTGTCTCTCATGTGCTCTTGTCAATGTTGACCATATCTTTCTATTATGGTAACACTTTAATGTACGAAATAATATAAAGATCGACTGATGCATATATAATCTAGAAGGCATAATTATTTTTCGAAACTTAATTGTATAATTGCCAAGAAAATCAAAAGGAGTGCAATAATAAAAAATATTTTTTTATCTTAGGGCACGACTTTAACAAAGTTCAACTTCTTAGGTTTGTTATGTTGTGATATCTAAAGTAATGTCCGCAACTCATCTTGTTGGTTAGATACCAATATCGATGGGATGATAACCTTTCCCAAATACATTTTCTAAAAACTTTTACATCATTTTTCATTTATGAAAGTGATGCCCAAGATAAGGTGAAAGATCCATATTTTGTTACCTCCCGAGATTCTAGCTAGTAGAAGAGGGAGAAATGTCCACCTCGAAGGTGAGGTTAGGCATGAGCGACGTGCTGACGCGAGAGCAGAGGTGGTGGATGGTGTTGCTGTTGTAGTCTTAGGCAAGGTCCGTGTCGACGCCGACCTCCCAGTCCCCCCCGGCCGATGGCCACCCGGTCTCTGAAGCCCATACGTCTGGCCGCTGAGTCTACGATACTGAGCTGCGCGTCAAGCATGTTGTCATACAGCGACCTAGTGCCTTGGTCCATGACACCGTCGTTCACCCGGAACAGAGCACGATGTCAAGGCTGTTATTGGCGAGGTCGTAGAACAGGTTCGCGCTCACCATGAACGGCACACTGGTAACGCGAAGGAAACTGAGCAACGACCTCACGATGGTCGTGAAGTAGCTGTTGTGGAACCGTGCCGTTGGCTGCTACTCCGTGGTGCTGAGCACCCCGAGCGAGTACGTCGTGGAGACCCTGACTCGACCGTGCAGGGACACAACAAGTAGCGTGGTGCAAGGAGGAAGGAAGAGAGAGGCGGGGCTGCAGGTGGGCGACACGAACGACGGTGGGCATGGGCGGGTGAAGCTAGGCGGCCAGAGATAAGGATTTCAGTAGGAGAGAGGTGGTTGCCGAACCGTGCAGTAGGAGGAAGAAAAACCTAGAAGCATCGCGACGTTGCAGTGAAAAGGTTGGACCGGCTACCGTTGGTTGATGATCCAACGATTGTTAACAAAAGTGACGACGTGGACACCCTAGCTGAGCATGTTTTCTTCCGCGTTTAGAATATAGAAATAGGAAATAAAATCGAAAATATTAACAACGTCGGAAACTGAAACGAGGTTGGTAATTTGAAAACATCGAAAACAAAAAATCGGTACAAAAGCCTACTGACCAGTCAAAATCTAACTTAACGATCGTCAAAAATTGTACTGCCAATTGACTTGTTCTATCTTTGTGGAGCGGAAGACAAAGCTTTATCGACCGCCGACGAGACGTGTGTAACACATCTTAGAAATTAAGAGACAAAAATATTACCTTTGATTGTACAACTCTTGTGCAAAATACTCGTGGTATTAATATAATTTCATATAAAGATTTATAGGATCATGTACTTATCAAAAGGTCAACAGTGTCTCATGTATATGGATCACTGAACAATTCAAGTACTCTGCTCACCTCCGAAGGGCTAAGCTTCGAAGCTCTCTTTCCACCTCCATCTTCAGTCAACCGATATTTGTCCCAAAGTCCCTTGTAATGAATCAATATAAAAAAATAGATTAGTGATTATGATGTTATTCCTTTAACGGGTTCTCGTTGCATTTTTAGTCATTTATATATCCTTTCATTGTATTGTCCTTTTGCCTTCTTTTATTCATTGGCAACGGATAAGGTGTTATCATTTTAAGTGTGTTGCCCTGTTATGATTCCTACAGGAGCTTTAATAGATGACCAATTGTCCGTGTTTATGATCCGACTGTGCACTACAGGGTTTCTTAAAAGGAAATGTCCGATCTTGGTGTTTGACGACCATCACAAAACTTATGTACTAACTAGTTTGCCTAGTTGATCTTTTCTCATGCGCAAAAAATCATATTCATATATAAGGAAAATGCCCCACAATCAATTCTATAAATATGTGGCAAGTCAGACTTGCACCAGCCTGCGGTGTACCGGACAGTACGATGCCCAGGCTGGCGCGCTCGACGAACATGCCGCTCTCAGGAAAACTCAGCGCTCCTCGGCTAAAATTCATCGGATTGTCCGGTGTGCACCGGACTGTCAAGTGAGCCCACAGCCAACGGTCATCTTCTCTAATGGTCGACTGCCACCAACGTCAGAAACAGTCAGAAACATTCAGAAGTCAGGTCGCACCGGACTATCCGGTGGTCGGCGTATTCAACGGTCGACTGCTCCAGACCCCAATGGTCGGCTGACGTGGCGGGCACCGGAAAGTGAACAGTGCACTGTCCGGTGCGCACCGGACTGTCCAGTACGCCCGTCGATAGAAAGCTACAACCAACGACTAACCACCTCCATTAAATGCATCCAAGCCTTCCACTCTCACACATTTAATACAAGAGCAAAGAATCAATTTCGAGACACATTCAAAGCTTCCAATTTCCTCAAGTGTCATAAATAAGACAAGTGATCATTAGTGATTAGTGACTTGAGAGAGTGTGATTTGTGTTTCATTTGTTGTTCATGTTGCTTGGTTATGCTTTCTTCATCTCCTTCTAAACTCTCTAGTGATTTGTAAAGCTAGCAAGAGACACCTAAGTGTTTGGTGATACTTGCGGAGTCTTTATGACCCTTGAGATTAAGAAGAAGCACTCAATCGGTCTAGGTGATCGATTGAGAGAGGGAAGGGGTTGAAAAAGATCCAGCCTTCGTGGTCTCCTCAACAGGGAGTAGGTTCATTGGAACCGAACCTCGGGAAACAAATTGTTGTGTTCATTTATGTTGATCATCACCATTCAATTTGTTTCTTCCCTCTCCTCTCTCTCTCTAAAAGTTATCTTGCTCACAATCCTTTGAGTTAGCTCCCAAAGTTATCTGCATTGATCATAGAAAGAAGAACTCTCTTCTGCACTCCGCATTCATTATAATTTGTTTCTAATCCTAACCCCGGGTGAAGCGCGTGTTCAAAGTTTATAATTTACAGGTTTTGCCTATTCACCCCCCTCTAGGCGACTTTCAATTGGTATCAAAGCCGTTACTTCATTAGAGTCTAACAACTCGAAGTGATGTGAGGAGAACACGCCAAAAAGGAGTTGATGACCGGGGAAAAGCCCGGATCTTCAGGGAAGCAAAATGAAGGCAAGACTCTGTCAAAGGACGTCGGCGACAAGCACAAGGACCACAAGGATGAATCCATCGGCTCCATCAACTCACATAAGAAGGGTGACAAGAAGAAAAAGAAGATGAAGAAGGTGGTCTACTACAAGACCGACTCTTCCACTCGCTCAACCTCCGGCGCCGAGTCAACATCTTCAAAGCGCCAAGAGCGTAAGTATAATAAGATCTCTCTTCGCTATCCTCGTGCTCCTTTACTTTTCGTTCCCTTAGGCAAACCATCATACTTTGATGGTGAAGATTATTGTATGTGGAGTGATAAAACGAGGCACCGTCTAACCTCACTCCACGAAAGCATTTGGGATATTGTTGAGTTTGGAGCGCAGGCACCACAAGTGGGCGACGAGGACTACGACTCCGATGAGGCCACCTAAGTGAGGCACATCAACTCCCAAGACACCTCCATACTCCTCGCTTCCTTGTGTAGAGAGGAGTACAACAAGGTAGGGGTGGGCAATCGGTTTAAACCGACTGTTCGGTTCGGTTTATTCGGTTCAAGTGAAGTTCGGTTTTGGACATAGCACAAACCGATCGGTGCAGAAAAATAAGAGAAACCGATGATTTCGGTGTCGGTTTGTTCAGTACTGGTTTCGGTTTCTACCGAAATACTGGGAGCAGGACAGACCTGCATAGTATTAGTATGGCAACACCTCCGCTGTCAGTCCCTTGTAACGCAACGTCAGGCTTATCTCTGATTTGCTCCTTCTCGGCGTCCCTGATGGCAAGCACGATGGGGGCGACATGAAGCCGCGAAGCAGGCTCGGCGGCTCGCCTAGCCCTCGACGTCGGCGAGCACAAGCACCCACTGGAGGAGGACAGACATGACGCACATCCGTAGGTGCTCCTCAGCCTCCATGCGTAGTGCTGGGACGTGGTCAGGCGGTCAGACGGGGCGACAAGAACGGACATGGCGGTTAGACGGGGCCATCGTCCAATCTGGGAGCTGAACATCGAACGAGAATGGCGGCATGGCAGGGAGCCAGGGACGGGGAGTGCGGGTGGACAAGGCAAGGCCTTAATTTATTAGGATGCTGTGGGGGTGGGGGTTATTGGGCTCAAGAATTGTTGTGGCCTTGTGTGGATTTTTATTTTGGGCTGGACGCCTGTGCAACATTGATTAATGGGCTAACGTGGGGATATGGAATGAAGTGTATGATTCGGTGGTTCGGTAGTCCGGTGTCTGCTACATGCAAACCGAAATCGAACGTAGAATATCGGTGTATAGAAAATGAGAACCGATACCGTACCGAAAAACCGAAAAACCGAAAATTCGGTTCGGTTTCAGCTCGGTTCGGTTCGGTTTTCGGTGGTCGGTATAAAAATGCCCAGCCCTACAACAAGGTGCAAAGGTTGAAAAGTGCCAAAGAAATTTGGGACGTCCTTAAGATGGCACATGAAGGGGAAGAAGTGACCAAGATCACCAAGCGCGAAACGATCCAGGGAGAACTCAAATGGTTCATCCTCAACAGAGGAGAAGAGCCACAAGCCATGTACAACCAGCTCAAGACAATAGTGAACCAAGTCCGCAACCTCGGGAGCACCAAGTCGGATGACCATGAAATGGTCAAGGTTATTCTAAGATCTCTTGTCTTTTGTAACACCACTCAAGTGCAATTAATTCGTGAGAATCCTAGGTATAAGCTAATGTCTCCCAAGGAGGTGATTGGCAAGTTTGTGAGCTTTGAACTTATGGTCACAGACTCCAAACACATTGTCAACTTGGAGCAAGATGCCACCTCCACACCCGAGGTGCAACCCATTGCATTCAAGGCAAAGGAAGAAAAAAGGAAGATCCTACACCAACAAATAGGCTCACAATTGATGCCTCCAAGCTTGACAACGACGAGATGACTCTTATTATTAAAAGCTTCTGGCAAATCCTCAAGCAAAGGAAGGGAAAGGACTACAAACCCCGCTCCAAGAGGGTTTGCTACTGGTGTGGTTAGTCCGGTCACTATATTTCTAAATGTCCATATACAAGTGATAATGACAGGGACGACGACAAGAAAGGGAAGAAGAAGATGGAAAAGAAAAAAATACTACAACAAGAAGAAGGGTGGTGAGGCGCACATAGGACAAGAATGAGATTCCGACGAGAGCTCCACCGACTCCTCCTCCAACGAGGACGCCGCCAACATTGCCATCAACAAAGGTTCTCTTCCCCAACGTTGGCCACAAATGTCTCATGGCAAAGGATAGTGAAAGGGAATTAGGCTTACACCTAGTTCCTATATAATTTTGGTGGTTGAATTGCCCAACACAAATCTTTGGAGTAACTAGTTTATTCTAGTGTATAAGTTATATAGGTGCAAAAGGTTCACACTTAGCCAATAAAAAGACCAAGTATTGAGTTCAACAAAAGAGCAAAGGAGCAACCGAAGGCTCCTCTGGTCTGGCGCACCGGACTGTCCGGTGTGCCACCGGACAGTGTCCGGTGCACCAGAGGACTCCAACTCCAACTCGTCACCTTCGGGAAAATCCAGAACCAGCGCGCTATAATTCACCGGACTGTCCGGTGTACACCGGACAGTGTCCGGTGCTCCAACGAAGACGCTGCTCCGGAACTCGCCAGCCTCGGGATTTCACGAAGGCTGCTCCGCTATAATTCACCGGACATGTCCGGTGTGCACCGGACTGTCCGGTGCATCCTCGGAGCAACGGCTACTTCGCGCCAACGGCTACCTGCAACGCATTAAATGCGCGCGCAGCGCGCGCAGAAGGCAGGCGCGCCCATACCGGCGCACCGGACACTGAACAGTTCATGTCCGGTGCGCCACCGGACATCGAGGCGGGCCCAGAAGTCAGAACTCCAACGGTCAGATTCCAACGGCACTGGTGACGTGGCTGGGGCACCGGACATGTCCGGTGTGCACCGGACTGTCCGGTGCGCCATCGAACAGACAGCCTCCGCCAACGGTCAAGTTTGGTGGTTGAGGCTATAAATACCCCAACCACCCCACCATTCATTGCATCCAAGTTTTCCACTTCCCAACTACTTACAAGAGCTCTAGCATTCAATTCTAGACACACCAAAGAGATCAAATCCTCTCCAAATTCCACACAACGCTCTAGTGATTAGAGAGAGAGATTTGCTTGTGTTCTTTCGAGCTCTTGCACTTGGATTGCTTTCTTCTTTCTTGATTCTTTCATTGCGATCAAACTCACTTGTAATTGAGGCAAGAGACACCAAACTTGTGGTGGTCCTTGTGGGAACTTTGTGTTCCAAGTGATTAAGAAGAGAAAGCTCACTCGATCTGTGGGATCGTTTGAGAGAGGGAAGGGTTGAAAGAGACCCGGCCTTTGTGGCCTCCTCAACGGGGAGTAGGTTTGCGAGAACCGAACCTCGGTAAAACAAATCCCGTGTCACACTCTCCATTTGGTTGCGATTTGTTTTTTCACCCTCTCTCGTGGACTCGTTTATATTTCTAACGCTAACCCGGCTTGTAGTTGTGTTTATATTTGTAAATTTCAGTTTCGCCCTATTCACCCCCCTCTAGGCGACTATCAATTGGTATCAGAACCCGGTGCTTCATTAGAGCCTAACCGCTCAAAGTGATGTCGGGAGATCACGCCAAGAAGGAGATGGAGACCGGCGAAAAGCCCACTACAAGCCACGGGAGCACTTCATCGGAAGAGTCCCGCACCAAGAGGAAGGAGAAGAAGAAGAGCTCCTCCAACAAAGGGAAGGAGAAGAAATCTTCTTCTCACCACAAAGAGAAGAAGGAGAGATCTTCCTCTCACAAGCCACATCGGAGTGGGGACAAGCACAAGAGGATGAGGAAAGTGGTCTACTACGAGACCGACACTTCATCAACATCGACCTCCGGCTCCGATGCGCCCTCCGTAACTTCTAAACGCCAAGAGCGTAAGAAGTTTAGTAAGATCCCCTTACACTATCCTCGTACATCTAGACATACTCCATTACTTTCCGTTCCATTAGGCAAACCGCCAACCTTTGACGGTGAAGATTATGCTAGGTGGAGTGATTTAATGAAATTTCATCTAACCTCACTCCACAAAAGTATATGGAATGTTGTTGAGTTTGGAGCACAGGTACCATCCGTAGGGGATGAGGATTATGATGAGGACGAGGTGGCCCAAATCGAGCACTTCAACTCCCAAGCCACAACCATACTCTTGGCCTCTCTAAATAGAGAGGAATACAACAAGGTGCAAGGGTTGAAGAATGCAAAGGAAATTTGGGACCTCCTCAAGACCGCGCACGAGGGTGATGAACTAACAAAGATCACCAAGCGGGAAACGATCGAGGGGGAGCTCGGTCGCTTTCGACTTCGCCAAGGGGAAGAGCCACAAGACATGTACAATCGGCTCAAGACTTTGGTGAACCAAGTGCGCAACCTCGGGAGCAAGAAGTGGGATGACCACGAGGTGGTTAAGGTTATTCTTAGATCACTCATTTTCCTTAACCCCACTCAAGTTCAATTAATTCGTGGTAATCCTAGATATACTCAAATGACCCCCGAGGAAGTTATCGGGAATTTTGTGAGCTTTGAATGTATGATCAAGGGCTCCAAGAAGATCAACGAGCTTGATGAACCCTCCACGTCCGAAGCACAACCGGTGGCATTTAAGGCAACAGAGGAGAAGAAGGAGGAGTCTACACCGAGTAGACAACCAATTGATGCCTCCAAGCTCGACAATGAGGAGATGGCTTTAATCATCAAAAGCTTTCGCCAAATCCTCAAGCAACGGAAGGGGAAGGATTACAAATCCCGTTCCAAGAAGGTTTGCTACAAGTGTGGTAAGCCCGGTCACTTTATCGCTAAATGTCCATTATCAAGTGACAGTGACAGGGATAACGACAAGAAGGGAAAGAGGAAAGAAAAGAAGAGGTACCACAAGAAGAGGGGCGGCGATGCCCACGTGTGCCGCGAGTGGGACTCCGACGAGAGCTCCACCGACTCCTCCTCCGACGAGGACGCCGCCAACATCGTCGTCACCAAGGGACTCCTCTTCCCAAACGTCGGCCACAAGTGCCTCATGGCAAAGGACGGCAAAAGGAAGAAGGTGAAATCAAGATCCTCCACTAAATATGAAACCTCTAGTGATGAGGATGATGCTAGCAATGAGGAGGATAACTTGTGCGTTCTTTTTGCCAACCTTAACATGGAACAAAAGGAAAAACTAAATGAGCTAATTAGTGCCATCCATGAAAAGGATGACCTCTTGGACTCCCAAGAGGACTTCCTAATCAAGGAAAATAAAAAGCATGTTAAGGTTAAAAATGCTTATGCTCTAGAGGTAGAAAAATGTGAGAAATTATCTAGTGAGCTAAGTACTTGCCATGATACTATTACCAACCTTAGAAATGAAAATGCTAGTTTAAACGCTAAGGTTGACTCACATGTTTGTAATGTTTCAATTCCCAATCTTAGAAATGATAATGATGATTTGCTTGCTAAGATTGAAGAATTAAACATTTCTCTTGCTAGCCTTAGAGTAGAAAATGAAAATTTAATTGCTAAGGCTAAAGAACTAGATGTTTGCAATGTTACAATTTCCGATCTTAGAGATAATAATGATATCTTGCGTGCTAAGATCGTTGAACTTAATTCATGCAAACCCTCTACATCTAGTGTTGAGCATGTTTCCATTTGTACTAGATGTAGAGATGTTGATATTAATGCTATTCATGATCACATGACTTTGATTAAACAACAAAATGATCATATAGCAATATTAGATGCAAAAATTGCCGAGCATAACTTAGAAAATGAAAAGTTTAAATTTGCTAGAAGTATGCTCTATAATGGGAGACACCCTGGCATTAAGGATGGCATTGGCTACCAAAGGGGAGACAATGTCAAACTTAGTGCCCCTCCTAAAAGATTGTCAAATTTTGTTAAGGGCAAGGCTCCCATGCCTCAGGATAACGAGGGTTACATTTTATACCCTGCCGGTTATCCTGAGAGCAAAATTAGGAAAATTCACTCTAGGAAGTCTCACTCTGGCCCTAACCATGCTTTTATGTATAAGGGTGAGACATCTAGCTCTAGGCAACCAACCCGTGCTAAGTTGCCTAAGAAGAAAACTCCTAGTGCATCAAATGAGCATGACATTTCTTTTAAAACTTTTGATGCATCATATGTTTTAACTAACAAATCCGGCAAGGTAGTTGCCAAGTTTGTTGGGGGCAAACACAAGGGGTCAAAGACTTGTGTTTGGGTACCCAAAGTTCTTGTATCTAATGCCAAAGGACCCAAAACCGTTTGGGTACCTAAAGTCAAGAACTAAACTTGTTTTGTAGGTTTATGCATCCGGGGGCTCAAGTTGGATACTCGACAGCGGGTGCACAAACCACATGACAGGGGAGAAGAATATGTTCTCCTCATATGAGAAAAACAAAGATCCCCAACGAGCTATCACATTCGGGGATGGAAATCAAGGTTTGGTCAAAGGTTTGGGTAAAATTGCTATTTCACCCGACCATTCCATTTCCAATGTTTTTCTTGTTGATTCATTAGATTACAACTTGCTTTCTGTTTCCCAATTATGTCAAATGGGCTACAACTGTCTATTCACTAATGTAGGTGTCACTGTCTTTAGAAGAAGTGATGATTCAATAGCATTTAAGGGAGTGTTAGAAGGTCAGCTATACCTGGTAGATTTTGATAGAGCTGAACTTGACACTTGCTTAATTGCTAAGACTAACATGGGTTGGCTCTGGCACCGTCGACTAGCCCATGTTGGGATAAAGAATCTTCATAAGCTTGCAAAAGGAGAACACATTTTAGGATTAACAAATGTTCATTTTGAGAAAGACAGGATTTGTAGCGCATGCCAGGCAGGGAAGCAAGTTGGAGCCCATCATCCACACAAAAACATCATGACGACCGACAGGCCACTGGAGCTCCTACACATGGATCTATTCGGCCCGATTGCTTACAAAAGCATCGGCGGGAGTAAGTACTGTCTAGTTATTGTGGATGATTATTCTCGCTTCACTTGGGTATTCTTTTTACAGGAAAAATCTCAAACCCAAGAGACCTTAAAGGGATTTTTGAGACGGGCTCAAAATGAGTTCGACTTAAGGATCAAGAAAATAAGAAGCGACAACGGGACGGAGTTCAAGAACTCTCAAATCGAAGGTTTCCTTGAGGAGGAGGGCATCAAGCATGAGTTCTCTTCTCCCTACACACCTCAACAAAATGGTGTAGTGGAGAGGAAGAATCGAACTCTATTGGACATGGCAAGGACCATGCTTGATGAGTACAAGACTTCGGATCGGTTTTGGGCCGAGGCAGTCAACACAGCCTGCTACGCCATCAACCGGTTATATCTACACCGAATCCTCGAGAAGACATCCTATGAACTCCTAACCGGTAAAAAGCCCAACATTTCATATTTTAGAGTCTTTGGTAGCAAATGCTTTATTCTTGTTAAAAGAGGTAGAAAATCTAAATTTGCTCCTAAGACTGTAGAAGACTTTTTACTTGGTTATGACTCAAACACAAGGGCATATAGGGTCTTTAACAAGTCCACTAGACTAGTTGAAGTCTCATGTGACGTTGTGTTTGATGAAACTAACGGCTCTCAAGAAGAGCAAGTTGATCTTGATGAGATAGGTGATGAAGAGGCTCCGTGCATAGCGCTAAGTAACATGTCCATTGGGGATGTGTGTCCTAAGGAATCTGAAGAGCCTCCAAAAGCACAAGATCAACCATCCTCCTCCACGCAAGCATCTCCACCGACTCAAAATGAGGTTGAAGCTCAAGTTGATGAAGTAGAAGATCAAGCAAATGAGCCACCTCAAGATGATGGCAATGATCAAGGGGGAGATGCAAATGATCAAGAAAAGGAGGATGAGCAAGAACCAAGGCCGCCACACCCAAGAGTCCACCAAGCAATACAACGAGATCACCCCGTCGACACCATCCTCGGCGACATTCATAAGGGGGTAACTACTAGATCTCGTGTTGCACATTTTTGTGAACATTACTTGTTTGTTTCCTCTATTGAGCCACACAGGGTAGAGGAAGCACTACAAGATTCGGATTGGGTGGTGGCGATGCAAGAGGAGCTCAACAACTTCACTAGAAATGAGGTATGGCATTTAGTTCCACGTCCTAATCAAAATGTTGTAGGAACCAAATGGGTTTTCCGCAACAAGCAAGATGAGCATGGTGTGGTGACAAGGAACAAAGCACGACTTGTGGCCAAGGGATACTCCCAAGTCGAAGGTTTGGATTTCGGTGAAACCTATGCACCCGTAGCTAGGCTTGAGTCAATTCGCATATTATTGGCCTATGCTACTTACCATGGCTTTAAGCTTTATCAAATGGACGTGAAAAGTGCCTTCCTCAATGGACCAATCAAGGAAGAGGTCTATGTTGAGCAACCTCCCGGCTTTGAAGATAGTGAGTACCCTAACCATGTCTATAAGCTCTCTAAGGCGCTTTATGGGCTCAAGCAAGCCCCAAGAGCATGGTATGAATGCCTTAGAGATTTCCTTATTGCTAATGGCTTCAAAGTCGGAAAGGCCGATCCTACGCTATTTACCAAAACACTTGAGAATGATTTGTTTGTATGCCAAATTTATGTTGATGATATTATATTTGGGTCTACTAACGAATCTACATGTGAAGAGTTTAGTAGGATCATGACACAAAAGTTCGAGATGTCTATGATGGGGGAGTTGAAGTACTTCTTAGGATTTCAAGTGAAGCAACTCCAAGAGGGCTCCTTCATTAGCCAAACAAAGTATACTCAAGACATTCTAAACAAGTTTGGAATGAAGGATGCCAAGCCCATCAAGACACCCATGGGAACTAATGGGCATCTCGACCTCGACACGGGAGGTAAGTCCGTGGATCAAAAGGTATACTGGTCGATGATAGGTTCTTTACTCTATTTATGTGCATCTCGACCGGATATTATGCTTTCCGTTTGCATGTGTGCAAGGTTCCAATCCGACCCTAAGGAATCCCACCTTACGGCCGTAAAACGAATCTTGAGATATTTGGCTTATACTCCTAAGTTTGGGCTTTGGTACCCTCGGGGATCCACTTTTGATTTAATTGGTTATTCGGATGCCGATTGGGCGGGGTGTAAGATTAATAGAAAGAGCAATCGGGGACTTGCCAGTTCTTGGGAAGATCCTTGGTGTCTTGGGCTTCAAAGAAGCAAAATTCGGTCGCTCTTTCAACCGCCGAAGCCGAGTACATTGCCGCAGGTCATTTTTGCGCGCAATTGCTTTGGATGAGGCAAACCCTGCAGGACTAAAGTTACAAATTAACCAAAGTCCCTTTGCTATGTGATAATGAGAGTGCAATCAAAATGGCCGACAATCCCGTCGAGCATAGCCGCACTAAGCACATAGCCATTCGGTATCATTTTCTTAGGGATCACCAACAAAAGGGAGATATCGAGATTGCATACATTAATACTAAAGATCAATTAGCCGATATCTTTACCAAGCCACTTGATGAACAAACTTTTACCAAACTTAGGCATGAGCTCAATATTCTTGATTCTAGAAATTTCCTTTGCTAACTTGCACACATAGCTCATAAATATACCTTTGATCATGTCTCTTATATGCTATGACTAATGTGTTGTCAAGTCTATTTCAAACCAAGTCATAGGTGTATTGAAAGGGAATTGGAGTCTTCGACGAAGACAAAGGCTTCCACTCCATAACTCATCCTTCGTCGTAACTCCGAACCGCTCTCTATCTTTGGGGGAGAGAGCAAAGCAAAAGGACTCCTACTTTGGTTTAATCTTCACTCTTTTATTTATGACCAAAGGAGGAGAAAGTAATTTAAAGGGCTCTAATGACTCCGTTTTTGGCGATTCATGCCAAAGGGGGAGAAAGTATTAGCCCAAAGCAAAAGGACCGCACCATCACGCAAAAGGACCGCACCATCACCTAATTTTAAAATATAATTTTCAATTGTCAATTTGGTATCTTAATATGTTCAAAAAGGGGAGAAAGTAGTATATCAAAATTGATTCATCAAAACCCTCTTGAACACTAAGAGGAGGATTTCATTTAGGGGGAGTTTTGTTTGGTCAAAGGAAAAGCATTTGAAACAGGGGGAGAAAATTTCAAAACTTGAAAATGCTTTGCAAACTCTTATTCATTTACCTTTGACTATTTGCAAAAGAACTTTGAAAAAAATTTACAAAAGATTTTGCAAAAACAAAACATGTGGTGCAAGCGTGGTCCAAAATGTTAAAAATGAAGAAACAATCCATGCATATCTTGTAAGTATTTATATTGGCTCAATTCCAAGCAACCTTTGCACTTATATTATGCAAACTAGTTCAATTATGCACTTCTATATTTGCTTTGGTTTGTGTTGGCATCAATCACCAAAAAGGGGGAGATTGAAAGGGAATTAGGCTTACACCTAGTTCCTATATAATTTTGGTGGTTGAATTGCCCAACACAAATCTTTGGACTAACTAGTTTATTCTAGTGTATAAGTTATACAGGTGCAAAAGGTTCACACTTAGCCAATAAAAAGACCAAGTATTGAGTTCAACAAAAGAGCAAAGGAGCAACCGAAGGCTCCTCTGGTCTGGCGCACCGGACTGTCCGATGTGCCACCAGACAGTGTCCGGTGCACCAGAGGACTCCAACTCCAACTCGTCACCTTCGGGAAAATCCAGAACCAGCGCACTATAATTCACCGGACTGTCCGGTGTACACCGGACAGTGTCCGGTGCTCCAACGAAGACGCTGCTCCGGAACTCGCCAGCCTCGGGATTTCACGAAGGCTGCTCCGCTATAATTCACCGGACATGTCCGGTGTGCACCGGACTGTCCGGTGCATCCTCGGAGCAATGACTACTTCGCGCCAACGGCTACCTGCAACGCATTAAATGCGCGCGCAGCGCGCGCAGAAGGCAGGCGCGCCCATACCGGCGCACCGGACACTGAACAGTTCATGTCCGGTGCGCCACCGGACATCGAGGCGGGCCCAGAAGTCAGAACTCCAACGGTCAGATTCCAACGACACTGGTGACGTGGCTGGGGCACCGGACATGTCCGGTGTGCACCGGACTGTCCGGTGCGCCATCGAACAGACAGCCTCCGCCAACGGTCAAGTTTGGTGGTTGGGGCTATAAATACCCCAACCACCCCACCATTCATTGCATCCAAGTTTTCCACTTCCCAACTACTTACAAGAGCTCTAGCATTCAATTCTAGACACACCAAAGAGATCAAATCCTCTCCAAATTCCACACAACGCTCTAGTGATTAGAGAGAGAGATTTGCTTGTGTTCTTTCGAGCTCTTGTGCTTGGATTGCTTTCTTCTTTCTTGATTCTTTCATTGCGATCAAACTCACTTGTAATTGAGGCAAGAGACACCAAACTTGTGGTGGTCCTTGTGGGAACTTTGTGTTCCAAGTGATTAAGAAGAGAAAGCTCACTCGATCCGTGGGATCGTTTGAGAGAGGGAAGGGTTGAAAGAGACCCGGCCTTTGTGGCCTCCTCAACGGGGAGTAGGTTTGCAAGAACCGAACCTCGGTAAAACAAATCCCGTGTCACACTCTCCATTTGGTTGCGATTTGTTTTTCACCCTCTCTCGTGGACTCGTTTATATTTCTAACGCTAACCCGACTTGTAGTTGTGTTTCTATTTGTAAATTTTAGTTTCGCCCTATTCACCCTACCTCTAGGCGACTATCAGATAGCAAAAAGAAGAAGGTACATTCTATAGACACCCCCAAATATACTACTTCCGATTATGAGGGTAGCTCTAGTGAAAAAGATGATGATTTGTCTTCTCTTTTGCAAACCTTACCATAGAACAAAGGGAGAAAATTAATGAATTGATAAAAACCATTAACAAGAAGGATGAAATCTTGGAATGCCAAGAAAACTTGCTCGTTAAGGAAAATAAGAAATTTGTTAAGCTAAAATATGATTTTGTTCTTGAAGTTGAAAAATGCAAAACTTGACTAAAGAGCTAAATACATGCAATGATTCAATTTCTTGTCTTATAACTGAAAATGTCAGTTTAATTGCTAAGATTGAGGAATTTAATGCTTGCAAAGTACTTATATCTACCATTGAGCATGTTACTATTTGCACTAGATGTAGAGATATTGATGTTAGTGTTGTGAATGATCACCTTGCTATGATTAAAGAACAAAATGATCACATAGCTAAGTTGAATGCTAAAATTGATGAGCCTGAGCTTGAAAGTGAAAATTTTAAATTTGACCGTAGTTTGCTTTATAATGGGAGACACCCTAGTATTAAGGATGGCGTTGGCTTCCAACCTGGGGGCCAAAGCAATATCAAATTTAATGCCCATAGAAACAATATTTCTAACTTTGTTAAGGGCAAGGCTCCCATGGTTCAAGGTAGAGAAGGTTACATTTTATACCTTGAAAACTATCCTGAGCATAAGATTAGAAGAATTCATGCTAAGAAATATCATCCTGCTGCTCATCATGCCTATATTTACAGTAATGAGGCTTCTAGCTCTAGGCATACAACTCATTAAAATGCCTAAGAAAAAGATTATTGATGCATCAAATGAACATAGCATTTCATTTAAGACCTTTGATGCATCCTTTGTTCTCACTAACAAATCAGGCACAAGAGTCCAAAGACTTGTGTTTGGGTACCCAAGGTGCTTGTTTCTAATGTGAAAGGATCCAAAACCGTTTGGGTACCTAAGGACAAGGCCTAAACTTGTGTTTTAGGTTTATGCATCCGGCGGAGCAAGTTGGATAATCGACAGCGGGTGCACAAACCACATAACAGGGGAGAAAAGAATGTTCTCCTTATATGAATGATGAACCCCAAAGAACAATCACATTCGGGGATGGAAATCAAGGTTTGGTCAAAGGACCGGGTAAAATTGCTATATCTTCTAACCATTCCATTTCTAATGTTTTCTTGTAGAATCTCTAGGTTACAACTTGCTTTCTGTTTCTCAATTATGCAAAATGGGCTACAACTGTTTATTTACTGATGTTGATATTACCATCTTTAGAAGAAGTGATGATTCACTACTTTTAAGGGAGTGTTAGATGGTCAGCTATACTTAGTTGATTTCACTGATAGCAATGCTGAACTAGACACTTGCCTAATTGCTAAGACTAACATGACCTGCTCAGGCATCTCCGACTTGCTCATGTTGGAATGAAGAATCTTCACGAGCTTCTAAAGGGGGAACGTATTTTAGGACTAACCAATGTTTATTTTGAGAAAGACAGGATTTGTAGTGCATGTCAAGCAGTGAAGCAGGTTGGAGTCCATCATCCACACAAGAACATCATGACGACCGAGAGACCGCTTGAACTACTCCACATGGATCTATTCGGCCCGATTGCCTACATAAGCATTGGTGGGAGTAAGTATTGTCTTGTAATTGTGGATGACTATTCTCGCCTCACTTGGGTATTCTTTTTACAGGAAAAAACACAAATCCAAGAGACGTTAAATAAATTCTTAAGACGGGCTCAAAATGAGTTCGGATTGAGAATCAAGAAGATTAGAAGCGACAATGGAACATAGTTCAAGAGCTCTCAAATTGAAGGATTTCTTGAGGAGGAGGGCATCAAGCATGAGTTCTCTTCTCCCTACACACCTCAACAAAACAGTGTTGTGGAGAGAAATAATAGAACTCTTTTGGATATGGCAAGGACCATGCTTGATGAATATAAGACATCAGATCAATTTTGGGCGGAGGCAGTTAACACCGCTTGATACTCCATCATCCGACTCTACCTTCACTGAATCCTTAAGAAAACATCATATGAACTCCTCACCAGTAAAAAGCCCAATGTTTCTTATTTTAGAGTCTTTGGGAGCAAGTGCTTTATTCTTGTTAAAAGAGGTAGAAATTCAAATTTTGCTCCTAAAGCAATAAAGGCTTGTTACTTGGTTATGACTAAAACACAAGGTCATATAGAGTCTTCAACAACTCCACTGGTTTCTTGTGACATTGTGTTTTATGAGACTAATGGCTCTCAAGTAGAACAAGTTGATCTTGATGAATTAGATGATGAAGAGGCGTCGTGCCTCGCGCTAAGGAACATGTCCATTGGAGATGTGTGTCCACAAGAACCCGAAGAGCCTTCATAGGCACAAGATCAATCATCATCTTCCATACAAGCATCTCCACAAACTCAAGATGAGGAACTGGCTCAAGAGGAAGAGGATCAAGATCGAGATAATGAGCCACCTCAAGAAGAAGGCACCGATTAAGGGGGGATGAAGATGATCAAGAAAAGGAAGATTAACAATAGATTCAAGATCAAAGACCACCTCACCCAAGAGTCCACCAAGAAATTCAACGAGATCACCCTATCAACTCCATACTTGGTGACATTCAAAAGGGGGTAACCACTCGATCTCGAGTTGCTCATTTCTGTGAATATTACTCTTTTGTGTCTTCTATTGAGCCATACAGGATAGAGGATGCACTTAGAGATCCAGACTGGGTGGTGGCAATGCAAGAGGAGCTCAACAACTTTACAAGGAATGAGGTATGGCATTTAGTTCCACGTCCTAGCCAAAATGTTGTAGTTACCAAGTGGGTATTCCGTAACAAACAAGATGAGCATGGTGTGGTGACTAGGAACAAAGCCCAACTTGTTGCAAAAGGGTATTCACAAGTCGAAGGTTTGGATTTCGATGAAACCTATGCACCCGTAGCTATGCTTGAGTCAATTCGAATATTACTTGTCTATGCTACTTACCATAGCTTTAAGTTATATCAAATGGACGTGAAAAGTGTCTTCCTCAATGGCCCTGTCAAGGAAGAGGTGTATGCTGAGCAACCTCCTGGCTTTGAAGATAGTGAGTATCCTTCACATGTTTATAAGCTCTCAAAGGCGCTTTATGGGCTCAAATAAGCCCCAAGAGTAAGGTACGAATGCCTAAGAGACTATCTTATCACTAATGGTTTTAAAGTCGGAAAAGCTTATCCTACTCTCTTCACTAAAACAATTGACAAAGACTTGTTTATATGCCAAATTTATGTTGATGATATTATCTTTGGGTCTACTAGCAAGTCATCTTATAAAGAGTTTAGTAGAATTATGATACGGAAATTTGAGAAGCCCATGATGGAGGAGTTGAAGTTGTCGGAGAGTAGATCTCCGGCCGGGTGGCGGAGTGCACCCGCCCTAAATCCTGAGATGAGGAGGGGCTTAGGCGTTTCGCTTGGTTGCTGAAGAGAAGGCGTAGTACACAAGAACACACAAGGGTTTAGAGTGGTTTGGGCCGCCGGAGCGTAATACCCTACTCCACTGTGAGATGTATTGCTTGAGAGCTTGTGTGAGCTAGCGAGTCTGAGATTGCATGTGTGTGTAACGTCTCATGCCTCCCCTTTTATAGCTGAAGGGGGCATGCACAAAGGGACTAGGCCCCGACATGTGGGCCTAGAGACATAAAGAATATAGTGCTTGGATCCTCTAATATCTGTTGCCAAGACAATCCTCTTGTGCCTTGACGCCCGAGATCTGCGTATCCTTGGTGTACAGGGGAAGCTTCTGGCGGAAGAGAAGATGGGTGCAGTGCTCCGCTCCGAACCGGCTCACAATCCGTCAGCAGACTGGTCAGGCGCGCCGCCTACTGGACGACCTGACGCTGCCTGCCAACAGATTGGACAAGGCACATTTAATGCGAAGAGGGCTTGTCGCCTATTAGTGTAGTGGCAGGCGGCGCGTCCCCTCCGCAATAAATGCTGAGGTTGAGCGGCTGCGCGGGCCTTACGTCAGGCTTGGCCCATTGGCTCATGTCACGGGCCTCAGGCCAAGGGGCTCCGTCCGAGCAGAAAGTCCCCCTCGAGAGGTGGACACGTGTCGGCACCGGACCCCCACTCATGTCGGGGTCTCCCAGGTCTCGGAGCCCTGCCAGGGCCCGGTCCCTACCCTGAGGGACCTGGGACCTACCCGAGGGACCCGATATGCCCTTTTGGGGCCCCGGTCCCGTTAGTACAGAGGTTTGGTGCCCTTCTGCGGAGGTCAGGACCTATCAATGCATCCTAGGGAGTTTTATCTCCTCTTGTCACGCGGTGCCCCTAACCCTGCCCTTGTGGTGGGGTCAGGTGCTGCTTCTCGTGCGATCGGGGGAGGGCATTGCACGGCAATGACGCCTTTATACTGTAGGAAGGGGATACCCCTAATTCAAGGTACCGACAGTGGCCCCCAGGCCTACCTCAGGGGAGGGAGCGAGCCTGTAGGTAGGGCCAAAATCTATATCCTATGTAGCCATAGCGCAACTAGGGCATCTTCTTAGCGCGCGTCGTACTATCTCAGCGTGTGCATGTTGTTAGTCCGCTACTGGCCATACCAACCGCCGTGTCGGTTTTCACGGTCAACTGGCACGTGGCCCCCACGTATGGCGGTTCAGTCATGTCCCCCGGCGGTGGCCCCGAGGCATCATGGGAGCGAGCGCGGCGGTTCGCCTCTCCTGCGCATGGAGGTCAGCGCCCCAGCCGCATGACTCATGGGCCCGAGCCCCTTTGTCAGTGACCGGGCTGTCCGGGCGCTAGGTGCGCCAGGGGGATTCCCCAGGGCGCGCGGGGGCCCTTTCTTAAAAAGGGGGTCTTCCGCGCACAGTGGTTTTGCTTTCGCATTTTCCCCCAACTGCCCTGCTGAAAGTCGCCTAGAGGGGGGTGAATAGGGCGAAACTGAAATTTACAAAATTAATCACAACTACAAGCTGGGTTAGCGTTAGAAATATAATCAAGTCCATGAGAGAGGGTAGAAAACAAATCACAAGCGAATAAAGAGTGTGACACGCGGATTTGTTTTACCGAGGTTCGGTTCTCGCAAACCTACCGTCACACCCGGTTTTGAAGGTAAACCGAATGCGAACCATGTACGTGCCAGGATCAGTAATTCACGTACACAGCGATTACATAAATGACTCATCATAGCACAATGCTTCGAATTACAATAAAGAGTAAGTAATAATATTACAGACTAGAGCCATTTACATAATATAAATCAAAGTACACAGAATCGAAACGTAGCCAACGTAAACAACCCACCACAGGCAGCTGACTGGGGGAGGTCGCTAGCCTAATCCTCGAACTCATCGAAGTCCTAGAACTCCTGGAGATCCGCCTCGACGACTTCTTCTTTACCTGAGCATAGATTACACCAAAGGCAACCTGGTGTTTTGTGAAAGCAAGGGTGAGCACACATCAACGTACTCAGCAAATGTCCCGTTTGGCTGCAGTGGACTAGCTTTATTTGGGGTTAAGGTCAAGCAGTTGCTTTTAGTTGGTCAGGTTATTATTACTCATTGAGAGCCAGGTTTTAACATTAACCCAAGTTATTAACCCAAAGTACCCTTTCCAAACGGAAAGAATACCACTTACCATTACCATAGTCATAACCATCATCATCATCATCATCTGTAAACCAACCATCTCTTATCAAGTATCTCTAATCAAAGAGGATCCCAAGGCCGCTCTTAACCGTGAGCACGGCTGATATATCAGTTTCACTACCCTCTGCAGAGGTCGCACACTTTACCCATGAGCCGTGATTCCCATTTTGCCCGGGGATCATGACTCCCCATTGATCACTTCCTAGGTGGTCCGGCAGGGTATCACTACGTAGCCTTTACAAAGATTCCCTAGAGGTCATAGCCGCCCGTTAGGTTTCTCCAGTTTGATAAACACAGTACCTCTCCCCGCAGGAGGGTGACTAACAAAAGCAAAACGAAAGAACCTCGGCACCCAGCCTCGGCAGAGCAAGCACTGTGCCTGGACCCCATTGACGGCACGACGGCGAAGCAACTACACCTCTAGTTCCTCTAATTAATTAGCTAAGGGCGCCCCATTTCACCCTCATGGTTGCACTGTTATCCCGGGTGGTCTCTCAACGAACAGGTCCTTACAGAGAGGCACTCGAGAAACCGCTCGAGTCCCCTAAATGCCACAAGTATATCATCATATCCAGAGTAAAATCATAGTATCATCATTGTATCTCATCATGTTCATTGATTAAAGTAAAGCGCTAGCATGAAGCTAACCATAGTAACCCAAAAGGTAAATCAAGGACAAGGTAAGTAGAAAGCTAGTAAATCCTTAGGTTGTTCATAGTATGCGGGGCAGTGAATTATAAAGTAAATAGGACATAATGGGTCAGAGGACACTTGCCTTCACCAAATAGATGCTCAGGGTCTTCAATCTTGTTGAACTCGAAGAACTGCATCACTTGGTCATCAATGCTTGATCTTCGATTCACCAAAGCCCGAGAACAGATCACATTCTATTCGCGATATGCAGCGAACACGAACATGCACAAGCAAACAAACATATACATGCATAAGAACATTACACCATACAAGGAAAAACATCATAAAACATACAATACGAAATAGAGCTCGCTTCTACAGTCTCACGAGAAAAGAAAATATGACAGTCGGAGCTACGGTCGAGAGATACCGCGTTTACACTAAACCGGTATGAGTTATAATATTTAATTAGATATAATCATACTAATTGACATCTATTAAATGCACAAATAAAATCATTACTGGGTTCTGATTAGTTCGCTACTCAAATAGTCGTCGTTAAAATGTGTAGTTTAATTAACACGAGCGATTCTAGGTGAAGCGAATTATTGACGCGCGACAAAGCGCGCGACACACGCGAAACAGCGCACGCGACGACGCGCGCGAAAGAAGCGCGACGACTCGACACAGAGAATGACGCGACATACGAGAATTGTTATGTCATGTTTATACTACGTAAGTATTGATTCCAAGGTTTCTAAGTTGATATTAATCACATTAATACTTATTTATAGAAAGGCAAACTCAAAACCATAGATTAATTTTAAATTGGAGAGCTAATATAATAGGCATTGGCTAAACAAATGTGTAATCAATTAATAAAAACATGAGTCACGATTAATCAACATCATTCACGTGTAGGTGAAGCCAATACGAGGCTATCACCGCTTGAATAAAACGAAACGGACAACTAACGCAAGAGTTATCGTTTAACTACTAAGTTGCAAACTTATACGTAAATAAATATAGATCTTAGGGGTAGCAAATAATTTCTTCATGACACATAAAACACTAAATTAATTCCGAAAGGAGAGCAGGGGGTTTCTTTTGAAAAAGGCTCTTCTTCTTCCTCTTCCCTATGACCGAACACAGGAAAATCTACGGCACGGCTGCGGCCAACGGCCAGGTAGCGCACGCGGGGCCTCGGCGTTCGCACGCAGGGGGGCGGGCTGCGCTCGGGGAGCTCGCCGACGTGGGTGGGCGCGGCCGGTGAGGACTCACCGAGTAGGGCTAGGGGTAGACGGCGAGAGGAAGGGGGTAGACGAGAAGCTGTCTATTCTCACCTCGGGATAGCGCACGGCGAGGACGGAGCTCAGCGAAACTACGGCGAGGACTCCGGGTGTGGCGAGACACGGCACGGCTCCCTGCTCGATGGCGAGAAGGCGAAGGTGCCGGCGATGGCGAGTGCACGGGCACACCGCGCGTCGAGGCCGGGGCTGCGCTCGACGAGGCGGGTGACGGCGCGCGACGAGGTTCTGGGCACGGCGGGGCCAGGCCGGGGGCCGTGGGTGGCTCCGGAGTTTTTGGCATCGTGGGCACGGGCGACGGCATCGTGAGCGCGAGTGGTTCTGCGTACAGAGCGGAGGGAGCGGTTGGGGAAGATGAGCAGTGGAATCCAGGCTGACCGGTGGGGCCAGAGGCGTGGCGGGGCCCACGCGCAGCGGCTGCTGGTGCTGAACGCGCGCCTGCGCGTGCGGGCGAGCGGGAGAGCGGCGGCTGGGCCACGTGAGGGGGAGCGCGCGCGCGCGCTGGTGCGTGGGCCGGGGGCGCAGCTGGGCCATGGTCAAGGGAGGGGAGGCCGGGGGGCTGAGGTGGGCCGCGGGGAATGGGTGGGCCGGAGTGGGCTGGCGGGGGAGAGGGGGCATGGGCCAGCCGAGAGGGGGGGGGTCCAGCTAGGCTTTCTCCCTTTTCTATTTTATTTCTCTTCTATTTGATCTCAATCTCAAATGTGACTGACAAATTAACGAAAGCACTTCAGAACAAATCATCATACAAAATGAGTGCTCCAGCATGATGCATCAACCATTATTCCCTTAGGGTTTTATTTTACTACACTTAACACTTAGATATAAAGCAAAACACTTCTCCATTATTTAGAAAAAAAAGAAAAGAAAAGCAAAGGAAAGAGAAGGTAACACCTGAATTTGGTGGATATTAGAAAAGAAATTTTATACCCTCAAATTCAGGGTGTTACAAATATAACCCCCTTAACAGAATCTCGCCCTCGAGATTCAAGAAGAGGCTAGCAAGAAAATAAGATTGGTTCATTGGTCTTTCATAGCTTCCTCTAACTTAACTTTGACTCCCCCGGCTTGACTTGTGAATTGGTTGCTTTGACCATCAGATGCTTGAGACCGATTGATGCAATTCTTGAGGATCTCATGGACCTGTGGGTTAGGACCCACACACGCTTTCGCTGCGCCAATCTGATCTTGTTGGTTGATGTTGATTGCATTGTCTTCATTGGGGTTAGCGGCTAACCCCCTTAACAGGAGTGTTGATATGCACTTGGTGAAGATGTTGCCGACTCTGATCTTGTTTGATTTGGATGAGTTGGAGGTTGCCAAATGGACAGGTGCAAGAGGAAAAAAAATAGAGAGAAAAGGTAAGTATAGATGGATTAGAGAGAGCAGGGGAGAGAACCCAACTACCTAAATATATGACACTCACCTAGCAAACTGATGCCATTGCGAACCAAGGGCCACAACACATCAACACTCATTCCAAAGAAGCAAATCAGTCATAACACAAGGACAAACATCATGAGCACACATCAACAAACATCTCATTGCTATACGTTCCTTTTAATTAAATGGTGGTCTTTCCTTGAAAAGGGAAACTACTCTAAGGCCAACAAAAGGCAAGGGGAATAATAAGACATGGAGGGTAGGGGCATGAGCATAATAAAGGATGGAGCTAAAGCAATGATTGTAACTGACAAGGGAGAGAATGCAACCAAGGTCAGGATAGGTAAAACACCATTCTCAAATCGAGATGGAAAAGATGATATTTCAAATGGTAGGCATAAGATAACATCATGGAAAGATCTAGAGATTACAAAGGTAAGGGAGGTGAAAGGCAAAAACACACCAAAAGATAGAGTTAGGACAAGACTTGCAACGCGACAGAGGAAAAAGGGAATGAACAAGAGCGGGATAGCCTGATAGGCAAGACGTCACTCTTGAAATGAAATGGGAGAGGAGGCTTTAAAATGCAGGTGCCAGATAAGCATCAAGGTAAAAATCGAGGGATGACAAGTGTTAAGGTGATAATGGACAAACACACAATAAAGGATGTATTTTAGACAAGACTTGCAAGGCGTCAAAGAAGGGGGAGCAGTCAATGGCGAAATAGGTAAGACATTATCCTCGAACAAGGATGGAAAAGAGAAGGCTTTTAAAGGGAGGTTCAAAGTAAGCATGAAGGTAAGGGTATGAATATTACAAGGGCTAAAGGTGATACCGAACAAGAATGTAAGAGAGGAAGTAAAGGTGCATAAGAACCAAGGATATAAGTACCACAAAGGATGAAGTTCAGACAAGATCTGCAAGTGGAAAAGAAGAGGATACGTCCAAGGGCCCGATAGGTAAACTATCACTCTGAAATTGAGGTGGAAGAGAGGGGGTTTTTAAGAAGTAGGAATAAAGATGAGTATCCAGGCAAGATCGATGGACGACAAGGTGAGGGTGATAGCAAATAAAAACATAGCAAGAGATGGAATTAACACAAAACTTGTAAGGCGATAAGAAGTGAAAAGAAATCAAGGGAGAGATAGGTAACTCACAGCTCCCAAACTGGGATAGAAGATTGAAGATCTTAGAGAACGGACATAGTTTGATCTCCAAGGTAAGATTCAAAGATGAGAAAGGTAAAGGTAATACTCAACTGGAGCACGAGCAAGGATGGAGTTAAAACTTGCAAGCGATAAGGAATAGCATACGACCAAGGGAAAATAGGTAAAATACAACTATAAAATTGAGATGGAAGAGAGAAGGTTTTAAAGGCTGGGTATAATATAAACATCAAGGTAAGATGTAGAGGCGATAAGAGTAAATGTGATAATGATGAAAAGCATAATCCATGGACAGAGTCAAGGCAAGACTCACCAAATGGCAAGGTGGAGAAAACAATCAAGGATAAGATAAGTGAGGTTCCGACAGAAGAGTTGAAGTAAAAATTCATTACCGAAGGAAGTTACAAGGAAACAACGAGATTACCACAGGTGCGCAAAATAAAATGATCACTCATGGATCATTAGGAAACAAGGGTGGTCAAGGGCATGTTAACTGAAATATTTCAAACAGATATTGGGACATAAAGGTAAGCATATATAAAAATAGGAGTATGCAAGATTCCAATGGTACGAGCATACCAAAACCAAGAAAGTACAAATTGCCAAAAAGATAGCGACTTATCAATAGAATAGGAAAGGGTCTCAAAAGACAGTAAGATCATGGACATATAAACTGAAATGTTTAAATAGGTAGTAGAGGTATAAGGGTAAGTGCTTTAGATTAAGGGATAAGGGTATTAAAAATGCAAGGATACGAGCATGTCAATAACAAAATGGAATAGAGATGGTCAAATTGTAGCAATTTAATAATGGATGAGGAAAGAGTCCCAAAAGACTAAGGCCATGGTCAGGGGGCATCTACAAAGATGTCGCAAGCACAAGATGAGATCAGATCTAATAGATTGAGAGAAGTATAGACCATACTAGAATAAAATAATTTTTGTCAAGGGGGCATATAGGAGCACAACATAGAATTAGTCAAGGTGACTAATATTTTGAAGCAGAATCAAGGATGAGATGAAGTAATAATCAATAAGTCCTTAAAACGGCCAATGCTACTCTAGGTCAGCGGTCCTACAGTCAGCACGACTTTGATACCACTTATGTCACACCCGGTTTTGAAGGTAAACCGAATGCGAACCATGTACGTGCCAGGATCAGTAATTCACGTACACAACGATTACATAAATGACTCATCATAGCACAATGCTTCGAATTACAATAAAGAGTAAGTAATAATATTACAGACTAGAGCCATTTACATAATATAAATCAAAGTACACAGAATCGAAACGTAGCCAACGTAAACAACCCACCACAGGCATCTGACTGGGGGAGGTCGCTAGCCTAATCCTCGAACTCATCGAAGTCCTAGAACTCCTGGAGATCCGCCTCGACGACTTCTTCTTTACCTGAGCATAGATTACACCAAAGGCAACCTGGTGTTTTGTGAAAGTAAGGGTGAGCACACATCAACGTACTCAGCAAATGTCCCGTTTGGCTGCAGTGGACTAGCTTTATTTGGGGTTAAGGTCAAGCAGTTGCTTTTAGTTGGTCAGGTTATTATTACTCATTGAGAGCCAGGTTTTAACATTAACCCAAGTTATTAACCCAAAGTACCCTTTCCAAACGGAAAGAATACCACTTACCATTACCATAGTCATAACCATCATCATCATCATCATCTGTAAACCAACCATCTCTTATCAAGTATCTCTAATCAAAGAGGATCCCAAGGCCGCTCTTAACCGTGAGCACGGCTGATATATCAGTTTCACTACCCTCTGCAGAGGTCGCACACTTTACCCATGAGCCGTGATTCCCATTTTGCCCGGGGATCATGACTCCCCATTGATCACTTCCTAGGTGGTCCGGCAGGGTATCACTACGTAGCCTTTACAAAGATTCCCTAGAGGTCATAGCCGCCCGTTAGGTTTCTCCAGTTTGATAAACACAGTACCTCTCCCCGCAGGAGGGTGACTAACAAAAGCAAAACGAAAGAACCTCGGCACCCAGCCTCGGCAGAGCAAGCACTGTGCCTGGACCCCATTGACGGCACGACGGCGAAGCAACTACACCTCTAGTTCCTCTAATTAATTAGCTAAGGGCGCCCCATTTCACCCTCATGGTTGCACTGTTATCCCGGGTGGTCTCTCAACGAACAGGTCCTTACAGAGAGGCACTCGAGAAACCGCTCGAGTCCCCTAAATGCCACAAGTATATCATCATATCCAGAGTAAAATCATAGTATCATCATTGTATCTCATCATGTTCATTGATTAAAGTAAAGCGCTAGCATGAAGCTAACCATAGTAACCCAAAAGGTAAATCAAGGACAAGGTAAGTAGAAAGCTAGTAAATCCTTAGGTTGTTCATAGTATGCGGGGCAGTGAATTATAAAGTAAATAGGACATAATGGGTCAGAGGACACTTGCCTTCACCAAATAGATGCTCAGGGTCTTCAATCTTGTTGAACTCGAAGAACTGCATCACTTGGTCATCAATGCTTGATCTTCGATTCACCAAAGCCCGAGAACAGATCACATTCTATTCGCGATATGCAGCGAACACGAACATGCACAAGCAAACAAACATATACATGCATAAGAACATTACACCATACAAGGAAAAACATCATAAAACATACAATACGAAATAGAGCTCGCTTCTACAGTCTCACGAGAAAAGAAAATATGACAGTCGGAGCTACGGTCGAGAGATACCGCGTTTACACTAAACCGGTATGAGTTATAATATTTAATTAGATATAATCATACTAATTGACATCTATTAAATGCACAAATAAAATCATTACTGGGTTCTGATTAGTTCGCTACTCAAATAGTCGTCGTTAAAATGTGTAGTTTAATTAACACGAGCGATTCTAGGTGAAGCGAATTATTGACGCGCGACAAAGCGCGCGACACACGCGAAACAGCGCACGCGACGACGCGCGCGAAAGAAGCGCGACGACTCGACACAGAGAATGACGCGACATACGAGAATTGTTATGTCATGTTTATACTACGTAAGTATTGATTCCAAGGTTTCTAAGTTGATATTAATCACATTAATACTTATTTATAGAAAGGCAAACTCAAAACCATAGATTAATTTTAAATTGGAGAGCTAATATAATAGGCATTGGCTAAACAAATGTGTAATCAATTAATAAAAACATGAGTCACGATTAATCAACATCATTCACGTGTAGGTGAAGCCAATACGAGGCTATCACCGCTTGAATAAAACGAAACAGACAACTAACGCAAGAGTTATCGTTTAACTACTAAGTTGCAAACTTATACGTAAATAAATATAGATCTTAGGGGTAGCAAATAATTTCTTCATGACACATAAAACACTAAATTAATTCCAAAAGGAGGGCAGGGGGTTTCTTTTGAAAAAGGCTCTTCTTCTTCCTCTTCCCTATGACCGAACACAGGAAAATCTACGGCACGGCTGCGGCCAACGGCCAGGTAGCGCACGCGGGGCCTCGGCGTTCGCACGCAGGGGGGCGGGCTGCGCTCGGGGAGCTCGCCGGCGTGGGTGGGCGCGGCCGGTGAGGACTCACCGAGTAGGGCTAGGGGTAGACGGCGAGAGGAAGGGGGTAGACGAGAAGCTGTCTATTCTCACCTCGGGATAGCGCACGGCGAGGACGGAGCTCAGCGAAACTACGGCGAGGACTCCAGGTGTGGCGAGACACGGCACGGCTCCCTGCTCGATGGCGAGAAGGCGAAGGTGCCGGCGATGGCGAGTGCACGAGCACACCGCGCGTCGAGGCCGGGGCTGCGCTCGACGAGGCGGGTGACGGCGCGCGACGAGGTTCTGGGCACGGCGGGGCCAGGCCGGGGGCCGTGGGCGGCTCCGGAGTTTTTGGCATCGTGGGCACGGGCGACGACATCGTGAGCGCGAGTGGTTCTGCGTACAGAGCGGAGGGAGCGGTTGGGGAAGATGAGCAGTGGAATCCAGGCTGACCGGTGGGGCCAGAGGCGTGGCGGGGGAGAGGGGGCATGGGCCAGCCGAGAGGGGGGGGGTCCAGCTAGGCTTTCTCCCTTTTCTATTTTATTTCTCTTCTATTTGATCTCAATCTCAAATGTGACTGACAAATTAACGAAAGCACTTCAGAACAAATCATCATACAAAATGAGTGCTCCAGCATGATGCATCAACCATTATTCCCTTAGGGTTTTATTTTACTACACTTAACACTTAGATATAAAGCAAAACACTTCTCCATTATTTAGAAAAAAAAGAAAAGAAAAGCAAAGGAAAGAGAAGGTAACACCTGAATTTGGTGGATATTAGAAAAGAAATTTTATACCCTCAAATTCAGGGTGTTACACCTACTCCCCGTTGAGGTGGTCACAAAGACCGGGTCTCTTTCAACCCTTTCCCTTTCTCAAACGGTCCCTCAGACCGAGTGAGCTTTTCTTCTCAATCACTTGGAACACAAAGTTCCCACAAGGACCACCACAAGATTGGTGTCTCTTGCCTCAATTACAAGTGAGTTTGATTGCAAGAAAGAATCAAAGAAGAAAGCACGATTGCAAAAGCCAAGCGACAAGAGCGACAAATAACACACGGACCACTTTCTCTCTCAAGTCACTAATCACTAATGATCTCTTTTCTCAATTGTGAAACTTGGAGAGATGGAGGCTTTGAATGTGTCTTGGAATGGATTGCTAGCTCTTGTATTGAATGTTGAAGGTTGGAATGCTTGGGTGAAGTGAATGGAGGTGGTTGGGGTTGTATTTATAGCCACCAACCACTTCCTAGCCGTTGCTCCATTCTGCCGACCGCGGACGGTCCGCCCTCCTGGTCCGGACGGTCCGCGCCTGTAGATCAATGGCTGAAAACGCAACGGTCAGCAGTAATGGCTATATCAACGGCTATATTGCATTTAATGCATCGTCAGATGTCAGATAAAGTCAGTCGCGGACGGTCCGGTCGTGCACCCCGGACGGTCCGCGAGGACGCTATAATTCATTTTTCTAAACCCGTCACCTTCGGGTTTTTCAGTTCCTTACCTACCGGACGGTCCGCGCCTGAGGCCGGACGGTCCGCGCAAGGTCTCAGACGGTCCTTGCTTTTCCTCCGGACGGTCCATAGTACAGACTTGGATTTTTGCATTGGTTCTGTCCGAGGGTCATCTTGGTGTTGCGGACGGTCCGCCGCAGGGGCCCGGACGGTCCGCGCTTGGCCTGTTTTTCCAAAAAGCTTCTCCTGTCCGGAATAATCTACGGTATTCCGGACAGTCGATTTAGTATAGTTGTAGACGAACCTTTGGCACCTGTAGAATGTATAATCTAGAGCAAACTAGTTAGTCCAATTATTTGTGTTGGGCAATTCAACCACCAAAATTAATTAGGAACTAGGTGTAAGCCTAATTCCCTTTCAATCTCCCCCTTTTTGGTGATTGATGCCAACACAAACCAAAGCAAGTATAGAAGTGCATAATTGAACTAGTTTGCATAATGTTAGTGCAAAGGTTGCTTGGAATTGAGCCAATATAAATACTTATAAGATATGCATGGATTGTTTCTTCATGTTTAACATTTTGGACCACGCTTGCACCATATGTTTTGTTTTTGCAAATTCTTTTGTAAATCCTCTTCAAAGTTCTTTTGCAAATAGTCAAAGGTAAATGAATAAGATTTTTGCGAAGCATTTTCAAAATTTGAAATTTTCTCCCCCTGTTTCAAATGCTTTTTCTTTGACTAAACAAAACTTGTTCAAGAGGGTTTTGATATATCATTTTTGAAATACTACTTTTCTCCCTCTTTTGAACACAATAAGATACCAATTTGAAATTTATCAATTGAGAATCATACCAATTGAAAAACTCTTTTTAAAATTAGGTGGTGGTGGTGGTGCAGTCCTTTTGCTTTGGGCTATTACTTTCTCCCCTTTGGCATGAATCGCCAAAAAACGGAGTCATTAGAGCCCTTAGAAATACTCTCTCCCCCTTTGGTCATAAATAAATGAGTGAAGAATATACCAAAGTAGAGGAGTGATCTCTCCCCCAAAGATGGAGAGTTGCTCGGAGTGATGGCGAAGGATGAGTTACGGAGTGGAAGCCTTTGTCTTCACCGAAGACTCCAATTCCCTTTCAATATATCTATGACTTGGTTTGAAATAGACTTGAAAACACATTAGTCATAGCATATGAAAGATACATGATCAAAGGTATATAAATGAGCTATGTGTGCAAATCAACAAAATAAGTTCCTAGAATCAATAATATTTAGCTCATGCCTAAGTTTGTTAAAAGTTTGTTCATCAAGTGGCTTGGTAAAGATATCGGCTAATTGATCTTTAGTATTAACGTACGAAATCTCGATATCTCCCTTTTGTTGGTGATCCCTCAAAAAGTGATATCGAATGGCTATGTGTTTAGTGCGGCTATGCTCAACGGGATTATCCGCCATGCGGATTGCACTCTCATTATCACATAGAAGAGGAACTTTGGTTAATTTGTAACCATAGTCCCTAAGGGTTTGCCTCATCCAAAGTAGTTGCGCGCAACAATGGCCTGCGGCAATGTACTCGGCTTCAGCGGTAGAAAGAGCTACAGAATTTTGCTTCTTTTAAGCCCAAGACACCAAGGATCTTCCCAAGAACTGGCAAGTCCCCGATGTGCTCTTTCTATTGATTTTACACCCCGCCCAATCGACATCCGAATAACCAATTAAATCAAAAGTAGATCCCCTAGGATACCAAAGCCCAAACTTAGGAGTATAAACTAAATATCTCAAGATTCGTTTAACGGCTGTAAGGTGAGCTTCCTTAGGGTCGGCTTGGAATCTTGCACACATGCATACGGAAAGCATAATATCCGGTCGAGATGCACATAAATATAGCAAAGAACCTATCATCGACCGGTATACCTTTTGATCCACGGACTTACCTTCCGTGTCGAGGTCGAGATGCCCATTGGTTCCCATGGGTGTCTTGATGGGTTTGGCATCCTTCATCCCAAACTTGCTTAGAATATCTTGAGTATACTTCGTTTGGCTTAGGAAGGTGCCCTCTTTGAGTTGCTTCACTTGAAATCCTAAGAAATACTTCAACTCCCCCATCATAGACATCTCGAATTTTTGTGTCATGATCCTACTAAATTCTTCACATGTAGACTCGTTAGTAGACCCAAATATAATATCATCAACATAAATTTGGCATACAAACAAGTCATTCTCAAGAGTTTTAGTAAATAAAGTAGGATCGGCCTTTCCGACTTTGAATCCATTAGTGATAAGGAAATCTCTAAGGCATTCATACCATGCTCTTGGGGCTTGCTTGAGCCCATAAAGCGCCTTAGAGAGTTTATAAACATGGTTAGGGTACTCACTATCTTCAAAGCCGGGAGGTTGCTCAACATAGACCTCTTCTTTGATTGGTCCATTGAGGAAGGCACTCTTCACGTCCATTTGATAAAGCTTGAAGCCATGGTAAGTAGCATAGGCCAATAAAATACGAATTGACTCAAGCCTAGCTACGGGTGCATAGGTTTCACCGAAATCCAAACCTTCGACTTGGGAGTACCCCTTGGCCACAAGTCGAGCTTTGTTCCTTGTCACCACACCATGCTCGTCTTGCTTGTTGTGGAACACCCATTTGGTCCCTACAACATTTTGATTAGGACGTGGAACTAAATGCCACACCTCATTCCTAGTGAAGTTGTTGAGCTCCTCTTGCATTGCCACCACCCAATCCGAATCTTGAAGTGCTTCCTCTATCTTGTGTGGCTCAATAGAGGAAACAAAAGAGTAATGCTCACAAAAATGTGCAACACGAGATCTAGTTGTTACTCCCTTATGAATGTCGCCGAGGATGGTGTCGACGGTGTGATCTCGTTGGATTGCTTGGTGGACTCTTGGGTGTGGCGGCCTTTGCTCTTTATCCTCCTTGTCTTGATCATTTGCATCTCCCCCTTGATCATTGCCGTCATCTTGAGGTGGCTCATTTGCTTGATCTTATCCTTCATCAATTTGAGCCTCGTCCTCATTTTGAGTTGGTGGAGATGCTTGCGTGGAGGATGATGGTTGATCTTGTGCATTTGGAGGCTCTTCGGATTCCTTAGGACACACATCCCCAATGGACATGTTCCTTAGCGCGATGCATGGAGCCTCTTCATCACCTATCTCATCAAGATCAACTTGCTCTTCTTGAGAGCCGTTAGTCTCATCAAACACAACGTCACAAGAAACTTCAACTTGTCCAGTGGACTTGTTAAAGACTCTATATGCCCTTGTGTTTGAATCATATCCTAGTAAAAAGCCTTCTACAGTCTTAGGAGCAAATTTAGATTTTCTACCTCTTTTAACAAGAATAAAGCATTTGCTACCAAAGACTCTAAAATATGAAATATTGGGCTTTTTACTGGTTAGGAGTTCGTATGATGTCTTCTTGAGGATTCGGTGAAGATATAACCGGTTGATGGCGTAGCAAGCGGTGTTGACCGCCTCGCCCCAAAACCGATTCGATGTCTTGTACTCATCAAGCATAGTTCTTGCCATGTCCAATAGAGTTCGATTCTTCCTCTCCACTACACCATTTTGCTGTGGCGTGTAGGGAGAGGAGAACTCATGCTTGATGCCCTCCTCCTCAAGGAAGCCTTCGATTTGTGAGTTCTTGAACTCCGTCCCGTTGTCGCTTCTAATCCTTTTGATCCTTAAGCCGAACTCATTTTGAGCCCGTCTCAAGAATCCCTTTAAAGTTTCTTGGGTATGAGATTTTTCCTGTAAAAAGAATACCCAAGTGAAGTGAGAATAATCATCCACAATAACTAGACAATACTTACTCCCGTCGATGCTTATGTAAGCTATCGGGCCGAATAGGTCCATGTGTAGGAGCTCCAGTGGCCTGTCGGTCGTCATGATGTTCTTATGTGGATGGTGAGCGCCAACTTGCTTCCCTGCTTGGCATGCGCTACAAATCCTGTCTTTCTCAAAATGAACATTTGTTAATCCTAAAATGTGTTCTCCCTTTAGAAGCTTGTGAAGATTCTTCATCCCAACATGGGCTAGTCGGCGGTGCCAGAGCCAACTCATGTTAGTCTTAGCAATTAAGCAAGTGTCGAGTTCAGCTCTATCAAAATCTACCAAGTATAGCTGACCCTCTAACACTCCCTTAAATGCTATTGAATCATCACTTCTTCTAAAGACAGTGACACCTACATCAGTGAATAGACAGTTGTAGCCCATTTGACATAATTGAGAAACGGAAAGCAAATTGTAATCTAAAGAGTCTACAAGAAAAACATTGGAAATGGAATGGTCAGGTGATATAGCAATTTTACCCAATCCTTTGACCAAACCTTGATTTCCATCCCCGAATGTGATAGCTCGTTGGGAATCTTGGTTTTTCTCATAGGAGGAGAACATCTTCTTCTCCCCTGTCATGTGGTTTGTGCACCCGCTGTCGATGATCCAACTTGAGCCCCCGGATGCATAAACCTACAAAACATGTTTAGTTCTTGACTTTAGGTACCCAAATGGTTTTGGGTCCTTTGGCATTAGATACAAGAACTTTGGGTACCCAAACACAAGTCTATGATCCCTTGTGTTTGCCCCCAACATACTTGGCAACTATCTTGCCGGATTTGTTAGTTAAAACATAAGATGCATCAAAAGTTTTAAATGAGATGTCATGATCATTTGATGCACTAGGAGTTTTCTTCTTAGGCAACTTAGCACGGGTTGGTTGCCTAGAGCTAGATGTCTCACCCTTATACATAAAAGCATGATTAGGGCCAGAGTGAGACTTCCTAGAATGAATTCTCCTAATTTTGCTCTCAGGATAACCGACAGGGTACAAAATGTAACCCTCGTTATCCTGAGGCATGGGAGCCTTGCCCTTAACAAAGTTGGACAGTTTCTTAGGAGGGGCATTAATTTTGACATTGCCTCCCTGTTGGAAGCCAATGCCATCCTTAATGTCAGGGCGTCTTCCTCTATAAAGCATACTGCGAGCAAATTTAAATTTTTCATTTTCAAGTTCATGCTCGGCAATTTTAGTATCTAGCTTTGTTATATGATCATTTTGTTGTTTAATTAAAGCCATGTGATCATGTATAGCATTAACATCAACATCTCTACATCTAGTACAAATAGAAGTGTGCTCAACAGTAGATGTAGAGGGTTTGCAAGATTTCAATTCTACAACCTTAGCATGCAATATATCATTTTTAGTTCTAAGGTCGGAAATTGTAACATTGCAAACATCTAGTTCTTTAGCCTTAGCAAGCAACTTTTCATTTTCAATCCTAAGGCTAGCAAGAGACATATTCAATTCTTCAATCTTAGCAAGCAAATCATCATTATCATTTCTAAGATTGGGAATTGAAACATTACAAGCAATAGAATCAACCTTAGCTAACAAATTAGAATTCTCATTTCTAAGGTTGTCTAAAGTCTCATGGCAAGTGCTTAGCTCACTAGATAAATTTTCACATTTTTCAACTTCTAGAGCATAAGCATTTTTAACTTTAACATGCTTTTTGTTTTCCTTGATTAGGAAGTCCTCTTGGGAGTCCAAGAGATCATCCTTCTCATGGATGGCACTAATTAATTCATTTAATTTCTCTTTTTGTTGCATGTTTAAGTTGGCAAAAAGAGTACGCAAATTATCTTCCTCATCACTAGCATTATCATCGCTAGAGGATTCGTATCTAGTGGAGGATTTAGATTTAACCTTTTTTCTTTTTGCCGTCCTTTGCCATGAGGCACTTGTGGCCGACGTTGGGGAAGAGGAGTCCCTTGGTGACGGCGATGTTGGCGGCATCCTCGTTGTCGGAGGAGTCGCTAGAGCTTTCGTCGGAGTCCCACTCCCGACAAACATGGGCATCGCCGCCCTTATTCTTGTAGTACCTCTTTTTCTCCTTTCTTCTTCCCTTCTTGTCATCGCCCCTGTCACTAGAAATAGGACATTTTGCAATAAAGTGACCGGGCTTACTGCACTTGTAGCAAACCTTCTTGGAGCGGGGCTTGTAATCTTTCCCCCTCCTTTGCTTGAGGATTTGGCGAAAGCTTTTGATGACAAGCGCCATTTCCTCGTTGTCGAGCTTGGAGGCATCGATGGGTGTTCTACTTGGTGTAGACTCCTCCTTCTTCTCCTCCGTTGCCTTAAATGCGACCGGTTGTGCTTCGGACGTGGAGGGACCGTCAAGCTCGTTGATCTTCCGTGAGCCCTTGATCATAAACTCAAAGCTCACAAAATTCCCGATTACTTCCTCGAGAGTCATTAGTGTATATCTAGGATTACCACGAATTAATTGTACTTGAGTAGGGTTAAGGAAAATGAGTGATCTTAGAATAACCTTAACCACCTCGTGATCATCCCATTTCTTGCTCCCGAGGTTGCGCACTTGGTTCACCAAGGTTTTGAGCCGGTTGTACATATCTTGTGGCTCCTCCCCTTGGCGAAGACGGAAGCGACCGAGCTCCCCCTCGATCGTTTCCCGCTTTGTGATCTTGGTGAGTTCATCACCCTCGTGCGCGGTCTTGAGCATGTCCCAAACTTCCTTGGCGCTTTTTAACCCTTGCACCTTGTTGTACTCCTCCCTACTTAGAGAGGTGAGGAGTATGGTTGTGGCTTGGGAGTTGAAGTGCTCAATTTGGGCCACCTCGTCCTCATCATAATCCTCATCCCCTACAGATGGTACATGTGCTCCAAACTCAACAACATTCCATATACTTTTGTGGAGTGAGGTTAGATGAAATTTCATTAAATCACTCCACCTAGCATAATCTTCACCGTCAAAGGTTGGCGGTTTGCCTAATGGAACGGAAAGTAATGGAGTATGTCTAGAAGTGCGAGGGTAATGTAAGGGGATCTTACTAAACTTCTTGTGCTCATGGCGCTTAGAAGTTATGGAGGGCGCGTCGGAGCCGGAGGTGGAAGGTGATGAAGTGTCAGTCTCGTAGTAGACCACCTTCCTCATTTTCTTTTTCTTGTCGCCACTCCGATGCGACTTGTGGGAGGAGGCTTTCTTCTCCTTCCCTTTCTTTTTGTTGCGGGACTCTTCCGATGAAGCCTTCCCGTGGCTTGTAGCGGGCTTGTCGCCGGTCTCCATCTCCTTCTTGGCGTGTTCTCCCGACATCACTTCGAGCGGTTAGGCTCTAATGAAGCACTGGGCTCTGATACCAATTGAAAGTCGCCTAGAGGGGGGTGAATAGGGCGAAACTGAAATTTACAAAATTAATCACAACTACAAGCTGGGTTAGCGTTAGAAATATAATCAAGTCCGTGAGAGAGGGTAGAAAACAAATCACAAGCGAATAAAGAGTGTGACACGCGGATTTGTTTTACCGAGGTTCGGTTCTCGCAAACCTACTCCCCGTTGAGGTGGTCACAAAGACCGGGTCTCTTTCAACCCTTTCCCTCTCTCAAACGGTCCCTCGGACCGAGTGAGCTTTTCTTCTCAATCACTTGGAACACAAAGTTCCCACAAGGACCACCACAAGATTGGTGTCTCTTGCCTCAATTACAAGTGAGTTTGATTGCAAGAAAGAATCAAAGAAGAAAGCACGATTGCAAAAGCCAAGCGACAAGAGCGACAAATAACACACGGATCACTTTCTCTCTCAAGTCACTAATCACTAATGATCTCTTTTCTCAATTGTGAAACTTGGAGAGATGGAGGCTTTGAATGTGTCTTGGAATGGATTGCTAGCTCTTGTATTGAATGTTGAAGGTTGGAATGCTTGGGTGAAGTGAATGGAGGTGGTTGGGGTTGTATTTATAGCCACCAACCACTTCCTAGCCGTTGCTCCATTCTACCGACCGCGGACGGTCCGCCCTCCTGGTCCGGACGGTCCGCGCCTGTAGATCAACGGCTGAAAATGCAATGGTCAGCAGTAACGGCTATATCAACGGCTATATTGCATTTAATGCGTCGTCAGATGTCAGATAAAGTCAGTCGCGGACGGTCCGGTCGTGCACCCCGGACGGTCCGCGAGGACGCTATAATTCATTTTTCCGAACCCGTCACCTTCGGGTTTTTCAGTTCCTTACCTACCGGACGGTCCGCGCCTGAGGCCGGACGGTCCGCGCAAGGTCTCAGACGGTCCTTGCTTTTCCTCCGGACGGTTCGTAGTACAGACTTGGATTTTTGCATTGGTTCTGTCCGAGGGTCATCCTGGTGTTGCGGACGGTCCGCCGCAGGGGCCCGGACGGTCCGCGCTTGGCCTATTTTTCCAAAAAGCTTCTCCTGTCCGGAATAATCTACGGTATTCCGGACAGTCGATTTAGTATAGTTGTAGATGAACCTTTGGCACCTGTAGAATGTATAATCTAGAGCAAACTAGTTAGTCCAATTATTTGTGTTGGGCAATTCAACCACCAAAATTAATTAGGAACTAGGTGTAAGCCTAATTCCCTTTCACGTGCCCTTTCGCCTCCAAGCCTTCCGCGCTCGTGCTCCTCAGCTTTTCGCCGCCGCGGTTGCCATGGCCACGCTAGTTCGTCCCGATCGCTACCAGACCGAGGCGGCGCTCGACACAGTGCATCGCCTGCTTGGATGGGGCATGCCTGCGTTTGCCGGGAGGATCCGGGCCGGCACCACTCCCCTCGGCGATCTCGCCGCTGGGGAGTTTGTGCTCTTCGTTCCCTATCTCTCCTGCGGGTTGGCGCTGCCGATTTCGTCGTTCTTCCTACTGTTGCTGGAGGAGTTCGGGCTTCAACTCCAACACCTCACACCCCACTCCATTCTCCAGGTGGCCATCTTTGTCCACTTTTGTGAGATGTTCGTTGGAGTGGCAGCTTGCACCTCCCTTTTCCGCTAGTTTTTCGTGCTGGTGAGATCTGGGAAGGGCAAGGATCACCTCGGGGCCTACTACTTCCAGTCAAGGTCAGACCCGACAGTTACCTATATTGCCTCCCTTGGCGGTGCGAGGTGGGAGAACTGGCGAAGCGACTGGGTGATCGCCAGCGCTGAGGCCAGCGACCGCCTTGCTCTTCCGAGTGACGGGCCCAGCCTCGAGCGGAAACAATGGAGGGTGAAACCATGCCTCATGCTAGAGTTCGGGCCCATCTTGGACAGAATTAGGGAACTGGTGGTTGGAGGCTTGACCTTAATGCACGTACTCTGGTACTCGGGGATTTCTTGAAGCGCCGAGTCATGCCGCTGCAGGGGAGGCAGCGTCTGAGTTGCTGGTTCACCGGCCCCAGCGACATTGGTAGGATCCACTGTGGGCCTGGGACCGATCTGACTTGGGAGGAGTTGGAAATTTTGGTGAGGGGGTCACTGGCGAGGATTTTATCCCTGAATCCTTGATGCTTCCCTAGGGGATTTCGCCGCTCTGCGACAATCCTGGGTTGCGGTCAGCGGTCCTAGCCCGCCTGCTGACCCTCGATGAGAGTGGTGTGGCGGTCCGCCAAACCGGTGGTCGGGATCCCCACCAGGGGATCCATATTCCCGGTGCATCGGGCCGCGGCCCCCAACCAGCTAATGTGCCCCCCAGAGTTTCCTCTATAGTCCCTAGCCCCTCGGACAAGGGCAAGGGGCCCGCAAGCAGCTCCTCCACTCCGGACATCGTCGGGAGGTTGGAGGAAGCAAGGCGGCACCGACTGCGCCGCACCGATGGATCCTTTGTTGGGGATCTTCCTCGAGATTCGGGCTCTCCCCAGAAGCGCCAGAAAACAGCTGGTAGGGTTAAGGAGCCCGAACCTCGAGTCCAGGACGGGAAGAGGGGCACGAGCCCTCCACCGCCACTATCTTCAGATCAGATACCACCACCGTCGCCTGTGTCAGGCCGACCGCCATCGCCGCAGGGGAAGCGACAGCAACAACAGTAACGTGTGCCCCGCTTCCATGGCCACTAGAAGGTTCACAGTCCCAAGTAAGCATAGGCCCTCCCGATGTTCGCTCGATCGTAGCCTTTATGTCGACAGGTCATGATCCGACCTTTGCCTGCCAGGGCCTCCTCTTCCTCGGCGTCCGTAGGTGTTCCCTCCCCACCGGCCGCCATGCCTGCCGGGGGTCCGGTTCCCACCGGCATACGCCTGCCGGGAACGTCGCCGGCGATCTGTCAGCAGCTACCATGGATGCTCCTTCCTCGTCGGTCGCCATGCCCACCTATGGGTTTGGTGCCCATTAGCATACATCTGCTGGGAGTGTTACCGGCGATCTGCCAACGGCTACTGCGACCCCATCAGTGTCGGCGCCAAGCCCATCATCGGCGGCGGCCGAGGGGGTTACAGATGCATCTGCCCCCATCACGCAGGATGACGCTGGTGCCGAGGTGGCGTCATCGGGCCCCCAGGATTCGCCTGTCACCGTTGAGGCAACACTTTCGGGTTCCCAAGTTTCAACCGGGGGTCCAGAAGCGGCGGTGCCGCTAGCAGCTGTTGCAGACCCTCCAACGGCGATACCGTCGGATGCACCACCGGAGGTAGGCGTGGGGGGCGCGTCCAGCTCTGTCCCCCAGCCAACTCCGGAGGGTCCAGAGGTTATTCTTGGGCGTCCACTCCGGTCTGGTGCCGAGCCTGGAGCGACGCTGACTCCTCTCCCTCAGGTGCTGATTCGCGCTCACCAGGCCCTCCAGGAAACCGAGGCGGCTATCCGACGAGATTGGAAGGCGCTCAAGACCGAGCACCAGCGCCTTGGCGACTGGTGCTCCCAACTGGAGAGGCGCACTAAGGCGACATCCTGCTAATTCGCCTCGGAGCGAGCTGAGCTTGAGCAGGAGCGTGAGGACTTCAAGGAGGACATCCGGAAGGTGTCTGACCGAGAGGAGGAGGTGACCCAAAGGGAAAGAAGCTTGGCCAGGAATAAAAGCACCTAGACCAAAAAGAGGAGGCCGTCACAACACTCCATGATAGGTTGAAAGCTTGTAATGCAGTGCTGGAGAAACAGCGGGACAAGCAAGCTACGGTTGAGGCGAAGCTGAAGAAGCTGCAGCAGGAGCTCTCCGACAAGGCCAGTGACATCGCTCGTGTTGAGGGAAACCTCAAGACGAGGGAAGCCTCCCTGGCGAAATGAACAACTGACCTCGCTTGGCAGGAGGAGGACCTCGCCTTCAGGGAGGAGATGTGGGCAAGGCGGAACAAGCTGCTGGATGAGGTTGAGCTCGAGGTCGAGGAGAAAGTGAAGCGTTTGGAAGGGAAGGTGCGGGCGCTAGAGGGGTAGGTCCGCCAGTTCCAGGCGGCACAGGCAACACAGTCGGCCCCGGACCCCTAGGCAGTGGAGGTGTTGAGGAAGACACTTGATGACCTCTGGGCAGAGCAACGCGCCGGAGCTCAGCGCATCGCTGCTTGGGCTGGCAAGGCGAGCACAGCACTAGTACCATTGGGGATGAGTCCCATCCCAGCATTGGTGCGGCCAGCGACCATCTCCGATGCGCTCCCAATACTGGATTCCGCTGCTGACCGCCTCTGACGTCTGGATCAGGTTCTTGGCGCCCGCTTGGAGGCCAAGGGCGGCAGACTCTGCCGGTCAGCCATCGAGTACGTCTTAACGTGCTTCCGGAGCCACGATCCGACTGTCTCCTTGGGGCCGGTTATTGCGGGTCCGGTGGTCGACACTGAAGATGCTGCCCGGGAGGGTGTACAGGATGCTGTGGACATGGTGGTTGGGTGCTTCCAGTGGGATCCTGTTGGCGATGAGTAGCCAGGCCTGCATGGAGAAAAACGAGGGTTCCCCTGGGAGTGGATTGCAATATGTCTTTGATTTTGTAAGATACTCTTTAGGTACTACTTGTCGGTGACATTACAACTTGACTGCATGCCTCTCTTTTTTCTCTGTTGTATGCATTGTTGCCGGCTTCTTTCCCGATACTTGCCCCCCCTGGGATATGGCCTCGACTTGTTGGGGTCGGATGCCAGGATTCTTAAGGTGGCACTGGTGCCATTACTCCGAAGAGGCAAACCCTACTGGGGCCCTTCTTGGATATGGCCTAGGCCAGGTATCCTTAACAGCGCACCCATAAGGTCCGCCAGCTGGTATTTCTTATCCTTTGATTCACGCAACAAGACCGGCAATAGGGCGGTGGGGCGTGTGTTAGTCTTTGTGGTCCTTGACCATGCGGCCATACGGCCCCTAACCACCCCATTGCCTAATTGCAGATTCCGGCTACCCGACTCAGATGTCGCCATACCAGCCAGGGAGGGAGATAGCCCTGTGGTTGTAATAATGGTTGTATTTTTAGAAGTAAAATCAACCTTGTGGTCGGGCCCTTTCCTTGTAACCGGATGTACATGAGAGCAGGCCAACAGACCAGGCGTGTTGAGGGTGGACCCGCGAATCTATTTTAAAGGAAAAAACTTACGGAGATGCTCTATATTCCAGGGGTTGGGGAGAGGTACTCCGTTATCTGTGGCTAGGCGAACGCACCTGGGGCAACATATTTCTGTCACCTTGAAGGGTCCTTCCCAGCTGGGGGAGAGCTTGTGGAGCCCTTCTCGGTTTAGAATTCACCTTAGAACCAGGTCCCCGACTTCAAACTTCCTACTATGCACGAACCTCTGGTGGTAGCGCCTGAGCGCCTGGCTGTACCGTGCGTTTCGGACTGCTGCTCGCCACCTGTGCCCATCGATGAAGTCCACGTCTTCGCGTCGTAGCTGTTCTTGCACAGACTCGTCGAACGACTGGACCCGTGGAGAGCCCATAATGATTTCCGGGGGGAGGCAGGCTTCGGCCCCGTAGACCAGAAAGAATGGGGTCTCCCCGATGGCTCAGTTGGGTGTGATTCGGTTCCCCCATAGCACGGAGGGCAGCTCGCTGACCCAATTTGCGCCCTGCTTTCTCAAGCAGTCATAAGTACGTGTCTTGAGTCCCCTGAGGATCTCCGCATTTGCTCTCTCCACTTGTCCATTGCTCCTGGGGTGGGCCACGGACGTGAAGCAGAGCCGGGTGCCGATGCCTTCACAGTATTCTTGGACTCGGCTTGTAAATTGGGTCCCATTGTCTGTAATGATACAATTTGGGACCCCGAACCTGCAGACGATCGACTTGAGGAAAGCAACAGTAGCGCCCTGGGTGATGTTGACCACAGGGGTGGCTTCCGGCCACTTGGTGAATTTGTCGATGGCGACAAATAGGTACCGGTACCCGCCGACAGCCCTGGGGAATGGTCCCAGGATATCCACCCCCCATACAGCGAACGGCCAGGAGGGCGGGATCATTTGCAGAGCCTGAGCTGGTGTGTGTATCTACTTTTCATGAAACTGGCATGCTTCACAGGACTTTACTAGCTCGGCTGCATCCTGGAGGGCAGTTGGCCAATAAAAACCATGCCGGAAGGCCTTACCGACCAGCATGCGGGATGAAGAATGACTTCCACACTCCCCTCCATGGATCTCCGTGAGTAACTCACGACCCTCTTCCTGGGTAATGCACCACATGAGAATGCCGTTGGCGCCACGGCGGCAGAGACCTCCTTCTACCATCGTGTATCGCTTAGCCAACCGCACCATGCGCTCAGCGGAGACATGGTCTTCAGGAAGGATATTTTCATTTAGGTAGTCCCGGATCTCGGAGATCCATGCATCGGGACCGCTCTGAGTTGCCGACTGTGGCGCTAAGGGGTCAGGCCCCCCCCCAGAGCACACACAGCCTTTGGTGGGTCTTGGGGCGCCACCGGGACCGCCGGCTTCGAGGTGCCGGTCTTGCCCCCTTCGTCCAGTCCGGCTGGCTGGGCGGTGGGTCTTAGCAGCCATCTTTCAAAGGCGCCCTAGGGCATGGGTGCCCGAGTTGATGCCCTCTGGGAGAGGTCATCTGCTGCTGAGTTGTCGGCCCGGGGAACATGTTGAAGATCCAGGGTCGTGAAATCCTTCTCCAGCTTCCTTACATGGAGGAGGTAAGCTACGAGTCTAGGCTCGTTGCAGCTACATTCTCCGCGGACCTGCTTGATGACGAGTTGGGAGTCCCCCCTCACGAGGAGTTGACGGACCCCTAGGGATAGGGCCGCGGTTAGGCCAAAGATCAGCACCTCATACTCCGCCATATTGTTGGTGGCCTTGAATTCAAGTCGCACCACATACTGCAGCTAGTTTCCGCCTGGGTCGGAGAGGACTACTCTCGCGCCAGCACTCTGCTGGCGGGCGGACCCATCGAAGAAAAGCGTCTAGTGGGGCTCGGTGAAGATCGGGCCCCTGCGCTCCGCCGGCACAGGACCTGGTGCGGGGTCTGGCCCCCCCGGGGGTACACGGGGGTGGAGTCCATTCCACGATGAAGTCGGCCAGGATTTGACTTTTGACGGCGTGGCGGGGTTGGAAGTCCAGTTGGAACTCGGCGAGTTCTGCTGCCCACTTGGCGATGTTGCCAGTGGCGTTTGGGTTGTAGAGGATGGCCCTTAACGGGAAGGAAGTCACCACCACAACCTTGTGCGCTTGGAAATAATGACGCAGCTTCCTGGACGCGACCAACACGGCATAGAGGAGTTTGTGTGTCTCAAGGTACCTGGCTTTTGCCTCGTGGAGGACCTCGCTGACGTAGTAGACCGGCTTCTGGACAGTCCGGGTATCTATAGTCACCACTAGACTTCCAGGTTCTTGTCCTCCTTGTGCTTCCCTCTCGACGACTAACACCATGCTTACTGCTTCCGCTGCTGCCGCAATGTACAGGTATAGCGGCTCTCCTGGTTCTGGAGCAACTAGGATCGGCAGGGAAGCTAAGTGCTGCTTCAGTTCCCTGAAGGCTTGTTTCGCCTCTTCGGACCAGGCAAATGGGCCTGATTTCTGCAGGAGCTTGAAGAAAGGCAGTGCCCTCTCAGCCAACCTTGAAATGAAGCGGCTAAGGGCTGCCAGCGACTCGGTAAGCTTTTGGATGTCCTTAACACGAGTGGGAGGCCTCATTACCTCAATAGCCTTGATTTTCTCCGAGTTAGCTTCAATGCCTCGGTATGAAACCAGGAACCCCAGCAACTTCCCTGTCGAGACTCCGAAGATGCATTTCTCCGGGTTCAGCTTGGTGCGGGTTGCCCGTAGCTTGCCGAAAACCAGGGCCAGGTCTTCCACTATAGCCGACCTTTCCCTAGTCTTGACCACGATGTCATCGATGTAAATTTCCACCTTATCCCGGATCAGATCCCCGAAGGTATTGCTCATTGACCGTACAAAGGTTGATAAGGCATTCCTCAAACCATAGGGCATTACAACATAACAGTATAGTCCATCTACTGTTACAAAAGCGGTATGCTTCCTATCCTCCTTAGCCATTCGGATTTGGTGGAAACCAGAGTAAGCGTCCAAGAAGGATAAGAGGTCGCACCCCGAAGTAGAGTCCACAATCTGATCTATACGCGATAGTGGATACGAGTCCTTAGGGCACACCTTATTCATGCTGCTGTAGTCGATGCACATCCGAAGCTTTCTGTTGGCTTTCGGCATGACAATTGGGTTGGCCAGCCACACCGGGTGATGAACCTCTTCAATAAAGCCAGCGTGCAACAGCTTCCGGACTTCCTCTCGGATGAAGTCCTGCCGTTCCACGGACTGTCTTCGTGGCTTCTGGCTTACTGGCTTGGCGTCCGGGTAAACCTTTAGCTGGTGCTCGATCACCTCCCTGGGGATCCCCGGCATTTGCGACGGCTCCCAAGCGAAGACGTTGGCATTTGCTTGGAGGAAGGCGACGAGCGTGAGTTCCTATTTTTCTCCCAGATCCCCTACGATGCGGGTGGTCTAGGAGGAGTCCGCGCCGACCTGGATGGTCTTCGCGGGCCCACCGTCTGCCCCGGTCGGCTGCACTTTCGGCGCCTTGGAGGGCGTCTTGGCACTGGGGCCTCTTCCCCCATCGTCCAGCCGAGCGATCTCGGCCGCCAGAGTGTGTAGCTTCTCGACGGCTGCTAGAGCGGCGGTGCGGTCACCTTGCACGATGAGGATCCCAGCAGGGGACGGCATCTTGAGGACCAAGTACCCATAATGGGCAATGACCATGAACCGGTACAGGGCTGGCCTCCCGATGATGGCGTTAAAAGGGAGGTTGACCTCCGCGACGTCGAACTGGACGTTTTAAGTATGGAAGTTCTCTTTCGTCCCAAATGTAACCGGGAGCGTTATGCTCCCGAGGGGGTATACGGGCTGCGGACACACCCCGGAAAATGGGCGAGAAGACCCCAGCCACGACCCTGGAACCTGCAGCTGTCTGAATGCTGCGTGGCTGATAACGTTGAGGCCGGCCCCTCCGTCGATCAGCACGTGATGTAGCCGCATGTTGGCGACAACGGGGGCGGTGATGAGCGGCAGCACGCTGGATCCCGCCATGTTGTCGGGGCAGCTGGATGCCCCGAAGGAGATAGTAGTGCTCCTCCACCATTGGTGCAGAGCGGTTTTGGGGACCCCTGGGACTACCGAAAGTACTTCCCGGCGTAGGGACTTGACACTCCTGCGGGAGGTGAGCTCCCAGCTTCCGTCGTACATTACGTACAGCTTCTTGCGACGGTCACCACCGTCGCTGGAGTCGGAACCTCCAGTGGAAACGTCCTTTAGGCACCCCTCGGGCAGCTGGTAGCCGAGGTCTGGTCCTACCGTAGTCGTGGTTTTCCCGTCAGCTCCCTTCTAGCTTGATTGGTGGTGGGGCGGCGTGCCGTCCTTGAGGGACAGTTCGCGTCGCTCGCTGACGCGCCGTGCGAGTTTGATAATCTCACGACAGTCGGCGGCTCGGTGGCGGCTCTTGGGGTGCACTGGGCACATGTCACCGTTGTAACCGTGGGGACATGGGCGCTTGCCGCGCTCGCCCTGGCCCCCAGCAGTGGCGGCAGCAACTGAAACAGCGAACCATGGCTTTTCGTGGCCGTGGTTCTTGCTTTTCTTTTTCTTCCTGCCTCCGCCCTGGGTGATGACATCTAAGTCGCCCATCTTGGTAACCTCCACCTATGGTGTTGAGTGCCAAGCACGGCCCTCGACAGCTCTGGCACACTTGTCAGCCAGAGCGAGGAGTGTGGTGAGGTCGTCCACATTGCATGTGGCCAAATTTTCCAACATCTTCTCATCATGTACCCTCTGGCGGAAAGCAGAGATGATGGAAGCATCCGAGATATGGAGGATTGTCCCACGTACCTTGGTGAAGTGGGAAATGAACGCTCGGAGGGTCTCCCGGGGCTCCTGCCTCACTGCGTGGAGGTGTGCCTCCACTCCGTGCCGCTGGTAAGCGCTGGCGAAGTTCGCCATGAACCGCGCACATAGCTCTTCCCAGGAGCAGATGGATCCTGGGGCTTGATTCATGAGCCAAGTCCGGGCTGGTCCAGACAGGGCCACATGGAAGTAGGTTGCCAATACGGCGGTGTCTCCACCCGCTGCCGTAATGGCGGTGACATAAACCTGGAGGAATTCTGATGGGTTCGTCGTGCCATCGTACTCCTCCGGCAGATGTGGCCGGAACTTGGGCGACCACGTCGCCGCGTGGAGATGGTCTACTAGGGCAGCATAGCTTACTCCGGCCAAAGGGATGCTGGCCTGGAATCGAGCATCCCCTGGGACCTGCGGCGCAACCGCTGCGGAATCTTGCCCGAGATTGCCGCAGCGCCCACGCGTCTTCTCCAAAGAGGCACAGGCATCTCTGCCCATGCGTCTACGGTTGAGTTCATCCTGCAGGTCTCCAGTCGGGGCAGTCCTTACTAAGGACGTACAATCCGGGGTAGATGCTTCGTGCCGACGCCAGGACGATCGAGGCCTGGGTCTGACTGAGCCAGAGTGCACCACGCCAAGGAGGCGGTCTATGTCGCCGCGCCACTGCCTCATAGCCCCTGGGGAAGCCGTGAGGCTGGGCAAGTGGCGCAACAGTTCTCTGGCCGCAGAGAGCGCTCCGGCGGGGGTATCCCCCGTCGGAGTCCGGGACGCCCACCCTGGCGTGTGCCGTCGTGCAGGGCGCATGGCTGCAGCACCAAGCGTCGGATGGCCAGAACTCTACAGCGCAGAAGATGCATCCTCCTCCTCCATGGAGAAACTTCCAGAGGTTTCGCCGCGATGCTCGGCGATACAGACCATGGTGCTGAGCTGGAAATACAAGCGAAAACCTAACACCTAGCCCCCTACCTGGTGCACCAAATGTCAGAGAGTAGATCTCCGACCGGGTGGCGGAGTGCACCTGCCCTAAATCTTGAGATGAGGAGGGGCTTAGGCGTTTCGTTTGGTTGCTGAAGAGAAGGGGCAGTACACAAGAACACACAAGGGTTTAGAGTGGTTCGAGCCGCCGGAGCGTAATACCCTACTCCACTGTGAGATGTATTGCTTGAGAGCTTGTATGAGCTAGCGAGTCTGAGATTGCGTGTGTGTGTAACGTCTCATGCCTCCCCTTTTATAGCTGAAGGGGGGCATGCACAAAGGTACTGGGCTCCGACATGTGGGCCTAGGGACATAAAGAATATAGTGCTTGGATCCTCTAATATCTGTTGCCGAGACAATCCTCTTGTGCCCTGACGCCCGAGATCTGCGTATCCTTGGTGTACAGGGGAAGCTTCTAGCGGAAGAGAAGATGGGTGCAGTGCTCCGCTCCGAACCGGCTCACAATCCGTCAGCAGACTGGTCAGGCGCGCCGCCTATTGGACGACCCTGACGCCGCCTGCCAACGGATTGGACAAGGCACATTTAATGCCAAGAGGGCTTGTCGCCTGTCAGTGTAGTGGTAGGCGGCGCGTCCCCTCCGCAATAAATGCTGAGGTCGAGCGGCTGCGTGGGCCTTACGTCAGGCTCGACCCATTGGCTCACGTCATGGGCCTCAGGCCAAGGGGCTCCATCCGAGCAGAAAATCCCCCTCGAGAGGTGGACACGTGTCGGCACCGAACCCCCACTCATGCCGGGGTCTCCTAGGTCTCGTCCATTCTCCGGAGTGCACGAGCAGCCGGTGTATCCCCTTGGAAGCATCACGCTCTCGGTTACATTCGGGACGGAGGAAAACTTCCGCACAGAGAACGTCCAGTTCGACGTTGTGGAGGTTAACCTCCCGTTCAATGCCATCATTGGCAGGCCGGCCATGTACTGGTTCATGGCCATTGCCCATTACGGGTATTTGGTCCTCAAGATGTCGTCTCCAGCCGGGGTCCTCACCGTCCGAGGCGACCGCGCCGCGGCGCTTGCGGCTGTGGAGAAGCTCCACGCCCTGGCGGCGGAAACTGCTCGCCCGGACGACGGAGGGAGCAACCCCTCGACCTCCGGTACTAAGGCGCCTGCCAAGGTGCCAAAGGTGTGGCCATCCGGAGCGAACGACGGCCCTGGAACTGCAACATGTTCCTCGGGCTGACAACTCGGTGGCAGATGAACTCTCCGTGAGGGCATTAACTTGGGCACCCGTGCCCAAGGGCGTCTTCGAAAGACGATTGCTGAGACCCACCGCCCAGCCTGCCGAACTGGACGAAGGGGGCGAGACTAGCACCTCGAATCTAGCGGTCCTGGTGGCATACCATCTATAGAGTCCACTGAAGACTGTGTGCTACAGGGGTTCCTGCCAGCCCCTTAGCGCCACAACAGTATCTCAGAGTGGTCCCGATGCATGAATCTCCAAGATCCGGGACTACCTGAAGGAAAATATCCTTCCTGAAAATCATGTGTCCGCAGAGCGCATAGTGCGGTTGGCTAAACGCTACACGGTGGTAGAGGGGGATCTTTACCGCCGTGGCGCCAATGGCATTCTCATGCGATGCATCACCCAGGAGGAGGGTCATGAGTTACTCGTGGAGATCCATGGAGGAGAGTGGGGAAGTCATTCAGCATCTCGCACACTGGTTGGTAAGGCCTTCCGGCATGGTTTTTACTGGCCAACAGCTCTCCAGGATGCAGCTGAGATGGTAAAGTCCTGCAAGGCGTGTCAATTCCATGCAAAGCAGATACACACACCATCTCAGGCTCTACAGATGATTCCACCCTCCTGGCCATTCGCCGTATGGGAGGTGGATATCCTGGGACCATTCCTAGGGTCATCGGCGGGTACCGATTCCTCTTTGTCGCCATCGACAAGTTCACAAAGTGGCCGGAGGCCACCCCTGTTGTCAGCATCACCTAGGGTGCTACTGTTGCCTTTCTCAAGTCGATCATCTGCAGATTCGGGGTCTTAAGACGTATCATTACGGACAACAGGACCAAGTTTACAAGTCGACTCTTCCAGGAGTATTGCGAGGGCATCGGCACCCAACTCTGCTTTGCGTCTGTGGCTCATCCTAGGTGCAACAGCCAAGTTGAGAGGGCAAATACAGAAATTCTCAGGGGACTCAAGACACGCACCTATGACTGCTTGAAAAAGCATGGTGCAAATTAGGCCAATGAGCTACCGTCCGTGCTATGGGGGAACCGGACCACACCCAGCCGAGCTACCGAGGAGACCCTGTTCTTCCTGGTCTACGGGGCTGAAGCCTGCCTTCCCCCAGAAATTCTTATGGGCTCCCCACGGGTCCAATCGTTTGATGAGTCTATGCAGGAACAGCTACGACGTGAGGACGTGGACTTCATCGACGAGCGCAGATGGCAAGCGGCGATCCAAAATGCATGGTACAACCAGGTGCTCAGGCGCTACTACCAGCGGTTCGTGCATAGTAGGGAGCTCGGGGTTGGGGACCTAGTCCTAAGGTGAGTACTGAACTGAGAAGGGCTCCACAAACTCTCCCCCAGTTGGGAAGGACCCTTCAAGGTGACGGAAGTATGCCAACCCGGGTGTGTCCGTCTTGCCACAACTGAAGGAATGCCTCTTCCCAACCCCTAGAACATAGAGCATATCAGTAAGTTCTATCCATAGGAGCAAGTCTGAGGGGTTAAGGTTTCTTCATTTTTGTAACTAGGTTGTGCATATGTGTACGTCAGCCCGGTGAGGTCCGCCCTCATAAGCCTGGCCCGTTGATCTGCACCTATGCATATCAAGTTATAAAGAATGGATTTACCCCCCAGATGTGCTTCTGTGATGATTTTATTCTGCTACAGTTTCCAGTTATTTTATCTAACCCACCCATACAGTTCCCACCCTTGCTGGTATGATGACATCCGAATTTAGTAAGCTAGGCTTGCAGTTCGGGACCCCTACCCTGATACAGGGGGTCCAACAACTTGTGGGTCCGGTTTTAGAGAATGGGCGCTCGTTTCCTGGAGTGGTTCGGAGCTGTGTAGCCGCTTAGCCTGGTCCTATACCCTAAGCCTGTACCTCCACCACTCTGCAACGGGTGCCCTAGTATTTGGAACTGTGATCCTGTAGGTCCGGACATGAGGCTTGGCTTCCCAGGGTAAATCCTGCAGGTTCTGTTGCATGAATCAAAGGATGGCAGATACCAGACGATGGGTCCTATGGGTGTGCTACTAACACTTCCTAGCCGAAGCTGTGTACAGGTCCAAGTCCCAGTCGAGACTACCTCCTGGGGGCCAGGTCACCAACTCTTTCTTAGGTATACTGGTATCCAGCCTCGACACGTTGAGCCTACATCCCAGGGGGGCAAGTACCAGGGAGGAGTTGGTAACGCCACACACAGCAAGGACAAATAGCATACAGATAAGTGCTAATACTGCTTGGTAAATAGTAATCAAAAGTATCTTACAAAATCAAAAGTTATTACAAAGCCGCTTCCCAGCGGGACCCTTGCCTTCTCTCTGCAGATCTAGCTACTCATCATCAGTAGGATCTCGCTGGAAGCGTTCGACCACCAGTTCCACGGCATTTTGTACGCCCTCCCGAGCGGCGTCTTTAGTGTTGGCCACCGGACCAGCGATCACCGGCTCCAAGGAGATGGCCGGGTCATGGCTCCGGAAGCATGTCAGGATGTACTCGATCACCACCCCGCAGAGCCTGTCACCCTCGGCCTCCAAGCGGGCGCCAAGAATCTGGTCCAGGCGGCGGAGGCGGTCGGCGGTGGAGTCCAGTACCGGGAGCGTGTCGGAGATGGACGTCGGCGGCTGCGACACCGGGATGGGACCCATCCCTAGCGGCACCAGTCTCATGCTCACCTTGCCGGCCCATGCGGCGACGTGCTGGACCCCGGCGCGATGCTCCGCCTGAAGGTCTTCAAGAGCCTTCCTGGTGGCCTCCACCGCCTAGAGGCCCGGTGCTGCCTGCGCTGCCTGGAACTGGCTGACCCGCTCTTCTAGCTTTTTCTCCTTCTCCTCCGCCTCGAGCTCATGCTCGGCTAGCAACTTATCTCGCCTTTCAAACATTTCCTCCCTGAAGGTGAGGTCCTTCTCCCGCCAGGCGAGATCCGTCGCCCGCTTATCCAAGGAAGCATCCTTCTCCTTGAGGTTCTCCTCGGCCAGGGCAATGTTGCTGGCCTTGTCCTCTAGCTCCCGCTCCCATTTTTGGATCCTCTCCACAGTCGCGGTCTGCTAAACGCGCTGCTCCTCCAGGATTTCGTTGAAGGCACTCAGCTTGGCCTGGAGCTCTGTGACGACCTCCTCCCTTTGGTTCAAGGCCTCCTCCTTCTTGGCCAACCTCTTCTCCTTTTGGGCCACCTCTAGCTCCTGGGCGTACACATTCTGGAGGTCCTTTTTGTAGTTCTTGCAGTCCCGCTCAAGCTCAGACCGCTCAGAGGCGAACTGGCAGGACGCCGCCTTGGTGCGCTCCTCCAGCTGGGTACGCTAGTCGCTGAGGCGCTGGTGTTCAGCCTCAAGCGCCTCCCACTCCCGCAGGATCGCTGCCTCAGTCTCATGAAGAGCCTGATGGACACGAGACAACACCCGGGGGAGGGGAACCGACGCTACTTCTGGCTCGGCGCTGGACCGGAGCCGCCACCCAAATCACCTCCGTCTTCTCTAGAGTGGGCGGCGGGATGGAGCTTGATGCGCCCCCCGCGTCGCCCTCGATGGCAGGGGCGGGCGCAGTTGGGACCTCCTTTGCCACTACCGACGGTGTACTCGACGACATCACCAGCGTTGGGGCTGCGGTAGCCGTCGGCGCAGTTGCAGCAGCCGGGGGCGGACCGCCGGCGCCACTCCCAGCAGACGCCTGCTGCTGAGAGCCAGACCCGTCGGGCATGGTATCTGGCGAAGGAGGCGCGGCCTTGGGAGCAGAGGGGGAGGAAGCCTTGACAAGCAAAGGATGGGTTAAGACCCGTCGACACGATAAATAGATTAATGGAAAAAGGGGGTTACACTCACTTGGGGCCCTGGACTTTCCAGCGACCCTGGAAGCGGGGCGACCGCTGCTTTTGTTGCTGCTGCCGCTGCTGGTACCCCTGGCGGAGATCACCCCCAGGTGGTGGTGGCGGCGGCGGACCCGATGGTGGTGGTGGTTGTGGTGGTGGCGGACCCGATGGTGGTGGTGGCGGAGGACTGACGCGCCTCTGTGCGCCTTGGGCTTAGGAGCCGGCCTCATCAGCCCCACCAGCAGTCCTCTGACGCTTCTGGGGGGTCCGAGATAAATGACTCGTCGGCGTGGCGCAGTCGGCGTCGCCTCTCTTCCTCCGACCCCCCGGTGCCACCTGGGGCGGAGGAACTGCCAGTAGCCCCTTTGCCCTTGTCCAAGGGGCGGGGGGCCGCAGCGGTGGCACTAGGAGCCACGGCGGGGGCGCTGGGAGCCACGCCGGCAGTCTGGGGGCCTCCAGTCGGCACATCGGAGATCCGAATCCGTGGTGGGGGTCCCGGCCGCCAGTCTGGCGAACCGCCACGCCGCTCTCGTCGAAGGTCGACAGCGTGGCCAAGATCGCCGTCCTTGACCCTGGGTCATCGTAGAGCGCAGGGATGCCCTGGGGGAGGATTAGGGACTCAGGGACGAAGGACTCACCAGTAATCCCCTTCACCAGAAGCTCCAGCTCCTCCCAGGACAGGTCGGTCCTTGGCCCATGCTGGATCCGGCCGATGTCGTTTGAGCCGGTGAACGAGCAACACAGGCGCGCCCTCCCCTATAGCGGCGCGATCCAGCGCTTCAGAAAGTCGCCGACCACATGCATGGAGGTCAGACCACCAGTTGCTAGGGTCTTGATTCTGTCCAGCACGGGCAGGAACTCTGGTGCCAGCGACGGCTTGGCCATCCATTGCTTCCGATCGAGCGCTGGCCCGTCGCTCAGCAGGACGAGGCGGTCGTTGGCCTCGGCACTGGTGACCACCCAGTCGGCGCGCCAGTTCTCCCACCTTGCGCCGCCGAGGGTGGGGATGTAGGCCACGGTTGAGTCCAACCTTGTCTGGAAGTAGTATGCGCCGAGGTGGTCCTTAGCCTTCCCAGACTTCACCAACACGAAGAAATGGCAGAAGAGGGAGGTGCTGGGGGCCACCCCCCCGAACATCTCGCAGAGGTGGACGAAGATGGCCGCCTGGAGGATGGAGTGGGGCGTGAGGTGCTGAAGCTGGAGCCTGAGCTCCTCCAGCAGCAGCAGGAAGAAAGGTGAGATCGGCAGCGCCAACCCACAGGAGACATAGGAGACGAACAACACGAACTCCCCGGCGGCAAGATTGTCGAGGGGAGTGGCGTCGGTGCGAATCCTTCCAGTGTGCACCGACGCGCTCCATCCAAGCAGGTGGCGCACCAGGTTGAGCGCCCCCTCGGACTGGAAATGCTCGGGATGGCCAAGCGAAGTCATGGCATCGACAGCGGCGGCGGTGCAAAGCAGAAGAGCGCGAATGCAAAGGGGCGCAGAGAGCTCGAAGGCGAAAGGGTGCAACAATTGGGAGAGAATGTGAAAGTGTAACTGCTGCGCGCAGGGTGAATCCCTCTTCAAGGCGGACTCTCCCGCTCGCGCCCCAAGACGCTATAGGAAATCCCGACCGACACACACCTGACGCCCAGGCGACCCAGTCTATGACATGGGGGCCCGGGCCCACGAGTCATACGAATTGTGCGCTGAACTCCTGGTGCGGAAAAGGCGAACCGCTGCGCGCTCGAAAAGCGAACCACCGCCTGCGGTAGCGCGCCTCTTCATCTCCGCCGCAAGAAACAATAGCCTAGACTATGACACGGGGGCCTGGGTCGACAGGTCATACTCCTTGGGTGTTGGTTCCTGGGTGCAGAAAAAGCGAACCGCCGCACGCATCGGTAGTGCGCTTCCTCGGGGCCACGACAAAAGACATACAAGTGATTTTTTAAACCAATGCAGCGGTACCGAGGCGCCTAACGCTTGGCCCGGCGCAACCACCAGGTGTGGGGGCCGCGGGTCAGTCAGCCGCGGGGACAAATATGGCAGTTGGCGTGACCGAAGGTGGATTGACGGCGAGTACGTCAGCAGACGCACGGAAGCGGCGCGCAAATCACCAATCAGGCTATTGGCCCCACTTGCAGGCTCGCATCCTCCCCTGAGGTGGGCCCAGGGGCCACTGTCAGTACCCTAAAACAGGGGTACCCTTTACTACCGTATGAAGACGCAGTACCCACGCGGCTATCTGTAGTCGCGTGGTAAAGAAGTTGTGCGTGGGACCAGACCACGGCTCGCCCCAGCCTCGAGCGACTACTCTGGGCCAGCAACAGCGCCTGACCCCACCACGTGGACGGTTTCGGGGCTGCCACGTGGCCAGAGAAAATGATATGCTCCAAGGTATCAACGGTGAGTCCGTACCCCCATGGGAAAGTGTCGGACCCTTGTATATACAGACCGGACCTCCGGGAAAGGTCTAGGACCTCTACGGGCACAAACCGGACCCCTAGGATGGGTTCCGGACCCCTTTGTGTGGGGTCCGGGTCACTCACAGCAGGGTCCCGAGGTTCTGGGACAGAGAATACCTAGGCCTTAATCAAAGGCCAGGCGGGGGTCCGGAGCCGACACGTGTCCGAACCTTATCGTATACGCTTCTGCTCCCCGCCCAGGCGGAGACCCGATGCTGCTGCGTGGCCTACTACACGTGACGTAAGCCAACGGGTGGAGCCTGACTTAAGGCCTTGGGACTGTGCAGCCTCTTCATTTATTGCGGATAAGGCACGCCACCTATCCATTCCACTGACAGGCGATGTGCCGCCTCCGCATTTAATGAGCCCTGTCCATTCCACTGGCAGGCGATGTGCCGCCTCGGCATTTAATGAGCCCTATCCATTCCACTGGCAATCGATGTGCCGCCTCGGCATTTATTGAGCCTAGTCCATTCCGCTAGCAGGCGGCGACCAGTCCATTCCGCATAGGCCTGGGCATTCAGGTTACCCGAAAATTTCGGGTCGGCTTATCCGGGTAATTAAAAGTTCGGGTTTTATAAAGTGTTACCCGAATTTGCGCTCGGTATTATAGTACCCGAAAGTTCGGGTACCCGACACTTCGGGTTCGGGTATCAGGTACTCCCGAAGCAACCAAATTAAATTTTAAAAACAACAACCAGAGCAGACGCACACACGATAAGAGAAGATACATCAAGTTCTCAAGAATCAAGTTCTCAAGAATCAAGTGTTACCCGAATTTTAAAAACAGCAACCAGAGCATACACGCTCAGTCGCTCACAACTCAAATGCACTGCAGACTACACCAGACGTCCAGACTCCAGATAGACGCACACACGCATACACTCACTGATACACAGTCGCATAGACAGAAGACAGTCACAAACAGATGCACACGCCCAGCTCACGCATACACAGTCGCCCAGCAGCCCCAGCTCACGGATACACACTACACCAGATGTCCAGACAGTCACAAACAGAAGCACACTGCACCACTGCACCAGCCACTAGCAGACACCGTCCACCGCCCAGCTCACCAGACACACCGCACACCGCACACCGCACACCATTCAGTCATTCACGCACTCCACTTCACCAGGCAGCAGATTAGCATATTAGCAGCCATTCTTCCATTGATGTGTTGTTTATCCTGCCATTCTGTACACGAGATTAGCAGCTCACTGATTAGCATTAATAAAAAAGAGTATAAAATTATTTAAACAGTAAACAATTCATAGCAGATTAGCAGCTCACTGATATGTTGCTTGAGACTTAGAAGTGGAAGTAGCCTCGGTTCTTTTTCCTTTGCCACCGTTACCAAATTCTTCAATTAGCTCTACAATTAAAGGAGTGGAAGCATTGAGCTATCAATTAGAAATGGTTAAACATCAAATACATACAAAAAATAATGGAACATACCTTTTTCTATAATAGTCAATTCCTCGATATTCTCTTGTATGTTAATGGGAGTAGACCTTCTTAGCCAATCTTGGGTACATACAAGGGCCTCCAACATGAAAGGAGTAAGGGAAGTACGAAAATCATCCAAGATACGCCCACTTGTGCTGAAAACGGACTCTGAAGCTACTGTTGATATTGGTATAGCTAGAATATCTTGGGCCATGTGAGCCAAAACCGACAATCTATGTGCATTGTCCTTCCACCAAATAAGAATATCGATCTTTTTTCTGTGTCTTCACAATCTTCAGATAGATATTTGTCAAGTTCTGATTTGGTAGTGTTGTTACTACTATTAGTCAGCTTCATTTTCTTGGCAATAACTTGTTTAACCTTCCCTCCTGGAGCACCTTTTGCTTGAGTTGAATCTGTTTCATCTGTTGATTCTTCAATTGGTGCATAAATATTTCTATATTCTTTAAACAGTTCTCGGATACATGTCTTAATAGTAGACCATACTAGTTGTCCTCTGTCCTCACCAAAGATCTCTTCAATGGTAATCTTATGGTACAAAGACAACTTGTATCTTGGATCAAGAAATGCAGCCACAAAAATCAATAGATTGATGTTCTCCTTTTCCTTACCCTTTCCTTTCCCTCTATCCTTCTCTGGCTATGGCTCATTCCAAACTCCCTAATATCTGTCATATTTCTCTTTCATTCTCAAGCCCATTGAAACTCGCAAAGGATCCACACTATCAATCCATGACTGAATCAACAAGTGGATCTCTCCAATCTCATAAAAGAAGGTGTTACTAGTCACATGAAGACTAGAGGAGATGCGAATAGTGAGATCATAGAAATGCTCTAGAAATTCAGCCATCTTCTTGGCATCCTCCCAACCATCCTCATTTGGGTGACCATGTCCTCCTCTCACCTCAGATAGCTCCAAAACATAGCTAATGTCGTCTTCAGCCAACTTTAAAAATACCTTCTCATACACAATCGCAGCCTTTAACATTAGATATGTTGAATTCCATCTTGTTGGGACATCAAGCCTCAAAAAGGCCTTGATGTCCACCTTCTCTTCCTCTGCAATTTCCTTGAACTTTACCAACCTTGAAGTTCCATTTTTTATGTAACGAAATGCATCCCTAACACACTGCACTGAGAGGTCCACATCTTTCAAGCCATCTCGCGTAATGAGGTTCACTATATGTGCAGCACACCTCATGTGGAGATACTTGCCATCTGCTATTGTTGTTTTCTGTAATTGTCTTCTCAAATAACCAATAGCACTATCATTGGCACTTGCATTATCAACTGTTATAGTCATAATTCTATCCAAACCCCAGTCCACCAAACTTTTGATCAAGCTTTTCCCAATATCATCCCCCTTATGCCCCTTTATCTTGAAAAAGCTAATGACTTTCTTCTGCAAAATCCAATTCTCATCAATAAAACTTGCTGTCACAGTCATATACCCATCTTGTTGTTGGGAAGTCCAACAATTTATTGTTACACTAACTCTTTGACAAGAGTCTTTGAAGAACTTCTTTAGCTTGGCCCTCTCTTGGAAGTATGTACGCACAATGTCCCTAGTACAAGTTCTTCTATATGGCACTTGGAACCGTGGGCGAGCTTTTGACATAAATTTTCTAAAACCTGACTTCTCACCAAAAGCAAAGGGCAACTCATCTTCTATGAGCATTTCAGCAAATGCACCCCTTAATGAATTTTGATCAAACCTCCAAGTGCTAGGAGCTTCCCCTCCGGTTGCTCGCAAAGTACCTTGCTTTGGGTCTTTATCAAATTTATTGGGGTTGCGCTTGCAGACATTAAAATGTTTATTTAATGAAGATGTACCATGCTGATTGGAATCAGCCTTAAGGATACGCTGACAATATTTGCACTTAGCAGACTTTAGCCTACCCTTCTCATATTTGATCTTAATGAAATGATCCCACATACTTGACCTTGGCACAATCTCCTTCCTTGCCTCCTTTTTCTCAGTTTTGTTCTAAGGGTCTACAAAATTAGCATCCACTTGGCCTTCAGTTCCACTAGATTTACCCTGTATAGTTTGTGACTGATCACCTGTTGTTTCCACAGTTGCTTGCTCAAATTGAGTAGCAATACCCATAGATTCTCTTTCCAATTCCATGTCTACTATATCATCGATACTATTAGGCATCTGCAAAAACCTCAAACCTTATACTAACTTACTAAGTTAGTGATGATTAGACAACATATAAACCTTATACTAAGTTACTGATGCTAAAAAATACATACGTTGCTCGATTCCTCGGTCGATGTCGTCGTGTCGACCGATGAGGTATGCGTGCTCCACTGTCGTGCTGCCTGCTGCGAGCCTGCAAGGTCGGATTAGGGTTAGGGTTAGGGATGTGCTCTGCTGTCTGCTCGATTCCTTGGGCAGGGCTCAGTAGGGAATTAGGGATGAGCAGATTAGTGACCCTAACCTAGATGGCAGATTGGCAGGAGCAGCCGAGCAGGATGGCGTGGGCGCGTGGTCGGCTGGGTTCGGTGGCGGCCGATCGGCGTGGTGGCGACTCGGCGCCTCGGGATGGCGGGATCCCCTGCGCTGCGAACTGCGATGCGAGCCCTGGTGGCTGGCGTGGCTGAAGCTAGACGATGGAGCCTTGGACTTGGAGCCCTTGAGGCCTTGATGGCTGCCGGCCTGCCGCCGTGCCGCGAGGTTGGAACTTGGAAGACTGGCGAATGGTGATTTGGCGAAGGCGACGGGCGTGTGCGCGTGGTGTGCGGGGCTGTGGGCGGTGTGCCGTATGCGGGTGTGCGCCTATGCGGTGCGGCAGTACCAGACTACCAGTACGCCAGACGCCATACGACCATGTGCCGCTAGGGTTTTCCTGGTGGGCCTGGGCCGGCCGTGTAAATAATGGGCAGTTGGGCTGTAGGAATTTCAGGTATGGGTTGTTCGGGTACCGGTTGGCGCTACCCGAATTACCCAGAATTATTTCGGGTTTCACAAGTTAGTACCCGAAATTACCAAATAAATTTCGGGTACCCGGTATTACGGGTTTGGGTTCGGGTATTTCGGGTTCGGGTAACAGGTTTTTTGCCCAGTCCTAATTCCGCATGCGGCGTGCCTGTCCATTCCACTGGCAGGCAGTACACCCATACTGCTGCGTGCACTATGCTCATCATCACTCGCGCGTTACCGAGGAAGTAGCCACCACATATCAATGCTGTGTGGACTACGGATATCATGGCGCCAGGAGATTGCTCAGCCATACTGGTGTTAGATACTTCTATAATGTATTCCCTCTGTTTTGCTCCTGGGCCCACATGTCGGGGCTCAACATCCTTGTACGTGCCCCTCCTTGAGCTATAAAAGGGAGGGCACACGACGTTACAAGACACACTCACTCAGACCCAACTCAGATTCACTCAGACTCTCAGACTCACAAGTTCATACAAGCTCTCAAGCTTACAGACTCAATACAACACAGAGTGGAGTAGGGTATTACGCTCCGGCGGCCTGAACTACTCTAAACTCTCGTGTTCACTCGTGTTTTTCGACCAACTAGCAGACAGGCAAAACGCTTAGGCCCCTCCTCATTTAGGATTTAGGGCGGGTGCGTTCCGCCACCCGGCCGGAGAATTTCTTCTCCGACATATACTTAGGGCTGCTTTCATTTCAAAGTAACTTATGCACATCTGTCAAAATGCAAACTAGCTAAATTTCTCTACTTTGTATTTGCTTTGGTTTGTGTTGGCATCAATCACCAAAAAGAGGGAGATTGAAAGGGAAATGGCCTCAACCATCTCCTATAATTGTATTTGGTGTTTGACGACCATCATAAAACTTATGGACTAACTAGTTTGCCTAGTTGATTTTTTCTCAGGTGCATAAAGTTCATATTCATCTATAAGGAAAATGACCCACGACCAATTCTATAAATATGGGGCAAGTCAGACTTGCACCAGCCTGCGGTGCACCAGACTGTCCGGTGTGCACCGGACAGTGTCTAGTGCCTAGGCTGGCGCGATCGACGAATAGGTCGCTCTCGGTAAAACTCAGCGCTCCTCGGCTAAAATTCATCGGACTGTCTGGTGTGCACCGGACTATCCGGTAAGCCCACGGCCAACGGTCATCTTCTCCATCGATCGATTGCCACCAGTGTCAGAAACAGTCAGAAGGTCAGAAACGTTCAGAAGTCAGGTCGCACCGCACTGTCCGGTGGTCGGTTTATTCAACGGTCGACTACTCCATACCCCAACGGTCGGCTGACATGACGGGCACCAGACATTGAACAGTGTCCTGTCTGGTGCGCACCGTACTGGTGCGCCCGTCGACAGAAAGCTGCAGGCAACGACTATAATGTGGTTGGGGCCTATAAATACCCCCAACCACATCCATTCAATGCATCCAAGCCTTCCACTCTCACACATTCAATACAAGAGCAAAGAATCAAATCCAAGACACATTCAAATCTTCCAATCTCCTCAAGTGTCACAATTAAGACAAGTGATCATTAGTGATTAGTGACTTGAGAGAGTGTGATTTGTGTTTTATTTGTCGCTCTTGTTACTTGGTTATGCTTTCATCATCTCCTTATAAACTCTCTAGTGATTTATAAAGCTAGCAAGAGACACCTAAGTGTGGTGATCCTTGTGGGATCTTTGTGACCCTTGAGATTAAGAAGAAGCACTCAATCGGTCTAGGTGATTGATTGAGAGAGGGAAAGGGTTGAAAAGGACCCGGTCTTCGTGGCCTCCTCAACGAAGAGTAGGTTCAATGGAACCGAACCTCAGGAAACAAATCGACGTGTTCATTTGTGTTGATCATCACCATTGGATTTGTTTCTTCTCTCTCCCCTCTCTCTAAAAGTTCTCATGCTCACAATCCTTTGGGTTAGCTCCCAAAGTTATCCACATTGATTGAGCAACTCATAGCAAGAAGAACTCTCTTCTGCAGTCCACATTCATTATAATTTGTTTTTAATCCTAACCCTGGGTGAAGTGCGTGTTCAAAGTTTATAATTTACAGGTTTTGCCTATTCATCCCCGTCTAGGCGACTTTCAGATTCCCACATGATGCTTTTGAACAGGACGACGTCATTGATTGCAACTCGATGTTACATGCAGATGCACATCGGATCACACAAGGGTTCATACAGGTTCGGGCCGCTAGAATGCGTAACACCCTACTTCTTGCCGATGCTGGGTATTTAAGTATCACTGGTGTTCATGGGTTACAAATGAGTTGTGGACGGTGTAGAGTGGGTTCTCTTGACGATCTAGTGGTGGTGTGGTTGCTATTAGAGGGCTAATGAGCTATGAGGTGGTGACGAGCTGAGATCTGATAAGAGATTATCTAAGATGGTCTGAGCCAAGCTGAGATGTGATGAGCTGAGAGATGAGATGATAGGGACACCCCCTCGGCCTTATATAGACGACGAGAGGGCTATCCCTTTACAAGTCATGATGACTATGACTCTACCTGAATCCTCCTTTTAAAGTGACACACCTTCTAGCTTATCTGGAATTCAGTTGCACTTCATCCTAGTTATATTTGAGTATCTAGCACTTCGGGTACGCTCAACCTCCATGCCCGATATAGCAGAGCATGACTCGATCATTCGGTCTCCGCCTCCCAGGATTGAGCGCTCAACCTCCCTACCCGAGGCATTAGCGCATGACTCAGTCATCTGGTCTTCGCCTCCCTGGGTCAAGCTCATCTAGCTTGGTTGCGGCCCGAGGGCATGCCTTGATAGGCAAGTCATCGGGAGGCCCTTCAGTGGCCCATGGAGCGTTTCTACGCTCCCGCCCGAGGTCAGCCTTGGGTGAGTCGTAACTGCTTCTCCCACCTAGAGTTGGTCTAGGGCAAGTCGTGACTGCTTGTCCCACCGAAGGTTAGCCTCGAGTGAGACGAAACGACATCTCTCATTCGAGGTTGGCCTCGGGCAAGGCAGAACAACATCGCTCGTCCGAGGTTGGCCTCGGGTGAGATGGAACTGCATCTCTCATCCGAGGTTGGACTCGGGCAAGAGGGAACAGTGTCTCCCGTCTGAGGTTGGCCTCGGGCGAGACGGAACAATGTTTTTGTGCTCGTAAGGACTCGGGGAATATCTATCTCCCACAATCCCCTGAGGCTCAAGTCAATTTTGAGGGTAATTGGCTCAAGACTCCAAAAATGAATCGTGCTATTAGATTGTCTTATGCTTTTGAGTGCAGCTTTGTTTTGCCTTTGCATCCATTGGGTGCACCGCAGGTGCACCAAATGGGTGTAGCCGCGAAGCTTCAAGTTGACTTGAGAAACAATCAACTTGAATGTCCAAAATTTGCTTTGAAATTTTTCTGATGGTATCCCCCATGCAGCCCCCAAACCTCAAGCTGATTAAGATAATTAGATTGAGGATCAAGCAATTTATTCTTCCGAATGGTCTTGGTGAGGTAGGCGACAACACCCGAGCTGATGAAGTGGTCAGCGAGGTGTGCGATAATGCAGTCCCCGAGCTGACGAGGTGGTGTCGTAGCCTCCCAAAGTTGATGAAGGAACGAGTGGGCGAGGCGGGCGACGACCCAACCTTTGCACTGGTGAAGCAGCGAGTCGATGAGGCAGGCGATGACCCAGCCCCTGAGCTGGTGAAGCAGCAAGCCAGAGAGGTGGGTGACGACTCAGCACCCGAGCTGTTGAAGCAGTGAGTCAGCGAGTTGGACAATGGCCTAGCCCCCGAGCTAGTGAAGCAGCGACTTAGTGGGGTGCATGGCGGTGCAACCCCCGAGTCGGTGAAGCAGCGAGTCAGCAATGCGGGAAATGGCCTAGCCCTCGAGCTGGTGAAGCAACAAGTCAGCGAGGCGCACGATGGTGCAGCCCTCAAGGCGATGAAGTAATGACTTGGCGAGATGGGCGATGACCTAGCACCGAGCTAGTGAAGCAGCGAGTCGGTGAGGTGGACGATGGCCCAGCCCCAAGCTGATGAAGCAGTGAGTCAGCGAGGCGGGTGATGGCCCACTCAACTGTCCGGTGAAGCAGTGAGTCAGTGAGGTGGACGATAGCCTAGCCCTCGAGCCGATGAAGCAGTGATTCGACGAGGCAGGCGATGGCCCAGTCCCTGAGACGGTGAAGCGATGAGGTGGGCAATGTCCCAACCCCTGAGGCGATGAAGTAATGACTCGGTGAGGTGGGAAACGGCCTAGCCCCCGAGCTGGTGAAGTAGCGAGTCGGTGAGGTGGTCGATGACCCAGCCCTCGTGCTACGAAGCAACGAGTCGGCGAGGCGGGCGATGGCCTAGCCCCCAAGTAGGTCGAAGTGGTCGGCGAGCTTGATGTTTGATCATGTAAATTTGAGTATTTAACTTTGAAGATCCTATTAAGACTTACCTGTGACCTAGATGTTAGTTAAGGATATTTTGATGGCATGAAATAAAATGTAGGAAAATGTGAAGGAGATTTGTTTGAGTTATGAAGTGAGAATTGAGTCTGTGCTGTCGAGGTGTAGTGAGAGTGCATAACATTGTTCATGGGTCGAAGTGCAACCTTTAGTTATTGCCTTCGTAAAGTAGGGCTTGAGCGCACCCTAGGTTAAGTGAGGCATGTAGCACTGAACTAGGGTCAACCTTCACCGCCTGAGCCGATTGCCTTGTGTAAGTAAGGGCTTAGAGGTCACCCATGAGTTAGACGAGGCATGTAGCACCGGAATGGGGTCAAAGTTTGCCGCCTGAGCCGATTGCCTTATGTAAGTAAGGGCTTAGAGGTCACTCATGAGTCTAGACGAGGAATGTAGCACCAAACTAGGGTCGGACTTCGTCGCACGGGCCGATTGCCTTGTGTAAGGGCTTAGAGGTCACCCATGAGTCAGACGAGGCATGTAGCACCAAACTGGGGTTGGACTTCGCCGCCCGAGCCGATTGCCTTGTGTAAGTAAGGTCTTAGAGGTCACCCATGAGTCAGACGAGGCATGTAGCACTGAACTGGGTCAGACTTTGCCGCCCGAGCCAGTTCCCTTGTGTAAGTAAGGGCTTAGAGGTCACCCATGAGTCAAATGAGGCATGTACCACCAAAATGGGGTCGTACTTCACTGCCTGAGCCGATTGCCTCATGTGGAGGGTTCAGAGGTACCCTGTAGGAGCTGCCAAGGCATGTAGCGTCAGCAGACCAGACCTACTACCCCGTGTTAGCGACGGCCATATAGAGTTCATGACGCCAGTTACATGAGTGGAGCAGAGATGATTTGGGTTGGTGAGGTGTATTTAGAAAGATGCAACAAACCATATAACTCAACGAAACATGAGATGGAACAGAGAAGATTTGCCTCAGCTAAACATGAGATGCAATAGAAAATAGTGTCGAGGCAGGCCATGTGCCAAAAAGTAATTCAAGAAAGTACGCAAAGAGTAGAAAACATTTCAACTTGTCGATGCATGTAATGCGCAGTTTGAATAGAAATAGTATGAGTAATATGAAACCTCGAGCGATCCTAAACTAACCCGAGCGATCTGAGGTAATATAAGTGGACACAATTCTGTGTAGGGCGGAGGTTGGTTGAGGTCTTTGTGCCTTGGAGTTCGTCGAAGTGGTTTTCGCTGAGGTCGGGTGGGACGAGCCTGCCTCTGCGATCGATGCCCTCGGAGAAGACCTTTTCTCGGATGGATCCGTGATGCGATGCAGGATGCCTTCTCGATCTGCAATGCAGGAGAGGGATCCAAATTAGAAAAACCTCCCAGACATTGAAGATGGTCAGGGTGCGGAAGACGATAGTCTTGGAGTTGTCATGCATCGACGTCGCACCCCCTACCTGGCTCACCGACTATTTGTGTTTATGACCCGACTGCGCACCACAGGGTTCTCCACGTGATGCTTTTGAACAGGACGCCGTCATTGATTGCGACTCGATGGTACGTGCGGATACACGTCGGATCACACAAGGGTTTATACAGGTTCAAGCCGCTAGCTAGAATGTGTAACACCCTACTTCCTATCGAGGTTGCGTATTTGAGTATCACTGGTGTTCATGAGTTATAGGTGAGCTATGGACGGTGGAGAGTGAGTTTTCTAGTCGATCTAGTGGTGCTGTGGTTGCTGTGAAAGGGCTAATGAGCTATGATGTGGTGACGAGCTGAGATCTAATGAGAATGATTTGAGCTAAGCTGAGATGTGATGAACTGAGAGATGAGATGATAGGGGCACTCCCTCATCCTTATATAGATGACAAGTGGGTTGTCCCAAGTCGTGATGACTATGACTCTACCTGAATCCTCCTTTTAATGCGACACACCTTCTAGCTTATCCAGAATTCAGGTGCCCTTCATCTGAGTTATCATCGAGTATCTAGCACTTCGAGTACGCTAAACCTCCTTGTTCGAGATAGCAGCGCATGACTCGGTCGTCCAGTCTTTGCCTCCCCGGGTCAAGCGCTCAACCTCCCTGCCTGAGGCATCAATGCACGACTCGGTTGTCCGATCTTTGCCTCCTCGGGTCGAGCTCATCTAGCTTGGTTGCGGCCTGAGGGCATGCTTTGCTGGGCAAGTAATTGGGAGGCCCATCAACGGCCGATGGAGCGTTTCTGTGCTCCCACCCGAGGTCAGCCTTGGGCGAGTCTTAATTGCTTCTCCTGCCTAGAGCTGGCCTCAGGTGAGTCGTGACTGGTTCTCCTGCCAGAGGTTGGCCTTGAGAAAGACGGAACGACATCTCTCATTCGAGGTTGGCCTTAGGCGAGGCATAACAGTGTCACCCATCTGAGGTTGGCCTTTGGGGAGCCAGAATTGCGTCTCCCGCCTAGAGCTGGTCTCGGGCGAGATGGAACTGTGTCTCCTGCCTAGAGCTAGCCTCAGGCCTCATGTGACTAATCGACGACATATCTGAGGCAGGCTCAACCTCACTTGACTGAATCCTCACCAAGGGAAGCGGGGTCCAAGGCGTAGAGGGCAGTGAGTCGAAACGTAGTGGCCTCTAGTTCTTGAATGCGGCTGGAGACAAGCGCCATCTAGGGAGTACAGGCGGACACTTCCCTTGGCTGTGAAACCCCAAGGTGATCGCATATGAGGTCGATGGTCGCAGATAGATTAGAGTGCTCAACGCTAAGGACTCGGAGGTGCTCCTTCGCACGTGCGAGGTCCTTGAGCACCATCGCTGGTAAACAAAAAACAGGAAAACCCGTCATCAAACCACTAAAACTAAAATGATCAAAAGTTAGGGATGTGAGAGTATGATACTCACCTTCAGTCAAGGACCCCGCAGATCCATTGACACGACCGTCTGGCGACCATGTCTCCCTGAGACTTGGCTGGGCCATTAGGAGGCCATCATTCATCTCAACCGTGGGATGCTCAAGCTCCACCGGTGGGTCGGACTCGAACCCTGCCAGCCCGATGGCCCCAACTGTGGGACTTCGGATGGCGGTGCGAGTCCCATGCCTCCTCAAACGGCTAAGCCGTTGTCAAACTACCAACGCCTAGGCTTGGGGAAAAAATAACACTCCCTCAACGGTCATAGGGCGCCCACGCTCCTCGGGCGTTGTGCGTGGACCATCCCCATCCTCTGACCGCGATCCTCCCCGACGACGACGAGACTGCACCTCCACTATGGCCGACGACTGACAAGGTAAGGACGGTGCCCCTAGGAAGAAGTCTAACGGAGGGATGGTCTCCCGCGACGAGACCCGCGATTGAGGAAGCCCGACATCAACGACACCCATTGAAGCAGGCTTCCGGACCGCCACAGAGGAATGTACAGTGGGAAAGGTGGTCCCCGGCAGCGCCTGGATCTCCCTCAAAGGTAGCACCGAACTCAAAAAAGGTTTGGGAGCACTGTGCTTTCTGGAAATCGCCACCCTAGGGTGAGAGTCGAGGCGACAGAACGAAGGCGTCGTCACACACCGTCTTTGGGGTGCCAGATGCCCAATCTAAAAGGGCTACAAGATCAACAAAATAAATCTATCAAGCCCATGAGATAAGGGAAGGCACCCAAGGCAGCGACGAAAGTAGGGGTGGGCACTTTTTTACCATAAATCGAAAACCGAACCGAACCGTACCGAACCGAAATTTCAGTTTTTCGGTAGTTCGGTTCGGTTTCGGTTTTTGTACATCAGAAGTTCGGTTTTCGGTATCGTAATCGGTTTTCACCGTATACCGAACTGAAATACCAAAAAAAACCGAATACCAAACTTTATCAATTCTAAAATTTGACTTTTCGATTATGTGAACTAAATGTGTGAAGCAATTAAATTGTTATTCACTTATTTATATGTGATGTATGATGTATCTCTAAATATTTGTACCTATATAATTTTTTCTTTTTAAAATTATGTGTAATCTATCATATAAACTTGTTGTATGTGTTGTTTCGAGTATAAGTTTGGTATTCGGTTTTTACCGAAAAACCGAAGTAAAAAACCGAAACCGAAGTTCTCAGTTTTTATTTTCTAGAAAACCGATTGGTTTCTAATGTCTAGAAAACCAAAGTTTTTTAAAACCGAAAAACCGAACCGAAATTTCAAAAAAACTCGAATGCCCAGCCCTAGACGAAAGCTACTTACAAATTCCACAAAGCCCGGCTCGGGATACATTAGAAGGCAACCTAGGATTGTAAAGACATATAGGACGACAGCCCCACCCACATCCTTTCAGACTTCCATGGCCTCCGTGAGCCAGCGAGCGATCTCCGTGTCATTGGGAAGCGGAGTGCTCAACCAACTGCCATTCGACGGGGCCTCGACAGTCATCTTAATAAGCGGCAACCATCTAGCCATGAGAGGAGCCACCTTTGGGAGATGTCAATGGTGTGCTGCCCATAAGATGGGTTGCATATTAAAATGTCGTCGAAGAAAACCATGACACAATGACATGACAAAGGTTTCAGGGTGGAATTCATCGCACCTTGAAATGTTGCAGGAGCACCAGTTAATCCAAATGTTAAAACTCTCAACTCAAAATGGCCCTCATGGATAGAAAATGATGTCTTATGTTCTTCACCAGGTTTTAACAATATTTGATGAAAATTGTCCCTTAAATCTAGGTTAGTGACCATATTGCGACAGACAACTCATGGAAAATATCATCCATTACAGGTACAGGAAACTATTGTTTCATTGTCAAAGCATTGAGATGTCAGAAATCTACACAAAACAACAAGTTTGGTCCTTCTTTTTGACCAAGAGCACAGGGGAATTTAAGGGGCTTTGGCTATACTGAATAATTCTAGTGTTAAGCATTTCCTGAACCTGATGTTCAATCTCAGTTTTAAGACTAGGGGGTACCGGTAAGGCCTTATATTGAACGGCTTAGCACCAACAATCAAACTAATAGAGTGATCACATGCTTTGCTGGATGGAAGGCTAGTAGGTACCTCAAATAATGGACTATAATCCTGGAGAATTTGTTGAATAGCTCGTGGCAAATAAGAAACATCCACTGAGAAACATTCAGGGTAAGGAGACATAACTTAAATGACAGCAGGCAGGAGGAAAATAAGATAATACTCCTTGTAATAAAACTGGAGTAGACCCTTGATCGAAGGACATCCGTTTTTGTTACCAACGGACTTGCATCGGGTTGCATGCCTCAAGCCAATCTATTCCAAGAATTAGATCATAACAGTGAAGTGGAAGTATCTTGAAAGTGGAAGTAAAGGTGTAACCGTCCACTGAATATTCTGAATCTCAGAAGTACACAGAAGTTTCGAACCATTGGCCACAACAACAATTAGATGAGATGACAACAGAGATACCCCAAGTAACTTGCTAGCAACTGCAGCATTAATGAAGGACTGGGAACTGCCACTGTCAACCAGTATTAGTATCTGACAGTCGATAATGCTTTCCCAAAACTTCAATACCTTGGAATATTCAGTACCAGATACAACAACTTGGGACAAAGTCAAGAAGATCTGTGAGGATGTGTCTGCAATGTCCTTAGGAGAGTCATTGGTAGAGTTGCCCAGTACATCCCACATTTCTTGCACCACATGCAGCTGCACTAACGGAGAACATTTATGTCCTTTAAACCAATTTTTAGCACAAACTTTACATAAGCCTTAGCCATACGGTAAGCCTTCAGATCATCCAATTTATTAGGTGGAACAGTATTAACAGCCGAGCCAGGACTTTTACGTGAATCAGCCGATGGTGGCGAGGGCAGAGGGTGAGTGAAAGTCGCCTAGAGGAGGGTGAATAGGCGAAACCCGAAATTTATAAACTTTGAACACACACTTCACCCGGGGTTAGAGTTAAAAATAAACAATAGTGAATTCGAAGTGTGAAAGATAGTTCTTCTTGCTATGAGTTGCTCAATCAATGCGGATAACTTTGAGAGCCAACTCAAAACAATATGAGCAAGATAACTTTAGAGAGAGAGGAGAGGGAAGAAACAAATCGAGTGATGAGGATCAGCATAAATGAACACAGTGATTTGTTTCCCGAGGTTCGGTTCCAAAGAACCTACTCCTCATTGAGGAGGCCACAAAGGCCGGGTCTATTCCAACCATTTCCCTCTCTCAATCGGTCACTTAGACCGGTCGAGTGCTTCTTCTTAATCACATGGGTCACTAAGACCCCGCAAGGATCACCACACAATTAGGTGTCTCTTACTAGATTTACAAAGCACTTGAAAAGATTAGAGTGAGAAGAAGAAAGCAACCAAGCAACAAGAGCAACAAAAGAAACACAAATCACCCTCTCTCAAGTCACTAAACACTTTTGAGCACTTAACTTGTTTTTTGGAACTTGGAGAGGATTCGATGCTTTGATTGTGTCTTGGAGTCTATTCTTTTGCTCTAGAATTGAATGAGAAAGTTACAATGCTTGGGTGGCTTGAATGGTGGTGGTTGGGGTATTTATAGCCCCAACCACTATTCCAGCCGTTGTTGTCGATGGGCACACCGGATAGCCCGGTGGTGCACCGGACACTCTACTGTTCACTGTCTGGTGAGTGCCACGTCAACCGACCGTTGGGGTTTGGAGCTGTTGGTCGTTGAAGTCTTGCGGCAGCAGATAGTCCGGTCGCAGACCGGACAGTCCGGTGTATCCTTGAAAGGGAAATGTGCCCTTGGGCCATTTCTAAGGATTTTGGTGATTAAGTGTCCAACACAAATGCCTTAAGTATTAATAAGTGCCAAATGGTGGATGAAGTGAAATCAACACAAAGGTATGATTCTAGACTTAGTTCATTGGTTTTTGTGTACTAACATATTTGTCTAAGTGCTAGAATCAGAGAAAATACAAAAGGAAAAAGACTTGGCTGGAGCAGCCAAGACTCTACGCAGTCTGGGTGCACCGGACAGTGTCCGGTGCGCCAGGCTGGAGTCTGGTCAACTGGCCGCTCTCGGGAATTCGTCGGCGGCGTACGACTAAAATTCACCGGACTGTCCGGTGGTGCACCGGACTGTCCGGTGAGCCAACGGTCGGTCAAGCCAATGGTCGGCCGCGTAATCCACGCGTGACGCGTGGCCGAGCCAACGGTCTGATGGGGGCACCGGACTGTCCGGTGTGCATCGGACAGTGTCCGGTGCGCCAACGGCTCCAAATCTTCAACAGCCGGTTGCGCCAATTTAAAAAAGCAATCTGCACCGGACACTGAACAGTGTCTGTCCGGTGGCACACCAGACTGTCCGGTGCGCCACCCGATAGAAGGCAAGAATTGCCTTCCTGGATTGCTCTCAACGGCTCCTAGCTGCCTTGGGGCTATAAAAGGGACCCCTAGGCGCATGGAGGAGGATATCAAGCATACTCTGAACATTCTAAGACTCCCGCACTCCATCCTCGCACACTCGATTGCCATTCTTAGTGATTTGAGCTCCGTTCTAGTGGTGAACTTGTTGTGTTTCATTTGAGCTCAAGTCTTGTCTTGTGTGTGTGCGTATTGCTAGGATTTGTGTGTGTTGCTTTCCTCCCTTACATCTGTGCTTCTTTGTGATCATCATTTGTAAGGGCGAGAGGCTCCAAGTTGTGGAGATTCCTCGCAAATGGGATATAGTGAAAGAAAGAAAAACACCATGGTATTCAAGTGGATCTTTGGATCACTTGAAAGGGGTTGAGTGCAACCCTCGTCCATTGGGACGCCACAACGTGGAGTAGGCAAGTGTTGTACTTGGCCGAACCACGGGATAAACCATCATGTCTCTTGTGCTTGTTCTCACTGTGACTATTGTGTTTTACAAGAGCTCGGTCCTTAGCCACTTGATTTCATTGTGCTAACACTTAATCAAGTTTTGTGGCTTTAAGTCTTAAGTTTTCACAGGATCACCTATTCACCCCCCCCCTCTAGGTGCTTTCAATTGGTATCAGAGTCGTTCTCTTCACGAAAGGGACTAATCGCCCGAAGGGATGGATCCTAAGGGTAAGGGGATGGTGATCAACGACAAGGAGAAGGAGTCCTTCATCAATGAGCCAAAAGACGACAAGCCCACTGACTCGGGCTCAAGTCACAAGAAGAAAGATGGGAAGAAGAAGAGGCGCATCAAGAAGATAGTCTACTACGACAGCGACGAGTCCTCTTCTTCCCAAAGAGACAACGACGACGGGAAAAAGAAAATGGTCAACTCAAACTTTTCTTTTGATTATTCTCGTATTTCGCAAAATTCCAATGCTCATTTGCTTTCCATTCCTCTTGGTAAACCTCCACACTTTGATGGAGAGGACTACGGATTTTGGAGTCACAAAATGCGTAGCCACTTGTTCTCTCTTCATCCAAGTATATGGGAGATAGTAGAAAATGGAATGCAATTTGATAGTACGAATAATCCCATGTTTATCAATGAACAAATTCACAAAAATGCACAAGCTACCACTGTTCTTTTAGCATCCTTGTGCAGGGAAGAGTATCATAAGGTGGGGGCTTGATAATGCCAAGCAAATTTGGGACACCCTCAAGATCTCACATGAGGGGAATGACGCCACCATGATCACCAAGATGGAGTTGGTGGAAGGCGAACTAGGAAGGTTCGCAATGATCAGGGGAGAGGAGCCAACTCAAACGTACAACAGGCTCAAGACCCTGGTCAACAAAATCAGGAGCTATGGAAGCACGAGATGGACAGACCACGACGTCGTCCGGCTTATGCTAATGTCCTTCACTGTTCTTGATCCTCATCTTGTAAACTCTATTCGTGAAAATCCTAGGTATACCAAGATGACGCCCGAGGAAATACTCGGAAAGTTTGTAAGCGGGCGAATGATGATCGAGGAGGCAAGATATGTTGATGAGGCGTTAAATGACCCAATGTCGATCCACGAGCCTCAAATTGTTGCTCTCAAAGCAACAAGCAGCAGAAAGGGGCTACCTAGCAAGGTGGCGCAAGTTGAGGTGGTCGGGCTAAATGAGGATGAAATGGCCCTCATCATCAAGTGCTTCAAGACAGCGCTCAAAGGTCGCAAGGAGCATTCCAACAAGAGCAAGACGAAAGGAAAACGCTCCTGCTTCAAGTGTGGTAAGATTGGTCACTTTATTGCTAACTGTCCCAATAATGATAGTGACCAGGAACAAGGAAAGAATGGGAAGAGAGAGAACAAGAAGGTTTACAAGAAGGCTAAGGGCGAGGCACACCTTGGAAAAGAATGGGACTCAGATTGTTCTTCGTCCGACTCTAACGACGAAGGACTCGCCGCCACGGCCTTCAACAAATCGTCTCTCTTCCCCAACGAGCATTACACCTGCCTTATGGCAAAGGAGAAGAAGGTAAGCACTCGAAATACTAGTGCATATGCTTCTTCAAGTGATGATGAATCTAGTGATGATGAAGTAGACTACGCAAGTTTATTCAAATGCTTAGATAGAACTAAAATTGATAAGATCAATGAATTAATTGATGCGTTGAATGAGAAGAATAGATTGCTAGAAAAACAAGAGGATCTTTTATATGAAGAGCATGATAAATTTGTAAGTGTGCAAAAGTCTCTTGCTTTAGAAGTTAAAAGAAATGAAATGCTTTCATGTGAATTATCTACTTGTCATGAGTCTATTTCTAGTCTAAAGAGTGTCAATGATGACTTAAATGCTAAGTTAGAAGTAGCAAATAAATCTAGCTCATGTATTGAACATGTAGTAATTTGTAATAGGTGTAAGGATTTTAATGTTGATGCATGTGTTGAGCACCTTACTTCTATTGCAAAATTAAATGGTGAAGTGGCTAGTCTTAATGACCAACTTAAGACTAGCAAGAATGACTTTGATAAACTAAAATTTGCAAGGGATGCCTACACTATTGGTAGACACCCCTCAATTAAGGATGGGCTTGGCTTTAAGAGGGAAGCCAAGAACTTAACAAGCCAAAGAGCTCCCATTTTCAACAAGGAAAAGGGAAAGGCTCCTATGGCTAATAGTAGTCAAAAGAATCATGCATTTACTTATGATAGAAAATTTTCTAGAAATGCTTATCATAATAGGAGTTGTAATGCTTATGATTCACATGCCATGATTGCTTCAAGTTCTTCCTTTATGCATGGTAGAGATACGCATAAGAAAAATGTTGTTCATCATATGCCTAGGAGAAATGTTGTTAATGTGCCTAGGAAAAAGCATAATGAAAATGCTACTGTTATTCATGCCTGCAACACTGATTTTGTACTCACATGCAAAAATAAGAAAGTGGTTGCTAGGAAATTAGGGGCCAAATGCAAGGGAGACAAGACTTGCATTTGGGTCCCTAAGGCTATTGTTACTAACCTTGTAGGATCCAACAAGAGTTGGGTACCTAAAACCCAAGCCTAATTTGCCTTGCAGGTTTATGCATCCGGGGGCTCAAGCTGGATTATCGACAGCAGATGCACAAACCACATGACGGGGGAGAAGAAGATGTTCACCTCCTACGTCAAGAACAAAGATTCCCAAGATTCAATCATATTTGGTGACAGGAATCAAGGCAAGGTTAAAGGACTAGGAAAGATAGCTATTTCATCTGAGCATTCCATATCTAATGTGTTTTTGGTAGAATCGCTTGGGTATAACTTGTTGTCCGTTAGTCAATTATGTAATATGAGTTACAATTGCTTATTTACAAATGTAGATGTGTCTGTCTTTAGAAGGAGTGACGGTTCATTAGCTTTTAAGGGTGTACTAGACGACAAACTCTATTTAGTTGATTTTTTGAAGGAGAAGGCCGATCTAGATGCATGCTTATTTGATAAGACTAGCATGGGCTGGTTGTGGCATCGCCGTCTAGCACATGTGGGGATGAAGAACCTTCACAAACTTCTAAAGGGAGAACATGTGTTAGGTCTAACAAATGTAACTTTCGAAAAAGATAGACCTTGTGCAGCTTGTCAAGCAGGTAAACAAGTGGGAAGTGCTCATCACAACAAGAATGTGATGACCACATCAAGACCTCTGGAGCTACTTCATATGGATCTCTTCGGACCCGCCGCCTACCTCAGCATCGGGGGAAGTAAGTATGGTCTTGTTATAGTTGATGATTTTTCCCGCTTCACTTGGGTATTCTTTTTGCAAGATAAATCAGAAACCCAAGGGACCCTCAAGCGCTTTCTAAGACGGGCTCAAAACGAGTTTGAGCTCAAGGTGAAAAAGATAAGAAGCGACAACGGGTCCAAGTTCAAGAACCTTCAAGTGGAGGAGTACCTTGAGGAGGAAGGAATCAAGCACGAGTTCTCCGCTCCCTACACACCACAACAAAATGGTGTGGTAGAGAGGAAGAATAGGACGCTCATCGACATGGCGAGGATGATGCTTGGAGAATTCAAGACACCCGAGCGGTTTTGGTCGGAAGCCATGAACACGGCCTGCCACGCCATAAACCGAGTCTACCTTCATCGCCTCCTTAAGAAGACGTCGTACGAACTCCTAACCGGTAACAAACCCAACGTTTCATATCTTCGTGTATTTGGGAGTAAATGCTACATTTTAGTGAAGAAAGGTAGGAATTCCAAATTTGCTCCCAAAGCTGTAGAAGGGATTTTGCTAGGTTATGACTCAAATACAAAGGTGTATAGAGTCTTCAACAAATCATCGGGTTTGGTTGAAGTCTCTAGCGACGTTGTATTTGATGAGACTAATGGCTCTCTAAGAGAGCAAGTTGGTCTTGATGATGTAGATGAAGAAGATGTTCCAACGGCCGCAATACGCACCATGGCGATTGGAGATGTGCGACTATAGGAACAAAAGGAGCAAGATCAACCTTCTTCCTCAACAATGGTGCATCCCCCAACCCAAGACGATGAACATGTTCATCAAGAAGAGGTGTGTGAACAAGGGGGAACACAAGATGATCATGTTATGGAGGAAGAAGCACCACAGGCCCCTCCAACTCAAGTTCGAGCGACGATTCAAAGGAATCATCCCGTCGACCAAATATTGGGTGATATAAGCAAGGGAGTAACTACTCGCTCTAGATTAGCTAATTTTTGTGAGCATTACTCTTTTGTCTCTTCTATTGAGCCTTTCAGGGTAGAAGAGGCCTTGCTAGATCCGGACTGGGTGTTGGCCATGCAGGAAGAGCTCAATAACTTCAAGCGAAATGAAGTTTGGACCTTGGTGCCTCGTCCAAAGCAAAACGTTGTGGGAACCAAGTGGGTGTTCCGCAACAAGCAAGACGAACACGGAGTGGTGACAAGGAACAAGACTAGACTTATGGCAAAAGGTTATGCCCAAGTCACAGGTTTGGACTTTGAGGAGACTTTTGCTCCTGTGGCTAGGCTAGAGTCTATCCGTATTTTGCTGGCCTATGCCGCTCACCATTCTTTCAGGTTGTTCCAAATGGATGTGAAGAGCGCTTTCCTCAACGGGCCAATCAAGGAGGAGGTGTACGTAGAGCAACCCCCTGGCTTTGAGGATGAATGGTACCCCGACCACGTGTGTAAGCTCTCTAAGGCGCTCTATGGACTTAAGCAAGCCCTAAGAGCATGGTATGAATGCCTTAGAGACTTTCTAATTGCTAATGCTTTCAAGGTTGGGAAAGTCGATCCAACTTTATTCACTAAGACTTGTGATGGTGACTTATTTATGTGTCAAATTTATGTCGATGACATAATATTTGGTTCTACTAACCAAAAGTCTTGTGAAGAGTTTAGCAAGGTGATGACTCAAAAATTTCAGATGTCGATGATGGGCGAGTTGAACTACTTCCTCGGGTTCCAAGTGAAGCAACTCAAGGACGACACCTTCATCTCTCAAACGAAGTACACACAAGACTTGCTTAAGCGGTTCGGAATGAAGGACGCCAAGCCCGCAAAGACTCCAATGGGAACCGACGGACATGTTGACCTCAATAAAGGAGGTAAGTCCGTTGATCAAAAGGCATACCGGTCTATGATAGGTTCTTTGCTTTATTTATGTGCTAGTAGACCGGATATTATGCTAAGCGTATGCATGTGTGCTAGATTTTAATCCGACCCAAGGGAGTGTCACCTTGTGGCCGTTAAGCGAATACTTAGATATTTAGTCGCTACGCCTTGCTTCGAGATCTGGTATCCAAAGGGGTCAACCTTTGACTTAATTGGATACTCAGACTCCGATTATGCTGGATGCAAGGTTGATAGGAAGAGTACATCAGGGACGTGCCAATTCTTAGGAAGGTCCCTGGTGTCTTGGAGTTCTAAGAAACAAACCTCTGTTGCCCTATCCACCGCTGAGGCAGAGTACGTTGCCGTAGGATAGTGTTGCGCGCAACTACTTTGGATGAGGCAAACCCTCCGGGACTTTGGCTACAATCTGAGCAAAGTCCCACTCCTATGTGATAATGAGAGTGCAATCCGCATGGCGGATAATCCTGTTGAACACAGCCGCACAAAGCACATAGACATCCGGCATCACTTTTTGAGAGACCACCAGCAAAAGGGAGATATCGAAGTGTTTTATGTTAGCACCGAGAACCAGCTAGCTGATATCTTTACCAAGCCTTTAGATGAGAAGACCTTTTGCAGGCTACGTAGTGAGCTAAATGTCTTAGATTCGTGTAACTTGGATTGATCTATAGCATACATGTGTTTATGCCTTTGATCATGTTGCTTTATGCATATTGTTGCTTATTTATGGTGCTCAAGTTGTACACATGATCCCCGGACCTCACAAGTCCATTTGCAAGTGATGCACTTATTTAGGGGGAGGCATGCTACAACTTGACACTTTGAGACTAACCTTGTGTTTGAATTTACTTGTTTTAGTCTCAAAAGTGGATTGAAAGGGAAAGGTGGACTTGGATTATGAAAGACTTCCACTGCACTCCGATGAGAGGGTAATTTACTCAAAGTTCATCTCCTTGCTCTTATTGTCATTTTGCTCTGAATTGACAATTTTGGTGAGGCAATGAGGTTAAAGGGCCAAAAATGATCTCGTTTTGGTGCTTGATGCCAAAGGGGGAGAAATTAAGGCCAAAGCAAGAAATGGATCAGCTACCACTTGAGAATTTTGAAAATAGTAGAGTTAGAGACTTTGTTTTGTCAAAATTCTCTTGTTGTCTCTTATTGACAAAAGTTGGTCTCTTGTGGGGAGAATGTTTGATTATGGGGAAAAGGGGGAGTTTTTGAATCTTTGATCAATTTCTCTTGGAATACCTCTCTTTATGCCTCAACAAGTGTGTTTGACTTAGAGATAGGAAATTGAATTTGATTTGCAAAAACAAACCAAGTGGTGGCAAAAAATGATCCAAATATGCCAAATTTGAATAAAAAACAATTCTTGTTCTCATTTGCATTGATGTTGCACTTCTATGTGTTGCTTTTATTGTGTTGGCATAAATCACCAAAAAGGGGGAGATTGAAAGGAAAATGTGCCCTTGGGCCATTTCTAAGGATTTTGGTGATTAAGTGTCCAACACAAATGCCTTAAGTATTAATAAGTGCCAAATGGTGGATGAAATGAAAATCAACACAAAGGTATGATTCTAGACTTAGTACATTGGTTTTTGTGTACTAACATATTTGTCTAAGTGCTAGAATCAGAGAAAATACAAAAGGAAAAAGACTTGGCTGGAGCAGCCAAGACTCTGCGCAGTCTGGGTGCAACGGATTGTCCGGTGGTGCACCAGACAGTGTCCGGTGCGCCAGGCTGGAGTCTGGTCAACTGGCCGCTCTCGGGAATTCGTCGGCGGCGTACTGCTAAAATTCACCGGACTGTCCGGTGGTGCACCGGACTGTCCGGTGAGCCAACGGTCGACCGAGCCAACGGTCGGCCGCGCAATCCGCGCGTGACGCGTGGCCGAGCCAACGGTCTGATGGGGGCACCGGACTGTCTGGTCTGCACCGGAAAGTGTCTGGTGCGCCAACGGCTCCAAATCTTCAACGGTCGGCTGCGCCAATTTAGGAAAGCAATCTGCATCGGACACTGAACAGTGCCTGTCCGGTGGCACACCGGACTGTCCGGTGCGCCACCCAACAGAAGGCAAGAATTGCCTTCCTAGATTGCTCTCAACGGCTCCTAGCTTCCTTGGGGCTATAAAAGGGACCCTAGGCGCATGGAGGAGGATATCAAGCATACTCTGAACATTCTAAGACTCCCGCACTCCATCCTCGCACACTCGATTGACATTCTTAGTGATTTGAGCTCCGTTCTAGTGGTGAACTTGTTGTGTTTCATTTGAGCTCAAGTCTTGGCTTGTGTGTGCGTATTGCTGGGATTTATGTGTGTTGCTTTCCTCCTTTACATCTGTGCTTCTTTGTGATCATCATTTGTAAGGGCGAGAGGCTCCAAGTTGTGGAGATTCCTCGCAAACGGGATATAGTGAAAGAAAGAAAAACACCGTGGTATTCAAGTGGATCTTTGGATCACTTGAAAGAAGTTGAGTGCAACCCTCGTCCATTGGGATGCCACAACGTGGAGTAGGCAAGTGTTGTACTTGGCCGAACCACGGGATAAACCATCGTGTCTCTTGTGCTTGTTCTCACTGTGACTATTGTGTTTTACAAGAGCTCGGTCCTTAGCCACTTGATTTCATTGTGCTAACACTTAATCAAGTTTTGTGGCTTTAAGTCTTAAGTTTTCACAGGATCACCTATTCACCCCCTCTAGGTGCTTTCAATCCTGACGTTGTAGACTGACTTCTAACTTCTACTCTGCTGCGTCGCAGTCAGCGCAGTCGACCGTTGGGCGAAGTTGACCGTTGCTCCATTGTCTCACCGAACAGTCCGGTGGTGCACCAGACAGCCCAATGAGTTTTAGTGGACAAGCTCTGAGAAAACCCGAGAGCAACCAATTCGCGGAGGGGTCTAGCCTGGGCACCAGACAGTGTCCGGTGCACACTGGACAGTGACCGGTGCGCCCTGGCTGCACCAGAACTTGTATGCTCCAAACTTTGTAGAATTCTCTCAAGTATTTTTCTTTGTATGTTTATGTTGAACTTTATGCACCTGAGAAAAACATCCACTAGGAAAACTAGTTAATCCATATGGTTTGTGATGGACGTCAAACACCAAAATCGATTATAGGAAATGTTGAGGCCATTTCCCTTTCAATGAGCTTGTTCAGAAAAGTGCTTGTAGTCAGCTTTGGGTGCAGCAGTATAATCGACAGACCTCCTGAAATCCTTTCTCTGACCGGTGTCAGCCGCTTCTTCCTGCAAGGATGCAAGGATACAAGTAGTATCGAGGTTCGGTGGATGTTGCATCAAAACCGAAGAACAAATACTGGGATGTAATCCATTGATGAAACGTGTGGTATAATAGAGGGGATCAGTAACAGGTTCGTAAGCACGAAGCTGGTCAACTTGTTCAGAGAAATCAGAAATATACTCAGCTACCGACACTGACTAACGTATATGGAAAAGTTTTCTAATCAAAACCTCATGCTCATCTCGACCAAATCGTTCCATGAACAAGGAATAGAAACCCTCCCATGGCACATATGCAAGTTTGTGCTCAATTGACTGGAACCATCGCGCCGATGGGCCTTCCAAATACATGGATGACACCTGAACCCAGACATCATGATCTACGGAATACATATTGAAATAAGTTTCGCAACGAGATCGCCATAAGTGCGGATTAGCACCCTCAAATCTGGGGAAAGGCATTTGAGAAAGATGACCACGGGCATTGAACCCACCCTGAAAATTTGGACCGAGAACCTAACTCGACCTATTGAAATCATGATGTGGAGCGAAGAGGGGAGGTTCATACATACCCTTGACCGGGTGATGGGGCTGGGTGTTGTGAAACCCAGGACCACCATCCTGGTAACGAGGTTCAGAGCGATGGCCATGAGGCCCATCGGCGCGGAATCCAGTAGATGTGTGCGCGGGCGCCGACTCGGAACCCAGGACACCCGGTTGAAAACCGGATTGGTCACGAGTGTCGCGATCGAAGAACTTGTTGAGCTTGGAGATTTCGAGCCTAATGTCGGTGACAGAGGCCTCGGTCTCCGGTTGCCAGGTGGAGAAGGAGTGATCTAACTTGGATGCTGCTTCCTCCAGGGGACGCGATGCGGGCGTTGTGGTGCTCTTCAGCCGCAGAGAGATCGACGAACCGCTGGTTGAGGGCAATATCATGCTCAGAGAAGGACTTGGAAATTCCCTTCGTGATCTCGCCACACATCATCTTCATCTCGTCCTCGAAGATAGCTTTAAAATTGGGATCCATGGCGCCTAGACTCTTCTGTCGACGGGGTGTAGTACTGGTGGTAGGACTCCAAACTGCGATCGTTGAATCTGATACCAAATGTTAAGATCGGCAAACACTCACTCGCGCGGAAGAAGGGAGTCGTGGGGAAGAATAAGAATAGTAGGCGAGGAACGTAGGACTTCTGTATTATAGGATTATTATCAAGTTCGAGTTCTCCTTACAGAAGCCTTTTAACCCTCAAGCCTCACCGCACGATCACACGAACTCCTGAAGACGAGAGTTGGGCTTGCGGACACATCTTCCTCTTCTTGGGCCTGGTTATGTAACATGGGCTTCCTTATCAGTTAGGTGTTGAGCGAGATCAGGAACAACAGGTGTAACAATATGACGAGAAAAACTGCTCTTAGAATATTGTGCCCCGAGATAGAAATATATCACGAAATATGCAAGGCTCTTTTTAGTCAATGCTAGTCTTTTATCTTTTACACTATTTAGTGATTACAAAATTTATAAACTAATATCAAGGTGGAGTGGTGGACCATTAGAGTCGGTCTAATCATCAAGCTGCTCCTCCGCTGGTTGAGTTCGTTGGAGATATGATTATCCCTCGCCGCGTCCCGTCAAATCCTCTCGTGGTTGCCACCGAGCTAGTAAACAACAACATCCGGCATGTGCGCGTCACCAGCGCGTCCAAATCGCTGCCTTTTGTCGCATCGCCACTGCCCAACGGCCCTCCTCCTAACCTAAAGTCACTAACAACTTTGTCTAATTTACAGGGTGTTTGTCTCTACTCCCACTAGGAACAGCCATGGTGCCACGCCCGGACGTGGCCATTCTAACAGCTCCTAGCTTTAGTGGCCGCACACTCTCTTGGCTAAAAGAAGAAAAGTTGTAAAACGTGATTATCGTGGCTAGATCGATGATGATTAAAGTTGTAAACGTTATTATCGTGTCAGCAATGGAATTAACTCCCTTTGTTCGCAAAGATATAATTTAAGATTTGTGCCAATCAAATTAGCTTAATAACTTTAACCAAGTTAATATAAAATATTATTAGCATTTATGTCTCCAACTAGGTTTGCTAAAAATACATATTATAATTAATTTAATAATACTTACTCTGTATCATAAATAATATATCTTTATATAACTTTGGTTAAAATTAAAATTATTTCATTTCTCAAAAAGCAAGAAGTTCATCAATTTGTATGTCGAGGTAGTACATAGAAATAGGAGCGGTAATGGACTACGATTCAAATGTTTTTTCATAAAAAGTTAGGGTTCTTAATTAATTCTAGTTCGAAAATGACTAGAAATAGAGACCGGTCCAAATCGGATTCGATTCTTAAATTTTATAATATAAAATCTAGAGCTCATTACCACAACTACGTAGAAAAGCTATGGTGAAGCTACGTCTCACTTGGATTGCATATTCTGTTTTTTTTAAAAAAGAGAAAAGTGATTCCGTCCAAAAAATATCAAATAGCTTACACTATAATGAGAAGTGACCAAGGATATAACAATCCTTATAACATATCCACACTTAATATATACTCCCTCCGTTTCTTTTTAGTTGTCGCTGGATAGTTCAATTTTGCACTATCCAACGCCAACTAAAACGAAACGGAGGGAGTACAACTAAGCAATCATTCAAGCATCGATTTTCCTTATCATTTCTCAAATTATTCTTCACACAATCATGAGGAGAAGACTCTTGCAACACTGGTAGTTGCAACCGGAGGTACTAGCAGTGGTTCTAAAAGCTTGTAAAGTCTTTCTTTGTTTCAACAAGCATCATGGAAAGGTGCACCTTTAGGCTATCTCCATCAGACGCCTGGAACGGATGTGCATGCACATTTTACACGTTCGTAAATAATTGTTCACCCTTCCAGCAGAGTGCGGATGACAACGCGAATAATGAGTGATCGGCCTTCCCATACCCCAAATCAACGGTTTCTCTCTCCTTCGCGGGTCTATTCGTGTGTCCACATGCATGCTCTGCTGGAAGTGTCCTCTTGTTTGTACGATCATATTCATACTATGGCCGCTCTCAAAATGCGCATTCACATGTAGACTCCGCTAGAGGTAGTCTCAGCTAACTAGTAAAGTATCTCAACAGTGACTAGTACAACAAGAACAATAATTGGACTATAAACTTTGACCCTCGATAATAACCAGACATGACATTGATGTGGATCTTAATTCTCTCTTCCATGTCTTTGATACACTATACCACAAAGTCTCTAAATTTTAGTTTATTATTCATATATAGACCCAATCTAGACTTTCATGTTAGAGGTCCCGTTAGGAGTCTATATATATGGATGTGGTGTTGTGTGCAACACTTAGATTCGACAGTCCCAAGACCCTCCTCCCCATGGAACCCTAGCCACTTGTACAATACTAGTATATTGGTGCACAACATTTTTTTTCCATAGTATGAATATGTAGATATTGCCGAATTGTTCTTCCTCTAATTTGACGTGCCTCCAACAATGACAATAATATGGTCTTTTACTCCCATGACATCCTATTTAGAGGCGTTAGTAGTTTTTGTTTTGTGCTAGGATAGTATATCCTCTTTTAGGATGGGTTAGTATCAAGGTGGGTATTATAGCTAACAATGGTTGAAATGTGGGATTTGAAGGTGGTGAGCTCTCTTTGAGAGGTCACAAGATGATAGGTCTGATGAAAGATGAGATGCCATGTACGAAATCACATAATTAAAGCTATGTGCGCAGGTTGAGTAAGATGCGTTATGGCCGCAACTCCCAAAAGAAAATTGATCAAGTACATTTTTGGTCTAATTTTGATCCCCAAATATAAAACCATCGAACTTCTTGGGAAAAAGGAAACAGAAACATGCATGGTCTTTGTCAATTGTCATTAAAAAAAAGTGGGGTTTTCTGTTGCCCTGCACGTCTGTCTCGTGCCAATAAGCAAAAACATTGGCCGTCATTCCCTGGAGAATCTCTGCGTGATCAGGTACCAGACATATCCTCGATCGCACCCAGTCAACTGACACAGTTGTAATTTAAAATTATCACCACAGCTTACAGTCACGTACAGCTAATCGCAAACAAGATGCCCACGTAATTAATTGTTTACCCTTAATCTCACAGCTGTCAGAGTATAGTTTACGCACGGTACTACGACGACGGTTGGATGCTGCAAGCGCGTAGAAAAACAACTCGGGGAACAAAAATTTTAAAGGAAGTCCAAGAATGTTCTACTACGTACAGCCAGCATAAAAGGCCATCTGCTCACTGTATATTTAGTACGTATTTCTTTTTCTCACCCTTGCTTTCATTCGGCTTGAAATTTAAAGCTTGCAGGCAATCGTTTGTTTAAGGACATGTACCGTGTGATTAATGTAGAGACTTTTAAGGTGTTTAAATGAGCTATTTGTAAAAGAAAATCGTGGAACTGTCTCCAATAGACATTTCTGACTCGTAAACCAAGTAGGAATAGACAACTCACCTTCCACCGTATGAATTCGTCGTCTGTTCTATCGATCCAATATTGTATAAACACATTTACTTTTGTATTTATTAATAGACTATATTTATAGACACTCTATTATATAATAGAATTTTTTAGTTGTCTCATGTGATTGGAAGACCGTTTTAGTGTGTATATATATGCCCTGAACTATTTAGATTTTGTAATTGGTGCATCAGACACGTATGATGTGTTTGGTTTGTGGAGTCACTCTATGCTTCATGAGGTGATGCATCATAAGTTCATTCCATCAATTTTGGTGGAATTAACCCACTTCTCATGTATATACTAATTATTAGTTTATGAGGAATGAGGTGGTGATGGATCAACCCATTCTATTCCACAAACCAAATAAAAAAGTGAGAAGTGAGAATAAGATGGATCACTTCATTTCTCAAACCAAACACACTAGTAGATCCTTGGTTAATTAATATAGAGAACACAGGAGGAGGAGGGTGAAGGAGTGCCCCTCTCGACAGGCTAAGCTTTTACTCAAAAACGCGCTGTCGCCGTTTCTCCCCCTGTCAACCTTTTTTCTTTGAGAAAACTCGGCCCCCCGCAGGATCTTTTGTTCCGGACCCCGTGAGTCGCTGCCACGATCGAGGCAGGGCGCCAATTGCGGTGGCCACCACTTCCAATCCACTCCCCGCGTTCGCCTCGCCGAGCTGTTCTTGCTCTGTCCTCTCTCCAACTCCACGATTTGTTCCACACCCGGTTCCCGAGCCTCCGCAGCGCTTCTTGCTGAAAAAGGGAACTCCGAGTTCTCCAGCTCTGGATCGGCAGAGAGCGGTGGTTCCTTTTGCGGACTCTGAGGTTGGAATCTTATCCTTTCGCTGTGCAGCGTCTCTTCCTTCCTGGATCCAGAGTCATGTTATGATGTCACTCTGTTTGGGGATTAGAGTTGTTTCTTTCGTCCTGTTGTTTGGGTTGTGCTTGCAGATCCAGTTTTGGATGCCTCGTCTTGAATCATGAGCTTGTGAATTCCAATATAAACGTTCTTGCTTGGCTTGCTTTGTCTTGACACAAGTGTTCTACTCCTTGGGATTTCCCTGCAGGTCCAGTTCTTGTTTTTGATTTGTCTCATCAACCCACCAGTCGGGCTGCAGGCTTAGAGCTGGAAGGAATAATTTGACTAGAGAAATGGGGCAGTGTTGCAGCAGAGCTACGGCCCCGGACTCTGGACGGGGAGGTGCCAATGGTTATGGCTATTCTAACCAGGCAAAGCCGGCGCAAGCACCTCCGAGTTACAACCCTCCTCAGCAGGCGGCCGAGGTGAGGTACACACCATCGGCGACGAACTCTTCGGCAGTCCCACCCGTGGCTGTGCCGCCGAAGCCAACGGCGGACACGATTCTTGGCAAGCAGTACGAGGACGTGCGCTCTGTCTACTCCCTCGGGAAGGAGCTTGGCCGGGGCCAGTTCGGGGTGACATACCTCTGCACAGAGATTGCCTCTGGTAGGCAGTACGCCTGCAAGTCCATCTCCAAGCGCAAGCTCGTCAGCAAGGCAGACAGGGAGGACATTCGAAGGGAGATCCAGATCATGCAGCACCTGTCTGGGCAGCCAAACATTGTTGAGTTCCGGGGAGCATACGAGGACAAGAGCAATGTCCATGTGGTGATGGAGCTCTGCGCAGGTGGGGAGCTCTTCGATCGCATCATTGCAAAGGGGCACTACACAGAACGTGCGGCTGCTACAATCTGCAGAGCAGTTGTGAATGTTGTCAACATTTGCCACTTCATGGGTGTGATGCATCGTGATCTGAAACCCGAGAACTTCTTGCTTGCGACCAAGGAGGAGAATGCAATGCTCAAGGCCACTGATTTTGGGCTTTCTGTCTTCATTGAAGAAGGTAATGTGAATATTGCGCTCTATGGACACTTGGAATTGCATTGTTAGGTGAATATAGATAGCAGTTAGACGTATATTTCTTAACTTTGATCTGTTGAGGTTCATGGTAGGTTGTAATTTTCAATTTATCTTTTACCATATTTCTGAACCGCTAAGGCTAGTATTTCATATATAATCCGTTTTGGGGTTATGGGAACATATGGTGCTTCTTAATCCAAGCAATTGGGGAACCTCGAACCTGTGGATAATTCGCATCATTTTGGACATATTCAGGCATTTTTTGGTCCCTGCAAAGTTTATTATAATATGCCATAATACTTTTTAATTTGAAAAGCGTTTGCTCCTGCCTATCTTCATGAGAACCAGTCAATAACTGATTATCTTCGCCATGTTCACTTCGAGGGGAAAGGCACTGGAAACTGTACAGCTCTTTCTATGTCAGTTAGGTCCTGTTTGGATCCATTAGCTGCTAATAGTTAGCTAGCTAATAGCTCATAGCTACTATTAGCTGCTATTAGCTGGTTTTGCCAAACGAGCGAGATAGTTAACAGTTGGATATTTGGCTAACGATTAGCTAGACTATTAGCTGGACCCGTTTGGATCCAAAGGAGCTAATTATTAGCAGCTGTTTCTATGCCCATTAGTAGTGGGAAACCACTAGTAATGAAAGCTCAGTGGCTTTTTAGGTTTGACCTGTTTGAAGCCCGATTGCAATCACACTAAGATATGAAATGCTCTATCATTTTATTGCCCTCTTAGTGGTGATTCTTATATCTGAGATATATATTACATTGTTGTGGATGGTAATGGCAATTGCAGAATATATGACAATTGCTTATTGTGGGGAGGCAAACCATTCTTCTCTCATTTTCATCAGTCATCCCCAGTATTTGTTTTTTTTCTATGATTCCTAATCAAAGGGAACTTGTCAGAAGCCGTAGTAACTTGTTGGTGATTAATACCATTATATTAGATACTAAATTTCCGGAGTTGGGGTCTCATTATCTCTGTACTGCCAAACAGGAAAGATGTACAGGGACATTGTTGGAAGTGCTTACTATGTTGCTCCTGAAGTCCTTAGACGGAGCTATGGAAAAGAGATAGATGTTTGGAGTGCGGGTGTTATTTTGTACATTCTTCTCAGTGGCGTGCCTCCATTTTGGGCTGGTATATTGACCTCTAAGAACCAATTCAACTTTTGAATTAATGTATACTGTTAAGCAACAATATTGTCCCTTTTTTGTTGTTTATCCTCTGTTTTTGCTGTGTAGAAACTGAAAAGGGGATATTTGATGCTATTCTGCATGAGGAGATTGACTTTGAAAGTCAACCTTGGCCATCAATTTCTGAGAGTGCTAAAGACTTGGTGAGAAAGATGTTGACACGAGATCCAAAGAAAAGACTGACTTCAGCCCAAGTTCTTCGTAAGCTTCTGAGGAATTAATAATTCCAAACTTTAGAACTTTGAAAAAATAATGATAATAATATGTGTATTAAATGCTCTATCAGAACATCAGTGGCTCAGAGAAGGTGGGGAGGCATCTGATAAGCCTATCGACAGTGCTGTTCTTTCTAGAATGAAGCAATTCAGAGCAATGAATAAGCTGAAAAAGATGGCCCTAAAGGTTATTGTCTTCATGTTAATATTTACTTGGGTAGTTTTTCTTTATCTAATGCTTTTGAGGGAATATATGTGCAGGTTATTGCTTCAAACCTTAACGAGGAAGAGATCAAGGGGCTAAAGCAAATGTTCATGAACATGGACACAGACAATAGTGGCACAATCACATACGAAGAACTCAAAGCAGGATTAGCCAAACTTGGATCAAAGCTGTCAGAAGCTGAAGTAAAGCAGTTGATGGAGGCTGTACGTTCTAATCTATAATCTATATTATAATACCATTATTAGAATCATGTTCTTGACTGGCATGCTTAGTTGCTTACCTTTTGACCTATTCCAGGCTGATGTTGATGGGAATGGATCTATTGACTATGTTGAGTTCATCACTGCCACAATGCATAGACACAAGCTCGAAAGGGACGAGCATTTGTTCAAGGCATTCCAGTACTTTGACAAAGATAACAGCGGGTGAGTACTTCAAATTGGTATCTCAAATGGTAACATAGTATGCTGTATGCCACACTTTTTATACCATCAAAACATGTCTACGCTATCGATTATGTAAATAGAACTCAACCCGTGGGAGTAACCTTCTTTTTACATAAACTGTTTTTGGCACTGACTTTCTTCAAAAATGTCTCATGCATAAACTGTTTTTTTTGTTTTCTCAAAAGCAGAATTGTTTTTGTTTAACATGGAGATTTACGTTTGTTTTATGCAGCTTCATCACAAGGGATGAACTGGAATCTGCTTTGATTGAGCATGAGATGGGCGACACGAGTACAATAAAGGAGATCATATCAGAAGTTGACACAGATAATGTAAGCTATTCAGGTTATTGCCTTCTCAGCTGTGTTTTGTTTATTCATTTCATCTTCTTGATGTTGGTCAATTTGCCTGCCACAGGATGGGAGGATTAACTATGAGGAGTTTTGTGCAATGATGAGAGGAGGGATGCAGCAGCCAATGAGGCTCAAGTAGCCTGTTCCCTTAATAGAAACGGTGTACCACTAGTTACTGTTCACTTTTTTTTCTTCATGTTTGGTACTTGGTAGTTGGATAAAGCTTACAATGGGTGTTGCTTTTGTATTGTTGAGAGATGATTGTCTATACCTTTTTTTCCCTTTTGCTCGTGTTTGTTGCATTGTAGTATCTTGAACGTCCCTTCCTTTTTTTAAGTTTGTTTATGCAAGTACATCTAATAAAAAGTGCATTCTGTCTTACTTTGTACTGTTAAAATCTAGCTTTCAGTTAGGTAATTAGTAAGTTAGGTAATTAGTAAGGGTTTGTTCACTGTGCCTTCGTTAGGACTGACAAGGATCCGCTACACGGGAGGAGAGATGGCGGTCATTTCGGCGGACCGTTCGGCGGTCATTTCGGCGGACCGTTCGGCTCCCCGCCCTCCCGCCTTCCCTGCATGCCCTTCCGCCTCCCCCACCCATCGCTCCGTCAACGGCGGCCGCCCCACCCTCCCCGCACCACCTAGCCACTCGCCGGCGCTCACCCCGACTCCGGCGACCACTTCCTCGGCGGACCGTTCGGCGGTCATTTCGGCGGACCGTTCGGCTCCCCGCCCTCCCGCCTTCCCTGCATTGCCTTCCGCCTCCCCCACCCATCGCTCCGTCAACGGCGGCCGCCCCACCCTCACCGCACCACCTAGCCACTCGCCGGCGCTCACCCCGACTCCGGCGACCACTTCCTCCTCCCCCTCCCGTGTGGCGACTTTGTCTCCCGCCGCGGCTTGTCCGTTCTCCCCCGCTGGGCGTTCCAAGGCGCAGCGGTGGGCGTCTTCCTGCCTCACCAGCCCGTCCTCTTCGGCCTTGGGCGTTGGTGCCGTTGGAAGCGGTGCCTCGCAGAGGACTTTCAAGGACGTGCTGTTGCTCCCTCCGCCCCTGCCGTCTGCCCGGCAGTCCCTCCCTCGACCTCCGCACAGACCGAAGTTTGCGGTGGTGCAACGTCCTGAAACGGTGCGCAGGCCTGTTCCTGACCGGGAGGGCTGGGTTAGGGTTAAGCCTCGTCGACGTCAACTCCCCCCTTCGCCACCTTCCCGTCGATCGATCCCTGAGGATCTCCGGGGTAGGTGTTTTAACTGTCTGGCCTCCTCTCATCGGGCGGCGGACTGCCGACGTTCGGTGCGCTGCTTCAAGTGTTGGGGGTTCGGACATCGTGCAGTTCAGTGCAAGGTTCGTGCTGCGCAGGTGATCAGAGCTTCAGTTTCGGTGTGGGATCGTCTTGGCCCTAAGCTGGTTCACAAGCCTTTGGACTCTCCTAAACGCGCCATGGAGTGGCGCAGGGTCTCTTTGCCGACCCCGGCCATCCAGAGGTCCGGTGTGGCTGATCCTACCTTGGGTGGCACGAAGAAACGCCGCCATCGTACGCGGGGTCGAAGGCCTAAGACCACCCCCGTTGCACCTTTGGAGGAAACCAGTGAAGTTGCACCTCCACCCGGTTCCTCTTCCCTAGAGCCGGTCAGGGTGCATGCCCCTCAACCGGTTGTTCCTGATATGGTGGAAGCCACACATCTCTGCATTTTGGACCGTGCGGATGCGCTTGCTAGAGAAGAACTGCAGTTGCGACGGTGTGCTCTGTTTGTTGTTGTCACTGGTTCAAGACCGAGGGTGGCTGCTGAGACTCTTGCTGAGGAGGTGGCTGCTGGTTTCGGGCTGGATGCGTCGTCCTTCTCCGTTCATCGTTCGTACCCAGAAGATTTTGTCTTAATCCTGAATTCGGAAGAGTTGGCCAATCAGGTGTACAACAATGGTGCTGTTTTCAATTCTCTTTCTGGGTCTTTCAAGTTCCTGAGATGGTCTAGACTTGCCCATGCCGAGGTGGTGGCCTTTCCATCTCCTGTTCTTGTGGAGTTCAAAGGGATTCCAATTCATGCTTGGGATTTGGCTACTGCTCAGAATTTGTTGAGGGATCACTGCACTGATGTGGAGCTCCATCCTGACACGGTGAATCGACACGACTTCTCTTCCTTCAAGGTTTTTGGATGGTGCCGACGTCCACACCTCATTCCAAATTTGGTGGAGCTCCTTGTTCCGGAACCGTTGATGATGACGTCTGGCTCTACCTCTCTTGAGAGAAGATTGCTCGCTTACCAAGTGACTGCCCTTGTGTCTCTGATCTCTCCGCAGGTGCATAGCGCTGCTGCACCTCCGTCGCCGGCGTTTGATGATGATCAGGACAACGGGCCTCGTCGGCGCAGGCTCAACAGTTCAGTTCAGATGGGGCATGCTGCGTCCGGGGAAGCACTTGCAGCGCGGAGGTCCGTCCGTGAAAGGCTGGGTGTTGCCCCGGTCTCTGTTCGACATGTGGAGGCTGGATTGTCCGTGAAAGACTCGGCGCCTTCCGTTGCCTTGGTTACTGGGGACACACATACTGATGTTGTGGAGCCGGTGATTGGCTGCATGGATGCTGGGTTGAGTCTGCCCCTGGAGAATGTTCATGGGCCTGGCACTGAGACTTTGGAGATTCCAGGTGCTTGCGATGACCCGGGTGGTGAAGTCTTCTTGTCCGTGACTGATGTTGACGTGGACTCTTCTGTTCTGGCGATGGAAACTTTGAGTGCTTTTTCATCCCCCTCCCCCTCCCCCTCGAGTGGCCCTGCCATCGCTACCCGTGTGGGGACTGTGTTGAAGCCGTCCATGAAGGCTGTTGGGGCAGGGCTCAGGAGGTGGCCGTGTTCCCCAATCAAATATTTCAGAAGGAAGTGCAGAGGGGCTGCTGCTTCACAATCCCCTCTCTCGGCTGCTCAGTCTGCGACCACTGCTAATTTCATCGCTAGGGTGTCCAGGCCGGCCGCTCGGGTCCTGTGTGGGCCGCAGAAGCAGAAGCGGCAGCGTCGCCCCAGGGCACCTTGTGAGGGGGCTCTACCTCGGCGGAGCAGGCACTTGGCTGGAGCAGATGTTGAAAAGGTAATGGCCCCAGTACAAATTTCGAAAGGAAAATGGAGGATTGCTAATGAGCTCGGCCTTCTTGGTGGGGATCCATCTGAATCGCTGTCCCTGGAGGTTCTCGATAACTATGCCAAGGTCTTCGGTGAGCGGCTGACTGATCTGCAAGTTAAAGCTCTTGCGGCTCTCTTCAACTGGACTGTCCCAGAAGACTTGCAGGGTGCAGTGGTGCAGGCCTGATCGCCTCTGTGTGTGTTGATGGTCGTTTTACATTGTTTTTCCAAATGGATCCGTCAAAAATTGTGTGCTGGAACGTGCGGGGTCTTAATGGCTCAGCCCGTCAGGATGTTGTTCGTTGTTTGGTGGACTCAGTCAAGGCTGATGTTGTTTGCCTCCAGGAAACAAAAATGTCGGTTTTCTCTCGTTTGTTTGTGTTCCGGTTGCTTGGGTCTGAGTTTCAGAATTTTGTTTTCACACCTTCAGTTGGGGCTAGTGGAGGGATTCTAGTGGCTTGGAAGAATAATATCAGCTCATGTGGCTCTAGGATTGATGACCATTGTGTCTCAGTGAATTTTAGCCTTGAGACTGGGTCATCTTGGTGGTTGTCATGTGTCTATGCCCCTCAAGGGAATCATGAGAAAATTCAGTTCTTACAAGACCTCAGGTTGATTAGGACCCACTGTTCTGGGCCCTGGCTGGTTGTTGGCGATTTTAACATGATTCTGTGTGATGAAGACAAGAGTAATTCCAATGTTGATCGTGCTATGATGGGCAGATTTCGAAGGTGGAAGGACGATCTTGCCCTCCTGGAGCTTCCTCTGATTGGGCGCAGGTTTACTTGGTCGAATGGGCATGCCTGCCCTACTTTAGTCAGATTGGACAGGATGTTTTGTACTGCTGATTGGGAAGATTTATTTCCAGATTGCCTTCTCCAGAGTGCTGCTACTCAAGATTCGGATCACTGCCCTCTCTTGTTGGGCCTGTGTGATATCAATAAAAGGAAAGGGCGCTTCCATTTTCAGGCCTTCTGGGTAAAATTGGAGGATTTCCAGGATGTTGTGGCTAACGCTTGGAGTTCGATTCCCGCAGGCCAGTGCCCTCTTGTTAGTCTTTCCAAGAAACTACAGGCTACGGCAAAGGCTTTGCAGCATTGGAGTGATAATAAAGTGGGGGATTTAAAACTACAGCTTGAAATGGCTCGGGAGCTCCTTCATAGACTGGAGATGGCTCATGACAGCAGAACTCTATCTCCAAGTGAGGATTGGTTAAGGCGTACCCTTAAGAAGCACATCTTGGTGCTCTCCTCCTTGTCGAGATCTATAGCCCGTCTTCGGTCCAGAATTAATTGGTTGAAAGAAGGGGACGCTCATACTTCCCTGTTCCATGCTCAGGCTAGAATAAGAAAGAAGAAGAATTTTATTGGCTCGTTATCTACAAGTGAAGGGCTTATTTTGACATCACATGAGGATAAGGCTGATGAGTTGTTCCATTTCTATGATGCCTTGCTCGGGACTGCTTTGGGGAGAGAAAATTCTCTTAATCTTGATGCCCTGGAGATGCCTTCTTTTAATCTCAATGAGCTAGATGTGCCTTTCTCAGACGAAGAAGTTTGGGGTACTGTAAAATCTATGCCGTCGGATAAAGCTCCGGGCCCGGATGGTTTCACGGGCCGTTTCTACAAGGTTTGTTGGGTAACAATCAAAGCTGATGTTATGGCAGCGATCTCTTGTGTTTGGGCTCGGAAATTTAGGAACATGGGGCTGCTCAATTCAGCGTTTATCACTCTTCTGCCTAAGGTTGAGGGTGCAACCCAAGTGAAAGTTTTTCGTCCGATCAGCCTTGTCCACAGTTTCACAAAGTTAGTAACAAAGATGATGGCCAACAGATTGGCTCGGCATTTGAATGATATGGTCTCTCCGAATCAAACAGCGTTCATTAAGAAAAGATTTATCTTAGACAATTTCATGCTTGTGCAGCACACTGCAAGGTTTCTTCATCGTCAAAGGCAAGCTCGCATTCTTTTCAAGCTCGACATTTCTAAGGCTTTTGATTCGGTATCTTGGGCTTTCTTGCTAGAAGTCTTGCAGAAGTTGGGTTTTGGGCAGATCTGGCGTGACATCATTTGTGGGCTGCTAGCCTCTTCTTCGACGAGAATTTTATTAAATGGTGTTCCCGGGGACTACATTGCTCATCAGCGGGGTCTTCGGCAGGGGGACCCTTTATCTCCAATGTTGTTCATCTTAGTCATGGACACTCTCAACTTGCTGATCCAGAGGGCCTCTGATGAAGGGCTGCTTCACTCTCTATCCACGGACAGTCTGCAGCACCGATTCTCTTTATACGCGGATGATGCAGTGGTTTTCCTCAAGCCGGTGCCTTCAGACATAAATCTGATTCTGGAAATCATTCGGATTTTTGGGGATGCGTCCGGTCTAAAGACCAACGTTCAGAAGAGTAATGTTTTTCCTATCCGATGTTCTGAGGCGGATCTTGCTTGTGTTCAGGAGCTCCTTCCATGTTCCATTTCGGAATTTCCCTGTCAGTACCTTGGCCTCCCGCTTTCTCTTGGAAAGCTTAAGAGAAGTCAAATTCAAGCAATTGTCGATAAAACTGCAGCACAGTTACCTGGGTGGAAAGCTGATCTGATGACAAAGGCTGGTAGAGCCATTTATGTTCAATTTGTGATGACATCAAGAATGATTTATGCTGCTCTGGCGTTGGACATCCCTTCTTGGGCTTTTAAAGCAATTGATAAGCTTCGACGAGGCTTTCTGTGGAGAGGGAGGAATGAGGTGAATGGTGGACATTGTCTGCTGACTTGGCCCAGAGTCACTAGACCCAAGGACCTGGGGGGTCTGGGTATTAGTGATCTTCGGATCATGAGCTGGGCACTGCGGGCTAGGTGGCCTTGGCTGCAAAAATCTGATAGGACTAAGCCATGGTCGGACTTCCAGATTCAAACCTGCGACATTGTGCAAAGCCTGTTGGCTGCGGCTGTTATCACTCATTTGGGAGATGGGTCTGATACTCTATTTTGGAAGGATCGATGGCTGAATGGCAAATGTATTAAGGAGGTGGCACCTGCTGTCTTCGGTATGGTGCCCAAGCGTATTGCTTCTAGACGCCTGGTCAAGGATGCCTTGCCTGATCTCAATTGGTTGGCTGATCTGAGAGGGGCTATTTCCGTTACAGCCCTTGCTAATCTCATGGACCTTTGTGACTTACTCGAGGGGATGGTTCTGCAGCCGGATGTTCCTGATGTGCATACCTGGAGGTTTAGTGAATCGGGTGAATACTCGGCTAGTTCAGCTTACAGGGCTTTGCTTCTTGGCTCTGTTAGCTTTGAGCCTGCTGAACGCATTTGGAAATCCTGGGCTCTAGGAAAGTGTAAATTCTTCCTTTGGCTTGTGGAGCACGATAGATGTTGGACGGCTGACAGACTTGCTAAGCGTGGCCTGGATCACCCAGTGTCCTGCCCTTTATGCGACCAGATGGAAGAAACTATCAACCATTTGCTGGTTCAGTGCAGTTTTGCAAAACAGTTTTGGTTCAGCCTTCTGCGGTCGGGTGGTTTCCAGGAGCTCTGCCCTTCCCACGATGACGTCTGTTTTGAAACCTGGTGGAGGAATAGTGCTGCCAGGGTGGGCATGCCTTTATCCAAGGGATTCAATTCTCTTGTCATTTTGGGTGCATGGACTTTATGGAAGCATAGAAATAGGTGTGTTTTTGATAACTGTAACCCTAGCGCTGCGGTGGTGTTGGCAGCTGCAAGGGAGGAGTTGATGGGTTGGCGTATGGCTGGAGCCAAAGCGCTCTCTTTCTTTCATTTAGAAGAGGTGTCTTAGGTGTCTTAGTTGTTTGGGGTGTGTTCTTTGGTTTTGGTTTGCCAAATGTAACACCTTTATACTGGGGTTTTTTCTCCCCATTTTATTCTTCTTCTTAATACAAAAATACGCAGCTCTCCTGCGTATTCAAAAAAAAAAGTAAGGGTTTGTTCCGTTCTACCTCAATCCATATGAATTGAGGAGGATTGAGAGGGTTTTAATCCCTAGTAAGTCAAATTATCTCTCAATCTGTTTCAATCCCCTTTAATCTTCAGTCATATAGATTAAAAATAACCGAACAAGCCATAACGGGAAAAAGGTCTATTTCTAATTTAGTAACCAAGATTCCTTACTAATTCTGCTACTAAAATTTTCTTACTAATCAAGAATACAATATGCATGATATTTGATTATAGGCATGTTTGGTTCGTGGCTAACTGTGCCTAAGGTTAGTCGTTCGAATTGAAGAACTAACGTTAGGCAGAAAAGTTAGGCAAAATATGGCAAGTTAGGCAGCGAACCAAACAGGCCCTATATATTAAAAAAAAGAAATCGGTAAGATACAAATTTATATAATGGTAAGATACAAATTTATATGCGCTAGGAGCCTATTTCAATGCAAATATTTTTTTTAAGCTTTGAGGGAATACTGTAGTTTCCGCCATAGTATTGAGAAATAAGAATCCGGGTGCACCAAGTCCACTTGTGCGTGGCTCTTGTGGTCAGTTTGGACTTTGGATAAAAAACGAGGTAGAATGTGACAAATCCATCTTGGGCACGGATGATGCAGCACCTCAGATTTTTTTTTCTTGATAAATTCATTGTGCAACTAAATAGAAAACTAGAATGAAATTGTTCCATCTCAGAAGGCCTCCAACCAAACACATCCTTGACGTTCGGTATCATTCTACAGATACGCATACTTGCCAGTAGCCATAGTTTTACCGCGGAATGTGGTCAGCAAATACGTTCGTTAATGCTTATAATGTGCCCAGATATTCGGTCAATACACACCAGATACAGTACTTGTTTTCGTTCTCAAAACAAAATGGGCTTTGTTTTACAATATTTTTACTTCCCCGTGACTTTCCTGCTTCACCGTCACTTACTGTGTGTTTGTTTTAAGGTCAAAATAGGATAAAACGAGAGTGACACCGTACCCTCAATTTTTGGAATCACGCCACCAAAAAAAACTAAGAAAACTACTCCGGTATTTAACTCAGTGTTACGTGACTCTCATCCAAACACTATCTATGGCCGCCCTCTCCCACACCACCATGTACATCCAACCAAACACATTAATCAATGCAATGCATAGCGTGCTGTGCCATCAGCCAATGCAAAAGGTGGTACTAAGATGTTCAAACAACGTAATAAAGCATCTTATATAAGAAAACAAAAGATACATAAGATAAATACACTCGGTCCAAGAACACAACTTTACAGTAGCAATACAGTTGCGAAACTGTCGTCAAGAACCTGAACATGCTTTCAAGGTCACAACAGAGGGCTCCATGATGACTAAGAGTACTGTAACCCACTTAAGACTAAAACACAAACGATGCAAGCTGTTGAGCATTACAATCTGCAATGATATATGCATCCAACTATCCAAGAATCCAAGGCCTGACAGTGCACAAAGATTCTGTGAACGCATCTGCTTTGCTAGATTTGCCTGCATGTAACATCAACTACAAGGTGGCGAATACGCGGCCCGTACCATTTGACACGTTCAACATGCTCCACTGACACGTTCCAAGATAGTCCTGCAGCACAAAATGACATGAGAACGGATATGAACTCTTGGAGAGCAAAAATAAATGCATCGCAGCTGATCAAAGCTTAAATGCGCCATTTTTACCATGATTTTTGGCGACATTACTGATGGATTCAACAACACTGTCCAACCAGCGTGTCTCATCAGAGTCGTTAACATTCCCATGAATATGCAACACGCCCCCGCCAACCCTATGCATAGTAATAGAGTAAAATGTTAACATCAAAGGTTTGTGGATCCAGCAAATTGACAAAATTCCAAACATCACATTAAAAATTATAGAGAAGTTTTTCCCAAGTGAGGCCACACATTCCATCAAGCAGCCCAACGTATTTCATGCCCTACACACTGAAAGCACCACCATGCAGGCATTTTCAGTGTGTCAGATAACCAAACTTGGCAAGCATGTAAATGGAAGGATCGAGACGGCGGTCTCCAGCAACTCCAGTTGGCCATATCAGGAGAGACGATACTTCAGCATGAATCGGAGGACGATAGCAATCAAATGATCTTTTCACATGAAATGAACTTCAGTAAGAGAATCTTTAGTATCCCAGCCTCCTTGAAAATGATCTGCTAGATGTAAACTCAATTGTGCTTTGTTGATTCAGTGGGGGGGAGGGGGAACCTTTTCTCTAAAAAAATGGTAGGATGTCTTTTGGATGTCAGATTATCTAACATCAATATGTTGTTGAGCAGAGTTTTTAAAGAACATTTACAATATTCAGAAACAACATTTTGCTGCTGTCAAGTACACCTTCGCGATTAAAAGGTTGTATGGGATATGAAACCCTTGGTGTGGATTGGTGATTAGAGAAGGAAAGCAGGCGTAGAAGAGAAAATTAGAAGGGATATGAAACCCTGTGGACTCTGAGCTAGCCCATTATTATGAACTAACCAATCCTAAAACATAGGCACAAGACTTTCAAAAGATAGGCACATTCCCAATTGACTCCCTAACACAACCTGTCTCCCTGGTAAAACCAACTCAAGCAATACTAATAAATCATCTTAATTACTCAATGATGCAGCTACTTGTGCAATAGAAACAAGAACCTCAGCAGGTCCGACTAGAGGCCAAGACAAAGTTTACCTAGGCAGTTAGACCTCTATATAAAATATTCTTGGAACACTATAAGAAACCTAGAATGAAATAAGCATGACTGAAACAACTCAGGTGGTGATGAAGACAGATCACCTTAAAGCTTCGACAGCAGTGGCCCAGCTACATTCACTTGAGGGTAACAATCCAAGACAGACTCGATCAGCAACACTCTAATTCAAGTCCAGTAAGAAAGAAAGATCAGCCGCCATTGTAATTCATGTGTTAGACCAAAAGATGGAATTTGCCCAGTACATACTTTGGGTGCAGTCACCCGGTTATCTCCTTCAAGTATAATACATCGATCCTCCACTCTGTTGTCACTAACATTGCGCCGAAGAGCCTCCAGAGCATGTGGATTCCACTCACATGCATAAACTAGCTTGGCATTAGCCCTGCAAGAGTAAGATATTAAGAATAATACTTTTTAGAGGGGATAAAATCAGAATCAGAAGTGTTTGACCAAGGGCTAAAGAGAATGTACTTCACAAGAAATGGAAGAACAAAATATCCAATTCCAGCAAACAAATCCACGACCACCTCATCTCTGCAGTTTAGCTGTCCCATGCGAAGTTTCTCTGAACGATTACCAGAAGAAAACATGCATTTTGTTGCATCAAGTGAATAGCAGATGCCATTTTCATAATGGGTAACCCATCCGTTATCACCCAGAAGAAGTTCCAGTGTACTATCTCTTGTGCCATTTGGCATGATTTTACCCTGCCAAAAAAGACAGGTTGTTGAATGAATCATATTGAAAAGGGCATCCCCAACAGAAATAAATGCCTGGTAGGGTAACTAAATGCATGTCACAGGTGTTTTCAAGTCATCTGACTAATTAGTCGGACTAATCGGTAACTTGAACCCAACTAGACCCACCGAAGCGACTAGCTGGACCAGAATCCTGGTCGTCCGATTAGTCGACGATTAATCACGATTAGTCGTCCGATTTGGTGTGGAACGACCAGATTAGACATGTATTTTTAGATAGGCTTTTGGAGCTGTTGTTGTGGACATGTGGGCTGCCATTTGGTGCTGCATCTATGGGCAGCAATTGTGACCTTGTAGGGTTGGGTAGCCACCAGCCGCAAAAGCCTTCCGTGGCCCCGTGCTGCCGCAGTGCCCCCCTGCCGCCGCACAAGTTCACAGTCCTGCCCCCGCCGGTAGGTCGCCCGCAAGGGCACAAAATCCAGGTGAATGCCCACCCTGCCACAGTGCCACCCCCCGGCCGCAAGATCCAGCTCCAACCTTCCAGGCGGCTGCCCGAGCTCCACTGCTGGCACCCACAAGATCCAGCAACATGGCCATCTTCTAGGTTAAGCATCATTGCCCAGGCCCAGCTCTTGCATGTTCGCCTGCATCAAGCAACAATAGATAGAATCCCAAAACCCAAAAGATGAGCTCATCCTCAGATGGTGAGTGTGTTTCATGATGCTCTACTTTTCTTGCTTGTTGCCCTGTTGCTACTTGCTATAGCCCGTGGCATATGCCCCTTCTTGCTGCTACTAGGCTCGATTAGTCGATCTGGTCGACGACTAATCGTGACTAGTCGACTGGTCGAAAGCTATACGACTAGGTTTGACTAGACTTGAAAACATTACTCACAAGTCAGGTCACAAATTATAAGAGTAGAAATACTTAACATGGAAATTTAATTGAGGACGGGAGATAACACGTGAACATACTAGGTATTGAATTCAAGAGTAACAGCAGCTCACAAATAGGTGTTCTAGGTTCACTAATAATGGTACGATAACTATTCTCATTTCCACAACTTACAAACAAAGAGTTCATCTAGTACTTACTTGGCGTGCAAGACGTTGTGCACCAAGTGACTTGGCAACTAGTGGCCAAAGTTCCTCGCTAACAGATTCCCACAATGGATTCTTAAAACATGTCTTTGGAAGTATGACGATATCACCAAGTGTCTCCCACCTACACATCAGAATAAGATTTAAGCAAGCAAGAGCAACTATTGTTGTAATAACAATAGATATTTTCATCAGAGAAAAAAACCTAGCCGGAAGCTGCTGCAACAACTGAGAGGGCATCCCTTTACTTTCCAGTAGAGAAGATACAAGTTCTTTCATGATAGTTTGAGGAGACTTGGAAGGCTTTCGGCTGATGGCTAGTTCATCTTTCATAACGGAACCATTGCAAGATGAAAAAAAAATTAATGCATCCTGAAGAGATAGGTTGTCCCCTACAAGCTTCTTTTCAGAAAATACTAATGATTCCCCAAAGGTACATGAATCATCAAGATTCCTATTGATATGCTCTTCAGCATTTAGGGCACAGAAAGATTCGTTAATAGGAAAAAGAACATGGCCATTATCATGACTTATTCGAACTTTTCTAGAAAGATCCAACCATCCAAACTTTTTCATAATGTCCTTTGCTAATTTGGCATATGTCTTCCCCAGTTGAAGAACCAGAGGGCTAGAGTCCGTCAAACTACCCGAACAAGCATCTTGTAATTTTGTGTCATGATCAAGGATGCCATTTTGTTCATCTCTTGACAATTCAACAACAGATATTGCATCACGCCTTTGAACTGTGCCATCTTTGTTCCTATCATATTTAAACATAGACTCCACTGAATGCAGATCAAGAACTATTGGTTGACTGAATTTGGTTCCGAATGCATAACAAGATGCACCACCACCTAAAATAACAAGATCATCTTTAATGACAACCGATGAACTACGGACACAGAGGGACTGGCTCAGCAATGGAACCGAAACACAAAACCAGACTCGATGATTTATGTTCAGCAATGTAACTTCTTGATTGTTTTCTGTAATAGGGCAGCCACCAAGTATCCCAAGATAATTTTTGTAGATGAACATGCAGTGTGAAAATCTAGGTGACGGAGTTCCCCCATTTGTGTTTTCCTTGTTCCACCTAAGTTTTGTTGTATCAAAACTGTAGAAGTCCTTCAGTGCCCGTTGGCCATCATGACCTCCGAACATGAATAGATTTGTACCATATGAGACCATAGAATGTGAATGTCGAGCACATGGCCATTCGCCTGAAGCAGCAAGTACACTCCATTGCATATTTTTTGTGTCTAATACATTCATACAAGAATATATGCCTTCATTACTGAGTCCGCCAAATACATAAATTTTTGAAGCTACTGCAGCAGCTGCATGTCGGTGCCTGCATAACGAGATAGAACGTCCATAAAAAATCGAGAACGGGCAGGGGGTACATAATTTCATCTAAAGAGTACCTTGGTCGGAACAGATCTCCACAACACTCCAGTTTTGACCATGTATTCCCAACACTTGGCAAAATCCAGACATCATCAAGAATTTCTGAAGGGCCACCTCTACCTCCAATTATATAAGTGGTATTATCAACTGCAGTAACTGTATGCCCCATCCGTGGTGAAGGAGATGCTTTAAAGATCATTTCTGTCAACAGACCAGATTTGTGATCGAGTAGAAGGGAATAGTTTCTCCTTGCATGTCGCCCTGGTCCCCCAAAACCACCAAAAGTTAGGACCTGCTGCTCTTCTCCAATAGTAAACACACAAGAGGCTTGGCCCCATAAGAAGAGCTTCTCAATTGGTTCACCGCTAATCTTCAATGTTGTGGTAGAGAGATGATTTTTATTTTCTCGCAGCTTCTCCAGCGTTAATAATCTGCATACCATAGAACAGAAAAGATGAAAAGGGTTGAATCAAAGGCTCTGAGCTACTGGATTGTCACTTTGTCAGTAAGAAGACTAGAAGTACAATTATCAAAAATATGGAATAACAATGTAGACACCTAAATAGCTGCAGGACCATCAATTCATTAAATAGCGAAGAGAAAATCATGGTTTAGTAACACAAAACAATCACCTATCTGCTATAAAAGAGGGGAGAACCAATGTTGAAACCGAGGCAAGCCTTCCCCCCACAAATGCGGAGAGGCTGCTTTGAACCTGTCACCTAGTGCCTCAGTGAGACAGCTCTCACCACTGCACTAGGCTTGCCCTTCATCCCATCTGCTATAAGCAAAAACAACAATATTTTTAATCAAACCCAAATTAAATTAAATTTCTCACTTAGTTCAGCTAATGTTCAACAAAAAGTTTCTTTTTTGAGAAATATTTCTCAAAACAAAAGGTCCCTTAAAACCAATGTGGACATGTAATCTGACTATTAGGCTGTTTAATCCAACAAGGATAAATAAAGTTGACAACCTTTTAAGCATTTATGGGAAAAATTGCTTACAAAATTTACACATATAAACAACATGGACAATTAACAGCCAAGTATGCCAAGCTACCATGTACTGTGAATATCTGTGATGCACCTCTTTGAAGCAGCCAAATGATATCAAATATCCATTTCAGGGCCCATCAAACAAATAAAAATTTGCATGCTAATCTAAGAAAAGTAAAAAGGTATGAACAAGATGAAAAAAGAGATAAGAGAACCTGCCGTTTAGCATTACCAGAACCATGATTGACACCCTGGCTCCATGCAGAGTCTTGTTTTCCAAAATACTGTGCTTCTATTGAACCTGTATCATCATCATCACGACTACGTCCACCATTTCTCATTTTTGTAACTAAGTACTCATCATTTGTTTTGGCACTTGTATCTGATGGTATCTTAACTTCAGGACCCACAGAAGCCTCGTAATCATCAGACTGACCACCACTATTAGAGTTGTTTGATAACCCTGATGGGTATGACAAACCCTTGCAATTTGATTGGAACCAACATGTTAAATGAAAATAATGATAATAACAATAAAAATACTAAAGGTCATTGCAGCACTAAATGAACTAAATTGTTGTAGAATGTACAAACATATTTATAAATGATGTGGTGCTCAAAGTTTTTTTGAGAACACACAAATGTTCAGGATGTAGGAAAAATGAAGATAAACTTACACTCTTTGATCTTTTAAATGGTGCTGGCTAGTTCAGTTTTGAACTGCCAGTGTCATTTAAAAAAGATCAGAGGTAGTATCTGACAAGTGGTAGTAAATCAAGAAGTAACCACCGGCGTCTGCTTGAAAAATCTTGATCAGCTCATTAAGTAGTTTATTAACAGAAATGTCCTATATTATTATTATTATCTCTTAAAAGAAATACTGAGTTTACTCTTCACTCCAGCTTAATGAACATTCAGCAGAAACATTTTTGGACTTAAACAATATCCAAAGTTTCCAAACATTTTTGCTATGAAAGCTAACAAAAAAAAGTGAGCGACAGTACAAGGAACACAATAAGACAAAATAGCTCAATACCTTAGTTTGCAAGAGATCCAAAAATCCATTCATTCGCCTTTTATTTGCCTCCATTTTACTGTTGGCAATTCTAACAAGGTAGCGGACATACTCCGGAGAAACAACAAGTTCGTCAATCTGCCCCAGTGGCACTTCCATGCGAATTGAGCATCTTATTGCTACCATTGCACGTTTCTGCAAGCTTGTGATACCTGAAAACCAGATTAAACGATTTTTAAACAAACTTAGTATGATATTCCAATAAATAAGGACAAGAAACATCATAATAAAACTCAGCAATACACATTGCAATCCAGTGAATACATAACTCACATATGCAAACTTTCACTTAGTCACTTTATCATAAAAGCCAAAAGCGGACAGAATATCATACTTATTTAAAACTAACATATGCAAAACTGGCTAGAATTGAACCCTGTGATCAATGACAGAAAGAATCACAAATAGTTCTGCATTTCTATGTATCGAAATTGTACAATAACACTGATGGTAAGGATACACTGCTGAGTTGTTCATGGAAATCGAAGCCTTATCCAACATCTCAACAAAACTTTGAACACAGGGTTGAAGGAGGCACGCTACACACAATCACACAGCTCACCTGATTCCCGGAACCCCGCACCGATCGCGGCTGCGACGAGCGCCGCAGCTGCGGCAACGTCTCTGCACTCCACCGCCACGATCATCGGCTCGAACCTGAACACCAGCTCGTCCCCCGCCACTCCCGACCCGCTCCCGCCGAACAGCTGCTCCACCACAGCGTCCGGATCGGCAGGGTCGTGCGATACGTATACCCACCCGCCGCCCCGCGCCTTCTTCTTCGGCTTGGGGGCGCCCTCGCCCCAGCCCTCATGCGGCGGCGGAGGCTGCGCGAGGACGGAGACGCGGCCGGAGCAGGAGGAGGTAGTGAAGAGGTCCGGGTGGGAGTTGAGGGCATCGAGGAGCGGAGCGATCGGGGCGTCGACACCGCCCTTCGGGGACCTGTCCGGCGTCGGCGAGGAGAGCGCAGCCAGCGCCGCCGCCTTCCGGCGACCGAAATCCATGTGACCAGAAGGCTGTCTTTCGCGGGGAGATTTCGAGAGGTGCTAGGGTTTGGGTTAGGCTTTTGCGAGGTTTAGGTACAGGCGTGCTAGAGAGACTTGACATTATGAAACACGACGACGAAATAGAGGCTCGGAGGGTTTCTCCGTTATAGAAAAGCTGGGTATAGCCAACACTCTAAAATGAACATGACAACTCTATTAACAAGTAACGACGATCTCAAACTCACGCCGTCATATTTCCGTTAACGACGATCTCAAACTCACGCCGTCATATTTCCGTTGTGGTCTCCTCTGCCTCGTGCTCTTCGCCATCCTCTGTGGTCTCCTCGGCGGCGGCGACGGGGACTCCTCTTCCTCCGCGACTTCCGCTTCCGCGTCTGCCAAGGACGACCGTCATCGCCATGCGTCCTCGGCGCCCGCAGCGGAGCCCGTCACGGTGGCAGCGACTACTACGAGCTCGGGGGACTGGGATGTGTGGCTACCATGGCGTATGTGGTCACCCTCTTCGAGCTTCACCAGAGTGCTCAGGATCCCAAATCCCCAATCCGGGTCATTGAACATCTCTAATAATTCCGTGTATGACGCCAAAGAAGTGCATCAAAGACGATACGCTTGCGCCTATCCACAGGGCCTGAACAGATTGGAGCAATGATGGCGAAGAACATACCCAGATCAACACGACCAGAACCAGGAGCATCAAGGACAGAGAGAATTCTTTCGTTGATTGCCTTGATGGCACCTGAAAGGTGTTTGGCTTGAGAAAAGAGAGGAGCCTGCGGAGAATAACCTCAAGAGCTGCTTTGCGTATTGACTTCTCAGGGATGCCAGTGTCTGAGTAAGATACGGGGACATCAGTCTCATTCATCTCTTTTCTAAGAAGCTCCACATCGCAGTGGCCTAGCTTCGTCATCCTCTCGAAGGCCCTTATATCTAGAGCATTGGCCAAATCCTGCCGCAAGGTAGTCTTCCTGCCAACCCTCTTGAACTTGGATGCCTCCACATTAACATAAGTCTGCTCCCCTTGACCATCATTTTTTCCTTTGGAAGGCTTTGGCTTTTTCTTTTGCAATGTCTTCAAATGTGAGATAGCATCATACACTTTCACCCTCTGTGTCATCTTAAACGCCTCCTTGAGTGCCTTCTTAGCCTCCTCAGATTCACCCTGCCCAAGCAAAGCCACCGCCTTGTTTAGCTGTGCACGCCAATGGTTTGGTCGGATGCTCAGCACACGAGTATACATCTCTGCAGCCCGTACGAAGCGGCCAGCATCCATGTTCAATCCACCAAGATTGTATAAGGCATCAACATGGCCAGGTTTGAGATCAATTGCTGTCTGAAACTCCTGGATAGCACGATCATCCTCCCCTACTGCATGCAGGGCCGACCCAAGGTCACAGTGCGCATCAGCATAGTCTTCCTTCAGGAAGATGGCCTCCTCCAGTGCCTTCTCAGCAGCTCGGTACTCCCCAACGCCAAAGAGAGCGCTCCCCAGGAGCTTGAGTGCCCTGGCATGAGATGGGCACAATATGGCGGCTTCTCGGTACTCCTTGACGAAGGTGAGGTAGTCACGGCTCGTCTCGTCCCACGGGGCGCTGGTGGATGCCGAATCCGCCGCGCCGGAGATCTCCCTGGACCACCCGGCCTCGGAGAAGGAGTCGAAGTTGCTGTTGCCGGCGCCGCCGCTCCCGTCGATGGAGCCCTTCCGCACCTGCTTTGAGCGGAGGCGCTTGACGAGTATATCTAGGTCGTCGAGGAGCCCCCAGGAGGAGTCGAAGGCGATGTCGTGGTTAGGCGAGCCCGCCCACGCCGTAATGGCAAATTTCTCCTCCCTGTCGGGGCTGCTCCGCACCTACAACGACGGCGCCATGCGTAATGGCAAATTTCTCCTCCCCGCCCTCCGCCTCCGCCGCGTCGCTGCTCGACGACCACGTCATGCGACGGGGAAGTACAAGGACATGGTCTACCTGCTCTCTGGTGCGAGGGTGCGGCTCTGGTGCGAGAGAGCGAGAGAGAAGGGAGATATCTGCGAGGAGGAGAGAAGGGAAAACTCGATGGCGATGGAGAACTCACGGCGCTTGGGACGGCGCCGGTATCAACGACAGTAATCGTGGTTCGAACCGTGTAATGGAGTCGTCATGTTCATTTTAGAGTGTTGGCTATGCCCAGCTTTTCTATAATGGAGAAACCCTCGCCTAAGCCTCTAATTCGTCGAAGCCGCACCGGTGGACTTTCATAATGGCAAATTTCTCGGCGTGCTACGGAGATCTAGGATTGGGCATTGGGCTAATCGAAGTTCGGATCGATTTTCGGTTTTGTAAAATTTAGTTTTTGAATAATATTTAGTTAGCCACATAGTTACCGTTTGATTCGTGAAATGTATGTAACGTAAATGATAATGATTCATAATCGAATACTAGCGTTAACAAGTTTAAATAAGCAAGCCGGTATCTATTTTTAGTGTGGTATGGATTATAGTTAGACCTAAACAAACATAATTTAATATTATCAGTTACTCATTATGTTATCAATATGTGAACCAAACGGCACATAGATCCGATTTTAAGAAAAAAAACTAAACTTTTAAAAATACGGTGAACTACTCCTACACAATAGGACCTACACGGCAGCTACACCAGCTAAAGTTTGTTGGGCATGTTGCCAATAGATCAATTGCAGTGGCTCAAAGGAAAGGTGATGTTGTGCTTGGCACTTCGAATGCCATGCCCTATATGATAAAGGAAGAAAGATGTATGTGAGCTATCACCGTGATGGCATCGACTAATATGTAAGCAGACCCGGTGTGTAAGCGTGCAATCATGTTTTCTAGTCCCGTATATGCCCATTCACTAGTGAATCGAATAGAGGGTTATTAATAAAATGTTACACACTGGTGGAACATGTTGATGGGAGGATCAAATTAAAAATTATTGATCCACCGTTGGATGGAGATCCCAGTGACTATAATAAGTGATTGCACGCTTGTACGCAAGATTTGCTTGCATATTAGTCGATGTCCATCATGATTAATTGGTTCATGAAGAATGGTAAACGAAGATTACTATAGTGATTTGATCGGTTTCGGTGTTCATTTTCAATTTTTATGCCCAGACCTGCTGGAGATTGTGCCTTCCATATGAGCCCATGCAAGGATGCGTTTGAATTCTACCCATTTCCACCCTTCCAGTTTCCAAAGCATCTAGGCCGTCGAAATTTGGCAAAGATACCAGTGTTAAGAACTACGTTACTATAGATCACCAGATCCGCTCCCTTCCCTCATGTCAGTTGTTTAGGCGCGAGAAGATGTTGAAGTTTCGTCCCCTTCCCATAAACACGACAGGGAACACACAAGACACGTGATGTATGGTTAGGCCTTTGGACTCTTTCTCTTCACTCATTATGAGGATATATACAAGTTCCTTATATAGATGAAGTCAGACCCCTTGTGGGCAAAAACATATTTGCCAACATAACCCTAACTATAATTACTTAACACTCACCCATGAGTGAATACCGCGACCAACACATGACCCATTAAAAACTACCAAAAACTCGATGGAAAAAACATGGAGAAAGAGTGCATGGCGACGCAAATTGTATTTACACTTTGTTGCCTCGTTAAAAACTTATGCAATAAACTTCAGGAAAACTCACAAATGGAAAAGAAGTACAACGATTATCATCAGGACATATTTCGATCTCCTAGATCTTGAATACACTTAATCTTCTACAAGAGCTAACTTTAGAAATGTGCTCCTCTCATCCTTGCAAAAATGTTTTAATACGATAACCCACCTTATTCTATAAGTATATGCATGTAGAGATTTAGCAAACAAATTGCATATTGCTGCAAGGATTATTTTAGAAACTTCACCTCGACACGCTTCTGGAAGTATATGCACGTATCGATTTATTTGATTGAAACTTCTGTAAGTACCAACATATTGATCATCGAGCTAATGCCTTCAAGACATACAATACGACATTCAGTTTCTTACAATTGTGATCAATATTAACCATTCGCCCCCCTGATGACGATATTTGTCAAAGTTTTTATCCCTCGTGACTTAAACATATTCTTCAAGATGTGCGTCTCGTTTTTCATCTAGAATAACGAGGATAGCTTATGCTGGGATGCTATAATTTTCTATCTTACACCATAATCTATACTACTTATTAAGGCTGTAAGGGTAGCCTGTCGTTCTGCCTCTGACGCTGTTCTGTCATCCAAACGTGCAGTAAAAAAAGGAGGCAGACTGAGGGATCGAACCCGAGACATGTTGAATTAGCAACATAACTCAACCCTTCAAACCACTCCACCACCTATACTTCTGAGTGAGAAAAAACAATCTTTCTCCCTTTACCATTTCCGTGGTTTTACTACTCATCTCCACCATAATATTGTGTCCCGAACATCCAGATTCCCACGATCTTCGCCCGAAGTCTCCTCCTTGGGTCCTTCCCTCGATTGATCCCAACTGCCACTACCCCATGCCGTCTCCGCCACCGAGTGCACGCATCTCCTCAATCGCACGCAACGCAAAACCCTAGCCGCGGTCGCTCCCGCCCGCTCCTAGCCCCGCGCCTTCGCGTCGCCGTCCTCCACTCTCCATGTCGACATCGACGTCGCGACCGTTGCTCCGCCCCTCGCGATTCTTCCTCCCCTTCTTTCCAAGCTATCTAGGTTTAAGGCAATCACTCTGGCACAAACCAAAATGGAGGAGGAGGCGCAAGTCGTGGAGGGCGGCGCTGTACGCGTGTGGCCTTGCTAGGCCACATCGACACACTAGGTCGAGGTCGGCCACATCAAAGCAGGAGCTGAGGAAATCATCGGCGCCCAGGGTGACGGCCTCCGAGGCACGGTTGACCACGAAGTAGCACCCGAAGGATCCTTCCCCAACTCCATGGCAGCGGCGTCATCACCGCCCCCGACCGTACGAGGTTCCAGGATGCAGTCGCCAAAGATGTGCCCGTACTAGGTATAAGCGCGTCGCAGAATCAATCTCGTTGCGATTCTACCTTGGGGTTCATTATGTGTTGTTGTGTTGGATGGGGAGAAGTGTCGAGCACATGGTGCTTCCACCGCCACCGCCTCTCCCTTCCACTACAGATCTGTCGCCGCTGTGACGTCGGCAACGAGCCTGGGAACCAAAAGCCGCACCCGGCTTCATCGTCGATGTATACGCCCACCAACACTCCTCCCACAACACGCAAGCACCAAACCCTAGCGCTCCAGCCTTCCGCCCCAGTCATCCTCGAGCAGAGCACTTCGCCCCTCCACTGACTGACCTAACAGGAAAATAGCGTCGCCTGCCCTGCTCCGACTGCTATGCCACCTGCCAGGGTGAGGCTGACAGCAGCCGAGTCCAGCCTCGGGCGCCATAGGAAGCTCCGCCTCGCCCGACCCCTGGGCTCGGCCCCTGCCTCGACCTCGGAAGACGGTCTCCGCTTCACCCGACCCCAGGGCTCGGACTCAACCTCGACCTCAGAAGACGGTCTCCGCCTCGCCCGACCCCAGGGCTCGGACTCAACCTCGACCTCGGAAGACGGTCTCCGCCTCGCCCGACTCAAGGGCTCGGACTCAGCCTCGACCTCGGAGGAGTCTCCACCTCGCCCGACCTTGGGCTCTGATCGACCACGTCACAAGGGGGGCACATCATTACCCTACCCCTAGCTAGCTCAGGCTACGGGGAACAAGATCGGCGTCCCATCTGGCTCACCCCGGTAAACAAGTAATGATGGCACCCCACGTGCTCCCATGACGACGGCAGTTCTCAGCCCCCTACGGAAGCAAGGAGACGTCAGCAAGGACCCGACAGCCCCGACAGTTGTGCTTCTACAGGGCTCAAGCGCTCCTCTAACGGCCACGACATCACATGAACAAGGCACTAACACCTCTCCGACAGCCACGTCGGCATGTACATAGGGCTCTGGCTCCTCTCTGCTAGACACGTTAGCACATTGCTACACTCCCCATTGTACACCTGGACCCTCTCCTTACATCTATAAAAGGAAGGTCCAGGGCCCTCGTACGAGAAGGTGGTCGCACGGGAGGACGGGCTGACGGACATGCTTTCTCTCTCTCTCCCTCGCGAACGCTTGTAACCCCCTACTGCAAGCGCATCCGCCCTGGGCGCAGGATAACACGAGCCGCGGTTTCCCTTTTCTTCCCCCCTTGTGTTCCATCTCGCGCCGACCAATCTGGGCTCGGACACGCAGCGACAATTTACTCGTCGGTCCAGGGACCCCCCGGGGTCGAAACGCCGACAGTTGGCGCGCCAGGTAGGGGTCTGCTGCATGTTGACGAACAGCTTCCCGTCAAGCTCCAGATGGGTAGTGTCGGGGACCATAATTAGGGGTACCCTCAAGACGCCTAATTCTCAGCTGGTAACCCCCATCAGCATAAAGCTGCAAAGGCCTGATGGGCACGATTAAGTCAGGGATCAGTCCACACGAGTGACTCGATCACGCTTCACCCGAGCCTAGCCTCGGCCGAAGGCAGCCGACCTCGAGAGACTTCCGTCTCGCCCGAGGCCCCCTTTTTATGGCGGACACATCACCGGCTTGCCCAAGGTCTTGGCTTCGCTCAGAAGCAACCTTGACTAAATCACCACACCGACTGACCAAATTGCAGGGGCATTTAACGCAAAGGTGGCCTGACACCTCTATCCTGACACGCGCCCCCGGCAGAGCCGAGGTGACCGCCGTCACTCCACCGCTCCACTGGCCAGTCTGACAGAAGGACAGCGCCGCCTGCGCCACTCCGACTGCAGTGCCACTCGACAGAGTGAGTCTGACAGGCAATCAGGCCTTGCCAAGGGCGCCACGACGAACTCCGCTCCACCCGACCCCAGGGCTCGGACTCGGGCTAAGACCCGGAAGACGGCGAACTCCGCTCCGCCCGACCCCAGGGCTCGGACTCGGGCTAAGACCCGGAAGACGGCGAACTCCGCTCCGCCCGACCCCAGGGCTCGGACTCGGGCTAAGACCCGGAAGACGGCGAACTCCGCTCCGCCCGACCCCAGGGCTCGGACTCGGGCTAAGACCCGGAAGACGGCGAACTCCGCTCCGCCCGACCCCAGGGCTCGGACTCGGGCTAAGACCCGGAAGACGGCGAACTCCGCTCCGCCCGACCCCAGGGCTCGGACTCGGGCTAAGACCCGGAAGACGGCGAACTCCGCTCCGCCCGACCCCAGGGCTCGGACTCGGGCTAAGACCCGGAAGACGACGAACTCCGCTCCGCCCGACCCCAGGGCTCGGACTCCGCCCTGGCCTCGGCCGAACGACCTCCGCCTCGCCCGACCCCTTGGCTCGGGCTCGGCCACGGCAACTGAAGGCAAGACTCAACCTCGGCTTCGGAGGAAACCCCACGTCGCCCTGCCTAGAGCACAGACCGCCACGTCAACAGGAGACGTCATCATCAACCTACCCCGAATCGACTCGGGACACGGAGAACAAGACCGGCGTCTCGTCCGGCCAACTCCGCCAGAGGGGCAATGATGGCGCTCCACAAGCTCTATGACGACGGCGGCCCCCAGCTCTCTTACGGAAGCAGGACAACGTCAGCAGGGACTCGACCGCTCCAACAGCTGTCCCTCCATCAGGCTCCGCCGCACCTCCGATAGCCACGACATCACGCCAGCAGGATGCCCAGATCTCTCCGGCTGCCACATTGGCATGTACCTAGGGCGCTAGCTCTCCCTCCGCTAGACACGTAGCACTCTGCTACATCCCCATTGTACACCTGGGTCCTCTCCTTACGACTATAAAAGGAAGGACCAGGGCCTTCTCAGAGAGGGTTGGCCGCGCGGGACCGAGGACGGGACAGGCGCTCTCTTGGGGCCGCTCGCTTCCCTCACCCGCGTGGACGCTTGTAACCCCCCTACTGCAAGCGCACCCGACCTGGGCGCGGGACGAACACGAAGGCAGCGGGACTTCCACCTCTCTCACGCTCGGCTCCAGCCGCCTCGCCTCTCCCCCCTCCGCGCTCGCCCACGCGCTCGACCCATCTGGGCTGGGGCACGCAGCACACTCACTCGTCGGCTTAGGGACCCCCCTGTCTCGAAACGCCGACAGTTGGCGCGCCAGGTAGGGGCCTGCTGCGTGCTGACGAATAGCTCCCCGTCAAGCTCCAGATGGGCAGTCTCCAGCAACCTCTCCGGCCCGGGACGGTGCTTCGTTTCGGGGCTCTCGAGTTCATGTCCTTCGACGGCAGCTACGACATGATACTTCTTCCACCGCCGTGCGACCACGACAATGGCGGCCGACAACCCGCCCGCCGGCGGCGGAATCGACGACGTCTTCCCCGCGTGGTGGAAGAGCTATATTCGGGCTCGCTCCGTTCTCTCCCCCGCCAACGGAGGGGAAGGCGGAGTCGTCAAGGCCAGACGGGAGGCCGCGCTTCGTCAGCCGTCGAGCGAATCGACGCCCCCGACGCCCCGACGGAAGGCACGCCCGACGTCGACCTCGTGTCCGAGACGGAGGCGAGCGCCGTCCCCCCGCGGCACGCTGACCCTGAGCAAGAAGACGACGCCGGCGCGCTCGCGGAAAGCCTGCAGGACGTCGCCCTCGAACCAGAGATGACGGCGCAACCAGTCCCCGATGTGACTACGTCGCTCCTCGTCGACCAAAAGGTAACGACTAACTCCCATCTTGCGTCATTTCGACTCGGCCTCCACCCGCCAAACGACCTCGATTTGGCGGGCGCTCTCATTGAGGCGAGTGCAACCCCACTGAGGTTCTGTATGCGGTCGCCTTGGGACCGACTGACGGGCGTCTCGACCTACGGGCCCTCTGGGTCCGAGGAAGATGACGACCCCAGCATCGGTTGGGATTTCTCCGGACTTGGCAACCCCAGTGCCGTGCGGGACTTTATGACCGCATGTGACTACTGTCTGTCCGACTGTTCCGATGGAAGCCGCAGCCTTGGCGACGAGAGCTGCGGCCCAAGCCGCGAATGTTTCCACATCGAGCTGGGGGATCCCACCGAAGGCAACCATCTTGGTATGCCGGAGGATGGTGATCTCCCTAGGCCGGTGCCTCGCGCTGACATCCCACGGGAGCTAGCTGTGGTCCCCGCTTCGGCGGGGGGTTACGACCCACAACTCGAGCAAGTCCGCGAGGCACAGGCCAGGCTCAACGAGGGAGCAGGAGCGCTTGAGACAATCCGTCGGGACGTCGGACAGGCATGGGTGGGCCGACCCCTGGCCGGAGAAATACGTCATCCGCCCCAAGGTCTCCAGCACCGCGACGCCAACGACGTCAGGATCAGGCCGCCGCCCGCATCCAGCGGGGTCGGTCAGAACCTGGCAACCGCAGCAATGCTCATCCGCGCGATGCCGGAGCCGTCAACCACCGAGGGTCGGCGGATCCAGGGAGAACTCAAGAATCTCCTGGAAGGCGCCGCGGCCCGGCGGGCCGAGAGCACTGCATCCCGAAGGCAAGGATATCCCTCGGAACCTCATGCCGCGACTTCCCGATTCATGCGGGAAGCCTCGGTCTACACCGGGCGCACGCGCAACACCGCGCCGGCGGCCCCGGGCCACCTCGGCAACGAGCACCATCGACGCGACCGTCGGGCTCACCTCGACGAAAGGGTGCGCCGAGGCTATCACCCCAGGCGTGGGGGACGCTACGACAGCGGGGAGGATCGGAGTCCTTCGCCCGAACCACCCGGTCCGCAGGCTTTCAGTCGAGCCATCCGACGGGCGCCATTCCCGACCCGGTTCCGACCCCCGACTACTATCGTAAAGTACTCGGGGGAAACGAGACCGGAGCTGTGGCTCGCGGACTACCGCCTTGCCTGCCAACTGGGTGGAACGGACGACGACAACCTCATCATCCGCAACCTCCCCCTGTTCCTCTCCGACACTGCTCGTGCCTGGTTGGAGCACCTGCCTCCGGGGCAGATTTCCAACTGGGACGACTTGGTCCAAGCCTTCGCTGGCAATTTCCAGGGCACATACGTGCGCCCCGGGAATTCCTGGGACCTTCGAAGCTGCCGGCAACAGCCGGGGGAGTCGCTCCGGGACTACATCCGGCGATTCTCGAAGCAGCGCACCGAGCTGCCCAACATCACCGACTCGGATGTCATCGGCGCGTTCCTCGCCGGCACCACTTGCCGCGACCTGGTGAGCAAGCTGGGTCGCAAAACCCCCACCAGGGCGAGCAAGCTGATGGACATCGCCACCAAGTTCGCCTCTGGCCAGGAGGCAGTCGAGGCTATCTTCCGAAAGGACAAGCAGCCCCAGGGCCGCCCATCGGAAGAAGCCCCCGAGGCGTCTGCTCCGCGCGGCGCCAAGAAGAAAGGCAAGAAGAAGTCGCAATCGAAACGCGACGCCGCCGACGCGGACCTTGTCGCCGCCGCCGAGTATAAGAACCCTCGGAAGCCCCCCGGAGGTGCAAACCTCTTCGACAAGATGCTCAAGGAGCCGTGCCCCTACCATCAGGGGCCCGTCAAGCACACCCTCGAGGAGTGCGTCATGCTTCGGCGTCATTTCCACAGGGCCGGGCCACCCGCCGAGGGTGGCTGGGCCCACGACGACGACAAGAACGAAGATCACCCAGCAGGGGGGTTCCCCGAGGTCCGCGACTGCTACATGATCTATGGAGGGCATGCGGCGAGTACCTCGGCTCGGCACCGCAAGCAAGAGCGCCGGGAGGTCTGCTCGGTGAAGGTGGCGGCGCCAGTCTACCTAGACTGGTCCGACAAGCCCATCACTTTCGACCGGGCCGATCACCCCGACCATGTGCCAAGCCCGGGGAAATACCCGCTCGTCGTCGACCCCGTTGTCGGTGATGTCAGGCTCACCAAGGTCCTGATGGACGGGGGCAGCTGCCTCAACATCATCTACACCGAGACCCTCGAGCTCCTGCGCGTCGATCCGTCCTCCGTCCGAGCAGGCGCTGCGCCCTTCCACGGGATCATCCCTGGGAAGCGTGTCCAGCCCCTCGGGCGACTCGACCTCCCAGTCTGCTTCGGGACGCCCTCCAACTTCCGAAGGGAGACCCTGACGTTCGAAGTGGTCGGGTTCCGAGGAACCTACCACGCTGTGCTAGGGAGGCCATGCTACGCGAAGTTCATGGCCGTCCCCAACTACACCTACCTGAAGCTCAAGATGCCGGGCCCCAACGGGGTCATCACTGTCGGCCCCACGTACAAACACGCGTTCGAATGCGACGTGGAGTGCGTGGAGTACGCCGAGGCCCTCGCCGAGTCCGAGGCCCTCATCGCCGACCTGGAGAACCTCTCCAAGGAGGTCCCAGACGTGAAGCGCCATGCCGGCAACTTCGAGCCAGCGGAGACGGTCAAGGCCGTCCCCCTTGGTCCCAGTGGCGACACCACCGAGCAGATCCGGATCGGTCCCGGGCTCGACCCCAAATAGGAAGCAGTGCTCGTCGACTTTCTCCGCGCAAAACGCCGACGTCTTTGCGTGGAGTCCCTTGGACACGCCCGGCATACCGAGGGATGCCGCCGAGCACTCGCTGGATATTTGGGCCGGGGCCCGATTCGTCAGGCAGCCTCTGTGCCTCGATCATCAAGGAAGGGTCGGCCTCGCCATAGCGGAGCCCGACCCTCCCTCGGGGGCTAAAAAGGGGGAACCCCTCTGCGTCGAGATCTTTTTAATCAAAAAAAAGGGGGGAAGCCTCTTGCGTCCTCCCAGCTACGTTCTCCTGGCTATGTCAGAAGCCGGGTCTCGAGGAGCGAACGCGAGTTCATGAAAATGGCAAGGCTGATTGAGCCGAGGAACTCCCGTACCTCCGGGTTAGGGATACCCCACTCATCACCTGCCACGGAAAATGACCCAACTCGAGAAGCCACTCTATTATCGACGAGCTAGGACGAACACGCAGACGGAAATAGAGGAGAATACGACTCCATGCAAGAAAGACAAAAGTGTTCAGGCCTCAGCGGCCGTGGTAAGACACACGTTCAACAAGAAACTGTTCAAACGAGAATCAGGTGCCGCCTTGGGAAGGAGCCGCGCCTTCAAATGCACCCCCGCCATCGGTGGGGTCCATCTCGGCCTCCGGTGACGTCGCAGGAGGAAGGACCTCCGCCTCAAAGGTGGTCGCCAGCACCGCGCTTGGGCCAGCGGCAACCGCGTCAAGCCGCTGCACCTCCGCCAAAGCAGCATCGTCTTCGTCAGGAAGGCAGTACCCCTCACTAACCCGCTCCAGATCCACAACGTAGTGAGAGGCGAGCACGGCGAAGGCCCGCCTGACGCCATGGTGTAGCGCTTCGCGGACTCTGCCGCGGGCGTGACCACCCAAGGCCCGAAGGCGGCTCTGAGGGGAGCTTCCTGAAGGGACGTCATCAGAGCCGAGGGCACGGTAAAAGTCCGAGACGGCCTCGGACATGACCGCAAGGTCCGCCTCCCTCTGCTCAGCGGCTCCGGCAAGCGCCTCAGCAAGCGCCTTGGCGGACTCATCAAGGGCGGACTCAAGCTCTGCAAGTAGCCAGGAGAGATACCTCAAGTACAAGCAAGGGAAACGGACAAGAAAAAGAACTAGGGAGGACCGAGACGTACTCCCGGCTCGGGCACGATGCTCCAAGGCCGCGACTTGGGTCGCAGCTAAGTCGGCCGCAAGGGTCTCGGCTCGGCTTTCGACCTCGGCAGCCCGGTCTTAAGCCGGTTCCATTCCTCGACGACCCGGGCGAGCTCCGATCGCTGCTGTTGCACCTCCGCACGCGCCGCTGCCGCCTCGGCTCTCAGGTCGGCGCATAACAGCTGGAGATCCGCCACCTTGGCATCTTGCTGAGAAAGGCGCGTGGTAGCCCCGGCAAGCGAAGACCTCAGGGATCGCAGTGAGCCCCAGACATCAACCTCACGGCGGATGAATGATGACTTAGCGGCGCTCCGGTCCGTCAGATCCTGGGAAAAGGAAACAGGGCGTCACAGCGAGTATCATACAGAAGGAAGAAAGGGATGCCCGAAACCGCTACCTGGAGGATTTTGGGGACGTCTCTGCAGAAGACCTCCAGCGACGCCCGGAGCGACCCCACCGTCGTCTCTGCGCACTCGCGGAGCTCACCCCAGGACTGGTCCTCCTGCTCATCATCAAGAACGAAGACGGGGTCCGAGGCCTCGCGGGTCCGGAATCGGAGCAACGGGCGCCGGGCCTCGGGGCTCCGCCGCACGGCGATGAGGCTGTCGCCCGGCGGGACAGATTGCGCGACCGCGCCCACCTCTTCTGAGGTCTTGGGCACCGACGCATCAGTCATCCCGGCACTGGCGGCGGCTGGGCACCCTTCGACAAGGACGGCGGCAGCCTCGACGGTGGCGGGCGCCGGCATGACCGGCCCGACAGGCGAACTCAGAGCCGTGTGGGCGTCAGCCGCCTCCTCAACCACGATCGCCGCCTCGGCTGAAGAGCCGGCCTCGGGAGCTCGCTCCTCCGAGATTAGCGACGCCCGAACCCCCGATGTCAGGGTGCCCCGCGAGAGGGTCGGCTGAATGGCGCTGGCCGCACAGCTCGGCGCCGTCTTGAGGGCCTTCCGGGGTGCCAGGTCGGTCTGGCCGTGACTTCACTTGCTGGATAGAAAAGGAAGGGGATCACAACCAAAACATACGAATGGGAGGCCAAGACGAAGACATTCCGAGGTACTCACCCGCTCCGGGCCATGATCCACCGCGCCTGGGGAGAGCCTTCTTGGATCCCAGCTCTCGAAACGGCCACCGAGGTCCGCTTCGCCGGCGCTTGGGGCGCCTGGGAGACAGGTTCCTCGGGCACGACAGCGACGACCTGAGGGTCACTCCCGACCGCCCCCAGCACAAGCGGCGGCCTCTGGGGAACAGACGCCTTGGTCTGGACCCCCGGAACTACTTCAGCTCCTCCGGCGGAGGGGTCAGGTGGCCTCTTGGTTCGCCCCCGCGCCTCGGGTCGGGAGCCCGATGCCCCAACTTCGGGGGCTGACGGAGTCGGTTCGCTCGGGGGCTGGACCGACGGCTCTGGGCCACACCCCAGGCCGAGGCTGAGGCCAAGACGGGCGGCCATGCCGTCATCATCATCATCATCGTCGTCGTTATCGTCGTCGGGCGTCTCCGGCGATGGCTCCCTCGGGAGTCCGTCCCTCTCCTGCTGGCGGCGGCGCTTCTCTAAGGCGTCCCGAGCCCGCCTCTGCTCGCGGGCCCGGGCCTTCTCCGCGTCCTTCTTTTTCTTCTTCTCCTCCGCGGCAACCCGCCGCGCTGCACGGTCCACCGCGTCCTCCGGAACCCGTGGCAGGGAGGGTTTGTGACACCCCACATCCTAAAAGGAGGGGAGAAAGGAACCCGATCATAAGGACCTGGAGCAACCAGACTTACGAAGAAAGGAGGAGCGGACGCTCACCAAAGTCACGCACCCCTGATCGGGGCGCATCCGAAGCTGGGAGTATGCGTGGGGGTCCGGCTTCCCCATCGCAGCCGACACCCGCCATTGGAGGGCGTCGGAAGAAAGAGGATCCGGGGCCATCCGTGAGCCCTCCCAGTCGGCTTCCGGGGTCATCTCCCAGAGCGACAGCCGCCGCTCCGCCAATGGGAGCACCCTCCGACGGTGAATGGCGGCGATTACTCCCGCAGCAGTAAGTCCCCCCTCCCGCAACTCCTTCAGGGCCTGGAGAAGGGGCTCGAGATTTTTCTGCCTCTCGTGCGGGGTCCCGTGGCGCCAGGCGTCGGTGGCAGCAGTAACTACTCGCTGGGAAAACGGTGGGAGCAACTCGCCGTCGTTCCGGAGGTAGAACCACCGGCGCTGCCACCCCTTGTTCGAAGACGCGAGAATGGCAGGAATGTACTGCAACGCCCGCGACTGCCTCAACAAGAGAATGCAGCCGCCGGCCCGCACCGCTGCGCGGATCCTCCTCTCCCCCGTCGACAAGGCGAAAGGCTCGGCGAAGAAGAAGTAAGTCCACAAATCCCAATGGGGAGCAATCCCCAAGTACCCTTCACATAGCGCTACGAAAATAGCGGCCTGCGAGATAGAGTTGGGGGAGAGGTTGTGCAACTCCACCCATAGTGGAACAAGATGGCCCGCATAAAGCGGCCCGCCGGCGCACCAAATCCCCGCTCATGGAAGGAGACGAAGCTCACAACATACCCCGGCGGTGGGGACGGAGCGGCTCCGCCCACGGGAGGAATCCACTCTGGCCGCTGCTTGTCGGTGAGGGGGCGGAGCAGACCTTCGCCAACCAGCTCCTCCAGATCGCTCGCCGTCACCGTGGAGAAGGGCCACGGATCGCGCGGGGGGATTATGGTCACTCGGTCCGCCATCACCAAGATGGACAAGATGGCGGCGCAGGGGGGCAGGGAAGGCGGTTTCTCTCTCCTCCGGCTAAAGTTCCACGGGTGGCGAAAACCTGAAGGGAAAAGAAGGGAGCAGAGTGAAGAACCGTCACCGGGCCCCCTCTCAAGTATATGAAGGCCAGGGCGAAACCGTTTCCAGCACGCCGCCTGGACCGGACGCAGGATTCGAAAAACGCGAAGCAGCACAGCCGTTCCTCAAAACGGCTCTCACACGCGTAACGGCCGCCCCGCCAACCACTCGCCCCGTCGCATTAACTCCACGGCGGGACACACGGCGCCTCTGGAAGGAGGAGCGCGCGACGCTTTACCTTCGCCGTAATAACCGCTTCAGAAAAGGTACGCCACGTCGTCTGATTTCGTATCCTTTTCCGTTTTCCTCTTTCTCTATCTCTTGCAACAGGGACCAGGGAAGGGGGATACCCCGAAAGGGATCCTTCTCCGCGAAGGAACCGGGCTCCGAGCCCCCCATTACTGATCAGGGGTTCGAAGGCTGGCCCCCCAAGGGTTCAACAGCCGCCTCAGATCGCGTGGGCCCGACACCCACTACTGGTCAGGGGTTCGAAGGCCAGCCCCCCGAAGGGCTCCATGACCGCCTCAGGCTACTCGGGCTCCGCGCCCATTACTGATCAGGGGTTCGAAGGCTGGCCTCCGAAGGGTTCACAGTCGCCTCAGACACCGAGCGAGGGATGACCAGGGGTACGTTCGATACATAACCGAGGCTCGGGCTGCGCTCCCGAGGTACCCTAGGACATTTCCGAGACCAGCGGGAACGATCTTGTAACGGAATCCCGTCGGAGGGAGGCATCGAGCCCTCGGACCCCGTCGCCAGGGGATCGGGTGCGGCAAATCACCCGCAGGTACTTTTGGGCGTGCCTCTGGGCCCCTAGCCGACCCCCAACGAACGGGGCACGGACGTCCACTCGGATTACCCGCTTGCAGCTCACCGGAGACACCATGTTCGGTGCCCATCGAGGGTAACATGGCGCGCTCCCCCCCTCCTCCTTGCGGAAAGGCGACGTAGGGGCGTATGTAAAAAGCCGAGTCTGTCCCTGATCGTCCTCTCGCCCTGTGCAGAGGCTAGGGGGCTGCTCTCGCAAAAACCGGCTCCGGCCAAATCGTTGACAGCGTCAACATACCAGCCCGAGAGCTTGGGCCCCGACCGTGCACCCGGGCTACGGCCAGTTCGCATGAGGGAACGACCAGACCAGCCGAAGCGTAAAGCGAAGCATTAAGACCTCGAAGGAGTGTAACCACTCCTCCGAGGCCTCGGGGGCTACACCCGGCGGGTGCGCTCGCGCGCACCCACCGGAACGAAATGCAACCGAGAAAGGCTGGTCCCCTTGCAAAAAAGTGCGACGAAAGCCTCCAAGCGAGTGCTAACACTCCCTTCGAGGCTCGGGGGCTACTGTCGGGGACCATAATTAGGGGTACCCTCAAGACGCCTAATTCTCAGCTGGTAACCCCCATCAGCATAAAGCTGCAAAGGCCTGATGGGCACGATTAAGTCAGGGATCAGTCCACACGAGTGACTCGATCACGCTTCACCCGAGCCTAGCCTCGGCCGAAGGCAGCTGACCTCGAGAGACTTCCGTCTCGCCCGAGGCCCCCTTTTTATGGCGGACACATCACCGGCTTGCCCAAGGTCTTGGCTTCGCTCAGAAGCAACCTTGACTAAATCACCACACCGACTGACCAAATTGCAGGGGCATTTAACGCAAAGGTGGCCTGACACCTCTATCCTGACACGCGCCCCCGGCAGAGCCGAGGTGACCGCCGTCACTCCACCGCTCCACTGGCCAGTCTGACAGAAGGACAGCGCCGCCTGCGCCACTCCGACTGCAGTGCCACTCGACAGAGTGAGTCTGACAGGCAATCAGGCCTTGCCAAGGGCGCCACGACGAACTCCGCTCCACCCGACCCCAGGGCTCGGACTCGGGCTAAGACCCGGAAGACGGCGAACTCCGCTCCGCCCGACCCCAGGGCTCGGACTCGGGCTAAGACCCGGAAGACGGCGAACTCCGCTCCGCCCGACCCCAGGGCTTGGACTCGGGCTAAGACCCGGAAGACGGCGAACTCCGCTCCGCCCGACCCCAGGGCTCGGACTCGGGCTAAGACCCGGAAGACGGCGAACTCCGCTCCGCCCGACCCCAGGGCTCGGACTCGGGCTAAGACCCGGAAGACGGCGAACTCCGCTCCGCCCGACCCCAGGGCTCGGACTCGGGCTAAGACCCGGAAGACGGCGAACTCCGCTCCGCCCGACCCCAGGGCTCGGACTCGGGCTAAGACCCGGAAGACGACGAACTCCGCTCCGCCCGACCCCAGGGCTCGGACTCCGCCCTGGCCTCGGCCGAACGACCTCCGCCTCGCCCGACCCCTTGGCTCGGGCTCGGCCACGGCAACTGAAGGCAAGACTCAACCTCGGCTTCGGAGGAAACCCCACGTCGCCCTGCCTAGAGCACAGACCGCCACGTCAACAGGAGACGTCATCATCAACCTACCCCGAATCGACTCGGGACACGGAGAACAAGGCCGGCGTCTCGTCCGGCCAACTCCGCCAGAGGGTCAATGATGGCGCTCCACAAGCTCTATGACGACGGCGGCCCCCAGCTCTCTTACGGAAGCAGGACAACGTCAGCAGGGACTCGACCGCTCCAACAGCTGTCCCTCCATCAGGCTCCGCCGCACCTCCGATAGCCACGACATCACGCCAGCAGGATGCCCAGATCTCTCCGGCTGCCACATCGGCATGTACCTAGGGCGCTAGCTCTCCCTCCGCTAGACACGTAGCACTCTGCTACATCCCCATTGTACACCTGGGTCCTCTCCTTACGACTATAAAAGGAAGGACCAGGGCCTTCTCAGAGAGGGTTGGCCGCGCGGGACCGAGGACGGGACAGGCGCTCTCTTGGGGCCGCTCGCTTCCCTCACCCGCGTGGACGCTTGTAACCCCCCTACTGCAAGCGCACCCGACCTGGGCGCGGGACGAACACGAAGGCCGCGGGACTTCCACCTCTCTCACGCTCGGCTCCGGCCGCCTCGCCTCTCCCCCTCCGCGCTCGCCCACGCGCTCGACCCATCTGGGCTGGGGCACGCAGCACACTCACTCGTCGGCTTAGGGACCCCCCTGTCTCGAAACGCCGACAGGTAGTCTCCAGCAACCTCTCCAGCCCGGGACGCTGCTCCGTTTCGGGAGTCTCGAGTTCATGTCCCTCGACGGCAGCTACGACATGATACTCCTTCCTCCGTCGCGCGGCAACGACAATGGCGGCCATCAGTTCGCCCGACGGCGGCGGAATCGACGACGTCTTCCCCGCGTGGCGGAAGAGCAGCATCCGGGCCTATCCCATCACCTTCCCCGTCGCAGGAGGAGGAGGCGGGGCAACCATGGCCAAGCAAGAGGCGGCACCTCGTCGGCTGTCGAGCGAGTCGACGACGCCGGTGCCCCAGCGAGGGACACGTCGGGCGTTAACCTCGCGTCTGAGACGAAGACGAGCGTCGTTTCCCCGCAACACGCCAACCCCAAGCGGACGGATAACGCCAGCACGCTCGCGAAGGACTTGCTGGGCGTTAGCCTCGTACCTGAGATAACGGTGCAGTCCGCCCCCGACGCGACTTCGTCACCATCCGTCGATCAAGAGGTACCGTCCGTTTTCCACCCTGTGCCTTTTAGATTCAGCTTCGACCCACCAAGCGACCCCGCTTCGGTGGATGCTTTCATAAAGGCATATCCTAACCTTTCGGGGTACCATATGTGGTCAACCTGTGACCGACTGACGGCCCTCTCGACCTACGGGCCCCCGGGTTCCGAGGAAGATGACGAGCCCGACTCTGGTTGGGATTTCTCCGGGCTCGGTAACCCTAGTGCCATGTGAGACTTCATGGCTGCATGTGACTACTGCCTCTCCGATTACTCCGATGGTGCCACAGCCTCGGCGACGAGGACTGTGGCCCAAGTCGCGAATGTTTCCACGTCGATCTAGGGGGCCTCGACGAAGGCAACCACCTTGGTATGCCGGAGGACGGCGATCCCCCTAGGCCTGCGCCTCGCATTGACATCCTTTGGGAGCTAGTTGTGGTCCCAGTCCCTGCGGGGGGTCAGGACACACAGCTCGAGCAAATCCGCGAGATGCAGGCCAGGCTCGACGAGGAAGCAGGACAACTTATGCAGCTCCAGCAAAACATCGGGCAGGAGTGGGCAGGCCGAGCACCAGCCGGAGAAGCGCGTCATCTGGCCCAGGACGTCCAGCACCGCATCGCTGACGATGCCAGGGCGAGGCTGCCAACGGCTTCCAGTGGGGTCAGCCAGAACCTGGCTACAGCAGCAATACTACTTCGAGCAATGCCGGAGCCATCCACCACCGAGGGGCGGCGTATCCAGGGAGAACTCAAGAATCTCCTGAAGGATGCCGCGGTCCGACGGGCCGAAAGCTCTGCCTCCCAAAGGGAGGGGTACCCCCCGGAGCATCGCGCCGCGACTTCCCGATTCATGCAGGAAGCCTCGGTCCATACCGGGCGCACGTGGGACGCAACGCCTGCAGCCCCGGGTCGCCTCGGCAACGAGCACCACCGCCACGACCGTCGAGCCCACCTCGACGAGAAGGTGCGCCGAGGCTACCACTTTAGGCGTGGGGGACGCTACGACAACGGGGAGGATCGAAGTCCCTCGCCCGAACCACCCGGTCCGCAAGCTTTCAGCCGGGCCATCCGACGGGCGCCGTTCCCGACCCGGTTCCGACCCTCGACTACCATCACCAAGTACTCGGGGGAAACAAGGCCGGAACTGTGGCTCGCAGACTACCGGCTGGCCTGCCAGCTGGGTGGAACGGACGATGACAACCTCATCATCCGCAACCTCCCCATGTTCCTCTCCGACGCCGCCCGAGCCTGGCTGGAGCATCTGCCTCCTGCGCAGATCTCCAACTGGGACGACCTGGTCAAAGCCTTCGCCGGAAACTTCCAGGGCACATACGTGCGCCCTGGGAACTCCTGGGATCTCCGAAGCTACCGCCAGCAGCCAGGGGAATCCCTGCGGGACTATATCCGACAATTTTCGAAGCAGCGCACCGAGCTGCCAAACATCACCGACTCAGATGTCATCGGCGCATTCCTCGCCGGCACCACTTGTCGTGACCTGGTGAGCAAGCTAGGTCGCAAGACTCCCACCAGGGCGAGCGAGCTGATGGACATCGCCACCATGTTCGCCTCTGGTCAGGAGGCGGTCGAGGCCATCTTCCGGAAGGACAAGCCACCTCAGGGGCGCCAGCAGGAAGACGTCCCCGAGGCATCCTCTCAGTGCAGCGTGAAGAAAAAGGGCAAGAAGAAGTCGCAAGCGAAACACGACGCCGCCGACGCAGATCTTGTCGCCGCCGCCGAGCACAGGAACACTCGGAAGCCTCCCGGAGTGACCAACCTGTTCGACAAGATGCTCAAGGAGTCATGCCCCTATCATCAGGGCCCCGTCAAGCACACCCTTGAGGAGTGCGTCATGCTTCTGCGCTACTTCCATAAGGCTGGGCCCCCGGCGGAAGGTGGCAAAGCCCATGACAACGACAAGAAGGAGGGCCACAAGGCAGAGGAGTTCCCCGAGGTCCACGAGTGCTTTATGATCTACGGTGGGCAAGTGGCGAACGCCTCGGCTCGGCACCGCAAGCAGGAGCGCCGGGAGATCTGCTCGGTGAAGGTGGCGACGCCAGTCTACATAGACTGGTCCGACAAGCCCATCACCTTTGACCAAGGCGACCACCCCGATCGCGTGCCGAGCCTGGGGAAGTACCCGCTCGTTGTCGATCCGTCATCGGCAACGTCAGGCTTACCAAGGTCCTCATGGACGGAGGCAGTAGCCTCAACATCATCTACGCCGAGACCCTCGGGCTCTTGCAGATCGATCTGTCCACGATCCGGGCTGGTGCGGCGCCCTTTCACGGGATCATCCCCGGTAAGCGCGTCCAACCCCTTGGGCAACTCGATCTGCCCGTCTGCTTCGGGACTCCCTCCAACTTCCGAAAGGAAACCCTCACGTTCGAGGTGGTCGGGTTCCGAGGAACCTACCACGCAGTGCTGGGGATACCATGCTACGCCAAGTTCATGGCCGTCCACAACTACACCTACCTCAAGCTCAAGATGTCGGGCCCCAACGGGGTCATCACCGTCGGATCCACGTACCGACACACATACGAATGCGACGTGGAGTGCGTGGAGTACGCCGAGGCCCTCGCCGAATCCGAGGCCCTCATCGCCGACCTGGAGAGCCTCTCCAAGGAGGTGCCAGATGCGAAGCGCCACGCCGACAACTTCGAGCCAGCAGAGGCGGTTAAGTCTGTCCCTCTCGACCCCTGCAACGATGCCAGCAAGCAAGTCCGGATCGGCTCCGAGCTCGACCCCAAATAGGAAGCATTGCTCATCGACTTTCTCGGCGCGAACGCCAAGGTTTTTGCGTGGAGTCCCTCGGACATGCCTGGCATACCGAGGGATGTCGTCGAGCACTCGCTGGATATCCAAGCTGGAGCCCGACCCGTGAAGCAGCCTCTGCGCCGATTCGACGAAGAAAAGCGTAGAGCCATAGGCGAGGAGATCCACAAGCTGGTGGCTGCAGGGTTCATCAAAGAGGTCTTCCATCCCGAATGGCTAGCCAACCCTGTGCTTGTGAAAAAGAAAGATGGGAAATGGAGGATGTGTGTAGACTACACTGGTCTAAACAAAGCATGTCTGAAGGTTCCCTACCCTCTGCCTCGCATCGATCAAATCGTGGATTCCACTGCTGGGTGCGAAACCCTGTCATTCCTCGATGCCTTCTCAGGGTATCACCAAATCAGGATGAAAGAGTCCAACCAGCTCGCGACCTCTTTCATCACACCCTTTGGCATGTACTGCTATATTACTATGCCATTTGGTTTGAGGAATGTAGGCGCGATATACCAAAGGTGTATGAACCATGTGTTTGGAGAGCACATCGGCCGAACGGTCGAGGCTTAAGTCGATGACATCGTAGTCAAGACGAGGAAAGCCTCCGACCTCCTCTTTGACCTTGAAACGGCATTCAAGTGTCTCAAGGCGAAAGGCGTAAAACTCAATCCTGAGAAGTGTGTCTTCGGAGTCCCCCGAGGCATGCTCCTAGGGTTCATCATCTCCAAGCGGGGCATCGAGGCCAACCCGAAGAAAACCGCGGCCATCACCAACATGGGGCCTATCAAGGACTTGAAAGGAGTACAGAGGGTCATGGGATGCCTTGCGGCTCTGAGCCGCTTCATCTCGCGCCTCGGCGAAAGAGGCCTACCCTTGTACCGCCTCTTGAGGAAGACCGAGCGCTTCACTTGGACCCCCGAGGCCGAGGAAGCCCTCAGGAACTTAAAGGCGCTCCTTACAAGCGTGCCCATCCTGGTGCCCCCCGCTGCCGGAGAAGCCCTCTTGATCTATGTAGCCGCAACCACTCAGGTGGTCAGCGCCGCGATCGTAGTCGAGAGACGAGAAGAAGGGCATGCATTGCCCGTCCAGAGCCCGATCTACTTCATCAGTGAAGTACTGTCCGAGACCAAAATCCGCTACCCGCAAATTCAGAAGCTACTGTACGCGGTAATTCTGACGCGGCGAAAGTTGCGACACTACTTCGAGTCTCATCCGGTGACTGTGGTGTCATTCTTCCCCCTGGGGGAGATCATTTAGTGCCGAGAGGCCTCAGGTAGGATTGCAAAGTGGGCGGTGGAGATCATGGGCGAGACAATATCGTTCGCTCCTCGGAAGGCCATCAAGTCCCAAGTCTTGGCGGACTTTGTGGCTGAATGGGTCGACACCCAGCTTCCAGCAGCTCCGATCCAACCGGAACTCTGGACCATGTTTTTCGTTGGGTCGCTGATGAAAACAGGAGCGGGCGCGGGCCTGCTCTTCATATCACCCCTCGGGAAGCACCTCCGCTACGTGCTACGCCCCCATTTCCCGGCGTCAAACAACATGGCCGAGTATGAGGCTCTGGTTAACGGGTTGCACATCGCCATCGAGCTAGGGGTTCGGCGCCTCGACGCTCGTGGCGACTCGCAGCTTGTCATCGATCAAGTCATGAAGAACTCCCACTGCCGCGACCCGAAGATGGAGGCCTACTGCGACGAGGTTCGGCGCCTGGAAGACAAGTTCTACGGGCTCGAGCTCAACCACATCGCTCGATGATACAACGAGACTGTGGACGAGCTGGCTAAAATAGCCTCGGGGCGGACAACGGTTCCCCCGGACGTCTTCTCCCGAGACCTACATCAACCCTCCGTCAAGACCGACGACACGCCCGAGCCCGAGGAGGCCTCGGCCCAGCCCGAGGCACCCTCGGCCGCCGGGGGTGAGGCACTGCGCGTCGAGGAAGAGCGGAATGGGGTCACACCTAATCGAAACTGGCAGACCCCGTACCTGCAATATCTCCACCGAGGAGAGCTACCCCCTCGACAGAGCCGAAGCTCGGCGACTGGTGCGGCGCGCCAGGTCGTTCGTCTTGCTGGGTGACGAAAAGAAGCTCTACCACCGCAGCCCCTTAGGCATCCTCCAGCGATGCATATCCATCGTTGAAGGTCAGGAGCTATTGCGAGAAATACACTCAGGGGCTTGTGGTCATCACGCAGCACCTCGATCCCTCGTTGGAAACGCCTTCCGACAAGGTTTCTACTGGCCAACCGCGGTGGCCGACGCCACTAGGATTGTACGCACCTGCCAAGGGTGTCAATTCTACGCAAGGCAGACGCACCTGCCCGCTCAGGCCCTGCAAACAGTACCCATCACCTGGTCGTTTGCTGTCTGGGGTCTGTACCTCGTCGGTCCCTTGCAGAAGGCACCTGGGGGCTTCACGCACCTGCTGGTCGCTATCGACAAATTCTCTAAGTGGATCGAGGTCCGACCCCTAAACAGCATCAGGTCCGAGCATGCGGTGGCATTCTTCACCAACATCATCCATCGCTTTGGAGTCCCGAACTCCATCATCACCGACAACGACACCCAGTTCACTAGCAGGAAGTTCCTGGACTTCTGCGAGGACCACCACATTCGGGTGGACTAGGCCACCGTAGCTCACCCCATGATGAATGGGCAGGTAGAGCGTGCCAACGGCATGATTCTGCAGGGACTCAAGCCAAGAATCTACAACGACCTCAACAAGTTCAGCAGGCGATGGATGAAGGAACTCCCCTCGGTGGTCTGGAGTCTAAGGACGACGCTAAGTCGAGCCACGGGCTTCATGCCGTTCTTTCTAGTCTATGGGGCCGAGTCTATCTTGCCCACAAACTTAGAATACGGTTCCCCGAGGACAAGGGCGTACGACGACCGAAGCAACCAGACCAGCCGAGAAGACTCACTGGACCAGCTGGAAGAGGCTCGGGACATGGCCTTACTACACTCGGCACGGTATCAGCAGTCTCTGCGACGCTACCACGCCCGAGAGGTTCGGTCCCGAGACCTCCAGGTAGGGGACTTGGTGCTTCGGCTATGACAAGACGCCCGAGGGTGCCACAAGCTCACACCTCCCTGGGAAGGGTCGTTCATCATCGCCAAGATTTTGAAGCCTGGAACGTACAAGCTGGCCAACAGTCAAGGCGAGGTCTACGGCAACGCTTGGAACATCCGACAGCTACGTCGCTTTTACCCTTAAGATGTTTTTGAGTCGTTCATATGCCTCGTTCTCTTTACATACGCAAATAGAGTCTAACTGTCAAGGAAGGGTCAGCCTTGCCTCGGCAAAGCTCGACCCTCCCTCAGGGGCTAGAAGGGGGGAACCCCCTCTGTGTCAAAATTTTCCTCGGAAAAAGTCTTTCGGCCAGAACATCTTTCACGCTTTTCGACTACTTCGACAGTGGGATCCTGAAAACGATGAAGTACACGTAAGCGGCAAGGCCGACCGAGCCGAGGGACTCCTACGCCTCTGGGATACGGATACCTAACTCATCACCTTCTGCGATAAGTAACTCACGCTCGAATAAGCGATTCTGCTGACTGAACAAGTCTTAACGCTCGAAAACTTTTCTACCAAAACGATTTTTCATGCCTTCTCGACTACGTCGATAACAGAATCCTGCGGACAAGTAAGAGTACACGTAAGCGGCGAGGCCGACCGAGCCGAAGGACTCCTACGCCTCTGGGATACGGATACCTCACTCATCACCTTCCGCGATAAGTAACTCTCGCTCGAATGAACGATTCTGCTACCGACAAACAAGTCCTGATACTCGAAACAAGGGGAAAAGAAACGCAGCTTTATAACACGACAATGACATGTTTGGGCCTCGGCGGCCGCAAAAAACATACGCACACTAGAGACAAACTATTCCTGCAGGCTCACGTCCCCTCCTGGAGCAGCAGGAGAGCCCTCTCCCACGGCGTGAAGACGATGCTGTGGGGGACAGATATCCCCCGGGTTCACTGGAAGTATAAAAGACCTCACGAAAGGCCCAAGGACCCAATAAATCGTAAGGTCACTCCTTCATGGGCCTGGGGAGGAGCGACCAGAGAAGCAGATCGACATAAGGCCGTGTTGGTGCAAGCCCGGATGGCCCCACAACATTGAGCAAACGACCGCAACAGAAGATCCGACTTTCCCGCGCTGGAGCCCCGTGCGACGTAACCAGGCAAGAATAAGTCGGCAGAATCATAGGAAGATAGACAAAAACGGTTCACTATCTTTTAGGTGCATATCCACATGTATTGCCTCACGGTCGAATATATAAGGCCTAGGGGGCACCCCTTCAGAACGATCGATCCCATTACTCTGCCACCCACCTCAACTCTTTATGAGAGCTACCTTGTAACCCATTACACAAAGCATACTCGCCAGGACGTAGGGTGTTACGCATCTCAAAGCGGCCCGAACCTGTAAACATTGTCCATTGTTCCTCGTGCATCGGGCACGAACCATTTAGCTACAGTCGGCAACACCGTCCTACTCCTAAAACACCTTGAGGGGCAACCCCGGGTGTGCGGTCGGACCCAAAACACCGACAGCTGGCGCGCCAGGTAGGGGCTGTGTCGCCGATCCAAGCTAGCTCAATGGCTGTCACCTTCCACCGCAAGATCACCCTCCGTCCCGGATCCGTATTCTGCTTTGGAACGATCTCATCCATAGCAGATGAAGAGGGAACTCTACACCGCATCACCGATCTGCCAAAGAAGAAGTCCACCCCAACACGCTCCGAGAATATCGGGGTGAGGAAGGAAAAAGCGCGACCTCCAGCGCTCCAAAAAAAGATCGCCCTCGGCAAGCCAGGGGCCGAGAGCCCGCTGACCCGGAGAACTCCATTGTCTACTTCCCCGACGAAAGAATGGACACAGATCGCAAGGAAGAAAGAGACCGGGAGGAAGCAAGTCATTCTTTCCGTTCCTCCGCCCTCAAAGGAGAATGGGAAGAAGATCGCCACGACCACCGCACCATTCTACCCCGACATCCTCTTCATCAGAAGAGTGGAGTCACCCCTCGTCTCCGACGACGAGCCGACCGCACCTAGAGAAGAACCACCTCAGCGGGAATCCCGCCGGCGGAGAAACCGACGCCGGAACATTCGGCGACATCATGAGGCCGGAGAACGGGATCCGGAGCAACCCGTTTCGCGGGACGAGGTCTCGGAGATAGGAGAAACTCCGGAGGAACGCGTCTTCAGAGAACGAAGGAATTCCCGCCGACGTGATCGACGACGAGCTCAGGAACAAGCCGAGCAGGACGCAAGGCAGCGCCGGGAAAATCCACTCTTCGGGCGCAACCTGAATCCCGACTTCGCCCGAGCCATGAACACGCCGAGTGAAGTCGGAGGGGTACTAGCTCGGATAGCTGATGGACTCCCTCGGACTCCCGACGCCGAGGGCTATCGGCGACTGTTCACCCAGGCAGCCAACCATCTTCTACCGCTCGCTCACCCGCCGAACGATCTACGACACGCCATCAACAGTCGTCGGGACGCGCGAAGCTCCATCAACGCTTCGCGTGAACGACGGCATGAGAACGAGATCCGCCGCCGGGAGGAGTATGACAGGGATCATGGCATCCCAGCTCGGAGTCAGGCAACCAGAACCGAGTCAGCAACGACCTCGACTGGCGGTACAACCCGGGGTCGGTCGAGGAATCACAACGACTACTCCCCTCTCCAGGACAGACATCATCCCCGACGACAGGAGGACACATGTGGAGTGACAGCCCTTACTCCACGCCTTAGGGCCATTTAGTGGCCCCCTAACTTCAAGGTATCCAATGTCGACAAATATGAACCTAAGCAGGATCCAGGAGGCTGGCTGGCCGTCTACACCACTGCCGCCCGAGCCGCCGGAGCATCCGAGGACGTGATGACTACGTACTTACCCATTGTCCTCAGGCAAGACGCACTACAATGGCTACGACATCTACCTCGACACTGCATCGACGACTGGAGCGACTTCAGTCGACGCTTCACCGCCAACTTTCAGTCCCTCTCCGACAAACCAGCGCAACCATGGGACCTCAAATCCATCAAGCGCCGGGGGATGAAACTCTCTGGTCGTACCTCAAAAGGTTCCAGACCATGAGAAATCGTATCCCCGAGGTCACGGAAGCGGCCGTGATCGAGGACTTCTACAGAGGATCCAACGACTCAGCCTTCGTCCGAGCCATACTGCAGAAAGCGCCGACTACCTCTGAGTAGCTGTTCCGGGAAGCCGACCTCTACATCACCGCCGACGAGCGAGCTCAGGATCTCATCGGGGGAGCGAAGCCCGCACCAGCAGCGCCACGACGTGACGCGAACCAGCAACCCGACAAACGCTGGGAGAAAAGACCTCGCGAAGAGGTGCACGCCGCTGGACCACCTGCCTCTCGTGCCCGTGGAGGACCTCGAGGAGGCGAGCGCACGCTGGACGACATCCTCGACGCCCAGTGCCCGTACCACAAGGACATGCGCCACACCCTGCGGAACTGCAGGGACTTCAAGCACTCTATCGGACACGACCGACCCTTCCAACCTCTACCTCCTCCTCCGCCGCGGGGAGGACCAGAAGAACCACGACAACCCCAACAGCAGGAGGAGGGGGAAGGAGGAGCCTTCCCACGCGTTGACAGGGAGTTCAACGTCATCTTCGGCAGACACGGATCGCAGGAGAACAGAAGACAACAAAAGCTCAACGATCGCCAGATATTGGTGGCAACCACCGGTCCTCCCGCTCTGTACCGGTGGTCGGAGCACCCGATTACCTTCACTCGGGCAGATCAATGGCTCAACTTCGACCACCCAGGCAAGTACCCGCTCCTCGTCGATCCGGTGATCCGAGAGAGCCGGGTGAAGAAGGTGTTAGTGGACGGGGGAAGCAGCATCAACGTCACCTTCCCCCGGACACTCCAAGGCTTGGGAGTTCACCTCAAAGAACTCCGCGAGTCGGACACTCCTTTCTTCGGCATCGTGCCGACCGAAGGGGAATACCCGCTGGGCCACATCTACATGCCCGTCACCTTGGGAACTCCGGAGAATTACAGAACCGAGTTCCTGAGGTTCGAAGTAGCAAACTTCGACTGCGGGTACAACGCCATCATCGGGAGGCCGGGATTGGCAAAATTCATGGCCATCCTGCATTACACATACATGATACTGAAGATGTCAGGGCCACAAGGAATCATAACTATGCGTGCTGACTTCCAAGGCGCCGCAAAATGTTTCCGAGTGGCCATCCAAACAGCCCTCACCACCAAACCGTCAGCGACTTCTTCAGCGCAGGCGAACTCTAAGCCTGAGGAAGACCTTACGGCACCGGCGAACGAAGCTCAAGCCGCGACCTCTATGCGGCCGACTGAAGAAACTAAAAGGATCAACCTGGGGTTTGCTGATGAACGCAAGACTGCCATCATCAGCTCCAGCCTGAACGATAAATAGGAAGGCGCGCTCGTCCGGTTTCTGCAAGACAACCGGGACGTATTCGCATGGCAACCTGCGGATATGCCGAGAGTCCCGAGAGAACTGGCCGAGCACAAACTGAAGGTCTACCCCCAGGCAAGGCCGATCCGTCAAAAACTACGTCGCTTCACGCCCGACAAAAGAGAGGCCATTCGCGCTGAGTTGGCTCGCTTGGTCGCGACCGAATTTATTAGAGAGGTGTTACATCCCGAGTGGTTAGCCAACCCTGTTCTTGTACTCAAAAAGAATAAAGTGGATTGGCACATGTGCGTCGACTATACAGATCTCAACAAACATTGTCCAAAGGATCCCTTCGGGCTCCCTAGGATAGATCAGGTGGTAGACTCCACCGCTGGATGTTCTGTGCTGTCTTTTCTGGATTGCTATTCCGGATATCATCAGATCAGTCTGGCAAAGGAAGACGAGGAAAAACAGCGTTCATCACTCCATTCGGTGCTTTCTGCTATACCTCCATGCCATTTGGCCTCAAAAACGCTGGAGCGACTTATCAGAGAGCCATTCAAACATGCTTAGCCGATCACTGGGGCAAGCGTGTGGAAGCCTACGTGGATGACGTAGTAATCAAAACAGAGAACTCGGAAAACTTCTTCGAAGCTTACAGCTGGTTTTCAACAGTCTACGGCGATATCGATGGAAGCTTAATCCCGAAAAATGTGTCTTTGGGGTACCGGCAGGGAAGCTACTCGGATTTATTGTCAGCCACCGGGGAATTGAAGCTAATCCGGATAAGATTGAAGCTATCATGAAAATGGAAGCTCCACGATCACAAAAGAAGGTTCAGCGACTTACCGGATGTATGGCAGCCCTGAGCAGATTTATATCCAAGCTGGGAGAAAAAGGTTTACCATTTTACAAGCTACTCAAGAAGGTGGACAAGTTTCAGTGGACTTCAGAAGCACAGGAAGCCCTAGATGCGCTGAAGAACTTCTTGACAACCCCACGAGTACTGAAACCACCGCGGCGAGCCACATCAACCCAACCAGCTGAAGACCTGCTGCTGTATATCTCTTGCATGACTCACGTGGTAAGCACCGCGTTGGTAGTCGAGCGAGCAGAAGAAGGACATGCCTACCCAGTGCAGCATCCTGTTTATTTCATCAGTGAAGTTCTGGGTCCCTCGAAGAAAAAGTATCCTCAAGTTCAGAAGCTATTATACGCAGTACTTCTAACTGCCCGCAAGCTACGTCACTACTTTGATGACCACAAAGTCATAGTAGTCACTGGTTTTCCGATAGGGGACATCCTTCACAACAAGGAAGCCATTGGCCGAATAGCCAAGTGGGCCTGCGAACTGGGATCTCATGACATCGAATTTCGACCTCGCACTGCCATTAAAACCCAAGCATTGGTTGACTTCGTATCAGAATGGACTGAACAACAAGTACCAGAAAACCCAGAAACTGCAGAAGTATGGCGGATGTATTTTGATGGCTCGCTGAAGCTGCAGGGAGCAGGCGCGGGAATTCTCTTCATCGCACCTAGAGGCGAGCACCTCAAGTATGCCCTCCAGTTGTTATTTCCAGCCTCCAATAATGCAACCGAGTATGAAGCTCTGATCCATGGACTAAACATCGCCATATCATTAGGCATCAAGAGACTAATGGTATACGAAGATTCTTTGATAGTCATAAGCCAGATAAACAAAGAATGAGACTGTTCGAATGATTCAATGGGAAAATATTGCACTGCCGTCCGAAAACTAGAAGATAAATTTGAAGGCCTCGAATTTCATCATGTAGAAAGAGATCGAAACACGGCAGCCGATGTATTGTCCAAGCTAGGATCCAGTCGAACTCAGGTCCCACCCGGAGTCTTTGTACAAGAAATACCACAACCAAGCATCTCAATGGACCAGGCAAAAGAGTGTAATATCGTGAATCAACCAGAGTCAAGCTCTGATGACTGGAGAAGGCCGATCATCAGATATATAAAGAACGAAGAGGAGCCAGACGATAAAAATGCAGTCGAGCGCATCGCTAGACAGTCAGCTCACTACACACTCATTGGGGAGGCACTATACAGAAGGGGCGCATCAGGCATCTTCATGAAATGCATTCTATCGTCTACTGGGAAGCAACTTCTGGAGGAGGTTCATGCTGGACAATGTGGAATACACGCAGCGTCCAAGACACTAGTCGGGAAGGTCTTCAGGTCGGGATTCTATTGGCCAACGGCAAAAGGTGATGCCGCCGAGTTAGTTCAGAGGTGCGAAGCTTGCCAGTACTTGTCGAAACAACAACATCTACCAGCACAGCAACTGCAGACCATACCGGTGACTTGGCCCTTTGCATGCTGGGGGCTAGATATGATTGGACCTTTCAAGAAAGCTCAAGGAGGATACACTCACGTGTTGGTAGCAATCGACAAATTCACTAAATGGATAGAGTTCAAACCCATTGCTTCTTTAACCTCAGCTAAAGCCGTGGAATTCATACAAGACATAATATTCAGGTTTGGAATACCGAACAGTATCATAACCGACTTGGGGTCCAACTTCACAAGTTCAGAGTTCTTCGATTTCTGCGAGCAAAAAAGCATTCAGGTCAAGTATGCTTCGGTAGCACATCCGAGAGCCAACGGGCAGGTTGAACGAGCTAACGGGGTGATATTGGAGGCACTCAGAAAAAAGGTCTTCGATAAAAATGAGAAGTTCGTAGGAAAGTGGATAAGGGAACTGTCTTACGTCATTTGGAGCCTAAGAACTCAACCTAGTCGAGCCCTGCATGGAAACACTCATTTCTTCATGGTCTACGGGTCAGAGGCAGTACTGCCTGCTGATCTCAAGTTTGGGGCGCCAAGGTTGATCTTTGAAAGCATAACAGAGGCCGAAGCGACCAGGCTGGAAGATGTCGATGTACTCGAAGAAGAGCGGCTGAACGCAGTAATTCAAGCGGCACGGTACCAGCAGACTCTGAGACGCTATCATGACAAGGCCGTGCGACAACGATCCTTTTCAGTAGGAGATCTCGTCCTCCACCGAATTCTAACGGGGGAGGGACGACACAAGTTATCGCCCTTATGGGAAGGACCATTCATAGTAGCAGAAGTCACTCGGCCGGGATCATATCGTCTTACTCAAATGGACGGCACAGAAATTGGGAACTCCTGGAATATAGAACACCTCAGGAAGTTTTATCCTTAGTCGTATTTCAAAAGCTATTGGGACAACGATGTACTCTGTAAAACAGGAAACGTGTCATCAATAAAAAAAGGCTTCAAAGATACTCAGTTTGTTCATGATCGACTTGCATTCTTACTTAGCTCGGGGTGACCAGTATGCCCTGCTAACGGAGCAATCGGCTTAAGTCGGCAATGACTTAAGGCGGTGCAACATGCTCGCGCTTACTTAACTCGGGGTGACCACTATGCCCTGCTAACGGAGCAATCGGCTTAAGTCGGCAATGGCTTAAGGCGGTGCAACATGCTCGCGCTTACTTAACTCGGGGTGACCACTATGCGCTACCTAACGGAGCAATCGGCTTAAGTCGGCAACAACTTAAGGCGGTGCAACATGCTCGCGCTTACTTAACTCGGGGTGACCACTATGCCCTGCTAACGGAGCAATCGGCTTAAGTCGGCAACGACTTAAGGCGGTGCAACATGCTCGCGCTTACTTAACTCGGGGTGATCACTATGCCCTGCTAACGGAGCAATCGGCTTAAGTCGGCAATGTCTTAAGGCGGTGCAACATGCTCGCGCTTACTTAACTCGGGGTGACCACTATGCCCTGCTAATAGAGCAATCGGCTTAAGTCGGCAACGACTTAAGGCGGTGCAACATGCTCGCGCTTACTTAACTCGGGGTGACCACTATGCCCTACTAACAAAAGCGATCAATTCAAGTCAGCAATGACTTAAGACGATTTCGCATGCTTACGAATACTCATATAGGGGTGACTTCTATATCCCATAAACAGGTTCCAAAACCATCACATAGTACTTTACTACTGCAAATTTACATACTGTTGAATTCCGAAACAATAGGGGAATAACAATATCATTCAAATGCTGAACCGGTGTCTTCTAACAAATATTTGATCATGCTAACCGCGCGCTCAGAGCACACAAAATGTTTCTCTATTTTGCAATATCTTTCTCAGGAGCAACCGACGAAGAAGGGCGACTTGAGGAATCAGGAGCAGCGTTCATGTCAGCCCTTATGTCTTCAGGAACAACCACGCCGGGTCTCCTCATCAAAATTCGCCCCGCGCGAATGGCTTTATCCATGGCTCTGTCGCTCTGAGCTCTCAGAGTAATGGAAGTTTCTTCAGCAACTTTGGCAGCCAATTGAGCGGTCTCTAGCTCCTGGGCAATGGATTTCTTGGAAGCACAGAGTTCTTTGATAGTAGCATCCTTAGCCGATATCAACTGCCTGAGACAGATCACATCATCCGTGGATTCCTGCAGCTTGCAACGATGATTGTCTAACTCCTCCATGGTAAAGCGATGACTTCTCTCCAGGATGGTCAACGAGTTGCTAGAATCACGATACAGTCTATCAAGATTGTCGCGAGAAGCGACAAGGGCACTTTTTTCTTCCTGCAAACAAGAATCAACTCCTTCAAACATTAAGCGGGCAATAAGAACACAGTAATACAAGGCACAGTTTCATAAGTCACCTTTTCAGAATCAAGCTGAGCGCGAAGAGCAGAGTTCAGCGTTTTAGCGTCATTTAGAGCAGCAGAGACCTGGGCCAGTTCAGACTGGCTTTGCGAATACTTTTCCTCAAAATCAGAACACCGCTGGACCAGTTCAGCCTGACCTTGAGAATGTTTTTCTTCAAGAATGGAAATCTGCCGAGCCATATCTAGCAAGAGACAATCAAGCAAAAAGAGTCAAAATGTAAAGCAGTTCAATAAGGTAGACAAAGAGAAGCAAAAGAGTATTAACCAGCATTCGTCGCCTCCAAGTCAGAGACACGATGTTGGAGCAACACTGGATTCCAACGTGCCAGAGATGAAGCTCCTTCTGGAACAAAAGCACCTTGCAACCTCAGCTAACTAGCCATTCCGTCCACCAATGCCTGATATGGAGAACATATGAGTGTGTTGGCAGCAGTTCGTATGGTGTAAAAGTCAGGCCAGAATATACCACAGTACCTGGAGATTGGAGAAGAACGAAGGGACTCCCAAATCGTGAGAAATCAATTGATGACCTGGCGTAAGGTCACCACCCGAAGCAGCTTGCAATGAACCAGCAGGGACCAACTCGGTACCATCAACAGAGCCCAAAACTTGGTTAGCGGGAGTGCTAGCCTCTAAAACGACTCCCTGGCCCAAAGCTTGGGCTACCACCATGCAACCGGAGCGCGGAGAAGATCCTGCGTGAACATCCATGGAAGTACAAGAAGGAGACCCCGCTCGGACACCCTCGGGGGCTGGGCTATAGTTTGCGCTACCCACTTGAGCCGGATCATCTCCGGCAGTACCCTCGGGGGCTGGGCAGTGGCTTGCGTTTCCCACCCGAGCCGAGTCATCCCCGGCAACATCCTCGGGGGCTGGGCAAGTGTCAACACCATCCTTGAGGACCAAGTTCTCCGCAGTAGCCGCCTCTAAGGCTGAGGGTCCCTCAATTACTTCCATGGGAGCAAGGCGATCCAAGTCAGTTTCTTAACCCTCGAGACCGCGCTCTAAGGTCGACGAGGCGCGGGACGCTGCCCGGGATGATCCCAACCCGGCGTCGAGCACGTCAGCACAAACCTCCATCACACCATCATCCGCTGGCTCTAATAGCAGGTCTTCTGGAACCATATCTTCAAGAGTCTGATCAAAGTTTGCCAGGGACAACTCTTGTAGACCAATGAGGGCAGACAGAGCAGGAGAAGGAACTCCACTACTTTCCCCGCTGGTGACATACTGCCGACTGTTCTTCCGAGTCAAAGGGACCTCATCTTCTTCCTCCCCGTCGTTTTCATCAGCAACACAGACAGCACCCCCATTAGGGTCAGCAGCAAGTGGAGCACCCCCATTGGGGTCAGCAGCAGGTGGAGCACCCCCATTGAGGTCAGCATCAGTAAATTCAGGAACAGGCACTTCTTCAGCAGCAGGAACCGAAGGACCAACATCCCGATCCAAACTAGATACTCGCCGGAGACGTCTCTTTTTCTTTTTCTGCTCGTCAGCAGGAGGATCAAGTTGATTGGCTCGGGAAGGGCGTCTCGGGCGAGCACTGACAGGCTTCTGAATATCCAAGGTTGTGTCAGTTTCTGGGGGAGGTGCCACCACCAATGTCCCAGCAGGAGCAGCATCAGAAGAGTCCTCAGCCAGCAAATCAAGCATAGCACTTATTTGTGCGTCACTAGGATCCAAAGGTACCTCAAAATGGACTTGCCGCTCTTCATCAGGAATTTCCCCGAGCGAGGCAACTGAGGCGTTAACTTCTTCAGCAGAGGGTCGCACTCTAAGGCCCAAACTGCCATCAGCAACAGGTGGATTCGAAACAAAATGAGTGAAGGCTTTGGAAGGAGGCAGGTTCCAGGCCGAGTATGCCACTGGGGCACCAAAGTTTGATACCTTGCCTCTAAGAATCATCTCAAGTCGGTTCACCAAGTCTATGGAGGGAATTTTTCTGTTGGTAACCCGAGTTGAGTCAGCTAGGCCTCGGTACAGATAAGCCGGGTAAGCCCTGTCCTTCAACGGTTGAATGTTCTTGAAAACAAAATCAGCAACCACAGCCTCTGCAGTCAGACCCTTCTCCTTCAGCAGTCCAACTTCAGCTAGCAAAGCTCCAGCCTCAGCCACCTCCTGATCTGTGGGGGACTCGGTCCAACTCAGAGCACGAACGTCCGACTGTCTCCCCGAGCGAGGGGGGAGAGAATTTCCGTGGTTTTCAACGATAAACCACTCCAAGCGCCATCCCTTAATACTGTCCTTGAGAGGGATTTCAAGATAATCAGACTTCCTCCCACGGCGCATCTCTAAACTAGCACCCCAACCAGCTGATGCTGCCCCCCGGCCATTCCAGGGCGACAGTGATACAGATACTTCCACAATCCAAAATGTGGCAGGACGCCAAGAAAAGCTTCGCACAGATGAACATAAATGGAAACTTGCAGAATAGAATTGGGATTCAGATGGGTCAAATTAAGACGATAGAAATCAAGGAGGCCGCGGAAAAAGAGAGAAATGGGAAGACCGAGACCGCGGAGAAGAAAAGGAACATAAATTACGGATTCGTGGGTATCCTCTGTCGGGACAGTGACCCCATGGCAAATCCGCCAAGAACAAAGCTCCCTCGAGGGAAGGACCCCGATGGATACGAGGTGGAGAAGGTCAGGCTCGGAGACAACAGACATATGGTTACCTACGAAAGGCAACTGGTTGTTGGGATCGATGGGGGGAATCACCACAGCGGATGAACTTGAGGCCTTTCGCTTGGGCGCCATCTCAACTCTACTGGCGAACAGAGCGGGAGCCGAATTGTAGAGAGGATCTGGAGGCAGGAAAGCGAGAACTAGGGCACGGAAAGCAGAGGCGTCTGAAAAGCGCAGTGCATATGGGATATTCCCGAGTCAGATACCGTTTCTAAAAGCGCTTAGTTAGCACCCGAAAGTTACTTCTAAAAACACCAGCGTGCCACGTTGTCACTTGGCGGTTATTTCTAAAACCCCGGCGGGCCACATCATCACTCGGCTATTATCCTCAAAGTGGCCGACACAACCCGTTCTAACTCGGCTGTTATTTCTAAAACGCCAACGTTATCACCAGTCGCCCGACATTTATCTCTAAAGTGCCGACGATGCATCCAGTCGCTCGACATTTATCTCTAAAGTGCCGACGATGTCTTCAGTCGCTCGGCGGCTATCTCTAAAGCGCCGACGATGTCCTCAGTCGCTCGGTGGTTATCTCTAAAAAACGCTGGCGTTGTCACAAGTCACTCGGCTGTCACCTCTAAGATCGCCGACGTGGTCAACAGTCATTCCGGCGCTGACATGATTTCGTCGTCGCTCGGATTCTATTCCAAATGCATAAATGTCGACAATAATAGCTCGGCCATCACCCCTGAGGCGGCGATATGATGCCCGAGTTATTTAGATACTATTCCGAATGAATCAACTTCACAAATAAGAGATCAATTTACTATGAAGCAAAGTAATTGGCACAGGAGGAGACAAAGTCATTCTTCATTAAGGGAAGTAATAATACTTACAAATCAACTCATTATGAGTTGATACTCCCCTACTACTACTACTACGCTACACTATACTACTCTACACTACTAATACTACTACATTATTTCACTATACTACTTCTAATCTATACTAATATCTAAAAATCAGTGGCATTTAGCCACTGGCCTTGTTGCTGCCCTTGCTGGTGCCGCCGCCGCCGCTGCCCCTGCTGCTGCCGCCGTCGCAGCCCCTGCTGCCGCCGTCGCCGTCGTCGCTGATGTCGCCTCCGTCGTCGTCGTCGTCGTCGTCACCTTCGCCGTCCTCCTCGGGCGAGTCCTCCTCGTCCGAGGAGTACTCCAACTCATCCGAGCCCTCGAGCCCGGAGCGCTTGACGGCCCGGATGTAAGTCCAGACCTCCGCGGCAATCCCTTGAGAGTCGTCCGAGTCATCGGACGACGCTGGGGGAGAGACGGGAGCCAGAGACCCCTCGGACTCAGAGGAGAACTCCTCCTCTGAGTATTCCGAGTCGCCAAAGTCCTCTAATGGAGGAGTCGGCTCGCGCTTGCGTTTGTTGTTCTTGCCCATGGTGGAAATGCAAGGAGAGGAAGAAAGCAAGCAGCGGAGAACAGCAAGAGATGTGAAAAAACCAGAGAGGCAAAAGGCACTATTTATAGAAGAAGAAGGCAACCGCTCACCTCAAACCACGGTCACTGAACAGTCGCGAAGCATTCAATACACACTTCAACCCGTCTGAAGACACGTCAGGCGGCTGACGCCGTTTCACGCAACGCAACACCCATTGGGACTCCAGTCAACAACGCGGATGATATGATTACACCCGCCATCACATCACATTACTACTCAGAAGCAGCCGGCTAAAACACTCAGCGTACCAAGCCGTCTCTTGCCCACACCCATTGGGGGGACGCCCAGGAATTATCAGTATATTTTTCAAAACTGTCACATCCGTGCAGGGCATGCAATGAATACCTCAAGACAAAAATGAGATATCGGTAAGGATCATAGGAAAGCCAAATATAGCCGGTGAAGTACAAAATCTGACCGGCAGAAGCGACGTGAAGACTAGCCAGAGAACGTCCATCAAATGTCCAATCAGTCGCAGAGCAAGTAAATTACACCACCTAGCAAGATATGGGCGGATCGCGAACTCGGCTGCAAAAGACAAAATGTATGCTGACCTCTAAAGCATAATATTGATGACATAATGCTGACCTCTAAGGCATTCGGAAAAAGAAAGGGTTACTCTCAGCAAAAAGACACGAAATGAAGACCTTCGAGTGGATTATCTTCAAAAACCTACTCGAAGCTCGGGGGCTACACCCATTGGGTGCACCTCCGGTGCACCCAATAAATCACCATTTCGAGATAAAGCAACGCCAGTTTCCAAGGCATAAGACAAAACTGAAGGCGAGATTTCTAATGAAGACCTTCGAGTGGATTATTTTCCAAAATCCACTCGAAGCTCGGGGGCTACACCCATTGGGTGCACCTCCAGTGCACCCAATGAAGTTCAGGGTCCTACAATATGAAATGCCGACTTCTAAGGCACAAGCATGAAACAAGGCTCCAGTTCACGAGTGATCAAAGCAGGAGGAGACAGTAAAAAATCGTTTTTGCCAAACTGCTTGGAAAGCATTTCTCGTCATAAATAAAGACTGCAAGCTGGACCTAGGATCTTTGGGCTGATTATCTCAAAATCAGCCCGAAGATCGGGGGCTTGTGGGGGACAGATATCCCCCGGGTCCACTGGAAGGATAAAAGACCTCACGAAAGGCCCAAGGACCCAATAAATCGTAAGGTCACTCCTTCATGGGCCTGGGGAGGAGCGACCAGAGAAGCAGATCGACATAAGGCCAGGTTGGTGCAAGCCCGGATGGCCCCACAACGTTGAGCAAACGACCACAACAGAAGATCCGACTTTCCCGCGCTGGAGCCCCGTGCGACGTAACCAGGCAAGGATAAGTCGGCAGAATCATAGGAAGATAGACAAAAACGGTTCACTATCTTTTAGGTGCATATCCACATGTATTGCCTCACGGTCGAATATATAAGGCCTAGGGGCACCCCTTCAGAACGATCGATCCCATTACTCTGCCACCCACCTCAACTCTTTATGAGAGCTACCTTGTAACCCATTACACAAAGCATACTCGCCAGGACGTAGGGTGTTACGCATCTCAAAGCGGCCCGAACCTGTAAACATTGTCCATTGTTCCTCGTGCATCGAGCACGAACCATTTAGCTACAGTCGGCGACACCGTCCTACTCCTAAAACACCTTGAGGGGCAACCCCGGGTGTGCGGTCGGACCCAAAACACCGACAGACGCGCCGGTGTTCCGTTCCTCGAACGACTCGCACACGCGCAACGGCTGCCCCGTGAACCACCCGTCCCGTCGCATTAACTCGGTGGCAGGGCAGGCGACACCTTTGGCAGGCGAAGCGGGCGACGCTTCACCTCCGCCATGATGACCGCGCCAAAAAAGGTGTGCCACGTCGTTCAATTTCGTATCCTTTTCCTCTTCCCCTTTCTCTCTCTTGCTATAGGGACTGGGAAAGGGGATACTCCGAAAGGGATCCTTCCCCGCGAAGGAAGCGGGCCCCGAGCCCTCCTACTGATCAGGGGTTCAAAGGCTGGCCCCTCGGAAGGTTTCGACAGCCACCCCAGAGCACTCGGGCTCCGCGCCCACTACTGATCAGAGGTTCGAAGGCTGGCCCCTCGGAAGGGTTCGACAACCGCCTCAGAGCACTCGGGCTCCGCGCCCACTACTAGTCAGAGGTTCGAAGGCTAGCCCCTCGGAAGGGTTCGACAGCCGCCTCAGGCCACTCGGGCTCTGCGCCCACTACTGATCAGGGGTTCGAAGGCTGGCCCCCCGAAGGGTTCGACAGCCGCCTCAGAACACGCAGAGCGAGGGATGACTCTGGGTACGTCCGATACATGGTCGAGGCTCGGGCTACGCTCCCGAGGTACCCTAGGACATTTCCGAGACCAGCAGGAGCGATTCTGTAACGGAATCCCATCAGAAGGAGGCATCGATCCCTCGGACCCTATCAAACGAGACCGGGTCCGGCAAATCACCTGCAGATACTTTTAGAACGCGCCTCTGGGCCACTAGCCGACCCTTATGGAACGGGGCACGTGCGTCCACTCGAATCACCCGTTAGCAACTCGCTGGAGACACCATGTTCGGCGCCCTCCGAGGGCAACATGGCGCTTTCCCCCTCCTCCTTGCGGAAAGGCGACGAAGGGGCGTATGATAAAAGCCGAGTCAGTCCTTGACCGTCCTCTCGCTCTGTGCGGAGGCTCGGGGGCTGCTCTCGCAAACCCGGCCCCGGCCAAACCGTTGACAGCGTCAACATACCAGCCCGAGAACTCGGAACCTGACCATGCACCCGGGCTACGATCAGATCGCATGAGGGAACAACCAGACTGGCCGAGGCATCACGAAAGGCACTAAGACCTCGGAGGAGTCAAACCACTCCTCCGAGGCCTCGGGGGCTACACCCGGCGGGTGCGCTCGTGCGCACCCACCGGAACAAAATGTAACCGAGAAAGGCCGGCCCCCTTGCAAAAAAGTGCGACAAAGCCTCCAAGCGAGTACCAGCACTCCCATTGAGGCTCGGGGCTACTGTCGGGGACCATAATTAGGGGTACCCCCAAGACTCCTAAACTCGGCTGGTAACCACCATCAGCACAAGCTGCAAAGGCCTGATGGGCGCAATTTAGGTCAAGGCTCCGTCCACTCAAGGGACACGATCTCGCCTCGCCCGAGCCCAGCCTCGGGCAGGAACAGTAGACCCAGGTGGATTCACGCCTCGTCCGAGGGCCTCCTCAAGCAACGGGCGCACCTTCGACTCGCCCGAGGCCTAGCTCGGGCAGGCTTCGCAGTGAAGCAACCTTGGCCAGATCGCCTCGCCAACCGACCGTATCGCAGGAGCATTCAATGCAAGGATCGCCTGACACCTTATCCTGACGCGTGTTCCACAGTAGACAGGGCCGAAGTGACCGCAGTCACTTCGCCCCTCCGCTGACTGACCTGACAGGAAAACAACGTCGCCTGCCCTGCTCCGACTACTGTGCCACCCGCCAGGGTGAGGCTGGCAGCAGCCGAGTCCAGCCTCGGGTGCCATAGGAAGCTCCGCCTCGCCCGATCCCTGGGCTCGGCCCCTGCCTCGACCTCGGAAGACGGTCTCCGCTTCGCCCGACCCCAGGGCTCGGACTCAACCTCGACCTCGGAAGACGGTCTCCGCCTCGCCCGACCCCAGGGCTCGGACTCAACCTCGACCTCGGAAGATTGTCTCCGCCTCGCTCGACCCCAGGGCTCGGACTCAGCCTCGACCTCGGAGGAGTCTCCGCCTCGCCCGACCTTGGGCTCGGACCGACCACGTCACAGGGGGCACATCATTACCCTACCCCTAGCTAGCTCAGGCTACAGGGAACAAGACCGGCATCCCATCTGGCTCGCCCTGGTAAACAAGTAATGATGGCACCCCGCGTGCTCCCATGACGACGACGGTTCTCAGCCCCCTACGGAAGCAAGGAGACGTCAGCAAGGACCCGACAGCTGTGCTTCTACAGGGCTCAAGCGCTCCTCTGACGGCCACGACATCACATGAACAGGGCACTAACACCTCTCCGACAGCCACGTCGGCATATACATAGGGCTCTGACTCCTCTCTGCTAGACACGTTAGCACATTGCTACACTCCCCATTGTACACCTGGACCCTCTCCTTACATCTATAAAAGGAAGGTCCAGGGCCCTCGTACGGGAAGGTGGTCGCGCGGGAGGACGAGCTGATGGACAGGCTCTCTCTCTCTCTCCCTCCCTCGTGAACGCTTGTAACCCCCTACTGCAAGCGCATCCGCCCTGGGCGCAGGATAACACGAGCCGCGGTTTCCCTTTTCTTCCCCCCTTGTGTTCCATCTCGCGCTAACCCATCTGGGCTGGGACACGCAGCGACAATTTACTCGTCGGTCCAGGGACCCCCGGGGTCAAAACGCCGACAATAATATTGATCTTTGTTCAAGCAAAGAAGTGTATTCGTGTTACTTGGCCATTTTTTCTTGGTTATATTGCATACAATTTAATCAACTTTATTTACTCATTGAATGCATTGTTGCATACACAATGAATTATTGTATCATGGTCGTTCCATCATGAGGAATCAGAGAGTGTACATAGATCCGAAGCTTGGAGTTTGGAAGAAGCTCAGTCAAGTGGACGGGTACACATGCCCTTATGGCCTAGATTTCTTTTGATCTTATGAAGAAATGGTCTACCTTGATGGCTTTCCAGTTGCGTACAATCCGTGCTCTCTTTCTGATTTGCATACACTTCTATTCTTGCTCTGTGTAGACAGAGCTTATATGTCCATCATATTTGGAGGGTCTGTGTAAACTGTAATTGTAGTTGTTGAAGCCTTTGTTAAATTATTGTTTAACATTTCTTATTTTTAGGGAGATAATGATTATCTTGATATGGTGTTTACTCAAGTGTCCTTGGAAGGTTACCTGTTTATTTGTCTTATTTGAATGTAAATGTGAAGTGAACATTTTTAGATAACTGAGTTAAACCATGTCTAAGTTCTAATCATTTTCATCTCCTTTATCGTAATAAGGTGTCTACTGACCATGTTATTAATAATTACCACACATATATTTCTTTGACTTAGCATGACCAAGTGTTCTCTTTTGCAGAAGTAGAAAACTTGTGCCTGTATGAGCTTCCTAATGAGAGCTGGGAAGTAAATTTACCTGCTGAAAAGGTGTCTCGTGTGCTCCTAGAACCAACATTAGGCATAAACTTTGCAAGAGATGGAATCCAGGAAAAATAGTGGTTGTTGATGGTTGCTGCACACAATGATGCATGGTTACTTTATGTTGCATTTTACCTTGGTGCTCGATTTGATTTCAATAAAAATTAAAGGTTAAATTTCATTCCATCTTTATGGAATATGTACTACAGTCTCTTTATCTTTTACTGCTTGCCTTTTTTGTTTATCCGTGATGTTTTCCTACTTTATGCAAAGCTTTCCTACATGCTTGCTTTGTCCTGCAAAATATTAGACCTATCTTGATAGGCAACAGGTACAAATAATATAGTATGAATTATAAATACTACTTAAGAACTATGAATAAAAATGAATCTCCACAATATCTCCACTTGGAATTATTTGTCTGTGAAGGAATAACATAGTCAAATCACATAGAGTCTGCACTGCTCATACTACTCACCACATCTAATGTGCTAATTACTTTTATGTTCTCATTTATGCCTTCTCAGTAATGATGTTGCCAATCTCAACAAGACGCTATGAGCGATTTCCCATAATCAACCATTCTCCCCACGAGATGCCAACTTTTGACAAAGGAGACAACAAGAGATTTTTGACAAACCAAAAGCTCTATTCTACTATTTTCAAAATTCTCAAGTGGTAGCTGATCCATTTGTTGCTTTGGCCTTATTTTCTCCCCCTTTGGCATCAAGCACCAAAACGAGATCAATCTTGGCCCTTAAACCCCATTGCCTCACCAAAATCTTCAATTAAGAATAAGAAGGCAATAAGAGCATGGAGATGAACTTGGAATAAGTTACTCTTTCATCGGAGTGCAGTGGAAGTCTTTCATGGTCCAAGTCCAACATTCCCTTTCAATCCACCTTTGAGACTAAATCAAGCAAACTCAAGCACACAGTTAGTCTCAAAGGGTCAAGTTGTAACACATCTCCCCCTAAATATGTGCATCACTTGCAAATGGACTTGTGAGGTCCAGGGAGTGTTTGTACAACTTGAACACCACAAATACATAACAAAATGCATAAAGGAACATGATCAAAGCATAAGACACATGTATGCTACAAATCAATCCAAGTTCCACGAATCTAAGACATTTAGCTCACTACGCAGCCTGCAAAAGGTCTTCTCATCTAGAGGCTTGGTAAAGATATCGGCTAGCTGGTTTTCGGTGCTAACATGATACACTTCGATATCCCCCTTTTGCTGGTGGTCTCTCAAAAAGTGATGCCGGATGTCTATGTGCTTTGTGCGGCTGTGTTCAACAGGATTATCCGCCATGCGGATAGCACTCTCATTATCACATAGGAGTGGGACTTTGCTCAGATTGTAGCCAAAATCCCTGAGGGTTTGCCTCATTCAAAGTAGTTGCGCGCAACACTATCCTACGACAACATACTCGGCCTCAGCGGTGGATAGGGCAAAAGAAGTTTGTTTCTTAGAACTCCACGACACCAGGGACCTTCCTAAGAATTGGCATGTCCCCGATGTACTCTTCCTATCGACCTTACATCCAGCATAATCGGAGTCTGAATATCCAATTAAGTCAAAGGTAGACCCCTTTGGATACCAGATCCTGAAGCAAGGCGTAGCGACTAAATATCTAAGAATTCGCTTCACGACCACTAGGTGACACTCCCTTGGATCAGATTGAAATCTAGCACACATGCATACGCTTAGCATGATATTCGGTCTACTAGCACATAAATAAAGTAAAGACCCTATCATAGACTGGTATGCCTTTTGATTAACGGACTTACCTCCTTTGTTGAGGTCGACATGTCCGTCGGTTCCCATTGGAGTCTTTGCGGGCTTGGCGTCCTTCATCCCAAACCTCTTGAGCAAGTCTTGTGTATACTTTGTTTGTGAGATGAAAGTGCCGTCCTTGAGTTGCTTCACTTGGAACCCAAGGAAGTAGTTCAACTCGCCCATCATTGACATCTCGAATTTTTGAGTCATCACCCTGCTAAACTCTTCACAAGACTTTTGGTTAGTAGAACTATTATGTCATCGACATAAATTTGGCACACAAAAAGATCACCATCACAAGTCTTAGTGAATAAAGTTGGATTGGTGTCACACCCGGTTTTAAAAAGGCAAACCGAATGCGAACCATGTACGTGCCAGGATCAGTTATTCACGTACACAGCAGTTACATAATATGGACATCATCACACAGTGCTCAAAATAGTATTAATAAGGGAAATAGTCGATTACATCATACGTCTGAGACGTCCATATAGTTCTTACAATAAATCAAAGTGCGGAAAAGAAACGTAGATAACGCGGCCTTCACAGGCAGCCGACTGGGGGTTGCCGCTAACCCACACCTAGAACTCGTCGTAGTCTTGGAACTCCTAGAAGTCTCCTTCCACAGCTTCATCTTCGCCTGAGCAGTGGTTGCAATGCTGACAACCTGGGGGGGGGGGGGGGTTTGGTGTGTAGAGCAAGGGTGAGTACACATCAACATACTCAGCAAGTATCCTGTTTGGCTGTAGTGGACTAGCTTTATGTGGGGATAAGTCAAGCAGTTGCTTTTAGTTGGTCAGATTATTACTTACTAGTAGAAAGCCAAGTTTTAGCATTAACCCAAGTTATTAACCCAAACGTACTCCTTTCCAAACGGAAAGAGTACCACTTACCAGTACCATAATCATAATCAAAACCATCATTCTCATATCCACCTGTACCAAAGTATCTCTGATCAAGTACCACTAATCACTGGAGCTCCCTTGGCCGCTCATAACCGTGAGCACGGCTGATATATCAGTTTCATAACACTCTGCAGAGGTTGTGCACTTTACCCACAAGCCGTGATTCCCTTTCTGGTCCGGGCTTGCAAGACCCTTATTCACTCCCGAGGTGAATGGCCAGGGATTCACTACGAAGCCTTTACAAAGATTCCCCGGGGCTGTAGCCACCCGTTAGGTTTCCTAAATGCACCGCACCCCTCCCCAAGGGGCGAACCCAAACTTGGCAGAGCGAGCCGCATACACCGAGCCCCATTGACGGCACGACGGCTAAGTGAACTACACCCCGGATCCTCTAATTATTCAGCTAAGGGCACCCCATTCCACCCTTATGGTTGCACTGTTTTCCCGGGCGGTCATCCATAGAACAGGTCCTTACGGAGAGGCACTCGAGAAACCGCTCGAGTCCCCTTAAATGCCACAAGTACCACATCATAGTAAGAGAAGGGGAAAACAGCGTATCATAGATAATCACATCATGTTCATTGATTAGAGTTGGAGCAATAGCATAAAGCTAAACAGTAATAATCCAACCCAGATAGGTAAACAAGGACATGGATAACAAAAGCTAGTCAATCCTTAGGCATAAATGTGTAAAGCGGGAGGTGAATTAAATAATGAATAGGACATAGATAGGTCAAGGGACACTTGCCTCCACCAAACGACTGCTGCTCAGGGGCTTCTCCTGCGGGTTCCTCGGGCTCTTCGACCGAATCGTTCTCTACGCGATCGCAAACATACATACATCCATCCACATATTTAATACAAAAGAACAGTACACCATACAAGGGAACAAATAAAGCGAATATGCATCAAGTATGACATTTGACATTGCGTCTGTTATGGTTAGAAAGAAACGGGAAAGGGCCTCGCAGGGGGGGGGTTAAATCTTATGCACTAACGACTAGTTAAATTATGCACTTCAGTTTCAATAGGTTCCTAACAAAAGAATCCTGTTATATGCACTAGTGGAAACCTATTCATCTTAAGTTGATCAACATTGCACGGGATAAACAATTAACCACATGAATCAACTAGCATAACGGAATTTTAAATTAAACTTCCTATTTCAATAACATGAACAATGATTAACCTACCTAAAATAAAATAACTATGATTACAGAAAGTAAATAAAATAAAACAAAATAAAAAAACAGAGGGGGGGGCGGTTGAACCGGCCCTAGGGGCGGTTGAACCGGCCGGGGGTAGGGCGCGCAGGGGCGGCCGAGCCAGGGCGGCTGAGCCGGCCGAGCGGCCAGGGGCCAGGCGGGCGGCCGGGGGCGCGGCCAGGCGGGCGGCCAGGCGGGCGGCCGGGGCGCGCGGCCAGGGCGCGCGGCCATGGCGGCGGCCGAGCGGGCGGCCAGGCGGGCGGCCGAGCGGACGGCCAGGGCGCGCGGCCATGGCAGCGGCCGAGCGGGCGGCCAGGCGGGCGGCCGAGCGGGCGGCCAGGGCGCGCGGCCATGGCGGCGGCCATGGCGCCGAGCGGCGAGGGGAAAGGGGAGGGGGGGATGGGAGAGGGAGGAGAGGGGGAGGGGGCTCACCGGCGAGGGGCGGCCGACGGCGGGGGGGGGGGGGGGCGGCCGGCAGGGGGGCGGCGGCCGAGCAGGGGGCGGCGGCGGCTTAGGGCAGGGGCGGGTAGGGGCGGCGCTAGGGGAGAGAGAGGGAAAATGAGAGAGAGGGAGAGGGATTGGGGGGTTTTGGGAAAAATAAAGGGAGGGGGGGGGGCGGCATGGGCCAATTGGGCCCAAGGGGGGGGGCGCCAGGGGCGGTTGGGCCGGCCGGGGTCGGCCCACGGCGCGGGAGAGAGAGAAAAAGAGGAGAGAGAAAGAGAGAGAAAAAGAAAGAAAAGATCTTCTCCTCATTTTCGAAATCCGATCTTCCTACATGAATGCATTTGCAATTTCAAAGCAATCAAAAGAAATGCGAGGTTCGGCATGGTGCATCAGACAACACAAAGTACTTAGGGTTTTCTTACACGGGAAATCCAAACCGAATCCCGCTAAAACTTTGGAAAAGGTCAAGGTTTAGCGAGGGGAAAAAGAAAAGAAAAGGTAACACCCGAATTTTGGCGAGTAAAGAAAAGAAAAAATTCAACTGCAAAAATTCGGGGCGTTACAAACCTATCCCCCTTAAAAGAATCTCGCCCTCGAGATTCAGGGCTGGCTAGCAAAGAGCTCTGGGTACTTGGCCATCAAATCATCTTCACGCTCCCAGGTTGCTTCTTCCTCAGAGTGGTGATTCCATCTGACTTTGCACATTCTGATGGTCTTCCTTCGGGTGACTCTATCTGCAACCTCAAGGATCTGAGCTGGCTCCTCAACATAGGTCAAGTCCTCCTGGACTTCCAGACCTTCCACTGGCAACTGCTCTTCTGGCACACGCAAGCACTTCTTCAACTGAGACACATGAAAGACATTATGCACAGCAGACAAATTCTCGGGCAAACTGAGCTGATAGGCCACTTCTCCTCGTCTTGCAAGAATCTGATACGGACCAATGTAGCGGGGTGCTAGCTTGCCTTTCACTCCGAATCTTCTGACTCCTCTGATCGGTGACACTTTCAGATAGACAAAGTCTCCGACTTCGAAACTCAGCTCTCTTCTTCTTGTGTCTGCATAGCTTCGCTGCCTCGATTGTGCTATCTTCAGATTCTCTCGAACCATCTTGATGTTCTCTTCAGCTTCAAGCAAAATGTCTGGCCCAAACACTTGCTTCTCTCCAGGCTGATCCCATTGCAACGGAGTTCTACAACTCCTTCCATAGAGCGCCTGAAATGGTGACATCTTCAAACTGGCCTGGTAACTGTTGTTATAGGAAAACTCTGCATAAGGCAATCGCTTGTCCCATCCGGACTGATCTTGCAACGCACAGGCTCTCAACATATCTTCGAGAATTTGATTGGTCCTTTCAGTCTGGCCATCTGTCTGCGGATGATAAGCTGAACTGAAATTCAGATGCGTGCCCAAGGCTTCATGCAACTGCTGCCAGAAATGAGAGGTGAACTGCGTTCCTCTGTCTGACACTATCTTCTTTGGCACACCATGAAGACAAACGATCCGAGACACATACAACTCTGCCAATACTGCACTGTTGTAGTTGGTCTTGACAGGTATGAAGTGGGCTGACTTGGTCAAACGGTCCACTACTACCCAAATGGAATCGTAGCCGGCTCGAGTGCGAGGCAATCCGACTATGAAATCCATACCAATTTCATCCCATTTCCACTGAGGGATCTGCAACGGTTGCAACAATCCAGCAGGTCTCTGGTGTTCTGCCTTAATTCTTCGGCAACTATCGCACATAGCCACATGCTCTGCGATTTCCCTCTTCATTCCGTACCACCAGAATTTCTTCTTCAGATCCTGATACATCTTCTCACTGCCAGGGTGAATCGAATAAGCTGTCTCATGAGCTTCCTTAAGAATCAACTCCCGAATGGACTGGACATTGGGAACACACAAGCGGTCTTTGAACCATATCACGCCTTCTGCATCTTCTCGAAAATCTTTGCCTTTGCCTTCTAGAATCAATCGCCGAATCTCACTGATCTTTTCATCATTCTTCTGCGCTTCTTTGATTTCGCGCTCCAAGGTAGGTTCCAACTCAACTGTGACTCCTCGCGAATTGTTCAGAAACCCGAGACTCAACCTGTCAAACTCCTTGGCCAACTCATAAGGCATCGGACGAGCAACCATCAGATTGACTTGACTCTTTCTGCTCAAAGCATCTGCCACTACGTTTGCTTTGCCTGGATGGTAATGAATCTCCAACTCATAGTCTTTGATCAACTCTAACCATCTTCGTTGCCTCATGTTCAACTCTGACTGAGTGAATATGTACTTCAGACTCTTGTGATCTGCGTAAACATCGCATTTCTGTCCATACAGATAGTGCCTCCATGACTTCAGTGCATGAACCACTGCTGCCAACTCTAGATCATGGATTGGGTAATTCTTCTCATGAACCTTCAGCTGTCGGGACGAGTAAGCCACAACTCTTCCCTCTTGCATCAACACACATCCCAAACCTGTGTAACAAGCATCGCAATATACCGAGAAGGGCTTGTGCACATCAGGCAAGACTAGGACAGGCGCTGTAGTCAACTTCTCTTTCAGCGCTTCAAAGGCCTCTTAGCATTTCTGGGTCCACTTGAACTCAACTTTGTTGCCTAGCAATGCTGTCATTGGCTTCGCAATCTTCGAAAACCCTTCAATGAATCGCCGATAATATCCGGCCATTCCAATGAAACTCTTGATTCCTCGGGCATCTGTTGGCGCTTTCCAGTTCAAAATGTCTGCCACTTTCTTCGGATCCACAGCCAATCCTTCTTTGTTGATTATGTGACCCAAGAACAGGACTTCACTGATCCAGAACTTACACTTACTCAACTTTGCATACAATTGGTGCTCTCGCAATCTCTGCAATACCATCCTCAAATGACTTGCATGCTCTTCTTCGCTTTGAGAAAAAACCAGAATGTCATCAATGAATACCACCACAAACTTATCAAGGTAATCCATGAACACACTGTTCATCAAGTTCATGAAAAACGCTGGTGCATTGGTCAAACCAAAAGACATCACTGTGAACTCATACAAACCATACTTGGAAATGAATGCCGTCTTCGGAATGTCCGAAGGTCGGTGTCACACCCGGTTTTAAAAAGGCAAACCGAATGCGAACCATGTACGTGCCAGGATCAGTTATTCACGTACACAGCAGTTACATAATATGGACATCATCACACAGTGCTCAAAATAGTATTAATAAGGGAAATAGTCGATTACATCATACGTCTGAGACGTCCATATAGTTCTTACAATAAATCAAAGTGCGGAAAAGAAACGTAGATAACGCGGCCTTCACAGGCAGCCGACTGGGGGTTGCCGCTAACCCACACCTAGAACTCGTCGTAGTCTTGGAACTCCTGGAAGTCTCCTTCCACAGCTTCATCTTCGCCTGAGCAGTGGTTGCAATGCTGACAACCTGGGGGGGGGGTTTGGTGTGTAGAGCAAGGGTGAGTACACATCAACATACTCAGCAAGTATCCTGTTTGGCTGTAGTGGACTAGCTTTATGTGGGGATAAGTCAAGCAGTTGCTTTTAGTTGGTCAGATTATTACTTACTAGTAGAAAGCCAAGTTTTAGCATTAACCCAAGTTATTAACCCAAACGTACTCCTTTCCAAACGGAAAGAGTACCACTTACCAGTACCATAATCATAATCAAAACCATCATTCTCATATCCACCTGTACCAAAGTATCTCTGATCAAGTACCACTAATCACTGGAGCTCCCTTGGCCGCTCATAACCGTGAGCACGGCTGATATATCAGTTTCATAACACTCTGCAGAGGTTGTGCACTTTACCCACAAGCCGTGATTCCCTTTCTGGTCCGGGCTTGCAAGACCCTTATTCACTCCCGAGGTGAATGGCCAGGGATTCACTACGAAGCCTTTACAAAGATTCCCCGGGGCTGTAGCCACCCGTTAGGTTTCCTAAATGCACCGCACCCCTCCCCAAGGGGCGAACCCAAACTTGGCAGAGCGAGCCGCATACACCGAGCCCCATTGACGGCACAACGGCTAAGTGAACTACACCCCGGATCCTCTAATTATTCAGCTAAGGGCACCCCATTCCACCCTTATGGTTGCACTGTTTTCCCGGGCGGTCATCCATAGAACAGGTCCTTACGGAGAGGCACTCGAGAAACCGCTCGAGTCCCCTTAAATGCCACAAGTACCACATCATAGTAAGAGAAAGGGAAAACAGCGTATCATAGATAATCACATCATGTTCATTGATTAGAGTTTGAGCAATAGCATAAAGCTAAACAGTAATAATCCAACCCAGATAGGTAAACAAGGACATGGATAACAAAAGCTAGTCAATCCTTAGGCATAAATGTGTAAAGCGGGAGGTGAATTAAATAATGAATAGGACATAGATAGGTCAAGGGACACTTGCCTCCACCAAACGACTGCTGCTCAGGGGCTTCTCCTGCGGGTTCCTCGGGCTCTTCGACCGAATCGTTCTCTACGCGATCGCAAACATACATACATCCATCCACATATTTAATACAAAAGAACAGTACACCATACAAGGGAACAAATAAAGCGAATATGCATCAAGTATGACATTTGACATTGCGTCTGTTATGGTTAGAAAGAAACGGGAAAGGGCCTCGCAGGGGGGGTTAAATCTTATGCACTAACGACTAGTTAAATTATGCACTTCAGTTTCAATAGGTTCCTAACAAAAGAATTCTGTTATATGCACTTGTCGGGGACCATAATTAGGGGTACCCTCAAGACGCCTAATTCTCAGCTGGTAACCCCCATCAGCATAAAGCTGCAAAGGCCTGATGGGCACGATTAAGTCAGGGATCAGTCCACACGAGTGACTCGATCACGCTTCACCCGAGCCTAGCCTCGGCCGAAGGCAGCCGACCTCGAGAGACTTCCGTCTCGCCCGAGGCCCCCTTTTTATGGCGGACACATCACCGGCTTGCCCAAGGTCTTGGCTTCGCTCAGAAGCAACCTTGACTAAATCACCACACCGACTGACCAAATTGCAGGGGCATTTAACGCAAAGGTGGCCTGACACCTCTATCCTGACACGCGCCCCCGGCAGAGCCGAGGTGACCGCCGTCACTCCACCGCTCCACCGGCCAGTCTGACAGAAGGGCAGCGCCGCCTGCGCCACTCCGACTGCAGTGCCACTCGACAGAGTGAGTCTGACAGGCAATCAGGCCTTGCCAAGGGCGCCACGACGAACTCCGCTCCACCCGACCCCAGGGCTCGGACTCGGGCTAAGACCCGGAAGACGGCGAACTCCGCTCCGCCCGACCCCAGGGCTCGGACTCGGGCTAAGACCCGGAAGACGGCGAACTCCGCTCCGCCCGACCCCAGGGCTCGGACTCGGGCTAAGACCCGGAAGACGGCGAACTCCGCTCCGCCCGACCCCAGAGCTCGGACTCGGGCTAAGACCCGGAAGACGGCGAACTCCGCTCCGCCCGACCCCAGGGCTCGGACTCGGGCTAAGACCCGGAAGACGGCGAACTCCGCTCCGCCCGACCCCAGGGCTCGGACTCGGGCTAAGACCCGGAAGACGGCGAACTCCGCTCCGCCCGACCCCAGGGCTCGGACTCGGGCTAAGACCCAGAAGACGGCGAACTCCGCTCCGCCCGACCCCAGGGCTCGGACTCGGGCTAAGACCCGGAAGACGGCGAACTCCGCTCCGCCCGACCCCAGGGCTCGGACTCGGGCTAAGACCCGGAAGACGGTGAACTCTGCTCCGCCCGACCCCAGGGCTCGGACTCGGGCTAAGACCCGGAAGACGACGAACTCCGCTCCGCCCGACCCCAGGGCTCGGACTCCGCCCTGGCCTCGGCCGAACGACCTCCGCCTCGCCCGACCCCTTGGCTCGGGCTCGGCCACGGCAACTGAAGGCAAGACTCAACCTCGGCTTCGGAAGAAACCCCACGTCGCCCTGCCTAGAGCACAGACCGCCACGTCAACAGGAGACGTCATCATCATCCTACCCCGAATCAACTCGGGACACGGAGAACAAGACCGGCGTCTCATCCGGCCAGCTCCGCCAGAGGGGCAATGATGGCGCTCCACAAGCTCTATGACGACGGCGGCCCCCAGCTCTCTTACGGAAGCAGGACAACGTCAGCAGGGACTCGACCGCTCCAACAGCTGTCCCTCCATCAGGCTCCGCCGCACCTCCGATAGCCACGACATCACGCCAGCAGGATGCCCAGATCTCTCCGGCTGCCACATCGGCATGTACCTAGGGCGCTAGCTCTCCCTCCGCTAGACACGTAGCACTCTGCTACATCCCCATTGTACACCTGGGTCCTCTCCTTACGACTATAAAAGGAAGGACCAGGGCCTTCTCAGAGAAGGTTGGCCGCGCGGGACCGAGGACGGGACAGGCGCTCTCTTGGGGCCGCTCGCTTCCCTCACCCGCGTGGACGCTTGTAACCCCCCTACTGCAAGCGCACCCGACCTGGGCGCGGGACGAACACGAAGGCCGCGGGACTTCCACCTCTCTCACGCTCGGCTCCGGCCGCCTCGCCTCTCCCCCCTCCGCGCTCGCCCACGCGCTCGACCCATCTGGGCTGGGGCACGCAGCACACTCACTCGTCGGCTTAGGGACCCCCCTGTCTCGAAACGCCGACAGTTGGCGCGCCAGGTAGGGGCCTGCTGCGTGCTGACGAATAGCTCCCCGTCAAGCTCCAGATGGGCAGTCTCCAGCAACCTCTCCGGCCCGGGACGGTGCTTCGTTTCGGGGCTCTCGAGTTCATGTCCTTCGACGGCAGCTACGACATGATACTCCTTCCACCGCCGTGCGACCACGACAATGGCGGCCGACAACCCGCCCGCCGGCGGCGGAATCGACGACGTCTTCCCCGCGTGGTGGAAGAGCTATATTCGGGCTCGCTCCGTTCTCTCCCCCGCCAACGGAGGGGAAGGCGGAGCCGTCAAGGCCAGACGGGAGGCCGCGCTTCGTCAGCCGTCGAGCGAATCGACGCCCCCGACGCCCCAACGGAAGGCACGCCGGACGTCGACCTCGTGTTCGAGACGGAGGCGAGCGCCGTCCCCCCGCGGCACGCTGACCCTGAGCAAGAAGACGACGCCAGCGCGCTCGCGGAAAGCCTGCAGGACGTCGCCCTCGAACCAGAGATGACGGCGCAACCAGTCCCCGATGTGACTACGTCGCTCCTCGTCGACCAAAAGGTAACGACTAACTCCCATCTTGCGTCATTTCGACTCGGCCTCCACCCGCCAAACGACCTCGATTTGGCGGGCGCTCTCATTGAGGCGAGTGCAACCCCACTGATGTTCTGTATGCGGTCGCCTTGGGACCGACTGACGGACGTCTCGACCTACGGGCCCTCTGGGTCCGAGGAAGATGACGACCCCAGCCTCGGTTGGGATTTCTCCGGACTTGGCAACCCCAGTGCCGTGCGGGACTTTATGACCGCATGTGACTACTGTCTGTCCGACTGTTCCGATGGAAGCCGCAGCCTTGGCGACGAGAGCTGCGGCCCAAGCCGCGAATGTTTCCACATCGAGCTGGGGGATCCCACCGAAGGCAACCATCTTGGTATGCCGGAGGATGGTGATCTCCCTAGGCCGGTGCCTCGCGCTGACATCCCACGGGAGCTAGCTGTGGTCCCCGCTCCGGTGGGAGGTTACGACCCACAACTCGAGCAAGTCCGCGAGGCACAGGCCAGGCTCAACGAGGGAGCAGGAGCGCTTGAGACAATCCGTCGGGACGTCGGACAGGCATGGGTGGGCCGACCCCTGGCCGGAGAAATACGTCATCCGCCCCAAGGTCTCCAGCACCGTGTCGCCAACGACGTCAGGATCAGGCCGCCGCCCGCATCCAGCGGGGTCGGTCAGAACCTGGCAACCGCAGCAATGCTCATCCGCGCGATGCCGGAGCCGTCAACCACCGAGGGTCGGCGGATCCAGGGAGAACTCAAGAATCTCCTGGAAGGCGCCGTGGCCCGGCGGGCCGAGAGCACTGCATTCCGAAGGCAAGGATATCCCTCGGAACCTCATGCCGCGACTTCCCGATTCATGCGGGAAGCCTCGGTCTACACCGGGCGCACGCGCAACACCGCGCCGGCGGCCCCGGGCCACCTCGGCAACGAGCACCATCGACGCGACCGTCGGGCTCACCTCGATGAAAGGGTGCGCCGAGGCTATCACCCCAGGCGTGGGGGACGCTACGACAGCGGGGAGGATCGGAGTCCTTCGCCCGAACCACCCGGTCCGCAGGCTTTCAGTCGGGCCATCCGACGGGCGCCATTCCCGACCCGGTTCCGACCCCCGACTACTATCGTAAAGTACTCGGGGGAAACGAGACCGGAGCTGTGGCTCGCGGACTACCGCCTTGCCTGCCAACTGGGTGGAACGGACGACGACAACCTCATCATCCGCAACCTCCCCCTGTTCCTCTCCGACACTGCTCGTGCCTGGTTGGAGCACCTGCCTCCGGGGCAGATTTCCAACTGGGACGACTTGGTCCAAGCCTTCGCTGGCAATTTCCAGGGCACATACGTGCGCCCCGGGAATTCCTGGGACCTTCGAAGCTGCCGGCAACAGCCGGGGGAGTCGCTCCGGGACTACATCCGGCGATTCTCGAAGCAGCGCACCAAGCTGCCCAACATCACTGACTCGGATGTCATCGGCGCGTTCCTCGCCGGCACCACTTGCCGCGACCTGGTGAGCAAGCTGGGTCGCAAAACCCCCACCAGGGCGAGCGAGCTGATGGACATCGCCACCAAGTTCGCCTCTGGCCAGGAGGCAGTCGAGGCTATCTTCCGAAAGGACAAGCAGCCCCAGGGCCGCCCATCGGAAGAAGCCCCCGAGGCGTCTGCTCCGCGCGGCGCCAAGAAGAAAGGCAAGAAGAAGTCGCAATCGAAACGCGACGCCGCCGACGCGGACCTTGTCGCCGCCGCCGAGTATAAGAACCCTCGGAAGCCCCCCGGAGGTGCAAACCTCTTCGACAAGATGCTCAAGGAGCCGTGCCCCTACCATCAGGGGCCCGTCAAGCACACCCTCGAGGAGTGCGTCATGCTTCGGCGTCATTTCCACAGGGCCGGGCCACCCGCCGAGGGTGGCAGGGCCCACGACGACGACAAGAACGAAGATCACCCAGCTGGGGGGTTCCCCGAGGTCCGCGACTGCTACATGATCTATGGAGGGCATGCGGCGAGTACCTCGGCTCGGCACCGCAAGCAAGAGCGCCGGGAGGTCTGCTCGGTGAAGGTGGCGGCGCCAGTCTACCTAGACTGGTCCGACAAGCCCATCACTTTCGACCGGGCCGACCACCCCGACCATGTGCCAAGCCCGGGGAAATACCCGCTCGTCGTCGACCCCGTTGTCGGCGATGTCAGGCTCACCAAGGTCCTGATGGACGGGGGCAGCTGCCTCAACATCATCTACACCGAGACCCTCAAGCTCCTGCGCGTCGATCCGTCCTCCGTCCGAGCAGGCGCTGCGCCCTTCCACGGGATCATCCCTGGGAAGCGCGTCCAGCCCCTCGGGCGACTCGACCTCCCAGTCTGCTTCGGGACACCCTCCAACTTCCGAAGGGAGACCCTGACGTTCGAAGTGGTCGGGTTCCGAGGAACCTACCACGCTGTGCTAGGGAGGCCATGCTACGCGAAGTTCATGGCCGTCCCCAACTACACCTACCTGAAGCTCAAGATGCCGGGCCCCAACGGGGTCATCACTGTCGGCCCCACGTACAAACACGCGTTCGAATGCGACGTGGAGTGCGTGGAGTACGCCGAGGCCCTCGCCGAGTCCGAGGCCCTCATCGCCGACCTGGAGAACCTCTCCAAGGAGGTCCCAGACGTGAAGCGCCATGCCGGCAACTTCGAGCCAGCGGAGACGGTCAAGGCCGTCCCCCTTGGTCCCAGTGGCGACACCACCGAGCAGATCCGGATCGGTCCCGGGCTCGACCCCAAATAGGAAGCAGTGCTCGTCTACTTTCTCCGCGCAAAACGCCGACGTCTTTGCGTGGAGTCCCTTGGACACGCCCGGCATACCGAGGGATGCCGCCGAGCACTCGCTGGATATTTGGGCCGGGGCCCGATTCGTCAGGCAGCCTCTGCGCCTAGATCATCAAGGAAGGGTCGGCCTCGCCATAGCGGAGCCCGACCCTCCCTCGGGGGCTAAAAAGGGGGAACCCCTCTGCGTCGAGATCTTTTTAATCAAAAAAAAGGGGGGAAGCCTCTTGCGTCCTCCCAGCTACGTTCTCCTGGCTATGTCAGAAGCCGGGTCTCGAGGAGCGAACGCGAGTTCATGAAAATGGCAAGGCCGATTGAGCCGAGGAACTCCCGTACCTCCGGGTTAGGGATACCCCACTCATCACCTACCACGGAAAATGACCCAACTCGAGAAGCCACTCTATTATCGACGAGCTAGGACGAACACGCAGACGGAAAGAGAGGAGAATACGACTCCATGCAAGAAAGACAAAAGTGTTCAGGCCTCAGCGGCCGTGGTAAGACACACGTTCAACAAGAAACTGTTCAAACGAGAATCAGGTGCCGCCTTGGGAAGGAGCCGCGCCTTCAAATGCACCCCCGCCATCGGTGGGGTCCATCTCGGCCTCCGGTGACGTCGCAGGAGGAAGGACCTCCGCCTCAAAGGTGGTCGCCAGCACCGCGCTTGGGCCAGCGGCAACCGCGTCAAGCCGCTGCACCTCCGCCAAAGCAGCATCGTCTTCGTCAGGAAGGCAGTACCCCTCACTAACCCGCTCCAGATCCACAACGTAGTGAGAGGCGAGCACGGCGAAGGCCCGCCTGACGCCATGGTGTAGCGCTTCGCGGACTCTGCCGCGGGCGTGACCACCCAAGGCCCGAAGGCGGCTCTGAGGGGAGCTTCCTGAAGGGACGTCATCAGAGCCGAGGGCACGGTAAAAGTCCGAGACGGCCTCGGACATGACCGCAAGGTCCGCCTCCCTCTGCTCAGCGGCTCCGGCAAGCGCCTCAGCAAGCGCCTTGGCGGACTCATCAAGGGCGGACTCAAGCTCTGCAAGTAGCCAGGAGAGATACCTCAAGTACAAGCAAGGGAAACGGACAAGAAAAAGAACTAGGGAGGACCGAGACGTACTCCCGGCTCGGGCACGATGCTCCAAGGCCACGACTTGGGTCGCAGCTAAGTCGGCCGCAAGGGTCTCGGCTCGGCTTTCGACCTCGGTAGCCCGGTCTTGAAGCCGGTTCCATTCCTCGACGACCCGGGCGAGCTCCGATCGCTGCTGTTGCACCTCCGCACGCGCCGCTGCCGCCTCGGCTCTCAGGTCGGCGCATAACAGCTGGAGATCCGCCACCTTGGCATCTTGCTGAGAAAGGCGCGTGGTAGCCCCGGCAAGCGAAGACCTCAGGGATCGCAGTGAGCCCCAGACATCAACCTCACGGCGGATGAATGACGACTTAGCGGCGCTCCGGTCTGTCAGATCCTGGGAAAAGGAAACAGGGCGTCACAGCGAGTATCATACAGAAGGAAGAAAGGGATGCCCGAAACCGCTACCTGGAGGATTTTGGGGACGTCTCTGCAGAAGACCTCCAGCGACGCCCGGAGCGACCCCACCGTCGTCTCTGCGCACTCGCGGAGCTCACCCCAGGACTGGTCCTCCTGCTCATCATCAAGAACGAAGACGGGGTCCGAGGCCTCGCGGGTCCGGAATCGGAGCAACGGGCGCCGGGCCTCGGGGCTTCGCCGCACGGCGATGAGGCTGTCGCCCGGCGGGACAGATTGCTCGACCGCGCCCACCTCTTCTGAGGTCTTGGGCACCGACGCATCAGTCATCCCGGCACTGGTGGCGGCTGGGCACCCTTCGACAAGGACGGCGGCAGCCTCGACGATGGCGGGCGCCGGCATGACCGGCCCGACAGGCGAACTCAGAGCCGTGTGGGCGTCAGCCGCCTCCTCAACCACGATCGCCGCCTCGGCTGAAGAGCCGGCCTCGGGAGCTCGCTCCTCCGAGATTAGCGACGCCCGAACCCCCGATGTCAGGGTGCCCCGCGAGAGGGTCGGCTGAATGGCGCTGGCCGCACAGCTCGGCGCCGTCTTGAGGGCCTTCCGGGGTGCCAGGTCGGTCTGGCCGTGACTTCGCTTGCTGGATAGAAAAGGAAGGGGATCACAACCAAAACATACGAATGGGAGGCCAAGACGAAGACATTCCGAGGTACTCACCCGCTCCGGGCCATGATCCACCGCGCCTGGGGAGAGCCTTCTTGGATCCCAGCTCTCGAAACGGCCACCGAGGTCCGCTTCGCCGGCGCTTGGGGCGCCTGGGAGACAGGTTCCTCGGGCACGGCAGCGACGACCTGAGGGTCACTCCCGACCGCCCCCAGCACAAGCGGCGGCCTCTGGGGAACAGACGCCTTGGTCTGGACCCCCGGAACTACTTCAGCTCCTCCGGCGGAGGGGTCAGGTGGCCTCTCGGTTCGCCCCCGCGCCTCGGGTCGGGAGCCCGATGCCCCGACTTCGGGGGCTGACGGAGTCGGTTCGCTCGGGGGCTGGACCGACGGCTCTGGGCCACACCCCAGGCCGAGGCTGAGGCCAAGACGGGCGGCCATGCCGTCATCATCATCATCATCGTCGTCGTTATCGTCGTCGGGCGTCTCCGGCGACGGCTCCCTCGGGAGTCCGTCCCTCTCCTGCTGGCGGCGGCGCTTCCCTAAGGCGTCCCGAGCCCGCCTCTGCTCGCGGGCCCGGGCCTTCTCCGCGTCCTTCTTTTTCTTCTTCTCCTCCGCGGCAACCCGCCGCGCTGCACGGTCCACCGCGTCCTCCGGAACCCGTGGCAGGGAGGGTTTGTGACACCCCACATCCTAAAAGGAGGGGAGAAAGGAACCCGATCATAAGGACCTGGAGCAACCAGACTTACGAAGAAAGGAGGAGCGGACGCTCACCAAAGTCACGCACCCCTGATCGGGGCGCATCCGAAGCTGGGAGTATGCGTGGGGGTCCGGCTTCCCCATCGCAGCCGACACCCGCCATTGGAGGGCGTCGGAAGAAAGAGGATCCGGGGCCATCCGTGAGCCCTCCCAGTCGGCTTCCGGGGTCATCTCCCAGAGCGACAGCCGCCGCTCCGCCAATGGAAGCACCCTCCGACGGTGAATGGCGGCGATTACTCCCGCAGCAGTAAGTCCCCCCTCCCGCAACTCCTTCAGGGCCTGGAGAAGGGGCTCGAGATTTTTCTGCCTCTCGTGCGGGGTCCCGTGGCGCCAGGCGTCGGTGGCAGCAGTAACTACTCGCTGGGAAAACGGTGGGAGCAACTCGCCGTCGTTCCGGAGGTAGAACCACCGGCGCTGCCACCCCTTGTTCGAAGACGCGAGAATGGCAGGAATGTACTGCAACGCCCGCGACTGCCTCAACAAGAGAATGCAGCCGCCGGCCCGCACCGCTGCGCGGATCCTCCTCTCCCCCGTCGACAAGGCGAAAGGCTCGGCGAAGAAGAAGTAAGTCCACAAATCCCAATGGGGAGCAATCCCCAAGTACCCTTCGCATAGCGCTACGAAAATAGCGGCCTGCGAGATAGAGTTGGGGGAGAGGTTGTGCAACTCCACCCCATAATGGAACAAGATGGCCCGCATAAAGCGGCCCGCCGGCGCACCAAATCCCCGCTCATGGAAGGAGACGAAGCTCACAACATACCCCGGCGGTGGGGACGGAGCGGCTCCGCCCACGGGAGGAATCCACTCTGGCCGCTGCTTGTCGGTGAGGGGGCGGAGCAGACCTTCGCCAACCAGCTCCTCCAGATCGCTCGCCGTCACCGTGGAGAAGGGCCACGGATCGCGCGAGGGGATTATGGTCACTCGGTCCGCCATCACCAAGATGGCCAAGATGGCGGCGCAGGGGGGCAGGGAAGGCGGTTTCTCTCTCCTCCGGCTAAAGTTCCACGGGTGGCGAAAACCTGAAGGGAAAAGAAGGGAGCAGAGTGAAGAACCGTCACCGGGCCCCCTCTCAAGTATATGAAGGCCAGGGCGAAACCGTTTCCAGCACGCCGCCTGGACCGGACGCAGGATTCGAAAAACGCGAAGCGGCACAGCCGTTCCTCAAAACGGCTCTCACACGCGTAACGGCCGCCCCGCCAACCACTCGCCCCGTCGCATTAACTCCACGGCGGGACACGCGGCGCCTCTGGAAGGAGGAGCGCGCGACGCTTTACCTTCGCCGTAATAACCGCTTCAGAAAAGGTACGCCACGTCGTCCGATTTCGTATCCTTTTCCGTTTTCCTCTTTCTCTATCTCTTGCAACAGGGACCAGGGAAGGGGGATACCCCGAAAGGGATCCTTCTCCGCGAAGGAACCGGGCTCCGAGCCCCCCATTACTGATCAGGGGTTCGAAGGCTGGCCCCCCAAGGGTTCAACAGCCGCCTCAGATCGCGTGGGCCCGACACCCACTACTGGTCAGGGGTTCGAAGGCCAGCCCCCCGAAGGGCTCCATGGCCGCCTCAGGCTACTCGGGCTCCGCGCCCATTACTGATCAGGGGTTCGAAGGCTGGCCTCCGAAGGGTTCACAGTCGCCTCAGACACCGAGCGAGGGATGACCAGGGGTACGTTCGATACATAACCGAGGCTCGGGCTGCGCTCCCGAGGTACCCTAGGACATTTCGGAGACCAGCGGGAACGATCTTGTAACGGAATCCCATCGGAGGGAGGCATCGAGCCCTCGGACCCCGTCGCCAGGGGACCGGGTCCGGCAAATCACCCGCAGGTACTTTTGGGCATGCCTCTGGGCCCCTAGCCGACCCCCAACGAACGGGGCACGGACGTCCACTCGGATTACCCGCTTGCAGCTCACCGGAGACACCATGTTCGGTGCCCATCGAGGGTAACATGGCGCGCTCCCCCCTCCTCCTTGCGGAAAGGCGACGTAGGGGCGTATGTAAAAAGCCGAGTCTGTCCCTGATCGTCCTCTCGCCCTGTGCAGAGGCTCGGGGGCTGCTCTCGCAAAAACCGGCTCCGGCCAAATCGTTGACAGCGTCAACATACCAGCCCGAGAGCTTGGGCCCCGACCGTGCACCCGGGCTACGGCCAGTTCGCATGAGGGAACGACCAGACCAGCCGAAGCGTAAAGCGAAGCATTAAGACCTCGAAGGAGTGTAACCACTCCTCCGAGGCCTCGGGGGCTACACCCGGCGGGTGCGCTCGCGCGCACCCACCGGAACGAAATGCAACCGAGAAAGGCTGGTCCCCTTGCAAAAAAGTGCGACGAAAGCCTCCAAGCGAGTGCTAACACTCCCTTCGAGGCTCGGGGGCTACTGTCGGGGACCATAATTAGGGGTACCCTCAAGACGCCTAATTCTCAGCTGGTAACCCCCATCAGCATAAAGCTGCAAAGGCCTGATGGGAACGATTAAGTCAGGGATCAGTCCACACGAGTGACTCGATCACGCTTCACCCGAGCCTAGCCTCGGCCGAAGGCAGCCGACCTCGAGAGACTTCCGTCTCGCCCGAGGCCCCCTTTTTATGGCGGACACATCACCGGCTTGCCCAAGGTCTTGGCTTCGCTCAGAAGCAACCTTGACTAAATCACCACACCGACTGACCAAATTGCAGGGGCATTTAACGCAAAGGTGGCCTGACACCTCTATCCTGACACGCGCCCCCGGCAGAGCCGAGGTGACCGCCGTCACTCCACCGCTCCACCGGCCAGTCTGACAGAAGGACAGCGCCGCCTGCGCCACTCCGACTGCAGTGCCACTCGACAGAGTGAGTCTGACAGGCAATCAGGCCTTGCCAAGGGCGCCACGACGAACTCCGCTCCACCCGACCCCAGGGCTCGGACTCGGGCTAAGACCCGGAAGACGGCGAACTCCGCTCCGCCCGACCCCAGGGCTCGGACTCGGGCTAAGACCCGGAAGACGGCGAACTCCGCTCCGCCCGACCCCAGGGCTCGGACTCGGGCTAAGACCCGGAAGACGGCGAACTCCGCTCCGCCCGACCCCAGGGCTCGGACTCGGGCTAAGACCCGGAAGATGGCGAACTCCGCTCCGCCCGACCCCAGGGCTCGGACTCGGGCTAAGACCCGGAAGACGGCGAACTCCGCTCCGCCCGACCCCAGGGCTCGGACTCGGGCTAAGACCCGGAAGACGGCGAACTCCGCTCCGCCCGACCCCAGGGCTCGGACTCGGGCTAAGACCCGGAAGACGGTGAACTCCGCTCCGCCCGACCCCAGGGCTCGGACTCGGGCTAAGACCCGGAAGACGACGAACTCCGCTCCGCCCGACCCCAGGGCTCGGACTCCGCCCTGGCCTCGGCCGAACGACCTCCGCCTCGCCCGACCCCTTGGCTCGGGCTCGGCCACGGCAACTGAAGGCAAGACTCAACCTCGGCTTCGGAAGAAACCCCACGTCGCCTTGCCTAGAGCACAGACCGCCACGTCAACAGGAGACGTCATCATCATCCTACCCCGAATCAACTCGGGACACGGAGAACAAGACCGGCGTCTCATCCGGCCAGCTCCGCCAGAGGGGCAATGATGGCGCTCCACAAGCTCTATGACGACGGCGGCCCCCAGCTCTCTTACGGAAGCAGGACAACGTCAGCAGGGACTCGACCGCTCCAACAGCTGTCCCTCCATCAGGCTCCGCCGCACCTCCGATAGCCACGACATCACGCCAGCAGGATGCCCAGATCTCTCCGGCTGCCACATCGGCATGTACCTAGGGCGCTAGCTCTCCCTCCGCTAGACACGTAGCACTCTGCTACATCCCCATTGTACACCTGGGTCCTCTCCTTACGACTATAAAAGGAAGGACCAGGGCCTTCTCAGAGAAGGTTGGCCGCGCGGGACCGAGGACGGGACAGGCGCTCTCTTGGGGCCGCTCGCTTCCCTCACCCGCGTGGACGCTTGTAACCCCCCTACTGCAAGCGCACCCGACCTGGGCGTGGGACGAACACGAAGGTCGCGGGACTTCCACCTCTCTCACGCTCGGCTCCGGCCGCCTCGCCTCTCCCCCCTCCGCGCTTGCCCACGCGCTCGACCCATCTGGGCTGGGGCACGCAGCACACTCACTCGTCGGCTTAGGGACCCCCCTGTCTCGAAACGCCGACAGCACTAGTGGAAACCTATTCATCTTAAGTTGATCAACATTGCACGGGATAAACAATTAACCACATGAATCAACTAGCATAACGGAATTTTAAATTAAACTTCCTATTTCAATAACATGAACAATGATTAACCTACCTAAAATAAAATAACTATGATTACAGAAAGTAAATAAAATAAAACAAAATAAAAAAACAGAGGGGGGGGCGGTTGAACCGGCCCTAGGGGTGGTTGAACCGGCCCTAGGGGCGGTTGAACCGGCCGGGGGCAGGGCGCGCAGGGGCGGCCGAGCCGGGGCGGCTGAGCCGGCCGAGCGGCCAGGGGGCGCGGCCAGGGGCCAGGCGGGCGGCCGGGGGCGCGGCCAGGCGGGCGGCCAGGCGGGCGGCCGGGGCGCGCGGCCATGGCGGCGGCCGGGGCGCCGAGCGGCGAGGGGAAAGGGGAGGGGGGGATGGGAGAGGGAGGAGAGGGGGAGGGGGCTCACCGGCGAGGGGCGGCCGATGGCGGGGGGGCGGCCGGCAGGGGGGCGGCGGCCGAGCAGGGGGCGGCGGCGGCTTAGGGCAGGGGCGGGTAGGGGCGGCGCTAGGGGAGAGAGAGGGAAAATGAGAGAGAGGGAGAGGGATTGGGGGGTTTTGGGAAAAATAAAGGGAGGGGGGGCGGCATGGGCCAATTGGGCCCAAGGGGGGGGCCAGGGGCGGCTGGGCCGGCCGGGGTCGGCCCACGGCGCGGGAGAGAGAGAAAAAGAGGAGAGAGAAAGAGAGAGAAAAAGAAAGAAAAGATCTTCTCCTCATTTTCGAAATCCGATCTTCCTACATGAATGCATTTGCAATTTCAAAGCAATCAAAAGAAATGCGAGGTTCGGCATGGTGCATCAGACAACACAAAGTACTTAGGGTTTTCTTACACGGGAAATCCAAACCGAATCCCGCTAAAACTTTGGAAAAGGTCAAGGTTTAGCGAGGGGAAAAAGAAAAGAAAAGGTAACGCCCGAATTTTGGCGAGTAAAGAAAAGAAAAAATTCAACTGCAAAAAATTCGGGGCGTTACAAACCTATCCCCCTTAAAAGAATCTCGCCCTCGAGATTCAGGGCTGGCTAGCAAAGAGCTCTGGGTACTTGGCCATCAAATCATCTTCACGCTCCCAGGTTGCTTCTTCCTCAGAGTGGTGATTCCATCTGACTTTGCACATTCTGATGGTCTTCCTTCGGGTGACTCTATCTGCAACCTCAAGGATCTGAGCTGGCTCCTCAACATAGGTCAAGTCCTCCTGGACTTCCAGACCTTCCACTGGCAACTGCTCTTCTGGCACACGCAAGCACTTCTTCAACTGAGACACATGAAAGACATTATGCACAGCAGACAAATTTTCGGGCAAACTGAGCTGATAGGCCACTTCTCCTCGTCTTGCAAGAATCTGATACGGACCAATGTAGCGCGGTGCTAGCTTGCCTTTCACTCCGAATCTTCTGACTCCTCTAATCGGTGACACTTTCAGATAGACAAAGTCTCCGACTTCGAAACTCAGCTCTCTTCTTCTTGTGTCTGCATAGCTTCGCTGCCTCGATTGTGCTATCTTCAGATTCTCTCGAACCATCTTGATGTTCTCTTCAGCTTCAAGCAAAATGTCTGGCCCAAACACTTGCTTCTCTCCAGGCTGATCCCATTGCAACGGAGTTCTACAACTCCTTCCATAGAGCGCCTGAAATGGTGACATCTTCAAACTGGCCTGGTAACTGTTGTTATAGGAAAACTCTGCATAAGGCAATCGCTTGTCCCATCCGGACTGATCTTGCAACGCACAGGCTCTCAACATATCTTCGAGAATTTGATTGGTCCTTTCAGTCTGGCCATCTGTCTGCGGATGATAAGCTGAACTGAAATTCAGATGCGTGCCCAAGGCTTCATGCAACTGCTGCCAGAAATGAGAGGTGAACTGCGATCCTCTGTCTGACACTATCTTCTTTGGCACACCATGAAGACAAACGATCCGAGACATATACAACTCTGCCAATACTGCACTGTTGTAGTTGGTCTTGACAGGTATGAAGTGGGCTGACTTGGTCAAACGGTCCACTACTACCCAAATGGAATCGTAGCCGGCTCGAGTGCGAGGCAATCCGACTATGAAATCCATACCAATTTCATCCCATTTCCACTGAGGGATCTGCAACGGTTGCAACAATCCAGCAGGTCTCTGGTGTTCTGCCTTAATTCTTCGGCAACTATCGCACATAGCCACATGCTCTGCGATTTCCCTCTTCATTCCGTACCACCAGAATTTCTTTTTCAGATCCTGATACATCTTCTCACTACCAGGGTGAATCGAATAAGCTGTCTCATGAGCTTCCTTGAGAATCAACTCCCGAATGGACTGGACATTGGGAACACACAAGCGGTCTTTGAACCATACCACGCCTTCTGCATCTTCTCGAAAATCTTTGCCTTTGCCATCTAGAATCAATCGCCGGATCTCACTGATCTTTTCATCATTCTTCTGTGCTTCTTTGATTTCTCGCTCCAAGGTAGGTTCCAACTCAACTGTGACTCCTCGCGAATTGTTCAGGAACCCGAGACTCAACCTGTCAAACTCCTTGGCCAACTCATAAGGCATCGGACGAGCAACCATCAGATTGACTTGACTCTTTCTGCTCAAAGCATCTGCCACTACGTTTGCTTTGCCTGGATGGTAATGAATCTCCAACTCATAGTCTTTGATCAACTCTAACCATCTTCGTTGCCTCATGTTCAACTCTGACTGAGTGAATATGTACTTCAGACTCTTGTGATCTGTGTAAACATCGCATTTCTGTCCATACAGATAGTGCCTCCATGTCTTCAGTGCGTGAACCACTGCTGCCAACTCTAGATCATGGATTGGGTAATTCTTCTCATGAACCTTCAGCTGTCGGGACGAGTAAGCCACAACTCTTCCCTCTTGCATCAACACACATCCCAAACCTGTGTAACAAGCATCGCAATATACCGAGAAGGGCTTGTGCACATCAGGCAAGACTAGGACAGGCGCTGTAGTCAACTTCTCTTTCAGCGCTTCAAAGGCCTCTTGGCATTTCTGGGTCCACTTGAACTCAACTTTGTTGCCTAGCAATGCTGTCATTGGCTTCGCAATCTTCGAAAACCCTTCAATGAATCGCCGATAATATCCGGCCATTCCAATGAAACTCTTGATTCCTCGGGCATCTGTTGGCGCTTTCCAGTTCAAAATGTCTGCCACTTTCTTCGGATCCACAGCCAATCCTTCTTTGTTGATTATGTGACCCAAGAACAGGACTTCACTGATCCAGAACTCACACTTACTCAACTTTGCATACAATTGGTGCTCTCGCAATCTCTGCAATACCATCCTCAAATGACTTGCATGCTCTTCTTCGCTTTGAGAATAAACCAGAATGTCATCAATGAATACCACCACAAACTTATCAAGGTAATCCATGAACACACTGTTCATCAAGTTCATGAAAAACGCTGGTGCATTGGTCAAACCAAAAGACATCACTGTGAACTCATACAAACCATACTTGGAAATGAATGCCGTCTTCGGAATGTCCGAAGGTCGGATTCTGAGCTGATGATAACCTGACCTCAGATCAATCTTGGAGAACACACTGGCTCCTCTCAACTGGTCGAACAGATCTTCAATCCTGGGCAAAGGATACTTGTTCTTGATCGTGACCTCATTCAAAGCTCGATAATCGATGCACATCCTCTTGGTGCCATCTTTCTTCTCCACAAACAAGACAGGGGCGGCCCAAGGCGAGGTGCTTGGCCGAATGTAACCTTTCTCTGACAGCTCATCAATTTGCTTCTTAAGTTCATCCAACTCTGGTCCGGATATTCTGTAAGCTCTCTTAAAGATGGGGGCGGTTCCAGGAAGAAGCTCTATGGCAAACTCAACTTTCCGCTCTGGTGGCATACCCGGTAAGTCCTTTGGAAACACATCTGGGAACTCGGACACAACCTTGATCATCTCAATTGGGTCTGCTTCACTGCTATCGACGGCCATCTGATAACAACTTCCTTTCTTCGGCTCAGGTGGGACTAACTCGGTCACCACTTCCTCTCCTAGTGGGGACACTAACTTGATTGTCCTTTTATCACAACTGATAACTGCCTGATACTTATCTAACCAATTCATCCCTAGGATGACATCTATTCCCTGAGTACCCATTACTATAAGGTTGGCGGGAAACGCTATCCCCCTTATTTTCACACTTATATTCAAACAAATGCTATCGGCTCGAATTCTACCACCGGCTGAGTCGATTTGAATGGGGGTTGACATGGTAGTAATTGGAAGATTATGTGCTTCTACCCATGATGCAGTAATGAAAGAATGCGTTGCTCCAGTATCAAATAACACTTCTGCAATATGGGAGTCGACTGGGAACATACCTACTATCATGCCGGGGGTCTCCTGAACTGCTTCAGCTTCCAAATGGTTCAATCTTCCATGATTATAGCGCGGCTGAGAGCGATTGCCTGCTCCAGGCTGAGGCACATTCTGCTTTGCTGGGGCATTGGGGCCTGACTGCTGCTGGGCTGCCTTCTTCGGACACTGCATCACCCAATGGCCCTGCTCTCCACAGTGGAAACATGCCCTGTTTCCAACCTGAGCTGGTGCTGCCTGACTGTTCTGCTGGTTTGCTGGGGCAGGAAGGCGAGGTGCTTGCTGATTCTGCCTCGGAAACTGACCTCCTGACTGATTGCTCTGACGGTTCTGGTACTGATTCTGAGGGTACTGCCTTTGAAACTGCTGATGCTGCTGAGGTGGACGCTGGTTCTGCCTGAACTGCTGAGGTTGATTGCCTGAAAAACGAGGGCGGCTGCTGCTTCCAGGCTGGGGTCCACTGATCTTGCGCTTACGATCTTCCATCTCCTTGCGCTTCCTTTCTGTCATGATTGCTCTGTCAATCAGGTGTTGGAATGTTGGGAAGGTGTGATTCATCAGTTGGTACTGCAAAGGGTCAACCAAGCCTCTCAGGAAACGGTACTGTCGCTTGGCGTCGGTGTTGACATCTTCAGGAGCATAGCGAGACAATTGCAGAAACCTGTCTCGGTACTCACTGACAGACAATGGCCCTTGCTTGAGAGCCAGGAATTCCTCCTTCTTCACTGTCATCAGACCTGCAGGGACATGGTACTGACGAAAGCTACCTCTGAATTCTTCCCAAGTGATGGCGTCAGGATGGGCATGGGTGGCGAGGTAAGACTCCCACCATGACTGGGCTGCTCCTCTCAACAGACGGGGACCATACAGAACTTTCTCCCTGTCATCGCACTGAGCGGTATGCAACTCCCGCTCCACAGTGCGCAGCCAATCTTCAGCATCCATGGGGTCAGAAGAATGAGCGAACGTTGGTGGATGACCTCTCATGAATTCAGCACGCTTGTCTCTGGGCATCTGAGGCATCTGAGGCTGAGGTGGGGCCTGCTGCTGTTGCTGCTGCTGCTGAATGGCAGCCAAAGTCTGACCGATGGCTTGAACTGCCTGAGTCTGCATCAGAAACATCTGCTCGATCGACATCGGGGGCGGGGGCGGCAGGTGTTGCTGCTGGGGCACCTCTTCCTGTTGAGCGGCTCGCTCCTGCTGAGCACGCCTTCCTCCTCTGCGCCTGTTCTCTGACATCTGCAGAATGCAACCACACATCAGAACTGATCTGGCAGATCTTGCAGCATAAGAAAAGAGGAGAGAATTCTTCAACAGCACTGAACAGATGAGCATCTTCACTGATCTCCAACACAGACCACACAGCTTCTCAGATAAAGAGGAAAGTGGAATAAAAGGGGTTTCCCAACTATATAACTAACTCCATTAACATAATATGTAAACCAAAATGCAGGGGACACCCACACTCTGGTGACAATCATTACAAAGATCCAAACCAAACATAGTTCATCATGACAAACATAGATGCACAGGATATAGCAAACTACCCTGTCTAACTAAAACTAACTAAGACCGAAACCAACGCTAAGACTGAAGCTTCTACGTATATATTTCGTATTAATTACAAGATCCAACTCTAACGATCTATGGTTCTAGAGTTATCTTGGTCTTGCAGTCGGGATTGCCATAAGACTGGTGTCCACGCTGAGGTGAGCGGTACGGGTGCTGAGTCCCAACGGGAGCGGGGGAACCACCATCCAAATAACGACGTTCCGCGCGCTCAGCCCGCAGCAGGGCGATCTCAGCACGGGCCCTACTCAGCTCATCTAATGCATGGTCCAGCTCCGTGTTTAGCACGGCGGCTAGGTTGACTGTGCTGCTCAACCTAGGATTGCCCTCACCGACGGGTGAGACAATCACGCCTCCTGTGCTGCCAGATTGACGGCGGGGGTAATACTTCAGGTCAAGACCGTCAGCTGCCCCACCGAAAACCGAGCAGTAGTGCGAAAGCGCACGCCGTGCAGCATCTTGCATGGCTGCCTCAGCTGAGTCCCGTTCAGAGATAGAATAGTGCTCTGAGCAGGCCTCTGCACCCTGGAGACTGTTCTCCGGGCAGCGCACCAAGCAAGTCGCCTCCCAGCGGTCCGGGTAGACCCCGCGACTGTGCTGGTAGACCACACAACGATACTCGACGGACCAAGTATGCCGGTCAAATGCCCGACGTAGCAGGGTGTCGAGCGCATCGTGGAAGTGACACCCGCGAGCAGCGTCGCGAGTGATGGGTCGAGCAACCCATCCTTCCAGCTCAGGATTAGCAGAGAAGTCGGTGTCGTGGCTCGAGCTGTCGTCGCCATCTCCGTCGTCTGGGTCTCCTCCAGCAGCTACTCCAGAAGCTGGGGCGCCCAGTGGTGGTGCAGGGGGCGGCTCCAGAGGAAGCACAGGGGAGCAGCTCCTCACAGACTCTATCTCCTGGTGGAGCGAGAAGGAAGAGCTCTGCTGCTCCTGTCGTCGACGTTCCTGCTCCTCACGCAGGCGGTGGTGTAGTCTCTCCAAGTGGCTGGACTGTCCGGCCACGGGACGGCGAAGCGGACGCTCAGCAAGGCGGGAGGGTAAGAAGGGGATGACTGACTTTCGTGCAGTGTGTCTAAGTCGAGCCATCTACAAAAGACATCGCAAGCAAAAGGGTGAGAACAGAATTAATATGACCAGCAAGTAATGAATCATAAGTAAATGAAGGATTGGAATAAAACATGATTTTCAGCAAGGTATTATATATAGTAGAACATAGGTTTGGTCGGTAGGACCAACTTTTGAAGAGATATCAAAGTCAAGGCAGAGACAGAGGTCTATAGTCCTTAGAACGACCATTCTACTCTAGGTTAGCGGTCCTACAGTCACCTGGCTTTGATACCACTTATGTCACACCCGGTTTTAAAAAGGCAAACCGAATGCGAACCATGTACGTGCCAGGATCAGTTATTCACGTACACAGCAGTTACATAATATGGACATCATCACACAGTGCTCAAAATAGTATTAATAAGGGAAATAGTCGATTACATCATACGTCTGAGACGTCCATATAGTTCTTACAATAAATCAAAGTGCGGAAAAGAAACGTAGATAACGCGGCCTTCACAGGCAGCCGACTGGGGGTTGCCGCTAACCCACACCTAGAACTCGTCGTAGTCTTGGAACTCCTGGAAGTCTCCTTCCACAGCTTCATCTTCGCCTGAGCAGTGGTTGCAATGCTGACAACCTGGGGGGGGGGGGTTTGGTGTGTAGAGCAAGGGTGAGTACACATCAACATACTCAGCAAGTATCCTGTTTGGCTGTAGTGGACTAGCTTTATGTGTGGATAAGTCAAGCAGTTGCTTTTAGTTGGTCAGATTATTACTTACTAGTAGAAAGCCAAGTTTTAGCATTAACCCAAGTTATTAACCCAAACGTACTCCTTTCCAAACGGAAAGAGTACCACTTACCAGTACCATAATCATAATCAAAACCATCATTCTCATATCCACCTGTACCAAAGTATCTCTGATCAAGTACCACTAATCACTGGAGCTCCCTTGGCCGCTCATAACCGTGAGCACGGCTGATATATCAGTTTCATAACACTCTGCAGAGGTTGTGCACTTTACCCACAAGCCGTGATTCCCTTTCTGGTCCGGGCTTGCAAGACCCTTATTCACTCCCGAGGTGAATGGCCAGGGATTCACTACGAAGCCTTTACAAAGATTCCCCGGGGCTGTAGCCACCCGTTAGGTTTCCTAAATGCACCGCACCCCTCCCCAAGGGGCGAACCCAAACTTGGCAGAGCGAGCCGCATACACCGAGCCCCATTGACGGCACGACGGCTAAGTGAACTACACCCCGGATCCTCTAATTATTCAGCTAAGGGCACCCCATTCCACCCTTATGGTTGCACTGTTTTCCCGGGCGGTCATCCATAGAACAGGTCCTTACGGAGAGGCACTCGAGAAACCGCTCGAGTCCCCTTAAATGCCACAAGTACCACATCATAGTAAGAGAAAGGGAAAACAGCGTATCATAGATAATCACATCATGTTCATTGATTAGAGTTTGAGCAATAGCATAAAGCTAAACAGTAATAATCCAACCCAGATAGGTAAACAAGGACATGGATAACAAAAGCTAGTCAATCCTTAGGCATAAATGTGTAAAGCGGGAGGTGAATTAAATAATGAATAGGACATAGATAGGTCAAGGGACACTTGCCTCCACCAAACGACTGCTGCTCAGGGGCTTCTCCTGCGGGTTCCTCGGGCTCTTCGACCGAATCGTTCTCTACGCGATCGCAAACATACATACATCCATCCACATATTTAATACAAAAGAACAGTACACCATACAAGGGAACAAATAAAGCGAATATGCATCAAGTATGACATTTGACATTGCGTCTGTTATGGTTAGAAAGAAACGGGAAAGGGCCTCGCAGGGGGGGGTTAAATCTTATGCACTAACGACTAGTTAAATTATGCACTTCAGTTTCAATAGGTTCCTAACAAAAGAATTCTGTTATATGCACTAGTGGAAACCTATTCATCTTAAGTTGATCAACATTGCACGGGATAAACAATTAACCACATGAATCAACTAGCATAACGGAATTTTAAATTAAACTTCCTATTTCAATAACATGAACAATGATTAACCTACCTAAAATAAAATAACTATGATTACAGAAAGTAAATAAAATAAAACAAAATAAAAAACAGAGGGGGGGCGGTTGAACCGGCCCTAGGGGCGGTTGAACCGGCCGGGGGCAGGGCGCGCAGGGGCGGCCGAGCCGGGGCGGCTGAGCCGGCCGAGCGGCCAGGGGGCGCGGCCAGGGGCCAGGCGGGTGGCCGGGGGCGCGGCCAGGCGGGCGGCCAGGCGGGCGGCCGGGGCGCGCGGCCATGGCGGCGGCCGGGGCGCCGAGCGGCGAGGGGAAAGGGGAGGGGGGGATGGGAGAGGGAGGAGAGGGGGAGGGGGCTCACCGGCGAGGGGCGGCCGACGGCGGGGGGGGCGGCTGGCAGGGGGGCGGCGGCCGAGCAGGGGGCGGCGGCGGCTTAGGGCAGGGGCGGGTAGGGGCGGCGCTAGGGGAGAGAGAGGGAAAATGAGAGAGAGGGAGAGGGATTGGGGGGTTTTGGAAAAAATAAAGGGAGGGGGGCGGCATGGGCCAATTGGGCCCAAGGGGGGGGGGGCGCCAGGGGCGGCTGGGCCGGCCGGGGTCGGCCCACGGCGCGGGAGAGAGAGAAAAAGAGGAGAGAGAAAGAGAGAGAAAAAGAAAGAAAAGATCTTCTCCTCATTTTCGAAATCCGATCTTCCTACATGAATGCATTTGCAATTTCAAAGCAATCAAAAGAAATGCGAGGTTCGGCATGGTGCATCAGACAACACAAAGTACTTAGGGTTTTCTTACACGGGAAATCCAAACCGAATCCCGCTAAAACTTTGGAAAAGGTCAAGGTTTAGCGAGGGGAAAAAGAAAAGAAAAGGTAACGCCCGAATTTTGGCGAGTAAAGAAAAGAAAAAATTCAACAGCAAAAAATTCGGGGCGTTACAGTCGGATTCTGAGCTGATGATAACCTGACCTCAGATCAATCTTGGAGAACACACTGGCTCCTCTCAACTGGTCGAACAGATCTTCAATCCTGGGCAAAGGATACTTGTTCTTGATCGTGACCTCATTCAAAGCTCGATAATCGATGCACATCCTCTTGGTGCCATCTTTCTTCTCCACAAACAAGACAGGGGCGGCCCAAGGCGAGGTGCTTGGCCGAATGTAACCTTTCTCTGACAGCTCATCAATTTGCTTCTTAAGTTCATCCAACTCTGGTCCGGATATTCTGTAAGCTCTCTTAAAGATGGGGGCGGTTCCAGGAAGAAGCTCTATGGCAAACTCAACTTTCCGCTCTGGTGGCATACCCGGTAAGTCCTTTGGAAACACATCTGGGAACTCGGACACAACCTTGATCATCTCAATTGGGTCTGCTTCACTGCTATCGACGGCCATCTGATAACAACTTCCTTTCTTCGGCTCAGGTGGGACTAACTCGGTCACCACTTCCTCTCCTAGTGGGGACACTAACTTGATGGTCCTTTTATCACAACTGATAACTGCCTGATACTTATCTAACCAATTCATCCCTAGGATGACATCTATTCCCTGAGTACCCATTACTATAAGGTTGGCGGGAAACGCTATCCCCCTTATTTTCACACTTATATTCAAACAAATGCTATCGGCTCGAATTCTACCACCGGCTGAGTCGATTTGAATGGGGGTTGACATGGTAGTAATTGGAAGATTATGTGCTTCTACCCATGATGCAGTAATGAAAGAATGCGTTGCTCCAGTATCAAATAACACTTCTGCAATATGGGAGTCGACTGGGAACATACCTACTATCATGCCGGGGGTCTCCTGAACTGCTTCAGCTTCCAAATGGTTCAATCTTCCATGATTATAGCGCGGCTGAGAGCGATTGCCTGCTCCAGGCTGAGGCACATTCTGCTTTGCTGGGGCATTGGGGCCTGACTGCTGCTGGGCTGCCTTCTTCGGACACTGCATCACCCAATGGCCCTGCTCTCCACAGTGGAAACATGCCCTGTTTCCAACCTGAGCTGGTGCTGCCTGACTGTTCTGCTGGTTTGCTGGGGCAGGAAGGCGAGGTGCTTGCTGATTCTGCCTCGGAAACTGACCTCCTGACTGATTGCTCTGACGGTTCTGGTACTGATTCTGAGGGTACTGCCTTTGAAACTGCTGATGCTGCTGAGGTGGACGCTGGTTCTGCCTGAACTGCTGAGGTTGATTGCCTGAAAAACGAGGGCGGCTGCTGCTTCCAGGCTGGGGTCCACTGATCTTGCGCTTACGATCTTCCATCTCCTTGCGCTTCCTTTCTGTCATGATTGCTCTGTCAATCAGGTGTTGGAATGTTGGGAAGGTGTGATTCATCAGTTGGTACTGCAAAGGGTCAACCAAGCCTCTCAGGAAACGGTACTGTCGCTTGGCGTCGGTGTTGACATCTTCAGGAGCATAGCGAGACAATTGCAGAAACCTGTCTCGGTACTCACTGACAGACAATGGCCCTTGCTTGAGAGCCAGGAATTCCTCCTTCTTCACTGTCATCAGACCTGCAGGGACATGGTACTGACGAAAGCTACCTCTGAATTCTTCCCAAGTGATGGCGTCAGGATGGGCATGGGTGGCGAGGTAAGACTCCCACCATGACTGGGCTGCTCCTCTCAACAGACGGGGACCATACAGAACTTTCTCCCTGTCATCGCACTGAGCGGTATGCAACTCCCGCTCCACAGTGCGCAGCCAATCTTCAGCATCCATGGGGTCAGAAGAATGAGCGAACGTTGGTGGATGACCTCTCATGAATTCAGCACGCTTGTCTCTGGGCATCTGAGGCATCTGAGGCTGAGGTGGGGCCTACTGCTGTTGCTGCTGCTGCTGAATGGCAGCCAAAGTCTGACCGATGGCTTGAACTGCCTGAGTCTGCATCAGAAACATCTGCTCGATCGACATCGGGGGCGGGGGCGGCAGGTGTTGCTGCTGGGGCACCTCTTCCTGTTGAGCGGCTCGCTCCTGCTGAGCACGCCTTCCTCCTCTGCGCCTGTTCTCTGACATCTGCAGAATGCAACCACACATCAGAACTGATCTGGCAGATCTTGCAGCATAAGAAAAGAGGAGAGAATTCTTCAACAGCACTGAACAGATGAGCATCTTCACTGATCTCCAACACAGACCACACAGCTTCTCAGATAAAGAGGAAAGTGGAATAAAAGGGGTTTCCCAACTATATAACTAACTCCATTAACATAATATGTAAACCAAAATGCAGGGGACACCCACACTCTGGTGACAATCATTACAAAGATCCAAACCAAACATAGTTCATCATGACAAACATAGATGCACAGGATATAGCAAACTACCCTGTCTAACTAAAACTAACTAAGACCGAAACCAACGCTAAGACTGAAGCTTCTACGTATATATTTCGTATTAATTACAAGATCCAACTCTAACGATCTATGGTTCTAGAGTTATCTTGGTCTTGCAGTCGGGATTGCCATAAGACTGGTGTCCACGCTGAGGTGAGCGGTACGGGTGCTGAGTCCCAACGGGAGCGGGGGAACCACCATCCAAATAACGACGTTCCGTGCGCTCAGCCCGCAGCAGGGCGATCTCAGCACGGGCCCTACTCAGCTCATCTAATGCATGGTCCAGCTCCGTGTTTAGCACGGCGGCTAGGTTGACTGTGCTGCTCAACCTAGGATTGCCCTCACCGACGGGTGAGACAATCACGCCTCCTGTGCTGCCAGATTGACGGCGGGGGTAATACTTCAGGTCAAGACCGTCAGCTGCCCCACCGAAAACCGAGCAGTAGTGCGAAAGCGCACGCCGTGCAGCATCTTGCATGGCTGCCTCAGCTGAGTCCCGTTCAGAGATAGAATAGTGCTCTGAGCAGGCCTCTGCACCCTGGAGACTGTTCTCCGGGCAGCGCACCAAGCAAGTCGCCTCCCAGCGGTCCGGGTAGACCCCGCGACTGTGCTGGTAGACCACACAACGATACTCGACGGACCAAGTATGCCGGTCAAATGCCCGACGTAGCAGGGTGTCGAGCGCATCGTGGAAGTGACACCCGCGAGCAGCGTCGCGAGTGATGGGTCGAGCAACCCATCCTTCCAGCTCAGGATTAGCAGAGAAGTCGGTGTCGTGGCTCGAGCTGTCGTCGCCATCTCCGTCGTCTGGGTCTCCTCCAGCAGCTACTCCAGAAGCTGGGGCGCCCAGTGGTGGTGCAGGGGGCGGCTCCAGAGGAAGCACAGGGGAGCAGCTCCTCACAGACTCTATCTCCTGGTGGAGCGAGAAGGAAGAGCTCTGCTGCTCTTGTCGTCGACGTTCCTGCTCCTCACGCAGGCGGTGGTGTAGTCTCTCCAAGTGGCTGGACTGTCCGGCCACGGGACGGCGAAGCGGACGCTCAGCAAGGCGGGAGGGTAAGAAGGGGATGACTGACTTTCGTGCAGTGTGTCTAAGTCGAGCCATCTACAAAAGACATCGCAAGCAAAAGGGTGAGAACAGAATTAATATGACCAGCAAGTAATGAATCATAAGTAAATGAAGGATTGGAATAAAACATGATTTTCAGCAAGGTATTATATATAGTAGAACATAGGTTTGGTCGGTAGGACCAACTTTTGAAGAGATATCAAAGTCAAGGCAGAGACAGAGGTCTATAGTCCTTAGAACGACCATTCTACTCTAGGTTAGCGGTCCTACAGTCACCTGGCTTTGATACCACTTATGTCACACCCGGTTTTAAAAAGGCAAACCGAATGCGAACCATGTACGTGCCAGGATCAGTTATTCACGTACACAGCAGTTACATAATATGGACATCATCACACAGTGCTCAAAATAGTATTAATAAGGGAAATAGTCGATTACATCATACGTCTGAGACGTCCATATAGTTCTTACAATAAATCAAAGTGCGGAAAAGAAACGTAGATAACGCGGCCTTCACAGGCAGCCGACTGGGGGTTGCCGCTAACCCACACCTAGAACTCGTCGTAGTCTTGGAACTCCTGGAAGTCTCCTTCCACAGCTTCATCTTCGCCTGAGCAGTGGTTGCAATGCTGACAACCTGGGGGGGGGTTTGGTGTGTAGAGCAAGGGTGAGTACACATCAACATACTCAGCAAGTATCCTGTTTGGCTGTAGTGGACTAGCTTTATGTGTGGATAAGTCAAGCAGTTGCTTTTAGTTGGTCAGATTATTACTTACTAGTAGAAAGCCAAGTTTTAGCATTAACCCAAGTTATTAACCCAAACGTACTCCTTTCCAAACGGAAAGAGTACCACTTACCAGTACCATAATCATAATCAAAACCATCATTCTCATATCCACCTGTACCAAAGTATCTCTGATCAAGTACCACTAATCACTGGAGCTCCCTTGGCCGCTCATAACCGTGAGCACGGCTGATATATCAGTTTCATAACACTCTGCAGAGGTTGTGCACTTTACCCACAAGCCGTGATTCCCTTTCTGGTCCGGGCTTGCAAGACCCTTATTCACTCCCGAGGTGAATGGCCAGGGATTCACTACGAAGCCTTTACAAAGATTCCCCGGGGCTGTAGCCACCCGTTAGGTTTCCTAAATGCACCGCACCCCTCCCCAAGGGGCGAACCCAAACTTGGCAGAGCGAGCCGCATACACCGAGCCCCATTGACGGCACGACGGCTAAGTGAACTACACCCCGGATCCTCTAATTATTCAGCTAAGGGCACCCCATTCCACCCTTATGGTTGCACTGTTTTCCCGGGCGGTCATCCATAGAACAGGTCCTTACGGAGAGGCACTCGAGAAACCGCTCGAGTCCCCTTAAATGCCACAAGTACCACATCATAGTAAGAGAAAGGGAAAACAGCGTATCATAGATAATCACATCATGTTCATTGATTAGAGTTTGAGCAATAGCATAAAGCTAAACAGTAATAATCCAACCCAGATAGGTAAACAAGGACATGGATAACAAAAGCTAGTCAATCCTTAGGCATAAATGTGTAAAGCGGGAGGTGAATTAAATAATGAATAGGACATAGATAGGTCAAGGGACACTTGCCTCCACCAAACGACTGCTGCTCAGGGGCTTCTCCTGCGGGTTCCTCGGGCTCTTCGACCGAATCGTTCTCTACGCGATCGCAAACATACATACATCCATCCACATATTTAATACAAAAGAACAGTACACCATACAAGGGAACAAATAAAGCGAATATGCATCAAGTATGACATTTGACATTGCGTCTGTTATGGTTAGAAAGAAACGGGAAAGGGCCTCGCAGGGGGGGGTTAAATCTTATGCACTAACGACTAGTTAAATTATGCACTTCAGTTTCAATAGGTTCCTAACAAAAGAATTCTGTTATATGCACTAGTGGAAACCTATTCATCTTAAGTTGATCAACATTGCACGGGATAAACAATTAACCACATGAATCAACTAGCATAACGGAATTTTAAATTAAACTTCCTATTTCAATAACATGAACAATGATTAACCTACCTAAAATAAAATAACTATGATTACAGAAAGTAAATAAAATAAAACAAAATAAAAAACAGAGGGGGGGCGGTTGAACCGGCCCTAGGGGCGGTTGAACCGGCCGGGGGCAGGGCGCGCAGGGGCGGCCGAGCCGGGGCGGCTGAGCCGGCCGAGCGGCCAGGGGGCGCGGCCAGGGGCCAGGCGGGCGGCCGGGGGCGCGGCCAGGCGGGCGGCCAGGGCGCGCGGCCATGGCGGCGGCCGGGGCGCCGAGCGGCGAGGGGAAAGGGGAGGGGGGGATGGGAGAGGGAGGAGAGGGGGAGGGGGCTCACCGGCGAGGGGCGGCCGACGGCGGGGGGGGGGCGGCCGGCAGGGGGGCGGCGGCCGAGCAGGGGGCGGCGGCGGCTTAGGGCAGGGGCGGGTAGGGGCGGCGCTAGGGGAGAGAGAGGGAAAATGAGAGAGAGGGAGAGGGATTGGGGGGTTTTGGGAAAAATAAAGGGAGGGGGCGGCATGGGCCAATTGGGCCCAAGGGGGGGGCGCCAGGGGCGGCTGGGCCGGCCGGGGTCGGCCCACGGCGCGGGAGAGAGAGAAAAAGAGGAGAGAGAAAGAGAGAGAAAAAGAAAGAAAAGATCTTCTCCTCATTTTCGAAATCCGATCTTCCTACATGAATGCATTTGCAATTTCAAAGCAATCAAAAGAAATGCGAGGTTCGGCATGGTGCATCAGACAACACAAAGTACTTAGGGTTTTCTTACACGGGAAATCCAAACCGAATCCCGCTAAAACTTTGGAAAAGGTCAAGGTTTAGCGAGGGGAAAAAGAAAAGAAAAGGTAACGCCCGAATTTTGGCGAGTAAAGAAAAGAAAAAATTCAACTGCAAAAAATTCGGGGCGTTACAGTCGGATTCTGAGCTGATGATAACCTGACCTCAGATCAATCTTGGAGAACACACTGGCTCCTCTCAACTGGTCGAACAGATCTTCAATCCTGGGCAAAGGATACTTGTTCTTGATCGTGACCTCATTCAAAGCTCGATAATCGATGCACATCCTCTTGGTGCCATCTTTCTTCTCCACAAACAAGACAGGGGCGGCCCAAGGCGAGGTGCTTGGCCGAATGTAACCTTTCTCTGACAGCTCATCAATTTGCTTCTTAAGTTCATCCAACTCTGGTCCGGATATTCTGTAAGCTCTCTTAAAGATGGGGGCGGTTCCAGGAAGAAGCTCTATGGCAAACTCAACTTTCCGCTCTGGTGGCATACCCGGTAAGTCCTTTGGAAACACATCTGGGAACTCGGACACAACCTTGATCATCTCAATTGGGTCTGCTTCACTGCTATCGACGGCCATCTGATAACAACTTCCTTTCTTCGGCTCAGGTGGGACTAACTCGGTCACCACTTCCTCTCCTAGTGGGGACACTAACTTGATGGTCCTTTTATCACAACTGATAACTGCCTGATACTTATCTAACCAATTCATCCCTAGGATGACATCTATTCCCTGAGTACCCATTACTATAAGGTTGGCGGGAAACGCTATCCCCCTTATTTTCACACTTATATTCAAACAAATGCTATCGGCTCGAATTCTACCACCGGCTGAGTCGATTTGAATGGGGGTTGACATGGTAGTAATTGGAAGATTATGTGCTTCTACCCATGATGCAGTAATGAAAGAATGCGTTGCTCCAGTATCAAATAACACTTCTGCAATATGGGAGTCGACTGGGAACATACCTACTATCATGTCGGGGGTCTCCTGAACTGCTTCAGCTTCCAAATGGTTCAATCTTCCATGATTATAGCGCGGCTGAGAGCGATTGCCTGCTCCAGGCTGAGGCACATTCTGCTTTGCTGGGGCATTGGGGCCTGACTGCTGCTGGGCTGCCTTCTTCGGACACTGCATCACCCAATGGCCCTGCTCTCCACAGTGGAAACATGCCCTGTTTCCAACCTGAGCTGGTGCTGCCTGACTGTTCTGCTGGTTTGCTGGGGCAGGAAGGCGAGGTGCTTGCTGATTCTGCCTCGGAAACTGACCTCCTGACTGATTGCTCTGACGGTTCTAGTACTGATTCTGAGGGTACTGCCTTTGAAACTGTTGATGCTGCTGAGGTGGACGCTGGTTCTGCCTGAACTGCTGAGGTTGATTGCCTGAGAAACGAGGGCGGCTGCTGCTTCCAGGCTGGGGTCCACTGATCTTGCGCTTACGATCTTCCATCTCCTTGCGCTTCCTTTCTGTCATGATTGCTCTGTCAATCAGGTGCTGGAATGTTGGGAAGGTGTGATTCATCAGTTGGTACTGCAAAGGGTCAACCAAGCCTCTCAGGAAACGGTACTGTCGCTTGGCGTCGGTGTTGACATCTTCAGGAGCATAGCGAGACAATTGCAGAAACCTGTCTCGGTACTCACTGACAGACAATGGCCCTTGCTTGAGAGCCAGGAATTCCTCCTTCTTCACTGTCATCAGACCTGCAGGGACATGGTACTGACGAAAGCTACCTCTGAATTCTTCCCAAGTGATGGCGTCAGGATGGGCATGGGTGGCGAGGTAAGACTCCCACCATGACTGGGCTGCTCCTCTCAACAGACGGGGACCATACAGAACTTTCTCCCTGTCATCGCACTGAGCGGTATGCAACTCCCGCTCCACAGTGCGCAGCCAATCTTCAGCATCCATGGGGTCAGAAGAATGAGCGAACGTTGGTGGATGACCTCTCATGAATTCAGCACGCTTGTCTCTGGGCATCTGAGGCATCTAAGGCTGAGGTGGGGCCTGCTGCTGCTGCTGCTGCTGCTGCTGAATGGCGGCCAAAGTCTGACCGATGGCTTGAACTGCCTGAGTCTACATCAGAAACATCTGCTCGATCGACATCGGGGGCGGGGGCGGCAGGTGTTGCTGCTGGGGCACCTCTTCCTGTTGAGCGGCTCGCTCCTGCTGAGCACGCCTTCCTCCTCTGCGCCTGTTCTCTGACATCTGTAGAATGCAACCACACATCAGAACTGATCTGGCAGATCTTGCAGCATAAGAAAAGAGGAGAGAATTCTTCAACAGCACTGAACAGATGAGCATCTTCACTGATCTCCAACACGGACCACACAGCTTCTCAGATAAAGAGGAAAGTGGAATAAAAGGGGTTTCCCAACTATATAACTAACTCCATTAACATAATATGTAAACCAAAATGCAGGGGACACCCACACTCTGGTGACAATCATTACAAAGATCCAAACCAAACATAGTTCATCATGACAAACATAGATGCACAGGATATAGCAAACTACCCTGTCTAACTAAAACTAACTAAGACCGAAACCAACGCTAAGACTGAAGCTTCTACGTATATATTTCGTATTAATTACAAGATCCAACTCTAACGATCTATGGTTCTAGAGTTATCTTGGTCTTGCAGTCGGGATTGCCATAAGACTGGTGTCCACGCTGAGGTGAGCGGTACGGGTGCTGAGTCCCAACGGGAGCGGGGGAACCACCATCCAAATAACGACGTTCCGCGCGCTCAGCCCGCAGCAGGGCGATCTCAGCACGGGCCCTACTCAGCTCATCTAATGCATGGTCCAGCTCCGTGTTTAGCACGGCGGCTAGGTTGACTGTGCTGCTCAACCTAGGATTGCCCTCACCGACGGGTGAGACAATCACGCCTCCTGTGCTGCCAGATTGACGGCGGGGGTAATACTTCAGGTCAAGACCGTCAGCTGCCCCACCGAAAACCGAGCAGTAGTGCGAAAGCGCACGCCGTGCAGCATCTTGCATGGCTGCCTCAGCTGAGTCCCGTTCAGAGATAGAATAGTGCTCTGAGCAGGCCTCTGCACCCTGAAGACTGTTCTCCGGGCAGCGCACCAAGCAAGTCGCCTCCCAGCGGTCCGGGTAGACCCCGCGACTGTGCTGGTAGACCACACAGCGATACTCGACGGACCAAGTATGCCGGTCAAATGCCCGACGTAGCAGGGTGTCGAGCGCATCGTGGAAGTGACACCCGCGAGCAGCGTCGCGAGTGATGGGTCGAGCAACCCATCCTTCCGGCTCAGGATTAGCAGAGAAGTCGGTGTCGTGGCTCGAGCTGTCGTCGCCATCTCCGTCGTCTGGGTCTCCTCCAGCAGCTACTCCAGAAGCTGGGGCGCCCAGTGGTGGTGCAGGGGGCGGCTCCAGAGGAAGCACAGGGGAGCAGCTCCTCACAGACTCTATCTCCTGTTGGAGCGAGAAGGAAGAGCTCTGCTGCTCCTGTCGTCGACGTTCCTGCTCCTCACGCAGGCGGTGGTGTAGTCTCTCCAAGTGGCTGGACTGTCCGGCCACGGGACGGCGAAGCGGACGCTCAGCAAGGCGGGAGGGTAAGAAGGGGATGACTGACTTTCGTGCAGTGTGTCTAAGTCGAGCCATCTACAAAAGACATCGCAAGCAAAAGGGTGAGAACAGAATTAATATGACCAGCAATTAATGAATCATAAGTAAATGAAGGATTGGAATAAAACATGATTTTCAGCAAGGTATTATATATAGTAGAACATAGGTTTGGTCGGTAGGACCAACTTTTGAAGAGATATCAAAGTCAAGGCAGAGACAGAGGTCTATAGTCCTTAGAATGACCATTCTACTCTAGGTTAGCGGTCCTACAGTCAGCACGGCTTTGATACCACTTATGTCACACCCGGTTTTAAAAAGGCAAACCGAATGCGAACCATGTACGTGCCAGGATCAGTTATTCACGTACACAGCAGTTACATAATATGGACATCATCACACAGTGCTCAAAATAGTATTAATAAGGGAAATAGTCGATTACATCATACGTCTGAGACGTCCATATAGTTCTTACAATAAATCAAAGTGCGGAAAAGAAACGTAGATAACGCGGCCTTCACAGGCAGCCGACTGGGGGTTGCCGCTAACCCACACCTAGAACTCGTCGTAGTCTTGGAACTCCTGGAAGTCTCCTTCCACAGCTTCATCTTCGCCTGAGCAGTGGTTGCAATGCTGACAACCTGGGGGGGGGGGGGGGGTTTGGTGTGTAGAGCAAGGGTGAGTACACATCAACATACTCAGCAAGTATCCTGTTTGGCTGTAGTGGACTAGCTTTATGTGTGGATAAGTCAAGCAGTTGCTTTTAGTTGGTCAGATTATTACTTACTAGTAGAAAGCCAAGTTTTAGCATTAACCCAAGTTATTAACCCAAACGTACTCCTTTCCAAACGGAAAGAGTACCACTTACCAGTACCATAATCATAATCAAAACCATCATTCTCATATCCACCTGTACCAAAGTATCTCTGATCAAGTACCACTAATCACTGGAGCTCCCTTGGCCGCTCATAACCGTGAGCACGGCTGATATATCAGTTTCATAACACTCTGCAGAGGTTGTGCACTTTACCCACAAGCCGTGATTCCCTTTCTGGTCCGGGCTTGCAAGACCCTTATTCACTCCCGAGGTGAATGGCCAGGGATTCACTACGAAGCCTTTACAAAGATTCCCCGGGGCTGTAGCCACCCGTTAGGTTTCCTAAATGCACCGCACCCCTCCCCAAGGGGCGAACCCAAACTTGGCAGAGCGAGCCGCATACACCGAGCCCCATTGACGGCACGACGGCTAAGTGAACTACACCCCGGATCCTCTAATTATTCAGCTAAGGGCACCCCATTCCACCCTTATGGTTGCACTGTTTTCCCGGGCGGTCATCCATAGAACAGGTCCTTACGGAGAGGCACTCGAGAAACCGCTCGAGTCCCCTTAAATGCCATAAGTACCACATCATAGTAAGAGAAGGGGAAAACAGCGTATCATAGATAATCACATCATGTTCATTGATTAGAGTTGGAGCAATAGCATAAAGCTAAACAGTAATAATCCAACCCAGATAGGTAAACAAGGACATGGATAACAAAAGCTAGTCAATCCTTAGGCATAAATGTGTAAAGCGGGAGGTGAATTAAATAATGAATAGGACATAGATAGGTCAAGGGACACTTGCCTCCACCAAACGACTGCTGCTCAGGGGCTTCTCCTGCGGGTTCCTCGGGCTCTTCGACCGAATCGTTCTCTACGAGATCGCAAACATACATACATCCATCCACATATTTAATACAAAAGAACAGTACACCATACAAGGGAACAAATAAAGCGAATATGCATCAAGTATGACATTTGACATTGCGTCTGTTATGGTTAGAAAGAAACGGGAAAGGGCCTCGCAGGGGGGGGGGGTTAAATCTTATGCACTAACGACTAGTTAAATTATGCACTTCAGTTTCAATAGGTTCCTAACAAAAGAATTCTGTTATATGCACTAGTGGAAACCTATTCATCTTAAGTTGATCAACATTGCACGGGATAAACAATTAACCACATGAATCAACTAGCATAACGGAATTTTAAATTAAACTTCCTATTTCAATAACATGAACAATGATTAACCTACCTAAAATAAAATAACTATGATTACAGAAAGTAAATAAAATAAAACAAAATAAAAAAACAGAGGGGGGCGGTTGAACCGGCCCTAGGGCGGTTGAACCGGCCGGGGGCAGGGCGCGCAGGGGCGGCCGAGCCGGGGCGGCTGAGCCGGCCGAGCGGCCAGGGGGCGCGGCCAGGGGCCAGGCGGGCGGCCGGGGGCGCGGCCAGGCGGGCGGCCGGGGCGCGCGGCCAGGCGGGCGGCCAGGCGGGCGGCCGGGGCGCGCGGCCAGGGCGCGCGGCCATGGCGGCGGCCGAGCGGGCGGCCAGGCGGGCGGCCGAGCGGGCGGCCAGGGCGCGCGGCCATGGCGGCGGCCGAGCGGGCGGCCAGGCGGGCGGCCGAGCGGGCGGCCAGGCGGGCGGCCGAGCGGGCGGCCAGGGCGCGCGGCCATGGCGGCGGCCATGGCGCCGAGCGGCGAGGGGAAAGGGGAGGGGGGGATGGGAGAGGGAGGAGAGGGGGAGGGGGCTCACCGGCGAGGGGCGGCCGACGGCAGGGGGGGCGGCCGGCAGGGGGGCGGCGGCCGAGCAGGGGGCGGCGGCGGCTTAGGGCAGGGGCGGGTAGGGGTGGCGCTAGGGGAGAGAGAGGGAAAATGAGAGAGAGGGAGAGGGATTGGGGGTTTTGGGAAAAATAAAGGGAGGGGGGGCGGCATGGGCCAATTGGGCCCAAGGGGGGGGCGCCAGGGGCGGCTGGGCCGGCCAGGGTCGGCCCACGGCGCGGGAGAGAGAGAAAAAGAGGAGAGAGAAAGAGAGAGAAAAAGAAAGAAAAGATCTTCTCCTCATTTTCGAAATCCGATCTTCCTACATGAATGCATTTGCAATTTCAAAGCAATCAAAAGAAATGCGAGGTTCGGCATGGTGCATCAGACAACACAAAGTACTTAGGGTTTTCTTACACGGGAAATCCAAACCGAATCCCGCTAAAACTTTGGAAAAGGTCAAGGTTTAGCGAGGGGAAAAAGAAAAGAAAAGGTAACGCCCGAATTTTGGCGAGTAAAGAAAAGAAAAATTCAACTGCAAAAATTCGGGGCGTTACAATTGGCTTTCCCAACCTTGAAAGCATTAGCAATTAAAAAGTCTCTAAGGCATTCATACCATGCTCTTAGGGCTTGCTTAAGTCCATAGAGCGCCTTAGAGAGCTTACACACGTGGTCGGGGTACCGTTCATCCTCGAAGCCAGGGGGTTGCTCCACATACACCTCCTCCTTTGATTGGTCCGTTGAGGAAAGCGCTCTTCACATCCATTTGGAACAACCTGAAAGAATGGTGAGCAGCATAGGCTAACAATATGCGAATTGACTCTAGTCTAGCCACAGGAGCAAAAGTCTCCTCAAAGTCCAAACCTGCGACTTGGGCATAACCTTTTGCCACAAGTCTAGCTTTGTTCCTTGTCACCACTCCGTGCTCGTCTTGTTTGTTGCGGAACACCCACTTGGTTCCCACAACGTTTTGCTTGGGACGAGGCACCAGTGTCCAAACTTCATTTCTCTTGAAGTTGTTGAGCTCTTCCTGCATGGCCAACACCCAGTCCGGATCTAGCAAGGTCTCTTCTACCCCGAAAGGCTCAATAGAAGAGACAAAAGAGTAATGCTCACAAAAATTAACTAATCTAGAGCGAGTAGTTACTCCCTTGCTAATATCACTCAAAATTTGGTCGACGGGATGATTCCTTTGAATCGTCGCTCAAACTTGAGTTGGAGGTGCCGGTTGTGCTTCTTCCTCCATTATATGATCATCTTGTGCTCCCCTTGATCACACGCCCCCTCTTGATGAACCTGTTCATCGTCTTGAGTTGGGGGATGCACCATTGTTGAGGAAGAAGGTTGATCTTGTTCCTTTTGTTCCTGTGGCCGCACATCTCCAATCGCCATGGTGCGTATAGCGGCCGTTGGAACGTCTTCTTCATCTACATCATCAAGATCAACAACTTGCTCTCTTGGAGAGCCATTAGTCTCATCAAATACACCGTTGCTAGAGACTTCAACCAAACCCGATGATTTGTTGAAGACCCTATACGCCTTTGTATTTGAGTCATAACCTAACAAAAACCCTTCTACAGCTTTGGGAGCAAACTTAGAACTTCTACCTTTCTTTACTAGAATATAACACTTGCTCCCAAATACACGAAAGTAAGATACATTGGGTTTGTTACCGGTTAGAAGCTCATACGAAGTCTTCTTGAGGAGGCGATGAAGGTACACCCGGTTTATGGCGTGGCAAGCTGTGTTCACGGCTTCCGACCAAAACCGCTCGGGCGTCTTGAACTCTCCAAGCATCGTCCTTGCCATGTCAATGAGCGTTCTGTTCTTCCTCTCTACCACACCGTTTTGCTGTGGTGTGTAGGGAGCGGAAAACTCGTGCTTGATTCCTTCCTCCTCAAGGTACTCCTCCACTTGAAGGTTCTTGAACTCGGACCCGTTGTCGCTCCTTATCTTCTTCACCTTGAGCTCAAACTCATTTTGAGCTCTCCTTAGGAAGCGCTTGAGGGTCCCTTGGGTTTCTGACTTATCCTGCAAAAAAGAATACCCAAGTGAAGCGGGAAAAATCATCAACTATAACAAGACCATACTTACTTCCTCCTAAGCTTAGGTAGGCGACGGGTCCGAAGAGGTCCATATGAAGTAACTCCAAGTGTCTTGATGTAGTAATCACATTTTTGGTATGATGAGAGCTTCCCACCTGTTTACCTGCTTGACAGGCTGCACAAGGTCTATCTTTTTCGAAAGTAACATTTGTTAGACCTATCACGTGTTCTCCCTTTAGAAGCTTGTGAAGGTTCTTCATCCCCACATGTGCTAAACGGCGATGCCACAGCCAGCCCATGCTAGTCTTAGCAATTAAGCATGCATCTAGACCGGCCTCCTCTTTTGCAAAATCAACTAAATAGAGTTTGCCGTCTAATACACCCTTAAAAGCTAATGAACCATCACTCCTTCTAAAGACAGACACATCTACATTTGTGAATAAGCAATTATATCCCATATTACAAAGCTGACTCACAGACAATAAGTTATATCCAAGCGACTCAACTAAAAACACATTAGAGATAGAGTGCTCGGATGAAATGGCAATCTTCCCTAGTCCTTTAACCTTGCCTTGATTCCCGTCACCGAATATGATTGAGTCTTGGGAATCCTTGTTCTTGACGTAGGAGGTGAACATCTTCTTCTCCCCCGTCATGTGGTTTGTGCATCCGCTGTCGATAATCCAGCTTGATCCTCCGGATGCATAAACCTGCAAGGCAAATTAGGCTTGGGTCTTAGGTACCCAACTCTTGTTGGGCCCTACAAGGTTAGTGACAATATCCTTAGGGACCCAAATGCAAGTTTTATCTCCCTTGCATTTTGCCCCTGTTGGGGACTTGTTCTCAAATGCTATGAATTAAGAACAAGGCAACATAAAGTGTTAAATGTCAATGCCCTTCGTCCATGAAACATTATTCCCTTGAGGATAATGGGCTTTGGACGAAGGCTGATAAGAGCATAATTACGAAGCTTAAATCTTCGTAATAAAATTTTAGTAAAAATTATAAGATAACATAAAACAAAAGGTATAAAAGGGATAAATACATCATAGACGAATTACATTGTATCTACTTAATATATTGAGTCATTGAATACAATAATACCTCTGCCTTGGCAAAAGGTTGGATTCCGGAAGATGCGATTGCAATTACTCGAATCCGTGAACAGTAACGGAATACTGTTCACTATTTATAGGCACAGGACGCAGCCTGTGAGGAATTACAAGTATGCCCCTTATAAAAGCTTACAACATTGACTCAGACCTTTATGGACTAAAAGGTCATTCTATCTTTAAGTCGGTTTGTAATACCGAAGCTTCTCGAAGAGGAACCTTCGGCTATCTTATACAAACAGCTTCAGCCGAGGACCACTTCTTCCTATAAGACCTTCGGCGACGAAGCATAGACCCAACAGTAGCCCCTTTCGCGGTGCTAGATCGTTTTTCGTAACGAGCTTGATCCGTGAAAAAAGTCTCTTAAGCTTCGGAGCGCCGAAGGTCTAAAAAACACCTTCCCTGAGCTCGTTGTCGAGAAACGATTCAATCTCCCAGCGTGTAGCGGCCCCACCTTGCAGAGTTATTGTTCGGTCTCTGCGGTCCACCACGCAGCGAGTGCGAGCGGGTGTCCGCCTGGTGTAAAAATTCTGGCGCTTCGCCTTCTTACCTGCAGCACTATATAAACAGACGAGTAGGTGTGAAGTTACCACAGCATTCATTGCTATTTGCACTGTTTTTCTGCCAAAATTTTTAACCGTCGCCGAAACTTGTCTGTCGGAATCGAACGAAGCTCCAGCTTGAAACCTGCTTCGGAGGAAGAAAGTATTAAAGTTTCACAAGTTCATAATTAAATGGCCAGAGTCCGTTCTACCGCCAGGGTTGAGCGTGAGGGGGACGAAATTGAAGCTTCGGAGACTGTCCCTATCTCCGAAGCCATGCAACGATCCGGGCTAATGACTTCAGAAAAGATTCCTAGTGATGATGCAGAACAAGCAATCGCTGAAGCAGAGGAAGAAGATATTGAGGAAACTGATCCCGAAGATGATTATCGCATTGCCATGCCAAGCAAACCCAGCCACTTGGACTTCGGGAAATCTACTGTTTCGAAGGCTGATCTGTCCAAGATGGTAAAATCGGGCTTTTTTACTGAAAATCAGAAGAAGCTATTGCGCTTCGGGGGAGAAGAGACTACCCCAAAGCCGGAGAAAGATGAAATTGTTATTTTCAAAAGCTTTCTAAAGGCTGGATTAAGGTTCCCCCTACATGGGATTATTGCAGAGGTACTGAATAGGTTCGGTATCTATTTTCACCATCTGACCCCTAACGCTATCGTTAGACTTATTGTTTATATCTGGGCACTCCGAAGCCAAGCAGTGGAACCATTTGCGGACAGCTTTTGCCGGGTTCACGAGTTGCATTATCAAACAAAGGCTAGAAAGGATGGATTGCACGACAATTTTGGTTGTTATAACTTCGCCTATCGGAAAACTACAAAGTTTCCTGTAATTAGCTACCGAAGCAAATGGGCAGCAGGCTGGAAATCTGAGTGGTTCTATGTCAAGGTTGATGACGACAAGGAAAAGCTTGTGCAAAGCCCGCTGGAACTAATCTTCGGAGAAACCCGACCTCGCTGCAACATGACACCCGAAGGTCCAACACAACAAGCAATGAGTGAATTCAGAATTATTGCAGAGCATATCAGCACAAGGGACCTGGTTCAAGAGTTTTTAGCTTTCAAAGTTTTTCCCAGTTTGAAAGAATGGGAAATGCCGAAGCTACAGGGGGAAAAGAAAGAAGGTGAACTTGTACGTTTACCTTACTATTTCAAGTTTAAAAAGTACTTTAAAACACATTGCCAAGAGTGGCTAGATACAATTGAAGTAATGTGTAATGAAATACTTGGCAATTATTCCAAAAAAGAAGATCAATTGATGACCGCAGCCTTCGGCACTCGTCCGAAGCGAAGGCTAAATCGAGTGTTGGACGCCTTGGGCTTTGATTACCCTGATTATGAAAATCTGAACAAAGGTGCTGGGGGCCAAAAAAGAAAAAGGATAACTGAGGCCATGAATGAAGAAAAAGAACCATTAAAGAAGAAAATTCCGAAGAAGAGGAAAGCTTCTTCTCCGAAGCAACAAATATCCGAAGCAGAAGAAACCCCCGCATCACCTTCTGCTGCTGTCGTTGAGGAAATTCTGAAGGTAATGACTGAATCCTTACCTGCGAAGCTAAGTCCACTAGGCCCTCAACTGACAAAGTTTTTTCAGAAGGACAAGGAGCCCGAAAAATCAAAGAAAACAATCAAGGCAAAGAAACAAAGAATTATCACTGTGACAGAGGTAATTGACAAGACGCCGCCAAGAGCTTCAGCCCAGAAAACACCAGCGGCTGCAGAGGGGACAGATATTGAAATTGCACCTTCGGAGGCCGCAGCTGCCGAAGCTGCCTCAGCTGAAGATTTGAACCTGGGGAGCACAATTGAACACATTGACCAAATATTGCTAGACATGGCTGCAGAAGAAGCTACCACCGCCGCCGAAGAGGCCGTGACCGCAGCGTCGGGGAAAGGAAAAGAAATTGCTGATGAAGCTTCAGAAAACGAAGCCTTCATGTTCCAGAATTTAGTTGGAGAACAACTATCAAAAGCTGAAATAGAAGAGCTTAGAGAGTATGCCAAATCCTGTGGATACAAACCTAGGGCACTCCTCTTCGGAGGCGTTGATGATGAAAAATTAGATTGTATTCGAGATCAAACAGGAGCCAAAGTTATCAGTACTCTGTCCAAGAGTATCGGCTTCCCGAAGCTAGAAACAGACATCAGCCGCTACCGACGACAACATGTCGTTGGTAGTTTATTTTATTCCAACTTCAAGGTGAACTACTTGTCCCTTAATTTTTATTGTTTCTAATAATAAAAACATGTCTGACGAAGGTTGTTTTCGTGCAGAGTATGCTGTTGAGCAAAGCCTTGCAAATGCAGCAAGATTTTGAAGATAAGAAGCACGAAGTTATAATTGAAAATTTGGAAAGCAGAATAAAGGAGCAATCAGATGCTTTCGAGAAAAAGAACTTTGAGCTCCAGGCAACCGAAGGTTTATTGGCAGGAGCTGAAGCAAAAATAACAGAACTGAACACGAATCTTCTTCGCCAGTCTGAGCAGTTCGAACGAGAAAAACAAGATCTTAATGCAAAACTTGAAGCCGAAGCTCAACAAAATTCAGATTTGAGAAAACTACTGACAAGTCTTCAAGAAAAATGCTTGGAATTTAGCAACAAATGCATTCAACGATTAAGAAAGATTTTTTACTCAGTTGGAGCCAGCAGTGAAAAATTCACCCCCTCAGCCGAAGATCTACCGAAAACCTTCGAACATATTGAGGGGGAGATTGACGAGCTCGACGAAATCATAGCTGGGCATGGTGACTTCTGTGCCTGGGTGGCTTCTCGAGGCACTGTTGCAGCTTTCCTGAAGGCTGGCTGCGATCATGGAAAGATTGTCAATAGGCCAAATTTCACTTTATCACCATCAATCCTGGATGACATTCCTGATCTCGCCCGAAGTATCTCGAATAGATTTGTAAAAATGATATGGACAAAAGGTGGGCGAGAAAAGGCTGGAGACGAAGCTCGTAGCCACCTTGAACCAGTAAGAAACCATACCTTGTGCTTACCTTTTCCTGTAAGCTTGATTTTGACTTACAACGACCTTATTCATGTAGGATGACGAAGCCGAAGCCGATGATCAAAAATGACGCCGAAGCCGAAGCTCCTTGGAGATTAGATAGTAGACTGTAGACAGTACTTGAGAAACTTTTGAGATAACTTTTGTAAATGTAACTAAAACTTGTCTTTAATGAATTCTGTTCATACCTTGTTATATACCCTTAACCTTCCGTTGATGTATGAGAAATGCTTTGATGTGGACGAAATTTTCTTTTGAGCCGAAGGCGAAAAAACACCTTCCCTTCTTTTCGTACGCAGCGAAGCATAGAAAACAACATTTTCCTTTTTTCCGAAGCTCTCCTTTTTGTACACGAAGCTCTTTCTTCCCCTTCTTTTTCCTCTTTTTGCCGAAGCAACCCTTTATGCCATGAAGATGATTATCCTACATATGCCTGGATGAATGTTTATGAATGCAAATGCTATGATGTAATGTGATGTGCAAATGAATGGCCAAACACGTATCCAAAGCCATATTCATAGCCATTATCTTCTTAAAAACAATCGCACCTCAGCTCTGCATTCCCTTAGGAACGACTTTGGAGCTTCTTCGCCTTTACTTTTGGCGGAATCAGCGTTGACTTTTCGCTGTAAGCTCTGCATTCCCTTAGGAACGACTTTGGAGCTTCTTCGCCTTTACTTTTGGCGGAATCAGCGTTGACTTTTCGCTGTAAGCTCTGCATTCCCTTAGGAACGACTTTGGAGCTTCTTCGCCTTTACTTTTTGGCACTCGATGGTGCGTTCTCAGCTTTTACATTTACATTCCTTGGGGGATTTTGCTCTTATAGAACTAAAAAAGGAAATTACATGTGCTGGCCCCATTAAAAACCTTTCTCCCCCTTTGGAAAGAAAAAGGGTGCCATGAAAGAAAAATAAAAAATATGAAAAATTACATCGAGTTATACATAATATCGCCGAAGCTCATCCGCATTCCAAGACCTAGGAATGTCGTTGCCGTCCATATCCTTCAATCTGTATGAACCGGGTCTTGACGAAGATGCTACTAAGAAAGGTCCATCCCATTTTAACTGCAACTTGCCCACTGTTTCTGGGTTGGCCACTCTCCGAAGCACCAAGTGTCCTGGCTCAATATTCTTTAACCGAACCTTTCTATCTCGCCATTTAATTGTTTCGGCTTGATATTTATTGATGTTCTCCACGGCTTGCAGCCTGATCCCTTCTAAAGCATCTTTTTCCACAGAATAAGCAGCTTCGGAACCTGATTCTGCCGAAGCTATTACCCTTATTGATCCGGTTTTAGCTTCCTCCGGAGTTATTGCTTCGTCACCGAATAGTAACTTGAATGGAGTAAAGCCTGTAGACCTTGATGTTGTTGTATTATGGCTCCACACCACTTTGGTTAACTGATCTGGCCATTTTCCCCTGGGTTGATTGAAGATTAACTTCATTATTCCTGTCATTATAATGCCATTGGCTCTTTCAACGAGTCCATTTGACTCCGGATGTCTGACTGATGCAAAATGGATCTTCGTACCAATCTGATCACAGAAATCCCTAAAAGCTTCGGAATCAAACTGTGTTCCATTATCCACAGTAATAGCCTTTGGTACCCCGAAACGACAAACAATATTCTGCCAGAAAAACTTTTGGACGGTAGCCGAAGTTATTGTGGCTAAAGGCCTTGCTTCAATCCATTTAGAAAAATATTCCACTGCCACTACAACATATCTTAGGTTCCCTTGGGCCGGTGGTAACGGACCTAACAAGTCAAGGCCCCACCTTTGCAATGGCCAAATGGGTTGTATGAGTTGTGTTAGGGACGAAGGTTGTTTTTGATCTCGTGCACATTTCTGACAACCTTCGCACTTTTGAACTAATTCCGCTGCATCCGAAGCTGCCTTCGGCCAATAAAATCCTTGGCGGAAAATTTTTCCAAGTAACGGCCTGGATCCAATGTGAGATCCACAGAGGCCTGCATGTATTTCTTTCATCAACTCTATACCTTCGGTTCTGGATAAACACTTGAGTAGCGGAGCACAAACTCCATGCTTGTACAACTCTCCTTCTATCATGACATATGGACGAGCTCTTGCCTCTATCCTCCTGTTATAAGCTTCGTCATCTGAAAGGAATTTTCCCTGAAGGTAAGAGATGATCTCAGTTCTCCAATCCTCGCTATAAACAGGAGATATGTTGAGGACTGCTCTTTCAAGAAGTTCCACCGAAGGTGCTTTTATTGTTTCGAAGAACACATCCGAAGGTAAGGGCAGCCCCTGTGCTGCTGACTTAGCTAGCAAATCAGCATGCTCATTTTGTCCTCGAGGGATATTTTTGACAGAAAACCCTTCGAAGGAAGCTTCAACTCTTCGAACCATATCCAGATATTTTTCAAGCTTCGGATCCTTAGCCTTGCAAGTCTTGTCAATATGACCCGAAACAACCTGGGAATCAGTTTTAAGTATGGCCCTTCTGATTCCCATTGCTTTTAACTTCCGAAGACCTAGAAGCAATGCTTCGTACTCGGCAATGTTATTTGTGCAACTAAAATCAAGTTTTGCCGCATAACAAGTTTTGACTTTGGAAGGTGAAACCAACACAGCAGCCGCTCCCGCTCCGAAGGTTCCCCAAGATCCATCACAAAACACTGTCCATGCTTCATTGTCTTTATTCGTTTCTTCCTCCTGAGCCCCTGGCGTCCAGTCAGCAATGAAGTCTGCCAACGCCTGGGACTGAATCGAAGATCTATGAACATATTCAATACAAAATTCATTGAGCTCTGCAGCCCATTTTCCAATCCTTCCAGTAGCTTCTCGGTTCCTCATAATATCCTTCAGAGGTTGTGAAGAAGGAACAATTATGTTGTAAGCTTGGAAATAGTGCCGAAGCTTCCTGGAGGCCATCAAGACAGCATACAGTACCTTCTCCAACTCTGTATAATTTTTCTTTGATAAACTAAGAACCTCGGATACAAAATATATTGGGGCCTGCCTCTTGACTTGACCATCAAGCTTCTCCTGGACAAGCGCTGCACTTACCGCTGAGTGCGAAGCTGCCACATATAATAACAAAGGAGCCCCTGGCATTGGTGGAGTCAATGTTGTTAGATCTATCAAATACTGTTTCAGCTCTTCAAAAGCCTTCTGCTGGATTGGTCCCCATTGAAAGACTTCGGCTGACTTCAGCACTTCGAAGAATGGTAAGTTTCTCTCTGCTGATCTGGATATAAATCTATTGAGAGATGCCAATCTTCCTGTCAATCTTTGAGCCCCCTTCTTTGTAGTTGGTGGCTCCATCCGAAGTATAGCTTCAATTTTACTTGGATTAGCTTCAATTCCCTTTGTTGAAACCAAGCATCCAAGAAATTTCCCCTTCTTTACTCCGAAGACGCATTTTTCTGGATTTAACTTTAAGCCAGCCTGCCTGAAACTGGCGAAGGTCTCCTGCAGATCAGCAATATGATTCTCCTGTTTCGTGCTTTTTACAATGATGTCATCAACATAAGTTAGTACATTTCTGCCTATTTGAGATTGGAGAACCTTCGCAGTCATTCGGCTGAAACTTCCTCCAGCGTTTTTGAGCCCCTCAGGCATCCGAAGATAGCAATATGTGCCACTTGGAGTTATGAAGCTAGTCTTTGGCTCATCTTCCTTCTTCATCCAAATTTGGTGATAGCCTGAGTAACAGTCTAGCAGACTCATGAGCTCGGAAGAAGCTGCTGCATCTACTAAAGAGTCTATCCTTGGCAATGGAAACTCGTCCTTCGGACACGCCTTGTTGAGATCTGTAAAATCGATACACATTCGCCATTTGCCATTGGCCTTTTTTACCATAACAGTGTTAGCCAGCCATTCTGGGTACTTTACTTCTCTGATGACTCCTGCACTGAGGAGTCTTTTAACTTCGTTACGAGCACCTTCGGCCTTATCATCTGACATTTTCCGAAGTCTCTGCTTTCTGGCTCTGAAGGATGGATCAACATTGAGCGAGTGTTCAATAACATCCCTATTTACTCCGCAAAGATCATTAGCTGACCATGCAAAAACATCTTTGTTGTTGAACAAAAACCTTATCAAGGTTTTCTCCTGCTCTTCGGATAATTGAGAGCCTAACAGCACCTTCTGCTCTGCTATGTCCTCACATAAGAGCATAGACTTCGGCTGATCTGCTGAAGCTGCTTTCTCCCTTCTGAATTTGTACTGTTCACAAGCTTCAGCTCCATCTATGTTATGGATTGCTTTTGAGTCAGTCCAATTGCCTTCGGCCCTTCTTGCAGCTTACTGACTTCCATGGATAGCAATGGGTCCTTGATCCGAAGGTATCTTCATGCAAAGATAGGCAGGATGAAGGATTGCTTCGAAGGCATTGAGGGTACCACGACCAATAATTGCATTGTAAGGGTATTCCATGTCAACAATGCCAAACACAACTTGCTCAGTTCTAGTGTTGTTGATGAACCCGAAGGTCACTGTCATGGTGATCTTGCCCAGTGCTACAATCTGTCTTCCTCCGAAGCCACAGAGAGGATGTGTAGCATCATGAATCTTATCTTCTGGCTCTTGCATTTGTCTGAAGGCCTTAGCAAATATGATGTCAGCTGTACTGCCTGTGTCAACCAAGACATTATGGACCAGAAATCCTTTGATAACACAAGAGATAACCATAGCATCGTTGTGTGGGTAATCTTTGAGCTGAAGGTCCTCTTGGGAGAAGGTAATAGGAATGTGAGACCATCTTGACTTGATGAAGGGTCCTTGCACCCCAACATGTTGTACCCTTCTCTGTGCTTCCTTCTTTTGTTTCTTGTTAGCTGGCTCTGAGGACGAACCACCTGTGATCGGGAGCACCAGCTTCGGGTCCGAAGCAGCTCCAGCTTGGTCGTTGAACGAAGTCATTAGCTCAAAAAGTGGAAGTGAGTTCACCGGAGGTGGGCGCCAATGTTGGGGACTTGTTCTCAAATGCTATGAATTAAGAACAAGGCAACATAAAGTGTTAAATGTCAATGCCCTTCGTCCATGAAACATTATTCCCTTGAGGATAATGGGCTTTGGACGAAGGCTGATAAGAGCATAATTACGAAGCTTAAATCTTCGTAATAAAATTTTAGTAAAAATTATAAGATAACATAAAACAAAAGGTATAAAAGGGATAAATACATCATAGACGAATTACATTGTATCTACTTAATATATTGAGTCATTGAATACAATAATACCTCTGCCTTGGCAAAAGGTTGGATTCCGGAAGATGCGATTGCAATTACTCGAATCCGTGAACAGTAACGGAATACTGTTCACTATTTATAGGCACAGGACGCAGCCTGTGAGGAATTACAAGTATGCCCCTTATAAAAGCTTACAACATTGACTCAGACCTTTATGGACTAAAAGGTCATTCTATCTTTAAGTCGGTTTGTAATACCGAAGCTTCCCGAAGAGGAACCTTCGGCTATCTTATACAAACAGCTTCAGCCGAGGACCACTTCTTCCTATAAGACCTTCGGCGACGAAGCATAGACCCAACAGCCCCTAATTTCCTAGCAATCACCTTTCTATCCTTTCTACAAATTGCAAAGGAAGCATTGCAAGCATGATAAATTGTAGAAGGTTCATTGTTTACTTTCCTAGGAACATGAACAACATTTCTTCTAGGCATAACATTTTTTCTAGTCAAATTTCTATTATGCATAATAGAAGAACTTGAGGCAATCATTGCATTTGAATTGTAAGCATTACAACTCCTATCATAATGAACATTTCTAGAAAATTTCCTATCATGGTACATGAAAGTGAAAGGGAATTAGGCTTACACCTAGTTCCTAAATGATTTTGGTGGTTGAATTGCCCAACACAAATAATTGGACTAACTAGTTTGCTCTAGTGTATAAGTTATACAGGTGCCAAAGGTTCACACTTAGCCAATAAAAAGACCAAGTATTGAGTTCAACAAAAGAGCAAAGGGATAACCGAAGGCATCTCTGGTCTGGCGCACCGGACTGTCCGGTGTGCCACCGGACAGTGTCCGGTGCACCAGAGGACTCCAACTCCAACTCGTCACCTTCGGGAAAATCCAGAGGCGACTCCGCTATAATTCACCGGACTGTCCGGTGCTCCAACGAACGGCGCCTCAGGAACTCGCCAGCTTCGGGAATTCACAACGGCTAGTCCGCTATAATTCACCGGACATGTCCGGTGTACACCGGACTGTCCGGTGTGCCATCGAAGCAACGGATACTTCGGCGCCAACGGCTACCTGCATCGCATTGAATGCGTGCCAGCGTGCGCAGAAGTTAGGCACGCCCATGCTGGCGCACCGGACACTCTACAGTACATGTCTGGTGCGCCACCGGACATCCAGGCGGGCCCAGAAGACAGTGTGGCGGAACCGCCCGAATTATTCCAGCTTAAGTGCCCAAGTCGCACACTTAAGGGCAACAACACACTTAAACAGGAATAACCCGCCAGTCCCTCGGATCTAGTCCGATAAAGCCACTTACCAGGATCAAATACCACTAGCTCACACAAAGGTGAGGCACAGAGAAATACAATAAAACATAATACCGCAATTTAATAAGTATTATTAGTGATTACATTATCGGAGTTTCAGAAATAATAACCATAAATTTTAAATGCAGCGGAAATAACTAACGGAGAAAACCCGAGTAACATGGCGAAGCCTGGCCACGCTACTCCTCCTGGTCCTCTCCTGCGGAAGCAGTAACCCACTCGACCATCTATCCCGGTGGCAGGGATGGAGGCCAAGTCACACCAGCAACAAATCATCCTAAGGAGTACCTGCAAAAATTGTTCCACAAGCAAGGCTGAGTATACTAATACTCAGCTAGACTTACCCGGTGTGAGGAGTCTACTCCTCTACCTCTAGACATGCAGCTGTTTGGCTGAGGGGTTTGGTTTGCCAAAAGCACTAGCTGAGTCTAAAATCAAGTTTTAGCTTTTCAAGTTTTAGTATGCTCCTTTTTAAACTAGATGAGTACCTAACTACTCATACATGGTATCAAACATTTTTAGCAATCAACATCTTTTGCCATCTCATTTCCACTTATTACTCAATGCAGTACAATGGATCAAGCAGTCTCATTAGCTGCGAGAAGCAGACGATTCGAATCGAGTTTTTATCCTTGCAAGGTAAACCTAAACACACGACATGTAGGGGCACTCCGTCCCCACACACATCAACCGTCCCCTTCGATTCCCTGGCAACAGATCAGGGCTCACCGCCTTGGCGTACAATGCCTCACTGACCCCGACTGTCGTCGTGCAGTGACCGCACTTGTACCCACCATAACCGGAATGAGAGACCACGTCTCAGGTCGCGTGAGGGGATATGTCTGCGGGCAGGTTCAATCAGGTACTAGGCTTACCGATTTACCATATTTCTCGGTATGTGTTTAGTACGTTCAAACGCTTGACACAGGTATCCGCACGTTAATCCTTATTCCAATTTCATCTCGTAGACCACGCATCCCCATAGATTCGTGTCCACAGACCAACATCCGTATGATATGAAAGTGGGTACAATCAATGTCCTGACCTCGCGCGAGTGCTAGAAAAATCACTCGACTTCTACCGAGATCCCTGATTAGCAAAGCAGCTACTCGACCTAGCATACTAGTATCCATCTCAAAAGGATTCCTGAGTTCATGCAACTAGGGTTTCAGTCAACTCCTACACTTAAGTGCACAATACAAACCTACAAACATTAAGTGTATTAAAATAGCATATATAAACGGTTATGCATAAAACCGGGGCTTGCCTTTAGTTTAACACTTAGATAGTGTTTGCTGGGGGAGGTACTCGCTTGGCGAGCATCCACTGGTTAAGTCCACCATCCTTCAGTACGTCCACGAACTGCATCTTGTGGTTGGCACCACATCACTTGCATGATCGTCATCTCTCGGTCCTAAATGAGATGCAAGATGCATATGTATGAATATAATGAAATAGCACAAGATATTTTAAGTACCTGCTAGCGAATTAAACACCAAGTAGCGAGACATCCCAAGCAACCACACACATTAGCGTTCGCTAACTACCTATCATCGAGCGCACAACGTTAACACCACTAAAAGACGACAAACATTTCGTATACTTACGCAACACAAATACGACCCCATAGGTACAAGCGTTTATTTAATTTGCTACGGCTTTTCATTAGTTCTTCTATTTATCACACAAAAGCATCCAACACAAGTTTAACCGATGACATAGGCATCAATGGCTATGGAAATTCTATGTCACAATCAACTAAAGAAGAAACATATAAAACAAGACACAGATATCATCTCTAGCTTAACCATGGCAAGTCTACATTACTTAAGAGCAAACCAAATATTTTTAGCGGCAAGGGTGAACTAAACAATCAAAAGCGCACTAGCAGAATTTTTGGACAGCAATACAGCAGTCACTTATTTTAATCATAACTTTTCAAAGATTAATCCAAAAATAGCAAACTAGGACTTTCTGGAAAGCTTAAAAAGTGCTTTACAACTTTGGTATTGTCATCACAGCATGATTAAACACTTAGCAAGGTCAAAAGGTGTTAACACAACAGCGCTGTCCAGATTTGGACAGATTCAGACTTGCAACTTCAAAAATTCACAACTGGAGATTCAGACATCCAAACAAGGTGATCCTAGACTTTCTGGAAAGGTAATAAAATTGTCTACATATCATTTATAAATATCTTAAGGTGATTCAATATTTAACTAAGGATAAAATACACTAGAAGGCTTTGCTGTCCAGAATTGGACAGATTCAGTCTTCAGACTTTAAACATCCATAACTTAATCTTCAGATCACCAAAAATAGTGATCCAAGACTTTCTGGAAAGCTCAGCAAAAGCACTACATAACTTTTATAATCACAAAGAAGTGATTCCAGATTTAATCCAATCAAACATTACAGTTTTCGAAATCTGCCCTGATAGTGGACAGAACACAGCAAGCAGTTTGTAAAATTCATAACTCTTAAACTATCAGGCATGTGGTTATCAAATTTTAACACAAGAAAGATCAGAAAAGCATATACAACTTTCTTATAACGACCATGAACAGATTGCAACATTAAATTGAACAAACAATACAATTTCTGAAATCTGTACAGAATTTGGACAGATTCAGTTACTGAATTTGTGAACAGCATAACACCTAAACTGTCAGACCTATGGCTGTCAAATTTTAACACCAGCAAGAGAATAAAGTTATCTACCACTTTTCTATAGCATATATCTACAGAAAACACAATTTAGTTCATCGAACATACAGCACAACTAAAACGGTGCGCGCAGTCCAAAACAGAAATCACAAAATTTCAGCTTCTATATAATTCAAGAATTGCCCTGTTTTAGAGACTTGTGTTATTCTAACACTTTACCATTTGTTAGAGTTAAATTAATCAAATGAGCACTAACAAGTAGACTTACAAATTTTATCCGTGTCATTATGAGCACTAGAAGTACCATATTTAATTAACAACACATTCTTCCCGATAATCGGTATTGAAGTGTTGTCCACACCATAATTTGCATTTTAACTTAGACATCATATGAACACTACTACTTTTTACCTACGACCGTAACCATACATATGTAGACTACAACAAGCAATTCACCGTGATTAGGAGCTTAACCACGCCATCTAACAATTCGGTTAACTAGAGCAACGACATCGCCACTAAATAACATACACGTCAACTTGCCTTTTATTGCCGCAATCCGAGACATAACATATACTACAACATTTTTATAAACCCACAGATTCACAAGTATATTCGCACATCGACCAACTCATATGAATCGTAAACTACAATTTTCCAAATCGCAATCACCACACATTTACTTCCCAAACCATGAACGCTTACATGTTTATCCTACGAACCGGGTATTTCAATAATTAGCCTAAAACAACTAACTCCATTACATCCTTGTATCACAAACCTACTTGACTTACGTGAAGTGTCTACTCGAAATTGTGAGCACAATCATACACTATATGCGAAGCCTAATTTAACGAGCGCATAATACGCATCGTCATGACTCGACCTATAAATATAGAGAAAGCGATGACTACTCTAGCATGTCACCACCCCTCTATTTAAACCAAGACAATTTCTACCATCGACTAAGAGTCGTAAGCATTAAATACCTTACTACTTTACATGCACAAATAACCTTCAACTTAACACAACTGACACCGATAGAATTTTTACTAAACTCATCATACGCATAACCCTGTCTCGTATACAACCATATTATGGCATGCACTCGAGACACTTCACTCAATGTGGCGCGACCACTAATATAAATGAACTCTGACACTCATGTCTTAACGATACATCCTCCACGCAAACGAGCATTTTCTAAACTACTCGTCACATCGCAATTATAACTCCTACATAATCATGAATCCCATCACATTGCATAGGATTTGCACTTCAATCTCGACTTAATTGCACGCCTCATACTTGTTTATTATAAAACTCTTCGCCTAACCAATACACTACATTCTGCCTACATAGGATCTTTTTAACACAATCGACGTATACACTTAATAGAACGATTTTCGTATGACCTATAAAATCAATCTAGCCTTTTCATCGCACAACATGACTCTTTCCCTATTTCGAATGCAACCATATTCGACATGCATTCAAATACTTCAAATGACTCTAACGCAATCACTATTATAATACATCGACATACATGTGCAATAGTACACCCTACACACAAACCTACAATTTTTAAATTTACACATCACGTCCAATCAACATAACTCAGTTATTTCTCCGATTCGCACACTCGTGCACGCCACTACACATGAATAATAAACTCTACCAACATTCAACACATTACAATATATATCGCCTAATATTAGTTGGAAAACAAAAAGGGACATCTTACTCTTCATTACTTACTTCGTCGAGGTTCCCCACTCGCACGCAAACAAGGTTTTGGCTAAACCGCAAGCTTGCAAGGAGACTCGACGACGACGTGGAGCAATGCGATCCGCGCACGAAGGCGAGGTCACGGCGACTGTGACATCGCTGCTGTTCATGACATAGAGCTTTACTCGGGCATTTCATCGAATACCCGAGAAGCGCCAACGTTGCGGGGCTGCGGGGGAAACTCGGCTGCGAGGAGCTGCGCTGTAGAGGGTTGGGCATGCTTCAGCCGAAGTGGAGGGGTGGTGCTGTCCATTGGACTGGGCAAAACAGTGAGCCGACAGAGCACGGAGTTGCCGCAGCTGCTGCTCAAGGGGAAGGTGCCGAGGGAGGAGCCGCTGTTTTGTGGGGGAAGAGAGGAGGATGGGCTGCTTCATCCATGGACAGGGAGGAAGGGCGCCATGGGAAGCTCGGCTGCAGGGGGTTGCTCGCCATGGAGAGAGGGCGCAGGGGAAGGTGGAGTCGGCTGCTCCCTGGAAGCTTCTGCGCGCTGGGCAGAGAGGGTCGCGGCAGGGGAGAGCATTGGCGAGGGGGGTGCCAGGGAGGAACCCGAGCTTGCAGGGGAGTAGTGAGGGCGTCGAGCTACTGTTGAGCCAAGGATAGCTGCTCCCTGCGCCATGCTCCATGGGGGAGACAGCAGGGACGCCGATCCACATCATGGAGAGCTCCTGCTCGATTTCTAGGGATGAGGGGGAGGCGCCATGGCTGGCCGGTCTCCCTGCTAGCCGCTGTGGGGAAGAAGGGTGCCGGCTGGGGAGAAACGAGCAGGGCGCTGCAATGAGATGAGAGCGGCTGCTCGAGCTTCGCCGGCGCCATGGGAGGAGCACGGCGTCCATGCTTGCTGCCGTGAAGCAGGGAGGAAGAAGACCTGCTCACCGGCCTAGGGGAGAAGGGCATCGCCGAGCAGGACCAGGGGGACGGCGACCGGATGTGGGGAAGAAGGACCTTGCTGCTGCGCCATGGAGCAAGGAGGAGAGAGTTGTGCGTGTGGGAGAGGAGGAAGAAGAGAGTGGCGGCTGGAAAAAGTGGAGGGGTGGGAATGCAAAATGACCAAGGGCAAGGGAGAGGGATCCGTATTTATAGAGAAACCCTAGGGTTAGGGTTTCAAATGGGCCCAATTGGGCTGGGTTGGGCTGGCCCAAACACGCAAACGGGCTGCGCTAAATTATTTTTCGGAATAAAAATGCTCGTGCGGAATTCGTCTGTACGCGGAACAGAGTGAAACAGAGTTCGGACGAACGGAAGGTTGAGCGATTAATTCGGTCGAGAGTCAAATTTTGATTTCGCTCGAAAATAATTACCTACGCGTGATTCGAAAATAAATCGTCCTGAGATTCGATCGGCTTTGGATTTTTAGTCGGAGAAGGCGAATCGTGATATTTTAAAATTGCTGTCGATACGGGGTTTTGAGTTCGGTTCGTCCATGAGATATTTAGCCGAGTCGGATAAAATTGATTTGATGACGACATATTAAGCATTCCGTTTGAGAGTACGGAGTCGGATTAAAATAGTCAGACATAGACCAAAGTTCGAGGAATTGGATTCGGACACAGATCAAATAACAGCCGTTGAGAGTTTGATTAAATGAGCTTCAGATGAGATTTATAAATCGAGACTGATCATCGAGTTTGCATTCGTTTCGAGAGATAAAAGTTCTAACACGCTCCGAAATGGGTTGTTTCTCGCGATCGATTAACTCCGAATTCGGTGAACTTCCAAGAGAAAGCCTGATAGACAGAGATAGACACGATCGAGAAATAGAAATTTTCACTGAGCATTCGCGTTAGGGACAAATCTCCCGACATAACACGAAACTGACACCTGGGGTGTCACAGACAGTGCTCCAACGGTCGAATCCCAACGGCTTTGGTGACGTGGCTGGCGCACCGGACATGTCCGGTGTGCACCGGACTGTCCGGTGCACCATACGACAGTCAGCCCCACCAAACGACTAGTTTGGTGGTTGGGGCTATAAATACCCCAACCACCCACCATTCATTGCATCCAAGTTTTCACACTTTCAACCACTTACAAGAGCTAGGCATTCAATTCTAGACACACTCAAGAGATCAAATCCTCTCCCGAATTCCACACAGAGCTTTAGTGACTAGTGAGAGAGATTTGCTTGTGTTCTTTCGAGCTCTTGCGCTTGGATTGCTTTCTTCTTTCTTGATTCTTCATTGCGATCAAACTCAATTGTAATTGAGGCAAGAGACACCAATCTTGTGGTGGTCCTTGTAGGAACTTTGTGTTCCAAGTGATTGAGAAGAGAAAGCTCACTCGATCCGAGGGACCGTTTGAGAGAGGGAAAGGGTTGAAAGAGACCGGTCTTTGTGACCACCTCAACGGGGAGTAGGTTTGCGAGAACCGAACCTCGGTAAAACAAATCCGCGTGTCACACCTCTTATTTGCACCCTCTCTCGCGGACTCAATAATATTTCTAACGCTAACCCGGCTTGTAGTTGTGATTATTTTTGAGAATTTCAGTTTCGCCCTATTCACCCCCTCTAGGCGACTTTCAATTGGTATCAAAGCCTGGTGCTTCATTATAGCCTAACCGCTCGAAGTGATGTCGGGAGATCACGCCAAGAAGGAGATGGAGACCTGCGAAAAGCCCACTACAAGCAACGAGAAAGCTCTATCGGGAGAGTCCCGCAACAAGGAGAAGAGGAAGGAGAAGAAGAAGGAAAAGAAGACTTCTTCCCACTAGTCGCATCGGAGTGGCGACAAAATTAAGAAGATGAGGAAGGTGGTCTACTACGAGACCGACACTTCATCACCTTCTACCTCTGGCTCCGACGCGCCCTCCATAACTTCGAAGCGCCATGAGCGTAAGAAGTTTAGTAAGATCCCCTTACATTATCCTCGTACTTCTAGACATACTCCATTACTTTCCGTTCCATTAGGCAAACCGCCAACCTTTGACGGTGAAGATTATGCTAGGTGGAGTGATTTAATGAAATTTCATCTAACCTCACTCCACAAAAGTATATGGAATGTTGTTGAGTTTGGAGCACAGGTACCATCCATAGGGGATGAGGATTATGATGATGACGAAGTGGCCCAAATCGAGCACTTCAACTCCCAAGCCACAACCATACTCCTTGCCTCTCTAAGTAGGGAGGAGTACAACAAGGTGCAAGGACTTAAAAGCGCCAAGGAAGTTTGGGACGTGCTCAAGACGGCGCACGAGGGTGATGAACTCACCAAGATCACCAAGCGGGAAACGATCGAGGGGGAGCTCGGTCGCTTCCGTCTTCGCCAAGGGGAGGAGCCACAAGATATGTACAACCCGCTCAAGACCTTGGTGAACCAAGTGCGCAACCTCGGGAGCAAAAAAAGGGACGACCACGAGGTGGTTAAGGTTATTCTAAGATCTCTTATTTTCCTTAACCCTACTCAAGTTCAATTAATTCGTGGCAACCCAAGATATACACTAATGACTCCCGAGGAAGTAATCGAGAATTTTGTGAGCTTTGAATTTATGATTAAGGGCTCACGAAAGATCAACGAGCTTGACGGCCCCTCCACGTCCGAAGCACAACCGGTCGCATTTAAGGCGACGGCGGAGAAGGAGGAGTCTACATCAAATAGACAACCAATCGATGCCTCCAAGCTCGACAATGAGGAAATGGCGCTCGTCATCAAGAGCTTCCGCCAAATCCTCAAACAAAGGAGGGGGAAGGATTACAAGCCCCGCTCCAAGAAGGTTTGCTACAAGTGTGGTAAGCCCGGTCACTTTATAGCAAAATGCCCTATTTCTAGTGACAGTGACAGGGGCGACGACAAGAAGGGGAGAAGAAAGGAGAAGAAAATGTACTACAAGAAGAAGGGCGACGATGCCCATGTTTGTCGGGAGTGGGACTCCGACGAAAGCTCTAGCGACTCCTCCGACGACGAGGACGCCGTCAACATCGCCGTCACCAAGGGCCTTCTCTTCCCCAACATCAGCCACAAGTGTCTCATGGCAAAGGACGGCAAAAAGAAGAAGGTTAAATCTAAATCCTCCACTAGATATGAGTCCTCTAGTGATGAAAATGCTAGTGATGAGGAAGATAACCTACGCACTCTTTTTGCCAACTTAAACATGCAACAAAAAGAGAAATTAAATGAATTGATTAGTGTCATCCATGAGAAGGATGATCTCTTGGACTCCCAAGAGGACTTCCTAATCAAGGAAAACAAAAAGCATGTTAAAGTTAAAAATGCTTATGCTCTAGAAGTTGAGAAATGTGAAAAATTATCTAGTGAGCTAAGCACTTGCCATGAGACTATAGACAACCTTAGAAATAAGAATGCTAATTTGTTAGCTAGGGTTGATTCTATTGCTTGTAATGTTTAAATTCCCAATCTTAGAGATGATAATGATGATTTACTTGCTAAGATTGAAGAATTAAACATATCTCTTGCTAGCCTTAGGATTGAGAATGAAAAATTGCTTGCTAAGGCTAAAGATTTTGATGTTTGCAATGCTACTATTTCCGACCTTAGAACTAAGAATGATATATTGCATGCTAAGGTTGTAGAACTAAAATCTTGCAAACCCTCTACATCTACCGTTGAGCACACTTCTATTTGTACTAGATGTAGAGACGTTGATGTTAATGCTATACATGATCACATGGCTTTAATTAAACAACAAAATGATCATATAGCAAAATTAGATGCTAAAATTGCCGAGCATCACTTAGAAAATGAGAAATTTAAATTTGCTAGAAGTATGCTCTATAGTGGGAGACGCCCTAGCATCAAGGATGGCATTGGCTTCCAACAGGGAGGCAATGTCAAACTTAGTGCCTCTCCTAAGAAATTATCCAACTTTGTTAAGGGCAAGGCTCCCATGCCTCAAGATAACGAGGGTTACATTTTATACCCTGTCGGTTATCCCGAGGACAAAATTAGGAGAATTCATTCTAGGAAGTCTCACTCTGGCCCTAACCATGCTTTTATGTATAAGGGTGAGACATCTAGCTCTAGGCAACCAACCCGTGCTAAGTTGCCTAAGAAGAAAACTCCTAGTGCATCAAATGAACCTAGTTTTTCATTTAAAACCTTTGATGCATCATGTGTTTTGACTAACAAATCCGGCAAGGTTGTTGCCAAATATGTTGGGGGCAAGCACAAGGGGTCAAAGACTTGTGTTTGGGTGCCCAAAGTTCTTGTATCTAATGCCAAAGGACCCAAAACCATTTGGGTACCTAAAGTCAAGAACTAAACATGTTTTGTAGGTTTATGCATCCGGGGGCTCAAGTTGGATCATCGACAGCGGGTGCACAAACCACATGACAGGGGAGAAGAAGATGTTCTCCTCCTACGAGAAAAACCAAGATCCCCAACGAATGATCACATTCGGTGATGGAAACCAAGGTTTGGTCAAAGGATTGGGTAAAATTGCTATATCCCCTGACCATTCTATTTCCAATGTTTTTCTTGTAGATTCATTAGATTACAATTTGCTTTCTGTATCTCAATTATGCAAAATGGGCTACAACTGTCTTTTTACTGATATAGGTGTCACTGTCTTTAGAAGAAGTGATGATTCAATAGCATTTAAGAGAGTGTTAGAGGGTCAGCTATACTTGGTAGATTTTGATAGAGCTGAACTCGACACTTGCTTAATTGCTAAGACTAACATGGGCTGGCTCTGGCATCGCCGACTAGCACATGTTGGGATGAAGAATCTTCATAAGCTTATAAAGGGAGAGCACATTTTAGTACTAACCAATGTTCATTTTGAGAAAGATAGGGTTTGTAGCGCATGCCAAGCAGGAAAGCAAGTTGGTGCCCATCATCCACACAAGAACATCATGACGACCGACAGGCCGCTTGAGCTACTCCACATGGATCTATTCGGCCCGATCGCTTACATAAGCATCGGCGGGAGTAAGTACTGTCTAGTTATTGTGGATGATTATTCTCGCTTCACTTGGGTGTTCTTTTTGCAGGAAAAATCTCATACCCAAGAGACCTTAAAGGGATTCTTGAGACGGGCTCAAAACGAGTTCGCCTTAAGGATCAAGAAAATTAGAAGCGACAATGGGACGGAGTTCAAGAACTCTCAAATTGAAGGCTTCCTTGAGGAGGAGGGCATCAAGCATGAGTTCTCCTCTCCCTACACCCCGCAACAAAATGGTGTAGTAGAGAGGAAGAATAGAACTCTATTGGACATGGCAAGAACCATGCTTGATGAGTACAAGACTTCAGATCGGTTTTGGGCTGAGGCGGTCAACACCGCCTGCTACGCTATCAACCGGTTATATCTTCACCAAGTCCTCAAGAAGACATCGTATGAACTCCTAACCGGTAAAAAGCCCAATATTTCATATTTTAGAGTCTTTGGTAGCAAATGCTTTATTCTTGTTAAAAGAGGTAGAAAATCTAAATTTGCTCCTAAGACTGTAGAAGGCTTTTTACTAGGATATGATTCAAACACAAGGGCATATAGAGTCTTTAACAAGTCCTCTGGGCAAGTTGAAGTTTCTTGTGACGTTGTGTTTGATGAGACTAACGGCTCTCAAGTAGAGCAAGTTGATCTTGATGAGATAGGTGATGAAGAGGCTCCATGCATCGCGCTAAGGAACATGTCCATTGGGGATGTGTGTCCTAAGGAATCCGAAGAGCCTCCAAATGCACAAGATCAACCATCCTCCTCCACGCAAGCATCCCCAACAACTCAAAATGAGGATGAGGCTCAAGTTGATGAAGGAGAAGATCAATCAAATGAGCCACCTCAAGATGACGGCAATGATCAAGGGGGAGATGCAAATGATCAAGACAAGGAGGATGAAGAACAAAGGCCGCCACACCCAAGAGTCCACCAATCAATCCAACGAGATCACCCCGTCGACACCATCCTCGGCGACATTCATAAGGGGGTAACCACTAGATCTCGTGTTGCACATTTTTGTGAACATTACTCGTTTGTTTCCTCTATTGAGACACATAGGGTAGAGGAAGCACTTCAAGATTCGGATTGGGTGGTGGCGATGCAAGAGGAGCTCAACAACTTCACTAGGAATGAGGTATGGCATTTAGTTCCACGTCCTAATCAAAATGTTGTAGGAACCAAATGGGTCTTCCGCAACAAGCAAGATGAGCATGGTGTGGTGACAAGGAACAAAGCTCGACTTGTGGCCAAAGGATACTCCCAAGTCGAAGGTTTGGATTTCGGTGAAACCTATGCACCCGTAGCTAGGCTTGAGTCAATTCGTATATTATTGGCCTATGCTACTTACCATGGCTTCAAGCTTTACCAAATGGACGTGAAGAGTGCCTTCCTCAATGGACCAATCAAGGAAGAGGTCTATGTTGAGCAACCTCCCGGCTTTGAAGACAGTGAGTATCCTAACCATGTTTATAAGCTTTCTAAGGCGCTTTATGGGCTCAAGCAAGCCCCAAGAGCATGGTATGAATGCCTTAGGGATTTTCTTATCACTAATGGATTCAAAGTCGGAAAGGCCGATCCTACTCTATTCACTAAAACTCTTGAAAATGATTTGTTTGTATGCCAAATTTATGTTGATGATATTATATTTGGGTCTACTAACAAATCTACATGTGAAGAGTTTAGTAGGATCATGACACAAAAGTTCGAGATGTCTATGATGGGGGAGTTGAAATATTTCTTAGGATTTCAAGTGAAGCAACTCCAAGAGGGCACCTTCCTAAGCCAAACGAAGTATACTCAAGATATTCTAAGCAAGTTTGGAATGAAGGATGCCAAACCCATCAAGACACCCATGGGAACCAATGGGCATCTCGACCTCAACGAAGGAGGTAAATCCGTCGATCAAAAGGTATATCGGTCGATGATAGTCTCTTTACTCTACTTATGTGCATCTTGACTGGATATTATGCTTTCCGTATGCATGTGTGCAAGATTTCAAGCCGACCCTAAGGAAACTCACCTTACGGCCGTAAAACGGATCTTGAGATATTTAGTTTATACTCCTAAGTTTGGGCTTTGGTATCCTAGGGGATCCACATTTGATTTGATTGGTTATTCGGATGCCGATTGGGCGGGGTGTAAAATCAATAGAAAGAGCACATCGGGGACTTGCCAGTTCTTGGGAAGATCCTTGGTGTCTTGGGCTTCAAAGAAGCAAATTTCGGTGGCTCTTTCTACCGCCGAAGCCGAGTACATTGCCGCAGGCCATTGTTGCGCGCAACTACTTTGGATGAGGCAAACCCTTAGGGACTATGGTTACAAATTGACCAAAGTTCCTCTTCTATGTGATAATGAGAGTGCAATCCGTATGGCGGATAATCCCGTTGAGCATAGCCGCACTAAACACATAGCCATTCGGTATCACTTTTTAAGGGATCACCAACAAAAGGGAGATATCGAGATTTCTTACATTAATACTAAAGATCAATTAGCTGATATCTTTACCAAGCCACTTGATGAACAAACTTTTAACAAACTTAGGCATGAGCTAAATATTCTTGATTCTAGGAACTTCTTTTGTTGATTCGCACACATAGCTCTTTTATATACCTTTGATTATGTCTCTTTCATGTGCTATGACTAATGTGTTTTCAAGTGAATTTCAAACCAAGTCATAGGTATATTGAAAGGGAACTGGAGTCTTCGGCGAAGACAAAGGCTTCCACTCCGTAACTCACCCTTCGCCATCGCTCCGAGCAACCCTCCATCTTTGGGGGAGAGAGCAAAAGGACTTCAACTTTGGTATAATCTTCACTCATTTATTTATGACCAAAGGAGGAGAGAGTAATTCTGAGGGCTCTAATGATTCTGTTTTTGGCGATTCATGCCAAAGGGGGAGAGAGTAAGATCCCAAAGCAAAAGGACCGCACCACCACCAATTTCTATAATTTTAGTTTTTCAAAGAGTATTTTCAAATTGGTATCTTACTTGTGATATAATTTCAAATTGGTATACCCTCTTCAAAATTAATATCAAAACCCTCTTGAACACTAAGAGGAGGATTTCATTAAGGGGGGGTTTTGTTTAGTCAAAGGAAAAGCATTTGAAACAGGGGGAGAAAATTTCAAATCTTGAAAATGCTTTGCAAATCTTATTCATTTACCTTTGACTATTTGCAAAAGAACTTTGAAAAGGATTTACAAAAAGATTTGCAAAAACAAAACATGTGGTGCAAGCGTGGTCCAAAATATTAAAAATAAAGAAACAATCCATGCATATCTTGTAAGTATTTATATTGGTTCAATTCCAAGCAACCTTTACACTTACATTATGCAAACTAGTTCAATTATGCACTTCTATATTTGCTTTGGTTTGTGTTGGCATCAATCACCAAAAAGGGGGAGATTGAAAGGGAATTAGGCTTACACCTAGTTCCTAAATGATTTTGGTGGTTGAATTGCCCAACACAAATAATTGGACTACTATTTTGCTCTAGTGTATAAGTTATACAGGTGCCAAAGGTTCACACTTAGCCAATAAAAAGACCAAGTATTGAGTTCAACAAAAGAGCAAAGGGATAACCGAAGGCATCTCTGGTCTGGCGCACCGGACATGTCCGGTGCACCAGAGGACTCCAACTCAAACTCGTCACCTTCGGGAAAATCCAGAGGCGACTCCGCTATAATTCACCGGACTGTCCGGTGTACACCGGACAGTGTCCGGTGCTCCAACGAACGGCGCCTTAGGAACTCGCCAGCTTCGGGAATTCACAACGGCTAGTCCGCTATAATTCATCGGACATGTCCGGTGTACACCGGACTGTCCGGTGTGCCATCGAAGCAACGGATACTTCGGCGCCAACGGCTACCTGCAGCGCATTGAATGCTCGCCAGCGCGCGCAGAAGTCAGGCACGCCCATGCTGGCGCACCGGACACTCTACAGTACATGTCCGATGCGCCACCGGACATCCAGGCGGGCCCAGAAGACAGTGCTCCAACGGTCGAATCCCAACGGCTTTGGTGACGTGGCTGGCGCACCAGACTGTCCGGTGCACCATACGACAGTCAGCCCCACCAAACGACTAGTTTGGTGGTTGGGGCTATAAATACCCCAACCACCCACCATTCATTGCATCCAAGTTTTCACACTTTCAACCACTTACAAGAGCTAGGCATTCAATTCTACACACACTCAAGAGATCATATCGTCTCCCGAATTCCACACAAAGCTTTAGTGACTAGTGAGAGAGATTTGCTTGTGTTTTTTCGAGCTCTTGCGCTTGGATTGCTTTCTTCTTTCTTGATTCTTCATTGCGATCAAACTCACTTGTAATTGAGGCAAGAGACACCAATCTTGTGGTGGTCCTTGTAGGAACTTTGTGTTCCAAATGATTGAGAAGAGAAAGCTCACTCGGTCCGAGGGACCGTTTGAGAGAGAGAAAGGGTTGAAAGAGACCCGGTCTTTGTGACCACCTCAACGGGGAGTAGGTTTGCGAGAACCGAACCTCGGTAAAACAAATCCGCGTGTCACACCTCTTATTTGCTTGCGATTTGTTTTGCACCCTCTCTCGCGGACTCAATAATATTTCTAACGCTAACCCGGCTTGTAGTTGTGATTATTTTTGAGAATTTCAGTTTCGCCCTATTCACCCCCCCCCTCTAGGCGACTTTCAGAAAGCATGGTTCTTTTGACAACTATTAGTCATAGGGGCCTTCCCTTTCTCCTTGGCGGGAATGGGAGCCTTATGACTAGTTAAGTTCTTGGCTTCCCTCTTGAAGCCAAGCCCATCCTTAATTGAGGGGTGTCTACCAATGGTGTAGGCATCCCTTGCAAATTTTAGTTTGTCAAATTCATCCTTGCTAGTCTTAAGTTGGGCATTAAGACTAGCCACTTCACCATTTAGTTTTGCAATGGAAACTAGATGTTCACTACACGCATCAACATTAAAATCTTTACACCTATTGCAAATCACAACATGTTCTACACAAGAGTTAGATCTATTTGCTACTTCTAACTTAGCATTCAAGTCATCATTAATACTCTTTAAGTTAGAAATAGACTCATGGCATGTAGATAGTTCACAAGAAAGCATTTCATTCCTTTTAATTTCCAAAGCAAGAGATTTTTGTGCCTCTACAAATTTATCATGTTCTTCATACAAAAGATCCTCTTGCTTTTCTAACAATCTATTCTTATCATTCAAAGCATCAATCATTCATTGATCTTATCAATTTTATTTCTATCTAAACCTTTGAATAAACTAGAATAGTCTATTTCATCATCATCACTAAACTCATCATCACTTGAAGAAGCATAAGTAGTATTGTTTTGAGTACATACCTTCTTCTCCTTCGCCATAAGGCATGTGTGACGCTCGTTGGGGAAGAGGGATGATTTGTTGAAGGCCGATGCAGCGAGTCCTTCGTTGTCGGAGTCGGACGACGAGCAATCTGAGTCCCACTCCTTGCCAAGGTGTGCCTCGCCCTTAGCCTTCTTGTAAGCCTTTTTCTTTTCCCTCTTCTTATCTTGTTCCTGGTCACTATTATTATCGGGACAATTAGCGATAAAATGACCAATCTTACCACATTTGAAGCAGGAGCGCTTCCCCTTCGTCTTGTTCTTGTTGGGGTGCTCCTTGCGACCCTTTAGCGTCGTTTTGTTCCTCTTCCCGTCTTTTCTTTTGTGGCTCGAGCCCGAGTCAGTAGGCTTGTCATCTTTTGGATCATTGACGAAGGACTCCTTCTCCTTATCATTGACCACCATCCCCTTGCCCTTAGGATCCATCTCTTCGGGCGATTAGTCCCTTACGTGAAGAGAACGACTCTGATACCAATTGAGAGCACCTAGAGGGGGGGAATAGGTGATCCTGTAAAAACTTGAAACTTAATGCCACAAAACTTGATTAGGAGTTAGTACAATAAAGCCAAATGGCTAGAGAGGAGTTCTAGCAAGACACGATAACCACAAGAAGATCAACACAGATAGGCACAATGGTTTATCCTGTGGTTCGGCCAAGTCCAACACTTGCCTACTCCATGTTGTGGCGACCCAACGGACGAGGGTTGCAATCAACCCCTCTCAAGCGGTCCAAAGACCCACTTGAATACCATGATGTTTTGCTTTGCTTTACTATATCCCGCTTGCGAGGAATCTCCACAACTTGGAGCCTCTCGCCCTTACAATTTGATGTTCACAAAGAAGCACGAAAGTAAGGCTGGGATGAGCAATGCACACAAGACACAAAATCAGAGCACAACACGCACACAAGTCACAACTCGAGCTCACAACACAACCCAAAGAGATTTCTACTCAAATGGAGCTCTAGTTGCTATCACAAACAATCGAATGCGCGGAATTGGAGTCTTGGTGCTTAGGAATGCTTAGAGAATGCTTGGTGTACTCCTCCTGCGCCTAGGGGTCCCTTTTATAGCCCCAAGGCAGCTAGGAGCCGTTGAGAGCATTCCAGGAAGGCAATTCTTGCCTTCTGTCGCCTGGCGCACCGGACACTGTCCGGTGCGGATTTCTTTCCTTCTTTGGCGAAGCCGACCGTTGGAGATTCAGAGCCATTGGCGCTGATAGTCGCCTAGAGGGGGGTGAATAGGGCGAAACTGAAATTTACAAAATTAATCACAACTACAAGCCGGGTTAGCGTTAGAAATATAATTGAGTCCGCGAGAGAGGGTGGAAAACAAATCGCAAGCAAATAAGAAGTGTGACACGCGGATTTGTTTTACCGAGGTTCGGTTCTCGCAAACCTACTCCCCGTTGAGGAGGCCACAAAGGCCGGGTCTTTTTCAACCCTTTCCCTCTCTCAAACGGTCCCTCGAACCGAGTGAGCTTTCTCTTCTCAATCAAACGGGAACAAACTTCCCCGTAAGGATCACCACACAATTGGTGTCCCTTGCCTTGGTTACAATTGAGTTGATCGCAAGAAAGATTGAAAGAAAGCACGATTGCAAAAAGCCAAGCGACAAGAGCGACAAATAACACACGGATCACTTTCTCTCTCAAGTCACTAATCACTAATGATCTCTTTTCTCAATTGTGAAACTTGGAGAGGTGGAGGCTTTGAATGTGTCTTGGAATGAATTGCTAGCTCTTGTATTGAATGTTGAAGGTTGGAATGCTTGGATGTCATGAATGGAGGTGGTTGGGGTGGTATTTATAGCCCCCAACCACTTCCTAGCCGTTGCACCATTCTACTGAGCGCGGACGGTCCGCGAGCCAGGTCCGGACGGTCCGCCCCTGTTGATCAACGGCTGAAAACGCAACGGTCAGCAGTAACAGCTATATCAACGGCTATATTGCATTTAATGCGTCGTCAGATGTCAGATAGAGTCAGTCGCGGACGGTCCGGTCGTGCACCCCGGACGGTCCGCGCGGACGCTATAATTCATTTTTCCGAACCCGTCACCTTCGGGTTTTTCGGTTCCTCACCTACCGGACGGTCCGCGCCTGACGCCGGACGGTCCGCGCGAGGTCTCAGACGGTCCGCTCTTTTCCTCCGGACGGTCCATAGTGCAGATTCGGATTTATGCATTGGTTCTGCCCGAGGGTCATCCAGGTGGTGCGGACGGTCCGCTGCAAGGGTCCGGACGGTCCGCGCTTGGCCTGTTTTTCCAAAAGGCTTCTCCTGTCCGGAATAATCTACGGTATTCCGGACAGTCGATTTAGTATGTTTGTAGATGAACCTTTGACACCTGTAGAACACATAATCTAGAGCAAACTAGTTAGTCCAATTATTTGTGTTGGGCAATTCAACCACCAAAATCAATTAGGAAGTAGGTGTAAGCCTAATTCCCTTTCAATCTCCCCCTTTTTGGTGATTGATGCCAACACAAACCAAAGCAAGAAAGGAAGTGTATAATTGAACTAGTTTGCATAATGTACGCGCAAAGGTTGCTTGGTATTGAGCCAATCTAAATACTTACAAGATATGCATGGATTGTTTCTTTCTTATTTAACATTTTGGACCACGCTTGCACCACGTGTTTTGTTTTTGCAAACTCTTTTGTAAATCTTTTTCAAAGTTCTTTTGCAAATAGTCAAAGGCAAATGAATAAGATTTTGAGAAGCATTTTCAAGATTTGAAATTTTCTCCCCCTGTTTCAAATGCTTTTCCTTTGATTAAACAAAATTCCCCCTAAATGAGATCCTCCTCTTAGTGTTCAAGAGGGTTTTGATATATCATTTTTGAAATACTACTTTCTCCTCCTTTTGAACATAATTGGATACCAATTGATAAAATTCTTGGAAACACGAAGTTTTTGAAATTGGTGGTGGTGCGGTCCTTTTGCTTTGGGCTCTTACTTTCTCCCCCTTTGGCATGAATCGCCAAAAACGGAATCATTATAGCCCTCGAAGTGCTATCTTCCCCTTTGGTTATAAATAAATGAGTTAAGATTATACCAAAGACGAAGTCCGGTCCTTTTGCTTTGGGCTCTTACTCTCTTCCCCAAAGACAAGGTCCTTTTCTTTGATGCTCAGCTTTTCTCCCAAGAATGGAGAATCTCTTGGAGCGACGGCGAAGGATGAGTTACGGAGTGGAAGCCTTTGTCTTCGCCGAAGACTCCAATTCCCTTTCAATATACCTATGACTTGGTTTGAGATAGACTTGAAAACACATTAGTCATAGCATATAAAAGAGATATGATCAAAGATATATAAATGAGCTATGTGTGCAATCTAGCAAAAGAAATTGCGCGAATCAAGAATATTGAGCTCATGCCTAAGTTTGGTAAAAGTTTGTTCATCAAGAGGCTTGGTAAAGATATCGGCTAATTGATCTTTAGTGTTAATATAAGAAATCTCGATATCCCCCTTTTGTTGGTGATCTCTTAAAAAATGATACCGAATGGCTATGTGTTTAGTGCGGCTGTGCTCGACGGGATTGTCGGACATTTTGATTGCACTCTCATTATCACATAGCAAAGGGACTTTGGTTAATTTGTAACCGTAGTCCCGCAGGGTTTGCCTCATCCAAAGCAATTGCGCGCAACAATGGCCTGCGGCAATATACTCGGCTTCGGCGGTGGAAAGAGCGACCGAATTTTGCTTCTTTGAAGCCCAAGACACCAAGGATCTTCCCAAGAACTGGCAAGTCTCCGATGTGCTCTTCCTATTAATTTTGCACCCCGCCCAATCGGCATCCGAATAACCAATCAAATCAAATGTGGATCCCCGAGGGTACCAAAGCCCAAACTTAGGAGTATAAGCCAAATATCTCAAGATTCGTTTTACGGCCGTAAGGTGTGATTCCTTAGGGTCGGATTGGAATCTTGCACACATGCAAACGGAAAGCATAATGTCCGGTCGAGATGCACATAGATAGAGTAATGAACCAATCATTGACCGGTATACCTTTTGATCCACGGACTTACCTCCCGTGTCGAGGTCGAGATGCCCATTAGTTCCCATGGGTGTCTTGATGGGTTTGGCATCCTTCATTCCAAACTTGCTTAGAATATCTTGAGTGTACTTCGTTTGGCTTAGGAAGGTGCCTTCTTGGAGTTGCTTCACTTGAAATCCTAAGAAGTACTTCAACTCCCCCATCATAGACATCTCGAACTTTTGTGTCATGATCCTACTAAATTCTTCACATGTAGACTCGTTAGTAGACCCAAATATAATATCATCGACATAAATTTGGCATACAAACAAGTCTTTTTCAAGAGTTTTAGTAAAGAGTGTAGGATCGGCTTTTCCGACTTTGAATCCATTTGCAATAAGAAAATCTCTAAGGCATTCATACCATGCTCTTGGGGCTTGCTTGAGCCCATAAAGCGCCTTAGAGAGCTTATAGACATGGTTAGGATACTCACTGTCTTCAAAGCCGGGAGGTTGCTCAACATAGACCTCTTCCTTGATTGGTCCATTGAGAAAGGCACTTTTCACGTCCATTTGATAAAGCTTAAAGCCATGGTAAGTAGCATAGGCCAATAATATACGAATTGACTCAAGCCTAGCTACGGGTGCATAGGTTTCACCGAAATCCAAACCTTCGACTTGGGAGTATCCCTTGGCCACAAGTCGAGCTTTGTTCCTTGTCACCACACCATGCTCATCTTGCTTGTTGCGGAAGACCCATTTGGTTCCTACAACATTTTGGTTAGGACGTGGAACTAAATGCCATACCTCATTCCTCGTGAAGTTGTTGAGCTCTTCTTGCATTGCCACCACCCAATCCGAATCTTGAAGTGCTTCCTCTACCTTGTGTGGCTCAATAGAGGAAACAAACGAGTAATGCTCACAAAAATGTGCAACACGAGATCTAGTAGTTACCCCCTTATGAATGTCGCTGAGGATGGTGTCGACGGGGTGATCTCGTTGGATTGCTTGGTGGACTCTTGGGTGTGGCGGCCTTTGCTCTTCATCCTCCTTGTCTTCCTCATTTGCATCTCCCCCTTGATCATTGCCATCATCTTGAGGTAGCTCATTTGCTTGATCTTCTACTTCATTATCTTGAGCTTCAACCTCATTTTGAGTTGGTGGAGAAGCTTGCGTGGAGGAGGATGGTTGATCTTGTGCATTTGGAGGCTCTTCGAATTCCTTAGGACACACATCCCCAATGGACATGTTCCTTAGCGCGATGCACGGAGCCTCTTCAATACCTATCTCATCAAGATCAACTTGCTCTACTTGAGAGCCGTTAGTCTCATCAAACACAACGTCACAAGAAACTTCAACTTGTCCAGTGGACTTGTTAAAGACTCTATATGCCTTTGTGTTTGAATCATATCCTAGTAAAAAGCCTTCTACAGTCTTAGGAGCAAATTTAGATTTTCTACCTCTTTTAACAAGTATAAAGCATTTGCTACCAAAGACTCTAAAATATGAAATATTGGGCTTTTTACCGGTTAGGAGTTCGTATGATGTCTTCTTGAGGATTCGGTGTAGATATAACCGGTTGATGGCGTAGCAAGCGGTGTTGACCGCCTCCGCCCAAAACCGATCCGAAGTCTTGTATTCATCAAGCATGGTCCTTGCTATGTCCAATAGAGTTCTATTCTTCCTCTCCACTACACCATTTTGTTGTGGCGTGTAGGGAGAAGAGAACTCATGCTTGATGCCCTCCTCCTCAAGGAAGCCTTCAATTTGAGAGTTCTTGAACTCCGTCCCGTTGTCGCTTCTTATTTTCTTGATCCTTAAATCGAACTCATTTTGAGCCCGTCTCAAGAATCCCTTTAAGGTCTCTTGGGTTTGAGATTTCTCCTGTAAAAAGAATACCCAAGTGAAGCGAGAATAATCATCCACGATAACTAGACAGTACTTACTCTCGCCGATGCTTATGTAAGCAATCGGGCCGAATAGGTCCATGTGTAGTAGCTCCAGTGGCCTGTCGGTCGTCATGATGTTTTTGTGTGGATGATGAGCACCAACTTGCTTTCCTGCCTGGCATGCGCTACAAATCCTGTCTTTCTCAAAATGAACATATGTTAATCCTAAAATGTGTTCTCCCTTTAGAAGCTTATGAAGATTCTTCATCCCAACATGGGCTAGTCGGCGGTGCCAGAGCCAACCCATGTTAGTCTTAGCAATTAAGCATGTGTCGAGTTCAGCTCTATCAAAATCTACTAAGTATAGCTGACCCTCTAACACACCCTTAAATGCTATTGAATCATCACTTCTTCTAAAGACAGTGACACCTATATCAGTGAAAAGACAGTTGTAACCCATTTTGCATAATTGAGATACAGAAAGCAAATTGTAATCTAATGAATCTACAAGAAAAACATTGGAAATAGAATGATCAGGAGATATAGCAATTTTACCAAGACCTTTGACCAAACCTTGATTTCCATCCCCGAATGTGATAGCTCGTTGGGGATCCTGGTTTTTCTCATAGGAGGAGAACATCCTTTTCTCCCCTGTCATGTGGTTTGTGCACCCGCTGTCGATGATCCAACTTGAGCCCCCGGACGCATAAACCTACAAAACAATTTTAGTTCTTGACTTTAGGTACCCAAATGGTTTTGGGTCCTTTGGCATTAGACACAAGAACTTTGGGTACCCAAACACAAGTCTTTGACCCCTTGTGCTTGCCCCCAACATATTTGGCAACTACTTTGCCGGATTTGTTAGTCAACACATAAGATGCATCAAAAGTCTTAAATGAAATGCTATGTTCATTTGATGCAATAGGAATTTTCTTAGGCAACTTAGCACGGGTTGGTTGCCTAGAACTAGATGTCTCACCCTTATACATAAAAGCATGATTGGGGCCAGAGTGAGACTTCCTAGAATGAATTTTCCTAATTTTGTTCTCAGGATAACCGACAGGGTACAAAATGTAACCCTCGTTATCCTGAGGCATGGGAGCCTTGCCCTTAACAAAATTAGATAATCTTTTAGGAGGGGCACTAAGTTTGACATTGTCTCCCCTTTGGAATCCAATGCCATCCTTGATGCCAGGGCGTCTCCCATTATAGAGCATACTTCTAGCAAGTTTAAATTTTTCATTTTCTAAGTTATGCTCGGCAATTTTAGCATCTAATTTTGCTATATGATCATTTTGTTGTTTAATTAAAGTCATGTGATCATGAATAGCATTAATATCAATATCTTTACATCTAGTACAAATAGTGACATGCTCAATGGTAGATGTAGATGGTTTGCAAGAATTAAGTTCAACAATCTTAGCATGTAGAATATCATTTTTATCTCTAAGATCGGAAATTGTAACTTTGCAAACATCAAAATCTTTAGCCCTAGCAATCAAATTTTCATTTTCTAATCTAAGACTAGCAAGGGAAATGTTCAATTCTTCAATCCTAGCAAGCAAATCATCATTATTATCTCTAGGGTTGGGAATTGAAACATTGCAAACATGAGAATCAACCTTAGCTAACAAATTAGCATTTTCATTTCTAAGGTTGTCTATTGTTTCATGGCAAGTGCTTAGCTCACTAGATAATTTTTGACATTTCTCAATTTCTAGAGCATAAGCATTTTTAACCTTAACATGCTTCTTATTTTCTTTAATAAGGAAGTCCTCTTGGGTGTCCAAGAGATCATCCTTTTCATGGATGGCACTAATCAATTCATTAAGTTTTTCTTTTTGTTGCATGTTGAGGTTGGCAAAGAGAATACGCAAATTATCCTCCTCATCACTAGCATTATCATCACTAGAAGACTCATATTTAGTGGAGGAGTTAGATTTAACCTTCTTCCGTTTGCCGTTCTTTGCCATGAGACACTTGTGGCCGACGTTGGGGAAGAGGAGTCCCTTGGTGACGGCGATGTTGGCGGCGTCCTCGTCATTGGAGGAGTCGCTTGAGCTTTCGTCGGAGTCCCACTCCCGACAAACATGGGCATCGCCGCCCTTCTTCTTGTAGTACCTTTTCTTCTCCTTTCTTCTCCCCTTCTTGTCGTCGCCTCGGTCACTGTCACTAGATATAGGACATTTAGCAATAAAATGACCGGGCTTACCACATTTGTAGCAAACCTTCTTTGAGCGGGACTTGTAGTCTTTCCCCCTCCTTTGTTTGAGGATTTGGCGGAAGCTCTTGATGACGAGCGCCATCTCCTCATTGTCGAGTTTGGAGGCGTCTATTGGTTGTCGACTTGATGTAGACTCCTCCTTCTTTTCTTCCGTCGCCTTGAATGCGACGGGTTGAGCTTCGGATGTGGATGGATCATCAAGCTCGTTGATCTTCCTCGAGCCTTCGATCATGCACTCAAAACTTACAAAATTCCCGATAACTTCCTCGGGGGTCATTTTAGTATATCTAGGATTACCACGAATTAATTGAACTTGAGTAGGGTTAAGGAAAATAAGTGATCTTAGAATAACCTTAACCACCTCGTGGTCGTCCCACTTTATGCTCCCGAGGTTGCGCACTTGGTTCACCAAGGTCTTGAGCCGGTTGTACATGTGTTGTGGCTCTTCCCCTTTGCGAAGCCGGAATCGACCGAGCTCCCCCTCGATCGTCTCCCGCTTGGTGATCTTTGTGAGCTCATCTCCTTCATGCGCGGTTTTGAGCACATCCCAAACCTCCTTGGCGCTCTTCAACCCTTGAACTTTGTTATACTCCTCTCTACTTAAAGAGGCGAGGAGTATTGTTGTCGCTTGAGAGTTGAAGTGCTCGATTTGGGCCACCTCATCCTCATCATAATCTTTATCCCCTACAGACGGTACCTGTGCACCAAACTCAACAACATCCCATATACTTTTGTGGAGTGAGGTTAGATGAAATCGCATTAAATCACTCCACCTAGCATAATCTTCACCATCAAAAGTTGGTGGTTTGCCTAATGGGACAGAAAGTAAAGGTGCATGTTTAGAAATGCGAGGATAGTGTAGGGGGATCTTACTAAACTTCTTACGCTCTTGGCGTTTAGAAGTTACGGAGGGCGCATCGGAGCCGGAGGTTGATGTTGATGAAGTGTCGGTCTCGTAGTAGACCACTTTCCTCATCCTCTTTTGCTTGTCCCCACTCCGATGCGGCTTGTGGGAAGAAGATTTTTCCTTCTTCTCTTTGTGGTGAGAAGAAGATTTCTTCTCCTTCCCTTTGTTGGAGGAGCTCTTCTTCTTCTCCCTCCTCTTGGTGCGGGACTCTTCCGATGAAGTGCTCCCGTGGCTTGTAGTGGGCTTTTCGCCGGTCTCCATCTCCTTCTTGGCGTGATCTCCCGTCATCACTTCGAGCGGTTAGGCTCTAATGAAGCACCGGGCTCTGATACCAATTGATAGTCGCCTAGAGGGGGGGTGAATAGGGCGAAACTGAAATTTACAAAATTAATCACAACTACAAGCCGGGTTAGCGTTAGGAATATAATTGAGTCCGCGAGAGAGGGTGGAAAACAAATCGCAAGCAAATAAGAAGTGTGACACGCGGATTTGTTTTACCGAGGTTCGGTTCTCGCAAACCTACTCCCCGTTGAGGAGGCCACAAAGGCCGGGTCTTTTTCAACCCTTTCCCTCTCTCAAACGGTCCCTCGGACCGAGTGAGCTTTCTCTTCTCAATCAAACGGGAACAAACTTCCCCGCAAGGATCACCACACAATTGGTGTCTCTTGCCTTGGTTACAATTGAGTTGATCGCAAGAAAGATTGAAAGAAAGCACGATTGCAAAAAGCCAAGCGACAAGAGCGACAAATAACACACGGATCACTTTCTCTCTCAAGTCACTAATCACTAATGATCTCTTTTCTCAATTGTGAAACTTGGAGAGGTGGAGGCTTTGAATGTGTCTTGGAATGAATTGCTAGCTCTTGTATTGAATGTTGAAGGTTGGAATGCTTGGATGTCATGAATGGAGGTGGTTGGGGTGGTATTTATAGCCCCCAACCACTTCCTAGCCGTTGCACCATTCTACTGAGCGCGGACGGTCCGCGAGCCAGGTCCGGACGGTCCGCCCCTGTTGATCAACGGCTGAAAACGCAACGGTCAGCAGTAACGGCTATATCAACGGCTATATTGCATTTAATGCGTCGTCAGATGTCAGATAGAGTCAGGCGCGGACGGTCCGGTCGTGCACCCCGGACGGTCCGCGCGGACGCTATAATTCATTTTTCCGAACCCGTCACCTTCGGGTTTTTCGGTTCCTCACCTACCGGACGGTCCGCGCCTGAGGCCGGACGGTCCGCGCGAGGTCTCAGACGGTCCGCTCTTTTCCTCCGGACGGTCCATAGTGCAGATTCGGATTTATGCATTGGTTCTGCCCGAGGGTCATCCAGGTGGTGCGGACGGTCCGCTGCAAGGGCCCGGACGGTCCGCGCTTGGCCTGTTTTTCCAAAAGGCTTCTCCTGTCCGGAATAATCTACGGTATTCCGGACAGTCGATTTAGTATGTTTGTAGATGAACCTTTGGCACCTGTAGAACACATAATCTAGAGCAAACTAGTTAGTCCAATTATTTGTGTTGGGCAATTCAACCACCAAAATCAATTAGGAAGTAGGTGTAAGCCTAATTCCCTTTCAGGCGCACCGGACATTGTCCGGTGCACACCGGACAGTTCGGTGCCCCCTTCTGACCGTTGGTGTCCGGTGCACACCGGACAGTTCGGTGCCCCCTTCTGACCGTTGGCTCTGCCACGCGTCGCGCACGGATTACGCGACCGACCATTGGCCCAGCCGACTGTTGGCTCACCGGACAGTCCAGTGTACATCGGACAGTCTGGTGAATTTTAGACGTACGCCGCCGACGAAGTCCCGAGAGCGGCCAGTTCGCCAAAGCCAGCCTGCCGCACCAGACACTGTCCGGTGCACCACCGGACAGTCCGGTGTACCCAGACTGAGCAGACTCTTGGCTGCTTCGAGCCAAGCTTTTCCAATTGTATCTTCTCTGATTCTAGCACTTAGACAAACATGTTAGTACACAAAAACCAATGTACTAAGTCTAGAATCATACCTTTGTATTGATTTCCACCTTATCCACCATTTGGCATAGTTTATCACTTAAGCACTTGTGTTGGACACTAAATCACCAAAATACTTAAAAATGGCCCAAGAGCACATTTCCCTTTCAGGACGCGAGATGGCTAGAGCCAGAGGAGGAGTGCGCACGTAGAAGAGCGAGGAGGACAACAAGTCCTCACACCTCACCGCTAGGACGTCGTAGGTACAATTCTCATCCCAACCCAGTTCAATTAATCTGTTTAGGTCCACTTTGACCATTGCTTATTATTAGTATGTTACAATCATTTTGTATCATCTATCTCAATGTATCTGTATGTGACTCGATTTGAGTTCTTATCTGAAGCATGTCCAATGTTGCTCTTACAACTTAAATTGAAGTCTTTTCTGATCTCTTTTACTATGCTTTGTTCTCAAATTTTAGTTGGTAGTACCCTAACTCCGATCTCTAGGAACAATTTGCACCAGCAGTGTGAAACAGAGACAATAGGGTGATCATCAATATAATTCCACATTGCAAATGTTTAACTGGAGGCGAATTCTATTTATGATTTCTACACAACAACAATAATTTCACAATGCAAATGCTATGTTTATTATGCATTGTTTGCATTTCTTAGTACACTTCTATAGTTCGTTTAATTATTTGATATCTTAAATTGTTGTATATTAGAGCGTTGGCTTGTGTTTTTGTAGTAGCCAAATAAGCATTGAATTGATAAGTTCCAGAAAAATGAAGTGGTAGACTAGACAAGTTCCACATGACTAAATAGAGCGAATTGAGTTACAGTCGAGAAGTATATTCACCTTGTAGAGTGACTGAATCATAACTTTCTCATCAAAACACCAGCTACAATTTGCGTCACTTAAATCTACATAAGCAAAGATGAAGAACTGTAAGACACTTCTGTGCCATATAGTCCTTTAGTTCTACTCTAGCAAGTAGTACTATTGTATTATGTTTATTTTTTTAAAAAATTGTACTACTACTGTACTAGCACCCTACTATTCCATTCAGACATGTAAAGATTAGCAATCAGTATGTGAGACGTTGATGCAATTTCGTCCAAGAAAACAGATAGTGGATATAACACATGCCATTTATACGACAAAACTAATATCGGTATGAGCATAATCATTTTAGCTTTACAACATTAGGATATAAAAATTATAACCAATTAAGACAAATTTAAAACATAAACCAAACTATTGCAGATGCTTAAAAATGTAGAGTGTTTGGGACAGAGACTGGTCATCTCCAAAATGGTCAGTTATTGACTATTTCAATCAGACAAAAATCACAAGCTTTAAATTTATTGTAGGGAGGAGTGTTTCTTGTGTTTTTGTAGTAGCCAAATAAGCATTGAATTGATAAAACACTATTTGACTCGCTGTGGTTCCACTACCACCATCGCCCACTTTAGTGACCCATTCATTTAGGTTATCCTTGGGATTGATAATTTCAATAGCACTTGCTTCACTAACGGCCTCCAGGATACACCCTTGCTTGCTCTAATAATAGATGTGTTTGTGTCTTTACACACGTTTTCATACTCCTAATGGGCATGCTTATGGACCATGAGGACTAATATTCTTTGTCTATTTTCTCTCTCTTAGGAATGGCTTTGTGATTTTATAATAGTTCTTTAACATGAGTGGATTAGGCGGTGGCAAGGATTTGGCTGCGTTGGTTGGTTTCTCGAGAGAGTAAAGCACTTACGTTGTTCCCGATTAGCACAACACCATGTGACCCGCACTCATAGATAGATATATTATTGGTAATCTGAATAATTATTAGTGAACTAGGGTTACTACATTAAATTTTCTTGTTAAATATTATATAATACACTGTCCTATTATGGAATCAACATGTTTTTGTTTGAGGTGTTGATTAATATCGCTACATATTTATTATTTTTTATCAATGACAAAGCACAAGTACAACTTTATATATATCTTTTAAGGTATGTAAACATCTACTTTTAGTGATGCGAACAAAAAACTAGAATAACAATTAGTGTTTTGGCATATCAATATATTTTATCATCGCTCCTTGTCATAGACCACGCTACGACTTTCTGCTCGTGCTTCAGCTTCCATGCTACCCCTCGTCTGAAGACATCAATTGCGTCGTCCAACCTTCCTTTTTAGATTATGGTATCGGAGAAAGTAACTGGGTTAATGGTCCAACCTTCCTTTGTAGTTTGTGATATCGGAGAAAACCACTAGGTTAATGGTGCTGGCATAGATATTGTAAAAGGAAGTTTGATTATATTATTGTTGGTTGTACGTGGGAGGAAACAAATGGACTATGTAATTATGGAATTGTAGATAGGGATGCAATAGACAACTATGTAGGTTTTGATAGATGATGCTTTATAGTAGTGGAGATTAGTTGTTGCCAAAGAATTGTTTAGATAGTGAGGTCGATGATTATCTTGTTTGTTTTCATGTATCCGTTTTGCACCAACATCTTATCGAATAATTTGTATACCGTTGCAACGCACAACATTGCACTATGTAGTGGTGAAATAGCTAGATTAAAATAACAAAATTTATGCATGGCTAGGATCACAAACGGGTTACGAAATATTTTCTCATAACAATATAGTACACATTTATACATAAGTTATCATGATATTATATGTTTCCGTTGCAACGCACGGGCACTTACCTAGTGTATATATAGTTATGCACAATAAATAACTTGTCCTTTTAGAGGACTTAGGGAGTAATATAATTGCAATAGTACAAATTCCAAATACGACTGTTCGCTCCGAGCGTTCGTTCATTGCAACTTCTATGACGTTGTAACAAAAGTTCATCAAAGATCATCCATCAGGGATTCTTCAACGATAGGATACATCATTATAGTGTGTTATTCTGCGATAATGGGGATATTTTGCCAGTAACACCTAAACCATCTAGGGTTATGCTATCAGGACTTTAGAGGATACCATAATTCCACATTTAGTGGAATATAACATTAGTAAATCTTGTGGAATGCACATGTGCTTATTTGACGAACTTCAAGTCATGTGGTACCTCATCTTATAATTTCTCATGTTTGTATGGGTGTTTATCCCTTTATAGGGTTATCAAATTTTGGTGTTCAACACAAACTTTGTTTCTGCTGGAAAGATTCCATCAGGGAACTATAATCACAGCTAGGAGATATTCTCTCTACACATAGTGTGATCATTCATCACAGCTAGGAGATATTCTCTCTACACATAGTGTGATCATTCATCAAGAATGTATTTTACAATACGAGATTTATATGTTGGATTTTTATAACTCAAGATTGTGAGTCCTCCTATGTCTCATGTTGGATCTTCATAATCCTTTAACTGTATATTTTAATTCATGTCATTTGTCGGATTATATCATATAGCAGAAAAATGTTTATTCAACACATATGTTGGGATGTGCCTCTCACATGACCACTTGAATCACCACATTCACCACATATTATTTCGATAGTGTCCATAAATGTTCGAACTTTAATATCGCGACTTTCTCTTTGCGATTATTGGTTCAACTTCGATTGCATTTATCAGTGATATGATAAGAGAGCTTCGAGCACTCATGTCTAGGAATTTGTTTTGATCCGTTTGCAATCTAGAAAGGCAATATATGTGTCGACACATTTGCCTCCCACATTTAATAACGACCTTCGCCATTTTTCAAAACGAAAGATTAAGTGTTCCACATTCCTCGCACAATAACATTGTGTGCATTGATAGAAACTTCATCATTAGGATGAACTTCTTCGCGAGACAAATCACCAATAGGGTGATTTCATAATAGGAGAGTTATCACAGACCACGCGAATCTATAATCAGCATATGCTTTAACTAAGGCTGGTGGATCATATTCGCAGACGTCCTCGCAGAACATATCAAATGTTAATAAGTCAAATGTGGACATGATATTAATCTTGGATAGCATTCAAATCAATATAGTTACTCCTTCAGCGATTTCTGACAAACTTCATATACATAGGAGCACACAACAAACGACAAGTTTAGCTTTTGTGCATTTTATAGAATATCAAGGCATTACACTTGATGATTATTTATCTTCTCTTAATGTTGAGATGTTTTAAAAACATACACTAGGTATTTTAAATGTTAGTTTAAAATTTATTAGATTATATAATCTAAAGATATTATAATTCTAAACAAACACTCCATTTATAATTTGGACATGAGTAGTCCGTAGTCGCTACCACTATAGTGGGGCACAGGCGATCGCATATTCGCACCCACCCATCACACGACAAAATCCCTCACCCTCGTGAGTCCTGACGTCCTCGCCCGTGCTCGCAGTTGGTAGGGTTCTAGCCATGGCGTGGAGCGCCGCCGCCGTCTCCAGGTTCGCAGCCGCCTCCCCACCCGCGGCACCCATCTCCGTCAGGCTTGGAGCCGCCGCTTCTCGCTCGTCCCTGTCCTTCTCCAGTGGGCGCCGACGCCCCGTGGCCGCGTCCCTCTCGACCTCTGCCACCGGTACGCCTCCCGCTACTTTGGCGCCAAACAGACGCGCGGATTGCTACCATTTCTTTGCACTTACTGTTTATCTCGTCGTGTCGGGGGGGGGGGGGGGGGGGGGGGGGGGGGGGGGGGGATACCTATTGTTTGTAATGACATCCTTGTTTCAAAACGGAGGATGGATTGCTTCAGCGATTCGATTGTAGGGGCAGCTAATCCATGGCAATAATTAGCTACAGATGTGCAATGCTGAATTTGCTGGTTAACATTTTATCTCCATGAAAAGGCAACAAAGTTTGCATTATGCAATGAGAAGTGCAAGCTCACTCAGCGTCAACCAATAAAAAACTAGAGATTGCAGATCTGGCTGGATGGTCACTTGTTCAGTATTTCAGTGCGTATGACACCAGCAATGCCCGATATAAGCATAAATAATGATCTAAATGTCCAAGGGGAAAGCAAAGCAATGATTATCTTTCTGATATCAAGGGGATTGCTGAATACGATGGGATTTGTAATAAAGTGCACATAAAAGTTTCTGGTGTTCATATAGGTTGGGAATCTTGGATATACATGGTTCTATGTAAGAAACTGCTCTCACAAGTGCTGAATGATTACTAGTATTTAGTAGTGAGTTTGCTAGAAGAGTGCTATACCCCTTTAAAATGCTATTAAGCGTCTATTATGCTACTGATTTTTTTTTCGCAATCCCGTATTTGTAGCTGAGAATCATGAAATTTAATGTCACAGTGGCATAGAGAGTTCACCCAAGCAATGTTAGCACAGTGTGAAAATGTAGTTAAGCTGAACAACAATTGCTCACCTGACCTGGTGTTTTCAAACATAAAAGAAATGAACTGGAATAAAGGACAACTACAAACCAAAAAACATGATTAACATGGTTTATGAGTTGCGAGTTGATGCTGTTGAACAACTAAACAAAACTGGTTCTTTCTCTTACACATGGAAACTCTGCGGGGCATTTGGTTATCTCTTGAGGGGGAAGTCTAAAATAGATTTTGAACGTCTTGGGCCATTTTGTATGCTATAATGACAATTTTGAGAAATTTGTTTAGCTGTAAAGGAGGCTGTTCAGACAGAGAAGGCACCACCAGCACTAGGCCCTTATTCTCAGGCCATCAAAGCAAATAATCTTGTGTTTGTTTCTGGAGTTCTTGGCTTGAATCCCGAGGTTTGCTTTTGCACTGTCGTTCTATCATTTTCTTGTTTTTTTCTACATTGCTTGTATCAGTTTCCTGGTTTTTCCACTGGACGAACCGATCAGTTTGCTGGTTGTAGGTGAAGAGACAACTAATATGCCTTTCTGTTTTCAGACCAGGAAGTTTATCTCTGAAAATGTTGAGGAGCAAACTGAGCAGGTGAAAATCTTGATTCTTTAATGCTGCTTACATGTGAGGTGTGAATATATATCATTTGTGATTTCTGAGTCGTTCACAGTATCTTTTAATCTTGCATAAAAAATATGTATTTCGAACATCTCTCATAAGAATTTACATGATTTGCACGTGCTATATAATAAACTGTCCGCAATATTTTAGAACTTTGTTATTGAATCTGCATTTGCTAAATGCAGAAATGGAATGCCTTGTATGATATTCTGCAAGAACATAAGTTGTCTTTGCAAATTGCAAGTTTGTGTTCTGAAAATACTTGTCTGCTGTATCTGCTGTAACTTACTCTCGGTGACAGGTTATGAAAAACATGGGCGAGATATTGAAAGCTAGTGGTGCTAACTATTCTTCAGTTGTGAAGACAACGATCATGTAAGTAAATGTTCTTTATGTTTTGCTCAAGATATTTTGATGTCTTCAGGTGTGATTCTATTATTTTACCTGCAGGTTGGCTGATCTGCAGGATTTCAATAAAGTAAACGAGATCTATGGCAAATGTAAGTTTGAGCTGTGTTGCTCCACCTGTTCCTAATGGTGTAATTCCATTCTTTAATAACAGAGCTGTGACAGCGTTTTACCATCATCAGATTCTGGATGTCACATATCGATAATATTTGTTTTCCCTTCTCTGAAGATATTTTCGTTCTTGCTGCAGATTTCCCGGTGCCAGCACCTGCACGATCAACCTACCAAGTGGCGGCGCTGCCACTGAATGCCCGGATTGAGATTGAGTGCATCGCTGCTCTCTAATCAGATCATCCAACCACTCATTAAATCATCAATAAGCACCCAGGAATTTGTGGTAGAGGTACCTGTACCAGTTCAGTGTCTGAAAACTGCGGGTAACAAACCTTTGTGTCCCGGATAAGTGATGTGTGTGTGTGTGTGAGTGAACAGTGCATCTAGTAGGAGAATTGTTGCGTGGTTTGTTACTTGGATTCTTCGCTCTTTAGACAAGAAGTACCATGGCATCAACATCAATAGCCTACTGTTTTCTTCCCAATAAGAATGAATTGGCTTCCCCAACAGATCATGGATATAGTCGTGCGTAATATTGTTTTATAATGTAGACTATATTATTTATAGAGTGAATTTAAAATAGGAGATGAGATGTGACCTAGGATGGATAAGCTGCTGGAGATAATTGACACTTATTAAGGGTTGTTTGGGATAAGTGCTATTAGCTAAAAATTAGTCTAAAATAGCTCTAGTTCATCTGTTAGGGAGAAACCATACCTTCGTTTAGTGGTAAAACACCCTTCAAGTCTTTATTAGCAGTAGGTAAACCCATAATGGATCTAGCTTGGTGTCAGTTGACATCCTTGGGGCATTGTGTCATAGGGGCCAAGGTATGTGCTAGCTAGGTTTTATAGCTCTACAAGACGAAGATGTGTCAACTAGGCCTAGAAGCTTTATAAGGTTGTCGTTAGTAGATTGTACATGTGGTTGTGCACATAGTTATTAAGGCGTCACTAAAGCGGTAAGGCAAGGCTGCAGGGCAAGGTGTCGTGATCGCCTTACTCGTCGATGTAAGACGTCCGCCTTAGCTAGAGTTTCGCCTTTTAGGCGCAAGGCGTCAGTAAGGTGTTAGATAATGTACAGATGGAGGAGTGGACTGCGGGGCGACAGCTGCGACCCTCCTCTCCCTTCCGTTGTGGCACGATTGTGCGGCCCTCCTGCTCTGCTCGCCACTATGCCCTTCCACGGCGGTGTGGGCATGCGTCCTACTCTCTCATTCGTCTTGCGATCTTGCGGATGTGTGTATGAGAACTTGAGGACTAGGGTATAGATATGGTGGCTTGGAGGTGCTTTAAATGGCCTAGATGGGCCTTTAAATAGACACTTATCCATACTTTTCATTTCTTTTTTCTATTTTAACATAATAGAGAATAGTTAAGGTGACAGACTGGATTAGGGAAGGTATGGAAAATTGTTGACAAATTCTATACTATTTGGTCTAAGTGATATGCTATTTTTTATTTTATTATTTAATTAAGGCTTCGCCTCGTCTTACACTTTATCGCCTAAAGGTAAAAGGGAGATTGGGCGCCTTATGTCGCCTTACTGCCTTAATAAGAGATGAGATATGAGATAGGATGGGCTGCTAGAGACAACCTAAGATGAGGGTTTTATGAAGGAGCTCTTTGGCACTCTCCAAGATGACTCAGTCTTGACACCAGGTGCACTCTCAACTAGGTTAGTCGTGCAAGGCCATGTGGTTGTGGTTCTTAGTCGCCTACTCAAGGGCATCCCTCATCACTATCCACTCTTCTTTCTACAACATCTAAAGCAGGATGAGGTCTTTCTCTAGCTTCTTGACCTTTTCCTCCAAGGTCCTTGAGCCTTGGAAGGGGCATGATGCATTGATGATGTCTTCTAAGCTGCGAGCCTCTCGGCCAAAGTCTTTGAGCTTTCTTCCTTTGAGAGGCATGCTCTCCACCTCCTATAGAAACCTTCATCATGCTCCAACTTCTTCGATGTGTTGAGGTATAATGGAGGGCATGCTCATGTGCGGGTCATCTTGTCTTTGAAGACTTATTCTGGCTCTTGCAACCTAGTGATCCTCTTTAAGATTTGAACTTCATTCGCCATGAGCGCCTACTCCTTGGTCATAAGGACAATGATCTTGGTCTCTAAAATTTGTTGGCGTAGCTTGAGGTATTGATCTTATTTGACCTTGATAGCCTCCTACATAGCCTCCCTAAGCCTTGATTCACACTGTTAGGGTATCCTTCGCCTTCACGAAGGTCACCCCCTCTTCATGGCAGCCTTGAGCCATGTTGCTTCCTCACGCCTCTGACGATGTAGCATGTCCTACAAAGCCTTGCCCTAGGTGGAGGTGATGTAGGCGACCAAAGAATATCCTCAACATTCTAGGGGGCTCCTCCATTTGCCCCTTCAGAGGGCATCGACAATCGCTGTTGTGCGGGGCTCTTAGACGACAACCTCCAAGTGGTCTCGTATCTAGTCAGAGAGCTCTCGTTCCTTCTTGAATCAGTTCCACTCAGCGGCGGTGATGGTGTAGGCCTCCTTGGCAACATCCTATAAGTGCATACTTAGATTTGATATGCTTTAGAATTTTGGTATGCAAACCTGCAAAGTTTTCTAGGAATTTTGCTACTTGCGATTTCGACGGAGACGGACGGGTAGGGCCTCGCCTAATTTAATTTTTTTATATTTTTAAAACCCAGTTTACATTTCTATGAAGGATTTTCAGTGACGGTTTCTTAGCTCAACCACTTGTGGCTCTCAGTTAACCGCCTGTATAAAGATATATTTCTAATGGTCCCTAACCCTGGTAGTTCTAAAAAACACCAATAAAAATAAATTTAGAGCATCTTCAAGAGAGGCCCTAAACAAGGTTGTATTTTGAAATATAGGGCTTAGGGTCATAAAACACCCCCAATAGTGGCCATATTTCATAAAAATCCATCAAACGATTATAGAGCTTGGTCTCTCGGATCCTCAATATACTACCTCATATATTGGAGCCCTATCCTCATTTTTATAAGTTTACAACTATTTATTTCCTAATAACATGATTTATTTCTCAAATAGTATCATTTAAGGCCTAACTGTTGAGTGAAAATTTTATTTGAGGCTTTGAACATTTTAAATGAGGTCCTATTTCAACTTTAGGGCTCTAATTTAGGGTTTCTTATTGTAGATGCTCTTAAAACTGTTTGTACAAAGCTTCTTCTTATTAGTGGCATGAACCTACTATAGCCTTCGCCAACTTAGACTATCTCTAGCAACGTCCCCCAAATTTCATCATCTAAATGAATATTTTCTGTCCTTTACAATACTTTTTAAAAATTTAAAAATTATATCTTCTATATCTTCTTCACCTTCGACAATATCCTCTAGATTTCATCCTCTATATTAACAGTGTACCAGATTTCACATTCTTTATTATTTTTTACCAATTATAGCCACGTGAATGAGATGCACAACAAATGAACAGTGTATAGAGGACGATCGTGCACCGTCCATTTCTAGTGGACACAGGTCTCCCTCTAAAATTTAGAGGACCCTTTAGAGTCCTTGTTGGAGGAAAAAAAGTAGGCTACAACCACTATAGTTTTGAATTCATAACCATATAGAGTTTATTGTTGGAGCTAGTCTTAGCACTAGTCAATTTATGTGGCCGCTTCATGTCCACGATTATTATCTGCAGAGTCACATTATGTATAAAAAAGAAGCACTCCGTACAAAAGTTGCGAGTCCCTATGCAGTTAATGAACTTGCATGCCGGCTACGAGCGTTGTTTACTTATACAGTTATACTAGTCCTAGGGAGTAAAGCACTTTGCTTTTGCCAGCGTGATTCGTTCCCCTTAGCCCCTATGCACAATTAAGGTGTGTAGTGAACACGTGAGCAGCTTCTGGAACTAATGAAGCTAGTGCGAAACTTCCTGTTCACGTACGAACAACAAGGACACGGCTGCTTTGCACGCACAAAACAGCGACACTTCGATAGACACAATGGTAGTGTAATGTCGACATCGTAATGACACTTACTGTCCTCTCCGGTTGCTGTGAAAAATCTACACTTTTGTCATTTTACTAGAGAGAAATCTATATTCTGGGCCTGTCATATGTGAATAATAGTATTGTAGTAATACATATAGATGATGTTTGGTTGAGATAGTAATGTGATGGGTAACACATAACATAATGTTAAACCATATTTGTTTAAGTTAAATCGTTGAAAAATAGGTATTTGCACATTCAAACTTATTACTGTTGTTACTAGAGCGTGAATCATTATAATTATCATTTACGTTACAATTCGTGAACCAAACGACGTCATAGTATCATCAGATGCAATGTCTTGGTAACATATAATAATTGTTCAAAAAAAAACCCATTGTCATCAACCTATGTAGATTCTCATCAATGGAACAATTATGACAAGCAACCCTGGAAAGTTGCAAGAAAAAGCATCTAATCATAACTGTCCAGGAAAAAAACAGTAACCATAAACTAAAGTAGCTAATGGACTAGCAGTTCTCTCACATGTTCATTCTGTGGTTCTAGTATTTATATGTAAGCTTGTTCTGTTTGTCCATGAAACTAAGGTAGACTTTTTCTTCAAAACCAACCAATAAAGAAAGGTGTAACTAGTAGAGTAATTATGTATATGAGGGTCTACAAAGCATGTACAAAGCGAAGCAGACCCCTGTTGGTTGCAGCATGCATGTAAAGCATGAGCACGATCGAGATGCTGGCTGTACAAAGTGAAGCAGACCTGCTCCTATCCAAAAGGACCCGATGAGTACCCGCATATCTTTGTTTTTGCAGATCCGATGAGATCCCCGCCCTTTACACATGCAGCCATACTGACACACGATCGACTTGCTCCTGAAAGATAGACAAACACCCTGTTGACTAACCGCAGAAATACCAAAAGAACAGTGGCAATTGCAAGTGGAGTACTGCATTTCCATGGAGAAAAATAAGGCACTGCAAAAACCGAGCTACGAACATCCATTCCATACCTAATACCTTTCCATGCATGCTACATATGTGCCAGTGAATATTCGTCCTGAGACAAACTTAATTTATTGAGTGGTGACACAACTTAAGGGCACTACTCTTAAATTAATTGAGTGGTGGCACAACTTAGGGACACTCTTGAATTAAAAGAAGGACAAGCACCTTGACTAGAAGAATATTATCAAACCCTAACGAGAATATCTGCTAGACACACCAATGGCAGTTCAACCTAGCTAGAGGAGATGACTCGGATGAGCATCATTGTGCCTCCATTATGGCTGTCAAGTTCCATCCAGACCAGACACGAATAAAAAGGGCGGGAGAGGTGCACATCATAATACTAGCGTTGCAACCTGGAATGTTCCGACTAGATGCTAGGAACATCATGAGATCATATATTAGCCAACGTCTAGTTATCTTATAGCTTGGTCAGACAAGTGTTGGGGTATCACTCACACGGTACATTATTACACCCTCTGTCATCGTGTGGCAGACAGGGATATTGAATAGTACCTCGTTTAGGTTTGTTTGGCAGGGGTAAGGGTAATAATAGATACGATCCAAATATTTCTTTACAATTTGTTTTAATTCTTAATTAATTTTAGTTCAAAAACGAATATACATAAAGTCTGGTCCGAGTCTTATATTTTACTCCATCCTAGAAAATAAGGAGCACATGTTTTTAGAAAAGTCAACATTTTAAAATTTTGACCAACCATTTAGCAAAAAAAACATATGTTTTTAATGTATGCATGTTATATATTTGAATTCGTATTCAAAAATACTTTAATATGATGCTTAATTTGTATTTGTTGATATCATATTTTAAAAGAAATTAACGGTCAAAATTTCACTTTAAATACTTTTTTCTAAAAAAAACACATGCCTTATTTTTTGGGACAGAGGGACTATAGTGTAAAATTTAGATCTCATTGTCATCCCTAGGCAGGGTTAGACGATCACCGCCACATCAACAACACGATGGCCAATCAGGGGCCAAGATAACCGGGGAGAGAGAGCGTAGCGAGAGAACGTGGACAATGACTGAGAGACATCTACGTGGAGAGATTTGGGTCGTTGATAGTCACCTAGAGGGGGGTGAATAGGGCGAAACTGAAATTTACAAATATAAAAACAACTATAAGCCGGGTTAGCGTTAGAAATAAAAACGAGTCCGCGAGAGAGGGTGCAAAACAAATCTCAAGCAAATAAGGAGTGTGACACAAGGATTTGTTTTACCGAGGTTCGGTTCTCGCAAACCTACTCCCCGTTGAGCTGGTCACAAAGACCGGGTCTCTTTCAACCCTTTCCCTCTCTCAAACAGTCCCTCGGACCGAGTGAGCTTCTCTTCTCAAATCACTTGGGAATCAAACTTCCCGCAAGGATCACCACACAATTGGTGTCTCTTGCCTCAATTACAAGTGAGTATGATCTCAAGAAAGAATGCGAAAGAAAAGAAGCGATCCAAGCGCAAGAGCTCAAATGAACACTACAAATCACTCTCTCTAGTCACTAAAGATTTGTGTGGAGTTGGGAGAGGATTTGATCTCTTTTGGTGTGCTTTTCAATGAATGCTAGCTCTTGTATAGTGGTTGGAAGCTGGAAAACTTGGATGCAATGAATGGTGGGTGGTTGGGGGTATTTATAGCCCCAACCACCAAACTAGCCGTTTGGTGGGGCTGACTGTCGTATGGTGCACCGGACAGTCCGGTGTACACCGGACATGTCCGGTGCGCCAGCCACGTCACCAAAGCCGTTGGGTTCCGACCGTTGGAGCTCTGTCTTCTGAGCCCGCCTGGATGTCCGGTGGCGCACCGGACATGTACTGTAGAGTGTCCGGTGCGCCACTACGCGCGTGCCTGACTTCTGCGCGCTCTGGCGCGCATTAATTGCTGTTGCAGGTGACCGTTGGCGCAAAGTAGCCGTTGCCCCGCAGTTACACAGGACAGTCCGGTGTACACCGGACATGTCCGGTGAATTATAGCGGAGCAGCCGTTGTGAATTCCCGAGGCTGCCAAGTTCCAGAGCCGCGTCCTCTTGGAGCACCGGACACTGTCCGGTGTACACCGGACAGTCCGGTGAATTATAGCGCGTCGGCTTTGAAAATTCCTGAGGCTGAGGAGTTTAGTGCGAAGTCCCCTGGTGCACCGGACACTGTCCGGTGCGCCACCGGACAGTCCGGTGCGCCAGACCAGGGAGCCTTTCGGGATGCCTTTAGCTCTCTTGTTGGACCCAACACTTTGTCTTTTTATTGGCTAAGTGTGAACCTTTGTCATCTGTATAACTTATACACTAGAGCAAACTAGTTAGTCCAAATATTTGTGTTGGGCAATTCAACCACCAAAATTATTTAGGAACTAGGTGTAAGCCTAATTCCCTTTCAATCTCCCCCTTTTTGGTGATTGATGCCAACACCAACCGAAGCAAATATAGAAGTGCATAATTGAACTAGTTTGCATAATGTAAGTGCAAAGGTTGCTTCGAATTGAGCCAATATAAATTCTTACAAGATATGCATGGATTGTTTCTTTGTTTTTAACATTTTGGACCACGCTTGCACCACAGATTTTGTTTTTGCAAATTCTTTTGTAAATCCTTTTCAAAGTTCTTTTTGCAAATGGTCAAAGGTGAATGAATAAGATTTTACGAAGCATTTTTAAGATTTGAAATTTTCTCCCCCTGTTTCAAATGTTTTTCCTTTGACTAAACAAAACTCCCCCTAAATGAGATCCTCCTCTTAGTGTTCAAGAGGATTTTGATATATCATTTTTGAAATACTACTTTCTCCCCCTTTTGAACACAACAAGATACCAATTTGAATATACTCTTTGAAATTTTTTGATTGAAATTGGTGGTGGTGCGGTCCTTTTGCTTTGGGCTCATACTTTCTCCCCCTTTGGCATGAATCGCCAAAAACGGAATCATTAGAGCCCTTTAAGTACTTTCTTCCTCTTTGGTCATAAATAAATGAGTGAAGATTGTACCAAAGACGATGTCCTTTTGTTTTGAACTCTACCCAAAAAGATGGAGAGAAGCGCGGAGTGATGGCGAAGGATGAGTTATGGAGTGGAAGCCTTTGTCTTCGCCGAAGACTCCATTTCCCTTTCAATACACCTATGACTTGGTTTGAAATAGACTTGGAAAACACATTAGTCATAGCATATGAAAGAGACATGATCAAAGGTATATAAATGAGCTATGTGTGCAAATCAACAAAAGAAGTTCCTAGAATCAAGAATATTTAGCTCATGCCTAAGTTTGTTAAAAGTTTGTTCATCAAGGGGCTTGGTAAAGATATCGGCTAATTGATCTTTAGTATTAATGTAAGAAATCTCGATATCTCCCTTTTGTTGGTGATCCCTTAAAAAGTGATACCGAATGGCTATGTGTTTAGTGCGGCTATGCTCGACGGGATTATCCGCCATCTTGATTGCACTCTCATTATCACATAGCAAAGGGACTTTGGTTAATTTGTAACCGTAGTCCCGCAGGGTTTGCCTCATCCAAAGAAATTGCGCGCAACAATGGCCTGCAGCAATGTACTCGGCTTCGCTGGTGGAAAGAGCGACCGAATTTTGCTTCTTTGAAGCCCAAGACACCAAGGATCTTCCCAAGAACTGGCAAGTCCCCGATGTACTCTTCCTATTGATTTTACACCCCGCCCAATCGGCATCCGAATAACCAATCAAATCAAAAGTGGATCCCCTAGGATACCAAAGCCCAAACTTAGGAGTGTAAGCCAAATATCTCAAGATTCGTTTTACGGCCGTAAGGTGAGCTTCCTTAGGGTTGGCTTGGAATCTTGCAACACATGCATACGGAAAGCATAATATCCGGTCGAGATGCACATAAATATAGCAAAGAACCTATCATCGACCGGTATACCTTTTGATCGACGGATTTACCTCCCTCGTCGAGGTCGAGATGCCCATTGGTTCCCATGGGTGTCTTGATGGGTTTGGCATCCTTCATTCCAAACTTGCTTAGAATATCTTGAGTATACTTCGTTTGGCTTAGGAAGGTGCCCTCTTGGAGTTGCTTCACTTGAAATCCTAAGAAATACTTCAACTCCCCCATCATAGACATCTCGAATTTTTGTGTCATGATCCTACTAAATTCTTCACAAGTAGACTCGTTAGTAGACCCAAATATAATATCATCAACATAAATTTGGCATACAAACAAGTCATTTTCAAGAGTTTTAGTGAATAGAGTAGGATCGGCCTTTCCGACTTTGAATCCATTAGTGATAAGAAAATCCCTAAGGCATTCATACCATGCTCTTGGGGCTTGCTTGAGCCCATAAAGCGCCTTAGAGAGTCTGTAAATATGGTTAGGGTACTCACTATCTTCAAAGCCGGGAGGTTGCTCAACATAGACCTCTTCCTTGATTGGTCCATTGAGGAAAGCACTTTTCACGTCCATTTGATAAAGCTTAAAGCCATGGTAAGTAGCATAGGCCAATAATATATGAATTGACTCAAGCCTAGCTACGGGTGCATAGGTTTCACCGAAATCCAAACCTTCGACTTGGGAATATCCCTTGGCCACAAGTCGAGCTTTGTTCCTTGTCACCACACCATGCTCATCTTGCTTGTTGCGGAAGACCCATTTGGTTCCTACAACATTTTGATTAGGACGTGGAACTAAATGTCATACCTCATTCCTAGTGAAGTTGTTGAGCTTCTCTTGCATCGCCACCACCCAATCCGAATCTTGGAGTGCTTCCTCTACCCTGTGTGGCTCAATAGAGGAAACAAAAGAGTAATGCTCACAAAAATGTGCAACACGAGATCTAGTAGTTACCCCCTTATGAATGTCACCGAGGATGGTGTCGACGGGGTGATCTCGTTGGATTGCTTGGTGGACTCTTGGGTGTGGCGGCCTTGGTTCTTCATCCTCCTTGTCTTGAACATTTGCATCTCCCCCTTGGTCATTGTCGTCATCTTGAGGTGGCTCATTTGCTTCTTCTCCTTCATCAACTTGAGCCTCATCCTCATTTTGAGTCGGTGGAGATGCTTGCGTGGAGGAGGACGATTGATCTTGTGCATTTGGAGGCTCTTCGGATTCCTTAGGACACACATCCCCAATGGACATGTTCCTTAGTGCGATGCATGGAGCCTCTTCATTACCTATCTCATCAAGATCAACATGCTCTACTTGAGAGCCATTAGTCTCATCAAACACAATGTCACAAGAAACTTCAACTTGTCCAGTGGACTTGTTAAAGACTCTATATGCCCTTGTGTTTGAATCATATCCTAGTAAAAAGCCTTCTACAGTCTTAGGAGCAAATTTAGATTTTCTACCTCTTTTAACAAGAATAAAACATTTGCTACCAAAGACTCTAAAATATGAAATATTGGGCTTTTTACCGGTTAGGAGTTCATAAGATGTCTTCTTGAGGATTCGGTGAAGATATAACCGGTTGATGGCGTAGCAGGCGGTGTTGACCGCCTCGGCCCAAAACCGATCCGAAGTCTTGTACTCATCAAGCATGGTTCTTGCCATGTCCAATAGAGTTCTATTCTTCCTCTCCACTACACCATTTTGTTGTGGCGTGTAGGGAGAAGAGAACTCATGCTTGATGCCCTCCTCCTCAAGGAAGCCTTCGATTTGAGAGTTCTTGAACTCCGTCCCGTTGTCGCTTCTAATTTTCTTGATCCTTAAGCCGAACTCATTTTGAGCTCGTCTCAAGAATCCCTTTAAGGTTTCTTGGGTTTGAGATTTTTCCTGCAAAAAGAACACCCAAGTGAAGCGAGAATAATCATCCACTATTACAAGACAATACTTACTCCCGCCGATGCTTATGTAAGCAATCGGGCCGAATAGATCCATGTGGAGTAGCTCAAGCGGCCTGTCGGTCGTCATGATGTTCTTGTGTGGATGATGGGCTCCAACTTGCTTTCCTGCTTGGCATGCGCTACAAACCCTTTCTTTCTCAAAATGAACATTTGTTAGTCCTAAAATGTGTTCTCCCTTTAGAAGCTTGTGAAGATTCTTCATCCCAACATGTGCTAGTCGGCGATGCCAGAGCCAGCCCATGTTAGTCTTAGCAATTAAGCAAGTGTCGAGTTCAGCTCTATCAAAATCTACCAAGTATAGCTAACCCTCTAACACTCCCTTAAATGCTATTGAATCATCACCTCTTCTAAAGACAGTGACACCTACATCAGTAAAGAGACAGTTGTAGCCCATTTTGCATAATTGAGATACGGAAAGCAAATTGTAATCTAATGAATCAACAAGAAAAACATTGGAAATGGAATGGTCAGGGGATATAGCTATTTTACCCAAACCTTTGACCAAACCTTGATTTCCATCCCCGAATGTGATAGCTCGTTGGGGATCCTGGTTTTTCTCGTAGGAGGAGAACATCTTCTTCTCCCCTGTCATATGGTTTGTGCACCCGCTGTCGAGTATCCAACTTGAGCCCCCGGATGCATAAACCTACAAAACAATTTTAGTTCTTGACTTTAGGTACCCAAACGGTTTTGGGTCCTTTGGTATTAGAAACAAGAACTTTGGGTACCCAAACACAAGTCTTGGAGCCCTTGTGTTTGCCCCCAACAAACTTGGCAACTACCTTGCCGGATTTGTTAGTAAGCACATATGATGCATCAAAAGTTTTGAATGAAATGTCATGATCATTTGATGCACCAGGAGTTTTTTCTTAGGCAACTTAGCACGGGTTGGTTGCCTAGAACTAGATGTCTCACCCTTATACATAAAAGCATAATTAGGGCCAGAGTGAGACTTCCTAAAATGAATTCTCCTAATTTTGCTCTCGGGATAACCGGCAGGGTACAAAATGTAACCCTCGTTATCCTGAGGCATGGGAGACTTGCCCTTTACAAAATTAGACAATCTTTTAGGAGGGGCATTAAGTTTTTGACATTTTTCTATTTCTAGAGCATAAGCATTTTTAACCTTAACATGTTTTTTATTTTCCTTGATTAGGAAGTCCTCTTGGGAGTCCAAGAGATCATCCTTCTCATGGATGGCACTAATTAGCTCATTTAGTTTTTCTTTTTGTTCCATGTTAAGGTTGGCAAAAAGGGTACGCAAATTATCTTCCTCATCACTAGCATTATCATCACTAGAAGACTCATATCTAGTGGAGGATTTAGATTTAACCTTCTTCTTCTTGTTGTCCTTTGCCATGAGGCACTTGTGGCCGACGTTGGGGAAGAGAAGTCCCTTGGTGACGGCGATGTTGGCGGCATCCTCGTCGTCGGAGGAGTCGCTAGAGCTTTCGTCGGAGTCCCATTCCCGACAAACATGGGCATCACCGCCCTTCTTCTTGTAGTATCTCCTCTTCACCTTTCTTCTCCCCTTCTTGTCGTCGCCCCTGTCACTGTCACTAGATATAGGACATTTTGCAATAAAATGACCGGGCTTACCACATTTGTAGCACACTTTCTTGGAGCGGGGTTTGTAGTCTTTCCCCTTCCTTTGTTTGAGGATTTGGCGGAAGCTCTTGATGACGAGCGCCATTTCCTCATTGTCGAGCTTTGAGGCGTCGATTGGTTGTCTACTTGGTGTAGACTCCTCCTTCCTCTCCTTTGTCGCCTTAAATGTGACCGGTTGTGCCGCGGATGTGGAGGGATCATCTAGCTCGTTGATCTTCTTCGAGCCCTTGATCATGTACTCAAAGCTCACAAAATTCCCGATTACTTCCTCAGGGGTCATTAGTGTATATCTTGGGTTGCCACGAATTAATTGAACTTGAGTAGGGTTAAGGAAAATAAGAGATCTTAGAATAACCTTAACCACCTCGTGGTCATCCCACTTTTTGCTCCCGAGGTTGCGCACTTGGTTCACCAAGGTTTTGAGCCGGTTGTACATGTCTTGTGGCTCCTCCCCTTGGCGAAGACGGAAGCGACCGAGCTCCCCCTCGATCGTTTCCCGCTTGGTGATCTTGGTGAGTTCATCACCCTCGTGCGCGGTCTTGAGTAAGTCCCAAATCTCCTTCGCACTCTTCAACCCTTGCACCTTGTTATATTCCTCTCTACTTAGAGAGGCAAGGAGTATGGTTGTGGCTTGGGAGTTGAAGTGCTCGATTTGGGCCACCTCATCCTCATCATAGTCTTCATCCCCTACGGATGGTACCTATGCACCAAACTCAACAACATCCCATATGCTTTTGTGGAGTGAGGTTAGATGAAATCGCATTAAATCACTCTGAAAGCATCTAGGCCCCTGGTTGGTTTTAGTGATTAATGACAACGTAATATTATATGTGACTAACGTGTGTTTTGCAGAGACAAATGGTAAGTTAGGTCGCATGACAGGTAGAAGTACTACAACGTGAAAACAATCTCGGAGATAAGAACTCGAAGCGACGGCTAAAACGACGAAACAAAAGGCAAAGGTCTACGGAGTCCGAGTGTCAAGGAGATGTGGACACTCGCGATTTAGTTAGGTCTTTTATTCTCTTTTTAGCCGTACTATAAAGAGGGGTTGTCGATGAGTAGTTTGACCAAGAGAGTTCTAGTGTAGTGTTGGTGCACAATCACACTCATATACAGTGCTAGGTGTCACTCTAGAACTCACACACAAGTTAGAGCGAAAACCGATTTGAAAATCAGCTGAAAAACAAGAGTTAGTGTTTCTGGCCTTGGCGCACCGGACTGTCCGGTGCACCCTCTGCCAGGTGGGGCCAGGCTGGTCCGCGGCAGAGGCTTTCCCTCCGCAGAAACCCGAGAGCGCAGGTCTGGGAGTTGAATTTTAGTGGCGCACCGGACATCGCACCGGACTGTCCGGTGTGCCATGAGTCCAACGGCTAGCTGTCAGAACTAGCCGTTGGAAACGACCGTTGGCGCACCGTTGGCGCACCGGACTGTCCGGTGCGCCATTGCGCAGTGAGATGCCTGTAACGGCTAGTTGGTGGGTGAGGGCTATTTATACCCCTTCCACCCACCATATTCAATGTCTTGCACTCCACATTTATTCCAGCACATTGCTAGAGCATTGCAAGCACCAAAAGCCTAGTGAGGAGATTAGAGAATCATAATCCGCGTTTGTTCCTCATTAGCGCTAGTGAGAGCCACCTAGAGCACACACCACTTGCATTAGGCTTCTCTTGGTCAAGCGAAAGTCTACGGCTTGTTACTCTTGGTGATCGGCATCACCTAGACGGCTTGGTGGCATTGGGAGCTCGGCGATCACCGTGAAGATCTTGTTGGTGACCCGACTCAAGTTTGTAAGCGGTCTCGAGGGATCCACCGCGCCGGAGTGGCAAAGGATCATCTCGTAGTGAGCACTTGGTTCTTGCGAGGACCAAGGGGGAGCGATACCCTTGCGCGGGTGCTCCAACGAGGACTAGTGGAGAGTGCCGACTCTTCGATACCTCGGGAAAAATTGGAGGAGTCTTCTAAACCTTGCTTTACATTCCGCACTTAATTCAAGCACTTTACATTGTGTATTTGTTTAGAAAGTATTTGAAGTATTGTCTTAGCTTTATTGCATTTCTAGTATTATATTCTTAGTGCTAGTTGTTGGGGTGAAGTTGGGCTCTTGCTTAGCTCTTGCTTAGATTTTAATTAGTGTTAATTTTTAGAGAAGCCCAATTCACCCCCCCCCCCCTCTTGGGCATCGTGATCCTTTCAATTGGTATCAGAGCCTTGTTGCTCTTAGATTAGCTTAACCGCTAGAGTTACGATGTCCGGTGGGGATGGACCTCCTCCCGTTTTTGATGGTGACGATTTTCCTTATTGGAAAATTCATATGGAAGCATACTTAGAGGCTATAGACATTGGTGTCTATAAAGCCGCCACACAAGGATTCCCCGAACCTAGAGATCCCACAAATCTTGTAGGTGATGAGTTCAATTATGAGAAATGGAATGCTAAGGCCAAAAACACCCTTTTTAGAGGCCTTTGCAAAGATGTGTTCAATAGAGTAAGAAATCATAAAAATGCTCATGATTTGTGGACGGACATTTGTGCTCTACACGAAGGAACTAGAAGTGAACGTGAGGAAAGATATCACATAGCCATGCGAAAGTTAAATTCTTTTGAAATGCTTACTAATGAAAATGCAAATGCTATGTACTCACGACTTAATATTCTTGTAGAGGAAGTTAATGGATTGGGGCTTACTCAAATCTCACAACCGGATGTTGTAAGGAAGATTCTCAGTGTCCTCCCAATAGACAAATATAGACACATTGTCACTGTGCTACATCAAATGGATCTTTCAGTTACCACACCTACACAAATTTTGGGAAAGATAAATGCCCATGAAATGTACATGCACATCAACGACAAAGAAGAATCATCTTCCAAAAGAAAGGATTTGGTTCTCAAAGCAAATCATGAAAGAAAAGGAAAAGCAAAAAATACAAGTTGAGGAAGAATCCTCAAGTGATGATGACCTTGATGCAAACATTGCCTTGATGGTAAGGAAGACCACCAAGATGTTGAAGAAGCTAAATAGAGAAGGCATCAAATTTGATTCAAGAAAGAAGAAGTTCTTTTCCAACAAAAGAAAGCCCATTTCTGAGATGGACTGCTACAACTGTGGTGAGCTTTGTCATCTTGCTCATCAATGCAACAAGCCCAAGAAGAACAAGTTCAAGGGCAAGAAAGAAGATGACAGCGATGATGAAAAGAAGGAAAAGAAATTCTTCAAGAGAAAGGATGGGAAGCAAAAGAGGTTCCACAAGAAGAAGAATGGAAAGGCATATATTGTTGGCGACTGGCTCACCGACATCGAATCATCAAGTGGGTCTTCTTCAAGTGAAGAAGAGAATGATGAAAAAGTTGCCGCCATCGCCGGGGACTTCTCTTCACCACCACCATCGCCATCATCCACTTCTCACCTATGCCTCATGGCTAGGGGTGAACGGAAGGTACAAAATGATATTAATATTGCTGATGATAGTGATAGTGATAGTGATGAGGAATTTGCTTCACCTTCATATGATGAGTTAGCTGACTTACTTAAAGAATATACTCAAATCATTAGAAAGTCAAAAGCTAAATGTGATAGGTTGAAAAATGAAAATGAATCTTTAAATGCCAAATATGACATAGTTATAAAGGCTAGTGATGAAATAAAAGAAGAGAATAAAACTATGTCATCAACTGTAAATGAGCTCACAAACTCCCTAAAAGATGCTAAGGAAAAATATGACAAATTAAATGAAGTTAATAGGGAGTTGCAAAATAGACTAGTAAAGATCAAGGAAGACTATACTCAAATTAAATTTGATCATGACAATCTTCTTGTTGAAAATGAACTTTTATCTTGCAAAACACATGAGGCTATTAACCCTGTTGTTAAGTTTGATGTAGCAACCTCATGTGATGATTTGATTCAAGAAGAGCAAACTAGTCTACATGCTGAATTGACTGAAAAAGTTGAAGTCCTGACTTTAGACAACCAAAAAATGAAGAATTACTTGACTGATGCAACTACTAGAGGAAAGGTTGCTATTGAGAACAATGATTTCAACAATGAGTTGGCAGTGGATAATCAAAGGCTTAAAAATGAGGTCAAGAAACTAAAAAGTGAAAATGAACATCTTGCAACAAGTGTGCAAAAGTTCAACAAGGGTCAATACCTCCAAAATGAGCTGCTTATGAACACTGTTATGAAAAATAACAAGAGTGGTATTGGATACAATGCTTTTGTGCAAAAGAAAGCTACCACTCAATACAAGCCAAAGCAGACTCACAAGCCTATCAAATGCTTTGAGTGTGGAAATGAAGGTCATTTTGCCCACAACTGCAAAGCTAATCCACCAACTCCCTTGCCTAAGCACTCAAGACCATTTGCTTTCAATGCTCATTATGTTCTAAGAAAGGTTGCAAATGGAAAGGTTAAAGTTACATTCCTTGGTCCACCAAACAAGAGTAGACCTAGACAAATCTGGGTGGCAAAGTCCTTAATTGAGAGAGTCACTGGTCCTATGCAATATAGGGCCCTCAAAACTCAAGATTGAATTGTCTATGAATGTAGGTGAACTACAAGACCGGTGGGAGTCATTGGGTTATTGACAGTGGATGCACACAACATATGACAGACAACCCACGGATGTTCACCTCACTAGATGAGAATGTTGATGGTCAAGATAAAATCACATTTGGAGACAATTCAAAAGGAAAAGTGCAAGGACTCGGCAAGGTGGCAATCTCAAATGATTTATCAATATCAAATGTTCTCTTAGTTGCACCTTTGAGCTTCAATTTATTATCAGTGGGTCAACTCTGTGATCTTGGACTTCAATGCTTATTCACTCCAATAGAGGTTATTGTAACAAAGATGGATGATGAATCAATGGTATTCAAGGGATTTAGATACAACAACCTCTACTTAGTGGATTTCACTTCAGAAGATGCAGACTTAAGAACTTGCCTCTTCACCAAAGCTTCTCTTGGATGGCTTTGGCATAGGAGGCTTGCACATGTTGGGATGAGCACACTCAAGAAGGTATTAAAGAAAGATATGGTTAGAGGATTAAAGGACGTGGTGTTTGAAAAAGACAAGCCATGCAGTGCATGTCAAGCTGGAAAGCAAGTTGCTAATACACATCCCACTAAAGCTTTCATGTCAACATCAAGGCCACTGGAACTACTTCATATGGATTTATTTGGGCCTACAAATTATGTCAGTGCCGGTGGCAACCTCTACTGTCTAGTGATTGTTGATGACTTCTCAAGATACACTTGGGTGTTCTTTCTCCATGACAAATCTGAAGTTGCATCTATATTCAAGAAGTTTGCCAAGAAAGCACAAAATGAATTTGATTGCAAGATTAAGAAGATTAAAAGTGACAATGGCAAAGAATTTGACAACACCAACATTCATGAGTACTGTGATGAAATTGGGATCAAGCATGAAGTATCTGCCACATACACACCTCAACAAAATGGAGTTGTTGAAAGGAAAAATAGGACCTTGATCACTCTTGCAAGAACAATGATTGATGAGTATAACACACCGGAGAGGTTTTGGGCCGAAGCTGTCAGCACAGCTTGTTATGCATCAAACAGGCTATTTCCTCACCGGCTACTTGCGAAGACTCCTTATGAACTGCTAAATGGGAAAAAGCCAGACGTCTCCTTCTTCCGGGTGTTTGGGTGCAAATGCTACATCTACAAGAAACGCCATCATCTAGGGAAGTTTCAAAGACGTTGTGATATTGGTTTTCTTTTGGGTTATTCATTAAAGTCCAAAGCATATCGAGTATTCAACCATGCCACTGACGTGATAGAAGAAACATATGATGTGGAATTTGATGAGACTAATGGCTCCCAAGGAGCACTTGAAAATCTTGATGATGTAGGTGATGAGCCACTTAGGGAAGCAATGAAGAACATGCCTATTGGAGCTATCAAACCAAAAGAAGATGAAGAAGAAGTGCAAATCATTGACAGGCCTTATTCATCAAATGTACCACAAGATGATGAAAAAGATGAGAGGCATGCAAATGAAGATACATTTGTCTCTCATGAACAAGCAAGGGTACAAGTCGAATATATTGATGCTCCAGGATCTTCTTCCCAAGTGGTTGACAGGAGAAACTCATCACTACTTCAAGCTCATCCTCAAAACCAAATCATCGGGAGTCCTTCACAAGGGGTTATTACTCGATCACATAGACATGCTTCTTTTATTGAACATCACTCTTTTGTTTCTTGTGTTGAGCCTACTTGTATAGATGAGGCGCTACAGGATCCGGAATGGGTGAATGCCATGCATGAAGAACTTAACAACTTCACCCATAACGAAGTTTGGACCCTGGAGAAGCCCCCACAAGATGCAAGAATCATTGGAACAAAGTGGGTGTTCAGAAACAAACAAGATGATCAAGGTGTGATTGTAAGAAACAAGGCAAGACTTGTTGCAAAGGGATTCTCTCAAGTTGAAGGCTTAGATTTTGGAGAGACCATTGCACCGGTTGCTCGACTGGAAGCCATCCGTATCCTACTTGCATATGCATCATGCTATGATATAAAACTTTATCAAATGGATGTAAAAAGTGCATTTTTAAATGGCTTCATAAATGAACTTGTATATGTTGAGCAACCGCCTGGATTTGAAGACCCTAGATATCCTAACCATGCTTACAGTTGTCCAAGGCGCTATATGGGCTAAAGCAGGCTCCAAGGGCTTGGTATGAGCGCCTTCGCGACTTCCTCATCGAAAAGGGCTTCAAGATCGGGACCGTCGACACAACTCTCTTCACAAAGAAACATAACGGTGATATTTTCATTTGTCAAGTATATGTTGATGATATAATCTTTGGCTCGACAAATGACTATCATTGCAAGGAATTTGGTGAGTTGATGTCGAAGGAGTTCGAGATGTCAATGATTGGTGAGCTAACGTACTTCCTCGGCTTTCAAGTCAAGAAAATGAAAGATGGTAACTTTCTCTCACAAGAGAAGTATACCAAAGACTTGTTGAAAAGGTTCAACATGGAGAAGTGCAAACCAATCAAGACCCCCATGCCTACAAATGGACATCTCGACTTAGATGAGGGAGGTGATCCGGTTAATCAAACTCTCTACCGTTCTATGATTGGTAGTTTATTGTACCTTACCGCATCTAGGCCCGATATTATGTTTAGTGTCTGCATGTGTGCTAGATTTCAATCTAATCCTAAGAAAGCTCATCTTCGCGCTGTTAAGAGAATTCTTAGGTATCTCAGGCACACCACAAGCGTTGGTCTGTGGTATCCCAAAGGAGCTACTTTTGATTTAATTGGCTATTCCGATTCGGATTATACCGGTTGCAAAATTGATAGGAAAAGTACTTCTGGGGGATGCCATCTGCTTGGTAGATCACTAGTTTCATGGACATCCAAAAAGCAAAATAGTGTTGCCTTGTCAACTGCCGAAGCGGAATACATTGCCGCAGGTGCTTGTTGCACACAAATTTTATATATGAAACAAACCCTTCTAGACTACGGCGTAGTTCTAGAAAAGGTACCTTTGTTGTGTGATAATGAAAGTGCTGTTAAAATTGCTAATAATCCTGTACAACACTCTCGCACCAAGCACATTGATATCCGTCATCACTTCCTTAGAGATCATGTTGCTAAAGGAGATATCATTTTAGAAGGAGTGAGGTCGGAAGATCAATTAGCGGATATTTTCACTAAGCCACTTGATAAGACCCGCTTTTGCATGTTGAGGAATGAACTAAATATTCTTGATCTCAGAAATTTTATGTAAAATGTCAAATGGTGTTGTCAAGCTTGCATTGCATGTTTAAATTCCTTGTATTGCATCTAGGGCTTGTCTAACCTAGTTGAGATAACCGCCAACACAGCGAGTGAAAAAGCTTAACTCGGGTCCAACTTGACAAGTCTTAGTTTTAAGCTTTTAGCACTTAAATTCTTACTTGTTATGCAATTGTTGATTCTTGAAATATGCATGAGGTACTGCACTAAGGGGGAGTATTCAACACTCAAATCACTCATGAAAACCCCTAGTGCAAACCAAAATGCAAATTTCACCATTTGCCTATTTTCCCTAAAAATTATCTAGCCTATGGCAAAATATTTTGAAAAGTATATGAGGGTGCCAATACCTGTCCCAACAAGTGTTATTTTGTGTGATTATAAGTTGGGATTTGGTTTGGTTGGAAATTAGATAGAAAAATTCAAAATTTTCCAATCTTCCCTCTGTCTAGGCTCACCGGACAGTCCAGTGTGCACCGGACACTGCACTGTGCAATGTCCGGTGCACCGGCAACCGCGCGCTAAAAATCGTTTCTCCTGTGCGCTGTCCGGTGGTTCACCGGACAACTACTGTGCGCTGTCCGGTGTGCACCGGACAGGCACTGTAGACTGTCCGGTGCACCCATATCGCGTTTTAAAAAAAGGGCCTCCAGCCAGAGGCTCCCAGTTCTCCTCCTCTGCCAGCGACTCTCTGCCCCTGGCGATTCCTCCTCTCCGCCGGCGACCTTCCCCCCACCGGCGGCCACCGTCTTCGACTGTGCTCCGGCGAACTCGTGCCTCTCTCCTTCCCTCCTCGGTGAGCAGCTCATCCCTTCCTCCGTTCTCCTCCCTCTCTGTTCTGGTGAGCAGAGCACTCCATCCACCCCTTTTTTGCCCAACTTCAAATCCTGTGAAATCTTGTGAATCCCTGTTGTGGTATGTGTGTCTCTGTGTCTATTGAGTATCCCTGCAGGTTCTTAGCTCCTTCGGGAGGATTTTCCCACCTCAAATAGCCGTTTCACCGAAACCCTAATTCCTCGCACGCCACGTGCTCGGTGAAATGCCCAAACCATCCAAAAATGCTCCAATTGAACCCAAATTTTTCAGGCACCTTCACAACACTTCCAGTGACACTCTTGCCAAATTTCACGCCAATCCGAGATTCCAGGCTTAAAATTCAGCAAATTCCCCGTTTCGAGCGATCGTTTCCGAGCCGAGTGCCCAAATCTCTTTTTCTTCGCCTAAATTCAAACCAAGCACACACTTCACTCATATTCACCTACATAAACCTATTCGTGAAGTTTCGGCTCAATTCCATGTCGTTTTGTGCCTCAATTCGAATTCCAAATCTCCTATGGCACTATTTATCGTTCAAACATCGTTTTCACGCCGTTTGACCTATCGATCGTCTCGTCTCGTGTTTTCTGTGCCATATCTCTCTGTGTATGTATTTATTCACATTTCATATACTTATGACTATGTGACTAATACGTGCTCACCTCTTCTGTCATTTCAGTGACCTTGATTGCACGTGTGCCGTCTCCCGTCCTGCCTGGATCGTCACCTCTCGTGTGAGCTTTCCAGGTAGTCATCTCATCTTTTGCTAATCTATCGGTCATTTTTGCTCTGTGCTTAGTCACTCTCTCTCATTTGCAGACATCAGTTCAGGATGCCGCACACGAAGAATGTGTCGGCGCCAGGGGGAGGCGATGATGAGGATCCTCGTCGCCCCTTCAGGCAGGTCAAGGGCAAGACTGTTTACTTGGAGCAGTAGGAAGGCCGCAAGAAGCGGCGTTCGGACAGAGCAGCCCGTGCAGCGGCAGCATCTGCAGCAGCCGCTGCGCAGGCCGAGCTTGGAGATCAGCCGCAGACTCCGTCAGATTAGATCGCCTACCGTGTTCGTCGTCTCGCCTCCCGGCCTCGCTCCTCTACTCACACCTCCGCTTCCACTCCGCCACCCACTCTGCCTGCTCCCGTCACTCCTATTGCTCCATCCACCTCCACAGCCATACCCGCTACCTCCACTACGCCAGCTTCCACTGCTCCTCCTCCTCCCGCTCCCGCTTCAGCTCCTCCTGTCCCTCCACCTCGATTCCGGGAGCGCGATGAGACTGAGGTTCGTCCTCTGGCTACGGATCCTCGACTGTTTGACCTTCAACGTGCTACAGCGGCACGGGTACGTAGGTTCAGATACGTACCCATGGAGTCTTGGCTACCAGCTCAGAGAGACCCTGCAGTAGGTGACCTTTTCAGCACACGTATTCAGGAGTCGTTTTTCAGAGCTCAGATGTCTGCTCAGATAGCTCTGCGAGTGCACCGGCTTTTGGATCTTCCAGCCTTTCTGCTTGCAGCCGGTGCTGACTCTGAGGCGCACCTCACCTATCTGCCTGTCCTTCAGACCCTTCTGACTATCAGCGGCAGGTATGTTGAGGAGTGGGTACGAGTCTTCTACGCCTCTGTTTGGATTGACCCGGATCATCACTGGATGAGGTTTCGCTTTGAGCGCGAGGATGTCACCATTACTGCCAGTCAGATCCGCCAGCTTTTTGGATTTCCCGAGTCGACGACTCGTCTTCACAGCCTCTGCTATGGCACTTCTGACCCTCCTCGTCGCCCTCACGGCGGTGTGGCTCCGGGTACAGCTCACGTCGCGACTCTGTTCCGCCCACCCTTCTCAGATGGGTCGCGACGTTCTCCGGCAGATTTTACTACAGCAGCCAAGTATTTATATGAGCTTATCAGACGGACTCTTCTGCCGAGGATGGGATACAGGGAGGCTACCACTCATATTCAGCTTTGGCTCCTTGGTGCCCTGGTCTCCCACTCTGAGTTTGACGTTGTGGACTTCCTGATTTGTGAGATCGAGGACACCGTTTTGGATGGGATTCGTGCTCGTCGTCAGTTGCCCAATGCTCACTACTTGTGCCACATCTTTGCGCAGCTGATTCAGCCTCCTCGGTTTCAGGGCACTCTTGAGGCCTCACGCCTCGTTTTTGGATCCTACCGTCCTGCGCCTGAGATTCCTGTGCTAGCTTCTGCTCCTGTTTTTGATTCTCAGGCCGAGGATGCAGCTCTTCGTCAGTTCGACACTCAGGTTACAGCAGCTGATGATGATGATGATGATGATGATGATTTTGGGGTTCCTCCTCCGCCTCCGCCTCCTATGCCTCCACGCTCACATGATCATGAGGCTGGGAGTTCTAGTGTTGCCCCTGCTACTCCTCAGGCTATGACCCTGCTCTTGCTTCGATTCTCCAGACTCTCTCTCAGCAGCAGGATCACCTGGCAGCCGAGCAGGCCCGGTTATCCGAGAGGATGCTCTCGATGTTTCAGAACATGCAGGACAGGCAGGATGCGCTTCAGCAGCAGCTACTTCAGGATCGGGCTGAGAGTAGGGCATTCATGGCTCTTATGCTTCAGCAGACTGGTGTCTCAGTACCTCCGGTTCAGTCTGCTCCACCTCCTCCGCTTCACGCTCCAGTTGTGCCATCGATTTTATCAGGACCCCCTGTTGGTACTTCTCCGCTCCGGCCGGTCACTTTGGCGTTCACCTCTCAGGTTCTCAGCTCTGTCTGCCCGCAGCCGCCAGTGCCACCAGCATCTGCTGTTACCACTACTGTTGTGGCAGTATCTGTGACCACTTCTGTTCCGGCAGCTCCTGCAGCGTGGCCTCAGTCCGAGTCAGTACCAGCTCCAGCTTCTACCGCAGATCCTGGATCCGAGACTGACTCTGACCCTCCGCCGGCGTTCGCTCTGCTGCCTCGACCGTGACCGGATGCGCCCCCGCCGCCTCCTCCTGCTTCAGATGTTTAGGTTCGGGTACCCTTTTGGTGTTTGACGCCAAAGGGGGAGAGATATGAGTTGTGAGAGCTAGGGGGAGTTAGAGAGTTAGTAGAGAGTCATTTTGATGTAAGATATGTGCTTGCTACTCTCTGTACTAGCTTGATGTTTTTGGCTCACAAACTCGACATATACTCTCGTTGCTTATGATTGACTGTGTGTATCATGTTTTCACCTTATATTTTATCACCAGTCTTCTAGTTCTTGTTTCATTGATTTAACTTCACTTTTATATGAGCAAGAATCTTATGATGTGTATGCGCTCACTCTTATTATTATGGTACACGTTCTTTCTGTCAAAAATTACTGAGTATAACTAACCATCCTTTCTATTGACAGAAACTTCAAAACAAACTACTCTCACAAAACTTGTAGGGTTGTCATCAATCACCAAAAAGGGGGAGATTGAAAGCATCTAGGCCCCTGGTTGGTTTTAGTGATTAATGACAACGTAATATTATATGTGACTAACGTGTGTTTTGCAGAGACAAATGGTAAGTTAGGTCGCATGACAGGTGAAGTACTACAACGTGAAAACAATCCCGGAGATAAGAACTCGAAGCGACGGCTAAAACGACGAAACAAAAGGCAAAGGTCTACGGAGTCCGAGTGTCAAGGAGATGTGGACACTCGCGATTTAGTTAGGTCTTTTATTATCTTTTTAGCCGTACTATAAAGAGGGGTTGTCGATGAGTAGTTTGACCAAGAGAGTTCTAGTGTAGTGTTGGTGCACAATCACACTCATATACAGTGCTAGGTGTCACTCTAGAACTCACACACAAGTTAGAGCGAAAACCGATTTGAAAATCAGCTGAAAAACAAGAGTTAGTGTTTCTGGCCTTGGCGCACCGGACTGTCCGGTGTGCACCGGACTGTCTGGTGCACCCTCTGCCAGGTGGGTCCAGGCTGGTCCGCGGCAGAGGCTTTCCCTCCGCAGAAACCCGAGAGCGCAGGTCTGGGAGTTGAATTTTAGTGGCGCACCGGACATCGCACCGGACTGTCCGGTGTGCCATGAGTCCAACGGCTAGCTGTTAGAACTAGCCGTTGGAAACGACCGTTGGCGCACCGGTGGCGCACCGTTGGCGCACCGGACTGTCCGGTGCGCCATTGCGCAGTGAGATGCCTGTAACGGCTAGTTGGTGGGTGAGGGCTATTTATACCCCTTCCACCCACCATATTCAATGTCTTGCACTCCACATTTATTCCAGCACATTGCTAGAGCATTGCAAGCACCAAAAGCCTAGTGAGGAGATTAGAGAATTATAATCCGCGTTTGTTCCTCATTAGCGCTAGTGAGAGCCACCTAGAGCACACACCACTTGCATTAGGCTTCTCTTGGTCAAGCGAAAGTCTACGGCTTGTTACTCTTGGTGATCGGCATCACCTAGACGGCTTGGTGGCATTGGGAGCTCGGCGATCACCGTGAAGATATTGTTGGTGACCCGACTCAAGTTTGTAAGCGGTCTCGAGGGATCCACCGCGCCGGAGTGGCAAAGGATCATCTCGTAGTGAGCACTTGGTTCTTGCGAGGACCAAGGGGGAGCGATACCCTTGCGCGGGTGCTCCAACGAGGACTAGTGGAGAGTGCCGACTCTTCGATACCTCGGGAAAAATTGGAGGAGTCTTCTAAACCTTGCTTTACATTCCGCACTTAATTCAAGCACTTTACATTGTGTATTTGTTTAGCAAGTATTTGAAGTATTGTCTTAGCTTTATTGCATTTCTAGTATTATATTCTTAGTGCTAGTTGTTGGGGTGAAGTTGGGCTCTTGCTTAGCTCTTGCTTAGATTTTAATTAGTGTTAATTTTTAGAGAAGCCCAATTCACCCCCCCCTCTTGGGCATCGTGATCCTTTCACACTCCACCTATCGTAATCTTCACCATCAAATGTTGGTGGTTTGCCTAATGGGACGGAAAACAAATGTGTATGTTTAGAAATGCGAGGGTAGCGTAGAGGAATCTTACTATACTTCTTGCGCTCTTGGCGCTTAGAAGTGACGGACGCCGCGTCGGAGCCGGAGGTGGATGCCGATGAAGAATCGGTCTCGTAGTAGACCACTTTCCTCATCCTCTTTTTCTTGTCCCCACTCCGATGCGGCTTGTGGGAAGAGGATTTCTCCTTCTTCTCTTTGTGGTGTGAAGAAGATCTTTTCTCCTTCCCTTTGGAGGAGTCCTTCTTCTTCTCCTTCCTCTTGGTGTGGGACTCTTCCGATGAAGTGCTCCCGTGGCTTGTAGTGGGCTTTTCGTCGGTCTCCATCTCCTTCTTGGCGTGATCTCCCGACATCACTTCGAGCGGTTAGGCTCTAATGAAGCACCGGGCTCCGATACCAATTGATAGTCGCCTAGAGGGGGGGTGAATAGGGCAAAACTGAAATTTACAAATATAAACACAACTACAAGCCGGGTTAGCGTTAAAAATAAAAACGAGTCCGTGAGAGAGGGTGCAAAACAAATCTCAAGCAAATAAGGAGTGTGACACAAGGATTTGTTTTACCGAGGTTCGGTTCTCGCAAACCTACTCCCCGTTGAGGTGGTCACAAAGACCGGGTCTCTTTCAACCCTTTCCCTCTCTCAAACAGTCCCTCGGACCGAGTGAGCTTCTCTTCTCAAATCACTTGGGAATCAAACTTCCCGCAAGGATCACCACACAATTGGTGTCTCTTGCCTCAATTACAAGTGAGTATGATCTCAAGAAAGAATGCGAAAGAAAAGAAGCGATCCAAGCGCAAGAGCTCAAATAAACACTACAAATCACTCTCTCTAGTCACTAAAGATTTGTGTGGAGTTGGGAGAGGATTTGATCTCTTTTGGTGTGCTTTTCAATGAATGCTAGCTCTTGTATAGTGGTTGGAAGCTGGAAAACTTGGATGCAATGAATGGTGGGTGGTTGGGGGTATTTATAGCCCCAACCACCAAACTAGCCGTTTGGTGGGGCTGACTGTCGTATGGTGCACCGGACAGTCCGGTGTACACCGGACATGTCCGGTGCGCCAGCCACGTCACCAAAGCCGTTGGGTTCCGACCGTTGGAGCTCTGTCTTCTGAGCCCGCCTGGATGTCCGGTGGCGCACCGGACATGTACTGTAGAGTGTCCGGTGCGCCACTACGCGCGTGCCTGACTTCTGCGCGCTCTGGCGCGCATTAATTGCTGTTGCAGGTGACCGTTGGCGCAAAGTAGCCGTTGCCCCGCAGTTACACAGGACAGTCCGGTGTACACCGGACATGTCCGGTGAATTATAGCGGAGCAGCCGTTGTGAATTCCCGAGGCTGCCAAGTTCCAGAGCCGCGTCCTCTTGGAGCACCGGACACTGTCCGGTGTACACCGGACAGTCCGGTGAATTATAGCGCGCCGGCTCTGAAAATTCCCGAGGCTGAGGAGTTTAGTGCGAAGTCCCCTGGTGCACCGGACACTGTCCGGTGCGCCACCGGACAGTCCGGTGCGCCAGACCAGGGAGCCTTTCGGGATGCCTTTAGCTCTCTTGTTGGACCCAACACTTTGTCTTTTTATTGGCTAAGTGTGAACCTTTGTCATCTGTATAACTTATACACTAGAGCAAACTAGTTAGTCCAAATATTTGTGTTGGGCAATTCAACCACCAAAATTATTTAGGAACTAGGTGTAAGCCTAATTCCCTTTCAGTCGTCGATGCGTAATCCCCTACATCATCTTTGTGGGTTGTCTGCATTCTTTGAGTTACGAGAGCAACTAAGTGTTGTGCGAGCAGTGGCGGGCCTCATTGAATTCAAGGGTATTCAAATGAATACCCATTATTTTTGTTAAAAGAACTTTAATATATATACATGTATATAGGGGGTGTTTGGTTTAAGGAATCACTACATCCAAATTGAGGTGGTGCATAATGGGTTCATTCCTCAAATTTTGTAGGATGACTCCATTCCTCATATTAGTAGTAACTAACTATGAGGAATGAGGTAGTGATGGATCAAGTCATTCTATTCCACAAACCAAACAAAAATAGTGAGGAGTGAGAAGATGATGGACTAGCTCATTCCTCAAACCAAACACCCTAATAGTGTATATGCATGGATAGAAAATGAATCAAATAAATAAAGGAATTATGTTAATTTGGACCAAAATATCTCCTTCCTACTTCTCATACCTAACCAACTTACTAGTTTGTCGTGGACCATGAGACCCAACGGAGCGACAAAGCCCACCTCAGTACCTCACGGCAAAAAAACCCCAAACCCTATTGTAGTCGCACCATGGCAGAGCCATCAGATGCGCTAGCCACGTCTTGCAGCCCCACGTGCCATGGAGACACTAGCACCTCCGTTGCGCCATTGTGGCTCCGCAGCGCAGCTAGGTACCTATACTTGACCAACTAACTGTCATTATGTTGCATCTGGCCTCGTTGTTGCGTCATCCGAGGCTTCAATCCACCGTAGTCAGGGTGTCACTCTGTGCCAGGACAGATAGCAGGGGCAAGGTCCCATCGTGCTAATGTCCAAGCCCACCAAGCCAGTGCCAACCCGACCTTGACCTCCCCTGCTTTGCTCCTTGCAGTACTGGGCTGTAGGTGGGGCATTAGCGATTGGAAAATGCCAAAGAGGACAAGCAGCCAGCCAGCAACTGAGTAACAACAAACAGATGCATTTCGATTTAAAACTTTTGAAATAGTCCCATGAAATTTGAGTTTAGTAGACTAATTCTTGAATCAGTTTTGACCATAAAGTGTGTGCTTAATCATAAGTTATACATATATAATTAATTATATATATCGATAGACATGTTTTAATCTTCCAAAAAAATCATTCTATAAAAAAATTTGAATAGCCACCCTCTGAATCCTGGGCGCGCCACTATGTGCGAGACACAGTCTATGCGTGTGTTAGGGTTCGAGTGGAAGTCGAGGAGTCCGAAAGAAGTCTATGTAGGAGGCCTCTCTCTCTCTTTTATAGAATGAAGGAGAGAAGGTTACAACAGACATGTGGGGTACGACTAGTTGCCTGAATCTACCTATTTTATTGCAGAAGATGTAGACGCCCGTCCACGATACTGTAAAAGCATTGTTCTTGCACATAGTGAATGACCAAGGAATTCGTAGGGCATGGCGCATGTCGTCCACCCTTCTATAGTGTGCACTGGTGCTATGCCTAAAATGTCTGATTTTGACAACGAGTGAGTGGGAATGGTGCATCCACAGTTGCGCTTGTTCCATCGCATATGCATCTATGTTTCCACCAACTCCTTGATCAGGCACCGTATGGCCGCGTGGGCGTCTTAGTAGACAGAGGTATATCACATAAATGTTACTAATATTTACCGTGTGCCTAGTTAAAATTAATTATCAATAATTAATACCATGTCTATAATTATTTTTAAAGAGGGTGGAGCACTAAGGCTATCCGCAGTGAGCACCACAAACCAAACGCTACTAACGTATAGAGTAAAAAGAAAGCCACACTGGTACCTTACCATCTACTGTAAACATATGGTGGGTTTAGGAAACGCCATTTACAGGGTACATATTCTCCTCTAGTCTAAACGCACGCACGGGGCATATGTGAGGGCGAGAGCTAGAGCGGTAGAACTGTGCAACAAAGGGATGAAGTGTTAGGAAATAATATAACATGTGGTAGTTAATATAGAGTTGAGATATAAAGTAAATATGAACGAATAAGACTGTTGTATAGGATAGATAATCTTGTTGAATAAAATAGAATATTCCTTTTTATATTACTAAGGCCTCGTTTGGTAAAGTTTAGTGACTAAAGTTTAGTCACTTTTAGTCCTAAAGAAGCAAACATGGTGACTAAAGTGTATTGACTAAACTTTAGTTCTTTAGTCATCAAGGGAGTGACTAAAAGGGACTAAAATAGTTTTTTTTACCTTATTTGTCATCTCCACTTTCTTCTTGTAGCAAACATCCACTAATTAATAGAGTTAATATAGTCATTATTCACATCAATTAATGCTTTTAGTCCGGTTTAGTCACTGGAACCAAACGGGGTACTTTAACGACTAAACTTTAGTCGCTAAAATTTATTGTAGTGACTAAAGGAACCAAACAGTGCCTAATTTAGAGTAGTACGAGTGTAAGCCTAAAAGCTTTCCACTTTATATACAGAAAAGGATCTTTCCCACTGTCAGCATCATCAAATCACGTCATATTGAGCGACGGAAGGCAAATACTAGTAATAGTGCAGTACATGAAACCAGGTTTAGGCGCATACACATGTCACGGGCACACAAAAGTACTATGGAATTGCCCGTGACCGTGATCCAAATACATACGGCATGCAGTGCAGGACAGGAAGCCCCTGAACGGCTCTAATTTATTGCCCGCTGGTGTTTATTGTGTCACGAGCACCGCTGGCTCCCGCACCGGAGAAGTCGTCGGCGCCCGGCGGCCGGCCCGCTGGGGCCTCGGGTCGATCGGACGTCGGAGGAAAGGAACAAATCCACGCGTGCGCGCGCCTTTGGACGAGGAGGATGGAGAGCAAGTGAGCAACCGGCCGGCTGGTGCACAGGACTGCAGGTGCATGCATGAGCACGGCTCGGCTGTTCGAGGGCCCAACGCAAGTCGATGGGACGGCCCTCGGTCATTGGACGTCTCTGTCAGCCAGTCAGGCTACCTTTGGTTGTGGTGCCTGCAGGACAATAATGCCGTGTCAGTTTCATGGCTTCTTCCTACACAAAAGACAAGAAGCAAAATGTGTTGCAAAAGGCGCTAAAGGAGATACAAACGGTTGTATTGTATTATGAAACCGCTTCTAAAAATATCTATTTTATAAACGGTAAATGGTTTATTTTAGAAAATCCATATTTTCTCAACCTCTTGCGCATGTGGACACTGCATGGAAAATTATATTTTTGACAGTCTGTAATAAAGAACTTTTTTTTGTAGTAATGACTATAGATGCTGCAGCTGGTACAATATTTTTGTCATCTTTTATGTTTGAAAATTCACGCAGAGATGATTTTTTTACGAAGAGACGGTATCTTATTTTTAGTGACATTCTAAAGACTACTCAAAAGACAACGACAGTGTATTAAATAGAGTTGTACATGTCTTCACAAATTCACACAAATCCTTGAACATGGTGTACTTTACTTTAACACAGCAATAATTCATCAAACATAAAAAAGCAAAATGCTCCTGGTACGTTTGGCTTCCGTTGTATCAGCCTAGTTATTAAGCACTATTTGTGGCACTGAGCATGGTTGGATGGTACGGCATTGAGGCCCAGACGGTCCGGCATGCGACCAGTCTATCCTCTGCGCCAGGTCAATGACCATTTGGCCCTCGGCCGCGGACTGTCTGTGCTGCCACATAGAGCACCGCCGCCGCTACGCATCGAAGCGATTGACGTCCAGATCCGCGCCAACACTGGTAAAGAACGACACCGCCACTGTGCCACACCGCCCACACCAGCGAGAAGACGACAAGCAAAAGCCAGCGAACGCGTGAGCCCTAGGAGCAAGTACGTATAATACTCCCCCGTCCTAAAATAGTAGTCGTTTAAGCCCTTATTTTTTATGTCTATATTCAAATAGATGATGATGAATCTAGACACATGTGTGAAACACATACATCACCAATTATCTAAAACGAATTTTAATTTGGGAAAGAGGGAGTAAGAGATTATAAGTTATCTAAATGCTGAGATAGAGGAGACAGGAGAAGTAGACTGAAAACAGTCGTTTTGGAACAAGAATCAAGAAGCTTTGTAAAAGAGACAAATGAGGTCCCGCATTAATAGTGAAAAGATAACTACTATACGGGTGGGTTAAATGGTCGACTTCAAACTGTATTATTAAACTTACTCTGAGGCCCCTTTGGAACAAAGGAAAAATAGAGTAATTTTGGATAATTGGAATCATATAGGAAATTTTTATGGAACGGCTCATTGTAGTGAGATTTTAGAATTTGGAGGGTTTAACAAGAGGTCCATCTTTTTGGAATCTTTTTCTTTGTGACTATCTCTCTCCTCTAATTCATGTGTTCTTTCTACGTTGTATCCAAACACTCTATTTAGAAGTTTTTTCTGTATTTTTAATTCATGTAAGATTGGGATTGTCGTTCAACTTTATTCTACAATTTTCTATTTATGTATTTTACATGCAAGGGGGGCTCTAAAACAAGAACGAAGTTGGACGAGATTTTGCGAAATCTGCTCGGCCAATTCCGCGGGCCGGGTCCAGTAGCGACGATAGGAGCCTACCGCTACCAGAGGTGGGGGGTAACTGTTCCTAAATCGATTGGCCGGTAGCGCGCAAGCAAGCCACCAAGAATCGCTATGCTCCGAGCGAGGGCGTCAGCCGCAGGCCGCAGATCGGACGACGGTGTAGCACACGCGTCACGACGCCACAGGTGAGTTAGAGCGACGGTACGCTTCCGGCGGAGGGCGCGCGGCCTGGTTCGCGCACCGCGCGCCATGGCGGCGGCGACAGCGGCAGCAGCAGCCGGGACGACACGTCCTTGTCCCCGAAAAGCAGGAGGGGCCGGCCGGACCCGGACTGTTGCGCTGCGTGCAGAGCTGCGGTGCAACGTGTGTGAGTGTGTCCTGGCCTTGCTACAGGCCAGCCCGAGGTCCCCTCGCTTTGGTGGTCTGCCTCCTTCAACATGTCGCTGATCGTCGTCGTCGCCTCTCGCCCGAGCGATGCGATGCCTCGCAACGTCTCCTCCCTGGATTGGAAGGGCTACATACAAACCTACAGTTGTCATGCTTTGTCCGAATCTGGAAAAAAAATATTTGGCGAGTTATTAAACTACCATCCAAACTTTCAACTATTTCGCCCGGACGGTAAGTCGGTAACGACGGATTATTTATATACTGTGTACCATTTTATTTTATTTTCTTTCTAGAGAATGTCCTCTCCGTTCTAAAATCGTTACTTTTAGATATCGTATTTAACTATTTATCTTATTTAGTTATTTATAAAAAAATTATTATTAAATTATTGTTAATGGTAAAATAAATATTTTTTATAGGATAAGCAATCAAACAAGATATCTAAAAGTAAAAAATGTTAACTATTTTAGGACAAATGAGTAAGGTTATTGGAACACCTAGAGGTAATAGTTAGCCGGCTAACAAAATGTTAGCTAGGCTAAACCATATAATGAACTAATTGTTAGCTATAAGTTAACTAACAATTAGCTGAAAATGTTTGGAACCTCTACGACTAATTTTATTATATAGTTAGTAGCTTTAGGGCCTATTTGGATCCATGTGGTAAATAATTTGTCGGCACCTTGGTCTCCAAACAAACTGGCTAATAAATTGTCTAATTGTTAACCAAAGGGTTAGCAAATTGTTTGTCCATTATTTATTTGACCTTACTAATAGGTGCTTATAGATTGTATAAAGAGAAAAGGACATCTGTTAGCCAAGACTACAAATATATCATGGCTAATTGTTGGTAGCTAATTATTTACTGGCTAATTGTTAGCAACTGACAAACAATTAGCATGAGGATCCAAACAGGTCCTTAAAGGTTTTAAATAGAGTCTAAGGGCCTGTTTGGGAGAGCTTCGTTTCAAGAATTTCAGGTTTATAGTAGATTCTTCTATCCAAACAGGTCAAACTTCACGAGCTCTAGATTTAAAAAAAATTGAAACTTGAGGCCAATTTCATGAAATTTTCGAAGCTCCTCAAATGGTGCTTCAAAAACAATTTTTTATACTACCTCATGAAGTTATAGAAAAATTACCCACCATGCCACTATTTACACGTTGTAACCCTTCACATCTATTTATCTCTCATCATTTTCTTTTTCCTTATCTCTTCTCCCGTATCTTTTTCTTTTCACGGCTTGCTTCCCTGTTTCGCCATGGCTCGAGATCTCCCTGCGTTCTGCACCGAGGAGATGGATCGCGAGCTCTTCCAGCGAGGAGTACCCATTGGGGCGGGCATCACCACCGCCGGGCATGGCCGGGGCGCCGCAGCTACGGGCCACGCAGCCGCCCCCGCGGATCCTGGCCGAGCCGCCGCTGGGCTTGCTCGCAGCGTCTCCACAGCTGCCCCCGCGGATCCTGGTCGAGCCACCGTTGGGCTTGCTCGCAGCGTCTCCGCAGCCGCCCCCGCGGATCCTGGCCGAGCCGCCGCGGAGCTTGCTCGCAGCGTCTCCGCAGCCGTCCCCGCGGATCCTGGCCGAGGCATCGCCGCCGCGGAGCTTGGTCGCGGCGCCTCCGCAGCCGACCCCGCGTATACTGGCCGAGGCGTCGCCACCGCTGGGCTTGGTCGCGGCGCCTCTTCAGCCGCCCCGCGGGTCCTGTCCGAGGCGTCGCCGCCGCGGAGCTTGGTCGCGGCGCCTGTGGGGGATAGATATCCCCTGGGTCCACTAAAGGAGTAAAAGACCTCACGAAAGGTCCAAGGGCCCAATAAATCGTAAGGTCATTCCTTCGTGGGCCTGAGGAGAAACGACCAACAAAGCAGAGAAGACGTAAGACCGGATTGATGCAAGCCCGGACGGCCCACAACGTCGAGCGAGTAAATCGCAACGGAGACCCGACTTTCCCGCGCTGGAGCCCTCATGCTACGGAGCCATGCAAGGATAAGTCGGCGAAGGTTACGTAGGGATAAACTCAGGAGGTTCACTACCTTTTAGCTACTTGTTGTTATCATATCCACATGTACTGCCCCACGGTCGAGTATATAAGGCCTAGGGGCACCCCTTCAGAACGATCGACCCTATTTTGCTTAGCCACCCACATTAACTCTCTGTGCCTTCAAACCAGAGAGCCCTCTTGTAACCACACTCGCATACTCACCAGGACGTAGGGTGTTACGCATCTCTAAGCGGCCCGAACCTGCAAATCTTGACCACTGTCCCTCGTGCGATCGGCGCGAACCATTTTGCTACAGTCGTCGACACCGTCCTACTCCTAAAAACACCTTGAGGGGCAACCCCGGGTGTGCGGTCGGACCCAAAACACCGACAGCTGGCGCGCCAGGTAGGGGGTGTGTCGACGATCCAAGCTAGCTCAATGGCCATCACTTTCTACAGCAAGATCGCCATGCGTCCTGGATCCGTATTCTGCTTCGGGACGATCTCATCTGTAGCAGATGAAGAGGGAATTCTACACCGTATCGCGGATCCGCCGGAAAAGAAGTCTCCTCCAACGGACTCCGAAAATGCTGGAGAGACGCAACCTCCGGCTCTTCGGAAAAAGATCATCTCCGGAAAGGCTGGAGCTGGGAGCTCGCTGACCCGGAAAACTCCGCTGTCTACTTCCCTGACAAAAGAATGGACACGGATCATGAGGAAGAAGGAGACCAGGGAAAGACAAGTCGCTCTTTCCGTTCCTCCGGCCTCAAAGGAGAACGGAAAGAAATTCGCCACGACAACAGCACCATTCTACCCCGACGTCCTCTTCATCGGGAGAGTGGAGTCGCCCGCCGTCTCTGACGACGAACCGACCGCGCCTGGAGAAGAACCACCTCAACGAGAATCCCGCCGACGGAGGAACCGACGCAGGAACGTTCGACGACATCACGCGACCGGAGAACGGGATCCAGAGCAGCCTGTCTCGCGAGACGAGGTCTCGGAGATAGGAGAAACTCCGGAAGAACGCGTCTTCAGAGAATGAAGGAACTCCCGACGACGTGATCGCCGATGGACTCAGGAGCAAGCCGAGCAAGATGCAAGGCAACGCCGGGAGAATCCGCTCTTCGGACGCAACCTGAATCCCGACTTCGCCCGAGCTATGAACACGCCAAGCGAAGTCGGAGGCGTACTAGCTCGGATAGCTGACGGACTTCCTCGGACTCCCGACGCCGAGGGATACCGACGCCTATTCACTCAGGCAGCCAACCATCTTCTACCGCTCGCTCACCCGCCGAACGACCTACGACACGCCATCAACAATCGCCGAGACGCGCGAAGCTCTATCAATGCTTCGCGCGAACGGCGGCATGAAAACGAAATTCGCCGTCGGGAGGAATATGATCGGGATCATGGCATCCCGACTCAAAGTCAGGCCGCCAGGACTGAATCGGCAACAGCTTCAACTGGCGGTACCACCCGGGGACGGTCGAGGAACCACAACCACCACTCCCCTCCCCGGGACAGACATCGTCCCCGACGACAGGAGGACACGTGCGGAGTATCCGCTCTTACTCCGCGCCTTAGGGCCATCCAATGGCCTCCCAACTTCAAGGTATCCAATGTCGACAAATATGAACCTAAGCAGGATCCAGGGGGTTGGCTAGCCGTCTACACCACCGCTGCTCGGTGAAAGGGAAATAGGCTTTAAACCTTTTCCTAAATGATTTTGGTGGTTGAATGACCAACATAACTAATTGGACTAACTAGTTTGCTCTAGATCATATATTCTACAGGTGTCAAAGATTCAACATAAAACCAATAAAAAGAACAAGACAAGGGTCAAGAGAAAGGAGCAAAAAGAAACCGAAGTGCTCCCTGGTCGGGCGCACCGGACTGTCCGGTGTGCCACCAGACAGTGTCCGGTGCACCACCGAACAGTGTCCGGTGCACCAGGGAAGATTGCCTTCAAACTCTTCGCCTTCGGGTTTCTCAGGCGCAGCCCACTATAATTCACCGGACTGTCCGGTGCTCCACCGGACAATGTCCGGTGCTCCAGAGTGAAGCGGCTCCGAACTGGCCAGCTTCGGGAAAGTCCAGGGCCGGCGCGCTATAATTCACCGGACTGTCCGGTGTACACCGGACAGTGTCCGGTGCTCCAACAGAACGCGGCCTCAGGAACTCGGCAGCCTCGGGATTTCACGAAGACTGCTCCGCTAAAATTCACCGGACTGTCCGGTGTACATCGGACTGTCCGGTGTGCCAGCGGAGCAACGGTCATCTGCGCGCAACGGTCGACTCTGCAAAGTGTACAGTTGAATTCAGAGTGTCAGAGCAGAAGTCAGAGGGGCACCGGACTGTCCGGTGCTGCACCGGACTGTCCGGTGCTGCACCGGACTGTCCGGTGCCACATGAGGACAAAGCCTCCAACGGTCGACCAGCTCCAATCTCAACGGCTAGGATGACGTGGCTGGTGTGCACCGGACTGTCCGGTGCGCCCATCGCCAGCAGCTTCTCCAACGGCTACAAAATTGGATGGTGGCTATAAATACCACCCCAACCGGCCACTTCAAGGAGTGGGAGTCCAAGCAACATTCCAAGTCATCTAGTTGACATACTCAAGCCCTCCCAACCACATATATTCATTGATCCATCCTATACACAAGATTTAGCCCATTACAACCAACACAAGTGCCACAAAAGAGAGAGCAAGCAATTGTGAGCTACTCAATTGAGTTTAGCCCTAGCGCCTTGTGAGATTCATTGAGAGATAGTGTGAGCTACATCTTTGTGTTCATTTGCGCGTGGAGTTTTGACTCCCATTCAAACTTCCTCCAAAGTGTTGGAGGCTTGTAAAAGCTAGCAAGAGACACCAAAGAGTGTGGTGATCCTTGTGGGATCGAGAGTGATCCTTGAGAAGAAGAAGAGCTCGCCGATCCTTGTGTGATCGGGAGAGAGGGAAAGGGTTGAAAAAGACCCGTCCTTAAGTGGACTCCTCAACGGGGACTAGGCCTTCGAGGGCCGAACCTCGGTAAAACAAATCACCCGTGTTCATTGTGCTTTTGCTTGTGATTTGTTTGCTTTCCCTTACTCTAAGTTCTCTTGCACTATTCTTTGCTCATATCATTTGGTGTTGCTTCAAGTTAAACTCTCATTTAAGTGAAGCAACACTCCGCAAGAAAGAACTTGAGTTAGTGCTCTTTTCATCTAAGCTTTCTTGCTTTATTATCATAGACTTATTAGTTGTATTGATTTATCACTTCCACATTATTTGAAAGCTATACTCTTTACTAGCAAGAACTTAGTTTTTATACTCCGATAATTGTTCATCTTGTTCTAACCACTAATCACAGGATCTAGTTGGGGGATAAAGTTTTAATTTTCAGGTTTCGCCTATCCACCCCCCCTCTAGGCGACTATCAATTGGTATCAGAGCTAGGCACTTCATCTTGAGTCTAACAACTCGAAGTGATGGCTCGTAAAAGATCCCAAAAGAACAAGAAGACATCTTCCAAGGAAAACACGGAGGTAACTCTTGAAATATTACTTTCCGATTGTTCTAATTATGATTCATGGTCTACTAGAGTTATAAATGCCTTTAGAACCGTAGATCCACAATTAGAACAAATTTTAGACAAGAGTATTATCCCTCCTAACTATGCTAGGGAAAATGTTTCCGATGAAGACCAAAGATGTATACGCTTAAACTATCTAGCTTTTGACATCTTAGTTAATTCTCTTAGCAAGGAAGATTATCATGCCCTCATAATAAATCATTATGAACATATTCCCGATGCGCATGATATTTGGACTAGAATTAGACGTAAATTTGATGAGTCCAAACATGATAGTTCATCTTGTGCTTCTACTTCCTTTGGTATTTGTGATACTAACCCTTGCAAGGAAGAAGAAGAAAATGAACGGTGGAGACCAAACGATGAATCCACCTCTCCAAAAGGTGTGTCTTCCCATTTCGATTCCCACATGTGTTGTGTGGCTAATGAAAATGATAGCGGAAGCACAAATGAGGATGAGGAGGAAGAAAGAAGCTTCATGCAACTCTACGCTCGCCTAAGCCAAGAAGATAAGGCAGTCATGCTCAAACTTCTAGAAAGAGCGAGAGAGCAAAGCGAAGCTCGTCAAAGGCTAGAAAGTATTCTCTCCATGAAGATGCAATACTTTGACGAGTTGACTAAAGAGCATGAGGAGCTAAAGTGCTCTCATGTTGATTTGGTCCAAAGGTATGAAACTATTTCAATTGAGCAAGATAACGCGTTACATTGTATAGCTCAATTAATAAATAAGAATACCTTGCTTAAGGACCAAGTAGAAAAGCTAAAAATTGAAAATCTAGCTTTTCAAGAAAAATATGATATGCTCATATGCTCTCATGAAAATCTTAGAGATGATCATATCATATTAAACATTGCTCATGAGGTTGTGATAGAAAACCTAAAATTCCAACAACCTCACTCTTGCACATGTGTTCATATTGATACTATATTACCATGTGCTAATGCTTGTTGTTCGTCGACAAGCAAATCTTCTTTTGAGCTAGAATTTGCAGGAACAAATGATGATACATATCAAAAGCTCAAAGAAGAAAATGAGAGGCTAAAGATGAGCTTGACACAACTAAAAGGGAAATGCATTGCCCAACCTTCTCAAGATAACCGTAATCACATGGTGAAGAAGCTTGAGACGGGAAAAACCGCGGCATGCACTACATCCCTTGAAGAAAATGTCAAGGATTTGAGGATTGCCATGAGGAGGAAACAAAAGATGAAATTCAACACCTCCTCCAAAAGCCTCAACCACGCCTCCACAAAAGGTAACATCCAAGGTAATGATCAAGCCACACTTCACATTAAGAGGTGTAGTGAATGCTTTGAAGTGGGGCACTTGATTAGGTCATGTCCCTATATTAATGGCTTGATTATTAACAAGGATGATAGACTTTGTTTTAAATGCTCCAAGAAGGGACACTTACTTAGATCTTGTCCCCATTTAAAACAAAGAGGCATAGGGTTAGAAAAGAAAATTTTTACTAACCATGTAGCAAGCAACAAACAAGGAAAGAAGAAATCTTCAAAACTTGGAAAACGCCTATGCTACACATGCCGAAAGAAGGGACATCAATGCAAAGATTGTCCCATTGGTAAAAATCCCACTCCTAACTTGTCATTTGATTCATATATAACTAGGCAACCCAAGATTGCAACTTGTGCTAGAAAGGTAACGAGTTTACCAAGCGCTAGCACAAAGGACACTTGGGTTCCTAGATCTTTGTTTACTAACCTTAACGGACCCATCAAGCGATGGGTACCAAAATGTGCTTGACAAGATTTGTAGGAGAAGGAGATGGTATGAACCTTTGGAGTGCTTGAGGGAGTTAATTCAATTCTTATCAACTCAAGCTATCAATCTTCAAATGATCTACATATTCAAGATTGACCCAAGGTTACTTCAGTTTATTGTATTCAAAACTCATATCATCTCGGGAAGATATTAATGTTGTAGGAAATAAAGAATCATCATGTGCGGAATATCAAAGCCTACAACATGGAGGAAAGTCAAGGGATGGTAACATTTATATTCTTAAGTGCAATTATCTTAATTTGTCATGTGTCTTGTGTAGTCACATAGAAATAGAAAGCACTTAAGGATGTTTTAAAATTATGTCATCATTCTTTGAAGAAATTCCTCTCATATGGTAGATTGTGTATTTATCAAATTCTATATTATGACAATCTACATGCTTTAAATTATTGCAAGTTCTCATGGCATGTTTTTACATTAATTATTCTATTATTGCCATGTTCTAGATATAGAGAGATACTTCATGTTCTTAAAAGAATAAGGTGTCATGTAAGGAATTCAAATACTTAGGACACTTATAAAAGGAAAATTCTCTCTATAGCTAGAAAAGTGAGACTAATGTTTTTATCTAAGTAGTCTCACTTGTAGAGAATAAGTTTCTCTATGGAAATGCGTATCTCATCATGTCTAGGAAATTCTATCCAATAATTCATGTTGTATCTCTTATTGCTTAATTGGATATGATTCTTCTACATTTATCGCTCTCCATGTAATGAATTAGATTTATTCCCTTAAGTCTCAAGAATTTAACCATGCTTGTTTTATGAGTTTAAAACTAGGCATACTTCATGGAATAATCTAGTTCATATTATAAAGTTTCCATGCTTTAGTAATTCACCTTTTCATTCCCTATCAAAATGATTACTAAATGGAAACTAGTGCTTGTGTTGCTAACGTATCTCTTGAGCTTACTTATAAATATGCATAGAAGGGAAAGTACACAAGCCTCATGGGTTGATCTTCACCCAAAAGAAGAAAGGTAAAAGCAAAGGTATGGGAACTCATCTTCTTAATTAAGTTTAGTTCCCATCTCAATGGGTATTTAATCTAAATTATCATATTCTACCCTTGTGAGGAATAGATTCGCTATTGGACCGAAATTAACTAAGTGTGCATTCAAATATCATTTTCTTAATGCTCATGTCCATTAGAATCTATTTAATGCCTTTGCGATATTTATATATATGTTATCATATTGATTTGCTTCCAAGTGATGATTAACTAACTTCAATATGATAAAGTAAAATCTCCAATGATTATTAAAATGCTTAAAAGGTGCTCACTCATTTTTCTCAAATGAAATGCACTAATGTTAAGGATTTTACTTCATGTCTGTGTGACTTGTGGATGATAAATTTTTGTATGCTAATTATCTAAAGTAATCATCTTTCACCATATACTCCCTTGCGCTATTAACATGTCTCTTGAGTATTTTCAATAAGTTTGGAAGGAAAAAAGAGACAAATATAAAGGGAGGACACTCAAATGAAAAAGAAAGAACATCAAGGACAACAACACCTACTTGGACAATAAGGTTTTCACAACAATCAATGGTGTGGTTGTAAGCATTCTAAATCCTTTTTCATTATGAGGTTACCAGGCTTAAGTTATTTGTTGCAAAATTTATGAGCCTTGATCAAAATGTATAATGCTTCCCCCTTTATGTCCTTAAAAATGAATGCATCGAAATCATTTCTTTAAATTACTTGATGCATATCTTTAGGGGGAGTCCATTATTATATTTTGATTATGTTGAGACTATTGCTTTATCTTAGTAATTTCATATAGTCTCTTGCATGAGAATAATGTTTCTCATATAGTATGCTACTTCACATCAATCAAACTTGTTAAAGTAATATCGCTTTTATCAAGGATTGTTGCTTTCATTTCTAAAAGTAGCATGCTTATTGGATTCTCCTATTTTTAAGCTTGATTGAAAATTTAATGCCTTTGTTGTTTTCTTGATCGCATATTGGTTGATCATTGAACAACTTCAATTATCACTTATGCTTCTTAGTGCCTCATGTAATTTGAATTTGATTTCAATTGGTATGCACTAAGGAAAAAGGAGAATTCATGATTCATTTATGCAACTTGTGATCCATTTGATATATGCTAACAATAACTTGAAAAAGATCACTAGTTATAGAACTCTCTCTTGTGCAAAGTATTTCCACATATTGTCATTAAGTATAGGTCTTAAGCAACCAAGACTAAAGACAAAGCACAATGAAGAGAGCGTCTCTATGTGAAGGTACAAAAGGGTAAAACCACTTCCTTTCATTCAAACTTGTACCTAAATCTTCCTTTTTCTATACTTTCTTTATATATCGTGTATAAAAGGAAGAGAAAGCATGTCCTTTGCACTTTTTCCCTGCTTCATACCTAGTTTAACCTCTCAAACATTTCATTCTTGCATTTATGCATCTTTGTTAACCTGGATGAAGTAATCTTATTGTCAAAGAGCTTAAAGCTTGACCTTGTAATGAGGATAAGCTGCCTTTGTCTCAAAGGTGGATGGTCCTTAAGCCTCTTTGAAATCCTTAAGGGAAAATGCTTAAAATATTTGTAACATGCTTTCAGTAGTGCATAAACTGTCATGAGCATCACACTTATCCTATGACACAATGCACTTCACATTCTATATGATTTAGATATGTTCTCATTAACCTAATTATGTGCAATTGGCATTTTAGGCCAAACTATGTGTTCTTTCTCTCCATGCACATATTTAGGGGGAGCAATCTATGTTGTATAGAACTATGATCATGCTTAATTTAATATATCTTTTTGATCATATCTCTTTATGTCTACGACTAATGTGGTTTCAAGTGATCTCTCTAATTAAGTCGTAGATTGAAAGGGAAATGGAGTCTTCGGCGAAGTCAAGGCTTCCACTAAACTCTATCGGTATTATCTACCCTTCGCCATCACTCCACACTAGCTCTCCAATTATGGTATAATCTTTACTCATATATTTTTGCCAAAGGGAGAGAGAGAAGTTATCAATGGGCTCTGCTGACTCCGTTTTTGGCGATTCATGCCAAAGGGGGAGAGAGTATTAGCCCAAAGCAAAAGGACCGCACCACCGCCAATTTCAAAAACTTAGTCTTTCAAAGAGAAATTTTCAATTGATATCCTATTATGTTCAAGAAGGGGGAGAAAGTAGTATTTCAAAAATGATATATCAAAACCCTCTTGAACACCAAGAGGTGGATCTCTTTTAGGGGGAGTTTTGTTAAGTCAAAAGAAAAGCATTTGAAACAGGGGGAGAAAATTTCAAATCTTGAAAATGCTTTGTAAACTCTTATTCATTTACCTTTGACTATTCGCAAAAAGAACTTTGGAAAGATTTACAAAAGATTTTGCAAAAACAAAACATGTGGTGCAAGTGTGGTCCAAAATGTTAAAAACAAAGAAAACCATTCATGCATATCTTATGAAATCAATATTGGTTTAATTCCAAGCAATCTTTGCACTTACCGTAGGCAAACTAGTTCAATTATGCTCTTATATTTTTTCTTTGGTTTGTGTTGGCATCAATCACCAAAAAGGGGGAGATTGAAAGGGAAATAGGCTTTAAACCTTTTCCTAAATGATTTTGGTGGTTGAATGACCAACATAACTAATTGGACTAACTAGTTTGCTCTAGATCATATATTCTACAGGTGTCAAAGATTCAACATAAAACCAATAAAAAGAACAAGACAAGGGTCAAGAGAAAGGAGCAAAAAGAAACCGAAGTGCTCCCTGGTCGGGCGCACCGGACTGTCCGGTGTGCCACCAGACAGTGTCCGGTGCACCACCGGACAGTGTCCGGTGCACCAGGGAAGATTGCCTTCAAACTCTTCGCCTTCGGGTTTCTCAGGCGCAGCCCACTATAATTCACCGGATTGTCCGGTGCTCCACCGGACAATGTCCGGTGCTCCAGAGTGAAGCGGCTCCGAACTGGCCAGCTTCGGGAAAGTCCAGGGCCGGCGCGCTATAATTCACCGGACTGTCCGGTGTACACCGGACAGTGTCCGGTGCTCCAACAGAACGCGGCCTCAGGAACTCGGCAGCCTCGGGATTTCACGAAGACTGCTCCGCTAAAATTCACCGGACTGTCCGGTGTACACCGGACTGTCCGGTGTGCCAGCGGAGCAACGGTCATCTGCGCGCAACGGTCGACTCTGCAAAGTGTACAGTTGAATTCAGAGTGTCAGAGCAGAAGTCAGAGGGGCACCGGACTGTCCGGTGCTGCACCGGACTGTCCGGTGCCACATGAGGACAAAGCCTCCAACGGTCGACCAGCTCCAATCTCAACGGCTAGGATGACGTGGCTGGCGCACCGGACATGTCCGGTGTGCACCGGACTGTCCGGTGCGCCCATCGCCAGCAGCTTCTCCAACGGCTACAAAATTGGATGGTGGCTATAAATACCACCCCAACCGGCCACTTCAAGGAGTGGGAGTCCAAGCAACATTCCAAGTCATCTAGTTGACATACTCAAGCCCTCCCAACCACATATATTCATTGATCCATCCTATACACAAGATTTAGCCCATTACAACCAACACAAGTGCCACAAAAGAGAGAGCAAGCAATTGTGAGCTACTCAATTGAGTTTAGCCCTAGCGCCTTGTGAGATTCATTGAGAGATAGTGTGAGCTACATCTTTGTGTTCATTTGCGCGTGGAGTTTTGACTCCCATTCAAACTTCCTCCAAAGTGTTGGAGGCTTGTAAAAGCTAGCAAGAGACACCAAAGAGTGTGGTGATCCTTGTGGGATCGAGAGTGATCCTTGAGAAGAAGAAGAGCTCGCCGATCCTTGTGTGATCGGGAGAGAGGGAAAGGGTTGAAAAAGACCCGTCCTTAAGTGGACTCCTCAACGGGGACTAGGCCTTCGAGGGCCGAACCTCGGTAAAACAAATCACCCGTGTTCATTGTGCTTTTGCTTGTGATTTGTTTGCTTTCCCTTACTCTAAGTTCTCTTGCACTATTCTTTGCTCATATCATTTGGTGTTGCTTCAAGTTAAACTCTCATTTAAGTGAAGCAACACTCCGCAAGAAAGAACTTGAGTTAGTGCTCTTTTCATCTAAGCTTTCTTGCTTTATTATCATAGACTTATTAGTTGTATTGATTTATCACTTCCACATTATTTGAAAGCTATACTCTTTACTAGCAAGAACTTAGTTTTTATACTCCGATAATTGTTCATCTTGTTCTAACCACTAATCACAGGATCTAGTTGGGGGATAAAGTTTTAATTTTCAGGTTTCGCCTATCCACCCCCCCTCTAGGCGACTATCACTCGGGCTGTCGGGGCATCTGAGGACGTCATGACCGCGTATCTGCCCATCATCCTTGGGCAAGATGCGCTACAGTGGCTACGACATCTACCCCGACACTGCATCGACGACTGGGGAGACTTCAGTCGACGTTTCACCGCCAACTTCCAGTCCCTCTCCGACAAGCCAGCGCAACCATGGGACCTCAAATCCATCAAGCGCCGGGGGGATGAGACTCTCCGGTCGTACCTTAAAAGGTTCCAGACCATGAGAAATCGCATCCCCGAGGTCACGGAGGCGGCTGTGATCGAGGACTTCTACAGAGGATCCAATGACTCGGCTTTCGTCCGAGCCATACTACAGAAGGCGCCGACTACCTCCGAGGAGCTGTTCCGGGAAGCCGACCTCTACATCACCGCCGACGAGCGGGCCCAGGATCTCATCGGAGGAGCAAAGCCTGCACCAGCAGCACCGCGACGTGACACGAACTAGCAACCCGACAAACGATGGGAGAAGAGGCCTCGCGAGGAAGTACATGTCGCCGGACCACCTGCCTCTCGCGCCCGAGGAGGACCTCGTGGAGGCGAGCGCACGCTGGACGACATCCTCGACGCCCAGTGCCCGTACCACAAGGACATGCGCCACACTCTTCGTAACTGCCGGGACTTCAAGCACTCCGTCGGGCACGACCGACCCTTCCAACCTCTACCGCCTCCTCCGCCGAGGGGAGGACCAGATGAACATAACGACAAAAGTTCATGCAACGTAAAGATTAAGCTAAAGTATAGCACAGTACCTGGAGGTTGGAAAAGAACGAAGGGATCCCCAAATCAGGAGAAATCAGCTGATAACCAGGTGCAAGACCACCATCCAAAGCAGCTTGCAACGGACCAGTAGGAATCAGCTCAGTGCCTTCAACAGAGCCAAACACCAGATCAGCGGGGACGCTGCCTGAAAGGGAATTAGGCTTACACCTAGTCCCTATTTAATTTTGGTGGTTGAATTGCCCAACACAAATCTTTGGACTAACTAGTTTGCCCAAGTGTATAGATTATACAGGTATAAAAGGTTCACACTCAGCCAATAAAAAGACCAAGTTTTGGATTCAACAAAGGAGCAAAGGGGCAACCGAAGGCACCCCTGGTCTGGCGCACCGGACTGTCCGGTGTGCCACCGGACATGTCCGGTGCACCAGGGGGACTCAGCCTTAAACTCTCCACCTTCGGGAATTCCCAGAGGCGACTCGGCTATAATTCACCGGACTGTCCGGTGTACACCGGACAGTGTCCGGTGCGCCAAGGGAGATCGGCCTCGGGAACTCGCCAGCTTCGGGAAACGCCAACGGCTCGTCCGCTAAAATTCACCGGACTGTCCGGTGTGCACCGGACTGTCCGGTGCGCCTCCGAAGCAACGGTCTTCTCCGCGCCAACGGCTCTCTGCCGCGCATTTAATGCGCGCTCTGCGCGCGCAGGGGTCAGAAACGCCCATGCTGGCACACCGGACAGCAAACAGTACCTGTCCGGTGTGCACCGGACACCCAGGCGGGCCCACAAGTCAGAAGCTCCAACGGTCAGAATCCAACGGCAGTGATGACGTGGCAGGGGCACCGGACTGTCCGGTGTGCACCGGACTGTCCGGTGCGCCATCGAACAGACAGCCTCCCAACGGCCACATTTGGTGGTTAGGGCTATAAATACCTCAACCACCCCACCATTCATTGCATCCAAGTTTTCCACTTCCCAACTACTACAAGAGCTCTAGCATTCAATTCAAGACACACCAAAGAGATCAAATCCTCTCCAAACTCCACACAACGCCATAGTGATTAGAGAGAGTGATTTGCTTGTGTTCTTTCGAGCTCTTGCGCTTGGATTGCTTTCTTCTTTCTTGATTCTTTCTTTGCAATCAAACCCACTTGTAACTGAGGCAAGAGACACCAATCTTGTGGTGATCCTTGCGGGAACTTTGTGTTCCAAGTGATTGAGAAGAGAAAGCTCACTCGATCCGTGGATCGTTTGAGAGAGGGAAGGGTTGAAAGAGACCCGGCCTTTGTGGCCTCCTCAACAGGGAGTAGGTTTGCAAGAACCGAACCTCGGTAAAACAAATCTCCGTGTCTCACTTGCTCATTTGCTTGGGATTTGTTTTGCGCCCTCTCTCGCAGACTCGTTTCCTTATTACTAACGCTAACCCCGGCTTGTAGTTGTGTTTATATTTGTAAATTTCAGTTTCGCCCTATTCACCCCCCTCTAGGCGACTATCAATTGGTATCAAAGCCCGGTGCTTCATTAGAGCCTAACCGCTCGAAGTGATGTCAGGAGATCACGCCAAGAAGGAGATGGAGACCGGCGAAAAGCCCACTACAAGCCATGGGAGCACTTCATCGGAAGAGTCCCGCACCAAGAGGAAGGGGAAGAAGAAGGACTCCTCCAAACGGAAGGAGAAAAAGTCTTCCTCCTCTCACCACAAAGAGAAGAAGGAAAAGTCTTCTTCTCACAAACCGCATCGGAGAGGGGACAAGCACAAAAGGATGAGGAAAGTGGTCTACTACGAGACCGACACTTCATCAACATCGACCTCCGACTCCGATGCGCCCTCCGTCACTTCTAAGCGCCAAGAGCGCAAGAAGTATAGTAAGATCCCCCTACACTACCCTCGCATTTCCAAACATACACCTTTACTTTCCGTCCCATTAGGCAAACCACCAACTTTTGATGGTGAAGATTACGCTAGGTGGAGCGATTTAATGCGATTTCATCTAACCTCGCTCCACAAAAGTATATGGGATGTTGTTGAGTTTGGTGCACAGGTAGCGTCAGTAGGGGATGAGAACTATGATGAGGATGAGGTGGCCCAAATCGAGCACTTCAACTCTCAAGCAACAACAATACTCCTAGCCTCTTTAAGTAGAGAGGAGTATAACAAAGTTCAAGGGTTGAAGAACGCAAAGGAGATTTGGGATTTACTCAAGACCGCGCATGAAGGTGATGAGCTCACCAAGATCACCAAGCGGGAAACGATTGAGGGGGAGCTCGGTCGGTTCCGGCTTCGCAAAGGGGAGGAGCCACAACACATGTACAATCGGCTCAAGACCTTGGTGAACCAAGCGCGCAACCTCGAGAGCGTAAAGTGGGATGACCACGAGGTGGTTAAGGTTATTCTAAGATCACTTATTTTCCTTAACCCTACTCAAGTTCAATTAATTCGTGGTAATCCTAGATATACTAAAATGACCCCCGAGGAAGTTATCGGGAATTTTGTAAGTTTTGAGTGCATGATCGAAGGCTCGAGGAAGATCAACGAGCTTGATGATGCCACCACATCCGAAGCTCAACCCGTTGCATTCAAGGCAACGGAGGAGAAGAAGGAGGAGTCTACACCAAGTCGACAACCCATAGACGCCTCCAAGCTCGACAATGAGGAAATGGCGCTCGTCATCAAGAGCTTCCGCCAAATCCTCAAGCAAAGGAGGGGGAAGGATTACAAGTCCCGCTCCAAGAAGGTTTGCTACAAGTGTGGTAAGCCCGATCATTTTATTGCTAAATGTCCTATATCTAGTGACAGTGACCGAGGCGACGACAAGAAGGGGAGAAGAAAGGAGAAGAAGAGGTATTACAAGAAGAAGGGCGGCGATGCCCATGTTTGTCGCGAGTGGGACTCCGACGAGAGCTCAAGCGACTCCTCCGACGACGAGGACGCCGCCAACATCGCCGTCACCAAGGGGCTTCTCTTCCCCAACGTCGGCCACAAGTGCCTCATGGCAAAGGACGGCAAAAAGAAGGTTAAATCTAAATCCTCCACTAAATATGAATCCTCTAGTGATGACAATGCTAGTGATGAGGAAGATAATTTGTGTTCCCTTTTTGCCAACCTTAACATAGCTCAAAAGGAAAAATTGAATGAATTGGTTAGTGCTATTCATGAAAAGGATGACCTTTTGGATTCACAAGAGGACCTCCTTATTAAGAAAAACAAGAAACATGTTAAGGTTAAAAATGCTTACGCTTTACAAATTGAAAAATGTGAAAAATTATCTAGTGAGCTAAGCACTTGCCGTGAGATAATTGACAACCTTAGAAATGAAAATGCTAGTTTAAATGCTAAGGTTGATTCTCATGTTTGTAATGTTTCAATTCCCAATCCTAGAGATAATAATGATAATTTACTTGCTAGGATTGAAGAATTAAACATTTCTCTTGCTAGCCTTAGATTAGAGAATGAAAATTTGATTGCTAAGGCTAAAGATTTTGATGTTTGCAATGCTACCATTTCCGACCTTAGAACTAAGAATGAAATGTTGCATGCTAAGGTTGTAGAACTTAAATCTTGCAAACCCTCTGCATCTAATGTTGAGCATGTTTCTATTTGCACTAGATGTAGAGATATTGATGTTAATGCTATTCATGATCATATGACTTTAATTAAACAACAAAATGATCATATAGCAAAATTGGATGCTACAATTGCCGAGCACAACTTAGAAAATGAGAAATTTAAATTTGCTCGTAGCATGCTTTATAATGGGAGACGCCCGGGCATTAAGGATGGCATTGGCTTCCAAAGGGGAAACAATGTCAAAATTAGTGCCCCTCCTAAGAGATTGTCCAACTTTGTTAAAGGCAAAGCTCCCATGCCTCAGGATAACGAGGGTTACATTTTATACCCTGCCGGTTATCCTGAGGACAAAATTAGGAAAATTCATTCTAAGAAGTCTCACTCTGGCCCTAATCATGCTTTTATGTATAAGGGTGAGACATCTAGTTCTAGGCAACCAACCCGTGCCAAGTTGCCTAAGAAGAAAATTCCTAATGCATCAAATGAACATAGCATTTCATTTAAGACTTTTGATGCATCATATGTTTTGACTAACAAATCCGGCAAGGTCGTTGCCAAGTTTGTTGGGGGCAAACACAAGGGCTCCAAGACTTGTGTTTGGGTACCCAAAGTTCTTGTTTCTAATGCCAAAGGACCCAAAACCGTTTGGGTACCTAAAGTCAAGAACTAAAATTGTTTTGTAGGTTTATGCATCCGGGGGCTCAAGTTGGATACTCGACAGCGGGTGCACAAACCACATGACAGGGGAGAAAAGGATGTTCTCCTCATATGAGAAAAACCAAGATCCTCAAAGAGCGATTACATTCGGGGATGGAAATCAAGGTTTGGTCAAAGGTTTGGGTAAAATTGCTATATCTCCTGACCACTCTATTTCCAATGTTTTTCTTGTTGATTCTTTAGATTACAACTTGCTTTCTGTTTCCCAATTATGTCAAATGGGCTACAACTGTCTTTTTACTGATGTAGGTGTCACTGTCTTTAGAAGAAGTGATGACTCAATAGCATTTAAGGGTGTGTTAGAGGGTCAGCTATACTTAGTAGACTTTGATAGAGCTGAACTCGACACATGCTTAATTGCTAAGACTAACATGGGTTGGCTCTGGCACCGCCGACTAGCCCATGTTGGGATGAAGAATCTTCACAAGCTTCTAAAGGGAGAACACATTTTAGGATTAACGAATGTTCATTTTGAGAAAGACAGGATTTGTAGCGCATGTCAGGCAGGGAAGCAAGTTGGAGTCCATCATCCGCACAAGAACATCATGACGACCGACAGGCCACTTGAGCTACTCCACATGGATCTATTCGGCCCGATTGCTTACATAAGCATCGACGGGAGTAAGTACTGTCTAGTTATTGTGGATGATTATTCTCGCTTCACTTGGGTATTCTTTTTACAGGAAAAATCCCAAACCCAAGAGACCTTAAAGGGATTCTTGAGACGGGCTCAAAATGAGTTCGGCTTAAGAATCAAGAAAATAAGAAGCGACAACGGGACGGAGTTCAAGAACTCTCAAATTGAAAGCTTTCTTGAGGAAGAGGGCATCAAGCATGAGTTCTCTCCATACACCCCTCAACAAAATGGTGTAGTAGAGAGGAAGAATCGAACTCTATTGGACATGGCAAGAACCATGCTTGATGAGTACAAGACACCGGACCGGTTTTGGGCCGAAGCGGTCAACACCGCCTGCTACGCCATCAACCGGTTATATCTTCACCGAATCCTCAAGAAGACATCCTATGAACTCCTAGTCGGTAAAAAGCCCAACATTTCATACTTTAGAGTTTTTGGTAGCAAATGCTTTATTCTTGTTAAAAGAGGTAGAAAATCTAAATTTGCTCCTAAAACTGTAGAAGGCTTTTTACTTGGTTATGACTCAAACACAAGGGCATATAGGGTCTTTAACAAGTCCACTGGACTAGTTGAAGTCTCATGTGACGTTGTGTTTGATGAAACTAACGGCTCTCAAGTAGAGCAAGTTGATCTTGATGAAATAGGTAATGAAGAGGCTCCATGCATAGCGCTAAGGAACATGTCCATTGGGGATGTGTGTCCTAAGGAATCCGAAAAGCCTCCAAGTGCACAAGATCAACCGTCCTCTACCACGCAAGCATCTCCACCAACTCAAAATGAGGATGAGGCTCAAGTTGATGAAGGGCAAAATCAAGAAGATGAGCCACCTCAAGATAATGGCAATGATCAAGGGGGAGATGAAAATAATCAAGAAAAGGAGGATAAGGAAGAACCAAGACCGCCACACCCAAGAGTCCACCAAGCAATACAACGAGATCACCCCGTCGACACCATCCTCGGCGACATTCATAAGGGGGTAACTACTCGATCTCGGGTTGCTCATTTTTGTGAACATTACTCTTTTGTCTCCTCTATTGAGCCACACAGGGTAGAGGAAGCCCTCCAAGATTCGGATTGGGTGGTGGCGATGCAAGAGGTATGGCATTTAGTTCCACGTCCTAACCAAAATGTTGTAGGAACCAAATGGGTCTTCCGCAACAAGCAAGATGAGCATGGTGTGGTGACAAGGAACAAAGCTCGACTCGTAGCCAAAGGGTATTCACAAGTCGAAGGTTTGGATTTCGGTGAAACCTATGCACCCGTAGCTAGACTTGAGTCAATTCGAATATTATTAGCCTATGCTACTTACCATGGCTTTAAGCTTTATCAAATGGACGTGAAAAGTGCCTTCCTCAACGGACCAATCAAGGAAGAGGTCTATGTTGAGCAACCTCCCGGCTTTGAAGACAGTGAGTATCCTAACCATGTTTATAGGCTCTCTAAGGCGCTTTATGGGCTCAAGCAAGCCCCAAGAGCATGGTATGAATGCCTAAGAGATTTCCTTATTGCAAATGGCTTCAAAGTCGGAAAAGCCGATCCTACTTTGTTCACTAAAACTCTTGACAATGATTTATTTGTATGCCAAATTTATGTTGATGATATCATATTTGGGTCTACTAACGAATCTACTTGTGAGGAATTTAGTAGGATCATGACACAGAAATTCGAGATGTCTATGATGGGGGAGTTGAGGTATTTTCTAGGATTCCAAGTCAAACAACTCCAAGAGGGCACCTTCCTTAGCCAAACAAAGTATACTCAAGATATTCTAAGCAAGTTTGGAATGAAGGATGCCAAGCCCATCAAGACACCCATGGGAACCAATGGGCATCTCGATCTCGACACGGGAGGTAGGTCCGTGGATCAAAAGGTATACCGGTCGATGATTGGTTCATTACTTTATTTATGTGCATCTCGACCGGACATTATGCTTTCCGTTTGCATGTGTGCAAGATTCCAATCCGACCCTAAGGAATCACACCTTACGGCCGTAAAACGAATCTTGAGATATTTGGTTTATACTCCTAAGTTTGGGCTTTGGTACCCTCGGGGATCCACTTTTGATTTGATTGGTTATTCGGATGCCGATTGGGCGGGGTGCAAAATTAATAGAAAGAGCACATCGGGGACTTGCCAGTTCTTGGGAAGATCCTTGGTGTCTTGGGCTTCAAAGAAGCAAAATTCGGTCGCTCTTTCTACCGCCGAAGCCGAGTACATTGCCGCAGGTCATTGTTGCGCGCAATTGCTTTGGATGAGGCAAACCCTGCGGGACTATGGTTACAAATTAACCAAAGTCCCTTTGCTATGTGATAATGAGAGTGCAATCAAAATGGCCGACAATCCCGTCGAGCATAGCCGCACTAAGCACATAGCCATTCGGTATCATTTTCTTAGGGATCACCAACAAAAGGGAGATATCGAGATTTCTTACATTAACACTAAAGATCAATTAGCCGATATCTTTACCAAGCCTCTTGATGAACAATCTTTTACCAAACTTAGGCATGAGCTAAATATTCTTGATTCTAGAAATTTCTTCTGCTAGATTGCACACATAGCTCATTTGAATACCTTTGATCATATCTCTTTTATATGCTATGACTAATGTGTTTTCAAGTCTATTTCAAACCAAGTCACAGGTATATTGAAAGGGAATTGGAGTCTTCGGCGAAGACAAAGGCTTCCACTCCGTAACTCATCCTTCGCCATCGCTCCAAGAAAAGGACCTTGTCTTTGGGGGAGAAAGTAAAAGCCCAAAGCAAAAGGACCGGATTTCGTCTTTGGTATAATCTTAACTCATTTACTTATGACCAAAGGGGAAGAAATTACTTCGAGGGCTCTAATGATTCCGTTTTTGGCGATTCATGCCAAAAAGGGGGAGAAATGAGCCCAAAGCAAAAGGACCGCACCACCACCAAATTCAAAAACTTAGTGCTTTCCAAAAGTATTTATCAATTGGTATCCTATTGTGTTCAAAAGGGGGAGAAAGTAGTATTTCAAAAATGGTATATCAAAACCCTCTTGAACACTAAGAGGTGGATCTCTTTTAGGGGGAGTTTTGTTAAGTCAAAAGAAAAGCATTTGAAACAGGGGGAGAAAATTTCAAATCTTGAAAATGCTTTACAAACTATTATTCATTTACCTTTGACTATTTGCAAAAGATCCTTGAAATGGATTTACAAAAAGAATTTGCAAAAACAAAACATGTGGTGCAAACGTGGTCCAAAAAGTTATATAAGAAAGAAACATTCCATGCATATCTTGTAAGTAGTTATTTTGGCTCAATTCCAAGCAACCTTTACACTTACATTATGCAAACTAGTTCAATTATGCACTTCTATATTTGCTTTGGTTTGTGTTGGCATCAATCACCAAAAAGGGGGAGATTGAAAGGGAATTAGGCTTACACCTAGTCCCTATTTAATTTTGGTGGTTGAATTGCCCAACACAAATCTTTGGACTAACTAGTTTGCCCAAGTGTATAGATTATACAGGTATAAAAGGTTCACACTCAGCCAATAAAAAGACCAAGTTTTGGATTCAACAAAGGAGCAAAGGGGCAACCGAAGGCACCCCTGGTCTGGCGCACCGGACTGTCCGGTGTGCCACCGGACATGTCCGGTGCACCAGGGGGACTCAGCCTTAAACTCTCCACCTTCGGGAATTCCCAGAGGCGACTCGGCTATAATTCACCGGACTGTCCGGTGTACACCGGACAGTGTCCGGTGCGCCAAGGGAGATCGGCCTCGGGAACTCGCCAGCTTCGGGAAACGCCAACGGCTCGTCCGCTAAAATTCACCGGACTGTCCGGTGTGCACCGGACTGTCCGGTGCGCCTCCGAAGCAACGGTCTTCTCCGCGCCAACGGCTCTCTGCCGCGCATTTAATGCGCGCTCTGCGCGCGCAGGGGTCAGAAACGCCCATGCTGGCACACCGGACAGCAAACAGTACCTGTCCGGTGTGCACCGGACACCCAGGCGGGCCCACAAGTCAGAAGCTCCAACGGTCAGAATCCAACGGCAGTGATGACGTGGCAGGGGCACCGGACTGTCCGGTGTGCACCGGACTGTCCGGTGCGCCATCGAACAGACAGCCTCCCAACGGCCACATTTGGTGGTTAGGGCTATAAATACCTCAACCACCCCACCATTCATTGCATCCAAGTTTTCCACTTCCCAACTACTACAAGAGCTCTAGCATTCAATTCAAGACACACCAAAGAGATCAAATCCTCTCCAAACTCCACACAACGCCATAGTGATTAGAGAGAGTGATTTGCTTGTGTTCTTTCGAGCTCTTGCGCTTGGATTGCTTTCTTCTTTCTTGATTCTTTCTTTGCAATCAAACCCACTTGTAACTGAGGCAAGAGACACCAATCTTGTGGTGATCCTTGCGGGAACTTTGTGTTCCAAGTGATTGAGAAGAGAAAGCTCACTCGATCCGTGGATCGTTTGAGAGAGGGAAGGGTTGAAAGAGACCCGGCCTTTGTGGCCTCCTCAACGGGGAGTAGGTTTGCAAGAACCGAACCTCGGTAAAACAAATCTCCGTGTCTCACTTGCTCATTTGCTTGGGATTTGTTTTGCGCCCTCTCTCGCGGACTCGTTTCCTTATTACTAACGCTAACCCCGGCTTGTAGTTGTGTTTATATTTGTAAATTTCAGTTTCGCCCTATTCACCCCCCCTCTAGGCGACTATCACTGCCCTCTAAAGCGACTCCCTGGTCCGGGGTTTGGGCTACAACCATGCAGCCAGAGTGTGGAGGCGAACCCGCATGAACGTCCATGGAAGTGCAGGAAGGAGACCCTGCTCGGGCACCCTCGGGGGCTGGGTCACAGTTGGCACTGCCCACTTGAGCCGGATCATCCCCGGCAACACCCTCGGGGGCTGGGCAGTGGCTTACACTCTTCGCCCGAGCTAAGTCATCCCCGGCGACATCCTCGGGGGCTGGGCATGTGTCAGCACCATTCTTGGGGCCCAGGCTCTCTGCAGTAACCACCTCTAAGGTTGACAGGCCTTCAGCCACTTCCATGGGACCAGGACAATCCAAGTCAGCATCCTGACCCTCGAGATCGCGCTCTAAGGTCGACGAGGCACGGGATGACCTCAACCCAGCATCAGGCACGACAGCGCAGATCTCTGTTGCATCAACATCCACAGGCTCTGATAACAAGTCTTCTGGGACCATATCCTCTAGAGTTTGATCAAAGTTGGCCAGGGACAGTTCTTGCAGACCAAAAAGGGCAGACAAAGCAGGAGAAGGAACTCCACTACTTCCACCGCTGGCGATGAACTGCCGACTGTTTTCCGAGTTAAAGGAGCTTCATCTTCTTCCTCCTCATCTTCCACAGTAACAACGCAAGCAGCACCCCCATTGGGATCAGCAACAGATGGAGCACACCCATTGGGATCAGCAGCAGTTTGTGCACACCCATTGGGTTCAGCGTCGGTAAGGCCAGTTGCAGGCACTTCTTCAGCAGCAGGAGCTAAGGTACTGGCGTCCTCATCAAAACTGGATACTCGCCGGAGGCGTCTTCTCTTCTTCTTTTGCTCGTTAGCAGAAGGCTCAGGCTGACTGGTTCGGCTAGGGCGCCTCGGGCGAGTACTGACAGGTTTCGGGACATCCAAAGTTGTATCAACCTCTGGAAGGGGCACCACTGCCAACGTACCAACAGGAGCAGCGTCGAACGAATCCTTAGCTAACAGATCAAGCATGTCATTTATGTCCGCATCACTAGGGTTCAGGGGCACTTCAAAATAAACCTGCCGTTCATCATCAGGAATCTCCCCAAGCGAAGCAACCAAAGTACTGACTTCTTCAGCAGAGGGTCGCACTCTAAGGCCCAAATTGCCATCGGTCACAGGCGGATTTGACACAAAAAGGGTGAAAGCTTTGGGAGGAGGTAGGTTCCAGGCCGAGTATGCCACTGGAGCACCAACATTTGAAACCTTACCCCTGAGGATCATCTCAAGTCGGCTTACCAGGTCTACAGAAGGAATTCTCCTATTGGTAACCCGAGTTGAGTCGGCTAGCCCTCTATACAGATATGCCGGATAGGCCCTGTCTTTCAGTGGCTGAATGTTCTTGAAAACAAAGTCAGTAACCACAGCTTCAGCAGTTAGACCTCTCTCTTTCAGCAATCCAACTTCAGTTAGCAACACACCTGCCTCAGCCACTTCCTGATCTGTGGGAGACTCAGTCCAACTCGGAGTGCGAACGTCTGGCTGTCTTCCCGACCGGGAGGGGAGAGAATTTCCATAATTATCAACTATAAACCACTCTAGACGCCACCCCTTAATGCTATCCTTGAGGGGAATCTCAAGATACTCAGTTTTCTGCCCACGGCGCATCTCCAAACTGGCACCTCCGACCAACTGATGTTGTCCCTCGGCCATCCCAGGGCGACAATGATACAGATACTTCCATAAACCGAAATGCGGCAGCACGCCGAGAAAGGCTTCACATAAGTGGACGAAAATGGAGACTTGCAGAATGGAATTAGGGTTCAAATGTGTCAAATTAATGTGGTAGAAATCAAGGAGGCCGCGGAAAAAAGGAGAGATGGGAAGACCGAGGCCGCGGAGAAGGAAAGGAGCGTAGACTACAGACTCGTGGGTATCCTCTGTTGGGACAGTTGTCCCACGGCAAATCCGCCAAGAACAGAGTTCCCGCGGAGGAAGAACCCCGATGGATACGAGGTGGAGGAGCTCAGCTTCTGAAATAATGGACATATGGTTACCTGCGAAAGGCAATTGGCTGTTGGGGTCGATCGGAGGGATCACCGCAGCAGACGAGCTCGCAGTTTTCCTCTTGGGCGCCATCTCGATTTTTACCAGCAAGCAGAGTAGGAGGCGAGTGGCAGAGAAGATTCAGATGCGGGAATGCAAGAACTAGGGCACGGAAAGCAAAGGCGGCTAAAAGCGCAACTCTTATGGGATATTCTCGAGCCAGATACCGCTTCAAAAAAGTGCCCAGTCATCACCCGGCGGTTATTTCCGAAACCCCAGCATGCCACGTGGTCATCCGGCAGTTACTTCCAAAAAGCCGACGTGCCACTTCATCACTCGGTTATTATCCTCAAAATAATTCATGCGGTCGGCTATCACTCGGCGTTGACTCTAAAACGCTGATTTCATCTTCAGTCGCTCGGCATTACCTCTAAAATGCCGACGTCACCTCCACTCACTCGGCGTTGACTCTAAAACGCTGATTTCATCTTCAGTCGCTCGGCATTACCTCTAAAATGCCGACGTCACCTCCACTCACTCGGCGTTGCCTCTAAAACGCTGATCTCGTATTCAGTCGCTCGGCATTACCTCAAAAAGGCCGACGTCGACCTCCAACCACTCGGCGTTGACTCTAAAACGCTGATTTTATATTCAGTCGCTTGGCATTACTTCTAAAATGCCGACGTCGACCTCCAACCACTCGGCGTTGACTCTAAAACGCTGATTTTATATTCAGTCGCTCGGCATTACTTCTAAAATGCCGACGTCGACCTCCAACCACTCGGCGTTGCCTCTAAAACGCCGATTTTCTATTCACTCGCTCGGCATTACTTCTAAAATGCCGACGTCGACCTCCAGTCACTCGGCGTTGCCTCTAAAACGCTGATCTCGTATTCAATCGCTCGGCATCACTTCTAAAGTGTCGACGACGACTTACAATCACTCGGCGTTGTCTCTAAAACGCTGATCTCGTGTTCGAAAGCTCGGCATTACTTCTAAAATGACGACGTCGACCTTCAATCGCTCGGCGTTGCTTCTAAAACGCCGATACCGACTACAGTATTACTCGGCAGCTACTTCTGGAAGCGTCAGTATGATGCACAAGTTATTCATCTACTGTATCAAAAGAATCAGTTCAATAATCAGGGAAAGCGAGTCATCGAGAAGGGGCCAACGTCAGTTTTTCATTAAGGGGAAGATAATAAGCTTACAAACCAACTCTTTGCGAGTTGGTGCTTCCCTACTATTACTACATTACTACTACTACTAAACTACACTATACTACTCTACATTACTACTACATTATTCTAACTACACTATACTAATATCTAAAGACCAGTGGCGTTTAGCCACTGGCCTTGCTGCTGCTGCCCTTGCCGCCGCCGCCCCTGGTGCTACCCTTGCTGCTCCCGCCTCTGGTGCTGCCCGTGCTGCTGCCGCCTCTGGTGCTGCCCTTGCCGCTGCTGCCCCCGCCGCTGCCGCTGCCGTCACCGTCGCCGTCGCCACCGTCGTCGTCGTCGCCGTCGTCGTCGTCGTCATCTTCGTCCTCGCCGTCGTTCGAGTCCTCCTCGTCCGAGGAGAACTCAGACTCATCCGAGCCCTCGAGCCCGGAGCGCTCGACGGCCCGGATGTATGTCCAGACTTCCGCGGCAATCCCCTGGGAGTCGTCTGAATCATCAGACGACGCTGGGGGAGAGACGGGAGCCGGAGATCCCTCGGACTCGGAGGAGAACTCCTCCTCCGAGTATTCCGAGTCGCCGAAGTCCTTCGACGGAGGAGTCGGCTCACGCTTGCGTTTGTTACTCTTGCCCATGGTGGAAGCAGACAGAAGGGAAGAGAAGGAGGTAGTAAGGAACAGCGAAGAAATATGAAAAAAACAGAGGAGCAACGGCGTTATTTATAGAAGGGAAAGGCAACCGCTCACCTCCAACCGTGGTCACTGAACAGTCGCAAAGCATTCAATAAGCACTTCTACCCGTTTGGAGACACGTCAGGCGGCTGACGCCGTTTCATGCAACACTACACCCATTGGGACTCCAGTCAACAGCGCAAAGGATATGATTACACTAGCCGTCCCATCACATTACTACTCAGAAGCAGCCGGCTAAAACACTCAGCGCACCAAGCCGTCCCTTGACCACACCCATTGGGGGGGACGCCCAAGAATTATCAGTATATTTTTTAAAACGGTCACATCCGTGCAGGGCACGCAGTGAATACCTCAAGACAAAAATGAGATATCAGTAAGGATCAGAGGAAAGCCAAATATAGCCAACAAAGTACAAGATGTGGCCGACAGAAGCGACGTGAAGACTAGACAGAGAACGTCCATCAAACGTCCAATCAGTCGCAGAAGCAAATAAATTGCACTACCTAGCAAGATATGGATGGATTGCAAACTCGGCTGCCAAAGACAAGATATATGCTGACCTCTGCGGCAAAATATTGATGACATAATGCTGACCTCCAAAGCATAATGCAAATAGCTTCATACCAATTTTTACAAACGAAAGGAAGACCTTCGAATGGATTATCCTTAAAAAATCCATTTGAAGGTCGGGGGCTACACCCATTGGGTGCACCTCCGGTGCACCCCATGGATTATCATTCCAAGCCGAGATAGGGCCGATTTCTAAAGCGAAGGACAAGATTAAAAGACCAACCCTCAACCAGGATGCAGGAGCACAAATGGAGATAATTTCCGGGAAAGACCTTCGAGTAGATTGTTTTCTAAAATCTACTCAAAGGTCGAAGGCTACACCCATTGGGTGCACCTCCGGTGCACCCAATGAAGTTCAGAATCCTACAAGTCGAAATGTCGACCTCTAAGGCACAAGCATGAAATTAAGCTTTGGTCAAACGAGTGATTGGGGCAAGAGAAGACAGCAGGAAGTCATTTTTTGGACCTTGGATCTTTGGGTTGATTACCTCCAAATTAACCCAAAGATCGGGGGCTTGTGGGGGATAGATATTCCCTGGGTCCACTAAAGGAGTAAAAGACCTCACGAAAGGTCCAAGGGCCTAATAAATCGTAAGGTCATTCCTTCGTGGGCCTGAGGAGAAACGACCAACAAAGCAGAGAAGACGTAAGACCGGATTGATGCAAGCCCGGACGGCCCACAACGTCGAGCGAGTAAATCGCAACGGAGACCCGACTTTCCCGCGCTGGAGCCCTCATGCTACGGAGCCATGCAAGGATAAGTCGGCGAAGGTTACGTAGGGATAAACTCAGGAGGTTCACTACCTTTTAGCTACTTGTTGTTATCATATCCACATGTACTGCCCCACGGTCGAGTATATAAGGCCTAGGGGGCACCCCTTCAGAACGATCGACCCTATTTTACTTAGCCACCCACATTAACTCTCTGTGCCTTCAAACCAGAGAGCCCTCTTGTAACCACACTCGCATACTCACCAGGACGTAGGGTGTTACGCATCTCTAAGCGGCCCGAACCTGCAAATCTTGACCACTGTCCCTCGTGCGATCGGCGCGAACCATTTTGCTACAGTCGTCGACACCGTCCTACTCCTAAAAACACCTTGAGGGGCAACCTCGGGGTGTGCGGTCGGACCCAAAACACCGACAGCGCCTCCGCAGCCGACCCCGCGTATCCTGGCCGAGGCGTCGCCGCCGCGGTGCTTGGTCATGGCGCCTCTGCAGCCACCCCCGCGGGTCCTAGTCGAGGCGTCGCCACCGCGGGGCTTGGTCGCGGCGCCTCCGCCACGGGGCACTCAGCTACTACCACGGGGATTGGGCGGGGGGCATCCGCCATAGGCCGCGTAGATGTTCAGATTGATGGAGACGAAGGGCTTCCCCAGGGTGCCAGTTCAACAGCTCCTGCGATGTTCAATTGCAATGGCGATGTTCGTTATTATAGAGAAGGAGACAAAGGCTACGTTCCACGATTCGACATGGCTGACGACCAGTTCTACGGCCTTGACATGAATGGAGACAGTAGCCGCTTTCTTGGTCGTGGTCACAGCCATAGCCGAGGCCGTTCCAATGGCCATACACATGCACGCCAGGCTCCATCAGCTGTTGCTCGGGTCCGAGGACGTGGACGTGGTCGTGGCATGAATATATGCCATACTGCAAATGCTACTATGGTTAATGGACTGACTTCACAACGATCGGCTAAGAACCCTGTAGACTCACAGGTACAAACATTTTTACTAACGCCATGTCCTTACAAATTTGTGATGATTTACATGTTTTTAATTACAAATGCTTGTTGCTATGTATTGTTAGCTATAAACATTTTATGGATTACATTATGCTTCCAATTACTCAGGGCGGTTCTATGGATTGGTCAGTTCCTGAGCATGTTTCCATAGTTTGTAGCTTATTTGCAGAACAAGTTCAAAAGGGTAATCGGACAAACACTCATTTGAATGTTGTGGGTTATGTCGAAGTTCAAAAGGGTAATCGGCCAAACACCCACCAAGAGGTAATGCCTCTTAAATGTTTTTGCTTAATTTGCAATATCAATATACAAGTATAAGAACTTGTTTCCTTTTCGCTTGTAGGAAAGTACTATGTTGTCGATGCAGGATATCCTAACCGTCCTGGTTACTTAGCACCATACAAAGGTGAAAGATATCACATGCCTGAATGGCATAGAGGTATGGAACCAAGAACTCCTAAAGAAAAATTCAATCGTGTTCATTCGTCCATACGTAATGTCATCGAGAGATCATTCGGAGTACTAAAAATGAAGTGGCAAATTTTATACAACATGCCTCCGTACTCCATGTACAAGCAAAAAATGATTGTTGTTGCTACGATGGTCCTTCATAATTTCATACGAGAGCATAGGATAGAAGACTTGGACTTCGCTCAATTTGATCGTGATCCGGATTATGTTCCAACGATCCTAGAAAGATATAACAAATTTGCAACAGGCTTCGATGGCTTTACGACTATGCCTAATGCACCAACTATGGACATGTTTCGTGATGCACTAGCCACACAGCTTGCTATTGCTTGGAATTAAATTTGTACCATATTCAAATTTTACATACATTCATATACATTGTAAATGTTTCCATGAAGACTTGACAATATTACAAGTTCTCGTTATATTGGTGTGTATTATTTTATATTAGAATGCTATCTGTTTACAACAATCACCGTGCATATTAGCGACAACAATCACTGTGTATATGACGTGTCGTACATACTTTAGAAGCTAACGGACCATCGCAACACCTAACCGACACATAGTACATGATTTGCAATGCGATACAAGAAATCAGGTCCAACTCGAATGCTCGCGTTATATGAACCAAGAAAGAAAGAAAAGTGCAGCATCCATCTCCAGCTGACCTTTGGCACAAGATTTGCATCCTTCCTTTTTTTTTGAAAAGAATCTACACCAAACTTTCTATGCAATCCAAAACGAAACAGGCACTGGTCGTTATGCACCAGCAGAAAACGCTGACATGCTACGCAAGCTTTGCAACTTTCCCTTCTCCAAAGGTCTGCTTCTTTTTTAAAAAAACAAAGCCATCGCACTAATAGTTAAGGGTATTCAAGGAAACTCACATAAATCGTTAATATTATAGAAGCTGAAGTCTATGATTAAGCCAAACACTCATCGGATCCACCTAATAATTTATTGAAGTTGTTTTATAGTGAAGCTGGGAAACCAAAGCTACAATTCTTGAAATGAAGCTCTCCCAAATAGGCCCTAAGTATGTCTTTTAATATGGCTTCACAAGTGTCAAGTCCACTAGCTTCAATACTAGACAATTGATATGGAAGCCTTGGACGTCCACCAAAGTATTTTTTTGCTTGGCTTATTATACGTAATTGTGTTTGGACGTTTGATGGTCCGTGGCGGAGCCAAGGAGGGGCGAGCAGGGCCGTGGCCCCCTAACCCTCTCGTGTGTGTATATTTAAGTACATATAGAGATAGAGAATATATAAATTGTAGAGGTTTCGTTCATTAAAATAAAACAATTTGTAAAAAAATTGACATGTTTTCTAAAATATCAAATCTGCCGTTAATAATAAAATCTATAAATTTTAACTAAAATCCTTGCCTAATAGTTGCTATGTACACGACAAATTTGACATATACCTAAGCAAGTTGATGAATTTTTATAGATCCTTCAAGCTAGTTGGATTTTTGAATATCTCTTAACATTTTATTAGTCGTTATTATTAAAAGTTGAATCCTCAATTGAACATTCATCATTATGTCGTATTTATTATATCGGTATTGTTATTAGGGCTGGAAACGAGTCGAGTTGAGCTCGACTCGACTCAACTCGGTGCGGCTCGCTGACTGACCGAGCTCGACTCAGCTCGGCTCGTCCACTCAACGAGCTGAAGGAGAAGGCTCGGCTCACGAGCTATACATTGATAACTAATATTGTATCATATAGTTATTTAATAATATATAAATATGAAGAATATAATCATTCAACATTATACGTAAAATTATCAAAATACCCATCGTTATTCTATAGAATGATTAATTTGGCATAGCTCGCGAGCCAAAACGAGCTGGCTTGGCTCGCTGAACCAACAAAATCGAAAACCTAGCTCAGTTAGGCTCGCGACCCGCTCCGAGCCGAACCAAGTTGCCTCGAGCTCGAGCTGGCTCGTGAGCCTCGAGCTTTTATTTTGCAGCCTTAATTGTTATTTGTCGCAAGCTTTTATTCCATGTCAATTTTTAAGCTTGATAATATTATACACCGTATTTTTTGTCATATAATATTAATAAATTGATTAGTCCCTTATGTCATAATCCAGGCTCCGCCCTAGTTTGATCGACTAGAGGTTCGTGGTTGCTCTCTTTGTCGTTATGCCACGGAGCCGCACACCCACATCCTTTATATAATGTCGTTACTGGAGACGTGTTTGGACTTTGGAGCAACATAGCTAGTTGGCCATCTCTTCCTCAGCTTGAGCCATAGGAGTGGTCCTTTTCAAGCAGCGTCAAGGATTGGTACCGTTGGGTTGGGTCCTTGCTCGAAAGGACCTCTCGCTCGGCTCCCTCTTGCTTCCAGTGAATTGGAAGGTTTGGAAAGAGAGGAATTCGCGTACCTACATTTTAGCAGAGAAAGAGTGGTCGGCGCTGGACCTCGCCCAAAAGATCAAAAGAATCGAAGAGGCAAGGACTCGGGAATTGGCTGGCATAATGTTTTTGTGCGCGTCTAGTTTGCCCAAAAATAATAGACGAACTATTCCTCCACTCCAAATTTTCAATTAGTGAGGGACAAGGCGCATGGCAAACTTTTTGTTAAAAAAAATCAACCGGGTCTCTCTTAAGAGACTCTGAAATATCCTTTTAAATTTAGAGTAATAAAGATTTTAGTGAAAAATACTCTCTCTAACGACCTCTTTAAGTAGGTCTTCAAATATAATTATATTCTATTTCGAATTTTAAGTTAACCAAAGATAAAGAGAGAGGATGACTCTCTGGAGAGCCACGAGGGTATAAAAAATGTTAAGAGGGTACAAAGATATAGGAAAATGTTAGATGGTACAAAGATATAAAAAAAATTAACTGAACGATGGATATTTTTAGGACGGGGAAGAGTGGTAGTGGTTCAAATGGATAAGAAGACACTCACGTTAAATCAGGATATGCAGTTGAAGCATGGCGCATCCCATCCGTTTCTCCTTTTTTAGCGGATCTTTATCTCCTGCACTGGTGACTGGTGAATATTATATTCTGAACCGCCGCACATTCCTGGTAGGCACGTAGGATAGATATAAGCCCCAGAGGAATGTTCTTGGCAGCTCTTGCTATATTCCTGCCTCACCTGTGCGCACTAGTATAAAAATAGCAGTTTTTATTGTCCGAGCCTGTGCACATGCTCCAATTGCAACGGGACACTATTTTACCCATACCATCCGCCTTTGGCGGCGGACGCGTTTTCGTGGCCATCTCTCGCCGTAAGATAAGATGGAGGGAGCCATAATAATCATTTCTTTGGCTTGATGAATGCGCGCGCTGCAGTAGAGAGAGTACGTACAAAATACACTCACGTTCCCTTCTCAAGGCAAAATGCATACGGGGCCGGAGATGGTTGTCCCCTACATTCCACTGTAGATGACCGCGATCCCCATGGCGGCCGGAACTCGATCGAAGAGATTCAGAGCCCGGCCGGCCGCGGGGGAGAAGAACGACCAACGCACGTCTCAAGGTTTCATAGCCAAGTTGGCATCGCCCAGCTCACGTAATATTATCAAGACGGTGGTTCGTTCGATCGATTCTTCAAAAAATACGAGAGGAATCAGGATATGCGCATCAGCAGGAGAAAACATATAAAAATCCAGTTCTGGATCACAACACATGGCCCATTTTTTGTTTATTTTTGCCCCTGGTACTAGTAGCGAATTATACTCAATGAGTAGCCAAGAGGATCATCAGCCTCAGCAGGCAGGCCAACCAATTTGAGTTGGAGCCAGCCACAAGGCCACAGTATCCAACTGCCCCAATCAGCAAGCAGATTACTATTCAACCAATCGACATGCACCTGTATTGAGCTATACTACTCTGATACTGCTACACATGACACCTCACATTTCCTTCACAGCAGCTGAGCTGAGCTCATTTCCTTTCTTTGCCATTGATTCCAGTACTAAAATCGCCGGTGGATCGGAGGCCAAAACAAGCACACCGGCCTTGTTACAAAATTTCCATTTCATCCAGAAGGGAGAAGAAAAAACAAAGAGGGGGAAGAGAAATCTGACAGGCAATGAAGAAGAAGAGGGGGGGCAGGGAGCAAAAGCAGATCAAAATCTGTCCAGGCTCGCTTGCTCATTCGCTATCCGTCGAAGCCCGTCCGGCTCCAGACGGCGTCGCGCACCCGCGACATGTCCCGGCCCTTGAGCGTCCGGCCGGCGCCCTCCACCACCGACGCCCGCGCCTGGCGCCGCGCAAGGTACACGTGCGGAGGCACCCACCCGGCGTCCCCCTCCCCCTTGTCGTCGTCGTCGTCCCCCATCTCCATCTCGAACAGCAGCGTCGGCTCCGCGTCCGGCACGGAGAAGCGGGCCGGCCACGCGGCCACCTCGACGGGCGCCGACGCCGCCGCCTGCCGCCCGGACCCGGACCCGGACCCGTCCCCGAACGCCCGGCTCAGGCCGCCCTGCACGCCGCGCCGCGGGCCGCGCTGGCCTGCGCTCCTGCCCTCCGCCGCCGCATGTCGGGACGCCGCGGGATACGGGCTACCCGGGTCGGCAGCCGAGTACCAGACGTCGGCCTCGGCGAGGTCCGGCAGGTCGTCGAGGGCGGCGGGCGCCGGCGCCACGGCCCCCGGCGAGGGCCCGCCGCGGGGGAAGCCGAGGAACCGCTCGGCGGCGGCGAACGGCGGCCTGCGTGCCTTGGCCATCGGCGACCGGGACCGCGCGCGCGTCGTGCGGCGAGGAGAGGAGAGGAAAGCCGGGCGCGCACGAGACCTCCCCTCCCGTCCCGACCTGATGCGTGTGTGTGTGTGTGTGAGAGAGAGAGACAGAGAGAGAGGGAGACGAGGCGGAAGGTGTGGAAGCGAGGGGAGGGGGGATTTGGTTAAGGTTTGGCGCTCGTTGCAACCTCCCGCGCATTTATAGGCCGCGGGGCGGGGTGGCCCGGCCGCCTGAGACGGGGTGTTCGTTTGTCGTGGCGGCCTCCGCGCCAGCGCGTAAACTGATTCACGTTACTGCTGCTCCAGTATACGTGTCCGTGACGTTGTTATGGCTGGGCCAATGGTCCAGTTCTCTTGTCTAGTTGTACGGAGTAGTTTCGTTTCCCCCGTTTAGTTGGCAAGTGGCAGGCGACGGTCAATGTGTGTGTACATGGTGTCGTTGGTTTATCCTCGTTGTTGCACACTGGATCACGGAATGTACATGTGCATGGTAGGACACGTTTTATGTTTCTACTATTTTTCTTTTAAAAAAACGCGCACAATACTAAAGCATGCACGGTCATACGTACAACGTAATACTCCCTTTATTTCAAATAATGATAGGTTTTTGGCTTCTGGAAATCCATTCTCGAATCTTTATCGTCCTATAGTTTATTTTTTATTTAATCGACGATAAATAAAAAATAAGGATAAATAAAAAATAACGGAAGAAGTATTTATTAAGGTAACAAAGAGCCACCAGCCACGGTAGGATGTCAGGTCAGTGCCTATCTGTTTTTACTTTTTAGCACAGGCGAATACAAGGTCAGAGTGGTGTCACACACAACTCAAACCACTAGGGGTGTGTGAGCTCATTATATGATCACTCCACGCATACATGGTGTCACGTACTACTGTTCTGTAGTACTCGGACGATATCCAGATGCACAAAGGCCATTGGCATTGGGAGTCTACAAGACCAGGTCCACGCCTGGATAGGATAGGCACGAGGCGACCGACTCCGACTCCCTGCGGCGCTGGCGATGCACCGGGCGGCTGGGCCATCCGCCCCACGTGGTGGGGGATTCTGTGGGTGGCATCTTCGGACGTGTGCTGCGCTGGCCTGCCCGCTGTTGTAGGGAGGTGATGACGCCATTCATTGCCAATGCCTTCGCACGGATAAGAGAGGGATAATCACGCCACGTGGTCCCACGGATTAGGATTAGCGCGGTATGGTATGTAACAGCTACAGGGTGGAAGCGTGCAGGATTGTGTGCAAAGGGATACATACGTTCCTCTACGGCTCTACCGCCAAGCCACTCATACCGGGTACGTACTACTACCATTGACCAAGCCCGTTCTCGTGTACCTGGACTGGTTTTAGTTTCACGCGAGCCACGACGAGGCCGTCTGTGGCCAGGTGTGTGAGCCTGCTGCAACACAGCTCCTGCGGATCCGCGCGCCCGCGGCCACCCCGCGTCTGAGGCTGTGAGCGCTTTAAACGGCAGCCGAGATTTCTTGTGACCCAACTGCCCGTTTCTTCCCTTTCCCCTAATCCCCGGATGCAACTGAAATGGGTCCAGATTCAACGTACTTTTTCTGCGCCCGCCTCATGCAGCTCAACATTTGCACGTGTGCAGAGAGGCGTCCGAGAGACTGGAATCAACGCGGGGCACGAGCGCTCGACTTGACCGCCAAGTTTTTGCAGCTGGACAAAAAAAAACGAAACAACTCCAGTGAAGGTCTCATCTCATCGCATAAGAGACGTGACGGTGAGCACAGACTACTTTGTGCAGTTCCTGAAGGGGCGTACTTGCTACTCTGTAGCGTACTGTAATCGTAACGTAGCAGCAGTTCAGGGTTTGGCCGGGGTAACGATCGACCGTTGCTTGATGATTTTCTATGGCGGTCTTCTTCGGACGCTCACATCTATAAATGAATTTCAGAGGAAGGCCTTCTTTGTACCTATAGATTATATAATCTAGATTACTCCCTCCGGTTTCCTATTAGTTGTCGTTTAGGACAACGACACGGTCTCCAGAATATAACTTTGACCAATGATTTTTGTTAAAATACAAATGAACTTTTAATACATTTATACTTTTATAAAAGTACTTTTTATGACAAATTGACGCATATAAATATTAGGTTCCAAAACTAAATAACAAAATAGTTATTTGTAGTCAAAATTTTATAAGTTTGACTCGAACCTTATCCAAAACGACAACTAATAGGAAACCGGAGGGAGTACATAATTTGAACGTACCTATTTGGCAATCCAGCTTATTGAAATTTTGATTATTAATTTTAGTCAAGTGTTACGTAGCGAGACCAAGGAAAAAAATGAAATATTTTTTAAAAGAGTGGTAATAGTGGTTAATTTCTTCTGAAGTTGAAATGGTATTGGGTCCTTCCCCAAAAATAATATCAAATAAGCACCCCTAAGTAGATTATGGGATTACGATAATCTAACCTCCATATTATATAATCTGGCATAATAATCTAGATTATTTAACGTAGATTATATAATTGAGATAGAATATAATCTGAAACAAACATGCACTAAGCAATTAAAGAGGAGGGCATAGTGCGTGCGTGCCTCTAAAAACGACTCTTCAAATTATCATTTGAAGAGTGAGCGTGGCTCATAGAGACGCTCTCATACGTTAATAAATGATGAGTCAAAAAAAAAGGCTTTCCACTGTATTTGGCCATCCTGTGCATGCATATAAGTCAGGTATAAAATTAGAAATCATAACATTATATAAAAATTACAGATTAGAAATACGTATGGCAACGCAACAACGCTTAAGCTTATTACAGTAACGATCGGTATGAATTGTCCGTTGTTCAATACTGCCATGAACTGCAGAACATGAAGCCATATAAACCTCTACAAGGAAACACGATTGTAAATTATTTTATGGCAGCAAAATTCATTACATCGTACTCACTCTCTGGTATGGTATGGGGTACACATATGTAGGGCTGGACGAAATACTCGTGGCTCGATAACTCGTTCGACTCGGCTCGTTAGTAGCTCGGCTCGACTCGGCTCGTTTTAATTTTGTAGCGAGCCAAGCTAGCATTCTAGCTCGATTCTCTAATAAGCCAGCTCGGGTTAGCTCGTGAGCTAGCTCGCGAGCCAAACGAGCTAAGCCACAACACAAGTTTGTCTAGTCGTTGGTGTTGTCTCATCTCTCATAGTCTTGTTTTCTCGTTGTTATGATATGTGATATGGACATGTGTGGATGTGTCATGTGCTTAGATATTTGTATTATTGCATGGCTACATGTTTGTAGTGTTAAACACTTAGAATATGATTTTTCAGTTATACATATATTTATGTACATAGATCTTTATATTTAGTTGTGTGGCTCGCGAGCCTAACGAGCTGGCTCGAGCTTCCTAACGAGCCGAGCCAGCTGTTTAGCTCGTTAGTATAACGAGCCAAGCCGAGCTGGCTCGTTACAATAACGAGCTATAACGAGCCAAGCCATAACGAGCCGAGCTGGCTCGATATCCACCCCTACACATATGGTTGCAAAGGCTCTACACTTGTACAGGAACAAACAACAACAACAACAACCAGAAAACTTTTCTCCACACCGCCGATAGCCCGATACCACCCAATGGAACAGCCGGAGCACGAATGCGACAAAGCTTCCTGTACAGGAGCACCCCAAAAATCAATGCGAGAACAAATCGTTGGTTTCAAAATTACGCAAAATCGAGCAAAGACAAAGTGGGCCGCTCTCCATTGGGCTTAAGCGTTCAAGATTTAGCGAGCCCATCTCACTGTGAATGTAAAACCGACCCACGAACAGTTTATCGCCAGGCCCATCTGTCTGCTATCCAGACTTTGCACAAAGGCGCAGGCCCATCTGTCTGCTCACTAAAGCCTCGGCCTGAAACACTTTACTCACTCACGCAGGCCCAACGTCTCATCCCGTAGCCCGTCTCACTTGGGTTTTCTTCGTTATAATCTTCTTTTCTATTCGATTCAACCAATACAAACGGAAAAAAGTCCCTATATATACTGAATGCAAATCCATTCCGATAGAACCCCTCACATTTATCAGCTGCAGACCCCCACGTGGACAGAAGTTATATGGAGTCTCAAGCAGCTATGACTTTTGTGTGTATAGATCTACAGCTTGTAGATTCGAGAGGCTGCAACAGAATAGGATTGCATCTGGCTGCAACAAACTAGAAACAGCCTAGCGTTCTGTTTATGAAGGGCCTTTATCCCACCACGAAACAATTTCCCGGCACTGTTTCACTCAAGTTACTTGTCAAAAAAAATATATTATCACTCAAGTTTGCACATGAACGACGGAACTTGCTTGCAATAGCCGCCCGCTTTCGTTTCAGTTACCACGTCGGCGTTGCAATCAGAATCAATCGTCCTCCCGAGTCCCAGGTCCCAACAGCAGCACAACTTCACAGGCAGAAAAACAAACTGGAGCGATCGCCAGTACCATCACAATGTCAACCACTGGTAAAAGGCAGAGGGCGCTGCTTGTCAAATGAGCGCGGTTGGGTCGCCTCCGCCTCCACGGGAAGCAAGCAAGCCAGCCAGCCAGCCGGCGGCGACGGCGACCGGCCAACTCCTGGCCGGTGGCGGCGATGTGCATGGGGGTCAGAGGCTGGCGGGCGGTCCCAAAGAAACCAATCAGTCAGGTGGCCGGACCAACCCGGCATATATCCCCCAACCAACCGGGGAATTGTGTTGACCTAGATGACTCGACGGATCTCAGGTCTCAGCTGTTGGAGTATAATGCGTGTCTGATCGGACAGGTATATACATATATATACTGCAACCAATCATGCGTCCACCTTACTAGTAGTACTACCTCGATGATGCAGTTCCCAGGTCTGAACCGAACCATTTTAGCTAGCTTACAGTGGTTGGCACCACCCCATGATTGTTCTAAGAACGCCACAACCTGCACCGTCTTCTTTTTATTCTGCAGGGGATTAAAAAGGAAACGGTGGTTACCAGAAGATTGTTTACTAGTACTAAGCCGGAGTTAGATTGGAAGCAGGAGGAGCTAGCATGGATACCCAGCCATGCATGGTTCGTTCCAGAAGTTGCAATGGTTGGGACCAAAATCAAATCATTCAAGGTGAGAGGACCGTTTCAGGGATGTAGTAGTGCTAGTGTAGACCTGCATTATATTATTCAGAGAGGTGGTACCAATGCCATACGCTAACTGCTAATCATTCTCCGGTTGGGATATGGTTCATGATTACACAAGTCAGCCTAATGATAAGCTGCAACAACTGGGAAAAACAACAGCAGCAGCGAACCGTATGATTTTCTGAGAGGGAAAAAGCGTATCATATTTCAAAAGGGATGGTAAAACTCCGCATTGTCGCTGAACTTAAAATGTATTAGCATCTGCGAATTGACTTTATAGTTTTCCAGACTATACTATAGACTATAGTACGTAGAGAGACCAGCAAAGATAATAAAAAGATCTAAAACTACTGTGGCGCTGCAGGCGAAATTTTAGCCTGTTTGTTTCGCTACCTCGCTTGCCATAATTTTTCAAGCCTAAGGCTAGCCAGGTTTGATAGAGTTAGGCGTGCTTTTGGTTTGTAGCCGCGGTTGTAACATGATTTTTCTACTGATGCGTAGGTTCCGGTCATCAATGACTCATAAAAAGTGTGACAAAATTCTCTTAGTCACACCATGGTCTGACGCGGAATTTGAACACCTATGGGTTGTTTGATTTGCTGCCTAAAATACCACAACGTGTCTAACTTTTCTATCTAAGGTTAATTTTTTATTAAGCAACTAGCTCAGACATATTATAGCACCTTAGGTAGGAAAACAAACATGTCCATAACCTTAGACAAGTATGGTAGAAAACGTGTGTCAATGCTTGGCACGATAGGTATGCAAACAAACATACCGATGATGAACTGTTGCCCGTAAGGTCAGATTAACTCTGGAGTGAAGAAATATGGCTAAGGACTTGAACTGATTGAACTAGCGTTCCTTCTCTGTTGTCTCGTGTTCATGATGATGATGAAGCTAGTGAGATTGAAGACATCAAGGCATGTAGATATTTTTTCTCTGTTGTACAACACTAGCTAGCATGATTAGCAAGCTGCGCTACTCTTTTAGTAAGCTACACAAGCATATAGATATTTTTTCTCGAGCGCATGCAAGTCGTACAAGCTAGCTGCCAATGCCACGTGGGGCATCGCACAGTTAAGAAAACCAAGTGGTCGTGGCATACTGGCGTGCATAACAGCAGCTCAGAAACGTACAAAGTAAAGAAGTACAAACCGTCCAATAAATATTTGTTCACAGGGGAAAAAAAACTACTGCAAATACAAAGCGCTGTCGTCGCCAACGGCAGGCACGTTTACAAGGTCCCACTTTGCTTTTAAACACGATCCCCCTTTCCCCCCGTTTCACACTTTGCGGCACCGCCAGAGCCCGATCGAGCCCATCCCACACCCAACGACGAGCCAGCGCGGCGACGTGGTCGGCCCGCCCACGGGCCCGTCATCCGCGACCCCGATCACGGCCATCCACGTGTCCCGGACGCGCATCTGCTCCCGGCTCCCCCTGTCCCGTCCTCCTCCTCCTCGTTCCTTCGGCCCCTCCCCTCCCGTCTCTGCCCGCCGCGCCTATAACTACTCCACCACGGCCGCCCTCGTAAACGATCTGCGGTTTCTTCCACGCACCAATCATTTCGGCCACACTGCACACGGACGAAACTCGCTCGTCCTTCGCCTCCAGCAGCAGCCGATCCGTATCCAGTTCCCGTGCCGTGCCCACCAGGGGGAACCCGATCGATGGGAAACTGCTGTCTCGAGAGGCCTCGTCGCGGTGGCAGCGGCAGTGCGGGCTCCGTGCATTACGCCAGGACGAACCCCGTGTGGGTGGAGGACAGGAGGGAGGAGGCGTGCAAGGGCGAGGGCGAGGGCGCCGGCCACGCGCCGGCGGCGGCCACGGAGGTGAAGATCAGGATCACTAGGAAGCAGCTGGAGGAGCTGCTGCGGCGCGTAGAGGACGGCAAGCACGGCGGTGGCTGCGGAGTGCCCGTCCAGGACGTCATCTCGGAGCTCCTGTGCGTGGCCAGCACTAGCTCCAACTTCCGGCACAGGGAGGAGGGGCAGTGGCGGCCGTCGCTGCAGACCATACCCGAGTGAGACGGACCATGGTCTGATTGACGATCAGATCATGTTACTTGATATTACTTGCTGTTTTAGTTATTTAGCACCTCCGTCAATCCATGCATGCGTGGCTTAGCCATTTGTTGCCATATTCATACTAGTAGCATAGCATTAGATACCAGATAGGGTGTACATTTGTTAGGTCTTGGATCAGGAGACCAATCTATCTTAATAAAGTATATTGATAGACATATAAGCTATGAAGAGTTATTTATCTTTTTTTTTGTTGAGTAGATACATCTCTGCTTACCTGTTTTTGCTTTGGACATTGGATTGTGGAACTATGGAGTACAGATTACCATCGGAGCTTGTACTTTGTTAGTAATTTTAGCTCATTTCAGCTTGGTTGAACTGCTTTTGAAGTGGAGGGTTTCTGAATCGTGTCGCTAAATCTGTACTGTGCTGTTTCGTTTAGTAGTGCTCTACTGCTCTTAATCCACTTATGATCATCAGATCATGGATGAAGATGAAGCAGGAATATTGACATGCAGTACAATAGAATCCCTGTTGTCTGTTCTGATGCCTTGTGCCTCCTCTGTTCATACCATTATGTAGACATTGGACATACCATTATGTAGACATTGGAGGCGCTCGAGGTCAGAGTGATTGAGATGGTGAACATCCATTCCTCAGCTGCTCTCATTCTTTTTTTTTTTGGTGTTTTTATGGTGGTGCCCTCGGTTTTGCTGTTGTCCTCATTTTTACCCTTAGTTGTGTTTTTTGCTCAGTTTTACCCTTCTGTTCTATAGCACTGAAAAAGGCAAAACTGAGCAAAAAAAAAAAAACACAACTAAGGGTAAAAATGAGCACACCAGAAAAACCTTTTTTTACTCCATCGTGAATTCTGACCATTTCTGGCGCTTGATTTCTGAACATGTCGTCCGTTTGTTTTTTCTCTATTTTTTTTATTTTTTGGCTTCTCCAACGCCGAGTTCTCACCAGCACGTTCGTTCAATTGTCCATGTATATTGGTTTTCTTTGTAGATAAAATTATTTTGGTCATTAACATGCGCTTCTAAAGGCGGTTAACTAAATTAGTTGAGCTATGGATTGATTTGTCAAACATATGTAAGCTATTTTTTGGTTTTGTTTTCCAACCGAGATTCTGTTCCACGCACGAACAGTTCTGATCTAGGCCGTGTTGACTTTAAAGGAGATCAACCGTTCTCGACTTATTCTTTTTTTCAAATTAGTTTTTTACAGATCAGCATGTTTTGCATTAAGAGATAGCAGAGATGTTTAAACTATGTGCTAGGCTGTATCCGCGTCGGAGTTTGTCTACTGTATTACACTAAGATAAATGTTTTCGGTTTTTTCAGTTCATATTCGCATCCAATTGTCGCTTCACAAATGAAAGCAAATCGGAAGCAGTTTATAATTTCAAGTGGTTGACAAGCGAATTAGCAGATTATGAGGTGTTTGGGATGGCTTTAGGTTCTAGCTCTAGTGTGGAGATTTAGTTTATAATATCAATTTAAATAGTTTTAAATATTTCTAATAATCTGCTTCATTAACTCTACCAATTTTTCTGGAACTATAGTTGTTCCAAACATCTCATCCAAAATAGTCCTAAACATCTCATTCGAAATAGCGTGGTCCAAAATTACACGCATGCATGGCGACCGGATTTTCTACCTAGCTAGGGTAAGGTGGATTGAACTTACAGAACAATCCGTAGAAACATTTTTGGGCCGTATATTATTGTGAGCACGGGGGAATTGAAAAGTTCTTGTGGTTGATGATGTTACTAGCTGGTGATCCATTCACCTCATCGAGGATTTCTATATAAATAGATATAATCACTGTCATGTCAGCGGACCTCACATCTCACTTGGTCGAAAATCACGCTAAACTTCGCTTTTTTTTATCTAGGACTAAGTATAAACAGCTATTTTTTAAGGCTCTTTTTTTATGCTCATATAAAGGAATATACAGAGATGAAGCCGAAAGTACTAGCTTTTTATTGCTTTCTCCCTCATTTTCCTTTCTCATGCATGCCCATATTACCAACCTGTAGCACTTTATCTGTTTATGGAAGATTGCCGTGACAAGGTTTGTTGCTTTGCTTACCCCAATCCCAAACCAAGCATCGTCCTCTTCATAGGTAGTAGCGTAGGACCAAAGAGTAGAGTTAGTATTTTATATCTCACCTGCACAAGATTGTCGTTTGCCTTGGTAAACGGTAGAACGAAACAAGTGGAGGTGACCAGTCAATCATATCCAGTTCATGGCGTCTGAGCGTTGCTGACATTTGTATAGTTTATGCAGTACAGCCAGTTATATATTGTTAGCTTTCGAAATAAAAAATGGAAAACCTGAGTTATCCAAAGTTGTATAAAAGCATAAAATCTATAATCTGAATATCTGCATTTATATTGGTTTTTGGTATACTAGGTACTAAATAGGTGTTTGTTTTGTTTTCTATTGGTTCTAAATTTGTATTTAACATATATCCAATACCACCCATATCCGTATTAGATAACTCATGTAATGGGTATCATGTGTCTCCCTGGAGCGTAATAAGCCCACCTGGAATTCCGTTGAGCAGCACCCTGGTAGAAGTTTTTACTAGCAGCCCACTCAACACATCCCTCCAGATTTGTCTAAAACCTAAGTGTTGTTTAGGTGCACTTTGTATTTTACTAGCAGCCCACTAAACACATCCCTCCAGATCTGACCAAAACCTAAGTGTTGTTCAGGTGTAGTTTGTATTGACAAGTATGCTTATCTATCTCGCCATAGCAATTGATCTTTCATAATGGGCCCCTTAAGGAAATTGATAAAATTTGACAAGCCTTCCTTTGGAGAGGGCGCAAAGAGGCTATAAGAGGGCACTGTCTTGTGGCTTGGTGAAAAGTTTATCGCCCACTTGAATTAGGAGGGTTTGGAATTTCTAGCTTAAATGAACTTTGTTGGACACTCAGGATGAGATCGACATGGCTAGCCAAAACTGAACCAGAAAGGCATTGGTCGTCCCTTCCCATATAAGTGCATGGTAAGGTGAGAGTATTTTTCCCCATGGCCATGCAAACTGAAATTGGAAATGGCATGACGACAATTTTCTGTTGTGATCGATGGCGTCATGGGCAAAGAATAATTGAAATTGCTCCTCAGCTATATGATGTTGTTCCTAAAAGGATAGCTAGTAAGCGTACTGTAAGGGAAGCTTCAACTACTAGAGCTTGGCCGCTTGGGTGCGTGACATACAAGAGGCCCATTCAATCGGATTCATTGTGGAATTCCTCCAATTATGGGACCCCTTGTCGACAGTTGAGCTGCAGCTTGATAGCGGTGTTACTCATTTCTTTCGTCTCTCTACCAATGGATTCTATTCTGCAAAGTCGGCATATCAGAGCTTTTTCATTGGATCAGTTGAGTTTAGGCACCCCTAAATGTACTATGATTCTACTATATAATAATTTATAAAACGCTCTTCAGCTCGCTCCTTTATGGAAGGCACAAATCCTTGCCGTCGTGAGGGGCATGCGCTCAGAAGATTATATCACCGGTGCAGCCAAATATTCCCAAACAGAAGATGAAGCAAGGTGATAAGGAGGCCATAAATCCGTTGTATGAACAACGGATGGACACAAATCAGCAGGCCCTTCGAAAAAGACATCACATGCGGACATGCCCATACGACGCAGGTAATGAGAGGACAACTAAAGCCCATTCGAACATGCGAAAAGACATCACATGCCCATACAGCCATACTGGGCTGGGAACGAGGGGACGAAGTAATAAAGCCCATTGTGCCATGCGAAACGAGTCATACGCAGCTGGGCCATAATTTGAGGTGTAGCGTACGTTGTACAATACCTAGGAAAATACGGTAAAGAGCGGCCCAAAAAGGTTTCTCTTCTCTGTCTGTCTGTCTGTCCGCCGTCCGGTCCGGTGTACCTGAGGCTTTTATTTAGTACCCTGAGCTCCCCATGTGCTCGTAATAATTTAGTAACAGGGGGGTGAAGCAAAAGTTTTCGAAAATCATTGGCAGCCAGTTCGGCAGCACAAGAGACCGACGAAAGAACACGTCGTCGATGGCAGTACTGCATCTTAGGAAAAGCATACTGATTTTAATAATCTGGGACCGATCGGTTATGACTTGGCAGAAGCTGCAGCAGCCAAGGATAGAGCACGTGGGTCGGCCAATCGGCGCTGTCGCTGCATGCACCGGCACCCCGGTCGACGTCGAGGCCGCGCCCGCGCATCATTGTTTCGTTCACTCGCCGCACGCACCAGAGCAGGTCAGCAAGAGCATATCTGCATATGCGCACCGCCGGCCGGACTCCTACGTGTGGACATGGACGCCGGCGGGTTCACAGGTAGACAGACTCTCACACGGCCTGACCAGCTGACCTGGACATGCATCGATCGGTCCGTCGATGTTGACGGAGGAGGTACGTACGCTACGGTACTACTGCGTAGCGTACGTCGTCTCACTTCCAGCTAGCTGGCGGCTGGCGCGCCGCCGGTCCGGTAGCGCAGGCGCTGCTAGCCCTTTGACGTCACGAGTGACGCGCGGATCCCTCTACTACTGACACAGGATTTGCGAGGCATGGAGCGATAAGATAATTTAAATCTGGCAAGTTGCAACTTGCAGATTTGATTTCTATATCTACTCCCTCCGATCCGGTCCGTCCCACGAAGCTTATGTTTTAGGGTTCAGGATCTGTACTAGAAAAACAAATTTATATATTGATGCGTTTTAGATTGATGGACACTGCCTCGCAGATCATACGCGGTTCTAGTTTAATAGCGAGTTATTCGTGGATCATCTTCAGTGAATAAGTGGTACAAGGGTACTTCGTTTTCATTGAACCCGCGGTCCTAGCCTCCCCTTTCCTTACCCCCTTGCTCGCGCCGCGACTCATACCGTCAACCCTTCCTCTCACACCGCCGCCAACAACGTGAATCTCCCTCTATTTTTCGGGATGTTTTCGAGATCGTAGCATTAGCATAAGCTATACAGTGGCAACCATAGAACATCGAAGCTTTTCTGGGTGAACTTCGAATTGACCTCCGGTGCTATTGCTACTGCCTGCAACGACAAACGACTTCTGCTGTAGTGCTGTTTGTTTTATCATCCGGTAAACCAACACTTGTCTACCTTGTTGCTGCTATGGAAACTCACTCAGTTTTGGTACCATTCAGGAGTTCAGAGAAACAACAACCATAACCACGCGACGCCCATCAGTTTGATGCCAATGGAGCCATCGATGGGTCTTGTCTGCTTGCCTGCGCTTTTTGCTCAATCAAGGACGGCTTTTAGAACGTGTTTGCTTGGGAACCCACCACTGCCCAGACCCAGAGTTGTTTGATTCACACAGCAGATCGAGTCGGTCGGTTTTGTCAGCTTGGGGGGTCTGGATCGCTGTCTGTCGGTGTGCGTGTAGGTCATGCTGCCCGGCCTGATTTATGAATTGAATTGAGAGTTCGGTCATATGAATTGAGAGAAACAACAGCAGATCGCTGTTTGATTTTAAGTCTGCCTCCAACTCCAACAATCATATGAATTGAATTGAGAGTTCGGTCATTATTGCAATGATTATGCCAACATCTGTACTAGTTTAGGTGCGAGGTTGTTCGGGCTATAATAAAAGGTGTTTAAATGTACTAGACCTAGTAATTAGCTTCTAAAGACATTTGAATAGTATAACTATTATTTCAACTATTAGCCTTTTTAGTAAATTAGCTAATAATTAGCTTACCTGTCTAATTTTACTAGTAATTTTTTAGCTAACTAACTTGTTGGACACCAAAATGAGCGGACGGTCCGGCCCATGGGCCCGGACGGTCCGCGTGTCCCGAGATTAGATTAACTCGGATGTTTATCCTTATCTCGTGCGTGGTTATCCATCTAATCACGTGGGAGTTTGTTGGCTATCTCTTAGGAAAAGGTCCAGATGAAGCATAGTTCTATAAATATAAAGGGGTACGGCCGATTGAGAACCCCCCGAACACATTCCAATCGAACCAATTACCTTACTTTTCCTGCCCTAGGAGTAGATGTAGCATAGTTCTAGTTGTAGCCTTCCGCATATCCACCTCCACCCCTAGTCGACTCTACGTCGTCTAGATCCGTCTTGGGTGGCCTGCCGATCCCAAGACGACCCTAGGATCTCACCCCTCCCGGGGGGCAAGATCTAGTTGTCCATTCAAGACCTCTTCCTCGATTTGATCTCTTAATTCCTAGGCGACTCCACGTCGTCTGGGGACGCCCGGGTGACCTGTCGACCCGGAGCTGTCACACCCGGTTTTTAGAAGGTAAACCGAATGCGAACCATGTACGTGCCAGGATCAGTTATTCACGTACACAGCAGTTACATAATATGGACATCATCACACAGTGCTCAAAATAGTATTAATAAGGGAAATAGTCGATTACATCATACGTCTGAGACGTCCATATAGTTCTTACAATAAATCAAAGTGCGGAAAAGAAACGTAGATAACGCGGCCTTCACAGGCAGCCGACTGGGGGTTGCCGCTAACCCACACCTAGAACTCGTTGTAATCTTGGAACTCCTGGAAGTCTCCTTCCACAGCTTCATCTTCTCCTGAGCAGTGGTTGCAATGCTGACAACCTGGGGGGGGTTTGGTGTGTAGAGCAAGGGTGAGTACACATCAACATACTCAGCAAGTATCCTGTTTGGCTGTAGTGGACTAGCTTTATGTGGGGATAAGTCAAGCAGTTGCTTTTAGTTGGTCAGATTATTATTTACTAGTAGAAAGCCAAATTTTAGCATTACCCAAGTTATTAACCCGATGTACCCTTTCCAAACGGAAAGAATACCACTTACCAGCACCATAGTCATAACCAAAACCATCAATCTCATAACCACCTGTACCACAATGTCTCTGATCAAGTATCACTAATCACTGGAGCTCCCTTGGCCGCTCATAACCGCGAGCACGGCTGATATATCAGTTTCATAACACTCTGCAGAGGTTGTGCACTTTACCCACAAGCCGTGATTCCCTCTTGCCTCGGGCCGATCAAACCCTTAAACACTACCAAGGTGAATAGGCAGGGTTTCACTACGTAGCCTTTACAAAGATTCCCCGGGGCTGTAGCCACCCGTTAGGTTTCCTAAATGCACCGCACTCCTCCCCAAGGGGCGAACCCAAACTTGGCAGAGCGAGCCGCATACACCGAGCCCCATTGACGGCACGACGGCTAAGTGAACTACATCCCGGATCCTCTAATTATTCAGCTAAGGGCACCCCATTCCACCCTCATGGTTGCACTGTTTTCCCGGGCAGTCATCCATAGAACAGGTCCTTACGGAGAGGCACTCGAGAAACCGCTCGAGCCCCCTTGAAAACCACAAGTATAATCATAAAGAAGAACGGGAAAACAGCGTATCATAGATAATCACATCATGTTCATTGATTAGAGTTGAGCAATAGCATCAGACTAAGTAGTAATAATCCGACCCAAATAGGTAAACAAGGACATGGATAACAAAAGCTAGTCAATCCTTAGGTATAAATGTGTAATGCGGGAGGTGAATTAAAGAATGAATAGGACAGAGATAGGTCAAAGGACACTTGCCTCCACCAACCGACTGCTGCTCAGGGGCTTCTCCTGCGAATTCCTCGGGCTCTTCGACCGGATCGTTCTCTATGCGAGCGCAAACATACATACATCCATCCACATATTTAATACAAAAGAACAGTACACCATACAAGATAACAAATAAAGTGAATATGCACCAAGTATGACATTCGATAACGCATTTGTTATGGCTAGAAAGAAACGGGAAAGGTCTCGCAGGGGGTTAAATCTTATGCACTAATGACACAATTGGTTTTTAACAAAATAATTCTGTTATATATATTTATATATACTGATGGAAACCTAATCACTTTTAGTTGATCAACATTGCACAGGGTAAACAATTAACTACGTGAATCAATAACATAACGGAATTTTAAACTAAACTTCCTATTTTCCCATAGCATGAACAGTGATTAGCCTACTTAAAATACAGTAATTATGATCACAGAAAGTAAATAAAATAAAATAAAAAAAATAATAAAAAAACAGAAGGGGGGGGCGGTTGAACCGGCCCTAGGGCGGTTGAACCGGCCCTAGGCGGGGCGCGGGCGGGGCTGGCCGGGCGGCTGAGCCGCTGCGCCGGCCGGTTGAACCGGCGGCCAGGCGGGCGCGGGGGGGGGGGGGGGGGGGGGGGTCGGGCTGGGCGGCCGAGCGGGCGGCCACAGGCCACGGCGGGGCAGGGGACGGCCGGCGCGGACAGGGGGCGGCCGGGCCTTGGCCGGGCAGGGAGGGGGAGGGGAGGGGAGAGAGGGAGGAGGGAGAGAGGGAGGAGGGGGGGGGCTCACCGGTGTCGGGGATCGACGGCGAGGGGCGGCCGGCGGCAGGGGGCGGCGCGGCGACCTAGGGGCAGGGGGCGGGCAGGGGGTAGGGGCGGCGGCTTAGGTGGGGAGGGAGAAAATGAGGGGGGAGAGGGAGAGGGTTAGGGAATAAGGGAAAGAGGGGGGGGCGGCTGGGCCTACTGGGCCCAGGGGGGGGGCGCGCAGGGGCCTGGGTCGGCCGGGGTCGGCCCACGGCGCGGGAGAGAAAAAGAGAAGATTAGAGAGAAAGAGAGAGAAAGAAAAAAGAAAAGATTACTTCTCTGTTTTCGAAATCCGATCTTCTAGATGAATGCGATTGCACTTTCAAAAAAATGCAAGGGCGGCATGGTGCATCAAACAACATAAAGTATTTAGGGTTTTTATACGTACGGGAATTCCAAACCGAATCCCGCTAGAACTTTGGAAAAGGTCAAGGTTTAGCGAAGGGAAAAAGAAAAGGAAAAGGTAACGCCCGAATTTTGGCGAGTAAAGAAAAGAAAAAATTCAACTGCAAAATTCGGGGCGTTACAAACCTATCCCCCTTAAAAGAATCTCGCCCTCGAGATTCAGGGCTGGCTAGCAAAGAGCTCCGGGTACTTGGCCATCAGATCATCTTCACGCTCCCAGGTTGCTTCTTCCTCAGAGTGGTGACTCCATCTGACTTTGCACATTCGGACGGTCTTCCTTCGGGTGACTCTATCTGCAACCTCAAGGATCTGAGCTGGCTTCTCAACATAGGTCAAGTCCTCCTGGACTTCCAGACCTTCCACTGGCAACTGCTCTTCCGGCACACGCAAGCACTTCTTCAACTGAGACACATGAAAGACATTATGCACAGCAGACAAATTCTCTGGCAAACTGAGCTGATAAGCCACTTCTCCTCGTCTCGCAAGAATCTGATACGGACCAATGTAGCGGGGTGCTAGCTTGCCTTTCACTCCGAACCTTCTGACTCCTCTGATCGGTGACACTTTCAGATAAACAAAGTCTCCGACTTCGAAACTCAGCTCTCTTCTTCTTGTGTCTGCATAGCTTCGCTGCCTTGATTGCGCTATCTTCAGATTCTCTCGGACCATCTTGATGTTCTCTTCGGCTTCAAGCAAAATATCTGGCCCAAACACCTGCTTCTCTCCAGGCTGATCCCATTGCAACGGAGTTCTGCAACTCCTTCCATACAGCGCTTGGAACGGTGACATCTTCAAACTGGCCTGATAACTGTTGTTATAGGAAAACTCTGCATAAGGCAATCGCTTGTCCCATCCGGACTGATCTTGCAACGCACAGGCTCTCAACATGTCTTCGAGAATTTGATTGGTCCTTTCGGTCTGGCCATCTGTCTGCGGATGATAAGCTGAACTGAAATTCAGATGCGTGCCCAAGGCTTCATGCAACTGCTGCCAGAAATGAGAGGTGAACTGCGTTCCTCTGTCTGACACTATCTTCTTTGGCACACCATGAAGACAGACGATCCGAGACATATACAATTCTGCCAATACTGCACTGTTGTAGTTGGTCTTGACAGGTATGAAGTGGGCTGACTTGGTCAAGCGGTCCACTACTACCCAAATGGAATCGTAGCCGGCTCGAGTGCGAGGCAATCCGACTATGAAATCCATACCAATTTCATCCCATTTCCACTGAGGGATCTGCAACGGTTGCAACAATCCAGCTGGTCTCTGGTGTTCTGCCTTAATTCTTCGACAACTATCGCACATAGCCACATGCTCTGCGATTTCTCTTTTCATTCCGTACCACCAGAATTTCTTCTTCAGATCCTGGTACATCTTCTCACTGCCAGGGTGAATCGAATAAGCTGTCTCATGAGCTTCCTTAAGAATCAACTCCCGAATAGACTGGACATTGGGAACACATAAGTGGTCTTTGAACCATACCACACCTTCTGCATCTTCTCGAAAATCTTTGCCTCTGCCATCTAGAATCAATCGCCGAATCTCACTGATCTTCTCATCATTTTTCTGCGCTTCCTTGATTTCGCGCTCCAAGGTAGGTTCCAATTCAACTGTGACTCCTCGCGAATTGTTCAGAAATCCGAGGCTCAACCTGTCAAACTCTTTGGCCAACTCATAAGGCATCGGACGAGCGACCATCAGATTGACTTGACTCTTTCTGCTCAAAGCATCTGCCACTACGTTCGCTTTTCCTGGATGGTAATGAATCTCCAACTCATAGTCTTTGATCAATTCTAACCATCTTCGTTGCCTCATGTTCAATTCTGACTGAGTGAATATGTACTTCAGACTCTTGTGGTCTGTGTAAACATCGCATTTCTGTCCATACAGATAGTGCCTCCATGTCTTCAGTGCGTGAACCACTGCTGCCAACTCTAGATCATGGATTGGGTAGTTCTTCTCATGAACCTTCAGCTGTCGGGACGAGTAAGCCACAACTCTTCCCTCTTGCATCAACACACATCCCAAACCTGTGTAACAAGCATCGCAATACACCGAGAAGGGCTTGTGCACATCAGGCAAGACTAGGACAGGCGCTGTAGTCAACTTCTCTTTCAGCGCTTCAAAGGCCTCTTGACATTTCTGGGTCCACTTGAACTCAACTTTGTTGCCTAGCAACGCTGTCATTGGTTTCGCAATCTTCGAAAACCCTTCAATGAATCGCCGATAATATCCGGCCATTCCAATGAAGCTCTTGATTCCTCGAGCATCCGTTGGCGCTTTCCAGTTTAGAATGTCTGCCACTTTCTTCGGATCCACAGCCAATCCTTCTTTGTTGATTATGTGACCCAAGAACAGGACTTCACTGATCCAGAACTCACACTTGCTCAACTTTGCATACAACTGGTGCTCTCGCAATCTCCGCAATACCATCCTCAAATGATCTGCATGCTCTTCTTCACTTTGAGAATAAACCAGAATGTCATCAATGAATACCACCACGAACTTATCAAGATAATCCATGAATACACTGTTCATCAAGTTCATGAAGAATGCTGGCGCATTGGTCAAACCAAAAGACATCACTGTGAACTCATATAAACCATACTTGGTAATGAATGCCGTCTTCGGAATGTCCGAAGGTCGGATCCTGAGCTGATGATAACCTGACCTTAGATCGATCTTGGAGAACACACTGGCTCCTCTCAACTGGTCGAACAGATCTTCTATTCTGGGCAAAGGATACTTGTTCTTGATCGTGACTTCATTCAAAGCTCGGTAATCAATACACATCCTCTTAGTACCATCTTTCTTCTCCACAAACAAGACAGGGGCGGCCCAAGGCGAGGTGCTTGGCCGGATGTAACCTTTCTCTGACAGCTCATCAATCTGCTTCTTAAGCTCAACCAACTCTGGTCCAGATATTCTGTAAGCTCTCTTAGAGATGGGGGCGGTTCCAGGAAGAAGCTCTATAGCAAATTCAACTTTCCGCTCTGGTGGCATACCCGGTAAATCCTTTGGAAACACATCTGGGAATTCAGACACAACCTTGATACTCTCAATTGGGTCTGCTTCACTGCTATCGACAGCCATCTGATAACAACTTCCTTTTTTTGGCTCAGGCGGGACTAACCCGGTCACCACTTCCTCTCCTAGTGGGGACACCAACTTGATTGTCCTTTTATCACAACTGATAACTGCCTGATACTTATCTAACCAATTCATCCCTAGGATGACATCTATTCCCTGAGTACCCATTACTATAAGGTTGGCGGGAAACGCTATCCCCCTTATTTCCACACTTACATTTAAACAAATGCTATCAGCTCGAATTCTACCACCAGCTGAATCAATTTGAATAGGGGTTGACATGGTAGTAATTGGAAGATTATGTGCTTCTACCCATGATGCAGTAATGAAAGAATGTGTTGCTCCAGTATCAAATAACACTTCTGCAATATGGGAATCGACTGGGAACATACCTACTGTCATGTCGGGGGTCTCCTGAACTGCTTCAGCCTCCAAGTGATTCAATCTTCCATGATTATAGCGCTGCTGAGAGCGATTGCCTGCTCCAGGCTGAGACACATTCTGCTTTGCTGGGGCATTGGGGTCTGACTGCTGCTGGGCTGCCTTCTTCGGACATTGCATCACCCAATGGCCTTGCTCTCCACAGTGGAAACATGCCCTGTTTCCAACCTGAGCTGGTGCTGCCTGACTGTTCTGCTGATTTGCTGGGGCAGGAAGACGAGGTGCTTGCTGATTCTGCTTTTGAAACTGACCTCCTGACTGATTGCTCTGACGGTTCTGGTACTGATTCTGAGGATATTGCCTTTGGAACTGCTGATACTGCTGACGCTGCTGATGCTGCTGAGGTGGACGCTGGTTTTGCCTGGACTGCTGAGGTTGATTGCCTGAGAAACGGGGACGGCTGCTGCTTCCAGGCTGGGGTCCACTGATCTTGCGCTTACGATCTTCCATCTCCTTGCGCTTTCTCTCTGTCATGATTGCTCTGTCAATCAGGTGCTGGAATGTCGGGAAGGTGTGGTTCATCAGCTGATACTGCAGAGGGTCAACCAAGCCTCTCAGGAAACGGTACTGTCGCTTGGCGTCGGTGTTGACATCTTCAGGAGCATAGCGAGACAATTGCAGAAACCTGTCTCGATACTCACTGACAGACGATGACCCTTGCTTAAGGGCCAGGAACTCCTCCTTCTTCACTGTCATCAGACCTGCAGGGACATGGTACTGACGAAAGCTACCCCTGAATTCTTCCCAGGTGATGGTGTCGGGGTTGGCATGGGTGGCGAGGTAAGACTCCCACCATGACTGGGCTGCTCCTCTCAACAGACGGGGACCATACAAGACTTTCTCCCGGTCATCGCACTGAGCGGTATGCAACTCCCGCTCCACAGTGCGCAGCCAATCTTCAGCATCCATGGGGTCAGAAGAGTGAGCGAACGTTGGTGGATGACCTCTCATGAATTCAGCACGCTTGTCTCTGGGCATCTGAGGCATCTGAGGCTGAGGTGGTGCTTGCTGCTGTTGCTGCTGCTGCTGCTGCTGAATGGCGGCCAGAGTCTGACCGATGGCTTGAACTGCCTGAGTCTGCATCAGAAACATCTGCTCGATCGACATCGGGGGCGGGGGCGGCAGGTGCTGCTGCTGGGGCACCTCATCCTGCGGAGCGGCTCGCTCCTGCTGAGCACGCCTTCCTCCTCTACGCCTGTTCTCTGACATCTGCAGAACGCAACCACACATCAGAACTGATCTGGCAAATCTTGCAGCATAAGAAAAGAGTATAGAATTCTCCAACAGCACTGAACAGATGAGCATCTTCACTGATCTCCAACACAGACCACACAGCTTCTCAGATAAAGAGGAAAGGAGAATAATGGGTTTCCCAACTATATAACTAACTTTATTGACATAGTATGTAAACCGAAATGCAGGGGATACCCACACTCTGGTGACAATCATTACAAAGATCCAAACCAAACATAGTTCATCATGACAAACATAAATGCACAGGATATAGCAAACTACCCTGTCTAACTAAAACTAACTAAGACCGAGACTAACGCTAAGACTGAAGCTTCTATGTATATATTTATTTCGTATTAATTACAAGATCCAACTCTAACGATCTATGGTTCTAGATTTATCTTGGTCTTGCAGGCGGGATTGCCATAAGACTGGTGTCCACGCTGAGGTGAGCGGTACGGGTGCTGAGTCCCAACGGGAGCGGGGGAACCACCGTCCAGAAAACGACGTTCCGCGCGCTCAGCCCGCAGCAGGGCGATCTCAGCACGAGCCCTACTCAGCTCGTCTAATGCATGGTCCAGCTCCGTGTTTAGCACGGCGGCTAGGTTGACTGTGCTGCTCAACCTAGGATTGCCCTCACCGACAGGTGAGACAATCACGCCTCCTGTGCTGCCAGATGAACGGCGGGGGTAATACTTCAGGTCAAGACCGTCAGCTGCCCCACCGAAAACCGAGCAGTAGTGCGAAAGCGCACGCCGTGCAGCATCTTGCATGGCTGCCTCAGCTGAGTCCCTGAAAGGGAATTAGGCTTACACCTAGTTCCTAAATAGTTTTGGTGGTTGAATCGCCCAACACAAACAATTGGACTAACTAGTTTGCTCTAGATTATATGTTTTACAGGTGCCAAAAGTTCATCTATAACTATACTAAATCGACTGTCCGGAATACCGTAGATTATTCCGGACAGGAGAAGCTTTTTGGAAAAACAGGCCAAGCGCGGACCGTCCGGGCCCTTGCGGCGGACCGTCCGCGACATCGGAATATCCCTCGGACAGAACCAATGCAAAAACACAAGTTTCCACTACAGACCGTCCGGAGGAAAAGCAAAGACCGTCCGAGCCCTCGCGCGGACCGTCCGGCCTCAGGCGCGGACCGTCCGATCGGTAAGAAACCGAAATACCCGAAGGTAACGGGTTCGGAGAAATGAATTATAGAGGGCCTCGCGGACCGTCCGGGGTGCACGACCGGACCGTCCGCGACTGGCTCTGTCTGACATCTGACGACGCATTAAATGCAATATAGCCGTTGATATAGCCGTTACTGCTGACCGTTGCATTTTCAGCCGTTGATCTACAGGGGCGGACCGTCCGCACCAGGAGGGCGGACCGTCCGCGCTCGGCAGAAAGGCCCAACGGCTAGGAAGTGGTTGGTGGCTATAAATACAACCCCAACCACCTCCATTCAATCCATCCAAGCATTCCAACCTTCAACATTCAATACAAGAGCTAGCAATCCATTCCAAGACACATTCAAAGCCTCCATCTATACAAGTTTCACAATTGAGAAAAGAGATCATTAGTGATTAGTGGCTTGAGAGAGAAAGGGATCCGTGTGTTGTTTGTCGCTCTTGTCGCTTGGCTTCTTTAAATCGTGCTTTCTTGATTCTTTCATTGCGATCAAATTCACTTGTAATTGAGGCAAGAGACACCAAACTTGTGGTGGTCCTTGTGGGAACTTTGTGTTCCAAGTGATTAAGAAGAGAAAGCTCACTCGGTCCGAGGGACCGTTTGAGAGAGGGAAGGGTTGAAAGAGACCCGGCCTTTGTGGCCTCCTCAACGGGGAGTAGGTTTGCGAGAACCGAACCTCGGTAAAACAAATCCGCGTGTCTCACTTACTTATTCGCTCGCGATTTGTTTTGCGCCCTCTCTCGCGGACTCGTTTATATTTCTAACGCTAAACCGGCTTGTAGTTGTGATTATTTTTGTAAATTTCAGTTTCGCCCTATTCACCCCCCCTCTAGGCGACTATCAATTGGTATCAGAACCCGGTGCTTCATTAGAGCCTAACCGCTCGAAGTGATGTCGGGAGATCACGCCAAGAAGGAGATGGAGACCGGCGACGACAAGCCCACTACAAGCCAAGGGAGCACTTCATCTTCATCGGAAGAGTCCCGCACCAAGAGAAGAGAGAAGAAGAAGAAATCCTCCAAGCGGAAGGAGAAAAGATCTTCCTCTTCTCACCATAAGGAGAAGAAGGAAAAATCTTCTCACAAGCCGCATCGGAGTGGGGACAAGCACAAAAGGATGAGGAAGGTGGTCTTCTACGAGACCGACACTTCATCGACCTCCACCTCCGGCTCCGACGCGGCGTCCGTCACTTCTAAACGCCAAGAGCGTAAGAAGTATAGTAAGATCCCCCTACGCTACCCTCGCGTTCCTAAACATACACCTTTACTTTCCGTCCCATTAGGCAAACCACCAACTTTTAATGGTGAAGATTATGCTATGTGGAGTAATTTGATGCAATGTCATCTAATCTCTCTCCACAAAAGATTATGGGATATTGTTGAGTATGGTGTACAGGTACCAGCCGTAGGGGATGAGGACTACGACACGGACGAAGTGGCCCAAATCGAGCACTTCAACTCTCAAGCCAAAACCATTCTCCTTGCCTCTTTAAGCAAGGAGGAATACAACAAAGTACAAGGGTTGAAGAACGCCAAGGAGATTTGGGACCTACTCAAGACGACGCATGAGGGTGATGAACTCACCAAGATCACCAAGCGGGAAACGATCGAGGGGGAGCTCGGTCGCTTCCGTCTTCGCCAAGGGGAGGAGCCACAAGACATGTACAACAGGCTCAAGACCTTGGTGAACCAAGTGCGCAACCTCGGGAGCACAAAATGGGATGACCACGAAGTGGTTAAGGTTATTCTGAGAGCCCTTATTTTTCTTAACCCTACTCAAGTACAATTAATTCGTGGCAATCCTAGATATACACAAATGACCCCCGAGGAAGTCATCGGGAATTTTGTTAGTTTTGAATGCATGATTAAGGGCTCCAAGAAGATCAACGAGCTTGATGAGCCTTCCACATCCGAGGCGCAACCCGTGGCCTTCAAGGCAACGGAGGAGAAGAAGGAGGAGTCTACACCAAGTAGACAACCAATTGACGCCTCCAAGCTCGACAACGAGGAGATGGCCCTAATCATCAAAAGCTTCCGGCAAATCCTCAAGCAACGGAAGGGGAAGGACTACAAATCCCGTTCCAAGAAGGTTTGCTACAAGTGTGGTAAGCCCGGTCACTTTATTGCTAAATGTCCATTATCAAGTGACAGTGACAGGGACAACGACAAGAAGGGCAAGAGGAAGGAGAAGAAGAAGTACTACAAGAAGAAGGGCGGCGATGCCCATGTTTGTCGGGAGTGGGACTCCGACGAAAGCTCAAGCGACTCCTCCGACGACGAGGACGCCGCCAACATCGCCGTCACCAAAGGCCTCCTCTTCCCCAACGTCGGCCACAAGTGCCTCATGGCCAAGGACGGCAAAAAGAAGGTAAAATCAAAGTCCTCCACTAAATATGAAACATCTAGTGATGAGGATGATAAAAATGAGGAGGATAACTTGCGTATTCTTTTTGCCAACCTTAACATGGAACAAAAGGAAAAATTAAATGAGCTAATTAGTGCTATCCATGAAAAGGATGATCTCTTGGACTCCCAAGAGGACTTCCTAATCAAGGAAAACAAGAAACATGTTAAGGTTAAAAATGCTTATGCTCTAGAAAGAGAAAAATGTGAAAAATTATCTAGTGAGCTAAGCACTTGCCATGAAATTTTAGACAACCTTAGAAATGAAAATGCTAATTTGTTGGCTAAGGTTGATTCTCATGTTTGCATTGATCCTAGAAATGATAATGTTGATTTGCTTGCTAGGATTGATGAATTGAATGCTTCCATCGCTAGCCTTAGAAATGAGAATGAGAAATTAATTGCTAAGGCTAAGAATTTTGATGTTTGCAATACTACTATTTCTGACCTTAGAACTAAGAATGATTTGTTGCATGCTAAGGTTGTTGAACTAAAATCTTGCAAACCCTCTACATCTAATGTTGAGCATATTTCCATTTGTACTAGATGTAGAAATATTAATGTTGATGCTATCCATGATCACCTAGCCTTAATTAAAAAACAAAATGATCACATAGCTCAACTAAATGCTAAGATTAGAGAGCATGACTTAGAAAATGAAAAATTTAATTTGGCTAGAAGCATGCTTTATAATGGGAGACGCCCTGGCATCAAGGATGGCATTGGCTTCCAAAGGGGAGACAATGTCAAACTTGATGCCCCTCCTAAGAACTTGTCTAACTTTGTTAAGGGCAAAGCTCCCATGCCTCAGGATAACGAGGGTTACATTTTATACCCTGCCGGCTATCCTGAGAGCAAAATTAGGAAGATTCATTCTAGGAAGTCTCACTCTGGCCCTAATCATGCTTTTATGTATAAGGGTGAGACATCTAGTTCTAGGCAACCAACCCATGCTAAGTTGCCTAAGAAGAAAATCCCTAATGCATCAAATGATCATGTCATTTCATTTAAAACTTTTGATGCATCTTATGTGCTTACTAGCAAATCCGGCAAGGTAGTTGCCAAATTTGTTGGGGGCAAACACAAGGGTTCCAAGACTTGTGTTTGGGTACCCAAAGTTCTTGTATCTAATGCCAAAGGACCCAAAACAGTTTGGGTACCTAAAGTCAAGAACTAAATTTGTTTTGTAGGTTTATGCATCCGGGGGCTCAAGTTGGATACTCGACAGTGGGTGCACAAACCATATGACAGGGGAGAAAAAGATGTTCTCCTCATATGAGAAAAACCAAGATCCCCAACGAGCTATCACATTCGGGGATGGAAATCAAGGTTTGGTCAAAGGTTTGGGTAAAATTGCTATATCACCTGACCATTCTATTTCCAATGTTTTTCTTGTAGATTCATTAGATTACAACTTGCTTTCTGTCTCCCAATTATGTCAAATGGGCTACAACTGTCTTTTTACTGATATAGGTGTCACTGTCTTTAGAAGAAGTGATGATTCAATAGCATTTAAGGGTGTGTTAGAGGGTCAGCTATACTTAGTAGATTTTGATAGAGCTGAGCTCGACACATGTTTAATTGCTAAGACTAACATGGGTTGGCTCTGGCACCGCCGACTAGCCCATGTTGGGATGAAGAATCTTCATAAGCTTCTAAAGGGAGAGCACATTTTAGGACTAACCAATGTTCATTTTGAGAAAGACAGGATTTGTAGCGCATGCCAAGCAGGGAAGCAAGTTGGCACTCATCATCCACACAAGAACATAATGACGACTGACAGGCCACTGGAGCTCCTACACATGGATCTATTCGGCCCGATCGCTTACATAAGCATCGGCGGGAGTAAGTACTGTCTAGTTATTGTGGATGATTATTCTCGCTTCACTTGGGTATTCTTTTTACAGGAAAAATCTCAAACCCAAGAGACCTTAAAAGGATTCTTGAGACGGGCTCAAAATGAGTTCGGCTTAAGGATCAAGAAAATAAGAAGCGACAATGGGACGGAGTTCAAGAACTCTCACATTGAAAGCTTCCTTGAGGAGGAGGGCATCAAGCATGAGTTCTCTTCTCCCTACACACCTCAACAAAATGGTGTAGTAGAGAGGAAGAATCGAACTCTATTGGACATGGCAAGAACCATGCTTGATGAGTACAAGACACCGGACCGGTTTTGGGCCGAAGCGGTCAACACCGCCTGCTACGCCATCAACCGGTTATATCTTCACCGAATCCTCAAGAAGACATCCTACGAACTCCTAACCGGTAAAAAGCCCAACATTTCATACTTTAGAGTTTTTGGTAGCAAATGCTTTATTCTTGTTAAAAGAGGTAGAAAATCTAAATTTGCACCTAAAACTGTAGAAGGCTTTTTACTAGGATATGACTCAAACACAAGGGCATATAGAGTCTTTAACAAGTCCACTGGACTAGTTGAAGTCTCATGTGACGTTGTGTTTGATGAAACTAACGGCTCTCAAGTAGAGCAAGTTGATCTTGATGAGATAGGTGAAGAACAGGCTCCATGCATAGCGCTAAGGAACATGTCCATTGGGGATGTGTGTCCTAAGGAATCCGAAGAGCCTCCACATGCACAAGATCAACCATCCTCCTCCACGCAAGCATCTCCACCAACTCAAAATGAGGATGAAGCTCAAGTTGATGAAGGACAAAATCAAGAAGATGAGCCCCCTCAAGATGATGGCAATGATCAAGGGGGAGATGCAATTGACCAAGAAAAGGAGGATGAGGAAGAACCAAGACCGCCACACCCAAGAGTCCACCAAGCAATCCAACGAGATCACCCCGTCGACACCATCCTCGGCGACATTCATAAGGGAGTAACTACTCGATCTCGGGTTGCTCATTTTTGTGAACATTACTCTTTTGTTTCCTCCATTGAGCCACACAGGGTAGAGGAAGCTCTCCAAGATTCGGATTGGGTGGTGGCGATGCAAGAGGAGCTCAACAATTTCACGAGGAACGAGGTATGGCATTTAGTTCCACGTCCTAACCAAAATGTTGTAGGAACCAAATGGGTCTTCCGCAACAAGCAAGACGAGCATGGTGTGGTGACAAGGAACAAGGCTCGACTCGTGGCCAAGGGGTTTTCACAAGTCGAAGGTTTGGACTTTGGTGAAACCTATGCACCCGTAGCTAGGCTTGAGTCAATTCGCATATTATTAGCCTATGCTACTTACCATGGCTTTAAGCTCTATCAAATGGACGTGAAAAGTGCCTTCCTCAACGGACCAATCAAGGAAGAGGTCTATGTTGAGCAACCTCCCGGCTTTGAAGACAGTGAGTACCCTAATCATGTCTATAGGCTCTCTAAGGCGCTTTATGGGCTCAAGCAAGCCCCAAGAGCATGGTATGAATGCCTTAGAGATTTCCTTATTGCTAATGGCTTCAAAGTCGGCAAGGCCGATCCTACACTCTTTACTAAAACTCTTGAAAATGACTTGTTTGTATGCCAAATTTATGTTGATGATATTATATTTGGGTCTACTAACGAGTCTACATGTGAAGAGTTTAGTAGGATCATGACACAGAAATTCGAGATGTCGATGATGGGGGAGTTAAAGTACTTTCTAGGATTCCAAGTCAAGCAACTCCGAGAGGGCACCTTCATTAGCCAAACGAAGTACACTCAAGACATTCTTGCTAAGTTTGGGATGAAGGATGCCAAACCCATCAAGACACCCATGGGAACTAATGGGCATCTCGACCTCGACACGGGAGGTAAGTCCGTGGATCAAAAGGTATACCGGTCGATGATTGGTTCATTGCTTTATTTATGTGCATCTCGACCGGACATTATGCTTTCCGTTTGCATGTGTGCAAGATTCCAATCCGACCCTAAGGAATCCCACCTTACGGCCGTAAAACGAATCTTGAGATATTTGGCTTATACTCCTAAGTTTGGGCTTTGGTACCCTCGGGGATCCACATTTGATTTAATTGGTTATTCGGATGCCGATTGGGCGGGGTGCAAAATTAATAGGAAGAGCACATCAGGGACTTGCCAGTTCTTGGGAAGATCCTTGGTGTCTTGGGCTTCAAAGAAGCAAAATTCGGTCGCTCTTTCCACCGCCGAAGCCGAGTACATTGCCGCAGGACATTGTTGCGCGCAATTGCTTTGGATGAGGCAAACCCTGCGGGACTACGGTTACAAATTAACCAAAGTCCCTTTGCTATGTGATAATGAGAGTGCAATTAAAATGGCCGACAATCCCGTCGAGCATAGCCGCACTAAGCACATAGCCATTCGGTATCATTTTCTTAGGGATCACCAACAAAAGGGGGATATCGAGATTTCTTACATTAATACTAAAGATCAATTAGCCGATATCTTTACCAAGCCACTTGATGAACAATCTTTTACCAGACTTAGGCATGAGCTCAATATTCTTGATTCTAGAAATTTCTTTTGCTAAGCTTGCACACATAGCTCATTTGAATACCTTTGATCATATCTCTTTTATATGCTATGACTAATGTGTTTTCAAGTCTATTTCAAACCAAGTCATAGGTATATTGAAAGGGAATTGGAGTCTTCGGCGAAGACAAAGGCTTCCACTCCGTAACTCATGCTTCGCCATCACTCCGAGCAACTCTCTATTCCTTGGGGAGAAATGACCATCAAAGAAAAGGATTTCATCCTTGGGGGAGAGAGCAAAAGCTCAAAAGCAAAAGGACCGGACTTCATCTTTGGTATAATCTTAACTCATTTATTTATGACCAAAGAGGAAGATATCACTTCGAGGGCTCTAATGCTTCCGTTTTTGGCGATTCATGCCAAAGGGGGAGAAAGTAAGAGCCCAAAGCAAAAGGACCGCACCACCACCAATTTCAAAAACTTAAGTATTGAATATTTTTCAATTGATATCCCATTGTGTTCAAAAAGGGGAGAAAGTAGTATTTCAAAATGACATATCAAAAACCCTCTTGAACACTAAGAGGAGGATCTCATTTAGTGGGAGTTTTGTTTAGTTAAAGGAAAAGCATTTGAAACAGGGGGAGAAAATTTCAAATCTTGAAAATGCTTCTCAAAATCTTATTCATTTGCCTTTGACTATTTGCAAAAGAACTTTGAAAAGGATTTACAAAAGAGTTTGCAAAAACAAAACATGTGGTGCAAGCGTGGTCCAAAATGTTATATAAGAAAGAAACAATCCATGCATATCTTGCAAGTATTTACATTGGCCAAATTCCAAGCAACCTTTGCACTTATATTATGCAAACTAGTTCAATTATGCACTTCCATATTTGCTTTGGTTTGTGTTGGCATCAATCACCAAAAAGGGGGAGATTGAAAGGGAATTAGGCTTACACCTAGTTCCTAAATAGTTTTGGTGGTTGAATCGCCCAACACAAACAATTGGACTAACTAGTTTGCTCTAGATTATATGTTTTACAGGTGCCAAAAGTTCATCTATAACTATACTAAATCGACTGTCCGGAATACCGTAGATTATTCCGGACAGGAGAAGCTTTTTGGAAAAACAGGCCAAGCGCGGACCGTCCGGGCCCTTGCGGCGGACCGTCCGCGACATCGGAATATCCCTCGGACAGAACCAATGCAAAAACACAAGTTTCCACTACAGACCGTCCGGAGGAAAAGCAAAGACCGTCCGAGCCCTCGCGCGGACCGTCCGGCCTCAGGCGCGGACCGTCCGATCGGTAAGAAACCGAAATACCCGAAGGTAACGGGTTCGGAGAAATGAATTATAGAGGGCCTCGCAGACCGTCCGGGGTGCACGACCGGACCGTCCGCGACTGGCTCTGTCTGACATCTGACGACGCATTAAATGCAATATAGCCGTTGATATAGCCGTTACTGCTGACCGTTGCATTTTCAGCCGTTGATCTACAGGGGCGGACCGTCCGCACCAGGAGGGCGGACCGTCCGCGCTCGGCAGAAAGGCCCAACGGCTAGGAAGTGGTTGGTGGCTATAAATACAACCCCAACCACCTCCATTCAATCCATCCAAGCATTCCAACCTTCAACATTCAATACAAGAGCTAGCAATCCATTCCAAGACACATTCAAAGCCTCCATCTATACAAGTTTCACAATTGAGAAAAGAGATCATTAGTGATTAGTGGCTTGAGAGAGAAAGGGATCCGTGTGTTGTTTGTCGCTCTTGTCGCTTGGCTTCTTTAAATCGTGCTTTCTTGATTCTTTCATTGCGATCAAATTCACTTGTAATTGAGGCAAGAGACACCAAACTTGTGGTGGTCCTTGTGGGAACTTTGTGTTCCAAGTGATTAAGAAGAGAAAGCTCACTCGGTCCGAGGGACCGTTTGAGAGAGGGAAGGGTTGAAAGAGACCCGGCCTTTGTGGCCTCCTCAACGGGGAGTAGGTTTGCGAGAACCGAACCTCGGTAAAACAAATCCGCGTGTCTCACTTACTTATTCGCTCGCGATTTGTTTTGCGCCCTCTCTCGCGGACTCGTTTATATTTCTAACGCTAAACCGGCTTGTAGTTGTGATTATTTTTGTAAATTTCAGTTTCGCCCTATTCACCCCCCCCCCTCTAGGCGACACATCTGGGAAACACATCTGGGAATTCAACTTTCCGCTCTGGTGGCATACCCGGTAAATCCTTTGGAAACACATCTGGGAATTCAGACACAACCTTGATACTCTCAATTGGGTCTGCTTCACTGCTATCGACAGCCATCTGATAACAACTTCCTTTTTTTGGCTCAGGCGGGACTAACCCGGTCACCACTTCCTCTCCTAGTGGGGACACCAACTTGATTGTCCTTTTATCACAACTGATAACTGCCTGATACTTATCTAACCAATTCATCCCTAGGATGACATCTATTCCCTGAGTACCCATTACTATAAGGTTGGCGGGAAACGCTATCCCCCTTATTTCCACACTTACATTTAAACAAATGCTATCAGCTCGAATTCTACCACCAGCTGAATCAATTTGAATAGGGGTTGACATGGTAGTAATTGGAAGATTATGTGCTTCTACCCATGATGCAGTAATGAAAGAATGTGTTGCTCCAGTATCAAATAACACTTCTGCAATATGGGAATCGACTGGGAACATACCTACTGTCATGTCGGGGGTCTCCTGAACTGCTTCAGCCTCCAAGTGATTCAATCTTCCATGATTATAGCGCTGCTGAGAGCGATTGCCTGCTCCAGGCTGAGACACATTCTGCTTTGCTGGGGCATTGGGGCCTGACTGCTGCTGGGCTGCCTTCTTCGGACATTGCATCACCCAATGGCCTTGCTCTCCACAGTGGAAACATGCCCTGTTTCCAACCTGAGCTGGTGCTGCCTGACTGTTCTGCTGATTTGCTGGGGCAGGAAGACGAGGTGCTTGCTGATTCTGCTTTTGAAACTGACCTCCTGACTGATTGCTCTGACGGTTCTGGTACTGATTCTGAGGATATTGCCTTTGGAACTGCTGATACTGCTGACGCTGCTGATGCTGCTGAGGTGGACGCTGGTTTTGCCTGGACTGCTGAGGTTGATTGCCTGAGAAACGGGGACGGTTGCTGCTTCCAGGCTGGGGTCCACTGATCTTGCGCTTACGATCTTCCATCTCCTTGCGCTTTCTCTCTGTCATGATTGCTCTGTCAATCAGGTGCTGGAATGTCGGGAAGGTGTGGTTCATCAGCTGATACTGCAGAGGGTCAACCAAGCCTCTCAGGAAACGGTACTGTCGCTTGGCGTCGGTGTTGACATCTTCAGGAGCATAGCGAGACAATTGCAGAAACCTGTCTCGATACTCACTGACAGACGATGACCCTTGCTTAAGGGCCAGGAACTCCTCCTTCTTCACTGTCATCAGACCTGCAGGGACATGGTACTGACGAAAGCTACCCCTGAATTCTTCCCAGGTGATGGTGTCGGGGTTGGCATGGGTGGCGAGGTAAGACTCCCACCATGACTGGGCTGCTCCTCTCAACAGACGGGGACCATACAAGACTTTCTCCCGGTCATCGCACTGAGCGGTATGCAACTCCCGCTCCACAGTGCGCAGCCAATCTTCAGCATCCATGGGGTCAGAAGAGTGAGCGAACGTTGGTGGATGACCTCTCATGAATTCAGCACGCTTGTCTCTGGGCATCTGAGGCATCTGAGGCTGAGGTGGTGCTTGCTGCTGTTGCTGCTGCTGCTGCTGCTGCTGAATGGCGGCCAGAGTCTGACCGATGGCTTGAACTGCCTGAGTCTGCATCAGAAACATCTGCTCGATCGACATCGGGGGCGGGGGCGGCAGGTGCTGCTGCTGGGGCACCTCATCCTGCGGAGCGGCTCGCTCCTGCTGAGCACGCCTTCCTCCTCTACGCCTGTTCTCTGACATCTGCAGAACGCAACCACACATCAGAACTGATCTGGCAAATCTTGCAGCATAAGAAAAGAGTATAGAATTCTCCAACAGCACTGAACAGATGAGCATCTTCACTGATCTCCAACACAGACCACACAGCTTCTCAGATAAAGAGGAAAGGAGAATAATGGGTTTCCCAACTATATAACTAACTTTATTGACATAGTATGTAAACCGAAATGCAGGGGATACCCACACTCTGGTGACAATCATTACAAAGATCCAAACCAAACATAGTTCATCATGACAAACATAAATGCACAGGATATAGCAAACTACCCTGTCTAACTAAAACTAACTAAGACCGAGACTAACGCTAAGACTGAAGCTTCTATGTATATATTTATTTCGTATTAATTACAAGATCCAACTCTAACGATCTATGGTTCTAGATTTATCTTGGTCTTGCAGGCGGGATTGCCATAAGACTGGTGTCCACGCTGAGGTGAGCGGTACGGGTGCTGAGTCCCAACGGGAGCGGGGGAACCACCGTCCAGAAAACGACGTTCCGCGCGCTCAGCCCGCAGCAGGGCGATCTCAGCACGAGCCCTACTCAGCTCGTCTAATGCATGGTCCAGCTCCGTGTTTAGCACGGCGGCTAGGTTGACTGTGCTGCTCAACCTAGGATTGCCCTCACTGACAGGTGAGACAATCACGCCTCCTGTGCTGCCAGATGAACGGCGGGGGTAATACTTCAGGTCAAGACCGTCAGCTGCCCCACCGAAAACCGAGCAGTAGTGCGAAAGCGCACGCCGTGCAGCATCTTGCATGGCTGCCTCAGCTGAGTCCCGCTCAGAGATAGAATAGTGCTCTGAGCAAGCCTCCGCTCCCTGGAGACTGTTCTCCGGGCAGCGCACCAAGCAAGTTGCCTCCCAGCGGCCCGGGTAGACCCCGCGACTATGCTGGTAGACCACACAGCGATACTCGACGGACCAAGTATGCCGGTCAAATGCCCGACGTAGCAGGGTGTCGAGCGCATCATGGAAGTGACACCCGCGAGCAGCGTCGCGAGTGATGGGTCGAGCAACCCACCCTTCCGGCTCAGGGTTAGCAGAGAAGTCGGTGTCGTGGCTCGAGCTGTCGTCGCCTCCTCCGTCGTCTGGATCTCCTCCAGCAGCTACTCCAGAGGCTGGGGCGCCCAGTGGTGGTGCAGGGGGCGGCTCCAGAGGAAGCACAGGGGAGCAGCTCCTCACAGACTCTATCTCCTGGTGGAGCGAGAGGGAAGAGCTCTGCTGCTCCCGTCGTCGACGTTCCTGCTCCTCACGCAGGCGGTGGTGTAGTCTCTCCAAGTGGCTGGACTGTCCGGCCACGGGACGGCGAAGCGGACGCTCAGCAAGGCGGGAGGGTAAGAAGGGGATGACTGACTTTCGTGCAGTGTGTCTAAGTCGAGCCATCTACAAAAGACATCGCAAGCAAAAGGGTGAGAACAGAATTAATATGACCAGCAAATAATGAATCATAAGTAAATGAAGGATTGGAATAAAACATGATTTTCAGCAAGGTATAGTATATAGTAGAACATAGGTTTGGTCAGTAGGACCAACTTTTGAAGAGATATCAAAGTCAAGGAAGAGACAGAGGTCTATAATCCTTAGAACGACCATTCTACTCTAGGCTAGCGGTCCTACAGTCAGCACGGCTCTGATACCACTTATGTCACACCCGGTTTTTAGAAGGTAAACCGAATGCGAACCATGTACGTGCCAGGATCAGTTATTCACGTACACAGCAGTTACATAATATGGACATCATCACACAGTGCTCAAAATAGTATTAATAAGGGAAATAGTCGATTACATCATACGTCTGAGACGTCCATATAGTTCTTACAATAAATCAAAGTGCGAAAAAGAAACGTAGATAACGCGGCCTTCACAGGCAGCCGACTGGGGGTTGCCGCTAACCCACACCTAGAACTCGTTGTAATCTTGGAACTCCTGGAAGTCTCCTTCCACAGCTTCATCTTCTCCTGAGCAGTGGTTGCAATGCTGACAACCTGGGGGGGGGGGGGGTTTGGTGTGTAGAGCAAGGGTGAGTACACATCAACATACTCAGCAAGTATCCTGTTTGGCTGTAGTGGACTAGCTTTATGTGGGGATAAGTCAAGCAGTTGCTTTTAGTTGGTCAGATTATTATTTACTAGTAGAAAGCCAAATTTTAGCATTACCCAAGTTATTAACCCGATGTACCCTTTCCAAACGGAAAGAATACCACTTACCAGCACCATAGTCATAACCAAAACCATCAATCTCATAACCACCTGTACCACAATGTCTCTGATCAAGTATCACTAATCACTGGAGCTCCCTTGGCCGCTCATAACCGCGAGCACGGCTGATATATCAGTTTCATAACACTCTGCAGAGGTTGTGCACTTTACCCACAAGCCGTGATTCCCTCTTGCCTCGGGCCGATCAAACCCTTAAACACTACCAAGGTGAATAGGCAGGGTTTCACTACGTAGCCTTTACAAAGATTCCCCGGGGCTGTAGCCACCCGTTAGGTTTCCTAAATGCACCGCACTCCTCCCCAAGGGGCGAACCCAAACTTGGCAGAGCGAGCCGCATACACCGAGCCCCATTGACGGCACGACGGCTAAGTGAACTACATCCCGGATCCTCTAATTATTCAGCTAAGGGCACCCCATTCCACCCTCATGGTTGCACTGTTTTCCCGGGCGGTCATCCATAGAACAGGTCCTTACGGAGAGGCACTCGAGAAACCGCTCGAGCCCCCTTGAAAACCACAAGTATAATCATAAAGAAGAACGGGAAAACAGCGTATCATAGATAATCACATCATGTTCATTGATTAGAGTTGAGCAATAGCATCAGACTAAGTAGTAATAATCCGACCCAAATAGGTAAACAAGGACATGGATAACAAAAGCTAGTCAATCCTTAGGTATAAATGTGTAATGCGGGAGGTGAATTAAAGAATGAATAGGACAGAGATAGGTCAAAGGACACTTGCCTCCACCAACCGACTGCTGCTCAGGGGCTTCTCCTGCGAATTCCTCGGGCTCTTCGACCGGATCGTTCTCTATGCGAGCGCAAACATACATACATCCATCCACATATTTAATACAAAAGAACAGTACACCATACAAGATAACAAATAAAGTGAATATGCACCAAGTATGACATTCGATAACGCATTTGTTATGGCTAGAAAGAAACGGGAAAGGTCTCGCAGGGGGTTAAATCTTATGCACTAATGACACAATTGGTTTTTAACAAAATAATTCTGTTATATATATTTATATATACTGATGGAAACCTAATCACTTTTAGTTGATCAACATTGCACAGGGTAAACAATTAACTACGTGAATCAATAACATAACGGAATTTTAAACTAAACTTCCTATTTTCCCATAGCATGAACAGTGATTAGCCTACTTAAAATACAGTAATTATGATCACAGAAAGTAAATAAAATAAAATAAAAAAAATAATAAAAAAAAAACAGAAGGGGGGGGGGGGCGGTTGAACCGGCCCTAGGGCGGTTGAACCGGCCCTAGGCGGGGCGCGGGCGGGGCTGGCCGGGCGGCTGAGCCGCTGCGCCGGCCGGTTGAACCGGCGGCCAGGCGGGCGCGGGGGGGGGGGGGGGTCGGGCTGGGCGGCCGAGCGGGCGGCCACAGGCCACGGCGGGGCAGGGGACGGCCGGCGCGGACAGGGGGCGGCCGGGCCTTGGCCGGGCAGGGAGGGGGAGGGGAGGGGAGAGAGGGAGGAGGGAGAGAGGGAGGAGGGGGGGGGCTCACCGGTGTCGGGGATCGACGGCGAGGGGCGGCCGGCGGCAGGGGGCGGCGCGGCGACCTAGGGGCAGGGGGCGGGCAGGGGGTAGGGGCGGCGGCTTAGGTGGGGAGGGAGAAAATGAGGGGGGAGAGGGAGAGGGTTAGGGAATAAGGGAAAGAGGGGGGGGCGGCTGGGCCTATTGGGCCCAGGGGGGGCGCGCAGGGGCCTGGGTCGGCCGGGGTCGGCCCACGGCGCGGGAGAGAAAAAGAGAAGATTAGAGAGAAAGAGAGAGAAAGAAAAAAGAAAAGATTACTTCTCTGTTTTCGAAATCCGATCTTCTAGATGAATGCGATTGCACTTTCAAAAAAATGCAAGGGCGGCATGGTGCATCAAACAACATAAAGTATTTAGGGTTTTTATACGTACGGGAATTCCAAACCGAATCCCGCTAGAACTTTGGAAAAGGTCAAGGTTTAGCGAAGGGAAAAAGAAAAGGAAAAGGTAACGCCCGAATTTTGGCGAGTAAAGAAAAGAAAAAATTCAACTGCAAAATTCGGGGCGTTACAGGAGCACCTTAAGATCTTTTCCCCCAGGGGACGAGATCTAGATTCCAGCAAGGAGGAGGAAGACGACCTTGTCGCGAGGTCGCGGACCGTCCGGCCCAGAGCTGCGGACCGTCCGGTGTGACGCAGGGAAGACACCGCTCCTGCGCCCAGGTCGCGGATCGTCCGGCCCAAGGCCGCGGACCGTCCGCGCCGTCGCAGAGGGCACTACCAGGCGATCCGGCGACCTGTCGCAGGCCGCCACTACTGTTCACCTTGCGGAGCCGAACCCAAGGTGCCAAGCACCGCTAAGCGGTTCATTATAGTTTTTGGTGACCAAAAAGGCACCAACATACTTTTGGCGACTCCGCTGGGGAAGAAGTTGCAGATCTACAAAATCAGGCTTATATGGCCGATTCTAAAGATCTCAACAGTGCTTCTCCAAACAGCGACACAAGGCTAACTAATTTATCGGCCGCAGAGCATGAAAACTTAGAAGATGACATGAAGAAGATGGATGAGGAGATCCAACGACAACAAGATCAGATGCTCAAGGTGGCAAAAAAGTGGTACCTCTCGCACTTCAAGGTAGATCGCCACCAGAAGGTCGTAAAGGAGAGGGAAATAGACGCTGATTACATGTCATCCGTGCTGCAACAGCTCCCCACGATAGGTGATGCCAGGTCAGTCGATGATATTCCATCTATTAAAATTTCTTTTGATAATCGGATTAAAAGTATCACAGAGGATATAGAAAGGATGGCGCATGCATTAGGAAAAACTCACATGCCTAGTTTTTTATCACATAAATTAGGCACCAAAACAATTGCGCCAAACACATCGGCAACAAATGGGTTTACCCAGCCATATTCTGGTATGCCGATGGACTCATATCCAGGACGACCATCACCACCATCTTCGCTAAATGGTGAGTCAACTCTGAGCACGGCCGGACCGTCCGTACACAATCGCGGACCGTCCGGCCCTCCGTCAGACCATCCGGCACCCTACGCCGGACAGTCCGGAGTTACACAGAGCCCACCACAAGGGTCACAGGTGTTGCCTGACGTGGCCGGACAGTCCGAGGATAGTACCGGACCGTCCGACTGTGCAGGTCGGACCGTCCGGGGCACCAGAAGTCAACTGTGATCCGCCTAGTGCGGAAGGCCGACATAAATATAATCGGCCACCCAAGCCCCAAGAACTAAAAAAGTCACATGTCCCTGAGCTTGTTTGGCCCACTAAGGCCAAACCTTCTGTTCTCTCTTACCCGCACTCGAAACAAAAGGAAAAGGTTAAGTTCACATTTAATATTACTAAATGTGATAAAATATTTGATGAGTTGCTTAAACATGGTAATATTAAATTGTCACATGTAATTCCTCCGGTTGAACAATTAAAAGGGCGTGTTTATTGCAAATGGTATGACTCCTTTCTCCATAACACCAATGGTTGTGCCGTCTTCCGTCGGCAAATACAATCGGCTATAAACGAAGGCCGGTTGAGGTTTCAAAAAGAGGTGAAAATTGACAGGCCACCTGTTCCTGTCACCACATTAGAGCCAATGAGCAAAAAGGCCATAATTCGGCCTTGTGCGGCTGATAAAAGTAAAAATAAAAATATCGTCATTGGTGATCCTCGCACACCAAATATGTCACGCAGAATGGTTACTCTGAAGGCTCCGGACAAAAGAAAGACCGGAGGCACCGGGGGGCAAGCACGATCGGACACCCGATCACGGTCGCCTGTCATGCGTACGCCGGACGATCCGGGTACTAAGGCCGAACAGTCCAAGACAGGCGCGGACAGTCCGGCTATGATGGCCGGACGGTCCGCAGATGGTCAGAAGCAGCAACCTCAGACCATCGGACCACAACGTTCCAACACAAGTGTTAGGAAACAAAACACTACTAAGACGTCTGGACGACTCAGTAGAGTCGGCCCTACTTTTGGTCAGTTGCTTGCCAAATATATGAAGAAGGTCGTTCCACACAACCGGCCAATAAAACAAACGAAGTCAAAAGGGCGACCTGTGCGAAAGCAAAAGCCGACTAAACGGACCCAAAGGGTAGCACAACCAATATCGCCTTATCATCCTCCTCCAGGGATAGCATGGTGCGTCCCATTCTATCCATCGCCGATGTGTTGTCCTACTCATGTGTGGGGTGGTACGGCGATGAATTTGTATTACTGGCCCAATCCGGTTGCTTATTTGGGCTGGGGGGCACCACAAGTTTTTGCCTATTGACAGGTTGATCAGATAGACATGGCTGAAGAGGATGCGATCCGAAACGGCCTCTATGCATTAAAGTCCCATCAAGTATTTATATTATCTGATCGCAAGAGCCGATGACTTGCATCGAGCTGAGTCCTTACTTCGGAAAAAAAACCTCATGAGGTCAATTGTTTCCGAAGTTTTCGCTAATGCTTTTGGTTCGCCATGCTCCACCAAAAGGCAGGGGGGCATATGTTGGACACCAAAATGAGCGGACGGTCCGGCCCATGGGCCCGGACGGTCCGCGTGTCCCGAGATTAGATTAACTCGGATGTTTATCCTTATCTCGTGCGTGGTTATCCATCTAATCACGTGGGAGTTTGTTGGCTATCTCTTAGGAAAAGGTCCAGACCTCCTCCCCTATAAATATAAAGGGGTACGGCCGATTGAGAACCCCCGAACACATTCCAATCGAACCAATTACCTTACTTACTTTTCCTGCCCTAGGAGTAGATGTAGCATAGTTCTAGTTGTAGCCTTCCGCATATCCACCTCCACCCCTAGTCGACTCTACGTCGTCTAGATCCGTCTTGGGTGGTCTGCCGATCCCAAGACAACCCTAGGATCTCACCCCTCCCGGGGGGCAAGATCTAGTTGTCCATTCAAGACCTCTTCCTCGATTTGATCTCTTAATTGCTAGGCGACTCCACGTCGTCTGGGGACGCCCCGGGTGACCTGTCGACCCGGAGCACCTTAAGATCTTTTCCCCCCAGGGGACGAGATCTAGATTCCAGCAAGGAGGAGGAAGACGACCCTGTCGCCAGGTCGCGGACCGTCCGGCCCAGAGCTGCGGACCGTCCGGTGTGACGCAGGGAAGACACTGCTCCTGCGCCCAGGTCGCGGATCGTCCGGCCCAAGGCCGCGGACCGTCCGCGCCGTCGCAGAGGGCACTACCAGGCGATCTGGCGACCTGTCGCAGGCCGCCACTACTGTTCACTTTGCGGAGCCGAACCCAAGGTGCCAAGCACCGCTAAGCGGTTCATTATAGTGTTTGGTGACCAAAAAGGCACCAACATAACTATTAGCTTTAATGTATTTACACCTCCCAAATTCATGTCCGTACTATTGGTATTTGGAAAGTTCGGAACCGAAACACAAGGTCACTCGAGTTATCTATACTACTTTATTAAAATCTGACGTCAACGTCCATCCCGCCCTCGCACCCGCACCGGATCTGGGAGCAATGCATCTTAAGACATTTTGGACCTACTTAACATCTAAAACAAAAAGATCTATGCTAAATTATATTGCCGGAAAAAATTCCTCCTATGTTCTATGTGATATTAAACTACCTCCTTGTATGGTTCCTAGTTCCTACAGAATTCGTGCTTTTTGAACGGATAATCTCAACCTTGGTCAGAGCCTCCCTGGTAGTTGCTTGATTCAAAACCTATAACCCATTTTAAAAATGGAATACCGTAGGATCTGGACTCCACTCACGAAGTGCTCGACCATGGATTAAGGAAATAGTGGAAAAAGTAGGCTATATGGATGTCTTTGCCCCGCTTTCCATCAAACAGACGTGTAAGTCGGTACTCTCACAATTTTAAATAATGAGTTATTCAATTTTTAAAAGTAAAGCATTTAAAGTTTGATCAAAGCAATAAAAATATGATATCAAATAAATATACTATAAAATATAACTATTGAAGAATATAAAGATAGTTAGTCATAAGTGTTATTTTTATTGTATAATTTTGATCAAATTTAAGATGTTTTGATTTTGAAAAAGGGGTAGAGTATCTCATAATTTGAGGTGGAGGGATTAATGTGGAGGTTTTATTGGTATTTGGATCTTCAGACTAAAGCTTAGTCCGAATCACATCGTTTGATGCTAATTTGTAGGACTAAAGATGAGTTAGTTATAAATAATTTGCATAATCCATAACTATTTCATATATACAATCATCAAACCTAATTAATTATTTGAGAATTATGCACTTTAATGATTAAGTTAATTCCTAAAATAACTAGTAAATGAATCAGAGATAGACGATATATGGTGAAAAGCATCGTGTCTATATAGCAGATTAAATCCACATCAAACACTAGAGGAAAACTTATCGTTTCTTACCGTGAAGATCACTTCAGCATAGATAGTGATAAGATCAAGTCGAAGGCTTGATGAAAACCGCAGAACGTTGCAGTGCATATCAACTCGATGAGTAGTCACGTGATAACTTTCAAAAACCTGATTTATCCTAACCCGTGCAAGTTCTTTAGTAGAGCTTTCAGAGACACTGCTTTCTCTGTACACCGTAATCATGCCGGTGTCAAGGATGGAAGGAGCATGATGGCACTTAGCACTGAGGAACCGATAGCTCTATCGCCAAAACTTAGTAGATTATTTTTTTCTCTCTTATGTTTTGGAGGAGGATGTACCTAGGGGCGACACCACGTTCATGTTCCCTGTTGCACGGGCAACAAGGTAAAAACGAGAGATGCTACTAGTTGGATTCAAATTCACCAAATAAATTTATTGAATTATTTATTTCCTTAAGTTGGGCACCAGGGTACATTTCGAGCTGGTTTCGCCCCTGGATGTGCCCCTAATTATTTACAGGTAAGTGAGCTTAAGATAACCTGCCGCTGGAAGGAAGTAAATTGACCCGGCAACGATCTTCATGAATCATGATCTAATTGATTCGGTTCTGAATTTAAGGCGCAAGATACGGTCAAAAAGTTAACTGAAAGCTGGCAAAATAAATATAGACAGGAAAATCACTAGTCAACACACGACAAGTCATGTGGATATTCATGCAAAAATGCATAAACTACGTGCGCACGTCCGTGCGACTATCTGCTAAATTATCCACCATTCCAAACGGTATTTACAAAAGGTGGTAAGAAGCAAGTTATTTAAGTTGGTTCTCCTCTATCTCTACTATCTGCTAATTTTTTCCACCATACCACTATGAAGAGTGTGCCTTTGAGATTATTCTGAATTTGTTGTGACATAAATGAGGCTTGGTCTATAAATTCCAAACTAATATACCCATCCGTTTTAAATATATGACGTCATTGACTTTTTAAAAAACTTTAACCAATCGTATTATTCGAAAATCTAAAATTTCAAGTCACGCTCAAACTATCTTAATTGATAAAACAAATTATAACAAAATAGATAATATTTCACAATTTTTGTTAAATAAGACGAGTAGTCAAAGTTTTAAAAAAGTCAATGTCGTCATATATTTAAGAACAGAGTTACTATCATTAACAGATTTACTATCGCGTCATATAGGTAAATATTAGTTAATTAAAACTATTGTGTCCATCTCGCCAATTATCATAGCTTGTAGCCTTGTATCATTAGTTTCTTTTTGGTATCCAAACGTCCAAATGATCCGACTAAATTTTTAGGACTAGATCCAAACCTCTCTGGCCGCGTCACCATGCATGCTGGCCGAGTGCAGCGACCAGCAGGTCCACCGCCCACGTGCTGAGACAGTGACAGCACCGGACCATGAAGCCACTCATCGCGGTCTTCCAGTGCAGGCCGGGTCGGGCAGACGGGCACAACCCCAACCCATGAAACCATTCACTGCATGCGCCTCCACCTACCAAACCGCGGTCTCGGCTCGCTCGCTCGCTTGCTGGGCTTGCAGTCGCAGCCTCGCAGGACGAGATAAATAGTCCACCCGCGCCGAGCGCCACCGTCTCATCATCAGTCATCACATACCACCAAGACCACATCGGCACATCGACGTGAGCTCGTGCGTGAGTGCCCTGGTCGACGACCGCTCGCGCGCCATGGACTCAACGACGACGGCGCCGCTGCTGCAGCCGTCCGCCGCCTCGAGCAAGGAGGGGCCGGGGCCGGCGCCGGCTCAGCACGGTGAGGGCAGCCGGGAGCTGGAGGCGATCCTGGCCGACGCGTCCAAGCCGTGGGCTTGGCGGGCCTGGGAAGGCGCCCGCCTGGAGCTGCCGCTGCTGCTGCGGGTGGCGCTGCCGGCGGTGGCCGTCTACATGATCAACTTCGTCATGTCCATGTCCACGCAGATCTTCTGCGGCCAGCTCGGCAACCTCGAGCTCGCCGCCTCCTCGCTCGGCAACACCGGCATCCAGCCCTTGGCCTACGGCCTCATGGTGCGTGTCCTCTGTTTCATTTAGCTCACATGGTCCATTCGCCTACTTGCTAGTTCAGAGCAAATGATTTTTTTTCTTTGTGTTCGTGATTATTCATAAGTTCTGCTGTTTTCATCTCAAACATGATACGGTGTGATAAATGTGCATGATAGGAAGCGGTTAAATGATTTGTTCTTATACATTGCCAGCACATGATTAGTGTTACTAGGCTCATCATAAAAAGATCGTACTACGTACTACGCTAATTTAATAATACCCATTCATCAAGAAAAGATTACAGTATAGTTTAAGGTTCAATGTACCTGAGGGTACTTTGGTCATTTTGAGGCGCAGATCGACATGCATGATTGTCACCTGTGCCGTGTGCGGCTGTGCGGCGCTGCTTCCACCGAGGCGAGCGAGCGTTACAAATTAAAATACTCCCTCCGAGCCAAAAAAAAAAGCATTCATTTCGTATCTCGAGGACCTAAAAAATCTAAACTTTATACTAAATATAGATTAAAAGGTATTGATACTTTACAATGTAAAATAATATTGTTAGCTTAATCATATCATATATTTTTTACACAAAGTTGTTCAGTTAGCTAAAGTTGAGTTCCTTTGATTTTTTTTTAAAAATATGATAGAGGATTATTTTGAAAAATGTAAGGTAGAGGCTTGTTTTAAGAATAAGTCTAGTGCTCCTAGACCCTAGTATAGTAAGGTTGGCAGGCTGGCCGACATGGATGCACACTTGTACATGCAGCTGCAGCCTGCAGGTATAGCCGCATAGAAATACTGTTTCTTCGGTCTAAGATAAACATTTCTATAATGGTTAGCTTGGGAACTTTATTTTTATAAGAGATTTCTATTTATCTAAAAAATGAACTAAATTTCTTTAGAAAAATATAAATATCTTAAAAAATTGTGATTCCCAAACTAGCACTAAATATATTAGTATGAAAACATATATCGTGATTAGTCTATTAATTTTATTTGATGCTACTGTATAAGCATCGATATTTGATCATACTTAAAACTGGTTGGCGTCTTGTGGTGTGCGAGATGTGCACTTAAATAATTTGGTACGCAGAGAGTACACTTGTTCGTTCAAATACAGTAAAGGCTGAGCCTCAGCAACCACGTGCCGTTTACCCTAAACAAATGTTCGCCCGACACACATTCAACTCCATCAGTCAAGATATTAAGACAGGGTCCGGAAGTTCACCCACGTGGTCACTTAAAACATGGTTTTGCACTGTATACCACACTAATGCAGATGGATTGTATGCTGAGAGCTGAGGTGCAAAAAAAAAGAGGGCTATAAGTTTATAGCCACTAATAAAAACTTTATGAGAAAGATAAACTATAGTATATTAATATTAAAAAAAGAGCTAACTAATTATAGATCAATTAATTGCTGGGAGCCTGAGATGGTCTATTAGAGAAAGTACAATAAGCTGACGTAGATGGGCTGCAATAGATGTCACATTCGAATTTATGGTAATGTGAAAGAAATAGATCGAAGTGGAGAGAGAAAACACGGGCTGCTCACTGTAAGCCAGGTAGCCAGCCAGCGATCTGCATATGGACTCTCAATCTGTGTGTGTGTGAAAGAGAGGTAGACCAATATTAAATGTACATATTGTCTTATAAGAGAATTATTATGCAAATAGACTTTTAGTTGACTCTATTTGACATAACAATATCATAAATCCCTGACATGGGTTATATACTTATATTATTAAACTTTCTCTTATGAATGAATGGACAAGAGATAGGTAGGTCGGTCGTTTTGGCGGCATGGATGCGACTTGCTTGCCTGCTCCTACTATACTCCTCGTGGCCTATCTTTTTTTTGTACTGCCCTGCAGCCTGCAGGGGCACGCATAGGACACTTGTCCAGAAGTCCAGAACTTCAGATACTATTCATACAGCGATAATGCTGTGAGCCTGAGCGTCCACGTGTGAAACGTACTCACGTGGCCCTCGCACTTGGCAAACGCAAGTCGGTTTTTTTTTTTGGAGGTCCATCTCTGATGGTCGGCCTCGGCCGGATGGGTGCAGCTGGGCATGGGCAGCGCGGTGGAGACGCTGTGCGGGCAGGCGTACGGCGCGCACAAGCACCGCATGCTGGGGGTGTACCTGCAGCGCTCGACGGTGCTGCTCATGGCCACCGCCGTGCCGCTGACCGTCGTCTACGCCTTCTCGGAGCGCATCCTGGTCCTCCTCGGCGAGTCGGAGCGCATCTCCAGGGCCGCCGCCGTCTTCGTCTACGGGCTCATCCCGCAGATCTTCGCGTACGCGGCCAACTTCCCCATCCAGAAGTTCCTGCAGGCGCAGAGCATCGTGGCGCCCAGCGCTTACATCTCCGTGGCCACGCTGGCGCTGCACCTGGGGCTCAGCTGGGTCGCCGTCTACAGGCTGGGCCTGGGCCTGCTGGGGGGCTCGCTCGTGCTCAGCTTCAGCTGGTGGGTCATCGTCGCGGCCCAGTTCGGGTACATCGTCACCAGCGCCCGGTGCAGGGACACCTGGACGGGATTCACCACGCAGGCCTTCTCGGGCCTCGGCACCTTCTTCAAGCTCTCGGCAGCGTCCGCCGTCATGCTGTGCTTGGAGACTTGGTACTTCCAGATCATCGTGCTCATCGCCGGCCTGCTCAAGAACCCGGAGCTCTCCCTCGACTCCCTCTCCATATGGTAGGAGCGTCTGCGTCTCTCTTTGTGTGTGTTGTTCACCAGCGCTACTAGCTTTTAATTTCATCATCGGTCTCTGTTCCGTCTTTCGCCCGCAGCATGAACGTGAACGCATGGGTGTTCATGATCTCCGTCGGGTTCAACGCCGCGGCGAGCGTGCGGGTCGGGAACGAGCTCGGCGCAGGCAACCCGAGGGCGGCGGCGTTCTCGGTGTTCATGGTGACGTCGCTGTCGTTCATCGCGGCGACGGTGTGTGCCGTCGTCGTGCTGTGCCTCCGCGACCAGCTGAGCTACTTCTTCACTGGCGGCGAGGCCGTGGCGCGCGCCGTGTCCGACCTCTGCCCGCTCCTCGCCGCCACGCTCGTCCTCAACGGCATACAGCCAGTCCTCTCCGGTGAGCCATCGTGCCACGTCTCCTCTGCCCGCCAGTCATCGACCTCTTGTCTTCATGCATGCTTTGCTTTGTTTACACATTTTGCAATGCTATGCTATGCTATGGACGACAGGCGTCGCCGTGGGCTGCGGGTGGCAGGCGTTTGTGGCGTACGTGAACGTGGGTTGCTACTACGTCGTCGGCGTGCCGCTCGGCGTCTTCCTCGGCTTCTACCTCGACCTCGGCGCCAAGGTACGCACATGCGTCGCTCGCCAGCCACAGCACGGGCCGCAGATACCCATGTGATTCATGAATACTACAGAGCCCAATGCAACCAGACCACGTGACATTAATCGTGAACTGCGCGTGCGTGCAGGGCGTTTGGAGCGGCATGGTCATCGGGGGAACCTTGACGCAGACGCTCATCCTGCTCTGGGTCACCGTCAGAACCGACTGGAACAAGGAGGTGATTGATGGTCCCTAACTGCTCACTCACTTCAATGCACTGCCATATTGCTTGCCATCCATGCACATGCTGGTCACAGCAAGGAGACCTGAAATGATATATGATTGTTGTATCCTGTTGGGCTTGTGACTCAACTGCAGGTGGAGAACGCCAAGGCGAGGCTGGACAAGTGGGACGACAAGAAGCAGCCCCTCCTAGTCGAAGATTGAAGGAAGAATCTAGTAGATCACGCAGTGTAGCGCGTGCTGGTGGATTTTTTGTGTGTCGTGTGTGTGTTTTGGAGTGGATTGAATGGACCATTTGGCATTTGGGTTTTAGAGAGCATGCATGCACTCCTATCATGAATGCTTTGGCCAGCAAATCATGCATTGTTAGAAAATTAATAGGGACTAAGATTAATTTGATAATGCAACATAAACGTAAAATCCAGAACTACTTGCAGATAGTAGCTATGACATTAGAACAGAATAGATCTGAACTAACTCAACAAGATTAACGCATAACAGAAGAACTGACACCGGATCTAACCATAAGACCGTCATCGCAATAAACTGAAAATACAGTGATTTCCACGAGTGTTGGTGAGGAACCCGAGCGGACGTGCGCGAAGCACTTCCCAGAAACCTGATTCATCGGCACCTGTGCAGGTCGCCAAAACGTCGGCAGTGGTTCGGAGACACCGTTCTCCCTTGATCTGTTGCACGATAGACAAAGGGACGACATGGCACAGAAGCAATGGCGCAGAGAATTGAGATCGAGAAGACGAGGCAGTTCTATTTTCCGTACGCCCTGGTCCAGTGGACGTCGTCATTAAATAGAGGATCAGCCTTGACTAGATAACGGTTCGATCTGCTAAATTCTAGAAACCGCCCCCTGAAATATCTCTACGTGTAACCGCTCAAAGATCTCACATGTAACGTGAGCGACCATTACTCCTGGTTGACGTGGCAGTATAGGTGTGGTATTCGATAACCAAACAAACAAAAAAACAAAAACTAAACTGCCGTTTAGAACACGTCACGACGCGATCGCGCATCGTCACAAGTCATGCGATAAATAACAGGAAAACATGAAACGCGAGCGAGCGAGCACGTGTGTGGCAGCTTCCGCAGCCCTTTATTTGTCTCATGTGAAGAGTATGGAGTACTTCCACATATAAGTTGATTCTCTCCTACTTAGATGAACAATATGAGACTAAAGCCACATGCCATGTCTACACATCATTTTGGCTTCCTTGTTGAATGTGACCACACTCTAGTGGGCCTAATTCTAACATGCATATGACCGTGCAAAACAATGGTTTGCACTCTAGACTGCAATGTTTACGTAGTGGAGTTTGAAATGTAGGATGAGGATGAGAAAACTGCTGGTGCTGAGTGATTGATGTTTTATTACGAGTACCTCTGACTTTACAGAGTGAGGAAGACTTTGTCGGTTTAGACATGGAGGAGAGCAAGTTCGTTGTTTTGGGCCACATGTGCGTGATGACCTTGACGCACCTGCTGATTTCAGTTCTAACAGCCATCGTCGTTCCAGCTGGAAGCTAACCTAGGACCTTCTCGTCCCTTCTCATTCTCTCCAATGTGATCCCTTTCTTTTAGACCTCGGTGCCTGTCACGCCCACACTAGTCGGCGTCGGTGCGGCCATTGTTGCCCTCCTTTAGCTTGTATCTCTCCGGCCACTACTCTTCAGTTAAGTAGAGCCTTCCTTCGCTCTGAGCTAGGATCAGGTCGGAGGCGTCCTCCAACGCCAGCAGATGTCTCGTGACCTCCTCGACAGAGAGAGTGGAGATGTTTAACAATGTTTCCATGGAGATGACCAAATGTTTGCACATGTTGCAAGCGATCCGTCGTCACAGAGCTTGCGGAGCGCCATCATTGCCCCTCCGGCGGAGCTGGCCGGATGAGACGCCGGTCTTGTTCTCCGTGACCCGAGTCGATTCGGGGTAGGATGATGATGGCGCCTCCTGTTGACGTGGCGGTCTATGCCCTAGGCAGGGCGACGTGGGGGTTCCTCCGAAGCCGAGGTTGAGTTTGCCTTTTGTTGCCGTGGCCGAGCCCGAGCCAAGGGGTCGGGCGAGGCGGAAGTCGTTCGGCCGAGGCCAGGGCGGAGTCCGAGCCCTGGGGTCGGGCGAAGCGGAGTTACGTCGTCTTCCGGGTGCTAGCCTGAGTCCGAGCCCTGGGGTCGGGCGGAGCGGAGTTCGCCGTCTTCCGGGTCTTAGCCCGAGTCCGAGCCCTGGGGTCGGGCGGAGCGGAGTTCGCCGTCTTCCGGGTCTTAGCCCGAGTCCGAGCCCTGGGGTCGGGCGGAGCGGAGTTCGCCGTCTTCCGGGTCTTAGCCCGAGTCCGAGCCCTGGGGTCGGGCGGAGCGGAGTTCGCCGTCTTCCGGGTCTTAGCCCGAGTCCGAGCCCTGGGGTCGGGCGGAGCGGAGTTCGCCGTGGCGCCTTTGGCAAGGCCTGACTGCCTGTCAGACTCACTCTGTTGAGTGGCACTGCAGTCGGAGTGGCGCAGGTGGCGCAGTCCTTCTGTCAGACTGGCCAGTGGAGCAGTGGAGTGACGGCGGTCACTTCGGCTCTGCCGGGGGCGCGTGTCAGGATAGAGGTGTCAGGCCACCTTTGCGTTAAATGCCCCTGCAATTTGGTCAGTCGGTGCGGCGATTTAGTCAAGGTTGCTTCTGAGCGAAGCCAAGGCCTCGGGCAAGCCGGTGATGTGTCCGCCATAAAAAGGGGGCCTCGGGCGAGACGGAAGTCTCTCGAGGTCGGCTGCCTTTGGCCGAGGCTAGGCTCGGGTGAAGCGTGATCGAGTCACTCGTGTGGACTGATCCCTGACTTAATCGTACCCATCAGGCCTTTGCAGCTTTATGCTGATGGGGGTTACCAGCTGAGAATTAGGCGTCTTGAGGGTACCCCTAATTATGGTCCCCGACAGTAGCCCCCGAGCCTCGAAGGGAGTGTTAGCACTCGCTTGGAGGCTTTCGTCGCACTTTTTTGCAAGGGGACCAGCCTTTCTCGGTTGCATTTCGTTCCGGTGGGTGCGCGCGAGCGCACCCGCCGGGTGTAGCCCCCGAGGCCTCGGAGGAGTGGTTACACTCCTTCGAGGTCTTAATACTTCGCTTAACGCTTCGGCTGGTCTGGTCGTTCCCTCATGCGAACTGGCCGTAGCCTGGGTGCACGGTCGGGGCCCAAGCTCTCGGGCTGGTATGTTGACGCTGTCAACGATTTGGCCGGAGCCGGTTTTTGCGAGAGCAGCCCCCGAGCCTCTGCACAGGGCGAGAGGACGATCAGGGACAGACTCGACTTTTTACATACGCCCCTACGTCGCCTTTCCGCAAGGAGGAGGGGGGAGTGCGCCATGTTACCCTCGATGGGCACCGAACATGGTGTCTCCGGTGAGCTGCAAGCGGGTAATCCGAGTGGACGTCCGTGCCCCGTTCGTTGGGGGTCGGCTAGGGGCCCAGAGGCACGCCCAAAAGTACCTGCGGGTGATTTGCCGGACCCGGTCCCCTGGCGACGGGGTCCGAGGGCTCGATGCCTCCCTCCGATGGGATTCCGTTACAAGATCGTTCCCGCTGGTCTCGGAAATGTCCTAGGGTACCTCGGGAGCGCAGCCCGAGCCTTGGTTATGTATCGAACGTACCCCTGGTCATCCCTCGCTCGGTGTCTGAGGCGACTGTGAACCCTTCGGGGGCCAGCCTTCGAACCCCTGATCAGTAATGGGCGCGGAGCCCGAGTAGCCTGAGGCGACCATGGAGCCCTTCGGGGGGCTGGCCTTCGAACCCCTGACCAGTAGTGGGTGTCGGGCCCACGCGATCTGAGGCGACTGTTGAACCCTTCGGAGGGCCAGCCTTCGAACCCCTGATCAGTAATGGGGGGCTCGGAGCCCGGCTCCTTCGTGGAGAAGGATCCCTTTCGGGGTATCCCCTTTCCCGGTCCCTGTTGCAAGAGATAGAGAAAGAGGAAAACGGAAAAGGATACGAAATCGGACGACGTGGCGTACCTTTTCTGACGCGGTTATTTCGGCGAAGGTGAAGCGTCGCGCGCTCCTCCTGCCAGAGGCGCCGCGTGTCCCGCCGCAGAGTTAATGCGACGGGGCGAGTGGTTGGCGAGGCGGCCGTTGCAATCCGTTCGAGGAACGGGTCACGGGTGCACCGTCTCCACGCCGTGAGAGGAGGCTCTCTTGCTGTCTCAAGATGGGACGTGAGCCTGGCTGACGACGTGACCGCTGCGCCCGTCCGCCTGCCACCGCTATTACTGCCGGCCCACTTTCGGTCGCTTTGACCGACGCGCCAGGCTGGCGCTGTTGGGTCGCCTCGAGTCGCGGCATAGGCTCCGCAACCGAAGAGGCGTGATGGTGGCACAAGTGGCGGTGCGGTTGCTTGCATGCAGCAACTGACGCACCGGTTGCTCGACGCGTGGGCCTGGGTTCCCAAGCTGGCGTGTCAGAAGTCGGAGAAGCGCGTCCATCTGGCGCGTTTGCATGCCGCCTGCATGGCTGCCCGCCCCTTCTGCCCGTCGGTCCGGGCGAAAATGGGGGGTCGCCTGTAACCGCCGGACGGTCGTGCGCACCACGCGCGGCGGTTCGGCTTCTTCTGCCCTGAGCCGGCTCGCATGACATGCGGGACCCAGCCCCCGAGTCGCAGGGGAGGGCCTTGGAGCGTGTTGGAGAAGACTCAGCCCGCGGCGTCTGGGGGTGCACGTAGGGAGAGTTGCCTTTAAAAGGAGGGAGACTCCTTTCGTAAGGCAACCATGTCTTCTTTCTCCCTTAAGCGTCGTGTCTTCCCCTTTTCCAAGCCCCCGAATGGGGGGTATCCGCCGCCTTTCCGCCTCCTCGTTGGAGGAACGCAACTCCATGGGAGTTGGTACCTTTCAGCCATCGTTCGGCTTCAAGGATTTTCATCATGCTGCCCGGCTGCTTCCCTCCGCCGGCGGTCACCTGAGATGGCGACCTCCGACTTGATGGTGGGGGAAAGCGAGCCGGGCTGCGGCCTCTTCCCCTCCCTCAGCCTCGAGGATTTTCATCACCAGGGCTGGGGAGGGGAGTGCGCCGAGATGGGGTCGGCCCCTGCGTGGGCGGTGGCCCGCTCCTTCACTCAGTGATGGGGGGAGAAGCGGGCATTGCCCGTGGCGTCCGGCAGCTGCAGCGTGCCTGGTCTTCAGCCGCGAGTGGCTTCGGGGCCACTTGCGGCGCCGGCGTCTGCCACGGCAGCTGGAAGAGGTTCTTCCGCCGGCGCGGCGGCCGGGACCGGCCACGGGCTGACCTCCAACTTCTACGGCCTTCTGCCCGTCCTTGCCTCACGAGTTTTGGCATGGGCGGGGGCTTCCTGGCAGCGGCATCCACCCTGAGGTCAGCGTTGCCGCTGTTCGGCCCCCCGGAGCAGAAGTCGTCGTCGTCGCCGCTGCTGGAGCAGGTGACGGCGCGCCGTTCGTCGGCCTTCCGTTGCTCCGCAGGCCTTCCCCCTTGGAGTGGGGTTGTTCGTACCTGCGGAGGGGGAACCGGAGTTCCGTTTGTAGTGGCACTTCGAATGCCAGTGTTCTTCGTTCATTGTGGCTGTCGGGGCCTGAACGTGTATGTAATTTTGGCACGGAGCCGTGTTTTTTCCTCATTTTCGAGCATTAAGTCTCGCCTGTTGACTATCTGAACCGCTTTACCAAGCATGAGTTGCCCCATGTCAAGGTGACGGGTGAGGTATCCGTATCCCGGAGGCGTAGGAATCCCTCGGCCCGTTCGGCCTTGTTGTCTGGGGCTCCTCTAGCTTAGTTGACGAGACCCCTCGACCGCCCTTCGGTGGACCGAGGCCAGGGGTAGCGATATCAGTATGAACAGAGGCGGAGTTGGCTCGAAAATGGGAACCTGGTCGGCCGGGGCCTAGCCGTGTTGTCCGTCGACGGAGCCGACGCCGAAGTCGATCGGTTGAGGCCTCGGGTCGGGCTGGCGCCCTTGGAAGCCGGTTGACCGAGGCCCCAGGGGTAACCGGCTGAGCCGCCTGCTCGGGCCGGATTCCCGGAGGAGTCCTTGGACCGCAACGCCGCCCGAGGCTGGGTCGGGCTTTGCTGAAGACGTCACCGAATGCCGAGGGTGCTACGGCTCCCTTCAGCGTGAAGACCCGAGCCTGCAGGATCAGATCATCTTGTAGCGTGTGCTTTCTGCGGCCGCCGAGGCCAGAAGGACACACCCTCGCCGCGCTTGCGAAGCTGCGTCTTTTTTCCTCTTGTTTCGAGCATCTGGACTCTGTCGGTAACAGGGATGTTTGTGTGAGCGAGAGCTGCTTTTCGCGGAAGGGACGAGTGAGGTATCCGTATCCCAGAGGCGTGGGAATCCCTCGGCTCGGTCGGCCTTGCGGCTTACTGATAGTCGCCTAGAGGGGGGTGAATAGGGCGAAACTGAAATTTACAAATATAAACACAACTACAAGTCGGGTTAGCGTTAGAAATATAAACGAGTCCGCGAGAAAGGGCGCAAAACAAATCCCAAGCGAATAAGCAAGTGAGACACGGAGATTTGTTTTACCGAGGTTCGGTTCTTGCAAACCTACTCCCCGTTGAGGAGGCCACAAAGGCCGGGTCTCTTTCAACCCTTCCCTCTCTCAAACGGTCCCTCGGACCGAGTGAGCTTCTCTTCTCAAATCAAAGCCGGGAACAAAACTTCCCCGCAAGGGCCACCACACAATTGGTGCCTCTTGCCTTGATTACAATGGAGTTGTGATCTCAAGAACAAGTGAGAAAGAAAAGAAGCAATCCAAGCGCAAGAGCTCAAATGAACACGGCAAATCACTCCCACTAGTCACTAGGGCTTTGTGTGGAATTGGAGAGGATTTGATCTCTTTAGTGTGTCTAGAATTGAATGCTAGAGCTCTTGTAGTAGTTGAGAAGTGGAAAACTTGGATGCAATGAATGGTGGGGTGGTTGGGGTATTTATAGCCCCAACCACCAAACTTGACCGTTGGCTGGAGGCGTCTGCTCGATGGCGCACCGGACAGTCCGGTGCACACCGGACAGTCCGGTGCTCCTGCCACGTCATCACTGCCGTTGGATTCTGACCGTTGGAGCTTCTGACTTGTGGGCCCTCCTGGGTGTCCGGTGCACACCGGACATGTACTGTTTGATGTCCGGTGCACCGGCATGGGCAAGTCTGACGTCTGCGCGTGCTGCGCGCGCATTAAATGCACCGCAGGGAGCCGTTGGCGCCGAAAAGAGCCGTTGCTCCGCTGGTACACCGGACAGTCCGGTGCACACCGGACAGTCCGGTGCACACCGGACAGTCCGGTGAATTTTAGCGGAGCGGCTGCCACGCGAACCCGAGGCTGGCGAGTTCCGGAGACCGCGCTTCCTTGGAGCACCGGACATGTCCGGTGCACACCGGACAGTCCGGTGAATTATAGCGCGCCGGCTTCCGAGAAATCCCGAGAGTGAAGAGTTTGAGTCTGAGTCCCCTGGTGCACCGGACAGGTACTGTTCACTGTCCGGTGGCACACCGGACAGTCCGGTGCGCCAGACCAGGGGTGCCCTCGGTTCCCCCTTTGCTCCTTTATTGAATCCAAAACTTGGTCTTTTTATTGGCTGAGTGTGAACCTTTTACACCTGTATAATCTATACACTTGGGCAAACTAGTTAGTCCAAAGATTTGTGTTGGGCAATTCAATCACCAAAATTATTTAGGAACTAGGTGTAAGCCTAATTCCCTTTCAATCTCCCCCTTTTTGGTGATTGATGCCAACACAAACCAAAGCAAATATAGAAGTGCATAATTGAACTAGTTTGCATAATGTAAGTGTAAAGGTTGCTTGGAATTGAGCCAATATAACTACTTACAAGATATGCATGGAATGTTTTCTTTCTTATATAACATTTTGGACCACGTTTGCACCACGAGATTTGTTTTTGCAAATTCTTTTTGTGAGTCCATTTCAAAGATCTTTTGCAAATAGTCAAAGGTAAATGAATAAGAGTTTGTAAAGCATTTTCAAGATTTGAAATTTTCTCCCCCTGTTTCAAATGCTTTTCTTTTGACTTAACAAAACTCCCCCTAAAAGAGATCCACCTCTTAGTGTTCAAGAGGGTTTTGATATACCATTTTTGAAATACTACTTTCTCCCCCTTTTGAACACAATAGGATACTAAATGATAAATACTTTTTGGAAAGCACTAAGTTTTTGAAATTGGTGGTGGTGCGATCCTTTTGCTTTGGGCTCATTTCTCCCCCTTTTTGGCATGAATCGCCAAAAACGGAATCATTAGAGCCCTTTAAGTACTATCTTCCTCTTTGGTCATAAGTAAATGAGTTAAGATTATACCAAAGACGAAGTCCGGTCCTTTTGCTTTTGAGCTTTTACTCTCTCCCCCAAGGATGAAGTCCTTTTCTTTGATGCTCATTTCTCCCCCAAAGAATAGAGAGTTGCTCGGAGTGATGGCGAAGTATGAGTTACGGAGTGGAAGCCTTTTTCTTCGCTGAAGACTCCAATTCCCTTTCAATATACCTATGACTCCCGTGTCGAGGTCGAGATGCCCATTGGTTCCCATGGGTGTCTTGATGGGTTTGGCATCCTTCATCCCAAACTTGGTTAGAATGTCTTGAGTGTACTTCGTTTGGCTAATGAAGGTGCCCTCTTGGAGTTGCTTGACTTGGAATCCTAGAAAATACTTCAACTCCCCCATCATCGACATCTCGAATTTCTGTGTCATGATCCTACTAAACTCTTCACATGTAGACTCGTTAGTAGACCCAAATATAATATCATCAACATAAATTTGGCATACAAACAAGTCATTTTCAAGAGTTTTAGTAAAGAGTGTAGGATCGGCCTTGCCGACTTTGAAGCCATTAGCAATAAGGAAATCTCTTAGGCATTCATACCATGCTCTTGGGGCTTGCTTGAGCCCATAAAGCGCCTTAGAGAGCCTATAAACATGGTTAGGATACTCACTGTCTTCAAAGCCGGGAGGTTGCTCAACATAGACCTCTTCCTTGATCGGTCCGTTGAGGAAGGCACTTTTCACGTCCATTTGATAGAGCTTAAAGCCATGGTAAGTAGCATAGGCCAATAATATGCGAATTGACTCAAGCCTAGCTACGGGTGCATAGGTTTCACCGAAATCCAAACCTTCGACTTGTGAATACCCTTTGGCCACGAGTCGAGCTTTGTTCCTTGTCACCACACCATGCTCATCTTGCTTGTTGCGGAAGACCCATTTGGTTCCTACAACATTTTGGTTAGGACGTGGAACCAAATGCCATACCTCATTCCTCGTGAAATTGTTGAGCTCTTCTTGCATCGCCACCACCCAATCCGAATCTTGAAGTGCTTCCTCCACCCTGTGTGGCTCAATAGAGGAAACAAAAGAGTAATGTTCACAAAAATGTGCAACGCGAGATCGAGTGGTTACCCCCTTATGAATATCGCCGAGGATGGTGTCGACGGGGTGATCTTGTTGGATTGCTTGGTGGACTCTTGGGTGTGGCGGTCTTGGTTCTTCCTCATCCTCCTTTTCTTGATCATTTGCATCTCCCCCTTGATCATTGCCATCATCTTGAGGTGGCTCATCTTCTTGATTTTGCCCTTCATCATCTTGAGCCTCATCCTCATTTTGAGTTGGTGGAGATGCTTGCATGGAGGAGGATGGTTGATCTTGTGCATTTGGAGGCTCTTTGGATTCCTTAGGACACACATCCCCAATGGACATGTTCCTTAGCGCGATGCATGGAGCCTCTTCATTACCTATCTCATCAAGATCAACTTGCTCTACTTGAGAGCCGTTAGTTTCATCAAACACAACGTCACATGAGACTTCAACTAGTCCAGTGGACTTGTTAAAGACCCTATATGCCCTTGTGTTTGAGTCATAACCAAGTAAAAAGCCTTCTACAGTTTTAGGAGCAAATTTAGATTTTCTACCTCTTTTAACAAGAATAAAGCATTTGCTACCAAAAACTCTAAAATATGAAATGTTGGGCTTTTTACCGGTTAGGAGTTCATAGGATGTCTTCTTGAGGATTCGGTGAAGATATAACCGGTTGATGGCGTAGCAGGCGGTGTTGACCGCTTCGGCCCAAAACCGGTCCGGTGTCTTGTACTCATCAAGCATGGTTCTTGCCATGTCCAATAGAGTTCGATTCTTCCTCTCCACTACACCATTTTGTTGAGGTGTGTAGGGAGAAGAGAACTCATGCTTGATACCCTCTTCCTCAAGGAAGCCTTCAATTTGAGAGTTCTTGAACTCCGTCCCATTGTCGCTTCTTATTTTCTTGATCCTTAAGCCGAACTCATTTTGAGCCCGTCTCAAGAATCCCTTTAAGGTCTCTTGGGTTTGAGATTTTTCCTGCAAAAAGAATACCCAAGTGAAGCGAGAATAATCATCCACTATTACAAGACAATACTTACTCCCGCCGATGCTTACGTAGGCAATCGGGCCGAATAGATCCATGTGGAGTAGCTCAAGCGGCCTGTCGGTCGTCATGATGTTCTTGTGTGGATGATGGACTCCAACTTGCTTCCCCGCCTGGCATGCGCTACAAATCCTGTCTTTCTCAAAATGAACATTTGTTAATCCTAAAATGTGCTCTCCCTTTAGAAGCTTATGAAGATTCTTCATCCCAACATGGGCTAGTCGGCGGTGCCAGAGCCAACCCATGTTAGTCTTAGCAATTAAGCATGTGTCGAGCTCAGCTCTATCAAAATCTACTAAGTATAGCTGACCCTCTAACACACCCTTAAATGCTATTGAATCATCACTTCTTCTAAAGACAGTGACACCTACATCAGTAAAAAGACAGTTGTAGCCCATTTGACATAATTGGGAAACAGAAAGCAAGTTGTAATCTAAAGAATCAACAAGAAAAACATTGGAAATAGAATGGTCAGGAGATATAGCAATTTTACCAAGTCCTTTGACCAAACCTTGATTTCCATCCCCGAATGTGATAGCTCGTTGGGGATCTTTGGTTTTCTCATATGAGGAGAACATCCTTTTCTCCCCGGTCATGTGGTTTGTGCACCCGCTGTCGAGTATCCAACTTGAGCCTCCGGATGCATAAACCTACAAAACAATTTTAGTTCTTGACTTTAGGTACCCAAATGGTTTTGGGTCCTTTGGCATTAGACACAAGAACTTTGGGTACCCAAACACAAGTCCTTGACCCCTTGTGCTTGCCCCCAACATATTTGGCAACTACCTTGCCGGATTTGCTAGTAAGCACATAAGATGCATCAAAAGTTTTAAATGAAATGGCATGATCATTTGATGCATTAGGAATTTTCTTCTTAGGCAACTTAGCATGGGTTGGTTGCCTAGAACTAGATGTCTCACCCTTATACATATATGCATGATTAGGGCCAGAGTGAGACTTCCTAGAATGAATTCTCCTAATTTTGCTCTCGGGATAACCGGCAGGGTACAAAATGTAGCCCTCGTTATCCTGAGGCATGGGAGCCTTGCCCTTAACAAAGTTAGACAAGTTCTTAGGAGGGGCATTAAGTTTGATATTGTCTCCTCTTTGGAAGCCAATGCCATCCTTAATGCCAGGGCGTCTCCCATTATAAAGCATGCTACGAGCAAATTTAAATTTCTCATTCTCTAGGTTGTGCTCGGCAATTTTAGCATCTAGTTTTGCTATATGATCATTTTGTTGTTTAATTAAAGCCATATGATCATGGGTAGCATCAATATCAACATTTCTACATCTAGTACAAATAGATATATGCTCAACAATAGATGTAGAGGGTTTGCAAGATTTTAATTCTACAACCTTAGCTTGTAATATGTCATTTTTAGTTCTAAGGTCGGAAATAGTAGCATTGCAAACATCAAAATCTTTAGCCTTAGCAATTAAATTTTCATTCTCTAATCTAAGGCTAGCAAGAGATGCATTCAATTCATCAATCTTAGCAAGCAAGTCAACATTATCATCTCTAAGATTGGGAATTGAAACATTACAAACATGTGAATCAACCTTAGCATTTAAGATAGCATTTTCATTTCTAAGGTTGTCAATCATCTCACGACAAGTGCTTAGCTCACTAGATAATTTTTCACATTTCTCAATTTCAAGAGCATAAGCCTTTTTAACCTTAACATGTTTTTTGTTTTCTTTAATTAGACAATCCTCTTGGGAATCCAAAAGGTCATCCTTTTCATGAATAGCACTAACCAATTCATTCAATTTTTCCTTTTGAGCTATGTTAAGGTTGGCAAAAAGGGAACGCAAATTATCCTCCTCATCACTAGCATTATCATCACTAGACGATTCATATTTAGTGGAGGAGTTGGATTTAACCTTCTTCTTTTTGCCGTCCTTTGCCATGAGGCACTTGTGGCCGACGTTGGGGAAGAGAAGTCCCTTGGTGACGGCGATGTTGGCGGCGTCCTCGTCGTCGGAGGAGTCGCTTGAGCTCTCGTCGGAGTCCCACTCGCGACAAACATGGGCATCGCCGCCCTTCTTCCTGTAGTACCTCTTCTTCTCCTTTCTTCTCCCCTTCTTGTCGTCACCTCGGTCACTGTCACTAGACATAGGACATTTAGCAATAAAATGACCGGGCTTACCACATTTGTAGCAAACCTTCTTGGAGCGGGACTTGTAGTCTTTCCCCCTCCTTTGTTTGAGGATTTGGCGGAAGCTCTTGATGACGAGCGCCATCTCCTCATTGTCAAGCTTGGAGGCGTCTATTGGTTGTCGACTTGGTGTAGACTCCTCCTTCTTTTCTTCCGTCGCCTTGAATGCAACGGGTTGAGCTTCGGATGGGTCGCCAAGCTCGTTGATTTTCCTCGAGCCTTCTATCATGCACTCAAAACTTACAAAATGCCCGATAACTTCCTCGGGGGTCATTTTAGTATATCTAGGATTACCACGAATCAATTGAACTTGGGTGGGATTTAGAAAAATGAGAGATCTTAAAATAACATTTACCACTTCGTGGTCGTCCCACTTCTTGCTCCCGAGGTTGCGCACTTGGTTTACCAAAGTCTTGAGCCGGTTGTACATGTGTTGTGGCTCCTCCCCTTTGTGAAGCCGGAACCGACCGAGCTCCCCCTCGATCGTTTCCCGCTTGGTGATCTTGGTGAGCTCGTCTCCCTCGTGCGCGGTTTTGAGTACATCCCAAACCTCCTTGGCGTTCTTCAACCCTTGTACTTTGTTATATTCCTCTTTACTTAGTGAGGCGAGGAGAATTGTTGTGGCTTGTGAGTTGAAGTGCTCGATTTGGGCTACCTCATCCTCATCATAGTTCTCATCCCCTACGGATGGTACCTGCGCACCAAACTCAACAACATCCCATATGCTTTTGTGGAGCGAGATTAGATGAAATCGCATTAAATCGCTCCACCTAGCGTAATCTTCACCATCAAAAGTTGGTGGTTTGCCTAGTGGGACGGAAAGTAAAGGTGTATGTTTGGAAATGCGAGGGTAGCGTAGGGGGATCTTACTATACTTCTTGCGCTCTTGGCGCTTAGAAGTGACGGAGGGCGCATCGGAGTCGGAGGTCGATGTTGATGAAGTGTCGGTCTCGTAGTAGACCACCTTCCTCATCCTCTTGTGCTTGTCGCTTTTCCGATGCGGCTTGTGGGAAGAAGATTTTTCCTTCTTCTCTTTGTGGTGAGAAGAAGATTTCTTCTCCTTCCCTTTGTTGGAGGAGCTCTTCTTCTTCTCCCTCCTTTTGGTGCGGGACTCTTCCGATGAAGTGCTCCCGTGGCTTGTAGTGGGCTTTTCGCCGGTCTCCATCTCCTTCTTGGCGTGATCTCCCGACATCACTTCGAGCGGTTAGGCTCTAATGAAGCACCGGGCTCCGATACCAATTGATAGTCGCCTAGAGGGGGGGTGAATAGGGCGAAACTGAAATTTACAAATATAAACACAACTACAAGTCGGGTTAGCGTTAGAAATATAAACGAGTCCGCGAGAAAGGGCGCAAAACAAATCCCAAGCGAATAAGCAAGTGAGACACGGAGATTTGTTTTACCGAGGTTCGGTTCTTGCAAACCTACTCCCCATTGAGGAGGCCACAAAGGCCGGGTCTCTTTCAACCCTTCCCTCTCTCAAACGGTCCCTCGGACCGAGTGAGCTTCTCTTCTCAAATCAAAGCCGGGAACAAAACTTCCCCGCAAGGGCCACCACACAATTGGTGCCTCTTGCCTTGATTACAATGGAGTTGTGATCTCAAGAACAAGTGAGAAAGAAAAGAAGCAATCCAAGCGCAAGAGCTCAAATGAACACGACAAATCACTCCCACTAGTCACTAGGGCTTTGTGTGGAATTGGAGAGGATTTGATCTCTTTAGTGTGTCTAGAATTGAATGCTAGAGCTCTTGTAGTAGTTGAGAAGTGGAAAACTTGGATGCAATGAATGGTGGGGTGGTTGGGGTATTTATAGCCCCAACCACCAAACTTGACCGTTGGCTGGAGGCGTCTGCTCGATGGCGCACCGGACAGTCCGGTGCACACCGGACAGTCCGGTGCTCCTGCCACGTCATCACTGCCGTTGGATTCTGACCGTTGGAGCTTCTGACTTGTGGGCCCTCCTGGGTGTCCGGTGCACACCGGACATGTACTGTTTGATGTCCGGTGCACCGGCATGGGCAAGTCTGACGTCTGCGCGTGCTGCGCGCGCATTAAATGCACCGCAGGGAGCCGTTGGCGCCGAAAAGAGCCGTTGCTCCGCTGGTACACCGGACAGTCCGGTGCACACCGGACAGTCCGGTGCACACCGGACAGTCCGGTGAATTTTAGCGGAGCGGCTGCCACGCGAACCCGAGGCTGGCGAGTTCCGGAGACCGCGCTTCCTTGGAGCACCGGACATGTCCGGTGCACACCGGACAGTCCGGTGAATTATAGCGCGCCGGCTTCCGAGAAATCCCGAGAGTGAAGAGTTTGAGTCTGAGTCCCCTGGTGCACCGGACAGGTACTGTTCACTGTCCGGTGGCACACCGGACAGTCCGGTGCGCCAGACCAGGGGTGCCCTCGGTTCCCCCTTTGCTCCTTTATTGAATCCAAAACTTGGTCTTTTTATTGGCTGAGTGTGAACCTTTTACACCTGTATAATCTATACACTTGGGCAAACTAGTTAGTCCAAAGATTTGTGTTGGGCAATTCAATCACCAAAATTATTTAGGAACTAGGTGTAAGCCTAATTCCCTTTCAATCTCCCCCTTTTTGGTGATTGATGCCAACACAAACCAAAGCAAATATAGAAGTGCATAATTGAACTAGTTTGCATAATGTAAGTGTAAAGGTTGCTTGGAATTGAGCCAATATAACTACTTACAAGATATGCATGGAATGTTTTCTTTCTTATATAACATTTTGGACCACGTTTGCACCACGAGATTTGTTTTTGCAAATTCTTTTTGTGAGTCCATTTCAAAGATCTTTTGCAAATAGTCAAAGGTAAATGAATAAGAGTTTGTAAAGCATTTTCAAGATTTGAAATTTTCTCCCCCTGTTTCAAATGCTTTTCTTTTGACTTAACAAAACTCCCCCTAAAAGAGATCCACCTCTTAGTGTTCAAGAGGGTTTTGATATACCATTTTTGAAATACTACTTTCTCCCCCTTTTGAACACAATAGGATACTAAATGATAAATACTTTTTGGAAAGCACTAAGTTTTTGAAATTGGTGGTGGTGCGATCCTTTTGCTTTGGGCTCATTTCTCCCCCTTTTTGGCATGAATCGCCAAAAACGGAATCATTAGAGCCCTTTAAGTACTATCTTCCTCTTTGGTCATAAGTAAATGAGTTAAGATTATACCAAAGACGAAGTCCGGTCCTTTTGCTTTTGAGCTTTTACTCTCTCCCCCAAGGATGAAGTCCTTTTCTTTGATGCTCATTTCTCCCCCAAAGAATAGAGAGTTGCTCGGAGTGATGGCGAAGTATGAGTTACGGAGTGGAAGCCTTTTTCTTCGCTGAAGACTCCAATTCCCTTTCAATATACCTATGACTCCCGTGTCGAGGTCGAGATGCCCATTGGTTCCCATGGGTGTCTTGATGGGTTTGGCATCCTTCATCCCAAACTTGGTTAGAATGTCTTGAGTGTACTTCGTTTGGCTAATGAAGGTGCCCTCTTGGAGTTGCTTGACTTGGAATCCTAGAAAATACTTCAACTCCCCCATCATCGACATCTCGAATTTCTGTGTCATGATCCTACTAAACTCTTCACATGTAGACTCGTTAGTAGACCCAAATATAATATCATCAACATAAATTTGGCATACAAACAAGTCATTTTCAAGAGTTTTAGTAAAGAGTGTAGGATCGGCCTTGCCGACTTTGAAGCCATTAGCAATAAGGAAATCTCTTAGGCATTCATACCATGCTCTTGGGGCTTGCTTGAGCCCATAAAGCGCCTTAGAGAGCCTATAAACATGGTTAGGATACTCACTGTCTTCAAAGCCGGGAGGTTGCTCAACATAGACCTCTTCCTTGATCGGTCCGTTGAGGAAGGCACTTTTCACGTCCATTTGATAGAGCTTAAAGCCATGGTAAGTAGCATAGGCCAATAATATGCGAATTGACTCAAGCCTAGCTACGGGTGCATAGGTTTCACCGAAATCCAAACCTTCGACTTGTGAATACCCTTTGGCCACGAGTCGAGCTTTGTTCCTTGTCACCACACCATGCTCATCTTGCTTGTTGCGGAAGACCCATTTGGTTCCTACAACATTTTGGTTAGGACGTGGAACCAAATGCCATACCTCATTCCTCGTGAAATTGTTGAGCTCTTCTTGCATCGCCACCACCCAATCCGAATCTTGAAGTGCTTCCTCCACCCTGTGTGGCTCAATAGAGGAAACAAAAGAGTAATGTTCACAAAAATGTGCAACGCGAGATCGAGTGGTTACCCCCTTATGAATATCGCCGAGGATGGTGTCGACGGGGTGATCTTGTTGGATTGCTTGGTGGACTCTTGGGTGTGGCGGTCTTGGTTCTTCCTCATCCTCCTTTTCTTGATCATTTGCATCTCCCCCTTGATCATTGCCATCATCTTGAGGTGGCTCATCTTCTTGATTTTGCCCTTCATCATCTTGAGCCTCATCCTCATTTTGAGTTGGTGGAGATGCTTGCATGGAGGAGGATGGTTGATCTTGTGCATTTGGAGGCTCTTTGGATTCCTTAGGACACACATCCCCAATGGACATGTTCCTTAGCGCGATGCATGGAGCCTCTTCATTACCTATCTCATCAAGATCAACTTGCTCTACTTGAGAGCCGTTAGTTTCATCAAACACAACGTCACATGAGACTTCAACTAGTCCAGTGGACTTGTTAAAGACCCTATATGCCCTTGTGTTTGAGTCATAACCAAGTAAAAAGCCTTCTACAGTTTTAGGAGCAAATTTAGATTTTCTACCTCTTTTAACAAGAATAAAGCATTTGCTACCAAAAACTCTAAAATATGAAATGTTGGGCTTTTTACCGGTTAGGAGTTCATAGGATGTCTTCTTGAGGATTCGGTGAAGATATAACCGGTTGATGGCGTAGCAGGCGGTGTTGACCGCTTCGGCCCAAAACCGGTCCGGTGTCTTGTACTCATCAAGCATGGTTCTTGCCATGTCCAATAGAGTTCGATTCTTCCTCTCCACTACACCATTTTGTTGAGGTGTGTAGGGAGAAGAGAACTCATGCTTGATACCCTCTTCCTCAAGGAAGCCTTCAATTTGAGAGTTCTTGAACTCCGTCCCATTGTCGCTTCTTATTTTCTTGATCCTTAAGCCGAACTCATTTTGAGCCCGTCTCAAGAATCCCTTTAAGGTCTCTTGGGTTTGAGATTTTTCCTGCAAAAAGAATACCCAAGTGAAGCGAGAATAATCATCCACTATTACAAGACAATACTTACTCCCGCCGATGCTTATGTAGGCAATCGGGCCGAATAGATCCATGTGGAGTAGCTCAAGCGGCCTGTCGGTCGTCATGATGTTCTTGTGTGGATGATGGACTCCAACTTGCTTCCCCGCCTGGCATGCGCTACAAATCCTGTCTTTCTCAAAATGAACATTTGTTAATCCTAAAATGTGCTCTCCCTTTAGAAGCTTATGAAGATTCTTCATCCCAACATGGGCTAGTCGGCGGTGCCAGAGCCAACCCATGTTAGTCTTAGCAATTAAGCATGTGTCGAGCTCAGCTCTATCAAAATCTACTAAGTATAGCTGACCCTCTAACACACCCTTAAATGCTATTGAATCATCACTTCTTCTAAAGACAGTGACACCTACATCAGTAAAAAGACAGTTGTAGCCCATTTGACATAATTGGGAAACAGAAAGCAAGTTGTAATCTAAAGAATCAACAAGAAAAACATTGGAAATAGAATGGTCAGGAGATATAGCAATTTTACCAAGTCCTTTGACCAAACCTTGATTTCCATCCCCGAATGTGATAGCTCGTTGGGGATCTTTGGTTTTCTCATATGAGGAGAACATCCTTTTAGCCCCCGAGGGAGGGTCGGGCTTTGCCGAGGCTAGGCCGACCCTTCCTTGACGACTAAACTTTGCGTAGGTGCGAGGTATATAAACAACTTGAAAACATCTTAAGGGTAGAAGCGACGTAGCTGTTTGATGTTCCAAGCGTTGCCGTAGATCTCGCCTTGATTGTTGGCCAGCTTGTATGTTCCGGGCTTCAGAACTTTGGCGATGACGAATGGCCCTTCCCAGGGGGGCGTGAGCTTGTGCCTCCCTCGGGCGTCTTGCCGCAGCCGAAGCACCAGGTCGCCCACCTGGAGTTCTCGGGACCGGACCCCTCGGGCATTGTAGCGTCGCAGGGACTGTTGGTACCGCGCCGAGTGTAGTAAGCCCCTGTCCCGAGCTTCCTCCAGCTGGTCCAGCGATTCCTCCCGGCTAGCTTGGTTGCTTTGTTCGGTGTAGGCCCTCACCCTCGGGGAGCCGTACTCCAGGTCAGTGGGCAAGATAGCTTCAGCCCCGTAGACCAGGAAAAACGGCGTGAAGCCCGTGGCACGACTCGGCGTCGTCCTTAGGCTCCAGACCACCGAGGGGAGTTCCTTCATCCATCGCTTGCCGAACTTGTTGAGGTCGTTGTAGATCCGAGGCTTGAGCCCTTGTAGAATCATGCCATTGGCACGCTCTACTTGCCCATTCGACATGGGATGAGCCACGGCGGCCCAGTCCACCCGGATATGGTGATCCTCGCAAAAATCCAAGAATTTTTTGCCGGTGAACTGGGTGCCGTTGTCGGTGATGACGGAGTTCGGGACCCCGAAGCGATGGATGATGTTGGTGAAGAATGCCACCGCCTGCTCGGACCTGATGCTGCTCAGAGGTCGGACCTCGATCCACTTGGAGAATTTGTCGATGGCGACCAGCAGGTGCGTGTAGCCCCCGGGCGCCTTCTGCAAGGGACCGACGAGATCCAGACCCCATACAGCGAAGGGCCAGGTGATGGGTATTGTCTGCAGAGCCTGAGCGGGCAGGTGTGTCCGCTTCACATAGAATTGGCACCCTTCGCAGGTGCAGGGGGGAGACCCCCCTCTGCGTCGAATTTTTCCTCGAAAAAGGATATCTTTTTAGCAGGATTTCTTTCGTGCTTCCTGACTACTTCAGAAAAGCGGGTCCTGGAAACGACGAGGTACACGTAAGCAGCCAAGGCTGACCGAGCCGAGGGACTCCTACGCCTCTGGGATGCGGATACCTCACTCATCACCTTCTGCGATAAGTAACTTGCGCTTGGATAAAGCGACTCCGTGGACCGAACGAGTCATCACGCTCGGAAGCTCTCCTGCCGAAGCAGTCCTTCAAGCTTTCTCGACTAAGTCGGCGACAGGGCCTCATGGACGGGTGAAAGTACGCGTAAGCCGCAAGGCCGACCGAGCCGAGGGATTCCCACGCCTCTGGGATACGGATACCTCACTCGTCCCTTCCGCGAAAAGCAGCTCTCGCTCACACAAACGTCCCTGTTACCGACAGAGTCCAGATGCTCGAAACAAGAGGAAAAAAGACGCAGCTTCGCAAGCGCGGCGAGGGTGTGTCCTTCTGGCCTCGGCGGCCGCAGAAAGCACACGCTACAAGATGATCTGATCCTGCAGGCTCGGGTCTTCACGCTGAAGGGAGCCGTAGCACCCTCGGCATCGGCGACGTCTTCAGCAAAGCCCGACCCAGCCTCGGGCGGCGTTGCGGTCCAGGGACTCCTCCGGGAATCCGGCCCGAGCAGGCGGCTCAACCGGTTACCCCTGGGGCCTCGGTCAACCGGCTTCCAAGGGCGCCAGCCCGACCCGAGGCCTCAACCGATCGACTTCGGCGTCGGCTCCGCCGACGGACAACACGGCTAGGCCCCGGCCGACCAGGTTCCCATTTTCGAGCCAACTCCGCCTCTGTTCATACTGATATCGCTACCCCTGGCCTCGGTCCACCGAAGGGCGGTCGAGGGGTCTCGTCAACTAAGCTAGAGGAGCCCCAGACAACAAGGCCGAACGGGCCGAGGGATTCCTACGCCTCCGGGATACGGATACCTCACCCGTCACCTTGACATGGGGCAACTCATGCTTGGTAAAGCGGTTCAGATAGTCAACAGGCGAGACTTAATGCTCGAAAATGAGGAAAAAACACGGCTCCGTGCCAAAATTACATACACGTTCAGGCCCCGACAGCCACAATGAACGAAGAACACTGGCATTCGAAGTGCCACTACAAACGGAACTCCGGTTCCCCCTCCGCAGGTACGAACAACCCCACTCCGAGGGGGAAGGCCTGCGGAGCAACGGAAGGCCGACGAAAGGCGCGCCGTCACCTGCTCCAGCAGCGGCGACGACGACGACTTCTGCTCCGGGGGGCCGAACAGCGGCAACGCTGACCTCAGGGTGGATGCCGCTGCCAGGAAGCCCCCGCCCATGCCAAAACTCGTGAGGCAAGGATGGGCAGAAGGCCGTAGAAGTTGGAGGTCAGCCCGTGGCCGGTCCCGGCCGCCGCGCCGGCGGAAGAACCTCTTCCAGCTGCCGTGGCAGACGCCGGCGCCGCAAGTGGCCCCGAAGCCACTCGCGGCTGAAGACCAGGCACGCTGCAGCTGCCGGACACCACGGGCAATGCCCGCTTCTCCCCCCATCACTGAGTGAAGGAGCGGGCCACCGCCCACGCAGGGGCCGACCCCATCTCGGCGCACTCCCCTCCCCAGCCCTGGTGATGAAAATCCTCGAGGCTGAGGGAGGGGAAGAGGTCGCAGCCCGGCTCGCTTTCCCCCACCATCAAGTCGGAGGTCGCCATCTCAGGTGACCGCCGGCGGAGGGAAGCAGCCGGGCAGCATGATGAAAATCCTTGAAGCCGAACGATGGCTGAAAGGTACCAACTCCCATGGAGTTGCGTTCCTCCAACGAGGAGGCGGAAAGGCGGCGGATACCCCCCATCCGGGGGCCTGGAAAAGGGGAAGACACGACGCTTAAGGGAGAAAGAAGACATGGTTGCCTTACGAAAGGAGTCTCCCTCCTTTTAAAGGCAACTCTCCCTACGTGCACCCCCAGACGCCGCAGGCTGAGTCTTCTCCAACACGCTCCAAGGCCCTCCCCTGCGACTCGGGGGCTGGGTCCCGCATGTCATGCGAGCCGGCTCAGGGCAGAAGAAGCCGAACCGCCGCGCGTGGTGCGCACGACCGTCCGGCGGTTACAGGCGACCCCCCATTTTCGCCCGGACCGACGGGCAGAAGGGGCGGGCAGCCATGCAGGCGGCATGCAAACGCGCCAGATGGACGCGCTTCTCCGACTTCTGACACGCCAGCTTGGGAACCCAGGCCCACGCGTCGAGCAACCGGTGCGTCAGTTGCTGCATGCAAGCAACCGCACCGCCACTTGTGCCACCATCACGCCTCTTCGGTTGCGGAGCCTATGCCGCGACTCGAGGCGACCCAACAGCGCCAGCCTGGCGCGTCGGTCAAAGCGACCGAAAGTGGGCCGGCAGTAATAGCGGTGGCAGGCGGACGGGCGCAGCAGTCACGTCGTCAGCCAGGCTCACGTCCCATCTTGAGACAGCAAGAGAGCCTCCTCTCACGGCGTGGAGACGGTGCACCCGTGACCTGTTCCTCGAACGGATCGCAACGGCCGCCTCGCCAACCACTCGCCCCGTCGCATTAACTCTGCGGCGGGACACGCGGCGCCTCTGGCAGGAGGAGCGCGCGACGCTTCACCTTCGCCGAAATAACCACGTCAGAAAAGGTACGCCACGTCGTCCGATTTCGTATCCTTTTCCGTTTTCCTCTTTCTCTATCTCTTGCAACAGGGACCGGGAAAGGGGATACCCCGAAAGGGATCCTTCTCCGCGAAGGAGCCGGGCTCCGAGCCCCCCATTACTGATCAGGGGTTCGAAGGCTGGCCCTCCGAAGGGTTCAACAGTCGCCTCAGATCGCGTGGGCCCGACACCCACTACTGGTCAGGGGTTCGAAGGCCAGCCCCCCGAAGGGCTCCATGGTCGCCTCAGGCTACTCGGGCTCCGCGCCCATTACTGATCAGGGGTTCGAAGGCTGGCCCCCGAAGGGTTCACAGTCGCCTCAGACACCGAGCGAGGGATGACCAGGGGTACGTTCGATACATAACCAAGGCTCGGGCTGCGCTCCCGAGGTACCCTAGGACATTTCCGAGACCAGCGGGAACGATCTTGTAACGGAATCCCATTGGAGGGAGGCATCGAGCCCTCGGACCCCGTCGCCAGGGGACCGGGTCCGGCAAATCACCCACAGGTACTTTTGGGTGTGCCTCTGGGCCCCTAGCCGACCCCCAACGAACGGGGCACGGACGTCCACTCGGATTACCCGCTTGCAGCTCACCGGAGACACCATGTTCGGTGCCCATCGAGGGTAACATGGCGCACTCCCCCCCTCCTCCTTGCGGAAAGGCGACGTAGGGGCGTATGTAAAAAGTCGAGTCTGTCCCTGATCGTCCTCTCGCCCTGTGCAGAGGCTCGGGGGCTGCTCTCGCAAAAACCGGCTCCGGCCAAATCGTTGACAGCGTCAACATACCAGCCCGAGAGCTTGGGCCCCGACCGTGCACCCGGGCTACGGCCAGTTCGCATGAGGGAACGACCAGACCAGCCGAAGCGTTAAGCGAAGTATTAAGACCTCGAAGGAGTGTAACCACTCCTCCGAGGCCTCGGGGGCTACACCCGGCGGGTGCGCTCGCGCGCACCCACCGGAACGAAATGCAACCGAGAAAGGCTGGTCCCCTTGCAAAAAAGTGCGACAAAAGCCTCCAAGCGAGTGCTAACACTCCCTTCGAGGCTCGGGGGCTACTGTCGGGGACCATAATTAGGGGTACCCTCAAGACGCCTAATTCTCAGCTGGTAACCCCCATCAGCATAAAGCTGCAAAGGCCTGATGGGTACGATTAAGTCAGGGATCAGTCCACACGAGTGACTCGATCACGCTTCACCCGAGCCTAGCCTCGGCCAAAGGCAGCCGACCTCGAGAGACTTCCGTCTCGCCCGAGGCCCCCCTTTTATGGCGGACACATCACCGGCTTGCCCGAGGCCTTGGCTTCGCTCAGAAGCAACCTTGACTAAATCGCCGCACCGACTGACCAGATTGCAGGGGCATTTAACGCAAAGGTGGCCTGACACCTCTATCCTGACACGCGCCCCCGGCAGAGCCGAAGTGACCGCCGTCACTCCACTGCTCCACTTCCCGGCGTCCAACAATGTGGCCGAGTACGAAGCTCTGGTCAACGGATTGCGGATCGCCATCGAGCTAGGGGTCAGACGCCTCGACGCTCGCGGTGATTCGCAGCTCGTCATCGACCAAGTCATGAAGAACTCCCACTGCCGCGACCCGAAGATGGAGGCCTACTGCGACGAGGTTCGGCGCCTGGAAGACAAGTTCTTCGGGCTCGAGCTCAACCACATCGCTCGACGCTACAACGAAACCGCAGACGAGCTGGCTAAGATAGCCTCGGGGCGAACGACAGTCCCCCCAGACGTCTTCTCCCGGGATCTGCATCAACCCTCCGTCAAGCTCGACGACACGCCCGAGCCCGAGGTACCCTCGGCTCAGCCCGAGGTACCCTCGGCTCAGCCCGAGGCACCCTCGGCCCAGTCCGAGGTACCCTCGGCCCCCGAGGGCAGGGCACTGAACGTCGAGGAAAGGCAGAGCGGGGCCACACCAGATCAAGATTGGCAGGCCCCGTACCTGCAATATCTCCGTCGAGGAGAGCTACCCCTCGACCAAGTCGAGGCTCGGCGGGTAGCGTGACGCGCCAAGTCATTCGTCTTGCTGGGCGACGAAGAGGAGCTCTACCATCGCAGCCCCTCGGGCATCCTCCAGCGGTGCATCTCCATCGCCGAAGGTCGGGAACTGCTGCAAGAAGTACACTCGGGGGCTTGCGGCCACCACGCAGCGCCCCGAGTCCTTGTCGGAAATGCTTTCCGGCAAGGCTTCTACTGGCCAACGGCGGTGGCTGACGCCACTAGAATTGTCCGCACCTGCGAAGGGTGCCAATTCTATGCGAAGCGGACACACCTGCCCGCTCAGGCTCTGCAGACAATACCCATCACCTGGCCCTTCGCTGTATGGGGTCTGGACCTCGTCGGTCCCTTGCAGAAGGCGCCCGGGGGCTACACGCACCTGCTGGTCGCCATCGACAAATTCTCCAAGTGGATCGAGGTCCGACCTCTGAGCAGCATCAGGTCCGAGCAGGCGGTGGCATTCTTCACCAACATCATCCATCGCTTCGGGGTCCCGAACTCCATCATCACCGACAACGGCACCCAGTTCACCGGCAAAAAATTCTTGGATTTTTGCGAGGATCACCATATCCGGGTGGACTGGGCCGCCGTGGCTCATCCCATGTCGAATGGGCAAGTAGAGCGTGCCAATGGCATGATTCTACAAGGGCTCAAGCCTCGGATCTACAACGACCTCAACAAGTTCGGCAAGCGATGGATGAAGGAACTCCCCTCGGTGGTCTGGAGCCTAAGGACGACGCCGAGTCGTGCCACGGGCTTCACGCCGTTTTTCCTGGTCTACGGGGCTGAAGCTATCTTGCCCACTGACCTGGAGTACGGCTCCCCGAGGGTGAGGGCCTACACCGAACAAAGCAACCAAGCTAGCCGGGAGGAATCGCTGGACCAGCTGGAGGAAGCTCGGGACAGGGCCTTACTACACTCGGCGCGGTACCAACAGTCCCTGCGACGCTACCATGCCCGAGGGGTCCGGTCCCGAGAACTCTAGGTGGGCGACCTGGTGCTTCGGCTGCGGCAAGACGCCCGAGGGAGGCACAAGCTCACGCCCCCCTGGGAAGGGCCATTCGTCATCGCCAAAGTTCTGAAGCCCGGAACATACAAGCTGGCCAACAATCAAGGCGAGATCTACGGCAACGCTTGGAACATCAAACAGCTACGTCGCTTCTACCCTTAAGATGTTTTCAAGTTGTTTATATACCTCGCACCTACGCAAAGTTTAGTCGTCAAGGAAGGGTCGGCCTAGCCTCGGCAAAGCCCGACCCTCCCTCGGGGGCTAAAAGGGGGGAGACCCCCCTCTGCGTCGAATTTTTCCTCGAAAAAGGATCTCTTTTTAGCAGGATTTCTTTCGTGCTTCCTGACTACTTCGGAAAAGCGGGTCCTGGAAACGACGAGGTACACGTAAGCAGCCAAGGCTGACCGAGCCGAGGGACTCCTACGCCTCCGGGATGTGGATACCTCACTCATCACCTTCTGCGATAAGTAACTTGCGCTTGGATAAAGCGACTCCGTGGACCGAACGAGTCATCACGCTCGGAAGCTCTCCTGCCGAAGCAGTCCTTCAAGCTTTCTCGACTAAGTCGGCGACAGGGCCTCATGGACGGGTGAAAGTACGCGTAAGCCGCAAGGCCGACCGAGCCGAGGGATTCCCACGCCTCTGGGATACGGATACCTCACTCGTCCCTTCCGCGAAAAGCAGCTCTCGCTCACACAAACGTCCCTATTACCGACAGAGTCCAGATGCTCGAAACAAGAGGAAAAAAGACGCAGCTTCGCAAGCGCGGCGAGGGTGTGTCCTTCTGGCCTCGGCGGCCGCAGAAAGCACACGCTACAAGATGATCTGATCCTGCAGGCTCGGGTCTTCACGCTGAAGGGAGCCGTAGCACCCTCGGCATCGGCGACGTCTTCAGCAAAGCCCGACCCAGCCTCGGGCGGCGTTGCGGTCCAGGGACTCCTCCGGGAATCCGGCCCGAGCAGGCGGCTCAACCGGTTACCCCTGGGGCCTCGGTCAACCGGCTTCCAAGGGCGCCAGCCCGACCCGAGGCCTCAACCGATCGACTTCGGCATCGGCTCCGCCGACGGACAACACGGCTAGGCCCCGGCCAACCAGGTTCCCATTTTCGAGCCAACTCCGCCTCTGTTCATACTGATATCGCTACCCCTGGCCTCGGTCCACCGAAGGGCGGTCGAGGGGTCTCGTCAACTAAGCTAGAGGAGCCCCAGACAACAAGGTCGAACGGGCCGAGGGATTCCTACGCCTCCGGGATACGGATACCTCACCCGTCACCTTGACATGGGGCAACTCATGCTTGGTAAAGCGGTTCAGATAGTCAACAGGCGAGACTTAATGCTCGAAAATGAGGAAAAAACACGGCTCCGTGCCAAAATTACATACACGTTCAGGCCCCGACAGCCACAATGAACGAAGAACACTGGCATTCGAAGTGCCACTACAAACGGAACTCCGGTTCCCCCTCCGCAGGTACGAACAACCCCACTCCGAGGGGGAAGGCCTGCGGAGCAACGGAAGGCCGACGAACGGCGCGCCGTCACCTGCTCCAGCAGCGGCGACGACGACGACTTCTGCTCCGGGGGGCCGAACAGCGGCAACGCTGACCTCAGGGTGGATGCCGCTGCCAGGAAGCCCCCGCCCATGCCAAAACTCGTGAGGCAAGGACGGGCAGAAGGCCGTAGAAGTTGGAGGTCAGCCCGTGGCCGGTCCCGGCCGCCGCGCCGGCGGAAGAACCTCTTCCAGCTGCCGTGGCAGACGCCGGCGCCGCAAGTGGCCCCGAAGCCACTCGCGGCTGAAGACCAGGCACGCTGCAGCTGCCGGACGCCACGGGCAATGCCCGCTTCTCCCCCCATCACTGAGTGAAGGAGCGGGCCACCGCCCACGCAGGGGCCGACCCCATCTCGGCGCACTCCCCTCCCCAGCCCTGGTGATGAAAATCCTTGAGGCTGAGGGAGGGGAAGAGGCCGCAGCCCGGCTCGCTTTCCCCCACCATCAAGTCGGAGGTCGCCATCTCAGGTGACCGCCGGCGGAGGGAAGCAGCCGGGCAGCATGATGAAAATCCTTGAAGCCGAACGATGGCTGAAAGGTACCAACTCCCATGGAGTTGCGTTCCTCCAACGAGGAGGCGGAAAGGCGGCGGATACCCCCCATCCGGGGGCCTGGAAAAGGGGAAGACACGACGCTTAAGGGAGAAAGAAGACATGGTTGCCTTACGAAAGGAGTCTCCCTCCTTTTAAAGGCAACTCTCCCTACGTGCACCCCCAGACGCCGCGGGCTGAGTCTTCTCCAACACGCTCCAAGGCCCTCCCCTGCGACTCGGGGGCTGGGTCCCGCATGTCATGCAAGTCAGCTCAGGGCAGAAGAAGCCGAACCGCCGCGCGTGGTGCGCACGACCGTCCGGCGGTTACAGGCGACCCCCCATTTTCGCCCGGACCGACGGGCAGAAGGGGCGGGCAGCCATGCAGGCGGCATGCAAACGCGCCAGATGGACGCGCTTCTCCGACTTCTGACACGCCAGCTTGGGAACCCAGGCCCACGCGTCGAGCAACCGGTGCGTCAGTTGCTGCATGCAAGCAACCGCACCGCCACTTGTGCCACCATCACGCCTCTTCGGTTGCGGAGCCTATGCCGCGACTCGAGGCGACCCAACAGCGCCAGCCTGGCGCGTCGGTCAAAGCGACCGAAAGTGGGCCGACAGTAATAGCGGTGGCAGGCGGGCGGGCGCAGCGGTCACGTCGTCAGCCAGGCTCACGTCCCATCTTGAGACAGCAAGAGAGCCTCCTCTCACGGCGTGGAGACGGTGCACCCGTGACCCGTTCCTCGAACGGATCGCAACGGCCGCCTCGCCAACCACTCGCCCCGTCGCATTAACTCTGCGGCGGGACACGCGGCGCCTCTGGCAGGAGGAGCGCGCGACGCTTCACCTTCGCCGAAATAACCGCGTCAGAAAAGGTACGCCACGTCGTCCGATTTCGTATCCTTTTCCGTTTTCCTCTTTCTCTATCTCTTGCAACAGGGACCGGGAAAGGGGATACCCCGAAAGGGATCCTTCTCCGCGAAGGAGCCGGGCTCCGAGCCCCCCATTACTGATCAGGGGTTCGAAGGCTGGCCCTCCGAAGGGTTCAACAGTCGCCTCAGATCGCGTGGGCCCGACACCCACTACTGGTCAGGGGTTCGAAGGCCAGCCCCCCGAAGGGCTCCATGGTCGCCTCAGGCTACTCGGGCTCCGCGCCCATTACTGATCAGGGGTTCGAAGGCTGGCCCCCGAAGGGTTCACAGTCGCCTCAGACACCGAGCGAGGGATGACCAGGGGTACGTTCGATACATAACCAAGGCTCGGGCTGCGCTCCCGAGGTACCCTAGGACATTTCCGAGACTAGCGGGAACGATCTTGTAACGGAATCCCATCGGAGGGAGGCATCGAGCCCTCGGACCCCGTCGCCAGGGGACCGGGTCCGGCAAATCACCCGCAGGTACTTTTGGGCGTGCCTCTGGGCCCCTAGCCGACCCCCAACGAACGGGGCACGGACGTCCACTCGGATTACCCGCTTGCAGCTCACCGGAGACACCATGTTCGGTGCCCATCGAGGGTAACATGGCGCACTCCCCCCTCCTCCTTGCGGAAAGGCGACGTAGGGGCGTATGTAAAAAGTCGAGTCTGTCCCTGATCGTCCTCTCACCCTGTGCAGAGGCTCGGGGGCTGCTCTCGCAAAAACCGGCTCCGGCCAAATCGTTGACAGCGTCAACATACCAGCCCGAGAGCTTGGGCCCCGACCGTGCACCCGGGCTACGGCCAGTTCGCATGAGGGAACGACCAGACCAGCCGAAGCGTTAAGCGAAGTATTAAGACCTCGAAGGAGTGTAACCACTCCTCCGAGGCCTCGGGGGCTACACCCGGCGGGTGCGCTCGCGCGCACCCACCGGAACGAAATGCAACCGAGAAAGGCTGGTCCCCTTGCAAAAAAGTGCGACAAAAGCCTCCAAGCGAGTGCTAACACTCCCTTCGAGGCTCGGGGGCTACTGTCGGGGACCATAATTAGGGGTACCCTCAAGACGCCTAATTCTCAGCTGGTAACCCCCATCAGCATAAAGCTGCAAAGGCCTGATGGGTACGATTAAGTCAGGGATCAGTCCACACGAGTGACTCGATCACGCTTCACCCGAGCCTAGCCTCGGCCAAAGGCAGCCGACCTCGAGAGACTTCCGTCTCGCCCGAGGCCCCCCTTTTATGGCGGACACATCACCGGCTTGCCCGAGGCCTTGGCTTCGCTCAGAAGCAACCTTGACTAAATCGCCGCACCGACTGACCAGATTGCAGGGGCATTTAACGCAAAGGTGGCCTGACACCTCTATCCTGACACGCGCCCCCGGCAGAGCCGAAGTGACCGCCGTCACTCCACTGCTCCACTGGCCGGTCTGACAGAAGGACTGCGCCGCCTGCACCACTCCGACTGCAGTGCCACTCGACAGAGTGAGTCTGACAGGCAGTCAGGCCTTGCCAAAGGCGCCACGGCGAACTCCGCTCCGCCCGACCCCAGGGCTCGGACTCGGGCTAAGACCCAGAAGACGGCGAACTCCGCTCCGCCCGACCCCAGGGCTCGGACTCGGGCTAAGACCCGGAAGACGGCGAACTCCGCTCCGCCCGACCCCAGGGCTCGGACTCGGGCTAAGACCCGGAAGACGGCGAACTCCGCTCCGCCCGACCCCAGAGCTCGGACTCGGGCTAAGACCCGGAAGACGGCGAACTCCGCTCCGCCCGACCCCAGGGCTCGGACTCAGGCTAGCACCCGGAAGACGACGAAACTCCGCTTCGCCCGACCCCAGGGCTCGGACTCCGCCCTGGCCTCGGCCAAACGACTTCCGCCTCGCCCGACCCCTTGGCTCGGGCTCGGCCACGGCAACAAAAGGCAAACTCAACCTCGGCTTCGGAGGAACCCCCACGTCGCCCTACCTAGGGCATAGACCGCCACGTCAACAGGAGGCGCCATCATCATCCTACCCCGAATCGACTCGGGTCACGGAGAACAAGACCGGCGTCTCATCCGGCCAGCTCCGCCGGAGGGGCAATGATGGCGCTCCGCAAGCTCTGTGACGACGGCGGCCCCCGGCTCTCTTACGGAAGCAGGACAACATCAGCAGGGACTCGACCGCTCCAACAGCTGTCCCTCCATCAGGCTCCGCCGCACCTCCGACAGCCACGACATCACGCCAGCAGGGTGCCCAGATCTCTCCGGCTGCCACATTGGCATGTACCTAGGGCGCTAGCTCTCCCTCCGCTAGACACGTAGCACTCTGCTACATCCCCATTGTACACCTGGATCCTCTCCTTACGACTATAAAAGGAAGGACCAGGGCCTTCTCAGAGAAGGTTGGCCGCGCGGGACCGAGGACGGGACAGGCGCTCTCTTGGGGTCGCTCGCTTCCCTCACCCGCGTGGACGCTTGTAACCCCCCTACTGCAAGCGCACCTGACCTGGGCGCGGGACGAACACGAAGGCCGCGGGACTTACACCTCTCTCACGCTCGACTCCGGCCACCTCGCCTCTCCCCCCTTCGCGCTCGCCCACGCGCTCGACCCATCTGGGCTGGGGCACGCAGCACACTCACTCGTCGGCTTAGGGACCCCCCTGTCTCGAAACGCCGACAGATGCGTAGGTACTTCTCAATTGCCATAATGGGACCCTTCACGTCGACAAGGATGGAAAATTGACTGACGATGCTGGTAAGTCGAAGAGCGAAATTTTTGACCCCCTCGCCATCCTTCAACGCAAGTTCCTTGTTCTGGCGCCACACGCGCTACGTGCTCGTATTCCTGACATGATTATCGCGTGTGGATGCCTTCCCACACTGCTCTTGCTGATGGCTTGGTGGCGATAGAGGCTACCATCAACTGCGGTACAACGTTGTAGACTGCATCCGAAGTCATTTGATTGACGTGGAGCTCGACGCACCGGGATTGATGGCATTCCAGAGACACCTTGTCTCTAGCTTGATCTTCATGAGCATTGACCAATTGTTGTATTTGGCGTTTGTCAACATCGGGCAATCGTTTGGCCCTGTCGTGGCGTTGTCGTGCCTAACAACGACCTCACAATTTCTTTATCGATGGGGTAGGGAATGGTTGTGGTGCTATGGCTTCACAGGCCCATTAGGGTCAGTCGACCACGATAAAATGTGTAATTCCTTTAGCAAAAACATTGTTAAAAGTTAAAAAATATCATATCATACTCTCTCCATCCCAAAATACAATTTGTTTTAGGTTAGACATATGAATGTAGTTTGTACGTATCTCTACATTCATTATCATTCATTCGAATTTGGAAAAAAGGAGGGCTATAAAGAAATATATTTTAGGATGAGTATAATGAAGCTGACCTTAATAACCCTAATAGCATTTTTATTAGATTCATCATTATGCGGTTTGCGTGAGCGCTCTGGTGGAATGGACATGGCGCACAGGTCCGACTTTGGAAGCACTATCAGAATCTAACTCTTTGTCGAGTGCAATTTATCGGGCACTCGGTTTGCCGAGCGCTACACTATACCACACATGTTGTATAAAATTTGAAAAAATATTTGTGAACTTTACTCTACTCTAATACCCTTTTGATACATGCAACCGAACATTGTCTCGTTATAGCCAGGACTAATTGAACTAATTAACCAAACATTGGACTGATTCATACATTAAAACAATTAAAATAGGCCATCAATTAACCAAACATTGGACTGTTGCATACATTAAACCGGGTCATCTATAACCTGGCTGATTGGGCGAGCCAGGCTCAGCATGGAAGGGAACCAATCACACCCCTTCAGAACCGACTGGAACAAGGAGGTGATGGACGAACTGTCAGCACGATGCCCTGCCATATTGCCATCCATGCACATGTTGGTCATAGCAGCGAGACCTGAAATGATATATGATTGTTGTATCCTGTTGGACTTGTGACTCCAACTGCAGGTGGAGAACGCCAGGGCAAGGCTGGACAAGTGGGACGACAAGCAGCAGCCTTTCCTAGAAGGTTGATTGAGGATCTAGATCACTGTCAGTCTGTGGCGCTGATGGGCCCTTTTTTTTGTAACGACGAGAAGTGGCGTCGGAGGGGCATGGAACGGAATCGTTTGGGTTTTGGAGAGCATGCGTGTAGTCCTATCACGCATGTCGATTAATATTTTATCGTACTATACTATAGTGTAGTTTGAAGTGGTTGGCTGGTTGCACGCACTGACGCACTTTTTGGTCTCAACACCGACTAGGACAACTAGATACGGCTATCACCAGGATTTCAACCATGGTGGGTGGAGTTTATTCGTTTTTTTAATCATAAACATGTTACATGCCTAGTAGGGTGAAATTATTGTATTTTAAGCTTCCAACAAATCCTACGGTTCTCATAAGAAACCTCTTGCTCCATAAATCCAACTTCTACCAAAAAAAAAACTAAAGTCTCCAGACCATGCAACAAGTCCAAGTTATTAATTCCCGGAATTCAAACCGGGGAAATGAAATAACTTCTTGCTCCCCAAAACATCATACTACCTTCATTGTTCCAATTTATGATTCATTTGATTTTTTTATTAAAGCTTGGTTGGCTCGTCTTATTCAAAATTTCATAGTTATTATAAATTTTTTACTATTATATCGATTAGCATATGATATATTTTGATTTTTTGTAGAAAAATAAATAAGACGAGTCGGTCAAACTTAGTAAAAAAATAAATGAATTATAAATCGGGCCGGGAACAATATATAAATTGTAGCAATGAAAAGTTACTGAAATACAAATTATTAATGGATAGAATTCTAAATACAACATTATCCTTTAGATATTTCAAATGTTGGCTCTTATCACTTTTATTGGATAATTTCGGTTTTTATCAATCCTTTTTTACCGGAAATTTTTATCAATCTTATGCTCATCTAAGACTTCGTTTTGTTTGATATGTATCATGTGTATGTAATATATTGTGGTATTACAAATACCAAATGGCCAGACTTTGTAAGGTATTTATTATACATACCAATTTTTTTTACTCCTTAGTAATTTTAAGTAGCCATCTTTTTACATCATCGCCCGCCACTGCATGCACTCCTATATACTGGGCTGGGCCCAACACGTTGGATCCCATGGGCAGAAAAAAAAGATGGCGTTGTCTGCTGAAGTCGGAACACGTTGGGTGCAGCGGCGGAGAACATGTGACCTCCAAAGGTTTACAAAGGTAAAAAAAAAGATGGTGGTCTGCTTTAATGTGGATCTGGGCCCGAGTTGGGCTCTCAGTGCAGCCGGCCTGTTATCCTCCCACCGTTGGAAGCGGGCAGTGATCGCTGCTCTGTTAAACCAGCCTCACGCCGTGCCTACCGCTTCAGGCCTAGAGAGGTCCAAGGCTTGCCCTGAGCCCCGCCAGACACTCCCAACTTGGGATGGACAGTCCAGCCTAGTGGCACATATGGGCCCAGGCCCAGAAGCCGTCAGAAAGCATCCGCACCACCTTTAATGCCCCCACTAGGGTTACAAGCTCTCGTAACTGAGCTCGGCGAGTGAGGGAGATCGGGATGAATATTTAAGTTGGTGTGCTGCAGTGTCGACTGCCGAGGTGGTGCTAAATATGACTTGAGCGAAGGGTGGCTTGGAGGAGTGGGCTTTCGTTGCTTCTCTCGACGAAAATACTTGTCGTCGGGCCAACGGCCCTGCGCACTTTGCAGCACAATTTCCATCACAGGCCGGATGAAAACAGAGCTGTAAAGTGTAAAGATACCCCTTCGCAACGTTTTTATTCACCAGAACAGCACTGAACTGAAAGGCAACATTTTCTCTTTTTTTTCATCTGAACAACTAACAGGCAACACTGTACTTGGAATTCAGAGGCACTACCTCTGCATGGAAAAAGGCTTTGTGAGGGTTTTGTATAAGCTTGCTCCATGGCAGCTGGTGCCTGAAACAATTTATACGCAATAAAGATTTTCTTCTCTCCATATTTCATTTGAAAAATTTATACGCAATAAAGTTTGGCGTCCTTGTACCCTGATAAGAAAAGAGCAAAAAATCAGGTCAGGCACGGGCCTTAGTTTTAGTCAATGGGCCGGCACAAGTAAAAAAGAAATGTAGTTTTCACATGAAATGAGTTGGAAGCAAACAAAAAGGCAAAAACGATGGCAAAGATGTACAGGGTCCTTTCAAATCACAGTGAGATGAGAGGTCACCATCGTCTGTTCTTCATTCGTACAAGTTGGAAATCTGAACCCGTGGACATGCATGGACCGGAACTGTGGCAAAAGTATGGCCCAGAAAAGATCGGACCGTGCCATGCATCGTTTTGTCTCCGTACAGTACGGTATAACTTGAAGAAACGCGCAATCTTCCGAGGGACACAGAACTTGCTTGGATTAGAGCTGCAAGAAATGAACAACGACTATATAACTCAGCACATGTAGGTGCAAGAAGTTCGTGGTCCCTCGTCGTCTTGCCACGCCGTCGCGAACCAAGATGCTGCCGGCGAGTGCAGCAACGCCGCCACCTGCCTACGACAGGCTGGACAAGAAGGACGCAGAGGAGGCGCGGCACGTCCGGGCGCAGTTCCTGATCCACAAGGTGCTCAACGATCCGACGCCGTCGTCGTCGTCGAGGGCGGTACGGTAAGGTCTAGGAGTAGCTAGGCCACCGGCGCTGGTGAGGGTGAAGCAGGCAAGGGTCGGCGTCCGGCTGAAGAAGCTCAGGCTCGCCATCCGTGGCGTGAGGGCGCGCGCCCGCCGCGCCGTGCAGAGGCACCTCAGGAACCTCAGGAGGCTCATCGCGCGTGGAGGAGGAGGAGGACGGGGATCGTCGTCAGTGAGGCCGGCAGCGGCAGGGCCTCCTCCCTCTTGATGGCTTCGACTTCTCCCTGACGGCAACGAGGCATGGAAACCGACGTCGTGTTGGGCCGGTTCGAGCAATGCGACCACTATGCGGTGTGGTAGTGGTCTGGTGTACAAGCATTTTCGATGCGTATAAGTATATATAACGCACTGTGTACGTACCCCATATTATACATTGCATGTTCATGCGCCGGGACAGCAGACAGACAGGTGAGGTAGGGTGTCGTGCACTCCTGTCGTGTTTGGTTCTCTGATGACTCGCACGGCTGGCCAGAAATGACGCGCTAGCTGCTGAAAGGGGATGAACAGTAGTACTCGTAGTTTGTTTCGTGCGATCTTGGTCGGTGGGCTATATAGATCGAGGTTGCTGGCCATCGGTAGTAGCCGCATCATCTCACTGACAGATGATCCACAAATCTCCATTTCCAGCGCAACTTTATATTCCTAAATTTGCTTTGAGTACTATAGAATCCAAACTTATCTTTTTTTTTACTGATGAAACTAATTATCGTACATACATGCCAGGCCATCTTTGGATCTGTGAAAATGAAGTGACCAATCACGAGGCCCTTTGCCCTACAACACGACGACATATAATAGTATGGACCAAAGAAGATAGAAAAATGGTATCTGCATTGACAATTTCCTCGCATAGAGGTACGAATTTACAATTGCTACAGCCATGAGTAGCTAGTTCGGATGACAAATTCAACGCAAGGTCATGACGAACAGAAAGCAAAAGGCTACTTCAACTCTGATGAGCCCCCTCGCGTTGGACGACGACAAATGGCCAGCGGTAGCATCCAAGGAGAAAGTTTTCTCCGCCTGACCGCCCAAGACGTTCACCACTATGGGTGTTAAGCTGGATCGGAGCCTCGTGGCCGTTGTTCGCTCTGCTGGAAACTCTTCTCTTCTGCAAGGGCAAGGCTGCCTGTTCCAGCTCGCTTTTGGGAAGCTGAAATGGGATGGCAACAAATTCCCAGGCCTGGGACGGCAATGCAAGCAGGTTCAGGATCAGGACTCAGGTGAACAATGGCAACCGTGCATCTATCCATAGCAAGAGCGAGCCTGACAAAAGTACATACAAGAAACTGTAGGTTTCATTCTCCTAGCAGTACCTTAACTTTTAATAAGGTGTTATTCGACCTTCTCTTCTCATGAACAGAATAATGTAGCATCTTGACCTTGCTTGAATTTAGTAAGGAGAATAATGATGCATGCCTCGTCTGGTTGCTTCAGTGACCTCACGGGTCACGAGTGCCGGCAGAGGCGACATGTAATGCGTTAGGTGATGAGATGACGAAGGTCAGAAGCTGACCTTTCTCGCAAGGCAACCTTTAGGCGATGCGTCAGGGGCGCCAAGTGGCGCGAGGGGCATTGCAGTTGACTTGCATCGAACGACAGCCTTGGCATGCATGCGTTGATTAACAACAGGATAATAAGCTAAGCTAAGTGAATCTTTTGGATAATAAGCTAGCTAATATACTTACCTATCATACATTGATACCTATATAACAACTAGCTAAGTGAATCCAAACCAGAGAGCTGGAACTGCACCAGGTTCTCTAGGCTTATCCGTGTGTCCCGGCCTAACGTTCTGATTCCTTTTGAATCTGGGCTTGCTGTTGATCGTATGGAATGGAGGTTCCTGGAATGGAAGGGCTTAACAATCCTCAAAGGTCACACTAGCGCCATGGTACCTCGGAGTCCGGACTTGATGTTTAAAAGCTGGAAGAAATATGCAGCCTCTGTTTAGAGAAAAGGGACAGACAGCTAAGTTTCAGACAGGATGGGAGCGCAAAATTCTCCATGTACTGGGATTCGCACTCGAAGCTCGTGATTTTTTTTGGGCGTCATGTACACAATTACAGCTTTGATATATTTTTCTTCCTTCCTGAAGCCAATGGTTTTGAAGTGTTGTTCTGGCCCTTCACGAGAGTGACTTGTCCAAGAGATACAAACCGAGATGTGACTGAAGTTTCTTTCATCTAGGACTCTGGAAAAGGATGTCACCATGTTTCATAGGGGAGAAGTGAGATAAATAAGCTCGGCGACGGACAAAAATAAACAAAGGTTATCAGCATTGACACGGCCTGTCCAACTAATTAATAGTCTCGTGATCCCATCAATAATTCCACAAAAAAATACAGGCCAGAGGCAGAGCCAGGCTGCAGCTGCAGGAGGGTTCAGCCGGCTGCCGGCAGCAGCCTATATATAACAGTAGAGGCGCACACGTCCCAGGCGGCAGGAAGCTCACGCCAAGAGACCCCGCTCCCGATCCCGTCTCCTCCTCGCAGTCGCTGCTTCGCGAGGAGCCGAAGATGCTGCTCCTGCGGGCGTCGACGCCGTTCGCGTACGCCAAGGTGGACAAGGTGGACGCGGAGGAGGCGCGGCACCTCAGGGCGCAGTTCCTCATCCACAAGGTGCTCGAGAAGAAGAGTCCCCGGCCGTCAGCGCTGGCGCGGGCCAGGCCCAGGATCGGCGTCCGCCTCAAGAAGCTCAGGCTCGCCGTCCGGGCCCTCAGGGCGCGCGCGTGCCGTGCCCTGCAGAGGCACCTCGGGAACCTGAGGCGGCTCGTTGGGCGCGGAGGAGTTCAGGGGTCGCCGTGATGAGTTCTCGACTGAAATATCTGAGCTTTGGGTGCTGTTGCGTGCCCGTGGCCGGTGGGGGCAAATCAAAGAAACATCTGAGCTTTGGTGAGACTGAGAGATCGGTGTCAGTTTGTATGCGTTTTAATTAGGTGTTGGAGTGGAATCATATATACATACAGAATGTGCAATATCTAGTAGCAGCAAAAGAAATGCTCCCCCCTGCATTTTTATGCCTCCCTCTGTTTTGGAATCCTGCCCTGCGTGTTCTGCAGATGTCATCGGAGATCTCTTCTTCCCCAGTACTCCTGTAGTAGTTTTTTTTTTCTTTTCATTTCTAGCCTTCGCTAGTTTCTCTGTCGCATGGTAGCACGATGCCGACCGTCTTTTCCAGTAATCCAGCACCCTGCCTCCAATCCAACTGCCTCCATTATCTCGAGTTCTCGACGCTGTACCTGCAGGTTTTCCTGGCTTGCATTGCATCTGCAGCAAATACCCGCCCGCCCGCCCTGGTTGTCCTGGAATTTACTCAAAACAATACCATTGCCAAAACAGAGTCGTACTTAATTTAACAAAAATAACAAACACCTACTACCCAGAGTAAGCGAGGCTACGACTGCGAGCACGCATGTTTCCCGCCGGTCCTCCGCAACACAGGAAGAGCGTGCCCGGTTGTTTATGGTAGGAGAAGAAAAGGCAGATTTTTGGTCTAGTTTCTACACTGCTTTTTCGCATACAGCAGCTGACCACGCACTACTAAATCATTGAATGTTTGACGCTAAGCAACCCGTTTCTTTTCTTTTTCAATCATTAAAAAAGATGGTCCCATCAGCTTCATCACAAGGGAAAAGTAGAGGTAGTCCTTCCGTCGAAAAATCTGGAGTCTGAATCAAACGGTTGAACATGTTCCAAACATGCGTCTCGATCGGAGAACGAGAGTGCAGCTGGTGTCCCACATCCCCTCTCCCATTCAAGGACATATACCTTTGACGGTTTGACCTGCAACGCTTAACAAAACGCTCGATTATTTGAAACGTGTTTTACAAATGTGGTGCCATTTGAACTGAAAAAATATATATACCCCGCGAGAGAGGCCTTCGAAGAAACGCTCAGTTTGAAAGGAACTGAAAGACACCGGGGTTTGAACGCGTGGTCGACAAATGGCATCAAGATGACGAACCTGCCCTCAGACAACGTTCGCGTGGCTTTTGTCACTCTCACACACAAACCTCTGAAAGATGGGTGACATCAGAGGCGTCTCCCGGCACTAAACAAGGCGGATCAACCTAATCGCGAGCCAGCCGCCGTGGACGATTCGGAGGTCAGCAGAGCGGCGATGTCCGGAAGGGATTGGTGGCCGGGCAGCGCTGTCAGCAACAGCCAGCAGGGAGCTTCGTTTAACACGAGAGGTCCATACCCCGAAGCTTGCTCTGTAATTTTCTTCGGTTTTCCTACCAACAACGAGAGAGATGGTTTTTGTTCGTGTGTAGACGTGTAGTATGTTTTATTGCACGGCTCAGAAGTTTCCACTGCTTGACACCGCATCGTGCCTGCAATTGGCATGGAGCTGCATGATCTGGCGACGTCAATGGCCGGCTTGTCCTCAGCGCGCCCTTTTTTTTTGCCAAAGTTTGCCTTATAAACTCTGTACGCAACTATTTTCAAGTTTTTATAGTTTGAAAAACACACAACAAGAAAACGTGTGTGAAAGCATCTAATTCTCTAAGTGCTTTTGATGAGTAATGACAATACAAGATTTCTGTGACTAACGTGTATTATGCAGATATACGACCACAATGCAAAAAAAAGGGATTCAATAAGTGAAAACAACCCAAAAAAAGGGGATTCAATAAGTGAAAACAACCCAAACGAATACAATTTATGAGGTGGCTAAGAAAGAATGATTGAAAGGTTAAGGACCGTTAGTTCTAAGTGTCAAAGGAGTTATTGACACTCAATACAAAGCTAGGGCATTTTATTTATTTTTAGCCATACTAAAGGGCTTTTGGATGAGTAACTTGATCTAAGCTTGTCTCATGTAGTGTGGTGATGTATACTTGCATAAAACTAGTGCTAGATATCTCACAAAAGCCTGCAAAAAGTTCGGAGTGAAAACCAAAACAAAAAAAACACACTTGGAAAATTTCTTAGGTCTCTGTGCGCACTGGACCAGTCTGTTGGGGCACCGAACCAGATACACGGTGAGCGTGTTCCTACGTATAAACTAGCATTAGGTCACCAAACCTGTTACACGGTAAGTCTGTTTTTTGACACGGCCCTTCAGTGAACGTCAGACCAATTTGGTGTACCACTGAATTAGGCATCAAACTAAGTTCGCAAAGATTTTGTAAACTGGGTCTTGCCAGCCATGGCACACCGGAGCAGTCCAGTGTGCACAACTGGCACGTTGGACCCCAATATTGTAACGACTAGTTGTTAAAAATAGTTGTTAGCTGACGTCACTAGAAGGTTTAGTGGCACACCTATGACACACCAGATCGGTCTGGTGTGCACGTAGACTATGCACGGACATTTAAAACTAGTTATTGGTTGACGTCACTAGAAGGTTTAGTGGCACACCTGTGACACACCGGACTGGTCTGGTGTGCCCGCAAACTATGCATAGACAGCAACAAATAGTTTTTGTTGGGTGTCTATTTATACCCCCTGCAACGTTGCCTCGCCTCGCCAACCACATAACATTCTTCACGAGAGCTTGCAAGACCTTTGGCATAGTGAGGTGATTAGCAAATTCATGACCTCGTGGTTAGGACCTCATTAATGCAAAATAGAGCCACCTACAGCACACACCATTCGCATTATGTTTGTCTTGATCAAGTGAAATTTTAGAGCTTGTTACTAATGGTTATCGACATCATCTAGATGGCTTGGTGGTGATTGGAGCACGGTGATCACCCCGGAGAATTTATTTGTGACCCTGCTCGGAGTTGTATATAGAGATGGCAATGAGGACCCAATCCCTGATTCCCCCTGGGAAAGTCCTCCAATAGTAGACCAGGCTAATTTAATCCCCGCAGGGATCTAAATGGTATTAAATCATTCCTCGTCAGGCCTAGCGGGGTTACCCACTCCCCATCCTCAAAAATCGCCTACCCGCCCTGTGTTGTATATGGTGCACTCGTATGCGATATGCGTGTAAGCGTGTTGCATAGCTGGGCTTGGACAGGCCCACTAGGGGGCCAACAGACTGGATCACTGGACATCGTATTTGTGTGTGAGTGTGTTAGTGTTATAGGCTCACAAGCAAGTCACAACGTTGTACTCCTATACGCCAAGGCGCCAAGCCAAACGAACATTGTGTCCTGACCTAAACCTAACCTAGCGCAACCGCTGACATAGTGACACGTCGCCGTAAAATGGAGGCTGAGCATCCGACGAGCAATGAAGTCTGAGTAGGTTGTCGGCAGTCTCCATCTCTTGGAGGGGAGCACTAACGAGCAATGGAGATCGAGCAGCCACACATCCAAGTCTAGGTCTGCACTCTGCCTACGCCCTATGCTTCGACTTTCGCAGTGTTGTCAGCTCTAGCCTGCGAGGTTGCTATGCATGCAGAACCGGATACAGGGATTCCCAGGGGGAGAAAATCCCTGCTCGAGAATATATGGGGACGGGGAGAATCCTCCCTCGTAACTCTTCATGGAGACGGGGACGAGGATTTTTCTCCTCCGCGTGAACGAGTATGGGGGCTCGACCCCCGACGGGGAATTTCCCATTGCCATCTCTAGTTGTACATGGTTGTGAACGATTCATCGTGACAAAGAGGAGAAGAATGAGCTCGTAGTGAGCACTCAATTCTTGCGATGGTTAAGGGGGAGCTATACCCTTGTGTGGGTGCTCCAATGAGGATTAGTGGAGAGTGCCGACTCTTTGATATCTCAAGAAAGATTAGAGGAGTCTTCTAAACCTTTGCTTTTTATTCCGCATTTATTCTGAACAATTTACTTTGAACATTTATGTTTCTAGTGATTGCCATGATATCTTAGGGTTGTTCTAGTGTCCTTAGCTTCTTGTGATCTAGCTTGATTGTTGGGTGAAGTTGTCCTTGAGATTAGAGTTTGACCTTTTGCAGGAATTTAGAGAAGCCTAATACCCCCTATTAGGCATCGTGATCCTTTCAATTGACATCAGAGTCATGTTGCTCCTAGTTTAGCTTAATCGCTAGAGTAAAGATGTCCAATGGGGATGATTCTCCTCCTGTTTTGTATGATGATGATTTTCTATATTGGAAATATTGTATGGAAGTGAAATTCGCCTAGAGGGGGGTGAATAGGGCGAATCTGAAATTTACAAACTTAATCACAACTACAAGTCGGGTTAGCGTTAGAAATATAAACGAGTCCGAGAGAGAGGGCGCAAAACAAATCGCAAGCGAATAAATAGTAAGACACACGGTTTTGTTTTACCGAGGTTCGGTTTTCGCAAACCTACTCCCCGTTGAGGTGGTCACAAAGACCGGGTCTCTTTCAACCCTTTCCCTCTCTCAAACGGTCCCTCGGACCGAGTGAGCTTCTCTTCTCAATCAATTAGAACACAAAGTTCCCGCAAGGACCACCACACGATTGGTGTCTCTTGCCTCAATTACAAGTGAATTTGATCTCAAGAAAGAATGAGAAAGAAAAGAAGTGATCCAAGTGCAAGAGCTCAAATGAACACGACAAATCACTCTCTCTAATCACTAAAGCTTTGTGTGGAGTTGGGAGAGGATTTGATCTCTTGGGTGTGTCTTGTATTGAATGCCTAGCTCTTGTAAGTAGTTGGAAGGTGGAAAATTTGGATGACTTGAATGTGGGGTGGTTGGGGGTATTTCTAACCCCAACCACCAAACTAGCCGTTTGGTGAAGGCTGCAGTCGACGGGCGCACCGGACAGTCCGGTGCGCCACCGGACAGTGTCCGATGCGCCAACCACGTCACCCGGCCGTTAGGGTTCGATCGTTGGAGCTCTGACCTGTGGGCCCACCTGGCTGTCCGGTGGTGCACCGGACACGTCCTGTAGACTGTCCGGTGTGCCACCCGCGCGTGCTCTGCTCCTCTGTGCGCGATGGCGCGCATTTAATGCGTTGTAGACGACCGTTGCGCTTGAAGTAGCCGTTGCTCCGCCGTTACACCAGACAGTCCGGTGTGCACCGGACACTGTCCGGTGACTCACCGGACAGTCCGGTGAATAATAGCGGAGCGGATTCCCGAAGCTGGCGAGTTCAGAGTTGCTCTCCCTTGGGCACCGGACACTGTCCGATGTAGCACCGGACAGTCCGGTGAATTATAGCGAAGCGCCTCTGAGAATTCCCGAAGGTGTGAAGTTCAGCTTGAAGTCCCCTAGTGCACCGGACACTGTCCGGTGGCACACCGGACAGTCCGGTGCGCCAGACCAGGGCACACTTCGGTTATCCCTTGCTCTTTTTGTTGAACCCTTTTCTTTGTCTTTTTATTGGCTTTTTGTGAACCTTTGGCACCTGTATAACCTATAGACTAGAGCAAACTAGTTAGTCCGATTGTTTGTGTTGGGCAATTCAACCACCAAAATCATTTAGGAAATAGGTGTAAGCCTAATTCCCTTTCAATCTCCCCCTTTTTGGTGATTGATGCCAACACAAACCAAAGCAAGTATAGAAGTGCATAATTGTCGGTGTTTTGGGTCCGACCGCACACCCGGGGTTGCCCCTCAAGGTGTTTTTAGAAGTAGGACGGTGTCGACGACTGTAGCAAAATGGTTCGTGCCGATCGCACGAGGGACAGTAGACAAGGTTTGCAGGTTCGGGCCGCTTGGAGATGCGTAACACCCTACGTCCTGGTGTGTATGCTTGGTGAATGTGGTTACAAGGGAGCTCTCTGGATTGAGGATACAGAGAATTGACGTGGTGGCTAAGTAAAGGGTCGATCGTCCTGAAGGGGTGCTCCCTAGGCCTTATATACTCGACCGTGGGGCAGTACACGCGGATAAGATAACAATAAGTAGCTAAAAGATAGTGAACGTCTTGAGATTATCCCTACGTAACCCTCGCCGACTTATCCTCGCATGGCTTCGTTGCATGGAGGCTCCAGTGCGGGAAAGTCGGATCTCTGTTGCAGTCACTCGCTCGACGCTGTGGGCCGTCCGGGTTTGCACCAATCCGGCCTCATGTCGTTCTGCTTTGCTGGTTGTTTCTCCCCAGGCCCACGAAAGAATGACCTTACGATTTATTGGGCCCTTGGGCCTTTCGTGAGGTCCTTTGCTCTTTTAGTGGACCCAGGGGATATCTATCCCCCACAAGCCCCCGATCTTTGGGTTAATTTAGAGGTAATCAACCCGAAGATCCCAGGTCCAGCTTGCAGGTGATTTGAAGAAAGATGGCTTCCTGTTGTCTTCTCCTGCTCCGATCACTCGTTGACCAAAGCCTAGTTTCGTGCCTGTGCCTTAGAGGTCGGCATTCCAATTTGTAGGATTCTGAACTTCATTGGGTGCACCGGAGGTGCACCCAATGGGTGTAGCCCCCGAGCTTCGAGTAGATTTTAGAAAATAATCTACTCGAAGGTCTTCAGTAGGGATTATTTCCGTTTGTGTTCCTCCACTTTGGTTGAGGGTTGGCTTTTTAATCTTGTCCCACGCTTTAGAAATCAGCACTATCTCGGCTTGGAATGATAATCCATGGGGTGCACCGGAGGTGCACCCAATGGGTGTAGCCTCCGACCTTCAAGTGGATTTTTGAGGATAATCCACTCGAAGGTCTTTCTTTTGCGTCTTTTTGCTGAAGATTATCCTTTCTGCTTGTAAAAATTGGCATGATGTCATCCGCACTATGTCATCAATATTATGCTTCAGAGGTCAGCATGCATTTTTGTCTTTTGCAGCCGAGTTCGCAATCCATCCATATCTTGCTGGGTAGTGCAATTTATTTGCTCTGTGACTGATTGGACATTTGATGGACGTTCTCTGTCTAGTCTTCAAGTCGTTTCTGTCGACCATATTTTGTACTCCACTGGCTATATTTGGCTTCCCTCTAATTCTCACTGATATCTCATTTTTGTCTTGAGGCATTCACTGCGTGCCCTGCACAGATGTGACCAATTTGAAAAATATATTGATAATTCCTGGGCGTCCCCCCCCCAATGGGTGTGGGCAAGGGACGGCTTGGTACGCTGAGTGTTTTAGCCGGCTGCTTCTGAGTAGTAATGTGATGCGACGGCGAGTGTAATCATATCCTTCGCGCTGTTGACTGGAGTCCCAATGGGTGTAGTGTTGCGTGAAACGGCGTCAGCCGCCTGACGTGTCTTCAGACGGGTGGAAGTGCTTATTGAATGCTTTGCGACTGTTCGGTGACCGAAGTTGCCTTCTCTCTTTATAAATAACGTTGTTGCCTTTCTGGTTTTTTCACATCTCCTCGCTGTTCTTCACTGCTTCCTTCTCTTCTCTCCCGTCTGCTTCCGCCATGGGCAAGAGTAACAAGCGCAAGCGCGAACCGACTCCTCCATCGGAGGATTTCGGTGACTCGGAATACTCGGAGGGGGAGTTCTCCTCCGGGTCCGAGGGATCTCCGGCTCCCGTCTCTCCCCCGGTGTCGTCCGATGACTCGGACGACTCCCAGGGGATAGCCGCGGAAGTCTGGACATACATCCGGGCCGTCGAGCGCTCCGGGCTCGAGGGCTCGGATGAGTTGGAGTACTCCTCGGATGAGGAGGACTCGGACGGCGGCGGCGAGGACGAGGACGACGACGACGACGACGACGACGGTGGCGACGGCGACGGCAACGGCAGCGGCAGGGGCAGCGGCGACGGCGGCAGCAGCAGGGGCAGCATCAAAGGCGGTAGCAGCAAGGGCAGCACCAAGGGCGGCGGCGGCGGCAGGGGCAGGGCCAGTGGCTAGACGCCACTGGTCTTCTTGGATATTAGTATAGTATAGTATAGTTAGAATAATGTAGCAGTAATGTAGAGTAGTATAGCGTAGTGTAGTAGTAGTAATGTAATGTAGTAATAGTAGGGAAGTATCAACTCGCAAAGAGTTGATTTGTAAGTTTATTAACTTCCCTTTGAATGAAAGAATGACGTTTGGCTTCTCTTTTGATGACTGTCCTGCTTACTTGTGAGTCTAATTCCTTTGAAAGAGTAAAATGAAATACTCGGGCATTGAACTGGTGTTTTCTGAAATGGTTGTCGAGTAACTTTGTAGGTGGTGTCGGCGCTTATAGAAGTAACTGTCGAGTAACTGAAGATTGTGTCGGCGTTTTAGAGGCAACGCCGAGTGACTGAATATGATATCAACGTTTTTAACGTCGATTGACTGGAACTCGGTATCGGCATTTTAGAAGTAATGCCAAGCAACTGAACATGAAAACAGCGTTTTAGAGGCAACGCCGAGTGACTGGAGGTCGACGTCGTCATTTTAGAAGTAATGCCGAGCAACTGAATACGAAATCAGCGTTTTAGAGGCAACGCCAAGTGACTGGAGGTCGATGTCGGCATTTTAGAAGTAATGCCGAGCAACTGAATACGAAATCAGCGTTTTAGAGGCAACGCCGAGTGACGGCAGGTCGATGTCGGCATTTTAGAAGTAATGTCGAGCAACTGAATACGAAATCAGCGTTTTAGAGGCAACGCCGAGTGATGGCAGGTCGATGTCGGCATTTTAGAAGTAATGCCGAGCAACTGAATATGAAATCAGCGTTTTAGAGGCAACGCCGAGTGACGGCAGGCCGATGTCGGCATTTTAGAAGTAATGTCGAGCAACTGAATACGAAATCAGCGTTTTAGAGGCAACACCGAGTGACGGCAGGCCGATGTCGGCATTTTAGAAGTAATGCCGAGCAACTGAATACGAAATCAGCGTTTTAGAGGCAACGCCGAGTGACGGCAGGCCGTCCGAGCCACTTTGAGGATGATGGCCGAGTGATGAGGTGGCGCATCAGTGTTCTGGGGATAACTGCCGGGTGACCACGTGGCACGCTGGTTTTGGAAATAACCGCCGGGTGATGACTGGGCACTTTTTGAAACGGTATCTGGCTCGAGAATATCCCGTAAGAGCTGCGCTTTTAGCCGTCTTTCGCTTTCCGTGCCCTAGTTCTTGCATTCCCGCTTCCGAATCCTCTCTGCCGCTCGCCTCCACTTTGCTCGCTGGTAGAATTGAGATGGCGCCCAAGAGGAAAACCGCGAGCTCGTTTGTTGTGGTGATTCCTCTGATCGATCCCAACAACCAGTTGCCTTTTGCAGGTAACCACATGTCCATCATTTCCGAAGCTGAACTCCTCCACCTCGTGTCCATCGGGGTTCTTCCTCCGCGGGAACTCTATTCTTGGCGGATTTGCCACGGGACTACTGTCCCGACAGAGGATACCCACGAGTCTGTAGTTTACGCCCCTTTTCTTCTCCGTGGCCTTGGCCTTCCCATCTCTCCCTTTTTCCGCGGTCTCCTTGATTTCTACCACATTAACCTGACCCATCTGAACCCTAACTCAATTCTGCAAATCTCCATCTTTGTTCACTTGTGCGAAGCCTTTCTTGGCGTGCTGCCGCATTTCGGCTTATGGAAATACCTGTACCATTGTCGCCCTGGGATGGCCGGGGGACAACATCAGTTGGTCGGAGGTGCCAGTTTGGAGATGCGCCGCGGGCGGAAGACTGGGTATCTTGAGATTCCCCTCAAAGACAGTATTAAGGGGTGGCGTTTAGAGTGGTTCATAGTTGATAATTATGGAAATTCTCTCCCCTCCCGGTCGGGAAGACAGCCAGACGTTCGCACCCCAAGCTGGACCGAGTCTCCCACGGATGAGGAGGTAGATGAGGCGGGTGTGTTGCTAGCTGAAGTTGGACTGCTGAAAGAGAGAGGTCTAACTGCTGAAGCTGTGGTCACTGACTTTGTTTTCAAGAACATTCAGCCACTGAAAGATAGGGCCTACCCAGCTTATCTGTATCGAGGGCTAGCCGACTCAACTCGGGTTACCAACAGGAGAATCCCCTCTGCTGACTTGGTGAGCCGACTTGAAATGATTCTCAGGGGCAAGGTGTCCAATGTTGGTGCTCCAGTGGCGTACTCGACCTGGAACTTGCCTCCTCCCAAAGCCTTCACCCTTTTCGTGTCAAATCCACCTGTGACTGATGGCAGTTTGGGCCTTAGAGTGCGACCCTCTGCTGAAGAAGTCAGTACTTTGGTTGCTTCGCTTGGGGAGATTCCTGATGACGAACGGCAAGTCCATTTTGAGGTGCCCCTGAACCCTAGTGATGCAGATATAAATGCCATGCTTGATCTGCTAGCTGAGGATTCTTCCGACGCTGCTCCTGCTGGTACATTGGCAGTGGTGCCCCTCCCAGGGGTTGATACAACTTTGGATGTTCAGAGATCTGTCAGTACTCGCCCGAGGCGCCCTAGCCGAACCAATCAGCCTGAGCCTTCTGCTGATGAGCAAAAGAAGAAGAGAAGACGCCTCCGGCGAGTATCCAGTTTTGATGAGGATGCTGGTACCTCAGTTCCTGCTGCTGAGGAAGTGCCTGCAACTAGACTTACTGACGCTGACCCCAATGGGTGTACCCAAACTGCTACTGATCCCAATGTGGGTGCTCCATCTGTTGCTGACCCCAATGGGTGTGCTGCTTGTGTTGTCACTGTAGAAGATGAGGAGGAAGAGAATGAGGCTCCTTTGACTCGGAAAAACAGTCGGCAGTTCGTCGCCAGCGGTGAAAGTAGTGGAGTTCCTTCTCCTGCTTTGTCTGCCCTCATTGGTCTGCAAGAACTGTCCCTGGCCAACTTTGATCAAACTCTTGAGGATATGGTCCCAGAAGACTTGTTATCAGAGCCAGTGGATGATGATGCAACGGAGGCTCGCGCTGCCGTGCCTGATGCTGGACTGAGGTCGTCCCGTGCCTCGTCGACCTTAGAGCGCGATCTTGAGGGTCGGGAGACTGACTTGGATCATCCCAGTCCTATGGAAGTAGTTGAGGGTCCATCAACCTTAGAGGTGGTTACTGCAGAGAGCCTGGACCTCAAGAATGGTGCTGACACATGCCCAGCCCCCCAGGATGTCGCCGGGGATGACTTAGCTCGGGTGAAGAGTGTAAGCCACTGCCCAGCCCCCGAGGGTGCTGCCGGGGATGATCCGGCTCAAGTGGGCAGTGCCAACTATAACCCAGCCCCCGAGGGTGCCCAAGCAGAATCTCCTTCTTGTACTTCCATGGACGCTCACGCGGGATCTCCTCCACACTCTGGCTGTATGGTGGTAGCCCAGAATTTGGATCAAGGAGTCGCTTTAGAGGGCAGCGCCCCTGCTGACCGAGTGTTGGGCTCTGTTGAAGGTACTGAGTTGATCTTTGCTGATTCGTTGCAAACTGCTCCGGGTGGTGGCCTTACATCTGCTTATCAACTGGTCTCTCCTGATTTGGGGATACCTTCGTTCTTTTCCAACCTCCAGGTACTGTGATGTATTTTAGCTTGATTTTTACGTTGCCTGAACTTCTGTCATTATACTCATCTGTTCTCCTTATCAGGCTTTGGTGGATGGGATGGCTAGCCAGCTGAGGCTACAGGGTGCTTCCGCCCCAGAGGTAGCTTCATCTCTTGCATGTTGGAATCCAGTGTCACTTCAACGTCGCGTCTCTGAATTGGAGGCAACCAACGCTGGTTAGTGCTTTTTTGCTTCTTTCTGCCTTCGTTGTGGACTGCCTTACCTTCTGACCCCATTTTGTTTGATTATCTCTTGCATGTTGGAATCCAGTGTCACTTCAACGTCGCGTCTCTGAATTGGAGGCAACCAACGCTGGTTAGTGCTTTTTTGCTTCTTTCTGCCTTCGCTGTGGACTGCCTTACCTTCTGACCCCATTTTGTTTGATTATCTCTTGCTAGGAGTGACTCGGCAGATTTCAATTCTTGAGGAAAAACACTCCCGAGATCTGGCTGAATTGGCTTAGTGGTGCACTGACTTTGAGGAGAAGTACTCTCAGGGCCAAATTGAACTGGGTCAAGTCTCTGCTGCCTTGGATGACGCCAATGCCCTGAATTCTTCTCTTCATGCTCAGCTTGATTCTGAAAAGGTAGTTTACAAAACTGTGCCTTGCCTTGCTGTGCTCCTATTACTTGCTTAGTTTTTGAAGGAGCTGACTTTTGCTCGCAGGAAGAAAAGCGTATCCTTGCTGCTTCTCGTGACAATCTTGACAGATTATATCGTGATTCTAGCAACTCGCTGACCATCTTAGAGAGGAGTCACCGCTTTACCATGGAGGAATTGGACAATCAACGTTGCAGGCTGCAGGAATCCGCGGACGAAGTGACTCGCCTCAAGCAATTGATATTAGCAAAGGATGCCACCATTAAAGAACTCCGAGCTTCCAAGAAATCTATTGTCCAGGAGTTAGAGACTGCTCGACTGGCTGCTAAAGTTGCCGAAGAAACTCCTGTTACTCTCAAAGCCCAGCGTGACAGAGCTATGGATAAGGCTATTCGGGCATGACGAATATTGATGAGGAGACCCGGCGTGGTTGTTCCTGAAGACATAAGAGCTGATGTGAATGCTGCCCCTGATTCCTCGAGTCACCCTTCTTCGTCGGTCGCTCCTGAGAAAGACTTTGCAAAATAAAGAAAAACTTTTGCGTGCTTTGAGTGCGCGGTTAGCATAATCGAGTATTTGTCAGAGGACATTAGTTCAGCGTTCGAATGATATAATGACTTACTTATTGTATTAGAATTCATCAGTTCGTAAATTTATAGTAATGAAATGACGCATTATGAAATTCGTTTGTGGGATATGGAAGTCATCCCCTGAATTGTTGAGGCATGTTGCATCAGCTTAAATCGTTGTCGACTTAAGTCCACTGCTCCGTTTGTAGGGCATAGTGGTCACCCCAAGTTAAGTAAGTATGAGCGTGTTGCACCGCCTTAAGTCATTGCCGACTTAAGTCGATTGCTCCGTTTGTAGGGTATAGTGGTAACCCCGAGTTAAGTAAGCGTGAGCATGTTGCACAGCCTTAAGTCGTTGCCGACTTAAGTCGATTGCTCCGTTTGTAGGGCATAGTGGTCACCTCGAGTTAAGAAAGCGTGAGCATGTTGCACCGCCTTAAATCGTTGCCGACTTAAGTTGATTGCTCCGTTTGTAGGGCATAGTGGTCACCCCGAGTTAAGTAAGCGTGAGCATGTTGCACCGCTTTAAGTCGTTGCCGACTTAAGTCGATTGCTCCGCTTGTAGGGCATAGTGGTCACCCCAAGTTAAGTAAGCGTGAGCATGTTGCACCGCCTTAAGTCGTTGCCGACTTAAGTCGATTGCTCCGTTTGTAGGGCATAGTGGTCACCCCAAGTTAAGTAAGCGTGAGCATGTTGCACCGCCTTAAGTCGTTGCCGACTTAAGTCGATTGCTCCGTTTGTAGGGCATAGTGGTCACCCCAAGTTAAGTAAGAATGCGAGTCAATCGTAAACGAGCTGAGCGTCTTTGAAATCTCTTCTTTATTGACGACATATTTCCACTTTACAGAATACATTGTCGCCCTAGCAGTTTTGAAATACAGCTAGGGATAAAACTTTCTGAGGTGCTCTATGTTCCAAGACTTCCCAACTTCTGTGCCATCCATCTGAGTGAGGCGATACGATCCGGGCCGAGTGACTTCTGTTACTATGAAGGGTCCTTCCCATAAAGGTGATAACTTGTGCCGTCCCTCCCCCGTTAGAATTCGGCGGAGGACGAGGTCTCCTACTGAAAAGAACCGTTGCCGCACAGCCTTGTCGTGATAGCCCCTTAGAGTCTGCTGGTACCGTGCTGATTGGATTACCGCATTCAGCCGTTCTTCCTCAAGTACATCAATGTCTTCCAGCCTGGTGGCCTCAGCTTCTGCTATGCTTTCGAAGATCAACCTTGGCGCCCCAAACTTGAGATCAGCAGGTAGCACTGCCTCCGACCCATAGACCATGAAGAAAGGAGTGTTTCCATGCAGGGCTCGGCTAGGTTGGGTTCTTAGGCTCCAAACGACATAGGGCAATTCCCTTATCCACTTGCCTGCAAATTTTTCATTCTTATCGAAGACCTTTTTCCTGAGTGCCTCCAATATCATCCCGTTGGCTCGCTCAACCTGCCCGTTGGCTCTTGGATGGGCTACAGATGCATACTTGATCTGAACGCTCTTTTGCTCGCAGAAGTCAAAGAATTCTGAACTTGTGAAGTTGGATCCTAAATCAGTTATGATGCTGTTTGGTATCCCGAATCTGAATATTATGTCTTGTATGAATTCCACGGCCTTAGCAGAGGTTAAAGAGGCAATGGGCTTGAACTCTATCCATTTAGTGAATTTGTCAATCGCTACCAATACATGAGTGTATCCCCCTTGAGCTTTCTTGAAAGGTCCAATCATATCCAGTCCCCAGCATGCGAAAGGCCAAGTTACTGGTATGGTCTGCAGTTGCTGTGCTGGCATGTGTTGTTGCTTTGACAAGTATTGGCAGGCTTCGCACCTCTGAACTAACTCGGCTGCATCGTTCTTCGCTGTCGGCCAATAGAATCCTAACCTAAAAACCTTCCCGGCTAGTGTTCTGGATGCTGCATGTATTCCACATTGCCCTGCATGGACCTCTTCCAGAAGTTGCTTCCCAGTGGTCGGGAGAATGCACTTCATGAGGATGCCTGATGCGCCCCTTCTGTACAATATTTCCCCAATGAGTGTATAGTGAGCCGACTGTCTTGCAATGCGTTCTGCCGAATTCTTGTCGTCTGGTTCTTCTTCATTCTTTATATACTTGATGATCGGCCTTCTCCAGTCGTCAGAGCCTGACTCGGGTTGATCTATGATGTTGCACTCTTCTATTTGATCCATTGAGATACTCGGCTGCAGAATTTCTTGCACGAAAACTCCGGGTGGTACCTGAGTTCGACTGGACCCTAGCTTGGACAGTACATCGGTTGCTGTGTTCCGATCTCTTTCTACATGATGAAATTCCATACCCTCGAATTTTTCTTCCAGCTTTCGGACGGCAGTGCAGTATTTTCCCATTGAATCGCTTGAGCAATCCCATTCCTTGTTTATCTGGCTGATGACTACCAGTGAGTCTCCGTATACCATTAATCTTTTGACGCCCAATGATATGGTAATGTTCAATCCATGGATCAAAGCTTCATACTCGGCTGCATTGTTGGAGGCCGGGAATAGCAACTGGAGGGCGTACTTGAGGTGTTCGCCTCCAGCCGCAGTGAAGAGAATCCCTGCTCCTGCTCCCTGCAGCTTCAGTGAGCCGTCAAAATACATTCGCCATACTTCTGCAGTCTCCGGGTTGTCGGGTACTTGTTGTTTGGTCCACTCTGATACGAAATCAACTAGTGCTTGAGTTTTGATGGCAGTGCGAGGTCGGAACTCGATGTCATGAGATCCCAGCTCACAAGCCCACTTGGCTATTCGACCAATGGCTTCCTTGTTGTGAAGAATATCCCCTATTGGAAAACTTGTAACTACTATGACTTTGTGATCGTCAAAGTAGTGACGCAGCTTGCGGGCAGTTAGAAGTACTGCGTATAATAGCTTCTGAACTTGAGGATACTTTTTCTTTGAGGGGCCTAGGACTTCACTAATGAAGTAAGCAGGATGTTGTACTGGATAGGCATGTCCTTCTTCTACTCGCTCGACTACCAACGCGGTGCTTACCACGTGAGTCGTGCAAGAGATATACAGTAGCAAATCTTCAGCTGGTTGAGTTGCCGTAGCTCGCCGGGGTGGTTTTAGTACTGGTGGTGTTGTCAAGAATTTTTTCAGAGCATCTAGAGCTTCTTGTGCTTCTGAAGTCCATTGAAACTTATCCACCTTCTTGAGTAACTTGTAAAATGGTAAACCTTTTTCCCCCAGCCTGGATATAAATCTGCTCAGAGCTGCCATACATCCAGTAAGTCGCTGAACCTTCTTTTGTGATCGAGGCGCTTCCATCTTCATGATAGCTTCAATCTTATCTGGATTAGCCTCAATTCCCCGGTGGCTGACAATAAACCCGAGCAACTTTCCTGCTGGTACCCCGAAAACACATTTTTCGGGATTAAGCTTCCATCTATACCTTCTCAGACTGTTGAAAACCAACTGTAAGTCTTCGATGAAGTTTTCCGAATTCTCTGTTCTGATTACCACATCATCTACGTAGGCCTCCACACGCTTGCCCCAGTGATCGGCTAAGCACGTTTGAATGGCTCTCTGATAAGTCGCTCCAGCGTTTTTGAGGCCGAACGACATGAAGGTATAACAGAAAGCACCAAACGGAGTGATGAACGCTGTTTTTTCCTCGTCTTCTTCCACCAAACTAATCTGATGGTATCCGGAATAGCAATCCAAGAAAGACAGCACAGAACATCCAGCGGTGGAGTCCACCACCTGATCTATCCTTGGGAGCCCGAAGGGATCCTTCGGACAGTGTTTGTTGAGATCAGTATAGTCGACGCACATGCACCAATCCACTTTATTCTTTTTGAGTACAAGAACAGGGTTGGCTAACCACTCGGGGTGTAACACCTCTCTAATAAATCCAGCCGCGACCAAGCGAGCTAACTCGGCGTGAATGGCCTCTCTCTTGTTGGGCGTGAAACGACATAGCTTTTACCGAATCGGCCTTGCCTGGGGATAGACCTTCAGTTTGTGCTCGACCAGTTCTCTTGGGACTCCCGACATATCCGCAGGTTGCCATGCGAATACATCTCGGTTATCTTGCAGAAACTGGACGAGCGCGCTTTCCTATTTGTCGTCCAGGCTGGAGCTGATGATGGCAGTCTTGCGTTCATCAGCGAACCCCAAGTTGATCCTCTTGGTTTCTTCAGTCGGCCGCATAGAGGTCGCGTCCTGAGCTTCGTTTGCCGGTACTGCAAGGTCCTCCTCAGGCTTAGAGTTCGCCTGTGTTGAAGAAACCGTCGACGGCTTGGTGGTGAGGGCTGCTTGGATGGCCACTCGGAAACACTCTGCGGCGCTTTGGAAGTCGGCGCGCACAGTTATGATTCCTTGCGGTCCTGGCATCTTCAGTATCATGTATGTGTAATGTGGAATGGCCATGAATTTGGCCAATCCCGGCCTCCCGATGATGGCGTTGTACCCGCAGTCGAAGTTCGCCACTTCGAACCTCAGGAACTCGGTTCTGTAGTTCTCCGGAGTTCCGAAGGTGACAGGCATGTAGATGTGGCCCAGCGGGTATTCCCCCTCCGTCGGCACGATGCCGAAGAAAGGAGTGTCCGACTCGTGGAGCTCTTTGAGGTGAACTCCCAAGCCTTAGAGTGTCCGGGGGAAGGTGACGTTGATGGTGCTCCCCCCGTCCACTAGCACCTTCTTCACCCGGCTCTCTCGGGTCACCGGATCGACGAGGAGCGGGTATTTGCCTGGATGGTCGAAGTTGAGCCATTGATCTTCCCGAGTGAAGGTGATCGGGTGCTCCGACCACCGGTATGGGGCGGGAGGACCGGTGGTCGCCACCAGTATCTGGCGGTCGTTGAGCTTTTGTTGTCTTTTGCTCTCCTGCGACCCATGTCCGCCGAAGATGACGTTGACCTCCCTGTCGATGCGTGGGAAAGCTCCTCCTTCTCCTTCCTCCTGCCGATGAGGTTGTCGTGGTTCATCTGGTCCTCCCCTCGGTGGAGGAGGAGGTAGAGGTTGGAAGGGTCGGCCATGCCCAATAGAGTGCTTGAAGTCCCGACAGTGGCGAAGAGTATGGCGCATGTCCTTGTGGTATGGGCATTGGGCGTCGAGGATGTCGTCCAGCGTGCGCTCGCCTCTGCGAGGTCCTCCTCGGGCGCGAGAGGCAGGTGGTCCGGCGGCGTGTACTTCTTCGCGAGGCCTCTTCTCCCAGCGTTTGTCGTGTGGCTGGTTCGCGTCGCGTCGTGGTGCTGCCGGTGCAGGCTTTGCTCCTCCGATGAGGTCCTGAGCTCGCTCGTCGGCGGTGATGTAGAGGTCGGCTTCCCGGAACAGCTCCTCGGAAGTAGTCGGCGCTTTCTGTAGTATGGCTCTGACAAAAGCCGAGTCGTTGGATCCTCTGTAGAAGTCCTCGATCACGGCCGCCTCCGTGACCTCGGGGATACGATTTCTCATGGTCTGGAACCTTTTGAGGTACGACCGAAGAGTCTCATCCCCCCGGCGCTTGATGGATTTGAGGTCCCACGGTTGCGCCGGCTTGTCGGAGAGGGACTGGAAGTTGGCGGTGAAGCGTCGACTGAAGTCCCCCCAGTCGTCGATGCAGTGTCGGGGTAGATGTCGCAGCCACTGCAGCGCGTCTTGCCCAAGGACGATGGGTAAATAAGCGGTCATCACGTCTTCGGATGCCCCGGTAGCCCGGGCAGCGGTGGTGTAGATGGCTAGCCAACCCCCTGGATCCTGCTTAGGTTCATATTTGTCGACATTGGATACCTTGAAGTTGGGAGGCCATTGGACGGCCCTAAGGCGCGGAGTAAGAGCGGACACTCCGCACGTGTCCTCCTATCGTCGGGGACGATGTCCGTCCCGGGGAGGGGAGTTGCGATTGTGGTTCCTCGACCGTCCTCGGGTGGTTCCGCCAGTTGAGGTTGTTGCCGACTCAGTTCCAGTGGCTTGGCTCTGAGTCGGGATGCCATGATCCCTGTCGTACTCCTCCCGACGGCGAATCTCATTCTCATGCCGTCGCTCGCGCGAAGCATTGATGGAGCTTCGCGTGTCTCGGCGACTGTTGATGGCGTGTCGTAGATCGTTCGGCGGGTGAGCAAGCGGTAGAAGATGGTTGGCCGCCTGGGTGAACAGTCGTCGGTAGCCCTCAGCGTCAGGAGTTCGAGGAAGTCCATCAGCTATCCGAGCCAATACCCCTCCGACTTCGCTCGGTGTGTTCATAGCTCGGGCGAAGTCGGGGTTCAGGTTACGCCCAAAGAATGGATTCTCCCGGCGTTGCCTTGCATCTTGCTCAGCCTGTTCCTGAGCTCGTCGGCGATCACGTCGTCGGGAGTTCCTTCGTTCTCTGAAGACGCGTTCTTCCGAAGTTTCTCCTATCTCCGAGACCTCGTCTCGCGAGACAGGCTGTTCCGGATCCTGCTCTCCGGCCGCGTGATGTCGTCGAACGTTCCTGCGCCGGTTCCTCCGTCGTCGGGACTCTCGTTGAGGCGGTTCTTCCCCGGGTACGGTTGGCTCGTCGTCGGAGACGATAGGCGACTCCACTCTCCCGATGAAGAGGACGTCGGGGTAGAATGGAGCTGCTGTCGTGGTGAGCTTTTTCCCGTTCTCCTTTGAGGCATGAGGAACGGAGAGAGCAACTCGCTTCTCCCTGGTTTCCTTCTTCCTTGTGATCTGTGTCCACTCTTTCGTCGGAGAGGTAGGCAGTGGAGTTCTCCGGGTCAGCGAGCCCTCAGCCCCCGACTTTCCGGAGACGATCTTCTTCCGGAAAGCTGGAGGTTGTGTTTCTCCGGTATTTTCGGAGTTCGTTGGGAGAGACTTCTTTTCCGGCGGATCCGCGATACGGTGCAGAATTCCTTCTTCATCCGCTACGGATGAGATTGTTCCGAAGCAGAATACGGATCCGGGACGCAGGGTGATCTTGCTGTAGAAGGTGACGACCATTGAGCTAGCTTGGATCGTCGACACCCCCCCTACCTGGCGCGCCAGCTGTCGGTGTTTTGGGTCCGACCGCACGCCCGGGGTTGCCCCTCAAGGTGTTTTTAGGAGTAGGACGGTGTCGACGACTGTAGCAAAATGGTTCGTGTCGATCGCACGAGGGACAGTAGACAAGGTTTACAGGTTCGGGCCGCTTGGAGATGCGTAACACCCTACGTCCTGGTGTGTATGCTTGGTGAATGTGGTTACAAGGGAGCTCTCTGGATTGAGGATACAGAGAATTGACGTGGTGGCTAAGTAAAGGGTCGATCGTCCTGAAGGGGTGCTCCCTAGGCCTTATATACTCGACCGTGGGGCAGTACACGCGGATAAGATAACAATAAGTAGCTAAAAGATAGTGAACCTCTTGAGATTATCCCTACGTAACCCTCGCCGACTTATCCTCGCATGGCTTCGTTGCATGGAGGCTCCAGTGCGGGAAAGTCGGATCTCTGTTGCAGTCACTCGCTCGACGCTGTGGGCCGTCCGGGTTTGCACCAATCCGGCCTCATGTCGTTCTGCTTTGCTGGTTGTTTCTCCCCAGGCCCACGAAAGAATGACCTTACGATTTATTGGGCCCTTGGGCCTTTCGTGAGGTCCTTTGCTCTTTTAGTGGACCCAGGGGATATCTATCCCCCACAATAATTGACTAGTTTACATAAAGTAAGTGCAAAGGTTACTTAGAATTGAGCCAATATAACTACTTATAAGATATGCATGGATTGTTTCTTTTATTTTGAACATTTTGGACCACGCTTGCACCACATGTTTTGTTTTTGCAAATTCTTTTGTAAATCCTTTTCAAAGTCCTTTTGCAAATGGTCAAAGGTAAATGAATAGGATTTTGCAAAGCATTTTCAAGATTTGAAATTTTCTTCCCCTGTTTCAAATGCTTTTTCTTTGACTAAACAAAACTCCCCCTCAATAAATTCTCCTCTTAGTGTTCAAGAGGGTTTTAAGATATCAATTTTGAAAATACTACTTTCTCCCCCTTTTGAACACAATAAGATACCAATTTGAAATTTACCAATTGAAAATCATTAGTTTTAAAAATAGGGTGGTGTGATCCTTTTGCTTTGGGCTAATACTTTCTCCTCCTTTGGCATGAATCGCCAAAAACGGATACTTTGAGTGAAATGTAAGCCCTTTGGAGATACTTTCCCCCCCTTTGGTCATAAATAAATGAGTGAAGATTATACCAAATATGGAGAGTTGCTCGGAGCGACGGCGAATAATGAGTTATGGAGTGGAGTGGAAGCCTTTTGTCTTCGCCGAAGACTCCAATTCCCTTTCAATACACCTATGACTTGGTTTGAAATTCACTTGAAAACATATTAGTCATAGCATATATGAAAGAGACATGATCAAAGGTATAGTTATGAGCTATGTATGCAAGACATCAAAAGAAATTCCTAGAATCAAGAATATTTAGCTCATGCCTAAGTTTGTTAAAAGTTTGTTCATCTAATGGCTTGGTAAAGATATCAGCAAATTGATCTTTAGTATTAATGTATGCAATCTCGATATCTCCCTTTTGTTGGTGATCCCTTAGAAAATGATACCGAATGGCTATGTGTTTAGTGCAGCTATGCTCAACGGGATTATCCGCCATGCGGATTGCACTCTCATTATCACATAGAAGAGGAACTTTGGTTAATTTGTAACCATAGTCCCTAAGGGGTTGCCTCATCCAAAGCAATTGCGCGCAACAGTGGCCTGCGACAATATACTCGGCTTCGGCGGTTGAAAGAGCTACAGAATTTTGCTTCTTTGAAGCCCAAGACACCAAGGATCTTCCCAAGAACTGGCAAGTCCCCGGTGTGCTCTTTCTATTAATTTTGCACCCCGCCCAATCTGCATCCGAATAACCAATTAAATCAAAAGTGAATCCCCTAGGATACCAAAGCCCAAACTTAGGAGTATAAGCCAAATATCTCAAGATTCGTTTTACGGCCGTAAGGTGAGCTTCCTTAGGGTCAGCTTGGAATCTTGCACACATGCATATGGAAAGCATAATGTCCGGTCGAGATGCACATAAATAGAGTAATGAACCTATCATCGACCGGTATACCTTTTGATCGACGGATTTACCTCCCGTGTCGAGGTCGAGATGCCCATTGGTTCCCATGGGTGTCTTGATGGGCTTGGCATCCTTCATTCCAAACTTGTTTAAAATGTCTTGAGTATACTTTGTTTGGCTAATGAAGGTGCCCTCTTGGATTTGCTTCACTTGAAAACCTAAGAAGTACTTCAACTCCCCCATCATCGATATCTCGAATTTCTGTGTCATGATCCTACTAAATTCTTCACATGTAGATTCGTTAGTAGACCAAAATATAATATCATCAACATAAATTTGGCATACAAACAAATCATTGTCAAGAGTTTTAGTAAATAAAGTAGGATTGGCCTTTTCGACTTTGAAACCATTAGCAATAAGGAAATCTCTTAGGCATTCATACCATGCTCTTGGGGCTTGCTTGAGCCCATAAAGCACCTTAGAGAGCCTATAGACATGGTTAAGATACTCACTATCTTCAAAGCCGGGAGGTTGCTCAACATAGACCTCTTCCTTGATTGGTCCATTGAGGAAGGCACTCTTCACGTCCATTTGGTAAAGCTTGAAGCCATGGTAAGTAGCATAGGCTAATAATATACGAATTGACTCAAGCCTAGCTACTGGTGCATAGGTTTCACCAAAATCCAAACCTTCGACTTGGGAGTATCCCTTGGCCACAAGTCGAGCTTTGTTCCTTATCACCACACCATGCTCGTCTTGCTTGTTGCGGAAGACCCACTTGGTTCCTACAACATTTTGATTAGGACGTGGAACTAAATGCCATACCTCATTCCTAGTGAAGTTGTTGAGCTCCTCTTGCATCGCCACCACCCAATCCGAATCTTGTAGTGCTTCCTCTACCCTGTGTGGCTCAATAGAGGAAACAAACGAGTAATGCTCACAAAAATGTGCAACACGAGATCTAGTGGTTACCCCCTTATGAATGTCGCCGAGGATGGTGTCGACGGGGTGATCTCGTTGGATTGCTTGGTGGACTCTTGCGTGTGGCGGTCTTGGTTCTTCATCCTCCTTGTCTTGATCCTTTGCATCTCTCCCTTGATCATTGTCGTCATCTTGAGGTGGCTCATCTCTTTGATCTTCTCCTTCATCAACTTGAGCCTCATCCTCATTTTGAGTTGGTGGAGATGCTTGCGTGGAGGAGGATGGTTGATCTTGTTCATTTGAAGGCTCTTCGGATTCCTTAGGACACACATCACCAATGGACATGTTCCTTAGCGCGATGCACAGAGCCTCTTCATTACCTATCTCATGAAGATCAACTTGCTCTACTTGAGAGCCGTTAGTCTCATCAAACACAACGTCACAAGAAACTTCAACTAGTCCCGAGGACTTGTTAAAGACTCTATATGCCCTTGTGTTTGAGTCATATCCTAGTAAAAAGCCTTCTACAGTCTTAGGAGCAAATTTAGGTTTTCTACCTCTTTTAACAAGAATAAAGCATTTGCTACCAAAGACTCTAAAATATAAAATATTGGGCTTTTACCGGTTAGGAGTTCGTATGATGTCTTCTTGAGGATTCGGTGTAGATATAATCGGTTGATGGCGTAACAGGCGATGTTGACCGCCTCGGCCCAAAACCGATCCGAAGTCTTGTACTCATCAAGCATGGTTCTTGCCATGTCCAATGGAGTTCTATTCTTCCTCTCCACTACACCATTTTGTTGTGGGGTGTAGGGAGAAGAGAACTCATGCTTGATGCCCTCCTCCTCAAGGAAGCCTTCAATTTGAGAGTTCTTGAACTCCGTCCCGTTGTCGCTTCTAATTTTCTTGATCCTTAAGCCAAACTCATTTTGAGATCGTCTCAAGAATCCCTTTAAGGTCTCCTGGGTATGAGATTTTTCCTGCAAAATGAATACCCAAGTGAAGCGAGAATAATCATCCACAATAACTAGACAGTACTTACTTCTGCCGATGCTTATGTAAGTTATCGGGCCGAATAGGTCCATGTGTATGAGCTCCAGTGGCCTGTCAGTCGTCATGATGTTCTTGTGTGGATGATGAGCACCAACTTGCTTCCCTGCTTGGCATGCGCTACAAATCCTGTCTTTCTCAAAATGAACATTTGTTAATCCTAAAATGTGCTCTCCCTTTAGAAGCTTATGAAGATTCTTCATCCCAACATGGGTTAGTCGGCGGTGCCAGAGCCAACCCATGTTAGTCTTAGTAATTAATCAAGTGTCAAGTTCAGCTCTATCAAAATCTACCAAGTATAGCTGACCCTCTAACACTCCCTTAAATGCTATTGAATCATCACTTCTTCTAAAGACAGTGACACCTATATCAGTAAAAAGACAGTTGTAGCCCGTTTGACATAATTGAGATACGGAAAGCAAATTGTAATCTAAAGAGTCTACAAGAAAAACATTGGAAATGGAGTGGTCATGTGATATAGCAATTTTACCCAAACCTTTGATCAAACCTTGGTTTCCATCCCCGAATGTGATCGTTCTTTGGGGATCTTGGTTTTTCTCGTAGGAGGAGATCATTTTCTTCTCCCAGTCATATGGTTTGTGCACCCGCTATCGATGATCCAACTTGAGCCCCCGGATGCATAAACCTACAAAATAAGTTTAGTTCTTGACTTTAGGTACCCAAATGGTTTTAGGTCCTTTGGCATTAGACACAAGAACTTTGGGTACCCTAACACAAGTCTTTGATCCCTTGTGTTTGCCCCCAACATACTTGGCAACTACCTTGCCGGATTTGTTAGTTAACACATAAGATGCATCAAAAGTTTTAAATGAAATGTTATGGTCATTTGATGCATCAGGAGTTTTCTTCTTAGGCAACTTAGCACGGGTTGGTTGCCTAAAGCTAGATGTCTCACCCTTATATATGAAAGCATGATTAGGGCCAGAGTGAGACTTCCTAGAGTGAATTCTCCTAATTTTGCTCTCGGGATAATCGGCAGGGTATAAAATGTAACCCTCGTTATCCTGAGGCATGGGAGCCTTGCCCTTAACAAAATTAGACAATCTTTTAGGAGGGGCATTAAGTTTGACATTGTCTCCCTTTTGGAAGCCAGTGTCATCCTTGATGCCAGGGCGTCTCCCACTATAAAGCATAATACGAGCAAATTTAATTTTTTTCATTTTCAAGTTCATGCTCGGCAATTTTAGCATCTAATTTTGCTATATGATCATTTTGTTGTTTAATTAAAGTCATGTGATCATGAATAGCATTAACATCAACATCTCTACATCTAGTGCAAATAGTGACATGCTCAGTGGTAGATGTAGAGGGTTTGCAAGAATTAAGTTCAACAATCTTAGCACGCAATATATCATTTTAGCTCTAAGATCGGAAATTGTAACATTGCAAACATCAAAATCTTTAGCCTTAGCAAGCAATTTTTCATTTTCAATCCTAAGGCTAGCAAGAGTAATGTTTAATTCTTCAATCTTAGCAAGCAAATCATCATTATCATTTCTAAGATTGGGAATTGAAACATCACAAGCATTTAAATCAACCTTAGCAATTAATTTTGCATTCTCATTTCTAAGGTTGTCAATAGTCTTATGGCAGGTGCTTAGTTCACTAGATAATTTTTCACATTTTTCTACTTCTAGTGCATAAGCATTTTTAACCTTAACATGCTTCTTGTTTTCTTTAATAAGGAAGTCCTCTTGAGAGTCCAAGAGATCATCCTTCTCATGAATGACACTAATCAATTCATTCAATTTTTCTTTTTGTTGTATGTTTAGGTTGACAAAAAGAATGCACAAATTATCCTCCTCATCACTAGCATTATCATCACTAGAGGACTCATATTTAGTGGAGGATTTGGATTTAACCTTCTTCTTTTTGCCGTCCTTTGCCATGAGGCACTTGTGGCCGATGTTGGGGAAGAGAAGACCCTTGGTGATGGCGATGTTTGTGGCGTCCTCGTCGGAGGAGGAGTCGGTGGAGCTCTCGTCGGAGTCCCACTCCCGGCAAACATGGGCATCACCGCCCTTTTTCTTGTAGTATCTCTTCTTCTCCTTTCTTCTCCCCTTCTTGTCGTCGCCCCTGTCACTGGAAATAGGACATTTTGCTATAAAGTGTCCGGGCTTACCACATTTGTAGCAAACTTTCTTGGAGCGGGGCTTGTAATCCTTCCCCCTCCTTTGCTTGAGGATTTGGCGGAAGCTCTTGATGATGAGCGCCATTTCCTCATTGTCGAGCTTTGAGGCGTCGATTGGTTGTCTACTTGATGTAGACTCCTCCTTCTTCTCCTCCGTCGCTTTGAATGCGACCGGTTGTGCTTCGGACGTGGAGGGGCCGTCAAGCTCGTTGATCTTCTTTGAGCCTTTGATCATCAATTCAAAGCTCACAAAATTCTCGATTACTTCCTCGGGAGTCATTAGAGTATATCTAGGATTCCCACGAATTAATTGAACTTGAGTAGGGTTAAGGAAAACAAGTGATCTAAGAATAACCTTAACCATTTCGTGGTCATCCCATTTCTTACTCCTGAGGTTGCGCACTTGGTTCACCAAGGTCTTGAGCCGGTTGTACATGTCTTGTGGCTCCTCCCCTTGGCGAAGACGGAAGCGATCGAGCTCCCCCTCGATCGTCTCCCGCTTGGTGATCTTGGTCACCTCGGCTCCTTCGGGCGTGGTCTTTAGCGTGTCCCAAATTTCTTTAGCACTTTTTAATCCTTGCACCTTGTTATACTCCTCTCGACTTAGAGAGGCGAGGAGTATAGTTTTGGCTTGGGAGTTGAAGTGTTGGATTTGGGCCACTTCGTCCTCATCATAATCTTCATCCCCTACGGATGGTACTTGTACACCAAACTCAACAACATCCCATATACTTTTGTGGAGTGATGTTAGATGAAATCGCATCAAATCACTCCACCTAGCATAATCTTCACCATCAAAAGTTGGTGGTTTGCCTAATGGGACGGAAAGTAAAGGTGTATACTTAGGAATGCGAGGGTAGCGTAGGGGGATCTTACTAAACTTCTTGCGCTCATGGCGCTTAGAAGTAATGGACGACGCGTCGGAGCCGGAGGTGGAAGGTGATGAAGTATTAGTCTCGTAGTAGACCACCTTCCTCATTTTCTTTTTCTTGTCGCCACTCCGATGCGACTTGTGGGAAGAGGATTTCTTCTCCTTCCTCTTCCGCTTGTTGCGGGACTCTTCCGATGAAGCCTTCCCGTGGCTTGTAGTGGGCTTGTCGCCGGTCTCCATCTCCCTCTTGGCGTGATCTCCCGACATCACTTCGAGCGGTTAGGCTCTAATGAAGCACCGAGCTCCGATACTAATTGAAAGTCGCCTAAAGGGGGGTGAAATTTACAAACTTAATCACAACTACAAGTCGGGTTAGCGTTAGAAATATAAACGAGTCCGAGAGAGAGGGCGCAAAACAAATCGCAAGCGAATAAAGAGTAAGACACACGGATTTGTTTTACCGAGGTTCGGTTTTCGCAAACCTACTCCCCGTTGAGGTGGTCACAAAGACCGGGTCTCTTTCAACCCTTTCCCTCTCTCAAACGGTCCCTCGGACCGAGTGAGCTTCTCTTCTCAATCAATTAGAACACAAAGTTCCCGCAAGGACCACCACACGATTGGTGTCTCTTGCCTCAATTACAAGTGAATTTGATCTCAAGAAAGAATGAGAAAGAAAAGAAGCGATCCAAGCGCAAGAGCTCAAATGAACACGACAAATCACTCTCTCTAATCACTAAAGCTTTGTGTGGAGTTGGGAGAGGATTTGATCTCTTGGGTGTGTCTTGTATTGAATGCCTAGCTCTTGTAAGTAGTTGGAAGGTGGAATACTTGGATGACTTGAATGTGGGGTGGTTGGGGGTATTTATAACCCCAACCACCAAACTAGCCGTTTGGTGAAGGCTGCAGTCGATGGGCGCACCGGACAGTCCGGTGCGCCACCGGACAGTGTCCGGTGCGCCAGCCACGTCACCCGGCCGTTAGGGTTCGACCATTGGAGCTCTGACCTATGGGCCCGCCTGGCTGTCCGGTGGTGCACCGGACACGTCCTGTAGGCTGTCTGGTGTGCCACCCGCGCGTGCTCTGCTCCTCTGCGCGCGCTGGCGTGCATTTAATGCGTTGCAGATGACCGTTGCGTTTGAAGTAGCCGTTGCTCCGCCGTTACACCGGACTGTCCGGTGAATTATAGCGGAGCTGATTCCCGAAGCTGGCGAGTTCAGAGTTGCTCTCCCTTGGGCACCGGACACTGTCCGGTGTAGCACCGGACAGTCCGGTCAATTATAGCGAAGCGCCTCTGAGAATTCCCGAAGGTGTGAAGTTCAGCTTGAAGTCCCCTGGTGCACCAGACACTGTCCGGTGGTGCACCGGACACTGTCCGGTGGCACACCAGACAGTCCGGTGCGTCAGACCAGGGCACACTTCGGTTATCCCTTGCTCTTTTTTTGAACCCTTTTCTTTGTCTTTTTATCGGCTTTTTGTGAACCTTTGGCACCTGTATAACTTATAGACTAGAGCAAACTAGTTAGTCCGATTGTTTGTGTTGGGCAATTCAACCACCAAAATCATTTAGGAAATAGGTGTAAGCCTAATTCCCTTTCAGGAAGCATATTTAAAGGCCATATACATTGGAGTCTATAGGGCCACCACACAAGGGTTCCCTAAACCTAAGGATCCCGAAAATCTTGTGGGTGATGAGGCTAACTATGAGAAGTAGAATGCAATGGCCCAAAACACCCTCTTTAGATATCTCTTGCAAAGATGTGTTTAATAGAGTCCAAAATCACAAGGATGATCATGCTCTTTGGTCCGACATTTGCGCTTTACATGAAGGGATCAAGAGTGAGTGTGGGGAATGTTATCACATTGTGATGAGAAAATTAAATTCATTTCAAATGCTTCGCAATGAAAATGCGAATAACATGTACTCACAGTTTAATATCCTTGTAGAAGAAGCCAATGACGTGGGGTTCACACAACTCACACAACCAGCTGTTGTGAGGGAAATTCTTAGTGTGTTGCCTATCAAGAAGTATGGGCACATATCACCGTACTTCACCAAATGGATATTTTTCCACCGTGATGCTAACATAAATATTGGAAAATATCAATGCTCATAAGACGTATATACACATACACGAGCAAGATGGCTCTTTTTTAAGCAAGGACTTCACTGTCATAAGACGTACATACACATACATACGTGATGAATTATTTTTTATAAAAAAATAATTCAAAAATTAAAGTGGACCCTTTAAAAAAATTTAAAATTAAAGTGGACACATAACTCGCATATCATATATTAAACTGTAAGATGTTGTGCTTTAAGTTGGTCAAAAGATCATAGAAGGTATGAAAAGAAGATCTACTTTTTTATAGCTTGCTCGATCGCCCGTCTTCGTTATCCAAAATGTTGCCTATGTATGACTTCATGGCATGTTAGAATTGAGTGTTATCCAAAATGTTGCCCATGTATGACTTCATGGCATGTTAGAATTGAGTGTTTTCTCATAGTCTATCTAGGATGCGCTTCACGCATGAGAGGATAACGTACGAGACTAGTCCTTTCGTTATAGAGACAAAAATGTCTATAGACTCATTCATCGGAGATCTAATGGCAGTAAACTCCTTAGATCATCTTTAACGGTCTACTCATAATCATACTATTTTGTATGTGAGCTATATATGTATGGTCACTAAAAATATTATTTTATACGGTTTTTATTGTAGATTGTACTTTGTAGAGTGTAACTTAAATATAAATATGAGTAACCTGCTGAAAATATCTTACCCATACAACCGGGCCATCTTGGAAATCGTATCTGATTCCCAATTCCCATCAGGGTCCGTCACGAACCGGTGGGCGGAGTCTTCCAGAGGCCAATATTCTGACACAGCGGACCCCGTGGGCCGTGGCCGTCTCGTTTCCCGTCTCCCGCATAGAGGTTCCCAAACCATTCTCTTTCGCTTTCGTCTCCGCACCCTAGGGTTTCTGTGCCTCGCCAGCGAAGCGATGCAGCCGCCGCACCAACCGCCGATGAACGGGCAACACTCCCAGCCTCCGCCGCAAGGACCCGTGGTGCCCATGCCTCCGCAGCAGCAGGCGCCCCCGCTGCCGTACTACCAGCAGCAGCAGGCGCCGCAGTACTACCAACAGGCCCTCCCGCAGCCGTGGGGGCAGCAGCAGCAGTACGCTGCACCGCCGCCGCAGTACCCGCCTCCGCCTCAGACGCAGCATTACGCGACACCACCGCAGCAGTACGCCCCTCTGCCGCAGCAGCAGTACGCTCCTCCACCGCAGCAGCAGTACGCTCCTTCGCCATATGGTACCACGCCGGGAAGCGGTGAAGTCAGGACGCTGTGGATCGGAGATCTTCAGCACTGGATGGACGAGAACTACCTCCACTACAACGCCTTTGCGGCCGTGGCCCAGCAGGTGATCCTTCTCTATATCTCCCCTCCCCAGGAGCCGTGATATTGGAAATCTGAGAGTGAGCTCCCTTGTATGATTGCTTTGGCTAATTTGGTTTTGATATGCCCGCGGCTGTAGGTGCTGTTATGCTCTTGTTTATTTATTGTGTTTTCTGTTATAGTTATAGAGTTTGATACTAGATCATTTAGTTCAGTGTATTCCCTGATGAGCTAAGGGCGCGCCTTCCTTCCATATTTACTTCTTATTTCAACCAAACCAAGATGTTAGGTTTTAGGCCCAGAACCATGCATATGACTGATTGTAAGCTGTAGGCATAGATGCCAATGTGTTTTTTTTCTGTTTTCAACTTTTAATGACTACATCTCTGCTGAGGATGGCCGGTGATGAGCAACCTGTCTCTTTATTTATAACAAACTCATACCAAGAATGACAGGTGCTTTTGCTTCTATATTTGTTGATCTACTATATTTGCTTCTATATTGGGAGTTCAATATAACGATTAAGTAATATAAGTCTCGGGATATATTTTAGTTGATCTACTATATTTGTTGTCTGATTGGAATCCTAATACTTTTGTTAAGTTATTTTTGTTGACCTAATACTTTCAAGTAACTGCAGATTGCTTCTGTGAAAATTATACGGAACAAGCAAACTGGGCACTCAGAAGGCTATGGTTTTATTGAGTTTTACTCTCGAGCTGCTGCAGAACATACTCTGATGAACTTCAATGGGCAGATGATGCCGAATGTTGAGATGACTTTTAAGCTGAACTGGGCTTCTGCTAGCACTGGTGATAAGCGTGGAGATAGTGGTTCTGATCGCACAATATTTGTTGGTGATTTGGCTCATGATGTTACTGACTCCATGTTGGAAGATGTGTTCAGAGCTAAGTACCCTTCAGTTAGAGGAGCTAATGTTGTTGTTGATAGGATGACTGGATGGCCCAAAGGATTTGGTTTCGTGCGTTTTGGAGATCTGAATGAGCAGGCACGTGCTATGACTGAGATGAATGGAATGTTGTTATCTACAAGGCAAATGAGGATTGGTGCTGCAGCTAACAAGAAGAATAGGGATGCTCAGCAGACATATGCAACTGACGGTATGTACTTGTCGAACATCTTCATATAGGTTTCTAAATTATTTTTCTCTATTATTTCACACTTGCTTGTGTAGGATCCTGCAGGGGTACTGATTATGAGAGCATCTAACTTCTAGGTGCATCACTGCATCTTGAAAACTAAAACCCACTTACATATTCTGGTTTCTCTTTCCATTTTTCTTGCTGGTTGATAGTGTTTTCGTACCAGTTCTCTTTCTAGTCATTCCACCGCAACAGCTCACATAGCTTCTTTCTGTAAACAGTTTCCTTCCCGCTCTTTCCGTTCCAAGTCTAAGATTGGGATAACTTAACAAAGTAATTAAACCACTGAACAAAATTTGTGTTTCTCAAAGCAGGATGTCATGCCATCTGCATTTAAGGCCTGGAATTGTCTTCAGATGTCTATGTAACCAGTGCCTCGGTTAGGTCAGTGTTTTAATTTCATGAGATTTTGGTTCTAAAGCTCTTTCACTCTCAGGCATCAACTTATCTGGACTTACTCTCCAGTCTTCAATGCTTTCAGTTTATTTTTTTAAAAAATACTGCCCATCATGTTCCAGTACTCGTGATAGCTAATATGTACAATTTTATATGTTGTTGTGGTATTTATTTTTATATATTCCCCCTTTTTCTCATCTCTGGATTGGATTTCTTATATCTGCACCTAATGTCACCTGTAACATGTTTGTTACTCCGCATTGTACTGTATAGTGCAGGAAGCTTTTAGTTTCACCTGTAGCTTATCTGGTCTCCTCAATGTACCATTTTTTTAGTCATTCCAAATTCTGTTGCGGTGCAGAAAATATTTTTTTTTGTTCAACTTTCCACTGTTGTGCCTGCACTTCCTCTGGTTTATTATTCCATGCTGCAGATTCAATTTTCTTTTTATTTCTCATTAGTTTTCCCTGAATGCACTTTGTAGTTATGCATTTTTGTTTGTTGCCCACATATTCTGCTTATCTGAGTTTGGGTTTGGTAGTTGGTATGGCTTAGCAACACTGTAAAGTTTGATTTCTTATTTGAAATATTTTATCAACAGTTGATGACTCAGAATAAGATTAAAAAATCGAAATAGTTGAACTAATATGTTCTACTTCATGCCCGTGTTAGTGCATGAGGATATTTCCAGGTTGTGATTAATACACGCAGTTGCTGCTACATAGTTTTTGTCATTTAAAGATACTGGGTATTGTGTAGATAATCTGAGTTTATCTACTGACAGTTTGACTATAGTAAAATTTCTTCTGTTGCAGCTAAGCAGTACATGCAGTGAACAACTAATTGAAGCAAGGATTTCTTGTATTCTTCCTCTGACCTCATTGGAATGCTAACCATTTCTTTATTTGTTTTATTTACTTACATCATTGCAAATGCTGTTGACTATTTTGGATCCTTACTAGAAATATGTTAAGCTATTACTTTTGCTGGCCAGAATATGGGTGTCCAGTGTTCCGTTGCTATTATTTTGGGGGTCTGAATTCCCAGCCAATTTGCCAACTTTGTTGCTGATGGTTTGTCTTGCCATTGCAGGAGCATACCAGAGCTCTAAAGGAAATTCTTCAGAGAATGATCCTAACAATACAACAGTAAGTGGATTCTTCTTTCTAAAAAAAGATAGACTTAGGAATTCCTGTTACCTTATCTTTCATTATTTTGCAATAGGTCTTTGTAGGTGGGTTAGATTCCAATGTAAATGAGGAGTATCTAAGGCAAATTTTTACTCCGTATGGAGAAATTTCCTATGTGAAGATTCCTGTAGGCAAACATTGTGGATTTGTTCAATTTACCAGCAGGTTCATATAAATGCTTATTAAAGCTCTTTAATTAACCGTTCTGACTGATATATGCGAGTTAATTCTTCGTTATTTGATTGGGTCACCGTATTTTCAGGTCATGTGCAGAGGAAGCCATCCGAATGCTGAATGGGAGTCAGGTTGGTGGGCAGAAAGTTCGGCTTTCATGGGGCCGTAGTCCTCAAAACAGACAGGTATTATATGTGATGGATGCTGAATTGTCACTTACCTAACAATTGATTAATTCAAGACGATTTTCCATCAGGCTTCTCAGCATGATGCCAACAACCAGTATAATGGGAACAGCTATTATGGATACCAACAGCCGGGTTATGAAGGTTATGGCTATGGTGCTTCCAGTGCACAAGACCCAAGCATGCAAAACTACTACGGATACTCTGGTTGTGGTAACTATGAGCAGCAGCAGCCAACACAGGAACAGCAGCTGCAGCAGCCTCCACCACCACAGCACGTAGGGCACGGACAATCCCCATTGCTTAAATCTTACTATCTTTCCATAGTTCAAATTTAGGAAATCGACTGTTAAAAATCTTACTATCCTGAACCAGCCAATTGCTGATTTTCTGAAGATAATTTGAGCCATGCAGTATAGAAGTGCTTGGAAATAAGCTATCCACGTGCCTGAACCGTGATTTAGGCCTTTTTACTTTTAGTGCTCTCAAAATCTTTTCCCCTCCCCTTTCTCTCTCTTTCTTCTTTTGGTGACATCTTGTTGGGTTTCAACTCTATCCTACCCCAACTTGTTTGGGACTAAAAGTCTATGTTGATGTTGAGTGTCATGTTATGAGTCTTCTATGTTGGGACGTTTATTAGGCTGATGAGTAATTTTGTTGCCTTTCATTTGCAGTGACGATTGCTTGCACACCTCTGGAGTGCTATCGGATTAGAGTGATGGTGGAGTCACGGGGCGCTGCAATGAGACATCCTATATAGATATGAAGGTCATATAGTCGCATAGGAGTGGTTAGACTTTCTTGGGGACCAGTGTTAATCGATGATGGCACTCCGGATGTTTCTTCTGTTTGTCGTTGAGATCTTGACTGTTGAAGTGTGCTCTGTTGATATTAATGTCTTCGTCAGATTGTTAATTTGCTTGTTTCAGATGTCCCAGAACCATTTGTACTTAGGGAGTGTTTGAATGCACTAGACCTAACAGATAGTTGGCTAAAAAATTTGCTAGTGAAATTAGCTAAATAATAAATAGCTAGCTAACTATTAGCTAATTTGCTAAAAATAGTTATTAGATGAACTATTAACTCACTACTGGATGTCTTTAACTAATTTTAGTAATTAACAATTATCTTTAGTGCATTTAAACACTGTTTGTACCGCTTGTACTATCTCCACCAAATTATTATTTTTATATTTAAACTTTATTCTGCGGACAGTGCAAAAAACAATGTTTGGGGTAAACTATGTGTAAACTGTTCTACACGGTCCTAATATAACTCCAATAATCGACTTCTAGCAAGCTATAAGTTTTTTTCTTAAATTATTTTCTTTCATATTTTATTCCATATAAAGCACTGTTTTGCAAGTTTAGAATATTTTTTACCTGAGTGTTCAGAGGTTTGCGAGCGTAAAACCTCGAACACTCGGTGAAGAATACTTTGCAGAGTGTCACCCTCGGCGAAAAACAACAATCGACAAAGACATCTTGTTGGCTTTGACTTTTCTAAAATGCGACTTTCTCACGTTAAAACTGAAAGGTACCTGTTTTTAACAAACACACCCTCTATCTTGGAGTTGAGTTTGGCTCGTGACTAGCAAATAACTTTGTACATTTCACAATGCCCCCTTCGACAATCTCTCTCCCTCTTTTAACTGCTATTATATAATTCTTTTACATATTTGTTTTCTCAAAGATAGTGCTAACTTATATAAACAAGTTCAACGTCTCCATCCTATCAGGAGCTTTGATGAAGTAGACAACCTCTCGGCAAACCGAGGGAGGTTCTTCACGCTCCCAAACACGAAGGGTGCCTCAGTGGGTGAAGCTACCGACAATGCTAGCTCCGAAGGCTGTTGGCTTGGGGTCTTCATGCCTCACCGAACGATCTGTATCGCCAGGACTTGGTCTGAGGTCTGGCCTGTCAGGTTGAGTTCAGCATCGACACCAGTGCGGAGAAGGTCCCAAGGAGGTCACACGCCAACTGGAGGCGCCACACATACTACGACGCCATGCCTGCGGCGCTGGAGTGAGAGGAGGCGGGCACGACGCGCCGTTTGGCCAAGCACTGGGCGTGGAGTGAAGAGGGCTCGGCGCCCGGTGGCGCAAGTCCAAGCCCTAGGCCTGAGTTCGCCATGGAAGCCACGGAGGAAACGGGGAGCGTGGAGCCGCTAGATTTTGTTGGCCCGGTGGCATTTGGCTGGGGAGGCGGAGGGTGAGGGACTGAGGGAGAAGGGAACCAGGATTGGTGAACTCTAGAAGACTCTTGTCCTGTCTCTCGGAGTGGACAAGAGAACAAGGCCGTTCGATGTGAATCCCGCGGTTAAGGCATGCCAGGGTGACGTGGAGCAACAGGAGCCTAGATATGCTCCCGCGCTTAATAAATAAAATAAAATAATCGCTGTGGGACACGATCCCTTTACTCATCATCCAAACTAGGTATGTGCCCGTGCATTGCAACGAAAACATATTTATCCACTATAAGCAATAATGTAGTGGCGATAATCGAGAGCCTACCAAATTTCATCATTTTATAGTTAGATGCCAGTGCATAGCTATGAATTCTATATCCCACAGGAAGATCTTTTTAAATGAGATAGTTGTTTAAAATTGTTCCAAACCTTTACAATAATACTAACTATAAAGATAAATTGACATATTTTGGTTGCAATCATAAATCGACACATTTCAGTTGCAATCAGTAGCTATTTACATCTAACAAGAAATCACACGAATTAAGTAGTTACCTGTCCTTTCCAACCAATCAATTCAGTATAATAGAGCCATATTCTAGAATCTCATGATTTATATCACCACCAGTTACCTTGTTGGATGCAAAGGATGGTGGGAGAGTAGTTGGTGATGATGTCACGAGGAGGAAATCGAGGTGAGGAGGTGTCCCTGCTGCACAACGTGGTCGCAGCCGGTGTCGTGGCGAAGGAACCCATGACAACGCTGGGCTCAGTCAACCTGGAGTGGTTCTCAACGAGGATGAAGCAGTTGTTTGTGGACAATGGAATCAGGGCGAGCTTTGTAGGAGCATCTGTGGCCACACGGCTTGTTGTCGAGGACAGCGCGATCGAGGAGCTCAAGGAGGTGCTCAACCACAGAGAGCCCGAGTGATGTGCTGCAGACGCCATAGTCCTGTTTGTTTCGGCTTCTGACAGCTTCTGACCACCAAAATCTGCTGCGGACTGCCAAACGCTCAGCTTTTCAGCCAGCTTCTATAAAATTCGTTGGGGCAAAAACCATCCAAAATCAACATAAACACATAATCGGTTGAGTCGTTGTAATAGTAGGAATCTGTCACTTTCTAGATCCTGAGCCCTATGAACAAATTTATCTTCCTTCATACGTAATCGTAATGATACTCAGATTCTGCCCACAGCCAGATTCTCTCCACAGCCAGATTTTCAGAAAAGCTGGTTAGAAAAAAGCTGAACCAAAAAGGGACCTCTGACTGCACGCTGCTCGACCTCGTCGTCGGCCAAGGCCACGCCAACAACGTCCAGGTGTTGCTCGAGTATGGCGTCGATGCTTACTGAATCCACACATGCACAACTTGTAGTGCATTTATCTCTCTTGGTCTTGGCAGTCAGTTCAACATGCTCCAATGGATATGTGGTCATCAAGACATAGTTATGGTAGCTCAATATCTCTTCACTGCCATGGACTTATATGCTGCAGAAACATGAACTATTGGATTAATAAATTTCTCAACATCCAAAACTTAACTAATGGATTGCAAACTTCAAGTTAATAAGGATCATGGATAGTAGTACTTGAAGTTAATACATAAAACTTGCAGCTAATAAACAAACATAGTACTATTTTAGTTAACATACAATAATTTTCCGGCTCTTCTTTGCACTTAATAGCATTTTTAGTACCTTACACACAACCTGAACTAAACACCATCAAGGCCAGTACTGCCTTTGGAAGTTTGAATAAAAATGGTGTCCAATTAACAGTTTTCTAGCGTTGTAACTTAATTATTGAATTGGTGCAGTAGGGTGTTCACTTGTTGAATTGGTTGATAATCTTGTGTGGGCTTTAAATATAACATTGTTAGTGAATGCTAAATAATTCTGCACTCTTGGAATGGTGAGGTTGAGAATGAGCCAGAGATTAACTGGTGTGAACCTGGGGAGCCTGCAGGGATGGAGGTCCTTCTTGGGAGTAAGGATGGGTTCTTGACGAAGAGGATTAAGAGTTATAGCACAGGCCAGAGTGTTCCTACAAAGCCACATGCATTGCAATGCCTTTCACCACTGATAGCAGGTCATGTAAGAGACATCATTTAACCATTTGGATATGTGTTAATGATAGGCAACTAATTTATAAAATTTTCGAATAAGGTGGGTAATGGAATTGTTTGTTGAATGAGAGTAATGTTTATTATTGGTAAAGTATCACAATTCAGTATGTTTGGCATGGTAAAATGAAGTGCATCTGCCAAAAAGTAAGGTAAGTAACTAAGTATCTTTTGGATGCTTGGAGGATCAAATGCTGTTGCAGAATGTTTGTTGACTAATTGCAAGTCAAATGAATTAAAGGGAAAAACAGATAAGCACTGAGATTTTTTATATGAAAGATGTGTGAGCCAACTTGCTAAGAGCTATAAATGTCCTGTCCCAGAAGTAGTGGCGGAGCCAACCCAAATTTGAAGCATATCGACTCAGAAAATTCATCCATGCCAACCAAACAAATAGAATAATTACCTTGTTTTTGCACGGGTGTGAAGGAGCTAGAAATGCAGATCGGGTGTCACAAATTCTATAACCAAATTGTATAATGCATAAGCATTCAAACAATACACCCCTAATTCTTTAGGCTAAACAAAGTACAGTAAGCCTATGTTTCAGATTTCAAGATTACTATTGGATTGTGTTCATCACACGAATAGGTTAAGTACCAGCATGCTAATCAATAAGAACAGTAAAGGGGCGTTACCTACAACAAATGTTACATCTGAATAGAACTAACTTGGAGGCAATGTAAGCTCTGAATGTCTGAAACAATGAAACGAAGTCTGAACTCTGAAATTGTCTCCCCAGTCCTCACCTCATCCCGTCGGTGCCAGTGGATGGTGGGTGCCTTGCCTGAGTCGTTGTGTGGTGTCGCGGGCGAGGTGGGGGCCTGTGTAGAATGTAGATGGGGTCGCAGAGCGACGCGACCAACGATGGACCGGTGAAGGAGAGGGTACTTTTTATTTCATTAACAGATCATCAAGCAAAATAAAAAAGTAATGACAATTGAGCCCAGAACACATTTGTAATCTTCTAGCATGTAAGCACTATTTTTTGAATTTGATGTAGAGTTTTTGCACAAACTTAGAGCTGGAGGTGGTGGAATAGTGTTTCTCTTAACTGCTGGCGGTGGAATAGATTTCATAAAAAAAGGATTTAAACATCGGGTTAGATTTTTTGTGACAGTCAGACTTAAACTCCTCTTTTACACACAGGTGTAAGAACCCAAATATGCTAATCCACCAATATTACTTAGGTATAGCACTGATTATGGTGTGACAGTAAATCTATTCGTACACTAAAACATCTGAATTCTCGGAAGGCTCCCTCGGTGGTGAGCGGGATAGTAAAGGTGCCAATGGCAGGGAGGTCGATGGTGAGCCCCACGCCCCCACCTCTAGCAGGTAGTTGATGCCCCAGTCTCCTCCCAGTACGACACCTTCACTGGCATCTCCAGCGTGGTGGTGCCGTTCGCCGCAATCCACCCATTTCTATACCCCGAATTAAGTAGATCCAGTCAGATCCCTAAGGATTGGGTACAGGCAAGGGACCAGGGCGACCGAACCACGCGCCTTTGGGTCGAGGAAGCACACAAGGAACAAATGGACTGGCGTAGGAACAAAGCGAGCAAGGAAGAGGGGGATTACGAGTCGAGGAGGAGGACGTCGGTGTGGCCCTGCGTGGTCTTGGCGAGGAGGGAGTCGACGCCGTCGCCGCGAACCACAACTACCATCGCCTTTGCCAGAGCCAAGTTGTTTCCATGCAGTACCTTGTTGCACAAACGTATTTGGCTGCTTCTATCCTTACCCCATGCTGGAGGGGGCGGCTCAGGAGGCGAGAGAGCGCATAGATGGCGGGCGAGAGAGACAACAGAGAGGAGAGCGGTGTCGGACCTTCCATGGAACCACGCGGACCTTCCCTGGTTGGAGATTCTCCTTCCATGATGGCGGGCGAGAGAGCGGGGGCGCGAGAGAGGAGAGCGGGGGCGGGTGCAGGTCTGGCGGCGAGATTTGGAGATGGCGGCAGACAGCAGAGAGCGGGGGCGCGAGTATAGATGGCCAAATGGGCCGGGCTTGACGGGCCGGTCCGAAGCACGACCCGTTTAATAGTGCCGGGTCGGGCCCGACACGACAGCTGTGCCGTGCTTGGGCCGCTGTCTCGGTCCGCAGTGCCGGTCCGGCCCGGCACGATTATATATTTTTTTATTTTATAAAACATAGTATATATATATATATTTAGATTTTATATTTGCTATTTACAACAAATGCACTAAAGTTCTACTTGTTAGCCTCTTACATATAGTGCTTTCAGCTTAGTAGAGGGAGGTCCTGGGTTCAAGACCTCATTGTGCACAGTTTTTTTGCAATTTTTCTGATTAAATGGATAATATGGGCAAATTAAACGGGCCGGCCCGGCCCGGCTACCAGGCCGGCGTGCCGTGCCTGGGCCGCATCTGCGGCACGCGGGCCGACCGGGCACGGCCCGTTTATCTGTCGTGCCTAACGGGCCCGTTCCAGGCCGCCCGTTTGGGCACCTATAGGAGCGAGAGAGGAGAGCGGGGGGCGCGGAGATGACTGCGAGAGAGCGCGCAGATTGCGCGCGAGGGCAGGTCTGCGACAGCAGAGAGCGGGGGCGGGGACGACGACAGAATCGTGTACCAAAAATTGTGGACGCCTACACTAACGTCTTAAGTAGTAGTAGAGATAAGCTATCCTGATTTGCACCTGGCCAATGCCTAAGATATTTTGCAGGCAAAAGCGCCTCCTCTCCGGTCTCCATCGAATTAATCAATGGATATGCTTTGTTTATGTTTATGCGCACATGGGGGCCCCACATGAGGACCAGCCCCCGCAACTTGGAGCAGCAAGTTGCATCCAATTGCAGCCAGAGTAGCAGCTAGTGTCACCGTCACACTCACGCACACTATTTGAAGGCAGCAACCCGACGGCCGAACAGGTTCCGCTCGCTATGGATTATTCTTACCCAATGGAGGAGCAGCATTCAGGATTCCGGCAGTGGCAATGGCAGTGGCGCCTCTTCTCCCTCCTCTCATCCCAGCCGGAGCTGCTCCCGCCGCCGCGGCCGGCCAACCATGTCAGGTGGGAGGAGACCGCCGCCGCGCACCTCTTCTCCGCAAGCCTCCCGGGTAACCCACCCCACTCGATCCCTGACTCGCGCGTGCTGCTCGCCGTCGTCGGTCTTTGCAGCCAGCCAGCTGAGCTGACTGCTGAGCAAGGCCTTCTTCTTCTGTGTGCCGTCAGGAGTGCGCAAGGAGGAGATCAGGGTGGAGGTGGAGGACGCCAGGTACCTCGTCATCCGCACCGAGCTGGACGCCGGCACCGGCACCGGCGGCGCCGTCGCGGACGCGAGGAGCTTCGACCGGAAGTTTCGGCTGCCGGGGATGGTGGACGTGGACGGCATCTCGGCGGCGTACACCCACGGCGTGCTGACCGTGAAGGTCCCGCGGATGCACACCCGGGCCAGGCCTGTAGTTGACATCCTCGGTGCGGGGGCGGGGCCGGCCAGCGACCACGCGGCCCGGGCGGCCTGATTCGTGATTTATAGCATCAAGCATGTACTCGCTCTATCCTATAAAAAAATTATATTTAGAGTTCAAATTTTATTTCAAAATAAATACACATTTAGAAATAAGATCATATGGCTTTAGTTGTTTTTCCTACTTCCTCTCATCTCGAAGTGTAATTATATTTTTATAGAAAAATAGATGGAAATAATTTCTCGCTAACATCGGCCTCTTCACAAATTTTTTTGGGAGTGCACTTATTTTAGACTGAGCCACTGAGGGAATAAGTGTGTACATGTTGATTTAACTGATCCCCAATTGCAACTCATTTGCTCGTAGAAGAGTGTAATTTATTTGAGCCTTTTCTGTGTGTTATTATAAAACTTTGTAGAGCTCATGATTATAGAAATAATGGTGAAAGAATCAGTTCCGGCAGGAAATTATAGATGGTACATGTGACAAATATATTTTTTAGTCTTCTAGAATATGAACCATATTTATAGGATGATATGATTGGATAGAGGATAATTTGATAGAAATTTAGAAATAATAACTATTGAAATCTAAGTTTGAATAGAGGAGTTTTGGATTTTATTTGAGCCTTTTTTTCTATGTTATTATAAAACTTTGTAGAACTCATGGTTATGGAAATAGTGGTGAAGGAATCCGTTCGGACAGAAAATTAAAGACAGTACATATAACAAGTATATCTTTTGGAGTTTTCTATAACATGAACCATGCTTATGGGATGACATGGTTGGATAGATAGGGAGATATGAAGACATGGTGGGATGACAAGTATATTCGTTCCAGCTGGCGCGCCGAACCAGTCCGTTGGCTATCTGGACCACTTACACAGAGAGTATATAAAATGAACTTCAAAGCAGTGGAGGACCGAACCGGTCAGGATGCAACGACTATTTCCAGTTTCAACGATCACCTGTTGACGTGGTTCTGACATGTTAGGGTCTAGTGTGTCACCGGACCGATTACTATTCCAACTATCCATTAGAACAGTCACCTACAAAGTTAGTGTCAGATGGTCCGGTGGTGCACCAGACCGTCACTGTAGGGGCCTGATGCACCACCAGTAGTACAAAAATTGCCCCAATCTACAATGACTATTTGGGGTGGTTGGGGCCAGTACATTGAAGACACAAGAGCTACACCAGACATCCATACATTCATTGCAACATCTCTCAAGCATTCAAAGCCTCACAAGCATCACATTTGATCGATTTGAGTTAGAGAGACTTAGTGCCATGTGATTTTGAGTGTTGCAGGTTCTTGTGCTGTTGTTTTGGGTTTTCATTCTAACTCACCCCCTATTCTCACACTTGTAAAGCTAGCAAGAGACACATAATCTTGTAGTGATCCCTATGGGGTCTAAGTGACCCTCGAGATTGAGAAGAACACTCAACCAGTCTAAGTGACTGTCTGAGATAGGAAAAGGGTTGAAAGAGACCCGAATTATAAACTTTGAACAAAACTTCACCCGAGGTTAGTGTTAGAATGAGTAGTAATGAAATTGAAGCGCGAAAGATAGTTCTTCTTGCCACGAGTTGCTTAATCAATGCGGATAACTTTGGGAGCTAACTCAAAACGATTGCAAGCTGAAAGTCGCCTAGAGGGGGGTGGATAGGCGGAAACTAAAATTTACAAACTTTAAGCACACTACAAGCCGGGGTTCGTTAGAATAAAATCCGAGTCCGGGAGAGAGGGGAAAACAAATCAACCAAGAAAATAAAGCGGATGACACGACGATTTGTTTTACCGAGGTTCGGTTCCAAAGAACCTAGTCCCTGTTGAGGTGGTCACAAAGACCGGGTCTCTTTCAACCCTTACCCTCTCTCAAACGGTCACTTAGACCGAGTGAGGCTTCTTCCTTAATCTCACGGGTCACTTAGACCCCGCAAGGACCACCACACAATTGGTGTCTCTTGCCTCGCTTACAAAGCTTGAAAGTAAGAAGTGAGAAAGAAAAGAAAGCCAAGCCAAGCAAACAAGAGCAACTCACAAGTCCTAATGTGCTAGAGTTGAATTTGAGACTTTGAGCGGATCGATCACTTGAATTGTGTATTTTGAGTGAAGTGTATTGCTATTGTATTGAATGCACTGTTGTGAATGCTTGGATGGTTGGAGTGGAGGTGGTTGTGGGGTATTTATAGCCCCCAACCACCAATTCAACCGTTGGGGCAGCCTGTTGTCGATGGGCGCACCGGACAGTCCGGTGCGCCAGCCATGTCACCCAACCATTAGGATTCTGACGGTTTCGACCGTTGGAACTTTGTCTTCATGTGGCACCAGACAGTCCGGTGCCGCACCGGACAGGTACTGTTCACTCTCCGGTGCGCCTTCTGCGGCTGCTCTGACTTCTGCGCGAATCTTGTTTGCTTGGCTTGGCTTTCTTTTCTTTCTCACTTCTTACTTTCAAGCTTTGTAAGCGACGCAAGATACACCAATTGTGTGGTGGTCCTTGCAGGGTCTAAGTGACCCGTGAGATTAAGGAAGAAGCCTCACTCGGTCTAGGTGACCGTTGCAGTCGACCGTTGCCCTGGCTAGCCGTTGCTCCGGTGGTACACCAGACAGTTCGGTGAATTATAGCGGAGCGGTTCTTCTGAAACCCGAAGGTGGCAAGTTCAGACCCGAATGTGGATGTATAGAATTAGGGCTGGAAAATTAGCTCGAGGCTCGCGAGCCGGCTCGAGCTCGGAGCGGCTCGGCTCGGCTCGGAGCGGCTCGCGAGCCTCGAACGAGCCGAGCCGAGCCCCTTCTTCGAGCTCGTTTTTGCAGCGAGCCGAGCCGAGCCGGCTCGTTCCAGCTCGCGAGCCGGCTCGCGAGCCTTGCAAAAATGATTAATTCACGGAATAATAATGAATATTAGATAATTTTATGGATAATAGCTCATTTTTTAGTGTTTGATGATGAATATATTACAAGTTATAATTTAATTTACTCATAATATAGAATGACAATTCTATATTTCAAATTTATATAATGTTAATTCACCAAATAATGCAACGATAAGTACCAGAATAGGGCTCACGAGCCGAGCCGAGCCGGCTCGCGAGCCAAGGTCGAGCTGAGCCGAGCCTCTTTTGCCAGCTCGTGGAATGGACGAGCCGAGCCGAGCCGAGCTCGTTCAGGCACCGAGCCGCACCGAGCCGAGCCGAGCCGAGCTCGGCTCGGCTCGTTTCCAGCCCTATATAGAATGCTTGGATGATTGAATCGAGGTGGTTGGGGTTGTATTTATAGCCACAAAACATTTTCAAGTCATTGCCCATTTTCTGCCAACCGCAGACGGTCCGCGCTCTTGGCCCGGAAGGTCCGCCCCTACACATCAATGACTGAAATCGCGACGGTCAGCAGTAATGGCTATATCAATGACTATAAGTGCATTAAATGTGTCATCATATGTCAGATAAAACAATTACGGATGGTATGGTCGTGCTGTAACACCATGAATTTGGGGGTATAAAATTTCTTCTCTAAATGCCTACCAAATTCAGGTGTTACCCTTTGTCTCTCTCTAGTCTATCTCTCTCCCTTTTTCTTTTGAGTAGAAGTAGCTTAATTTAGTGAGGGATTAATTATTTATTTTGTCAAAACTATGTGAGTCATGAATTGTTGCATCATGATGAGCCTAAATTACCCTTTTGAATTGATGCACATGTTTGAATTGGTTTAAATTTATTTGAAATACATAGAGAAAATAAAAAGAAAAGAAAATAGAAATTCTCTAGAAAAAGAAAATCCGAAAGCAGCCCATTAGGCCCAATCCAGCCCAGGCAGGCCACGCGCGCCCGCGTCGCATAACGGGTGGACCCCACTTGTCAGCGACGACCGCGCACACGCTCCCTCTCCCTCTCCCTATCTCCCTCCCGCTGCCCGGTGGGATCTGCGGCGGAACCTCCAAAGATATTAGGCCCACCTGCACCTGTCCTTGTCCCCAAGGACCTCAGACAGCCGCGCAGATGCACCTAACAGCTTGTTAGGACCTGGATCTTGCACCTTTCTTCATCTCCCGAGAACGATTTACCCAGATCACAGACATTACAACATAATCGAAGGATACACGGAAAGATATATAATAACTTAGTTCTTACACATTTATTTAAGTAGTAAGATAGAGAGTGCTTATTACAATATAGTGTCTGAGTGCTAAAAACTCATTACATAACGAGAAGGTTTCAGCTTTCCAACCTACAGCCTCACGGTTCCTCTTCCTGTTTGGGAACCACCTTAGTGCAGAAGCAACAAAAATCCGCGGGCTCTTCACCTAAAACAACATGGGCAAAGCCCTGAGTACGAAATGTACTTTCGCAAGTCTTACCCGACAACATAAAAAGACTCTTAAGGATATACTGGCTGATTAGGAATCAAGGTAAGGCTCATCAAAAATCAAGGACTCATTTTGCATAAAAGTTTACTAAAGTTGGTCCTTAAGCTTTCATTTTATTACCAAGATAAATAATTTCCTGAATCTAGATTGGCCTAGTCTAGAGCAATCACTTGGCCTAATCTAGCTTTCTTTTATTACTTTCCTTCAATTCATCTTTAACTTCTTGATCTACGGTAGTAAGTCGTAGGGTAGAGTCTCCTTAACCGAGGAGTACCGACGATTCGAACCGATTGAACCCAGCCGGGGATCCCTAACCACACGACATATGTAGACTTAACCCTTGCATATGACAACCTGCACCCGGGTTTCTTAAGACTAGAACAGGTTCCCGCGACCCGAGAGTACAGATCACCCCACCGTCCAGCCTCTTGCCACGGAGGGTACAAGATTCTCTCGCCATCTCCCACGCCCAGTGCGGGCGAGCTGTTCTGGTATTTGTCCAACCAAGATTAGGCTTACCCTATCCCATACCAGGGCATGTGGATAAATTCTCTACTTACTGGCCTACGGCGGACGGTCCTTAATCGACACAGACGGAGACACTACACCGAGACTCTCTTCTCGTGCAAGTCACCCGCCCGGTCTCAATTTATCCAAACCTTTTTCCCATTTTTGGTACCCGACAGGGATACTCTTTTCCAATGATGAACCCATCAACGTCTTGATGAATCCATCACCATAAGTTTGTTTTCATTTTTCAACCAAAAACCCATGACCACTGTAATACATCATTCTTTTATAAAAACAAATCATTTTTAAGTTCCTAAGTAGGGCTAAGCATTCTCAGTTCTTTTTTTAAAACAGGGATCAGGAAATTTCCAAGGAAAGGTAATGCATCAATTTGTTTATCACATAACTCCTATCATCTAATGCATCATAGCAAGTGAGAAAAGCTTTTTAAACAACAAGGAAAGGGTAAATGCACCGAGGCTTGCCTTGCGTTTCCAGAAAGACTGGCCCTTCTCCACAAATGTCAAAATAGAAGTTATCTTCTACTGAAGGCCCTTCTGGTTGAGAGACAACTTCTTCTTCTACTGATACATCCCCTTCGTGCTCTATTCGAAATACAACATATGGATGCTTATGGTATGCCATGAATATGCAATTTATACAAGGGAACAAGAAATACTTTTCTTAAGAACAACTTTTCTTCATGGTGCTTATGAACCATGAGAGCTATCGGACTATAAGCCTTTTCAAGCCTAGCATAACTATTACTATGCAGTGGCGAAGCTTAGCAAATCTTAACATTCTTATTTGAGCTTTTGGAACCTAATTTTACTTTTTTTATATTAAAAATGGGTGTTCTCTTGGGTTATAACTGGTTTTCTGATTAAACAATGCCCAAACCAGTTCAAACTTCACCTAAGGTTTTTAATAAATATATCAAGCTCACTCAAAGGTTTTCATGATTTTTGGAATTCCTAATACTCTTTTAAAATTTCTAAAAGCCTTTTCCAAGTACTTTTAAATATTAGATAATTTACTGGTTACAAGAAAAATCCTAAAACTATTTTTAATAAATTATACAGGAATTTAGACATATAGCAAAATTGGTTTCATATTTTTACCATTTTTACTAATTTCTATAGATTTTGCAAGTTATCAGAAAAAGAAATGGAGAAACAATGAATAGTACTGGACCGAATCCGGCCCGAGTTGGCCCACAGACAGCAGAAGCGCGCGCCCGCGCTCGCGCCCGCGCAACTTTGCAGAAACACCCGCAACGGTTTAGCTATTCAATAAATAGTCCTAGATATTATTCCCTGTGTCGCTGACTTCTTCACTTAAACCCTCCGTTTTTCTATTCTTCTCAACGCCGGTCCCCGACCGGACTTCGGTCGAACACCTGGCCGGACCGCGCGCGCTCACCGCCGGCGACCCCTAACAACGGTAGCAAGCACACAGACACCGTCCTAGAGGCCTCCCGGACATGCCACCGAGACTATTTCGACGAGCCTGCCCCTGGAGCTTGTCTGCTCGCGACGCCGGCGGAACCAGAACTCCGATGAGTTTGTTCCGAGCAACAGACAGAACGCGGTAGCGTTTAGAATAAGGGTAGGGAGAGCATCACTGGCTCACCAAAGGCGCGATACACACACGAATTTGAACGGAGCAAGTACTAAAGAGCTCATCAACGTGAGGGGTGTTCACGGCGGCCTGTATATTTTACGGTGACTTGCTCACCGTGGCGCGCGAGGAGGAATTGGTTCGAGGGGGGTAACTGACTGCTTGCCATGACCTTTACGACGTGGAGAATGCATGGCTGCATGGCACGACCGAATGAAACAGCGAGCTCCGGTGATATCAACTTGGCCGACCGCGCGGGCAAGTGGGTATGACGGCCGGACTAGTTAGCGACCGAGTTCACCCCACCACTGATCTTTTCACCCTTTTCGAGTGTTATCCATTCCTTACTGAGCATGAATCTCCCAGGCGAAACTCGGATCCCAGCGCGAGTTTAACGGCGACGGGTGCACTGCACCGGCGATCTTCTTCAGACCACTGTTCATTCTGAATCTCCCTTCGAAGTCGCCTGACAACGCATGTTTGAGCCACTTTTACTCCCGGCTCTAGGCAGTAATCCACCTACCTTCCTTTGACAAAGTTGTACTCCAATATATGGTATCCAACCTTGTCACAGTGACCCAAGCCTTAACTCCACTGGATTAGTCACAACTTGGCTCCACAATTGATCCAATGTCACTGATCATCCAATTTTCAGATTGTTTTAGTCTAACAGCCCAACTTTGGTGATGTTTTACACTGTGTTCCATATGGTTCTAGGGCTAAGTCCCTTACATAACTTTATACTACTATAGTAGCTCTACATCTTTGCTATTATGGTCCTTATCAAAATGTTTATGGATTCCAAGTTGCAAATGTCCAAAGATGAGTAAAACACACTATTTCAGGGTTGCTACTCTAGGAGTGCTGGTGGAACTTTGTATTTTACCCTAATTTTTACTACTAAACTTGGAAATCTCCAAATATAGAAGTGGCTTAGTTTTTGTTACTCTACAACTTTGGTATATAAACCTTTGGCAAAAAGTGGCCAGAACTCAAAATCCTTTTTAGGGCACTAATTAGGGTTTCTGGGCTCAAAATCACTTTTAATAGATCTCATCTCTTCAACCCTCTTACCCCTTGGGCACCACCACCCAACTTAGCAAGACCACTTCTTTATCCTTAAAGTATGGAGTCAACATGCTACTAGCTCAGGGTAATCCTCTCTCTCCTACCCATTTAAGCATTAGACTTAAGCTAAGTCCTATACACAAACAACATCACATCACCCATTCTTTTGAGATTTTACTTAGTGAATGCATTCTAAATGTATCACAAGCAATGAAATGCTCATGCATATGATGCCATGTCAGTGTTTTAGTTCTCGTAACACCAGGGGTGTTACATCCTCTCCCCCTAAAAAGAATCTCGTCCCGAGATTTAAAGCTCCTGACGAAGTAACGGAAAAGGAAACATGTCACAACTTTATTTCCTATTTTCTCTTACAAGGCAGGGGTGGGCAGGTGCCTCTCTGTATTTCTCACCAATTACCAACTATACATAATTTAAAGCTTACAAGAACTTAAAAACTCAGGAAAACGCTCTTGCATATATTCTTCTGATTCCCACGTGGCTTCATCTTCTGTGTGCTGGCTCCATTGCACTTTATAAAATTTGATGGTTCTTCTTCGAGTATCTCGATCTTTCTGGTCCAAAATTCGAATTGGATATTCTGAATAAGTTAAGTCTAGTTCCAGGTTGATATCTGATATGTCTGTGATTTGATCGGGTACTTGAAGACACTTCTTTAGCTGAGACACATGAAATACATTGTGCACTGCAGTCAAAGATTCTGGTAATTGGAGCTTATATGCCATCTCCCCACATCGCTCGAGAATAGGAAAGGGACCAATATATCGAGGTGCTAACTTCCCTTTGACCCCGAAACGAGCAACTCCTTTCATAGGGGATACCTTCAAGTAAACGTAATCCCCAACTTCAAACATTAAGGGTCGTCGCCTTTGATCAACATAGCTTTTCTGGCGAGACTGTGCCTTCTTTAGGTTACGTTGAATACACTGAACCTTTTCTTCGGCTTCTCTTACCAAATCGGGTCCAAAGAACCACCTCTCTCCTGGTTCAGACCAATTCAAAGGTGTTCTACACCTTCGACCATACAATGCTTCGAATGGTGCCATTTGGATGCTGTTCTGATAACTATTGTTATAAGAGAACTCAACAAGGGGCAAATAACTATCCCACTTTTCTGGAAACTCTAGAATGCAGGCCCTCAACATGTCTTCTAGTATTTGATTAACCCTATCGGTTTGCCCACTTGTTTGAGGATGGTAGGCTGAACTATGGATTAACTTGGTACCCAGGGATCTATGCAATTCTTCCCAAAACCTTGATACAAACTGCGGTCCTCTGTCTGATATGATGGTTCTCGGAGCTCCATGAAGACTCAAAACACGGCCAATATACAACTCTGCGTAAGTAGAAGCTGAATATGTAACCTTCACAGGGAGAAAATGCGCAGATTTGGTGAGGCGATCAACAATCACCCAAATAGAATCGTACCCTTTTGAGGTTCTGGGTAGACCGGTAATAACATCCATACTTATATCATCCCATTTCCAGCTCGGTACGGGTAATGGCTGCAAAGGGCCAGCAGTCTTCATATGCACAGCCTTTACTCGTTGACAAGTATCACACTTCGCTACGTAGCGAGCAATTTCTATTTTCATTTTGGTCCACCAATAGCGTTGTTTCAGATCTTGATACATCTTGGTACTTCCCGGATGAATAGAATACCGCGAGAGATGGGCTTCATCTAAGATCTGTTGGTGAAGCTTAGTGTCCTTGGGTACTACTATTCGATCTTTAAACCATAAAACTCCTTGAGCATCTTCCCTGAAATAGGTTGCTTTACCAGCTTCCATTTTCTCTCGGATTTGCTTTATGCCTTTATCTATTTTCTGAGCGTCCATAATTTTCTAGGGAAAAATAGACGTGAGCTTATTTAGATGCAATACAGTTCCTTGCTGGGCCATCCCCAGATTTAACCTTTCCATTTCTTGGCATAAAGTAGTATTGGTCAGACTTGCAGTAAGGCAATGACAAGAGGCTTTGCGGCTTAGAGCATCAGCCACCACATTAGCCTTTCTGGGGTGATAATGAACCTACAAATCACAATCCTTGATTAGCTCAAGCCATCTTCTCTGCCTCATATTCAATTCTGATTGAGTAAAAATATACTTCAAACTTTTATGATCAGTATAAACATGGCATACGTTACCCAATAGATAATGACGCCAAATCTTAAGAGCATGAATCACAGCTGCCAATTCTAAGTCATGTGTTGGGTAATGCTCCTCATGACACCTTAGCTGTCTGGACGCATAAGCTATTACCCGACCTTCTTGCATCAGTACACACCCAATACCAATGCCTGATGCGTCACAATACACATCGAATGGCTTCTCAATATCTGGTTGAGCCAATACGGGTGCAGTGGTCAACAATTTCTTTAATTGCTCGAAGGCTTCATTACACTTGGGAGACCACCTAAACTTGACATCATTCTTCAACAATTTCGTAATTGGTTTGACCAGCTTGGAGAAGTCTGGGATGAATCTGCGATAATAACCAGCTAGTCCAAGAAAACTTCTAACTTGATGTACTGTAGTAGGAGATTTCCATTCAAGAACAGCCCTCACTTTGCTGGGATCAACCGCAATTCCATCCGCTGATAGAATATGACCCAAAAATTGAATTTCCTCTAACCAAGTGGTGGCAAAATGATCCAAATATGCCAAATCCTATACTTATTCTATTAGTATTTGATTTGACTTCGATTTACAAAAGATGGCTCATATTTGATTATGTTAGTTGTTGCTTTTGATACGTTGGCATAAATCACCAAGGGGGAGATTGAAAGGGAAATGTGCCCTTGGGCCATTTCTAGTCTATTTTAGTGATTAAATGTACAACACATTGTCTTTGACTAGCATATTGATGTATGAGCATAAGCATAGGTATTTGTAAGGCAAATTGAGAAACACGGGAAAAGTACATATGTGTGTACATTGCAAATCTTATTGCATTATATGAACAAGGTATGATTGTAGCACTTAGTAAATTGTTTTAGTTGCTAACTATGTTCACCTAAGCGCTAGAAAACTCCTCAAGTCGAGCAAAATTGGAGAAAAGAAGTTTGGCTAAGTTTGGCCAAAATTGGGCTTGTTTGGGTAGTGAAAGGGAATTAGGCTTACACCTATTTCCTAAATGATTTTGGTGGTTGAATTGCCCAACACAAATAATTGGACTAACTAGTTTGCTCTAGTGTACAAGTTATACAGGTGCCAAAGGTTCACACTTAGCCAATAAAAAGACCAAGTATGAGGTTCAACAAAGAGAGTAAGGGATAACCGAAGGCTGCCCTGGTCTGGCGCACCGGACTGTCCGGTGCACCACCGGACAGTGTCCGGTGCACCAGAGGACTCCAAGCCAAACTCTTCACCTTCGGGAAAATCCAGAGGCGCTCCGCTATAATTCACCGGACTGTCCGGTGTACACCGGACAGTGTCCGGTGCCCCAAGGAAGAGCGGCTCTAGAACTCGCCAGCCTCGGGAATTCGCTCCGCTATAATTCACCGGACTGTCCGGTGTACACCGGACTGTCCGGTGAGCCAGCGGAGCAACGACTACTTCGCGCCAACGGTCACCTGCAGGCGCATTTAATGCGCGCCAGAAGCGCGCAGAAGTCAGGCACGCGCGAGACGGTGCACCGGACAATCTACAGTACTTGTCCGGTGTACACCGGACAGTCAGGCGGGCCCAGAAGTCAGAAGCTCCAACGGTCGAATCCCAACGGCCTGGTGACGTGGCTGGCGCACCAGACATGTCCGGTGTGCACCGGACTGTCCGGTGCACCATACGACAGTCAGCCACCACCAAACGACTAGTTTGGTGGTTGGGGCTATAAATACCCCCAACCACCCCACATTCAAGTCATCCAAGTTTTCCCACTTCAACTACTTACAAGAGCTCTAGCATTCAATTCTAGACACACCCAAGTGATCAAATCCTCTCCAAACTCCACACAACGCCCTAGTGATTAGTGAGAGAGATTTGCTTGTGTTCTTTCGAGCTCTTGCGCTTGGATTGCTTTCTTCTTTCTTTGATTCTGCATTGCGATCAAACTCACTTGTAATTGAGGCAAGAGACACCAATCTTGTGGTGGTCCTTGTGGGAACTTTGTGTTCCAAGCATTTGAGAAGAGAAAGCTCACTCGGTCCGAGGGACCGTTTGAGAGAGGGAAAGGGTTGAAAGAGACCCGGTCTTTGTGACCACCTCAACGGGGAGTAGGTTTGCAAGAACCAAACCTCGGTAAAATAAATCCGCGTGTCTCACTCTTCATTTGCTTGCGATTTGTTTTCCACCCTCTCTCGCGGACTTAATTATATTTATAACGCTAACCTGGCTTGTAGTTGTGATTATTTTTGTAAATTTCAGTTTCGCCCTATTCACCCTCCCTCTAGGCGACTTTCAATTGGTATCAGAACCCGGTGCTTCATTAGAGCCTAACCGCTCGAAGTGATGTCGGGAGAACTCGCCAAGAAGGAGATGGAGACCAGCGACAAGCCCGCTACAAGCCATGGGAAGGCTTCATCGGAAGAGTCCCGCAACAAGGAGATGAAGAAGGAGAAGAAGAAGGAGAAGAAGACTTCTTCTCACAAATCACATAGGAGTGGCGACAAAATAAAGAAGATGAGGAAGGTGGTCTACTACGAGACCGACACTTCATCACCTTCTACCTCCGCCTCCGACGCGCCCTCCATAACTTCTAAGCGCCATGAGCGCAAGAAGTTTAGTAAGATCCCCTTACATTATCCTCGTACTTCTAGACATACTCCATTACTTTCGGTTCCATTAGGCAAACCGCCAACCTTTGACGGTGAAGATTATGCTAGGTGGAGTGATTTAATGAAATTTCATCTAACCTCACTCCACAAAAGTATATGGAATGTTGTTGAGTTTGGAGCACATGTACCATCCGTAGGGGATAAGGATTATGATGAGGGCGGGGTGGCCCAAATCGAGCACTTCAACTCCCAAGCCACAACCATACTCCTCGCCTCTCTAAGTAGGGAGGAGTACAACAAGGTGCAAGGACTAAAAAGCGCCAAGGAAGTTTGGGACGTGCTCAAGACGGCGCACGAGGGTGATGAACTCACCAAGATCACCAAGCGGGAAACGATCGAGGGGGAGCTCGGTCGCTTCCGTCTTCGCCAAGGGGAGGAGCCACAAGACATGTACAACCGGCTCAAAACCTTGGTGAACCAAGTGCGCAACCTCGGGAGTAAGAAATGGGATGACCACGAGCTGGTTAAGGTTATTTTAAGATCACTTATTTTCCTTAACCCTACTCAAGTACAATTAATTCGTGGCAATCCAAGATATACACTAATGACTCCCGAGGAAGTAATCGGGAATTTTGTGAGCTTTGAATTTATGATCAAGGGCTCACGGAAGATCAACGAGCTTGACGGTCCCTCTACATCCGAGGCTCAACCGGTCGCATTCAAAGCGACGGAAGACAAGAAGGAGGAGTCTACACCGAGTAGAACACCCATCGACGCCTCAAAGCTCGACAATGAGGAAATGGCGCTCGTCATCAAGAGCTTTCGCCAAATTCTCAAACAAAGTAGGGGGAAGGACTACAAACCCCGCTCCAAGAAAGTGTGTTACAAATATGGTAAGCCCGGTCATTTTATTGCAAAATGTCCTATATCTAGTGACAGTGACAGGGGCGACGACAAGAAGGGGAGAAGAAAGGAGAAGAAGAGATACTACAAGAAGAAGGGCGGCGATGCCCATGTTTGTCGCGAATGGGACTCCGACGAAAGCTCTAGCGACTCCTCCGACGACGAGGACGCCGCCAACATCGCCGTCACCAAGGGCCTTCTCTTCCCAAACGTTGGCCACAAGTGCCTCATGGCAAAGGACGGCAAAAAGAAGAAGGTTAAATCCAAATCCTCCACTAGATATGAGTCTTCTAGTGATGAAAATGCTAGTGATGAGGAAGATAACCTACACACTCTTTTTGCCAACCTCAACATGCAACAAAAAGAGAAACTTAATGAATTGATTAGTGCCATTCATGAAAAGGATGATCTCTTGGACACCCAAGAGGACTTCCTTATTAAAGAAAATAAGAAGCATGTTAAGATCAAAAATGCTTACGCTCTAGAAGTAGAAAAATGTGAAAAACTTTCTAGTGAGCTAAGCTCTTGCCATGAAACTATTGACAACCTTAGAAATGAAAAATGCTAATTTGTTAGCTAAGGTTGGTTCAAATGCTTGTAATGTTTCAATTCCCAATCCTAGAAATGATAATGATGATTTGCTTGCTAGGATTGAAGAACTAAACATTTCTCTTGCTAGCCTTAGAAATGAAAATGAAAAATTGCTTGCTAAGGCTAAAGATTTTGATGTTTGCAATGCTACTATTTCCAATCTTAGAGACAAAAATGATATATTGCGTTCTAAGATTGTTGAACTTAATTATTGCAAATCCTCTACATCTACCGTTGAGCATACTACTATTTGTACTAGATGTAGAGATGTTTACATCGATGCTATACATGATCACATGGCTTTAATTAAACAACAAAATGATCATATAGCAAAACTAGATGCTAAAATTGCCGAGCATAACTTAGAAAACGAAAAATTTAAATTTGCTAGAAGTATGCTCTATAGTGGGAGACACCCTGGCATCAAGGATGGCATTGGCTTCCAACAGGGAGGCAATATCAAACTTAGGGCCCCTCCTAAGAAATTGTCCAACTTTGTTAAGGGCAAGGCTCCCATGCCTCAGGATAATGAGGGTTACATTTTATACCCTGCCGATTATCCCGAGGACAAAATTAGGAGAATTCATTCTAGGAAGTCTCACTCTGGCCCTAACCATGATTTCATGTATAAGGGTGAGACATCTAGCTCTAGGCAACCAACCCATGTTAAGTTGCCTAAGAAGAAAACTCCTAGTGCATCAAATGACCATGACATCTCATTTAAAACTTTTGATGCATCTTATGTGTTGACTAACAAATCCGGCAAAGTAGTTGCCAAATATGTTGGGGGCAAGCACAAGGGGTCAAAGACTTGTGTTTGGGTACCCAAAGTTCTTGTTTCTAATGCCAAAGGACCCAAAACCATTTGGGTACCTAAAGTCAAGAACTAAACATGTTTTGTAGGTTTATGCATCCGGGGGCTCAAGTTGGATTATCGACAGCGGGTGCACAAACCACATGACAGGGGAGAAAAAGATGTTCTCCTCCTATGAGAAAAACTAGGATCCCCAACGAGCTATCACATTCGGGGATGGAAACCAGGGTTTGGTCAAAGGTTTGAGTAAAATAGCTATATCCCCTAACCATTCCATTTCCAATGTTTTTCTTGTAGATTCATTAGATTACAATTTGCTTTCAGTATCTCAATTATGTCAAATGGGCTACAACTGTCTTTTTACTGATATAGGTGTCACTGTCTTTAGAAGAAGTGATGATTCAATAGCATTTAAGGGAGTGTTAGAGGGTCAGCTATACTTGGTAGATTTTGATAGAGCTGAACTCGACACTTGCTTAATTGCTAAGACTAACATGGGTTGGCTCTGGCACCGCCGACTAGCCCATGTTGGGATGAAGAATCTTCACAAGCTTCTAAAGGGAGAGCACATTTTAGGATTAACAAATGTTCATTTTGAGAAAGACAGGGTTTGTAGCGCATGCCAAGCAGGAAATCAAGTTGGTGCTCACCATCCACACAAGAACATCATGACGACTGACAGGCCACTGGAACTCCTACACATGGATCTATTCGGTCCGATTGCTTACATAAGCATCGACGGGAGTAAGTACTGTCTAGTAATCGTGGATGATTATTCTCGCTTCACTTGGGTGTTCTTTTTGCAGGAAAAATCTCATACCCAAGAGACCTTAAAGGGATTCTTAAGACGGGCTCAAAACGAGTTCGGCTTAAGGATCAAGAAAATTAGAAGCGACAATGGGACGGAGTTCAAGAACTCACAAATCGAAGGCTTCCTTGAGGAGGAGGGCATCAAGCATGAGTTCTCTTCTCCCTACACCCCCACAACAAAATGGTGTAGTGGAGAGGAAGAATAGAACTCTACTGGACATGGCAAGAACCATGCTTGATGAATACAAGACTTCGGATCGGTTTTGGGCCGAGGCGGTCAACATCGCCTGCTACACCATCAACCGGTTATATCTACACCGAATCCTCAAGAAGACATCTTATGAACTCCTAACCGGTAAAAAGCCCAACATTTCATATTTTAGAGTCTTTGGTAGCAAATGCTTTATACTTATTAAAAGAGGTAGAAAATCTAAATTTGCTCCTAAGACTGTAGAAGGCTTTTTACTAGGATATGATTCAAACACAAGGGCATATAGAGTCTTTAACAAGTCCTCTGGACAAGTTGAAGTTTCTTGTGACGTTGTGTTTGATGAGACTAACGGCTCTCAAGTAGAGCAAGTTGATCTTGATGAGATAGGTATTGAAGAGGCTCCGTGCATCGCGCTAAGGAACATGTCCATTGGGGATGTGTGTCCTAAGGAATCCGAAGAGCCTCCAAATGCACAAGATCAACCATCCTCCTCCACGCAAGCATCTCCACCAACTCAAAATGAGGATGAAGCTCAAATTGATGAAATAGAATATCAAGCAAATGAGCCATCTCAAGATGACGGCAATGATCAAGGGGGAGATGCAAATGAGCAAGACAAGGAGGATGAAGAGCAAAGGCCGCCACACCCAAGAGTCCACCAAGCAATCCAACGAGATCACCCCGTCGACACCATCCTCGGCGACATTCATAAGGGGGTAACCACTAGATCTCGTGTTGCACATTTTTGTGAACATTACTCGTTTGTTTCCTCTATTGAGCCACATAGGATAGAGGAAGCCCTTCAAGATTCGGATTGGGTGGTGGCGATGCAAGAGGAGCTCAACAACTTCACTAGGAATGAGGTATGGCATTTGGTTCCACGTCCTAACCAAAATGTTGTAGGAACCAAATGGGTGTTCCGCAACAAGCAAGATGAGCATGGTGTGGTGACAAGGAACAAAGCTCGACTTGTGGCCAAGGGATACTCCCAAGTCGAAGGTTTGGATTTCGGTGAAACCTATGCACCCGTAGCTAGGCTTGAGTCAATTCGTATATTATTGGCCTATGCTACTTACCATGGCTTTAAGCTTTATCAAATGGACGTGAAAAGTGCCTTCCTCAATGGACCAATCAAGGAAGAGGTCTATGTTGAGCAACCTCCCGGCTTTGAAGATAGTGAGTACCCTAACCATGTTTATAAACTCTCTAAGGCGCTTTATGGGCTCAAGCAAGCCCCACGAGCATGGTATGAATGCCTTAGGGATTTTCTTATCACTAATGGATTCAAAGTCGGAAAGGCCGATCCTACTTTATTCACTAAAACTCTTGAAAATGACTTGTTTGTATGCCAAATTTATGTTGATGATATTATATTTGGGTCTGCTAACGAGTCTACATGTGAAGAATTTAGTAGGATCATGACACAAAAGTTCGAGATGTCTATGATGGGGGAGTTGAAGTATTTCTTAGGATTTCAAGTAAAGCAACTCCAAGAAGGCACCTTCCTAATCCAAACGAAGTATACTCAAGATATTCTAAGCAAGTTTGGAATGAAGTATGCCAAACCCATCAAGACACCCATGGGAACCAATGGGCATCTCGACCTCGACGAGGAAGGTAAATCCGTCGATCAAAAGGTATACCGGTCGATGATAGGCTCTTTGCTATATTTATGTGCATCTCGACCGGATATTATGCTTTCCGTATGCATGTGTGCAAGATTCCAAGCCGACCCTAAGGAAGCTCACCTTACGACCGTTAAACGAATCTTGAGATATTTAGTTTATACTTCTAAGTTTGGGCTTTGGTATCCTAGGGGATCCTCATTTGATTTAATTGGTTATTCGGATGCCGATTGGGCGGGGTGTAAAATCAATAGAAAGAGCACATCGGGGACTTGCCAGTTCTTGGGAAGATCCTTGGTGTCTTGGGCTTCAAAGAAGCAAAATTTCGTAGCTCTTTCTACCGCCGAGGCCGAGTACATTGCCGCAGGCCATTGTTGCGCGCAACTACTTTGGATGAGGCAAACCCTTAGGGACTACGGTTACAAACTAACCAAAGTTCCTCTTCTATGTGATAATGAGAGTGCAATCCGCATGGCGGATAATCCCGTTGAGCATAGCCGCACTAAACACATAGCCATTCGGTATCACTTTTTAAGGGATCACCAACAAAAGGGTTATATCGAGATTTCATATATCAACACTAAAGATCAATTAGCCGATATCTTTACCAAGCCACTAGATGAACAAACTTTTAACAAACTTAGGCATGAGCTAAATATTCTTGATTCTCGGAACTTCTTTTGTTAAATTGCACACATAGCTCATTCATATACCTTTGATCATGTCTCTTTCATATGCTATGACTAATGTGTTTTCAAGTCTATTTCAAACCAAGTCATAGGTATATTGAAAGGGAATTGGAGTCTTCGGCGAAGACAAAGGCTTCCACTCCGTAACTCATCCTTCGCCATCACTCCGAGCAACTCTCCATCTTTGGGGGAGCAAAGGACTCCGTCTTTGGTATAATCTTTACTCATTTATTTATAACCAAAGGGGGAGAGAGTAGTTCTCAAGGGCTCTAATGACTCCGTTTTTGGCGATTCATGCCAAAGGGGGAGAGAGTATTAGCCCAAAGCAAAAGGACCACACCACCACCTAACTTTTAAGAGTTTTTCAATTGGTATAATTCTCAATTGATAAATTTAAAATTGGCATCTTATTGTGTTCAAAAGGGGGAGAAAGTAGCTTTTCAAAATTGATATATCAAAACCCTCTTGAACACTAAGAGGAGAATCTTATTTAGGGGGAGTTTTGTTTAGTCAAAGGAAAAGCATTTGAAACAGGGGGAGAAAATTTCAAATCTTGAAAATGCTTCGCAAAATCTTATTCATTTACCTTTGACTATTTGCAAAAGAACTTTGAAAAGGATTTACAAAAGAATTTGCAAAAACAAAACAAGTGGTGCAAGCGTGGTCCAAAATGTTAAAAATGAAGAAACAATCCATGCATAACTTATAAGTATTTATATTGGCTCAATTCCAAGCAACCTTTGCACTTACATTATGCAAACTAGTTCAATTATGTACTTCTATATTTGCTTTAGTTTGTGTTGGCATCAATCACCAAAAAGGGGGAGATTGAAAGGGAATTAGGCTTACACCTATTTCCTAATTGATTTTGGTGGTTGAATTGCCCAACACAAATAATTGGACTAACTAGTTTGCTCTAGTGTACAAGTTATACAGGTGCCAAAGGTTCACACTTAGCCAATAAAAAGACCAAGTATGGGGTTCAACAAAGAGAGCAAGGGATAACCGAAGGTTGCCTTGGTCTGGCGCACCGGACTGTCCGGTGTGCCACCGGACAGTGTCCGGTGCACCAGAGGACTCCAAGCCAAACTCTTCACATTCGGGAAAATCCAGAGGCGCTCCGCTATAATTCACCGGACTGTCCGGTGTACACCGGACAGTGTCCGGTGCCCCAAGGAAGAGCGGCACTGGAACTCGCCAGCCTCAGGAATTCGCTCCGCTATAATTCACCGGACTGTCCGGTGAGCCAGCGGAGCAATGGCTACTTCGCGCCAACGGTCACCTGCAGGCGCATTTAATGCACGCCAGAAGCGTGCAGAAGTCAGGCACACGCGAGACGGTGCACCGGACAATCTACAGTACTTGTCCGATGTACACCGGACAGCCAGGCGGGCCCAGAAGTCAGAAGCTACAACGGTCGAATCCCAACGGCCTGGTGACGTGGCTGGAGCACCGGACATGTCCGGTATGCACCGGACTGTCAGGTGCACCATACGACAGTCAGCCACCACCAAACGGCTAGTTTGGTGGTTGGGGCTATAAATACCCCCAACCACCCCACATTCAAGTCATCCAAGTTTTCCCACTTCAACTACTTACAAGAGCTCTAGCATTCAATTCTAGACACACCCAAGTGATCAAATCCTCTCCAAACTCCACACAACGCCCTAGTGATTAGTGAGAGAGATTTGCTTGTGTTCTTTCGAGCTCTTGCGCTTGGATTGCTTTCTTCTTTCTTTGATTCTTCAATGCGATCAAACTCACTTGTAATTGAGGCAAGAGACACCAATCTTGTGGTGGTCTTTGTGGGAACTTTGTGTTCCAAGCATTTGAGAAGAGAAAGCTCACTCGGTCCGAGGGACCATTTGAGAGAGGGAAAGGGTTGAAAGAGACCCGGTCTTTGTGACCACCTCAACGAGGAGTAGGTTTGCAAGAACCGAACCTCGGTAAAACAAATCCGCGTGTCTCACTCTTCATTTGCTTGCGATTTGTTTTCCACCCTCTCTCGCGGACTCAATTATATTTCTAACGCTAACCCGGCTTGTAGTTGTGATTATTTTTGTAAATTTCAGTTTCGCCCTATTCACCCCCCCTCTAGGCGACTTTCAGGTAGCACCGTACAGTGTCTGGTGTGCCAGACTGCATCGTGGCCGAACTGGCCACTCTCGGGAAATTGGATGGGCAATCTGACTATAATTCACTGGACTGTCCTGTGAGCTAGGCGACCAACAGCTCTCGCCTACGCCAACGGTCGAGGCGTCATCAACGGTTGCCACGTGTGCTAGGCCAACGGTCAATAGGCATCACCGGACTGTCCGGTGTGCCGAGCAACCGAAGGATCCAACGACTAACTCAACGATCGACATGGCTGGTATGGAAAGGAATCATGTACTATTAATTGTCCGGTGCATCCACAGGCAAAAGGCAACTAAGCCCTTCCAAATGGAGATTAAACGACTTCTTGGTTCCTTGGGGCTATAAAAGGACCCCCTAGGCGCATGGAGCACCGACACAAGCATTCTTTGAGCATACTACAACTCCAAGACTTTGCGACCACGCTGCTGTTTTATTAGATAGAGATTTGAGTGCATTCTTGAGTTGTGACTCCGCTGTTTTGTTTTGTGCGCTCTTTTCTTGACTCGTGTGCGTGTTGTCGCTGCAATTGAGCTCTTGTGTGTGTTGGTACTCCCCCCTTACTCTTGTGCTTTGATTAAGATCATTTGTGTGAGAGACTTCAACTTATGGAGATTCCTCACAAAAGGGATTTGAGACAAGAAAGAAAATTGTGGTACTCAAGTTTGATCTTTGGATCACTTGAGAGGGTTTGAGTGCAACCCTTGACCAAAGGAGGTCACCACAACGTGGAGTAGGCATTGGCTGAACCACTGGATAAAATCGCTGTGTCTATTGTTCATTTACTTTATTGCGATTATTGACTTCTTGAGTTCTCATGTTCACTTGTGTTAATGCTCCTAAGTTTGATGCACATTTAAAAGGAGCAATCAAGTGAAGAGTTCTTTATCTCTCCATCTCTACTCACAACAACTTGGCTTTAGTTTTCACTAACACTTGTTATAAACCAAGTTTGTGTTGTTTAGAGTTGATTTTTGTAGGATCACCTATTCACCCCTCTCTAGTTGCTCTCAACACCCTTAGAAGCCTATAACACGCACAATAAATTTACTTCTCGATGGAGGTTCGAAACACTAATAGTTGGCGCGCTAGGTAGAGGACTTGAGTGTTCCGCAACGAAATTCTCCAAGCTCCAGATGGCTGAAAACAATGTTGACGTGGCACAAGCTCCTATAACGACTGTTTACGTTGGGAATACGGGTGACGCCCATGGCAACGAAAAGCAACGAACACGGCCCCTAAAGCCCCGACTCCCCTGATGGGTGATTCACTCGACATCATTGGAAGCTTCGACCACCTTCACCCTGATCCCCTAGCAGGTGGGAACATGTGGCAATGCTCACCCTAATCCATTTTCCAAGCCTGAGGGATCATTAGGCCCCGTTTAGGGACCATCGTTTGGCCTCCCCCCCCCCCCGTCGAGATCAGGAAGCACACCCGGTTCCCCATCGAGTGAGAGCACCCACGCCTCAGCCTAGGAATGCCTCATTATCTCATCGACTAGGGACCCATCTGTATCCACGGGGAGCCTTGAGGAGACCCTCATCAATGCCATGTTGTGCGCCACGGCATTAGCCCCGTCTGAACTCAACCTGCCATGCCGGGAACCGCCGCTAGGGTAGGACCTTGCTCGGGGCAGCCGAGATCCCCCTTCTAGGAAGCAAGAGTTGCCTCAATGGCGAATGGGGCAGCTGTAACGGAGCGCTTGGCAAACGTGCATCTAAGAAGTTGATGCCCTCTATCGCCCAATCTGTAGCAAGGTCGACCTACCATGATTCCCTCGGACGCCAAAAACGTTGAGGCCACTATGACACACCTAAGAAAACCCCCAAGGGCGGAAACTTCGAGCGAATGGGAGCCCATTAGGAAATCCGAAGCCAACTCAGCCTCGTCGTGCGACCGCAAGCCAAAGGTTCTGTACCACTGCATCGTGAGCCAAGGGCCAACCCGAGCATCGTGATTGCACCAATGACTAACGACGCCTTAACGAGGCGATTGCTCAGGCCTAAGGATGGCTCGGAATGGACCCCATCCTGCTAGAACCTAGAAACAGGAGGGTTTGCACGGAGCATGCCTGGCCTAGGGAGCAACGAGGAAGTACGGGTGGGGCCGGACGACGACCATTGGTACAACCCACCCCGTGGGGGCTGACCTAACCCCATTGAGGACCGAAGCCCAAACCCCCAGCCACCGAGGCCCTGAGCTTTTGGCTATCACATCTTACGGGCACCCGTACCGTGATGCTATAGGCCCTCCGCCACGTGAAGTATGCTGGGGAATCGAACCCCCGTCTCTGGTTGGGGGACTATCGGCTTGCATGTCAAGCAGGGGGAGCGAAATGCAACAATTTTATAATTCAAAACATTCCCATGTATCTAGCAAATTCAACGCGAGCCTCGCTTGAAAACCTCGGGTCTGGGTGCATCTAGGATTGAGCGGATGTAGGATCTAGGACACCGGCTAGAGGGGGTGAATAGACGATTTTGACTAAAATCAAAAACACTAGAGAAATTTAATCAATATGACAAGAGGTATAAATTCTCTAGTGATAACAAGTAAACAATCTATGAGAAACAACTATGGTAATTGTATACAAGAGAGACATTACACAAAATACTAATTACTTGCACGGTAATAAGTAATGCGAGAAGAGAAAGACACTGGATTTTATCCTGTGGTATCGGTGATTTGCCGATCACCCCTAATCCACGTTGAGGTGGACTTCAAGCTCTTACTTGCTCCTCAAATCAAGACGTGGCTTGATCTTTGAGCCAAGTGGACAAGAAATCACTCAATACCTCGTTTCCACTAGCGTCGCCTTTGCCGCTGCGGCGAGGTAGGCGCGAACCCCTCACAATCGACACCGCGGCTCCTCCACAATCTTCTTGGAGAGCTCGACGGAGACAACACCCGAACCGTCTAGGAGGTGGCAACCTCCAAGAGTAACAAGCCGATGACGCTTGCCCGGTCTACCACCTAGTGCCTCAAGAACCACCAATGGATGCAAATGCACTAGGAGCTCTCAATCTCTCACTAGAATGTAATCTCAAGCAAGGAGTGTGAGAGAATGAGTGGGAGGATCACAAATGAGCTCAAAGTGTGCAAGGAATGGCCAAGAGAGCCCTCACACACGAGCTCCCCTTCTATTTATAGCCCACTTCATATTTCTAACCGTTATGTGCAACTAACAGAACTTCTGCGCACATGCAGACGGTCCGCGCCCTTAGGCCGGATGGTCCACCGTACAAGTAACGGCTAGATTTCCCGTTTAAAATATGTCAGAGTTGTCAGAAAAAGCGAAGTCCGGACAGTCCGCCAACCTTGGTCGGACCGTCCGAAACCTGGCAACATGGAGCACCAGAGCTCTGACCACGATGAGCTAACACACGTGAACTGTATACAAGGCCGGACGGTCTGCGACCTAGGAGTTAGTACTGTCCGGGCTCAGGCCCCGGACAATCAGTAGTACAAGTGCCCAAAAACACACAGTCCCTGCCCAAACTAATTTGGCACCTGCGAGCTGTGACAGAACCTCCCAAGTCATTAGGCCCACCTACAGTTGTCCTTGTCCATCGGACTTTGGACAACCCTGCAGGTGCACCTGATCACTTGACAAGTTCGGTATCTAAATTCTTTACCTTGCCCAAGAGTGTTTCACCCATCATGCAGATATTACAACACATCGGAGAAACGAGTATGCGGAAGCAATTACAACAACTTATTTTATATTAAAGTATAGAAAGAGTAGTATTATTACATACCAGTAAAATATAAGAGTGCTAGAGTAATATTATTACAACCCTGGGAGGCAAAAACCCCTCCCGATTAGCAGTAAAAAGTTTTTAAAGGAGGACACTTCCTCCTGAGGCTTCAGTCCTGGTTTTCTTCCTTATACACCACCTTGGAACAAAAGCAACAAAAATTTGCTGCTTCCTCACCTACAACAACATGGGTTTGAAAACCCTGAGTACGGAGTGTACTTTCGCAAGTCTTACCCGTCAAAATAAAAGACTCTCAAGGATATGCTGGTTTAAGGGAGTCAAGGTAAGGCTTAATCAATAATCAAGACTCTTGTTTGCAAAAATGCTTACTAATAGTGGATCCTTAAAAATCCAGTTTTATTAATAAGTTAAGTCATTACCTGAGTTCTAGAGTTCTTTCTACCTTAGTTCAAGCACTTGACCTATACTAGCCAATTTCTTATCAACCCTTCTTGTTCACTGGAATGCTACGTGTAGGGCAGTGACCAAGTCTTCATGTATGAGAAGTAACGGCGATCTGAATCGATTAATACTCAGCTGAGGATCTCCGATCACATGACATATGTAGCACTTAACCCTTGCATATGTCAACTCGCCACTGGGGTCCTTAAGACCAGATCAGGTTCACGCCAACCGAGAGCACAGATACACCACCGCCCAGCCTCTTGCCACGGAGGGTACACGCTACTCTCGCCATCTCTCCACTCCCATTGCGTGTTATCTTATTCTGGTATTAGTCTGCCGAGGCAAAGCTTACCCATGATGAGGCATGTGACCAATTAAAAGGTCCTCGATCATCAAGCCTACATCGATAAGGTCCTTAATCGACTCAGACGAAGACACTACCCCGAGACTCCCTTCTCGTGCAAGTCAACCGCCCGGTCTCAGCTTTATTATTTTCAACCCAAAGTTTGGTACCTGGCAGAGGTACATCTTTTCCGACGTTGAACCCATCACGGCCATGATGGATCCACCATCAAGTTTTATTTTGAAAACATCCCACCCACTTGAAGCATCATCTTTTGTCAAAACAAAAACATTTTTTTGTTTTTCTAGAGCAAGGCTAAGCATAAGAAAAACCTTTTTGTAAAACAGAGGATCAAGGAAAGGTAATCAAATTCTCAAGGAAGGAAATGCAGTAACTTGTTTAGCACACAACTCCTATCACCTAATGCATCAAGCAAGTGAGAAAGATTTTAAATTAGCAAGGAGGTGGCAAATGCACCGGGGCTTGCCTTGTGTTATAGGTGAGTCGGTCAATGATAACCTAGATGGAATCAAACCCTTTTGCTGTTCTGGGTAATCCCACAATGAAATTCATGCTTATGTCTTCCCATTTCCAAGTTGGGATAGGTAAAGGTTGCAATGGACCAGCAGTTTTCATATGTATGGCTTTGACACGTCTACAAGTGTCGCATCTCGCCACATAGCGTGCAATTTCAATCTTCATCTTCGTCCACCAATAATGTTGCTTTAGATCATGATACATCTTAGTGCTTTTGGGATGAATAGAATAGCGACTAAGATGTGCTTCATCTAAAATTTGCTGGTGGACCTCATCTTTCTTGGGCACAACTATGCGGTTGTTAAACCATACAACGCCTTGATCATCTTTTCAGAAACAGTTTGCTTTACCGACCTCTATTTTCTCATGAATGTGTTTCATACCCTCATCGCTTCTTTTTGTACCAATTATCCTTTGCAGAAGAACCGACTCAAGCTTCAAATGATTTAAGGTTTCATGTTGAATCATTCCCAGGTTCAACTTCTCCATTTCTTGGCATAATGTAATGTCAGAAGTCTTCATCATAAGACAATGACAGGAAGTCTTGCGACTTAGTGCATCTGCCACTACATTGACCTTGCCTGGGTGATAGTGAATTTCCAATTCATAATCCTTAATTAGCTGAAGCCATCTCCTCTGCCTAATATTTAGTTCTGACTGGGTAAATATGTACTTCAAGCTTTTATGACCTGTATAGATATGACAGATATTCCCCAGCAGATAATGACGCCATATTTTTAGGGCATGAACCACAACAGCTAATTCCAGGTCATGAGTTGGATAATGTTCCTCATGCCGGCGCAACTGTCTTGAGGCATACGCTATTACTCGGCTTTCTTGCATCAAAACACAACCTAAACCACTGCCTGATGCGTCACAATACACATCAAATGCTTTTCAATGTCCGGTTGAGCTAATACCGGAGCAGTGGTCAATAACAACTTCAGTTGTTCGAAGGCTTCATTGCATCTTGAAGACCAGTTAAATTTCGTATCGTCCTTCAATAAACTTGTGATTGGCTTCACAAGCTTGGAAAAATCTGGAATAAATCGGCGGTAATAACCAGCCAGTCCAAGGAAACTTCGGACTTGATGTACAGTGGTTGGTGGTTTCCACTCTAAAATATCCTTGACCTTGCTGGGATCAACCGCAATCCCTTTGGCAGACAATACGTGTCCCAGAAATTGGATTTCCTCCAGCCAAAACGTGCAGTTGCTAAATTTAGCATATAGTTGATGCTCCCTTAAGCGCATTAATACGATCCATAGATGTTGAGCATGCTCCTCTTCATTTTTGGAATAAATCAAGATATCATCAATGAAGACCATTACAAATTTATCAAACTCGGGCATGAATACCGTGTTCATCAGATATGTGAAGTGGGCAGGAGCATTTGTTAGTCCGAAAGACATAACCAGATATTCAAATAATTCATACCGCGTAGTGAATGTGGTCTTGGGTATATCTTCGGGTCAGATCCGGATCTGATGATAGCCCGACCTGAGGTCAATTTTTGAAAATACCCGAGCTCCGGTAAGCTGGTCAAATAAGATATCAATCCAGGGAAGAGGGTACTTATTCTTGATTGTGACCTCATTAAGGGGTCTGTAATCCACGCACATCCGAAGTGTTTGATCCTTCTTCTTGACGAAGGTTGCTGGACAACCCCAAGGTGACGAGCTAGGTCAGATGAATCCCTTTTCTAGCAGATCTTGTAATTGAGTCTTGAGCTCTACCAATTCATTGGGAGGCATTCGGTACGACCTTCTAGAAATAGGAGCTGTACCGGGCTTCAATTCAATCACAAACTCTACATCTCTCTCTGGAGGTAATCCAGGCAGATCTTCTGAAAAAAGACATCCGGGAATTCACATACTACCAGAATATCTTGGATTTCCGGTATAATGGTTTCATAAGCTGGTTTAGCTGGAATAGCTACAGGGATGGACAAGAGAACCTCTTCCTGGCCATAGCTCAACCTGATGGTTCTTAGATCAGTGTTGAGGATAGCTTTGTGCTGGGCTAACCAATTCATGCCCAGAATTACATTTATATTTTGGCCTTTCAGAACAATCATATTTGTGGGAAAGTCCCGTTCAGCCAATGTTACGGGCACATGGAAAGCCACTTCTTTAGTGAATATTTGTCCCCTAGACGAATGAATAATAAACCCTTCCCTTGATTCGATGCAGGGAATGCAATATTTTTCCACAAACTTCTTGCTTATGAATGTATGTGAAGCACCAAAATAAAAAAAAAGAATGACTGCAAGGTGATTGGCCACGAGAAACGTACCCATCATAACTGGCTCTCCCTCCGGTGTCGTGGCCACTTGTGTATAGTAGATTCGCCCAGTTTTCTTTATATTCTTGCCCGCTACATTATTTGCTGTGTTTCCCTTGCCTTGGCTTGAACTCCTCGGGTTCTGTTGATTATTGGAGTTGTTCTGCCTCGGATATGGGCAATCTTTGATGAAATGTCCAGACTTCCCACAATTGAAGTAACCAGTTGATGAGCTCGAGAGAGCGGGGAAACGAGCACCAGGGGCACTCGGCTGAGTTGTTGAAGTGGGGGCAGTGGCAGGGCGGATGAATACAGGCTGTTTGAAGGGGTAGGAGGGTGGACGAGGTAAAGAACGGTTTTGATTGAAAGGTCGGATTACCATCCTTTGTCGATTTTCAGGCCCCTGGTTGGACCTGTCACCTCCAACTCCCTTTGATTTGCCTGGGCCTGCATACTTAGCTTCAATTGCCAGCGCTGTGCTGACAGCCCTGCTGTAGGAGAGATCGAGGCAGGTGGCCATCTTTCGCTGTAGCCGGTCATTGAGGCCTCTCATAAAACAATTCCTCTTTTTCAGGTCAGTATTGACCTGGTCAATTGCGTACTGGGACAAATGATTGAATTTGTTGAGATACTGCATAACAGAATCTCCTCCTTGCTTAAGTTTCATGAATTCTTCTTGCTTCATATGGAGCACTCCTGAATGTAGTGCTCACGAAACGCCAATTTAAATTCGTCCCATGTGACTTGATGTCCGGCAGGCTGAGTGGCCACATAATTTCCCCACCAGGTGCTGGCAAGGCCTCTTAACTGTTGAGCCACAAATAATGGCTTCTGGGTCTCCATGCATCGGATGAGTCCAAATTTCTGCTCAATGACCGAAACCCATTCGTCAGCTTCGAGAGGATCCTTAGCTTTGATGAAAAGTGGGGGACGAGTTTCCGAGAAATCCAAGTACGAAGTTTCGCGGGGTCCTTGCGGATAAGCCCTCCTGCCTTGTTGCTGAACTTGATGTCCCACCATTTCACGTAGGAAGTGAGTGTTGTCAGCAGTCGTGGTGACCAAGGCAGTGATAGCCTCGGCCAGCGTGGGCGGTACCGGCGGTGGATTGGGTGTATCTTCTTGACCACGGGATGTTCCCGCGCCGTCATGTGCACGAGTTCGAGATGGCATCTGAAGCAAAGAAATATTTGGAAAATATCACATGCTGATACATACCATCATTTTACATTACTTAAGATGTAATGTTACAAACTCAATGTACAACATGACTTCATTACCTATTTAACATTATTTCTAAACTATACTACTGCTACTATTTATCATCCTTAATAGCTTCGTTGTTGGGTGTAGGGGACCATTCGTCAGCCAGGTTCATTGAAGGAGGGGGCTTGAAAAGATCCAGTTCCCCACCAAGTGCTTCACCTGCTGTTCCAGAAGGTCCAGCTCCCATTCCGACAGGGTCGGGAGGTACGTCGGGGTGCAGTCGCGAATACAATTCATGAACTTTCTCATGTAATGTTTTGCAGTACACCTGCAAGTTGTCAACGGTCGTGCTAAGCTCCTCCACACGGGCTCGAGCTTTGGCTTCCCAGTCCCAAGCAATGGAATGTGAGTTGACGGCCCAATCGAGTGTCAAATCCCGTTCGGCAAACTTGTCTTGCAGATGTCGGATGTCAGTTCTTAACTCATTTATACGCTGACCATCCTCTTCCCACACCCTATTTCTGTGACGTAGCTCCATTCGAAGCTGCTCCACCTGGGCTTCCATATCTCCAATGGGATCATTGTTGCCGCTGCTGCTCTCCTCATGCATTGGAGCCAGCTGATGGTGGGGCACGCCAATCAGTCCAGTGGACTTGCGCACGGTTTTCCTCGTGTAACACCCGGCTTTAAGGAACAAAGCCAGGTGCATCTCATACATGCGCCGAGAAGACAACATATATAATAACAGAGTGTATAGAGATATATGTCATAAATCATCAGAGTATTTATTACATAGCGGAAGACTTATTACAAAATAAAGTAATGAAGATAAAACGAACTAAGGATCGTCGGCGCCAATGTCGACTGGGAAACGCCACCTAGATCAGATCGAACTCCTCAGTGTTAGGCAGCTCCTCCTGAACCACCTGATCTTCTCCTGTGGGGGGGGTGTGAGACAGCAAGGGTGAGCTCACACATGATCATAGCTCAACAAGTTGTGGGGAACCAGTGGGCATAAACTCACAAAGGTGTGAGTTCATGTGATGTGTAAGGCTAATCAATGATAGGGGTTAAAGCTGAGCATTGCTTTTAAGTAGTTGGTCAAAATTTTATTAGCAGTTACTAAGTGTAAGTAATTACCAAACCATAAGTAAAGTAATAGAACAAAATTAATAACAAACCCATGCAATGCAAATGACAAAATTGAATTTAAGTTCCATAATTTAAACATCAGAGAGTCCTGAGTTGCTCATGACCGCGAGCACGGCTAGTATACCAGTTTTACACTCTGCAGAGGTTGTACCCTTTACCCACAAGTCGTGTATCCCATGTCGCCAGGGTTTGCAAGGCCCTTAGACACTACTGAGGTGAATGGCTAGGGATCCACTACGAGGCCTTTACAAAGTTCCACTAGCTTCCGAAAACCCGCTACAGTTTATAGGAAGTTCCAATGCAGGGTTCCTGGCTGACTGCCATCCCAGCAAAATCAACCAGGGACCTCCCTACACTGACCACTCCCCTACTGCCCTTGCCCCTTTCGGGTAAGGTAGTCTTCCACTAGCTTTCCTAATTAATCAGCCAAGGGCGTCCCATTAAACCCTTGTGGTGGCACGTGTTACTCAAGTTAAGCTCTATGTTCCAATTAACATTAATGATCTCAACATGAACATAAATAGAATAACAAAAAGAATAATTGGAACATAGATATAATAAATGATTATCCCAAAACCATGTAAAGCAATAGCAAACTACCCAGTGATTCAGGGGTAAACAAGGTAATGAGATAAACAAATCTAGGGTGACCTATTGGGTCCCATCAAAATTAACCTATGCATGGATAAGTGATATTAAAGAGCATTATTGGGTAAAAAGTGGTCAAGGGCACAACTTGCCTTCAATGAGCTCCTGCTCAGCTACTTCAACCTGCTGCTCACCAGGATCCTCAGCAACGGGCTCTTCTACTCGCCACAATACAAACAAGCACAGTGCATATAGAGAAATTAACATTACACCAAACATATAAATAAAATGCACAGTAATAATCTACATATTAAAATAAAAACCTAGGAACTGGAATCATAATTTTCTGAGTTATAGAATTTAAGTTATGCATTTTTAAAGGTTTAATGTGCTTTAAACGGGATTAAGTGATAAATAAATTTCTTACTGTTTTCATGACATAACAGAGGCTCTAGGTGATAAAGAATAAAATTACAAAATTATAGGGACTGGAATGGAGTGATTTGGAGTTAGTATGAATTTTCTATGAATTTACAAAGTTTCTGCAATAAATTTAATACAAAAATTCATTTTCTAATTAATTTTATGAATATTATCCACTGACTGGACCCCGCATCAAATTCCAGAGAGCCCAGGGGTCCCGGGGTAAGAATCCGCAGACACAGGGCACAGTTACAATGGACCGCGGGTTGATTCCATATTAACCGGGGGTTTCTTAAGTAAAATTCCTAGGCCGAATCGGTACAGATCAATCCCGACCGTCCGATCCGAAACGAGGCGCCCAGATTAGCCCGGGACACATATGAACCCGAAATCATCTTCACACGTCGGATCCGAATCCTACGATCCGAAGCACCCTATCAATTCCAACCCACGCTGGTCGCACGATCCAAATCTGACGCTCCTGCTTTAAAAGCCCCAAACTGAATCTCGTCCACACGGTCTGGATCGGACGGCCACAACAACACAAAGCCGAACCGTTATCCCAGATCTAATCCTATCCGTCTGTCCCAGATCAACGGACCGGGCCGCGCCCACCTCATCCCGGTTGAACGCCGACGACAACCAGCGAAATCGCGGCGGCGCGCCATGGCCGACTCACCCCATTTCAACCTACGGTGCACGACTGCTAGGTATACTAGGTGCGAAATGAAATTGGGAAGAACGCGAACATGGGGAAGGGACTCATACCGTCAATTTCGCAGTGCAGCGCCCTGCCCACCGAGATGCGCGGATCCGCGGCGGAGGAAGAAGCACGGTGAGCAATTGAGGCCTATGCGGTCACCAAATCCACCCGAAGACTCCACGGGTGGCTTCTCTCTAGCTGGGTGCAGGTTCTGGACCCGATCTTAGGCTTTGGGCGTCGACGGGGAGGAGAGTTCACGGCGGCACGGATTATCTGGTTGTCGGGTCACCGATTCCCCACCTGCGTACGGCCTGGGCTCCGGTGAGTTCGCGATGGGTTGACTCAGGGCGCCGAGCTGGTATTTAAGGTCGCGGGCGTTGCTTGCTGGGTCAGTCGAGGCCAGAAATCGCGGTTCGGTCGTTGAGATCGTTCCGCCATGCGCGCGAGGTATGAGGAGGTGAGCGCTGCGTGGTATTGAACAGCTGACCGGTGGGCCCCCCATGCCAGGCGGTAGCGCGCTCTGTGGAAGAGGTACTGGCACGCGGGCCCCAGCTGTCGGCGTGAGGGTGTAGGTGGGCTGCGCGCGCTGGAAATGCTTAGTGGGCCGAAATGAATAGAGTCGGCCCAGCTAGGGTTTTATTCCTTTTTCTTTTATTCTCCTTTCCCTTTTTGATTTATTTTCTTTTCATTTGAATCTCTAATTTGAATTTGAATCCTGTTATGAACTTCGCCTTTGAGTCAAATGTACAAACTCAAATCTGTATAAGAATAATATATATATTATACTTATTTTTGTTCACATAGTACTTTCTTCCTTCTCTTTTCTCTCTTACATATTATTTCTAAAAACCCTAAAGTGCAATTTTGGGTTAAATTCAAATCCCCATCTCATTTTTGTATTTCTATTATTATTATTTTATTATCAATTGCATAATACAAGCAAAACTCCATCATGATGCACAATTTGGTGGTATCCTTTGTTAGTTATTTTATTTGTTTAAGTGAGGTGTCCACATGAAATGCTGAATAAAGATAACACACATGTCTATAAAGAAATATAATTTCTCCCTTTAATTCTTTCTTACAAAGTGGGTATTACAAATCCTACCCCCCTTAAAAATAATCTCGTCCTCGAGATTTAGGAAGAAGTAGAGAAAAGGTGGGGAAAATCGATGCGAAGCTCTTCTTCTCTTTCCCAAGTTGCTTCATCTTCACTGTGGTGACTCCATTGGACTTTGCACATCTTTATCACCTTATTCCTCGTAACTCGAGTCAAAGTATCCAAAATCTTAATCGGGTACTCCGTGTAAGTCAAATCACCTTGAACACTGAGCTCTTCCATGGGTAACTGTTCCTCGGGAACACGGAGACACTTCTTAAGTTGAGACACGTGGAACACATTATGCACATCTGATAGACTAGCAGGTAATTCAAGTTGGTAGGCCATCTCTCCAACTCTCCTAAAGATCAAGAATGGTCCAATATAGCGAGGGGACAATTTGCCCTTAACTTTGAATCTCCTCATTCCACGAAGTGGTGACACCTTGAGATACACATAATCTCCTTCTTCGAATTCCAGTGGTCTTCTTCTATTATCAGCGTAGCTCTTTTGCCTGGTTTGAGCCACCCTCAAATTCTCCAGAATTATACGGACTTGTTCTTCTGCCTCTTGAATAAGTTCAGGTCCAAAGAACTGTCTTTCTCCAGTCTGATCCAATATAGAGAAGTCCTGCATTTCCTGTCATACAGAGTCTCAAACGGTGACATCTTCTAGACTGGCCTGGTAACTATTATTATATGAGAACTCAGCATAAGGTAGACTCTTGTCCCAACTACTACCATGCTGAAGGGTACAAGCTCTCAACATGACCTCCAATACTTGATTAGTCCTTTCAGTTTGTCCATCAGTCTGACGATGGTAGGCCAAACTAAAATTCAACTTCGTATCCATATTCTCATGAAAAATTTCCCAAAATCTGGAGGTAAACTGTGATCCTCTATCCAAAATGTTCTTCTTCAGTACACCGTGTAGAGACACAACCCGAGCCATATATAACTCTACCAATTGAGATACCTTATAAGTAGTCTTGACCGGAATGAAATGAGCCATTTTGGTCAGTCTATCCACCATAACCCATACAGAACCATATCCTTTCGAGATGCGAGGCAATCCAGTAATGAAGTCCTTACCAATCCCTTCCCATTCCATTCGGGTATCTTTAGTGGATGCAGTAGTCCAGTTAGTCTTTGGTGTTCGACCTTAACTCTTTGACACACATCGCACATAGCCACATGTGCAGCCACATCTCTCTTTAATCCATACCACCAATACTTCCGCTTCAAATCCAGATACATCTTGGTACTCCCAGTATGAATAGAATGATCCGAGTCATGGGCTTCCTTCAGTATAGTCTCACGAAGGCTTTCAATATCAGGAACACATATCCTGTCCTTGAACCACACAGTGTCTTGCTCATCTTCCATGAATTCTGGACCTCGACCTTCAGTAATCAGATCCTTGATCTCTTGTATCTTAGCATCACCAATCTGTCCTTTGCGGATTTCTTGCTCCAAGGTAGGTTCCAACTCGATGGTAACTCCTTCCGACTCAAGGCATCTGCAACCAAATTTGCCTTGCCTGGGTGATAGTGAATCTCCAAATCATAATCCTTAATAAGCTCCAACCAACGACGTTGCCTAAGGTTGAGATCCTTCTGAGTGAATATATACTTCAAACTCTTATGATCCGTGTATACTTGGCACTTAGTTTCCATAATGTAGTGTCTCCAAATCTTCAGTGCCTGCACAACGGCAGCCAATTCCAAGTCATGAGTGGGGTAGTTCAATTCATGTTTCCGCAACTGATGAGACGCATAGGCAATCACATGTCCTTCTTGCATAAGCACGCATCCCAGTCCTTGGCCACATGCATCGCAATAGATGTCAAATCCCTTCTGTAGATCTGGCATAACCAACATTGGTGGTGACATCAATCTCTTCTTCAATTGATCAAAGCTGTCTTGGCACTTCTCGTCCCACTTGAATTCTCTTTCCTTCTCCAGAAGTGAGGACATAGGCTTAGCAATCTTAGAAAATCCTTCAATAAATATCCGATAATATCCTGCACGTCCCAAGAACTCTGAATCTCCGTAACTGTAGTGGGTATGCTCCACACCACTATCTCCTTGACTTTAGCAGGATCCACTGATATCCCTCCATTAGAAATGATATGTCCAAGGAATGACACCTCGTCAATCCAAAACTCGCATTTGCTATACTTGGTGTAGAGTTGATTATCTCGTAACTTCTGTAGCACCAATCTCAGATGTTCCTCATGATCACTATCACTCTTAGAATAGATAAGGATATCGTTGATGAATACTACGACGATTCTGTCCAGATCATGAACACCTTATTCTTTAGATCCACAAAATAGGTTGGTGCATTAGTTAGTCCAAATGACATAACGATGAACTCATATAATCCATATCTAGTCGAGAAAGCTGTCTTGGGGATATCCGATGGTCTAATCTTCATTTGATGGTAACCCGATCGGAGATCAGTCTTCGAAAATACTCTTGCACCTCTCATCAGATCAAATAAATCCTCAATACGGGGCAACGGATACTTGTTCTTCACCGTAACATCATTAAGAGATCTATAATCCACACACATCCCTTACGATCCTTCTTTCTTCTGTACAAATAGAACCGGCGCTCCACAAGGTGAAGAATTCGGACGAATGTATCCAGCCTCTTGTAACTCAGTTAACTGCTTCTTAAGTTCCTTTAGTTCTTCTACGAACATCCTATACGGCCGTTTAGAAATAGGGGCGGTTCCAGGTAAGAGATCAATAACAAACTCAACTTCTCTCTCAGGTGGCATCCCTGGTAACTCCTCTGGAAAGACATCCGGAAAATCTCTAACCACCCGGATGTTGTCACCAACAAACTTCCCATCTACTAAGAATGTTGCTAGTCTGAAGGTGGTAGTTACTGCAACTTCAACTTCAAATCTTTGTCCTTTGGAACTGGTGAGTTCTACGGTTCCTTTAGTACAGTGTATATACTACCTTTGCCTTTCTTAACCATGACATATCAAGGATCAAATCTATACTACTCTCTTCTAACAGTATAGGGGTAGCCCATCTGGGTTAGAAACACAGGGTAAGAAAGGAAGAATTGTAGACAAGGCGAGTAATTACGAGAAATGTTACTGCGGGGGATTTATTAGCTAAGTAGATTAATATTCCACCTACTATAGCTAATACATTACCTTATGGTGGTACATGCTAAGATGCCCGTCTATACTATTTCAATCAATCAAAGAAGCAAATCAGGCATTGATCATCAGAACAATCAACCAACATTTTTTTATAGAGAAAATAGTTTTAATTTTGTCTTAGGTTTCCTATCTCAAAAAAAATTCATAAATGTAGGATTCCAAGGTGTGAAATCCATCTTGTCTTAGAGTTGAAAAGATAAGAGTAATTAGAGTATGACAGCAAAAGGTGAGACAGGATCAAGATGAGATAAGTATAGAATGAGTCAGAGTAAGGTAAGTAGGAAAAGGGTTTGTCCATTTCTATCTAGGTTTCGTCCTACGGTCAACATTTCCTCTGATACCACTTCTGTAACACCCGGCTTTAAGGAACAAAGCCAGGTGCATCTCATACATGCGCCGAGAAGACAACATATATAATAACAGAGTGTATAGAGATATATGTCATAAATCATCAGAGTATTTATTACATAGCGGAAGACTTATTACAAAATAAAGTAATGAAGATAAAACGAACTAAGGATCGTCGGCGCCAATGTCGACTGGGAAACGCCACCTAGATCAGATCGAACTCCTCAGTGTTAGGCAGCTCCTCCTGAACCACCTGATCTTCTCCTGTGGGGGGGGGGTGTGAGACAGCAAGGGTGAGCTCACACATGATCATAGCTCAACAAGTTGTGGGGAACCAGTGGGCATAAACTCACAAAGGTGTGAGTTCATGTGATGTGTAAGGCTAATCAATGATAGAGGTTAAAGCTGAGCATTGCTTTTAAGTAGTTGGTCAAAATTTTATTAGCAGTTACTAAGTGTAAGTAATTACCAAACCATAAGTAAAGTAATAGAACAAAATTAATAACAAACCCATGCAATGCAAATGACAAAATTGAATTTAAGTTCCATAATTTAAACATCAGAGAGTCCTGAGTTGCTCATGACCGCGAGCACGGCTAGTATACCAGTTTTACACTCTGCAGAGGTTGTACCCTTTACCCACAAGTCGTGTATCCCATGTCGCCAGGGTTTGCAAGGCCCTTAGACACTACCGAGGTGAATGGCTAGGGATCCACTACGAGGCCTTTACAAAGTTCCACTAGCTTCCGAAAACCCGCTACAGTTTATAGGAAGTTCCAATGCAGGGTTCCTGGCTGACTGCCATCCCAGCAAAATCAACCAGGGACCTCCCTACACTGACCACTCCCCTACTGCCCTTGCCCCTTTCGGGTAAGGTAGTCTTCCACTAGCTTTCCTAATTAATCAGCCAAGGGCGTCCCATTAAACCCTTGTGGTGGCACGTGTTACTCAAGTTAAGCTCTATGTTCCAATTAACATTAATGATCTCAACATGAACATAAATAGAATAACAAAAAGAATAATTGGAACATAGATATAATAAATGATTATCCCAAAACCATGTAAAGCAATAGCAAACTACCCAGTGATTCAGGGGTAAACAAGGTAATGAGATAAACAAATCTAGGGTGACCTATTGGGTCCCATCAAAATTAACCTATGCATGGATAAGTGATATTAAAGAGCATTATTGTGTAAAAAGTGGTCAAGGGCACAACTTGCCTTCAATGAGCTCCTGCTCAGCTACTTCAACCTGCTGCTCACCAGGATCCTCAGCAACGGGCTCTTCTACTCGCCACAATACAAACAAGCACAGTGCATATAGAGAAATTAACATTACACCAAACATATAAATAAAATGCACAGTAATAATCTACATATTAAAATAAAAACCTAGGAACTGGAATCATAATTTTCTGAGTTATAGAATTTAAGTTATGCATTTTTAAAGGTTTAATGTGCTTTAAACGGGATTAAGTGATAAATAAATTTCTTACTGTTTTCATGACATAACAGAGGCTCTAGGTGATAAAGAATAAAATTACAAAATTATAGGGACTGGAATGGAGTGATTTGGAGTTAGTATGAATTTTCTATGAATTTACAAAGTTTCTGCAATAAATTTAATACAAAAATTCATTTTCTAATTAATTTTATGAATATTATCCACTGACTGGACCCCGCATCAAATTCCAGAGAGCCCAGGGGTCCCGGGGTAAGAATCCGCAGACACAGGGCACAGTTACAATGGACCGCGGGTTGATTCCATATTAACCGGGGGTTTCTTAAGTAAAATTCCTAGGCCGAATCGGTACAGATCAATCCCGACCGTCCGATCCGAAACGAGGCGCCCAGATTAGCCCGGGACACATATGAACCTGAAATCATCTTCACACGTCGGATCCGAATCCTACGATCCGAAGCACCCTATCAATTCCAACCCACGCTGGTCGCACGATCCAAATCTGACGCTCCTGCTTTAAAAGCCCCAAACTGAATCTCGTCCACACGGTCTGGATCGGACGGCCACAGCAACACAAAGCCGAACCGTTATCCCAGATCTAATCCTATCCGTCTGTCCCAGATCAATGGACCGGGCCGCGCCCACCTCATCCCGGTTGAACGCCGGCGACAACCAGCGAAATCGCGGCGGCGCGCCATGGCCGACTCACCCCATTTCAACCTACGGTGCACGACTGCTAGGTATACTAGGTGCGAAATGAAATTGGGAAGAACGCGAACATGGGGAAGGGACTCATACCGTCAATTTCGCAGTGCAGCGCCCTGCCCACCGAGATGCGCGGATCCGCGGCGGAGGAAGAAGCACGGTGAGCAATTGAGGCCTATGCGGTCACCAAATCCACCCGAAGACTCCACGGGTGGCTTCTCTCTAGCTGGGTGCAGGTTCTGGACCCGATCTTAGGCTTTGGGCGTCGACGGGGAGGAGAGTTCACGGCGGCACGGATTATCTGGTTGTCGGGTCACCGATTCCCCACCTGCGTACGGCCTGGGCTCCGGTGAGTTCGCGATGGGTTGACTCAGGGCGCCGAGCTGGTATTTAAGGTCGCGGGCGTTGCTTGCTGGGTCAGTCGAGGCCAGAAATCGCGGTTCGGTCGTTGAGATCGTTCCGCCATGCGCGCGAGGTATGAGGAGGTGAGCGCTGCGTGGTATTGAACAGCTGACCGGTGGGCCCCCCATGCCAGGCGGTAGCGCGCTCTGTGGAAGAGGTACTGGCACGCGGGCCCCAGCTGTCGGCGTGAGGGTGTAGGTGGGCTGCGCGCGCTGGAAATGCTTAGTGGGCCGAAATGAATAGAGTCGGCCCAGCTAGGGTTTTATTCCTTTTTCTTTTATTCTCCTTTCCCTTTTTGATTTATTTTCTTTTCATTTGAATCTCTAATTTGAATTTGAATCCTGTTATGAACTTCGCCTTTGAGTCAAATGTACAAACTCAAATCTGTATAAGAATAATATATATATTATACTTATTTTTGCTCACATAGTACTTTCTTCCTTCTCTTTTCTCTCTTACATATTATTTCTAAAAACCCTAAAGTGCAATTTTGGGTTAAATTCAAATCCCCATCTCATTTTTGTATTTCTATTATTATTATTTTATTATCAATTGCATAATACAAGCAAAACTCCATCATGATGCACAATTTGGTGGTATCCTTTGTTAGTTATTTTATTTGTTTAAGTGAGGTGTCCACATGAAATGCTGAATAAAGATAACACACATGTCTATAAAGAAATATAATTTCTCCCTTTAATTCTTTCTTACAAAGTGGGTATTACACCTCGTGCGCGGTGGCATATCTCCATAAGGGGGAAAACTTTATTAGTATAGTTTTTAACATGATGCATGCATAATTATAGAATCAACCTTAGTTGATTCACAACCTTCTATACATTGCACTCTACTATCTGGTCTTAAAATAAGTACTTCAAAAGGTAGTTAGATAAGAAGGAAAGACATTTTCTTAGATAAGTCTTTGAAAATTCTTTTTGAAAATGCCTCATAACATGCGCAGGGATGTGCTTCACTCTGATATCAGCTGTGACAGAACCTCCCAAGTCATTAGGCCCACCTACAGTTGTTCTTGTCCATCGGACTTCGGACAACCCTGCAGGTGCACCTGATCACTTGACAAGTTCGGTATCTAAATTCTTTACCTTGCCCAAGAGCGTTTCACCCATCACGCAGATATTACAACACATCAGAGAAACGAGTATGCGGAAGTAGTTACATCAACTTATTTTATATTAAAGTATAGAAAGAGTAGTATTATTACAGACTAGTAAAATATAAGAGTGCTAGAGTAATATTATTACAACTCTGGGAGGCAAAAACCCCTCCCGATTAGCAGTAAAAAGTTTTTAAAGGAGGACACTTCCTCCTGAGGCTTCAGTCCTGGTTTTCTTCCTTAGGCACCACCTTGGAACAAAAGCAACAAAAATTTGCTGCTTCCTCACCTACAACAACATGGGTTTGAAAACCCTGAGTACGGAGTGCACTTTCGCAAGTCTTACCCATCAAAATAAAAGACTCTCAAGGATATGCTGGCTTAAGGGAGTCAAGGTAAGGCTTAATCAATAATCAAGACTCTTGTTTGCAAAAATGCTTACTAATAGTGGATCCTTAAAAATCCAGTTTTATTAATAAGTTAAGTAATTACCTGAGTTCTAGAGTTCTTTCTACCCTAGTTCAAGCACTTGACCTATACTAGCCAATTTCTTATCAACCCTTCTTGTTCACTGGAATGCTACGTGTAGGGCAGTGACCAAGTCTTCATGTCCGAGAAATAACGGCGATCCGAATCAATTAATACTCAGCTGAGGATCTCCGATCACACGACATATGTAGCACTTAACCCTTGCATATGTCTAACTCACCATCGGGGTTCTTAAGACCAGATCAGGTTCACGCCAACCGAGAGCACAGATACACCACTTTCTAGCCTCTTGCCACAGAGGGTACACGCTACTCTCGCCATCTCTCCACTCCCATTGCGTGTTATCTTATTCTGGTATTAGTCTGCCCGAGGTAAAGCTTACCCATGATGAGGCATGTGACCAGTTAAAAGGTCCTCGATCATCAAGCCTACATCGACAAGGTCCTTAATCGACTCAGATGGAGACACTACACCAAGACTCCCTTCTCGTGCAAGTCAACTGCCCGGTCTCAGCTTTATTATTTTAACCCAAAGTTTGGTACCTGGCAGAGGTACATCTTTTCCGATGTTGAACCCATCACGGCCATGATGGATCCACCATCAAGTTTTATTTTGAAAACATCACACCCACTTGAAGCATCATCTTTTGTCAAAACAAAAACATATTTTTGTTTTACTAGAGCAAGACTAAGCATAAGAAAAACCTTTTTGTAGAACAGGGGATCAAGGAAAGGTAATCAAATTCTCAAGGAAGGAAATGTAGCAACTTGTTTAGCACACAACTCCTATCACCTAATGCATCAAGCAAGTGAGAAAGATTTTAAATTAGCAAGGAGGTGGCAAATGCACCAGGGCTTGCCTTGTGTTATAGGTGAGTCGGGCTCTGCTCCACAGATGTCAAAATAAAAGCAGTCCCCGGCAGGTGGTTCTTCAGGTGGTGGTGGTGTAGCTCTTGTTTCTTCAACTTCTACTTCTTCTTCGTTTTCTATATATCACATATATATAATCATTAATGCTCATGTAATGCTTATGAAAATGCAAAGATAATAAAAATATATTATCTTAGGTCTTGAATATAATTTTCCTTCACGGAACTCCAGGAAACTAAGGTTTTTGGAGTTAGAACTGAAGTTCCTAGGGCAGGCATCACTTAAGCTTACTCAAGGCTTTACTCAAGATTAGGGTTTTGGGGTTTAGGCAACAAATATTGTCCAAATCATACCAAACTTTACTCAAGGCTTATAATTATCATCTTAAGCTTATCCCAACAGTTTAGTGATTTTTGGAGTTAGTAATTGATTTCTAAAATTCCAGGAGTATGGGTTTTGGCTATTTGAAATACTTCATAATTCCCTATTTGGAATAAAAATCATAAAATGATTTTTATTAAATACTATAGAAAATTAGGAGCCTAGCAAAAGTGATCTTGTATTTTTAGCATTTTTCTACAATTTTCTATAAACTCCCCAACCCTGGCAGAAAAAGAAAAAATATGAACAGTGTTGGGCTGAATTCAGCCCAACCGGCCTGCAGAAGGGGAAAACCCGCGCGCGCCCGCGGTGCCAAATTTGCGAAAAGGTCCCCGATGTTTGAAATAACTTGAAAAGCGTTCCATGGACTATTCCTAGAGTCACTACATCTTACAAAAACACCCCTCTAGTTCTATTTCTTCTCCAAATCGATCCAAGACTACGGCGTGCTCACCGTCGACCACTCTGATGCTCGGACCAGCCAAGATTGGCAGTGGCTGCCCAAATTAATTATTAGGCAAGCATTACGGACACGAGACAACCCTGGAATAAGCTTTAATTGAGTGGTTATGGCCCTAGCTTAGCCTGACCAAGGTGGCGGGGAATACCGAACACAATTTCATGCGTTCTGGGCAATTGAGCGAGGCCAAGCAAAGAGGGTGGAGCCGATGAGTATCACGAGCTTATATGGGTGCTGAAACACGATTAAGAAGAGCAGGGCAGACCTAGGAGTGGCTGGCCACGGAGCGTGGAGGATTTTCGCTCGCTGGTGACTGAAAAGGGGAAACGGTGCCGCGACGGGTCCTGGCGGAATTAGGAGGTGAGGTTGGGGCTACACGATCGCAAAGGACTATGGTTTCACCGTGCACTACCAATTTTGGGAGAGGTGGAGAGGATTCTGTGAATTTGTGCTTCAACCGAGCTCACTGGTGAAGATGTGAATACCTCGCCGTGGGTGGCGGGGCTATTTAAAGGCGCGATGGTCCGGCTAGCGATCCACGGCCGCGGATTACATCGTTCGTGCATGGTTACCACGTAAAGAAGGGACACAGTGAGGGAGGAGCGAGGCATGGGTGACACGGCGGCGGAAATGACCGAGCCATGGTGGCCGCCGGTGAATTATCTCCAACTAGGCTCGGGCTAGGTCCGCGAGATCGCGACACGTCCAAAGCTACCTCCCCATGAATATCCACGGCGTGCCAAGCACGAATCACGGCGACCGACGCGAATCCGGGCACGCGGATCACCGGCAGCGAGGGGGACTGAATCCTGGGATATTTCAGTGTACTGTACCATTGGAACCCAATTCAGAGTGCCTGACAGCCAGAGTTGCAACGCCTAGAGCTTGGATTTCTATGCAAGAACATGCCAATCCATCTATAACAAACTTGTAGCCCTACATACAAGCTACAATTATGCTATAGAGATCTTGCTCAGTTACTTACTCTATTGAGCATGAATCAAGCCTAAAGTTCTTCAAAACTCACTGACAGTCAATATTCAGTCTCTGTATTATCTGACAACCAGACTTTAGGGCCATTTAGCTCCTAAGTTTGTATAATACCAAGGCTTAAGTACTTAATCAAAGTTGCTATCCTATAGTAGCTCTAGACTTTTGATGTATTGACCCTAGGCAAATTCTTGGTATTTTTATATCTACAGAGCTCTAAAGTTAGCCTTGCTCACTGATTTTCAGACTTAGTCATATGAGAGGAATTGAGTGTCTTTTTGCAAATAAGCCCAATTCACATCTTTTGACTTGCAAATCTTCAAATATGTGAACCATATGACTTGAGGTACCCTAACACCTTAGCTTTTACACTTGGATCCAAAAGTGGTCAAAATTTACATATAACCCCCTAGGGTTTCAACTCAGGGTTTTCAGTGGTCTTTTTAGGGTTTCTGGCACTTCTAGGGTTTGAATGCCACTCAAGTCCATTAATGGGGATATCTTATGATTATTTCTCATGAGTTTTGAAGTTTTCTCTCACTTGGGCTTTATTGACACTTCTAAGCCCAGTTTAGGGTTAAGTACCCTACCCTAGGGTTTCACCCATGACTAGTCACATCAATACAACTTATTTGAAATTTTTGCCTAGTGAATGCATTCTAAGTGTAACAAGCACATGATATGATAATGCTCATGATGTTATGCTCAAGTTTTAGTAACAGTAACACCAGGGGTGTTACACGAACGGTTCGCCGACCCCGGCCGGACAGTCCGCACAATTATACATGGACAGTGCAGAGGGCGACCCTCTCTGGTCAGGACTGTGGACGGTCCGGCCCCAAGGCCCGGACGGTCCACAGTACAAACATACAGGACCAGTCCGAAGTGAACATACTTCAGACCCCTCTGGATAGATCGCGGACGGTCCGCCAACCCCATGACTTAGCAACTTTTCAAGCACGCTTTCGAAAAGATTTTTTAACTCTCGAAACTGGAAGCGCTGTTAGACCTCATGCAAATGCAACCACTTTATGCTCTATGAGGCACTAAGTTTTACACAGACCAAAGTCATTGACCCCTCTTAATAGTACGGCCATCTAGCCTACTAATCCGGTTAAATGTCTTCTCTAAACTCCTGGAGACTGGTAAAAACAAAAACCTATGTTATACCTTTGCCTTCACTTGATCCACAACCAATGCTTATAAGTCTCCAAGATTTTCTATTCTCTGTGGTCCAACCTGCATTCTTATTTCTCTAAGAACTGTTAGTCCACAAATAGTTATCATTAATTACCAAAACATCACTAAGGGGCCTAGATGATTCACAATCTCCCCCTTTTTGGTAATTGATGACAACACTACACATTTTATCCAAGAGAGGTTTTGATTTTCAAATATTTCTCATACTCTAGGTATAAGAAGGATTTTAGAGATGAGTTTCAAAAGACTTTCTTGATTTGAAGTTCCATCCGAGAGATAGATAAGTCTCAACAAAACAAAGAGTGTAGGAATATCTCCCCTATATGTGTGCATGATATTTCTAGTTGAAGATATGACACACATAATCAATCGGAGTTTTGATGGAGATCTTCCTACAATCATGGTTATCGAGGCATACAAGAAGTATTATGTGAAATAAGCACGGCAAATTTAATCACTCCTCGATCAACCATTCACAGAATAATTCGAACTAATAGAAACATAAGATTTAACAGACATAGTTCGATCCACAAAATATCACCAGGCATTTGTCCACAAACACAAGACATAGTTCAACAAATGTATAAGACAAAAAGTTCAAATAGTAAACATGCATATGCAAAGTCTCAATGTCCACATAAGCTCCCCCTGATTATGACTTCCCCAACTTCAGCTTCTTCTCTCCCCCTTTGGCATCAATTGCCACAAAGGAGGGGTCTCACTGATCACTAGGTGGAGGGTACATGCTGTAGTAATGGGTGCTAAAAGTGTCGAAGACAGAGGAGAACTGCCCGAAGTCATGCTGGAGCTGTTGTTGCCTCTGACGTATATCCTGGATGCTTTCATTTGTGGACAGGTTGTCAAACTGACTGGACAAGGCCCCCATATTATCCTGAAAGCTCTGCTGCATGTTGTTCATTCTAGTCATAATTGGATCATGAACAGTGTCTTGGATGTGAGTGAGAGCACCTAGAGGGGGTGAATAGGTGATCCTGTGAAATCAAACACTAATAGCCACAAAACTTAGATTAAAGAGTTAGTACGGCTAAGTAGCTTTGAAGCAGGTTCTTGTGAACACAACAATCATAGAGAAGGCAACACAAGAGACACGCGATTTTTATCCAGTGGTTCGGCCAAGTAACACTTGCCTACTTCCACGTTGTGGCGTCCCAATGGACGAGGGTTGCACTCAACCCCTTTCAAGTGATCCGATGATCAACTTGAATACCACGGTCTTTTCCTTTAGAGTATGTTTCCCGTTTGCGAGGAATCTCCACAGTTTGGAGTCTCTCGCCCTTACAATTGAAATCACAAAGAAAACACAGAGTAAGGTTGGGGAGAGCAACACACACAAGACTCAATTCCGCAGCACAACCACGCACATAAGTCACAACTTGAGCTCGAAACACAACGTGCGGAGTTCGCAACTCAAATGGAGCTCAAATCGCTAACACTGAGAATCAAAAGCATGGAGTCTGCGAGTCTTAGAATGTTTCTTGTAAGCTTGGTATTCTCCTCCATGCGCCTAGGGTCCCTTTTATAGGCCCAAGGCAGCTAGGAGCCGTTGAAGGCCAACTTGGAAGGCCAAACTTGCCTTCTGTCGGGTGGTGCACCGGACAGTCCGGTGCACCATCGGACAATCACTGTAGCTGTCCGGTGCGCGATCTCTTTCCTTTTCTAGCGCATCCGATCGTTGGTCCTTGGGTCAGTTGGCGCACCGGACACTGTCCGGTGCACACCGGACAGTCCGGTGTGCCCAACCGATTGTTGCTGTAAGCCACGCGTCGCCCGCGGATTGCGCGGCCGACCATTGCGCTGGCGATCGTTGGCTCACCGGACAGTCTGGTGCACCACCGGACAGTCTGGTGCACCACCGGACAGTCCGGTGAATTATAGTCGTACGCCTCTGCTTTTTCCCGAGAGCAGCCAGTTCACCGCCGGCCAGCCTGGCGCACCGGACACTGTCCGGTGTGCCAGACTGAGCTGGTGTTGGCTGCACACGGCCAACTCTTTTCCCTTTTCTTCTCTTCTTCTTCAGTCACTGTTTCGAGAACTTGGATAACCATGTTAGTACATAAAGCAATTTACCAAGTCTAAAACATACCTTTGTCTCTGATTTGCACTTCTCGCACATAAGTACTCAATCAATGTGTTGGGCATCTAATCACCAAAATATTTATAGAAATTGCCCAAGGGCACATTTCCCTTTCAATCTCCCCCTTTTTGGTGATTTATGCCAACACATCCAAAAGCAACCAAAAGAAGTGCAACATCAATGCAATTGAAGACCAAATTGTTTTTGCTAATGATTTGGCATATTTGGATCATTCTTTGCCACCACTTGGTTTGTTTTTGTAAATCAAATCATTTTTCCTATCTCTAAGTCAAACACACTTGTTTGGGCAAATCAAGAGATATTCTAGAGAAAAATTGATCAGGTACCAAAAACTCCCACTTTTTCGATAATCAAAATTCTCCCCCATAAGAGATCAAATTTTGCAATTATAGTATTTTGACAAAATCAAATTCTAACTCTACTATTTTCAAAATTCTAAAGTGGTTGGCTGGTCCATTTGCTTTTGCCTTAATTTCTCCCCCTTTGGCATTAAGCACCAAAACAGGATCATTCTTGGCCCTTTAACCCCATTGCCTCACCAAAAAATGGCAATTAAGAGCCAATGAGAGCAGAAGTATGAACTTGGAATTAAATACACTAATACCGGAGTGCAGTGGAAGTCTTGTTATTGGCCAAGTTCACCTTTCCCTTTCAATGCACCTATGAGACTACATCAAGTATACTCAAACAAACAGGTTAGTCTCAAAGGGTCAAGTTGTAGCTCGTCTCCCCCTAAATATATGCACCATTTGCATATGGACTTGTGAGGTCCGGGGAGGTCTTGTACAACTTGAGCACCACAAATATACACGAATAATGTAAATGTGTAAAGTAACATGATCAAAGGCATAGAACACATGTATGCTATAGATCAATCCAAGTTACACGAATCTAAGACATTTAGCTCACTCCGCAACCTGCAAAAAGTTTTCTCATCCAACGACTTGGTGAAGATATCGGCTAGTTGGTTCTCGGTGCTAATATGAAAAATATCGATATCTCCCTTTTGCTGGTGATCCCTCAGGAAGTGATGCCGAATGTCTATGTGCTTAGTGCGGCTGTGTTCAACAGGATTATCCGCCAAGCGGATTGCACTCTCATTGTCACATAGGAGTGGGACTTTGCTCAGATTGTAGCCAAAGTCCGGGAGGGTTTGCCTCATCCAAAGTAATTGCACGCAACACTGTCCTGCGGCAACATACTCGGCCTCAGCGGTGGATAGGGCAACAGATGTCTGTTTCTTGGAACTCCAAGACACCAGGGACCTTCCTAGAAATTGGCACGTCCCTGATGTACTCTTCCCGTCGACCTTGCTGAAAGGGAAATGTGCCTTTGGGCCATTTCTAAGTATTTTGGTGATTGAGTGCCAACACAAGTACTTAAATGTGAATCTATGCCCATGGATGAACAAAGTGCAAATCAAGAGCTAAGGTATGTTTCTAAGTCTTAGTACATTGGTTTTATGTACTAATATACTTGTCTAAGTATCAAAGACAGGAAGAAGAAGAAAAGAGGAGAGTTGGCTGTGTATAGCCAAGTGGTTGTTTCGGTCTGGGGCACCGGACTGTCCGGTGGTGCACCGGACAGTGTCCGGTGCGCCAGGCTGCCTCGGCCGAAGAGGCCGCTCTCGGGAATTTGCTTACGGCGTACGGCTAAAATTCACCGGACTGTCCGGTGTGCACCGGACTGTCCGGTGAGCCAACGGTCGGCCGGGCCAACGGTCGGTCGCAGATTCTGCGCGCGACACGTGGCCAAGCCAACGGTCGGAAGGGGGCACCGGACTGTCCGGTGTGCACCGGACATGTCCGGTGTGCACCGGACATGTCCGGTGCGCCAACGGCTCCCAGATCTGCAACGGTCGGCTTCGCCATTTAAGGAAAGGAATCGGGCACCGGACACTGTCCGGTGTGCACCGGACTGTCCGGTGCGCCCGATAACAGAAGGCAAGGATGGCCTTCCAGATTTGTTCTCAACGGCTCCTAGCTGCCTTGGGGCTATAAAAGGGACCCCTAGGCGCATGGAGGAGTATACCAAGCATTCCTACAACATTCCTAAGCACCAAGACATCGATCTCGCGCATTCGTTTCATTGTGATAGCATATAGAGCTTTTGTGGAGTTGTGAACTCTTGAGTTGTGTTGCGAGCTCTTGTTGCGACTTGTGTGCGTGTTGTTGCTCTGATCTTTTGAAGTCTTGTGTGCGTTGCTCATTCCCCCTTACTCCGTATTTCTTTGTGAATCTCAAGTGTAAGGGCGAGAGGCTCCAAGTTGTGGAGATTCCTCGCAAACGGGATATTGAAAGGCAAAGCAAAACACCGTGGTATTCAAGCTGGTCTTTGGACCGCTTGAGAGGGGTTGATTGCAACCCTCGTCCATTGGGACGCCACAACGTGGAGTAGGCAAGCGTTGGTCTTGGCCGAACCACGGGATAAACCACTGTGTCATCTCTGTGTTTGATCTCTTGTGGTATTGTGTTTTGTTGAGACTCCTCTCTAGCCACTTGGCAATTATTGTGCTAACACTTAACAAGGTTTTTGTGGCTATAAGTTTAAGTTTTCACAGGATCACCTATTCACCCCCCCCCCTCTAGGTGCTCTCAATTGGTATCAGAGCCGTTCTCTTCAAGAAGGGACTAATCGCCCGAAGAGATGGATCCTAAGGGAAAGGGAATCGTGATCAACGACAAGGAGAAGGAGTCTTTCGTCAACGAGCCTAAGGATGACAAGCCTACTGACTCGGGCTCGGGCCACAAGCGTAAAGATGGAAAGAAGAAGAAGACAAGGCGCATCAAGGAGATCGTCTACTACGACGATAGCGATGAGTCTACTTCTTCCCAAAAGGACGACGACAACGACTAGAGGAAGACGGTCAATTCGAACTTTTCATTTGATTATTCTCGTATTCCACATAGTTCGAATTCGCATTTGCTCTCCATTCCTCTTGGCAAACCTCCACACTTCGATGGGGAAGACTACGGATTTTGGAGTCACAAAATGCGTAGTCACTTATTCTCTCTCCATCCAAGCATATGGGAGATTGTAGAGAATGGAATGAAATTTGATAGCTCGGATAGCCCTATGCTTATAAATGAACAAATCCATAGAAATGCACAAGCTAATACTGTTCTATTAGCATCTTTGTGCAGGGAAGAGTACAATAAGGTGAGCGGCTTGGACAACGCCAAGCAGATATGGGACACCCTCAAGATCTCTCACGAGGGGAACGACATCACCATACTCACTAAAATGGAGTTGGTGGAGGGCGAGCTTGGACGATTCGCAATGATAAGGGGAGAGGAGCCAACCCAAACTTACAACCGGCTCAAGACCCTTATCAACAAAATAAGGAGCTACGGAAGCACGCGATGGACGGACCACGACGTCGTCCGCCTAATGCTAAGGTCCTTTACTGTTCTTGATCCTCATCTCGTAAACAATATTCGTGAGAATCCCAGGTACACGATGATGACGCCCGAGGAGGTACTCGGAAAATTCGTAAGCGGGAGGATGATGATCAAGGAGGCGAGATACGTCGATGACGCCTTGAATGGTCCGATCAACGAGCCTCAATCCATTGCTCTCAAGGCAACAAGGAGCAAGGAGGCGCTACCCAGCAAGGTGGCACAAATTGAGGCTGCCGGTCTTAATGATGAAGAGATGGCCCTCATCATCAAAAGATTCAAGACGGCGCTAAAAGGTCGAAAGGGACAGCCAAGCAAGACTAAGACCAAGGGAAAGCGATCATGCTTCAAATGCGGTAAGCTTGGTCATTTTATTGCTAACTGTCCCGACAATGATAGTGATCAGGATCAAGGGAACAAGAGGGAGAAGAAGAAGAACTATAAGAAGGCAAAGGGCGAGGCGCATCTAGGCAAGGAGTGGGACTCGGACTGCTCCTCTTCCGACTCCGACAATGAAGGACTCGCCGCCACCGCCTTCAACAAGTCATCCCTCTTCCCCAACGAGCGTCACACATGCCTTATGGCAAGGGAGAAGAAGGTGAGTACTCAAGACTCCACTTATGCTTCTTCTAGTGATAATGAGTCTAGTGATGATGATGACATAGACTATTCATGCTTATTCAAGGGCTTAGATAGATCTAAAATAGATAAGATTAATGAGTTGATTGATGCTTTGAATGACAAGAATAGATTACTAGAAAAACAAGAAGATTTTTTATATGAGGAGCATGATAAATTTGTTAGTGCACAAAATTCTCTTGCTCTAGAAATTAAAAGAAATGAAATACTCTCTGGTGAATTATCTACTTGTCATAAAACCATTTCTACTCTAGAAGGTGTCAACAATGATTTAAATGCTAAATTAGAAGTAGCAAATAAATCTAATTCTTATGTAGAACATGTTGTAATTTGTACTAGGTGTAAAGATATTGACATTGATGCTTGTAGTGAACACCTAGTTTCAATTTCCAAGCTTAATGATGAATTGGCTAGTCTTAATGCTCAACTTAAGACTAGCAAGAATGAATTTGACAAGCTAAAATTTGCAAGGGATGCCTACACGATTGGTAGACACCCCTCAATTAAGGATGGACTTGGCTTCAAGAGGGAAGCCAAGAACTTAACAAGCCATAAGGCTCCCATCTCCACCAAGGAGAAAGGGAAGGCCCCTATGGCAAGTAGTACTAAAAGGAACCATGCTTTTATGTATCATGATAGAAGACAACCTAGAAATGCTTATAGGAGTTGTAATGCATATAATGCCTTTGATTCTCATGTCATGTTTGCTTCTAGCTCTTCTTATGTGCATGATAGAAATGTTGGTAGGAGAAATGCTATTCATCATGTGCCTAAAAGGAATATTATTCATGCTCCTAGGAAAGTAGTGAATAAACCTTCTACAATCTATTGTGCTTTAAATGCTTCCTTTGCTATTTGTAGAAAGGATAGGAAAATTGTTGCCAGGAAGTTAGGGGCAAAATGCAAGGGAGACAAAACTTGCATTTGGGTCCCTAAGGATATTTGCACTAACCTTGTAGGACCCAACAAGAGTTGGGTACCTAAGTCCCAAGCCTAAATTTGCCTTGCAGGTTTATGCATCCGGGGGTTCAAGCTGGATTATTGATAGCGGATGCACAAACCATATGACGGGGGAGAAGAAGATGTTCACCTCCTACGTCAAGAATAAGGATTCCCAAGATTCAATTATATTCGGTGATGGGAATCAAGGCAAGGTAAAAGGGTTAGGTAAAATTGCAATTTCTAATGAGCACTCTATCTCTAATGTGTTTTTAGTAGAGTCTCTTGGATATAATTTGCTATCGGTTAGTCAATTATGCAATATGGGATATAACTGTCTATTTACAAATGTAGATGTGTCTGTCTTTAGAAGAAATGATGGTTCACTAGCTTTTAAGGGTGTATTAGACGGCAAACTTTATTTAGTTGATTTTGCAAAAGAAGAGGCCAGTCTAGATGCATGCTTAATAGCTAAGACTAGCATGGGCTGGCTGTGGCATCGCCGCTTAGCACATGTGGGGATGAAGAACCTTCACAAGCTTCTAAAGGGAGAACACGTGATAGGTTTGACTAACGTACAATTCGAAAAAGATAGACCTTGTGCAGCTTGTCAAGCAGGTAAACAAGTGGGAGGAGCACATCACAGCAAGAATGTGATGACCACATCAAGACCCCTGGAGCTGCTACACATGGACCTCTTCGGACCCGTCGCCTATCTGAGCATAGGAGGAAGTAAGTATGGTCTAGTTATTGTTGATGACTTTTCCCGCTTCACTTGGGTGTTCTTTTTGCAGGATAAGTCTGAAACCCAAGGGACCCTCAAGCGCTTCCTCAGGAGAGCTCAAAATGAGTTTGAGCTCAAGGTGAAGAAGATAAGGAGCGACAACGGGTCGGAGTTCAAGAACCTTCAAGTGGAGGAGTTCCTTGAGGAGGAAGGGATCAAGCACGAGTTCTCCGCTCCCTACACACCACAGCAAAATGGTGTGGTAGAGAGGAAGAACAGGACGCTAATCGACATGGCGAGGACTATGCTTGGAGAATTCAAGACCCCCGAGCGTTTTTGGTCGGAAGCCGTGAACACGGCTTGCCACGCCATCAACAGGGTCTACCTTCACCGCCTCCTCAAGAAGACGTCATATGAGCTTCTAACCGGTAACAAACCCAATGTATCGTACTTTCGTGTATTTGGGAGCAAGTGCTACATTCTAGTGAAGAAGGGTAGAAATTCTAAATTTGCTCCCAAAGCAGTAGAAGGGTTTTTGTTAGGTTATGACTCAAATACAAAGGCGTATAGAGTCTTCAACAAATCATCGGGTTTGGTTGAAGTCTCTAGCGACGTTGTATTTGATGAGACTAATGGCTCTCCAAGAGAGCAAGTTGTTGATCTTGATGATGTAGATGAAGAAGATGTTCCAACGGCCGCTATGCGCACCATGGCGATTGGTGATGTGCGACCACAGGAAAAATTGGAGCAAGATCAACCTTCTTCCTCAACTATGGTGCAACCCCCAACTCAAGACGATGAACAGGTTCATCAACAGGAGGAGTGTGATCAAGGGGGAGCACAAGATGATCATGTGATGGAGGAAGATGCGCAACCGGCACCTCCAACCCAAGTCCGAGCGGTGATTCAAAGGGATCATCCTGTCAACCAAATTTTGGGTGACATAAGTAAGGGAGTAACTACTCGATCTAGATTAGTTAATTTTTGTGAGCATTACTCCTTTGTCTCTTCTATTGAGCCTTTCAGGGTAGAGGAGGCCTTGCTAGATCTGGACTGGGTGTTGGCCATGCAGGAGGAGCTCAACAACTTCAAGCGCAATGAAGTTTGGACACTGGTGTCTCGTCCCAAGCAAAATGTTGTGGGAACCAAGTGGGTGTTCCGCAACAAACAGGACGAGCACGGGGTGGTGACAAGGAACAAGGCTCGACTTGTGGCAAAAGGTTATGCCCAAGTCGCAGGTTTGGACTTTGAGGAGACGTTTGCTCCTGTGGCTAGGCTAGAATCAATTCGTATCTTGCTAGCATATGCCGCTCACCATTCTTTCAGGTTGTTCCAAATGGATGTGAAGAGCGCTTTCCTCAACGGGCCAATCAAGGAGGAGGTGTATGTGGAGCAACCCCCTGGCTTCAAGGATGAACGGTACCCCGACCACGTGTGTAAGCTCTCTAAGGCGCTCTATGGACTTAAGCAAGCCCCAAGAGCATGGTATGAATGCCTTAGAGACTTTTTACTTGCTAATGCTTTCAAGGTTGGGAAAGCCGATCCAACTCTGTTCACTAAGACATGTGATGGTGATTTGTTTGTGTGCCAAGTTTATGTCGATGACATAATATTTGGTTCTACTAACCAAAAGTCTTGTGAAGAGTTTAGCAGGGTGATGACGCAGAAATTTGAGATGTCGATGATGGGCGAGTTGAACTACTTCCTTGGGTTCCAAGTGAAACAACTCAAGGACGGCACCTTCATCTCCCAAACAAAGTACACGCAAGACTTGCTGAAGCGGTTTGGGATGAAGGATGCCAAGCCCGCAAAGACTCCGATGGGGACCGACGGACACACCGACCTCAACAAAGGAGGTAAGTCCGTTGATCAAAAAGCATACCGGTCCATGATAGGTTCTTTGCTTTACTTATGTGCTAGTAGACCGGATATTATGCTTAGTGTATGCATGTGTGCTAGATTTCAATCCGATCCTAAGGAGTGTCACTTAGTGGCGGTGAAGCGAATTCTTAGATATTTGGTCGCTACGCCTTGCTTCGGGCTCTGGTATCCAAAGGGGTCTACCTTTGACTTAGTTGGATACTCAGACTCCGACTATGCTGGATGTAAGGTCGATCGGAAGAGTACATCGGGGACGTGCCAATTCTTAGGAAGGTCCCTGGTGTCATGGAACTCTAAGAAACAAACCTCCGTTGCCCTATCCACCGCTGAGGCCGAGTACATTGCCGCAGGACAGTGTTGCGCGCAACTACTTTGGATGAGGCAAACTCTCCGGGACTTTGGCTACAATCTGAGCAAAGTCCCACTCCTATGTGATAATGAGAGTGCTATCCGCATGGCGGAGAATCCTGTTGAGCACAGCCGCACAAAGCACATTGACATCCGGCATCACTTTTTGAGAGACCACCAGCAAAAGGGGGATATCGAAGTGTTTCATGTTAGCACCGAGAACCAGCTAGCCGATATCTTTACCAAGCCTCTAGATGAGAAGACCTTTTGCAGGTTGCGTAGTGAGCTAAATGTCTTAGATTCGCGGAACTTGGATTGAATTGTAGCATACATGTATCTATGCCTTATGATCATGTTCCTTTCTGCATTTTGTTGCTTATTGTGGTGCTCAAGTTGTACAAACACTCCCTGGACCTCACAAGTCCGTTGCAAAGTGATGCACATGTTTAGGGGGAGATGTGTTACAACTTGACCCTTTGAGGCTAACCATTTGCTTGAGTTTGCTTGATTTAGTCTCGAAGGTGGATTGAAAGGGAAAGGTGAACTTGGACCTTGCAAGACTTCCACTGCACTCCGATGAGAGGGTAACTTATTCCAAGTTCATCTCTATGATCTTATTGCCTTTGTGCTCTTAATTGAAGATTTTGGTGAGGCAATGGGGTTAAAGGGCCAAGATTGATCCCGTTTTGGTGCTTGATGCCAAAGGGGGAGAAAATAAAGGCCAAAGCAATAAATGGATCAGCTACCACTTGAGAAACTTTGAAAACAGTAGGATAGAGCTTTTGGTTTGTCAAAACTCTTGCATTGTCTCTTTTGTCAAAAGTTGGCCTCTTGTGGGGAGAAGTGTTGATTATGGGAAAAAGGGGGAGTTTTGGATTCTTGAATCAAATTTCTTTGGAGAACCTCTCTTTATGTCTCTACAAGTGGATTTGACTTAGAGATAGGATTTTGGGTTTGATTTGCAAACCAAGTGGTGGCAAAGGATGATCCATATATGCCAAAATTGAATCAAAATCAATTTGAGTTTTATTTGAAGTGATTTTGCACTTGTTCTAGTTGCTTTATGTTGTGTTGGCATAAATCACCAAAAAGGGGGAGATTGAAAGGGAAATGTGCCTTTGGGCCATTTCTAAGTATTTTGGTGATTGAGTGCCAACACAAGTACTTAAATGTGAATCTATGCCCATGGATGAACAAAGTGCAAATCAAGAGCTAAGGTATGTTTCTAAGTCTTAGTACATTGGTTTTATGTACTAATATACTTGTCTAAGTATCAGAGACAGGAAGAAGAAGAAAAGAGGAGAGTTGGCTGTGTATAGCCAAGTGGCTGTTTCGGTCTGGGGCACCGGACTGTCCGGTGGTGCACCGGACAGTGTCCGGTGGTGCACCGGACAGTGTCCGGTGCGCCAGGCTGCCTCGGCCGAAGAGGCCGCTCTCGGGAATTTGCTGACGGCGTACGGCTAAAATTCACCGGACTGTCCGGTGAGCCAACGGTCGGCCGGGCCAACGGTCGGCCGCGGATTCTGCGCGCGACACGTGGCCAAGCCAACGGTTGGAAGGGGGCACCGGACTGTCCGGTGCGCCAACGGCTCCCAGATCTGCAACGGTCGGCTTCGCCATTTAAGGAAAGGAATCGGGCACCGGACACTGTCCGGTGTGCACCGGACTGTCCGGTGCGCCCGATAACAGAAGGCAAGGATGGCCTTCCAGATTTGTTCTCAATGGCTCCTAGCTGCCTTGGGGCTATAAAAGGGACCCCTAGGCGCATGGAGGAGTATACCAAGCATTCCTACAACATTCCTAAGCACCAAGACATCGATCTCGCGCATTCGTTTCATTGTGATAGCATATAGAGCTTTTGTGGAGTTGTGAACTCTTGAGTTGTGTTGCGAGCTCTTGTTGCGACTTGTGTGCGTGTTGTTGCTCTGATCTTTTGAAGTCTTGTGTGCGTTGCTCATTCCCCCTTACTCCGTATTTCTTTGTGAATCTCAAGTGTAAGGGCGAGAGGCTCCAAGTTGTGGAGATTCCTCGCAAACGGGATATTGAAAGGCAAAGCAAAACACCGTGGTATTCAAGCTGGTCTTTGGACCGCTTGAGAGGGGTTGATTGCAACCCTCGTTCGTTGGGACGCCACAACGTGGAGTAGGCAAGCGTTGGTCTTGGCCGAACCACGGGATAAACCACTGTGTCATCTCTGTGTTTGATCTCTTGTGGTATTGTGTTTTGTTGAGACTCCTCTCTAGCCACTTGGCAATTATTGTGCTAACACTTAACAAGGTTTTTGTGGCTATAAGTTTAAGTTTTCACAGGATCACCTATTCACCCCCCCCCCTCTAGGTGCTCTCACTTGCACCCGGCATAATCGGAGTCTGCGTATCCAATTAAGTCAAAGGTAGACCCCTTTGGATACCAGATCCCGAAGCACGGTGTAGCAACTAAATATCGAAGAATTCGCTTAACGGCCACAAGGTGACATTCCCTTGGGTTGGATTGATATCTAGCACACATGCATACACTAAGCATAATGTCCGGTCTACTAGCACATAAATAAAGTAATGACCCTATCATAGACCGGTATGCCTTTTGATCAACGGACTTACCTCCTTTGTTGAGGTCTACATGCCTATCGGTTCCCATCGGTGTCTTCGTGGGCTTGGCGTCCTTCATCCCAAACCTCTTGAGAAGATCTTGAGTGTACTTCGTTTGGGAGATGAAGGTACTGTCCTTGAGTTGCTTCACTTGGAACCCAAGGAAGTGTGTTAACTCGCCCATCATCGACATTTCGAATTTCTGCATCATCACCTTGCTAAATTCCTCGCAAGACCTTTGGTTAGTAGAACCAAATATTATGTCATCGACATAAATTTGGCACACAAAGAGATCACCATCACAAGTCTTGGCGAAAAGAGTGGGATCAGCTTTCCCAACCTTGAAAGCATTAGCAATTAAGAAATCTCTAAGGCATTCATATCATGCTCTTGGGGCTTGCTTAAGTCCATAGAGCGCCTTAGAAAGCTTATACACGTGGTCGGGATACCTGTCATCCTCAAAGCCAGGGGGTTGTTCCACATATACCTCCTCTTTTATTGGCCCACTGAGGAAAGCGCTCTTCACGTCCATTTGAAATAGCCTAAAAGAGTGGTGAGCAGCATAGGCTAACAATATTCGAATTGACTCTAGCCTAGCCACAGGAGCAAAAGTCTCCCAGAAATCCAAACCGTGACTTGGGCATAACCTTTTGCCACAAGTCGAGCCTTGTTTCTTGTCACCACTCCGTGCTCGTCTTGCTTGTTGCAGAACACCCACTTGGTGCCCACAACGTTTTGCTTTGGACGTGGCACTAGGCTCCAGACTTCATTTTGTTTGAAGTTGTTGAGCTCTTCCTTCATGGCCAACACCCAGTCCAGATCCTGCAAGGCTTCTTCTACCCTGAAAGTCTCAATAGAAGAGACAAACGAGTAATGCTCACAAAAATTAGCTAAATGTGAGCGAGTTGTTACTCCCTTGCTGATATCACCCAGAATCTAATCGACGGGGTGATTTCTTTGGATCGTCGCTCGGACTTGAGTTTGAGGAACCTGTGGTGCTTCTTCCTCCATAACATGTTCTTATTGTGCTCCCCCTTGATCACGCTCCTCTTCTTGAGGTACATGTCCATCATCTTGAGTTGGGGGATGCACTAGCGTCGAGGAAGAAGGCTGATCTTGTTCATGTAGTTCCTATGGTCTCACATCACCTATCGCCATCATGCACATTGCGGCCGTTGGAACTTCATCTTCATCTATATCATCAAGATCAACTTGCTCTCTTGGAGAGCCATCAGTCTCATCAAATACAACATCGCTAGAGACTTCAACTAATCCTGATGATTTGTTGAAGACCCTATACGCCTTTATATTTGATTCATACCCTAGTAAAAACCCTTCTACAGCCTTGGGAGCAAATTTAAAATGTCTACCTTTCTTCACCAGAATGTAGCATTTGCTCCCAAATACACAAAAGTAAGATACATTGGGTTTGTTAGCGGTAAGGAGTTCATAGGAGGTCTTCTTGAGAAGGCGGTGCAGATAGAGCCGGTTTATGGCGTGGCAAGCTGTGTTCACAACTTCCGACCAAAACCGCTCGAGCGTCTTAAATTCTCCAAGCATCGTTCTCGCCATGTCGATAAGCGTCATGTTCTTCCTCTCTACCACACTGTTTTGCTGTGGTGTGTAGGAAGCAGAGAACTCGTGCTTGATGCCTTCCTCCTCAAGAAATTCTTCAACTTGTAGATTCTTGAACTCGGACCCATTGTCGCTCCTTATCTTTTTCACTTTAAGCTCAAACTCATTTTGAGCCCTCCTTAGAAAGCGCTTTAGGGTCCCTTGGGTTTCTGATTTATCCTGCAAAAAGAATACCCAAGTGAAGCGGGAAAAGTCATCAACAATTACAAGACCATACTTACTTCCCCCGATGCTAAGGTAGGCAACGGGTCCAAAGAGATCCATGTGGAGAAGCTCCAGTGGTCTTGATGTCATCATCATATTCTTGCTGTGATGAGTGCTTCCCACCTGTTTCCCTGCCTGACATGCTGCACAAGGTCTGTCTTTCTCAAAGCAGACATTAGTTAGTCCTAACACATGATCTCCCTTTAGAAGTTTATGAAGGTTCTTCATCCCAACATGTGCTAGACGGCGATGCCAAAGCCAGTCCATATTAGTATTAGCTATTAAGCATGCACCTAGATCGGCATTCTCTTTCGAAAAATCTACTAAATAGAGTTTGTCGTCTAATACACCCTTAAATGCTAATGAACCATCACTCCTTCTAAAGACAGATACATCTATATTTGTGAATAAACAATTATAGCCCATGTTACATAATTGACTCACAAACATTAAGTTGTACCCGATCGATTCAACTAAAAACACATTGGAGATAGAATGCTTGGATGTAATGGCTATCTTTCCCAATCCTTTAACCTTGCCTTGGTTCCCATCTCCAAAGATAATCGCATCCTGGGAATCCTTGTTCTTGACGTAGGAGGTGAACATCTTCTTCTCCCCCGTCATGTGGTTTGTGCATCCGCTGTCGATAATCCAGCTTGAGCCCCCGGATGCATAAACCTGCAAGGCAATTTAATCTTGGATTTTAGGTACCTAACTCTTGTTGGGTCCTACAAGGTTAGTCACAATAACCTTTGGAACCCAAATACAAGTCTTGTCTCCCTTGCATTTGGATCCCAGCTTCCTAGCAACTACTTTTGCATTTTTACATGAAAGCACAAAAGAAGTATTGCAGGCATGATAAATAGTAGAAGGTCCATTGCACATTTTTCTAGGAGCATGAGACACAACATGATTTCTCCTAGGCCTACTTCTACCTTGAACTAAAGTAGAGCTAGAGGCAAACATAGCATGTGAATCATTATAAGCAACATGAACATGATTCTTATTATAATTAGAATGACTGGCAATTTTCCTATCATAAATAAAAGCATGATTCCTTTTAGAACTACTTTCCATAGGGGCATTTCCTTTCTCCTTGTTGAGAACGGAAGTCCTTTGGCTTGTTAAGTTCTTGGTTTCCCTTCGAAAACCAAGTCCATCCTTAATTGACGGGTGTCTACCAACAGTGTAGGCATCCCTAGCAAATTTTAATTTATCAAAATCATCCTTGCAAGTCTTAAGTTGAGCATTAAGACTTGCCACCTCATTATTTAATTTAGTAATAGAAACACGATGTCCATCACAGGCATCAACATCAAAATTCTTACATCTATTACAAATAGCAACATGCTCTACACATGAACTAGATTTATTAACTTCCTCTAGCTTAGCATTTAATTCATCATTTAAACTCCTTAAACTAGAGACAGATTCATGGCAAGCAGACAACTCAGAGGATAGCATTTCATTTCTTTTAATTTCTAGAGCAAGAGATTTTTGAACACTAATGAATTTGTCATGCTCTTCATACAAAATATCTTCTTGCTTCTCTAGTCATCTATCCTTTTCATTAAGGGCATCAATTAATTCATTAATTTTGTCTACTTTATTTCTATCTAAGCCTTTAAACAATTTAGTATAGTCTAGTTCATCATCAGATGACTCTTCACCACTAGAAGAAGTATACTTGGGAGTGTCCCGAATACATACCTTCTTCTCCTTAGCCATAAGGCAAGTATGGCGTTCGTTGGGGAAGAGCAAAGATTTGTTGAAGGCCGAGGCAGCCAATCCTTCATCGTCGGAGTTAGATGAAGAGCAGTCAGAATTCCATTCCTTTCCAAGATGCGCCTCGCCCTTCGCCTTCCTGTAATTCTTCTTCTTCTCTTTCTTCCCATACTTTTCTTGTTCCTGATCATTATCGGGGCATTGAGCTATGAAATGACCAGTCTTACCGCATTTGAAGCAGGAGCGCTTTCCCCTTGTTTTGTTCTTGTTGGGGTACTCCTTGCGTCCGTTTAATGCGGTCTTGAAACGTTTGATAATGAGGGCCATCTCGTCTTCATTTAGCCCGGCAACCTCAACTTGTGTCACCTTGCTTGGTAGCGCCTCCCTGCTGCTTGTTGCTTTGAGCGCAATGGGTTGTGTCTCGTAGACGGGTAGTGGACCATTTAGAGCATCGTCCACGTATCGAGCTTCCTTCACCATCATGCACCCGCTCACAAATTTTCCGAGAATCTCCACGTATCGAGCTTCCTTCACGAATAAGGTTGACAAGATGGGGTCAATTACAGTAAAATACCTTAGCATGAGTCGGACGACATCATGATCCGTCCATCTTGTGCTTCCGTAGCTTCGGATTTTGTTGACCGGGGTCTTGAGCCTGTTGTAGGTTTGAGTTGGCTCCTCTCCCCTGATCGTGAACCTTCCCAGCTCACCCTTCACTAGTTCCATCTTGGTGATCATGGTGGCATCATTTCCCTCATATGATATCTTGAGGGTGTCCCAGATTTGCTTGGCGATGTCCAGGCCGCTCACCTTGTTATATTCATCCTTGCACAGAGATGCTAGCAAAACAGTAGTAGCTTGGGCATTTTTATGGATTTGCTCATTAATAATCACAGGGTTATCCATACTATCGAAATGCATCCCATTTTCCACAATTTCCCAAATGCTAGGATGAAGAGAAAATAGATGACTACGCATTTTATGACTCCAAAATGAGTAATCCTCTCCATCAAAGTGTGGAGGTTTTCCAAGAGGAATAGAAAGTAAATGTGCATTCGAATTATACGGAATACGAGAATAATCAAAAGAATAATTTTGATTGACCATCTTTTTCTTTGACGAGGAGTCGTCGTCATCGTCGTCCCTTGGTGAAAAAGATGAGGCGTCACTATCGTAGTAGATGACCTTCTTGATGTGTCTCTTCTTCTTCCCGTCCCTCTTCTTGTGACTCGAGCCTGAGTTAGTGGGCTTGTCGTCTCTTGGCTCGTTGAAGATGGACTCCTTCTCCTTGTCGTTGACCACCATCCCCTTTCCCTTAGGATCCATCTCTTCGGGCGGTTAGTCCCTTAAATGAAGAGTACGACTCTGATACCAATTGAGAGCACCTAGAGGGGGGTGAATAGGTGATCCTGTAAAATCAAACACTAATAGCCACAAAACTTAGATTAAAGAGTTAGTACGGCTAAGTAGCTTTGAAGTGGGTTCTTGTGAACACAAAAATCACAGAGAAGGCAACACAAGAGACACGCGATTTTTATCCCGTGGTTTGGCCAAGTAACACTTGCCTACTTCCACGTTGTGGCGTCCCAATGGACGAGGGTTGCACTCAACCCCTTTCAAGTGATCTGATGATCAACTTGAATACCACGGTCTTTTCCTTTAGAGTATGTTTCCCATTTGCGAGGAATCTCCACAGTTTGGAGTCTCTCGCCCTTACAATTGAAATCACAAAGAAAGCACAGAGTAAGGTTCGGGAGAGCAACACACACAAGACTCAATTCCGCAGCACAACCACGCACACAAGTCACAACTTGAGCTCGAAACACAACATGCGGAGTTCGCAACTCAAATGGAGCTCAAATCGCTAACACTGAGAATCAAAAGCGTGGAGTCAGAGTCTGGGAGTCTTAGAATGTTTCTTGTAAGCTTGGTATTCTCCTCCATTCGCCTAGGGTCCCTTTTATAGGCCCAAGGCAGCTAGGAGCCGTTGAAGGCCAACTTGGAAGGCCAAACTTGCCTTCTGTCGGGTGGTGCACCGGACAGCCCGGTGCACCACCGGACAGCCACTTAGTTGTCCGGTGCGCGATCTCCTTCCTTTTCTGGCGCATCCGACTGTTGGTCCTCGGGGTCAGTTGGCGCACCAAACACTGTCCGGTGTGCCCAATCAACCGTTGCTGCAGGCCACACGTCGCCCGCGGATTACGCGGTCGACCGTTGCGCTGGCGATCGTTGGCTCACCGGACAGTCCGGTGCACCACCGGACAGTCCGGTGCACCACCGGACAGTCCGGTGAATTATAGCCGTACGCCTCTGCTTTTTCCCGAGAGCAGCCAGTTCAGCGCCGGCCAGCCTGGCGCACCGGACACTGTCCGGTGTGCCAGACTGAGCTGGTGTTGGCTGCACACAGCCAACTCTTTTCCCTTTTCTTCTCGTCTTCTTCAGTCACTATTTCTAGCACTTGGATAACCATCTTAGTACATAAAACAATTTACCAAGTCTAGAAACATACCTTTGTCTCTTATTTGCACTTCTCGCACATAAGTACTCAATCAATGTGTTGGGCATCTAATCATTAAAATATTTATAGAAATTGCCCAAGGGCATATTTCCCTTTCAGTGAGTTCGAATCTCAGTAAGCTCAGAGTGCAGCCCATCAAAGTTATCATCAAAGTGAGTCTGCATGGCATCCATGCGCTGGTCCATATGTGTCAACATGCCCTGAAATTGGCCATCCATATGTGTGTGGAGCCCTTGCTGCATGTGCTGGAAGTAAGGATCAAAATAGCCTGGACCAGGCTGCCAGAAATGCTCAGGCTGAGGAGGAGATGGAGGAGGAGGCATCTGCTCAGCTGTATCAGTCTTAGGAGCAACTTCTTCATCATCTTCAGCTTCTTCCTCATCATATGGGAAAGGAGTAAGAGGCCTATTGAGAAATCCAATCTCATTCTTGAAAGGCCTAAATGGAGTGTGAGCTATCTCACAGCGTCCTTCAAATCTGGTCTTAGCCTTGATGAGAGCCATGATGTATGGAGCATATGCCAAGTTCTGGTTCTTGTCCATCTTGAGGTCATTCAATTGCCTCATCATAAATAGCACCACATTCATCACCTCACCATTCATGATATGGTGGATGATGTTCCAGAACTTATCTCTGATCTTGCTCTTATCTCCACTCTTTGGGAGAATTGTTACTCTGGCAATCTTGTTAATGACAGCAGGATGATGCCTCAGTCCTGGAGTCTCACCAAACCTCCTAGGAATGCCCAGCCTCACTGGCTTATAGAACTGCTTATATTCTTCAAAGTTGTCCTCAGTATACAAATAAATCCCAGCTGAGATTATATCATAGTCCAAACTGTTTGTAGTAGCAAACTCAGCAAAGGCTGCAGAATACCTCTTAAAGCCAGTCATCCAAGTGATTGATTGCTCATCAATGTCAATCTCAGTAGTTGCCAGGAACTGTTTCACAACCATATCACTAAAGTCTGTCTTCTGGCCCATAAAGTCATAGAGACCACATGCCTCGAACTTTGGAATCAATCCCTCCATTGACTAACCCAACATAAATGTCCAATCAATAACTTGATGCTTGTGAAAGTTTGTGTCCATTAGGGTTCCCCAGAAGACATCAAACTGAAGCTGAGTATGAAAAAACTGAATGTTTGTGTCAGAGGGCAGATCATACTGATTAACTGTCCTCCTGGAGCAGTACTCAGCCATAGAGAATCTTCTCTTGGGATAGGTCCATCCTGTGACATCAATTGGATAATCTGGATGAGCGTGTGGAGCATCCTCTGTGTTCATAGAAATGTTGTCCCTAGGCCCCAGCTGATGATTGGGCCTCTGAGTCTGTAGCTGGATTATAATCTGCATCATCTGCACGACGGCGCTTTGACTTAAAACGACCTGTAAGCTTCTTCTTAAGACCACCCAGACGACTGCAATATATATGAGGAATATCCACTGGTTAATAGTTGATGATGTCACAACAAAGAGAAAGGAAGCGTAAGTTTCTGTCAGGGACCGGACAGTCCGCGCTAGGGGGCGGACTGTCCGTGCTATTCTGACGGACGGTCTACGACCGTCCAGAGGCGATTTCTAGAACCCTAGCCGCCCCATTCATCTAATCATCGATTTGACAGAAAATAACCATCCAAATCCATTCAATTTTTTGCACCATATTCACAATGAGTAACACGAGCAATTCCACCAATCAAAATTGTAATTCCACTGCCCAATTCTAGATCAGAGAGAAAACCCTAAAAATTCCCAAATTTGAATAATCAGACAAATTCCATGAGATTTTGAAATACCGAGATGGAGACATGGTTGATGAACTCCAAACAATCTCCCGGACAGTCCGTGCGCAATTTCGGTTCACCGTCCGCTCACAAACGACAAGAATCATCTTTGGCGTGTGGAGTGTGAGAGAGAAAGAGACATGTGTTGAAAGTGACAATCTGACTGCCTCTGCCCGATTTATCTGCCTGTCGCGGACGGTCCACGTGGGGTCTGCGGACGATCCGCGCCCTGTCAATTCAGACAGTCTGCTCTGCTGACTCGGATAGTCCAGAACCTGATACGTCGGACGGTCCACGGTCATTACCCGGACAGTCCGTGGCCTGATACTCAAATATCCAAACTTTGTCCACTTTCTGATTTTGAATTTCAAATTTGGTTTATCGCTCAAATATGGACAGTTTGACCAATCCAAGGGTTAGTATGCATGCATATACACATTATGTACTTGAGTAACACATATTTTCATATAAAACTATTTAGATCAAGCAATAATAAAAAATCATCAAAAATATCCAATAAATAGCCTAGAGAGCACATTTGGAATCTAAATGCAATACTACACATGTGTATTCAACCTCAAGCCACGTTTGAGAGATCTATCACATTCATGTCACTTCTTAATTTGCAAAACCTCATTTCATCTAAAGGCTTTGTAAATATATCGGCCAATTGATCATCCGTCCCAACCGAATATATAGAGATATCTCCCTTTCCAACATGATCTCTCAAGAAGTGATGTCGTATATCAATATGCTTCGTTCTTGAGTGTTGGACCGGATTTGTAGCCAATTTTATCGCACTCTCATTATCACACATGAGAGGCACATTCTTGAAAATGATCCCATAATCCAATAGAGTTTGTTTCATCCATAATAATTGAGCACAACAATTACCAACCGATATATATTTTGCCTCGGCGGTAGAGAGAGCAACGGAATTTTGCTTCTTAGAAGACCATGAAACAAGAGACCCCCCAAGAAATTGACAACAACCGGAGGTGCTCTTCCTATCAACTTTGCAACCCGCATAGGCCAAATCCGAATATCCAATCAATTCAAATTGAGCACCTTTGGGATACCATAGACCAATATTGGGGGTATACTTCAAATATCTTAGAATTCTTTTTGTGGCCTTCAAGTGAATCTCTCTAGGTGAAGCTTGAAATCGAGCACACATGCAAACACTAAACATAACATCGGGCCTAGATGCGGTAATGTAAAGCAAACTACCAATTATTGAGCGAAAAAGTTTTTGATCAACCATTATACCTCCCTCATCTAAGTCTAGATGACCATTTGTTGCCATAGGAGTCTTGATAGGCTTTGCATTTTCTAAGCCAAACTTCTTGAGCATATCCTTCAGATATTTTGATTGACTTACAAAGATTCCATCTTTCAATTGTTTGATTTGAAGACCGACAAAGAAGCTCAATTCTCCTATCATAGACATTTCAAATTCCTTTGACATCATTTTTCCAAACTCCTCACAAAACAACTCATTAGTGGATCCAAAAATAATGTCATCAACATAAATTTGGTAAACAAATAAATCTTTGACAACTCTTTTAGTGAATAGGGTAGTGTCAACCTTCCCAATTTTAAAGTCTTTGGAAAGCAAGAAATCCCTAAGCCTTTCATACCAAGTGTGTGGGGCTTGCTTAAGCCCATAGAGAGCTTTAGAAAGCTTGTACATGTGGTTAGGTCTTTTGGGGTCCTCAAAACCGGGAGGTTGTTCAACATACACTAGTTCACTAATCTTACCGTTTAGAAAGGCACTCTTTACATCCATTTGGTAGAGCTTGATATTATGAGCACAAGCATAAGCAAGAAGGATCTGGATTGCTTCCAATCTTGCCACGGGAGCAAATGTCTCACCGAAATCCAAACCCACTATTTGAGTATACCCTTGTGCCACTAATCTTGCCTTGTTTCTTACTACTAATCCATCTTCATTGTGCTTGTTGCGAAACACCCATTTGGTACCAATAACATTGTGGTTCTTTGGTCTCTCAACAAGCTCCCAAACTTCATTTCGGGTGAAGTTATTTAATTCCTCATGCATTGTATTCACCCAATCAACATCAAGTAGAGCTTCATCTACACGGTTAGGTTCCATACAATATACAAAAGAGAAATGTTCACAAAATGAAGCTATACGAGAGCGAGTTTGAACACCTTTACTAATGTCACCCACAATTTGATCAACTGGGTGATCCTTCACAATAGAATGGTGGATTCTTGATACCATTTGAGAATTACTAGTTGAAGCATGAGGAGGGACCGAATGACTTGAAGTGTCTTCATCATGAGCATCCACAACTTCATCATTTTGTTGGCTTTGGTGATTTTCTTCATTTAGGGTTGAAGAGGATGGAATGACAACCACACTATTATCATCATCTTCTTCTTTTGGCTTTATTTCACCAATAGCCATTGTTTTCATAGCATTTCTTAATTGAGCTCCACCAACATCATCAAGATTATCGTTTTCATCTTGAGACCCATTTGTTTCATCAAACTCAACATCATATGCTTCTTCAATAATACCATGAGTCTTGTTGAAGACTCTATAAGCCTTGCTAGTTGATGAATATCCAAGTAGAGAACCCTCATCACATTTATTCTCAAATTTAGAGAGTCGGCTTCCCTTTCTCAAAATATAGCATTTGCAACTGAATACTCTAAAATATGAGATATTTGGCTTTCTACCAATGAGCAATTCATAGGGAGTTTTCTTCAAGAGCTTGTGACAATATAGCCTATTTGATGCGTGACAAGCGGTGTTTATGGCTTCGGCCCAATAAGAATCCGACACATTATATTCCGCTAGCATAGACCTAGCCATATCAATGAGAGTCATATTCTTCCTTTCAACAATACCATTTTGTTCCGGAGTATATTTGGAAGAAAATTCATGTTTAATACCCTTGTCATCACAATATTCATCAATTCTAGCATTTTTGAATTTCGACCCATTATCACTTCTAACTTTCTTGATATCAAAATCAAATTGGTTTTGAGCCAATATAGCAAATGACTTGAATGTTTCAAACACATTAGATTTATCACGAAGAAAATAAACCCAAGTGAATCTAGAATAATCATCCACAATCACAAGGCAATAGGAATTATCCCAATACTCACAAAAGATGTTGGTCCAAATAAATCCATGTGAAGTAATTCCAAAGGCCGATGAGTAGATATTTGACTCTTATTTGGATGAGTATTTGCCACTTGCTTCTCGGCTTGACAAGAGCTACGCAATTTGTTCTTCTCAAATTTCACATCTTTCAAGCCTCGGACTAAGTCATGTTTGGTTAAACAATTGAGTTGCTTCATTCCAACATGACCAAGTCTTCTATACCATAACCAACTTAGTGAAGCCTTTGAGTATAAGCAAGTTGTGAGCTTTGCTTCACTAGATGAGAAATCAACAAGATAAAAAATTTCATATCTAAAGCCTTTAAACTTAAGATTGCTACCATCAACACTAGAGATAATAACATCATCAACAGTAAAATTGCAACTAAATCCTAAATAACATAATTGAGCTACGGATAGTAAACTAAAATTCAAAGACTCAACCAAGAGCACATTTGATACGGAATGATCATTCGAAATAGCAATTTTACCCAAACCTTTAACCTTTCCTTTGCGATTATCTCCAAATGTGATACTGTCATAACTTGAGCAATCTTCCACACTCATTTGGGTGAACATTTTCATATCTCAGGTCATGTGTTGAGTGCATCCACTATCCAACACCCAATGATTCCCTCCCGCCTTGTAGTTCACCTACAAAAGGAAATCAATCTCTTTTAGGTACTCAAACTTGCTTGGGTCCTTGGATGTTAGTGACCAAGGTCTTTAGCACCCAAATGGCTTTCTTCTTATTACCAACAATTGAAGTACCAACAAATTTAGCATGAACACATTTTGCATTATGAGAAAGAACATAACAATGCTCAAAACAAGTGGAGGATACATTCTTGAGCTTAGGACAATTCTTTTTGATATGTCCCTTCTTGTGACACTTGTGACACACTTTGTCACATTCTTTCACAAACAATGTATTTTGCTTTACAAAAGCATTCTTTCCTTTCTTGGGAACATATCCAAGACCCTCACGATTAAGTGAGCACCGTTGACTTCCTAATATGAAATCCAATTTAGCCTTTCCACCATATGTCTTCTCTATATCATGGGTTAGAGCATTCACTCTCTCTACTAATACTTCATTCTCAACAATGATTTGTGATTTATCACGAGCAATATTATCATTCACAAGAGAAATTTTGCATTTATCACAAATAGAGTTAGTAGGTTGTGGTTCACTTGTAGGACTATCAAGTAAGTCACAAGTGACTCCGACATCCTCGGTGACCACCACAACTTCATGCACAATAGATGAGTTTTGAGTTTCCACAAGCTTCTCACAATTCTCTTTCAAAATGTTATGAGAGGTCTTGAGCTCCTCAAAAGACACTTGGAAGTTTTTATACAATTCCTTCAAGGTCTTAAACTTTTCTTTTTCTTTGTGCATGTAGTCATCAGCCTCACCTAACATTCAAACAAGATCATCATATGAATATCCATCATCATCAACATCATCAACATCATCTACATCATTTAAATCGATTATGATTTTTACCTTAGCATCTCCCTTTGCCATGAGACAATGAGGGGATGAGAAAAGTGAAGGGGCTTCCTTGATGGCAATTCCGGCATTAAGCTTGAATGAGGTGTCGTCATCATCATCATCATCCAAGCTAGCATCCAAATCCCATTCAACTAGGTAGGCTTTGCCATCTTTCTTCTTGTTGTAGAATTTCTTCTTCTTATCATCTCCATCTTTGCCCTTCTTCTTCTTGTTAGGGCAATTCATGGCGATGTGATCGGGTTCCCCACACTCAAAACACTTTCTATCATTGAAAGCATTTCTTCTTGATGTTTGGCCTCTTCTAGGTTGACCCCTCTTCTTCTTCATGAATTTGTTGAATTTCTTTACAAATAGAGCCATATCTCCATCACTCTCACTTTCATTTTCTTCCTCATCACTATCTTCTGTTTCAATTGCCTTAGAAGCTTTAGCTTTGAGAGCGATTGATTCATTCTTCACTTTCTTTGCCAAACTTATAGCATCGGCTTGAGATTTCTTGAATATATCTTGAGTAAGAATTTCTCCCAATACTTTGGTTGGAGAAGTTGTAGATAAATCACTTATTACTGGCATGGTCACAATAGTCTCATACTTCTTCGGAAGGGATCTAAGGAACTTATGAGTTAAATCCACATCCGGTACATCAAAACCAAGTCCCTTGAGCTCATTCACTATCTCATTTAACCGGTTGAACATATCGGATACACTTTCATCTTCTTTCATAATGAATTGCTCAAATTTTCCTTTGCACACATATAGCTTTGCACTCTACGCAATTGTAGTTCCGTCATGAATTTCCATTAGCTTAGTCCAAATCTCATTAGCAGTTGTGAGATTCTTGATCAGTTGAACTCATTTATGTCAAGGGCATCATAGAATAAATTCATGGCTAGATCATTTGTAAGAATGTTTTCATTGTCACTAGTCGATGGTTCATCTTGTTTCAACACAACAAACCCATCCTTGACAATTTGCCAATTTTTTCCACCCATTGCTCTAAGATGCATTGACATTCTTATTTTCCAATAGTCATAGTTATTCCCATCAAAATGCGGTGGCTTCCCAATGTGCACATTGTTGTTACTAGCCATTTTGTCCAACTCCGGGATGATTAGATCCAGAAACAATGGAGTCCTCGGCTCTGATACCACTTGTAGTATCTAGGACATCGGCTAGAGAGGGTGAATAGACGGTTTTGACTAAAATCAAAAGCACTAGAGAAATTTAATCAATATGACAAGAGGTATAAATTCTCTAGCGACACCAAGTAAACAATCTATGAGAAACAACTACGGTAATTGTATACAAGAGATACAATACACGAAATACTAATTACTTGCACGGTAATAAGTAATGCGAGAAGAGAAAGACACCGTATTTTATCCTGTGGTATCGGTGATTTGCCGATCACCCCTAATCCACGTTGAGGTGGACTTCAAGCTCTCGCTTGCTCCTCTATCAAGACGTGGCTTGATCTTTGAGCCAAGTGGACAAGAAATCACTCAATACCTCGTTTCAACTAGTGTCGCCTTTGCTGCTCCGACGAGGTAGGCGCGAACCCCTCACAATCGACATCGCGGCTCCTCCACAATCTTCTTGGAGAGCTCGACGGAGACAACACCCGAGCCGTCTAGGAGGCGGCAACCTCCAAGAGTAACAAGCCGATGACGCTTGCCCGGTGTACCACCTAGTGCCTCAAGAATTACCAATGGATGCAAATGCAATAGGAGCTCTCAATCTCTCACTAGAATGCAATCTCAAGCAAGGAGTGTGAGAGAATGAGTGGGAGGATCACAAATGAGCTCAAAGTGTGCAAGGAATGGCCAAGAGAGCCCTCACACACGAGCTCCCCTTCTATTTATAGCCCACTTCATATTTCTAACCGTTATGTGCAACTAGCAGAACTTATGCGCACACGCGGATGGTCCGCGCCCTTAGGCCGGACGGTCCGCCGTACAAGTAACAAATAGATTTCCCGTTTGAAATATGTCAGAGCTGTCAGAAAATGCAAAGTCCGGATAGTCCGCCAACCTTGGCCGGACCGTCCGAAACCTGGCAACATGGAGCACCAGAGCTCTGACCACGATGAGCTAACACACGCGGACTATCTGTCGTACAAGGCCGGACGGTCCGCGACCTGGGAGTTAGTACTGTCCGGGCTCAGGCCCCGGACAGTTCATAGTACAAGTGCCCAAAAACACACAGTCCGTGCCCAAACTAATTTGGCACCTACAGACGGTCCACCGACCCCGGTAGGACAGTCCGCACAATTATACAGGGACAGTGTAGAGGGCGACCCTCTCTGGTTAGGACTGCGGACGGTCTGGTCCCAAAGCACGGATGGTCCGCAGTACAAGCATACAGGACCAGTCCGAAGTGAACATACTTCGGACCCCTCCGGATAGATCGCGGATGATCCGGCCACTTGGCCCGGACGGTCCGCCAACCCCATGACTTAGCAACTTTTCAAACACGCTTTCGAAAAGACTTTTTAACTCTCGAAACTGGAAGCGTTGTTAGACCTCATGCAAATCCAACCACTTTATGCTCTATGAGGCACTAAGTTTTACACAGACCAAAGTCAATGACCCCCCTTAATAGTACGACCATCTAGCCTATTAATCCGGTCAAATGTCTTCTCTAAACTCCTAGAGACCGGCAAAAACAAAAACCTATGTTATACCTTTGCCTTCACTTGATCCACAACCAATGCTTATAAGTCTCCAAGATTTTCTGTTCTTTGTGGTCCAACCTGCATTCTTATTTCTCTAAGAATTGTTAGTCCACAAATAGTTGTCATCAATTACCAAAACATCACTAAGGGGCCTAGATGATTCACAACGGATCTGGAGGAGGTTTTTGTCAGAAATTTCCAAGGTAGGTACGTATGCCCAGGAAACCCATGGGACCATAAGGATTGTCTACAGAAATCGGACGAGGCCCTGAGGCACTACATCTGGCACTTTTCACGAAAATGCAGCCTACTGACAAACCTCGCGGACGTCAACGTTATCGACGCTTTCATCTTGGGGACCACAGACAAAACCCTGGTGCATAAGCTACGACAGAATAGCTTGCAGACGGCAAAGGAGCCTTTTGACATTGCAATCAGCCATGGATCGAGAGAGGAAGCAGTGGGAGCCATCTTCGATCGCTGCAAGCGGAAGGTTGTACGCGACAAAGAATTGGACAAGGGTGTCAACAGCCAGCTCAACACAGAAGGGAGAGGAAGCCGACGACAGCGAGTCAGCGTGTTGATGGTTGTGGCAAGCCAGACGGAAAGAAGGCCTCTAACCGAGGAAACCACCGACCACTTCAAAAAAAACTCCTCGAAGCCCCATGTACAAACCATTAGCATCCGGTTCGACATGCCTATAAGGATCGTGGGTTACTCGGAAAATTACTACGCAAGGCGGCACCATCCGAAGGGGACCCGAACCTCAGAAAGATGAAAGGTCAAGGGGAAGAGGACCGCTTACCTCACTGAGATCGGCTGCTCACTGATCTTTGGGGGCGTGGTTACTATGCCTCAAGGAAGCACCAAAAACTCGAATGATGCAAGATGATCGACACCCGGCCAGCGACCCCGTCCTCTTTCGGTTAGCCCAACAACATTGTTGCATTCAATCAATCTGATTGATCCGAGCGCATTCCCCAACTAGGTCGATGCCCACCTATCGTCGACTCCATCGGTGGTACGACATGACTAACCGAAGTGCACATGGCTAGAGGTAGTAGGCTTGTCGTCCTCTACTTCACCTCAAACAAACACCATGAGTCTTGGACGGGATTGCCTCCATCCAATCCAAGGACCCGTCCGCGTACTGGTTAGTCGATGAATGTTGCCTATAGTACAAAACATTGAGTTGAGCAATGAGAAGAGGAGAATATCAGGTGACGCTGGGAACATTGAGCAATGAGAACGACTCGATTTGCGATGAAGTTTCGGTGCCCTGGACTGGCTCTATACCCCGACCCTAGAACAGTTGCACAGGGCCATCTGTTGGGGTGAAGGCGAAGACGCTACCCTTCGCTCCAGGCCTTCGTCAACTCCCTGCTCCAACAGAGGCAAGAGGACCGGCGCGGCCCACCCTTCGCCCTCTTCACTGCAAGACGAAGGCCTACGATGAAGTCTCTCCATCCCATGTCCCCACCCGACTTGGAGGCCCATGTGGGATTCAGCCCATTGTAACAGGCCCCGCGTGGCTCAGGCGTGTTACGGACCTGATTTGTAAATAGCTTTTCTGTAATGATAGTCTGTAACCCTCCCTTATGGGAATATTCTAGGGATAATCCAGGTGCCTGAGGGCATAAGTGTCCTTATATCAGGACGTTGGGCGCTCGGGGACCTATAAATATCCTTGTACAGTGCCCTTGAGAGGTTGGATTAACAGAGCAATTGTCATCTCAAGTTAAACCGTGTTTGCATTCTTTTCACTCACCCGTTGGATCATCTTGCCCAGGAGAGCAAGTTCCCCCAAGCACCAAAACAGGAAGACTTCGCTGATCAGCTGTATCGTGGAGTCATTCACATGATCACTAGAGGGTCCAGCGTCGACTTTGACACGAAGCGACAAAAGAGGGACCACTACCGAAGCATCAACCACGTCGCCATCACTGGCCCAGTCGTGCAAACGAAGTGGTCCCATGTGCCGCTGACCTTCGACGCCAGAGATGTTGACCTACGCGGCGCACCCCACGTTGACGCCATGGTAATCAACTACAGTGTGGCAGGCTGGAACCTGCACAAAGTCCTAGTTGACAACGACAGCTAGGCGAACATCATCTTCCTCCACGCCTTCGACCGCATGGGCATCAGCCACAACCTACTCAAGCCTTCGGACAATCCCCTATATGGCTTCGGCGGCAAGGGCACCTTCCCTGTGGGCAAGATCGAGCTACCCCTATCCTTCGGCGTAGCACCCAATGCGCGAAACGAACATGTCACTTTTGACATCGTTGACATGGTCTATCCCTACAATGCCATAATGGGTCGGGGCTCTATCAACAAATTTGAAGCGGCCATCCACGGGTTATACCTCTGCATGAAAATTCCGGGTCCGCAAGGCGTAATAACGGTGTACGGGGAACCAACAGACCGCTCGTAACATTGAGAGAGATTTCGTTCCCGGTCAACGGAACGTACACTGCCTTACAACGCAGCGCGAAGTCCCCAAGGCTACCTGCCCAACCGCCAACGAACATGAGAAGGCACAGCTGCAAAGCAACGACGGAACGAAGACAATTCCCCTTGACCCGGCAACGCCCAAGCAAACAGTCATCATAAGTGAAGACCTGACTTCGCAAGAGGAGTAGAAACTCATCTCCTGTCTCTCCAGAAACAAGGACGTCTTTGCCTGGTCTGCCCTTGACCTGGTCGGAGTCAGTCGCGCAGTCATCGATCACAGTGTGGGCATCGACCCTTCGGTGCGCCTAAAAAAGCAGCGGTTGTGCAAGATGTCCAATGAAAAAACAGAAGCCACCAAAGCCAAAGTACACCGCCTGCTGGAGGCCAATTTCATCGAGCCAGTCGCCTATCCTACGTGGCTGTCCAACGTAGTCATGGTGCAAAAGAAGAGCGGCAAGTGGCGGATGTGCATCGATTTCACCAGCCTCAACAAGGCCTGCCCCAAGGATAATTTCCCGCTGCCACGGATCGACAAGATAGTCGATAGTGCGGCTGGATGCGAAGTCATGTCACTCCTCGACTGCTTCTCTGGCTACCACCAAATATACATGAAGGAGGACGACAAGGCCAGTACCAGCTTCATCACACCCTTCGGCACGTACTGCTTCATCAGAATGCTGGAGGGACTCAAGAACGCTGGGTCAACCTTCTCTCGCCTCACCAAGACGGTGCTCGAGAGCCAAGTAGGCCAGAACATTTTCACGTATGTGGACGACATCGTCGTTGCCAGCAAAAATAAGGAGGATCAGTTGGCCGACCTCGCAGAGACATTCGCAAACATGAGGGACGCATGACTTCGCCTTAGGGCTGGAAACGAGCCGAGCCGAGCCAGGCTCGGCTCGGTGCGGCTCGGAGGTGAATAGGCTCGAGCCTGGCTCGGCTCGCCGGTACAACGAGCTGCCAAAACAGGCTCGGCTCGGCTCGGGTACGGCTCGCGAGTCGGCTCGAGCTGGCTCGCGAGCCTGTTCCGCCATCACACACACCAGCTTACAGGAATGAATAAAAATACAAAACAAGTAATAAGTATACCAAATCTGCATGACTGGTGTGACTGCAATATAAAAGGAAATTCCTTTGATTAAAATACAAGCAGCCAAGCAATATAAAAAAACATATGCTATCAACCAGGAGCATATATCAACCAAAAGTATATTACATGACATTCAAGTATGCAGCAAATTACATGACATTCTAGTATTCCACAAACATATGCTATCAACTAGCAGCATATATCAACCAAAAGTGAAAAGCACTCATCAACTTGCATATTTCAAAAGGCCAAAAGCATCCAGCACTCCAGCAGCTTCAACTAGTGCTAGAAAAAAGCAGCTTCAACCATCCAGTAGACCAGCACTCCAGCAACTTCAGCCTTCAACCATCCAGCACTCCACCAAAAGTCCAAAACTCCAAAAGCATCCAGCAAGGCAGCAAGTCAGCAAGACAGCAACCAGCACTTTCATTATCATTACACACCTGGACAAGGAAACAAATATACATAAGCATCTTACATGCCATAATGGTACAAGTACAAATATACACAAGTACTATTACTAGTTGCTTTGCACGAAGCTTTTTGGAAATGAGATAGTCTCCATGTCGTCCTCATCATCATGTACCTGTTGAAAAAAATACAAATTTCACTCAAAATCTGAAATGAACCTAAGAAATGCACTCTAATAAATAATAAAAGAGCAACTAACCACATATGTCATGCTTTCATCATGCGACCCTCGAATCCAGCTAGAGGAGCATACCAAAGCCTCCACCATAGAAGGGCTGAGAGAACTCCGATAATCATCTAAAGTTCTACCCCCTGTGCTAAAAGTAGACTCTGAAGAGACGGATGTTGCTGGTACATTTAAGAATTTCTTTGCCATCCTTGAGACAACCAAAAACCTATGTGAATTAACCTTCCACCAGCTCAACAAATCAAACTCCTTGTCTGCTAGAATGACATTCATCTCATCTAAATAGATAAGCAACTCACTCTTTGTTGGGTTTGCTTCAGTGGATGATAAAAATGTCTGAAATTCACATGATGCAGAAGGCAAGCTTAAAGTTCTGTCATTAGACAAAGATGATCTAGCACTATTTTTGTTTTGAGCAGCTTTTCTCTCTCTATGTTGCAGCTCACAGTCCTCAAACAATTTTTCTAACTCACCTTGAACTTCATCTATCTCAAATCTAACTTGGTCACCATCAAAGATTTTACCAAAGCACCACTCGATATACCTCATCTTATACCTAGGATCTAGAATCGTAGCAATCACCATAACATTATTTTTTTCTTCCCAATACTTATTGAACTTCTCCATCATCGCAGTACCCATTTTTCTCAAATGCAAACTACTAGAACTCATTGCTGTCCTCAATGCAATCTTGACATCCACAATGTGCTCTATCTATGTAGTGTGCAACCAAACACATGTAGGACAATGTTTGATTAGAAGTCCATAGATCAGTAGTCAATGAAATATAATCCACTCCTTTAAGGGCCTTTGATAGTTTTTCTTTTTCAGACTCATACACTTTCAAGCATTCTGCTCTAATGGTTTTCCTACCAATGAACTCATATTGTGGATTCAAATACTTCATGACAATGTTAAACCATGTATGCTCAACCATTCTAAATGGGTACTCATGAACTATAATCATCTTGGCAATTAATTTTCTAACTTGCTCATGATTATAATCTCTAGGGGATGTGATAGTAGGGAGACCAGAACCTGATTCACCTGCATTTGAAGGAGCAAAGTTGAGAAGAGATTGATCTAGTTTCTTTTCCAAATGCTTTGAATATGCCCCGCAACTTTTCATATGCCTCGATAATGTTGATGTCGTTGACCCTTGCATGTAGGCATACATTTTCTTACAATACTTGCACTTTGCCTTTAATGTCTTCTTTCCATCCTCGGATGCGTCTCCAACAGTCACTTTATCAAAAACTTCCCACACTTTGGATTTAGAGTTGTTATCCTTTACTTTCACCCCCTTACGCCTTTTCTTAGCTTTTCTTTTGTCATCATTATTTGATTCCACAACATCAATCTCTCTCCCACCTAGGACAGTCATTTCATCCTCAGACATGTCATCGTTCTTGTCAAATGAATTGCTTTCTGAATCTATCTCATTACTTTGATTCACCCCCTTCCCTTGCACACCAGATTCCATAACCTAGCAATTCATGATCAACAATACATAATGTGTTAACTGCAACTGCAAGTCTACTGTCGAGCGGTGGATGAGGAATTGAGGATGCTCACCGGTGGATGAGGAACCGAGCCCGACGAGCGAGGACCGAGGAGGGCAGGATCGACGGCCACCGGTCGTGCAGGCGTGCAGCCAAGCGGTGGATGAGCAGCCCAGCGGTCGGCGTCGACGTCTCGGCCAGGCAGAGGGAGGCGTCAGCCGTCAGGAGTAGGACTCAGGCATGCAGGGTGCAGACTACAGGCGGCGTGTTGTGGCGCCAGGCGGCGTGCCGCGGGCGCGTCCGCGCCGCGTGTGGCGGGCGAGTGGCTTGGCGCGTGCGCCGTGCGCGGTGCGCCCGTGCGCGTCACGGCGTCAGGCGGGTCGTCAGCACTCCGCAGTCGCAGCGGGCCAGCGGCGGTCGCGGACTCGTCGTTCGCCGTTCACCGACTCGCCGTTTGCCAGCCGCCAGCCGTTCGCCGAGCATCGGGACTCAGGCGTCAGGACGAGCACCGGGCAGTGGGCACCGCCGTCCGCCGAGCACGGGAGTACGGGACTAGCCGACTAGGGTTATGTTTGGGGAATTGGGGCGGCTTGGCAGCTTAGGGTTTAGGCAATTAGGCGGTTGGCTACTTGGTCGGTTGCTTTGCTTGTGGGCCGTATTGGGCTGCTCCGTCTCCGCTAGTCTGCTGCTGGTGCGTGCCCGTATTGGGCTGTGGGCTTGGCTCGCGAGCCGGCTCGCGAGCTCGTGCGAGCTGGCTCGGCTCGGAATTTTTTCGAGCTTGCGAAACCGGCTCAGCTCGATGACAGCTCGCGAGCCGGCTCGAGCCTGACCGAGCCTCAACGAGCTCGAGCCGGCTCGCCGATCCCGAGCTTCTTTTCCAGCCCTACTTCGCCTCAACCCTGAGAAGTGCGTCTTTGGGGTCCGCCAGGGGAAGATACTAGGCTACCTGGTGTCGCACCGCGGGATCGAGGCCAACCCGACCAAGATTCAGGCAATAATCAACATGACACCCCCGCAGTCAACCAGGGACGTCCAGCGCCTAACAGGCAGATTAGCCGCTCTGAACAGATTTATCTCTAGGTCCGCCGAGCGGAGTCTACCTTTCCTCAAGACACTGCGTGGCACGAAAGACTTCGCGTGGGGACCAGAACAGGCGGCAACCTTCGCATCACTCAAGCAGCACCTGTCAGACTTGGCTATTCTCACCAGTCCAGACCCTTCGCTGTCGCTGCTGCTCTACATCGCCGCCTCACCATATGCAGTCAGCGCAGCCCTAGTCCAAGAGCAAAACAGGGAGGGCACGACTCGGCAGTGTCTAGTCTACTACGTCTCCGAGGTCCTCACGACCTCCAAGTGCAACATGACCGAGTTGGAAAAAATATCCTACGCAGTCGTCATGGCCTCACGCAAGCTGCGCCACTACTTCGAAGCATTCAAGGTGCGGGTCACCTCGGACAGGGGACTGGGAGAGCTGTTCCGCAACCCGGAGGCATCTGTCCGGATCGCCAAATGGGCAGCCGAGCTCTCCGGCTACCATATCACCTTCGAGCCCAGGACAGCAATCAAGTCGCAGGTCCTGGCAGACTTCATCGTTGATTGGATAGGGCCAATAACGCAGCAGGACAAGCCTGTAGAGAAAGTGTGGACCATCCACTGCGACGACGCATGGTGCCATGCGGGGGCAGGCGCGGCTGCAGTCATCACATCACCCACAGGGGTCAAGCACAGATATGCAGCACGCCTCAGCTTTGCGTTGGAATCCGACAGATGCACCAACAACGTAGCAGAATACGAAGTTATCATCCTGGGTCTTCGCAAGCTACGAGCGCTTGGCGTCACCACCTACATAATCAAGACAAATTCCAAAGTGGTTGCCGGCCACTAGGTCGAAAAAGAATATTCAGCAAAAGACCCCGCACTCACGCAGTATCTCACATCTGTTCGTAGTCTTGAGAGACAATTTAAGGGCTTTACCTTACAACATGTGGACCGAGCCAGGAACGAGGAGGCCGATGCACTGGCCAAAGCAGCTGCCAGAGGCGAAGCCTTACCCTCCGACGTGTTCTACCACGTCATCGGCACGCCAGCCGTCCGCAGTCCAGAGGGTCTACAAATAACCAATGACACCGAGGGCCACCGCATAGTCAACCTCATCATGACTGAAGATTGACGGGCCCTAATAACCCTGTTCCTGCAAGGATATTACCATCCAAGCGACATCAACGAGGCCAAGCGCCTCAAGCACCGAAGCTGGGACTTCGCAATCATTGAGGGCTAGTTATACAAGAAGGGGGTCAGTCAACCCATGCTTAAATGTGTCACCGAAACTGAAGGCATCTAGATTCTGCGGGAAGTCCACAGCAGAACTTGTGGCTCTCACTCAGGGCCTAGGGCCCTCGCTGCCAAGGTGATTCGTCAAGGGTTCTACTGGCTCGCTATAATCTGCACCGCGAATCGAGTCACGAGGTCATGCGAAGCCTGCCAGAAGTTTTCTCCCCGATCAGGCAACCCATCGCAATTCACAAAGCCGATTGCCCACACATGGCCACTTCAACGCTGGGGGCTCGACATTGTCGGGCCACTACCCACGGCCCAAGGGAACCTCAAGTCCACCTGCATCGCCGTCGAGTATTTTACCAAGTGGATCGAGGCAAGGGCAGTATCCACAATAACGTCGAAGACTGCCCAGAAATTCTTCTGGCAAAACATTGTTTGCCGATTCAGAGTCCCGTCCGAGCTTACAGTCGACAATGGCAAACAGTTTGACAGCCAGGACTTCAAGGACTTCTGCTTCTCCATTGGCACCAAGCTTGCCTTCGCCTCAATATATCACCCACAATCTAACGGCGTCGTCAAGCGTGCCAACGGCAAGATTTTCACTGCCATCAAGAAAAGGCTTCTCGATGACAGGAAGGGTAAATGGGCCGACCAGCTACCTGAAGTAGTCTGGGCACTAAACACAACCGAATGTCGGGTGACTGGATTCACTCCTTTTCGTCTACTATATGGATTGAAGGCCATGACCCCATAGGAAATAAAACACGGGTCACCTCGAACAAGTGCATCAGTTGTCCCCGACGTCGATGAACCAACATCCAAAGACCTCATCGACGGAGACCGCGTCTTCGCCCTACAGGCCCTCAACAAATACCAAGCTCAAATGAAGGCCTGGCGCGACCACGCAGTCGTCCCAAGAGAGTTCACCGAAGGAGACCTCGTACTCGTCCGAACCACTCGGACAGAGTCACGGGGCAAGCTGGAGCCAAAGTGGGAGGGTCCATTCATCGTCAAGTCGAAGGCGTCCCCCAGCGCATACAGGCTAACAACGCCATCCGACGAAGACCTACACCATTCCTGGAACATTGACGATCTCCGCAATTTTTTTGTTTAAATCCTCAAGGCCTACGTGCCCTTGTGATTCACCAAACAGTGTTATTCAGGCCCGCACTCTTTTCCTCCCGGAGGGAGGTTTTTAACGAGGCGGAGCCATGTAATATACCTTCAAAAATCCCCCGCAAAAACTAAGATACAACATGTCGAAATAGACCGCATCAACGGTCTTTGGCATTCGACCACTCCGAAGTCACCGCGAGAGGCAGCGTAGACTACCCTCGCGTGCGACACTTCGAGCAAAAGTCGTCTAATGGTGCAGTCGGAATAGCACAACAAGTGCGTTAATCAGTCTTTTATTCAAAGGACACTCCGCGCAAAAGTCGCCTAAGGGTGCAGCCGGAATAGCACAACAAGTGTGTCAATCAATCTTTTATTCAAAGGATACTCTGCGTAAAAGTCGCCTAAGGATGCAGCCGGAACATAACAACAAGCACGTTAATCAATCTTTTATTCAAAGGACACTCCGCGCAAAAGTCGCCTAAGGGTGCAGCCGAAATAGCACAACAAGTGCGTTAATCAGTCTTTTATTCAAAAGACACTCCGCGCAAAAGACGCCTAAGGGTGCAGCCGGAATAGCTCAACAAGAGCGTTAATCGAAGTCTTTTACTTACAAGACACTCCAAGCAAAAGTCGCCTAAGGGTGCAGCCAGAATAGCACAAGTGCGCTAGTATTTCATTTAAAGACACTCCACGCAAAAGTGGCCTAAGGGTGCAGCCGGACCAGCACAACGAGAGCGCTAATCGAAGTCTTTTATTCGAAAGACACTCATCGCAGCAGTTACTTAAGGGCGCAGCCGGAATAACGTTATTCGAAGTCTATCATTACAAAGACGCTCCGCATCAAGTCGCCCACGTACGTAGCCGGACAAATACAAGCGTACGAATACAACCAACAGGCCACATCACCATACAAATTGCAATCACATACGCACGGCGAGGGCATCGTCCATTACATACACATGGCGAGGGCATCGCCTATTACATCGGCTCAACCTTCGGAATGATACCTATCTCCCTGTAATTAAACAGCATTATCCTCAATTCCTCACCCTCAAAAAGCTCCTAAAGATCCCCCTCGCCTATGCCCGCCTCAATCGGCGAGGACAACAACTCTCGCTTACCAGCCCCGTCTACCCGAAGTCGGCCACGCTCCATCCCCATGCGACGACGCCTGCCGCTCCGCGAAAATTCACCCACACTTTATTTTCCCACCACCCTTCGCCGCCTACACCCAGTACTCGCACCATGAAGATCCTCGGCACCCTCCACACGCGGTGAAGTCTCAGCCGCAGCCACATCCAACACAACAAAATAATCCAAGACCTCATCTGAGGACTCCTCCGTCCAAAGAAACAAACTCGCAGACTCACCGTCGGACTCAAAACATTCAGACATAAAACTAGGCACACTAACATCGGCAGGCACTACTATTGAAGTCTCCGCCGCAAAATCAGTATTGTCGGTAGTGGTTGCTTGCGCAGGCCCAAACGTCGGAACCTGCGCAGCAACCGAGGTTCAGTATCACACAGACAAAAAATTTACACATACAATCCCTAACCCCTACTCCGCCACCTGCGAAGGCTCGGCCACCGCCGTGGGGTCTTCGGCAGCTCTTTCGACCACCGCCTTCGAGGCGTCCTCACACGTCGGCGCAGGGGCTGGTGCGGAGTCTTCGCCGGCTCCAGTCGGCGCGGGGGTCAATGATGGGCCCTCGCCGGCATCGGATGGCGGCACCAGTTCCGCCCCTGTGGCCTCGGACAGCGTGCCGTCTAGACCACCAAGGTCCTCAACCCCTTTGGCATGCACCATCTGCAGCAACAGCACACTCAGTCAACAAAACCATGCATACCCACACATATAACCACACAAAAAATAGCCCTTACCTGATCTATTGCCCGGTCGGACCGCTCCTGGACCGTATCTCGGCCGTGCGGGCCCCACATCCTGTCGAAGAGCGCCCCCGCTGACTGCTTCAGCATAGGGTCCTCGACCTTGAAGATTTCACGTTCAAACTTTTTGTCCGATTGGTCGAAGACCTCGAAATGCCTGCACCCCTCGCGGGATAAAGCATTCACGGCCCCCTCGCAGGTGACGAGGGAGGCAAAGGACATGAGACCCGTCACGATCGTCGGGAGCACCCCCAGCTCCTCCTGCAACCATTCAAGGAAGTGAAGGCCCGCTTCCTGGCTGGGCGCTTCGAAGTCAGCGGTCTGCACACCCAGCTCCCGGTACGCGTCCACGAACTGCGCATGCGTCCGCTCGACCTCCGCGCGCGTCGAGGTTTCGGCTTTGTTCACGCGGTTGCGTAGGGCGTTGAGCCTCGCCTCCAGCTCCTCGGCACGTTGGTGGGCGAGACTGCCCTCCGCCCGCGCAACTTTAGCCTCGGCTTGCGCAGCCTGCGCATCAGCGATGGCCTTGTTCGCCTCCCTCCTCTCCTTCACCAGCTGGCGCCGGAGATCCCCCTTCTCGGCCTCCATAGCGGCCACCTTCTCCATCAGCCTGTGGTTTTTACTTTCCGCAGCCGACTTCTCCCAAACAGCATCCGCATGCTGCGCCCGGAGATGCTCGACCTCGGTAGCAAACTCCGCAGTCAAAGCACCCGACGCGACATGGTCGGCGAAGTCAGTCGCCTGCCACAAAAACCCATGATACTCGCAACCTCATAAAAACAATGAACCATCAAAGTCCAACGCGACTTACATGCTTCAACTACTGCGACAGCTGCTGCGACGCTTGCCTTAGTTGCCGGGACACGGAGCCCGCCACGTCCTTAGCGGCGGCGGCCGACGCAATCTCGCCGCTCGCGCAGAAGGAGGACCATAGGTCCCGCGCTGGACCCTTCGCCCCAACCACCGTTGTTGGCGAAGTGGCCACCACCGGAGTCGGGACAACAGACAGCTGCCCCGCATCCGACCCTGCACCACGACATTGGTTAAAGACCTAGTCAACAAAAAAAACTTACCAACAAAATAATCCCCGACACAGATGTCCGTGTCGAAGTCGGCAACGCGCACCGCTGCCTCGTCCGTACGAGCCGGCGAAGGCATCCTTTGCCCCTTCGCGGGTCCGCCTGAGGGTGGCTTGCCCGCGCCAGAAGCAGCAGCCTTCACACCCGTTGAAGCCTTGCTGGGCCTGGGGGCGGCCGGTTTCACAGCCGGCACTGGTTTGCTACTGCCCGGGGCAGCATACTTCGTGCCTCCCCGTGCCTTCTTCGCCTCGCGGAAAGGATCCCCGATCCTAACAACCGCCTGACGTTTCTGCGCAGCGTCTTGACGGTCCTTCTCCGTCACTGCCGACACAACAGCAGCAATATTTCGTCCGTAAGGAAAAATCTTCAAGTCACGAGCCATGCGAGACGTAAAAAAGTCTTCGCCAGCCATGCGGGGGATCAGAACATTCTTTGGCCATCGACCCCTGGTAACCTTCAGCATTCGCGCCGAAGACTCCCGGAGCTCAGGCGAAGACATCCCTCCCCGGGGGCTGCGCACGTCCCCATCAACTCCACAACAAAACTATCAGAGACCCCCAGTCCCCCACTGCAGTACCTATTTTTCTCTTCTTCGTGGCTGGGGCAGCCTCCTGCGAAGGGCCTTCCTCAGTCACGACCACTGGTCTTTTCCCGTGGTGGTCGACGACCACGGCAGCGTCATCCCCGGGATAGCCGCTGTATGGCAAGCGATTCAGCTCGAAGACCCTATTCAGGCGAACGTTGGATCCACGGATATCCCAACTCCGCAGAGCCTCCGTCCTCGGCACATAACGCCCCACAATCCGCACAGCTCCGTCTTCCACTTCACACACGAATGCGGCGGGATCTCGGCCATGCAGATCCAACGAGAAGGCCAGACTTCGCACTAGCTGCTCGTCCAGGGAGGGCATCTGGCGAGGGCATACTTCGCCCAATGCCCAGCCATGCGCCAAGGGCCACACTCCGTAGCTGATGAATTCCTCAATTAAATTGTGCCCGCTACTCATGCGGGCAGCGCAACGAAGGGCCCCTTCATCACTATCATCCTCCGCCACCTCAAACGGCAGGAACGCCACATAGCAGTGCAAGCACATCACGGACGCTGGGAGTCCTAGGAGGTCTTCGACTTCGTGCCCCACCACATAAAACCAATAATCATACCAGTTGCCCCACTTGTTGCGGGCGCAAGGAACTAGCTCCACAACCTCCGCCAAAGTCTTGCCAGTCCTCGACGTAAAAGTGCATGACCCAAACTGTGCAATCTTGTTTCCAACTTTCCTCTTCTGCCAGTGCAAACAAAAAAATTTGGCGAAGACCTCTACGGAGGGCTGATTGCCATAAGAAGTCACTGCCGAGACATACTTCGCCAGGGCCACCACGACATTAGGTGTCAATTGATGAATCTGCACGTCAAACCTCTGCAACACCTCCGCCACAAAACAATGTGCAGGTAACCGAAGGCCGGTAGTAAAAAATGCCTTGAACACAACAATCTCACCCTCCGGCTCCGAAATCTCCTCCGCCCCGAAACTCGTCCAACTTCGTTCCCAAAATACCCCAACTGTTGCATGTCTTGCACGCGAACCGAGGAGATCCTCGAGACGCCAAACTCCACCGTGTGGCCCGGGTGCAGCTCCGCCGCCGCCAGATCGCTCATGGTTTCCTCAGACGACGATTTGCCCAGTGGCGTATTCGCAACGGATGAAGAAGAAGACGACATTACTACGTATCGTCGGCGGCGGCGCACAGTCTGCTTGACGCGGGCCAGATCTCCGATGAGCAGGAGCAAGGAGGGCAGGCGAGCGGGCGAACGGTTTCAAAATGCTAGGGTTTTGCGACGCACAGAAAGGTAAGAGAGCCTGAGCAGCGCCGCCCCCCTTTTATACATAGGGCGCGACGCTTCAGGAAGCCTGCAGTCCAACAGTACCGCGTCCGTCAACGGTCACATCAAAAACCCCCACGGAACCACTTCGAGCAAGGGCAGCGTCTCCACCATCTAGCGACATCTTCAGCACTAGATGACTCAGTCGAACTGGTCCCTCGGAGGGCAAATGTTGGGGCAAAGGCGAAGACGCTACCCTTCGCTCCAGACCTTCGTCAACTCGCTGCTCCAACGGAGGCAAGAGGACCGGCGCGGCCCACCCTTCGCTCTCTTCACTGCAAGACGAAGGCCTACGATGAAGTCTCTCCATCCCACGTCCCCACCCGACTTGGAGGCCCACGTGGGATTCGGCCCATTGTAACAGGCCCCGCGCGGCTCAGGCGTGTTATGGGCCTGACTTGTAAATAGCTTTTCTGTAATGACAGTCTATAACCCTCCCTTATGGGAATATTCTGGGGATAATCCAGGTGCCTGAGGGCATAAGCGTCCTTACATCAGGACGTTGGGCGCTCGGGTACCTATAAATACCCCCGTACAGTGCCCTTAAGAGGCTGGATTAACAGAGCAATTGCCATCTCGAGTTAAACCGCGGTTGCATTCTTTTCACTCACCCGTTGGATCATCTTGCCCAGGAGAGCAAATTCCAACACCATCTAACAAGCAAAATTTTGGAAGAAGGGATACCGCTAGCCTCTCCGCACATTCTTTTCCGCGTCTTTTACATCTTTCTTACGAATATGATCGTACTAACGAATCTCGTACCAACGCGAGCTCCTCCTGCTAGTGGTGTTTGTTCGAGGTTTCCAAGTAATAAACATGGATTCATCATTGGTGTTGGTTTATAAAAATGACTCACAAGTCAGATCCATGGAAAATATTACGGAGAATAAATTTCACACATGAAAAAAGGAATTTAACTTGAAAACATTATTCAAACAAAAGAAATTGCATGCAAGGCTCTTCTTTAAAAAATACTCCCTCCATCCAAAAATATAATTCAAAAATCTCGGTGATACTTATCTAATACTACGCATTGTGCAAGTGTAGCAGGTGGGCTTGAGGAGAGATGTAGTATATTTTTTCCTATCATATATGTAGACATAAACATACATGTGATGTAGTGGTAGCTACTACTTGCATTTGCCTAAGGGGTTGCGGGTTTGAATCCCCTTGGGGCCATTTGTGTTTTTTAGTTTTAGCTAGACGTGGTTGTACGGGGGAATGAGAATGGGGTTTACGGGGAGGGGAGAATGAGAAAGGCAGAACTGGGAATGGTGGCAGAACACGGAATGACAAGCTACCCTTACAGCCTTAATAAATAGTAGAGATATATAGGTTGAAGACAGACTTAGACTGACTCCAACAAGGTACTCTAAAAGCTCTTGTACCCTAAATATAGAGGATCAAACGGTCCTCTACCTCTCCAGCAACGTCCTCTAAACGATCCTCTAAATGTAGAGGACGTTGCTGAATTCTCTCTGTCGGTACCCTGAATCAGGGGTACCCCTTACTACAGTATGAAGACGTGGTGCCCGTACGGTGTTCTCTAGCTGCACGGTGAATAGCACCCGACCCCACCACGTGGGCGGATCAAGGATGATACATCCCAAGATGCGTCAGTTGAGCCGGACCTCCGCAAGGAAACACCGGACCCCTGTACACACAACCCGGACCCCCGATTACGACCCGGAACTCCCAAGTAAGCATGCCGGGTCCCTCGGATGGGGTCCAGATCCCTCCGAGTAAGGTCCGGGCCACGACAAGGTCCCGGGACAGGGGATATCGTGGCATAAGCAAGGGTCCGGTGCTGACACGTGTTTGGGCCTTGAAAGGATCACGATGCCCAAGAGGGGGGGGTGAATTGGGCTTTTCTAAAAATCAACACTAATTAAAAAACTAAGCAAGAGCTAAACAAGAGCCCAACTTCACCCCAACAACTAGCACTAAGAAAATAATACTAGAAATGCAACATAGCTAAGATAATACTTCAAATACTTGCTAAACAAATACACAATGTAAAGTGCTTGAATTAAGTGCGGAATGTAAAGCAAAGTTTAGAAGACTCCTCCAATTTTTCCCGAGGTATCGAAGAGTCGGCACTCTCCACTAGTCCTCGTTGGAGCACCCGCGCAAGGGTATCGCTCCCCCTTGGTCCTCGCAAGAACCAAGTGCTCACTACGAGATGATCCTTTGCCACTCCGGCGCGGTGGATCCCTCGAGACCGCTTACAAACTTGAGTCGGGTCACCAACAAGATCTTCACGGTGGTCACCGAGCTCCCAACGCCACCAAGCCGTCTAGGTGATGCCGATCACCAAGAGTAACAAGCCGTAGACTTTCGCTTGACCAAGAGAAGCCTAATGCAAGTGGTGTGTGCTCTAGGTAGCTCTCACTAGCGCTAATGAGGAACAAGCGCGGATTATGATTCTCTAATCTCCTCACTAGGCTTTTGGTGCTTGCAATGCTCTAGTAATGTGCTGGAATAAATGTGGAGTGCAGGACCTTGAATATGGTGGGTGGAGGGGGTATAAATAGCCCTCACCCACCAACTAGCCGTTACAGGCATTTCACTGCGCAATGGCGCACCGGACAGTCCGGTGCGCCACCGGTGCGCCAACGGTCGTTTCCAACGGCTAGTTCTGACAGGGAGCCGTTGGACTCATGGCGCACCGGACAGTGAACAGTCCACTGTCCGGTGCACACCGGACAGTCCAGTGCGGTGTCCGGTGTGCCACTAAAATTCAATTCCGAAAGTTGTGCTCTCGGGTTTCTGCGAAGGGGAAAGCCTCTGCCGTGGACCAGCCTGGTCCCACCTGGCAGAGAGTGCACCGGACAGTCCGGTGCACACCGGACAGTACGGTGCCCCAAAGCCAGAAACACTAACTCTTGTTTTTCAGCTGATTTTCAAATCGGTTTTCGTTCTAACTTGAGTGTGAGTTCTAGAGTGACACCTAGCACTGTGTATGAGTGTGATTGTGCACCAACACTACACTAGAACTCTCTTGGTCAAACTACTCATCGACAACCCCTCTTTATAGTACGACTAAAAGAGAATAAAAGACCTAACTAAATCGCGAGTGTCCACATCTCCTTGACACTCGGACTCCGTAGACCTTCACCTTTTGTTTCGTCGTTTTAGCCGTCGCTTCGAGTTCTTATCTCCGGGATTGTTTTCACCGTTGTAGTACTTCTACCTGTCATGCGACCTAACTTACCATTTGTCTCTGCAAAAACACACGTTAGTCACATATAATGTTACGTTGTCATTAATCACTAAAACCAACCAGGGGCCTAGATGCTTTCAATCTCCCCCTTTTTGGTGATTGATGACAACCCTACAAGTTTGTGAGAGTAGTTTGGTTTGAAGTTTCTGTCAATAGAAAGAATGGTTAGTTATACTCAGTAATTTTTGACAGAAAGAGCGTGTACCATAATAATAAGAGTGAGTGCATACACATCATAAGATTCTTGTTCATATAAGAGTGAAGTTAAATCAATGAAACAAGAGCTAGAAGACTGGTGATAAAATATAAGGTGAAAACATAATACACACAGTCAATCATCAGCAACGAGAGTATATATGTCGAGTTTGTGAGCCAAAAACATCAAGCTAGTACAGAGAGTAGCAAGCACATATATTACATCAAAATGACTCTCTACTAACTCTCTAACTCCCCCTAGCTCTCACAACTCATATCTCTCCCCCTTTGGCGTCAAACACCAAAAGGGTCCTGAACCTAAACACCAGAAGCAGGAGGAGGAGGCGGGGGCGCATCCGGTCACGGTCGAGGCAGCAGAGCGAACGCCGGCGGAGGGTCAGAGTCAGTCTCGGATCCAGGATCTGTGGTAGAAGCTGGAGCTGGTACTGACTCGGACTGAGGCCGCGCTGCAGGAGCTACCGGAACAGAAGCGGTCACAGATACTGCCACAGCGGTAGTGGTAACAGCAGATGCTGGTGGCACTGGCGGTTGCGGGCAGACAGAGCTGAGAACCGGAGAGGTGAACGCCAAGTGACCGGCCGGAGCGGAGAGGTACCAACAGGGGGTCCTGACAAAATTGATGGCACCACTGGAGCGTGAAGCGGAGGGGGTGGAGCAGACTGAACTGGAGGTACTGAGATACCAGAATGCTGAAGCATAAGTGCCATGAATGCCCTAGTCTCAGCCCGATCCTGAAGTAGCTGCTGCTGAAGGGCATCCTGCCTGTCCTGCATGTTCTGAAACATCGAGAGCATCCTCTCGGATAACCGGGCCTGCTCGGCTGCCAGGTTGGCCAGAATCGTAGCAAGAGCAGGGTCCATAGCCTGAGGAGGAGCAGGGGCAGCACTAGAACTCCCAGGCTCATGATCATGTGAGCGTGGAGGCATAGGAGGCGAAGGAGGAACCCCAAAATCATCATCATCATCATCATCAGCTGTTGTACCCAGAGTGTCAAACTGTCGAAGAGTTGCATCCTCGGCCTGAGAGTCAAACACAGAAGCAGAAGCTGGCACAGGAATCTCAGGCGCAGGACGGTAGGATCCAAAAACAAGGCGTGAGGCCTCAAGGGTGCTCTGAAATCGAGGGGGCTAGATCAGTTGCGCAAAGATGTGGCACAAGTAGTGAGCATAAGGCAACTGCCGACGAGCACGGATCCCATCCAGAACGGTGTCCTCGATCTCACAAATCAGGAAGTCCACAACGTCAAACTCAGAGTGGGAGACCAGGGCACCAAGGAGCCAAAGCTGAATATGAGTGGTAGCCTCCCTGTATCCCATCCTTGGCAGAAGAGTCCGTCTGATGAGCTCATATAAGTACTTTGCTGCTGTTGTAAAATCCGCCGGTGAACGTCGCGACCCATCTGAGAAGGGCGGGCGGAACAGAGCCGCGACGTGAGCTGTACCCGGAGCCACACCGCCGTGAGGGCGACGAGGAGGGTCAGAAGTGCCGTAGCAGAGGCTGTGAAGGCGAGTCATCGACTCTGGGAATCCAAAGAGCTGACGGATCTGACTGGCAGTAATAGTGACATCCTCGCGCTCAAAGCGAAACCTCATCCAGTGATGATCCGGGTCAATCCAAACAGAGGCGTAGAAGACTCGTACCCACTCCTCAACATACCTGCCGCTGGTAGTCAAAAGGGTCTGAAGGCCAGGCAGATAGGTGAGGTGCGCCTCAGAGTCAGCACCGGCTGCAAGCAGAAAGGCCGGAAGATCCAAAAGCCGGTGCACTCGCAGAGCTATCTGAGCAGACATCTGAGCTCTGAAAAACGACTCCTGAGTACGTGTGCTGAAAAGGTCACCTGCTGCAGGGTCTCTCTGAGCTGGTAGCCAAGACTCCACGGGTACGTATCTGAACCTACGTACTCGTGCCGCTGTAGCACGCTGAAGGTCAAACAGTCGAGGATTCGTAGCCAGGGGTCGAACCTCAGTCTCATCGCGCTCCCGGAATCGAGGTGGAGGGACAGGAGGAGCTGAAGCGGGAGCGGGAGGAGGAGGAGCAGTGGAAGCTGGCGTAGTGGAGGTAGTGGGTATAGCTGTGGTGGTGGATGGAGCAATAGGAGTGACGGGAGCAGGCAGAGTGGGTGGCGGAGTGGAAGCAGAGGTGTGAGTGGAGGAGCGCCGGGAGGCGAGACGACGAACACGGTATGCGATCTGGTCTGATGGAGTCTGTGGCTGATCTCCAAGCTCGGCCTGCGCAGCGACCGCTGCCGCTGCACAGGCTGCTCTGTCCGTACGCCGCTTCTTGCGGCCTTCCTGCTGCTCTAAGTAAACAGTCTTGCCCTTGACCTGCCTGAAGGGGCGACGAGGATCCTCATCATCGCCTCCCCCTGGCGCCGACACATTCTTCGTGCGCGGCATCCTGAACTGATGTCTGCAAATGAGAGAGAGTGACTAAGCACAGAGCAAAAGTGACCAATAGATTAGCAAAAGATGAGATGACTACCTGGAAAGCTCACACGAGAGGTGACGATCCAGGCAGGACGGGAGACGGCACACGGTCAATCAAGGTCACTGAAATGACAGAAGAGGTGAGCACGTATTAGTCACATAGTCATAAGCATATGAAATGTGAATAAATACATACACAGAGAGATGTGGCACAGAAAACACGAGACGAGACGATTGAGAAGTCAAACGACGTGAAAACGATGTTTGAAGGATAAATAGTGTCATAGGAGGTTTGGAATTCGAATTGAGGCACGAAACGATATGGAATTGAGCCGATACTTCACGAATAGGTTTATATAGGTGAATATGAGTGAAGTGTGTGCTTGGTTTGAATTTAGGCGAAGAAAAAGGGATTTGGGCACTCGGCTCGGAAACGATCGCTCGAAACGGGGATTTTGGTGAAATTTAAGCCTGGAATCTCGGATTGGCGTGAAATTTGGCAAGTAGGTTACTGGAAGTGTTGTGAAGGTGCCTGAAAAATTTGGGTTCAATTGGAGCATTTTTGGCTGGTTTGGGCATTTTACCGAACACGTGGTGGGCGTGATATTAGGGTTTCGGAGAAATGGCCATATGAGGAGTGAAAACCCTCCCGAAGGAGCTAAAAGCCTGCAGGGATACATAATAGGGATAATTGAATACATTCCACCAACTGGATTCACAAGATTTCATAGGATTTGAAATGATGCACAAGGTGTGGGAAAAAGGGAGCCTAACTGCCCACAGAACCGAGAGGGAGGAGAAGGGGGCAGCTCACCGAGGAGGGAAGGAGAGGTGCCCGAGGAAGCCGGAGCACAGATGGAGACGGTGGCCGCCAGTGGTCGCCGGAGAGGGGATGTCGCCGGCGGGCACTGGGAATCGCCAGAGAGAGAGAGTGCTGGTGGGAAAAGAGTGAGCCTCTGGCTCGGATGCGGGCTGAAGGCCCTTTTTTTTAAAACGCGATATGGGCGCACTGGACAGTCTACAGTGCCTGTCCGGTGCACACCGGACATCGCACAGTAGCTGTCTGGTGAACCACCGGATAGCGCACAGGAAAATAGATTTAGCGCGCGCGACTGCCGGTGCACCGGACATTGCACAGTGCAGTGTCCGGTGCACACCGGACTGTCCGGTGAGCCCAGACAGAAGAGAGTTTGGAAAATTTTGAAAATTTCTATCTAACTCCCAACCAAACCAAATCCCAACTTATAATCACACAAAATAACACTTGTTGGGACAGGTATTGGCACCCTCATATACTTTTCAAAATATTTTGCCATAGGCTAGATAATTTTTAGAGAAAATAGACAAATGGTGAAATTTGCATTTTGGCTTGCAATAGGGGTTTTCATGAGTGATTTGAGTTTTGAATACTCCCCCTAAGTGCAGTACCTCATGCATATTTCAAGAACCAATAATTGCATAAAAAGTAAGAATTCAAGTGCTAAAAGCTTAAAACTAAGACTTGTCAAGTTTGACCCGAGTTAAGCTTTTTCACTCGCTTTGTTGGCGGTTATCTTAACTAGGTTAGACAAGCCCTAGATGCAATACAAGGAATTTAAACATGCAATGCAGGCTTGACAACTCCATTTGACATTTTACACAAAATTTCTGAGATCAAGAATATTTAGTTCATTCCTCAACATGCAAAAGCGGGTCTTATCAAGTGGCTTAGTGAAAATATCTGCTAATTGATCTTCCGACCTCACTCCTTCTAAAATGATATCTCCTTTAGCAACATGATCTCTAAGGAAGTGATGACGGATATCAATGTGCTTGGTGCGAGAGTGTTGAACAGGATTATTAGCAATTTTAACAGCACTCTCATTGTCACACAACAAAGGTACCTTTTCTAGAACTATGCCATAGTCTAGAAGGGTTTGTTTCATATATAAAATATGTGTGCAACAAGCACCCGCGGCAATGTATTCTGCTTCGGCAGTTGACAAGGCAACACTATTTTGCTTTTTGGATGTCCATGAAACTAGTGATCTACCAAGCAGGTGGCATCCCCCAGAAGTACTTTTCCTATCAATTTTGCAACCGGCATAATCCGAATCGGAATAGCCAATTAAATCAAAAATAGCTCCTTTGGGATACCACAGACCAACGCTTGTGGTGTGCCTGAGATACCTAAGAATTCTCTTAACAGCGCGAAGATGAGCTTTCTTAGGATTAGATTGAAATCTAGCACACATGCAAACACTAAACATGATATCGGGCCTAGATGCGGTAAGGTACAATAAACTACCAATCATAGAACGGTAGAGAGTTTGATTAACCGGGTTACCTCCCTCATCTAAGTCGAGATGTCCATTTGTAGGCATGGGGGTCTTGATTGGTTTGCACTTCTCCATGTTGAACCTTTTCAACAAGTCTTTGGTATACTTTTCTTGTGAGAGAAAGTTACCATCTTTCATTTGCTTGACTTGAAAGCCGAGGAAGTACGTTAGCTCACCAATCATTGACATCTCGAACTCCTTCGACATCAACTCACCAAATTCCTTGCAATGATAGTCATTTGTCGAGCCAAAGATTATATCATCAACATATACTTGACAAATGAAAATATCACCGTTATGTTTCTTTGTGAAGAGAGTTGTGTCGACGGTCCCGATCTTGAAGCCCTTTTCGATGAGGAAGTCGCGAAGACGCTCATACCAAGCCCTTGGAGCTTGCTTTAGTCCATAAAGCGCCTTGGACAACCTGTAAGCATGGTTAGGATATCTAGGGTCTTCAAATCCAGGCGGTTGCTCAACATACACAAGTTCATTTATGAAGCCATTTAAAAATGCACTTTTTACATCCATTTGATAAAGTTTTATATCATAGCATGATGCATATGCAAGTAGGATACAGATGGCTTCCAGTCGAGCAACCGGTGCAAAGGTCTCTCCAAAATCTAAGCCTTCAACTTGAGAGAATCCCTTTGCGACAAGTCTTGCCTTGTTTCTTACAATCACACCTTGATCATCTTGTTTGTTTCTGAACACCCACTTTGTTCCAATGATTCTTGCATCTTGTGGGGGCTTCTCCAGGGTCCAAACTTCGTTACGGGTGAAGTTGTTAAGTTCTTCATGCATAGCATTCACCCAGTCCGGATCCTGTAGCGCCTCATCTATACGTACAAGTAGGCTCAACACAAGAAACAAAAGAGTGATGTTCAATAAAAGTAGCATGTCTATGTGATCGAGTAATAACCCCTTGTGAAGGACTCCCGATGATTTGGTTTTGAGGATGAGCTTGAAGTAGTGATGAGTTTCTCCTGTCAACCACTTGGGAAGAAGATCCTGGAGCATCAACATCTTCGGCTTGTACCCTTGCTTGTTCATGAGAGACAAATGTATCTTCATTTGCATGCCTCTCATCTTTTTCATCATCTTGTGGTACATTTGATGAAGAAGGTCTGTCAATGATTTGCACCTCTTCTTCATCTTCTTTTGGTTTGATAGCTCCAATAGGCATGTTCTTCATTGCTTCCCTAAGTGGCTCATCACCTACATCATCAAGATTTTCAAGTGCTCCTTGGGAGCCATTAGTCTCATCAAATTCCACATCATATGTTTCTTCTACCACGCCAGTGGCATGGTTGAATACTCGATATGCTTTGGACTTTAATGAATAACCCAAAAGAAAACCAATATCACAACGTCTTTGAAACTTCCCTAGGTGATGGCGTTTCTTGTAGATGTAGCATTTGCACCCAAATACCCGGAAGAAAGAGACGTCTGGCTTTTTCCCATTTAGCAGTTCATAAGGAGTCTTTGCAAGTAACCGGTGAGGAAATAGCCTGTTTGATGCATAACAAGCAGTGTTGACAGCTTCGGCCCAAAACCTCTCCGGTGTGTTATACTCATCAATCATTGTTCTTGCAAGGGTGATCAAGGTCCTATTTTTCCTTTCAACAACTCCATTTTGTTGAGGTGTATATGTGGCAGATACTTCATGCTTGATCCCAATTTCATCACAGTACTCATGAATGTTGGTGTTGTCAAATTCTTTGCCATTGTCACTTCTAATCTTCTTAATCTTGCAATCAAATTCATTTTGTGCTTTCTTGGCAAACTTCTTGAATATAGATGCAACTTCAGATTTGTCATGGAGAAAGAACACCCAAGTGTATCTTGAGAAGTCATCAACAATCACTAGACAGTAGAGGTTGCCACCGGCACTGACATAATTTGTAGGTCCAAATAAATCCATATGAAGTAGTTCCAATGGCCTTGATGTTGACATGAAAGCTTTAGTGGGATGTGTATTAGCAACTTGCTTTCCAGCTTGACATGCACTGCATGGCTTGTCTTTTTCAAACATCACATCCTTTAATCCTCTAACCATATCTTTCTTTAATACCTTCTTTAGTGTGCTCATCCCAACATGTGCAAGCCTCCTATGCCAAAGCCATCCAAGAGAAGCTTTGGTGAAGAGGCAAGTTCTTAAGTCTGCATCTTCTGAAGTGAAATCCACTAAGTAGAGGTTGTTGTATCTAAATCCCTTGAATACCATTGATTCATCATCCATTTTTGTTACAATAACCTCTGATGGAGTGAATAAGCATTGAAGTCCAAGATCACAGAGTTGTCCCACTGATAATAAATTGAAGCTCAAAGGTGCAACTAAGAGAACATTTGATATTGATAAATCATTTGAGATTGCCACCTTGCCAAGTCCTTGCACTTTTCCTTTTGAATTGTCTCCAAATGTGATTTTATCTTGACCATCAACATTCTCATCTAGTGAGGTGAACATCCGTGGGTTGCCTGTCATATGTTGTGTGCATCCACTGTCAATAACCTAATGGCTCCCACCGGTCTTGTAGTTCACCTACATTCACAGACAATTCAAGCTTGAGTTTTGAGGGCCCTATATTGCATAGGACCAGTGACTCTCTCAATTAAGGATTTTGCCACCCAGATTTGTCTAGGTCTACTCTTATTTGGTGGACCTAGGAATGTAACCTTAACCTTTCCATTTGCAACCTTTCTTAGAACATAGTGAGCATTGAAAGCAAATGGTCTTGAGTGCTTAGGCAAGGGAGTTGGTGGTTTAGCTTTACAGTTGTGGGCAAAATGACCTTCATTTCCACACTCAGAGCATTTGATAGGCTTGTGAGTCTGCTTTGGCTTGTATTGAGTGATAGCTTTCTTTTGCACAAAAGCATTGTATCCAATACCACTCTTGTTATTTTTCATAACAGTGTTCATAAGCAGCTCATTTTGGAGGTATTGACCCTTGTTGAACTTTTGCACACTTGTTGCAAGATGTTCACTTTCACTTTTTAGTTTCTTGACCTCATTCTTAAGCCTTTGATTATCCACTGCCAACTCATTGTTGAAATCATTGTTCTCAATAGCAACTTTTCCTCTAGTAGTTGCATCAGTCAAGTAATTCTTCAATTTTTGGTTGTCTAAAGTCAGGACTTCAACTTTTTCAGTCAATTCAGCATGTAGACTAGTTTGCTCTTCTTGAGTCAAAACATCACATGAGGTTGCTACATCAAACTTAACAACAGGGTTAATAGCCTCATGTGTTTTGCAAGATAAAAGTTCATTTTCAACAAGAAGATTGTCATGATCAAATTTAATTTGTGTATAGTCTTCCTTGATCTTTACTAGTCTATTTTGCAACTCCCTATTAGCTTCATTTAATTTGTCATATTTTTCCTTAGCATCTTTTAGGGAGTTTGTGAGCTCATTTACAGTTGATGACATAGTTTTATTTTCTTCTTTTATTTCATCACTAGCCTTTATAACTATGTCATACTTGGCATTTAAGGATTCATTTTCATTTTTCAACCTATCACATTTAGCTTTTGACTTTCTAATGATTTGAGTATATTCTTTAAGTAAGTCAGCTAACTCATCATATGAAGGTGAAGCAAATTCTTCATCACTATCACTATCACTATCATCAGCAGTATTAATATCATTTTGTACCTTCCGTTCACCCCTAGCCATGAGGCATAGGTGAGAAGTGGATGATGGCGATGGTGGTGGTGAAGAGAAGTCCCCGGCGATGGCGGCAACCTTTTCATCATTCTCTTCTTCACTTGAAGAAGACCCACTTGATGATTCGATGTCGGTGAGCCAGTCGCCAACAATATATGCCTTTCCATTCTTCTTCTTGTGAAACCTCTTTTGCTTTCCATCCTTCCTCTTGAAGAATTTCTTTTCCTTCTTTTCATCATCGCTGGCATCTTCTTTCTTGCCCTTGAACTTGTTCTTCTTGGGCTTGTTGCATTGATGAGCAAGATGACCAAGCTCACCACAGTTGTAGCAGTCCATCTCAGAAATGGGCTTTCTTTTGTTGGAGAAGAACTTCTTCTTTCTTGAATCAAATTTGATGCCTTCTCTATTTAGCTTCTTCAACATCTTGGTGGTCTTCCTTACCATCAAGGCAATGTTTGCGTCAAGGTCATCATCACTTGAGGATTCTTCCTCAACTTGTATTTTTGCTTTTCCTTTTCTTTCATGATTTGCTTTGAGAGCCAAATCCTTTCTTTTGGAAGATGATTCTTCTTTGTCGTTGATGTGCATGTACATTTCATGGGCATTGATCTTTCCCAAAATTTGTGTAGGTGTGGTAACTGAAAGATCCATTTGATGTAGCACAGTGACAATGTGTCCATATTTGTCTATTGGGAGGACACTGAGAATCTTCCTCACAACATCCGGTTGTGAGATTTGAGTAAGCCCTAATCCATTGACTTCCTCTACAAGAATATTAAGTCGTGAGTACATAGCATTTGCATTTTCATTAGTAAGCATTTCAAAAGAATTTAACTTTCGCATGGCTATGTGATATCTTTCCTCGCGTTCACTTCTAGTTCCTTCGTGTAGAGCACAAATGTCTATCCACAAATCATGAGCATTTTTATGATTTCTTACTCTATTGAACACATCTTTGCAAAGGCCTCTAAAAAGGGTGTTTTTGGCCTTAGCATTCCATTTCTCATAATTGAACTCATCACCTACAAGATTTGTGGGATCTCTAGGTTCGGGGAACCCTTGTGTGGCGGCTTTATAGACACCAATGTCTATAGCCTCTAAGTATGCTTCCATACGAATTTTCCAATAAGGAAAATCGTCACCATCAAAAACGGGAGGAGGTCCATCCCACCCGGACATCGTAACTCTAGCGGTTACGCTAATCTATGAGCAACAAGGCTCCGATACCAATTGAAAGGATCACGATGCCCAAGAGGGGGGGTGAATTGGGCTTTTCTAAAAATCAACACTAATTAAAAAACTAAGCAAGAGCTAAACAAGAGCCCAACTTCACCCCAACAACTAGCACTAAGAAAATAATACTAGAAATGCAACATAGCTAAGATAATACTTCAAATACTTGCTAAACAAATACACAATGTAAAGTGCTTGAATTAAGTGCGGAATGTAAAGCAAAGTTTAGAAGACTCCTCCAATTTTTCCCGAGGTATCGAAGAGTCGGCACTCTCCACTAGTCCTCGTTGGAGCACCCGCACAAGGGTATCGCTCCCCCTTGGTCCTCGCAAGAACCAAGTGCTCACTACGAGATGATCCTTTGCCACTCCGGTGCGGTGGATCCCTCGAGACCGCTTACAAACTTGAGTCGGGTCACCAACAAGATCTTCACGGTGATCACCGAGCTCCCAACGCCACCAAGCCGTCTAGGTGATGCCGATCACCAAGAGTAACAAGTCGTAGACTTTCGCTTGACCAAGAGAAGTCTAATGCAAGTGGTGTGTGCTCTAGGTGGCTCTCACTAGCGCTAATGAGGAACAAGCGTGGATTATGATTCTCTAATCTCCTCACTAGGCTTTTGGTGCTTGCAATGCTCTAGTAATGTGCTGGAATAAATGTGGAGTGCAAGACCTTGAATATGGTGGGTGGAGGGGGTATAAATAGCCCTCACCCACCAACTAGCCGTTACAGGCATTTCACTGCGCAATGGCGCACCGGACAGTCCGGTGCGCCACCGGTGCGCCAACGGTCGTTTCCAACGGCTAGTTCTGACAGGGAGCCGTTGGACTCATGGCGCACCGGACAGTGAACAGTCCACTGTCTGGTGCACACCGGACAGTCCGGTGCGGTGTCCGGTGTGCCACTAAAATTCAATTCCGAAAGCTGTGCTCTCGGGTTTCTGCGAAGGGGAAAGCCTCTGCCGTGGACCAGCCTGGTCCCACCTGGCAGAGAGTGCACCGGACAGTCCGGTGCACACCGGACAGTCCGGTGCCCCAAAGCCAGAAACACTAACTCTTGTTTTTCAGCTGATTTTCAAATCGGTTTTCGTTCTAACTTGAGTGTGAGTTCTAGAGTGACACCTAGCACTGTGTATGAGTGTGATTGTGCACCAACACTACACTAGAACTCTCTTGGTCAAACTACTCATCGACAACCCCTCTTTATAGTACGACTAAAAGAGAATAAAAGACCTAACTAAATCGCGAGTGTCCACATCTCCTTGACACTCGGACTCCGTAGACCTTCACCTTTTGTTTCGTCGTTTTAGCCGTCGCTTCGAGTTCTTATCTCCGGGATTGTTTTCACCGTTGTAGTACTTCTACCTGTTATGCGACCTAACTTACCATTTGTCTCTGCAAAAACACACGTTAGTCACATATAATGTTACGTTGTCATTAATCACTAAAACCAACCAGGGGCCTAGATGCTTTTAGGCCTTATCTTGTACGCTTGCGCTCCCCGCTCAGGCGGAGACCCGATGCTGCCACGTGGCTTGTTGCCCGTGACGTAAGCCAGCGGGCGGAGCCTGACATAAGGTCTCTAGGCCGCGCGGTCTCTGCATTTATTGCGGAAAGGACGCGCCGCCTGTCCACCCTGCTGACAGGCGATGTGCCCCCTCAGCATTTATTGCGTCCTGTCCACTCCGCTGGCAGGCGGCGCCAGGGCCACCCTGCAAAAGGCGCACATGTCCAGTCCATTATCAAAACAGTACGGCCGTGCTGCGCGGTGCACTGTGCTCATCATCCCTTATATGAGAAGCTTTCCTTGCACGCCGATGCTACGCAGATGATGAGGACATCACTTCTATACATACAATGAATGGACCGATAACACGATCGCGTGCACGACAGCTAATTCTCCAGGTACGTTCTGCCCTAGTCAATTGTGTTTCAGAGCTTATGCTTGGGGCCATGGATGTTTTGATGATTAGGAACCTTGGCGAGGACCAACAAGGACTTGAGAAAGGCCTAGGTGTTGAGGAGGAGCAACAAGGGCGCCCACAACAGGAAGGAGATCAAGTCCGACTCGACTGCAACTCCATCTCGGGTTCCAGGACCAGTCTGCACTAAAATGGACGCCCAAGATGCATCCAGACTCCGATTGCGACGGACTTGATATGGTTGGAAAGATAAGAAGATTATCTAACCAACCCAACTGGTTCCATCCTAAAATTCGTCCGGAGTCAACGGGAATCGTCGAAATAAGTCAGCATTCAGATTCTGTTTTGGTGCTGCGACACCATCTGTTGGGCCGTTGGACCGTGTATCGCGTCGGAGCCCATTAGGGGCGAGTCCAGGGGTCACGCACGCCCTAATACTCTATTTATTCAATAGCCGTCGCCACATTAGGTTGGGTTTTGCTTAAGTTTAGATCTGTCAAGAACAGTCGTCGTAGATCGGTTTGTGAGACCCCAACTTGTGAGCTTAATCATTCATCCGCAATATTCTAGATTGTGTTCTTTCTTGTTCTTGCTTGTGTCTTCGATTCTCAGGCAGGAATTAGCCCTCGTGGCGAGGTCAATCGCGCAGCGCACGGTTGATAACCAGAGGAGAAGTGGTGCTGCGATTGCGGGGTTCTAGTCGTGTTGATTGGAAGCCGGATCGTTTGTGTGACATCTCCACCAAATCAATAGTTATCTTCACCTGACGGAAGATCGAACACCCCGTTCCTATCAGCAGATCTCGGATGTCAGGGCACAAGAAGATTGCTCCAGCAGCAAGCATTAGTAGCTCCAAGTACTACATCCGTTATGTTCCTGGGCCCACATGCCGGGGCTCAGTATTCTTGTACATACCCCCTTAGCTATAAAAGGGGAGGTATGCAGCGTTACAAGACAAGCTCTCTCAGGACCAGACTTAGACAGACTCTCGATTCCCAAGCTTCCACAACAATCCAACCCACAGTGGAGTAGGGTATTACGATCCGGCGGCCCGAACCACTCTAAATCCTCGCGTGTTCATGTGCTTGGTGATCGCTTAGCAAGACAGACAAAACGCTTAAGCCCCTTCCTCATCTTAGGATTTAGGGCGAGTGCACTCTGCCACCCGGTCGGAGAATTCCCTCTCTGACACTCTCTATATAGAGTTTCTCTAAACGATTCTCTATTCATTTGAATACTTTAAATAACCGGTTTAGCAAAACTAAAATATGTACAATATATTTGAGAGAATGACAAATAATGTACAAAAATAAAAAATAAAAAAATGTCTTTAATATAGGTATTTACGTATAGATGACGTGATTTAGAGAACGTTATTGGAGGAGAATGAGATATAGAGGATAAAATATTTTATAAAAAACTGTAAATGACAGATCTAGAGTATGAATATAGAGGATATTGCTGAAGACATGAAGACAGACTAAGAGAAGCTGACTCCAAACTGAACCAACGGCTCCTCGCCGAAACGCGACTCCCGCTGATCCAAATCCATTGAGCGGGAGAACCCGACATCCAAAATTCCCCAAACCCCCTCCCAAGTCCCAACCCTAGCCGGCTAGCCTCCTTCCCCTTCAGCCTTCACACCTCCGATTTCTCGCGCCTTCGTCTCCCGCCCAATTTCCAGAAGCTTCTAGAACCAGGTTTCTAACCCTACCGCAGAATGATGCTTTCTTGCGCCTAGTAGCCTGGGGCGGAGGCATGGACGGCGGCGGGGAGGGGGGCTCGAGCGGCGGGAGGTTCCCTATTCTGCAGGCGAACAGGGACCCCGAGTCGAATTGGGAGGTGGACGTTGCCAAGAGCCTCGAGGATTACCTGCTCAAGATCTGCTCAGGGGAGGTCTCCGGCGAGGACGGGGCCCACTCTGTCAACTTTGCCGAAGGTACGGTGGTGCGGAGGACCAGGGTTTCTTGCGGTCAATGTGCGGCACTTCTTTTCAGCGGCTGTGCTATCTTAGGGGTCTGGAGAGCTGGGAATTGGGAGTGGGAGGTTAAAAATTTGACACTTCGGGTGGTTTGACACTTTGACGATGGATGGAGGCTTGAACATGTGGACTTGACTTGCTTGATCTTGCGCGGTTTTATTTCCTTTGCTTGAATAAATGTTAAAGGAAGCAGCTTCTTTTTAGTTGTTAGCTCGCCCAAGGTTTTTACCCTTTCTAAGGACAATTAAATATGGGAAATGTACCAGAACAAAGTTATTTTGCCTTGTTAATTTGTGTCTTCTTATCTACAGCGGCGTTATTACTCCAAGGATCGGTTCAAGTGTACAGTAGGAAGGTGGAGTACTTGTACTCGTTGGTGCTTCACGCGTTAGAGTTCCTCTCGCAAAAGAAGTAAGGAAATATTGATGTTGCTTTTGTATCTATCCGTTATGCACTAATTGCTTCCCTGGACGCTGTATTTTGTATTACCCGTCGAATGTGGGACTGAAACCGGTATTGATAAATGCATTCTACATTTTTGCGCATCTTATACGAGTAGGCTTTGTGAAAGGGCCTCTAGCTGGGTTTGTTAGGTGGTCTGACTGTCCGAGTAACCCTGCTCAGGCCCTGAGTTAAAAAAAAAATCCCCTCATCTGTTCCACGGCAAAGCACAGGTCCAAGGCCTGGTTTTGGTCGCGACCGTTCTTACATAGGCTACTGGCGTGATTGGTTCTCGTTTCTATGACATGCCGGTACCTGTGCAGCCAGGCGCTCCCGAACCAAGTTCTGAGCATGCAGCAGCACCTTGTTTGTTTGGCGTTTCCATTCGTACCATTATACCGCAGTGTGATTGGTTGGTCGTTTTCTACTTGCCTCGTGCATGCCTTGAGAGAGCAGCGAACACGAGGACTCACAGAATGGGCTAGGCTGTGTAGAAACGAAAACGAAATGTGTTTCCCGGGAACCAGGCTCGGCGGCGGCGTTTGCACGTGGGCAGCCAGGTTCCAGGGACCGTTCAGCTATCCAAACAACACATTTCTGGATCCCGTCAGCCTGGTTGGGCAAAATCCAACCAACCAATCACGCCGTAAGATGCCGCTGTGTATGAGTGGGGCTAAGGTTCGGGGGTTTCTCGACATGTGTGAGAAGATCTTCTTAATGTAATGCCCAGAGGCTGTTTTACCCCCGTAGGTTGAGTTTTTTTATGAGTAGGCTTTAAAAATATCACTTGGCAGATAAACATTTTCTGCTTGGTTCGGAAACCATAGACTTTCGAAATAGGACATTTGTATCTGCCTTATAGGAACCTCAATGAAGTATGCTTGTTTTAGATGATCTCCGAATGACACCTTTCATTCTTACTTTTGGTACTCCACCATACTGGGCATTTTATTGTCTTAAATTCTATATGTAGCTCCCAAGCATTGAGGTCAAGTAGATGGCTCAGATCCATGTTCACTTGGTTGGCCCAAATCCATGTTCACTTGGTTTGATTTACTCTGTGCTCAGAGGGATCAATGTCAACATATTGCTAAACGAAGGCCTTTCTATACTTTGGAAGATAATAATATAATCATGGCACTAAGGCATCACCTAGGTGCAAGGGTGAAGGCGTGAAGCTACAGCTTGCCATTGGGATAAGCTGAGCCTGTCATTTTTTTGGAAATTCGAATAGAATATTACTTGCCATCGGGGTCAGCCGACCCTGACGAATTTTGGAAATTGCAATTGAATACTACTGTATATAGAGCAAGCAGTTCCTAATGACCACACCATTTTCAGACAAGACCCTGATGGTCATTTGGCCTAGATTAGCCCCTGCCTAGGGTTTGCTTTGGCTTTATGATGGTTGGCAGTAACTTCCATAGTTGACGCCTTGCCTAATGGTTGCATGGAGAGAAGGGGAGTAAACGAACACATCTATGTTATTCTAATTTAGGCCTCCTTGCAAAATAGCCAAATGCCATCCTCTGGGGCTGAAGAGTGAAGACTCATGTGGAAGGAAGGAGTGGAAAGAGACGAGATGGAGAGAAGCAAAGATGCAATGGTAAACATGTGAGACGTGAGGCCGATGATTCCGATCATGGGTCATGGCTCACCTGTATCCAAATTGCCAGTGTTTTATGCAGGCCTTACAAATCCTGTCCTTTTAGCTTTCTTTTTTCTCTCTCTGAGTCAACCTTGCCCCTTCCGGTCTACCCCGATACCAATGGTTTCATTGGCTCTTTTGTTTCATCATTGCTGCTACCACTCTTAATATCATTGTAAGCATTTCTTCCTTTACTGCCTTGAACACTGTTCCACCTCCATTCTAGAGAGGAGGGTACACATTGTCTCAGCTTATAGTATTGCTGAGAGAGAAGAATTTCGATTCATCAAGTTGTCATTGTATGTACAAGAGTGCCTCCTGAATGTCTAGATCAGTGTGATACCTTGGGTTTAAATGATATGTTGAGGATTTCTCTAATACTAGCTATAATAGTCTAAAGCATTATAACTATGCCAGACAGGAACAACTGGAAAATGGCTCAGCTCAAGCTAATCAAAACAACCCTAGCATTATTCCCAGTGAAGAAGATGATATATTTATTGGGCTAGATGATGTCCCAGGTAAGTGGATCCTTCACCGAATGAGCTTACTTCGAAAGTCATGGAGCTAAAAACATTTTTAACCTTGTTTAAATGTACCAGTGGAAACAAGAATATCTCTGGATAACAATGTCGATCGAGATGATTTACAAAGAAAAATTGTGAGGCCACCAGCAAACCTACTGGTGTTTGAAGGGGACTGTCTGGATAGTGAAGCAAGCGAGCTAGATTCATATTTGGTAAACTCTGTCCCCTTCAGCTGCAAGATTGGCCAATTTTTACTTCCATACCAAAATAGTCATAGCTATTTATGTATTGCAGTTAGCAACATGTGATTTTTATGGAGATTTCCTTCTGCTGGATCCTTGTGATGCACCAGCTGTTTTTGACTTTCTGCAAGGAAAACATTCTGGTAAAGAAAATAGTGTGGCTCATCAAGGCAGTGCAGCACCTTCTAAAAGCCAAGCCAATATTTTCACTTCCCCGAATGCAAGATCAGTGGGCACAGGTCGTAAATCAGCCCCTGGAAAAGTCCTAGGAGGTCTAGATCCAACTCAGGAGAACCAATCTTCAACTCAAGAAACCAGTCCAGATAACAAACATTGGTCTGATCCTGTTGAACCTAGCTTTGCTGATGATGTTGAAATGCATCCCCCAGATGATATAGAGGACCCTGTTGGAGATTATTCTGATGACGAGGATCCATGGAAACCTTTGAATCCACATGAACCTGGCAATTTAAAGATTCGGCCTTACAGGAGAGGTACATGAAGCTGTTGTTTCTGGATATATCTCTTTTGTTTAGTGCCTTGTAAAGTCATTTTGATGACCTATGTATTGAACTTTCTTTACTGTTCTGTTTTGGAACAGTGAAAGGTTCTCCACGGGGTGTTATTGGCATTTCGAAAAAGAAAACTCTCAAATCACTGTTTCCTATTGCAAAGATGGTTGGTGTCGTCATACCTGAACATGCTAAATCTTTTGAAGCACAGCAGTCTCAGGAGGAACATTATGGTTCCCAATCACCCCCTCGTTTTGAAAAGGTACTCATCATTGTTAAAATGTCCATGTATTAGGCATGTCTGTTTTTTGGCTTATTTAATTTGTAATTTTTAGTGAAATAAAAATTATTTAATTTGTTCACCATTTACATGCAGTTTTTGAGATCATTTGAATTAGGAGAAGAAAATCCCAATGTGTTTGGAGATTTGAAAGATGACAATGCATCCAATACTGGCATTAATTTTGATTATGATGACCCAGACATGCCAAACGACATAGATATTGATCTTGATGTTCCAACATGTCCTGATGAGGTTTGTTTTATTAACCTTTTTGTTTTCTGGTTGCTATGTTTAGTTATCCGACATTCGGGTGATATTTCATTTTTCCTCTGTTCAGATTATTGCTATAACTCCCAAAGGTACACAGGATGACATAGATACACATGAAAACCTCGACGACTTGTGTCGGTCACATCTGGTGAGTTGCATCTATGTCGTTTGGCTACACTCATCTTGGTGGCCATGTAAGTCAACATGTTGGTGAAACATATTAGGTGTCAGCATGTCAAAACGTTCTAGGATAAAGCTTATTTCATAATAGATTATTACTGCATTGGACAAAGTTGCTTGTAGGATTAGTTGCAATATCTTCCTAACAATTTTTATCTTGCATCTTTGTCATGTATTGGGTTTTACAGAGTTTCTGCAATGAAGTGTCAGAAGGAATTGACTGATTCGTAAATTCCCATGCAACAACCCTTGGTGCTTAAGTTGTTGAAATAAAATATTATGCTGGTATATTTAATGTGCTTCCACCTTTCGTGCATGCACTGGTTAAGGCTTTTGCTCCCCCCATATAGATGATCAATGTTGTTACTGCCGGAACAATGAGATGCATGCACGTCTCAGCTGATAATTTTCAGACCTGTAGTTTGATTCCTATAACTCTTCTATTTTTGGTGCTGCCTAAGCCCTTTCCTGGCTTGGATGTGCGTGTGATCGCACTTCTATTCCGCTCAATGAATTACACGCTCATATGCATTCATGAAAACACACACACCTAAAGTCTTAACGGCATGGTCTTAAAGCTGAGCTCTATTAACTTGGCTATATTATTCTGCATCCAACCACTCATAAAATCCTCAAAACACATCTGGAGGTGATGCTTCAAAGGATTTATATGACTGTGAATTTCATTTAGCATGTAATTTGCTCTTCCAAGTTGTGAAAGGGCCTCTAGCCGAGTTGGTTAGGTGGTCTGAGTAGCACTCCTCATGTCCTGAATTGGACTTCCCATGCTGTGGTTAACCCCCCCCCCCCCCCCTCGTCTGACCCACGCCAAAGCACAGGTCTAGACATTGGTCCCGGTCGTGTTTCACATGGGCTATAGTGCTGCTGTATATCAGTGGGGCAGGAGTTTAGGGGTTTTTCGACCTGCGTGAGAAGTGCTTCTTCTTAATATAATGTCTGGAGCCTGTCTTACCTCCCGTAGATCAAGTTTTTTATTTATTTCTAGAACCCAAATTGCAACCGAGAATTTCGGTTTTGGTCTGCGTCCTGAATTTGCCTCTCTTCAACTTCCAATACTGACAGATAATTCTTTATACAGAATGCTCTCCTTGCCAGCATTGCTGAGGTTGAAAAGCAGAGTGAGATGGACGCTCGTGTTTCAACATGGAAAGAAAGAATTGAGATTGCCTTGGAAGAGCAGGTTTTGTTGCTGGCTTGAACTGCTTACAGTTTTGCATCTTTGAACTTGTTTAGCGCTCACCCCTACATCCATGTCTTTCAGGATAGAAACCCACCTTTTGATATCGGTTCATATGGGGAGCAAATACTTGACACACTTTCATCAAGAACTAACAATACAGGAACTGCATCTTTTAGTGAGATTGTTAGCGGCAGACCAAAGTTTGAGATTGCCAGAACGTTCTCTGCCCTTCTCCAGCTGGTAAGCTTCCCTTCTCTCCCAGATTCATAGTCTGGTTATCTGGTGCAACCTCAAGCATTTTTTTAGCCACGTGTATGTTACAGGTGAACGGCAGAAGTGTTGATCTGGATAAAGGAAAAGCCACGAATGAGTTGGTGTGTTACACAGCAGAGAATCCATTTCATGTAAGGCTTATTGGTCCCAACCGGAGGCCAGAAATGGAGGCACGCTTTGCTCGGAAGAGAGTCAAGTCCCCACTGCAAAATGCAGGCAAAGACGGTGAGTCCTCCCTGGCACAACATGAGTGTCCCAACAAGCCGTTGCGTAAAAATGGCAAGATTCCAGTCAAGACAGCGACCAGGCTGACCCCAGATGGGAAACGAAGGCGAAGGTCATCTGCTCACCTAATGCAGCCGATCAATCTGGAATCCAGCGGATGAACGCCAGTGCACACTGATTCTTCTAATTATTGTAACTTCAGTGGCGGCTTCATAGGCAGGATGAGCCTGTAAGTTATGACATAGGCGTAGCTAGCGGGTGTATATGTACAGTTCAACTGTAATGCTGACAGGGCAAGATTTGTTCAACGGAATTGCCCTTTTATAGCATTTGCCATTGTTTCATTTTTAATCCAATAAGCTAACACGATGCCAAGTCTGTTGTTGTAAACTGGTGCCTAGCTGTATCGATGTTGCCTTCCGCGATTTGAGATTTATATATTACGCAAAAAAAAACTATTTCAGAAAATCCATTTCTGCAAGTTAATGAATAGGATGACTCGTTTTTCTGTTTGGTACTGGTATGTGATACTAACAATCACATCAAGAGCTGATGATTTGTTAGAACATAAAAGGCGGTTAATCCAAGACACGTGAGGACGGTTAACTCAGCGACTTCACTCTTTATAAGAGGTAATCCAATACATCAAGCCGATGATTCTCACACCTACCACACAAAACCAACTGCAGCAACAGAACTTAGAAGATCCTGGTTACCTAGGAAGGTTTTCGACAATTGCACCGTAGTCACCTCCAGTTACATGAAAACCTTCTTAGACTAAATTATTGTACAACAAAACGTCAGATTAGCCTTTCTAGCTATGCTGCCGACGCGTTAAGTACCACTGGTGAGGATATGATAGAGTGTGGCGGCCTCCCGAAGCCGCCGCAGGTTGGTCGCCTTCACGGCTCCGGTGCGCCCATTCCTTGCAGGACAAGAGGAGCCCGTTTCAGCAGACCCGACATCGGTGGCAAGGGCGTAATCTTGCGAATTGATGTATTGCATTACCTCTTATCAAGCTCTACCTTCTTTTCCAGGTCATGCACCAGATTGCGCAGCCTTTTGATGAGGTGACTCAGCGCTTGGACGGTTTCACGGCCTTCCTTGGATTCACATAGGCTTTTTAGAATATCAGACGCGATGAAGAATCCGTCTGCTTTGTTCCTAAGCACATCCATCCCATATAAGAATGGCATGCCCCCAAAACACAGCTTATAATAAGGACAAGCATATAATGTTCACAAACCAACAAACTCAAACCCGTCGCCATTCTTAATCTAGTATACTCAAGATCAAAATGATTGGGATATGTACGCATCAAACTAAGAAGAACAGACTACCTTATAAATAAAGAGTTTTAGAGGGCGGCACCAACTACAGCTAAGCTAGAACATCAAACAGATCATCACAATGTCATGAATGTGACAGCAAGAAACTAACCAGGCAACATAAACGCAGCATGTGAACTTGAACATTGCATACTATATATAGATACCTCAGTAATTCCTGGAAGATGATTTCAACAGATTCTGCAGTGCTGGCTAACACCTGTCTAAGATTTGAATATCGAGCAATGTTCCTGAGAGTAAGGAACACTTGCTTCAAGACCTCCTGGTCAGCAATCCCACGGTTCAGCAAATATATTTGCTTTAGCAATATATCTACAGCACCAGCAGCGACCAGCTTCTCGCAGCATTTCTTGGAATACTCTGTAGCAGTACCTGTAGGAGAAAGAGAGCATATAACCTCTTAGCTCTTCAACATAAGTGCTTAGACTGGCAAGTTGACGGCTAAATCGAGACAGCTGGGAGCCTGGGAGTATGATATCACAACCTTATGCCCCATGAATCAATGATGAATCTAGGTTGGAGAAAAAAAAATATAAAAGAGAGCATAGGGTTGTATTTACTCAATGTTGCACAAGTTTGACGAATGCTGTGTATGCTCCGACAGCGATGGAGTTGTGACAATGCAGACACCAGTCTGTTGATCAGGCGCATACTATCATCAACCTGTGAAGATGACTTCTGCAGTCTAGATCTTATATGTGCAACTTCTTGCTTCGAAGCCTTCCTCACAAGGTAGGCTTTGACATAGGACTGCGAAAATCAGTTAGATAAATGTCAATGAGAAAATCACACTTAATTGCAATTGTTTTTTCTATGAAAGGAAGGATATTTGCATAATGAAATAATGTTTCCTACACTTGGAATCTGAATAGATGCATGGATATTGGTTTCATTTATCCAACTAGCAAAAATCATGTTGTACCTGTATTATAGTAATACTTTTTCTAGTTCTAAAAGCAACTTGTCGTGCTATCCAACCACGGAAATGAGCCTGTATAACTAACGCCGCTTGCTTCCTCAATTTAAGGAACAAAACCTTTCTCCACCATCTCTGCAAATAGACTTATTAAGTATTAATCTGTGTATATCCAATTAACAAAAATAAACTTACAGAGATCAGACATCATCTGCCTCTTTATTCTACCTGTATGTTACAGATAGAGTTTCTAGTTCTAATAGCATCTTGTCGTGCAACCCAACCACGGAAACGAGTCTGAATGACAATCACAGCTCGCTTCCTCGTTTGAAGAACCTTTCGCCACCATCTCTGCAAATAAACGTACCAGATTACAGTAATTCTTGACACTTAAATGGTGGTACTAGGCTACATAGCCAGTCTAGAAGCATTTTTTAAAACAAATAGCATACATACTTGAATGATGTTGATGCAACGGAAAGTTTGGTTTAGTTGCTTCCGTGCCAACCAGCCACGGACAAAAGACTGAATTGAGATCACATATGTTTTGACAGACTGACGCAGCAGGAACTTCCTCCAGCATCTTTGTAGCCTTATGACAGAGTCTAGCACAATGTTCAACTCAAGGCTTTGATAACATTTTCTCTTTTGACTTTGGTCGACTACACAAAGTCTTGTGTAGGTTCGCAGTGAAGAGGAACCTGTATAAGTAGCATCTGTCAGTAATACTTGGATAATACAAGACAAATCACATCTTAGCAAGTTAGCAGCTTTACATCCGTAATGCAACCGCCATAACAACAGTCAATAAGCAACAAGAATATATCAAGGACAATATTAGATGTACATACTAACCTAACAGTCTCTTTCTAGCCAGCCATCCTCTGACAACTCGCTGAATCAGTACTGCAGCAAGTCGGTGGCGTTGAAAAGCTTGGTAGCACAAGAATACTCTTATTGATGTTTGGATTCCTACAATAGCCTGAATTTCCTTCATGAAACACTTGCGTACTGAATAGCATCGCCAGTGGCTCTGGATTTTAATTGCACCAGTTATCCTGTTTCTGTTGTTCAAAAACCTTCTGTATGCACTTTGTATCGTTTGAGCAGCCACTAGTTCCTTGCAGACAGGGAAACAAATACTGCTGCTGCACTGAATGTCATCCGCACTCACAAGCTTACTGACGGAAACTGAATTGGATTTCTCAACCACACACGACCGACAGTCATGCTCACTTTTGCACAGCTGAGTGGTAGAAGTTATAAAGTTGCTTTGATTGCCGCTAAACTGTAGTGGAGTTGTTGAGTCTAGACTGTCCATGCCATCAAAATAAAGAATAGGAGCAGCAGCAGAAGCTCTCACTGTGAGCACATGCTCACAGTGCTTGCATGCTGTGGGCGAAGCTATTGTTTTATCTCCACCACTACAATGCTCCTGAGGGGAAGGAGCAATGCTACTAATTTTGGGTGGAGTTTTACCTTCAAGGAACTCACAGCTTTTGAAAGAATCACTGTTCTTAAATTTTTTTCTTCCTCTAATCCAAATCCTTACAGCCAGTTGAATCATAATGGCAGATTTTCTCATCTGAACAAATCGATGCCTTTCCATTATAAAAATGAAATATCTGTTGTTTCCTGAAAAGAAATGGACGCGAACAATGTAACTGGGGAAAACTAATCCAGAAATCATGAGGAATTTGTAGGGAAATGCACCTTGTGCTTGCCAGGGAATAGAGGCAGCAATACTTAGACAACTACGGTTCCTGTTCGAGATGATGGCTGACCATGCCCTTAAAGCACCTTGCAGGATAAATATTGCCTTCTTACGCTCACAATATTTATTCTTTGCAATAAGACTTCTGGCCTGAGTCTGTATAATAGTTGCAGCCCACTCTAGAAAGAAGATTAAAACAAATTTCACTAGATTGTAGCAAACTATTATGCTACCAGCATAGTTGATATGGTTAAATTAACCATGGGAATTCACAGAACAATTATACTATATATAGATATGGAGAATAACATTTCACAATAATATTACCAAATTTCATTTCAGCGGCAGAAACTTACAAACTAAAGAATAGATAAAGAACAAACCCTGGTTGGTGCATGCACCATCATTTTTATCTGTCTGAGATGGATGATACTTTATATCAATCTTTCCTCGAGATATACGTCTTGCTGCAATCTTAGTATCCGCACTCTTGTACAACCTCATGTTGATCAAATTCTTTAGTTGATCCTATATGAATTAAAGAGGATTCTTTATGCATCCTGAACAGGAGTTAACACGAAGGAGAATTTGAAAGTGACAGCAAATATTACCAATCTTTCATCATTAGTCAGATGCGAAGATAGGAATGCTAGCAAAAGAATGGTACTCCTCTCATCAAATAATACACCATCAGCTAGGATGCCACTAGCTGGAATATCCTGCATATTGCAGAAAAAAGTTTGAGAAAGAAACTACTGATTGTGCAAACAAAAAAAAAGTAAACACTTACAACTGCCTGAAGAACATCGGAGAGTACTTTCCCCATCTCGCTGGATGGCCAGCCAGCGATATCTGATATAGTATCAAGTTGGTGACAGGTGAACAATTCCTTTCGGCATCCAGTTGGTGTTTCCTAAAACAAATAATCAACAGAGCACGTGGGTATCAAAGTGGCACATAAAGTTAAAGGTGTGATTCCAGTGCAAATAAAACACAAAAAATTATGACAGTTCAGGAGAACCTTGAAGGGGGAAATATCAATATTCAAATAATAGTTGATGAAACAGTTCAGTGCTCTTCTGTCTAACTGAGATGAACTTTCAACAGTCATGCCAATCTTTGAGCATATTGCCTGCAAAAGTACAAAGTATTAACGTAGGTAGCAAATAGACAATAAAGGCAGGGCTGTACGGTTAGCACAATACAAGTTCAAAAACAGTAAGCTTAAAAGGATACTAGCTCAAAATGATTAAAGCAGTGACGATTAAGAACATATCAATGATGTTCTGTGTTGTCTTTGATCTTGCGTGTTAGAATCCCGTATAGGGTTTTGGGCTTAGCCCCTTGTAATACATTCATACACCTGTGTAATGTGCCAAGCTCAATAACTTTGGTCTATTAGTACAACTCCCAACACTGAGTTAAGGCTAGGGTTTCCCACATGGTACAGAGCTAGGTTAGTTCTCTCTTCTCCACACCCCACCCGCCGGCGCGGATGCCACCTACGGCCTGAGCGCGGACGCCACTTTGGGCACGGCCCCGCCTCTGCGTCCATCTCTGGCGTGGCTCCGGCCGTCCCCACCATCATTGCCGGCCAGTTCGCTGCCACGCTGCCGACCAGCTCCTCCGCCCCCACGGCCTCCCTCCCATCGTCCCGTAGCCAGTTCACAGAAACCCAAGCATGAGGATTTTCAACAGAAAGTATAAAGAAAGTGGCAATGACAACAGCCTTTTTACAAACAAAAATATGCATTTTTTTAACAGTCTTGATACTTGTTAGTGTTGTAAACTTGTAATATAATATAAGTGAGTTGCTCGCATCTTCCTATCAGCTTAAGCTTTTGGGTTGAACTGATTGATACATGCAACTTAATATGGTATCAAAGGCAGTGATCACGAATTCGAATCCTGGTTAGCATAATTAAAATAAAAATAGTTATTACTTGCTCATATTGTCTGAGACTCAAAGGAGGATCGACGTGAGTGGGGAATGTTGGAATATAATATAAATGAATTGACTGTCTCTTCCTATCAGCTTAAGCTTTTAGATTGAACTGGTTGATGCATGTATCAAAGGCAAAGGTCACGAATTTGAATCCTGGTTAGCACAATTAAAATACAAATAGTTATTGCTCGCTTCTATTCCACTTCCTGTCAGTTTAAGCTTGTTGGTGCATGCAACTTAATACTTAGTGCAATGATACCTTGTTTTCAAGTCGGCGACTAGTCGTCGAGTCGGCCCTGGGATCTCGACTGGTGAGGTCGGCTCGACTTTTCTAGCAAGTCGGACGACTTGGCAACGACTGGTCTGGCAAGTCGGCCGACTTGTGTCCCAGTTCGGCCCAAGCAGCTCAAAGGCCCATAATACAACATAAACCCTACCTCCCAACACCTCTGGCCGCCTCCAGCCAATCCCGACCCTAAACCCGACAGGAACCTGCGTCGCTCCTCTGCACACCCCTCTGCACGCCCTCACAGCAAGCTCTAGTGAGTCTTGCTCCTCCTCTCTCGCCCTCACAGCAACATGCCTAATGATGACGAAGAAGTGGATGACTTTGGTGAATCCCCACATAGCAGTCCAACTCAAGCTGGTGTTGGTGGTGAAAAAAATGCAATGGATGATCTTGATTTGGGAGATATTTAGGGTATCTACTATCTAGTATCTATCTAGCTGCAACAGCAACTTAGCTATCTAATGGAGCTTATTTCCTTTCAAGTTTGAACTATATTTTGTTGCTATTTGATTTCCAATTTGAACTATATGTCTATATATGGCTGTTATGACTTATGACTTATGTGGCTGATTTGGTTCAGTTTGAAACTTCAAATGAGGTAAGAGTAAGACTTACTGTTTATTTCAGTTTCGTTTAATTTCAGGCTTCAAATGAGGTAAAACATGCCCTTTCTTCATATAAAAATGTTATATTGTCTATATGAAGCCATTATATAGGCAAAACATACACTATATTAGCAAGTCGACGACTAGTCGACTGAATTATCGACTAGTCACCAAGTCAGTACCTTGTCGACTCGATTCGACTAATCGACTTGAAAACCTTGCAATGATACACAATTTTCCAGTATATTTGAGGAAAGAAGTCTTGATACTTGGTTCATGAATCCTAAGGAAAGTTATTTTTACAACTTCAGAAGTTCTCCAGGTCTTGGCGAAATGATCAATTTACTGAAGTCCATTAACCTATGGACTTATTTACTTTTTGCACACAACTATGTGAACTGCAGATAAAAGAAACAAAGGAATCCTTACCTGAACCCAATTGTAAAGCAAACCCATGTGTGGCTTGTTCTCAGATATTTGTTGTTCCTGAAATAAAAGGGACCCCTTAATAAAAAACGTGCCCAGCATATTCTTAAAGCAGAAAAAGAAGCCCTCCTTAAAATAACGAACAAAAGTCTCCGATCAAAATGATAAGCACAACGTATCCGATAGCTTTATCAAGTAACTTTTGTCTATTGTAATGAAATAAAATAAGTACTGCATGGTATTTTATTCCATTCTATCCACATATTTTAACTGTTTAAGATAGATGAACGGATCACTCACCGTTACATGTACGTTTAGCTTGGTTAGTTCACGAGCTAGCGAGGTTGCGCTTGCTAACAACGGTAGCTGCACGGGAGCAAAAGACAATAACATTTGATGAGACAGACAAATTATTCTGGAATCTAAATGAGTTAGATGAAAACATTGCCATAACAAAAAAAACTGAGACGGTACAAATTACACAGTAACCTATAAAACCATTATATGAATAATTTGAAGACGATTTCGGGGGTGTTTAAATGCACTAGAGTTAATAATTAGTTGGCTAAAAAATTGCTATTGGAATTAGTTAGCTAACAAATAGCTAGGTAATTATGAACTAATTTACTAAAAATAGCTTCTAGCTAAACTAGGGTGTTTGAATGTATCCAACTAATTTTAGTCGCTAACTATTAGCTCTAGTGCATTCAAACACCCCTTAACAATATTGAGTGATAATATACATTAAGATAATACACAACAACAACAACAAAGCCTTTTTGTCCCAAGCACGTTGGGGTAGGCTAGAGATGAAACCCCGTATGAAAACCTCAGAGCTCAACCCCCAAAGAACAGAAAAGGGAAACAAAGGCAAAGGAGAACCGAAAACAACGAAACGGGGAAACACATAAAAGAGATAAAACCCACAAGGACCAGCAAGATCTAAAATGGACACAAGAAAAGGTCAAACGATTACGGAGGAAAAGCGAAACTATCAATCAGGGTTCTGGCACGTGAATTGCACACTTCCACCCCTTCCTATCTGCGGCGAGCTCTTTGTCAATATTCCACTCCTTCAGGTCTCTCTTCACAGCCTCTGTCCACGTCAAAGTTGGTCGACCTCTACCTCTCTTCACATTTTCGGGACGCCTAATTATTCCGATATGCACTGGTGCCTCTTCAGGTCTTCGTTGGATATGTCCAAACCATCTCAAGCGATGTTGCATAAGCTTCTCCTCAATTGGCGCCACTCCTACTCTCTCTCGTATATCATCATTCCGGACTCGATCTCTCCTTGTGTGGCCACATATCCAGCGCAACATACGCATCTCTGCCACACTTAGTTGTTGGACATGTCGTCTTTTAGTGGGCCAACATTCTGCTCCATACAACATAGCCGGCCGGATTGTTGTCCTATAGAATTTGCCTTTTAGTTTGCGTGGCACCCGGTGGTCGCATAAGACACCCGCAGCTTGTCGCCACTTCAACCATCCGGCTTTAATTCTATGACTGACATCCTCATCGATGTCTCCCTCCTTTTGAAGCATTGATCCTAAGTAACGAAAAGTGTCTTTCTTGGGTACCACTTGCCCATCAAGACTAACATCGCCATCCTCATACCCCATGGCACTGAAATCACACTTCATATACTCTGTTTTAGACCTACTAAGCCTAAAACCTTTTGCTTCCAGCGTCTGCCTCCACAATTCCAACTTTTGAGAAACACCACTCCTACTCTCCTCAATAAGTACCACATCATCGGCAAAAAGCATACACCACGGTAAAACTCCTTGTATGTCCCTTGTGACCTCATCTATCACCAAAGCGAAAAGATAAGGGCTCAAAGACGACCCTTGATGTAGTCCTATGTTAATTGGAAAGTCATCGGTGTCTCCATCACTTGTTCGGACACTTGTCACAACAATAGTGTACATATCTTTAATAAGATTAATGTACTTTGTTGCTACTTTGTGTTTTTCCAAGGCCCACCACATTACACTCCTAGGTACTTTGTCATAAGCCTTCTCCAAGTCTATGAAGACCATACATTAAGATAATACGATTAAATAATTACATATAACCACTAAGTAAAAGCATTTAGCGAAACCTTATGAGAAGCATGTGAAACTGAAGGTTAAGTTAACTCCTACAGTGAGCAATCTAGAACTCTATCTTTGTGGGGGAAAAGGGTTTATTGAACATTTGACCTGCATATGGATGAACATATTCCACAGCAGTGAAAGAATAAGCTCCTTATCCCCAGCAGCGATGTCTTCCGCGGAAATTGTGACTCCATCAGAATCAGATAATGGAACCCGAGCTTGTTTGATATATTGTATAGCAGTGGTGCAGTTACTTCGCCTCTTCTTGTCTGTATCTGAGGGAACAATTACTTTCTGAAATGAAGCGTATTGGCACCGTCAATTAAATGCTGATAGGATCAAGCTATTTAATGTAGCAAAAGAAAATTCTTACCGAAATGATTGATGCATCTGCGAGGAGCAGCTGAACAACTCTACAAAGAATTATGCCATCTTGGAGATCTTCAAATAAATTCCTCATTGTGAAATCATATTCTGACAAAGCAGGCTGGTGAGAAAAAAGAAAATTAGAATAATCCGATAAAATTCAAACAAGATTTTAAACTATACCATTCCTGAAACAAACTTATACAACCGAAACACAAAAGCAAATTGTTTGGTACAGTAATACAGCAAATTCGGATACCTGTTGATAATTTAGTTTATATCCCATAGTTGTGAGGTGTACCAGAATGTCACCTTCTCCATGCATGGTCTCCCTCAAAGACTCTAGAATTAAGTAACCAGTCAAATAATAGAATGACAACTAGATATAACACTTGCATGACGCAAAAAATAATAAAAAAACGATGGATTCAGCTATATTACCTTGAATGATTTGACGACTAGATTTTATTTGACTTTGGTGACAAAATAAAAGAGGGGATCCACCATCAAGGCCATCGATTCCAGCTTCGAGAGGAAGAGTACTTTCTATTTTGGTTCTGTCTAGTGCAACAACAAGAAGAAAAATTCTTTTCAATATAATATTGCCCAGCACATCACTGTAACCTTGTACATGGTGCTCTTCTACCAGCTTCTTGTTACCACATGATTTTGCAGTCATGATTTGAGAAAGCATATGCTTCTCCAAAATTAGTTTTAGAAAATGAACCTCCTTGTCCCGTTTTCCTTGTCCAGTCTGCAGCAAGGAATCACCACCGAGAACAATATGCAAGCCAATCCTGAGCCAATATGGATTGTAGGACATGAAAACCCTAGTTGCTTTCTCTTTGAGCCTAAGGTCAGTAACAAGGGGGCACCGTGCTTTCATCTTCAATCTGCCTTCATCGATGTTCTGAAAAAGGTGGGGGAAATAATGTGCCAGTTAGAGAATAATGTTTCTACTGAATAATATAGGAAAACTTTTTATAGCATTTATAATCACTAGATACCGTTTAGGAAATAAGAAAGTGCATGAGAGTACTCCCTCTGTTCCATAGATTGTTTTGACTTTTCTAAATTTATAGTTTTTATTATATATCTAGACATAAGGTATATTTAAGTGCATAGCAAAAGCTATGTACAAAAGACAATCCTAGTTGCTTTACTTTGCGGTCTCTCATTCTTAGCATACCCTTTTGTGGGGAAAAAAACAGCAGGCACTCATACAGTCATACTGATAACGAAGTGATGCATAATGTTACCATATGTTTCATATACTCATATCCAATTTTCACATCTTACATAAGTTATTTTCAAAGACGATACTATACTTTATCACATCTACACTCGCAATTTAAATGTTGCCAGCTTGCCATGCCCAGTTCTTCAAATACAATCTCAGTTTGACGACAGGTCGAAATTAGATAATTCGTTGTTTCAAATTTCTAACAAAGCAAAATTAGCATGTACCGTAGGCCACAATAATAAGAATGTTATATGCCATAGCCGTAGAGTTTGAACCCTCGAGCCTCGATTTTTTCTCACCTTACAAATTTGAAACATCATAAAGAGCACCTCCTCACACGCGCCCTTACTCATGTGTTTCTCCATCCTCTCCGTGACATCCTCCAGGCTGCACGCATCCTTAAGAGATTCCCTTAACGCGGCCACCATCGCCGGCGTCATCTCCTTGCTCCTCTCTCCGCCGCGATCACCACCACCGCGGCACCTCTTCGGGCTGCGCCCCCCACGCGCCCGGTCTCCATCGAGCGCGCCGCGTTTCCCCGTAGCCCAGGGCTGCGCGGCCGCGGCGGAACCGGTGAACCCTGGGAAGCACCCGCAGGCGGAGGGGTCGCGTAGGAGGAGGGATAGCCATGACGAGGCGGAGGCGGAAAAGGTACGGAGGGCGCGCTCACGGCCGGACTCGGCGCGGCGGGCGGAGCGCGACTGGTCGACCTCGAGGGCGTGGAGGCGGCGGCCGAGGGGCGTCGGGGTAGGGACGCCGTCGCCAGGCCTCCGGCGGCGGAGTGACGTCGGAGTGGGAGCCTGGAGGGCGGATTTGGAGGCGGTGAAGAACTGAGGCGAGGGAGGTACGGTTTTGGGGTTGGGTCTCGGGGTGCGGAGGTTGGAGAGGTCGCAGAAGGGGGAGGTGTCCGGCTCGCGGCGGCTCATGGCGACCGGAGAAGCACGCTCTAGAAGGTTTGGGGGCCGGCCTCCATGGATTCCGGAATGTTCGAGTTGGAGGGGATTCGAGGGGGATGGCCGTGGCGTTCGAATGGTTGGGGATTCGGGATCAGTACTCAGTAATTGGCGTTTGGGCGGGATTCATGGTTTTGGTGATGTCGAACGGTCGAATTTCGAATTTCACGCTCCTCTGTTGGGCCAGGTTTACATGGGCCTCGATCCATTGGCAGTTTGACACCGACAAAAACATTATTTTTTTCAAACTTTTCTAAGACGATGTCTCATTTTTTTTTCTTTCGGTCTGGACAACTGGGTTAGAGAATCTCCATCGGTTACTAAAAAATAACTCTTTAAACTTAGATTTAACAAGTTGCTAAATATATATTAAGAACAAAAACAATTTTAACCTCTAACAGTTTCCAAATTGTAGGTTATTAAATATTTTTAAATTATACTAACTCAATTTTTCTAGTTATTACTTACATCGTTAAATTTGGTTTCATTTAATATAAAGTTCAATAATTATCGTTTTCTCTTGATTGCTATTTTAATTTTGTATGAATCATGATCGATCAATTTCCTCTAATTTTTTGGATGAAAGTAGTTTATATGACTAAAATATTATCTAACAGTTAGCTGAAACATTGTGGGATCTGACAATAGTGTCCATAGAACTACTCATGAGTAGTAAACATATTAGTTTTCTACTCTCTCTCTCTCTCTCTCTAGTGGTCCAAAATGTGGTCGAGGGATCTTTATCTCTAGTGGTATTCTTCTTATAGACTACTTGGATATTGTAAAAAAATAATCTATGTAAATTGTGGTTGCCATTAGTATAGTTTAAACTCCAACCAGTGCCTGGTCTATCCACTGCCGAGCTGGGTAACTGGGTGTCCAATCCTTGGAATGGCTTGTGGTAGTTCTTCAACCAACGAATCTTTACTACTGTTTAAGTTATTAGTGTAGGTGTGCACAAGTTGGTGGTTCTGCCATGCCCGCGTCTCTGCCGCCATCCTCGCCCTCGCCCGACTCTCCATCGAAGGAAGGGCGCCATTCCCGGGATTACCCACCATTCTCGCCCTCGTCCGCTCTCCGCCGTCCTCGCCCCCACCCGCCCCCACCATCCTTGCCCTCCTACGCGCAAGTCCTCGGCTCCCCTTCCCCTGCCAACGTCGTCTCGCAAGGGCTCGTCGTCTCTGCGCAAGGGCTCGTCGTCTCGCAAGGGCGCCCCTTCCCCTGCCCCCGTCGTCTCTGCGCAAGGGCCCGTCGTCTCGCAAGGGAGGAGCAGAGGAGGAGGTGATGGCTGTTGAGGAGGAGGAGGACGAGGATGCCATTGTGGCCCCTTCCCCTGCCACAAGTTGTTCGCGGCGCTCGAGTCCCTCAAGAAGAAGGACAACAAGGGCGCAGCCATGCCCCCGCCCGAGCCCCTTCCCCAACTCTGGTGAGCAGGATTACCGCCCTCCCGTGGTTGCTGATTCCCTGTACCTATCTCTCCCCTACCTCTTCCTCCCACGTTCTTTGCGACAGGGACTTGGTATTCCTCCGAGCACGGCCTCAACGGCGGCAACTGCGACCAAGCACGCAGGCACCGGGTGGTGGTCGAATCGAGGGAGGCCATGCCCCTGTCCTTCAACAACTCCACCACCGAGGATTCAGCGGTTGCCGGTGGCGGCGCGAGGAGGGCGCCAGGTGCAGCTGTCCGAGGCGGAGATCCGGTAGCTCTGCGTAGAGGGCAAGCGGGTGCTCCTCTCCTAGCCCAATCTCCTCCGAATCCACGCCCCAGTCAAGATCTGCAGTAATCGTCGCCTTTCTCTTATCTATCTATGTATCTACCTGGGCGATGCCGCCTGATTCCTTCGGTCCTTCCCCTTTTCGTTTGGGACGCCGCCATCGAGCCTGACAGATCGGCGGCGCGATTGTATCGTGGTGGCCGGTAGGCTGTCGCCAGCGCGCACAGCTGCGAGACAGCCGGGATCGATATCCTCCTGTCGATCGCCGGATCCGCAGTCGCAGAAGCAAAGCAAATGCGATGATGTCTCAGCCGGTAGAACAGGAGCAGTCAGAGCGATGGAGGACCTTAGGACAAGTTGTAAAGGTCTTGGTTCCGGTCGTTCCTCTCCAAGTCATGTGACGCGGCGTTCCTCGATGGAGGGGACGACACGGAGGAGGGGACCATGGGGCGGTCGTGGCCGCTGGCGTGGCTCCACGCGCAGAGGGACTTCCTGCGCGCGTAACCACCTTGCCTCACAACCAACGCGAAGAAGGAGAAACACGTCGATGCCCCCGTAAAGGCGACCGATGCAGGGAAGCCTGACCACCTCGCATCGGCGTGTCTGGAGGGTACGCTCTTCGGCTTCAAGGACCCGGTCCCTGACGTCGAGCCCGCCTCCACAGGCGTCGAGGTCGCGGTGGCGCCGTTCTGGAACAGGGAAAAGGTACTCATTACCTGCTCCCGCCGCATCACGTACATGTGAGTGTCCTCTATCTAATGTAGTACATGTTGTCTCTGCTCCCGCACGCGGAGAAGGACATCAAGGTCGAGCCAAAGCAGAACAAGGGGAACGCGCTGAACGAGCTGATCCAGCTGCCTTTTCTTCGAGGTATAGATCTTCTAATCTATTTCTACCCTGCACGGTGGATCTTGTTACCATTAACACATGGGAACAAGCTATATAAACCGCAACTCTTAATCTCAAGCTTGATTAAGTATGCATGCCTGAAAATTTTGCTTAGATATTGTTAGTGCCATTTAAAGTTTTGTTTCTTCATTTATAAAAAAATGATCTGTTTAATTCTTACATGTTCCTTCTCTCTTGAGCAAATAACAGTGCTCCCTGGTGTCATCTGCATATGGAGAATTTAGGACTAAAAGGGCAGGTCAAGCGCAAGGCTGGAATCAACTGAGAGGAGAGAATTTGAATGTGCATGAGATATCTTGTCGAGTATAACTGTTAAATGAGAAAATGTACTATTACATGTTTAGTGATTCCTGGCACATGCACTATATTGCTGCACATTATGTTCCCTTAGTAAGTACTGACCTTTTCAGAACAATGTCAATGGTATTCTGTAGATAAGAAAAGGTGTACTTCCTCGCCTTCTAGAGGAGATATTGTCAACAAGAATTATGGTGAAACAAGCAATGAAAAAGTTGAGTCCATCACAGCAAGTTCTTCACAAGGTATCACTTCTATACCAACTTTTGAACATCATGTGAAATGCCTGAATCTCTTGTTGATTGGGCACAAAATTATTTAACATTGCTGCACTGATTGTTGTTCCTGAATTTAAGAAAATCTTTATGTGATACAGGTTCCAGATGTTGTTGTGGCGTTAATGCCAATATGTGAGGCTTTTGGGTCAATACCACCGCCTCCTAATCACAAGTCTACCATTCATGGTGAAATATCTGTTTATATAGTCCTCTCTTGTGCATTTCTTTGTCTTCTTCGCTTGTGGAAGTTTTATAGACCTCCTCAAGAGTATTGTATTGCTGGTCGTGGAGGCTCAGTAAAGCTGGAACTGACTCTGGACTATCTGTTGTTGATGCACAATAATCACATTGAGTTCTCAAATTCATTTGCCTCTAATAGGGATTCTTGCAATGATATGGGCTCAGTCAATGAGGTTCCTGCTCAGGCTATTTATATTGATTATTTTCCCAAGCTAAGGGCTTGGTATTTCCAGAATCAAGCTTGCATCGCTTCTCCACTTTCTGGTCTTTGCAACAAAAACACTCTTCATCAATTTTAGTATGGCATTGATTCAGACTGTTGCTTCCGAAACCATTTTTACAGGTTCTGCAAACCGATCATGACAAAACCAAAGGTAGCTTTGAAGCCACAGACTCTGTCTCCACAATCTGAAGCCCAAGCACCTCATGATCCTCAAACACCAGAGCAACAACAAAGCGGGACTGGTGTAGGCGTGTAGCTAGTGAGCCGGGTAGTGAAGGAGGTGTGTAGCAGGCCTCCAGTGAGCAAATGGGCATGGTGCTGGATGCATCTGCGGCCGATGGCAGGAGGGTCGAGCTGGATGGGGACATGCGGTGGACATCACAGGTTGGCCCCTCCAGTGATCCATCTCAAACACTAGCCAGGTTTCCTCCTTTGCCACCCTCCTTTGGCAGTTCTCTTCCTAACGTCGTCGTAGGTTCCCTTCCCTGCTGTTTTGTCTCCCATAGCTCTTAAAATTTTAAGTTCCCTGTTTGCATAAAGGCCACAGGAAAAACATTGAATCAAAGCAAACCTGATGCTTACCGAAAGCATGTTCAATGAGTTACTCAGATTCATGGCCCAGGAATTGAATCTACACGGTTTAATAACTATTTGCATGGCTCTAAATGCTTAATTAGGTTTGCTCATCGTTCCTCAGTGCTACTTCATCTTGATTTTCTGCTGAGTAGACAGGGGATGAATGAGGCTGCTCATGGTGGACAGAACAGAAGACGAAATGAATCGCAAGGGGAAACTAACATGCGAGAGAGGAAGAGGAGGTAGCCACAACCAAAGAGCTTGGTTCAATACTTCAATGTAATCTCTAATTGGTACTTGGTTCACAGTGTATGGTAGTTATGCGCACCTTTTAATCTGTAGTATGTTTTTAGTGCTAGATTTGAACTAACAGTTTAGAGGGAAGGTACTTATGGTTCCATTCGAGCACTATAATGCCTTAGATGATATATTATTGGTGGCATTTTGTGTAATTCAATAAGTTCAGCGGGGCTTAGGTACACATGGACAGATTTTGGGAAACACTAACCTTCGCATTACTACTACGTGCTTCTTAGACGTAATTGTTTCTGTTGAACAATTAGAAAGAAATCCAACCAGGAACATGATTTAATTATTAATCACTGCTTTTTTAAGCTTATAGGCTTCACATATTTTTAAAATGAACCATTCCTAGGTGCATTTTGTATTCTAACCAGCTCTATTGTTATGGTCATAATCGTGAATCAGTAAATTTGTTGTGTATTTAGGGCTAGAATAATGAACGATATGAAGATCAGGTAGCATTATATATGTCAATAAGAAGCAGAGGAGAGAAGCAGCCCGCATCGCAGGAGACAAGGACTTCACTTGTTTGGCCAGTTCAGGACTTCAGGTAACAGACTAAGTGGCTAACAACTAGCAAATAATATGTTAATAAATGGACAATATATTTGCTATTTATCATTAGATACTTGAGAAGATTTTAAACTGAAGCAAAAAATAATTAGGATTCAGAAATGAACCGTTCCTAGGTGCATTTTGTATTCTAACCAGCTCTATTGCTATGGTCATAATCGTGAATCAGTAAATTTGTTGTGTATTTAGGGCTAGAATAATGAACGATATGAAGATCAAGTAGCATTATATATGTCAATAAGAAGCAGAGGAGAGAAGCAGTCCGCATCGCAGGAGACAAGGACTTCACTTGTTTGGCCAGTTCAGGACTTCAGGTAACAGACTAAGTGGCTAACAACTAGCAAATAGAATAGTGAATAACATGTTTTGTGTATTTCTGAATCCTAATTATTTTTTGCTTCAGTTTAAAATCTTCTCAAGTATCTAATGATAAATAGCAAATATATTGTCCATTTATTAACATATAAATTTTTTGATGGCTAGGATTGTAGCGATGAGGCAGGTGAACTTGATCCACTAATTTTCGAAAAGAAATCACACTGAAAAGAAACAAGAGAATAGGAAACATAGCTACAAATAGGATATATCTGAACCCTACACTATAAAATCTGATTATACGTTTCCTAAAGTAAATTCAAACAATAATATGAAATAATATGTCTAAACCTCAGAGCTGAAGTGATGGGAATGTTTTCTAATAACTAAATTGCTGGAACATACTTAAAAGTTCTTTAGTTCTACGAACATTGAAGTTGTGTATATGAAGCAACCATCACATCTAGGAGATAATTATGCAGGCAGGTTTAAGAAAATTCCAACACTAATGTTCTATCACTAGCTTCTTGGTTAGGATGTTGTCGATGATATCCATGCTATATTCCCTCGCTTCATGCTTAACAATGAGGGAGAGACTAAGTGAGGTAACACTGCTTGTCTTTGTTTATGCTTAATCTCCCTGGTATTGTACTTGCTTCCCTGCCTGAACTGAACCTTCAGGTGGCTGTTTAGCAGGGGCTGAAGGCCGTTGGTGCTGTCAGAATGTTTTTTTGGAGTTTTGGTGGATGATGCTCAGTGACTGCAATGCAAAGGATCCTTCTGTTTTGTCTACTGAATGAGATTACATCACTGTTTTTTAGGATCCTTCTGTTTTGTATACTGAATGAGGTTACATCACTGTTTTTTCTTAGCGATATGTTGAGCTCATGTGCTCGTTTATGTTAGTCGATCTCTGGCTCTTGTAGTAACTTGGAAAGCTTGCTGCTTTTTTTAAGGGTATACATGCCTATGATGTATGGTCATGATCATTTTTCTCTCCTGTTATTTTAGTTGTCGTATCATAAATGCCATGTTTGCATTGGTGTTCCAACATGTCAATATTATTGAATAAATATTTATAAAACCTGTCTAATACTAGACGTCCATTTGTTATGTTATTGGTATCTTTTTATTAAATTGACTTTAATTCTCTCCATTTCAGAAAATTAAAAAATTGTTGTATTTGAGGGTATGTTTATTTGTATATTTAGCATTATTAGAGGAGGGCTATTCTAATGGAGGTGTAGTTGTTTAGATGAAAAATTGCTTATTGGTGTTCTTTATCTAAAATTGGCTACCATCTTTTTTAGTTTCCATATAAAGGTTTTAGGTATATAAAATTAAGTTGGTGCTACTTTATCTTTTGACTTTTAAACCCATTTGCATCTTGGTGCTTTCAATTAGTATTGTATCTCGATCTTGTGTTTTGATGATTTCTCTTTTACCTTTTGAACATAGTGTATAGCAACATTATACACACCAATAGTTTCTTGCTTGTTATGTACAGTAACAAACACTTTTTGTTTTAGCGTATAATTTGATTTGTATGAGATATTAAGGTCGATAATAATATATTTTTGTTAGTTTTCATATAATCGTTATGCAGTAACATTTTATCAATAATATGTATACCGTTGCAATGCACGAGCATCGAACTAGGGATGCTTTACCTATCATTAAAGAGTTTATATTGACTCTTTAGAGAATTTGTGTGATATTGATAATGTTTGTTCAACATCAGTTCGATCTATTTAGATCGGCGTATTTATAATAATATTACGGCGTATTTTGCTACACATATTTTGTATATTAAAGTGATGTATGTTGTTCCGTATATATGTTTTATACTATTTTTTTACTCTCGTGGCAACGCACGGGCATATACCTAGTGAACCCATTATGGATGGACAGTGTTATAGAGAAACTCAGGGACACATTTGGTGTGTCTCCCACACGGGTAAACACCATCCACTATCTCTATAGCAGGGAATTATGTTTGGCCTCCCTCTGCCAATCTAGTCATGAACATGTCCTACTTTTAGCTCTGAATTTTGATGTGTAGTACATGGTGATGTGTTCGGCGGATGTTGTCATCGTTTCCATGGGTGAGAATGTATGCGTTTTGTACATCAAAGGATGAAGAAATGGGACAACTTAACAAGTTTTTCGATTCAAGCCGACTTTGATACAGTTTTTATCGGCTTGAGCTTCTCTGATGCACCTAATGTCCACACATTGTTCATAGAAGCTCTTTTTTCTCTTACAGAGCTATTTTTTTGGAAATGGAAATATCATTCCGGCCTTTTGCATTTTCATGCATACAACCATACAACTCAAATAATATATCATCCCAACAATTTGTGGATCAAACAAACTTTAACTTAAAACATGATATGGAATAAAAGATCACAAACACTAAACCGCGTCAATCCTTGTATTAGACCGCCACCCGTGACTCGCGAAGACCTCCATGGCCACCACCTCCAAAGACTGACACACGACAAGGATTTGCTGTCGTGTTTCTTCCTTTTATAGGAGTCTTCAAAATCTGAACCAATGTGTACCTCTGAAAATCACCTGTATAATTGACGGTATATAGTTATGATTAAACACCACATCATTACGGCAAAGCCAAATCGACCAAAACAAAGCCGCAACGCCAGAAAAAGCAGCTTTTTATGCATACAACCTTTGTTGGATTCCCAATCCCCTATAATATGATTAATATTAACGGGTGGGTCTATTTTTAAAGTAAAATAATTAATTCTCCAAACAATTTTAGCTATGTAGCAATCAAAGAAAAGATGTTGTATGTTCTCGTTCTAATTACAAAAATTGTACTTCAGACTTCCTCGCCATCTACGTTTGGCTAAGTTGTCTTTGGTTAGGATCAGGCCCTACCTAGATACCAAAGAAAGATCTTAATCTTAAGGAGTAATTTCAACTTCCAAAGCAAACATCCACGATTATAATTGGGGGTACTAATTAAATTATAGTACATGGATCGGGTTGAGAAAGTCTCATTCCTATGATCTCTCCACACAAAAGTGTCCCTCACCGGAGTCCGATTAACCGTAGCCAGTAAGTGTATCATGATATGCTATTATACAAGCTTAATTCCAACAATAGATCTACGGAAAGAAATATTTAGATTTTCATGTGACAAGCACTTCTGCAACCAGCGAGGTCTTATTGCGCACTATATTAAAAATGTTTGGGAAATGCTCTCTAAGAGGATAATTATTAAGCCATTTATCTTCCCAGAATCTTGTTGCTTGTCCGTTCCCCACCTTAGAATATTCCTACTTGAGAAATTTATCCTTGACGTTCATTAGACCGCACAGAAATGAGAATTACCCGGTTTTCTGGCAGCTTGTGTTAGGGATTTGTCTCTCAAGTATTTGTTTCTTAATAGACGTTGCCACACACCATCTTTATCGAGTATTTTAAAAAGCAATTTGCTGAATAAACAAATGTTCTTTATGTCAAGATTGATGACTCCCAGCCCACCTAGCTCTTTAGGTTGACAAATGATTTTCCATTTGACTAGTCTATATTTTTTTTATGATGTTCTCCTTGCTAAAAGAATCTGGACCGAATAGCATCTAGCTTCTGTAGCACACCGGCCGGGTTTTCGAAGAAAGACATCATAAAAATGGGTAGGCTACTTAAAACAGAATTAATCATAAAAAGTTAATTTGTTTTGTTTGGTCGGCTCCAGCTCCTGACGCTGCAGTAGTGACTAGTGAATAATCAGAAACAGATGAGCTGACGTGCAGCAAAAACATGCAGCAACCGAGCGATAGGATAACAGTACCGACGAGAAGGCCTAATAAATTGTTCCTATGGCCTAGCTATTTATTCCCGTGACCTATTTCGATTCCTTTCTCCAGAAATAAAAATGATCCATGGAGGAAACCTAAAGAATACAGTACTATGCTACGCAGCTTTCTCTGCTACCTCCTCCTCATCCTTGTCCTCTGTTGCGTCCTTCTCCTCCTTTGTTTCTTTTCTCCCCCTCCGTCTCTTCTCCCGGAGGAACTCTGCAAGAATCCCGAGGGCCACGTCACCGTTTTCGCTCCGCAGCAGCATCTCGGAGACCTCGGCCGGCGTCACCTCCACCGCCGAGAGAAGTTCTTGTATCTCCGGGAACATCTTGTGGTCGTCAACGAGGAAGTAGTTTCTGGCCAGAGTTTTGAAGGCCTCCCACCCGCAGTAGCCCATGTAGACGTGCATGTCCATGCGGCCCGGCCGCAGCAGCGCCGAGTCCAGGCGGTCCTTGTAGTTGGTGGTGAAGACGATAATGCGCTCCTCGCCGCACGTGGACCACAGCCCATCGATGAAGTTGAGCAGGCCGGACAGGGTGATGCCCCTGGCCTTCGGGGGAGCGACTCGCGGCTGGGCCCAGTTTTCGTCCGAGGAATCCGATCCCGATCCCGATCCCGATGAGTAGTTGGGGTCCATGTCCAGGCCGTTCCTGGACGCGGCAGCGTTGTCGAAGCAGCAGTCGATGTCCTCGATGACGAGCACTGACTTGTTGGGCATGTGGATGAGCAGCTTCTGCAGCGCCGAGTTGAGGCGCACCTCCGAGAGGTCGAGGTCGTAGAGGTTGAAGCGGAGGTAGTTGGCCATGGCGGCGACGAGGCTGGATTTGCCGGTGCCGGGCGGGCCATAGAGCAGGTAACCGCGCTTCCACGCCTTGCCGATGCGGCGGTAGTAGTCCCTGCGCTTCAGGAACCTGTCGAGGTCGTCGACGACGGACTGCTTGAGCACCGGGTCCATGGCGAGCGTATCGAACGTGGCCGGGTGGTGGTGGTTGATGCCGTGCCACGAGCGCCCCTCGTTCATGAAGATCCTAAGCGCGCGGTCCCGCAGCTGCAGCTGCTCCGCCGTGGACATGACGAAGGGAATGTACCGCTCCAACGCCGTCTCGGTGTGCTCGGCGTCGAAGCTCACTTCCAAGGACTCGCGGGGCCGCCCGCCGCCGCCCTTGCCCTTCTTGTCGTCGCCGCCGGTCTCGACGCAGTTCCACGTAAACTCGACGCCGCCGAAGACGTCGACGGTGGAGCCCCCGGGCTCCATGCACAGGAGCGTGTTCCACCTGCCGCTGCCGTCGGGCTCCTTGGTGCGGGAGCGCGCGAGGCAGAGCCGGCGCATGGCGCGCGGGTCGATCCGGGTGGCCACGTACGCGCGCGCCGCGTCGAAGAGGTGGTTCTCGCTGTAGCCCGTGTCGAACTGGTGCCGGATGACGATGGTGTGGCGCTCCTTCTCGCCGCGGCCGAACCGGGCGCGCGCGAAAACCGCGCACCACCGCGCCGCGGCGCGCAGCTCGTCGGGCAGCAGCTCCCGCGCCATGCTTCGCGCCATCACGGCGTACGCCGCGGCCGAGGCCGCCGTGGCCAGCGCCGTCTTGTACGCGTCGAGCACCCTCCCGCCGCCCTGCGACGGGAGCAGCGACGCCGCAACGGCTGGCGCGGCGGGCGAGGTCAGCGGCAGGTGGTCCATGTCTAGGATTAGCTGCTAAACTCGGTGCGCTGCGTGCAGTGTGCTTCTCCTCTCTGTAGCGATGGGATCTGAGATCGCAGAGGTGGCCGTGTGTGCCCACTCACTGTTTGGCAGATGGCTGTTCTTGTTGCCTTGTAGGATTGCAGGGCCATAAAAGCTCTAGGTCCGATGCACTGCATGTTCTTGCGAGTTTCCTGGAAGGGACGGGGTTGACTCCCAAGTCTCCTCTTCGGCTATGTCCCAGACCCAGACTGTTGGGTGTTGGCTGGCCCCGTGGTGGCCCGTCTGCACTTTTGCCCCTCGGGCTATCCGTAGCGCTTGACGCTCGGCGCCCCCTTCCCTAAACCTGTTCGCGTATAGCACTCTATGGGTGAACCAAGCGCTACTTCCTACCCTTTTCCCATGCTGCGGCAGCTGCACTAGTGTTGGGAATATGGACTGAACTTTTCGAGTCAGTACCAGCACGGCTCAAAAATAAAAGACCAAAATACGGTCCAACACGAAATAATATGGGCCGGGCCTCAAATTCCGGCCCGTCGGACTCCCGGCACGACCCGTATAGATGGCCCAGGCTTGGGCCGACACGACCTAATTAAACCCAATCTGTTTAATTTTTTTAATTTAGTAAGATATCAACTTTATATTGTTGTTATATTTAGAGTTTATGTGGTCAAATGATGCTAGAATTGTTTAATATCTCTAATTTAGTAAGCTACGAACCTTATATGGTTATAATATTTTGATTTTATGTGGTCAAATATACGGGCCGGGCTTGGGCCGACACAGCCCAACGAAGGCACGACGTGGTTTAGGTCCGGACTGGGCCACTGTTTTTGTACTTCGGGCTGGCACGGCACGACCCAAAAGTTTTTGGGCTTTTTTAGCCCGAACTCGTTTGGCACGAAGCACGATGGGCTTAGGTCGGGCTGGCCCGGTCCAATTCTCAGCACTGAGCTGCACACATCATCACGCCAGAATAAGGGGTGCCCATTGTCATTGTCTCGAAGTTTGTGTATGCTATTATTTGTTGGTTAGATAAAAAATAATGTTGAATGATGAATAAGTATGAAAATAATATTTTATAGCTATAATGAGGTATGGGGAATAATTTATGGAGAACCGGTGCGGGTTGAGAAAAAGTATATAGTGCAATTTAGATGATGTGACTGCATAGTAAAGTATAGAGAGAATAGAACGCATGCAACACCTAAGGTTAAAAAGCAAAAAAAAAAAGAACGCACATAAGGATAAAAGCAAAAAAAAAGGCGGGAGGCCGAGCGTCAAGTATATATGAGGTCGGTGCCAGAAGTCACGGTGCCGACCCCTGACATGTAGACGTCAGATCAGCGTATCTAAATAAGATCACGATGCCAATGTAGATAGCGCCAAGATATATAACCTCGACGTTAATTATGATGACACCGAGGTAAAAATCTATTTCTTAGATTCAAACCTAAAAAAACATAGTTGTAAACTGAAAAGGGTTAAAAAGCAAAAAAATATGGCAGGAGGAGACCGTGAGAGCCGAGCCGAGCGCGTATGAAATTCCTTTGGAACTTGTTCAAGGGGGATAGGAGGGGATTAATCTCCTCTAATTCCCTTGAGATCTAGTTTGAGTACTCTAATATTGATCTCAATTTATATATATTAAGGTGGATTATGGTATAACTTAAACTAATTTACACATCAATTCACCTCAAACGCATGTGGATTATGGTTAATATAGAGTATCCCAACAAAGCATAATCCATCCCTAAGGAAATCAGCCTTTGAGGGTCGAGTTGTGCGCACTGCGCAGTAATCTCATGCTCACGAGTCACGACCTTCAATTGTCAGGCCCATCAAGTAGGATGATGGCGAAGGCCCAGGATACGGAGCCAGCCCAAATTACTCAAAAGATTCAAGAGCCTAGAGAGACAGGCCGTCCCTGTTCCTGTTCGTTCCCGTCGCTACCACAGTGCCAGGACCACGAACCCACCGGCAAGTCCACTCCGCTGTCATCAGTTAGAGAGTTCCCAGAATTCTCAGCACGATTGAGTTTTCTAAATCGCCAAAAATAAGATTGTTAAGTTTTCCAAATCGTTAAAAATCATTACCGAGAAAAAAACTCCTAAAATATAAGCTTCCAAGCGTCAGTAGCAGTTTCGTAAATACCGTCGACTTTTCCTAAGCACAAAGCGAGAGTGCATCTCTGCATTTCGACCCGACGGTGGCGGCGGCGGCCGTGGAGAAGCTGGCGTGGGGTCGGCCTCGTCGCGGTTGGTGGACACCGCCGGCCGGCCGAGCATACAGACTGTACATATGATGGGAGAGCATACGAGAGTAGCTGAGTGCTTCAACTTCGGCACTGTGATGCCTACACCGGCAAGGACAGGGCTCAGATAAAAAAGAACTGGATTTTAACTTAGTCATTTGCAAGGGCCGTTCCTGTTGTTTGATGTACTTTGAATCCTATTTCATAATGAAATAGGGGTTTTGTCAGTTTGTCAAAAAAAAAACTTTCACTTGCCTCCCTGTCCTCTATCTTAAAACTGTTAGGGGGTGTTTGGTTGCTCCTGCTAAAGTTTAGCCCGGGTCACATCAAGCGCTTGATTTTTAAATAAGAGTATGAAATATAGACCCAACCAACTGGACTAGATTCGTCTCGTTTTTTAATTTTCGGCTGACAAATTAGTTTTATAATCCGACTACATTTAATACCCGGAACGGAGGTTCAAACATTCGATGGGACATGGGCTAAATTTTAGCGGGGTGTAACCAAACACCCCATTACTCTCGTAAACTAAGCAGCTACGACTGCAACAAACCCCATCTCAATCCACTTGAACTAGTCGTGTTTGCTTGGGCCTCCGGTCCCGGCCGAACATGACAATGGGCTTGTTCGGCTGCTAGTTTCTACAGTGGCGGCTTGTTCGGCTGCTAGTTTCTACAGTGGCAGCTGCTGCAGCCGCCTGCTGCTTGCTGCTGTAGGAACAGTGTTTGTTTGCAGCTGCAGCTGGATGAAAATGGCAGCCGAACAAGCTGAATAGCCTTTTCAAGTACAGAAGCATGACTACAACTACAATCATGCATAGAGCACTGAATATGGCTCCAAAGTTTGGCTAAACATTCTACTATTATCCTTCCACTCTTCAGTTGTAGCGAATTAGTAATCCGGTAACCTGGGTCGCGCGGTGTTCTGTGACTATGTGAGTGAACACGACAAAGTCATCTCTGTATCAGTTGTCTTTTAATTAGGCAAACACTGTACGTATCAAACAAGACCATCCCAGCTGCCATGATGTTGATGTGCCCATCAATTGTTGCTGCAGCATGGACTTGTTTGCTTTTGAAGCTCCAAGATATTTATAGCACCAAGTTAGGGCATGCATATATTGCTGCACGATAATTTAAGTATAAGACATATCTAAAACACAATGCAATACAGAGGACTTATCTAAAACATGTGTCTTACTATATTCATTACACCAATCAATTATTCAATAAATTAAATTGACTAATTAGTCAGTCCTCAGTCTCGAGCATAGAGACAAGACATAATAACTTCATCAAGAGACATGTCTTAGATTTTTTTTACATTTATCACCTTAGACGCGTCTGAAGACACAGCTCAAAACACACATTATATATGCTCTTAATATCATTTGATGCATTATGAAATATATTTTCATGATTTGTTTTTTTCTTTTATGCAGTAGAGCTAATTTTTCTACGTGTTAATTTATTTTCCAGTAGGGGCTAATCTCCTCCCCACCCCACTCCCTGATCCTTAAAAAGCACTGCCATGTATATCTGCCGCCAAATTTTGTCACGATCATGGCGATGCCTTCTGCTCAAGTTCTATGGGCAGTCCGTGCAGCGGCGATGGCATGGGGTCCCTGGCGAAGGTATCGTTCTTGCAGCAGAGCTTCCACCTAAACCGCCTGACAAGGTAATGCATCGTCACCAGCGTCTCGATCCTGGCGAACTCCATGCCGACGCAGATCCTCGGACCCCCGCCGAACGCGACGAACGAGCACGGCGGCGCCGATGCCGCCGACTGGTTCTCGAACCGGGACGGGTCGAACTTTGCCGGCTCGTGGAAGATGCCCGTGTCCATGTGCGTCACGCTCGCCGCCCAGAACACCTGCCATCCTTTTGGGATGAGGTAGCCGTCGAACTCGATGTCCTGCATCGCTCGCCGGAAGTTGCCGAAGATGGGAGGCACCAAGCGAAGGGTCTCCAGCGCGACGCGCCACGTGTACTTCATCTTCGCCAGGTCCTCCCAGTCCAGGGTCTGGCCGTCGCCCTTGTTCTTTGCGATCTCGTCGTGCTCTGCGTCGCCACCGGTGGCAGCTGTCATCTCAAAGCATAGCGCTGACGACGTGGGAAGGGTGCGTTCTAGTTGGGTTTCTCACCTTGGACCATGGCGGCGAGGGTGTCCGGGTCGTTGGCGAGGTGGCGGACCATGAACGTCATGAGAATTGACGACGTGTCGTGACCGGCGACGAGGGCCACCATGGAGTTGTCCACGATCTCCTCCTCGCTCAGCAGCCGCGCGCCGCTGTGGTCGGTCAGACTGAGCAGGCACGCGATGAGGTCGCTGCTACGGGAGGCCTCGCCCCTTTCCAGCTTGGCCCTGGTCTCCCGCGCGATCCCCGCGATCAGCCGGCGAGCCCTGGCGCTGGCCCTGAGGCTCCGGCTGAACGCCGTGAACGGCAGGTTCACCGGGACGGCCCATATGCCATCCATGACGCGGGCGAAGTCGCCCGCGAGGGCGTCCTGGAGCGGGCTCCGCTCGAGGCCGAAGAGCAGCAGGGAGATGATGTCGAACGTGAGCCTCTTCATGTGCGGCATCACCGTGACGGTGCAGCGGCCGGCCCAGCACTCGTCGAGGTGGCGCCGAACCTCGCCGTCGATCTTGCCCACGTACAGCCTCAGCATGTCCGGCTTGAGGAACTCGACCAGCGCGCCGCGGATCCGCTTGTGGTCGGCGCCCGTGAGCTCCAGGATGCTCTTGTCCCCCAGGATCCGCTGCACTGACCGAGGCTGCTGCATCGCTAAGGCGCTGCTGAAGAAGATGAACCTGTTGGCCGCCGACCCCGCGACGAGCACCGTCGGCCTGCCGAACAGCGACAGCTTGGACACCGGACCGTACCGGTGTATCCGGTCCAGGATCCACCGCTCGGCAGTGTTGGCGCGCATGGCGCGGAGAAGACCGATGCTCTGGCCGATCACCGGCAGGCCAAGGGAGCCCGGCGGCAGCTTGGCCGCGGCCGGCCGCCATGGCGTCTTTCCCCTCTTTAGGAGATGGAGGAGCACGGGCAAGGCGACGGCGATAAGCGCTAGGACAAGAGAAGAATCCATTGGAGATGTCAGATGTTGGTGGTGCACACTGCACAGCAGCAGGCTGTTATGCTTTGTGTATGTGGTTTATTTATTTATGTGTATGGGATTTGTCTTCGAATTTTTCTGCAATGTTGTTCCTGGATGCGAGGAAGTCAAGAGCATCGCATGCGCGGATGCCGTGGGAGCATAAGACAAAACACACGCGCGTGCGTGTACACACAAGTCACAATTATTCCGAAGACGTTAAGATGAATAAAACTCAACATATTTTTTATAACCGGTTAAATAATAATTCCGCTTCAATATTTATAATGCTCTATTTCATAGTCTAGACTTGGGCATATTTGGTCCTTATGGCTAACAGTTTGTCGACTAATTTTAGCACCAACCTTGATCTGTAAACAAGTTGGCTAATAAATTAGCTAATTATTAGCCGGAGAGCTGGTAAATTGTTTGCGCGTTACTCATTTAACCTTGCTAATAGATCATATAGAGAGAAAAAGACATTTATTAGTCAAGACTCCAAACATACATACACTGGCTAATTGTTGATAGGTAACTATTTACCGGTTAATTATTAGCCACTCACAAACAATTAGCCATTAGGATCCAAACACGACCTTAGTCTACAACCAAGTGCTATGTGAAAGCACCTAGAGGGGGGTGAATAGGTGATCCTATAAAAACTTGAAACTTAATCCACAAAACTTGATTAGGAGTTAGCACAATTAAGCCAAGTGGCTAGAGAAGGGAGCTTGCATAATACGATAACCACAAAGAGTTCAACACAGAGATGACACAGTGGTTTATCTCGTGGTTCGGCCAAGTCCAACACTTGCCTACTCCACGTTGTGGCGTCCCAACGGACGAGGGTTGCAATCAACCCCTTTCAAGCGGTCCAAAGACACACTTGAATACCACGGTGTTTTGCTTTGCTTTACTATATCCCGTTCGCGAGGAATCTCCATAACTTGGAGCCTCTCGCCCTTACACTTTGATGTTCACAAAGAAGCACGGAGTAAGGGAGGAATGAGCAACGCACACAAGACACAAAATCAGAGCGACAACACACACACAAGTCGCAACAAGAGCTCACAACACAACCCGACGAGTTCACAACTCAAATGAAGCTCTAGTTGCTATCACAAAGAATCAAATGCGCGGAATCGAAGTCTTGGTGCTTAGGAATGCTTAGAGAATGCTTGGTGTTCTGCTCCATGCGCCTAGGGGTCCCTTTTATAGCCCCAAGGCAGCTAGGAGCCGTTAAGTGCATTCCAGGAAGGCAATTCTTGCCTTCTGTCGCCTGGCGCACCGGACAGTCCGGTGCACCACCGGACACTGTCTGGTGCGGATCTTCTTCCTTATCTGGCGAAGCCGACCGTTGGCACTTGGGAGCCGTTGGCGCACCGGACACTGTCCGGTGCACACCGGACAGTCCGGTGCCCCCTCCCGACCGTTGGCTCGGCCACGTGTCTCGCGCGGATCGCGCGGCCGACCGTTGGCCCGGCCGACTGTTGGCTCACCGAACAGTCCGGTGCACACCGGACAGTCCGGTGAATTATAGTCGTACGCCGTTAATCACTTCCCGAGAGCAGCAAGTTTGCCTAAGCCAGCCTGGCGCACCGGACACTGTCCGGTGCACCACCGGACAGTCCGGTGCACCACCGGACAGTCCGGTGCACCCAGACAGAGCCGACTTTGGCTGAACAAAGCCATCTTTAATTTCAACTTGATTTTTCCTGTTTCCAGCACTTAGACACAATACATTAGTCTCTAAAACAATGTACTAAGTCTGAGAAACATACCTTTATACTTGATTTGTACTTTGTCCACCATTTTACACTTAGGCACTTGTGTTGGACACTAAATCACCAAAATACTTAGAAATGGCCCAAGGGCACATTTCCCTTTCAATCTCCCCCCTTTTTGGTGATTTATGCCAACACAACATAAAGTAAGTAGAACAAGTGCAAAATCACTTCAAATAAGAACTCAAAATTGTTTTGATTCAAATTTGACATATATGGATCATTCTTTGCCACCACTTGGTTTGTTTTTGCAAATCAAACTCAATTTCCTATCTCTAAGTCAAACACACTTGTTGAAACATAAAGAGAGCTGTTCCAAGAGAAATTTGATCAAAGATTTCAAAAACTCCCCCTATTTCCCATAATCAACCATTCTCCCCACAAGAGGCCAATAGAAGTATTTTGACAAACAAAAACTCTAACTCTACTATTTTCAAAATTCACAAGTGGTAGCTGATCCATTTCTTGCTTTGGCCTTATTTTCTCCCCCTTTGGCATCAAGCACCAAAACGGGATCAATTTTGGCCCTTTAACCCTATTGCCTCACCAAAATCTTCAACTAAGAGTAAAAAGGCAATAAGAGCATAGAGATGAACTTGGAATAAGTTACTCTTTCATCAGGGTGCAGTGGAAGTCTTGCATGGTCCAAGTCCACCATTTCCCTTCCAATATTCACCTTTGAGACTAAATCAAGCAAACTCAAGCACATGGTTAGTCCCAAAGAGTCAAGTTGTAACACATCTCCCCCTAAATATGTGCATCACTTGCAAATGGACTTGTAAGGTCCGGGGAGTGCTTGTACAACTTGAGCACCATAGGTAAACAACAAAATGCTTAATGAATATGATCAAGGCATAAAACGCATGTGTGCTATAAATCAATCCAAGTTCCGCGAATCTAAGACATTTAGCTCACTACGCAACTTGCAAAAGGTCTTCTCATCTAGAGGCTTGGTAAAGATATCAGCTAGCTGGTTCTCGGTGCTAACATAAAACACTTCGATATCCCCCTTTTGCTGGTGGTCTCTCAAAAAGCGATGCCAGATGTCTATGTGCTTTGTGCCGCTGTGTTCAACAGGATTATCCGCCATGCAGATAGCACTCTCATTATCACATAGGAGTGGGACTTTGCTCAGATTGTAGCCAAAGTCCCTGAGGGTTTGCCTCATCCAAAGTAGTTGTGCGCAACACTATCCTGCGGCAACATACTCGGCCTCAGCGGTGGATAGGGCAACGAAGGTTTGTTTCTTAGAACTCCATGACATCAGGGACCTTCCTAAGAATTGGCACGTCCCCGATGTACTCTTCCTATCGACCTTACATCCAGCATAGTCGGAGTCTGAATATCCAATCAAGTCAAAGGTAGACCCCTTTGGATACCAGATCCCGAAGCAAGGCGTAGCGACTAAATATCTAAGAATTCACTTCACAGCCACTAAGTGACACTCCCTTGGATCAGATTGAAATCTTGCACACATGCATACGCTAAGCATAATATCCGGTCTACTAGCACATAAATAAAGTAAAGACCCTATCATAGACCGGTATGCCTTTTGATCAACAGACTTACCTCCTTTGTTGAGGTCGGTGTGTCCGTCGGTTCCCATTGGAGTCTTTGCGGGCTTGGCGTCCTTCATCCCAAACCGTTTGATCAAGTCTTGCGTGTACTTCGTTTGGGAGATGAAGGTCCCATCCTTGAGTTGCCTCACTTGGAACCCAAGGAAATAGCTTAACTCGCCCATCATCGACATCTCAAACTTTTGAGTCATCACCCTGCTAAACTCTTCACAAGACTTTTGATTAGTAGAACCAAATATTATGTCATCGACATAAATTTGGCACACAAAAAGATCACCATCACAAGTCTTAGTAAAAAGAGTTGGATCGTCTTTCCCAACCTTGAAAGCATTAGCAATTAAAAAGTCTCTAAGGCATTCATACCATGCTCTTGGGGCTTGCTTAAGTCCATAGAGCGCCTTAGAGAGCTTACACACGTGGTCGGGTACCGTTCATCCTCGAAGCCAGGGGGTTGCTCCACGTACACCTCCTCCTTGATTGGCCCGTTGAGGAAAGCGCTCTTCACATCCATTTGGAACAACCTGAAAGAATGGTGAGCGACATATGCTAGCAAAATGCGAATGGACTCTAGCCTAGCCACAGGAGCAAAAGTCTCCTCAAAGTCCAAACCTGCGACTTGGGCATAACCTTTTGCCACAAGTCTAGCCTTGTTCCTTGTCACCACCCCGTGCTCGTCTTGTTTGTTGCGAAACACCCACTTGGTTCCCACAACATTTTGCTTGGGACGAGGCACCAGTGTCCAAACTTCATTTCTCTTGAAGTTATTGAGCTCCTCTTGCATGGCCAACACCCAGTCCGGATCTAGCAAGGCCTCCTCTACCCTAAAAGGCTCAATAGAAGAGACAAAGGAGTAATGCTCACAAAAATTAACTAATCGAGATCGAGTAGTTACTCCCTTGCTAATGTCACCCAAAATCTGGTCGACAGGATGATCCCTTTGAATCATTGCTCGGACTTGAGTTGGAGGTGCCGGTTGTGCTTCTTCCTCCATTACTTGATCATCTTGTGCTCCCCCTTGATCACACGCCTCCTCTTGATGAACCTGTTCATCTTCTTGAGTTGGGGGATGCACCATTGTTGAGGAAGAAGGTTGATCTTGCTCCTTTTGTTCCATTGGCCTCACATCTCCAATCGCCATGGTGCGCATTGCGGTCGTTGGAACGTCTTCTTCATTTACATCATCAAGATCAACAACTTGCTCTCCTAGAGAGCCATTAGTCTCATCAAATACAACGTCGCTAGAGACTTCAACCAAAGCCGATGATTTGTTTAAGACCCTATACGCCTTTGTATTTGAGTCATAACCTAACAAAAACCCTTCTACCGCTTTGGGAGCAAATTTGGAATTCCTACCCTTCTTCACTAGAATGTAGCATTTACTCCCAAAAAACTCGGGAATACGAAACATTGGGTTTGTTACCGGTTAGTAGCTCATACGAAGTCTTCTTGAGGAGGCGATGAAGGTAGACCCGGTTGATGGCGTGGCAAGCCGTGTTCACGTCTTCCGACCAAAAGCGCTCGGGGGTCTTGAACTCTTCAAGCATCGTCCTCGCCATGTCTATAAGCGTCCTGTTCTTCCTCTCTACCACACCATTTTGCTGTGGTGTGTAGGGAGTGGAGAACTCGTGCTTGATTCCTTCTGTCACACCCGGATTTCGGGGCACCAAGACCCGGGCGCGAACATAATCACCAGGTGTGCTGGGACCAAGTCTCACACATATGATGATTCATGGCACATGATCGAATGTCACATCTTTACTACATAACAGGAGTTCTATACAAAATAAATAAATAATTACATTATAAGGAGACAACGGTCCAGCAACCCAAAATTGACTGGGAGACGACGACCTAGATCGCTCACGAACTCATCGCAGCATCCTCCATGCGCCTCATCCTGCGGTACCTGTTCTTGACCTATGTGTGTGTGTGGGGGGGTGAGACATCAAGAGTGAGCTCACATACATTCATCGCTCAACAAGTTGTGGGGAATAATGTGCATGAACTCGCCAAAGGTGGGAGCTCACATGAAGTGTAAGGCTTACCAAAGAGGATGGTTAGAGCTGAGCATTGCTTTTAAAGTTGGTTAAAATTTTATTAGCAATTACTAAGTATAAGTAAATACCAACCCAATTAAGTAGTAGAACCAAAGTAACAACATCACCTGCGATGCAATGCATATGACAAATTGAATTTAGTTCCATAAGTTAATCATCAGAGAGTCCTGAGCTGCTCATGACCGTGAGCTCGGCTAGTATACCAGTTTTACACTCTGCAGAGGTGGTACCCTTTACCCACAAGTCATGTTACCCATCTGCCAAGGGATCACGACTTCCCATACACCTCTATCGAGGAGGCGAGGCAGGGTAACACTACGAGGCCTTTACAAAGTTCCACTAGCTTCAGAAAACCCGCTACAGTTTATAGGAAGCTCCAATGCAGGGTTCTTGCCTGACCGCCATCGCAGCAAAATCAACCAAGGACCTCCCTACACTGACCACTCCCCTACTGCCCTTGCCCCTTTTGGGTAAGGTAGTCCTCCACTAGCTTTCCTAATTAATCAGCCAAGGGCGTCCATAAACCCTTGTGGTGGCACGTGTTTCTCAAGTTAAGCTCTATATTCCAATTAACATTAATGATCTTGACATGAACATAAATAGAATAACAAAATAACTGGAACATAGATATGATAAATAATTATCCCAAATCCATGTAAAGCAATAGCAAACTACCCAAGTGATTCAGGGGTAAACAAGGTAATGAGATAAACAATCTAGGGTAACATATTGGGTCCCATCAAAATTAACCTATGCATGAATAAATGATATTAAAGAACATTATTGGGTAAAAAGTGGTCAAGGGCACAACCTTCAATGAGCTCCTGCTCAGCTACTTCAACCTGCTGCTCACTAGGATCCTCAGTAACGGGCTCTTCTACTCGCCACAATACAAACAAGCATAATGTATATAGAGAAATTAACATCACACCAAACATATAAACAAAATACATAGTAATAATCTACATATTAAAATAAAATCCTAGGAACATGAATCATAATTTTTGGAGTTATAGATTTTAAGTTATGGATTTTCAAAGGTTTTATGTGCTTAAAATAGGATTAGGTGAGAAATAAAATTTAATATTGTTTTATGACAAAACAGAGGCTCTAAGAGATAGATAGTACAATTACAAAAAATTAGGAACTAGAATGGACTCATTTGGACTTAAAATGGATTTTCTATGAATTTATCAAGTTCTAGCACTTATTTATATAATAAAAACATATTTTATAATTCCTTTATTCAGTTTGTCATGGCACTGGACTGGGCGTCAAATTAATAAAAGTCCAGGGTGCTCGGGACAAGAAACCGAGACACAACGCATAGTGACTATGGACGACGGGTTGATTTTAATGAAACCGAGGGGCTATTTTGCAGTTTTGGCTCGGCGAAGGGGTATCGGGATTTACTGGCCGTTGGATCGGAGTTCTACGGTCGCGATTAGATCATCCATTACAGCGAAGGAATAAGCTACGCCAGCCCTACGATCTGCGATCAACGGACCACGTTCAACATAACCGAGATCAACGCGCCACTCTCAGATCCCGGATCTACGGTCGCGCGTGCTCGGCCGAAACGGTACACTCATCATCTAATCTACGTCGTCCATTAAAATCGGACGACACACGTGATTCTCCCCAATCCCCACCGTTAGACGGCGGCACCGCCAACGGCCAGTGGCGGAACGTCGCCGGTGATCAACAATTCGGCGCCCTAAGTCACTATCTCAACGTCCGAGAGTTTCTACGTGATCCGGAATTGATGGCGAGCACGCTGGAGTAGGTCTTACCGGCTGTCTCGGCGCGGAGAGCGTCCGGCCACGGCGAAGGCGGATCTGCGGCGGAGCGCAGGTCGACGGCGAGAAATTGCAGTGCCGTAGAGAACTCCCACACACTTCCTCCACTAGGAAACACCTTCGCTTGATCACGTGAAGCCCCGATCTTGCCTTGAGGGCTGCCGACGGCTGTGAATCGCGGATTCGACCCCTGACGCGCGCGGCGGCGGAGGAGAGCTCGGTGGTTGGCTTCGCGAGAAGGACGGACGACGCTATAAATGGAGAGCAGGGGGGTGTAGCGCCGAGTCAAACACCACACCGTTCGGAGTGTCTGGCCGCCCCCATAGCTCCCAGGAATCTCGGTATTCCGCTGCGCACGCGCGATTTCCGCGGGGAAGAAGCACAGGGCCTCGCTCACAGTCCCTAGCGCGAGGACCCCACACGGTAGCGCAAGGGTAGAACCAGTGAGCGCGCGCGAGAGCACGAGAGGCTGGCCCGTGGGCCCTTGCTGTCGGCGCATGCGTGGACGTCTGGTTTCCGGGACCCACCTGTCAGCGCGCAGAGAAACAACCAGGGTGTGCGCGCGGTGAGCAGAGCAACGTGGGCCGCGCGGTGTCAAAGGGAGACTGGGCTGAATTCAAGGTTGGCGGCCCAATGCAAGCGTTTCCCCTTTTTCTTTTTATATCCTATTTTGTCTTCCCTTTTAAATGTTCAAATTCATAAATTTTCAATCCCATTCAAATTCAAACTCATTGGTAGATCTGTTTTCTCATTAAATATTCATCTTAAACATAGCACATGGGTGAATTTATCTATTTTTTTAATATTGATTTCATGTTAATTAGTGTTTCCTTTCTTAAATTCTGAAATTCAAACTTGGGCACTAAAATATATTTATTCACCTTATTTTCATGTTGTCGTAAAAATGCACACACAATAAAGACTTTGACATGATGCACAATTTAGTGGCATGTCTTTTATTAATTATTTGTTTTTTATGGTGTTCACATGAAATGATAAACATAGATAGCACATAGATACAAAGTAGTATAATTTCCCTTTTTAGACTTTTCTTAAAAAGTGGGTATTACAAATCCTACCCCCTTAACAGAAATCTCGTCCTCGAGATTTGTAAGGACAGGGATGTAAAAAGCTTTATTTATAGTTTAACCTTTAACTTCTAATTAATAATAGGTTTCATGTTATTTAGAAAGTGGTTATGAAAGCATGGGTATATATATATATGTATAGTCACCAAATGTGTAAGAAAAAATGTCTTTAAAGCATGGATAGGCTTGGATAGGACATAGTAGCGTAAGGAAGGACTCCATCATGCATAGCGAATCTTGATTCCTTTGGCAGTCCAACTTGATCTTTGAAGACTTGAGTTGATGCTTATCCTCCCTGGACATGGTTGGTCTTCTTTGGCCTTTATTCTTGGAGTTATCATCCAAGTTAAGGACATATGGTTAAGATAGTTGTCGGTGCTTGGATGGGTAGGCCCAACAAGGTTTACTTTGCTTTTGGGATAAATGGGTTGGGCAACCTATAACATAGGCTAGGTTGTGGTTTCACGGACGAGTTGGTCTAAGACACCAATTCAGGTTTAGCACCCATTTATAGGAATATAATCTAATCTATGTTACCAGTATTAACTAACTTGTTTAAGTAAATTAGATTAGAGTAGCTCAACTTAAGGTTAGACTTCGTTAGGTTGGATTAATCTATCACATCAGATCAGATCTAGGTTAGATTGTTATGACTAGATAGACTAGATAAAATCTCATTAATTAGATCTTGGTTGTTACTTTAGGATGAGATAAGTACAGTGGTTAGGATAAGATGATTCCTTCAAGATAAGATGAATCTATTGGGATAAGAGAGAATCTTTTAAGATAAGATGGATCTATATGAAATAGATACACTTTAATGGAGGATAATCTAGGTTGTTTAGTTATCTCATGAATTTTATTCATTTATATTTATGCCTATATGTATATGTCGATGTAATTGTGGACATTACTCCACAACTCATCACACTCAATCAAAGATCCAAATCAGACAAGTATCATAAGAACAAACATTCAAGCATACAAATATTTATATAAAAAAATAGTTTTGTTGTGGTTCCTATGAATAGGTCTCCTATTCCTAAAGTCACTTTAGGCACATGATTTCAAAGTGTGAAACCCACATTTGTCTTTAGAAAGAAAAGGTAAGAATAATCAGAGTAAGCGGAAATAGATGAGAAAGATTAAGAGAAGTTTAGAAAAGAAACAGAGTAGGAAAGGTAAGTAGATAATGGTTGTCCAGTTCTATCTAGGTTTCGTCCTACAGTCAACATTCCTCTGATACCACTTCTGTCACACCCGGATTTCGGGGCACCAAGACCCGTGCGCGAACATAATCACCAGGTGTGCTGGGAGCAAGTCTCACACATATGATGATTCATGGCACAGGATCGAATGTCACATCTTTACTACACAACAGGAGTTCTATACAAAATAAATAAATAATTACATTATAAGGAGACAACGGTCCAGCAACCCAAAGTTGACTGGGAGACGACGGCCTAGATCGCTCACGAACTCATCGCAGCATCCTCCGTGCGCCTCATCCTGCGGTACCTGTTCTTGACCTGTGTGTGTGTGTGGGGGGTGTGAGACAGCAAGAGTGAGCTCACATACGTTCATCGCTCAACAAGTTATGGGGAATAATGTGCATGAACTCGCCAAAGGTGGGAGCTCACGTGAAGTGTAAGGCTTACCAAAGAGGATGGTTAGAGCTGAGCATTGCTTTTAAAGTTGGTCAAAATTTTATTAGCAATTACTAAGTATAAGTAAATACCAACCCAGTTAAGTAGTAGAACCAAAGTAACAACATCACCTGCGATGCAATGCATATGACAAATTGAATTTAGTTCCACAAGTTAATCATCAGAGAGTCCTGAGCTGCTCATGACCGTGAGCTCGGCTAGTATACCAGTTTTACACTCTGCAGAGGTGGTACCCTTTACCCACAAGTCATGTTACCCATCTGCCAAGGGATCGCGACTTCCCATACACCTCTACCGAGGAGGCGAGGCAGGGTAACACTACGAGGCCTTTACAAAGTTCCACTAGTTTCAGAAAACCCGCTACAGTTTATAGGAAGCTCCAATGCAGGGTTCTTGCCTGACCGCCATCGCAGCAAAATCAACCAAGGACCTCCCTACACTGACCACTCCCCTATTGCCCTTGTCCCTTTCGGGTAAGGTAGTCCTCCACTAGCTTTCCTAATTAATCAGCCAAGAGCGTCCATAAATCCTTGTGGTGGCACGTGTTTCTCAAGTTAAGCTCTATGTTCCAATTAACATTAATGATCTTGACATGAACATAAATAAAATAACAAAATAACTAAAACATAGATATGATAAATAATTATCCCAAATCCATGTAAAGCAATAGCAAACTACCCAAGTGATTCAGGGGTAAACAAGGTAATGAGATAAACAATCTAGGGTAACCTATTGGGTCCCATCAAAATTAACCTATGCATGAATAAATGATATTAAAGAACATTATTGGGTAAAAAGTGGTCAAGGGCACAACATGCCTTCAATGAGCTCCTGCTCAGCTACTTCAACCTGTTGCTCACCAGGATCCTCAGTAACAGGCTCTTCTAGTCGCCACAATACAAACAAGCACAGTGTATATAGAGAAATTAACATCACACCAAACATATAAACAAAATACATAGTAATAATCTACATATTAAAATAAAATCCTAGGAACAGGAATCATAATTTTTGGAGTTATAGATTTTAAGTTATGGATTTTCAAAGGTTTTATGTGCTTAAAATAGGATTAGGTGAGAAATAAATTTTAATATTTTTTATGACAAAACAGAGGCTCTAAGTGATAGATAGTACAATTACAAAATTTTAGGAACTGGAATGGACTCATTTGGACTTAAAATGGATTTTCTATGAATTTATCAAGTTCTAGCACTTATTTATATAATAAAAACATATTTTATAATTCCTTTATTCAGTTTGTCATGGCACTGGACTGGGTGTCAAATTAATAAAAGTCCAGGGTGCTCGGGACAAGAAACCCGAGACACAGCGCATAGTGACTATGGACGACAGGTTGATTTTAATGAAACCGAGGGGCTATTTTGCAGTTTTGGCTCGACGAAGGGGTATCGGGATTTACTGGCCGTTGGATCGGAGTTCTACGGTCGCGATTAGATCATCCATTACAGCGAAAGAATAAGCTACGCCAGCCCTACGATCTGCGATCAACGGACCGCGTTCAACATAACCGAGATCAACGCGCCACCCTCAGATCCTGGATCTACGGTCGCGCGCGCTCGGCCGAAACGATACGCTCAGCATCTAATCTACGCCGTCCATTAAAATCGGACGACACACGTGATTCTCCCCAATCCCCACCATTAGACGGCGGCGCCGCCAACGGCCAGTGGCGGAACATCGCCAGTGATCAACAATTCGGCGCCCTAAGTCACTATCTCAACGTCCGAGAGTTTCTACGTGATCCAGAATTGATGGCGAGCACGCTGGAGTAGGTCTTACCGGCTGTCTCGGCGCGGAGAGCGTCCGACCACGGCGAAGGCGGATCTGCGGCGGAGCGCAGGTCGACGGCGAGAAATTGCAGTGCCGTAGAGAACTCCCACACACTTCCTCCACTACGAAACGCCTTCGCTTGATCACGTGAAGCCCCGATCTTGCCTTGAGGGCTGCCGACGGCTGTGAATCGCGGATTCGACCCCTGACGCGCGCGGCGGCGGAGGAGAGCTCGGTGGTTGGCTTCGCGAGAAGGACAGACGACGCTATAAATGGAGAGCAGGGGGGTGTAGCGCCGAGTCAAACACCGCACCGTTCGGAGTGTCTGGTCGCCCCCATAGCTCCCAGGAATCTCGGTATTCCGCTGCGCGCGCGCGATTTCCGCGGGGAAGAAGCACAGGGCCTCGCTCACAGTCCCTGGCGCGAGGACCCCACACGGTAGCGCAAGGGTAGAACCAGTGAGCGCGAGCGAGAGCACGAGAGGCTGGCCCGTGGGCCCTTGCTGTCGGCGCACGCGGGGACGTCTGGTTTCCGGGACCCACCTGTCAGCGCGTAGAGAAACAACCAGGGTGTGCGCGCGGTGAGCAGAGCAACGTGGGCCGCGCGGTGTCAAAGGGAGACTGGGCTGAATTCAAGGTTGGCGGCCTAGTGCAAGCGTTTTCCCTTTTTCTTTTTATATCCTATTTTGTCTTCCCTTTTAAATGTTCAAATTCATAAATTTTCAATCCCATTCAAATTCAAACTCATTGGTAGATCTGTTTTCTCATTAAATATTCATCTTAAACATAGCACATGGGTGAATTTATCTATTTTTTTAATATTGATTTCATGTTAATTAGTGTTTCCTTTCTTAAATTCTGAAATTCAAACTTGGGCACTAAAATATATTTATTCACCTTATTTTCATGTTGTCGTAAAAATGCACACACAATAAAGACTTCGGCATGATGCACAATTTAGTGGCATGTCTTTTATTAATTATTTGTTTTTTATGGTGTTCACATGAAATGATAAACATAGATAGCACATAGATACAAAGTAGTATAATTTCCCTTTTTAGACTTTTCTTAAAAAGTGGGTATTACACCTTCCTCCTCAAGATATTCCTCCACTTGAAGGTTCTTGAACTCGGACCCATTGTCGCTCCTGATCTTCTTCACCTTGAGCTCAAACTCGGTTTGAGCTCTCCTTAGGAAGCGCTTGAGGGTCCCTTGGGTTTCAGATTTATCCTGCAAAAAGAATACCCAAGTGAAGCGGGAAAAATCATCAACTATAACAAGACCATACTTACTTCCTCCTATGCTCAGATAGGCGACGGGTCCGAAGAGGTCCATATGAAGTAACTCCAGTGGTCTTGATGTTGTCATCACATTTTTGGCATGATGAGAGCTTCCCACCTGTTTCCCTACTTGACAAGCTGCACAAGGTCTATCTTTTTCGAAAGTAACATTAGTTAGACCTATCACGTGTTCTCCCTTTAGAAGCTTGTGAAGGTTCTTCATCCTCACATGTGCTAAGCGGCGATGCCACAACCAGCCCATGCTAGTCTTAGCAATTAAGCATGCATCTAGACCAGCCTCCTCTTTTGCAAAATTAACTAAATAGAGTTTGTCGTCTAATACACCCTTAAAAGCTAATGAACCATCACTTCTTCTAAAGACAGACACATCTACATTAGTGAATAGACAATTATATCCCATATTACATAATTGACTCACAGACAACAAGTTATATCCAAGCGACTCAACTAAGAACACATTAGAAATAGAGTGCTCAGATGAAATAGCAATTTTTCCTAAACCTTTCACCTTGCCTTGGTTCCCATCACCGAATATGATTGAATCTTGGGGATCCTTGTTCTTGACGTAGGAAGAGAACATCCTCTTTTCCCCCATCATGTGGTTTGTGCATCCGCTGTCGATAATCCAGCTTGAGCCCTCGGATGCATAAACCTGCAAGGCAATTTAGGCTTGGGTCTTAGGTACCCAACTCTTGTTGGGTCCTACAAGGTTAGTACAAATAGCCTTAGGGACCAAAATGCAAGTTTTATCTCCCTTGCATTTTGCCCCTAATTTTCTAGCAACCACCTTCTTATCCTTTCTACAAATAGCAAAGGAAGCATTTAAAGCATGATAAATTGTAGAAGGTTCACTATTTGTTTTCCTAGGCATATGAACAACATTTCTTCTAGGCATGTGATTAATAGCATTTCTCCTAGCTAAATTTCTATCATGCATAATAGATGAACTAGAAGCAACCATAGCATGAGAATCAAAAGCATCATAATTTCTATAAACATTTCTCGAATGTCTCCTAACATGATACATGAAAGCATGGTTCTTTTGAGCACTACTAGCCATAGGGGCCTTCCCTTTCTCCTTGGTAGAGATGGGAGCCTTATGGCTTGTTAAGTTCTTGACTTTCCTCTTGAAGCCAAGACCATCCTTAATTGAGGGATGTCTACCAATCGTGTAGGCATCCCTTGCAAATTTTAGCTTGTCAAATTCACTTTTGCTAGTCTTAAGTTGGGCATTAAGACTAGCCACTTCATCATTTAATTTTGAAATGCAAGCTAGGTGTTCACTACAAGTATCAACATTAAAATCTTTGCACCTATTGCAAATTATAACATGTTCTACACAAGAGTTAGATTTATTTGCTACTACTAGTTTAGCTTTTAAATCATCATTAACACCTTTTAAAGTAGAAATGGTTTCATGACAAGTAGATAGTTCACAAGAAAGCATTTCATTTCTTTTAACTTCTAGAGCAAGAGAATTTTGTGCACTAACAAATTTATCATGCTCTTCATACAAAAGATCCTCTTGCTTTTCTAATAACCTATTCTTATCATTCAAGGCATCAATTAATTCATTAATTTTATCAACCTTGGTTCTATCTAGGCCCTTGAATAAACATGAATAATCTATTTCATCATCATCACTAGACTCATCCTCACTTGAAGAAGCATAAGTACAAGTATTACGAGTACTTACCTTCTTTTCCCTTGCCATGAGGCAAGTGTGATGCTCGTTGGGGAAGAGAGATGACTTGTTGAAGGCGGTGGCGGTGAGTCCTTCGTTGTCGGAGTCTGACGAGGAGCCATCCGAATCCCACTCCTTTCCAAGATGTGCCTCACCCTTCGCCTTCTTGTAGTTTTTCTTCTTTTCCCACTTTCCACTCTTCTTTTCCTGGTCACTATCATTATCGGGACAGTTAGCGATAAAATGACCAATCTTACCACATTTGAAACAGGAGCGCTTCCCCTTCATCTTGTTCTTGTTGGGATGCTCCTTGCGACCCTTTAGCGCCGTCTTGAATCGCTTGATGATGAGGGCCATTTCTTCATCATTAAGCCCGGCCACCTCAACTTGTGCCACCTTGCTAGGTAGTTCCTCCTTGCTCCTTACTGCCTTGAGAGCAATAGTTTGAGGCTCTTGGATTGGACCATTTAATGCATCGTCGACGTATCTAGCCTCCTTGATCATCATCCGCCCGCTTACGAACTTTCCAAGGATCTCCTCGGGCGTCATCTTCGTGTACCTAGGATTCTCACGAATATTGTTCACAAGATGTGGATCAAGGACAGTAAAGGACCTTAGCATTAGGCGGACAACGTCGTGGTCCGTCCATCGCGTGCTTCCATAGCTCCTTATCTTGTTGACGAGGGTTTTGAGCCTGTTGTACGTCTGAGTTGGCTCCCCCCCTCTTATCATCGCGAATCTCCCGAGTTCGCCTTCCACCAACTCCATCTTGGTGAGCATGGTGACGTCGTTCCCCTCATGTGAGATCTTGAGGGTGTCCCAAATCTGCTTGGCATTGTCCAAGCCGCTCACTTTATGATACTCGTCCCTGCACAATGAGGCTAACAACACAGTAGTAGCTTGTGCATTTTTATGAATCTGTTCATTGATAAACAAAGGACTATCCGAGCTATCAAATTTCATTCCACTCTCTACTATCTCCCATATACTAGGATGGAGAGAGAACAAGTGACTACACATTTTGTGACTCCAAAATCCGTAGTCCTCTCCATCAAAATGAGGAGGTTTACCAAGTGGAATGGAGAGTAAATGAGCATTGGTACTTTGAGGAATATGAGAATAATCAAAAGAGAAGTTTGAATTAACCGTCTTCTTATTCTCGTAGACGTTGTCATCGTCCTTTTGGGAAGAAGAGGACTCGTCGCTGTCGTCGTAGTAGACGATCTCCTTGATGCGCCTCGTCTTCTTCTTCTTCCCATCTCTTCGTTTGTGGCCCGAGCCTGAGTCGGTAGGCTTGTCATCTTTAGGCTCGTTGACGAAGGACTCCTTCTCCTTATCGTTGACCACCATCCCCTTGCCCCTAGGATCCATCTCTTCGGGCGGTTAGTCCCTTTCTTGAAGAGAACGACTCCGATACCAATTGAAAGCACCTAGAGGGGGGGGGGGTGAATAGGTGATCCTGTAAAAACTTGAAACTTAATCCACAAAACTTGATTAGGAGTTAGCACAATTAAGCCAAGTGGCTAGAGAAGGGAGCTTGCATAATACGATAACCACAAAGAGTTCAACACAGAGATGACACAGTGGTTTATCCCATGGTTCGGCCAAGTTCAACACTTGCCTACTCCACGTTGTGGCGTCCCAACGGACGAGGGTTGCAATCAACCCCTTTCAAGCGGTCCAAAGACCCACTTGAATACCACGATGTTTTGCTTTGCTTTACTATATCCCGTTCGCGAGGAATCTCCACAACTTGGAGCCTCTCACCCTTACACTTTGATGTTCACAAAGAAGCACGGAGTAAGGGAGGAATGATCAACGCACACAAGACACAAAATCAGAGCGACAACACGCACACAAGTCGCAACAAGAGCTCACAACACAACCCGGCGAGTTCACAACTCAAATGAAGCTCTAGTTGCTATCACAAAGAATCAAATGCGCGGAATCGAAGTCTTGGTGCTTAGGAATGCTTAGAGAATGCTTGGTGTTCTACTCCATGCGCCTAGGGGTCCCTTTTATAGCCCCAAGGCAGCTAGGAGCCGTTGAGTGCATTCCAGGAAGGCAATTCTTGCCTTCTGTCGCCTGGCGCACCGGACAGTCCGGTGCACCACCGGACACTGTCCGGTGCGGATCTCCTTCCTTATCTGGCGAAGCCGACCGTTGGCACTTGGGAGCCGTCGGCGCACCGGACACTGTCCGGTGCACACCGGACAGTCCGGTGCCCCCTCCCGACCGTTGGCTCGGCCACGTGTCTCGCGCGGATCGCGCGGCCGACCGTTGGCCCAGCCGACTGTTGGCTCACCGGACAGTCCGGTGCACACCGGACAGTCCTGTGAATTATAGCCGTACGCCGTTAATCACTTCCCGAGAGCAGCAAGTTCGCCTGAGCCAGCCTGGCGCACCGGACACTGTCCGGTGCACCACCGGACAGTCCGGTGCACCCAGACAGAGCTGACTTTGGCTGAACAAAGCCATCTTTAATTTCAACTTGATTTTTCCTATTTCCAGCACTTAGACACAATACATTAGTCTCTAAAACAATGTACTAAGTCTGAGAAACGTACCTTTATACTTGATTTGTACTTTGTCCACCATTTTACACTTAGGCACTTGTGTTGGACACTAAATCACCAAAATACTTAGAAATGGCCCAAGGGCACATTTCCCTTTCACTATGTCAATTTTTTTACATACTTTGAATTGACATGAAACATACCATTTTATTAAAATAAAATACATCCAATTATATAATTAAGAAAATAAAATTACATAATTCATAATAACAATTAAAACACATAACTTAGAGCTAGTTTGGCAACTATGTTTTTCGAAGGGATTCCTATTTTCTCAAAGAAAAATGAAAATCTCTTAGAAAAATTGCGTTGTTAAACTAGCTCTTAAATATAAAAATTACTTAATTTATAAGTATAACTAATAAATTACTCTTTATTTTTCTCTTCCATCTCTTCTGTAGGCAAATTTATGGGCTTTTTCTGTGTTCATCCATGCTGGTGATGCAACAATCCGACAATTCATTAAATTGTTCAAATGTTTTAGTATAAGCGATGCTCTCATTAATCTTGCAGAGTTTCTTTAATATTCCTTTATTCGCACTTACAGACTGTTGCTAGGCATGTTCCCTTCTGTTGAGCTCTTGCCCTATCATGGTGTCGGGGAAATGATCCCAGCCCCTAGAACCCACCGGTCAGTGAGTGCACTATGGGAAGAGCCCCTGACCGTTGGGACCCGTTAGTCAGTCGAAAGATGTAGGCATGTCAATCTTGGAAGGACCCACCCTCAGTCAAACCCTGAGGCACCGAGTCTAGGGCCAGGCATGGCGGAGCGTCGAAGCCTAACGAGGGAGGACAGACGTGTCAGAAGGGAACCACTCGAGTGGCTACCGCGAACGACCCCGAATTGAACACCATAAATAATTGGCCACATTAACCATGTCTGGCAGACTGGCACCGAGTTGCAGCCTAGGCGCTGGTCCGTTTCCCACTCATGACCTATGGACCCCTCGGGTCGCATAGCACTCATGGCCTACGAGCCCCATGCCTGCGACGCATTAATAGCCCATGCACCCTCGGGCTACGGCGCACTTCTGGCCTATCGGACTAGGCATGAATACGCAGACCTCCCGCAAGGCACTACACGACGGACTGCACCGAGCCCCAGGCTATGAAAGCAAGGGGTCAGTATAGTCAGAATGATGGCGCATGGGACCATGCCGCCCCGCGATAAATACACGACATCCAGGCAGCCCCAGGCCCCGCGAGTACGTGTGGACTCACCCGGGGTAAAACACTGGTCTTACCCTTGCCTTACAGCTCCTTTCCAGGAAAGCCACCGCTGGCCAACCCATGTCCCGGCCTATAAAAAGGTATAGGCTGGCCTCTAGGCAAGGGGATCGAAAAAACAAGAAAAGAAGGACACTTGGAGATCGACGACGTATCAACAGACGGAGACGAGCCCACGAGGACTAACAGGAAGAAGAGCACCAACGAGGACCAGGAGGCCATAGCCCCACCAAGCCAAGACTTAGCTAAGCCTCCACCTCTCAGCTTCTAAGCTCCACTTCCACCCCGATAAGTAGGGGTGAAAACGGTCGGAAACGATCGGAAAACACTAAAACCATTACCGTTTCCATATTTTTTTATCGGAAACGAAATCGGAAACGGTAACTTCGGAAACGAAAACGATATCGGTATTTCGGAAATATCGGAATCGAAAGCTCGGTACGGAAAATACATCGGTACCGGTCGGAACCTTAAATACAATCGGTAACCATATCAATATGAAAATATGTCAATATAACACATTCACAATACAACAAAGTTTACAAATATCACAAAGACCACAAGTTCACAATTCACAATATAAAAAGTTGATCACAAAGACCACAAGTTCACAATATAACAGTTTGATCACAAATATCACAAGTTCACAATATTACAAATTGATAACATAGATCACAAGTTCACAATATGATAAGTTGATCACAAAGAACACAAGTACACAATATAACAAGTTCATCATAAAGTTCACAAAGCCACAAGTCCACAATCCCAAGTTCGCAAGGTCACAAAACATTACGGAGCAAGTACAATAAGAAACATTCATATCATTCATGGTACATTATTATCATCTAGATCTTCATCAACAAGCTTACAACGATGCCTCAAGTCCATCATCATGATCATCATCATCTAGGTCTTCATCCTACATTTTTGTTAAAGAAATATAGAATTAAATCATAGCTAATGTTTTATGCACCAAAATAGAATAGAAAATGAAGGTAAATTAACTTCAAATGAAATATTTCTTGCAAGAGCCTCAAGTTCATCCATTTCATAAACCATATTAGGAATAGCAACACTCTTAGCCTTGGAACCTGGGAATATAAAGATCCATTAGTGCATTAGTAAAAAGGTAATGACTAATTGAATTGTAAATAAATATAAAGTACTGCTATATAACCTTTTCTTGCTCCAGTTATCCAATCTTTGGTGCAGATACTTGCTCAACAGCACTTGATCCGTAGGTAGCTGCCATATAAGGTACTGCCATATAAGGTACTGCTATAAAACAACCAACGCTTCAAGGAAGGAGATTGGAATTTGTGAGTAACCGCACCTCTGATTCGTCCTCTAATCCAAGCCTGCCCGCCAGATACTTGCTCAACAGCCGGACCGTCACCCTCGCGTCCCTACAAGAACATCACAATAAGGTCGACTGATGCATCAAATGGATTTCAGATGCCATGCTAGCTCTCGACTGATCCAAATGCAGGCGGATGCCATGCTAGCTCTCGACTGATGCATCGAATGGATTTCAGATTAATTAAAGAACGGTACGTATGAGATGGGAAAATTTAAATAGTACTTGATCCGTAGGTAGCTTCTCGGAATCTGAGGCAAGAATGGCTCCCTCCCCCTGCACGAACCAAACCAAAAGGGAAAAAAACCAGCAATGTTCCAAGTTAAATTTTTGAGGGTGGGGAAAGAGCGAGTGAAAGAGGATAAATAATCGAGTTCAAAACAACGCCCAAAAGTAACGAGCGATTCAACGAAAAAATAAATGCTCGAGAACGCGCCACATTCTGCAGGGATTCATGGGATCCATCCACCGACGGTGGTGGATTCACGCCTGCACATGTTCTTCGTTGTTGGATTAGAGCAACATGTGCTGCGAGCTCGTTCATTTAGTTTTTATTCGCTGCGAGCTCGTTCATAAATCATACTGGCATACTGCCGCAGTGCCGCGAGCTCGTTCATACTACTGCTGCGAGGTGCGAGCTGACGCTGCTGCCTACGGATGAGGGAGAAGAAGCTGGGAATCAAGGTGATACCTGGCCAGACGAGGAGGATGCGTCGCCGGCTCCAGGCCTCCAGCTGCAGCCGCCGCCCGCCGCCACAAACCCTACACGACGTGACGCACTGGCCTCTTGGGTCTTGGCTGTGCCTGTGAGCAACTGAGCACTGGGCAGTCTCGGCATCAAGTGGGCCTCACTCGGTCACAGACTCACATCGGCCCATGTCGTCATGGGCTGTGTGGGCTGGAATGTGGCTTTGGTTTCGGAAATTCCGACAGCTGAATCCGGTAAAATTCCGATTAAAATCGGTATCCGATAGAAACGGTCGGTAAAACGCCGTACCGATTTCGATACCGATTCCGAACTTAAATTCCGACAACCGATACCGATTCCGAAAAATACCGATACCGATAAATCCGACCGAGAAAAACCGGAAACGGTTTTCGGAATTCCGAAAAATTCCGAAACCGTTTTCATCCCTACCGATAAGAGATCTGTGAGCCTCTCCTCCCTCTCTCGACTGCCTGTAGCACCTACTACGAGTTTGATCATCAATGGTGCCGGTAGCTCAAGCCACCAATGAATGGATGTAGGGACGTTTTGCCCGCACAAGTATAAATCTTTTGCCCTCCACGCACACTCCGGAGCCCAGAATGCGCATAATAAATTTACTTGTCGGAGTGAAATACAAAACACCGACAATTGGTCCGCCAGGTAGGGGCCTTGCTCGTTCTGCGACGAGATTCTCCAAGTTTCGGATGGTTGAAATTGACGTTGGCGTAGCACGGGCTCCCGGAGCAACCGAACGCTTTGGGAACTTCGGCAACTCCCTTGACAATGAAGAAACAATGAATAGGGCCTCAGAAGCCACGACTCCCGAGACGAGCGAGTCGCCTGATATCATAAGAAGCCTTCGTCACCTCCGTCTCGATCCCTTGGACGGTGGGATCATGCGGCCAGGCTCACCACAACCCATTTTTTCTAAGGCCTTGGAGGTATCAGGTCCCATTCATGGACCATCATCTGGCTTCCCCCTGTCAGGGTCGAGAGGCTGATGTTGGTCCTTGTTCTCGAATGCTATACATCAAGAACAAAGCAACACAATTATTAACGATTAGATACCTTCATCCTTCGAAGCATTATTTCCCTTGGGACATAATGATCTTCGGACGAAGGTCATGAAGGACATACCTTCATCATCTTAGAAAATAAGTATAAATGGATATATAAAAAATATGAAAGAATATAAATAATAATGGCATATTCAATAAATCATTTATATTCTCCTTCTCTTCCATGAATAAATATTCATAGTATTCACATTACATTAATACCTTCGGCTTGTTGGAAGGTGAAAAAATGCGAGTGACGCAAGAGTGATTATAGACCAGCGTGAAGAGCACGACGTTACTGTTCATCTATTTACAGGCACGGGACACAGCCTGGATAAAATTAAATTCATGTCCCTGACTTTTACTGTTAACAATAAGGCAAACTATCAAGGGTTAGGTAGTCTTTTCTCCTTTAAGTCGGTGCCATCTTCCACCTTCGTCATTGTGTGAAGCCGAAGCTTCTTCGGCCACATCTTCGGCGCCCGTTCATCCTGCTCCCGGGTTGTATCTCCATATCCCGCATGCTTTCATCGTCATTGTGTTAAGAGAAGAAGGTTGTTGACCCTGCACTAGCTGAGTTTTATGAGGCTATGGAGAAGACAAACACAGAGAAAATCACCAATGAAATGTTGGCTGGGTTATCAGAAGATTCCGGTGATAGCGAAAGTTTCGATTTGGATAGCGGAAACGAAGACACCGAAGATCGGCCATGACGGCCGAGTCATACCATCTTCGGGAAGTCATCCATCAAGCAAAGCCAGATTGACGCTATGAAGGGGAGATATTTCCGCGATATTTCTATTGTGATGGTTGGAGGTGATAGAACTGCCCCTGCACCCGAAGTAGACGAAGTTGTTGTCTACAGGAGCTTCATGAAGGCAGGGCTTCGGTTTCCCTTGAGTAAATTTTTAGTTGAAGTCCTGAAGACTTTTGTTATTTACCTTCATCAGATTACCTCCGAAGCTATCATCAGAATGGGGGTTTTTATTTGGGCCGTGAGGAGCCAAGGACTAGAGCCGAGTGCAAAATGCTTCTGCAATATGCATGAGTTGTCCTATGAGACGAAGGCTACTGGCAAGGAGCAATATCATAATAATTTTGGTTGTTACGGCTTCGTGCCTCACTCTAATGTGAGCTATCCAGTTCCGACGTTTCGGAAGAGGTGGCTAGGAGCCTAGATGGAAGAATGGTTTTATGTAAAGAATAACTTAGTTGAAATGGAAGATATAAAGAGGATTATCTAACACCCTATTTGGTCTCACTTCGGCATCAGAAGGCCATCCACTGCTCCTGGAAATGAAATTGAAGCCTACCAGAGGGCTTTTAACAATGTATGCACCATTATTGGCACAAGAGACCTAGTCCAAGAGCACATTGCTTAAAGAGTGTGACCTCTTGTGAGTGACTGGGAGATGCCAAAGGAGGCCGCTACCGGGTCCAGTCAAGGCGGCTTGGTTTATCTGAAATACACCTTCAGATACAAAGATCAGTTTGATGAGCCAAACGATGACTGGTTGAATTGTATTGAGGCAACTAGTGATGAATTTCTTGGGGCCTACACAAGGACCGAAGATGATGCCATGACATTAGCCTTCGGAGGACGAGGCAAGAAAAGATTGAACAAGGTTTTTGATGTAATTGGCTTTATATACCCAGACTACTGCTATCCCTCGCGAAAGCAGGGAAAGAAAAGAAAAGTTGCTGCTTCAGCCATCTATGCTACACCGAAGGGAAAGAAGATAAAGGTTTCAACACACCGGCCTAGGTACATTGAAACGGCCAGGGTGTCGAAGCTTGCCGAGGGGACCTCTTCCGCCGTTGAGCTGGAATACCCTACTCCTGTCGGTGCCAAGGGAGAATCGGCTGAAGTGCCAAAGGCAACGGGACATGAGAAAACTGAGCCGGGGCGAAGCGCCCTGCCGAAGCCAAGGAGAAAGCGGTCGAAGAACTGAAACTGGAGGAGTCAACAGGGCTGCCAAAAATCTTGAGCCCGCCACCAGAGCCAGAGTTACCGAAGGTATCCAAAGTTCCTGCAATAACTCCCAAGAGGAGGAGGATGGCTAGCGTGCTGGACGCTGTCTTGGAATTGACAAGGTAACCAACTCGTCCCTCTGCAATGGAGGCCGTCGAAGATGCTACAAGTCGTGTTGAAGTCGAAGCTAGGCCTTCAGTGCCCATCGAAACAGGGCCTGTTGAAACTAGTGAACAGGATATTGAACAAGGACCTTCGGATGCCACCCTGATATTGGAAAAAGAAGGCGCATCCAAGAAGATTAAATCTCCTACTCCCGAAGCGTTTACTAAGGAGCTAGACTTTATCATACGACACACTTCGGGTAAACAGTTGTCGGAAGAGCAGATTGCCGAAGCTAAGCACTATGCCATGGAATTAAAATACCCAAAAGGATCCTTGGTGTACAATGGCACTGATGAAGATGACTTTCTATACTGCCTTCCGGACAACAAGGAAATATCTGTTTGCCAAGAGATGGCAAGGAACATGGGGTTTCCGAAGCTCGAGCTTGGCCTCTCTGCAATGTCAAAAGATGACCTTGCAGACAGCCTTGCTTATAACAGTCTGAAGGTAAAAATGTTCTGGCTTATAAACAGATTATTTTTGTATCTTGTACCTTGGTGCTGATCCTCCTCTTTTTTGTAGGGCTTAATCTTGAGCAATGCTTTAAGAGCACAAAAGAATGCTGAAGACGAAAGCTGCCAAATAGCCCTTGGGAACCTTCGGTTGGAGGTTATCAGATTGAGGAATGAAGCCATAGAAAAGGACAAAATTCTGCTTTCCTTGGTAGACAGAGTAAAGGTTAGCAAAGCCAATCTTGCTGCACAGTCCGAAGCTCATAGAGCCAAAATTGAAAACTTAAACAAAAAGCTTGCTGAAAAGAATGAGGATTTCGAAGTGGCTAAAGCAAAACAAGAAATAAGTGAATGGACTTGCGCAAGATTGCAAAAGAATGTAGACGAGCTTCGTGAATCGAAGGAGAGGTATTACAAGAAATCCTTGGGCTGTGCTAAGAAGTTAAAAGATAGTTTTGCAAATGTGGGTGCATACTCATCTGAACAAAAAATTATAAGAGGCGATCCCGAAGAAATCATCGAATGGATCGGCGAAGAAGCTGAAGCTTTTGATGAAATACTTAGCGACCGCGGGGATGTCTGTGTCTTCGCCGGTGCCAGAGGGGTTGTAGCAATTTTAGAGAAAACTGGTTGTGAACATGTTAAAGATGCAACCCAAACGGAAACCGTCTTCTCCGTAGACAATACGAAGGATCCTTCGGCTGAAGCTACTACGATAGACGGTAAATTTTATTCCAATGTATGGATGAAAGGCGGCCGTGAAATAGCCGACGAAGCTATAAAGAAAAATGAAAAGAGTCCCATGATGCCCGAGAAGAAGCCAAGCGAGCCGAAGAGGCTGCTGAACGCGCAAGGCGTATATGTATTTTTATTGAATTTTAGCTTTGGTGCTCATTTTTGACTTCGGATTAACAGATTCTTTTGCACAGCTGAACTTTCGCCGCCACCTGAGCCCTATGACCCCGAGGCTGACCCAGCCATGAAAGCAACATTGGAGACAATAAGGATTGTCGAAGAAGCCGTTGATGAAGCTGTCAACAAACTACTAAAGGAAGCTGTAGAGAAGATCTTAAAAGAAGACTATATTTCTGTGTACTTAAGAAATGTAGTATTTGGGAAATGTAATTTTCTTACATAAGTTAAACAATGTATATCTATGTGTATATTAATGTAACATATTTCTTTGCGATGCATGAAATTTGCGTACATACCATTTTTGAGCCTTCGGCGAAAAAACACCTTCCCTTCTTTTCATGCTTCGTAAAGAAAGAGCCCTTCTATATCACAACTGTCGTATAATATTGTTGTCGACAAAAATCTTTTTGGTATGTAAGATTATAATTGCCGAAGAGCCCTTCTATAGCACAACTATCGTATGAAAGAGCCCTTCTCCAGCGCACTTTCATTCATCGCGTATTTCAAAAGAAGCAACTTTCCTTCTGCACAATTTTGCTGCTGATGCGACATGATGTATGATGTAATGCTATGCGAAATGATGCGATGATGTGATGCAACATGATGTTTATGCCGAAGACGCATACCCACACAAAACACACCCAGACTCTACATCCCCTTAGGAACGTCTTTTGAGTCTCTTCACCTTCTATTTTGGTGGTATTTAAGCTCTGCATTCCCTTAGGAACGTCTTTTGAGCTTCTTCACCTTGTCTTTTGGTGGTAAATTGGCTCTGCATTCCCTTAGGAATGACTTTTGAGCTTTGGAACTTACTCTGCGCCCCATTAGGAACGACTTTTGGGCTTCGGAACTTACTCTGCGCCCCATTAGGATCGACTTTTGAGCTTCGGAACTTACTCTATGCCCCATTAGGAATGACTTTTGTAGCTTCGAAACTTACTCCGTTCCTTAGGAACGACTTCGTAGCTTCAGAAGCGTTGTTGAGGGGTGGCATTTTACACTCGATAGTGTGACCACAATATTATTACATCAAGTTGGAGATTAAACCTCCGTGAACTATTTTTCATGTAAGAACATAAAATGACAAACAAAAATGCATCAAATTAGGATATCCTTTAGTAAATGTGCTTCGACTCGGGCATAGTGCTGTTGACTGTGCGAGCTTCGGATTCCTCTCGGAATTCATGCTGTTGTTGAGCGTGGTGATGCCCTTCTGGCTGCTGACTGCGGACCAGAGTAAGTGCTAGCGGTGGTGGCGGTGGCAACTGGGCCCAATAAGCTTGAGAATGGCTTGCCGAAGCAACAGAGCCCGTAGGCTGTTGATTGCCTACATACTCCGGGACCTGCTTCGGCTGATTCTGCCGTGCTCCGGCTTTGACATCTCTTTCTGCTTTTGGATAGTAACCTGACACGTTCTTGTGGTATGCCCTTTGTATTTGCCGCAGAATAAACAAAAAAGTTTTCTGGGCTGATCTCCATATCTTCCTCCGAAGTTTTTGCCCCCTCTGCCTCTTAGAGCTGGTGGCCTGAAGGAACTTTGTTGTGCCCCTGATGATTGGGAGCTGTGCTGCTGTCTTTGGGTTTGGTTTCCCCTGTCATCACTTGAGCTAGCATTATGGATTGACCTTACATGCTGGGGTGGAATCTCCCTCTGAAGCCCCTGGCCATTTCAGAGTTTCTGTAGGCTTCTTCACTTATTTGCCGAAAATCATTATCGGCTCTGATGTACTCGTCCATTTTTTGGAGAAGCTTCTCCAAGGTTTGTGGTGGCTTCCTTGCAAAGTATTGCGCCGTGGGTCCTGGCCGAAGTCCCTTGATCATGGCCTTAATGACGATCTCATTGGGCACTGTAGGTGCTTGAGCTCTCAGCGTTAAGAACCTTCGGACATACGCCTGCAAGTACTCCTCCTGGTCCTGTGTACACTAAAAGGGAGCTTGGGCAGTGAGTGGCTTTGTTTCAAAACCCTGAAAGCTGGTCACTAGCATATCCTTTAGCTTTTGCCATGATGTAATCATCCCTGGCCGAAGAGAGGAGTACCAAGTTTGAGCTACGCTCTTGATTGCCATGACGAAGGACTTCGCCATGACTACAATATTGCCCCCATATGAGGATATTGTTGCTTCATAGCTCATCAGGAATTGCTTTGGGTCTGAGGTGGCTTGTATGATGGTGGCCATGGGGTAGACTACAATTCTACTGCCAAGGGAGAAGCATCGTCAAAAGCAAAATTGCCCTGATGGAAGTCACTGTACCATTCATCATCATTGAGTGGACTTTCTTGGCGAAGCTCCTTGTGTTTAGGCCTTTGGTCTTGGTCATCCCGAGTGAGGTGGCGCATTTCTTCAGCGGCTTCATCAATCTTCTTTTGAAGGTCGGCAAACTGAAGCATCTTTCCCTCTTCCTCGCTAAGCGGCTCCGAAGCAGAAGACGACTGATATGGGAGAAGAAGCTCTTTCAACACCCTCTGCTGCCAACATGGAGAAAATTCTAAAGGTAATGACTGAAACCTTGCCTATCAAGCTAATTCCACTGAGGCCGCATCTGACGAAGCTTTTACAGAAGAAGAAGGAGCCCTCGTCAACGAAGAAGTCTGTTGGGCCGAAAAAGCGAAGAATTATTACTGTGATCGAGGCCATTGAGGAAACACCACGACCAGCTTCGACGTCAAAGACACCAGCTGTCGAGAGCACTACAGCTGCCGAAGCTGCACCTACTGAAGCTGCAACAGCTGACGATGCAAATTTAGAAAGTACACTCTCTAATATTGATAAAATACTTCTGGACATGGCCGCAGAAGAAGTTGTTGCAGCCACCGAAGAAACCGTGGCCACAGTGCCTGAGAAAGAGAAGGAAATAGCCAAAGATACTTTGGAAGCAGAAAATTTCAACTTTCAAAACTTAACTGGACAAGAATTGTCGAAGGCTGAGAAAGAAGAGTTGAGAGACTATGCCATATCCTGTGGGTATGAACCAGGGGTGCTACTCTTCGGCGGTGTGGACGATGAAAGCTTAGGCTGTCTCCGAGACCGAACCAGAGCGAAGGTTATCGGTACTCTATCGAAGAGTATTGGTTTCCCGAAGCTTGAGACAGACATTAGCCGCTACCGACGATAGCATATCGTCGGTAGTTTATTCTATTCTAATTTCAAGGTAAAAAACTTTTTCAACCTTTTATTGTTTTTAACAACGAAGGTGTTTTCTAATGAAGGTTGTTTCTGCACAGAGTATGCTATTGAGTAAATCTTTGAGGATGCAACAGGATCTTGAAGATAAGAAGCTTGAAGTTATAATTGAAGGTTTAGAAAGCAAAATAAAAGATCAAGCAGCTGCTCTTGAAAAGAAAGATTTCGAACTTCAGACAATGGAAGGTTACTGGCAGAAGCTGAAGCAAAAATTGCAAAATTGGATAAGGAGCTTCTCTCAAAATCAGAAAACTTCGACGAAGAAAAGCAAAAATTTGATACGAAGTTTAAAGCTGAGGTCGAAAAAAGTTCAAGTTTGCAAAAATCATTGAAAGAACTTCAAGATAAATGTTTAGAGTTCAGCAACCGATGCGTGCAACGGTTAAAGCAGATTTTCAATTCGGTTAAAGCAAAGATAAAAAATAATCAACTTCGTCAAAACTCAAGAAATTCAACATCAAATGGCTAGGGTGCACTCAACAGCTAGGGTTACACACGACGGAGAGGAAACCGAAGCTGCTGAAACTGCTCCGATTTCCGAAGTTATGAGGCGGTCCGGGACTGGTTATGATGGAGGGTGCTTCTAACTAAGGCGCCCCGCTACTGAAGCTGAGCAGGCTGATATTGAAGAGGGTGATACTGGTGAAGAAGAAATTGATTATAACACTGCTATGCCATCGAAGCCCAGCCATTTGGATTTTGGGAAGTCGACTGTGTCTGAAGCTGATATGGCTATGATGACAAAGCTAGGCTACTTCAGAGAAGCTGATAAGGGGTTGATTCGCTTTGGCGGGGAAGAGACTATCCCGAAAATAGAAAATGATGAAGTGGTGGTTTTTAAGAGCTTCTTCAAAGCAGGGTTGAGATTTCCTCTGCACGGGATGATTGCAGATGTCTTGGAAAATTTTGAGATTTACCTTCATCAGCTGACCCCTAACGCCATTGTTAGGCTCAGCGTGTATATCTGGGCTCTCCGAAGTCAAGGGGTGGAGCCGCTCGCCGAAGCCTTCTGCCGAGTGTAACACCCCTGGTGTTACTATAACTAAAACTTGAGCATGGCATCATAAGTATTGGCATTGCATATGTTTGACACACCTAGAATGCATTCACTAGGCAAAAATTTCAAACAAGTTGTATTGTTTTAATGTTTTGCAAATAGGACCCTGGATAGGAAGCTTAACCCTAAATAGAGGTTAAAGGGGTAAAACCTAACCCAAATTGAGAAAACCTAAATACTTTAGGGTAATAGTTATAAAATATCCCCAAAAATAAAGTTGAATCACCTTTATACCCCTGGGATACTAAAAACCCTAATTGGAACTCTGGAAAACCCTAAAATTAAACCCTAGGGACCTTTGTGCAAAATTAGTCCACTTTTGGACTAAAGTGCAAAAACCAAGTCAAGTAAGTTTCATAAGTCCTTTGGTTCACAAATATGTGGACTTGAAAGCTAAACCCTAAGTTTTGGACTCATTTGCAAAGAGGACCTTGATTTTGATTCCTATGCTAAGTCTGAAAACAGGGTTATATGCCCAACTTTGGGGCTATGTAGCTTTCAAAATAGTGAGAATTCATGTTAGGTGACCACATCAAAGTTGAAGACCAATCATAGGAGAACAACTTTGTTTAAGGGTTCAAGCCATGATCCTATGAGAAATTTGGAGAAAAACCCAATCAAAGATGGACTGTCAGACTGCCTGAAGTCTAAAATACAGATTAACAGTGTTGTGAGATAAACTTTGAGCTCGATTTTGAAGGGGATCCAATGACTTTTTGTGGGAGCACATTGTAGCAAAATGATAGATGGATTATAGCTCTATAACTTTGCTACAGAAAATTGGCATAGGTTTCACACAAAATCGGGAGTAAATTGAGTTCCAATTTGCTCTGTCAGTCAAGCTCTTTATTGAATTCAGAGCACTGTTCACCATCATCAGAAATATCGCGCCGTGGATCAGGATCACCCCCCCGCCGGCGATAAGAACGCCACCGCGGCGTGACCGGTCGTCGGTGGTCGCGGTAAAGCTCCTTGGTATCGTGGCAAAAGGTTACCGAGGTGGCGAACTCTGGTTAAACGGCGACCCCGTGCCCTCACCGGAAACCGCCGCGCGGAAAGCTTGCCAGCGCATCCGTAGTTCGCGCTTCTTCTCCAACTCCGGTCGACGACCTATAAATTGAGCCCCCCCTCGGCTTCGCCATGTATTCTACCAGCTATTGCACCCACCTGCATCCCAAACCCCCCACCAGAGAACTTGAATTTGGGATTTCCCCCAAACCGGTTGAAGAACACCGTGAACCCAAGCTCACCGTGGGAAGCTCTCCTCAGGTCCGATCCTGTTGTCTTTAGTCTTGTTCTAGCATCCTCATGTGCCCTTGATGCTCACCAAACCGTCCAATTAAACTAGGAGCCCACCAATCGATTGGAACACGAACACATGTCCGCGCCGTTCACTGTCCTCGCGGGCAGAGCTTGGCAGATCACCAACGGTAAAATTTATTGGGGGGAAATGGTCCTTAGGACTTGAATTTGGTGTCCGCTGCTCAGAAACCCTAGCCGTTGCCCCTTTCGACCGGTTCAGGCGCTCGCCGGAGCTCGGCGGGGCGTGAACGCCGTCGTGGATGTGTCGGGTGAAGAAATAGAAAGTCAGGGGCGTTTCTGCAAACCGTCAGCGACTCAGTGAATAGTGCTACGGATCTACTTCGGGTTGTTCTGAAACGCGAGGTCCTTTCTGCAAAGCTGCCAGGGCGCGGGCGCACGCGGGCGCTTTCTCCCTCTGAGTTGGGCTACTGGGCTGAAATCAGCCCAGTACTATTCATAAGCTTTTCTTTTTCTTTTATCTCCAGAGCCAAAACAATTATAGAAAACAGTAGAAAAATGATAAAATTGTGAAACCAATTTTCCTAGGCTTCTTATTTTCCCTAGAATTTAATAAAAATAAGTTTGTGATTTTTAGGTTAAATAAGGAATTTTAAGGCATTTAAAGTAATTAAAAGTGTTAGTTATGGATTTTTAGAAAATAGATGATAAGTCCAAAAATGCCCAAACTTTTTATGGGAACTTAAAACAATATTTAGAAGCCTTGGGTAGAATTTGAATTGATTTAGACCTTGTTTGATCACCAAACCCCAAACCACCCCCCTGCCCTGTGAACTCCTTTACCGACTCCGGAAACCCTAAGTTCTCGGAGTTCCGTGAAGGAAAGTTGTATTCAAGACATAGATAATAAGTTTATATTGTCTTTGCATCCTCATGAGCATCCCATGGCATCCATTCTTATACCTATGTATGGTTATGATTAGAACGTGAAGAAGAGATAGAAGTCACCGAAGAAAGGACACCACCACCTTCGGATTCTCAAGCAGGCAACTGCTTCTACTTTGATATTTGTGGATCCGAACCCGAATCACCTGTTAACGAAGGCAAGCCCCGGTGCATTTTCCACCTTCCTTGATGCTTTTATAATCTTTCTCACTTGATTGCTGCATTAGGTGATAGGAGTTGCTTGATAAAACCATTCCTGCATTACCTTCCTTGATCTTGATTACCCTCCTTGAAACCCTGTTTTTACAAAAAAGTTTTACTATGCTTAGCCTTGCTTTAGAAAACAAAATGTTTTGTTTTTACAAAATATGATATGGCAAAGGTGGGTGGATGTTTTCGAAAATAAAACTTGATGGTGAATCCATCACGGCTGTGATGGATTCAACATCGGAAAAGATGTACCTCTGCCAGGTACCAAATTTTTGGGTTAAAAGATTAAGCTGAGACCGGGCGGGTGACTTGCACGAGAAAGGAGTCTCGGTGTAGTGTCTCCGTCTGAGTCGATTAAGGACCTTGTCGATGTAGGCTTGATGATCGAGGACCCTTTAACTGGTCACATGCCTCGTCATGGGTAAGCCTTGCCTCGGGCAGACTAAGGCCAGAATAAGATAACACGAAATGGGCGTGGAGCGGTGGCGAGAGTAGCGTGTACCCTCCGTGGCAAGAGGCTGGACGGTGGTGTATCTGTGCTCTCGGTTTGCGTGAACCTGATCTGGTCTTAAGAACCCCGGTGGCGGGTTGACATATGCAAGGGTTAAGTGCTACATATGTCGTGTGATTGGAGATCCTCAGCTGAGTATAATCGATTCGGATCGCCGTACCTTCGCGGTTATGAAGACTTGGTCACTGCCCTACACGTAGCATTCCACTAAAGATGATGGGTTTTTGTTAAGAAATTGGCTAGTACAGGACCAGTGATTGAACTAGGGTAGAAAGAACTCTAGTTGCAGGTAATTGTACTTAACTTGACAAATAAAATTGGATTTTTAAGGATCCACTTTAGTAAGCATTTCTGCAAAACAGAGTCTTTGATTATTGGAAAGCCTTACCTTGACTCCCATATAACCAGCATACCCTTGAGAGTCTTTTCTTTAGTCGGGTAAGACTTGCTGAGTAATTCCATACACAGGGTTTATCCCTTCGTTGTTTTTAGGTGAGGAAGTAGCAGATTTCTGTTGCTTTTGTGCCAAGGTGGTTCCCAAGGAAGAAAAACAAGACTGAAGTGCGGGAGGACTTAGTCCTCCATATAGAACTTTTACTTAAAACTTATCGGGAGGAGTTTGTGCCTCCCTTGGTTTGTATAATATTACTTCTCAGCACTCGCTTTTAGTTCTGGTCTGTAATAAAACAACTTGAGCTACTTTTCAAATAAATGTAAGTTATGTAATCGCTTCCGCATTTCTTTATCTTCGATGCTCTGTAACGTCTGCAAGACGGGTGAGACGTTCCTGGTAAGGTAAGGAAAGATACCGAACTTGTCAAGTGACTTAGGAACATCTACAGGGTGTCTGATGTCTAATAGACAAGGACAACTGTAGGTGGGCCTAATTACTTGGGAGGTTCCGTCACAGCTGGTATCGGAGCGTAGCCCTTCTTGGCAGATATTATGAGGCATCTTCAAAAGGATTTTCAAAAGTCTTACCTAAAAACTCTTTTCTCTTCTTACCTAAGTATTCTGAAGAGTCTATCTTAAAGACCAGATAGGAAGAGTGCAATGTATAGAAGGTTGAATCGGCTAAGGTTGATTCTGTACTTACACATGCATCATGCTAAGAATTATACTAATAACATTTTCCCCCTTAGAAAGATGCCGCCACGCACAAGGCTAACGGCACGCAAGTCAACGGGACCAATTGGAGTGCCCCGGCATCAATTGGCCCCTCGACATGAAAGCAGTAGCAGTGGGAGTAATGACCCCATAGGAGATCTTGAAGCCCGAGTGAGTCGACTTCAAGCAGCACTGCAACACAGGACCGATGCTTGGGTCGCAGACGGAGATAGAATCAATGAACTAAGAAGGGACATCCGTCACCTACAGGATCAGCTTGCTGATCGGGACTTAGCACTTGACTGGGCAGTACAGTCTCGTTTGCTGGCATGCGCTAAGGAAGCAAGGGCTCAGGCCCGAATTAAAGAACTTAGCTCAACTGTCGACAACCTGCAGGTCTACTGCAATACGTTGCATGAGGAAGTCCATATACTATACTCACAATTACACCCTAGTGTGCCTGCACACCCTGCTGAGGCGGAAGGCGGACCCTCTCACGTTGCGGGACGCGCGCTGGGTGGGGAGTTAGACCTTTTTGAACCCCCTCCTTCCTTGAGGTTGGTTGACGTCTGGACTCCCACACCTGACGATGAGGCCGCCAAGAGTAATGGGAAGCAGGACTGATGGTGTAGTTAAAGTAGAGTAGTGTATTGTAGGTTGTACTGTTGTATAATAGGTTGAACTTTTGTATAATGGGTAATGTATCCTGTTATGAAATATCGAGTCTGTATCATTACTTTTTATAGTAATGTAAAATGGAAGGTTTCTCTGGCATATTATGTTTACTTCAAATGTTCTTTGCCACAGATGCCGACCAGGACTCGAGGACAGGACGCAGCAGGAACTTCTGGGGGAAGGGATGTTACCCCAAACCCACCTCCGGTTCCTCCCACTTTAGCCGAGGCGATTGCCACCTTGGTGAATGCCACCGCAGACAATACCCGCTTCCTTAGGGAAATGGCGGGTCAACAGCAATTCCAGCAGCAGGTAGGAAGGGGTTATCAGCAAGGCCCCCGTGAAACCACCTATCTGGACTTCTCTGAAACCCGTCCACCCCTATTCGTCAAAGCTGAAGATTCCCTAGAAGCCGATGAGTGGATACAGGTTATTGAACAAAAGTTTGGTCTTCTCCGCTGTTCAGAAACGCAGAAGCCGTTATTCGCAGCACAACAACTACGTGGTCCTGCCAGTACCTGGTGGGGAAATTTTGTGGCTATTCAACCTGTCAACCATCAAGTCACCTGGGAAGAGTTTAAAGCAGCCTTCCGTGAGCACTACATACCCGAAGGAGTGCTGCATATGAAACAAGAGGAATTTATGAAGTTAAAACAAGGAGGAGATACCGTTAATCAGTATCTCAACAAGTTTAATCACCTGTCGCAGTATGCCATCGACCAGGTGAATACTGATTTAAAGAAAAAGAACTACTTTATGAGAGGACTCAATGATCGGCTACAGAGGAAAATGACTGCTTGTATTGACTTAACGTATGGAAAGGCTGTCAGCACAGCCTTATCTGTTGAAGCAAAATACGCAAGTTCTGGGAAGAACAAGGGATTCGGTGGTGAGAGGCCTAATCAGGGCCAGGCGAAGAGGCAACGGTTTGTGATCCGACCTTCAAGCCAAAATCGCACTTTTTCTCGTCCACCCTCATTCCCTTTCAAACAGCCAATCATTATTCGCCCCAACAATACCCCCACTACTCCAAATCAGCCGGGTGCCCCAGGCACTCGATTCCCTGCCTTGCCTAGTTCTTCAACTGGGTGTTTTAATTGCCGCAAGTCGGGACATTTCATCAAAGACTGCCCATATCCTAAGCAAAATCAATCAAATGCTTCGCAAGGATCTGGGAGATTAGCTCAGCCCAAAGGAAATACTGTGGGGAAAAATACAAAGAAGACGGGGCGTGTATATTACACCCAAGTGGCCACTACACCGGAAGGAGAGCCGGTGATGATGGGTACGTTTCCCGTGGCCAGTCACCCTGCAATTATTCTTTTTGATTCTGGTGCTTCGCATACATTCATTAGCAAGAAATTTGTGGAGCAACATCACATTACATGCCATGAATCAAAAGAGGGATTTAAAATTCATTCACCTGGGGGACACATTTTTACTAGAGAAGTGGCCTATGAAGTGCCAGTAACAATGGCCGGACGGAACTTTCCTGCTAACATGATTGTTCTGAAAGGCCAGGATATAGATGTAATTTTGGGTATGAATTGGTTAACCCAACACAAGGCAATTCTCAACACTGAACTCAGAACCGTCAGGTTGAGCTATAATCAAGAAGAGATTCTTTTGTCTCTCCCCGTAACCAATCCAGCCAAAGCTTCTGGTAGAGTATATGAAGCCATTGTACCAGAGATCAAGAACATTCCGGTAGTATGTGAGTTTCCAGATGTATTTCCGGAAGATTTGCCTGGACTGCCCCCAGAAAGAGATGTAGAATTCGTAATTGAGCTAAAGCCCGGTACAGCTCCCATCTCCCGAAGATCGTACCGTATGCCCCCTAATGAGTTGGCGGAATTGAAGATTCAATTACAAGATCTACTGAATAAGGGATTCATCCGGCCAAGCTCGTCCCCATGGGGTTGCCCCGCCATTTTTGTTAAGAAGAAGGATCAAACCTTGCGAATGTGCGTGGATTATCGACCCCTGAATGAGGTCACCATCAAGAATAAGTACCCTCTTCCAAGGATCGACATCTTATTTGATCAACTGACTGGGGCGGGGGTATTTTCCAAAATTGATCTCAGGTCGGGCTATCACCAAATCCGTATTCGGCCCGAGGATATACCGAAGACCGCGTTTACTACGCGGTACGGATTGTTTGAATACCTGGTAATGTCTTTCGGGCTCACAAATGCTCCTGCCCACTTCACCTATTTGATGAACTCGGTGTTCATGCCCGAGTTGGACAAGTTCGTGGTGGTCTTCATTGACGATATCTTGATATATTCTAAAACTGAAGAGGACCATGCTCAGCATCTACGGATTGTATTGACGCGCCTGAGGGAACATCAGCTATATGCCAAGTTCAGCAAGTGCGCGTTCTGGCTGGAGGAAATTCAATTTTTGGGGCACGTGTTATCAGCTAAAGGAATTGCGGTAGATCCTAGCAAGGTCAAAGATATTCTGGAGTGGAAACCCCCAACCACTGTTCACCAAGTCCGGAGTTTTCTTGGACTAGCTGGGTATTATCGCAGATTCATACCAGATTTTTCTAAGCTTGTGAAGCCAATCACAAGTTTATTGAAGAATGACATTAAGTTCAATTGGTCTTCTAAGTGTAATGAAGCCTTTGAGCAATTGAAGACATTATTAACCACTGCTCCGGTATTGGCTCAACCGGACATCACTAAGCCTTTTGATGTATATTGTGATGCATCTGGCAGTGGGCTCGGCTGTGTACTAATGCAAGAGGGCCGAGTAATTGCGTATGCTTCAAGGCAGTTGCGCCGACATGAGGAGCATTACCCAACTCATGATCTGGAGCTAGCTGCTGTGGTTCATGCCTTGAAAATATGGCGTCACTATCTGCTGGGAAATATCTGTCACATATATACAGATCATAAAAGTTTGAAGTACATTTTCACCCAGTCAGAATTAAATATGAGGCAAAGACGATGGTTTGAGCTTATTAAGGACTATGAACTGGAGATCCATTATCACCCAGGCAAAGCCAATGTGGTGGCAGATGCACTGAGCCGTAAGACTTCCTGCCACTGTCTTATGGTGAAGACCTCTGACAACACTTTGTGTCAAGAGATGGAAAAGTTAAACCTGGGGATAATCCAACAAGGGACTCTAAATCAGCTAAAACTTGAGTCAATCATTTTGCAAAGGATAATTGATGCTCAAAAAGATAATCTGGGTATGAAGCACATTCGAGAAAAGATAAGGGCTGGAGTAGCCAAATGTTTCAAGGAAGACGATCAAGGTGTGATATGGTTTAAAAACCGCATAGTAGTACCAAAGAACGAAGAACTCCGCCAGCAAATTCTTGATGAAGCACATCTTAGTCATTATTCTATTCATCCCGGAAGCACTAAGATGTACCAAGACTTAAAGCAACATTATTGGTGGACAAAGATGAAGATCGAAAGTGCACGCTATGTGGCTAAGTGTGACACTTGCAGACGTGTCAAGGCCATACACATGAAAACTGCTGGTCCATTACAATCTTTGCCAATCCCAACATGGAAATGGGAAGACATAAGTATGGACTTTATTGTGGGATTGCCCAGAACGGCCAAAGGGTATGACTCTATTTGGGTTATCATTGATCGACTTACCAAGATCGCCCACTTCCTCCCTGTCAAGGTAAAATACCCCGTCATTACCTATGCGGAGTTGTACATCGCCCGTATTCTCAGTTTGCATGGTGTCCCAAAGACTATAGTGTCGGATCGTGGACCACAATTTGTATCCAAATTCTGGGAAGAACTTCATAAATCCCTGGGTACTAAGTTACTCCACAGTTCGGCCTATCATCCTCAAACCGGTGGACAGACTGAGAGAGTGAACCAAATACTTGAAGATATGCTGCGGGCATGTGTTCTGGACTTCTCACAGAAATGGGATGAATGTTTGCCTTTGGCGGAATTTTCATATAATAATAGCTATCAAGAAAGTATCAATATGGCACCCTTTGAAGCTTTATATGGACGTCGATGTCGTACTCCGCTAAATTGGTCTGAACCTGGTGAAAGGTGCTTCTTTAGGCCTGATATGGTGAAAGAGGCCGAGGATAAGGTTCAGAAAATTATCCATAATATGAAGAAAGCACAAGCTCGTCAGAAGAGTTATGCAAACAAACAGCGAATGCCCTTATATTTCCTGGAAGGAGACTATGTTTACCTGAAAGTGTCACCAATGAAGGGTGTATCGCGTTTCGGGGTTAAAGGGAAGCTTGCACCCAGGTACATTGGTCCATTCCTGGTGCTTGAGCAATGTGGACCAGTGGCATACCGACTCCAACTACCCGAAACATTGTCTGCTGTGCATAATGTGTTCCACGTGTCACAGTTGAAGAAGTGTCTTCGGATTCCCGACCGAACTATTGAAGTAACTGATGTTGTCCTTGAGTCGGACTTGACATATTCTGAGCATCCTATTCGAGTCTTGGATCAAAAGGACAGGGTTACCCGAAGAAAAACTCTCAAGTTTTATAAGATAAAGTGGAACCAGCATTCTGAAGATGAAGCTACTTGGGAAACTCAAGACTTCTTGAATAAGAATTTCCCAGGCTTTTTAGCCTCATGTAAATTGTAAAGCCTGTATAACTATGTAATAAAGAAGAAACCCCCACATCACCCCTGCCTTGTACCAGAAATAAGGAAATAAAAGTATTCCGCGTTTCCTTTTCCATTACTTACCCTAGGACTTTTAATCTCGGGACGAGATTCTTTTATGGGGGAAGGATGTAACACCCCTTGTGTTACTATAACTAAAACTTGAGCATGGCATCATAAGTATTGGCATTGCATATGTTTGACACACATAGAATGCATTCACTAGGCAAAAATTTCAAACAAGTTGTATTGTTTTAATGTTTTGCAAATAGGACCCTGGATAGGAAGCTTAACCCTAAATAGAGGTTAAAGGGGTAAAACCTAACCCAAATTGAGAAAACCTAAATACTTTAGGGTAATAGTTATAAAATATCCCCAAAAATAAAGTTGAATCACCTTTATACCCCTGGGATACTAAAAACCCTAATTGGAACTCTGGAAAACCCTAAAATTAAACCCTAGGGACCTTTGTGCAAAATTAGTCCACTTTTGGACTAAAGTGCAAAAACCAAGTCAAGTAAGTCTCATAAGTCCTTTGGTTCACAAATATGTGGACTTGAAAGCTAAACCCTAAGTTTTGGACTCATTTGCAAAAAGGACCTTGATTTTGATTCCTATGCTAAGTCTGAAAACAGGGTTATAGGCCCAACTTTGGGGCTGTGTAGCTTTCAAAATAGTGAGAATTCATGTTAGGTGACCACATCAAAGTTGAAGACCAATCATAGGAGAACAACTTTGTTTAAGGGTTCAAGCCATGATCCTATGAGAAATTTGGAGAAAAACCCAATCAAAGATGGACTGTCAGACTGCCTGAAGTCTGAAATACAGATTAACAATGTTGTGAGATAAACTTTGAGCTCGATTTTGAAGGGGATCCAGTGACTTTTTGTGGGAGCACATTGTAGCAAAATGATAGATGGATTATAGCTCTATAACTTTGCTGCAGAAAATTGGCATAGGTTTCACACAAAATCGGGAGTAAATTGAGTTCCAATTTGCTCTGTCAGTCAAGCTCTTTATTGAATTCAGAGCACTGTTCACCATCATCAGAAATATCGCGTCGTGGATCAGGATCACCCCCCCGCCGGCGACAAGAATGCCACTGCGGCGTGACCGGTCGTCGGTGGTCGCGGTAAAGCTCCTTGGTATCGTGGCAAAAGGTTACCGAGGTGGCGAACTCTGGTTAAACGGCGACCCCGTGCCCTCACCGGAAACCGCCGCGCGGAAAGCTTGCCAGCGCATCCGTAGTTTGCGCTTCTTCTCCAACTCCGGTCGACGGCCTATAAATTGAGCCCCCCCTCGGCTTCGCCATGTATTCTACCAGCTATTGCACCCACCTGCATCCCAAACCCCCCACCAGAGAACTTGAATTTGGGATTTCCCCCAAACCGGTTGAAGAACACCGTGAACCCAAGCTCACCGTGGGAAGCTCTCCTCAGGTCCGATCCTGTTGTCTTTAGTCTTGTTCTAGCATCCTCATGTGCCCTTGATGCTCACCAAACCGTCCAATTAAACTAGGAGCCCACCAATCGATTGGAACACAAACACATGTCCGCGCCGTTCACTGTCCTCGCGGGCAGAGCTTGGCAGATCACCAACGGTAAAATTTATTGGGGGGAAATGGTCCTTAGGACTTGAATTTGGTGTCCGCTGCTCAGAAACCCTAGCCATTGCCCCTTTCGGCCGGTTCAGGCGCTCGCCGGAGCTCGGTGGGGCGTGAACGCCGTCGTGGATGTGTCGGGTGAAGAAATAGAAAGTCAGGGGCGTTTCTGCAAACCGTTAGCGACTCAGTGAATAGTGCTACGGATCTACTTCGGGTTGTTCTGAAACGCGAGGTCCTTTCTACAAAGCTGCCAGGGCGCGGGCGCACGCGGGCGCTTTCTCCCTCTGAGTTGGGCTACTGGGCTGAAATCAGCCCAGTACTATTCATAAGCTTTTCTTTTTCTTTTATCTCCAGAGCCAAAACAATTATAGAAAACAGTAGAAAAATGATAAAATTGTGAAACCAATTTTCCTAGGCTTCTTATTTTCCCTAGAATTTAATAAAAATAAGTTTATGATTTTTAGGTTAAATAAGGAATTTTAAGGCATTTAAAGTAATTAAAAGTGTTAGTTATGGATTTTTAGAAAATAGATGATAAGTCCAAAAATGCCCAAACTTTTTATGGGAACTTAAAACAATATTTAGAAGCCTTGGGTAGAATTTGAATTGATTTAGACCTTGTTTGATCACCAAACCCCAAACCACCCCCTGCCTTGTGAACTCCTTTACCGACTCCGGAAACCCTAAGTTCTCGGAGTTCCGTGAAGGAAAATTGTATTCAAGACATAGATAATAAGTTTATATTGTCTTTGCATCCTCATGAGCATCCCATGGCATCCATTCTTATACCTATGTATGGTTATGATTAGAACGTGAAGAAGAGATAGAAGTCACCGAAGAAAGGACACCACCACCTTCGGATTCTCAAGCAGGCAACTGCTTCTACTTCGATATTTGTGGATCCGAACCCGAATCACCTGTTAACGAAGGCAAGCCCCGGTGCATTTGCCACCTTCCTTGATGCTTTTAAAATCTTTCTCACTTGATTGCTGCATTAGGTGATAGGAGTTGCTTGATAAAACCATTCCTGCATTACCTTCCTTGATCTTGATTACCCTCCTTGAAACCCTGTTTTTACAAAAAAGTTTTACTATGCTTAGCCTTGCTTTAGAAAACAAAATGTTTTGTTTTTACAAAATATGATATGGCAAAGGTGGGTGGGATGTTTTCGAAAATAAAACTTGATGGTGAATCCATCACGGCCGTGATGGATTCAACATCGGAAAAGATGTACCTCTGCCAGGTACCAAATTTTTGGGTTAAAAGATTAAGCTGAGACCGGGCGGGTGACTTGCACGAGAAAGGAGTCTCGGTGTAGTGTCTCCGTCTGAGTCGATTAAGGACCTTGTCGATGTAGGCTTGATGATCGAGGACCCTTTAACTGGTCACATGCCTCGTCATGGGTAAGCCTTGCCTCGGGCAGACTAAGGCCAGAATAAGATAACACGAAATGGGCGTGGAGCGGTGGCGAGAGTAGCGTGTACCCTCCGTGGCAAGAGGCTGGACGGTGGTGTATCTGTGCTCTCGGTTTGCGTGAACCTGATCTGGTCTTAAGAACCCCGGTGGCGGGTTGACATATGCAAGGGTTAAGTGCTACATATGTCGTGTGATTGGAGATCCTCAGCTGAGTATAATCGATTCGGATCGCCGTACCTTCGCGGTTATGAAGACTTGGTCACTGCCCTACACGTAGCATTCCACTAAAGATGATGGGTTTTTGTTAAGAAATTGGCTAGTACAGGACCAGTGATTGAACTAGGGTAGAAAGAACTCTAGTTGCAGGTAATTGTACTTAACTTGACAAATAAAATTGGATTTTTAAGGATCCACTTTAGTAAGCATTTCTGCAAAACAGAGTCTTTGATTATTGGAAAGCCTTACCTTGACTCCCATATAACCAGCATACCCTTGAGAGTCTTTTCTTTAGTCGGGTAAGACTTGCTGAGTAATTCCATACACAGGGTTTATCCCTTCGTTGTTTTTAGGTGAGGAAGTAGCAGATTTCTGTTGCTTTTGTGCCAAGGTGGTTCCCAAGGAAGAAAAACAAGACTGAAGTGCGGGAGGACTTAGTCCTCCATATAGAACTTTTACTTAAAACTTATCGGGAGGAGTTTGTGCCTCCCTTGGTTTGTATAATATTACTTCTCAGCACTCGCTTTTAGTTCTGGTCTGTAATAAAACAACTTGAGCTACTTTTCAAATAAATGTAAGTTATGTAATCGCTTCCGCATTTCTTTATCTTCGATGCTCTGTAATGTCTGCAAGACGGGTGAGACGTTCCTGGTAAGGTAAGGAAAGATACCGAACTTGTCAAGTGACTTAGGAACATCTACAGGGTGTCTGATGTCTGTTAGACAAGGACAACTGTAGGTGGGCCTAATTACTTGGGAGGTTCCGTCACACCGAGTATATGAACTTCACTATCAGACGAAGGCTAGAGAAGATGGACTGCATGAGAACTTTGGCTGCTATAATTTTGCTTATCGCAAAGACATGAAAACACCGGTGGTTAGCTATCGCTCTAAATGGTCGACCGGTTGGAAATCTGAATGGTTTTATGTTAAGATTGATGAGAAAAAGGAGAAGCTAGTTCAGAGCCCGCTAGAGCTAACCTTCGGGCTGACTAGGCCTCAGTGCAACATGACGCCGAGGGCACCATGCCCAGATGCTGTGTATGAGTTTAGAGTTGTGTCTGAAAATATTGGAACTAGGGATTTAGTCCAGGAATACTTAGCCAATAGAGTATTCCCAACGCTAAGGAAATGGAGTATGCTGAAGCTTGAAGGAGAGAAGAAGAAGAATGAACTCGTTCGGCTGCCCTATCATTTCAAATTCAAGAAACACTTCAAAGAACCCTGCCAAGAATGGCTGGATACAATTGAAGTTATGTGCAATGAGATTTTAGGCAATTACACGAAAAAAGAAGATCAGTTGCTGACTGCAGCCTTCGGCGCCCGGCCGAAGCGAAGATTGAATCGGGTAATGGATGCATTGAATTTTGAATATCCTTATTGGGTACTGTAATTAGGGGTACCCCCAACACTCCTAAACGCGGCTGGAAAACATCTTCAGAACAAACCATAAACAACTGATAAAGCGCGGTTCAAGTCAGGGCCTCGTCTACCAAGGGACGCGGCCTCATCCGAGCCCAACCTCGGCCTCGGGCGGGAACAGTAGTCCCGGCGGATTCACGCCTCGCCCGAGGGCCTCCTTAGGCAGTGAGCGCACCCTCGACTCGCCTGAAGCCTAGCTTGGGCAGACTTTGTCGTGCAGCGATCTCGGCCGAATCGCCCTACCAACCGACCGTATCGCATGCGCATTTAATGCGAAGATCGCCTGACACCTTATCCTGACACGCGTGCCTCAGTAGGCAAGGTCGAAGTGACCGCAGTAACTTCGCCCCTTTACTGACCGATCTGACGGGAAAACAGTGCTATTCACCCCGTTCCGACTGCTGTGCCAACCACCAGGGTAAAACCGAGTCACGATCTTCCACGAGTTCGGCCTCGGGCGCAACAGGGAGCTCCGCCTCGCCCGACCTCAGGCCTCGGCCTCAGCCTCGGCCTCGGGAGAAGGTCTCCTCCTTGCCCGACCTCAGGCCTCGGCCTCAGCCTTGGCCTCGGGAGAAGGTCTCCGCCTCGCCCGACCCCAGGCCTCGACCTCAGCCTCGGCCTTGGGAGGAATCACATCCTCGCCCGACCTCGGCCTTGACCTTAGGAGAAGTCTCCGCCTCGCCCGACCTCAGCCTCAGACCGACTACGCTACAGGGGATGCATCATTACCCTACTCCTAGCTAGTTGCCTCAGGCTATGAAGGAACAAGACCGGTGTCCCATCTAAGGTTACTCCGGCAACAGGTAATGATGGTTCCCCGCGTGCGCCCATGACGTTGGTTGCTCTCAAACCCCCTACGGAAGCAAGCAAACGTCAGCAGGATCCATGCCGCACCGCCAGCTATGCTTCTACAGGGCTCAAGGCACTTCTCCGACGGCCACGTTAGCTCGTGTACAGGGCTCAAGGCGCTTCTCCGCCAGCCACGTTAGCACATAGCTACACCCCATTGTACAGCTGGGCATCTCCTTGTATCTATAAAATAGGATGTCCAGGGCCTTCCTAAGGGAGAGGCACGTGGAGGAAGGGAGGTGGACACACGCTAACAGCGGGAGGCGGGGCAGACGAGATAGACAGAGACAGACGCACGCAGGGACTCTCTCTCTCTCTCTCTCTCTCTCGCTCTCGCCCTCGCTCTCTCGCGACGCTTGTAACCCCTACTATGAGCACCCCGGTGCAGGATAACATAAGCCTCATTTCCCTCTTGTGTTCCATCTTGCATCAACCCATCTGGGCAGGGGCACGCAACAACAAATTCACTGGTTGGTTGACGGACCTCGCGGGTCCGAAACACTGACAGTTGGCGCGCCAGGTAGGGGCTCGCTGCGTGTTTACGAATACTTTCCCGTTGAGTTCCAGATGGGTAGCCTTCAGCAGCCTCTTCAGCCAGGGACGGTGCTCCGCTTCATGAGCCTCGAGTTCATGTCCCACAACGGCGGCTACGACATGGTACTCCTCCCCACGCAGCACGACATCAACGACGGTCGTAGGCTCGCCCGACAGTGGCGAACTCGATGATGACTTCCCCCCGTGGCAGAAGAGGAACACCCGGGTTTGCCTCGCCACCCTCCTCGCCAGAGGAGGAGGAGACAGGGCAACCGTGGCCATGCAGGAGGCAGCACCTCGTCGGCTGTCGGGCCAGAGCGAGTCGATGACGCCGGCACCCCTGCGGGGGCCATGTCGGGTGTTGTCCTCGCACCTGAGACAACGACGGGTGTCACTTCCCCGCAACGCACTAACCTCAAGTGGACTGATGATGCCAGCACCCTCGTGAAGGACTTACTGGGCGTTAGCCTCGTACCTGAGATAACGGTGCAGTCCATCCCCGACGCGACTTCCCCACCGTCCATCGATCAAGAGGTACCGTCCGTTTTCTACCCTGTTCCTTTTAGATTCAGCTTCGATCCACCAAGCGACCCCGCTTCGGTGAGAGCTTTCGCGAGGGCATATCCTAACCTTCTAGGGTACCATATGTGGTCAACCTGGGACCGAATCGTCTGAACTTACGGACCCGCGGGTTCTGAGGAAGAGGACGACTCCGACTTCGGTTGGGATTTCTCCAGGCTCCGTGATCCCAGTGCCATGCGAGACTTCATGTCCGCATGTGACTACTGCCTCTCCGACTGCTCTAACAATGGCCACAACCTCGACGACAAGGTTTACAACCCAAGTCGCGAGTGTTTCCACATCGATCAGGGGGATCACGGCGAAGACAACCACCTCTGCATGCCGGAAGATGAGAACGCCCCTGTGCCTGCGTCTCGCGTTGACATCCCGCGGGAGCTAGCTGTGGTCCCAGTCCCTACGGGGGGTCAGGACACACAGCTCGAGCAATTCCGTGAGATGCAGGCCAGGCTCGACGAAGAAGCAGGGTGGCTTGTGCAGCTCCGACAAAACATCGAGCAGGAGTGGGCAGGCCGAGCACTCGCCGAAGGAGCGCGTCATCGGGCCCGGGACGTCCAGCGCCGTATTGTTGACGGTGCCAGGGCAGGGCTGCCCCCGGCCTCCAACAGGGTCGGCCAGAATCTAGCTCCAGCAGCGATGCTGCTTCGAACGATGCTGGAGCCATCCACCACCGAGGGGCGGCGTATCCAGGGCGAACTCAAGGATCTCCTGGAAGATGCCGTAGTCCGACGAGCCGAGAGCTCTGCCTCCCGAAGGCAAGGGTGCCCCTCGCGCAATGCCCTCCCGATGCATACGGGAGGCATCGGTCCGCACCGAGCGCACACGGGACGAGCGCCCGCGGCCCTGGATCGCCTCGGCGACGAGCAGCACCGTCGCGACCGTCGAACCCACCTCGAAGAGAGGGTGAGGGTGCGTCGATGCTACCACCCCAAGCGTGGAGGACGCTACGATAGTGAGGAGGACCAGAGCCCCTCGCCCGAACCGCCAGGTCCACGAGTCTTCAGCCGAGCCATACGACGGGCGCCGTTCCCGGCCCGATTCCGACCCCCGACAACCATCACCAAGTACTCAGGGGAGACAAGGCCGGAGTTGTGGCTCGCGGATTATCGGCTGGCATGCCGGTTGGGAGGGACAGATGACGACAACCTCATCATCTGCAACCTCCCCCTCTTCCTCTCCGATGCTGCCCGAGCATGGCTGGAGCATCTGCCTCCTACGCAGATCTCCGAATGGGACGACCTGGTCAAGGCCTTCGTGGGAAACTTCCAAGGTACGTACGTGCGCCCTGAGAACTCATGGGATCTCCGAAGCTATCGCCAGCAGCCAGGGGAATCCCTACGAGAGTACATCCGACGGTTTTCCAAGCAGCGCACCGAGCTGCCCAACATCACCGACTCGGACGTCATCGAGGCATTCCTCACTGGCACCACGTGCCGAGACCTGGTGAGCAAACTGGGGCGCAAGACTCCCACCAAGGCGAGCGAATTGATGGACATAGCCACCAAGTTCGCCTCTGGTCAGGAGGCGGTCAAAGCCATCTTCCGGAAGGACAAGCAGCCTCAGGTAAGACCGAAGGAAGACGCCCCTGAGGCTTCCGTCCAGCGTGGCTCGAAGAAGAAGGCCAAGAAGAAGGCGCAAGCAAAGCGCGATGCCGCTGACGCGAATCTTGTCGCTGCCGCCGAGCACAGGATCCCCCGAAAACCTCCCAGAGGGGTCAACACGTTTGACAAGATGCTCAAGGAGTCGTGCCCCTATCACAGGGGTCCCGTCAAGCACACCCTTGAGGAGTGCGACATGCTCCGGCGTTACTTCATCAAGGCTGGACCCTCGGCAGAAGGTGGCAAGGACCAAGGCGACAACAAGAAGGGGGCGACAAGGATGAGGAGTTCCCGGAGGTCCACAACTGCTTCATGATCTACAACGTACAAGTGGCGAACGCCTCGGCTCGGCACCACAAGCAGGAGCGCCGGGAGGTCTGCTCGGTGAAGGTAGCGACGCCGGTCTACCTAGACTGGTCTGACAAGCCCATCACCTTCGACCAAGGCGACCACCCCGACTGCGTACCGAGCCCAGGAAGGTACCCGCTTGTCGTCGACCCCGTCATCGGCAACGCTAGGCTCACCAAGGTCCTCATGGACGGAGGCAGCAGCCTCAACATCATCTACGCCGAGACCCTAGGGCTCTTTGGGATCGATCTGTCCATGATCCGGGCCGGTGCAGCACCTTTCCACGGGATCATCCCCGGTAAGCGCGTCCTGCCCCTTGGGCAACTTGACTTGCCCGTCTGCTTCGAAACTCCCTCCAACTTCCGAAAGGAAACCCTCACATTTGAGGTGGTCGGGTTCTGAGGGACCTACCACGCGGTGCTAGGAAGATCGTGCTACACCAAGTTCATGGCCGTCCCCAGCTACACGTACCTCAAGCTCAAGATGCCAGGTCCCAACGGGACCATCACCGTCGGGTCCACGTACCGCCACGCTTACGAGTGCGACGTGGAATGCGTGGAGTATGCTGAGGCCATCGCCGAGTCCGAGGCCCTCATCGCCGACCTGGATTGCCTCTCCAAGGAGGCGTCTGATGCGAAGCGCCACACCGGCAACTTCGAACCGGCCGAGGCGGTCAAGTCCGTCGCCCTCGACCCCAGCAACGACGCCGGCAAGAAGGTCAAGGTCGGCTCCGAGCTCGACCCCAAATAGGAAGCAGTGCTCGTCGACTTTCTCCGCGCAAACGCCGAAATCTTTGCGTGGAGTCCCTCGGACATGCCAGGCATACCGAGGGATGTCGCCGAGCACTCGCTGGACATCTGAGCTGGAGCCTGACCCGTGAAGCAGCACCTGCATCGTTTGGATGAAGAAAAGCGCAGAGCCATAGGCGAGGAGGTCCACAAGCTGATGGCTGTAGAGTTCATCAAAGAGGTATTCCATCCCGAATGGTTAGCTAACCCTGTGCTTGTAAAGAAAAAATGTGGGAAATGGAGGATGTGCGTAGACTACACTGGTTTAAACAAAGCATTTCCAAAGGTTCCCTATCCTCTGCCTCACATCGACCAAATTGTGGACTCCACTGCTAAGTGCGAAACCTTGTCATTCCTCGACGCCTATTCAGGTTATCACCAAATCAAGATGAAAGAGTCCGACCAGCTCGCGACTTCTTTTATCACACCTTTTGGCATGTATTGTTATACTACAATGCCATTTGGCTTGAGGAATGCAGGTGCAACCTACCAAACGTGCATGAACCATGTGTTCGGAGAGCACATCGGCAGAACAGTCGAAGCTTACGTCGATGACATCGTTGTCAAGACAAGAAAAGCCTCCGACCTCCTCTCCGACCTCGAAGCGACTTTCGGGTGCCTACGTGCAAAAGGCGCAAAACTCAATCCCAAGAAGTGTGTCTTCGGAGTCCCCCGAGGCATGCTCCTGGGGTTCATCGTCTCTGAGCGAGGCATCGAGGCCAACTCGGAGAAAATCGCGGCCATCACCAACATGGGACCCATCAAGGATTTAAAAGGAGTACAAAGGGTCATGGGATGCCTTGCGGCTCTGAGCCGCTTCATCTTGCGCCTTGGTGAGAAAGGATTACCCTTGTACCGCCTCTTAAGGAAGGCCAAGCGCTGACCCCCGAGGCCGAGGAAGCCCTCGGAAACTTAAAGGCACTCCTTACTAATGCGCCCATCTTGGTGCCCCCCGCTGCGAGAGAAGCCCTCTTGATCTACGTAGCCGCAACCACTCAGGTGGTCAGCGTCGCGATCGTAGTCGAGAGACGAGAAGAAGAGCATGCACTGCTTGTCCAGAGGCCAGTCTACTTCATCAGTGAGGTACTATCCGAGACCAAGATCCGCTACCCACAAATCCAGAAGCTACTGTACGCAGTAATTCTGACACGGCGAAAATTGCGACACTACTTCGAGTCTCATCCGGTGACTGTGGTGTCATCCTTCCCCCTGGGGGAGATCATCCAGTGCCGAGAGGCCTCGGGTAGGATAGCAAAATGGGCGGTGGAACTCATGGGCGAAATGATTTCATTTGCTCCTCGAAAGGCCATAAAATCTCAAGTCTTGGTAGACTTCCTGGCTGAATGGGTCGACACCCAATTGCAGACAGCTCCAATCCAGCCCGAGCTTTGGACCATGTATTTCGATGGGTCGCGGATGAAAACAGGAGCAGGTGTTGGCTTGCTCTTCATCTCACCCCTTCAGAAACATGTGCGCTACGTGCTGCGCCTCCATTTTCCAGCGTCAAACAACGTGGCCGAGTACGAGGCTTTGGTTAATGGGTTGCGCATCGCCATCGAGCTAGGGGCTCGGCGCCTCGACGCTCGTGGCGATTTGCAGCTTGTCATTGACCAAGTCACGAAAAACTCCCACTGTCGCGATCGAAAAATGGAGGCCTATTGCGACGAAGTTCAGTGCTTGGAAGATAAGTTTCATGGGCTGGAACTCAACCATGTTGCTCGGCGGTACAACGAGACCGCGGATGTGCTGGCGAAAATAGCCTCGGGGCGGACGACGGTTCCCTCGGACGTCTTCTCCAGGGACATATATCAACCATCCGTCAAACTCGACGACGCGCCCGAACCCGACGAGACCTCGGCCCAGCCCGAGGTACCCTCGGCCGCCGAGGGTGAGGCCTTGCGCATCGAGGGAGAGCAGAATGGGGTTGCGCCAAGCCAAAACTGGCAGACCCCGTACCTCCAATATCTCCTTCGAGGAGAGCTGCCCCTCGACAAGGCCGAAGCTCGGCGACTGGCTCGGCGCGCCAAGTCGTTCGTTTTGCTGGGTGACGAAAAAGAATTATACCACCGCAGCCCCTCAGGCATTCTCCAACGATGCATATCCGTCGCCCAGGGACAAGAGTTGTTACAAGAAATACACTCGGGGGCTTGCGGTCACCATGCAGCACCTCGGACCCTCGTTGGAAACGCTTTCCGACAAGGTTTCTACTGGCCGACCGCGGTGACCGACGCCACAAGGATTGTACGCTCCTGCCGAGGGTGTCAATTATACACGAGACAGACGCACCTGCCCGCTTAGACCCTGCAAACAATACCCATCACTTGGTCGTTTGCCGTATGGGGTCTGGACCTCGTCGGTCCCTTGCAGAAGGCACCCGGGGGCTTCAAGCACCTGCTGGTTGCCATCGACAAATTCTCCAAGTGGATCAAGGTCCGACCCTTAACCGGCATCGGGTCCGAGCAGGCGGTGGCGTTCTTCACAAGTATCATCCATCGCTTTGGGGTCCCAAACTCCATCATCACCGACAATGGCACGCAGTTCACTGGGAAGAAGTTCCTGGACTTCTGCGAAGGCCACCACATCCGTGTGGACTGGGCCGTCGTGGCTCACCCAATGACAAATGGGCAGGTGGAGCGCGCCAACGGTATGATTTTGCAGGGACTAAAGCCGAGGATCTACAACAACCTCAACAAGTTCGACAAGCGGTGGATAAAAGAACTACCCTCGGTGGTTTGGAGTCTGAGGACGATGCCGAGCCGGGCCACAGGTTTCTTGCCGTTTTTCCTAGTCTATGGGGCCGAGGCCATCTTACCCACAGACTTGGAATACGGTTCCCTGAGGACAAAGGCTTACGACGACCAAAGCAACCAGACCAGTCGAGAAGATTCATTGGACCAGCTGGAAGAGGCTCGGGACGTGGCCTTACTACACTCGGCACGGTATCAGCAGTCTCTGCGATGCTACCACGCCCGAAGGGTTCGGCCCCGAGGCTTCCAAGTGGGAGACTTGGTACTTCGACTGCGACAAGACGCCCGAGGGTGCCACAAGCTTACTCCTCCCTAGGAAGGGCACTTCATCATCGCCAAGATTTTGAAGCTCGGGACATACAAGCTGGCCAACGATCAAGGCAAGGTCTACAACAATGCTTGGAACATCCAACAATTACGTCACTTTTACCCTTAAAAATGTTTCAAGTCGTTCATGTACCTCGCTTTTCTTTACATGCATAAATAAAGTCTAACCATCAAGGAAGGATCAGCCTTGCCTCGGCAAAGCCCGACCCTCCCTTGGGGGCTAGAAGGGGGGAACCCCCTCTGTGTCAAAATTTTCCTCGGAAAAGTCTTTTACTAGAACGTCTTTCATGCTTTTCGACTGCGTCGATAGCAGAATCGTAAAGACGAGCGAGAGAGACCTTGAACGGCAAGGCCGACCGAGCCGAGGGACTCCTACGCCTCCGGGATACGGATACCTCACTCATCACCTTCCGCGAAAAGTAGCTCACGCTCGGATAAGCGATTCTGCTACCGAACAAGTCCTAAGCTCGAAAACTTTTCTACTAAAACGACTTTCGTGCTTTTCGACTATATCGATAACGGAATCCTAAAAACGACGAGAGAACACGTAAGTGGCAAGGCAGACCGAGCCGAGGGACTCCTACGCCTCCGGGATACGGATACCTCACTCGTCACCTTCCGTGAAAGGTAGCTCACGCTCGGATAAGTGATTCTGCTACCGACGAACAAGTCCTAATGCTCGAAACAAGAGGAAAGAAACACGACTTTATACCCAAATGTTTAGGCCTCAGCAGCCACAAAGAACAAACACACGTACTTGGGGTAACAATGGTACCTAGACTTAGACGTCGGCAGCGCCCTCGGCGGTTGTCCCGACCTACAGCAGATGTCTTAGTACTTAAAGCTATTACATCTCGCTCTCAAGAAGGTACCATTACAAACGGGACTCCGGGTCCATTCCCACAGGAATGAACAACCTCCACACCGGAAGGCCTGCGGGACAACAAACTCCAGGTGGCTCGCCGGCGGCCACTGCACCACCAGCGCGACAGCGACCTCCGTCTCGGGCGGCTAGACAGCAGCAGCGATGGCCTCAGGGCAAACGCTACTGCTGAAAGGCCCTCGTTCACGTCCCCTCACGAGGGACGAGAACCAGCCATTAAAGCCAAAGAGCCGGAGGTCCGGAGCGCACGCGGCACTGATGGTCTCGTCGGCGGAAGCAACCACCGCTGCGGTGGGAAGCCTCACTAGTGGCGGCCACCACCACTTCAGCACCGGTGACAGTAGCCACCTGCGGACGGCACGACCGTCGCCCGGGTGGAGGACGAACAGTTGCACCCTGACCAAGCAGCAGCAGTTCACCTTCCCCCGCATGGCTGGAGGACGTCCCCTCCGCAGGGCTGGAGGATGCCCTTCTTCCCCGAATGGTGGAAGAAGAAGCGGTTCATAGGCCCACGCTGGAGGCAGGACCCAACTCGGCGCGCCCTCCTCCCCAGCTCGGATGATGAACATCCTTGAAGCTGAGGGCGGGGCAGAGGCTGCAGCCCGGCTTGCTTCTCCCCACCACAAGGCTAGTGATCATCCCTACGGATGACCATTGGTGAGGGAATGCAGCCGAGCTGCCTGATGAAAATCTTTGAAGCCGAGCAATGGCTGAAGAGCGCCAACCCCCACGGGGTCACGCTCCTCAAACAGCAGCAAAAAGAAGGCAACACAGGTGCTCGGAAGGTGGAAGGGCACGATGGATGAGAGGAGTGTGAAGGCATGGCTACCACCCGGGGGATCGATCCCTTTTTAAAGGCAGATCTCCTCACTCGCACCCCCAAGCGTCATGGGCAAAGTCTCCACCGACGTGCTCTAGGGTGCCCACCCCACGACACGGGGGCTAGGTCCCACACGTCATGCGAGCTGACCCGAAACGCAAAGAAGCCAAACTGCCGCACGCGAAGCATGTAACCGCCCCGCGGTTATAAGCATTCCCCCATCCTCACCTAAACCACCGGTCGAAAGGGCGGACCGCCACGCAGGAAGCATACAACCGCACCACGGTTGTGCACCCTTTCGGCTTCGTCGCATCCGGCGGTCCAGCATGGAGGCCCGGGCCCACATGTCATGTAACCGGCGCAACGGTTACTACGTGCAAGGAAACCGCACCACCACTCGTGCCAATACCGCGTCTTCTCGACTGCAGGATCAGTACCGCGACTCGAGGCAGCCCTGCGCGTGACCCAACAGTGTCAATTGAGTGCAACAATCACGGGTCAGTCAGCCGCGGGGATAGGCACGACGGTCGATATGGCCAAAAGCGAACCGGCAGTAATTGCAGCAACAGACGGGCAGAAGCAGCGATCCAATCACCTACAGGCTCGCATCCTCTCTCGAAGCAGCAGGGGAGCCCTCTCCCGCGGAGTAAAGATGACGCGCCCGTGTTCCGTTCCTCGAACGACTCGCGCACGCGCAACAGACGCCTCACGAATCGCCCGTCCCGTCCCATTAACTCCTTGGCAGGGCAAGCGACACCTCCGGCAGGAGAAGCAGGCGTCGTTTCACCTCCGACATGATGGCCGCGTCAAAAAAAGGTGCGCCACATTATTTAAATTCATATCCTTTTCCTTTTCCTCTCTCTCTCTCTTGCCACAGGGACCGGGAAAGGGGATATTCCGAAAAGGATCCTTCCCAGCGAAGGAAACGGGCCCCGAGTCCTCCTACTAATCATGGGTTCGAAGGTTGCGCCCTCCGGGGTTCGGCAACCGCCCCGGAACACTCGGGCTCCGAGTCCATTACTGATCAGAGGTTCGAAGGCTGGCCCCTCAGAAGGGTTCGACAGCCGCCCTAGAGCACGCAGAGTCAAGGATGACCCTGGGTACGCCCGTTACATGGCCGAGGCTCGGGCTACGCTCCCGAGGTACCCTAGGACATTTTTGATACCAGCGGGAACGATTTGTAACGGAATCCCACCGGAGGGAGGCATCGAGCCCTTGGACCCTATCGAATGGGTCCGGGTCCGACAAATCACCTGCATGTACTTTTGGAGCGCGCCTCTGGGCCACTAGCCGACCCTTATCGAACGGGGCTCGGGCGTCCACTCGGATCACCCGCTAGCAACTCACTGGAAACACCATGTTCGGTGCCCCCCGAGGGTAACATGGCGCTTTCTTCCCCCCTTCCTCCTTGTGGAAAGGCGACGAAAGGGCATACAATAAAAGTCGATACGGTCCTTGATCGTCCTCTCGCTCCGTGCAGAGGCTCGGGGGCTGCTCTCGCACCAGGCTACAGCCGAACCGTTGATCACGTCAACAAACCAGCATGAAAACTCGGAGCCTGACCGTGCACCCAGGCTACGGTCAGGTCGCATGAGGAAACATCAAGGCCAACCGAGGCATCGCAAAAAGAATTAAGACCTCAGAGGAGTCAAACCACTCCTCCGAGGCCTCGGGGGCTACACCTGACGGGTGCGCTCGCGTGCACCCATCGGAACCAAACATAACCGGAAGAGGCCAGTCCCCTCGCAAAAATCCGGCAGAACCTCCAAGCGAGTGCCCACACTCCCTTTGAGGCTCGGGGGCTACTGTCGGGTACCGTAATTAGGGGTACCTCCAACACTCCTAAACGCGACCAGAAAACATCTTCAGAACAAACCATAAACAACTGATAAAGCGCGGTTCAAGTCAGGGTCTCGTCTACCAAGGGACGCGACCTCATCTGAGCCCAACCTCGGCCTCGGGCGGGAACAGTAGTCCCGGGCGGATTCACGCCTCGCCCGAGGGCCTCCTCAGGCAGTGAGCGCACCCTCGACTCGCCTGAAGCCCAGCTTGGGCAGACTTTGTCGTGCAGCGACCTCGGCCGGATCGCCCTACCAACCGACCGTATCGCATGCACATTTAATGCGGGGATCGCCTGACACCTTATCCTGACACGCGTGCCTCAGTCGGCAAGGTCGAAGTGATCGCAGTCACTTCGCCCCTTTACTGACCGATCTGACGGGAAAACAACGCTACTCACCTCGTTCCGACTGCTGTGCCAACCACCAGGGTAAAACTAAGTCACGATCTTCCATGAGTTCGGCCTCAGGCGCAACAGGAAGCTCCGCCTCGCCCGACCTCAGGCCTCGGCCTCAGCCTCGGCCTCGGGAGAAGGTCTCCGCCTCGCCCGACCTCAGGCCTCGGCCTCACCCTCGGCCTCGGGAGGAATCACATCCTTGCCCGACCTTGGCCTCGGCCTCAAGAGAAGTCTCCACCTCGCCCGACCTCAGCCTCGGACCGACTACACTACAGGGGATGCATCATTACCCTACTCCTAGCTAGCTGCCTCAGGCTATGAAGGAACAAGACTGGTGTCCCATCTAAGGTTACTCCGGCAACAGGTAATGATGGTTCCCCGTGTGCGCCCATGACGTCGGTTGCTCTCAAACCCCCTACGGAAGCAAGCAAACGTCAGCAGGATCCATGCCGCACCGCCAGCTATGCTTCTACAGGGCTCAAGGCACTTCTCTGACGGCCATGTTAGCTCGTGTATAGGGCTCAAGGTGCTTCTTCGCCAGCCACGTTAGCACATAGCTACACCCCATTGTACAGCTAGGCATCTCCTTGTATCTATAAAAGGGGATGTCTAGGGCCTTCCTAAGGGAGAGGCACGTGGAGGAAGGGAGGTGGACACACAAACACATGGACACACGCTGACAGCGGGAGGCGGGGCAGACGAGATAGACAGAGACAGACACATGCAGGGACTCTCTCTCTCTCTCGCTCTCACCCTCGCTCTCTCGCGACGCTTGTAACCCCTACTACGAGCACCCCGGTGCAGGATAACATAAGCCTCATTTCCCTCTTGTGTTCTATCTTGCATCAACCCATCTGGGCAGGGGCACGCAACAACAAATTCACTGGTTGGTTGACGGACCTCGCGGGTCTGAAACGCCGACAATCCTGACTATGAGCGATTGAACAAAGGTGCCGAAGGGCAAAAAAGAAAAAGAATTGTTAGTGTTGTTGATAGACAGGCTGCTAGAATGGTGAAAGAAGATGAAGAAATCCTGAAGAAGAGAAAATTAAGCCCTGAGCCGAAGGCAGTTGCTTCGAAGAAAAGGAAAGCTGCGGCTCCGAAGCAGAAGGCGACTGATATGGAAAAAGAGACTCCTTCAACACCTTCTGCTACCGATGTGGAAGAAATTCTAAAGGTAATGACTGAATCCTTTCCTATCAAGCTAAGTCCACTGGGGCCACATCTGACGAAGCTTTTACAGAAAAAGAAGGAGCCCTCGGCAGCGAAGAAGTCCGCTGGGCCGAAAAACGAAGGATTATTACTGTGACAGAAGCTATTGAAGAAACACCACCGCCAGCTTCGGTGTCAAAGGCACCAGCTGTCTAGAGCACTATAGTTACCGAAGCTGCACCTGCTGAAGCTACAATTGCCAAAGATGCAAATCTGGAAAGCACACTTTCTGATATTGATAAAATACTTCTGGACATGGCCGCAGAAGAAGCTGCTATAGCCGCCGAAGAGACCATGGCCATAGTGCCTGGGAAAGAGAAGGAAATAGCCGAAGATACTCCAGAAGAAGAAAATTTTAACTTTCAAAACTTAATTGGACAAGAATTGTCAAAGGCTGAGAAAGAAGAATTGAGAGACTACGCCATATCCTGCGGGTATCAACCAGGGGCGCTACTCTTCGGCGGTATTGACGATGAAAGCTTAGGTTGTCTCCGAGACCAAACCGGAGCGAAGGTTATCGGTACTCTGTCGAAGAGTATTGGTTTCCCAAAGCTTGAGACCGATATCAGTCGCTACCGACGACAGCATATCATCGGTAGTTTATTCTATTCTAATTTCAAGGTAAAAACTTTTCTTCAACTTTTTATTGTTTTTAACAACAAAGGTGTTTTCTAACGAAGGTTGCTCCTGCACAGAGTATGCTATTGAGTAAAGCTTTGAGGATGCAACAGGACCTTAAAGATAAAAATGAAGTTATAATTGAAGGTTTAGAGAGCAAAATAAAAGATCAAGCAGCTGCTCTTGAAAAGAAAGATTTCGAACTTCAGACAGTAAAGGGTTTACTGGCAGAAGCTGAAGCCAAAATTGCAAAGTTGAATAAGGAGCTTCTCTCAAAGTCAGAAAGCTTCGAACAAGAAAAGCAGAAATTTGATACGAAGTTTGAGGCTGAGGTCGAAAAAAGTTCAAATTTGCAAAAATCATTGAAAGAGCTTCAAGATAAATGTCTAGAGTTCAGCAACCGATGCGTGCAGCGGCTAAAGCAGGTCTTCAACTCGGTTGGAGCCAGTGCTGAGAAATTCAGTCCTTCGATTGAAGACCTGTCGGGGACCTTCGAACACATTGAGGGCGAAGTTGATGCTCTTGATGAAGTTATAGCCGGACACGGTGATTTCTGTGCCCTGCTAGCTTCTCGGGGCACAACTGTTGCCTTCATAAAATCTGGTTGCACACATGGGAAGATTATTAATAGACCAAACTTTAGCTTATCACCAGCAGATCTGATTGATATCCCCAGCCTTGCTCGAAGCATAGGAAACAGATTTATAAAGCAAATATGGACGAAGGGTGGGCGAAGCCTAGCTGGTGATGAAGCTCGAAGTCACCTCAAGCCGGTAATAAAAAAATACCTTGTGCTTACCTTTTCCTCGAAACTTGAATTTTCCTTATAATGCTTTGATATGTACAGGATGACGAAGCCGAAGAACACAGAGCCGAGGCTTAGCAGACGATCCGAAGCTCAACAGATGATGATGAAGCTCGAATACCTAGCTGTGGAAAAAATCTAAGAAATCTCTTGTATTAACCTTTATAAAGAATATTGTAACTTAAGAATCAGATTCTACTCTATAAATTTGTCCATACCTTGTAATATATTTTTACCTTTCCATCAATGTATGAAGTGCTTTGATGTGGACGAAACTTGTATTTTTTGAGCCGAAGGCGAAAAACACCTTCCCTTCTTTTCGTACACAACGAAGCATAAATCTGCTTTTGAAACTATATTCTTATAGCCAAAGTAACTGTCTGTATCTGTATAGTATGATGATGATCCTATGTATGTCTAAATGAATGTTTATGAATGCACTGTATGATGTAATGTATCGTGCAAATGAATGCCCAAACACACACACATACGAAGCTTCATCCATAACCTTCATTCCCGTGGGAATGACTGAAATCTCTTTGTCATTTATTTTTCGGCTGCACCGCTTATTTTTCGGTGTAAGTTCTACATCCCCTTAGGAACGTCTTTTGAACTTCTTCGCCTTCTATTTTGGCGGTATTCGCGTTAACTTTTCGCACTTCGCCTTATATTTTGGCGTTATTTGGCTCTGCATTCCCTTAGGAACGACTTTTGAGCAGAAAACTTACACTGCGCTCCCTTAGGAACGACTTTTTGTTGCTTCGTCATGCTCTGCATCCCCTTAGGGACGACTTTCGAGCTTCTCCCTGTTTTCTCTTTTTCTTTGCACTCGATGGCGCATGCTCAGATTTTACATTTACATATTTTGGAGGATTTTGCTCTCGTGGAGCTGAATAAGAAAGGAAAAATTACAAACTATGGCCCCGTTAAAAACCTTTCTCCCCCTTTGGAAAGGAAAAGGGTGCCATAGAAAAATGAAAAAGATTACATCAATCTATACATAATACCGTTGAAGCTCATCCTCGTTCCAGGATCTAGGAATATCATTGCCATCCATATCCTTTAGTCTGTAAGAACCGGGCCTTGACGAAGATACCACCAGAAAAGGTCCTTCCCACTTCAGCTGTAGTTTGCCTACTGTGTCCGGATTAGCCACTCTCCGAAGCACCAGATGCTCTGGCTTGATATTTTTCAGTCGGAATTTTCTGTCGCGCCATCTTATTGTTTCGGCTTGATATTTATTAATATTTTCCACAGCCTGAAGTCTGACCCCTTCTATAGTGTCTTTTGCCACATGATAATCAGCTTCATCTTCAGTCGAAGCTGTTGTTCTTATTGACCCTGTTTTAGCTTCTTCTGGGGTTATAGCTTTGTCACCAAATAATAACTTGAATGACGTAAAACCTGTTGATCTTGATACGGTCGTATTGTGGCTCCACACCACTTTAATCAACTCTTCTGGCCACTTTCCTCTGGGCTGGTTAAAAATTAACTTCATTATTCCTGTCATTATAATACCATTTACTCTTTCGACAAGTCCATTTGATTCTGGATGTCTGACTGATGCAAAATGAATCTTCGTGCCGATTTGATCATAGAATTCCTTGAAAGCTTCGGCATCAAATTGTGTTCCATTGTCCACAGTTATAGCTTTTGGTACGCCGAAGCGACAAACAATGTTTTGCCAAAAGAATTTTTGGACTGTGACCGAAGTTATTGTGGCCAAAGGCTTCGCTTCAATCCACTTGGAAAAATATTCTACAGCCACCACGACATATCTTAAATTGCCGTGTGCTGGTGGAAGTGGACCTAACAAATCCAGGCCCCATCTTTGCAATGGCCAGATTGGTTGTATTAGTTGGGTTAACGACGAAGGTTGTTTCTGATCTCTTGCACATTTTTGACAATTTTCGCATTTTTGAACCAAATCCGTTGCATCCGAAGCTGCCTTTGGCCAATAAAATCCTTGTCTGAAGACCTTCCCCAGCAAAGGTCTAGATCCAATGTGAGATCCACACAAACCTGCATGTATTTCCTTCATCAGCTCTATACCTTCAGTTCTGGATAGACACTTGAGAAGTGGAGAGCAGACTCCATGTTTGTATAACTCCCCTTCTATTATTACATATGGTCTTGTTCTTGTCTCCATTCTCTTATTATAAGCTTCGTCATCTGAAAGGCAGTTACCTTGGAGAAAAGATATAATCTCAGTTCTCCAATCTTCACTATGAACAGGAGATATGTTGAGCACTACTCTTTCGAGAAGTTCCACCGAAGGTGCTCTTATTGTCTCAAAGAATACTTCCGAAGGTAGAGGCAGCCCCTGTGCCGCTGACTTGGCTAGCAGATCAGCATGCTCGTTTTCTCCTCGTGGAATATTCTTGACAAAAAACCTTTGAAAGAAGCTTCAAGCCTTCGAACTATGTCCAGGTATTTCTCAAGCTTCGGGTCTCTTGCCCTACAACTCTTGTCAACATGACCAGAAATAACTTGGGAATCAGTTTTAAGGACCGCCCTTTTTATCCCCATTGCCTTTAACTTCCGAAGCTCGAAAAGCAAAGCTTTGTATTCAGTAATATTATTTGTGCAGCTGAAATCAAGCTTTATTGCATAGCATGTTCTGACTTTGGAAGGTGCAACTAAGACAGCAGCCGCACCTGCCCCGAAGGTTCCCCAGGAACCGTCGCAGAACACTGTCCCAGCTTTGACATCTTTATTTGCTTCTTCTTCCTAAGCCCCTGGCGTCCAGCCAGCGATGAAGTCTGCTAACGCCTGGGACTGAATCGAGGATCTATGCACATAATCAATGCTGAATTCGTTGAGTTCCGCAGCCCACTTTCCAATCCTTCCAGTAGCTTCTCTGTTCCTCATGATATCCTTCAGAGGCTGTGATGAAGGAACAATTATATGGAATGCTTGAAAATAATGTCGAAGCTTCCTGGAGGCCATTAAGACAACATACAACACCTTCTCCAATTCTGTATAGTTTTTCTTTGATAAACTTAGGACTTCGGAGACAAAGTATACTGGGGCTTGCTTTTTAATTTGTCCTTCCAGTTTCTCCTGCACAAGCGCCACACTCACTGCAGAGTGCGAAGCTGCCACATACAATAGTAACGGAGCCCCTGGCACGGGTGGAGTTAACATTGTTAGATCAATTAGGTATTGCTTCAACTCTTCGAAGGCTTTCTATTGAGCTGGGCCCCATTGAAAGACTTCGGCTGACTTTAGTATTTCAAAGAATGGCAAGTTTCTTTCTGCTAATCTAGATATAAATCTATTCAATGAAGCCAGTCTTCCTGCCAATCGTTGGGCCCCCTTCTTTGTGCTTGGCGTTTCCATTCGAAGGATGGCTTCGATCTTGCTTTGGTTAGCTTCGATCCCCTTTGTTGAAACTAGACAGCCAAGGAACTTACCCTTCTTCACTCCAAAGACACATTTTTCAGGATTTAGTTCAGGCCAGCTTGCCTGAAGTTAGCAAATGTTTCTTGCAGATCAGTGATATGATTTTCTTGCTTCGTACTTTTTACTATGATATCATCAACGTATGTTAGCACATTTCTGCCTATTTGGGAATGAAGAACCTTGGCTGTCATTCTACTGAAACTTCCTCCAGCATTCTTGAGCCCCTTAGGCATCCGAAGATAACAATAGGTGCCACTAGGAGTTATGAAGCTAGTCTTCGGCTCATCCTCCTTCTTCATCCATATTTGATGATATCCTGAGTAGCAATCCAGCAGACTCATAAGTTTTGAAGAGGCTGCTGCATCCACAAGAGAGTCTATCCTTGGTAATGGAAACTCGTCCTTCGGACAGGCCTTGTTGAGATCCGTGAAATCAATACACATTCTCCATTTGCCATTGGCCTTCTTCACCATAACAGTATTGGCTAGCCACTCTGGATATTTTACCTCCTTAATAACACCAGCACTGAGAAGTCTTTTGACTTCATTTCGAGCACCTTCAGCTTTATCATCAGACATTTTCCGAAGCCTTTGCTTTCTTGGCTTGAAGGATGGATCGACGTTGAGTGAATGTTCAATGATGTACCTTCTGCTATGTCTTCACATAGAAGCATGGGCTTTGGTTGATCAGCCGAAGCAACCTTCTCTCTTCTGTACTTGTACTACTCACAAGATTCAACTCCATCTATATTGTGGATGGCTTTTGAGTTTGTCCAATTTCCCTCATCCTTTCTGGCAGCTTCCTTGCTTCCATGAATAGCAATAGGCCCCTGTTCCGAAGGTATCTTCATGCATAGATATGCTGGATGAAGAATTGCTTCGAAAGCATTAAGTGTTCCACAACCAATGATTGCATTGTAGGGGTATTCCATGTCAACAATATCAAACACAACCTGTTCAGTCCTTGTATTGTGGACAAATCCGAAGGTCACTAGCATTGTGATTTTGCCAAGTGCTACAATTTGCCTTCCTCTAAAGCCACAAAGAGGGTGTGTAGCATCATGAATCTTGTCCTCTGGCTCTTGCATCTATCTGAAGGCCTTAGCAAATATGATATCCGCTGCACTGCCTGTATCAACCAGAACATTGTGAACCAGAAATCCCTTGATGACACAAGATATAACCATAGCATCATTGTGAGGGTAATCCTTGAGCTGAAGGTCCTCCTGGGAGAAGGTGATTGGGATGTGGGACCATTTTGACTTGATGAAGGGTCCCTGCACCCCAACATGTTGCACCCTTCTCTGAGACTCCTTCTTCTGCTTCTTGTTGGCCGGTTTTGAACATGAACCGCCTGTTATCGGGAGCACCATCTTCGTAGCTGAAGCTACTTCAGCTTCATTGTTGAACGAAGCCATTAGCTCGACAGTGGAAGTGAGTTCACCGGAGGTGGGCGCCATTGTTAGGGACTTGTTCTCAAATACTATGAGTCAAGAACAAGGCAACACAAAAATATTAAATGTCAATGTCCTTCGTCCTTCGAAGTATTGTTTCCCTTAGGATATAACAATCTTCGGACGAAGGTCATGAAGGACGTACCTTCATCATCATGATATATGATAATGAAAGACAAAACATATTAAACATGAAAAATAACATGAATAAGCATATAATATCATTCACATGTCATCATTATATAAACTTGAATATTTAAATACGATATTAATTACATTTATACCTTCGGCTTGACAGAAGACAAAAATCCGAGTGTTGCGCACGAGCGAATACAGGATAACGTGAACAGTACAGTCTATTTATAGGCACAGGACGCAACCTGCGAGAAATTACATTCATGCCCTTTACAAAGGTTTACAATCATAATACAAGTTATCACGGGTCGATTGGTCATTTCATCTTTAAGTCGGTGCATTTGGAAATGTACACTGAAGCTCTCCGATTGATAGCTTCAGCTTTGTGTCAATCTTCCGAAGGTGTTTCTTCTTATGGGACCTTCGGCGACGAAGCAGACCCCCAACAAGAGCCAAATCCTTTATTTTGGAAGATGACTCATCCTTGTAATTGATGTACATGTACATCTCATGAGCATTGATCTTTCCAATATTTGTGTAGGTGTGGTAACTGAAAGATCCATTTGATGTAGCACAGTGACAATGTGTCCATATTTGTGAGAGCACCTAGAGGGGGGGTGAATAGGTGATCCTGTAAAATTCAACACTAAATTCCAACAAGCTTGATTAAAGAGATATTAGCGCAAATTAATCAAGTCTATGAGGCGAGCTCTTGAACACAAATAATCACAGAGAGAGCAATCACAAGAGACACGTGATTTTATCCCGTGGTTCAGCCAAGTAACACTTGCCTACTTCCACGTTGTGGCGTCCCTTGGGTTTCTGATTTATCCTGCAAAAAGAACACCCAATTGAAGCGGGGAAAATCATCAACAATTACTAGACCATACTTACTTCCCCCGATGCTAAGGTAGGCAACGGGTTTGAAGAGGTCCATGTGAAGAAGCTCCAGAGGTCTTGATGTTATCATCACATTCTTGTCGTGATGAGTGCTTCCCACCTGTTTCCCTGCCTGACATGCTGCACAAGGCCTATCTTTCTCGAAACAAATATTGGTTAGTCCTAACACATGTTCTCCCTTTAGAAGTTTATGAAGGTTCTTCATCCCAACATGTGCTAGACGGCGATGCCACAGCCAGCCCATACTAGTCTTAGCTATTAAGCATGCATCTAGATCGGCCTCCTCTTTCGAAAAATCAACTAAGTAGAGTTTGTCGTCTAATACACCCTTAAAAGCTAATGAACCATCACTCCTTCTAAAGACAGATACATCAACGTTTGTAAAAAGACAATTGTAACCCATGTGACACAATTGACTTATAGACAGAAGGTTGTAACCAAGCGACTCTACTAGAAATACATTTGATATGGAGCGCTCATTGGTGATGGCTATCTTGCCCAAGCCTTTGACCTTGCCTTGGTTCCCATCTCCAAAGATAATCGTGTCCTGGGAATCTTTGTTCTTGACGTAGGAGGTGAACATCTTCTTCTCCCCCATCATGTGGTTTGTGCATCCGCTGTCGATAATCCAGCTTGAGCCCCCGGATGCATAAACCTACAAGGCAATTTACGCTTGGGTTTTAGGTACCCAACTCTTGGGTCCCACAAGGTTAGTCATAATAACTTTTGGAACCCAAATGCAAGTTTTGTCTCCTTTGCATTTGGCTCCCAACTTCCTAGCAACCACTTTTTCATTCTTACATGAAAGTACAAACGAAGTATTGCAAGCATGGAAAACAGTAGTAGGTATATTACACATTTTTCTAGGCACATGATGCATAACATGATTTTTCCTAGGCCTACTTCTACCATGCACAAAAGTAGAGCTAGAGGCAAACATAGCATGTGAATCATTATAAGCAACATGAATATGACTCTTATTATGATGAGGACGACTAGCACTTTTCCTATCATAAATAAAAGTATGGTTTCTTTGAGGACTACTAGCCATAGGGGCCTTCCCTTTCTCCTTTTGGCTTGTTAAGTTCTTGGTTTCCCTTCGAAAACCAAGTCCATCCTTAATTGAGGGGTGTCTACCAACAATGTAGGCATCCCTAGCAAACTTTAGTTTATCAAAATCACTTTTGTAAGTCTTAAGTTGAGCATTAAGACTTGCCACTTCATTATTAAATTTGGTAATAGAAATAAGATGTTCATCACAAGCATCAACATCAAAATCCTTACATCTATTACATATAACAACATGCTCTACACATGAACTAGTATTGTTGACTTCCTCTAGCTTAGCATTTAGTTCATCATTTAAGATTTTTAAATTAGAGACCGATTCATGGCAAACAGACAATTCAGAGGATAACATTTCATTTCTCTTAATTTCTAAGGCAAGGGATTTTTGCACACTAACAAATTTGTCATGTTCCTCATATAAAATATCCTCTTGTTTTTTAACAATCTATCCTTTTCATTTAGAGCATCAATTAATTCATTAATCTTTTTCTATTTTAGCTCTATCTAAACCTTTAAATAAACTAGAGTAATCTACTTCATCATCAGATTCCTCATCACTAGAATAAGAGTATTTCGGGGAATCTTGAATACGTACCTTCTTCTCCTTAGTCATGAGGCAAGTGTGACATTCGTTAGGGAAGAGCGAGGACTTGTTGAAGGCCGAGGCTGCCAGTCCTTCATCATCGGAGTCGGATGAAGAGCAGTCCGAATCCCATTCTTTTCCAAGGTGCGCCTCGCCCTTCGCCTTCTTGTAAACCTTTTTCTTCTCCCTCTTCCCATATTTCTCTTGTTCCTGGTCATTATCATTATCGAAGCATTGTGCTATAAAATGACCAGTCTTACCGCATTTGAAACAGGAGCGCTTTCCCCTTGTCTTGTTCTTGTTGGGGTACTCGTTGCGTCCTTTAAGCGCGGTCTTGAAGCACTTGATGATAAGCGCCATCTCATCTTCGTTGAGGCTGGTAGCCTCCACTTGAGCTACCTTGCTTGGTAGCGCCTCCTTGCTGCTCGTTGCCTTGAGTGCAACGGGTTGCGGCTCGTAGATGGGCAGTGGGCCGTTTAAGGCATCATCTACATACCTTGCCTCCTTAACCATCATGTGTCCGCTTACAAATTTTCCGAGTATCTCCTCGGGCGTCATCTTTGTATACCTGGGGTTTTCATGGATAAGATTCACAAGGTGGGGGTCAATAACCATAAAGGACTTGAGCATTAGTCGGACGACATCGTGGTCCATCCATCTTGTGCTTCCATAGCTTCTAATCTTGTTGACCAGGGTCTTGAGCCTATTGTAGGTTTGTGTTGGCTCTTCTCCCCTGATCATGGCGAATCTCCCTAGCTCGCCTTCCACTAGTTCCATCTTGGTGATCATTGTAGCATCATTTCCCTCATGTGAGATCTTGAGGGTGTCCCAGATTTGCTTGGCGTTGTCCAAACCGCTCACTTTATTGTATTCATCCCTACAAAGCGAAGCTAACAATACAGTAGTAGATTGGGCATTCTTATGAATTTGTTCATTAATGAATACAGGATTATCTGTACTATCAAAATACATCCCATTTTCCACTATTTCCCAAATGCTAGGATGGAGAGAAAATAGATGACTACGCATTTTATGACTCCAAAATGAGTAGTCCTCTCCATCAAAGTGTGGAGGTTTTCCTAGAGGAATAGAAAGCAAATGTGCATTTGAATTGTACGGCATGCGAGAATAGTCAAAAGAGTAGTTTTGATTAACCGTCTTTTTCTTTGACGAAGAATCATCATCATCGTCGTCTCTTCGTGAAGAAGAAGATGCATCGTTGTCGTAGTAGATGATTTTCTTGATGCGCCTCTTCTTCTTCCCGTCCTTCTTCTTGTGACTCAAGCCTAAGTCAGTGGGCTTGTCATCTCTTGGCTCGTTGAAGATGGACTCCTTCTCTTTGTCCTTGACCACCATCCCCTTTCCCTTAGGATCCATCTCTTCGGGTGATTAGTCCCTTATGTGAAGAGTACGACTCCGATACCAATTGAGAGCACCTAGAGGGGGGTGAATAGGTGATCCTGTAAAATTCAACACTAAATTCCAACAAGCTTGATTAAAGAGATATTAGCGCAAGTTAATCAAGTCTATGAGGTGAGCTCTTGAACACAAATAATCACAGAGAAAGCAATCACAAGAGACACGCGATTTTATCCCGTGGTTCGGCCAAGTAACACTTGCCTACTTCCACGTTGTGGCGTCCCAATGAACGAGGGTTGCACTCAACCCCTTTCAAGTGATCCAATGATCGACTTGAATACCACGTCTTTCTTCCTTATAGTATTCATCCCGTTTGCGAGGAATCTCCACAAGTTGGAGCCTCTCACCCTTACAATATTGATCACAAAGAACACACAAGAGTAAGGTTGGGAAGAGCAACACACACAAGACTCAAATACGCAGCACAACCACGCAAACAAGTCAAAACTTGAGCTCGAAACACAACAAACAGAGTTCACGACACAAATGGAGCTCAAATCGCTAACACGGAGAATTGAATGCGTGGAGTTGGAGTCTTGGTGTCTTAGGATGCTTAGTGAATGCTTGGGTGACTCCTCCATGCGCCTAGGGGTCCCTTTTATAGCCCAAGGCAGCTAGGAGCCGTTGAAGACCAACTTGGAAGGCCAAACTTGCCTTCTGTCGGGTGGTGCACCGGACAGTCTGGTGCGCGATCTCGTTCCTTTTCTGGCGCATCCGACCGTTGCAACTTCGGGCCTGTTGGCGCACCGGACACTATCCGGTGCACACCGGACAGTCCGGTGCCCCCTGCCGATCGTTGGTGTGGGCCACGCGTCGCCCGCGGATTGCGCGGCCGACCGTTACGCTTGCGACCGTTGGCTCACCGGACAGTCCGGTGCACCACCGGACAGTCCGGTGAATTTTAGCCGTACGCCGCTGAACTTTTCCCGAGAGCGGCCTTTTCACCGGAGACCAGCCTGGCGCATCGGACACTGTCTGGTGTGCCAGACTGAGCTGAAGTTTGGCTGCACAGAGCCAAGTCTTTTTGGTTTCTTTTCTTCTTCTTTTCTCACTGTTTCTAGCACTTAGATAACTTCATTAGTATTCAAAACAAATGTACTAAGTCTTGAAACATACCTCATGCCCTGATTTGCACTTTTCGATCTTTGGCACATAAGGACTTAAAGAATATGTGTTGGGCACTTAATCACCAAAACATTATAGAAATGGCCCAAAGGCACATTTCCCTTTCAATTTGTCAATTGGGAGGACACTGAGAATCTTCCTCACAACATCCGGTTGTGAAATTTGTGTAAGCCCCAAACCATTTACTTCCTCTACAAGAATATTGAGACGTGAGTACATAGCATTGGCATTTTCATTAGCAAGCATTTCAAAAGAATTTAACTTTCTCATAGCAATGTGATATCTCTCCTCACGCTCACTCCTAGTTCCTTCATGTAGAGCACAAATGGCCATCCACAAATCATGAGCATTTTTATGATTTCTAACTCTATTAAACACATCTTTGCAAAGGCCTCTAAAAAGGGTGTTTTTGGCCTTAGCATTCCATTTCTCATAATTAAACTCTTCACCTACAAGATTTGTGGGATATCTAGGTTCGAGGAATCCTTGTGTGGCAGCTTTGTAGACACCAATGTATATAGCCTCTAAATATGCTTCCATACGAATTTTCCAATATAGAAAATCGTCACCATCAAAAACGGGAGGAGGTCCATCCCCACCGGACATCGTTACTCTAGCGGTTAAGCTAATCTAAGAGCAACAAGGCTTTGATACCAATTGAAAGGATCACGATGCCCAAGAGGGGGGTGAATTGGGCTTTACTAAAAATCAACACTAATTAAAACCTAAGCAAGAGCCCAACTTCACCCCAACAACTAGCACTAAGAGAATAATACTAGAAATACAACAATGCTAAGACAATACTTCAAATACTTGCTAAACAAATACACAATGTAGAATGCTTGAATTAAGTGCGGAATGTAAAACAAGGTTTAGAAGACTCCTCCAATTTTTCCCGAGGGTATCGAAGAGTCGGCACTCTCCACTAGTCCTCGTTGGAGCACCCGCGCAAGGGTATCACTCCCCCTTGGTCCTCGCAAGAACCAAGTGCTCACTACGAGATGATCCTTTGCCACTCCGGCGCGGTGGATCCCTCACGACCGCTTACAAACTTGAGTCGGGTCACCAACAAGATCTCCACGGTGATCACCGAGCTTCCAACGCCACCAAGCCGTCTAGGTGATGCCGATCACCAAGAGTAACAAGTCCTAGACTTTCGCTTGACCAAGAGAAGCCTAATGCAAGAGGTGTGTGCTCTAGGTGGCTCTCGCTAGCGCTAATGAGGTCCAAATGCGGGATTAAGATTCTCTAATCTCCTCACTAGGCTTTTGGTGCTTGCAATGCTCTACCAATGTGCAGGAATTAATGTGGGCAGCAAGACATTGAATATGGTGGGTGGAGGTGGTATAAATAGCCCTCACCCACCAACTAGCCGTTACAGGCAATGTTCTGCGCATGGGCGCACCGGACAGTCCGGTGCGCCACCGGTGCGCCAACGGTGCGCCACCGGTGTGCCAACGGTCGACTCCAACGGCTAGTTCTGACAGCTAGACATTGGACAGATGGCACACCGGATAGTGAATAGTCACTGTCCGGTGCACACCAGACAGTCTGGTGCACTGTCTGGTGCGCTGCTAAAATTCCACTCGGGAACATAGCGCTCTCGGGTTTCTGCGTGGGGAAACCCTTCCCCTGGGCCAGCCTGGCCCCACCTGGCAGAGACGCATCGGACAGTCCGGTGCCCCAAAGTCAGAAACCCTATTTTCTATTTTCTGTTGTTTTTCAAATCGGTTTTCGTTCTAACTTGTGAGTATATTCTAGAGTGTCACCTAGCACTATATGTGAGTGTGAATATGCACCAACACTACACTAGAACTCTCTTGGTCAAACTACTCATCGACAACCCCTCTTTATAGTACGGCTAAAACAAAATAAAAGACCTAACTAAATCACGAGTGTTCACAACTCCTTGACACTCGGACTGCGTAGTCCTTCACTTTTTGTTTCGTCGTTTTAGCCGTCGCTTCGAGTTCTTATCTCCGGGATTGTTTTCACCGTTGTAGTACTTCTACCTGTAATGCGACCTAACTTACCATTTGTCTCTGCAAAACACACGTTAGTCACATATAACATTACGTTGTCATTAATCACTAAAACCAACCAGGGTCCTAGATGCTTTCACTCCGGCAAGGCACTACACAACAGACTGCACCGATGAAAGGGAAATGTGCCCTCAGGCCATTTCTATTTTGTTTTTGGTGATTAAATTCTCAACACATTGTATTGGACTAACATCTTGATGTATGAGCATAAGCACATGTATTTGAAAGGCAAATTGAGAAACATGGGAGAAGTGCATATTTGTGTATACTGCAAATTCTATTGCATGTACGGAATAAAGGTATGATTCTAGCACTTAGTGAATTGTTTGAGTTACTAACTATGTTTATCTAAGTGCTAGGAAACTACTGAAGTCGAACCATTTTGGAGACATGGTGTTTGGCTAAGATTAGCCAAACTTGTGATAGTCTGGGGAGCACCGAACTGTCCGGTGTGCACCGGATAGTGTCCGGTGCCCAGGCTAGTCAGCCGGCGAACATGTCGCTCTCGGGAATTCGCTGGGACTCTGTGACTATAATTCATCGGACTATCCGATGTGCCACCTGCGTGCCTGGCCAATGGTCACCAGGTCGTACCAGACTGTCCAGTGTGCCAAGTGATCAACGATCGGCAACAGACAACTCGGTTGAATAAGGAAGGAGATCGTCTACTGTGTAGTGTCCGGTGTGCATCGGACAATCCAGTGCACCCGCGGACAGAAGGCAACCAGGGCCTTCCAAATGGAGTTCCAATGGCTCCTAGGTCCCTTGGGGTTATAAAAGGAGCCCCTAGGTGCCATGGAGTAGTACACAAGCACACTTTGAGCAATCTACGACTCCTAGACTTCGCAACCACTCTGTCGATTCATTATATAGAGATTTGAGCGCGTTCTTGAGCTGTGACTCCGTTGTTTTGATTCTTGAGCTCTCTTCTAGGCTCGTGTGTGTATTGTTGCTGCAATAGTGTTCTTGTGTGTGTTCTACTCCCTCCTTACTCTGGTTTTTTATTGTAAACACTTGTGTAAGGCGTGAGAGACATCAATTTGTGGAGATTCCTCACAAACGGGAATTGATATAAGGAAGACAACCGTGGTACTCAAGTTTGATCTTTGGATCACTTGAGAGGGGTTGAGTGTAACCCTTAACCGAAGGAGGTCACCACAATGTGGAGTAGGCAATGGCCGAACCACGGGATAAAATCGTCGTGTGTCTTGTCCATTTACTTTATTGTGATTATTGTCTTCTTGAGTTCTCATATTATTGCTCCTAAGTTTGATACACATCTTAAAGGAGCAATCAAGTGAAGAGTTCTCCTCTCTCCATCTCTACTCGTACCCACTTGGTTTTAGCTTCCAATAACACTCATTAAATCAAGTTTGTGTTGTTTAGAATTGATAATTGTAGGATCACCTATTTACCCCCCTTTAGGTGCTCTCAACCGAGCCCTAGGATACGGAAGCTAGGGGTCGGTATAACTAGAATGATGGTGCTTGGGACCATCGCCGCCCCCATGATAAATACGCGACAGCTAGGCGGCCCCAGGCCCCGCGAGTATGCGTGGACTCACCTGGGGTAAAATGTCGGTCTTACCGTTTCCTTATAGCTCCTTCCCAAGGAAGCCACCGCTGGTCGACCCATGTCCCAACTGTAAGGAAAATGGACCCCGGGCCTTTTGGCTAATTGAGTTTTAGTGTTTGATGAACAACACAATCCGTGAACTAATAAGTTTTCTAGTGTTTGTGTTTTGTAGTTCACAGGATGCGAAGAGAATTGGACCAAGGCAATGAGGATGCAACACCTCAAAAGAAGACATAAAAAGATGCATAGGAGTCCAATACTCAAGAACAAAGAAGCCCGAAGAAATCAGCGAAGAAATCCAAGATAAGGGCTGTCAGCCAGCGCCTGGTGGCGCACCGGACATTGGTGTCCGGTGTGCACCGGACTGTCCGGTGAGGCACCGGACAGTCTGCGCAGAGAGGCCTCAGAAAGGCGCTCTCTGGCTATAGCACCGGACTGTCCGGTGTGCACCGGACTGTCCGGTGTGCCAACGGGCAGAAGGCAACGGTCGGATCCAACGCTCAACTGCTACAGGCGCCAACGGTGGGCTGACGTGGCGTGCACCGGACATCTACTGTTAGTGTCCGGTGGTGCACCGGACTGTCCGGTGCACCCGACGACAGAAAGCTGTTGCTTTCTGTCCAACGGCTAGTTGGGGGTGTGGAGGCTATAAATACCACCCCAACCGGCCATTCTCAAGGGTGGGAGCCCAAGTAACATACCAAGACACATAGTGCATATTTCCAAGAGCTCAAACACCCAAGTGCTTAATAGAATCACTCGGTGATTAGCGTAGGTGCTTTGCGAAGTGCTTAGGTTAGTTAGACCGCTTTAGCGCTTGCTCTAGGTGAATCCTAGTTAGTTGAGTGAGTTTTGTAAAACCACACAACCCCTCGGCTCTTGCGTGAGTCGTTGTAATTGTATCGAGTGGGGCGAGAGTCTTGCGAGACCGTGACAACCGCGTTTGTGTCACGGCCGCCACCGTGTACCGGAGGGAACGAGACCCGCGGCGTTTCGGCCGGAAGCTCGATAGTGGAGACGGCGGGGAGCGTCCGAGAGGAGCCGGAAGCGGAGCACCACTTGCGCGTGGAGAAGGCCCGTGGCTCTCTACGGAGTTACTCGACCGTGGTGCTTGGCCCTCGCGTGGGCTTCCCTTTGCGTAGGGGCACCAACGAGGATTAGTCGGGACCTTGCGTGGTTTCGGATACCTCAGTAAAAATACCGGCGTCATCCACGAGAGTTTGCTTCTCTACTTTTCTCTTTAAGTTTCCGCATTTATATTAAGCATTTAAGTTTCAATCTTGTATACATACTTATTTAGTGTAGATTGAAACTTAGCCATTGCGGTAGAGATAGCAACACTTAGACAAAACCTAGTTTGCACTTTCTAGTTTGATTATTTGCATAGGTTTTGCTCTAGGGATTTAATTGTGGCCTAGTTTAGTTAAAGTTTTAGAAGTCCTAATTCACCCCCCCCCCTCTTAGGCGTCACCCGTTTCCTACAAGTGGTATCAGAGCCCGGTTTGGCTCATTTGAAACGCTTTAGCTTCACCGCTAAAAAGAGCCGACGCTTTTTAGAGGAAGGGATGGATACCCATAGGCCACCACACTTCGACGGCACTAACTTCCCATATTATAGTGCTAGAATGGCTTGTTACCTAGAGGCCGTTGATCTAGGTGTTTGGAGAGTCACTCGTGACGGGATGAAACCTCTCAAGAATCCCGAGAAACCCACCACAAGTGAGGAAAAAGAAATTCATTTAAATGCTAGAGCCAAAAATTGCTTGTATGAATCTCTTAGCATGGATATTTTTAATCAAGTATTTACCTTGAAAACTGCTAATGAGATTTGGCTAAAATTGCATGAGCTCCATGACGGCACATCCAATGTCCGTGAGCAAAAACATTGCCTAGTCTTAAATGAGTATAATTCTTTTGCTATGAAAGATGATGAGCTTGTTAGAGACATGTATTCTCGTTTGAATCTAATTATCAATGAGCTCAATTCGATTGGCATTAATAAGCTAGGTGATGCGGACATTGTGAGGAAGATTATCTCCCTGCTACCACAACAAAGATATGGGAGCATCATCACCATCCTTCACAACATGGAGGACTTGAGCAACATGACCCCGACCATTGTGATTGGGAAAATCGCGGCTTTTGAGATGTCGCGAAAAATGAGTCGGGGAGAGGAGCCAACTTCCTCAAGGCCATATGCTTTTGCATGTGATGAAAGGAAGGGCAAAAAGAAGGCTCCCACTCCAAGTTCCTCAAGTGAAGAAGAGGAAGAAGAAGAAAGTGATGATGATGAAGATAATCAACCATGCACATCATCCTCCAAGGACGAAGAAACAATCCGACGCGTCGGAAAGGTAATGAGGATGATCCGCAAGATTAATCTAATGGGTGTGCCCCTGCAGATCGAGGATCTTCTCTTTAACATTGACAGGAAAAAGCAAAGGAAGAGAGGATGCTTCGCATGTGGGGAGAAGGGCCACTTCAGGGACAACTGTCCAAATATGGCCAAGCCCAAAAAGGAGAGGAGCAAAGGCAAGGCGCTAACAAGTGTTAGAACTTGGGATGATTCTTCAAGTGAAGATGAACCTCCAAGGACGCGCAGCCACCGGTCCTCGTCACGATCATCACGGTCATCACACAAATGCCTTATGGCAAGAGGTAACAAAAGCATTCCATCCTCTAGTGATGAAAGTAGTAGTGATGATGAAGGTGAGGGAAAGCCCTCTCTAGATGAGCTTGCGGAAGCCGTAGAATTTTTCCAGGATGTTTGCACTAAGCAAAAAGCTCAACTTAAAACTTTGAAAAATAAGTTGGTTAGCTCTCAAAATGATTACAAAGGTTTGCTAGAAAAATTTGAAACTTTTGCAAACTTAAATAGTGAGCTATCAACTAAAATTGAGCTATTAGAATCTAGTGCTCCATCCACTGCTACCGATGATAGCCTTATTAAAAAGAATGAAAAACTTAAGGCTAAGTTAGCTAGCTCCCAAGAAGCTATTGAAAATTTGCTAGAGAAAATGGAAATTCTTAGCATACACAACAATGAGCTAACTACTAAGCTAGAAAACATTGGTAGCACCCCAGCAGCATCTTTAGTTGAAATACCTGAAATAATTAAGAAAGATGCTTCTACTTCCTGCTTTGATTTAATTGATGATTCTAACCCCTGCAACCAAGTCGTTGTTGAGAATATTGTTGTAGAGACATGTTCGGATGAGATTGCAAAGGAAAATGAACAATTAAAGCAAGAAGTGGCTCGCCTTGGCAAGGCTTTGTATGACAAGAAAGGCAAAGCCAAACAAATCTGACCTCCACAGGATAACACCACTGCGGGAGTGAACAAGCCTGTAGAGGGAGAAACTGTGATTTGTAGGCTATGCCACATGGAAGGCCACAAGTCTTTCCAATGCAAGGCAATGACCGGGGATAAACAAAGGCAAAAGCTCAAGCAAAAGCCATCAAGCAAAATCTCCAACACCTACATCAAAAGGGTGAACAAAAAGGATGCTACACCATATTTGATCAAGAAGAAAAAGAATGGAAAGGTGATAGCAATCAAGGCCAACAAGCAAGCCAACAAAGGAAAAGGGGCCAAACGCATCTGGGTGCCAAAGGAGATAATTTCAACCATGAAAAGCACCAAGAAGGTTTGGATCCTGAAAGGGAAGTGAGTGGACCAAAGGTCTTCGGGAAATTTGGAGACTTGGCAAAGTTGGGATGTATATCATGGGATACATCATATTGGATAAAGTTTATTGCCAAGTGGGTCAGTGAAAATTTTGGACCCAAATTTCCCACCCATGACTAAGGTAACTAGTTTCATTGTATTTCTCGTCTTTAGATATGCGTATCTATTTATTATTATCTAGTTTACCTTTCTTGCCTAGTATTACATTTGTTATGTACTTTGGTTCACAATCATGCATACTAGGTAAATCATATGGTAGGATTGCTTGTTTTTAATTCAAATACTTAGGCAAACCTACATGGCTTAAACTGTTTATTTAAGCACGGCACATAGCTTCTATATCACTCCATAGTAAATGATGCATCAATTGAAAATTTTGATTTCTACAAGTTGTATCATTTAACTTATATGTGCCAAAGTTTGGATTATGGATAATTTGCCCCTCTTGATATAAAATCATAGTGCATGTCTCCTACAAGTATTCAAAACTTGTATGCACACCTTTAGGGGGAGGTTACTCTATAATCTAACACTTTGAGACTAACACCTTTTCAAGTCTATTTCATGTGATAGTCTCATTGTAAGGAAAATGAAGTCCCCGGAGAAAGACAACAATCTTCCACTGCAAAATCTCCAAGAACTCTCATGTCTCTCAAGCTCACCATTGACTTTCAATTGGTATCTTTTGAGACTACATTTAGTATCATTTACATGTCTTCTCAAATATTTGATTAGACTATATTTCATATCATATGCTTCCATGTTGCTAAAAATGCATAAGTAGTTAACTCATATTTTGTTACCTATGCATAAGGGAAGTTAGTCTTTTCAAATCATGTCTTGCACCTCTAATTTTCCCATGTTTTTCCTAAGTAGAGGATCTCTGTCAGGGGGAGTGTTTCTTCATCTCTAAAGGGGGAGAAAAACTCTTTCTAAAGGAGAATACTCATTTAGGGGGAGTAATCTTTTGAGGAACTCTTTCAAGTGGTATCATTCACATAGTTTAATTTAATATCCTTCTAGTGATATCATTTGATACAATTCTTGATGAGGGCAAGCGTTTATTTACTTCCTACATGCTTTTAATGTCTTCCTTTTCGGTGGTTGATGCCAAAGGGGGAGAAGTTTAGGGACCAAAGCAATGAAAACTATATCAAACACCAAACACCACCAATTTAAAATTTTATATCTACAAATGGCTCTTCAAGTGGTTTTGGTTATTTGGTCCAAAAATAGGAAGTAAGTGAATTATGGAGTTAGGGGGAGGCTTAAGTCCATAATATCACATTGTGGGGACAATCATGCATCTTAGCAAGTAAAATGCATATTTTCATTCAAATACTTGTATTATTTGCTTGCTTTGGTTGTGTTGTCATCAATCACCAAAAAGGGGGAGATTGTAAGGAAAATGGACCCCGGGCCTTTTGGCTAATTGAGTTTTGGTGTTTGATGAACAACACAATCCGTGAACTAATAAGTTTTCTAGTGTTTGTGTTTTGTAGTTCACAGGATGCGAAGAGAATTGGACCAAGGCAATGAGGATGCAACACCTCAAAAGAAGACATAAAAAGATGCATAGGAGTCCAATACTCAAGAACAAAGAAGCCCGAAGAAATCAGCGAAGAAATCCAAGATAAGGGCTGTCAGCCAGCGCCTGGTGGCGCACCAGACATTGGTGTCCGGTGTGCACCGGACTGTCCGGTGAGGCACCGGACAGTCTGCGCAGAGAGGCCTCAGAAAGGCGCTCTCTGGCTGTAGCACCGGACTGTCCGGTGTGCACCGGACTGTCCGGTGTGCCAACGGGCAGAAGGCAACGGTCGGATCCAACGCTCGACTGCTACAGGCGCCAACGGTGGGCTGACGTGGCGTGCACCGGACATCTACTGTTAGTGTCCGGTGGTGCACCGGACTGTCCGGTGCACCCGACGACAGAAAGCTGCTGCTTTCTGTCCAACGGCTAGTTGGGGGTGTGGAGGCTATAAATACCACCCCAACCGGCCATTCTCAAGGGTGGGAGCCCAAGTAACATACCAAGACACATAGTGCATATTTCCAAGAGCTCAAACACCCAAGTGCTTAATAGAATCACTCGGTGATTAGCGTAGGTGCTTTGCGAAGTGCTTAGGTTAGTTAGACCGCTTTAGCGCTTGCTCTAGGTGAATCCTAGTTAGTTGAGTGAGTTTTGTAAAACCACACAACCCCTCGGCTCTTGCGTGAGTCGTTGTAATTGTACCGAGTGGGGCGAGAGTCTTGCGAGACCGTGACAACCGCGTTTGTGTCACGGCCGCCACCGTGTACCGGAGGGAACGAGACCCGCAGCGTTTCGGCCGGAAGCTCGATAGTGGAGACGGCGGGGAGCGTCCGAGAGGAGCCGGAAGCGGAGCACCACTTGCGCGTGGAGAAGGCCCGTGGCTCTCTACGGAGTTACTCGACCGTGGTGCTTGGCCCTCGTGTGGGCTTCCCTTTGCGTAGGGGCACCAACGAGGATTAGTCGGGACCTTGCGTGGTTCCGGATACCTCGGTAAAAATACCGGCGTCATCCACGAGAGTTTGCTTCTCTACTTTTCTCTTTAAGTTTCCGCATTTATATTAAGCATTTAAGTTTCAATCTTGTATACATACTTATTTAGTGTAGATTGAAACTTAGCCATTGCGGTAGAGATAGCAACACTTAGACAAAACCTAGTTTGCACTTTCTAGTTTGATTATTTGCATAGGTTTTGCTCTAGGGATTTAATTGTGGCCTAGTTTAGTTAAAGTTTTAGAAGTCCTAATTCACCCCCCCTCTTAGGCGTCACCCGTTTCCTACACCAACCTATAAAAGGGAGAGGCTGGCCCCTAGGCAACAGTATTGGAAAAAGAAGAATAGAAGGACACTTGGAGATTGATGATGGATCAACAGACAGAGACGAGCCCATAAGGACGAACATGAGAAAGAGCGTCGACGAGGACGAGGAGGCCAAAACCCCGTCAAGCCAAGACTTAGCTAGGACTCCACCTCTCAGCTTCTAAGCTCCACTTCCACCCCGATAAGATATCTAGGAGCCTCTCCTCCCTCTCTCGACTGCTTGTAACCCCTACTACAAGTTTGATCATCAATGGTGCCGGTAGTGCAAGTCACTGATGACTAGATGCAGGGACGTTCTACTCAAACTAGTATAAATCTCGCACCCTCCAAGCACACCCTCCGGAGCCAGAACACGCAAAATAAATTTACTTGTCGGAGTGAGATACAAAATACCGACACATGGCCATTAGAGTGTGATGCATCTATACTTTCTTGTGACACTGAGCTATGATCGATGTTCAAGTTAAGACATGATCTTTTGCTCTCGTCATTAGAGTCATTGTCACCTTGCTTCACGCATCACTTGGACTGATGGCGAAGAGTGTGTCATATGTGCTCTAAACTTGGTTTTTGGGCTCATTACGAAAGCTCTCCTTAGCCGCTTCAATCAACATAGAATCATCTACTCCACTCAGTCAAGCCACATACAAGCGATTATAGATGTCATTAAAGAGGGTGATATTTTGGTTGTTCGTCGACCACCAATTCTTAGTTGCTTTAGGTAAAGTGGCAAAGAGATTTTTGTCACACTCGGATTTAAGGGATAAAGCCGGGTGCGTCTCATATGCGCGCCAAAGAAGAACATCACATATAATGACAAAGTGTATAGAGATAAATGTCACAAGTATTATTATTACATAGCGGAAGTCTTACAAAAATAAATGATAACAATAAAACGAACTAAATATTCTTCCTTGGTGCCATCAAGCTGACTGGAAGACGCCACCTAGATAATCATATTCCTCATTGCAGCGCTCCTTTGGACCACCTGCTCTTCACCTGTGGGGGGTTTATATATCACAAGAGTGAGCTCACAAAAGATCATAGTTCAACAAGTTGTGGGGAATAATGTGCATGAACTCACCAAAGGTGGGAGCTTATGTGAAGTGTAAGGCTGATCAATAAATAATGGTTAAAGCTGAGCATTGCTTTTAATAAGTGGTCAAGTTTTATTAGCAGTTACTAAATTGAATTTAATTTCATGTGAGGGTCCGAGCCGCTCATGACCGTGAGCACGACTGATATACCAGTTTTACACTCTGCAGAGGTTGTGCATCTTTACCCACAAGTCATGTTACCCATTTGCCAAGGGATCACGACTTCCCATACACCTCTACCAAGGAAGAGAAGTAGGGTAACACTACGAGGCCTTTACAAAGTTCCACTAGCTTCAGAAAACCCGCTACAGTTTCTAGGAAGCCCCAATGCAAGGATCCCTCGCCTGACCGCCATCGCAGCAAAATCAACCCAAGGACCTCCCTACACCGACTACTCCCCTACCACCCTTGCCCCTTTCGGGTAAGGTAGTCATCCACTAGCTTTCCTAATTAGTCAGCCAAGGGCGTCCCATACCACCCTTGTGTTAGCACTGTTTTCCCATGTGGTCGCTCCATGTTCCAATTAATATAATGATCTTATCATGAACAGTAAATAACAAACTGATAATAAAATCATGATAATAAATAATGTGTATCTCAATACCCAAAACCACATAAACCAATAGCAGGTACTACCCAAAAGTTCAGTGGTAAACAAGGCATACAGATAGTCAAACTAGGGTATCTTATTGGGTCCCATCAAAATTAACCTATGCAGATCATAATGATTAATAAGAACATTATTGGATAAATAGAAGTGATCAAGGGCACAACGAGCTCCTGCTCAGCAGTCTCCACCTGTTGAACACCTAGGTCCTCAGTGGCTTGCTTGTCTACTCGCAACCATATAAACAAGCATAGTATAGTAGAAATTAACATCACACCAAACAACAGAACAGAATGCATGATAATATTCTATGTGTCGTAACGAGTTCGTAGGAACAAGAATCACTTAATTCGGAGTTATGGTTATCGAGTTATGATTTTCTGAAGTTATTAAGTGCTTGGTCTCGGATAAATTAAGTAAACAATTTTAATCTATGTTCATGTCTAAACATAGTTACCAAGTGATAAACAATATTAAAACAAAATTAATGCGACTGAAATGGATTAAAAAGGAGCTAAGATGAATTTTCTATGAATTAAATGAGTTTTTGCAATTATTTTTATAATAACAATTCATTTTCTGTAATTAGTTCATAAATAACCGAGCTCTCTGTCTGTAAATTCTGATTTCTTAAGAAGCCAGGGGTCATAGTGTTAAAAACAGGGCTTTTCTGTGATGATATTAACCCTAACCTGGACTGCGGGTTGATATAGATAAAGGATACGAGTTTTTTTATAAATTTACAGAGGCCGAAGAGGTATCTCCACATATGAGCCGTCAGATCGGGTTTGGACGGTCTGGATTAGATCGTCTGCTTTTCTGTACCGGTAACGTCACGAGAACCCTCAGATCTCAAACCAATGGCATGGATTGTTAAGTGACCAAGATCTATCCACAGCCACCTGATACAGAATCGACGGTTGGTAGTCATACAGGCGAATGGATACGCACTTTTTAATCCCACCCGTTGATCAACGATCAGACGACGCCTGACCCCCATCGCTATCACCGGACACCACGGTGCTCGCGGTGGCGCCCCGGTCCGTGGCGGCGGCCATTACCTGCGGCGACACCCACCCGAGCCATCACCACTGCGCCTTGACCATCTAGCAATTCATCATGCAAAGATCAAGGCGGAGCTAATGGTGAGAAATTTACCAAGCGCGGTAGGTTGCGCAAGGCTGCCCGCGACGTTGCAACGGAGAGGGTCTCCATCGAGGAATTCCTAGTGACATCGCGCTTCTCCAACCGCCGTTTGACCGCAGACGTGACCAGCGGACCCCGATGACACTTCCTGACCCCCTCAGTTTCCCCGAGCGGGCACGCAGCCATGAGTTCACCCCTGGTGGCGTCGCGGAGTCCCTCTCTTCTCCCTCCGATTGACTAGCTCTCAGGGTTTCCTTTGATCGAGGTTCCTGGACGTTGGCAGATGGGTGCGCAAAAGGGGAAGAAACAGGGCTGACATCTATTTATCCAGGGAGCGCCGAGGGCGCCGGATCCAAACTTCGCGCGCGAGCTCATGGAGGCGGTTAAGGCTTGGCTAGGGAAGGATCTGACGAGGCCGACCCACGCATTAGTGGCACACGACGAGTAGGCTGACGTCCCGGTCCCACAAATCAGGGCATGGATTACGCAGGTGGCACAAGAGCGTACGAGCGACGGCGGAACCCACGCGTCGGTGCCGCGCCCCTGAGTTGGGCCGAGCACAAGGGCAACTGGTTCCTGGGCCGAAAGTGAGGTTAGTCGACCCAACTAGGTTAGATCTCTTTTCTTTTTCATTTCTTTTCTGGTTTTCTTTTCCTTTTATTTTGAAATCTTAAATTTGAATTCTAATTTTGTGCGAAATTTTGTACTCAGATTGAATGTATAATTTGAACATACTAATTTGGGAGGAATTTATTTATATATTTATTTTATACGATGTAGTATTTTCTCCTTCCCTTTTTTTAAGTTGTTTTCCAATTCTCTAAATTGTAGTTTAGGTTAAATCCCTATTTGTACATTAGCATTTTCTATTAATATTTCAAGTATTGAATGCACAACAAAAAAAACCAACATGATGCATAGATTATTAGTTAATTGTTTACTTTAAATATGGTCACTCCCAAGTTATAATAGGTAGAGAGCAAAACATGTACTGAGAACAACTCTTTTCATTTTGGTATTACACTTTTGTGGGGCACTTGTACGTCTTGGCTATTTTCCTCCGGAATGTCAGTGCCTTCTTATTATTGTCATTAATGGGGTTCACCGAGTGCAGTATCCATATGTGTACCTAAATAAATATGAACTTAAAACTACTGTAGAGCTAAAAATGTGTACTCCCTTCATGTAGTCCTTCGTCATTGGAATTATAGAGCACCGAAGTAAGCAGTCTGGTTCGAAGCAGCAGAAATATTGCTGCTTAGAGGCACCATCGTGATTGAGGAGGATAAATGAAGGAGGAGCACCATATGGGGGAGGCTCACCAACTAAGAGAGAAACTAGAGGAAGATCTCCATATGATCCGTATGGAGGAGCATCATAAGAATATCCCTATGGGTATGAATGAATAAGTGAATGGTGGAGTATCAAGGTAGAAGCTTTGTAAGGAAAATGAACCATGTACAATTTTACTAAAGGATTTTGGTGTTTGATGAACAACATGATCATTTGGACTAATGTTGTTTGCTAGTATACAAGGTATAGTTCAAATGAATGCAAGGTGAACTTGACTTGAAAGTGGTGGTTTGAATTATCAACGCCTCCAGTAAGATATTATAAGTCATATTGAAGATCTTCAAGCTACACCAAGCGTCAAATACACCAAGAAGTAGAAGTTCAAATGCAAAGACACAAACAAAAGTGAACTCATCAAAGTTGAGATAAAGAGGTGACTAAATTATAAGTGTCTCACGATTTTGGATCTACTCAAATTGACATGGATTCGACTCTAAACTATAGGCTTTTTCCATTAACTTTCCGAAAAGTCCAAGGTCATCAAAATCAGAGTTCAAAGTTAAAAGTTATACATGCAATACAAAAATGGGTGGTGCTGGAAATAACACCTGACCTGTGTGGTGGAAAATCTGGTGTGCAAATATGCTTGAATTGACATGGCTTCAACTCTAGGATATATAGCTTTTCATTATCTTTCCAAAAAAAATCCAAGACTGTTAACATCGAAGTTCGAAGCTAAAAGTTATGAAAAAATATAAAAATAGATCGTGCTAGGCACCGAGACATCCGGTGTTACACCAGACATATTCGATGCTACATCGGACATGTTCGATGCATGTATTCGATGTGCCTAGAAAATCAGTGTAACTGCCATTTTTGAACTGCTGAATTGTTAGAAGTCTGGTGCTACATAGGACATGTCTAATGAACACACAAACTGCAACAACTTTTTGGCAATGATTATTTTTGGACTTGGATCCTATAGATACCATCCCAAGCTACTATTTGAAGTGTGTAGGAGTTGATAAACATACCAAAGGAGTTGGTGCTCCATTCTAGTGCTCTTCACTTGTATAGAGCTTAGTGGTACACATGGTGATTAGTGTAGGTGCTTTGTGAAATGCTTAGACGAGTTAGACCCCTGCTCATGTGCTTGCTCTAGGTTTAGGCCTAGTGTTCAAAGAGGTTTGCATACCTCTTATGATTGTTAGTGTGCACCATTGTTGAACTCGGAGGGACATGAAGTCTTGCGAGACTATATCAACCGTGTTTGTGGTTTTGTCGCCATCTTGTATGAGGGGGGAAGAAGGTCCGCAACATTTTGGTCGAAAGCTCGATAGTAAAGATGGTAGGGAGCATACGAGAGAGACCAGAATCAGAGCACCAATTGTGCGTGTAGGAAACGGGTGATGCCTAAGAGGGGGGTGAATTAGGACTTCTAAAACTTCCACTAAACTAGGCCACAAATAAATCCCTAGAACAAAACCTATGCAAATAATCAAACTAGAATATGCAAACTAGGTTTTATCTAAGTGTTGCTATCTATACCGCAATACCTAAGTTTCAATCTACACTATATAAGTATGAATACAAGATTGAAACTTAAATGCTTAATATAAATGTGGAAACTTAAGGGGCAAGTTAGAGATGCAAACTCTCGTGGATGACGCCGGTATTTTTACCGAGGTATCCGGAACCCCGCAAGGTCCCGACTAATCCTCGTTGGTGCCCCTACGCAAAGGGAAGCCCACGCGAGGGCCAAGCACCTCGGTCGAGTAACTCCGTAGAGAGCCGCGGGCCTTCTCCACGCGCAAGTGGTGCTCCGCTTTTGGCTCCTCTCGGACGCTCCCCGCCGTCTCCACTATCGAGCTTCCGGCCGAAACGCCGCGGGCCTCGTTCCCTCCGGTACACGGTGGCGGCCCTGACACAAACGCGGTTGTCACGGTCTCGCAAGACTCTCGCTCCACTCGGTACAATAATGGCTCGCGCAAGAGCCGAGAGGTTGGTGGTTTATCTAAACTCACTCAACTAACTAGGATTCACCTAGAGTAAGCGCTAAAGCGGTCTAACTAACCTAAGCACTTCGCAAAGCACCTACGCTAATCACCGAGTGATTCTATTAAGCACTTGGGTGTTTGAGCTCTTAGAAATATGCACTATATGTCTTGGTATGTTGCTTGGGCTCTCACACTAGAGAATGGCCGGTTGGGGTGGTATTTATAGCCCCCAACCCCCAAACTAGCCGTTGGACAGAAAGCAGCAGTTTTCTATTGTCGGGCGCACCGGATAGGCACTATGCAGTATCCGGTGCATGCCACGTCAGCCGACTGTTGGCGTCTGTAGCAGGCGACCGTTGGATCCGACCATTACCGTCCAATGCACACCGAACAGTCCGGTGCTACAGCCTGAGGGCGCCTGTCTGTGGCCCCTCTGCGCAGACTGTCCGGTTGTCCCACAGGACAGTCCGGTGCGCACCGGACAGGTACTGTTCACTGCCAGGTGCGCCACCAGGCGCTGGCTGACAGCCCTCTTCTAGGGTTTCTTCGCTGATTCCTTTCGGGCTTCTTTTGTTCTTGAGTCTTGGACTTCTATGCATCTTTTAATATCTTCTTTTGAGGTGTTGCATCCTCATTTCCTAAGTCCAATCCTCTTCGCATCCTTTGAATTATAATTATAAACACTGGCAAACATATTAGTCCACAAATTGTGTTAATCATCAAACACCAAAACTCATTTAGCCAAGTGGCCCAGGGTCTATTTTCCTTACAAACTCTCCCTTTTTGGTGATTGATGACAACACAACCAAAGCAAGCAAATAATACAAACATTTGAATGAAAATAAGCAATCTACTTGCTAGGATGCATGTTTGTCCCCAAAACGTGATATTATGGACTTAAGCCTCCCCCTAACTCCATAATTCACTTACTTCAAATTTTGGACCAAAGAATCAAAACCACTTGCAAAGCCACTTGAAGAATTAAAATGTTAAATTAGTGGTGTTTGGTGTTTGATACGTTTTTCATTGCTTTGGTCCCTAAACTTCTCCCCCTTTGGCATCAACCACCGAAAAGGAAGACATTAAAAGCATGTAGAAAGTAAATAAGGCTTGCCCTCATAATTTTTTGTCAAATGATACCAATTGTAGGATACTAAATTAAACCACACGTAGGGTACCAGTTGAACCAATTAGTTACTCCACCTAAATGAGTGTTCACTTTAGAAAGAGATTTCTTCCTTTTTTAGAGACGAAGAAATACTCCCCCTGACAAAGATCTTCTACTTAGGAAAAAGCATGTGAAAATTAGAGGTGCAAGACATGATTTGATTAGACCAACCTCCCTATGCATAGGTAACAGAATAAGATTTAACCACTTATGCATGTATAGCAACAAGGAAGTATAGGATATGAAATATAGTCTAATCAAATGTTGGAGAAGACATGTAAATGATGTAAAATGCAGAGTTCTTGTAGATTTGCAGTGGAAGATTGTTCTCTTTCTCCGGGGACTTCATTTTCCTTACAATGAGGCTATCACATGAATTAGACTTGAAAAAGATATTAGTCTCAAAGTCTTAGATTATAGAGTAACCTCCCCTGAAAGTGTGCATACAAGTTTTGAATACTTGTAGGGGACATGCACTTTGATTTGATATCAAGAGGGGCAAATTATCTATAATCCGAACGTTGGCACATATAAGTTAAATGATACAAATTGTAGAATATGAGCGTTTTACCACTTGTAGCATTAGACATATCAATTGATGTATCATTTATTATGGAGTGATAAAGAAGCTATGTGTCGTGCTTAAATAAACATTTTAAACCATGTAGGTTTTCTTAAGTGTATGAATTGAAAGTAAGCAATCCTACCTTGTGATTTACCTAGTATGCATGCATTTTAAACAAAAGTAAATACAAATTATAATACTAGGCATGAAGGGTAAACTAGATACACAATAAATAGATACACATATCTAAAATTAAGAAATACAGTAAATCTAATACCTTAGTCATGGGTGGGAAATTTGGGTCCAAAATTTTTACTAATTCACTTGGCAATAAACTTGATCCAATATGATGTATCCCATGATATACATCCCAACTTTGCTAAGTCTCCAAATTTCCCGACGACCTTCGGTCCACTCACTTCCCTTTCGGGATCCAAACTTTCTTGGTGTTTTTCATGGTTGAAATTATTTCCTTTGGCACCCAGATGCGTTTGGCCTCCTTTCCTTTATTGGCTTGTTTGTTGGCCTTGATTGCTATCACCTTTCCATTCTTTTTCTTGATCAAATATGATGTAGCAGCCTTTTTGTCCACCTTGTTGATTTAGGTGTTGGAGATTTTGCTTGATGGCTTTTGCTTGAGCTTTTGCCTTTGCTTATCCCCGGTCATCGCCTTGCATTGGAAAGACTTGTGGCCTTCCTTGTGGCATAACCTACAAATCACAGTTTCACCCTCCATAGGCTTGTTCACTCCCGCAGTGGTGTTATTCTGTGGAGGTCGGATTTGTTTGGCTTTGTCTTTCTTGTCATATTGTCGGCGTTTCGAGACCGGGGGGTCCCCGAGCCGACGAGTGAGTGTGCCGCGTGCCCCAGCCCAGATGGGTCGAGCGCATGGGCGAGCGCGAAGGGGGGAGAAGCGAGGTGGCCGGAGACGGGCGTGAGAGAGGTGGAGATCCCGCGGCCTTCATGTTCGTCCCGCGCCCAGGTCGAGTGCGCTTGCAGTAGGGGGGTTACAAGCGTCCACGCGGGTGAGGGAAGCGAGCGGCCCTAAGAGAGCGCATGTCCCGTCCTCGTCCCGCGCGGCCAACCTTCTCTAAGAAGGCCCTAGTCCTCCCTTTTATAGATGTAAGGAGAGGATCCAGGTGTACAATGGGGGTGTAGCAGAGTGCTACGTGTCTAGCGGAGGGAGAGCTAGCGCCCTAAGTACATGCCAATGTGGCAGCCGGAGAGATCTTGGCACCCTGCTGGCGTGATGTCGTGGCTGTCGGAGGAGCAACGGAGCCTGGCGGAGGGACAGCTGTCGGAGCGGTCGAGTCCTTGCTGACGTTCACCTGCTTCCGTAAGAGAGCTGAGAGCCGCCGTCGTCACAGAGCTTGTGGGGCGCCATCATTGCCCATCTGGCGGAGCTAGCCAGATGGGACACCGGTCTTGTTCTCCATGACCCGAGTCGGCTCGGGGTAGGATGATGATGGCGCTTCCTGTTGACGTGGCGGGCATGTGCCCTAGGTCGGGCGATGTGGGGGCTCCTCCGAAGCCGAGGTTGAGTCTGTCTTCCGTGGCCGAGGCCGAGCCCGAGCCCCCGGGTCGGGCGAGGCGGAGATCGTTCGGCAGAGGCCCGGGCGGAGTCCGAGCCCTGGGGTCGGGCGAAGCGGAGTTCGTCGTCTTCCGGGTCTTAGCCCGAGTCCGAGCCCTGGGGTCGGGCGGAGCGGAGTTCGCCGTCTTCCGGGTCTGAGCCCGAGTCCGAGCCCTGGGGTCGGGCGAAGCGGAGTTCGTCGTCTTCCGGGTCTTAGCCCGAGTCCGAGCCCTGGGGTCGGGCGGAGCGGAGTTCGCCGTCTTCCGGGTCTTAGCCCGAGTCCGAGCCCTGGGGTCGGGCGGAGCGGAGTTCGCCGTCTTCCGGGTCTTAGCCCGAGTCCGAGCCCTGGGGTCAGGCGGAGCGGAGTTCGCCGTCTTCCGGGTCTTAGCCCGAGTCCGAGCCCTGGGGTCGGGCGGAGCGGAGTTCGTCGTCTTCCGGGTCTTAGCCCGAGTCCGAGCCCTGGGGTCAGGCGGAGCGGAGCTTCCTATGGCGCCTTTGGCAAGGCCTGACTGCCTGTCAGACTCACTCTGTTGAGTGGCACTGCAGTCGGAGTGGCGCGGGCGGCGCTGTCCTTCTGTCAGACCGGTCAGTGGTGCGGCGAAGTGACGGCGGTCACTTCGGCTCTGCCGGGGGGCGCGCGTCAGGATAAAGGTGTCAGGCCACCTTTGCGTTAAATGCTCCTGCAACTCGGTCAGTCGGTGCGGCGATTTGGTCAGGGTTGCTTCTCAGCGAAGCCAAGGCCTCGGGCGAGCCGGAGATGCGTCCGCCGTTAAAAGGGGGGCCTCGGGCGAGACGGAAGTCCCTCGAGGTCGGCTGCCCTTGGCCGAGGCTAGGCTCGGGCGAAGCGTGATCGAGTCACTCGTATGGACTGATCCCTGACTTAATCGCACCCATCAGGCCTCTGCAGCTTTATGCTGATGGGGGTTACCAGCTGAGAATTAGGCGTCTTGAGGGTACCCCTAATTATGGTCCCCGACAGTAGCCCCCGAGCCTCGAAGGGAGTGTTAGCACTCGCTTGGAGGCTTTCGTCGCACTTTTTTTGCAAGGGGACCAGCCTTTCTCGGTTGCATTTTGTTCCGGTGGGTGCGCGCGAGCGCACCCGCCGGGTGTAGCCCCCGAGGCCTCGGAGGAGTGGTTTCACTCCTTCGAGGTCTTAATGCCTTGCGTAATGCTTCGGCTGGTCTGGTTGTTCCCTCATGCGAACTGGCCGTAGCCCGGGTGCACGGTCGGGGCCCAAGCTCTCGGGCTGGTATGTTGACGCTGTCAACGGTCTGGCCAGAGCCGGGTTTGCGAGAGCAGCCCCCGAGCCTCCGCACAGGGCGAGAGGACGATCAGGGACAGACTCGGCTTTTTTACATACGCCCCTGCGTCGCCTTTCCGCAAGGAGGAGGGGGGGAGAGCGCCATGTTACCCTCGATGGGCACCGAACATGGTGTCTCCGGTGAGCTGCAAGCGGGTGATCCGAGTGGACGTCCGTGCCCCGTTCGTTAGGGGTCGGCTAGGGGCCCAGAGGCACGCCCAAAAGTACCTGCGGGTGATCTGCCGGACCCGGTCCCCTGGCGACGGGGTCCGAGGGCTCGATGCCTCCCTCCGATGGGATTCCGTTACAAGATCGTTCCCGCTGGTCTCGGAAATGTCCTAGGGTACCTCGGGAGCACAGCCCGAGCCTCGGTTATGTATCGAACGTACCCCTGGTCATCCCTCGCTCGGTGTCTGAGGCGACTGTGAACCCTTCGGGGGCCAGCCTTCGAACCCCTGATCAGTAATGGGCGCGGAGCCCGAGTAGCCTGAGGCGGCCATGGAGCCCTTCGGGGGGCCGGCCTTCGAACCCCTGACCAGTAGTGGGTGTCGGGCCCACGCGATCTGAGGCGACTGTTGAACCCTTCGGAGGGCCAGCCTTCGAACCTCTGATCAGTAGGGGGGGCTCGGAGCCCGGTTCCTTCGCAGAGAAGGATCCTTTTCGGGGTATCCCCCTTTCCCGGTCCCTGTTGCAAGAGATAGAGAAAGAGGAAAAAAGGACAAGGATACAAAATCGAACGACGTGGCGTACCTTTTTTGGCGCGGTAATTACGGCGAAGGCGAAGCGTCGCCCGCCGCTCCTGCCAGAGGCGCCGCCTGTCCCGCCGCGGAGTTAATGCGACGGGACGAGTGGTTGGCGGGGCGGCTGTTGCGCGTGCGCGAGCCGTTCGAGGGACGGCTGTTTCGCTTCGCGTTTTTTGAATCCCGCGTCCGGTCCGAGCGGAGCGCTGGAAACGGTTCCGCCCTGGCCTTTATATCCTCGAGAGGGGGTCCGGTGACGGCTCTTCGCTCTGCTCCCCGCTTCTTCCTTTAGGTCTTTGCAACCCAAGGAACTTTAGTCGGAGAAGAGAAAAATCACCCTTCCTGCCCTTTGCGCCGCCATCCCTTCCATCTTGGTGATGGCTGATCGGGTGACCATAATTCCCCCACGCGATCCATGGCCCTTTTCCACGGTGACGGCGAGCGACCTGGAGGAGCTGGTCGGCGAGGGTTTGCTTCGCCCCCTCACCGATAAGCAGCGACCAGAATGGATTCCTCCCGTGGGCGGAGCCGCTCCGTCCCCACCGCTGGGGTACGTCGTGAGCTTCGTCTCCTTCCACGAGCGGGGATTCGGTGTGCCGACGGGCCGCTTTATGCGGGCAATCCTGTTCCACTATGGGGTGGAGTTGCATAACCTCACCCCCAACTCCATCTCGCAGGCCGCTATCTTCGTAGCGGTGTGCGAAGGGTACTTGGGGATCGCTCCCCATTGGGATTTGTGGACTCATCTCTTCCTCGCCGAGCCTTTCGCCTTGTCGACGGGGGAGAGGAGGATCCGTGCAGCGGTGCGGGCCAGAGGCTGCACTCTTTTGCTGAGGCAGTCGCGGGCGTCGCAGTACATTCCTGCCATCCTCGCGTCCTCGAACAAGGGGTGGCAGCGCCGGTGGTTCTACCTCCGGAATGACGGTGAGTTGCTCCCACCATTCTCCCAGCGGGTAGTCACCGCCGCCACCGACGCCTGGCGCCATGGGACCCCGCACGAGAGACAGAAGAATCTCGAACCCCTTCTCCAGGCCCTGAAGGAGCTGCGGGAGGGGGGACTCACCGCTGCGGGAGTGGTCGCCGCCATCCACCGTCGGAGGGTGCTTCCTTTGGCGGAGCGGCGGCTGCCGCTCTAGGAGATGACTCCGGAGGCTGACTGGGAGGGCTCGCGGATGTCCCCTGATCCTCTTCCCTTCGACGCCCTCCAATGGCGAGTGTCGGCTGCGATGGGGAAGCCGGACCCTCATGCCTACTCCCAGCTTCGGATGCGCCCCGACCAGGGGTGCGTAACTCTGGTGAGTATTCACTCCCTCCTTCTTCATACATTGGGTTGCTCCGGGTTCTTATGATTGGGTTTCTTTCTCCCCTTCTTTTAGGAGGTGGGATGGCACAAGCCCTCCCTGCCACGGGTCCCGGAGGACGCGGTGGATCGAGCAGCGTGGAGGGTCGCCGCAGAGGAGAAAAAGAAGAAGAAGGACGCGGAGAAGGCCCGGGCCCGCGAGCGGAGGCAGGCTCGGGATGCCTTGGAGAAGCGCCGTCGCCAGCAGGAGAGGGAAGGGCTCCCAAGGGAGCCATCGCCAGAGACGCCCGACGACGACGATGACGACGATGATGAAGAGGAGGATGACATGGCCGCCCGTCTCGGCCTCAGCCCTGGCTTGGGGTGTGGCCAGGAGCCGCCGAGCCAGCCCCCGAGCGGGCCGACGCCGTCAGCCCCCGGAGTTGGGGTGTCGGGGTCCCGGCCCGAGGCGCAGGGGCGATCCGAGAGGTCACCTGACCCCTCAGCCGGAGGAGCTGAGGTGGCTCCGGAGGGCCAGGTCAGGGCGTCTGCTCCCTAGGGGCCGCCGCTCGTGCCGGTGGCGCATGGGGGTGACCCTCAAGTCATCGCGGCCGTGCCCGGGCAATCTGCTCCCCGGGCGTCCAAAACGAGGGTGGCGCCGAAGTTGCCGGCGAAGCGGACCTCGGCGGCTGTTTCGGGAGCCGGGACCCAAGAAGGCTCCCCCCAGGCGCGGTGGATCATGGCCCGAAGTGGGTGAGTATCTCGGAATGTCTTCGTCTTGGCTTCCCATTCGTATGTCTCGGCTGTGATTTTCCCTTTCCCCCTTTTTTTTATCCAGCAAGTGAAGCCATGGCCAGACCGACCTGGCACCCCGGAAGGCCCTTAAGACGGCACCGGACTGCGCGGCCAGCGCCGCCTCGGGTCTTGTCGTTCAGCCGACCCTTTCGCAGGGTGTTCCGCCGCAGGGGGCTCGGGTGTCGCCCGTCTCTGGGGAGCGGGCTCCCAAGGCTGGCTCTTCTGCCGAGGCGGCCATTGTGACAGGGGAGGCGGCCGACGCCGACGTGGCCCCGAGCCCGCCTGTCGTGTCGGCCACGCAGGCGCCCGTCGCTACCGAAGTCGCCGCCGTCCCAGTCGGAGAGCGACCGGTTGCTGCCTGCGTCAGGATGGCCGACGCGTCGGCGCCCAGTGCCTCGGAAGAGGTGGGCGTGGGCGCGCGATCGCGGCCTCGTCGCCGTGCGGCGGAGCCCCAAGGCCCGGCGTCAACTGCTCCGATTCCGGACCCGCGAGGCCTCGGACCCTGTCTTCGTCCTCGACGATGAACAGGAGGACCAGTCCTGGGATGAGCTCCGCGAGCGCGCTGAAGCAACGGTGGGATCGCTCCAGTCGTCGTTGGAGGTTTTCTGCAGGGATGTCCCCAAAATCCTCCAGGTAACGGTTTCAGGCATACCTTTTCCTTTCTGCGAGCAAGGCGTTCGTCGTGACGCCCTGTCTCCTTCCTCCAGGACCTGACGGATCGGAGCGCCGCCAAGTCGTCATTCATCCGTCGCGAGGCCAATGTCTGGGGCTCGCTGCGATCCCTGAGGACCTCGCTTGCCAGGGCTACTGCGCGCCTTTCTCAGCAGGATGCCAAGGTAGCGGACCTCCAGTTGCTTTGCGCTGACCTGAGGGCCGAGGCGGCAGCAGCGCGCACGGAGGCGCAACGGCAGCGGTCGGAGTTCGCCCAGGTCGTCGAGGAGCGGGACCAATCTCGGGGCCGAGCTGCCGAGGCCGAAGGCCGGGCCGAGACCCTCGCGGCCGACCTAGCCGCAGCCCAGGTCGCGGCCTCGGAACAGCGTGCCCGAGCCGAAGGTACGCCATGGTCGTCCCTGATTCTTGTTCTTGTCGGTTTCCTCTGCTTGTGCTTGAGGTCTTTCTTCTGGTTATTCGCAGAGCTCGAGTCCGCCCTTGACGAGTCCGCCAAGGCGCTCGCCGAGGCGCTTGCCGGAGCTGCCGAGCAGAGGGAGGCTGACCTCGCGGCCATGTCCGAGGCCGTCTCGGATGCTTATCGGATCCTCGGCTCCGGCAACGTCCCTTCAGGAAGCTCCCCCCAAAGCCGCCTTCAAGCCTTGGGTGATCACGCGCGCGGCAGAGTCCGCGAGGCCCTGCACCACGGCGTCAGGCGGGCCTTCGCTGTGCTCGCTTCCCACTACGTTGTGGACCTGGAGCGGGTTAGTGAGGGGTATTGTCTTCCTGATGAGGATGAAGCTGCCCTGGCGGAAGTTCAGCGGCTCGACGCGATCGCCGCGGGTCCGAGCGCGGTGTTGGCGACCACCTTCGAGGCGGAGATCCTTCCCCCTGCGCCGTCGCCGGAAGCCGAGATGGACCTTACCGACGGCGGGGACGGAACCGAGGGCGCGACTCCTTCCCAAAGCGGCGCCTAACTCTTGTTGGAACAGCTTCTGTTGAATGTGTGCCTTGCTGCGGCCGCTGAGGCCTGAACACTTTGTTTTTCTTGCATGAAGTCGCACTCTTCTTTCTTTCAGCCTGCGTGTCTGGCCCGGCTTGTCGATAATGGGGTGGCTTCCCAAGTTGGGTCATTTTTTTCGTGGCAGGTGATGAGTGAGGCGTCCCTAGCCCGGAGGCGTAGGAGTTCCTCGGCTCAGTCGGCCTTGCCACTTACATGTACCCACGTTCGCTCCTCGGGACTCTGCTTCCGACATAGCCGGGAGAACGCAAACGCCCTTTTTTGATTGAAAATTTTTGATGCGGAGAAGTACACCCGATCTTCGACGCAGAGGGGTTCCCCCTTTCTAGCCCCCGAGGGAGGGTCGGGCTCCGCCGAGGCGAGGCCGACCCTACCTTGACGGCCGAGGCGCAGAGGCTGCCTGACGGGTCGGACTCAGGCCCGAATATCCAGCGGGTGCTCGGCGACATCCCTCGGTATGTCAGGCATGTCCGAGGGACTCCACGCAAAGATGTCGGCGCTTGCGTGGAGAAAGTCGACGAGTGCTGCTTCCTTTTTTGGGGTCGAGCCCGGAACCGATCTGGATCTGCCTGGAGGTGTCGCCACTGGGGTCGAGTGGGACGGCCTTAACCGTCTCCGCTGGCTCGAAGTTGCCGGCATGACGCTTCACGTCTGGCACCTCTTTGGAGAGGTTCTCCAGGTCGGTGATGAGGGCCTCGGACTCGGCGAGGGCCTCGGCGTACTCCATGCACTCCACGTCGCATTCGAACGCGTGTTTGTACGTGGGGCCGACGGTGATGACCCCGTTGGGGCCCGGCATCTTGAGCTTCAGGTAGGTGTAGTTGGGGACGACCATGAACTTCGCATAGCATGGCCTTCCCAGTACCGCGTGGTAGGTTCCTCGGAACCCGACCACCTCGAACGTCAAGGTCTCCCTTCGGAAGTTGGAGGGTGTTCCGAAGCAGACGGGGAGGTCGAGTCGTCCGAGGGGCTGGACGCGCTTCCCAGGGATGATCCCGTGGAAGGGCGCAGCGCCTGCTCGGACGGAGGACAGATCGACGCGCAGGAGCTTGAGGGTCTCGGCGTAGATGATGTTGAGGCAGCTGCCCCCATCCATCAGGACCTTGGTGAGCCTGACGTTGCCGACGACGGGGTCGACGACGAGCGGGTATTTCCCCGGGCTCGGCACATGGTCGGGGTGGTCAGCCTGGTCGAAGGTGATGGGCTTGTCGGACCAGTCTAGGTAGACTGGCGCCGCCACCTTCACCGAGCAGACCTCCCGGCGCTCTTGCTTGCGATGCCGAGCCGAGGTATTCGCCGCATGCCCACCGTAGATCATGAAGCAGTCGCGGACCTCGGGGAACTCTCCTGCTTGGTGATCTTCTTTCTTGTCGTCGTTGTGGGCCCTGCCACCCTCCGCGGGTGGCCCGGCCCTGTGGAAGTGGCGCCGAAGCATGACGCACTCCTCGAGAGTGTGCTTAACGGGCCCCTGATGGTAGGGGCATGGCTCCTTGAGCATCTTGTCGAAGAGGTTAGCACCTCCGGGGGGCTTCCGAGGGTTCTTGTACTCGACGGCGGCGACAAGGTCCGCGTCAGCGGCGTCGCGTTTCGATTGCGACTTCTTCTTGCCCTTCTTCTTGGCGCCGCGCGGAGTAGACGCCTCGGGGGCCTCTTCCGATGGGCGGCCCTGGGGCTGCTTGTCCTTTCGGAAGATAGCCTCAACCGCCTCCTGGCCAGAGGCGAACTTGGTGGCGATGTCCATCAGCTCGCTCGCCCTGGTGGGGGTCTTGCGACCCAACTTACTCACCAGGTCGCGGCAGGTGGTGCCGGCAAGGAACGCGCCGATGACATCCGAGTCGGTGATGTTGGGCAGCTCGGTGCGCTGCTTCGAGAATCGCCGGATGTAGTCCCGGAGCGACTCTCCCGGCTGTTGCCGGCAGCTCCGAAGGTCCCAGGAATTTCCGGGGCGCACGTACGTGCCCTGGAAATTGCCGGCGAAGGCTTGGACCAAGTCGTCCCAGTTGGAGATCTGCCCCGGAGGCAGGTGCTCCAACCAGGCGCGAGCAGTGTCGGAGAGGAACAGGGGAAGGTTGCGGATGATGAGGTTGTCGTCGTCCGTTCCACCCAGTTGGCAGGCCAGGTGGTAGTCCGCGAGCCATAGTTCCGGCCTCGTTTCCCCCGAGTACTTTGTGATAGTAGTCGGGGGTCGGAACCGGGTCAGGAACGGCGCCCGTCGGATGGCCCGACTGAAGGCCTGCGGACCGGGTGGTTCGGGCGAGGGACTCCGATCCTCCCCGCTGTCGTAGCGCCCCCCACGGCTGGGGTGGTAGCCTCGGCGCACCCTTTCGTCGAGGTGGGCTCGACGGTCGCGTCGATGGTGCTCGTTGCCGAGGTGGCCCGGGGCCGCAGGCGCGGTGTTGCGCGTGCGCCCGGTGTAGACCGAGGCTTCCCGCATAAATCGGGAAGTCGCGGCGTGAGGCTCCGAGGGGTATCCCTGCCTTCGGGAGGCAGTGCTCTCGGCCCGTCGGGCCGCAGCGCCTTCCAGGAGATTCTTGAGCTCTCCCTGGATTCGCCGACCCTCGGTGGTCGATGGCTCCGGCATCGTGCGGAAGAGCATCGCTGCGGCTGCCAGGTTCTGACCAACCCCGCTGGATGCGGGCGGCGGCCTGAGCCTGACATCGTTGGCGACGCGGTGCTGGAGACCTTGGGGCAGGTGACGTATTTCTCCGGCCGGGGGTTGGCCCGCCCATGCCTGCCCGACGTCCCGGCGGATCGTCTCAAGCGCCCCTGTTCCCTCGTCGAGCCTGGCCTGCGCCCCGCGGACTTGCTCGAGCTGTGGGTCGTGACCCCCCACCGGAACAGGGACCACAGCTAGCTCCCGCGGGATGTCGGCTCGAGGCGCCGGCCTAGGAAAATCACCGTCCTCCGGCATGCCAAGATGGTTGCCTTCGGAGGGATCCCCTAGCTCGACGTGGAAACATTCGCGGCTTGGGCCACAGTCCTCGTCGTCAAGGCTGCGGCTTCCGTCGGAACAGTCGGAGAGGCAGTAGTCACATGCGGTCATGAAGTCCCGCATGGCACTGGGGTTGCCAAATCCAGAGAAATCCCAACAGATGCTGGGATCGTCATCTTCCTCGGACCCAGAGGGCCCGTAGGTCGAGACGTCCGTCAATCGGTCCCAAGGCGACCGCATACGAAACCCCAGTGGGGTTGCACTTGCCTCAATGAGAGCGCCCGCCAAAGCGAGGTCGCTTGGCGGGTTGAGGCCGAGTCGAAATGACGTAAGATGGGAGTTAGTCAGTTCCTTTTGGTCGACGAGGAGCGACGTAGTCATGTCGGGGACTGGTTGCACCGTCGTCTCAGGTACGAGGGCGACGTCCTGCAAGCTCTCTGCGAGTGCGCCGGCGTCGTCTTCTTGCTCGGGATCAGCGTGTCGCGGGGGGACGGCGCCTGCCTTCGTCTCGAACGCGAGGTCGACGCCCGGCGTGCCCTCCGTTGGGGCGCTGGGAACGTCGATTCGCTCGACGGCCGACGAAGCGCGGCCTCCCGCTTGGCCTTGGTTGCCCCGCCTCCTCCTCTGTTGGCGGGGGAGAGGACGGGGCGAGCTCGAACGTTGTTCTTCCACCACGCGGGGAAGATGTCGTCGGTTCCGCCGCCGGTGGGCGGGTTGTCGGCCGCCATTGTCGTTGTCGCGCGGCGGTGGAAGGAGTATCATGTCGTAGCTGCCGTCGAACGACATGAACTCGAGACTCCCGAAACGGAGCACCGTCCCGGGCCGGAGAGGTTGCTGGAGACTGCCCATCTGGAGCTTGACGGGAAGCTGTTCGTCAGCACGCAGCAGGCCCCTACCTGGCGCGCCAACTGTCGGCGTTTCGAGACCGGGGGGTCCCCGAGCCGACGAGTGAGTGTGCCGCGTGCCCCAGCCCAGATGGGTCGAGCGCGTGGGCGAGCGCGAAGGGGGGAGAAGCGAGGTGGCCGGAGACGGGCGTGAGAGAGGTGGAGATCCCGCGGCCTTCGTGTTCGTCCCGCGCCCAGGTCGGGTGCGCTTGCAGTAGGGGGGTTACAAGCGTCCACGCGGGTGAGGGAAGCGAGCGGCCCTAAGAGAGCGCCTGTCCCGTCCTCGTCCCGCGCGGCCAACCTTCTCTAAGAAGGCCCTAGTCCTCCCTTTTATAGGCGTAAGGAGAGGATCCAGGTGTACAATGGGGGTGTAGCAGAGTGCTACGTGTCTAGCGGAGGGAGAGCTAGCGCCCTAAGTACATGCCAATGTGGCAGCCGGAGAGATCTTGGCACCCTGCTGGCGTGATGTCGTGGCTGTCGGAGGAGCAACGGAGCCTGGCGGAGGGACAGCTGTCGGAGCGGTCGAGTCCTTGCTGACGTTCACCTGCTTCCGTAAGAGAGCTGAGAGCCGTTGTCGTCACAGAGCTTGTGGGGCGCCATCATTGCCCATCTGGCGGAGGTAGCCAGATGGGACACCGGTCTTGTTCTCCATGACCCGAGTCGGCTCGGGGTAGGATGATGATGGCGCTTCCTGTTGACGTGGCGGGCCTGTGCCCTAGGTCGGGCGACGTGGGGGCTCCTCCAAAGCCGAGGTTGAGTCTGTCTTCCGTGGCCGAGGCCGAGCCCGAGCCCTCGGGTCGGGCGAGGCGGAGATCGTTCGGCAGAGGCCCGGGCGGAGTCCGAGCCCTGGGGTCGGGCGAAGCGGAGTTCGTCGTCTTCCGGGTCTTAGCCCGAGTCCGAGCCCTGGGGTCGGGCGGAGCGGAGTTCGCCGTCTTCCGGGTCTGAGCCCGAGTCCGAGCCCTGGGGTCGGGCGAAGCGGAGTTCGTCGTCTTCCGGGTCTTAGCCCGAGTCCGAGCCCTGGGGTCGGGTGGAGCGGAGTTCGCCGTCTTCCGGGTCTTAGCCCGAGTCCGAGCCCTGGGGTCGGGCGGAGCGGAGTTCGCCGTCTTCCGGGTCTTAGCCCGAGTCCGAGCCCTGGGGTCGGGCGGAGCGGAGTTCGCCGTCTTCCGGGTCTTAGCCCGAGTCCGAGCCCTGGGGTCGGGCGGAGCGGAGTTCGTCGTCTTCCGGGTCTTAGCCCGAGTCCGAGCCCTGGGGTCGGGCGGAGCGGAGCTTCCTATGGCGCCTTTGGCAAGGCCTGACTGCCTGTCAGACTCACTCTGTTGAGTGGCACTGCAGTCGGAGTGGCGCGGGCGGCGCTGTCCTTCTGTCAGACCGGTCAGTGGTGCGGCGAAGTGACGGCGGTCACTTCGGCTCTGCCGGGGGGCGCGCGTTAGGATAAAGGTGCCAGGCCACCTTTGCGTTAAATGCTCCTGCAACTCGGTCAGTCGGTGCGGCGATTTGGTCAGGGTTGCTTCTCAGCGAAGCCAAGGCCTCGGGCGAGCCGGAGATGCGTCCGCCGTTAAAAGGGGGGCCTCGGGCGAGACGGAAGTCCCTCGAGGTCGGCTGCCCTTGGCCGACGCTAGGCTCGGGCGAAGCGTGATCGAGTCACTCGTATGGACTGATCCCTGACTTAATCGCACCCATCAGGCCTCTGCAGCTTTATGCTGATGGGGGTTACCAGCTGGGAATTAGGCGTCTTGAGGGTACCCCTAATTATGGTCCCCGACACATATAAAGCCTTGCCAAGGCGAGCCACCTCTTGCCTTAATTCCTCAATTTCCTTTGCAACCTTATCCAAACATATTTCTACAACAATATTCTCAACAAGAACTTGGTTGCAGGGGTTAGGATCATCAATTAAATCAAGGCAGGAAGTAGAAGCATCTTTCTTAATAATTTCAGGTATTTCAACCAAAGATACTTCTAGGGTACTACCAATGTTTTCTAACTTAGTAGTTAGCTCATTATTATGAATGCTAAGAATTTCCGTTTTCTCTAGCAAATTTTCAATAGCTTCTTGGGAGCTAGCTAACTTAGCCTTAAGTTTTTCATTCTTTTTAATAAGGCCATCATCGGTAGCAGTGGATGGAGCACTAGATTCTAATAGCTCAATTTTAGGTGACAACTCACTATTTAAGTTTGCAAAATTTTCAAATTTTTCTAGCAAGCCTTTATAATCATTTTGGGAGCTAATCAACTTATTTTTCAAAGTTTTAAGTTGAGCTTTTTGCTTAGTGCAAACATCCTGAAAAAATTTAACGGCTTCCGCAAGCTCATCTACGGAGGGCTTTACCTCACCTTCATCATCACTACTTCTATCATCACTAGAGGATGGAATGCGTGATGAGCGTGATGAGGATCGATGGTTGCGCGTCCTTGGAAGTTCATCTTCACTTGAAGAGTCGTCCCAAGTTCTGATGCTTGTTAGCGCCTTGCCTTTGCTTCTCTTCTTTTTGGGTTCGGCCATAGTTGGACAGTTGTCCCTGAAGTGACCCTTCTCCCCGCATGTGAAGCATCCTCTCTTTCTTTGCTTTTTCCTGTCAATGTTAAAGAGAAGATCCTCTACCTGCAGGGGCACACCCATTAGATTAATCTTGCGGATCATCCTCATTACCTTTCTGACGCGTCGGATTGTTTCTTCGTCCTTGGAGGATGATGTGCATGGTTGATTATCTTCTTCATCATCACTTTCTTCTTCTTTATCTTCTTCACTTGAGGAACTTGGAGTGGGAGCCTTCTTTTTACCCTTCCTTTCATCACATGCAAAAGCATATGGCCTTGAGGAAGTTGGCTCTTCTCCCTGACACATTTTTCGCGACATCTCGAAAGCCACGATTTTTTCCAATCACAATGGTCGGGGTCATGGTACTCAAGTCCTCCATGTTGTGAAGGATGGTGATAATGCTCACATATCTTTGTTGTGGTAGCAGGAAGATAATCTTCCTCACAATATCTGCATCACCTAGCTTATTAATGCCAGCTCATTGATAATTAGATTTAAACGAGAATACATGTCTCTAACAAGCTCATCATCTTTCATAGCAAACGTATTATACTCATTTAAGACTAGGCAATGTTTTTGCTCACGGACATTGGATGTGCCGTCATGGAGCTCATGCAATTTTAGCCAAATCTCATTAGTAGTTTTCAAGGTAAATACTTGATTAAAAATATCCATTCTAAGAGATTCATACAAGCAATTTTTGGCTCTAGCATTTAAGTGAATTTCTTTTTCCTCACTCGTGGTGGGTTTCTCGGGATTCTTGGGGGGTTTTATCCCGTCACGAGTGACTCTCCAAACACCTAGATCAACGACCTCTAGGTAAAAAGTCATTCTAGCACTATAATATGGGAAGTTAGTGTCGTCGAAGTGTGGTGGCCTGTGGGTATCCATCCCTTCCTCTAAAAAGCGACGACTCTTTTAGCGGTGAAGCTAAAACGTTTCAAATGAGCCAAACCAGGCTCTGATACCACTTGTAGGAAACAGGTGACGCCTAAGGGGGGTGAATTAGGACTTCTAAAACTTTCACTAAACTAGGCCACAAATAAATCCCTAGAACAAAACCTATGCAAATAATCAAACTAGAATATGCAAACTAGGTTTTGTCTAAGTGTTGCTATCTCTACCGCAATACCTAAGTTTCAATCTACACTATATAAGTATGAATACAAGATTGAAATTTAAATGCTTAATATAAATGCGGAAACTTAAGGGGCAAGGTAGAGATGCAAACTCTCGTGGATGACGCCGGTATTTTTACCGAGGTATCCGGAACCGCGCAAGGTCCCGACTAATCCTCTTTGGTGCCCCTATGCAAAGGGAAGCCCACGCGAGGGCCAAGCACCTCTGTCGAGTAACTCTGTAGAGAGTCGCGGGCCTTCTCCACGCGCAAGTGGTGCTCCGCTTTCGGCTCCTCTCGGACGCTCCCTGCCGTCTCCACTATCGAGCTTCCGACCGAAATGCCACGAGCCTCGTTCCCTACGGTACACGGTGGTGGCCATGACACAAACACGGTTGTTACGGTCTCGCAAGACTCTCGCCCAACACGGTACAATAATGGCTCGCGCAAGAGCCGAGAGGTTGGTGGTTTATCTAAACTCAATCAACTAACTAGGATTCACCTAGAGCAAGCGCTAAAGCGGTCTAACTAACCTAAGCACTTCGCAAAGCACCTACGCTAATCACCGAGTGATTCTATTAAGCACTTGGGTGTTTGAGCTCTTGGAAATATGCACTATATGTCTTGGTATGTTGCTTGGGCTCTCACACTAGAGAATGTCTGGTTGGGGTGGTATTTATAGCCCCCAACCCCCAAACTAGCCGTTGGATAGAAAGCAGCAGCTTTGTGTCATCGGGCGCACCGGACAGGCACTGTGCAGTGTCCGGTGCATGCCACGTCAGCCGACCGTTGGCGTCTGTAGCAGTCGACTGTTGGATCCGACCATTACCGACTGTCTGGTGCACACCGGACAGTCCGGTGCTACAGCCCGAGGGCGCCTGTCTGCGACCCCTCTGCGCAGACTGTTCGGTGCCCACCGAACAGGTATTGTTCACTGTCCGGTGCGCCACCAGGCGCTGGCTGATATCCCTCTTCTATGGTTTCTTCGCAGATTCCTTTCTGGCTTCTTGTGTTCTTTAGTCTTGGACTTCTATGCATCTTTTAATATCTTCTTTTGAGGTGTTGCATCCTCATTTCCTAAGTCCAATCCTCTTTGCATCCTATGAACTATAATTATAAACACTGGCAAACATATTAGTCCACAGATTGTGTTAATAATCAAACATCAAAACTCATTTAGCCAAGTGGCCCGGGGTCCATTTTCCTTACAGTGCGTGAAGACATGTGGCTATTAATGAAGTTACTCAATCAGGTGAATGGTCCTCACGTGGGCTTCTCTTTGTGTAGGAGCACCAATAAGGATTCGTAAGAACATTGTGTGGTTCTTGATACCTCGATAAAATATCGGAATCTCAACGACAGTTTGTGTCTCTATCACACTTAAGTTTCCACAGTTACATTGTTTCCTTGGTTGTGTGCTTTACCATTCCTACTTAGATTATAGGCTAGTTGGTAGGAGATAGCAACACTTAGACAAAACCATAGTTGCACTAGCTTCCTTGGTTATCCATATAAGTTTTGTTTAAAAGGTTAAATTAAAGGCCTAGGTTTGTGCAAAAAAATAGAAGTTATATTTCAACCCCTCTCTCTTAGTTAACCACGTTCCTTTCAAGCTTTAGTGGGAGGAAAAAGAGCGCCAATGATAGGATCATCATTGGAAGAAGAATAAACATCTATGGAAGGTTGGTAGGGATACGTAGGAGGATATATGTATGAAAACAAAATGTGGAGTGAAGGGATATGCAAAAACATCCTTCCAACAATGACATACGGGAAAAAAGGTCGTCGAAGAAAACATCACCAACACCGACAAGGTTGTTTAAAAGTTACGAAGATTGGTTGTTGAGCAAGGCAATGAATATTTGAAAGTTCAAACTTCATTTGGGATCTATATTAAAATCGAGACCGAGAGTCTACAATATAAAGAAGGATAAGTGAAATGGAGAGCGGGGGTGTAAATGTACCCAAATACCCTCTATTTATAGGCCAAATTCCAAAAATATTTTTAAAAACAAATTTTGTGGTCTTCAAACTGTTCAAAACACATATATGCAATAGTAGCTAGCTCACATAGCACACATGTGAACCAATCAGAACACGTCGCCTCAAAAAAAGTCAGCCATATTAACTGGTTCAGGACAATATCGATCGAACAGACTAATTAGAGCCGGACATGTCAAGCTAGCCAGTCCATACCAACCCATCGTTCAAAACACCGGTCAATATCAACCATCCGACCAAACCGACACTAAAGCCGGACCGGTCGGGTACCAAACAACGTCTGGTCACGTCACCAATGAGTATCAGAGCGAGTTGCAATAAGCCTCAATTAGAGATGGCAATGGAGTCTCGATTCCCAATTCCCAGTGGAGAATTCCTGTATTAGGGGATGGAGAAGATCCCCCAGCGAGGATATAAACGAGGAACGGGTAAACAAAAACATGCGGGAAGCATTCCTGTCCCTGTTGCCCATGGACCCGTTAAACTTACATATGATAATATTTTTATTTAATATTTAATTATAAAAATAATTAATTACCTTATCAAAAGATCACTCGTTGAACAAATGTGTTCATTTTGATGTGCACATAATGATTTCTTACATCTAACAATATATATATAAATCTAACAATGTATATAAATGACAATATTTTGTCTTAATAACAAAGAAAGTATGTCACGATTATAATTTAAGCGGAGACCAGGATCCCGACAGATATTTATCCCCGCGTGGAGCGGAAATGGGAAAGAAATACGGGCAAGAGTTTATGGGATCCCCGCAGGAAACTTTTTCCGTCACCAGGACCAGGACGAGGATGGAGATCTAAAACCCAACCTAGAATTTTTCTTCGTTGCTCCCTAGCCTCAATGAAGGTGAGACAACATCAATACCATATTTTCCAATACAACCAATCCATTTCAACACAGTGCCACTTCCACCCCACCCAATATAATATTCCTAATACTAATAGCTAAAGACCAGACAAGAACCAGAGGGAAACGAACAATTCAAATATTCAAATTAACCCATATATCGACAATCAATGTAACCCTAATTGATAAGTTGCTGCAGGTCGATGCGCCAGGATGAAGCTAGCTGCTTCATTATCTGTACGGGTGTTGCTCCCTCCCAATCATCAGAAAGCTCAATCACGGTAGCCTCATGAAGTCCCAGTAAGAGGTCCCGCTTTGCATCCAGAGGTATTCCGAGATAACCAGAGCCGTTTTCCATTACCAGGTCAGTCAACTGCAACACATTGAGATATATTTTGGTAAGATGTCTAGCTCAGAAATGAAAACCAGACAATGCCAGACATTTGAGTACAAATGAGGAAATAATATGTGCCAAGGCTTATATTTGCGAACTGTTATTTGTCTAATGTTTCATGTTTATACATTAGATACAACCATATATCCAGCTTAATCAACCATGTCAGGGCATACATATATTATAGTAATGCATTGATTTCACCTGTGAATTGAAACAGCTGGATTAGTTCAACCTATACTAGCATGCAAGCGCATACCTGCTGTCCAGCTCCAGGTGGAAACCATAATTATCATTGGGCAAACAAAGGAGAACGTAAAAACAAGTTTCACCAAATAAGAACCCATGTGTTCGACAAAGAAAGTATCAATATTTATCACATACTTCACTACAGTTTCCCCCTTCAACCTTGAGCAATCCAGTAAAACTGATGGACCATCATTCTAGACCAAATGAAAAGCCAGGATTCTGTTTAAGGGCAGAAGGACCAAAGTCAATCAATAACAGTTCAATGCTCTCTATCCAAATGAATTATTATCAATATATGTCTCTAATGCTTCAATACTTCAATTCACCAGCTAAAATCAACAAATTAATTAGCTCTATCTGCAATTGCTTGGCTCTCATTCTCTCAAAAAAGGGCCCTTACTTCAAAACATAACTATCAAATGATTTCTCTTCATAGCTTGTTAGTCAGCCATGTCGTTGAATTCTACTGTTTTGAGTATTTAACACAACAATAATATGTTTGCAGCTGTTTCTGCATTCTCATGTGTGAACTAATGTAATATGCATGGACGGGTGCTTTGGAAGAAAGATGCTGAATTTTTTTGTCCTAACAATAATGTTAATGGACTGGAGACAATCACTGGAATTCCCAAAATTAGCTTGTTAGACATGCCATTATCCTAATACCAAATTGGGTTTATTATCAAAACATCAGTGACAAAAAGTACTTCAGTAAATGCACACTACATTGCATTTTAGAATGTTGCACCAGTCTTACGATGAAAGTGAATCATAAATTAATCAGAGGGAGAAAATGGTTGAAACTTAAAAATTCAAATTTTCATGATGTAATTCATTAATGATAACATCAATATGTTCCTGCAAAGGAATATATTGGATTACCTGCTGAAGCCAGTTTAATGCTACATCATAGAAGCTTTCTTCCACGAGAAACTGTCCCACTGCATGTAGGACTTCATTTGCAACCTCATTTGAAAGTTGATCAATAATCGGTCCCGTTTGTTCCATCAACTTTACAAGTAATTCAGCATCACCAGTTGAAAGAACCTCAGCATAAGCAGAGTCCATATCATCAAGATGAACAGCATCCATCGCACGAGTCCAGGCCTCCCAAAGTGGGCCTCTTTCGTCCCCTTGGTTGCCATCATTCAAAGCTTCTCCATCCAGTTCAGGAATAGCAACTCTTGCAGCGGCCCTCGAATTTCCATTATCTTCACCAGCCACTCTAATAGCCTCCAGTGTTGCTTCATCTTTTGATGCTCGCCATGCACTTCGGGCAGAAGGACCCTCACCGAACCTAAAGGGTCCCTGCCCTTTGTCCCAACCTCTCCGAGGACCCGCTTGATCATTACTCCGTTCATTTCTTGCCATCCTATTGTCTGATGAAACAGAATCTAATCCTCTCCTCACATTCATACCGCTTCTCGAACCAGAATAAGCATATGAGTCCCATGATTCAGAATCTGGTCTCCAAGATGGGTTTTTCATACCAGAAGCCATACCATCTGTAGAGAAAAACCTTTCTGCAAATCCCATCCGTCCATCACCACTCCTTCCAAATTTTGAATTAGAATATTCATGGAAACCATTGTTAGATGATCTGCCAGGAGACGAATCAAAGCGTAGCGCTGGACCACCACCTCTCCTGCCTGACGAGAGTGATATTTCCCTAGCCATTTCCTCAACAACTCTCTCAAGACCATGTACTCTGTTCTCCAAAGTTACCATGCTGTCATGAGATCCTCCCATGAAATCCTGAAAGTTGAAAATCAAGCAACGTTCGGTAGTTAGCCCAACAATGTCTTGCAAGTTTAAATTTGACCACAAAATCAGCATGCAACCATACACCTCCCAGCTGCTTCAGTCTCATTTGCAATGTACATAAAAAATTGAGTATACATAAAGGAAGCAGCAAGCTATATAAAAGATTGAGTATACCTAAAATTCAAGTGAAGTACCACATCAGATGGCCACAAAGCAGTCAATATGTATAAAGTTATTTTAAAATAACAAATAAACTAGGTAGAGCTCAACAAGCTGAGTATGAGTAAGCCTAAGGTTTGGGCAACCTCAAGTTCAAGTTTGAGAGTCTTAGACCATCTCCAACAGCTTACCCATACACATACCCATATTTAAACTACACTCTACAAACAATACAATCTACAGTGCAAAACGGTGCAAAAGGTGTTTTTGGTGACCATATAGGTGAACTACTGTACATTGCACCTATATGGTCACTAAAAACACCGTTTTGCATCGTTTTGCATTGTAGATTGCACTATTTATATAGTGTAGTTTAAATATGGGTATGGGTATAGGTAAGCTGCTGAAGATGGTCTTAGGTCAGCTCTATAGAAGCATGAATAAGCTCAAGCTCAGCTCAACAAGGACAAAATCTTGTATTATTCCATGTTTTCCGTTGATTACACATTAGAGTATTCTTGAACTCAATAAGGCTCCAGAACTCTATGGATGCACATACAAATATATCTTATAAGCTCAATGCTCACTAGAATAATCGAACTCTTGTAATTTCATTGCTTGATGGTAATGAAACTTGTTTTTGACCATAGTTTAAAATATTGCTTACTAGGATAGGCATACATTATTAACATTAATATGCCCTATGTATATCTTCAGGCCTGATTCGGCCAACCTCAAGAGAGCCCAACAAAGCTCAAGCCCAATATCAGTAAGTATTTGATCCCAAGAAGCACTTAAAGTCTCAGCTTAATTGGGCAGACTCAAGCCTAGATAAATGCTTGTTGGGCCTAAAGTTTCAGTACGGCAAACATGTAAATCTTGTTCATTTGTGCTGTTGTGTAGTGAGACAACTCTTGCCTCTGTATGGCTAAAGGGGAAAAATGATATCAAAAGGTGGTCAATGCTGACAACAACATAGGCACATAGCTGCATGACAAGAGTTAATGGCCTGATCAACTGCCCTTTTTCTTGGTTGCAGCTGCAGGCTGCTGCTGCTTTGGTTAGTTGGTTTAATGTTCCACAGCTGCTGCAGCCACTGGATGTAGGGCAACCAATCAGGCTGATAATTTCACCTACATAGTTCACTGAGTTGAGAAAAGTCTTATTTGCAGTCTTAATAGTTAGCACTCCTGGATTAGTTCTTTGCCACCAATCAGGTTCTTTTTCCCTTAGCATTAAACAGGAAATGAAACTGCAAGCATTCCAAAAATAACAGCAAACTGACCTGCAACATGTTCATGAGACTAGTTTGCTGTCTCTCCAAGTGTGACAATTGCCTCTGTATTGCTAACCAATTTGTTTTATTATTTACGGAAGGGCCTTCTCCAGGAATGTTCATGGTTGCAGCTGTGGAATCTTTTGTACTGGGTTCACCCCTATCTTCAACATCAGCTGTCCTAGATTTTGCATCTTTGTTGCTATTTCCCCTTTGGCTAGCCCATCTATCCCGAATATTTTGAAAATTAGAGCTAGCACGCATTTGGGTTAGATTTGCTTCATCTTCAGCTGATCCATTGCTGTCAACTGGACCAACAGGATCATCATCTTCTTCTGTGTCATCTTCACTTCGTAAGTGAGATTGTAGAGTCTTGCGGGGGACTACAACCTCAACTGCCAAGTCATCTGTTTTCCTTGTCTCAAGCTTTTGGAAGAACTCAGGGTTCAGTTCCCTGTCAGTTAATGTTGGTCTTTTCTTCAAAAGAACTGCTGCCTTTTCAGCTATGCTACTTCCCTTCATGTTACTAGGTGAATCTGGAGAGCAATCATCAAAGCATTCTGATTTTCCACCACTTTGCATTGACCGTCTTGAGTCCAGTTTCCCTTCACCATCACCTAGATCCTTATTTCTACCGTCTGCTACATGTAAATTATTTACATTAAGTACGTTATAGTAAAACCCTCAACGATATAGTACAATTGGTAGACAAACAAACATTACCAGTTGCATCTTCTCCAGTCAGTTTTTTCCACAACTGTACTGCATCAATCATGCTATCTCTGACAGGCCTTACCTGTAAGAAGAATATGATGTCAATGACATATGAATACAAAAGTATGTATATTGTGGTTGTCTGAAAAGGTTTCATGAGCAGCAAGAGGGCCTCAAATGTAGATAGAGCACAAAGAATTCTATGTTACCTTATCAAAACGGCAAGCTTCAAGAGCAGAAATGGTTGGAGCTATTCCGTCACCTATCAAGTGACCAGAATGTGTAGCAAAGACACATAATGTATCAGCAGCTGCTTTTCTAGTAGCCCAATCGCTATTCTCAAGGCAGTCACGGATACTTTGGAGTGTCTGCGGCATATTATGGGAACTGATTGCTCCCACCTGAAAGGTGAGATATGAACAGACACTCAAATTATGAAGCCAAATAGCCATGGTGATAGTTCACATAATACCATTGTAGAATGGCATAACCGCATACGCACAACAAAACAATACTAGCATTGATGGAAATATTGTCATGATAAAACTACATAACGCTCCTGAATCAAGTAAAACTACATAAGGCTCCTGTAGGTTTAGCACTGAAATCTTATATGAATATAACCAACAAAACTCAAAGAGGTGAGCTGGAACCTTAACCTTACACTAATGATAAGTAAAAGTAATAATAAAACAAAAGTCACAAGTATAGTACAACCCAGCAAGCTACATCTACATGCTACTATAAATCAGAAATCTAAAAAAGATATAGAATATATCTGAAACACCCAAACATGCTACAATACTGTCAATCAAAAGACTAATGCATGACCACCATACAGCATGCTCATACAGCCAACAAGTAATATGATAGATAAAAGGACTGTCTTCAACTGTCTCAGATAATGCATAAAATAAATCAGGGAAAACATTTTAATTGAAACTCTAGTATATACCCGCCATATCTGTGTCTCATTATCCATGGTCAAACGAGAGAGGGAGGGAGGGAGGGAGGGAGGGAGAGAGAGAGAGAGAGAGAGAGAGAGAGAGAGAGAGAGAGAGAGAGAGAGAGATGTCATAACAAGGCCAATTAAGCTCCTATTTATGGACCTCAAAAAAACACAACAATGTGATATTTTCCATTGTCCATCAAGTCAAACAGAAACAAGTAAACCCAGACTCTTTGTTCTCCAGGAAGACATCAAGCGTTGAAGGTTGAACTTCCACATTCACTAATCACTTTATCAGGAATCACATTGTGATCACAGTGCTTATGCTTTAAAATCCTATCTCCATTTGCCATTCTCAGTAATGTTTCACCAGCAGTTTGAAATTTGCAAGTGTCAAGCGTTCAAGCCCACATTTCTCTGTGAGATACACAAGCTACAGTACCACAAAGCAGGAGTGGACCCGCTGGAAGCCCTAGCCAGAGTAGAGAATAACATTCATAGCAAATTCTTGGCCTGTAACCTGCAGAACAAAACCTTACCTGTATTTTCCATGTCTAATGAAGTTATCAGGAAATGCACAAGCCACAACCAAAACAACATTATGATTCAAACTAAGAACATGAGACCTCAAAATAACCCCTGACCCCACTCTAGAATAAAATCCTGTCTAAAATACGACATGTCCCTTACATGATCAATAATTAGCAAGGCCTTCTAATATCTGGTACTCCTTGAGTAAGATCATGGAACGCAAGGCACTCACAACAAAATTTAGAAAGAGAGCACCCACCTGCGCCAAACTTCCCATGACGCCGAGCAATGCCGCCTTGGCTTGCACGCCGTGCCCACCGAGCAACTTGCAGATCCTAGGACCGAGCTTCCCAAACATCCCGATGGCACCGGGCCCAGGCCCGGCCCCTTCCACTGCCTTGGCCAAGCATGCGGCCGCTCCACCCTGCACCGCTTTACTCTGCTCCCCCATCACCTCGAACAGCGGCTTCACGAACAGCATCACGGTGGCATTGCCCGCCTCGGCAACGCCGGAAGCAGACAGAGGGCGGAGGTACACTGCCGCGAGCTGGCCCGCGACGTCTCGGCACGCGTCGCGAACGGAGGTGTCGGACGCCGGGTCCTTGAGCCGCCGCGCTAGGTGGGCAAGCACCTTGTGGAGGTGCGGCGCGGCAGCGTCCGGGTGCGACGCGCAGAGCGTGGCGAGGAGGCGCAGAGACTCGCGCCTGGCCGGGGAGGCGAACCCCGGGGAGTCAGATGCCAGTGCGTTGAGCAGCATGGGCACGGCGTCGGTCAACGGCGGCGCGCGGATGATGCGTTCCAGCTCCTCGACGGCGATGTGGTGCGTGTCGCGGTCCGAGAGCTTGGCCAGCGCGGCGAGCACGCGCGACTTGAGCTCCACCATCGCGGCGTTCTTCGACGGCGTGGCACCGGCGGCGGCCGACAACGGCGGCGGAGGCGGAGGAGCCGCCCCTACGCCAGCCGACGCGGCGTTTGAGCCGGGGTTCGGCGGCGGCTGCGCTGTGGTAGGCGACCTAGGGTGGGATTTGACGGCAGATTTGGAGAGCGCGGTCGCCATTGCTATGGGAGTCTGGAGCATGCAGCGGAGGGTAGAGGGGGAGGAGCGGGAATGGCGAGGTCAGATTTGAATTGCTGGGTGCGGGGTTTGGGTGCCAATCTGGGGCATTTGATTGCGAATTTGAGTTGGATTCGGTGGGATTTATGGCGTTTTTGGATCGATCACCAGGTTTGGAATTCGGTGTTTGGGTTGATTTGGGAATGGGGTGGTGAGATCTCGCCTTGGGAGCGGAGATGAGATGAGTTGGGTTAGAGGAATCGGCGAAGAAGGGGTTCAGGATTCTTTTGTTTGCTGAGGGTAGTGGGGGACGAGAGAAAGCAGGAGAACTACAATGGTGGACCGGCCTGGCATGGCAGGACTCTGTCCATTTTCTCAATTACGTATTTATACGTAATTCTAAATTATATTTCTTCCTTTTTAATCTATAAGATACTTTTTTATTTTTCTAAGTATATTTTTTATTTTTTAATATGTTGCTTTATTATATAAATAGATTGACTAGAAAAGTAAAACGTCTTGTAATTTTAAATGGAAAGCTAGTGTGTGTATATATATATTAACATTAAAAACTAATAATTAGCTACTAAAAATTAGTTATTAGATTCCAAACATATCAACTAATACCGCAGCTAATTAGTAGCTATCTCACAATCAACAATTAGTTTATTAGTTGGTTCAATCCAGTTAATAATTTATTAGTTGGCTAACTATTAGCTCTAGATGTTTTAAACAGGATCTGAGACTAGTCAAACATGTTAGAACCTAAACTAGCTATCTTTGCATGGTTCGATTGGGCCAATCTCAATTAAATAACAAAATATTTAATCTGTCTTGTGGAAGCCAATGTTCCTGGTAGCTTTTGAAAAACCTTCTGTAATATGAATTAGCCAATGGCATATGTGGATAAATTATTGTGTTTCTCTGAATCGGTATGACGACGGTTCGAAAGGAGAGTAATGTCTCTAAAACCTCGTTATGCATATATAGGTTGCAACAAATCAAAGTTTTTGCATAGCAACCACCCAACTTTTCACCATGTTTCTTTTCAATAAATGCTAAGAGACACGCTATTTAAATTGGCTTCGCCCCCCTCCTTTACCCATGTGGGACTAAAATTCAACACTTTCACCATCACCATGCATGAATGAGCCTTTGAGATTCTAAATTTTATTATAGAGTAAATGAGACAAGCCTTGTAAACTTAAAAAAAAGAGTGATATGTTCTTCTATGTTGAGTGACCTTAGGCTCTTTACATCCCTGATGTCAGCGTGGCGACGTTGACGGTAAGATCAATGTCTTAGAAACCTCACCCTACTGAAGAACCTATATGAATTAAGGTGAATTGGGTTTTTGAACAGTGATCACATTGACTACTCGATGGGTTAACATTCTACTATCATCATCAAGCCTTCATACTCGGTCTCATTACCGACTACACTGGAACGATGCCCATTATAATAAACCATGTGTTTTTCTCTAGCATATGATGTTGATTTAATTTGTTATAAGATGTGATACTTTTTACCATGTGTGCTTTATACCTAATTCATTTAAAAGTTGCTTTAGAAATTAATTAAATCATTAAAATGCAGAATTTTCCAACATATACCATTTTGATTACCGGTAACACGCATTTGCTATATAAGTTTAGCTGGCGGTGTTAACGGTGGTCAATGGCTTGATGCACACATTTTTCTTTTTTTATTATCTCCTCCAGCATATAGTGTACACATGTAAAATTAACATAGACTCGGTTCATTCGGAATTCGTAGTGTTAAGTTAACCGATTTGTAGTATTAAAATATATGAGCAGGTCTAATTTTTATACCACTATATAATCCATCAATTTAAACTTTACAAAACTCATCCTACCAAATCACCCATACTCCTAAACTCCACTAAATACACATAACAAATCTCACACAAACTTAACTGGAATTTTCAGGTTTAGCCTAATTGAAAGTAGCTTACAAGGGATGAATAGCCTAAACCTGAATTGGGCTAAACCTGAAATTTTCACCACAAACTTCGAAAATAATGTCATATAAATAGCTAGTGCAAGCTAGTTCAACCGCTATTAAGGCCGGTTGAACCACTCTAAAACCAGTCCAACTGCGAGAATAGATCTAGGCTAAGAACAACGTGAAGACATAGTGAGAGAATCTCTCAAGATAAGAATGCAGGGGATAGACTAAGCTTAGAAGGTGAGAAATATGGGAGGAGCACCTCCATAAGATCCACACACCTAGAACAACACTCGATGCATTCCTTGCCAAAGATAAAACACAACAATTGAATATAGGCAAAAACACAAGACATGATATTTATCCAGAGGTTCGGCCATACCACAAAGGTGTCATACTCCCTGTTGTAGAGCCCACAAAGGTCTGGGTCTTTTTCCAACCCTAATCCTCCACAAGCCGACCACAAATGTCGGCAAACTCTTTTCTCAAGTCGGCTCAAAGAGCGGGTGATACAGACTTCTCAAATTTGGATACTCACAAGCGACCTCAAACCGTCAAGTAACTCGATGGTTCCAAGAGCAACAAATTCGCACAAGAGGTGTTTCAACAAGCTCAAGATATGAGAAATGGAGGAAGAGAGGAAAACCAAATCCGTGAGTCACGAACTCAAACCTCACACCAAGGGCCCTTAAATCGAGGAACAACTAGAGTAAATGAGGAGAGAGGTAGGGGTATTTATAGAGGTCCCTCAAAAGGTGCTGACAGTTTGAACTTATTACGTGGGAAGCAGTTGAACCGTCCCCAAAACCAGTTGAACTAGTTTTGACCAAAGCCAAACCAAGTTCAAAAAGTTTAGTTTGACTGGAAGTCAACCAGCAAAACCGATTGAACAACCCCCTAGAACTGGTTCAACTGCCTAGCTTGTCAGTCTGCCAATCTGACTAGTAGAGAGAGGTCATAATAGCTAGTCTGACCCTGACACTGGTTGAACCGCCCCGGGGCTGGTTCAACCGATTTTGAGCAGAGAGCTCCTCTGCTCAAAACAGGTTGAGCTGCCTGTGAGGGTATGTTCAACTGCTTTTGAGCATGGAGGTTCTCTAACCCCCAAAACCCCACTCCAGTTGAACTCACAGAGTGCCCAAAGAGTTTGATTTTCGAAATAGCTTTTGAAAGTGAGATACTTGAGCTTTCCAAACACATTTACCTTGGAAAATTTCTCTTAAAAGAATGGTGAATCCTACGACTCAAGAAATATAAAATTCTTAGAGTTGATACTCCATCTTTCTTTACAATAACTGAACATACACTAGGAGCAAACTTATTAGAAACTTTATTGATTTTGTCATTTAATCACCAAACCCCTCAATTGAGTTTGATTGCACTTACAATCTCCCCCTTTTTGATGATTGATGACAAAACAAATAAAGTTGAAAAAGATAAAGCTTTTACAATCTCATAAGCTTATGAATACTTGTGTATGTGTGGCTCTCCTAAATGTGTACATATGTGTCGGTGTTTCGAGACCGGGGGGTCCCTGGGCCGACGAGTGAATGTCGCTGCGTGCCCCAGCCCAGATGGGTCGAGCGCGAGGGCGAGCGCGAAGGGGGGAAGAGCGAGGCGGTCGGAGACCGGCGTGAGAGAGGTGGGAATCCCGCGGCCTTCGTGTTCGTCCCGCGCCCAGGTCGGGTGCGCTTGCAGTAGGGGGTTATAAGCGTCCACGCGGGAGAGGGAGCGAGCGGCCCCAAGCGAGCGCCTGTTCTCGTCCTCGTCCCCGCGCGGCCAACCCTCTCTAAGAGGGCCCTGGTCCTTCCTTTTATAGGCGTAAGGAGAGGATCCAGGTGTACAATGGGGGGTGTAGCAGAGTGCTACGTGTCTAGCGGGGGAGAGCTAGCTCCCTAAGTACATGTCGTCGTGGCAGCCGGAGAGATTTTGGCACCCAGCTGGTGTGATGTCGTGGCCGTCGGAGGAGCGATGGAGCCTGGCGGAGGGACAGCTGTCGGAGCGGTTGGGTCCTTGCTGACGTCTTCTTGCTTCCGTAAGAGGGCTGAGAGCCGCCGTCGTCACAGAGCATGCGGGGCGCCATCATTGCCTATCTGGCGGAGCTAGCCAGATGGGACGCCGGTCTGGTTCCCTATGGCCCGAGTCAGCTCGGGGTAGGGTGATGATGGCGCCTCCTGTTGACGTGGCTGGCCTGCGCCCTAGGTTGGGTGATGCGGAGGCTCCTCCGAAGCCGAGGTCGAGTCTGTCTTCCGTGGCCGAGGCCGAGTCCGAGCCCCTGGGTCGGGCGAGGCGGAGGTCGTCGGCTGAGGCCAGGGCGGAGTCCGAGCCCTGGGTCGGGCGAAGCAGAGTTCGTCGTCTTCTGGGACTTAGCCCGAGTCTGAGCCCGGGGTCGGGCGGAGCGGAGTTCGCCGTCTTCCGGGACTTAGCCCGAGTCCGAGCCCTGGGTCGGGCGGAGCGGAGTTCGCCGTCTTCCGGGACTTAGCCCGAGTCCGAGCCCTGGGTCGGGCGGAGCGAAGTTCGCCGTCTTCCGGGACTTAGCCCGAGTCCGAGCCCTGGGTCGGGCGGAGCAGAATTCGCCGTCTTCTGGGACTTAGCCCAAGTCCGAGCCCTGGGTCGGGCGAAGCGGAGCTTCCTATGGTGCCTCCGGCGGGGCCTGACTGCCTATCAGCCTCACTCTGTCAAATGGCACCGCAGTCGGAGTGGCGCAGGCGGCGCTGTCCTTCTGTCAGGCTGGTCAGTGGAGCGGCGAAGTGACGGCGGTCACTTCGGCTCTGCCGGGGGGCGCGCGTCAGGATAAAGGTGTCAGGCCACCTTTGCATTAAATGCTCCTGCGACTTGGTCGGTCGGTGTGGCGATTTAGTCAGGGTTGCTTCTTAGCGAAGGCAGGGCCTCGAGCGAGTCGGAAATATGTTCGCCGTTGGAGGGGGGCCTTGGGCGAGACGGAAATCCTCCGGGGTCGGCCGCCCTTGTCCGAGGCTAGGCTCGAGTGAGGCGTGATCGAGTCGCTCGAATGGACTGATCCTTGACTTAGTCGCACCCATCAGGCCTTTGCAGCTTTATGCTGATGGGGGTTACCAGCTGAGAATTAGGAGTCTTGAGGGTACCCCTAATTATGGTCCCCGACAGTAGCCCTCGAGCCTCGAAGGGAGTGTTAGCACTCGCTTGGAGGCTTTCGTCGCACTTTTTTGCAAGGGGACCAGCCTTTCTCGGTTGCGTTTTGTTCCGGTGGGTGCGCGCGAGCGCACCCGCCGGGTGTAGCCCCCGAGGCCTTAGAGGAGTGGTTTCACTCCTTCGAGGTCTTAATGCCTCGTGTAATGCTTCGGCTGGTCTGGTTGTTCCCTCATGCGAGCTGGCCGTAGCCCGGGTGTACGGTCGGGTCCCAAGTTCTCGGGCTGGTATGTTGACGCTGTCAACGGTTCGGCCGGAGCCGGGTTTGCGAGAGCAGCCCCCGAGCCTCTGCACAGGGCGAGAGGGCGATCAGGGACAGACTCGGCTCTTTTACATATGCCCCTGCGTCGCCTTTCCGCAAGGAGGAGGGGGGAAAGCGCCATGTTGCCCTCGATGGGCGCCGAACATGGTGTCTCCGGTGAGCTGCAAGCGGGTAATCCGAGTGGTCGTCTGTGCCCCGTTCGTTAGGGGTCGGCTAGGGGCCCAAAGGCACGCCCAAAAGTACCTACGGGTGATCTGCCGGACCCGGTCCCCTGGCGACGGGGTCCGAGGGCTCGATGCCTCCCTCTGATGGGATTCCGTTACAAGATCGCTCCCGCTGGTCTCGGAAATGTCCTAGGGTACCTCGGGAGCGCAGCCCGAGCCTTGGTTATGTATCGAACGTACCCATGGTCATCCCTCGCTCGGCGTCTGAGGCGGCTGTGAACCCTTCGGGGGCCAGCCTTCGAACCCCTGATCAGTAATGGGCACGGAGCCCGAGTAGCCTGAGGCGGCCGTGGAACCCTTCGGGGGGCCGACCTTCGAACCTCTGACCAGTAGTGGGTGTAGGGCCCACGCGATCTGAGGCTGCTGTTGAACCCTTAGGGGGCCAGCCTTCGAACCTCTGATCAGTAGGGAGGCTCGGAGCCTGGTTCCTTCACGGGGAAGGACCCTTTTTGGGGTATCCCCCTTTCCCGGTCCCTGTTGCAAGAGAGAGAGAAAGAGGAAAAAAGGAAAAGGATACGAAATCGAACGACGCGGCGTACCTTTACTGGCGCGGTCATTATGGCGAAGGCGAAGCGTCGCCCGCTCCTCCTGCCAGAGGCGCCGCCTGTCCCGCCGCGGAGTTAATGCGATGGGGCGAGTGGTTGGCGAGGCGGCCGTTGTGCGTGCGTGAGCCGTTCGAGGAACGGAACACGGGCGCGTTGTCTTTACGCCGTGAGAGAGGGTTCTCTCGCTGCCCGCGTGAGCTTGGCCGATGATGTGACCGCTGCTCCCGCCCGCCTGCCACCGCCATTACTGCCGGCCCATTTTTGGCCGCACTGACCGCCGCGCCAGGCTGGCGCTGCTGGGTCGTGTGCTGGATCGCCTCGAGTCGCGGTATTGGTTCCGCAGTCGAGGAGGCGCGGTGGTGGCGCAAGTGGCGGTGCAGTTGCATGCACGAAGCAGTCGGCGCACCGGTTGTATGACGCGTGGGCCTGGGCCTCCAGGCTGGGCGTGTTGGGAGTCAGAGAAGCGCGCCCACTTGGCGCGGTTGCATGCCGCCTGCATGGCCGCCCACCCTTTCGCCCGCTGGTCTGGGCAAAAGTGGAGGGTCGCTTGTAACCGCTGGGCGGTTGTATGCACCGCGCGCGGCGGTTTGGCTTCTTCTGCCCTGAGTCGGCTTGCATGACGTGTGGGACCCAGCCCCCGCGCCGCAGGGGAGGACCTTGGAGTGTGTTGGAGAAGACTCAGCCCGTGACGGCTGGGGACGCGAGTAGGGAGAACCGCCCTTAAAAGGAGGGTGACCCCCTTGGAAGGCGACCATGTCTTCGCGCTCCCTTATGCATCGTGTCTTTCCACCTCCCAAGCCCCCGGATGGGGGAGATCCGCCGTCTTTCCGCCTCGTCGTTGGAGGAACGCAACTCCGTGGGAGTTGGTACCTTTCAGCCATCGTTCGGCTTCAAGGATTTTCATCATGCAGCCCGGTTGCACCCCTCCGCCGGCGGTCACCCAAGATGGTGACCTCCAGCTTGATGGTGGGGGAAAGCGAGCCGGGCTGCGGCCTCTGCCCCTCCCTCAGCCTCAAGGATTTTCATCACCAGGGCTGGGGAGGGGAGAGGGCCGAGTTGGGGTCGGCCCCTGCGTGGGCGGTGGCCCACTCCTTCACTCAGTGATCGGAGGGAAGGGCGGTCGTCGTCCGTGGCACCGGCAGCTGCACCGTGCCTGGCTTTCGGACGCGAGTGGCTTCGGAGCCGCTCGCGGCGCCGGCGTCTACCACGGCAGCTGGAAGAGGTTCTTCCGCCGACGAGATAGCCAGGGCCGGCCACGGACCGACCTCCAACTCTACGGCCTTCTACCCGTCCTTGCCTCACGAGTTTGGGCATGGGCGGGGGCCTCTTGGCAGCAGCATCCGCCCTGAGGTCGGTGCTGCCGCTGTTCGGCCCCCTGGAGCAGAAGTCGTCGTCATCGCTGCTGCTGGAGCGGGCGACGGCGCGCCGTTCGTCGGTCTTCTGTTGCTCCGCAGGCCCTCCCCCATCGAGTGGGGTTGTTCGTACCTGCGGAGGCGGAACCGGAGTTCCGTTTGTAATGGCACCTTGAGTGCCGGTGTTTTTGTTCATTGTGGCTGTCGGGGCCTGAACATGTATGTAGTGGAGCCGTGTTTTTTCCTCATTTTCGAGCACTAGGACTCGCCTGTTGGTTGTCTGAACCGCTTCACCAAGCGTGAGTCGCCCCGTGTCAAGGTGACAAGTGAGGTATCCGTATCCCGGAGGCGTAGGAGTCCCTCGGCTCGGTCGGCCTTGTTGTCTGAGGCTTTTCTAGCTTAGTTAAAGGGACCCCCTGGGCCGCTCTTCGATGAGCCGAGGCCAGGGGTAGCGATATCAGCATGAACAGGGGCGGAGTTGGCTCGAAAATGAAACCTGGTTGGCCGGAGCCCAGCCGGGTCGTCCGTTAGCGGGACCGACGCCGGAGTTGACCAGCCGAAGCCTCGGGTCGGGCTGGCGCCCTTGGAAGATGGTTGGCCGAGGCCCCAGAGTGACCGGCCGAGCCGCCTGCTCGGGCCAGATTTCCGGAGAAGACCCTGGCAGCGATTGCCCGGGTGTGGCGATGACGTCATCCTTTAGAGCGGAGATCCTTGGACCGCGTCGCCGTCCGAGGCTAGGTCGGACCTCGCTGAAAGTGTCGTCGATGCCGAGGGTGCTGCTATCCCCTTCCAGCGTCAAGACCCGAGCCTACAGGATCAGATCGTCTTGTAGCGTGTGTCTCCTGCGGCCGCCGAGGCCAGAACACACACCCTCGCTGCATTGTAAAGCTGCGTCTCTTTTCTTCTTGTTTCGAGTATCTGGACTTTTTTGTCGGCAACAGGGATGTTTGTGCGAGCGAGAGTTGCTTCTCGCGGAAGGTGATGAGTGAGGTATCCGTATCCCGGAGGCGTAGGAGTCCCTTGGCTCGGTTGGCCTTGCCGCTTACGCGCACTTTTACCCGTCCATGAGGCTCTGTTACCGACTCAGTCGAGAAGGCTCGAAGGATCACTTTGGCCGAAGAACTTCCGAACGTGAAGACTTGTTCGGTCCGCGGACCCACTTATCCGAACGTGAGTTACTTATCACAGAAGGTGATGAGTGAGGTATCCGTATCCCGGAGGCGTAGGAGTCCCTCGGCTCGGTCAGCCTTGGCTGCTTACGTGTACTCCGTCGTTTTCAGGACCCACTTTTCGAAGTAGTCAAAAAGCACGAAAGACATTCTGGCAGAAGGGATTTTTTTTCGAGGAAAAAATTCGACGCAGAGGGGGTTCCCCCCCCCTTTTAGCCCCCGAGGGAGGGTCGGGTTTTGCCGAGGCGAGGCCGACCCTTCCTTTATGACTAAACTTTGCGTGGGTGCGAGGTATATGAACAACTTGAAAACATCTTAAGGGTAGAAGCGACGTAGCTGTTGGATGTTCCAAGCGTTGCCGTAGACTTCGCCTTGACTGTTGGCCAGCTTGTACGTTCCGGGCTTCAGAACTTTGGCAATGACGAAAGGCCCCTCCCAGGGGGGCGTGAGCTTATGCCTCCCTCGGGCGTCTTGTCGCAGCCGAAGCACCAGGTCGCCCATCTGGAGGTCTCGGGATCGGACCCCTCGGGCATGGTAGCATCGCAGGGACTGCTGGTACCGCGCTGAGTGTAGTAAGGCCTTGTCCCGAGCCTCTTCCAGCTGGTCCAGCGAGTCTTCTCGGCTAGCTTGGTTGCTTTGGTCGGTGTAGGCCCTCGTCCTCGGGGAGCCGTATTCCAGGTCTGTGGGCAAGACAGCCTCGGCCCCGTAGACTAGGAAGAACGGCGTGAAACCCGTGGCTCGGCTCGGCGTCGTCCTCAGGCTCCAGACCATCGAGGGGAGTTCCTTCATCCATCGCTTGCCGAACTTGTTGAGGTCGTTGTAGATCCGAGGCTTGAGCCCTTGTAGAATCATGTCATTGGCACGCTCCACCTGCCCATTCATCATGGGGTGAGCCACGGCGGCCTAGTCCACCCGGATGTGGTGATCCTCGCAGAAGCCCAGGAACTTTCTGCCGGTGAACTGGGTGCCGTTGTCGGTGATGATGGAGTTCGGGACCCCGAAGCGATGGATGATGTTGGTGAAGAACGCCACCGCCTGCTCAGACCTGATGCTGTTCAGGGGTCGGACCTCGATCCACTTGGAGAATTTGTCGATGGCGACCAGCAGGTGCGTGTAGCCCCCGGGTGCCTTCTGCAAGGGGCCGACGAGGTCCAGACCCCACACCGCAAAAGGCCAGGTGATGGGTATCGTCTGCAGAGCCTGAGCGGGCAGGTGGGTCTGCCTCGCGTAGAATTGACACCCTTCGCAGGTGCGGACAATTCTTGTGGCGTCGGCCACCGCCGTCGGCCAGTAGAAGCCCTGTCGGAAGGCATTCCCGACAAGGGCTCGAGGTGCTGCGTGATGGCCGCAAGCCCCCGAGTGTATCTCTCGCAGGAGTTCCTGGCCCTCGGCGATGGAGATGCATCGCTGGAGGATGCCTGAGGGGCTGCGGTGGTAGAGCTCCTTCTCATCGCCCAGCAAGACGAACAACTTGGCGCGCCGCGCCACCCGCCGAGCCTTGGCTCGGTCGAGGGGTAGCTCTCCTCAATGGAGATATTGCAGGTACGGGGTCTGCCAGTTTCGATCGGGCGCGACCCCGCTTTGCTCCTCCTCGACGCGCAGTGCCTCACCCTCGGGGGCCGAGGGTACCTCGGACTGAACCGAGGGCGCCTCGGGCCAAGCTGAGGGTGCCTCGGGATGAGCCGAGGGTGCCTCGGACTGAGCCGAGGGCGCCTCGGGCTCGGACGTGTCGTTGATCTTGACGGAGGGTTGATGCAGATCCCGGGAGAAGACGTCCGGGGGAACCGTTGTTCGCTCCGAGGCTATTTTAGCCAGCTCGTCCACAGTCTCGTTGTAGCGCCGAGCGACGTGGTTAAGCTTGAGCCCGTAGAACTTGTCTTCCAGGCGCCGAACCTCATCGCAGTAGGCCTCCATCTTCGGGTCGCGGCAGTGGGAGTTCTTCATGACTTGGTCGATGACGAGCCGCGAGTCACCGCGGGCGTCCAGGCGCCGGACCCCTAGCTCGATGGCGATCCGCAACCCGTTGATCAGAGCCTCGTACTCAGCCACATTGTTGGACGCCGGGAAGTGGAGGCGTAGCACATAGCGTAGGTGTTTCCCGAGGGGCAAGATGAAGAGTAGGCCTACGCCGGCTCCTGTCTGCATCAACGACCCGTCGAAAAACATGGTCCAGAGCTCCGGTTGGATCGGAGCCGTCGGCAGCTAGGTGTCGACCCATTCGGCCACGAAGTCCGCCAAGACCTGGGACTTAATGGCTTTCCGGGGAGCGAACGAGATCGTCTCGCCCATGATCTCCACTGCCCACTTTGCAATCCTACCCGAGGCCTCTCGGCACTGGATGATCTCTCCCAGGGGGAAGGATGACACCACAGTTACCGGATGAGACTCGAAGTAGTGTCGCAACTTCCGCCGGGTCAGGATCACTGCATATAGCAGCTTCTGAACTTGTGGGTAGCGGATCTTGGTTTCGGACGGTACCTCGCTGACGAAGTAAACCGGCCTCTGAACGGGCAATGCATGCCCCTCTTCTTGCCTCTCGACCACAATCGCGGCGCTAACCACCTGAGTGGTCGCGGCGACGTAGACCAGGAGGGCTTCTCCGGCAGCTGGGGGCACCAAGATAGGTGCCTTTGTGAGGAGCGCCTTCTGGTTCCTGAGGGCTTCCTCGGCCTCAAGGGTCCAAGTGAAGCACTCGGCCTTCCTTAAGAGGCGGTACAGAGGTAGACCTCTTTCACCGAGGCGTGAGATGAAACGGCTCAGAGCCGCGAGGCATCCCATGACCCTTTGTACGCCTTTCAAGTCCTTGATGGGCCCCATGCTGGTGATGGCTGCGATCTTCTCCGGGTTGGCTTCGATGCCCCGCTCGGAGACGATGAACCCCAAGAGCATGCCTCGGGGCACCCCGAAGACACACTTTTCGGGATTGAGCTTGACGCCTTTCGCCTTGAGACATTGGAATGTCGTTTTAAGGTCAGAAAGGAGGTCAGAGGCCTTCCTCGTCTTGACCACGATGTCATCGACGTAGGCCTCGACCGTGCGGCCAATGTGTTCGCCGAACACATGGTTCATGCACCGCTGGTACGTCGCGCCCGCATTCCTCAAACCGAACGACATGGTGACATAGCAGTACATGCCGAAGGGTGTGATGAAAGAAGTCGCGAGCTGGTCGGACTCTTTCATCTTGATTTGATGATACCCTGAGTAGGCATCGAGGAAAGACAGGGTTTCGCACCCAGCAGTGGAATCCACAATTTGGTCGATGTGAGGCAGAGGGTAGGGAACCTTCGGACATGCTTTGTTGAGACCAGTGTAGTCTACACACATCCGCCATTTCCCCCCTTTCTTTCTCACAAGCACAGGGTTGGCCAGCCATTCGGGATGGAATACCTCTTTGATGAACCCTGCCGCCATTAGCTTGTGGATCTCCTCGCCTATCGCTCTGCGCTTCTCCTCGTCGAATCGGCGCAGAGGCTGCTTGACGGGTCGGGCTCCGGCCCGAATATCCAGCGAGTGCTCGGCGGCATCCCTCGGTATGCCGGGCATGTCCGAGGGACTCCACGCGAAGACGTTGGCGTTCGCGCGGAGGAAGTCGACAAGCACTGCTTCCTATTTGGGATCGAGCCCGGAGCCGATCCGGATCTGCTTGGAGGCGTCGCCGCTGGGGTCGAGGGGGACGGCCTTAACCGTCTCCACTGGCTCGAAGTTGCCGGCATGACGTTTCACGTCTGGCACCTCCTTGGAGAGGCTCTCCAGGTCGGCGATGAGGGCCTCGGACTCGGTGAGGGCCTCGGCGTACTCCACGCACTCCACGTCGCATTCGAACGCGTGCTTGTACGTAGGGCCGACGGTGATGACCCCGTTGGGGCCCGGCATCTTGAGCTTCAGGTAGGTGTAGTTGGGGACGACCATGAACTTCGCGTAGCATGGCCTCCCCAGTACCGCGTGGTAGGTTCCTCGGAACCCGACCACCTCGAACGTAAGGGTCTCTCTTCGGAAGTTGGAGGGTGTTCCGAAGCAGACGGGAAGGTCGAGCTATCCGAGGGGTTGGACGCGCTTCCCGGGGATGATCCCATGGAAGGGCGCAGCGCCTGCCCGGACAGAGGATAGATCAACACGCAGGAGCCCGAGGGTCTCGGCATAGATGATGTTGAGGCTGCTGCCTCCGTCCATGAGGACCTTGGTGAGCCTGACGTCACCGATGACGGGGTCGACGACGAGCGAGTATTTCCCCGGGCTCGGCATGTGGTCGGGGTGGTCAGCTTGGTCGAAGGTGATGGGCTTGTCGGACCAGTCTAGGTAGACTGGCGCCGCCACCTTCACCGAGCAGACCTCCCGGCGCTCTTGCTTGCGGTGCCGAGCCGAGGCATTCGCCGCTTGTCCACCGTAGATCATAAAGCAGTCGCGGACCTCGGGGAACTCTCCTGCTTGGTGATCTTCCTTCTTGTCATCGTCGCGGGCCCTGCCACCCTCCGCGGGTGGCCCGGCCCTGTGGAAGTGGCGCCGAAGCATGACGCACTCCTCAAGGGTGTGCTTGACGGGCCCCTGGTGATAGGGGCACGGCTCCTTGAGCATCTTGTCGAAGAGGTTGGCACCTCCGGGGGGTTTCCGAGGGTTCTTGTACTCGGCGGCGGCGACAAGGTCCGCGTCGGCGGCATCGCGTTTCGCTTGCGACTTCTTCTTGCCTTTCTTCTTGGCGCCGCGCTGAGTTGACGCCTCGGGAGCATCTTCTGACGGGCGGCCCTGGGGCTGCTTGTCATTTCGGAAGATGGCCTCGACCGCCTCCTGGCCGGAGGCGAACTTGGTGGCGATGTCCATCAGCTCGCTCGCCCTGGTGGGGGTCTTGCGACCCAACTTGCTCACCAGGTCACGGCAGGTGGTGCCGGCGAGGAACGCGCCAATGACATCCGAGTCGGTGATGTTGGGCAGCTCGGTGCGCTGCTTCGAGAATCGCCGGATGTAGTCCCGGAGGGACTCTCCCGGCAGCTGTCGGCAGCTTCGGAGATCCCAGGAATTCTCGGGGCGCACGTACGTGCCCTGGAAATTGTCGGCGAAAGCTTGGACTAGGTCGTCCCAGTTGGAGATCTGCCCCGGGGGCAGGTGCTCCAACCAGGCGCGAGCGGAGTCGGAGAGGAACAGGGGGAGGTTGCGGATGATGAGGTTGTCATCGTCCGTTCCACCCAGTTGGCAGGCCAGACGGTAGTCCACGAGCCACAGTTCCGGTCTCGTCTCCCCCGAGTACTTTGTGATAGTAGTCGAGGGTCGGAACCGGGTCGGGAACGGCGCCCGTCGGATGGCCCGGCTGAAGGCCTGCGGACCGGGCGGTTCGGGCGAGGGACTCTGATCCTCCCCGCTGTCGTAGCGTCCCCCACGCCTAGGGTGGTAGCCTGGCGCATCCTCTCGTCGAGGTGGGCTCGACGGTCGCGGTGATGGTGCTCGTTGCCGAGGCAGCCCGGGGCCACAGGCGCGGTGTTGCGCGTGCGTCCGGTGTAGACCGAGGCTTCCCGCATGAATCGGGAAGTCGCGACATGAGGTTCCGAGGGGTATCCCTGCCTTCGGGAGGCAGAGCTCTCGGCCCGTCGGACCGTGGCGCCTTCCAGGAGATTCTTGAGCTCCCCCTGGATTCGCCGGCCCTCGGTGGTTGATGGCTCCGGCATCACGCGGAGAAGCATCGCTACGGCAGCCAGGTTCTGGCGGACGCCACTAGATGCGGGTGGCGGCCTGACCCTGGCGTCGTCGGCGATGCGGTGCTGGAAACCCTGGGGCAGATGACGTATTTCTCCGGCCGGGGGTTGGCCCGCCCATGCCTGCCCGACGTCCCGGCGGATCGGCTCAAGCGCCCCTGCTTCCTCGTCGAACCTGGCCTACGCCCCGCGGATTTGCTCGAGCTGTGGGTCATGGCCCCCCGCCTGAACGGGGACCACAGCTAGCTCCCGTGGGATGTCGACGCGGGGCACTGGCCTAGGGAGATCACCGTCCTCCGGCATGTCGAGATGATTGCCTTCGGAGGGACCCCCTAGATCGACGTGGAAACATTCGCGGCTTGGGCCGCAGTCCTCGTCGCCGAGGCTGCGGCTACCGTCGGAACAGCCGGAAAGGCAGTAGTCACATGCGGTCATGAAGTCCCGCATGGCACTGGGGTTGCCAAGTCCAGAGAAATCCCAACAGATGATGGGCCCGTCGTCTTCCTCGGACCCAGAGGGCCCGTAGGTCGAGACGTCCGTCAGCCGGTCCCAAGGCGACCGCATGCGAAACCCCAGAGGGTTTGGACTCGCCTTTACGAGAGCGTCCGCCAAAGCGAGGTCGCTAGGCGAGTTGAGGCTGAATCCAAATGACGTAGGATGGGAATCGGTCGGTACCTTTTGGTCGACGAGCGGCGATGAAGTCACGTCGGGGACTGACTGCACCGTCATCTCAGGTGCGAGGGTGACGTCCAGCAAGCTCTCCACGAGCGCGCTGGCGTCGTCCGCTTGCTCGGGATTGGCGTGTCGCGGGGAGACGGCGCTCGCCTTCGTCTCAAACGCGAGGTCGACGCCCGGTGCGCCCCCCGTTGGGGTGCCGGGGCCGTCGGCTCGCTCGACAGCCGACGAGGCGCTGTCTCCTACTTGGCCTTGGTTGCCCCGCCTCCTCCTCCGTCGGCGAGGGAGGGGACGGGGTGAGCTCGAAGGTTGCTCTCCCACCATGCGGGGAAGACGTCGCCGATTCCGCCGCCGGCGGGCGGGCTGCCAGCCGCCATTGTCGTCGTCGCGCGGCGGTGGAAGGAGTATCATGTCGTAGCTGCCGTCGAGGGACATGAACTCAAGACTCCCGAAACGGAGCACCATCCCGGGTTAGAGAGGTTGCTGGAGACTGCCCATCTGGAGCTTGACGGGAAGCTATTCGTCAACACGCAGCAGGCCCCTACCTGGCGCGCCAACTGTCGGCGTTTCGAGACCGGGGGGTCCCTGGGCCGACGAGTGAATGTCGCCGCGTGCCCCAGCCCAGATGGGTCGAGCGCGAGGGCGAGCACGAAGGGGGGAAGAGCGAGGCGGCCGGAGACCGGCGTGAGAGAGGTGGGAATCCCGCGGCCTTCATGTTCGTCCCGCGCCCAGGTCGGGTGCGCTTGCAGTAGGGGGTTACAAGCGTCCACGCGGGAGAGGGAGCGAGTGGCCCCAAGCGAGCGCCTGTTCTCGTCCTCGTCCCCGCGCAGCCAACCCTCTCTAAGAGGGCCCTGGTCCTTCCTTTTATAGGCGTAAGGAGAGGATCCAGGTGTACAATGGGGGGTGTAGCAGAGTGCTACGTGTCTAGCGGGGGAGAGCTAGCGCCCTAAGTACATGCCGTCGTGGCAGCCGGAGAGATTTTGGCACTCAGCTGGTGTGATGTCGTGGCCGTCGGAGGAGCGATGGAGCCTGGCGGAGGGACAGCTGTCGGAGCGGTTGGGTCCTTGCTGACGTCTTCTTGCTTCCGTAAGGGGGCTGAGAGCCACCGTCGTCACAGAGCATGCGGGGCGCCATCATTGCCTATCTGGCGGAGCTAGCCAGATGGGACGCCGGTCTGGTTCCCTGTGGCCCGAGTTAGCTCGGGGTAGGGTGATGATGGCGCCTCATGTTGACGTGGCTGGCCTGCGCCCTAGGTTGGGCGATGCGGAGGCTCCTCCGAAGCCGAGGTCGAGTCTGTCTTCCGTGGCCGAGGCCGAGTCCGAGCCCCTGGGTCGGGCGAGGCGGAGGTCGTCGGCTGAGGCCAGGGCGGAGTCCGAGCCCTGGGGTCGGGCGAAGCGGAGTTCGTCGTCTTCTGGGACTTAGCCCGAGTCCGAGCCCGGGGTCGGGCGGAGCGGAGTTCGCCGTCTTCCAGGACTTAGCCCGAGTCCGAGCCCTGGGTCGGGCGGAGCGGAGTTCGCCGTCTTCCGGGACTTAGCCCGAGTCCGAGCCCTGGGTCGGGCGGAGCGGAGTTCGTCGTCTTCCGGGACTTAGCCCGAGTCCAAGCCCTGGGTCGGGCGGAGCGGAGTTCGCCGTCTTCCGGGACTTAGCCCGAGTCCGAGCCCTGGATCGGGCGAAGCGGAGCTTCCTATGGTGCCTCCGACGGGGCCTGACTGCCTGTCAGCCTCACTCTGTCAAATGGCACCGCAGTCGGAGTGGCGCAGGCGGCGCTGTCCTTCTGTCAGGCCGGTCAGTGGAGCGGCGAAGTGACGGCGGTCACTTCGGCTCTGCCGGGGGGCGCGCGTCAGGATAAAGGTGTCAGGCCACCTTTGCATTAAATGCTCCTGCGACTTGGTCGGTCAGTGTGGCGATTTAGTCAGGGTTGCTTCTTAGCGAAGGCAGGGCCTCGGGCGAGTCGGAAATATGTTCGCCTTTGGAGGGGGGCCTTGGGCGAGACGGAAATCCTCCGGGGTCGGCCGCCCTTGTCCGAGGCTAGGCTCGGGCGAGGCGTGATCGAGTCGCTCGAATGGACTGATCCCTGACTTAGTCGCACCCATCAGGCCTTTGCAGCTTTATGCTGATGGGGGTTACCAGCTGAGAATTAGGAGTCTTGAGGGTACCCCTAATTATGGTCCCCGACAATATGATTTGAACTTCAATATTGACTTAATATGTCAACATTGCAACACATTTGGAGAAGGTGAATAATCCACATAATACACAATTATTCGAGGTGTGCAAACATAGTGTCATATAAAGAATTGTGATGCAAATGATAATACATCCACAGCTCATACATATCATCAACTGAAATAGCAAATGACATAGTAAGGTATCATAAAGGTTCTAACAACTATTACAATAGATAGATCATGATGAATTGTTCACGACCCACGACCAACATACATCATTAGCAACATCACATAGTGTAATTATTACATGCCATAGTTCAAATAGATAAATAGATAGCATATATAATAGAGAGGCCACTCTCAAGCGCCACAGAAATACCATCTTACAAAGCTTCAACTCTAGGGACTTCAAGCAAACATCATTTTCCATCATATTTCTTCAACACACTTTCCCCCTTTTTGGCGCCAAACACCAAAAGGGGACGAGAACCAACTCACTAGTTGCTAGGACCGCCATAAGAACTAGGAGGAGGAGGATAAGATGGAAACAAAGACTTAACCCATTCTTTTACAAAAGAAGACTCACGTGGAGGATCTTCTGCAGGCGATTGGGTAAAGGAAGAAGGATCCTGAGAAGGAGGAGGAGGAGGTGAAGAAGAGGGGAAAATCACCTGGTACAACACTAGGGGCAGGAGCAGACTACAAAGAACCATCATCGACAAACTCTTCTTCATCCTCTAAAGTGATAAAAGGCACTCCACACTCTTGCTGGTGCCATTCATTCAAGTTCTCTGAATATGCAGGCAAGAACGCATTGTGCTCCGAGGAGGCATGTTAAATCCCATATGAGCTGCAAATTGTCTCATGTTGTCATCATGCCTGCGAGCTTCATGACTCTGCTCAGAAGTGTTTGCGGCAAATGGCTAACATACCAGCAATACCTTGAGCCAGGAGCATAAAGGGATTGTGCCTCCTTCCACGACCATATCCTCGACTGTCGTGGTCCATCGGACGAGAGGCGCCAGCTGCACGGGAGGAGGTCTCATGAAGAGGTGGCTTATCAGAGGATGGTGGACCACCAAACCCAGAAGGAGATCGCTTTGATTGGTCTGCTGGATTATTAGGTTCAATCCAGTAGGGGGGTATAGCGTGTATGCTTGACATCCTTCTCACATCTGACTTGAGTGACAACTTCGATCATCTTCATTATGTAGGGTGCATGGAGAGAAGCCTTCAATGGAGACAAGGATGCATGCACAATTTCTTCCCAAATCATATCAAAGACATTGACCTTCCCTCTGCTTCTTAGAATCATGCACAACAAAAAGATTTTACTCTCCGCTAGGATGTTCATTTGATTCCCGCCCTTAGGAAGAACAATCATCCTGGAAAGAGAGTTCAAGTACATGTAGTACATGTGCATGTTGTAGGTAACCTAGAACTCCTGCTCTCTAGAGATGTGAATCTATTCTTGCTCCTCTCTTCTAGGCAAGCGAATATCATGAATCTGAACATGCCTGTCCCTGATGTCCTCATTACAAAAGCACACAATGTGAGCAGACCTCATGTAGCTCACTTTGTGCCAGATCCCCTAAAGATAAAAGTACATGACTAGAAAACCATATCCATCTTCTTCCTCATCAGCACGCGTGATCAACAAGGTTGCTTAAAAATGTCCAATAACTTCATTCTTCCAATTGTACTTCATAGTCATGATGTTTTTCATACCTTGGGCCTCGCATGCTCTGAATGCCCGAGTCATGTCTTAGTCATTCATTTGTTCACATATTTCCCAGTCAATCACCATATGCTTCAAAACAGGTTGATGTTTCTTGGACGAAATCACAGGGTTGTAGAAATCCAACTGAAATAGATTCTATAACATGGTATCCTGGATGCCTGGGTGCTTAGGAACAGTGGTGGGATCTAAGAATATGACCTCTTAAAGCATTGAAACCGACTTAGCACTGAAATCAGTTACTTCTTCATAAGGAACCCTTGAAACTTCAACTCGATGGAGATGGAGTCCTCTAATGATTGGAGCATGCGGAGGTGGGAGGTCGACTATGTCATCAAGCGACTCGTCCTCTTCTTGGATCGATCGAGTGGCAGCAAGAGGCTGACCTCGACGCGACTACGATGATGACACCTTCCGTATTTCACTAGGGGAGGGTTGAGAAAGACCCTCACCCTCTATTATTCCGACTGTAACACCCTGATTTTCAGGGTATAAAACTTTCTTTGCTCTATACTCAAAATTCAAGTGTTACTGTTTCCTTTCTTCACTTTTATTTTCTCTTTATTAAAACAATAGAGTTATTTTGTTCTATGTTGGCGTGAGCCCTAGAAGTGCCTTGGTTGTTGCATTCACGCTGTTACATAGTGTTTCTAAGTGCAATAAATGTTTGAAACATGTTAATATGCCTTATAGAAGTTTCCGGTAAATTTTCATATTTTCTATTTTCTGAAATTCAAAATATATTTATTTGAGGTACTTAAAAACATTCTCAAAAGTTAGGGGCAATTACTTTCAATCCGACGACAACTCCAGCGAAGTTCGGGGGTGGTCCCAACTCCAGTGAGCAATTACTTTCAATCTGTGTGTCGTTGGCAAAAATCCGAGAGTACCGTTGCGTTCGTCTCGTCGAGAGCTTCGTGTCGGTGCTTTCGATTCATCAATCCGACCTCCGTTTCGCATCAATCGATGGAATTCTCCTCGGTTCCAGCGAGGGTCCTCTTCTCTGGTGAGCTTCCTTCCATCGTTGTCCATGGAGTTTCTCCATTTTTTTCCAATACGTGTAGCCCCTTCCTCTCCCTCCCTGGCAGCCTCTTCCCCCACGACGGCAGCGCTCTTCCCCCGCGCAGTCGTCCTCCACCCCCCCCCCCCCCCGCGCTCGGCTAGCTACGGCGGCGACCTCCCCTTCCCCCTCCTCCTGCCTTGCCATGGTGAGAGGAAGGAGATGGAGGGAGGAAGGAGATGGTGTTTTTGCGAAAAGGCCTCTGGAGTATTTTAAAACTATGCACGAAGATGTGTTCTAATTTAAAATTCCAACATCTTTTGCATTTTAAATCTGATTCACTTCGTTCAAGTCGTGTTAGATTCGTATTAAAATTGGCTACATGTTAGAAGTATTGTTCTCTGCTATTACATATTTCATTTAATTATTTAAATATTTGTTTGATCGATGATAATTAAAGTAGCATTCTAATTAAATCTAATTTAGGGTTTCGATTTGCACGTTTATAAATAAACATCAACGTGGTTGATATTAACTGAAATATTTTTATTAATAATTGTTTAGTATAAACATGTTAACTATATAATAGTCTGCGCGGCGTGCGCGTGCTGTTCGCGTGTCGTCGTGCTGTTTCGCATATTGCGCACTTCGTCTTTCACCGTTAATTCGTCTCGCTTAGAGTCGCTACTATTATTTAAATTACTTATTTAACTAAGAGTTGTTAGTGTAACAAATTAATTAAAACTAGGTAATAACTCTAGTTATATTTAATAAATATCGATTAATGCAAGTATGTCGAATTAAATGTTCTACTTCATATTTGTATAACGTAAACACAATAACTTCTCAATCGTAGCTTCGATCTCAGCATTTCTTTTTCTCGTGTGATCGTAGAAGCGAGCTTTATTTTGTATTGCACATGTTTATAATGTTTTCCCTTGTATGGTGTACTGTTCCTTTCTATTCCAAAAATGTTGAATTTATGTTCGCACTCACTTAGATAACGTTCCATCCGTGGAGTCCGAGGAAGTTGCGGGAGAAGCCCCTGAGCAGCAGCAATTTGGTGAAGGCAAGTGTCATCTGACCTATTATGTCATATTTACTTTATAATTCACTGTCCTGCATAATATGGTTAACCTAAAGATCAACTAGCTTTCTGTTTATCATGTCCTTGATTACCTTTTTGGGTTGGGTTATTGTGATCAGCTATATGCTAGTGCTTTACCCTAATCAACGAACATGATGAGAAATACTTTATGATACGATGATTCATTCTGATTATGATTACGAGCTTATGGCATTTTAGGGGGCTCGGACTGTTTCCCGAGTACCTCTCCGTAAGGACCTGTTCGTTGAGAGACCACCCGAAACAACAGTACAACCATGAGGGTGGTAGGGGATGCTCTTAGCTGATTAATTGGAGGAACCTGGGGTGTAGTTTACTTCGTCGTTGTGCCATCAATGGAGGATAGTGCATAGTGCTTGCTCTGCTAAGGGTGGGTGCCGATGTTCATTTGATTTGGTTTTATTAGTCACCCACCTTAGGGAGGAGTATTGTGTTTGTACGACTGGCAAAACCTAACAGGCGGCTACACACTAGGAGAATCTTTGTAAAGGCTACATAGTGATACCCTACCGGATTACCTGGGAAGTGATCAATGGGGAGACATGATCCCCGGGCAGAACAGGAATCATGACTCGTGGGTAAAGTGTGCAACCTCTGTAGAGGGTTAGAAACTGGTATATCAGTCGTGCTCACGGTTAAGAGTAGCCTTGGGATCCTCTTTGATTAGAGATACTCTAGATACATTTATGTTGATGGTTTAATGATGATGGCTATACTTATGATATCTGGTACTTTCCTCTTTGAGGAGGTGCTTTATTTTAGGAATATCAACTAAGGTTCTATGATAAAACTTGGCTTATACTAATGATAAATATCAGACCAACTAAAAGCAACTGCTTTGAGCTTAACCTCACATACAAGTATACAACTAGTCCACTACAGCCAAACGGGACATTTATTAAGTATGTTGATGTGTACTCACCCTTGCTTAAACACCAAACACTAGTTTGTCCCTATTGCAACCATTGCTCAGGATAAGATGAAGGCAACGCAGAGGATTTTCAGGAGTTTCATGACTTTGAGGAGTTCTAAACTAGATTAGCGGCAAACCCTTAGTCAGCTGCCTATGAAGGCCTTATCTTACTGTGTTTCATGCAGTACTTTGATATATGTTTAAGTTAATGACTCTGTCGATGTTTCGGACATCATGATGTAATAAAGTAATACTTCTTTTCGCATTTATTTGAGCATTGTGTGATGATGTCCAATTATGTAATCGTTGTGTACGTGAATTTCTTATCCTAGCATACACATGGTTCGCATTCGGTTTACCTTCCAAAACTGGGCGTGACACCGACCCACGACCTCTCTTAGAGAGATATCGACGAGGGGGAGGAGAAAGGACTAGAGATTCTTCTTATTCTTGGATTTCTGGTTCATCACTATCACTGCTTTCAATAATGGAGAGGTTCCGGTGGCGACCATCTTGAAAAAAATAATACAAGTAATGAGATTAAATAGATAAACAAGGAATGATACAAGAAATGGGAAGAAGAGGGAATGAATGTAATGTGTGCAGTTCAACCATTCATATGAAATGTTCAACCGTACATGAACGGTTCACTCTATCTTTTCTTCACAAATACCTACAGACTAGATGAAATCACTTCAAGAGAGTGATCCATACATACACACAATCCTTCTCTTCAAAGGGATTTGCAAGATATTGATAGAATCGTAGATCGGGGCAAAAGAATGAAAAATAAGAAATTACCTCGATCTAGAGACTCAACCAATGAAACTTGGAACCAAAGGATGGAATGCATGGAGGAACTCAAAGGGATGAAATCCTCCAACTTTATATAGATTTCAATAAGTTTTTGGGTGGATTTGAAGTGGGGAAATAATAGGAAGAGAGAGGAAGTGGCGGTGGCTGGAGATAGGAGAGAAGAGGTTGAACTCTGAAGAGGGGAAGAGAAAATAAGCCTAAGAGGTACTTAACCCTGACACATCTGGTCAAAATGGGTTGAACTGGGGGCTAGGGCTGGTTCAACCGCGTGTAGGTCAGAAAGCTTGAAATTCGCCTAGAGGGGGAGTGAATAGGCGAAACCTGAAAATTATAAACTTTGAACACGCACTTCACCCAGAGTTATGGTTAGAAATAAATAATGTTGAATTCAGAGCGCGGAAGATAGTTCTTCTTGCTATGAGTTGCTCAAGCAATTCAGATAACTTTGGGAGCCAACTCAAAACAATATAAGGAAGAGAACTTTAGAGAGAGAGGAGAAGGGAGAAACAAATCGAGTGATTAAGATCAACACAAATGAACACGGTGATTTGTTTCCTAAGGTTCGAACCCACTCCCCGTTGAGGAGGCCACAAATGCTGGGTCTATTCCAACCTTTCCCTCTCTCAATCGGTCACTTAGATCGGTCGAGTGCTTCTTCTTAATCACACGGGTCACTAAGACCCTGCAAGGATCACCACACAATTAGGTGTCTCTTGCTAGCTTTATAAAGCACTTAGAAGAATTAGAGTGATAAGAAGAAAGCAATCCAAGCAACAAAATAAACACAAATCACCCTCTCTCAAGTCACTAAGCACTTGATTTGATTTTGGGGCTTGGATAGGATTGAATGCTTTAGTTGTGTCTTTGGAGTGTATGTCTTTGCTCTAGTATTGAATGTGAAGAGTGAGAAGCTTGGATGGCTTGAATAGAGGTGGTTGGGGGTATTTATAGCCTCCAACCACTTACTAGCTGTTGGCTGACTTTCTTGTCGATGGACACACCGGACAGTCCGGTGGTGCACCGGACATGGCATTGTTTAGTGTCCGGTGAGTGCCACGTCAGCCTACCGTTGGGGTTTGGAGCTGTTGACCGTTGAAGTCTTCTGTCCTCTTGCGGCACTGGACAGTCCGGTGCGTTTTGACTTTGCAGACTGGCTCTGACTTCTGACGGTCAGACTGCATTGCATTGACCGTAGCCTCGACCGTTACTTTCTCTTTCTCGCCTAGTCGTAAGTGTGAGCCCTGCGTCGAACGTCTGTTTATTTATTGCATTCCATTATATGGTGTACTGTTCTTTTGTATTAAATGTGTGGGATGTATGTTTGAACTCGTATAGATAACGGTCAGATGGTGGAGTCCTAAGGAGTTGCAGGTGAAGACCCTGAGCAGCAGTCGGTTATTGAAGGCAAGTGTCCCTTGACCTATCTATGTCCTACTCATCCTTATAATTCGTTCCCCGCATTTACACAGTTTATACCTAAGGATTGACTAGCTTTTGTCTATCTTGTCCTTGTTTACCTATTTTGGTTGGGTTATTTCAGTTTAGCTTTATGCTAGCGCTTCACATTAATCAATGAACATGATAAGATTATCTATGATACGATGTTTTCCCTTTTTATTATGATGATGGTACTTGTGGCCCTTAAGGGGACTCGAGCTGTTTCTCGAGTGCCTCTCCGTAAGGACCTGTTCGTTGGATGACCGCTCGGGAAAACAGTGCAACCATGAGGGTGGAGTGGGACGCCCTTAGCTGAGTAATTAGAGGAACTGGGGTGTAGTTCGCTTCGCTGTCGTGCCGCTAATGGGGCTCGGTGTATGCGGCTCGCTTTGCCAAGGTTGGTTCGCCCCTTGGGGAGGAGTGCGGTGCATTTAGGAAACCTAACGGGCGGCTACAGCCCCAGAGAATCTTTGTAAAGGCTACATAGTGAGACCCTGCCTATTCACCTTGGTAGTGTTCAAGGGTTTGATCGGCCCGAGGCAAGAGGGAATCACGGCTTGTGGGTAAAGTGTGCAACCTCTGCAGAGTGTTATGAAACTGATATATCAGCCGTGCTCGCGGTTATGAGTGGCCAGGGAGCTCCATTGATTAGAGATACTTGATCAGAGATGTATGGTTTACAGGTGGTGATGAGGATGATGATTTTGTTTATGACTATGATAATGGTAAGTGGTATTCTTTCCATTTGGACAGGGTACTTTGGGTTAATAACTTGGGTTAATGCTAAAACCTGGCTTTCTACTAGTAAATAATAACCTCACCAACTAAAAGCAATTGCTTGACTTAACTCCACATAAAGCTAGTCCACTGCAGCCAAAGCAGGACATTTGTTGAGTATGTTGATGTGTACTCACCCTTGCTTTACACACCAACCCCCCCAGGTTGTCCGCGTTGCAACCACTGCTCAGGTGAAGATGAAGTCGTGGAGGAGGACTTCCAGGAGTTTCAAGAGTACGATGAGTTCTAGGCGTGGGTTAGCGGCAACCCCCCAGTCGGCTGCCTGTGTAGGCCGTGTGTATCTACGTTTCTTTTTCGCACTTTGATTATTGTTAAAGACTATGTGGATGTTTCGGACATCATGATGTAATCGACTATTATACCTTCTTTTATGTCATTATTTGAGCACTATGTGATGATGTCCAGTTATGTAACTGCTGTGTACATGAATTGCTGATCCTGGCACGTACATGGTTTGCATTCAGTTTGCCTTCTAAAACCGGGTGTGACATAGGTGGTATCAAAGTCGTGTTGACTATAGGACCGCTAACCTAGAGTAGAATGGTCATTCTAAGGATTATAGACCCCTATTCTCACCTTGACTTTGGTATCCCTTCAAAAGTTGGTCATATCGACCAAACCTATGTTTTACTATATATATTATACCTTGCTAAAGTTTTTGTTTATCCTCATTCCTTATTTATTTATTTATGGTCTACTTGCTGGTCATATTAGTTCTGTTCTCACTCTTATGCTTACGGTGTCTTTTGTAGATGGCTCATCTTAGACACACTGCATGGAAGTCTGTCATCCCCTTCTTACCCTCTCGTCTCGCGGAGCATCCGCTTCGCTGTCCAGTGACTGGTCAGTCTAGCCACTTGGAGAGGCTGCACCACCGCCTGCACGAGGAGCAGGAGCGTTGACGACAGGAGCTGGAGCAGCAGGACTCTTCTTTCTCGCTTCAGCAGGAGATAGAGTCTGTGAGGAGCTGTTCCCCTGTGCTCCTGCTGGAGGCGCCCCCTGCACCACCACTGAGCGCCCCAGCCACTGGAGTAGCCGCTGGAGGAGACCCAGATGACGGAGGTGGTGACAGCAGCTCGAGCCACAACACCGACCTTTCAGAGGAGCAGGAGTTGGAAGGATGGGTTGCCCGACCCATCACCCGTGACGCCGCTCGCGGGTGTCACTTCCAGGACGCGCTCGACACCCTGCTACACCAAGCACTCGACCGGCGTACTTGGTCCATCGAGTATCGCTGTGTGGTCTTCCAGCACAGTCGCGGGGTTTACCCGGACCGTTGGGAGGCGACCTGCTTGGTGCGCCGTCCGGAGAACAGTCTCCGGGGTGCAGAGATCTGCTCAGAGCACTATTCCATCTTTGAGCGGGACTCAGCTGAGGCCGCCATGCAAGATATTCATCTGTTCAGTATTGTAGAAGAATTCTGTACTCTTTTCTTATGCTGTAAGATTTGCAAGATCAGTTCTGATGTGTGATTGCATTATGCAGATGTCAGAAAAGAGGCGCAGAGGAGGAAGGCGTGCTCAGCAGGAGCGGCCAGCTCAGCAGGATGAGGCACCCCAGCAACAACAACTGCCACCACCGCCCCCGATGACCATCGAGCAGATGTTTCTAATGCAGACTCAGGCAGTTCAAGCCATCGGTCAGACTCTGGCCGCCATTCAGCAGCAGCAGTAGCCACCACCACCTCAGCCTCAGATGCCTCAGAGATGCCCAGGGACAAGCGTGCTGAATTCATGAGAGGTCATCCCCCAACGTTCGCTCATTCTTCTGACCCCATGGATGCTGAAGATTGGCTGCGCACTGTGGAGCGAGAGTTGCACACCGCTCAATGCGATGACAGAGAGAAAGTTCTGTATGGTCCCCGTCTGTTGAGAGGAGCAACCCAGTCATGGTGGGAGTCCTATCTCGCCACCCATGCCAACCCCGACACTATTACCTGGGAGGAATTCAGAAACAATTTCCGCCAGTACCATGTTCCTGCAGGTCTGATGACAGTAAAGAAGGAGGAGTTCCTAGCGCTCAAGCAAGGACCTATGTCTGTCAGTGAATACCGAGACAAGTTTCTGCAGTTGTCCCGCTATGCTCCTGAAGATGTCAACACCGACGCTAAGAGGCAGTATTGATTCTTGAGAGGCTTGGTCGACCCTCTGCAGTATCAGCTGATGAATCATACCTTTCCCACATTCCAGCACCTGATTGATAGAGCAATCATGACAGAGAGGAAGCGTAAAGAGATGGAGGATCGCAAGCGCAAGATTGGTGGACCTCGGCCTAGAAGCAGCAATCGCCCTCGTTTCTGAGGCAACCCACCTCAGCAGTTCAGGCAGAACCAGCGCCCACCTCAGCAACAGCAGTTTCAAAGGCAGTATCCTCAGCACCAGCAGTAGAATTGCCAGAACAACCAGTCAGGAGGAGGCCAGTTCCAGAGGCAGAATCAGCAGGCACCTTGTCTTCCCGCCCTAGCAACCAACCAGAACAGTCAAGCAGCACTAGTTCAAGGCGGAAGCAGAGCATGTTTCCACTGTGGAAAGCAAGGCCATTGGGTGATGCAATGCCCGAAGAAGGCAGCCCAGCAGAAGTCAGGCCCCAGTGCCCCAGTAAAGCAGAATGTGCCTCAGCCTGGAGCAGGCAACCGCTCTCAGCCACGCTATAACCATGGAAGACTGAATCACTTGTAGGCTGAAGCAGTTCAGGAAACCCCCGACATGACAGTAGGTATGTTTTCAGTCGACTCCCATATTGCAGAAGTGTTATTTGATACTAGAGCAACGCATTCATTTATTACTGCATCATGGGTAGAAGCACATAACCTTCCAATAACTACCATGTCAATACCCATCCAAATTGACTCAGCCGGTGGTAGAATTCGAGCTAATAGCATTTGCTTAAATGTAAGTGCGGAAATAAGGGGGATAGCGTTTCCTGCTAATCTGATAGTAATGGGTACTCAGGGAATAGATGTTATCCTAGGGATGAACTGGCTAGATAAGTATCAGACAGTTATCAGTTCTGATAAGAGGACAATCAAGTTGATGTCTCCACGAGGAGAGGAAGTGGTGACCGAGTTAGTCCCGCCTGAGCCAAAGAAAGGAAGTTGTTATCAGATGGCTGTTGATAGCAAGGAGCCAGATTCACTCGAGATTATCAAGGTTGTGTCAGAATTTCCAGATGTGTTCCCGGAAGATTTACCAGGCTTGCCACCTGAGCAGAAAGTTGAGTTTGCCATAGAGCTTCTTCCTGGCACCGCCCCCATTTCTAAAAGAGCCTACAAAGTATCTAGACCAGAGTTGGTTGAACTCAAGAAGTAGATTGATGAGCTGTCAGAGAAAGGTTACATCCGGCCAAGCACCTCGCCTTGAGCCGCCCCTGTCTTGTTCGTGGAGAAGAAAGATGGCACCAGAAGGATGTGTATCGATAATCGAGCTCTGAATGAGGTCACGATCAAGAACAAGTACCCCTTGCCCAGAATAGAAGATCTGTTTGACCAGTTAAGAGGAGCCAGCGTGTTCTCAAAGATAGATCTGAGGTCAGGTTATCATCAGCTCAGGATCCGACCCTCAGACATTCCGAAGACGACATTCATTACCAAGTATAGGTTGTATGAGTTCACTGTGATGTCTTTTGGCCTAACAAATGCACCAGCCTTCTTCATGAATCTGATGAACAGTGTATTCATGGATTATCTTGACAAGTTTGTGGTGGTATTTATTGATGACATTCTTATATATTCTCAAAGTGAGGAGGAGCATGCAGATCATTTGAGGATGGTATTGCAGAGATTGCGAGAGCACCAGTTGTATGCAAAGCTGAGCAAGTGTGAGTTCTGGATTGATGAAGTCCTATTCTTGGGTCACATAATAAACAAAGAAGGATTGGCTGTGGATTCAAAGAAAGTAGGAGACATTATGAACTGGAAAGCGCCAACAGATGCTCGAGGAATCAAGAGTTTTATTGGAATGGCTGGATATTATCGGCGATTCATTGAAGGGTTTTCGAAGATTGCAAAACCAATGACATCTTTGCTAGGCAACAAGGTTGAGTTCAAGTGGACCCAGAAATGTCAAGAGGCCTTCGAAGCACTGAAAGAGAAGTTGACTACATCACCTGTCTTAGTCTTGCCTGATGTGCACAAGCCCTTCTCGGTGTATTGCGATGCTTGTTACACTGGTTTGGGATGCGTGTTGATGCAAGAGGGAAGAGTTGTGGCTTACTCGTCCCAACAGCTGAAGGTTCATGAGAAGAATTACCCAATCCATGACCTAGAATTGGCAGCAGTGGTTCACGCGCTAAAGACATGGAGACACTATCTGTATGGGCAGAAATGTGATGTTTACATAGATCACAAGAGTCTGAAGTACATATTCACTCAGTCAGAGCTGAATATGAGGCAATGAAGATGGTTAGAGTTGATCAAAGACTATGAATTGGAGATTCATTACCATCCAGGCAAGGCGAACGTAGTGGCAGATGCATTGAGCAGGAAGAGTCAAGTCAACCTGATGGTCGCTCATCCGATGCCTTATGAGTTGGCCAAAGAGTTTGACAGGTTGAGCCTCGGATTTCTGAACAATATGCGAGGAGTGACAGTTGAGTTAGAGCCTACCCTAGAGCGGGAAATCAAAGAAGCACAGAAGAATGATGAGAAGATCAGTGAAATCTGGTAGCTGATTCTGGAAGGAAGAGGCAAAGATTTTCGGGAAGATGCAGAAGGTGTGATATGGTTCAAGGACCACTTGTGTGTTCCCAATGTCCAGCCCATTCGGGAGTTGATCCTCAAGGAAGCTCATGAGTCAGCTTATTATATACACCCTAGAAGTGAGAAGATGTATCAGGATCTGAAGAAGAAGCTCTGGTGGTACGGAATGAAAAGGGAGATCACAGAGCATGTGGCTATATGTGACAGTTGTTAAAGGATCAAGGCAGAGCATCAGAGACCAGCTGGGTTGTTGCAACCGTTGCGAATTCCTCAGTGGAAATGGGATGAAATCGGGATGGATTTCATAGTCGGATTGCCTCGCACTCGAGTCGGCTACGATTCCATTTGGGTAGTGGTGGATCACTTAACCAAGTCAGCCCACTTCATATCTGTCAAGACCAACTACAACAGTGCAGTATTGGCAGAGTTGTACATGTCCTAGATCGTTTGTCTTCATGGTGTGCCAAAGAAGATAGTGTCAGACAGAGGAACGCAATTCACCTCTCATTTCTGGCAGCAGTTGCATGAAGCTTTGGGTACACATCTGAATTTCAGTTTAGCTTATCATCCGCAGACAGACGGCCAGACTGAAATAACTAATCAAATCCTTGAAGATATGTTGAGAGCTTGTGCATTGCAAGATCAGTCAGGATGGTACAAGAGGTTACCTTATGCAGAGTTCTCCTATAACAACAGTTACCAGGCCAGCTTGAAGATGTCACCATTTCAGGCGCTTTATGGAAGGAGTTGTAGAACTCCGTTGCAATGGGATCAGCCTGGGGAAAAGCAAGTGTTTGGGCCAAACATTCTGCTTGAAGCCGAAGAGAACATTAAGATGGTTTGGGAGAACCTGAAGATAGCGCAATCAAGGCAGCGAAGCTATGCAGACACAAGAAGGAGAGAGCTGAGTTTCGAAGTCGGAGACTTCATCTATTTGAAAGTGTCACCGATCAGTGGAGTCAGAAGATTCGGAGTCAAAGGCAAGCTAGCACCCCGCTATGTCGGTCCGTACCAGATTCTCGCAAGGCGTGGAGAAGTGGCCTATCAGCTCAGTTTGCTAGAAGGTTTGTCCGCAGTGCATGATGTCTTTCATGTGTCTCAGTTGAAGAAGTGTCTACATGTGCTAGAAGAGCAGTTGCCAGTGGAAGGTCTGGAGGTTCAGGAGGACCTGACCTATATAGAGAAGCCAACGCAGATTCTTGAGATTGCAGACAGAGTCACCCGGAGGAAAACTATCAGAATGTGCAAAGTCAGATGGAATCACCACTCTGAGGAAGAAGCAACCTAGGAGCGTGAAGATGATCTGATGGCCAAGTATCCTGAACTCTTTGCTGACCAACCTTGAATCTCGAGGGCGAGATTCTTTTAAGGGGGATAGGTTTGTAACGCCCTGAATTTGGAGGTAGAATTTTTCTTCTTCTTTTTACTCACCAAATTCAGGCGTTACTCTCTTTTCTTTTCCTGTTTCGCTCCTTCTTCCTAATTTCAAAGCAGTGTAGCGACTGGCATCCATATCGTGTGTAAACAAAACCTAAGTTGACATGAGTGTTGCATCATGCCGAATCATATTCCTTTTGTCTGATGTCGTGTTTAATCGCATGTGTTGCTTAGTCTCGTTTCGGTTTTTGCTTCGCGAATTGAATTCTAATCGGTGGTTGCGCGTGCCACAGGATTTTGACCCACGGTGCGGCCCGGCCCAGCCCAGCCCAGCCCGGCCCAGCTCGGCCCGCGCGCCCCTGGCGCCCGTGCCCTCCCCTGCGCCCCCCTCCCTGGTCTCTTTCCCTTATTACAATTCGCCCGTGCAACAACCTCTCTCTCTCTCTCCCATCTCTCTCGCTCCCCATGGTGCCCTAGGTCTTGGAGATGGTGATCGTCGGAATTTGGACCCCGAGGTGAGCTCCCCTCTCCCTCTCTCTCTCTTCCCCTCCCCTCCCCTTTCTTCTTCCCTGCGCACCCCCTGCCCCCATCGCGCGCCCCCGCCAGCGGCTCGCCCCGTGCGGCACCTGTGCCCGCGCGCCGCGCCCTGCGCCCCCGGCGGCTCGCCCCCGTGCGGCCCCGCGCCTCGACGTCCTGGCGGCTCGCCCCGCGGCGGGTGGCCCCGCGCGCCCCGTGCCCCGACGGTGGCTCGGCCCCGTGGCCCCGTGTCCGCGCCCCGCGCACCTACGTGCCCCGCGACCCCGCGCTCGCGTGTCCCCGGCACGCGTGGCGTGTTCGCGCGCGCAACTGTATTTGCGCGGTGTTCAACTTTCAGCTTAATCCCTTTTCAATTGTAGTTTAGTCGATGTGCTATGTCGCGCGCTTCGTCGCGCGACAATTCATTTTAAATTCATCTTTGTTAATGATCTGTGTCACGCGCTTCGTCACGCGATGTTTCGTTTAAAATTCAGTTCAGTTGACGTATGCCGTCGTGCGTTTCGTCGCGCGACGCTTAACGTCTTTTTATAATTACTGCCAGTGTCTCGTTGCGCACTCTATCGCGCGACGAGTCGTTTATTTCTTAATTCAATTTAAATGTTGTGTCGCGCGTCCCGCCGCACGACAATCCTTTTAATCTATCTTAATTTGTTCATAATAATTAAATATGGAACATGACTTTATCTTATGCTAAACGCGATGGCTAAATTAATACCATCTCTTTAGACGAGTAATTTAATTTATAATCGTGTGACATGATCGCTCTTCGACCGTAGCCTCGACCGTTACTTTCTCTTTCTCGCTTAGTTGTAAGTGTGAGCCCTGTGTCGAACGTCTGTTTATTTATTGTATTCCATTGTATGGTGTACTATTCTTTTGTATTAAATATGTGGGATGTATGTTTGAACTCGTATAGATAACGGTCAGTTGGAGTCCGAAGGAGTTGCAGGTGAAGACCCTGAGCAGCAGTCGGTTGGTGAAGGCAAGTTTCTCTTGACCTATCTATGTTCTACTCATCCTTATAATTCATTCCCCGCATTTACACAGTTTATACCTAAGGATTGACTAGATTTTGTCTATCTTGTCCTTGTTTACCTATTTTGGTTGGGTTATTTCAGTTTAGCTTTATGCTAGCGCTTCACATTAATCAATGAACATGATAAGATTATCTATGATACGATGTTTTCCCTTTTGATTATGATGATGGTACTTGTGGCCCTTAAGGGGACTCGAGCTGTTTCTCGAGTGCCTCTCCGTAAGGACCTGTTCGTTGGATGACCGCCCGGGAAAACAGTGCAACCATGAGGGTGGAGTGGGACGCCCTTAGCTGAGTAATTAGAGGAACTGGGGTGTAGTTCGCTTCGCCGTCATGCCGTTAATGGGGCTTGGTGTATGCGGCTCGCTCTACCAAGGTTGGTTCGCCCCTTCTGGAGGAGTGCGGTGCATTTAGGAAACCTAACGGGCGGCTACAGCCCCAGGGAATCTTTGTAAAGGCTACATAGTGAGACCCTGCCTATTCACCTTGGTAGTGTTCAAGGGTTTGATCGGCCCGAGGCAAGAGGGAATCACGGCTTGTGGGTAAAGTGCGCAACCTCTGCAGAGTGTTATGAAACTGATATATCAGTCGTGCTCGCGGTTATGAGCGGCCAAGGGAGCTCCATTGATTAGAGATACTTGATCAGAGATGTATGGTTTACAGGTGGTGATGAGGATGATGATTTTGTTTATGACTATGGTAATGGTAAGTGGTATTCTTTCCGTTTGGAAATGGTAATTTGGGTTAATAACTTGGTGACCATCTCCCTCTTGGCGTGTTCTCCCGATATTACTTCGAGTTGTTAAACTCTAATGAAGCATCAGGCTCTGATACCAATTGAAAGTCGCCTAGAGAGGGGTGAATACACGAAACCTAAAAATTATAAACTTAACACACTTCACCCGGGGTTAGGGTTAGAAATAAATAATGTTGAATTCGGAGTGCGGAAGATAGTTCTTCTTGCTATGAGTTGCTCAATCAATTCAGATAACTTTGGGAGCCAACTCAAAACAATATAAGCAAGAGAACTTTACAGAGAGAGAAGGGAGAAGCAAATCAAGTGATGAAGATCAACGCAATGAACACGGTGATTTGTTTCTCGAGGTTCAATTTCAAAGAACCTACTCCCCATTGAGGAGGCCGCAAAGGTCAGGTCTATTTCAACCCTTCCCTCTCTCAATCGATTATTTAGACCGGTCGAGTGTTTCTTCTTAATCACACGGGTCACTAAGAACCTGCAAGGATCACCACACGATTAGGTGTCTCTTGCTAGCTTTACAAAGCACTTAGAAGAATTAGAGTGAGAATAAGAAAGCAATCCAAGCAACAAGAGCAACAAAAGAAACACAAATCACCCTCTCTCAAGTCACTAAGCACTTGATTTGATTTTGGGGCTTGGAGAGGATTGAATGCTTTGATTGTGTCTTTAGAGTGTATGTCTTTTCTCTAGTATTGAATGTGAAGAGTGAGAAGCTTGGATGACTTTAATGGAGGTGGTTGGGGGTATTTATAGCCTCCATCCACTTCCTAGTTGTTGGCTAACTTTGTTGTCGATGGGCACACCGGATAGTCCGGTGGTGCACCGGACATGACATTGTTCAGTGTTCGGTGAGTGCCACGTCATCCTACCGTTGGGGTTTGAAGTTGTTGACCGTTGAAGTTTTCTGTCCTCTTGCGGCACCGGACAGTCCAGTGGCACATCGGACAGTCCGGTGCATTCTAACTTTGCAGACTGGCTCTAACTTCTGACGGTCAGACTATACTGCAATCGACCATTGGCAAAGTTGATCGTTACTTCATTGGCTCACCGGACAGTCTGGTGCCTCACCGAACAGTCCAGTGAATTTTAGCGGAGTGGCTCTAAGAAAACTCGAGAGCGGCCAGTTCGCGAGGTGCTTCAGTCTGGGCACTGGACAGTGTCCGATGCGCCACAGGCTGCACCGTTTCTTGTATGCTCCAAACTTTGTAGAATCCCCTCAATTATTTTTCTTTGTATGTTTATGTTGAACTTTATGCACCTGAGAGAATTAGCAACTAGCCAACTAGGCAAACTAGTTAGTCCATATGGTTTGTGATGGACATCAAACACCAAAATCTATTATAAGAAATGGTGAAGCCCATTTCCCTTTCAAAGCCTGACTGACAAATTGACAGCAGAGCAGAGCCCTCAGAGCAGATCTAACACGTGTCAGCCGATTTCAACTACTTTTGACCAAAGAAGAACTCGACTGATCACATGTTGAACTAAAAGATCACCAGTGAGCTCAAGATGATTGAGATTTAAAACATGGCTATACTTATGCCTTTCTCAACCAAGGATAGAAGATTATATGTAAGTAAAATATGTTTTAGATAGTTTTGCAATCCAATCAAACACACAATTTTTTCACACAATTGTGTGTGCAAGTTTTCAAAAAAGTTACGAGATTCCAAAATATTTAGTTCACTACTTAGAAAGCAAAACCTAGATTCATCAAAAGGTTTAGTGAAGATATCAACTAGTTGATTTTTTGGTGCTCACATGACAAATTTTGATATCTCCTTTGGCTTCATGGTCTCTCGGGAAATTGTGTCTAATATCTATGTTTTTGGTTCTAGAGTGTTGCACTAGATTGTTAGCAAGTTTTATAGCATTCTCATTGTCACAATGTAGTGGAATTTTGTTAAACTCACAACCGAAGTCTCTCAAGGTTAGCTTCGTCCACAACACTTGGGCACAACAAGCGCCAACAACTATGTACTCGGCTTCAACGGTGGATAATGCAACATAGTTTTGTTTTTTAGAACTCTAAGACACCAAAGACCAGCCAAGGAATTGGCAAGTCCCGGTAATAATCTTTCGATCTACTTCATAATCGTAATAATCTGGGTCAGAATAGTCAAGCAAATCGAAAGTGGAGCCCTTGGAGAAACCAAAGTCTTGGGTTTTGGGTGTGAAATTAGTATCTCAAGATCCTCTTAATGACCACGAAGTGACAATTTTTTGGGTTAGCTTGAAAACGAGCACACATGCACACACTAAGCATAATATGAAGTCTAGATGCACATAGATAGAGCAATGAACCTATTATGGACCTATTAAGCTTTTGATCGACAGGTTTACCTTCTTCATTAAGGTCGATATGCCCGTTGGATGCTATCAGTGTCTTGATGGGTTTTGCCTTCTCCATGTCAAACTTCTTCAACATGCCTTGGATGTACTTGGTTTGACATCTAAAAGTTCCTTCCTTTAACTACTTCACTTGAAATCCCAGGAAGTATTTGAGCTCACCCAACATGGACATCTCAAACCTATTTGTCATTACTCTACTAAATTCCTCACAAAATTCATTATTAGTACTACCAAATATAATGTCATGGACATATATTTGGCACACAAATAATTTGAAAGTCGCCTAGAGGGGGGTGAATAGGGCGAATCTGAAATTTACAAACTTAATCACAACTACAAGCCGGGTTAGCGTTAGAAATTTAATCGAGTCCGAGAGAGAGGGTGCAAAACAACTCGCAAGCGAATAAAGAGTGTGACACACGGATTTGTTTTACCGAGGTTCGGTTCTCGCAAACCTACTCCCTGTTGAGGTGGTCACAAAGACTGGGTCTCTTTCAACCCTTTCCCTCTCTCAAACGGTCCCTCGGACCGAGTGAGCTTCTTATTCTCAAACAAATGGAACACAAAGTTCCCGCAAGGACCACCACACAATTGGTGTCTCTTGCCTCAATTACAAGTGAGTTTGATCTCAAGAAAGATTGAGAAAGAAAAGAAGCAATCCAAGCGCAAGAGCTCAAAAGAACACAACAAATCTCTCTCACTTATCACTAAAGCTTTGTGTGGAATTGGGAGAGGATTTGATCACTTGGATGTGTCTAGAAATGAATGCTAGAGCTCTTGTAAGTAGTTGGAAGGTGGAAAACTTGGATGACTTGAATGTGGGGGTGGTTGGGGTATTTATAGCCCCAACCACCAAACTAGCCGTTTGGTGGAGGCTGCTGTCGCATGGCGCACCGGACAGTCCGGTGCGCCACCGGACTCTGTCCGATGCGCCAGCCACGTCACCAGGCCATTGGGTTCCGACCGTTGGAGCTCTGTCTTGTGGGCTGCCTGGCTGTCCGGTGGTGCACCGGACAAGTCCTGTAGACTGTCCGGTGTGCCACCTGCGCATGCACTGCTCCTCTACGCGCGCAGGCGTGCATTTAATGCGTTGCAGTCGACCGTTGGCGCGAAGTAGCCATTGCTCCGCTGGCTCACCGGACAGTCCGGTGTGCACCGGACATGTCCGGTGAATTATAGCGGAGCGGATTCCCGAAGCTGGCGAGTTCAGAGCCGCTCTTTCTTGGGGCACTGAACACTGTTCAGTGGTGCACCGGACAGTCCGGTGAATTATAGCGAAGCGTCTTTAAGAATTCCCGAAGGTGAAGAGTTTGGCTTGGAGTCCCCTGGTGCACCGGACACTGTCCGGTGGCACACCGGACAGTCCGGTGCGCCAGACCAGGGCACACTTCGGTTATCCCTTGCTCTTTTTGTTGAACCCTTTTCTTGGTCTTTTTATTGGCCTTTTGTGAACCTTTGGCACCTGTGTAACTTATAGACTAGAGCAAACCAGTTAGTCCAATTATTTGTGTTGGGCAATTCAACCACCAAAATCAATTAGGAAATAGGTGTAAGCCTAATTCCCTTTCAATCTCCCCCTTTTTGGTGATTGATGCCAACACAAACCAAAGCAAATATAGAAGTGCATAATTGAACTAATTTGCATAAGTGTGAGTGCAAAGGTTACTTAGAATTGAGCCAATATAACTACTCATAGGATATGCATGGATTGTTTCTTCATTTTTAACATTTTGGACCACGCTTGCACCACATGTTTTGTTTTTGCAAATTCATTTGTAAATTCTTTTCAAAGTTCTTTTGCAACTAGTCAAAGGTAAATGAATAAGATTCTTGAGAAGCATTTACAAGATTTGAAATTTTCTCCCCCTGTTTCAAATGCTTTTCCTTTGACCAAACAAAACTCCCCCTTAGTGACATCCTCCTCTTAGTGTTCAAGAGGGTTTTGATGTTAATTTTGAAGAGGGTATACTAATTTGAAATTATATCACACATAAGATATCGATTTTGAAAATACTTCTTTAAAACCAATTGAAAGACTAAAATTTTCAAAATTGGTGGTGGTGGCTCATACTTTCTCCCCCTTTGGCATGAATCGCCAAAAACGAAATCATTAGAGCCCTTGATAACTACTTTCTCCCCTTTGGCAAATAAAACATATGAGTGAAGATTATACCAAAGCCGGAGAGATGCTCGGAGCGACGGCGAAGGATGAGTCATGGAGTGGAGTGGAAGCCTTTGTCTTCGCCAAAGACTCCAATTCCCTTTCAATGCACTTATGACTTGTATTGAAATTCACTTGAAAACACATTAGTCATAGCACATGAAAGAGATATGATCAAAGGTATATTAATGAGCTATGTATGCAAGACATCAAAAGAAATTCCTAGAATCAAGAATATTTAGCTCATGCCTAAGTTTGTTAAAGGTTTGTTCATCAAGCGGCTTGGTAAAGATATCGGCTAATTGATCCTTAGTGTTAATATATGCAATCTCGATATCTCCCTTTTGTTGGTGATCCCTTAGAAAATGATACCGAATGGCTATGTGTTTAGTGCGGCTATGCTCAACGGGATTATCCGCCATGCAGATTGCACTCTCATTATCACATAGAAGAGGAACTTTGGTTAATTTGTAACCGTAGTCCCTAAGGGTTTGCCTCATCCAAAGCAATTGCGCGCAACAATGACCTGTGGCAATGTACTCGGCTTCGGTGGTAGAAAGAGCTACGGAATTTTGCTTCTTTGAAGCCCAAGACACCAAGGATCTTCCCAAGAACTGGCAAGTCCCCGATGTGCTCTTTCGATTAATTTTACACCCCGCCCAATCGGCATCCGAATAACCAATTAAATCAAAAGTGGATCCCCTAGGATACCAAAGCCCAAACTTAGGAGTATAAACTAAATATCTCAAGATTCGTTTTATGGCCGTAAGGTGAGCTTCCTTAGGGTCGGCTTGGAATCTTGCACACATGCATACAGAAAGCATAATATCCGGTCGAGATGCACATAAATAGAGTAAAGAGCCTATCATCGACCGGTATACCTTTTGATCGACGGATTTACCTTCCGTGTCGAGGTCGAGATGCCCATTGGTTCCCATGGGTGTCTTGATGGGCTTGGCATCCTTCATCCCAAATTTGTTTAGAATGTCTTGAGTATACTTTGTTTGGCTAATGAAGGTGCCCTCTTGGAGTTGCTTCACTTGAAATCCTAAGAAATACTTCAACTCCCCCATCATAGACATCTCGAATTTTTGTGTCATGATCCTACTAAATTCTTCACATGTAGATTCGTTAGTAGACCCAAATATAATATCATCAACATAAATTTGGCATACAAACAAATCATTGTCAAGAGTTTTAGTAAATAAAGTAGGATCGGCCTTTCCGACTTTGAATCCATTAGTGATAAGAAAATCTCTAAGGCATTCATACCATGCTCTTGGGGCTTGCTTGAGCCCATAAAGCGCCTTAGAGAGTTTATAAACGTGGTTAGGATACTCACTATCTTCAAAGCCGGGAGGTTGCTCAACATAGACCTCTTCCTTGATTGGTCCATTGAGGAAGGCACTCTTCACGTCCATTTGGTAAAGCTTGAAGCCATGGTAAGTAGCATAGGCTAATAATATATGAATTGACTCAAGCCTAGCTACGGGTGCATAGGTTTCACCGAAATCCAAACCTTCGACTTGGGAGTATCCCTCGGCCACAAGTCGGGCTTTGTTCCTTGTCACCACACCATGCTCGTCTTGCTTGTTGCGGAAAACCCACTTGGTTCCTACAACATTTTGATTAGGACGTGGAACTAAATGTCATACCTTGTTCCTAGTGAAGTTGTTGAGCTCCTCTTGCATCGCCACCACCCAATCCGAATCTTGAAGTGCTTCCTCTACCCTCTGTGGCTCAATAGAGGAAACAAAAGAGTAATGCTCACAAAAATGTGCAACACGAGATCTAGTGGTTACCCCCTTATGGATGTCGCCGAGGATGGTGTCGACGGGGTGATCTCGTTGTATTGCTTGGTGGACTCTTGGGTGTGGCGGCTTTGGTTCTTCATCCTCCTTGTCTTGATCATTTGCATCTCCCCCTTGATCATTGCCGTCATCTTGAGGTGGCTCATCTTGTTGATCTTCTCCTTCATCAACTTGAGCCTCATCCTCATTTTGAGTTGGTGGAGATGCTTGCGTGGAGGAGGATGGTTGATCTTGTGCATTTGGAGGCTCTTCGGATTCCTTAGGACACACATCCCCAATGAACATGTTCCTTAGAGCGATGCATGGAGCCTCTTCATCACCTATCTCATCAAGATCAACTTGCTCTACTTGAGAGCCGTTAGTCTCATCAAACACAACGTCACAAGAAACTTCAACTTGTCCAGTGGACTTGTTAAAGACTCTATATGCCCTTGTGTTTGAATCATATCCTAGTAAAAAGCCTTCTACAGTCTTAGGAGCAAATTTAGATTTTCTACCTCTTTTAACAAGAATAAAGCATTTGCTACCAAAGACTCTAAAATATGAAATATTGGGCTTTTTACCGGTTAGGAGTTCATATGATGTCTTCTTGAGGATTCGGTGTAGATACAACCGGTTGATGGCGTAGCAGGCGGTGTTGACCGCCTCGGCCCAAAACCGATCCGAAGTCTTGTACTCATCAAGCATGGTTCTTGCCATGTCCAGTAGAGTTCTATTCTTCCTCTCCACTACACCACTTTGTTGTGGGGTGTAGGGAGAAGAGAACTCATGCTTGATTCCCTCCTCCTCAAGGAAGCCTTCAATTTGAGAGTTCATGAACTCCGTCCCGTTGTCGCTTCTAATTTTCTTGATCCTTAAGCCGAACTCATTTTGAGCCCGTCTCAAGAATCCCTTTAATGTTTCTTGGGTATGAGATTTTTCTTGCAAAAAGAACACCCAAGTGAAGCGAGAATAATCATCCACAATAACTAGACAGTACTTACTCCCACCGATGCTTATGTAAGCGATCGGGCCGAATAGGTCCATATGTAGGAGCTCCAGTGTCCTGTCAGTCGTCATGATGTTCTTGTGTGGATGATGAGCACCAACTTGCTTCCCTGCTTGGCATGCGCTACAAATCCTGTCTTTCTCAAAATGAACATTTGTTAATCCTAAAATGTGCTCTCCCTTTAGAAGCTTATGAAGATTCTTCATCCCAACATGGGCGAGTCGGCGGTGCCAGAGCCAACCCATGTTAGTCTTAGCAATTAAGCAAGTGTCGAGTTCAGCTCTATCGAAATCTACCAAGTATAGCTGACCCTCTAACACTCCCTTAAATGCTATTGAATCATCACTTCTTCTAAAGACAGTGACACCTATATCAGTAAAAAGACAGTTGTAGCCCATTTGGCATAATTGGGAAAAGGAAAGCAAATTGTAATCTAAAGAATCTACAAGAAAAACATTGGAAATTGAATGGTCAGGAGATATAGCAATTTTACCCAAACCTTTGACCAAACCTTGGTTTCCATCCCCGAATGTGATAGCTCGTTGGGGATCTTGGTTTTTCTCGTAGGAGGAGAACATGTTCTTCTCCCCTGTCATGTGGTTTGTGCACCCGCTGTCGATGATCCAACTTGAGCCCCCGGATGCATAAACCTACAAAACAAGTTTAGTTCTTGACTTTAGGTACCCAAATGGTTTTGGGTCCTTTGGCATTAGATACAAGAACTTTGGGTACCCAAACACAAGTTTTGGAGCCCTTGTGTTTGCCCCCAACATACTTGGCAACTACCTTGCCGGATTTGTTAGTTAAAACATATGATGCATCAAAAGTTTTGAATGAAATGCTATGGTCATTTGATGCACTAGGAGTTTTCTTCTTAGGCAACTTAGCATGGGTTGGTTGCCTAGAACTAGATGTCTCACCCTTATACATAAAAGCATGGTTAGGGCCAGAGTAAGACTTCCTAGAATGAATTCTCCTAATCTTGCTCTCGGGATAACCGGTAGGGTATAAAATGTAACCTTCGTTATCCTGAGGCATGGGAGCCTTGACCTTAACAAAATTAGACAATCTTTTAGGAGGGGCATTAATTTTGACATTGTCCCCCTTTTGGAAGCCAATGCCATCCTTGATACCAGGGCATCTCCCACTATAAAGCATACTACGAGCAAATTTAAAATTTTCATTTTCAAGTTCATGCTCGGCAATTTTAGCATCTAATTTTGCTATATGATCGTTTTGTTGCTTAATTAATATTATATGATCATGAATAGCATCAATATCAACATCTCTACATCTAGTGCAAATAGAAGTGTGCTCAACGGTAGATGTAGAGGGTTTGCAAGATTTTAGTTCTACAACCCTAGCATGTAATATATCATTTTCACTTCTAAGGTTAGAAATAGTAACATTGCAAACATCAAAGTCTTTAGCCTTAGCAATTAATTTTTCATTTTCAATTCTAAGGCTATCAAGAGAAATGTTCAATTCTTCAATCTTAGCAAGCAAATCAACATTATCATTTCTAAGATTTGGAATTGAAACATCACAAACATTTGAATCAACCTTAGCTAACAAATTAGCATTCTCATTTCTAAGGTTGTCAATAGTCTCATGGCATGTGCTTAGCTCACTAGATAGTTTTTCACATTTCTCTACTTCTAGAGCGTAAGCATTTTTAATCTTAACATGCCTTTTGTTTTCTTTAATAAGGAAGTCCTCTTGGGTGTCCAAGAGATCATCCTTCTCATGAATAGCACTAATCAATTCATTTGATTTTTCCTTTTGTTGCATGTTTAGGTTGGCAAAAAGAATGCGTAAGTTATCCTCCTCATTGCTAGCATTATCCTCATCACTAGAGGTTTCATATTTGGTGGAGGATCTTGATTTTACCTTCTTCCTTTTGCTATCCTTTGCCATGAGGCACTTGTGGCCGACGTTGGGGAAGAGAAGACCTTTGGTGACGACGACATTTGCGGCGTCCTCGTCGGAGGAGGAGTCGGTGGAGCTCTCGTCGGAGTCCCATTCCCGGCAAACATGGGCATCACCGCCCTTCTTCTTGTAGTACTTCTTCTTCTCCTTTCTTCTCCCCTTCTTGTCGTCGCTCCTGTCACTATCACTAGAAATAGGACATTTTGCTATAAAGTGACCGGGCTTACCACACTTGTAGCAAACTTTCTTGGAGCGGGGCTTGTAATCTTTCCCCCTCCTTTGCTTGAGGATTTGACGGAAGCTCTTGATGATGAGCGCCATCTCCTCGTTGTCAAGCTTGGAGGCGTCGATGGGTGTTTGACTTGGAGTAGATTCCTCCTTCTTTTCTTCCGTCGCTTTGAATGCGACCGGTTGTGCTTCGGACGTGGAGGGGCTGTCAAGCTCGTTGATCTTCTTTGAGCCTTTGATCATCAATTCAAAGCTCACAAAATTCCCGATTACTTCCTCGGGAGTCATTAGTGTATATCTAGGATTGCCACGAATTAATTGAACTTGAGTAGGGTTAAGGAAAACAAGTGATCTTAGAATAACCTTAACCATTTCATGGTCATCCCATTTTTTGCTCCCGAGGTTGCGCACTTGGTTCACCAAGGTCTTGAGCCGGTTGTACATGTCTTGTGGCTCCTCCCCTTGGCGAAGTCGGAAGCGGCCAAGCTCCCCCTCGATCGTTTCCCGCTTGGTGATTTTGGTCACCTCGTCTCCTTCGTGCGCGGTCTTTAGCGTGTCCCAAATTTCCTTGGCTCCTTTCAACCCTTGCACCTTGTTATACTCCTCTCGACTTTGAGAGGCGAGGAGTATAGTTGAGGCTTGGGAGTTGAAGTGTTGGATTTGGGCCACTTCATCCTCATCATAATCTTCATCCCCTAAGGATGGCACCTGTACACCAAACTCAACAACGTCCCATATACTTTTGTGGAGTGAGGTTAGGTGAAATCGCATTAAATCACTCCACCTAGCATAATCTTCACCATCAAACGTTGGTGGTTTGCCTAAAGGGACGGAAAGTAAAGGCGTATGTTTAGGAATGCGAGGATAGCGTAGAGGGATCTTACTAAACTTCTTGCGCTCATGGCGCTTAGAAGTAATGGATGGCGCGTCAGAGCCGGAGGTGGAAGGTGGTGAAGTATCGGTCTCGTAGTAGACCACCTTCCTCATCTTCTTTTTCTTGTCGCCACTCCGATGCGACTTGTGGGAAGAGGATTTCTTCTCCTTCCCCTTCCCCTTGTTGTGAGACTCTTCCGATGAAGCCTTCCCGTGGCTTGTAGTGGGCTTGTCGCTGGTCTCCATCTCCTTCTTGGCGTGATCTCTCGACATTACTTCGAGCGGTTAGGCTCTAATGAAGCACCGGGCTTTGATACCAATTGAAAGTCGCCTAGAGGGGGGGTGAATAGGGCGAATCTGAAATTTACAAACTTAATCACAACTACAAGTCGAGTTAGCGTTAGAAATATAATCGAGTCCGAGAGAGAGGGTGCAAAACAACTCGCAAGCGAATAAAGAGTGTGACACGCGGATTTGTTTTACCGAGGTTCGGTTCTTGCAAACCTACTCCCCATTGAGGTGGTCACAAAGATCGGGTCTCTTTCAACCCTTTCCCTCTCTCAAACGGTCCCTCGGACCTAGTGAGCTTCTTCTTCTCAAACAAATGGAACACAAAGTTCCCGCAAGGACCACCACACAATTGGTGTCTCTTGCCTCAATTACAAGTGAGTTTGATCTCAAGAAAGACTGAGAAAGAAAAGAAGCAATCCAAGCGCAAGAGCTCAAAAGAACACAACAAATCTCTCTCACTTATCACTAAAGCTTTGTGTGGAATTGGGAGATGACTTGATCACTTGGGTGTGTCTAGAATTGAATGCTAGAGCTCTTGTAAGTAGTTGGAAGGTGGAAAACTTGGATGACTTGAATGTGGGGGTGGTTGGGGTATTTATAGCCCCAACCACCAAACTAGCCGTTTGGTGGAGGCTGTTGTCGCATGGCGCATCGGACAGTCCGGTGCGCCACCGGACACTGTCCGGTGCACCAGCCACGTCACCAGGCCGTTGGGTTCCGACCGTTGGAGCTCTGTCTTGTGGGCCCGCCTGGCTGTCCGGTGGTGCACCGGACAAGTCCTGTAGACTGTCCGGTGTGCCACCTGCGCGTGCACTGCTCCTCTGCGCGCGCAGGCGCACATTTAATGCGTTGCAGTCGACCGTTAACGCGAAGTAGTCGTTGCTCCGCTGGCTCACCGGACAGTCCGGTGTGCACCGGACATGTCCGGTGAATTATAGCGGAGCGGATTCCCGAAGCTGGCGAGTTCAGAGCCGCTCTTTCTTGGGGCACCGGACACTGTCCGGTGGTGCACCGGACAGTCCGGTGAATTATAGCGAAGTGTCACTGAGAATTCCCAAAGGTGAAGAGTTTGGCTTGGAGTCCCCTGGTGCACCGGACATTGTCCGGTGGTGCATCGGACACTGTCCGGTGGCACACCGGACAGTCCGGTGCGCCAGACCAGGGCACACTTCGGTTATCCCTTGCTCTTTTTGTTGAACCCTTTTCTTGGTCTTTTTATTGGCCTTTTCTGAACCTTTGGCACCTGTGTAACTTATAGACTAGAGCAAACCAGTTAGTCCAATTATTTGTGTTGGGCAATTCAACCACCAAAATCAATTAGGAAATAGGTGTAAGCCTAATTCCCTTTCATAATTCATCATCAAATTTGTGAATGAATAAAGTAGAATCTGCCTTGCTTATTTCAAATCCATTTTAAGTAAAAAGTCCTTAAGGCATTCATACCATGCTCTAGGGGCTTGCTTGAGCCCATAAAGCGCCTTATGGAGGAGGAAAACATGGTTTGACTTCTTTGGATCTTCATAGTCCGACGGTTGCTCTACATAAACCAACTCTTGTAATGGGCCATTTAGAAATGCACTCTTGACGTCCATTTGATATAGCTTGAAATCATGGTTAGTGGCATAAGCAATCAAAATTCTATTTGACTCTAACCTTGACACTAGTGCATATGTCTCTCCAAAATCAAGTATTTCTACTTGAATGAATCCTTGAGCAACCAGTTGTGCCTTGTTTCTTGTCAGCACTCCATGTTCGTCTTGCTTGTTGCGAAAGACCCACTTGGTTCTAGTCACATTTTGCTTGGGTCTTTCCACTAAGGACTAGACTTCATTCTGGGTGAAGTTATCGAGTTCCTCTTGCATTGCAACTATCCAGTCCAGATCACCTAGTGCTTCTTCTACCTTAAGTGGCTCAGGAGAAGAAACAAACAGGTAAAATTCACAAAAAATGCTAAACGAGATTTAGTTGTTACCCCTCTTTTGATGCTACCAATAATGTTATCCACTGGATGGTCTCTTTGAATGCTTTGATGAACCCGAGGATGGAGAACTGAAGGTTGATGTTGAATTGGTCCTTCATCCTTTTGTTCATGTGGAACTCCACCACCCACCTTTTCTTCATTTTCCACCATACTTGGCATTTCTTATGGTTGGATGGTTTTCGCAGGAGTTGGATGACTTGAGGTTGATGGGTTTACATGGATGGAGGATTCATTGCCCACCTTCCTTGTACTCCCATCAATAATCTCATTGGTCATCCAAATCCTTCCTCATCATCGTCCTTCTCTTGTGGTTTAACTTCACCATTTGTGAGCTTCTTGATGGCCTTACAAGGTATCACCTCATTTCCTACAACATCACTAGAAGCATGCCCTTATGATCCATTATATTCATCAAATATCACATCTACCGCTATTTCAACAAGACCGATAGAGTTTTTTAAAAACACGGTATCTATGTGTATTTGATGCATAACCAAACAAGAAACCCTCATCCACTTTAGGAGCAAACTTTGAACTCTTGGCTTTCTTGTTTAGAATAAAACATCTACAACAAAAAACTCAAAATTAATCAACTTTGGATTTGTTACCGGTGAGAAGTTCATAAGGATTCTTCTTGTAGATCTTGTGAAGGTAGAGGCAGTTGATTGCATGACACGTGGCGTTGACTGCTTCGGTCCAACAGTTGTTCGATGTCTTGTATTCATCTAGCATAGTCCTTGCCACCTCAATAAGAGTTCAGTTCTTCCTCTCCACATCACCATTTTGTTGTAGAGTGTAAGGAACCGAAAACTCATGCTTGATCCCTTCTTCAGTCAAGAATTCTTCAACACAGGTGTTCGTGAACTCTGTCCCATTATCACTTCTCACCTTCTTGATCTTCAGCTCAAACTCATTATGTGCTCACCTCATGAATTTCTTTAGGATTTCTTGGGTTTCACTTTTATCACTCAAAAAGAAGACCCACGTGAAGCGACAAAAATCATCAACAATAGCTAATCCATATTTGTTACCACCAATGCTTATGTAAGCCACCGGTTCGAAGAGATCCATATGTAGTAGATCCAATGGCCTCTTGGTGGTGACCACATTCTTTGGTGATGTGGAACGACATGTTGTTTCCCTGTCTGACATACGCCACAAACCCTATCTTTCTCAAATACAACATTGGTTAGTCCAATAATGTGTCCATCCTTTTGAAGTTTGAACAAGTTCCTCATGCCAACATGGGCTAGTCAGCGATGCCAACGCCAACATGTTGGAGAGAAAATCCCACGGCCGGGTGGCGAAGTGCACCCGCCCTGATCCTAAGATGAGGAGGGGCCTAGGGATTGCCCGTTTGGCTGGAAGAACACGAGAACACAAGGATTAGAGTTGTTCGGGCCGCCGGAACATAATACCCTACATCCACTAGGAGTTGTATTGCTTGGGAGTCTTTGTGTGTTATCCCCAAACTCAGACTTCTTAAGTTCGTTGCCTGAGTTGGAACTAACTTCTACCGTGTGTGTGGCCTCCCTTTTATAGTCCAAGGGAGGCACGTGTATGGTAACCGAGCCCCGACAAGTGGGATCTCTAGAGCTACCATCTCCAGCAGGTTCTACTCCTACACCACTGCAGCTACTGCTACTATCTTGTCGAGCTGACATAGGACTGCTACATGAGTAGAGAGTACCTGAGGGGTGGCGTGGAGCTCGGTCGCGCCGCTGTCGGTGTCGTCGGAGGGCCCTATTGGGGGGCGAGGGCATGGGTCAACAAAGCTCGGGCGCGGAACTAGTGGGGCGGCACGACATGCGGCTCGAGCGAAGAGCGGGGAGGGGCGGCACATTATTGAGCTCTGGTGCAGATCCTCGACGAGGCCGAGGCGGGGCGACACACTGTGGACAGAGGATGCTAGGCGGACGGTGGTGGCACGACGTCGAGCTCCAGGCTCCGACGCGGATCCTGGGCGAGAGTGCAGGGCGGCGTACCGTGGGACATTGATCCGGCATGGACTTGGCGGGGCGGTACGACGTCGAGCACTGCTCCCGCGACCAGCACAAATTTGGGCGAGGCTAGGGCTTGGGGCGGTACATCACGGTGTGGGTATGGGAGACAAGGAGGATGACCGGGACAGAGTGGAGTCGTGGGGAACAGATATAGGGGATGGTCGATCTCCGATGTATGGGGTGTGGCTTAGCCGTTTAGGGTTTTTTGGGCTTCAATTTCATGGACCGCATTCTGAATATGCTCCATATAATTTGTGAATTTATATTTTGGGTATCTACTTAATACCTATGAGTAAAATATATTATTCGTATCCTACCCGATATATTTTGGATATCCGACTTGATAAGACCTACGAGTAATTTTTTTATCTGTATCCATGTTTATTACTCCCTCCGTCCCAGGATATAAGGCGTAACCACTTTTTATTCTTGTCCCACAATATAAGGCGTGCTCTCTCTATGCATACGTATATCGATGCAGTGGTATAGAGACAATTAAATGCATTTCTTGGTCTTTGAACCAGAGGTGGTTACGCCTTATATACTGGGACGGAGGGAGTAGATACAAAATGGATATCTATAGCCCACGGTCTAACTGCCATCCCAAATTTCCAACCCCGACGGAGACGAAGGTCAACAGTCATTTGCACTTCTCAAGGCACGAACATGTAGCAGGTCGGGCCATTCGAGGTATTGTTCGGTTATTTATATATCACATGAATTAAATATGAATGAAAAAGTTAGTAGAGATTTTGATTGCTATGGATCATGGATCGAACGCATCCAACCCCTCCGATCCTTCTATACGGGAGAGAACCAACGGGCCCTGAATGGGACAGGACTTCCCCTTCACTTCACCTCGCTCTTCATCTTCGTTTCTGCTCGCAACCTAGCTGCCCCTCCGGTCCTCCACCTCCCGTCCCCGTGCGCAGGTATGCCTCATGCTCCTCGTGTGCTCTGCTGCCAGTTCCTAGCTTCCTTGCGTGATCTGTTATTCTGTTCGAGCATTTGCTCTTGGCGAGTGAAGATTAGATTCCTCTGGGAATCACTATTGGAAGCTCCTCCAGCAGGGAAATGCCTCCCAAGAAAAACTTTGCTCCACGTTGTCTCTCTCTCTCTCTCTCTCTCTCTCTCTCTCTCTCTCTCTCTCTCTCTCTCTCTCTCTCTCTCTCTCTCGGTGTTGCCGATTGCTGAGTCTCCGTGCCTGAGGGACTGAACTAATGAAGTACTTGCAAGTGCATTCTCTTAGCAAACGGGCTAAGCAGGCCTTTGCATCTTAATCGCTGTGCCTGATGGAGGACCTGACCTCGAACTAATCTGCTTCAGAGTCCCCGGCCTTGGATTCTCTTCCAATCTGCCTTCTGACTTTTGACTTGCAAACTTTGGGGGTACCAAACACAACATCTAGCCCCAAAAGTCAAAACCTTGTCCTAATCCAGGAACGGAAGTACTGCAACTACTTCCACTTCTTCTCAAGGAAGCCTCTTCCAAATTCGTGTTTCAGCGGTTCTTTGTCCCATCCTAATCTACACATTTGTTTATAGGATGAGTTTTGGTGAACGACCTCACATGATTTGGTGCCGCATTTTTTATCTGCTCATTAAAGTAGTCCCCTAAGGAATCCAGTTAGGGCTTGTTCGGTTAGCTCTCAATCCATGTGGATTGAGTGGGATTGGATGGGTTTGAATCCCAAACAAGTCAAACTTCTTCTCAATTTTTTCCAATCCCATCCAATCCATGTGTATTGGGAATAACCGAATAAGCTCTTACTGAATTAAAAAAAAGGTAAGCAAGAATCCAGAGGCAGAAAGGGGGTCAGGGGATGGTAGGTTCTTTGCTTTGCCGTCTCGGCATCCCACGACCAAGAGAAGTGATTCTGGATGCTTGCCACCGGCTGTTTGCTTCCCTTGCTGCTCCTGGTGTTGAATCATTTTGATCAGCGCGGCCTTTTCTTTCCTAGGAGATGAAAAGAAAGGGGCAGGCCATCCTGAGTGGCCTACACAATACATGTATCATGCATGCCCTCAAAAGCTGGCAGCAATACGAGCGAGCAAATTGGGGCAGAAAGGAGGGGAGGAAAAGAAAGGGGGAGCCACCGAGCAGCGTTTGGCATGGTGGATATTTACACCTCAGTTTGTTGGTGGGATCCTCTACTGAATTCCTTTAGAGCCCGTTCGGTTCTTACGTAACCGTCGCCTGGAATGGTTCCTAGCTGAATTGTTTACCTAATTTATATAAGTTTTGTCAACTGGAATAGTTTGGATAAATCCGGGACAAACGAACTAGGCCTTAGAAACCACGCAGACGGCACATCGTTTTCCATGGCCGTCTCCTGCTGTTTCAGGGTCGCCACTCACCTACAGCTTCTGATATTGCTGAAGGATTTCCCAGTCTATGTGAAATACTCATCTGCGCTGCATTGGATTGTAGTGTTAAATTAACTGATCAACGATGCATTTCCAACAGTGCAGTATGTCTCTCACTGTGTAAACACTGAACATATCATGTAATTTCGACCTGACGCTCTTTTCTGCAAAAGGGAGGGGGGCATAAAAAAAAGTGAGGCGCAATGGCACTAATATTTACGGATAGATGTTGTTTGGGTATCATATAAAGATATGAAATATCTGCTACATTTGCTTGTGTGGACTTACAGTTGGGTTGACGCTGTGCTGTCATGGCAGTTGAATAACTGCAAACTTATCGCTTTCTTTCTTTGTTTTATATCAAACAGCAATCATGGCAGACAATTGCCTGCAATTTCACCCCTTCTCATCATCCTGCACACTACTTACAGAAAATTGCCATGATTTCATTCCCTCTTGTTACGCAACCTTTTTTCCCTTGCTTTTAACCACAGCAGCAGTACACTGCCAGCCTCTCACCACTCACCAGCTCTCGCATGCTCGATCCAAGTCCAGCTGTTGCTTCAAGCTTTGCTCAGCCGCTGCTTGTATTGTATGTATTGTATTGTACGAAAGCTAACCCGTCGCTGGTGGTCTCCTGCCTGGCTGAAACAGACCATGCCTCGCGCAGCCACCGAGGCCGTCGTCCACGGCGAGGGAGGCACGATCAAAGTAGGCACAACGGGCACCATCGGCTCCCTCATGACAAGAGAACTGGACGCCGTCAAGGTCGCGCCGCCGCCACCGGCAGCCGCGGGCAACCCGCGCCTGAGGCGCCACCAAGGCTGTCCTGTCTCGGTGCCGTGCGGAGCCGCTACTCCTCGGAAGACCGTGCTGAGGAAAAGCTCCTCGGACATCTCCGGCGGCAGCAGGGCCGACCGCGTGAGCGCCGAAGATGCCTGCTGCAAGCCCAGGAGGGTCTCCCGGAGGAACACGTTCGACTCGCCGATGCTGCGCTCGGACGGCGCGCTCGTGGACGTCCGGACCCCGAGTGGAGGCAGGGCGAAGAAGAAGGGGGGCGTGTACGGCGTCGAGTTGGTGGACGTCAAGTGCGGTAACCCCATGACCAGCAGGCTCAGGAAGCTCGGCTTCTGCAAGCTGTCGGAGACGTTTGCGTAGGTGGAGCCTGGCAAGGACCATGGCCAGCATCTGAATACCGTGTGCCTGATTTAGTGCAGCAATTATCTACGAGTTATTCCTATGTCTCATAGATTAGAAGGGATTAGAAAAAAATTATAAAATAATTTTAATTGCTATGGATTGAAACTCACTCAATCACCTTCAATTCATATGTATTTTGATGAAACAGGTCCTAACACTGTTCGGCCTTAGGCTGCGATCCAGTTTGCATATCTAGTTCTTGTCACTTTTTCTAGCTGGTCCTTTTTTTCTCCCTATGTCGAAATTGTTGTTCGCTCTGCGTTGACAAGTTAATCTATGACTAGCATAAAGCTTATGCTAACGTTAGGGAAGAGATCGACTTCAACGATGGTATGAGGAGAGGAGTTGACGGCGACAGGGACGTGGGGAGGGAGAGGATCGAGGAGGGAGAGAGGAGGATGAGAAATGAAAAATAATCCAAACAATATTTTTATTAAATTTGAGTGAGTAATGAACAGATGGTTATCCAAATGATTTGAACAATTAGTTTTGATGGTGTGTTAAATTTATGTGCAATTTTTTGGATTTAGTAGAGATTATGAGTGTGGGTGATTTAGTGGAATGGGTTGGTTTCGCAAAGTTGATGAAGAACACATGCACATTCAACTTTAGGTTGTGTTTGGTTGGAGAGTCGAATAAAATGAAGTGGATCCATTTCAGTATTTAAGAATGGAGCTTTTCTATTTTGCGTTGGGCAAGAAAAACAAAGTTTCTCTATTTTTTTATTTGATTGAAGAGTAGAATAGAGCGGAGCCGCTCCATTCTTTTTGGTTGGAGAGCTGTATGATCGTAAAGGGGAGGAGAGGGGGAGCGCTCGCGTTCGGGAGAGCGCTCGTATCCTGTTGTTTTTTGGGAGCGAGAGCGTTCCAACTATTTATAGTAAATTTCTATATGGAGATTCAGAAGCCGCTTCGCTCTTATTTTATTACTAGGTGTGTGCCCGTGCGTTGCAACGGGAGTACGCTAGGATGAGCATCGACACATATCTGATCGGATCTTATATTTTTTTGGAGGTCTCGAGAAAGTTTGCTCGGAAGCCAAACATATTAAGACGCATGAGTTACCCTTTTGCCCCATCAGCACACTGTTCCGCGCTTGTATGAGTCTTGCTAATTTGCATGCCTCGTGCATAGTCTCTATAATATACAGAATTCGTGTGACAAACATTATCAATATCGCATAAACTATTTTAAAGAGAATATAAAATTTTTAATAATAGGCAGATATGTCGATAACCGTACATTAATCTAATCCTTTTTAGCGATATTGATAAGTCGTTGTTGTATGTTTGTAGGGATGGCATAGCGGCATGAATTGTCCTCGTAATTTAACAGATCAATTACAAAGTTCCTTCGAAGAATCTTTGCATCCTACACACAAAGACATAAGAGAACAAAACGTCAAATTTATATTATGTAACTGAAATGTATGTTTGAACATGAAACAAACGTACTCCACTCACCCTATCAAATTTCATTCGTCTAGCACTCCCCCACATGATCATAGCTTGTAGAACAAAGTAACTGGTATTAACCCTATAGAATAATGTTTGGCCAACTATATTATATACAATGGTTATCGTAGAAAAAATTTAAACTGTCGAGAACATGGTATTGAGAAAATACCCTTTCAAGTCAATTGGAACACCAGACCAAATTGTATGTTCCTACTTACAAATATCTTCTGCCCATCCAGAACGTTTCTTGTTGTAGGCAATCTTATATTTCTTTGAGGACATGATAATTGCTTCCGCAAACCTCTTGTATGGCATGTGTTTACACAAATCTTGAGTGGGTGTAAAGTCTATAAAAGTTACGTGCTTTTTACCATGATCGATTACGAAAAGTGTGTAGCATCCGTTGAATTTCCATGGCATAAGAACCTACAAAATATCAGTCATTAGGATTGCAACGAAGTGCCTTTTATAAATACATTCGAAATGAACACATACTTACATATTTACAACCAGTGATATAATAGTTCAATGAAGGCCAACAATCGAGTGTTTTGGCTAACTCTTCTGCTGTAGGATCCTCATGGTACTTTAGAAGTTTACCAAAACCAACCATTCTCTGGATAAATATATATACATGCCCACATGAGGATTATATGTATAGATACTATATATTACTATATTATTGATTGGAAACAAACTTACCCAGAAGCGCATGTCCATATAATGTTTTTTATCCTTTATCATTTCATCTTTCGACATATGTGACTCTTTAATGGCCAACAATCGAACAACCATATCAAAACATTTTAGAGTCATATCTAAATTTACCCTCAATACGTTTTGCAGGTCTTTGACAGATATTTCTATCTTAAAAGGGTTGAAACTTCGCACTCATGTCATCCTATAATGTAGCATGACAAAAGTCTATATCAAAATCTACGTAGCTGCTTTGTTCTAAGCAATGTGCTGTTACAAATTTGATCACATTTTCAGTAACGTTTTGCTGGTTGGAGCTAATGGATGTCTTGATCATACTAAACCATTAACAAAAGTTAGTCAAGCTAAAATATTTTAAAATCCATGCATTCCACAAAGATGATTCACAACGTGGAGCATCAGTGTGGTATGAAGGGATGAGGTAGAGTGCAGCTCAGCTGATGCATTCTAGCCTTCTGACCCCATTCTAGGGACAGACCCCATCACTCGTGCTTCTGATCCCATTCTACGACGGTGCTGAGGCCAATTCAGCACCCACCAGTCTGCGAACCTGTGATGCCCCGTCGCTGCCGTGAGCTGTCTGTCCTCCAGCGACCCTTGCAGAACCGTCCTCGGTCAGAGCAGAACGGCAAAGCTCTGTTCAACAACGGTAGGCTCCCTCGCCCAGCTGGAGCTGGTGCTGCAGCAACAGCAACATGTCGTCGCTCTCCCCGTCCCCGGACGGACCCGTCGGTAGGCCGGCTGCTACTGTGATTACTTTCATAAACCTGGTTCTGCAAGCCAGTGACTTAAAACATGCTGACAATGCAAAAGTGCAGAACATCCCAGAGACAGAGAAACCTTTGTTGTGTTCATCTTGAAGAATATCTTCCCATGTTACAACAGTTAATGAAAAAATAAAAGAGCCTATAGGAATAACACTTACAACTTTGTTATCAAACAACTTTGGCACACTCTTATCCATTATATCCTTTAGCTAAGGGCACAACGTCAGAAATCATTTTCAAACTCTCTTGCAAAACTTTGGAAGCCACCTTGGCTCCTCAATGTAACGAACAAGTGGTCCAGGTGAAGTGAAATTATTCACATGCATTTACAAACATTCTCTGTGATGCTGGTCTACCACAGCAACCTACACAAACACATATCAATCAGAACACTGGTCTGCCACATCGCTGCGTTTACATTTTGTTGTTAACTCTGAATTCATCAAGACAATTTCTGACGTTGTGGGATATGCCACAGTTTCTTCAGAAACCTTTCCAAGTTCAGGCACACTTAAAACATGTGGGATATGCCAATTGGAAGAATAATTTGAGTGAGTCAAAATTCAGTTAGAACTCTAGGATCATATCACCCCTCCCCCACCCCAAAAATAAAAGGCAAGCATGGTAGTGTCTAGGCACTAAATAACATAACACGTTCTAATGCAGTGATATACCTCTGTCAAAATTCAGAAATCATTCACATCACGTTGCTGTCTTCTACGGCTGTCGGGGCCAAGTCGTGCCCCACTGCTGTGGCCGCGCTGGAGGAGGAGAGAGCCCACACCAACACGAGCACGATTGGGCCCAGGCGAGACTGGAGCAGGGGGCGGCTAGGGTTTGGGCCTCCACTAATGGTGGCCGACGAGCTCATCAACGCGGACGAGGCAATACCTCAGAGACGTTGTCGAGGTTGTTGACGATGGCAACATAGAAGCCCTGGTGTAGCAGCTCTCCATGTCTCCGCGGCAAGCAATACCCCAAATCCGCACGTAGTCCGCCACCACACGGATCCTTCGCTAGCCGGCCTGATCAAAACCTCTTCGAACGGAGGCATGTCGCCGCTAGGGGGTGGCGGGCGCGGCGGCGGGATGGGCGGGGAGCGGGCGATATTTCCGGGGGGGACGGGCAGTGGGGGCTAGCGTGAGGAGGCGGGGGCACAGAGGTGTCGAGATCATGGTGGCGGCCCAACGACCGTGTCCGGCGTGATCCGGTGAAGGGTTGGGGACGGCGAGGCAGCGAGGAAGAAGCGAGACGAGAGGGACGGAGAGAGAGGGAGGGGGAGAGGGCGGCGGCGTCGGTTCTAGAGAGGGCGAGGTTGCTCGGCGCTATCGTGGGAGGACACGGGAGCGGAGAGCGCAGGCGGATGGATCATGAGCGGCTGGCGCGGCTGGCGCGGACGGCTACCGTGCCACGGACGGTCCAGATCGATTAAAGGCAGAACGGCAGAACGGCAGAACGGCAGACTACTCTTACCTTCTTAATAAGTAGTATAGATGAAAAGCTTTGCATTAGTATGGTCTGATATCTTAGGAGAGTGCCCGTGCGTTACAGCGGGAACGTATAAAACCACGATAAACTATGTGGCAAATCGAGAAGTTTTACATATACCAGTGTTCTCGATTTGTATATCAGCTATGCTTCCTGTGGAGCAAGGAAGCGAACGCAAGCCAGCCTTTTGTATTAGTGCATTCTGTTCAGTTCTTACTTGATCATCTCGTGTTCTCGCGTGTGCCATGGCCGAGTGGCAAGCTCAACACTGGTATTGTTGTCTTGTCTCAAATGAAGTCCGGTTCCACAAGTTAACCGGAAATCTTCATGGGTGATAGCTGTGTCAGATTCTTCCACGCATAGGGCAAGTAATGCAAGTGATAGTTGTATCAGTTTACCCTATTTTCTTGGGCATCACTTGTCTCAAATGAAGTCCATTGGAGGTTCGCAATTTATGTTCCATGGCATCGCACGGGCACCTACCTAGTTATGTGCCCGTGCGTTGCAACGGTGTGCTGTGTGGCTGGCTGGATGCTGAAACTGTCTGCGTTTTTGGGTGGTTTTCACTGCTGCAGTGATACCTATTCACCACAATTAGAGCATGGTCTCTTGTTATTGCCGGGAATTTTGCATCCGGGCTGCAGTGAATTGAAATCGTATGAACAGTGTAGGACCAAAGAACCAAATGCTTGAACCAGTCTTGTGCTCTGAAAAAGTTAGTCAGCTTCATCGCAAACTCACAAGGTTGTCCTGCATGCAAATGGCGAGGTTTCTTATGAAGATTTAGCATATATGGATTTGTTTTCGCTCCTCCAATTGTAGCACATTCTTTATTTATAGCTCGATAGGGATCTCAAATCAATGCCTAGTTCAAACTTTAAGGCATGCCAAAAAAACGAATAGAGTTTCAAATTTCTCAGTTGGAGCAACAGTGTTGGGAGAAGCGGTGAAGCATAGTCAATACAATAGAATGCCACTATCACCTGCAATCAATTTAACTTCAACACTAAAAGAATGGGGTTCTAAAATACCAAAAACTGAACACATCTATACACCAAACCTCAAAAGAATCACCGAATAGCCTGCAACTAAGGAAAGACGGACAAGATAACACTGAAACACAATTATTTTCCACACTGTCCACACAATCAAAGGAAATGCTTTTGCACAGGGACTTCCAATAGATTTTCCTCAGAAAGAGAGCTTCCTTAACCAGCATCCCCCTCAGGCAACAACAGCAGGGCCCTATTTTCATTAGAGAAAAAGTATGTTTCAGAAGTGTGTGAAGCATATAAAACTGCAACTCGGTAAACTTCATAAATGGAGCTCCCTAGACTGTTGCCTCTTATGACATATATGTAGATGCACAGCATGGATATTCAAAACTTCACAGCCAAATTGACAAACTGTTCTAGTAGCACTCTACATCTGGTTATTGTTTGTTCTCAATATCACAATTTTAATTAACTTATTGATAGCCACTGACCTGGTAATGCTTTCTTGACTGATCGAGAATCAGGACCAGTTCTGCTATATATGTGTGCAAATATGTTGTTCAGCTGATCATGTTAAGTAAATATCAACTCATGGAACAAATTATGCTATATCAGCCAGAGTGTAGAAAAGGAAACGATGGTACTTAGCTACCAAAGCTACATCACTATGCAATCTAAAGCTATTCGACATGCTATGCTATAACATATTTATTACTGAGCAGCAAGCAACAGTCTCAATTATCAGTTATCACTTACTTTGGCTGTTAGATTTGACACAGCCAACTGGAACTTTTCGTGCGGGGCTCCACCATGTCGTCGAAGCACTCGTGGAGCACGTCCAAAGCCGCGCACAGCTGCCCGTGATCTGCGGCGTCCTCCTCCTCATGCTGCCATCTCGTGATTCGTGTGACCGTGGACATGTACCGCCGCCGCCGCAGGGTGCTGAGTGATACGCCCTCTACTGTAGTGGGGATGGATCTTGCCCTGGACGATGCAGCAAGGCCCTACAGATGCTGAAACACCTCGCCACATTCAGGACTGCAAAGCCACGGCCGCCATTCTTCTTCTGGTCCCTCTGATTCTGATAGTCGGCGGCACCACTCCACTGCGCTTTCTTCCTCGGAACCTCCTCGTCTCACGCATCCCACATGATCTGTTTATTTATTTATATACGTTAATTAGGAGGTACACTATACACACACTATTATAGTAGAAGAGAAGAGAAGAATACGACTTACATTCTCGCTCGCATTGCTCGCAGTAGATGATTGTCTTGTTCGTGAACCCCTCAGCGGTATCATCATCCAAGTCGCTGCCGCCGCACACGCCGCATCTGCACAACGGGCAGCACCAGTCGCCCTCCGGAGTGGCCTGCAGCCCAACGCAGGCGTGGTGGAACGCCGACGGGCACTTGTCGCAGAGCAGCAGCTCTCCGCCGTCGATGCAGACGGAGCACACTGAGTCGCCCTCCTCCTCGCTGCATTTCTCCTTCACCTCATCACGCTGCCATTCCTGTTCCTGTTAGCCGCAGCAGCGCCGACGTCGTCGCGCCTCATGAGCTCCACCAAGCACAGCGACAGGGACCTGCCATCCTCGATGAAATACAGAACAAAAAACTAAAGTGTGCTGTTGTGCAATCATATAAATCAAAATTCAATTAAAAGTCTGACAAAACATGTAGTGCTCTATCAAAAGATTTCGAGGTCTTTTACTTGGAGAAATTTGATCGTCGGCTTCACAAATAGAGTCGAGCCATGCAAATGAGGGATCAACAGGACACAATGCGCTAATAGCAACAGATAAAGCCTTTAGCCTCTGTTGCAACACGTGAGGAAGATGGTGGCTGTCATCTGCATTAACATATAGAGATTTGGCCTAGCCGATAGATCTGAGCTCTATTCAGTCAAACAAATACAACTTTAGGATGTACTTACTTCAGCATGAAGAGAAAGTGCCTTTTCGTATTGACCATTGATCACATACAATTCAGCTAATGACTACATGGCACATAAGGCAGATATCAACCAAAGAGGGAAAGAATATGAAGTGTAAATATATGTTTTACATTCATTAAATGATGTCCCTCCCCACCTCTTTCAATGAATCAGCCATCGATGAGGAGTTTAGCTGTGGCTCAATGGCAGATATGACCGGTGAGGCTGAGTATAATGTCGGTGGCTTTCCGCTAGCTAGCAGAACACGTGACATGGTCAACCCTCAACATATAATTCATCTGATTATCAGGCTATTCCTATAATAAGGTTGATGTTGTCAACTGCAAAACCTCATAGATTTGTAGAGTCACTAAAGCTTATAATAAAAATATTCTACAAAGGCGAGGTGGACGACTGATCAAGGCAAGGACACCGAGGCAGGGTTGATCTCATTACACTATTATAGACAGCAACAAACTATCAATCCGGTGGGCATATTGCTCCAGGACTGCCATTCTGAAAACCACATGCCTTTGCTAATATTTGTGAGTACCTAATACTTCTGTGAAAACCACAACACTTCATAAATTTCTTGCACTGATATAATTCTCATAGAAATTTTACTCACACAAATGCATGTCATAGGAACTTTAATGATTTCAGCATATATAAGTGTTAGTCGTCCTGTGAGCTAATAATAAATAAAAGAAACGAAGCCCCACAGCTTGGTAACTTGATGATAATTGACTCAACAAGCAAATTGCAAGCCCAAGTTATGCTACTCACAAAATATATCAAGACAGTACAACATATTGGTAACTTGATGGTAATTGACTCAGCTGATGATGCCTTTATTCTGATTTCTCAGCTTATGAAATAATTGTATATATATGCTCCTACTTACTGTAGTAGTAGTACAGGCAAATCATTGGCTGGGTTTGTCAGAGGCACGGTTTGGATTTGCTCAGAAACCATATTCAGTTTTGGTGTAATCAGAAGGGTTGAGCTAAGCCATACCCTTAAGAATAAGGAAAAATGCAAAAACAGACTACCTCTGCACTTTTATATGTAGATTTCTCTGATTCTGGGCTGCCATTAGATGGTGGTTCTTCCCGGTTTCCAAGACAAAAGAAGTTCAAGTAATCTTCAGGGCGCATGTCCTTATTGTCCATTGACTTGAACTCATCTGCAATTATCGTATACATCATCTCCATTGTCTGGGCCTGTAACATGAAGGAAATCATGAACATAGTTACTAAATCCAAATTTCTATGGCATTTCGTGATACTCCCTTCCAAAATAAGGTTAAAACTTTATTTTAACCTTTAACGAAGGTAGCATACATATACATTACAAATGTGACAACAAGCCTAAAGCTATTCTGGAAGTGTACAATGTTTGTGCTTTAAGAAGGAACATATTTTGATGAATCACAAGCAAAAATACACACACACACCTCCCCCAGTGTAATACACCTAAGTCTGAACTTATATTGACAGTGTCAAATTTAACATATTGTATCCTCAAAGTTAGAAAGCTATGAAGATACGGTCACATATATAATCAGAAGGGTTAAACTACATCATACCCTTAAGATACCGTCCTAATAGGAGTCCTCATAGCAAATAAATATAAAGAACAAGCATGACAGAAGGCTGCACAGGAGACAAGAAATGGCAATACCAACATCATAATATTCCGTGCTGCCATCTTTGGAATGGACATGCATATATAACTTGTTTATTCTCCGTGTTTACTCAAATAGCACAAAATGACAAAACTGTACATTCTTAGTCTAGATATTGAATTATTGATCACCATGTTTTCATTGCTTATTGCCAAGGTCGTCAACTCGTCATATTTTGCATTCTTTTATTTTTTTTATAAGGTGTTAAAACATCTAAAGAAATATTTTATTGGCTAGATTAACTGTTCTCCAGAGTTTTTGATAAAGCTAACTGGTGTCCTTTTCTCTTGTCTAAAACAATTGTAGAGTGCACTGAGAAGAGGCAGAGAACAAGTGTTGGTATAATATCTACTTATACTGCTCAAGTGATTGCATTGAGAAGCATGACTTTCTATCTGTTAAGAGTAAAATCTATTGATGGATTTCATGGTGGTGAGGAGGACATTATTTTGATTTCAACAGTTTGGTCCAATAAAGATGGGAAAGTAGGCTCTCTGGTTCTGAGAGAATCAACGTGGCTTTCACAAGAGCCAAGTATCTTGCCCTAGACTCCCTAGTATACTGAAGTCACATTTAAAACACTCTTCCACTGCATTTTTAGTTCAGTAATTGCTATATCTCTGCCATAATAGTTCAGTAGTGCCTTTGGATTCTTGGAAATGGAACCACTTTACTGGCTAGCAATTCAATATGGGCTGATTTAGTCTGTGTCGTTAACACTATCTCCTTGAATATGACAAGTGAAAGTGTGTTTTTCTTCTTCTAAAAGATAGAATGCAGATGCATTTTAGCCATGAATCAGTTGTTACTTCATTCACTTCTGAATTTACAAAAAAGGGACTGATTAAAACCTCATACTCAACTAAATTTGTTTTGGATTTCACTCTTACTTCAAAGGCTTTATTAGTATATAAAGATCTGGATCATCCTCAAACTCTGCAGAATAATACAGTTGAACGTGTCTGATCTTTAAATCTTAAAATGGGGTTTAGTTCAAAAAATTAGCTGTTGAATGCAATATTAGATAGCATACTGAATGCATGGTACGTAGTATTGAACACTTAACTGAGTACACATATAAAACCAATATCTTTATTTGCTTACCAGGATCATCGATCGAATAATGCACAAACACATTTACACAAAACAAGCCTGATGAATGATTTAGGTTACACTACTACGTACATGTACTGGTTGTAAAGAGAGTTGAGTTGCAGCTGAGGCGGCGGGAGCAGGGGCGCGGCCGCCGAGATCTGGGATTACCTGACTGAGGAGAGGGGAGGAGGTGGCCTTGGATCCGGAGGACGCGGCGGAGGTGGACGGCGAGGTGTCGGGGTCGGGGGAGCCGAGGAGGACGCATGAGAGGGCGAGGAGGGAGAGCAAGAGGCACACCCACCACGGCCGCTGCTGCCACCAGCGCTTGAACGACGGCCGTCGCTGGTCCAGGAACGGCCGCCCTTTACTGGCTAGCAATTCAATATGGGCTGATTTAGTCTGTGTCGTTAACACTATCTCCTTGAATATGACAAGTGAAAGTGTGTTTTTCTTCTTCTAAAAGATAGAATGCAGATGCATTTTAGCCATGAATCAGTTGTTACTTCATTCACTTCTGAATTTACAAAAAAGGGACTGATTAAAACCTCATACTCAACTAAATTTGTTTTGGATTTCACTCTTACTTCAAAGGCTTTATTAGTATATAAAGATCTGGATCATCCTCAAACTCTGCAGAATAATACAGTTGAACGTGTCTGATCTTTAAATCTTAAAATGGGGTTTAGTTCAAAAAAATAGCTGTTGAATGCAATATTAGATAGCATACTGAATGCATGGTACGTAGTATTGAACACTTAACTGAGTACACATATAAAACCAATATCTTTATTTGCTTACCAGGATCATCGATCGAATAATGCACAAACACATTTACACAAAACAAGCCTGATGAATGATTTAGGTTACACTACTACGTACATGTACTGGTTGTAAAGAGAGTTGAGTTGCAGCTGAGGCGGCGGGAGCAGGGGCGCGGCCGCCGAGATCTGGGATTACCTGACTGAGGAGAGGGGAGGAGGTGGCCTCGGATCCGAAGGACGCGGCGGAGGTGGACGACGAGGTGTTGGGGTCGGGGGAGCCGAGGAGGACGCATGAGAGGGCGAGGAGGGAGAGCAAGAGGCACACCCACCACGGCCGCTGCTGCCACCGGCGCTTGAACGACGGTCGTCGCTGGTCCAGGAACGGCCGCCGCCTCATCGGACCACGCTCTCGCCGGCAGGGCGGGAGGGGATGCGGCGCGAGCAGTGGACTGCACGGTAGGGGCGGAGGAAGCGTGGGGGAGGCGGGGGAGAGCGGGCGTAGCGGGGATTAGCCGCGGGCGGTTGGGGAATCGCGGGCTCGCGGCGGCGGGGGGCGAGGGAATCGCGGGCGCGTTATCCGCGGGCGAGAGAGGATGCGGCGGGGGCAGTCTACAGTTCGCTCTTAATAGTTGTAGAGAAAAACTAAACATCTAAAAATTAAAATAAAGTCACCCTATTCTCTCTCACTCCTCAACCAAATACATCCTAATTTAATCAAGTGCTCCATGCCGCGAATATCTGAGGGGTTTGTTACCAGAAAACGAGAACAAGACAATCAATCAGGTGCACCTCCCTAATCTAGTACTCGTCGTGCAATGGTGGTCAAAACGTAAATACATGTCAGATGTCACGTCCATGAATCATGTTGGTGCACAGAAAGGTCAGCCACATCTACAAACATATGTGGTGCCACGGCCTAACATAGGCTGCATGCGAAGGTAAAATATGGCCTGTGTCATCCAGAATTCCAAAAAAAAAAAAATCTCACGTGTCTAACAAACCATGCATGCATGATGCATCAGTTAGGAAAACTATTTTACAAAATAAAAAATATATAGATATGTATTTGATATATTGCCTCTTAAGGCTAGGTTGAGAACATTATTTTCTCAAGAGAAATTAGTTTATTTTTCCTTAGAAAAATTAGAATCCCTTGAGAAAACGATGTTTCCAAACTAGCCCTTACATAGTAGTAATAGATAGTAATGACCATGTGATCTAAGGGAGTGTTTGGTTTCTAGGGACTAATTTTTAGTCATCTATTTTATTCTATTTTAGTCTTTAAATTACTAAATACGAAAACTAAAACTCTATTTTAGTTTCCATATTTAACAATTTAGGGATTAAAATAAAATAATATTGAGGGACTAAAATTAGTCTCTAGAAACCAAACACTCGCTAACTAAGGTGGTTTTTGGTTCTCCATAGATCTTCAGAAGTTACGTACTGCACAATCCAAGACAAATTATATTATTAACTTGTGTGTGAGGTTGTGGCACAAAATCTAATACAAAATCCAGAGCCTGAGATTCTAAAATTGAGACATGAACCAGACACTACCTAAACAAACGGTTCACGGTTATCCGAGAGTACCATGCGAGGCCCATTATCTGAGATTTTGGATGTTTGCAAGAAAACTCTGTCGGAAGTTTTCTTTGTAGGTCGTACGGTCTTTGGCTCTTTGCACAGCCAAATTTGCATCTGCAGCTGTAATCTAGAGACAAAACAATATAAAAATAGTAGAAACTGGTACGGATTAAAACCAATCAAACATGTTATTTGGGAGTAGACTGAGCCATTGCATTGATGTAATGTATTGGTCTAAACCAGGCTCGCGTTCAAGCTGTTCATACGCATACATGGTTGAACTCAATGTCCCAGCACTGACAACAGTCACCAGGAGATACATGACTAAAACACACCCACACCACTACAGTAGTCGACATACAGAGAATGAGAGAACATGCTAAACATGGTCCACATGCGAACATGCCAGAGCCATGGACCCTCATGGCAGCCCAGCTGCGCAGCAGCGCAGGTATCCTTTTCCGGGTTGAGGCACAAGACAGTATGCCAGACAGTGTTGTATGGTACTATGTCCCAGTGTGGTCTCGAACAGACCAGCCTTTCGCACACGCCCTTTACAGTTTATTATATGCGGCTTAAGGTTATTTAGGAGATGGAGCCGTTGGCTATCTCCAACAGATCCTAACTCATCTTCTATCTTATTTACTATTTTCAAATTTATCTATACAAATAGTGTCAAACTGTATCATCTACAGTTTCACGTTTCCTATTTTACACAATCTACTGAAAACAATCTTATAGTAGTAGCTCCTCCCAAACAACTGTACTTCTTTATTGTTGTTGTTGTTGTTGTTGTTATGCTGAAACTCGTCTTTAAACAACTTCGCATGAAAAAGTGTTTAATACTATGAAGAAACCGGAGCCGGTTTTCGTTTTCCAGGACGGGGAACGGTAAATTTTACCAGTTTCCGGTAAAAAAAACCGGACGAGAAGTTTACCTCTGCTTCACACTGGTTCTGATCCAAACAGCCTCGATAGACCTGAAGCTTGAAGTCCTCTCTGATCCACAACCTCTCACATAATTTTGCTATATCTCACACCAAACCTGACGGCCCGACCCAATTTGAGCTTCACAAAATTTTGGCCAATGGCCATCCTCCCAACCTTTCCTGTAGGACAGAAAAAAAAAGACACTTTGTATCTCTCCTGCACTTCCTGGATATCTGCCGTGCTGTCTTGCGCCACCAGAATACCAGATTAAAAAGCAGCTGAGAGATTCATAATTCAGGCAGTGATCATCACCTAGTTTTGCCATACTCTTGAGGCGTCCATATAAAACAAGTGCAGGACCCAAACAGTTGAGTTCAGCAGCGGCGTGTTAACTTATCCACTCCCTCGGCACTGCAGCTCAGTGCCCTTCCCAGCCTCTCGCTCTCCCGCCGACGCGCACGTCCTCCGCGCCGAGCCCAGAGGCAGACAGAGGACGCGGCCATGGCGTCCATCCCGTGCACCTTCCAGCTGAGCACGGCGGCGTCGAGGAGGGTGTCGCCGCGGGTGGCGGCGCAGGGGAGAGGCCAAGGAGGAGGGGGAGCGGTGCTGAGGACGCCGCTGCTGGGCGCGGGGAGGCGGGGCCTGGGGTGGCTGCGGCCGTCGCGGTTGAGCCGCGTGGTGCCGGCGAGCGAGAGCGGGCGGGCGGGTCCCACCTGCTGGTTCAAGTTCGGCAACAAGGACGCCGAGGGTGCCGGCATCTACGGCAGCCAGGCCAGGGACGACTTCGACCGCGACGACGTCGAGCAGGTAATCTTAACTAAGCTCCTCCTGCATTGTCATTTTTTGCCGGGACGCATTTGCGTTGCGTCGTCCGTGGATCACAGAGCATATGTGTAAAACCGCCCCCCGGCGATTGACGACAACCGCAGTACTTCAACTACATGGGGATGCTGGCGGTGGAGGGCACCTACGACAAGATGGAGGCGCTGCTGAACCAGGACATCCACCCCGTGGACATCCTCCTCATGCTGGCAGCCTCCGAGGGCGACCGCCCCAAGATCGAGGAGCTGCTCCGCGCCGGCGCCAGGTTCGACGTCAAGGACGTCGACGGCCGGACGGCGCTCGACCGGGCCACCGACGAGACCAGAGAGTTCATCCTCGGCTTCGCCGCCAAGAAGGCCTGAACGACCATGTGCAGGTCAATCGTGCCCGGTTCTTCTGGACATTTGGCTGCATGTAACTAAATTCTTCGTTTTCTGGAATCGGTGGAGTGTTCAACCGGGGGTGAACAAGCTGTTTGCAGAGGTAGCTTTCCGTAGTCAGCTGTATTCTTACTGAAGACTGAGGGGTGTACTGCGACCTGCCAAATTGCTCAATAAGGTCATGCTTCGTTAAGAGCTGCCAATTACTGAAAATCAGAGCCGCCGCTCAATCGCCAGCTTAGCACTTGATGTCTTTACTGTTTATTAATGCAGAGATTTGTTTCAAGACAGCACGGGGCCTTAAACAGAACATATGGGCTAGCAAAGTTCATGCCACTACCAGCATCGCATAAACTGTGGTAAAATGGGGAACTTCTACAGTACACACATTCAGGTTTCTAGCATAAGGTGCCAGCCTGTATAGTGTATACATGAAACCGGGTCTCTGAAGATAGTTAACTACAGGCTGTACGCCGCAAGCCTGCAAGCTAGCAACTGAACGTCATGAGACACCAAAACATTGCGAATGTCCATTCTCCTAGCTGAAACAAAAATGCACATCCAGATTACAATGCCCTTCATCATGCTTTTATTCGTCAGCTTAACTACTCTGCTCATGAGCACACAGGTTTACATAGGCTTTCTCGCCCAAAGATTCAGTAAGGGGGTACCCTCTGTCACTACGCCTGCACAACGAACACGATATAAACCTCTATAACCCCACTATGAATCCACCCAATCCTTATTCATTTCCTGTTGTCCATGCCCGTTTTGCTATACTCCTGTATGGTTTGTCAATGTCCCTAACTACAAAACGTGAGGTAAGTGGCAGCTGTACTTTAACTTGGGATGCGAGCGGAGAGCTTGCTGCAGAGCTGTATCCACAGTCACACCCTCACGGAACAATTTATCGTACATCAGGCACATGAACTGAGCCAGGTACTCCTCATCATCCATGTCATGGTTGCCACCTTTCTCCACGTCGCTGTCCTCCCAGTCACTTACAGGGCTAACAGGTTCAGGTTCCGATTCATCGGCTTCTTCATCCCCGATGACAAACTTCCCATTCTCTAGGCTTCCATTGACATCCATCCCATGATAGACTATTGTCTGGGAATCCGGAGGCTCGATGGACGATGAGATGACTGCTTTGGCGCCACAATCCATGAATGCCTTCACCAGGCCATGAGCGAGGCCATACTTACCGCTGCATACAATGATTCTCTCCCTCCATGCTCCAACCTGGGACATCATATATGTAAGTAGTCATAATGCCGTAAGCTTAATGATATGCGAAGAAGCACAACAGATAAGCAAGATAGTGCAGTGTGCAAGTAAAAAAAAACATATTGAGCCCTACTTTTAAGCTGCCTTGGCCCAGGAAACAGGTTTCTACTAGCCTGGCAGGGATTAAAAAAATGAGCTCGATCACATGTATTTGGATAAGAAGTGGTAGCAGAGTCTAATCAAAGAGGTGCGCAGAGGATAGTTTGGTAGCAGCAATTTCATTTTAGACACAACCAGCAAGTTGGGAGAGTGACTGCGGAAATAATTCAATTTGCCTAGTGTTTCTCCATGGCCAAATTTTAGCTAACCAAACCAATACAGTGCCATAGGGATGATTTCTACTTGAACCCCTTTCACAATTTTCCTACGACACAGATTTGGTTGCCATACTTGGCCACTTTCACAGCTGGCATGTGACCTGATGAATCAGTTATGGCCTTAACATAATTATGAAGACCAATGCATTCATGCTGCGCAAATTGACCTACCATCCATCGAACATCTTCAGGTGCCATGTGAACAGCAGGCACTGTCCTCCTAAACATATATGCGCCAATTTCTTGGTTATCTTCCATTACCTACGAAAAAAGATAATTAAGTATGCATAATAATGACCTAGTTGGAAACAAGGAGCCAGAAAAAGCAATTCCTACTTGTGTTTGTCGACCTATATAGCGGTGGTGTATCCCACCGATTTCAAAAGATGGACATTCAGCAACCAGCTCAGATAAACATGAAATCTTGGACAAGGAATATGCACCCTTTCTATTACGCCCACGCAACAAGGTTGACAAGCTAGTTTTGACAGATTGCAGAAATCTGTCTGCAAGTTCTCCGGGTTCAGCAACCACAAATACATCATTCTGCCAACTGCAACAGTAGTTTTGTGTCACAGGCTCATAACTATAAACCAGAAACAAAGAAAATGCTGAAGCATGTGAAAGATACCTCAATACTGAACCGGTTGAATCATTTTGAAGAGCCAGGTGTATTACACCAACTTGAGGCATATTCTGCAGTTTATCATACAATGACCGAACATGTGCTGATGGCTGCCTTGACTTCAATGGTGATGTTGGTGGTGAGGACTTTGTAGTTGGGTGGCCATCCAAACTAAGTGGTGGAACTAGGTCAATTCGACCGATCCGTTGAGTGCCATCTGGACTATATAGAAGTGGACTAGATGGGAAACTTCCAGTAAACAAGGGAGAAGTTATCGGGGTAGGAAGTGCAGTGGCTGGTTTCCCAAACCCAGAAGCACTATTCATTAGAGCTAACCTAATACCATTCTGGGAGCAGAAAGATTCAAGGGAGCGTGCATGATTTATTTTCTTCCCGAAATCAGGACTAAAGGAAGCCTCGACAAGTAAAACCACACGCCTCCATCCTAAGGTAGGATTACTTTCGCTGAAACCTGTTAAGAGAGGATAAAAAAAACATATCAACAAGGTATTCTAAATATTTTTTTAAGAAATGCTGAATTCTGGGAGAGACAAACCTTGATTTAGTGATGTCAGCCTTGAAAATGAAAGGGATTTGTAAATATCAGATGACTTTTCTTCCTCTTGGTACCTTGGGACCAGAAGCTCACAAAGATTCTTGAAAGCCAGAAAATTCTTCTGAATGTACTCATCAGTTGCAGCTTCCAACTTAAGCCAGATAGCAGGATCAGTTTCATCTAATTCCATACCACATCGTTCATCCACTGCCAAAGTAGGAAGAGGCTCATTTATTTGAATACACAGGCTTATTAGGTTGAAACATATCAAAAGTAGTACACAACAAATTATGGTTGTGTTGCTACAGCGCACAACAAGTTAATAGTTTCTCTTCTAGCAAATTTTAAGGGATTCCTTTGAAGTTGAATTACCTGGATTAAAGCGGAAATATTGCATTTCAGGAAGCATTGGTATCAGTGTATCCAAAGTTTCTTCAACTCTCTCCACTGAGCATGCACTTTCTATTAACACTTGCCCTGTGTCCAAGTAGCGCCATCCACCTCTACGACTCTAGATACATACATGGAATAAACCTATATATAAGTTGGACCAAAGATGTATATCTCATATCAAAGATCACTGGAAGTCTAAATGTAATGCAGTGTACAAGTTAAAATTTCAAGTTACAAGAAATTAGTACTCATCATTGATCATTTCAGTGTCTCTTACTAATAGATGTATGCCTGTTTTCTACAAGATGTAGGCTAGTATGTGCTACTTAAATACTCCCTCAAACTGTAATTTAGGATTTTTGTCATTTAAGCTTGTTTAACTTTGATCATTCATATTCATATAAGGAACTATGAAATTGGCTATGTAAGATGTTGTTATATTAAACAAGCAAAGTACTTCCATAAATATTTAATTTAATTTATTTGAAATCGCATATTTTCATAGAAATCGCTAGTCGAAGTGTAAATGTGTAAGGCATATCAATATCACAAGTGTAATTTTCTTATGAGACACTTAAAGGTCACAAATCCGAAAAGCAGAGTGATAATTGGAAATGAATCAAGTTTTGCCTACAAATTTAATAGTCTGGTCCTCTGTTGCTTGATATTGAACCAATGAAGCTAAAATTTATTTTCACAAGTAAATTTCTGAAGTATTCAGAATTGCACCAAATGATGAGTGTTAGATAATTTCAATAATAAAACGAGCAGCAATAAATTACCTTAGTTGGAACTGAGCCACATCCTATCGAAACTAGACAATCTATTCGTGTATCTGGCCACAAAAGTTGTGCTTCTCTAATGGCAAAGATCGTAGGATTGTTGGCTACAATAGCTCCATCTTGCCAACGATTGGCATCTGAAAAAATGGTAACAATAATAAAAATGGCAACTGAGGAACATCCGACATCAAAAGGTCTTCAAGAAAACAAGACAGTCTACATTGCACAAAATAGAAACCATAGCTGAGTGTACAAATATTACCAACAGAGAAATCATCCAAATAATATGGTGCTGCAGATGATGCTCTTATCGCTTCCCACACACGATGCTTGCAGCTCCCCATGAAGGCACCACGTTTAATACCAACTGGCGCACCAGAAACAGCAGTACCAATTGCACTAATTGATGGACTTTCTGCCATTCCTGGTGATACCTCCAGAGTGCCAGGAGGATACTGGAACATGCTATCGAGTTAACATACAAATATATGTTCCAATATTCAACAGTAAAGGGAAAAGGAACGAAACAACTGAAGCTATGTCCTATTTAACTAGGATTATGAACAACGGAATACAGAAGGTAGAATTCGAGAATATATTCCTATTTAACTAGGATTAATTTGGTTCCATCATACAGTTTTTACAAACTATTCTGGAACCGAAAAGAGAAAAAGCAATCAGATAGGATAAAAGTGACAAACCTGATAGTTTCGGAATATATACGGTTGAGCAGGCATGACACTGACTAAAGTGGATACAGCAAAAACCTTTGGAATGCCTTTTACAGCAGATTCAATTAGAAGGTCACCATCTTCATCGGCACACATTTCCTTTAGTAACCTCTCGAATTGATCTGCGCTGTGCTGTAATCAAACCCTTAGTCAGTAGTCACTCCATGGTGCACAACATGAAACAGGACACATGATATTAAATTTATCACTTCATTAGTACCTTGGACCCATGTACAACCACTCTAAAACTTTGTGACGAACTTTTGAAAAGTTGATCAAGCTTCTCCTTCCACGTAGCAGCTTCATCCTTTGGGATAGGTTCAGCAAATACAAGTTTTCCTAGGAAAATCAACAGTTCAGTTGGCAACACATTGGCATTGGCAAGGAAACTTCAAGAGGCAAAAGAGGATCACCAAGTTTTGTGTATATTTCTTCACACTGATCCAAAGTCATCTGCTTGATCCCAAGAGCCATTGCAAGCATGCCACCAGTGGACGTACCACATATGAGATCAAACATTTCATGTATGCGTTTCCCAGTTCCTTGCTCTATCTGTTTAAGCATTTGAACTGTTGCAAGGCCCTTCATGCCACCACCATCCATTGATAGAATGCGTAGACCCTTCTTTGCAACTGGCCTTCCTCTAATTGCTCGACGCAAGTTCTCATTCTCCCCTAAATGGATTCAAAAGATTCGTGAACACGTCAAGACATGTTATGGCTACTGACTGTCACGAGGAATGATAGTCAGCAAGGACCAAGAGCTAGTATACCTAGGATTGCCAAAGCACGTGCAGCTGCTTTGCTGACACGACGTTCTTGTGAAATAGTTAAACGGATTAAAAGGTCACGCAAACTTTCAGAATGCATGAGGGTGCGCCGAGTCTCCAAGCAGAAAGCCAAATTGCCAACTGCAAACAGAGATAGACGTTGCACCTAACAAAAGGAAGCAAATAATGATGAGCTCTCTGGTGGTTATCCAAACAACATATCAACCAGAGTCTAAATCCAGTTCGTCTTGCCTCAGAGTTCTTGTGTCCGCAAAGTGCTTTCAGTGACTTCAACACATCTTTCGTCAACATCTTTTGAGCAACATGATCAGAAACGAAAGTTAAGGTGACTACCACTTGCAATACTGATACTAGTTCTTCTTCGTCAGATGACTTTAGTACAGCTTCAATAGGCTTCATAATGTCACACTTAATCAGCTGCATTGCTGAAGAAATATCAGATGCCAGTGATGAAATAGCAAGGCATGCTTGCTCAACCTGCAAATGCAATTAAGAATTTAAAAAGAATAAGGAAACATTTAATGTTTGAACATGACTGACTACTGAAAGGCAGTTGGGGTATGTAGTGTGTACCACATGACGGTTATCACTGCTTATCATGCTTATAAGCTGCCTGACAGCATTTTCTTCTTTGCTAATTGCAATATGGTTGCTACGATCTTCCATTATTTTGGCCAAAGCAGAAGCTAGCAAAGGATGGTGACAAGAAGAGAAACGGAAAACAAGAGAAAAAAAGGCACCAAGTTTGTGCCTGGCCGCTATGAAGTAGGAACTATTCTCAGTCTGAAAATAAAATTCAAACGCCCTTATCAGAAAAGTTGATAGTTGTGGGATGACCTAAAAGAGAACAACAGAAGGCCATTATAGTTTATGTACCTCTATTTGCACATTGACAGATTTAAGACTTTCCACTGCTTCAATTCTAATATTTGCAAGTGTGAGATGCCTGAGGTTATGCAGTGGCAAAATTTCTGGAAGAAACTCTAGAGGATTTCCAAACAAACGCAAAATTCGGAGCTTGGGCATTGACCTGTGGGAAACAGAGAATTAATAATGAGGAAATGGCACTAATTGGAAGACATCAGTGTAACAAAGAACTCCACAATTAAACATTAAATAACCTGAAATCCAATAGTGGACGGACAAGCTTGTTATGTTCTAATGATAATTCCTCCAGCATAACACATTGCCGCAGTTCTACTGCTTGTTTGAGAAACAAAAAAGAAATAAAACTAAGATTTTTGCAAGGGCCAAGGGCAATTTTGATATGATCTTGAGCAAATGGAAGTCTGCACAAACTAGAAGATATAAAGCACCAGCTTTTGAGTTATATAGATTTGATTGCATGTACACAGTGCAGACTAACCAGGGACAGAAACTAGCATGTTGTTGTTAACTGACAGCACTTCCATATTCTTCAAAGCACCAACTTCAGGGGGCAAAACTGACAATTTATTGTTGTCAAGATATAGCTTCTCGAGAAGTGGAAGGCGAGTTAACTCAACTGGAAGTACCTGCCAAAATTTTGTAGGACTCCATGGTTAGACTGGATAATTATCTCCAACCAGCGCCCTAAATTTCATAGCCATATATATAGCTGACGAACAGCCGAAGGCAACATGAAATTTGAGGATTTACTCAACACATACACTGTATTGTTCCCAAAGCAGAAACAGCAATAATAATGCAGCATTCCTATATCCTGTGTTGCTTTTACCTCTCATTTACAGATTTGCCTGAAAATATGTTTTCAGACTCTTGAAATAAATGACATCCAGTTTACAGTTCAGTTTGGCTGTTTCTTTGTTTTTGTTTTTGTGGTGCACATGTTCTAAGGTTTGACCGTTTGAATCAGGGATGCTTCTTTGTTTTTCTCTCTCTTTTTGGTTTTGTAACTTGTTACTCTTCTTAATGAAATGGCATGCAGATTTTCTGCTTATCTGAGGCAAAGAAAAGCTTATACCAAACTCTCATTGGGCATACACACTTGTAGTTGTAGCCATTCGAAAGGTCTGACTGACTACCCAGGCCCAGTTTAGTATATCTGCTGTGACAATAACCAGAAATATTCTATCTGTTTCCTTCCCTTTATGGGAGACCTTGAATGCCCCTTTTTGCCATCCAACAAAAATACATCAAAAAGTAAGCTTATGTCAGATAATAGTGTGCCATACAAGAAGATGATTTAGCAAAGTAACAAGAAATTATCTCTTCCTCCATTTTCTCCATGCTAAACTTAGAGCTTTCTTGGAATTGCTGACTTAGCAGCTAATTGCATAAGCATATGCATTATAGAAGTGATTTTCTTTTACCCTCTATAATCATCACATTTTAATATTCGATAAATATAGCACGAGTAAACATACATGTATGTGCAATTTAAGTAATGGGCTCACAGCAGGATTCATTTGACCATCATAAGGGTCATCTTACGACCCTTTTGTAGCATGGCCTCATTTCCTTTGTATTGGCACTGTCATGAATGAAAAATGGTATAACAACGCACTAAATCATTTTATTCCAATTGGGAAATGCTCAAATTTAGTGGGAGGGGGGGAGTCCATTCCGACCAAGTCCAATTCAATTAACTGCTGATCCTTTTTAAAAGGATAAAGAATAGAATCACAGTTTTGGCCTTTCACCAGCATGCTCCACTGGATCGGAAAAAATGTCTGACCCCTTGGCAAACTCCTAAAATGCTAGGATTTTTAACATAACATGAATAGGAGTGGCAAGATGTCTTGCAAGTACAGTTACTACTTACTAACCAATGTCCCATTGCTATACTTCTGTACAGATCAGATATATGCTTGATTAAAAGTGAAAAGATGATCAACTTGTTAACATACTTAGTAGTTAGTTCAAAGTTTTCCATAGTCAATCAGGTATGAGCATTGTAAGTTAAGAAATTAAACAGTTAAAAATTAAGTTTTAAGTATGAGCCATTAAGTATGAAAGGAGGATAATGTTGGGTTGATCTCACCCAATTCAGTCAGGCAATCATGTTAGACACCACGCTCATGCCCTAATCAGAGACACAACAAACTATTCCTTATGGCCCCCATCACATCGCGTAGATAACTAAGCAAAAAAAGATGACACTGGTTCGAAGTACATATTCGTTATACACTCACACGAGATCCAATCTGATGTAATCTCTACACGGGCAGCAAAGGGAAGGCCACCGCCATCATTTTTATTGATTTCGCTCACATGACGTTACCTCTCAATCCCAAAAGTATAATCTTACAACTCTAAGACTATCTTCAGCAGCTTATCCATACACATATTCAAACTTCAATCTACAAACAGTAAGTCTACAGTGCAGAATGCTTATAGGTAAACTTTGGATGAACTGCTGTAGTCAGACTAACATACAGCCATAGGGCATGTACAGCCATAGGGCTCAGTTTTTCAAGTATAAGAGACAACTAAGAGACTATATGATACAATACTGAGCCTCTAAATAATAAATACAATCGAGACACGATATGTATATAGTCATGTACTTTGGGTTGTACAGGCCCTTACAACTCTTACATAGATTGTGAGTCAATCTAGTGCGCATAGAAATGACAGCTGGTGGGAATAATTTTCCGCTTGGATGAGAGGCAATGTAGTGAAGGACGAACTTACCGACATTCCGCAGTTGCAGAGGCTGAGCATGGCGACGGGCCGCCAGTGATCAGCGAGCACTGGCACGCCCGCGGCGGCTGTGGGGCCATCCACGGCAGGCGCGGGCGCGAGGTTGGATCTGATGAGGCGCGCGAGCACCCCCGCGCCATCGCCGCTGCCCAGCGCGGATCCGGGAGCCCGCGACACGCGCACGGACCGCAGTGCCTCCCGCCTCCTGACCACACGCATCTCGATCTGCACCACTTCCTCCTCCCCGTCGTCTCTCGGGATCAGGTCGACGGAGACGGCGTCGTGGGGCGGGGGCAGCGCGACCATGAGCTGGGACTGGAGGCGGAGCGCGACCTGATCCTCGTCGTCCCCCGCCGACCATTCGAGCTCGATGCGGAAGCCGACGTCGCCGTTGCGGGTGGCGGTGGGCGAGGAGGAGGATACCGGGGTCGACGATGCCGAGGCGGAAGGGGAAGAGGACGCCGGAGGGGACGGGGACGAGGGCTGATGGTCGTCGTTGTCGTCGTAGTCCCCATAGTCGAGCGTGAGGTGGAAGATCTCGGAGCTGCGTTTCCAGCCGAGGCCCCACGACATGGCGGCCGAGCCCTCCGCATCAAATTGTGGATGCGGAGGGCAGGGCTACGGCTCGGATGCCGGAGAAGGGAGCGGTGCGAGGACAGTGACGTCTAGACGAGAGCTCGAGACGAGGAAGAAACCGAGGGAGGGCGCCCCGGAGTAGGGAGCGACGATGGAACGAACGGAGGGAAGAAGGGAGGCGTTTGCGTTTGCGCCTGCGCTTGTTTGGTTCGTTTGGTTTTCTCTCTGTGGAATTTCTGGGTTTATTTGGTCTTTTCGTTGTGGGTTTTACGAGCTTCCAAAATCTACGACGTACAGTCGGGTGATCGGGTCCTCCAGTCAGCTGTCAGCGTATACTGCCCGAAATGTGGGTTTCGCTATGGTCACGACGGCAGGACGCGATGTGTTGTTGATGTGGGGCCAGGAACAACTCCAATTGTCTAAACAACAAATAATTTTTAAATTTAAGAAGTGAACATAAAAATGTTCCTCCAATAGTTCCCTAAATTTAGGTATTTGTTATCAACCTTATTTACTATTTAAGTTTGGCAACCAGACAGTAACTCATTAAACATAGTTGACGTTGATTTCTTCATACCTACATGCTCATTTTTTTCATTTTCTTGCATAGCAAGGTAGCTAGGTCACGTGTGCTTTTTCCCCTTTCCCATGCAACGAGACAGCTAGGTATGACGCACGTGACACAAGCTTTTTCTTCACCATTAAACCACCACCACCCAAAGGCCGTGTTGTCAGACCAATGCTCCCCCACAAGTCGTGTCGTCCGGCTTTATCCTCTGACTTCAATGTCCTATGTTCTCGACTCTGTTGCCAGCCAGGTTCGACGAGAGCATGCATGCTAGAATTAGATCAAAATTAAATTATTCCCTAAATATTAGGAATCGTTGAACATCAAACTATTTTTTCTCTCGATAGTTATTTAGCAACTTGCTAAATATGAGTTTAGAAAGTTTTTTAAAAGAATTGTTGGAGTTGCTCTAAGCCACTATCATGGAAGTTTCATTCTTATTAAGGGCTCATTCGGTTTCCACGAATCCCTTGTCTAAAACGATTCCTAGCTGGATTGCGTGACTAATTTATATAAGTTTTGATCAATCAAAATGATTCCTGAATGAATTTGGCTCAAACAAACGAGCCTAAATGGCATATTATCTAAATAAACAGAATGACATGGTATGCAAATTAATGAAGAAAAATGAAGTTTTATGGGAGATGAGAGAGTTTCATGGGAATGAAACTCTAGAGTCCTTGTTTCCTACACAAATATTGATATGGCAGTCTAAAAAACAGTGTGATAAAAATATTCATTGAGAGTGGCCTAAGTAGATATGGCAATGGATACCAAAAACCCGAATACCCGATATAAAGTCGAGTATGGAATGTTTTTTTTTACCCGTTAGTATGTTAATAGTTAAGAACATCTACCTTGTCAAGTAGACGGGTACAAGTATGGATAGGTACTACTAATACTCGTGTACTGGTGGTCGTGGATAAAATATACTAGCACCATATCATTATCACTATTTAATTAAAGCCCAACTTAGCTAAAATAAAAATCTTCGAGTTACATTATCATATGTTTATGTTTTGTGATATTTTAAACTAAACTTTTTTATGTGTTTGTTTGATATTTTTGAGTGATTTATGTATTTGAATTTTAGACTTTTCTAGTGGATACAGGTAATCCGATGGGTAAATTACTCGTGCGGGTACGAGTATAGCCCATATAGGTAAAAAACGCGCAAGTTAGTATGGGTAACCGATGAGTAAACATTTTTAATGGGTACAGATATAGAATCATATTACCCGACGAATATATACTCGTTACCATCTCTAGACCAAAGGCCGAATCCAACTATTCCCCCTCTCAAATCCCACTATTCGTACTTTCTATTAATATTTAAATACCTCCCCTTTTCCTATATTTCTCCTTGTGTCCAACAATTCCCCATATTCGACTCCCTTTATACACTTTAACTTAGATATTTGACTTTTTTACATCAATTCTTAGAGTTTTAAAAAGTACTACATTATTTGTAATATTTTAATATAGTTGTTAGCAGTTAATTAAACTTGAAAATGTTTAATTTTGTAGTTAAAAAACATTGGTTATTGCAACAAGGAGATTAGAGTTCCCTGTGTAGAGGAGGATTTCCTTTTCTATCCTTGTTGAGGGGCAATGGAGGAGGGACAGATGAAGGGACTCGATGGACACATGTACACGTAACATAGGTCCGGTTTGTTTTAGCTTTTTTACAGCTTCTGGACACCAAAAGCTGTTGCGGACTACCAAACGCTTAGTTTTTCAATCAACTTATATAAAATCGATTTGTTAAAAACCATCCAAAATCAGCATAAACACATAATTCGTCGAATCATTGCAATAGTAGGAATATGTCACTCTCTATATCCTAAACTTTATGGATAACTTCATCTTCCTCCGCACGTAATCTCAATGATACTTAGATTCTCTCCACATCCAAATTCTTCACATAACCAGATTCTCAGAAAAGCTGATCAGAAAAAGCTAAACCGAACAGGCCCATAGAGGAGTAACAGACAACGAAACTGTTGAAGGCCATCTAAGCACAATCTTTCTTTCCTTTACTATATTAAAATACCGGTTTCGACGGTCGTCCTATGTCATTATTTTTAAAAATCCCTTCAATTTTTTTGAATCATCCCAAACTCCTTAGGCCTTGTTCGTTTACGTCGAATTGCACCCAGAATCGTTCCAACTAATCAAAGTTTATATAAATTAGAGAAGCAATCCGATTAGAAATCTTCCGACCCACCAATACGGCACAAACGAATAAGGCCTTACCCGCATACCCATGTCCCATCCCGACTGGCCTCTCCTCTCCTCATCCCCGTTCTCGACGATCGATGGCCACGATGACAGCAGAGACGACGGTTGAGGGCCGCAACCCTCCTCCGCGCCCTTCGCGCGTGCGCAATAAAGCGAGCGAAATCATCGTCGTGTTCCTCGGCTTCGCGTGTGCGCACCCTGGCAAATATTTGAATAAGGTAGCCGCATACCCCCGCGTCCCATCCTAGCTCGTCTCTCCTCTTCTCGCCCCTACTCTCGACGGTCGATGGCCACGACGGTGGCGGAGAAGACGATTGTGGGAAGTGGAAAAGCAAGCGAATCACGTGGTGGAGGGCAAAGGCTAGTGAAATGACGAAGCTGCTGTGGTGGTGCACCAATGCGTCGGAGCTGGTGATCATGACGACGATAGGAGTGTGGCAGGTCGTGCTCGCCGCAGGTGGCATGAGCCTTCTTCATTTGCTCGTTTTGTGAAGTATTTGATTTGAGGTCAAAGTAAAATGAGCCATCTTCCTCTGTTCAGTTAGACCTGCCTGCTCAGCCACGAGTATTTTTGATGCAACAACACTACGACCATGAATTAATATTAATGGTGTTGCGGAGGTAAACTAAGAGAGTCATACACTCTAAGTTCAGGATCAAAAGTATTTGTTAATTTTTGCACAAACGAGCACACAGGGGGGAAACATAATTTGCTGATACATGGTTCTGTTCTCGTCATTAGCTTTTGCAGATAGTGTTTAGTGACAAATTATTAATAATACAAAGGTGTGACTGAGAAGCGCTCGTTTGAATGAAATCTTTCATTCTGATCCCTGAAGGAAATGGTCCTGGTGTAGTATGGGATGATTTTGGACATATTATAACAGAAAAGGAACAGTCACATCTAAGATAAATGATAATTTAAGGAACAGTCACATCTGATATTTTTTAGTAATATGTCCAAAATCATCCCATACTACACCAGTTAATTCAGTTTGGAAAACTATGTTGCATGGATGTTTTTCAGTCGCGTTACCAACTTCGCACTGCAACGTTATCTAAATGATGCCTTGAGAGATATTTATGAATAGCCATCACTATTTAAGATGTGGCATATGCAGGCAAGTGGTATTAACGGGTGTTTAAATGCACTAGAGCTAATAATCATTAGCTAAAATTATGTGAAGACATTCAAACACTCTATCTAATAGTTCAGCTATTAGCTATTTTTAGTAAATTAGTTAATACTCCCTCCGTCTTAGTATATAAGTTCAAAGACCAAGAAATGCATTTAATTCTCTCTATAGCGTTGTCTTATATTGTGGGATAAGAACAAAAAATGACTACGCCTTAAATTCTGGGACGTATGGAGTAGTTAGCTAGGTATTTGTTAGCTAGCTAATTTCACTAGCAACTTTTTAGCCAATTAACTATTAGCTCTAGTACATTCAAACACCACTTAAACCTTTTCAATAATGACATTGACCTTCTGAAATACCTTCTGGTTTATCCTGTTAGTGTCGACCTTAGCTATAATTATTATTTTTTGCAGAACTGGCGGTGCAAAGAATATCTATCACTGTGACAGATGTGGTATGGTTGTTTCCAGCTAAGTATTCTGTTCATTTTGTCGATCAAGAATTAATCATATTCTTCTGATGGTTTTAGGACGGATATTCATGGATCTGATGCTTTTACTTTAGGATTTCTTGCTTTCGAATCTGATTCTGTATAGCATGTCAGCCCTTGCGTTGAAGGACTGCAGCACGGCGTCTCTGGCCTTACGCGCCAGCCCAAGCCTTGCGCGCGAGCGCACCACCGCCACCATCGGAGAAGAAGGGCCTACCCACTTGTAGAGAAAAATTATGAATTCTATAATGTTTCATGGCCATATGAATCTTTAAAATTCTACTTGCTGACTCAAATGTCATTCCATGCTATTAAACCAACAGTGTCGATTGGCACATCCGGGGCAAACTTTCACAAAAGACGTTGAAGCGACCTCCTCATTTAACGAGGTAGCTTCCACTAAACGACATCTTTTGCATTCTTGTCAGCAAGTAGTCGTTGGCATTCACTACAGGGCAGCTTAAACAAAGCTTTGTCAGTAAATAGAACTACGTCTTCATATCAGGCAAAGGAGGACGCAAGGCGAAATTAAACTGATTGATGAACGTATGTGAATATTTAGATGTTGGAATCATCATGTTCCGTTCAGGTTGGATCACACGCATCCAAAGCTCTCAACAATGCATTGGTTGTCTGTCTTCAGGATCCAATGCGTCAACTGCATCCTGATTTTATTTTTTTTTATTTCTGCTTGTACAGTTTTTTTTGGCATCCTTAATTTTAGCAGTTCCTTGAACAGTCAGCACAAACTGGCAAATCAAGGTCCAATGTAATGTAGGATTCAAACCGTACGACAACAATGTAAAATGATGCTTTCTAATAGCAGATAATTGATTGTTAAAACAAAAAAAATTGTGAGATATTGAGATCGATGATAATATATTTGTTTCGTTTTCATGTAATCATTATATACTAATATTTTATCAAATAATTTGTATATCATTGTAACACACGGGTATTGTGCTAGTATTTATTTAAAATAGTAGCGTATGATCGTGTATTGCAGTTACAGCCTTGTAAGTAGCGGGAACAAACCCAAAATTCTATGTAGGGTGAACTGCCACATACGGAATGAAAACATGATGGAAAAATGTTGTATCAATCGACGTCGTATGTCGTAATAACTGTCCATATACAGTATTGTCGGGGACCATAATTAGGGGTACCCTCAAGTCTTCTAATTCTCAGCTGGTAACCCTAATCAGCATAAAGCTGCAAAGGCCTAATGGGTGCGATTAAGTCAGGGATCGGTCCATTCGAGGGACTCGATCACACCTCGCCCGAGCCTAGCCTCGGACAAGGGCAGCCGACCCCGGAGGATCTCCGTCTCGCCCGAGGCCCCCCTCCAGCGACGAACATACTTCCGGCTCGCCCAAGGCCCTGTCTTCGCCAAGAAGCAACCCTGACCAAATCGCCGCGCCAACCGACCAGATCGCAGGAGCATTTAATGCAAAGGTGGCCTGACACCTTTATCCTGACACGCGTCCTCCAGTCGACAGAGCCGAAGTGACCGCAGTCACTTCGCCGCTCCACTGACCGGCCTGACAGAAGGACAGCGCCGCCTGCGCCGCTCCGACTGCTGTGCCGCTCGACAGAGTGAGGCTGACAGGCAGTCAGGCCCGACCTCAGGCACCATAGGAAGCTCCGCTTCGCCCGACCCAGGGCTCGGACTCGGGCTCAGCCCCGGAAGACGGCGAACTCCGCTCCGCCCGACCCAGGGCTCGGACTTGGGCTCAGCCCCGGAAGACGGCGAACTCCGCTCCGCCCGACCCAGGGCTCGGACTCGGGCTCAGCCCCGGAAGACGGCGAACTCCGCTCTGCCCGACCCAGGGCTCGGACTCGGGCTCAGCCCCGGAAGACGACGAACTCCGCTCCGCCCGACCCAGGGCTCGGACTTGGGCTCAGCCCCAGAAGACGACGAACTCCGCTCTGCCCGACCCAGGGCTCGGACTTAGGCTCAGCCCCAGAAGACGACGAACTCCGCTTCGCCCGACCCCAGGGCTCGGACTCAGCCCTGGCCTCAGCCGACGGTCTCCGACTCGCCGGACCCAGGGGCTCGGACTCGACCACGGCCACGGAAGACAGACTCGACCTCGACCTCGGAGGAGCCTCCACATCGCCCAACCTAGGGCGCGGACCGACCACGTCGACAGGAGGCGCCATCATTACCCTACCCCAAGCTGACTCAGACTACGGGGAACAAGACCGGCATCCCATCTGGCTCGCTCCGCCAGATAGGCAATGATGGCGCCCCGCACGCTCTGTGACGACGGCGGCTCTCAGCTCCCTTACGGAAGCAAGAGGACGTTAGTAAGGACTCGACAGCCCCGACAGCTGTCCTTCCGCCAGGCTCCAGCACTCCTCCGACGGCCACGACACCACACGAACCGGGTGCCAAAACCTCTCCGGCTGCCACGACAGCATGTACTTAGGGCGCTAGCTCTCCTCCGCTAGACACGTAGCACTCTGCTACACCCCCCATTGTACACCTGGATCCTCTCCTTACGCCTATAAAAGGAAGGACCAGGGCCCTCTTACAGAGGGTTGGCCGCGCGGGGAAGAGGACGGGACAGGCGCTCGCGTGAGGCCGCTCGCTCCCCCTCCCGCGTGGACGCTTGTAACCCCCTACTGCAAGCGCACCCGACCTGGGCGCGGGACGAACACGAAGGCCGCGGGATTTCCACCTCTCTCACGCCCGTCTCCGGCTGCCTTTCTTCCCCCCTTCGCGCTCGGCCTCGCGCCGACCCATCTGGGCTGGGGCACGCGGCGACATTTCACTCGTCGGCCCAGGGACCCCCCAGTCTCGAAACGCCGACAGTTGGCGCGCCAGGTAGGGGCCTGCTGCGTGTTGACGAACAGCTTCCCGTCAAGCTCCAGATGGGCAGTCTCCAGCAACCTTTCCAGCCCGGGACGGTGCTCCGTTTCGGGAGTCTTGAGTTCATGTCCCTCGACGGCAGCTACGACATGATACTTCTTCCCCCGCCGTGCGACAACGACAATGGCGGCCGACAGCCCGCCCGCCGGCGGCGGAATCGACGACGTCTTCCCCGCGTGGTGGAAGAACAACATTCGAGCTCACCCTGCCCTCTCCCCCGCCGACGGAGGAGGAGGTGGGGCAACTAAGGCCAAGCAGGAGGCGGCCCCTCGTCGGCTGTCGAGCAAGTCGACGGTGTCGGCGCCCCAACGGGGGGCGCGTCGGGCATCGACCTCGCGTTTGAGACGAACGCGAGCGCCGTCTCCCCGCAACACGCCAATTCCGAGCAAACGGACGACGCCAGCACGCTCGAGAAAGGCTTGCTGGGCGTCACCCTCGTACCTGAGACGACGATGCAGTCAGTCCCTGACGTGACTTCATCACCGCCCGTCGACCAAGAGGTACCGATCGATTCCCATCTCACGCCCATTGGATTCAGCCTCGACCCGCCAAGCGACTCCGCTTTGGCGGACGCTCTCGTAGAGGCGAGTCCAAACCCTCTGGGGTATCGTATGCGGTCGCCCTGGGACCGGCTGACGGACGTCTCGACCTACAGGCCCTCGGGGTCCGAGGAAGATGACGAGCCCGACTTCTGTTGGGATTTCTCTGGACTTGGCAACCCCAGTGCCATGCGGGACTTCATGCCCGCATGCGACTACTGCCTTTCCGACTGTTCCGACGGTAGCCGCAGCCTCGGCGACGAGGACTGCGGCCCAAGTCGTGAATGTTTCCACGTCGATCTAGGGGGTCCCTCCGAGGGCAACCATCTCGGTATGCCGGAGAACGGTGATCTCCCTAGGCCTGTGCCACGCGTTGACATCCTACGGGAGCTAGCTGTGGTCCCCGTTCCGGCGGGGGGTCATGACCCACAGCTCGAGCAAATCCGCGGGGTGCAGGCCAGACTCGACGAGGGAGCAGGAGCACTTGAGCCGATCCGCCGGGACGTCGGGCAGGAATGGGCGGGCCAGCCTCCGGCTGGAGAAATGCGTCATCTGTCCCAGGGTATCCAGCACTGCATCGCCGACGATGCCAGGGTAAGGCCGCCACCCGCTTCCAGTGGGGTCGGCCAGAACCTGGCTGCAGCGGCAATGCTTCTCCGCGCGATGCCGGAGCCATCAACCACCAAGGGGCGGCGGATCCAGGGAGAGCTCAAGAATCTCCTGGAGGGCACCGCGGTCCGACGGGCCGAGAGCTCCGCCTCCCGAAGGCAGGGGTACCCCTCGGAACATCGTGTCGCGACTTCCCGATTCATGCGGGAAGCCTCGGTCCACACCGGGCGCACGCGCAACACAGCGCCTGCGGCCCCGGGTCGCCTCGGCAATGAGCACCATCACCACGACCGTCGGGCCCACCTCGACGAGAGGGTGCGCCGAGGCTACCACCCCAGGCGTGGAGGACGCTACGACAGTGGGGAGGATCGGAGTCCCTCGCCCGAACCACCCGGTCCGCAGGCCTTCAGCCGTGCCATACGACGGGCGCCGTTCCCGACCCGGTTCCGACCCCCGACTACTATCACAAAGTACTCGGGGGAGACGAGACCGGAACTGTGGCTCGCGGACTACCGGCTGGCCTGCCAACTGGGTGGAACGGACGATGACAACCTCATCATCCGCAACCTCCCCATGTTCCTCTCCGACACCGCTCGCGCCTGGTTGGAGCACCTGCCTCCGGGGCAGATCTCCAACTGGGACGACCTGGTCCAAGCCTTCGCCGGCAATTTCCAGGGCACGTACGTGCGCCCCAGAAATTCCTAGGACCTCCGAAGCTGCCGACAGCAGCCGAGAGAGTCTCTCCGGGACTACATCCGGCGATTCTCGAAGCAACGCACCGAGCTGCCCAACATCACCGATTCAGATGTCATCGGCGCGTTCCTCGCCGGCACCACCTGCCACGACCTGGTGAGCAAGCTGGGTCGCAAGACCCCCACCAGGGCGAGCGAGCTGATGGACATCGCCACCAAGTTCGCCTCTGGCCAGGAGGCGGTTGAGGCCATCTTCCAGAAGGACAAGCAGCCCCAGGGCCGCCCACCGGAAGATGCCCCCGAGGCGTCAACTCAGCGCAGCGCCAAGAAGAAGGGCAAGAAGAAGTCGTAAGCGAAACGCGACGCCGCCGACGCGGACCTTGTCGCCGCCGCCGAGTACAAGAACCCTCGGAAACCCCCCGGAGGTGCCAACCTCTTCGACAAGATGCTCAAGGAACTGTGCCCCTATCATCAGGGGCCCGTCAAGCACACCCTTGAGGAGTGCGCTATGCTTCGGCGCCACTTCCACAGGGCCGAGCCACCCGCGGAGGGTGGCAGGGCTCGCGACGATGACAAGAAGGAAGATCACCAGGCAGGAGAGTTCCCCGAGGTCCACGACTGCTTCATGATATACAGTGGGCAAGCGGCGAACGCCTCGGCTCGGCACTGCAAGCAAGAGCGTCGGGAGGTCTGTTCGGTGAAGGTGGCGGCGCCAGTCTACCTAGACTGGTCCGACAAGCCCATCACCTTCGACCAAGCCGACCACCCCGACCACGTGCCGAGCCCGGGGAAATACCCACTCGTCGTCGACCCCGTCATTGGCGACGTCAGGCTCACCAAGGTCCTCATGGACGGAGGCAGCAGCCTCAACATCATCTACGTCGATACCCTCGGGCTCCTGCGTGTCGATCTGTCCTCGGTCCGGGCAGGTGCTGCGCCTTTCCACGGGATCATCCCCGGGAAGCGCATCCAGCCCCTCGGACAACTCGACCTTCCCGTCTGCTTCGGAACACCCTCCAACTTCCAAAGGGAGACCCTCACGTTCGAGGTGGTCGGGTTCCGAGGAACCCACCACGCGGTACTGGGGAGGCCATGCTACGCGAAGTTCATGGCCGTCCCCAACTACACCTACCTCAAGCTCAAGATGCCGGGCCCCAACGGGGTCATCACCGTCGGCCCCACGTACAAACACGCGTTCAAATGCGACGTGGAGTGCGTGGAGTACGCCGAGGCCCTCGCCGAGTCCGAGGCCCTCATCGCCGACCTGGAAAGCCTCTCTAAAGAGGTGCCAGACGTGAAGCGCCACGCCGGCAACTTCGAGCCAGCAGAGACGGTTAAGTCCGTCCCCCTCGACCCCAGCAGCGACGCCTCCAAGCAGATCCGGATCGGCTCCGAGCTCGATCCCAAATAGGAAGCAGTGCTCGTCGACTTTCTCCGCGCAAACGCCGACGTTTTCGCGTGGAGTCCCTCGGACATGCCCGGCATACCGAGGGATGTCGCCGAGCACTCGCTGGATATCCGAGCCGGAGCCCGACCCGTCAAGCAGGCTCTGCGCCGATTCGACGAAGAAAAGCGTAGAGCCATAAGCGAGGAGATCCACAAGCTAATGGCGGCAGGGTTCATCAAAGAGGTATTCCATCCCGAATGGCTTGCCAACCCTGTGCTTGTGAGAAAGAAAGGAGGGAAATGGCGGATGTGTGTAGACTACACTGGTCTAAACAAAGCATGTCCGAAGGTTCCCTACCCTTTGCCTCGCATCGATCAAATCGTGGATTCCACTGCTGGGTGCGAAACCCTGTCTTTCCTCGATGCCTATTCAGGGTATCACCAAATCAGGATGAAAGAGTCCGACCAGCTCGCGACTTCTTTCATCACACCCTTCGGCATGTACTGCTATGTCACCATGCCGTTCGGCTTGAGGAATGCGGGCGCGACATACCAGCGGTGCATGAACCATGTGTTCGGCGAACACATTGGCCGGACGGTCGAGGCCTACGTCGATGACATCGTAGTCAAGACGAGGAAAGCCTCCGACCTCCTTTCCGACCTTGAAGTGACATTCCGGTGTCTCAAGGCGAAAGGCGTGAAGCTCAATCCCAAAAAGTGTGTCTTCAGGGTGCCCCGAGGCATGCTCTTAGGGTTCATCATCTCCGAGCGGGGCATCGAAGCCAACCCGGAGAAGATCGCAGCCATCACCAGCATGGGGCCCATCAAGGACTTGAAAGGCGTACAGAGAGTCATGGGATGTCTTGCGGCTCTGAGCCGCTTCATCTCGCGCCTCGGCGAAAGGGGCCTGCCTCTGTACCGCCTCTTAAGGAAGGCCGAGTGCTTCACTTGGACCCCAGAGGCCGAGGAAGCCCTCGGGAACCTGAAGGCGCTCCTCACGAACGCGCCCATCTTGGTGCCCCCCGCTGCCGGAGAAGCCCTCTTGATCTACGTCGCCGCGACCACTCAGGTGGTTAGCGCCGCGATTGTGGTCGAGAGACGAGAAGAGGGGCATGCATTGCCCGTTCAGAGGCCAGTCTACTTCATCAGCGAGGTACTGTCCGAAACCAAGATATGCTACCAACAAGTTCAGAAGCTGCTATACGCGGTGATCCTGACGCGGCGGAAGCTGCGACACTACTTCGAGTCTCATCCGGTAACTGTGGTGTCATCCTCCCCCCTGGGGGAGATCATCCAGTGCCGAGAGGCCTCGGGTAGAATCGCAAAGTGGGCGGTGGAAATCATGGGCGAAACAATCTCGTTCGCCCCTCGGAAGGCCATCAAGTCCCAGGTCTTGGCGGACTTCGTGCCTGAATGGGTCGACACCCAGCTCCCAACAGCTCCGATCCAACTGGAGCTCTAGACCATGTTCTTCGACGGGTCACTGATGAAGACAGGAGCGAGCGCAGGCCTGCTCTTCATCTCGCCCCTCGGAAAGCATCTACGCTATGTGCTACGCCTCCACTTCTCGGCGTCCAACAATGTGGCTGAGTACGAGGCCCTGGTCAACGGATTGCGCATCGCCATCGAGTTAGGGGTCCGACGCCTCGACGCTCGCGGTGACTCGCAGCTCGTCATCGACCAAGTCATGAAGAACTCCCACTGCCGCGACCCGAAGATGGAGGCCTACTGCGATGAGGTTCGGCGCCTGGAAGACAAGTTCTACGGGCTCGAGCTCAACCACATCGCCCGGCGCTACAACGAGACTGCGGACGAGCTGGCTAAAATAGCCTCGGGGCGAACAACGGTTCCCCCGGACGTCTTCTCTCGAGACCTGCATCAACCCTCCGTCAAGATCGACGACACGCCCGAGCCCGAGGCACCCTCGGCCCAGCCCGAGGTACCCTCGGCTCAGTCCGAGGTATCCTCGGCCCCCGAGGGCGAGACACTGCGCGTCGAGGAGGAGCGAAGCGGGGTCACTGAGAGCACCTAGAGGGGGGGTGAATAGGTGATCCTGTGAAACTTAAACTTATAGCCACAAAAACTTGTTAAGTGTTAGCACAATAATCGCCAAGTGGCTAGAGAGGAGTCTCAACAAAACACAATACCACAAGAAATCAAACACAGAGATGACACAGTGGTTTATCCCGTGGTTCGGCCAAGACCAACGCTTGCCTACTCCACGTTGTGGCGTCCCAACGGACGAGGGTTGCAATCAACCCCTCTCAAGTGGTCCAAAGACCAACTTGAATACCACGGTGTTTTGCTTTGCCTTTCAATATCCCGTTTGCGAGGAATCTCCACAACTTGGAGTCTCTCGCCCTTACAATTGAATTTCACAAAGAAGGACGGAGTAAGGGAGGGAAGCAACACACACAAATCCACAGCAAAACGCGCACACACACGGCCAAGAATCGAGCTCAAAAGACTATCTCAAAGTTCTCACTAGAACGGAGCTCGAATCACTGAGAATGACAAACGAATGCGCAAAGACTGAGTGTGGATGGTCAAGAATGCTCTAAGGTTGCTTGGTGTACTCCTCCATGCGCCTAGGGGTCCCTTTTATAGCCCCAAGGCAGCTAGGAGTCGTTGAGAGCAAATCTGGAAGGCTGATCTTGCCTTCTGTCGTCGGGTGCACCGGACAGTCCGGTGCACACCGGACACTGTCCGGTGCCCGATTTCTTTCCTTAAACGGCGCAGCCGACCGTTCCAGATCTGGGAGCCGTTGGTACACCGGACATGTCCGGTGCACACCGGACAGTCCGGTGCCCCCTTCCGACCGTTGGCTCGGCCACGTGTCCCGCGCAGATCGCGCGGCCGACCGTTGGCCCGGCCGACCGTTGGCTCACCGGACAGTCCGGTGCACACCGGACAGTCCGGTGAATTATAGCCGTACGCCGTCGGCGAATTCCCGAGAGCGGCTACTTCGCGCCGAGTCAGCCTGGCGCACCAGACACTGTCCGGTGCATCACCGGACAGTCCGGTGTGCCAGACTGAGCTGAGTCTTGGCTGTACACAGCCAAGCCTTTTTCACCTCTTTTCTTTTCTTCTTCTTTCTGTTTCTAACACTTAGACAAGTATATTAGTACACAAAACCAATGTACTAAGGCTTAGAAACATACCTTTACTCTTGATTTGCACTTTGTCCATCCATGAGCATAAGTTCACATTTAAGCACTTGTGTTGGCACTCAATCACCAAAAAACTTAGAAATGGCCCAAAGGCACATTTCCCTTTCAATCTCCCCCTTTTTGGTGATTTATGCCAACACAACATAAAGCAACTAGAACAAGTGCAATATCACTTCAAATAAAACTTAATTTTATTTTGATTCAATTTTGGCATATATGGATCATCCTTTGCCACCACTTGGTTTGTTTTTGCAAATCAAACTCAAATCTCTATCTCTAAGTCAAACACACATGTTGAAGCATAAAGAGAGTCATTCCAATAGAGATTGATCAAAGATTCCATAAACTCCCCCTTTTTCCCATAACCAACATTTCTCCCCACGAGAAGCCAACTTTTGACAAGAGGGACAATAAAAGAGTTTTGTCAAAACAAAAACTCTATTCTACTATTTTCTAAATCTCTCAAGTGGTAGCTGATCCATTTATTGCTTTGGCCTTTATTTTCTCCCCCTTTGGCATCAAGCACCAAAACGGGATGAATCTTGGCCCGTTAACCTCATTGCCTCACAAAAATCTTCAAGTAAGAGCAAATGGCAATAAGAGTTCATGAGATGAACTTGGAATAAGTTACCCTCTCATCGGAGTGCAGTGGAAGTCTTTCATGGTCCAAGTCCACCTTTTCCCTTTCAATTCTCCTTCGAGACTAAAACAAACTCAAGCATATGGTTAGTCTCAAAGGGTCAAGTTGTAACACAACTCCCCCTAAATATGTGCATCACTTACACAAGGACTTATGAGGTCCGGGGAATGTTTGTACAACTTGAGCACCACAATAAGCAACAAAATGCATAAGGAACATGATCCAAGGCATATACACATGTATGCTACAATTCAATCCAAGTTCTGCGAATCTAAGACATTTAGCTCACTACGCAGCCTGCAAAAGGTCTTCTCATCTAGAGGCTTGGTAAAGATATCGGCTAGTTGGTTCTCGGTGCTAACATGAAACACTTCGATATCTCCCTTTTGCTGGTGGTCTCTCAAAAAGTGATGCCGGATGTCTATGTGCTTTGTGCGGCTGTGCTCAACAGGATTTTCCGCCATGCGGATAGCACTCTCATTATCACATAGGAGTGGGACTTTGCTCAGATTGTAGCCAAAGTCCCTGAGGGTTTGCCTCATCCAAAGTAGTTGCACGCAACACTTTCCTGCGGCAACATACTCGGCCTCAGCGGTGGATAGGGCAACGGAAGTTTGTTTCTTAGAGTTCCATGACACCAGGGACCTTCCTACGAATTGGCACGTCCCCGATGTACTCTTCCTATCGACCTTACATCCAGCATAGTCGGAGTCTGAATATCCAATCAAGTCAAAGGTAGACCCCTTTGGATACCAGAGCCCGAGGCAAGGCGTAGCAACTAAATATCTAAGGATTCGCTTCACTGCCACTAAGTGACACTCCTTAGGATCGGATTGAAATCTAGCACACATGCATACGCTAAGCATAATATCCGGTCTACTAGCACACAGATAAAGCAAAGAACCTATCATGGACCGGTATGCTTTTTGATCAACCGACTTACCACCTTTGTTGAGGTCGGTGTGTCCGTCGGTCCCCATCGGAGTCTTTGCGGGCTTGGCGTCCTTCATCCCAAACCTTTTCAGCAAGTCTTGTGTATACTTCGTTTGAGAGATGAAGGTGCCATCCTTGAGTTGCTTCACTTGGAACCCAAGGAAGTAGTTCAATTCGCCCATCATCGACATCTCGAATTTCTGCGTCATCACCCTGCTAAACTCTTCACAAGACTTTTTATTAGTAGAACCAAATATTATGTCATCGACATAAATTTGGCACACAAACAAATCACCATCACATGTCTTAGTGAAAAGAGTTGGATCGGCTTTCCCAACCTTGAAAGCATTAGCACTTAAGAAATCTCTAAGGCATTCATACCATGCTCTTGGGGCTTGCTTAAGTCCATAGAGCGCCTTAGAGAGCTTACACACGTGGTCGGGGTACCGTTCATCCTCAAAGCCAGGGGGTTGCTCCACGTACACCTCCTCCTTTATTGGCCCGTTGAGGAAAGCGCTCTTCACATCCATTTGGTACAACCTGAAAGAATGGTGAGCGGCATATGCTAGCAAGATACGAATTGATTCTAGCCTAGCCACAGGAGCAAACGTCTCCTCAAAGTCCAAACCTGCGACTTGGGCATAACCTTTTGCCACAAGTCGAGCCTTGTTTCTCGTCACCACCCCGTGCTCGTCTTGTTTGTTGTGGAACACCCACTTGGTTCCCACAACATTTTGCTTGGGACGAGGCACCAGTGTCCAAACTTCATTGCGCTTGAAGTTGTTGAGCTCCTCTTGCATGGCCAACACCCAGTCTGGATCTAGCAAGGCCTCTTCTACCCTGAAAGGCTCAATAGAAGAGACAAAGGAGTAATGCTCACAAAAATTAACTAATCGAGATCGAGTAGTTACTCCCTTGCTAATGTCACCCAAAATTTGGTCGACGGGATGATCCCTTTGAATCACCGCTCGAACTTGAGTTTGAGGTGCCGGTTGCGCTTCTCCCTCCATCACGTGATCATCTTGTGCTCCCCCTTGATCACATGCCTCCTTTTGATGAACCTGTTCATCGTCTTGAGTTGGGGGATGCACCATAGTTGAGGAAGAAGGTTGATCTTGTTCATCTTGTTCCTGTGGCCGCACTTCTCCAATCGCCATGGTTCGTATAGCGGCCGTCGGAACATCTTCTTCATCTACATCATCATAATCAACAACTTGCTCTCTTGGAGAGCCATTAGTCTCATCAAATACAACGTCGCTAGAGACTTCAACCAAACCCGATGATTTGTTGAAGACTCTATACGCCTTTGTATTTGAGTCATAACCGAACAAAAACCCTTCTACAGCTTTGGGAGCAAATTTAGAATTTCTACCCTTCTTCACTAGAATGTAGCATTTACTCCCAAATACACGAAAGTACGATACATTGGGTTTGATACCGGTTAGAAGCTCATATGACGTCTTCTTGAGGAGGCGGTGAAGGTAGACCCTGTTGATGGCGTGGCAAGCCGTGTTCACGGCTTCCGACCAAAAGCACTCGGGGGTCTTGAATTCTCCTAGCATCGTCCTCGCATATCAATTAGCGTCCTGTTCTTCCTCTCCACCACACCATTTTGCTGTGGTGTGTAGGGAGCGGAGAACTCGTGCTTGATCCCTTCCTCCTCAAGGAACTCCTCCACTTGAAGGTTCTTGAACTCGGACCCGTTGTCGCTCCTTATCTTCTTCACCTTGAGCTCAAACTCATTTTGAGCTCTCCTGAGGAAGCGCTTGAGGGTCCCTTGGGTTTCAGACTTATCCTGCAAAAAGAACACCCAAGTGAAGCGGCAAAAGTCATCAACAATAACTAAACCATACTTACTTCCTCCTATGCTTAGATAGGCGACGGGTCCGAAGAGGTCCATATGTAGCAGCTCCAGGGGTCTTGATGTGGTCATCACATTCTTGCTGTGATGCGCTCCTCCCACCTGTTTACCTGCCTGACATGCTGCACAAGGTCTATCTTTTTCGAATTGCACGTTAGTCAAACCTATCACGTGTTCTCCCTTTAGAAGCTTGTGAAGGTTCTTCATCCCCACATGTGCTAAGCGGCGATGCCACAACCAGCCCATGCTAGTCTTAGCTATTAAGCATGCATCTAGACCGACCTCTTCTTTTGCAAAATCAACTAAATAAAGTTTGCCGTCTAATACACCCTTAAAAGCTAGTGAACCATCACTTCTTCTAAAGACAGACACATCTACATTTGTAAATAGACAGTTATATCCCATATTGCATAATTGACTAACCGATAGCAAATTATATCCAAGAGACTCTACTAAAAACACATTAGAGATAGAGTGCTCATTAGAAATTGCAATTTTACCTAACCCTTTTACCTTGCCTTGATTCCCATCACCGAATATAATTGAATCTTGGGAATCCTTATTCTTGACATAGGAGGTGAACATCTTCTTCTCCCCCATCATATGGTTTGTGCATCCGCTGTCGATAATCCAGCTTGAACCCCCGGATGCATAAACCTGCAAGGCAAATTTAGGCTTGGGATTTAGGTACCCAACTCTTGTTGGGTCCTACAAGGTTAGTCACAATTTTCTTAGGGACCCAAATGCAAGTTTTATCACCCTTGCATTTTGCCCCTAATTTCCTAGCAACTATCTTCCTATCCTTTCTACAAATAGCAAAGGAAGCATTTAAAGCACAATAAATTGTAGAAGGTTCATTCACTACTTTCTTAGGAGCATGAATAATATCCGTTCTAGGCACATGATGAATAGCATTTCTCCTAGACATATTTCTACCATGCATATAGAAAGAACTAGAAGCAAACATGTCATGAGAATCAAAATCATCATAAGCATTGTAACTCCTATAAACATTTCTAGTTTGTCTCCTATCATGGTACATAAAGGCATGGTTCTTTTGCACACTACTAGCCATAGGGGCCTTTCCTTTCTCCTTGGCGGAGATGGGAGCCTTATGGCTTGTCAAGTTCTTGGCTTCCCTCTTGTAGCCAAGTCCATCCTTAATTGAGGGGTGTCTACCAATAGTGTAGGCATCCCTTGCAAATTTTAGTTTTTCAAATTCACTCTTGCTAGTCTTGAGTTGGGCATTAAGACTAGCTAATTCATCATTCAATTTTGAAATAGAAACTAAGTGTTCACTACAAGCATTAATATCAACATCCTTACACCTAGTGCAAATTTCAATATGTTCAACACAAGAGTTGGATTTATTTGCTTCTACTAGTTTAGCATTTACATCATCGTTTATGCTTTTTAAGTTGGAAATCGAATCATGGCATGTAGACAACTCACAAGCAAGCATTTCATTCCTCTTAATTTCTAATGCAAGGGATTTTTGAGCCTCTACAAACTTATCATGTTCTTCGTACAAGAGATCCTCTTGCTTTTCTAGTAGCCTATTCTTGTCATTTAAAGCATCAATCAATTCATTAATCTTGTCAATCTTAGATCTATCTAAGCCTTTAAATAAGCATGAATAGTCTATTTCATCATCACTAGACTCATCCTCACTAGAAGAAGCATAAGTAGAGTTTCGAGTACTTACTTTCTTCTCCTTAGCCATGAGGCACGTGTGATGCTCGTTGGGGAAGAGGGATGACTTGTTGAAGGCGGTGGCGGCGAGTCCTTCGTTGTCGGAGTCGGAGTCGGACGAGGAGCAATCCGAATCCCACTCCTTTCCAATATGTGCCTCGCCCTTTGCCTTCTTGTAATTCTTCTTCTTTTCCCACTTACCACTCTTCTTTTCCTGGTCACTATCATTATCGGGACAATTAGCGATAAAGTGACCAATCTTACCACACTTGAAGCATGAGCGCTTCCCCTTCGTCTTGGTCTTGTTGGGATGCTCCTTGCGATCCCTTAACGCCGTCTTGAAGCGCTTGATGATGAGAGCCATTTCTTCATCATTAAGTCCGGCCGCCTCAATTTGCGCCACCTTGCTTGGTAGTGCCTCCTTGCTTCTCGATGCCTTGAGAGCAATGGGTTGAGGCTCGTGGATTGGACCGTTCAACGCGTCGTCGACGTATCTCGCCTCCTTGATCATCATCCGCCCGCTTACGAATTTTCCGAGTACCTCCTCGGGCGTCATCGTCGTGTACCTGGGATTCTCACGAATATTGTTTACGAGATGAGGATCAAGAACGGTAAATGACCTTAGCATTAGGCGGACGACGTCGTGATCCGTCCATCGCGTGCTTCCATAGCTCCTTATCTTGTTGACAAGGGTCTTGAGCCGGTTGTATGTTTGGGTTGGCTCCTCCCCCCTTATCATAGCGAATCTCCCAAGTTCGCCCTCCACCAACTCCATCTTGGTGAGCATGGTGACGTCGTTGCCCTCGTGAGAGATCTTGAGGGTGTCCCATATCTGCTTGGCATTGTCCAAGCCGCTCACCTTATTGTACTCTTCCCTGCACAAAGATGCTAAGAGAACAGTAGTAGCTTGTGCATTTCTATGGATTTGTTCATTTATAAGCATAGGGCTATCCGAGCTATCAAATTTCATTCCATTCTCCACAATCTCCCATATGCTTGGATGGAGAGAGAATAAGTGACTACGCATTTTGTGACTCCAAAATCCGTAGTCCTCCCCATCGAAGTGTGGGGGTTTGCCAAGAGGAATGGAAAGCAAATGCGAATTCGAACTATGTGGAATACGAGAATAATCAAATGAAAAGTTCGAATTGACCGTCTTCCTGTAGTCGTTGTCGTCGTCCTTTTGGGAAGAAGTAGACTCATCGCTGTCGTCGTAGTAGACGATCTCCTTGATGTGTCTTGTCTTCTTCTTCTTCCCATCTTTGCGTCTGTGGCCCGAGCCCGAGTCGGTAGGCTTGTCATCCTTAGGCTCGTTGATGAAGGACTCCTTCTCCTTGTCGTTGATCACGATTCCCTTCCCCTTAGGATCCATCTCTTCGGGTGGTTAGTCCCTTTCTTGAAGAGAATGGCTCTGATACCAATTGAGAGCACCTAGAGGGGGGGGGGTGAATAGGTGATCCTGTGAAACTTAAACTTATAGCCACAAAAACTTGTTAAGTGTTAGCACAATAATCGCCAAGTGGCTAGAGAGGAGTCTCAACAAAACACAATACCACAAGAAATCAAACACAGAGATGACACAGTGGTTTATCCCGTGGTTCGGCCAAGACCAACACTTGCCTACTCCACGTTGTGGCGTCCCAACGGACGAGGGTTGCAATCAACCCCTCTCAAGTGGTCCAAAGACCAACTTGAATACCACGGTGTTTTGCTTTGCCTTTCAATATCCCGTTTGCGAGGAATCTCCACAACTTGGAGTCTCTCGCCCTTACAATTGAATTTCACAAAGAAGTACGGAGTAAGGGAGGGAAGCAACACACACAAATCCACAGCAAAACGCGCACACACACGGCCAAGAATCGAGCTCAAAAGACTATCTCAAAGTTCTCACTAGAACGGAGCTCGAATCACTGAGAATGACAAACGAATGCGCAAAGACTGAGTGTGGATGGTCAAGAATGCTCTAAGGTTGCTTGGTGTACTCCTCCATGCGCCTAGGGGTCCCTTTTATAGCCCCAAGGCAGCTAGGAGCCGTTGAGAGCAAATCTAGAAGGCTGATCTTGCCTTCTGTCGTTGGGTGCACCGGACAGTCCGGTGCACACCGGACACTGTCCGGTGCCCAATTTCTTTCCTTAAACGGCGCAGCCGACCGTTCCAGATCTGGGAGCCGTTGGTACACCGGACATGTCCGGTGCACACCGGACAGTCCGGTGCCCCCTTCCGACCGTTGGCTCGGCCACGTGTCCCGCGCAGATCGCGCGGCCGACCGTTGGCCCGGCCGACCATTGGCTCACCGGACAGTCCGGTGCACACCGGACAGTCCGGTGAATTATAGCCGTACGCCGTCGGCGAATTCCCGAGAGCGGCTACTTCGCGCCGAGTCAGCCTGGCGCACCGGACACTGTCCGGTGCATCACCGGACAGTCCGGTGTGCCAGACTGAGCTGAGTCTTGGCTGTACACAGCCAAGCCTTTTTCACCTCTTTTCTTTTCTTCTTCTTTCTGTTTCTAACACTTAGACAAGTATATTAGTACACAAAACCAATGTACTAAGGCTTAGAAACATACATTTACTCTTGATTTGCACTTTGTCCATCCATGAGCATAAGTTCACATTTAAGCACTTGTGTTGGCACTCAATCACCAAAAAACTTAGAAATGGCCCAAAGGCACATTTCCCTTTCAGTCACGCCTAATCAAAACTGGCAGACCCCATACCTGAAATATCTCCACCGAGGAGAGCTACCCCTCGACCGAGCCAAGGCTCGGCGGTTGGCGCGACGCGCCAAGTCGTTCGTCTTGCTGGGAGATGGGAAGGAGCTCTACCACCGCAGCCCCTCGGGCATCCTCCAGCGATGCATTTCCATCGCCGAAGGTCAGGAACTCCTACGAGAGATACACTAGGGGGTTTGCGGCCACCACGCAGCACCTCGAGCCCTTGTCGGAAATGCTTTCCGGCAAGGTTTCTACTGGCCGACGGCAGTGGCCGACGCCACTAGAATTGTCCGCACCTGCGAAGGGTGTCAGTTCTACGCAAGGCAGACCCACCTGCCTGCTCAGGCTCTATAGACGATACCCATCACTTGGCCTTTTGCCGTGTGGGGTCTGGACCTCGTCGGCCCCTTGCAGAAGGCACCTGGGGGCTACACGCACCTTTTGGTCGCCATCGACAAATTCTCCAAGTGGATCGAGGTCCGACCCCTAAACAGCATCAGGTCCGAGCTGGCGGTGGCGTTCTTCACCAACATCATCCATCGCTTCGGGGTCCCGAACTCCATCATCACCGACAACGACACCCAGTTCACCGGCAGAAAGTTCCTGGACTTCTGCGAGGATCACCACATCCGGGTGGTCTGGGCCGTCGTGGCTCACCCCATGACGAATAGGCAAGTAGAGCGTGCCAACAGCATGATTCTACAAGGACTCAAGCCTCGGATCTACAACGACCTCAACAAGTTCGGCAAGCGATGGATGAAGGAACTCCCCTCGGTGGTCTGGAGTCTGAGGACGACGCCGAGCCGAGCCACGGGCTTCACGCCGTTCTTTCTAGTCTATGGGGCCGAGGCCATCTTGCCCACAGACTTAGAATACGGTTCCCCGAGGACGAGGGCCTATGCTGACCAAAGCAACCAAGCTAATCGAGAAGACTCGCTGGACCAGCTGGAAGAGGCTCGGGACAAGGCCTTACTACACTCGGCGCGGTACCAGCAGTCCCTGCGATGCTACCACGCCCGAGGGGTCCGGTCCCGAGACCTCCAGGTGGGCGACCTGGTGCTTCGGCTACGACAGGACGCCCGAGGGCGGCACAAGCTCACGCCTCCCTGGGAAGGGTCGTTCGTCATCGCCAAAGTTCTGAAGCCCGGAACGTACAAGTTGGCCAACAGTCAAGGCGAGGTCTACAGCAACGCTTGGAACATCCAACAGCTACGTCGCTTCTACCCTTAAGATGTTTTCAAGTTGTTCACATACCTCGCTTCCACGCAAAGTTTAGTCATCAAGGAAGGGTCAGCCTTGCCTCGGCAAAGCCCGACCCTCCCTCGGGGGCTAAAAGGGGGGAACCCCCTCTGCGTCGAAATTTTCCTCGAAAAAAGATCCTTTCTGCCAGAATGTCTTTCGTGCTTTTCGACTACTTCGAAAGTGGATCCTGAAAACGATGGAGTACACGTAAGCAACCAAGGCTGACCGAGCCGAGGGACTCCTACGCCTCCGGGATACGGATACCTCGCTCATCACCTTCTGCGATAAGTAACTCACATTCGGATAAGTGATTCCGCGGACCGAACAAGTCTTCACGTTCGAAAGCTCCTCTGCCGAAGCGATTCTTCGAGCCTTCTCGACTGCGTCGGTGACAGAACCCTATGGACGGGTAAGAGTGCGCGTAAGCGGCAAGGCCGACCGAGCCGAGGGATTCCTACGCCTCCGGGATACGGATACCTCACTCATCACCTTCCGTGAGAAGCAACTCTCGCTCGCACAGACAATTCTGTTACCGACGAAAAAGTCCAGATACTCGAAACAAGAGGAAAAGAAACGCAGCTTTACAACACGGCGAGGGTGTGTTTGGGCCTCGGCGGCCACAGAAAACACACGCTACAAGATAATCCGATCCTACAGGCTCGGATCTTGACGGTTGAAGGGAGCAGCAGCACCCTCGGCGTCAACTACACCTTCGGCGAGGTCCGACCTAGCCTCCGACGGTGACACGGTCCGAGGGTCTCCACTCTGAAGGACGACTTCATCATCACGCCCGGGCCATCGCCGCCCGGGTCTCCTCCAAGAATCCGGCTCGAGCAGGCGGCTCGGCTGGTCACCCCGAGGCCTCGGCCAGCTGTCCCCCGAAGACATCAGCCCGGCCCGAGGCCTCGGCAGATCAACTCCGGCGTCGGTCCCGCTAACGGACGACCCGGCCAGGCTCCGGCCGACCAAGTCTTCTTTTCGAGCCAACTCTGCCTCTGTCCGTGCTGACACCGCTACCCCTGGCTTCGGCTCATCGAAGAGCGGCTGAGGGGTTCCTTTAACTAAGCAAGAGAAGCCTCGGACAGCGAGGCCGACCGAGCCGAGGGACTCCTACGCCTCTGGGATACGGATACCTCACTCGTCACCTTTGCACGGGGCGACTCACGCTTGGTGAAGCGGTTCAAACAACCAACAGGCGAGTCTTAGTGCTCGAAAATGAGGAAAAAACATGGCTCCATGCCAAAAATACATACATGTTCAGGCCTCGACAACCACAATGAACAAAAACACTGACATTCAAGGTGCCATTACAAACGGAACTCCGGTTCCGTCCCCGCGGGTATGAACAACCTCCACACCGGGGAGCCTGCGGGGCGACGAGTTCCGGGCGACTCGCCAGCGACCTCTGCAGCAGCAGCCATGGTCCCAGGACGGACGCGGCCACCGGAAGGCTCTCGTTCGCATTCCCGCTCAAGGGACGCGAACCAGCCATCAAAGCCAAAGAGCGGGCCGCTCCAAAGCGCACCGGCAGGTCCTCGCTCCCGTCCTTGCCACGAAAGCGAGGAAGAGGGCGGAATGTTGCATCCTAGCTATGCAGCAACAGTTCACCTTCCCCGGCATGGCTGGAGGACGCCTCCTCCGCAGAGCTGGAGGATGGTTTCCACCACCAGAAGCTGGAAGAGGAGGTGGCCAGCCGACCCACGCGGGAGGTAGAGCCCTGGCTTGCCTCGCTCTCCGCCCCAGCAAGGATGATGAACATCCTTGAAGCTGAGGGCGGGACCGAGATCACAGCCCGGCTTGCTTCTCCCCATCCAGGGGCTGGTGGTCACCGTCTTGGGTGACCGCCGGCGGAGGGATGCAGCCGGGCTGCATGATGAAAATCCTTGAAGCCGAACGATGGCTGAAAGGTACCGACTCCCCAGAACCCTATGGACGGGTAAGAGTGCGCGTAAGCGGCAAGGCCGACCGAGCCGAGGGATTCCTACGCCTCCGGGATACGGATACCTTACTCATCACCTTCCGTGAGAAGCAACTCTCGCTCGCACAGACAATTCTGTTACCGACGAAAAAGTCCAGATACTCGAAACAAGAGGAAGAGAAACGCAGCTTTACAACACGGCGAGGGTGTGTTTGGGCCTCAGCGGCCGCAGAAAACACACGCTACAAGATAATCCGATCCTGCAGGCTCGGATCTTGACGGTTGAAGGGAGCAGCAACACCCTCGGCGTCAACTACACCTTCGGCGAGGTCCGACCTAGCCTCCGATGGCGACACGGTCCGAGGGTCTCCACTCTGAAGGACGACTTCATCATCACGCCCGGGCCATCGCCGCCCGGGTCTCCTCCAAGAATCCGGCTCGAGCAGGCGGCTCGGCTGGTCACCCCGAGGCCTCGGCCAGCTGTCCCCCAAAGACATCAGCCCGGCCCGAGGCCTCGGCAGATCAACTCCGGCGTCGGTCCCGCTAACGGACGACCCGGCCAGGCTCCGGCCGACCAAGTCTTCCTTTCGAGCCAACTCTGCCTCTGTCCGTGCTGACACCGCTACCCCTGGCTTCGGCTCATCGAAGAGCGACCGAGGGGTTCCTTTAACTAAGCAAGAGAAGCCTCGGACAGCGAGGCCGACCGAGCCGAGGGACTCCTACGCCTCCGGGATATGGATACCTCACTCGTCACCTTTGCACGGGGCGACTCACGCTTGGTGAAGCGGTTCAGACAACCAACAGGCGAGTCTTAGTGCTCGAAAATGAGGAAAAAACACGGCTCCGTGCCAAAAATACATACATGTTCAGGCCTCGACAGCCACAATGAACAAAAACACTGGCATTCAAGGTGCCATTACAAACGGAACTCCGGTTCCGTCCCCGCGGGTATGAACAACCTCCACACCGGGGAGCCTACGGGGCGACGAGTTTCGGGCGACTCGCCAGCGACCTCTGCAGTAGCAGCCATGGTCCCAGGACGGACGCGGCCACCGGAAGGCTCTCGTTCGCATTCCCGCTCAAGGGACACGAACCAGCCATCAAAGCCAAAGAGCGGGCCGCTCCAAAGCGCACCGGCAGGTCCTCGCTCCCGTCCTCGCCACGAAAGCGAGGAAGAGGGCAGAATGTTGCATCCTAGCTGGGCAGCAACAGTTCGCCTTCCCCGGAATGGCTGGAGGACGCCTCCTCCGCAGAGCTGGAGGATGGTTTCCACCACCAGAAGCTGGAAGAGGAGGTGGCCAGCCGACCCACGCGGGAGGTAGAGCCCTGGCTCGCCTCGCTCTCCGCACCAGCAAGAATGATGAACATCCTTGAAGCTGAGGGCGGGACCGAGATCACAGCCCGGCTTGCTTCTCCCCATCCAGGGGCTGGTGGTCACCGTCTTGGGTGACCGCCGGCGGAGGGGTGCAGCCGGGCTGCATGATGAAAATCCTTGAAGCCGAACGATGGCTGAAAGGTACCGACTCCCACGGAGTTGCGTTCCTCCAACGACAAGGCGAAAGGACTATGGGCATCCCCCATCCGGGGGCTCGGAAGGTGGAAAGACATGATGCATAAGGGAGCGCGAAGACATGGTCGCCTTTCAAGGGGGTCACCCTCCTTTTAAAGGCGACTCTCCCTACTTGCGTCCCCAGCCATCGTGGGCTGAGTCTTCTCCAACACGCTCCAAGGTCATCCCTCTACGGCGCGGGGGCTGGGTCCCACACGTCATGCAAGCCGGCCCAGAGCAGAAGAAGCCAAACCGCCACGCGCGGTGCATGCAACTGCCCAGTGGTTACAAGCAGTTCTCCACTTTTGCCCCGACCAGCGGGCAAAAGGGCGGGCAGCCATGCAGGCGGCATGCAACCGCGCTAAGTGGGTGCACCTCTCCGACTTCCAACGCGCCCAGCATGGAAGCCCACGCCCACGCGTCATGCAACCGGCGCGTCGGTCGCTACGTGCAAGCAACTGCACCGCCACTCGCACCACTGCCACGCCTCCTCGACTGCGGAACCAGTACCGCGACTCGAGGCAACCCTGCGTACGACTCAGCAGTGCCAGCCAGGCGCGACGGTCAATGCGGCCAAAAATGGGCTGGCAGTGATGGCGGTGGCAGGCGGGCGGGAGCGGCGGTCACGTCGTCAGCCAAGCTTACGTCCCATCCTGGGGCAGTGAGAGAGCCCTCTCTCACGACGCGAAGATGATGCGCCCGTGTTCTGTTCCTCGAACGGCTCACGCACGCGCAACGGCCGCCCCGCGAACCACTCGCCCCGTCGCATTAACTCCGCGGCGGGACAGGCGGCGTCTCTGGCAGAGGAAGCGAGCGACGCTTCGCCTTCGTCATAATGACCGCGTCAAAAAAGGTACGCCGCGTCATTCGATTTCGTGTCCTTTTCCTCTTTCTCTCTCTTACAACAGGGACCGAGAAAGGGGGATACCCCGAAAAGAACCCTTCTCCGTGAAGGAAACAGGCTCCAAGCCTCCCTACTGATCAGAGGTTCGAAGGCTGGCCCCTCGGAGGGGTTCAACAACCGCCTCAGAGCACGTGGGCTCCACACCCACTATTGGTCAGAGGTTCGAAGGCCGGCCCCTCGGAAGGGTTCAACGGCTGCCTCAAGCCACTCGGGCTCCGCGCCCACTACTGATCAGGGTTTCGTAGGCTGGCCCTCGAAGGGTTCACAGCCGCCTCAGACACAGAGCGAGGGATGACCATGAGTACGTTCGATACATAACCAAGCCTCGGGCTACGCTCCCGAGGTACCCTAGGACATTTCCGAGACCAGCGGGAACGATCTTGTAACGGAATCCCATCAGAGGGAGGCATCGAGCCCTCGAACCCCGTCGACAGGGGACCGGGTCCGGTAGATCACCCGCAGGTACTTTTGGGCGCGCCTCTGGGCCTCTAGCCGACCCCTAACAAATGGGGCACGAACGTCCGCTCGGATTACCCGCCAGCAGCTCACCGGAGACACCATGTTCGGCGCCCACCGAGGGCAACATGACGCTTTCCCCCCCTCCTCCATGCGGAAAGGCGACGCAGGGGCGTATGTAAAAAAGTCGAGTCTGTCCCTGATCGTCCTCTCGCCCTGTGCAGAGGCTCGGGGGCTGCTCTCGCAAACCTGGCTCCGGCCAAACCGTTGACAGCGTCAACATACCAGCCCGAGAACTTGGAACCCGACCGTGCACCCGGGCTACGGCCAGCTCGCATGAGGGAACGACCAGACTAGCCGAAGCATTACGTGAGGCATTAAGACCTCGGAAGAGTCAAACCACTCCTCCAAGTAGGGATGGCAACAGGTTTAAAACCCGCGGGTATAGAGATTACAAACCCATACCCGCGAGATTAATGTTAAACCCGTACCCGCACCCGCTACCCGCGACGGGTAGCGTATGTTACGCAAACCCGCTACCCGCGGGTTTATGGCACCCGCGGGTACACCCGCGGGCACAATACTCACAAGTTATCATATTATATATATACATACATATATACATACATATATACATACATATATATATACATACATATATATATACATACATATATATACATATATATATACATACATACACATACATATATATACATACATATATACATACATATATATACATACATATACATATATACATACATATATATACATATATATATATACACACGCGCGCGGGTATGCGGGCACGGGTACAACATTTTCATACCCACGAGAAAAAACCCGTCGGGTTGAGAATCAAACCCGTACCCGTACCCACGGGTACAAACTCACACCCAAACCCGCACCCTATAGGGTTTTTACCCGCGGGCACGCGGGTAAAATGTGCCCGTTGCCATCCCTACCTCCAAGGCCTCGGGGGCTACACCCGGCGGGTGCGCTTGCGCGCACCCACCGGAACAAAACGCAACCGAGAAAGGCTGGTCCCCTTGCAAAAAAGTGCGACGAAAGCCTCCAAGCGAGTGCTAACACTCCCTTCGAGGCTCGGGGGCTACTGTCGGGGACCATAATTAGGGGTACCCTCAAGTCTTCTAATTCTCAGCTGGTAACCCCCATCAGCATAAAGCTGCAAAGGCCTGATGGGTCCGATTAAGTCAGGGGTCGGTCCATTCGAGGGACTCGATCACGCCTCGCCCGAGCCTAGCCTCGGACAAGGGCAGCCGACCCCGGAGGATCTCCGTGTCGCCCGAGGCCCCCCTCCAGCAACGAACATACTTCCGGCTCGCCCAAGGCCCTGTCTTCGCCAAGAAGCAACCCTGACCAAATCGCCGCGCCAACCGACCAGATCGCAGGAGCATTTAATGCAAAGGTGGCCTGACACCTTTATCCTGACACGCGTCCTCCAGTCGACAGAGCCGAAGTGACCGCAGTCACTTCGCCGCTCCACTGACCGGCCTGACAGAAGGACAGCGCCGCCTGCGCCGCTCCGACTGCTGTGCCGCTCGACAGAGTGAGGCTGACAGGCAGTCAGGCCCGACCTCAGGCACCACAGGAAGCTCCGCTTCGCCCGACCCAGGGCTCGGACTCGGGCTCAGCCCCGGAAGACGGCGAACTCCGCTCCGCCCGACCCAGGGCTCGGACTCGGGCTCAGCCCCAGAAGACGGCGAACTCCGCTCCGCCCGACCCAGGGCTCGGACTCGGGCTCAGCCCCGGAAGACGGCGAACTCCGCTCCACCCGACCCATGGCTCGGACTCGGGCTCAGCCCCGGAAGACGACGAACTCCGCTCCGCCCGACCCAGGGCTCGGACTTGGGCTCAGCCCCAGAAGACGATGAACTCCGCTCCGCCCGACCCAGGGCTCGGACTTGGGCTTAGCCCCAGAAGATGACGAACTCCGCTTCGCCCGACCCCAGGGCTCGGACTCAGCCCTGGCCTCAGCCGACGGTCTCCGCCTCGCCCGACCCAGGGGCTCGGACTCGACCACGGCCACGGAAGACAGACTCGACCTCGACCTCGGAGGAGCCTGCACATCGCCCAACCTAGGGCGCAGACTGGCCACGTCGACAGGAGGCGCCATCATTACCCTACCCCAAGCTGACTCAGGCTACGGGGAACAAGACCGGCGTCCCATCTGGCTCGCTCCGCCAGATAGGCAATGATGGCGCCCCGCACGCTCTGTGACGACGGCGGCTCTTAGCTCCCTTACGGAAGCAAGAGGACGTCAGCAAGGACTCGACAGCCCCGACAGCTGTCCTTCCGCCAGGCTCCAGCGCTCCTTCGACGGCCATGACACCACACGAACTGGGTGCCAAAACCTCTCCGGCTGCCACGACGGCATGTACTTAAGGCGCTAGCTCTCCTCCGCTAGACACGTAGCACTCTGCTACACCCCCTATTGTACAGCTGGATGCTCTCCTTACGCCTATAAAAGGAAGGACCAGGGCGCTCTTACAGAGGGTTGGTCGCGCGGGGAAGAGGACAGGACAGGCGCTCGAGTGAGGCCGCTCGCTCCCCCTCCCGCGTGGACGCTTGTAACCCCCTACTGCAAGCGCACCCGACCTAGGCACGGGACGAACACGAAGGCCACGAGATTTCCACCTCTCTCACGCCCGTCTCTGGCTGCCTTTCTTCCCCCCTTCGCGCTCGGCCTCGCGCCGACCCATCTGGGCTGGGGCACGCAGCGACATTTCACTCGTCGGCCCAGGGACCCCCCGGTCTCGAAACGCCGACAAGTATCAACAAAAAACATGATCGAAAAAATTCCTGAAAAAGGCGAGAACGAGATATGAAACACCGGGTTTGGTGATGTGTTAAGTACGGGTGTAATTTGTTTGATGTATTTAGTAGAGGTTATGAGTACTGTAGATGGTTTGGTTGGGTGAGTTTTGTGAAGTTTAAATTGGTGGATTATATGGTGGTATAGATTCACGCAGGGTGAAAATGAAACGGTAATTTTCGGTTACTCGAAATCGTTTTCGAAATTTTATCGACGGAAATAGAAACAATTATAAAAAATACGGAAACAAAATCGTTAGAAAAAAATCGGAAACGAAAACTGTCGGGGACCATAATTAGGGGTACCCCCAAGACTCCTAATCTCAGCTGGTAACCCCCATCAGCACAAAGCTGCAAAGGCCTGATGGGCGCGATTAAGGTCAAGGCTCAGTCCTCTCAAGGGACACGATCTCGCCTCGCCCGAGCCCAGCCTCGGGCAAAGACAGCCGACCCCGGAGGATTCACGTCTCGCCCGAGGGCCCCCTCAAGCAACGGACACACCTTCGGCTCGCCCGAGGCCCAGTCTTCGCAGAGAAGCAACCTTGGCCAGATCGCCACGCCAACCGACCGTATCACAGGAGCATTTAATGCAAGGATCGCCTGACACCTTATCCTGACGCGCGCTCTTCAGTCGACAGAGCCGAAGTGACCGCAGTCACTTTGCCGCTCCACTGACCGACCTGACAAGAAAACAGTGCCGCCTGCGTCGCTCCGACTGTTGTGCCACTCGACAGAGTGAGGTTGACAGCAGCTAAGTCCAGCCTCGGGCGCCATAGGAAGCTCCGCCTCGCCCGACCCTAGGGCTCGGTCCCCGTCTCGGCCTCGGAAGATGGACTTCGCCTCGCCCGACCCCAGGGCTCGGACTCAACCATAACTCAGAAGACGATGGACTCCGCCTCGCCCGACCCCAGGGCTCGGACACAGCCTCGGCCTCGGAAGACGGTCTCCACCTCGCCCGACCCTAGGGCTCGGGCTCAACCTCGACGCTGGACGACGAACTCCGCCTCGCCCGACCCCAGGGCTCGGACACAGCCCCGGCCTCGGAAGACGGTCTCCGCCTCGCCCGACCCCAGGGCTCAGGCTCAACCTCGACGCTGGACGACGAGCTTCGCCTCGCCCGACCCCAGGGCTCGGACACAGCCTCGGCCTCGGAAGACGGTCTCCGCCTCGCCCGACCCGGGGCTCGGAGTCGACCTCGACCTCGGAAGACGGACTCAACCTCGACCTCGGAGGAGCCTCCGCCTCGCCCGACCTAGGGCTCGGACCGACCACGTCACAGGGGGGGCCATCATTACCCTACCCCTAGCTAGCTCAGGCTACGGGGAACAAGACCGGCGTCCCATATGGCTCGCCCCGGTAAACAAATAATGATGGCGCCCCGCGTGCTCCATGACGACGGCGGCTCTCAGCCCCTTACGGAAGCAAGGAGACATCAGCAAGGATTGACAGCCCCGACAGCTGTCCTTCCGCAGGGCTCGAGCTCTCCTCCGACGGCCACACATCACATGAACAGGGTGCCAAAACCTCTCCGACTGCCACGACGGCATTGAAAGTTGCCTAGAGGGGGGGTGAATAGGCAAGTTAAAACTTTTTCAACAAAAACTAGAAGCAAACTGGGTAAAACTGAATTGATCTCGAAATTCACCCAGTTAACTTTGGAAATGAGATGTTCTAAATGATCCACAGGGTTCAAAGTAGTAGATCTGAGAAGAGCACTTCTCAAAATCCACACACCAAAAAGATATAAACAATCTTCCACGGAATGGTGAGAGAACGAAGAACATGAACAAACACAATGAGCAAGAACACAAGAGACACAAGATTTATCCCGAGGTTCGGTCACACCACAAAAGGTGCCCTACTTCCTCGTTGAGGCGCCCACAAAGAGCCGGGTCTCTTTCAACCCTAATCCTCCCTTTGCCGACCACAAAGGTCAAGCCCACACAATAATCTTTGCTCAAACGAGCGGGTAATACAAACTTTCTTGTGGTCTTCCACAAGATTTGGAGACTCACAAGAGACACCTAGTCGTCTAGGAGCTAGAAGCTCCAAGAGTAATGAATCCACAAAGAACTCGATGTAGTACCAAAGCTCGAATGAAGAAGAAGAGCAAGAGAGATTTAGAGATGAAGCACAAAACCGCAGCTCTCAAGCTCACTCAAAGATTTCTCTCCAAAGATTTGAAATGGGAGAGGCAAGAGATGTGTGTGAGAGAGAGGGAGGTGTTTCTTGGGTTAGAAATGGAGTTCAAATCGTGCTCACTGCTATGGGGTGAGAGGTAGGAGTGAGTATATATAGTTGGAGCTCAAAACTAGCCGTTGGGCCGATTTTTCTGTTTGAGGGCGGTTGAGCCTCCCCCCAGGGCGGTTGAACCTCCCCTGGCAGGCCTGGCAGCCTGTCTGCCAGTCTGACTGGCAGACTGACGCGCAGACTGACCGCAGACTGGTCAAAGTTGACCAAAACCGGTTGAACCGCCCAGGGGGGGCGGTTGAACCGCCCCTGACAGCTCCTGGCGATCTGTTTGCCAGTCTGACTGGCAGACTGCAGATCAGAGGTCAGAGGGGTCAGAGACCAGCTGAACTGCCCCTCAGGACCAGTTCAACTGGTCTTGACCAGTGAGTTTAGGAGAGAAAACCCCAGCTCAACTGCCCGGAGGCAAGTTCAGCTGGTGTATGGTCAAAGAGGTTCACAGCTGAAGTTGAGTTCAGCTGAGGTTGAGAAAGCTCAACTCAGCTGAAGTCTAGCTCAGCTGAAAAGCTCAGCTGCAGCTGAAGAAGCTCAACTCAGCTGAAGTTCGGCTCAGCTGCAGCTGAAGAAGCTCAACTCAGCTGAAGTTCAGCTCAGCTGCAGCTGAAGAAGCTCAACTCAGCTGAAGTCAAGTTCAGCTGGAAAGCTCAGCTGCAGTTGAAGAAGTTCAGCTGCTTTTCAGCAAGAACACTCTAGGTTTCTCAACCCTAACCACGGTCAACCATAGAACGTTAAAGAGATTTTTGCTTTTCAAAAATAGCTTTTGAATAGAGAGGTTTGAGCTTTGGCAAACACCAACCTTCTTTTTGGATCCCCCTTTATAGTACGACGATTCCTATACTCAAGTTAAATAAAATATAATGAAGTAAACTCCTTGAGTCATTGGTGTCTCATGTGTGATTTCTCCATGGCGTTGCTTCATAAGGATCACAAACATCTCTGTCTCACCTTTTGAAGCAAACATAAATCAAACCCTGTGACTTGTACCATATCACCATGTATGAGTTCAAAACATGGCTTCAAGTCACCTTGCTGATGCATCAACATGTTATAACTCTTCATAGCTGATTAGTTCATCGACTTAGTGCAAGTACTCTCTTCTTCACCTTAGCCATGGTACCTCGGTCTACAAGCCGTTGCTTGGCCTTCACCTTCGCTTAGTTCCTCGAAGCCCTTTCCTTGCTATCTTCACCCTATCAAGCCATTCTTGAGTCACATCATATTGAGCATCCATTGAGAGAATCATTTCTTCAATATTGTGAACCTTGCTTGAATGTCTTCTAGATATAACCGTTAAGATCAATCAAGCTCTTGTTTGATTCTCATAGAAGCATATATGGACTGATAGTAATATGGTCAAGCCAATTCACGATTCCTCATATCTTATTCACTTTGTCTTGACCAATCCTCTTAATCACTTCATCCTCTGTTCTGATCATATGTATGTAGGAATTTCTCAGGTCTTGTCCATATATATTCAAACCAATACAGAGACCATATTATATCCATTTGCATTGTCTCATTGGTTATTTGACCTCGTGTTGAACCTTTGTTCACTGATCATTATACACTATTCAAGTATGTTCATCATACTGAATTTCCTGTTCAACACTTAGCAAACTCGTTAGACCTTTAAATGTGTTGTTATCCAAATCACCAAAACTCACAAAAGGGATGAATGCACTTTCAATCTCCCCCTTTTTGGTGATTGATGACAACACATTTAAAGCTTACATAAGATTTGATAAATAAGATTTTAAATCCTATGATATAGTTTCCTCCCCCTAAATATGTGCATTTCAGAAAATATCACTTTTGTACTCAAATGACAAAAGCACATATTTAGGTCAAAGTATAGACAACTTATATCATACTATTCATAGGATGCAGTGTGTCATAAAATAAACGTGATGCTCATGACATGGAATGCACTTATCAACTTTCTTCATCTTATGTTTTTCTTATGACTTCCCCTTTTTGTTAATTATTTCTCCCCTTTTTAAAAGTCTTCTAACACTTAGTTACATAAGACTAAAGGTAAGCTTTAATGCACAATTTCTCCCCCTTTGTCATAAATCTCCAAAAAGGATACAAAGAATATAAAGGATCGAAATTATGATTAAGCGAGATGTGAACACACTATCATGAAAGGGATCCTTAGATGGCACAAAAGTAATGGATAAGTGTCATAAGTGATGTACCTTTGCGTTTTACCTTTTCAAGGGGTTTCCAGACTTGTGTTGGATTTAGAATTCATTTGCAAGCTCTTGTTGGCATAATTGTGACATAGGTCCAAGATATCAAATGAAGATTGCCATACTAATTGAAAGATAAATCTTGATACCTCGAGTCTAGATGTCACCTAGCATTTTCTTATCATAACAAGAGGCAACATGAAAATTGCACAAGTATGGATTATGCAACTAGTGATCATGTATGAAAAATATCAATTGAAAAACACCAATTGATACAATTTGATAGATAAATAGATCACTAATAGCATATTACACTAAGTTCTCCTCAAGTTTTAGTGCACACATATATATATGAATTCAATTGATATATGTTGAGAGTACTTATTTGAAATTTAAAGTACCATTAGCATAAAAGGAGTATCAACTGAACATAATCATGCAACATAAGAAACATGTGCACTATTTAATCAATTAAGTTCTAGACAGGAGAATCTATAAGCTATGCTACTTCAGATATTTGTAATCCAAAAAGATGTGATACATATTTACCAATTTTAGATGACGTTGGAGTAGCATATACAAGAGAAACTCATTCTCTTATGAAATGTATAGAAGATACATTTATTGGAGCAAAGAATCTTTGATACCCATCAAATTTGCAGTGGAAGCTATTGTCTTTGCTTGAAGATTCCTTTCTAATTTGAGACTACACACATAATAGACTTGAAAATGAAGTTAGTCTCAAAGATTCAAATTATAGACCATTCTCCCCCTAAATGTGTGCATACAAGTGATGAATACTTGTTTAGCTTATGCACTTGGACTTGTGAGGCCCGGAGATTAAGTTCTACAATTTGAACCTTGGTACAAATAAGGTATGAAAATGTGAAATTGTACCAATTGAAGGAATTACTCATAATCAAAAGGTATACTAATAGACATGATATGCAATATTTTAAGCCAAGATTCAAGTGCAACCTTATGACGTGACTTAAGATATTTCATATACATGCATACACTAACTTGTAAGAGCCTAAATACACAAATGTAATACAGTAGTTCATGGAGTGACACACCTTTGTTCCATGCCATATGGTCTTCATTATAATCATGAATTTCTATCTTAGCTTTTGATAGGCTTGACATTTCAAAGAGAAACTTATCCTCTTTAAACGATCAAGAGAAACTCATTCTCTTCAAAGAACTACACAAATTCACTAAAAGAAAATGTTAGTCTTTAAGGACACAAGATATGGAATGAGCTCCCCCTAAATGTATGCATCAAGTACTCGAATTACTTGTAACATGCACTTGATTCAATTAAGATTCTTAGAGGAGTTCATCATATATCTTGGTCAAGGCATAATATATATGAAACAATTGAATTTATGCTAGAGAACACATATCATTCCCCAATAGAACTAATCCATGGGGTGACATGTGGTAAATATTTGATCATTTCCTTGGAACCACTCATCCTCATTTGATGTTCTCCAAGGTGTGAGACTACACAACATGAACTTGAAAGAAATCATTAGTCTCACAAGATATAGGCTAAACTCTCCCTCAATTTGTGCATGCAAGAGTACACAAAGTACACTTATGCACATTAACAATACGAGGTTAAAAGAGATGTTTGCACTATATCTTGGTTTAACATAACATGCTTTACATAGATGATGAAAATTAAACCAATTAAAAGTTTAAGAACTAAAAGTATATCAATTGAAATATTGGAGGGTAAAGCATGCTAATATGGAGGGTAAAGCATGCTAATATGAACCTTAAACCTCATAATGAAGGATATCATATAAATATGTCACTACATCTTCATTATTAGGTTGACAAAAAGTGTAACTCCCTTCTTGAATCACTGTGATTTCTTTTCTCTTTATGATTTCATCCAACCAGGCGATCTTGAACTTCATTGATCTTGGCTTGGTTCAATCAAACTTGATATGAGACCCATTGAAACTCAATGATTTAAACAACCAAGACTCTTATATCCGTGGATTTTGAATCCATCTTGAAAGCACTGGAAGGACCTTATTTAAACACTTAGAAAAGAGAGCATTAGAAACACAAGGGAGGGTTTCACAAATGATAATCCTTATATGTGGATGGAAAATGAATCATCATTCTTGAAACCCAAAAAGGTAGATTAAATTCCTTTAAATTAGTGCACACATATAGTTGATGTCAAAGTTATATGCACTATTGAACATTTTATATTGCAAGGAGATTAACCTATACTATGGAACATCCCACTAAGGATAGAATACTAAAACAACTGAAGGAGAGGAAGTTTTCATACCTTGGCCTCTTATCAACTTCTTCTTACTTTAGTTGAATAGTATCCTTTAAGCTTGTGATTTATCCAATTTAAAATTAAGCACCATCTCTCAACATAGATTTTCTATGGATAAACTCAACACAAGAGATGGAATTAGTAGCACAAGCACTAGTTTCTTATTTAGCAACCCTTTATATGTGAAAGTCAAACGAGTTGCTAAAATAGAGAAACCTCATAATATGGACTAAATTTCCCTTGAACCCTCATGCATAATATATTTTGAATGACATGGATAATATGCATGGTTGTTCAATGAAGTTTAAAGGGCTGATTTAATCCATATTATGGTGAGTGTCTAATATAGAAGACTCAAATCCAAATTAACTAGATAGAGAATACGTCACATAATTTTGGATTGTTGACCATATGATAATATTCATTCATCTTCCAATTTGACCTTTATTTCATTATCAACAACTGATGTGTATCCTCAAGTGCTTCTTCTTCCTTCGTGGTTGATCCATTGAAGGAGTGATCATCATTGTGTTGCCTTCTTGATGATGAACCTAGCTTGACCTTGAGTGCACCTAGCTTATCAAGGTTAGTCACACAAGCATTCATATCATAAAGACAAGTTATGCATGGAATGTACAACTTAGTGATCCAATTCAATATGAAGCATATGGATACCGATTGAAGTAGATTTCTAAGATATCAAAATATGGGTTTCCAAAATTCAGAGAGTATGGATCACTAATTGTACCTTTTACAGTTTAAAAATCATATCCATGTTAGTGCATATGTATGAGATGAATATCAACAAAAAGATTCTTATGCACTTTTAGATTTAACTATAAGGGAATTTTAAACTGCATCAAGAGTAGCTAAAAAAACAAAGATTACAATCCATATGAATGAAATACAAATTTACCATTTTGGATTGTCTTAGAAATAGCTTACTCAAGGGAAACTTATTCTCTACGACACAAGATATATAATGTTCTCCCACTAGATATGTGCATCAAGTATTTGAATGACTTACCATATGCACTTTCAATTCAGTTAAGAGTCTCATGAGGAGTACATTACATATCATGGTCAAGGCATGACAAATTTGCAATGAATTAACTTATGCCTAAGAATACTTACCACCATATAGAATGTACCATTTGTTATACCAATTTGACAGATCTTACTATCTGTGGTGGTGTCACTTTAGCATTCTTCTTTTCATCATTTGTGGAGACTTCCTTCTTTGTTATCTCTTTTCCTTTTAAAACTAGTCGATAAAACACTTTGAAAAGAGGTATTAGTAGTACAAGGAAGTATTTAATGAATGATGATATCTATATATGAATGGCAAACAAATCATCATTTATTAGGCGTAAAGACATAAATTAAATTCCTTTTAAATTAATGCACATGGATGAGTGAATTAATAATATGCACCAATTTACAAATTTAAGCCAAAAAGAATTTAACTTCCATATTGACATTTATTTTCTTCTTCATAAAATAGATTATTACCAATTGAAACAATGCCACTTGAAAGGAACAATTATTGGTCACATACCAAATGAAACAGTAAAGGTCTGCAAAAATAAAGCTGAAAAGTACTGCAAAAGTGACCGAAAAAGTGCTGCAAAGGTTACTGGAAAGGTGCTGCAAAAGTTGAATGAAAAAAGTTACTGAAAAGGTGCTGCAAAAGGTGACCTGACGCCTGAAAAAGGTACTGGCGCAGTCTGAAAAGGCGTCTGAAAAAGGGGGGTGACGCGGTCAGTCAAACGGTCAGACTGACGGGCGCCAGCGGCTCAGACTGCACCAGACCGGTTCAACCGATCCTGGACACCGGTTCAACCGGTTTCAGCCAGGGGGTTTCCTGGTGAATACCAGCCGAGCTAAAGTTCAACTCAGAAGTTCAGCTGGTCTCCCCAGCTGAACTAGAAAGTTCAGCTGGTCAAACCAGTTGAGCTTGGAATGAATTTTAAAATAATTTTTTTCACAATAAACCTCATTTCAAATTTTAAAATGTACGCATAGATTGAATGGCACACTCCATTTGAGAAACACATTCTCATGTTGTGAAACTACATAAATCACTTAGATAAAAACATTAGTCTCACAACTCTAGTCATATAGAGAATTTCCCTTTTGGTAAGTGCTTTAAGAATTTGAATTTCTTACTTAGCACTCTATTCATTTAAGAACATGGGATAATACTCTTTATGTCTAGGTTATGGCAATAATATGATGAATAACTTGAAATATGCCACAAGATACATACAATCAATTAAAGCATGTAGATTGTCACAATATAAAAATATGAACTTGCAATCTACCATATAATTAGAATTTTTCCAAAACAAGGTAAAATATTTTAAGTTCATTCTCAAGTGCTTCATTTTTCTTATGTGGCTACAAAAGACACAAAGGAATATACCAATTAAAAGCAATGTGCACTTAAGAATTAATTGTTACCATCCTTTGGATATCACTTGGTTGTAGGCCTTTTGCTTGATTCCCACAAAGTTTACTCCTTATTCCCTACAACACAAGTTCTTGCTAGAGATGAATATGAAGTTAGTGATATAACAACTCAATTCATCTTTGGGTCAATCTTAAAGGATAGACAATGTAAGATTGATAGCTTGAGATAAGAATTGAGTTAAACCGCTCAAGCACCCCAAAGCTTCATATCATCTCTGGGTACCTGCAAAACTTATTAAGTACATTTTGGTACCCATCTCATGATAGGTCCATCAAGGTTAGCCAATAAGGACTTAGGCACCCAAATAGCCTTGGTCCTAGAATGTGGTGAACTCATCACCTTTCTAGCACAAGAGTCAAATTTGGGTCTCCTAAGCATATTTGAATGTATTGACAAGTTAGGCTTAGGAGTTTTACCCTTTGGACAAACCTTGAATAGATGACCTTTTTCACGGCAATTGTAGCAAATGCGATGCTTGTCCTTGCAATGCATTTGCCTTTTGCTTTCATCCTTTTTGATGGTCATCTTTCTTGATCGTGCAAGGTCTTGATTCTTCATGTGGGGGCATGAATCAATTTCATGGCCCTTCTCCTTGCATCCATAGCATCTCCTATCGCTTCTCTTTGATCTTTCTTTGTTGAAGCACATAGGTACATTGTTAGAGCAAATCATATGAGCATTAATTTTCTCACCATGGATTTTGCTCATGCCCTTCTTGGAAAGCTTGGTATTCTTTTGAAGGGGTTTTGTGCATGCTACGGTTGTCCCCTTCTCAAGCTTTTTCACCACATTATCATGGTTATCTTGAGAAGGTTGAGCATGACACTTTCCCTTCAAACGAGTTAAGCTCCTTCTTAGCATTCCAACTTTTTCCTTGAGCTCTTTATTTTCTTGTGTGATAGAAATATCACTAATTCCTGAAATTTCTAGCTCAATGGAAGATTGGCTTGCTTGATAACAACAATTGTTAGCACATGGTAATATAGTTTCAATTTCAACACATGTGCACATGTGAGGTTGGTATGATTTCAAATTAGTTAACACAACCTCATGAGCCATTTCTAACATGATATGTGAATCCATAAATTTATTATGAGAGCATACTAACATATCATGTTTTTCTTGTAAAGCTATATTTTCAATGTTTAGCTTTTCTACCGTGTTCTTGAGCATAGCATTTTTATTTTCTAATTGAGCAATATATGATGAATGATTAATAGCTTTAATTTGCTCAATTGAAATGTCTTCATACCTTTGGACCAAATCATCATGAGAGCACTTTAGCTTCTCATGCTCTTTGGTCAACTTCTCCAAGCCTTTGATTTTTTCGATGAGGATATCTTCTTGCTTATGAAGCATTTCCTTTTGTTCTTCCGCCCTTTTCATGAGTTTGAGCAAGCTCATCCGGTTCTTCTTACTTAGTTGAGCGAAGAATTTTTGAAGATCATCCTCATCTTCACTATCACTTTCATGCTCCTCCTCATCCTCACTTTCGCTTTCACTGTCACTCTCATTAGCAACAAAGCACATATGAGAAGTGGATTTGAAAGACGAACCTTGTGAAGAGGTGGATTCGTCGTTTGGTCTCCATCGATCATTTTCTTCTTCTTCAATAATGTTCTTCGCCTCATCTTCCTTCATTTTGAGGAACATCCTTTCGGCGATTCTCATGGCAAGGTCTATTGCCCTAGGATCAACATCTGCACCAAAAGATGAAGTCGAGGCAACCTCAACTTTTTCAAGCTTAGAAGCACTTTCGTTTCTTAGTCCCCCCGACATGATCTTTCCTCACGCGGTTAAGCGTTAGAACGAGGATTAGGCTCTGATACCAATTGAAAGTTGCCTAGAGGGGGGGTGAATAGGCAAGTTAAAACTTTTTCAACAAAAACTAGAAGCAAACTGGGTAAAACTGAATTGATCTCGAAATTCACCCAGTTAACTTTGGAAATGAGATGTTCTAAATGATCCACAGGGTTCAAAGTAGTAGATCTGAGAAGAGCACTTCTCAAAATCCACACACCAAAAAGATATAAACAATCTTCCACGGAATGGTGAGAGAACGAAGAACATGAACAAACACAATGAGCAAGAACACAAGAGACACAAGATTTATCCCGAGGTTCGGTCACACCACAAAAGGTGCCCTACTTCCTCGTTGAGGCGCCCACAAAGAGCCGGGTCTCTTTCAACCCTAATCCTCCCTTTGCCGACCACAAAGGTCAAGCCCACACAATAATCTTTGCTCAAACGAGCGGGTAATACAAACTTTCTTGTGGTCTTCCACAAGATTTGGAGACTCACAAGAGACACCTAGTCGTCTAGGAGCTAGAAGCTCCAAGAGTAATGAATCCACAAAGAACTCGATGTAGTACCAAAGCTCGAATGAAGAAGAAGAGCAAGAGAGATTTAGAGATGAAGCACAAAACCGCAGCTCTCAAGCTCACTCAAAGATTTCTCTCCAAAGATTTGAAATGGGAGAGGCAAGAGATGTGTGTGAGAGAGAGGGAGGTGTTTCTTGGGTTAGAAATGGAGTTCAAATCGTGCTCACTGCTATGGGGTGAGAGGTAGGAGTGAGTATATATAGTTGGAGCTCAAAACTAGCCGTTGGGCCGATTTTTCTGTTTGAGGGCGGTTGAGCCTCCCCCCAGGGCGGTTGAACCTCCCCTGGCAGGCCTGGCAGCCTGTCTGCCAGTCTGACTGGCAGACTGACGCGCAGACTGACCGCAGACTGGTCAAAGTTGACCAAAACCGGTTGAACCGCCCAGGGGGGGCGGTTGAACCGCCCCTGACAGCTCCTGGCGATCTGTTTGCCAGTCTGACTGGCAGACTGCAGATCAGAGGTCAGAGGGGTCAGAGACCAGCTGAACTGCCCCTCAGGACCAGTTCAACTGGTCTTGACCAGTGAGTTTAGGAGAGAAAACCCCAGCTCAACTGCCCGGAGGCAAGTTCAGCTGGTGTATGGTCAAAGAGGTTCACAGCTGAAGTTGAGTTCAGCTGAGGTTGAGAAAGCTCAACTCAGCTGAAGTCTAGCTCAGCTGAAAAGCTCAGCTGCAGCTGAAGAAGCTCAACTCAGCTGAAGTTCGGCTCAGCTGCAGCTGAAGAAGCTCAACTCAGCTGAAGTTCAGCTCAGCTGCAGCTGAAGAAGCTCAACTCAGCTGAAGTCAAGTTCAGCTGGAAAGCTCAGCTGCAGTTGAAGAAGTTCAGCTGCTTTTCAGCAAGAACACTCTAGGTTTCTCAACCCTAACCACGGTCAACCATAGAACGTTAAAGAGATTTTTGCTTTTCAAAAATAGCTTTTGAATAGAGAGGTTTGAGCTTTGGCAAACACCAACCTTCTTTTTGGATCCCCCTTTATAGTACGACGATTCCTATACTCAAGTTAAATAAAATATAATGAAGTAAACTCCTTGAGTCATTGGTGTCTCATGTGTGATTTCTCCATGGCGTTGCTTCATAAGGATCACAAACATCTCTGTCTCACCTTTTGAAGCAAACATAAATCAAACCCTGTGACTTGTACCATATCACCATGTATGAGTTCAAAACATGGCTTCAAGTCACCTTGCTGATGCATCAACATGTTATAACTCTTCATAGCTGATTAGTTCATCGACTTAGTGCAAGTACTCTCTTCTTCACCTTAGCCATGGTACCTCGGTCTACAAGCCGTTGCTTGGCCTTCACCTTCGCTTAGTTCCTCGAAGCCCTTTCCTTGCTATCTTCACCCTATCAAGCCATTCTTGAGTCACATCATATTGAGCATCCATTGAGAGAATCATTTCTTCAATATTGTGAACCTTGCTTGAATGTCTTCTAGATATAACCGTTAAGATCAATCAAGCTCTTGTTTGATTCTCATAGAAGCATATATGGACTGATAGTAATATGGTCAAGCCAATTCACGATTCCTCATATCTTATTCACTTTGTCTTGACCAATCCTCTTAATCACTTCATCCTCTGTTCTGATCATATGTATGTAGGAATTTCTCAGGTCTTGTCCATATATATTCAAACCAATACAGAGACCATATTATATCCATTTGCATTGTCTCATTGGTTATTTGACCTCGTGTTGAACCTTTGTTCACTGATCATTATACACTATTCAAGTATGTTCATCATACTGAATTTCCTGTTCAACACTTAGCAAACTCGTTAGACCTTTAAATGTGTTGTTATCCAAATCACCAAAACTCACAAAAGGGATGAATGCACTTTCAGGCATGTACTTAGGGCTCTAGCTCCTCTATGCTAGACACGTTAGCACATTGCTACACCCCCATTGTACACCTGGACCCTCTCCTTACGCCTATAAAAGGAAGGTCCAGGGCTCTCGTACGAGAAGGTTGGCTGCGCGGGGGAACGAGCCGGCGCATAAGGCTCTCTCCCACGCGGACGCTTGTAACCCCCTACTGCAAGCGCACCCGACCTGGGCGCAGGGCAACACGAAGGCCGCGAGTTTCCCCTTTTGCCTGTTTCTTCCCCCCTTCGTGCTCCATCTCACGCCGACCCATCTGGGCTGGGGCACGCGGCGATAATTCACTCGTCGGTCCAGGGACCCCCCGGGTCGAAACGCCGACAGTTGGCGCGCCAGGTAGGGGCCTGCTGCGTGTTGACGAACAGCTTCCCGTCAAGCTCCAGATGGGTAGTCTCCAGCAACCTCTCCAACCCGGGACGATTCTCTGTTTCGGGAGTCTTGAGTTCATGTCCCTCGACGGTAGCTACGATATGATACTCCTTCCTCCGCCGCGAGACAGCGACAATGGCGGTCGTCAGCCCGCCCGACGGCGGCGGAATCAACGACGTCTTCCCCACGTGGCGGAAGAACAACATTCGGGTTTGTCCCGTCACCTCCCCCACTGACGGATGAGGAGGCGGGGCAACCATGGCCAAGCAGGAGGCAGCACCTCGTCGACTGTCGAGCAAGTCGACGACGCCGGCGCCCCAGCGGGGGACGCATCGGGCGTCGACCTCGCGTCTGAGACGAAGACGAGCGTCGTTTCCCCGCAACGCGCCGACTCCAAGCAGACGGACGACACTAGCACGCTCGCGAAGGACTTGCTGGGCGTCGCCCTCGTACCTGAGACAACGGTGCAGTCCACCCCTGACGCGACTTCGTCACCGCCCGTCGACCAGGAGGTACCGACCGATTCCCATCTCGTGCCTTTTGGATTCAGCCTCGACCCACCAAGCGACTCTGCTTCGGTGGAAGCCTTCATAGAGGCATGCACCAACCCTCCGGGGTATCATATGCGGCCGCCCTGGGACAGACTGACGACCGTCTCAACCTACGGACCCTCGGGTTCCGAGGAAGATGACAAGCCCGACTTTTGTTGGGATTTCTCCGGGCTCGGTAACCCTAGTGCCATGCGGGACTTCATGACCGCATGCGACTACTGCCTCTCCGATTGTTCTGATGGTAGCCGCATCTTCGGCGACGAGGACTGCGGCCCAAGTCATGAATGTTTCCATGTCGATCTAGGGGGTCCCGACGAAGACAACCATCTTGGTATACCGGAGAACGGCGATCCCCCTAGGCATGTGCCTCGCGTTGACATCCTTCAGGAGCTAGCTGTGGTCCCAGTCCCTGCGGGGGGTCAGGACGCACAGCTCGAGCAAATCCACGAGATGCAGGCCAGGCTCGACGAGGGAGCAGGAACACTTGAGCAGTTCCGACGAAACATCGGACAGGAATGGGCAGACCAAGCGCCGGCCGGAGAAGCACGTCATCTACCCCAGGGCATCCAGCACCGCATTACCGACGATGTCAAGGCAAGGCCGCCACCGGCTTCGAGTAGGGTCGGCCAGAACCTGGCTGCAGCAGCAATACTACTCCGCGCGATGCCGGAACCATCGACCACCGAAGGACGGCGTATCCAGGGAGAGCTCAAGAATCTCCTGCAGGATGTCGCGGTCCGACGGGCCGAAAGCTCTGCCTCCCGAAGGCAGGGGTACCCCTCGGAGCATCACGCCGTGACTTCCCTATTTATGCGGGAAGCCTCGGTCCACACCGGGCGCACGCGCAACACGACGCCTGCGGCCTCGGGTCGCCTCGGCAACGAGCACCACCACCGCAACCGTTGAGCCTATCTCGACGAGAGGGTACGCCGAGGCTACCACCCAGGCGTGGGGGACGCTACGACAGCGGGGAGGATCGGAGTCCCTCGCCCGAACCACCCGGTCCGCAGGATTTCAGCCAGGCCATACGACGGGCGTCGTTCCCGACCCGGTTCAGAACCCCGACTACCATCACAAAGTACTCGAGGGAGACGAGGCCGGAACTGTGACTCGTGGACTACCGGCGGGCCTGCCGGCTGGGTGGAACGGACGATGACAACCTCATCAGCCGCAACCTCCCCCTGTTCCTCTCCGACACCGCTCGAGCCTGGCTGGAGCATCTGCCTCTAGGGCAGATCTCCAACTGGGACGACCTGGTCCAAGCCTTCGCCGTCAACTTTCAGGGCACGTACGTGCGCCCTGGGAACTCCTGGGATCTCCGAAGCTGCCGCTAGCAGCCGAGAGAGTCTCTCCGGGACTACATCGGGCGATTCTCAAAGTAGCGCACCGCGCTACCCAACGTCACCGACTCGGATGTCATCGGCGCGTTCCTCGCCGGCACCACCTGCCGCGACCTGGTGAGCAAGCTGGGTCGCAAGACCCCCACCAGGGCGAGCGAGCTGATGGACATCGCCACCAAGTTCGCCTCTAGCCAGGAGGCGGTTGAGGCCATCTTCCGGAAGGACAAGCAGCCCCAGGGCCGCCAGCTAGAAGATGTCCCCGAGGCGTCCACTCAGCGTGGCGCCAGGAAGAAGGGCAAGAAGAAGTCACAAGCGAAACGCGACACCGCCGACGCGAACCTTGTCGCCGCCGCTGAGTACAAGAACCCTCGGAAACCTCCCGGAGGAGCCAATCCCTTCGACAAGATGCTCAAGGAGTCGTGCCCCTATCATCAGGGGCCCGTCAAGCACACCCTTGAGGAGTGCGTCATGCTTCGACGCCACTTTCACAAGGCCGGGCCACCTGCGGAAGGTGGCAGGGCCCACAACAATGACAAGGAGAATCACAAGGCAGAGGAGTTCCCCGAGGTCCACGACTGCTTCATGATTTACGGTGGGCCAGTGGCGAACGCCTCGGCTCGGCACCGCAAGCAAGAGCGTCGGGAGGTCTGCTCGGTAAGGTGGCGGCGCCAGTCTACCTAGACTGGTCCGACAAGCCCATCACCTTCGACCAGGGCGACCACCCCGACCGCGTGTCGAGCCCGGGGAAGTATCTGCTCGTTGTCGACCCCATCATTGGCAACGTCAGGCTCACCAAGGTCCTCATGGACGGAGGCAGCAGCCTCAACATCATCTATGCCGAGACCCTCGGGCTCCTGCGGATCGATCTGTCCTTGATCCGGGCAGGCGCGGCGCCTTTTCACGGGATCGTCCCCGGAAAACGCGTACAACCCCTCGGACAACTCGATCTTCCCGTCTGCTTCGGGACTCCCTCCAACTTCCGAAGGGAAACCCTCACGTTCGAGGTGGTCGGGTTCCGAGGAACCTACCACACAGTACTAGGGAGGCCATGCTACGCCAAGTTCATGGCCGTCCCCAACTACACCTACCTCAAGCTCAAGATGTCGGGCCCCAACGGGGTCATCACCGTCGGCCCCACGTACCGACACACGTATGAATGCGACGTGGAGTGCGTGGAGTACGCCGAGGCCCTCGCTGAATCCGAGGCCCTCATTGCCGACCTGGAGAGCCTCTCCAAGGAGGCGCCAGACGTGAAGCACCATGCCGACAACTTCGAGCCAGCAGAGACGGTTAAGTCCGTCCCTCTCGACCCTAGCAATGACGCCTCCAAGCATATACAGATCGGCTCCGAGCTCGACCCCAAATAGGAAGCAGTGCTCGTCGACTTTCTCCACGCGAACGCCGAAGTCTTTGCGTGGAGTCCCTCGGACATGCCTGGCATACCGAGGGATGTCGCCGAGCACTCGCTGGATATCCGAGCTGGAGCCCGACCCGTGAAGCAGCCTCTGCGCCGATTCGATGAAGAAAAGCACAGAGCCATAGGTGAGGAGATCCACAAGCTGATGGCCACAGGGTTTATCAAAGAGGTATTCCATCCCGAATGTCTTGCCAACCCTGTGCTTGTGAGAAAGAAAGGAGGGAAATGGCGGATGTGTGTAGACTACACTGGTCTAAACAAAGCATGTCCAAAGGTTCCCTACCCTTTGCCTCGCATCGATCAAATCGTGGATTCCACTGCTGGGTGCGAAACCCTGTCTTTCCTCGATGCCTACTCAGGGTATCACCAAATCAGGATGAAAGAGTTCGACCAGCTCGCGACTTCTTTCATCACACCTTTTGGCATGTACTGCTACGTTGCTATGCCATTTGGTTTGAGGAATGCGGGTGCGACATACCAAAGGTGCATGAACCACGTGTTCGGAGAGCACGTTGGTTGAACGGTCGAGGCTTACGTCGATGACATCGTAGTCAAGACGAGGAAAGCCTCCGACCTCCTCTCCAACCTTGAAACGGCATTCCAGTGTCTCAAGGCGAAAGGCGTAAAACTCAATCCCGAGAAGTGCGTCTTCGGAGTCCCCCGAGGCATGCTCTTAGGGTTCATCGTCTCCGAGCGGGGCATCGAGGCCAACCCGGAGAAAATTGCGGCCATCACCAACATGGGGCCCATCAAGGACCTGAAAGGCGTACAGAGGGTCATGGGATGCCTTGCGGCTCTGAGCCGTTTCATCTCGCGCCTCGGCAAAAGAGGCCTACCTCTGTACCGCCTCTTAAGAAAGATCGAGCACTTCACTTGGACCCCCGAGGCCGAGGAAGCCCTCGGCAACCTGAAGGCGCTCCTTACGAACGCACCCATCCTGGTGCCCTCCGCTGCCGGAGAAGCCCTCTTGATCTACGTCGCCGCTACCACACAGGTGGTCAGTGTCGCGATCGTGGTTGAGAGACGAGAAGAAGGGCATGCATTGCCCGTCCAGAGGCCGGTCTACTTCATCAGTGAGGTACTGTCCGAGACCAAGATCCGCTACCCACAAATTCAGAAGCTGCTGTACGCAGTGATTCTGACGCGGCGGAAGTTGCGACACTACTTCGAGTCGCATCCGGTGACTGTGGTGTCATCCTCCCCCCTGGGGGAGATCATCCAGTGCCGAGAAGCCTCGGGTAGGATTGCAAAGTGGGCGGTGGAAATCATGGGCGAGACGATCTCGTTCGCCCCTCGGAAGGCCATCAAGTCCCAAGTCTTGGCAGACTTTTGTGGCTGAATGGGTCGACACCCAGCTCCCAACGGCTTCGATCCAACCGGAACTCTGGACCATGTTTTTCGACGGGTCGCTGATGAAAATAGGGGCAGGCGCGGGCCTGCTCTTCATCTCGCCCCTCGGGAAGCACCTTCGCTACGTGCTGCGCCTCCATTTCCCGGCATCCAACAACGTGGCTGAGTACGAGGCTCTGATCAACGGGTTGCACATCGCCATCGAGCTAGGGGTCCGACGCCTCGACGCTCGCGGTGACTCGTAGCTTGTCATCGACCAAGTCATGAAGAACTCCCACTGCCGCGACCCGAAGATGGAAGCCTACTGCGACGAGGTTCGGCGCCTGGAAGACAAGTTCTACGGGCTCGAGGTCAACCACGTCGCCCAGCGATACAACGAGACTGCGGACGAGCTGGCTAAGATAGCCTCGGGGCAGACAACGGTTCCCCCGGACGTCTTCTCCCGAGACCTACATCAACCCTCAGTCAAGATCGACGACACACCCGAGCCCGAGAAGGCCTCGGCCTAGCCCGAGGCACCCTCGGCCCCCGAGGGTGAGGCACTGCGCATTGAGGAAGAGCAGAATGGGGTCACGCCTAATCGAAACTGGCAGGCCCCGTACCTGCAATATCTCCACCGAGGAGAGCTACCCCTCGACAGAGCCGAAGCTCGGCGACTGGCGTGGCACGCCAAGTCATTCGTCTTGCTGGGTGACCGGAAGGAGCTCTACCACCGTAGCCCCTCCGGCATCCTCCAGCGATGCATATCCATCGCCGAAGGCTAGGAGCTCTTACAAGAAATACACTCGGGGGCTTGTGGTCATCACGCAGCGCCTCGAGCCCTTGTTGGAAACGCTTTCCGACAAGGTTTCTACTGGCCGACCGCGATGGCCGACACCACTAGAATTGTCCGCACCTGCCAAGGGTGCCAATTCTACGCAAGGCAGACCCACCTGCTCGCTCAGGCTCTGCAAACAATACCCATCACCTGGTCGTTTGCTGTGTGGGGTCTGGACCTCGTCGGTCCCTTGCAGAAGGCACCCGGGGGCTACACGCACCTGCTGGTCGCCATCGACAAATTCTCCAATTCGATCGAGGTCCAACCCCTAAACAGCATCAGGTCCGAACAGGCGGTGGCGTTCTTCACCAACATCATCCACCGCTTCGGGGTCCCGAACTCCATCATCACCAACAACGGCACCCAGTTCACTGGCAGAAAGTTCCTGGACTTCTGCGAGGATCACCACATCCGGGTGGATTGGGCCGTCGTGGCTCACCCCATGACGAATGGGCAGGTAAAACGTGCCAACGGCATGATTCTGCAAGGACTCAAGCCGAGGATCTACAATGACCTCCACAAGTTCGACAGGCGATGGATGAAGGAACTCCCCTCAGTGGTCTGGAGTCTGAGAACAATGTCGAGCCGAGCCACGGGCTTCGCACCGTTCTTTCTAGTCTATGGGGCCAAGGCCATCTTGCCCACAGACTTAGAATACGGTTCCCCGAGGACGAGGGCGTACGACGACCAAAGCAATCGAACAAACCGAGAAGACTCACTGGACCAGCTGGAAGAGGCTCGGAACATGGCCTTACTACACTCGGCGCGGTAACAGCAGTCCCTGCAACGCTACCACGCCCGAGGGGTTCGGTCCCGAGACCTCCAGGTGGGCGACTTGGTGCTTCGGCTGCGTCAAGATGCCTGAGGGCGGCACAAGCTCATGCCTCCCTGGGAAGGGTCGTTCGTCATCGCCAAGGTTTTGAAGCCCGGGACGTACAAGCTGGCCAACAGTCAAGGCGAGGTCTACAGCAACGCTTGGAACATCCGACAGCTACGTCGCTTCTACCCTTAAGATGTTTTCAAGCCGTTCATACACCTCGTTTACATATGAAGTCTAACCATCAAGGAAGGGTTAGCCTTGCCTCGGCAAAGCCCGACCCTCCCTCGGGGGCTAGAAAGGGGGAACCCCCACTGCGTCAAAATTTTCCTCGGAAAAGGTCTTTCTGCCAGAACGTCTTTCGTGCTTTTCGACTACTTCGAAAGTGGGATCCTGAAAACGACGGAGTACACGAAAGCAGCCAAGGCCGATCGAGCCGAGGGACTCCTACGCCTCTAGGATACGGATACCTCACTCATCACCTTCTGCGATAAGTAACTCACACTCGGATAAGCGATTCCGCTGACCGAACAAGTCTTAATGCTCGGAAGCTTTTCTGCCAAAACGATTTTTTGTTCCTTCTCGACTATATCGATAGCAGAATCCTACGGACGAGTAAGAGTACACGTAAGCGGCAAGGCCGACCGAGCCGAGGGACTCCTACGCCTCCGGGATACGGATACCTCACTCATCACCTTCCGTGAAAAGCAACTCTCGTTTGGACAAACAATTCTGTTACCGACAAATAAGTCCAGATACTCGAAACAAGAGGAAAAGAAAAAGCAGCTTTACAACGCGACGACAGTATGTTTGGGCCTCGGCGGCCGCAAAAAACATATGCATACTACAGGCGAACCGATCCTGCAGACTTAGACGTCGATGGAGGGGGAGCAGCAGCACCCTCGGCGTCGACTCCACCTTCGGCGAAGTCCGACCGAGCCTCGGACAGCAACACGGGCGAAGGATCTCCGCTCCGAAGGACGACGTCAGCACCACGCCCGGGCCATCGCCGCCAGGGTCTCTTCCAGGAACCTGGCCCGAGCAGACGGCTCGGCCGGCCGCCCCGAAGCCTCAGCCAGCTGTCCCCCGAGGACACCAGCCCGGCTCGTGGCCTCGGCAACTCGACTCTGGCGCTGGTCCCGCCAGTGAACGGCCTGGCCAGGCTCCGGCCGACGAAGTATTCTTTTCAAGCCAACTCTGCCTCTATCCACGCTGACACCGCTGCCCTCGGCCCCGGCTCACCGCAGAGCGGCTGAGGGTTCCTTTAACTAAGCAAGAGAAGCCTCGGGCGACAAGGCCGACCGAGCCGAGGGACTTCTACGCCTCCGGGATACGGATACCTCACTCGTCACCTTCGCACGAGGCAACTCGCACTTGGTTAAGCGGTTCAGTTAGCCGATAGGCGAGTCCTAGTGCTCGAAATGAGGAAAAAACAAGGCTTCATGCCAAAAATACATACATGTTCAGGCCCCGACAGCCACAATGAACAGACACCGGCATTCAAGGTGCCATTACAAACGGAACTCCGGTTCCGCCCCCGTGGGTATGAACAACCTCCACACCGGAGAGCCTGTGGGGCGACGAAACCCCAGGTGGCTCGCCAGCGACCTCTGCAGCAACGGTCCCAGGACGGACGCTTCCGCCAGAAGGATCTCGTTCGCGTCCCCACTCAAGGGGCGCAAACCAGACATTAAAGCCAAAAAGCCGGAGGTCGGTCCGCGGGTAGCGCTGACGGGCTTGTCGACGGAGAAGCTTTCTCCAGCTGCCACTACGTCAGCACCAACGGCGGCGTCCACCAACACCGCACCAGCGAGCGTCGGCCGCCCCAAAGCGCACCGGCAGGTCCTCACTCCCGTCCTCATCACGAAAGCGAGGACAGAGGACGGAATGTTGCATCCTAGCTGGGCAGCAACAGTCCGCCTTCCCCGGCATGGCTGGGGGACGCCTCCTCCGCAGAGCTAGAGGATGGTTTCCACCCCTAGAAGCTGGAAGAGGCGGGACGCCAGCCCACGCGAAGGCAGGCCCCGGCTCGCCTCGCTCTCCGCCCCAGCAAGGATGATGAAGATCCTTGAAGCTGAGGGCGGGACTGAGGTCGCAGCCCGGCTCGCTTCCCCCACCATCAAACTGGTGGTCACCGTCTTGGGTGACCACCGGCGAGGGGATGCGGCCGGGCTGCCTGATGAAAATCCTTGAAGCCGAGCGATGGCTGAAAGGTACCAACTTCCGCGAAGCTGCGTTCCTCCAACGACGGTAATACGAAATCGACGCGAGGGCTCCCCATCCGGGGGCTCGGAAGGTGGAAGGGCGCGATACAGGAGGGGAGTGCGAAGACATGGTTGCCATCCAAGGGGGTCACCCTCCTTTTAAAGGCAACTCTCCCCACTTGCGTCCTCAGCCGTCGCGGACTGAGTCTTCTTCAACACGCTCCAAGGTCCTCCCCCTATGACACGGGGGCTGGGTCCCACGCGTCATGCAAGCTGGCCCAGGACGAAAGGAGCCAAAACCGTCGCGCGCGCGGGGCGCACAACTGCCCAGCGGTTACAAGCATTCCTCCACTATCGCCCGGACCAGCGGGTGAAAGGGCGGACCGCCATGTAGGCGGCATGCAACCGCACCAAGGGGGCGCACCCTTTCGACTTCGACGCGTCCAGCATGGAGGCCTAGGCCCACACATCATGTAACCGGCGCGCCGGTTACTACGTGCAAGAAACTGCACCGCCACTCGCGCCAGTACCGTGCCTTCTCGACTGCGTAACCGGTGCCGTGACTCGAGGTGACCCTGCGCATGACCCGACAGTGCCAACTGAGCACATCGGTCACGGGTCAGTCAGCCGCGGGAGAAGGCGCGACGATCGATACGGCCAGAAATGGGCCGGCAGTAATGGCGGTGGCAGGCGGGCGGAAGCAGCGGTCAAGTCGCCTGCAGACTCACGTCCCCTCCTGGGACAGCGAGAGAGCCCTCTCCCACGGAGTGAAGACGACGCGCCCGTGTTCTGTTCCTCAAACGACTCGCGCACGCACAACGGCTGCCCCCGCGAACCACTCGTCCCGTCGCATTAACTCTGCGGCAGGACAGGCGGCACCTCTGGCAGGCGAAGCAGGCGACGCTTCACCTCCGCCATAATGACCGCGTCAAAAAAGGTGCGCCACGTCATTCGATTTCGTATCCTTTCCCACTTCCTCTTTCTCTCTCTTGCCACAGGGACTGGGAAAGGGGATACTCTGAAAGGGATCCTTCTCCGCGAAGGAAGCGGGCCCCAAGCCCCCTACTGATCAGAGGTTCGAAGGCTGGCCCCTCGGAAGGGTTCAACAGCCGCCTCAGAGCACTCGGGCTCCGCGCCCACTACTGGTCAGAGGTTCGAAGGCTGACCCCTCGGAAGGGTTCAACAGCCGCCTCAGGCCACTCAGGCTCCGCGCCCACTACTGATCAGGGGTTCGTAGGCTGGCCCCCGAAGGGTTCTGACAGCCGCCTCAGAGCACGCAGAGCGAGGGATGACCCTGGGTACGTTCGATACATAACCAAGGCTCGAGCTACGCTCCCGAGGTACCCTAGGACATTTCCGAGACCCACGGGAACGAATTTGTAACAGAATCCCACCAGAGGGAGGCATCGAGCCCTCGGACCCCGTCAAAAGGGGGACCGGGTCTGGCGAATCACCCGCAGGTACTTTTGGAGCGCGCCTCCGGGCCACTAGCCAACCCCTAACGAATGGGGCACGGGCCTCCACTCAGATCACCCGTTAGCAACTCACTGGAGACACCATGTTTGACGCCCTCCGAGGGCAACATGGCGCTTTCCCCCCTTCCTCCTTGTGGAAAGGCGACACAGGGGCGTATGAAAAAAGCCGAGTCTGTCCTTGACCGTCCTCTCGCTCTGTGCGGAGGCTCGGGGGCTGCTCTCGCAAACCCGGCTCCGGCCAAACCGTTGACAGCGTCAACATACCAGCCCGAGAACTTGGGACTCGACTATGCACCCAGGCTACGGGCAGTTCGCATGAGGGAACAACCAGACCGGCCGAAGCATCACGAAACGCGCTAAGACCACGAAGGAGTCAAACCACTCCTCCGAGGCCTCGGGGGCTACACCCGGCGGGTGCGCTCGCGCGCACCCACCGGAACGAAACGCGACCGAGGAAGGCCGGTCCCCTTGCAAAAAAGTGCGACAAAAGCCTCCAAGCGAGTATCAACACTCCCTTCGAGGCTCGGGGGCTACTGTCGGGGACCATAATTAGGGGTACCCCCAAGACTCCTAATCTCAGCTGGTAACCCCCATCAGCACAAAGCTGCAAAGGCCTGATGGGCCCGATTAAGGTCAAGGCTCAGTCCTCTCAAGGGACACGATCTCGCCTCGCCCAAGCCCAGCCTCGGGCAAAGGCAGCCGACCCCGGAGGATTCACGTCTCGCCCGAGGGCCCCTTCAAGCAACGGACACACCTTCGGCTCGCCCGAGGCCCAGTCTTCGCAGAGAAGCAACCTTGGCCAGATCGCCACGCCAACCGACCGTATCGCAGGAGCATTTAATGCAAGGATCGCCTGACACCTTATCCTGACGCGTGCTCTTCAGTCGACAGAGCCGAAGTGACCGCAGTCACTTCGCCGGTCCACTGACCGACCTGACAAGAAAACAGCGTCGCCTGCGTCGCTCCGACTGCTGTGCCACTCAACAGAGTGAGGTTGACAACAACTATGTCCAGCCTCGGGCGCCATAGGAAGCTCCGCCTCGCCCGACCCCAGGGCTCGGCCCCCGTCTTGGCCTCGGAAGATGGACTTCGCCTCGCCCGACCCCAGGGCTCGGACTCAACCACAACTCAGAAGACGACGGACTCCGCCTCGCCCGACCCCAGGGCTCGGACACAGCCTCGGCCTCGGAAGACGGTCTCCGCCTCGCCCGACCCCAGGGCTCGGGCTCAACCTCGACGCTGGACGACGAACTCCGCCTCGCCCGACCCCAGGGCTCGGACACAGCCCCGGCCTCGGAAGACGGTCTCTGCCTCGCCCGACCCCAGGGCTCGGGCTCAACCTTGACGCTGGACGACGAACTCCGCCTCGCCCGACCCCAGGGCTCGGACATAGCCTCGGCCTCGGAAGACGGTCTCCGCCTCGCCCGACCCGGGGCTCGGACTCGACCTCGACCTCGGAAGACGGACTCGACCTCGACCTCGGAGGAGCCTCCGCCTCGCCCGACCTAGGGCTCGGACCGACCACGTCACAGGGGGACCATCATTACCCTACCCCTAGCTAGCTCAGGCTACGGGGAACAAGACCGGCGTCCCATCTGGCTCGCCCCGGTAAACAAATAATGATGGTGCCCCGCGTGCTCCATGACGACGGCGGCTCTCAGCCCCTTACGGAAGCAAGGAGACGTCAGCAAGGATTTGACAGCCCCGACAGCTGTCCTTCCGCAGGGCTCCAGCTCTCCTCCGACGGCCACGACATCACATGAACAGGGTGCCAAAACCTCTCCGACTGTCACGACGGCATGTACTTAGGGCTCTAGCTCCTCTCTGCTAGACACGTTAGCACATTGCTACACCCCTATTGTATACCTGGACCCTCTCCTTACGCCTATAAAAGGAAGGTCCAGGGCTCTCGTACGAGAAGGTTGGCCGCGCGGGGGAACGGGCCGGCGCATAAGGCTCTCTCCCACGCGGACGCTTGTAACCCCCTACTGCAAGCGCACCCGACCTGGGCGCAGGGCAACACGAAGACTGCGGGTTTCCCCTTTTGCATGTTTCTTCCCCCCTTCGTGCTCCGTCTCGCGCCGACCCATCTGGGCTGGGACACGCAGCAACAATTCACTCGTCGGTCCAGGGACCCCGGGGTCGAAACGCCGACAAAAACGAAACGATTTAGACCTCTTTTAACCATTTTCGAAATTACCTTATTTATTTAGTATTTTATAACAAATTCGTTAATTTTCCAGGAAAATATTAAATCTGAATGGATCTTTATAAATTTATATTAAATTCACTTTAACTTAGAAAAATATGAAACTAATTTTATTGTTTTTCTAAAATCAAGATGTATATAATGGTATAGTTTAGAGTTGTTTGGAACTTTTATAGATCAAACTTATTTATAGTTCCTCTCCCATTACTACTCTTGGTACCGATTATGTTGACTTTCTAACTATATGCATGTGTGCACAGTGTTTGCCATTTATATTTGTAAGATATTTCTTTAATGCTTTATGAGATATGCTTTAATCCTTCAAAAATTTATGAATATTTATATTATTAATAATTTTTATGTAGATGTATGACTCGTGAGAATTTTTAATGTAAATTGTGGGTACATGTTATGATTGTTACCGGTGTATTTTAGTTTTCGACCGTAAGCGGTGTGTTTTCCGTGTCAAATTTTCGTTCTCGATGTTTTTAAATTAGCGATGTCGTTTTCGTTTTAAAAAATAAAAATAAAAGTAGTTTTAGTGCTTAAGGACCGTTTTCACCCCCGGCCTAGATTCACGGCCAAGGCTACGCTGATGTCAGATCGAGATGATCTGAAACGAAAAGGGGTACGTCCCGGCCGAACTGTGACGTGATCAACTAACTTTTCGCGCGGGACGAACGCTTTCCACGGTCAAGCTTTCCAGCGTTAACGATCGATCTGGCTTTTTTCTTGGGCATCAGAAAACAGCCACACAGCGGCCACGGCAAGTCGGAGGAATTGCCTCAAAAGCCTTATAGAATTCCAGAAGCACATGTTTTGAATTCCAGAAGGCACGTAGCTAACTGATGACCCAGAACAACTTTTTGATTATTGGACGGAAGAATCAGTTACGTACCGACCGTGACAGAATGGAGGGAAGCATGCATGCGGCGCGGTGAGTGAGGTGCGTACGTAGCTTTCATCAGTGGAAACGTGATAGTGGCATAGTGCTGACTACCTGATGGAAAACCACGAATCAACAGCTAGCTCAGGAAAGAAAAAAAAAAACAGGTGGAAATGTCAGAAAAACCAGGCTGCTGATGCAAATTACCTGGCTTGCTTAAATAACCAACAAAGGTCTACCTAAAGCCATTCTAGAAGGTCAAAAGGGAAGATATATAGCTGACGCCGTGTTATGTTTATACTAGGCGCGCGCTCGTATGCATGTGGGATCAGGATCACGGGGAGTGTGGAGTCATATATGCTCATGCCATTATATCAAATGTTCAGGGTCATGATCGGAAGGGGGAGGTGAAAAGCGTGATATTCTTGGTTAGGTCAATTGTGGACCTAACATGGGTAGTGGTATTTTTAGTCAGCCTCACAGAGAAACTATTCATTCGTTAGACCACACGGGTGCGTTAAAGTTGTCATAAGTAAACTATGTACTACCATGTGATTCAAACATGGCCTCACTTTTTTTTAAGGCTCTCCTACTATTTGTGGGTATGACGTTTTTTATCTATTCCATCAGGAGACATCAAATCAAGACCCTGAAACTCATTCTAGTCGACACTGACATATAAGATCTCTAGTCTTCATTCATCCACATCCATCATCAGGATGGGCGGGTTGACAGGGAGGGAGATGGTAGGGTTGGGGGTTTATGTCGCAGGAGCCATACCCAGGGAGAGAGAATAAGGCTGGCTCAACGCCTCCCCTTCCCCGTTTGGCCGGTGTACTTCTGCTCCCTAGAACGATCCAACGATTCCCTACCCCCTCACATAGGTGAGAGAAAATTTTCCCTCCTCTATGGAGAGGGGAGCTCTAATATCCCCCTCTCCACTAATCAGTGATAATAATTACGAAATTAATTATTTTTGAGTTCAATTAGCAGATAACAATATTGTATTACTACTATAAATACGGTAATGTTTTTTAAAATTCGAAAACTGATGTATAAAAGTCAAACAACCCAGTTAAAAGGGTAAAGAGGAGTTCAATAGGAGTAATGGTTGGAGAGGAGGAGAAATATGGGAAGAATGGTTAAGGAGGAGGTATTTAAATATAAATAGAAAATGCAAATTGGGGATTTGGGAGAGGGAATATAGTTGGAAATAGCCTAAGTTGGTCACAAGAAAAGAGAGCAAGAGTGAGTCAATGTGTCAGGGTTCTGAGAAATAGAGAGCTTCCGATCCCCTTGATATAATGTAGTAATTTGAGTTGAGGTCCTGTTTAGGTTTTTGTACTCTAACACTAAGTAGTGAGTCTCTAAAATATGTTCTTAGAAGAAACAACCTCGACAACTACAATATATAGATATTGTGTTGCGTCATATATTGTATAAAAGTTATCAAATAGCTAATTATTTTATATGTTATGTCTATACACAGTGCCGGTCCTAGGATGGAACAAAGGGCGGCCATGCCCTAAGGCTATTCGCAACGGTGTCCTCTAAAATTCCCCCTATATGCTAGGCATATATATATATATATTGTAAGTATTTAGAAGACATTTAAATAAGTCATTTTATTTATTATTTAAATCAATTTTTAAACTATTTAAGTTAATATTATAAATTACAGCTCCACACTGACTGGAGTTGGAACCTAGAGCCTTCCCAAACACCCTTTACTTAGGTAGGTAGTTGGGTATTGTGTAGTTTATTAATTAGACAAATTTTAGTTACTAATTTGGTAGTATTTAATTTACATTTAATAATCTATATCTAAATTTGTTTCAAGGTACTAAGTTTCTATATGAAATAGATGGAAAATTTAATAACTTTATGCCTTGAAGGGTAGTGTGGGCAGAGATGATTATGGAAAGGATTCTTTATCGAAATGCAAAGCGAGTCTGTGAGATATAATGATAGATCGTCATTTAGTGAGTTGATTGCTATAACTAGGGAGGATCTCCGTTGTCATGAAAATGACGACGGTATCTCAATCGAGGAGATACTCCATATGAGTTCAAAAAATTCAATTATAATTATAAGGCAGATAATCTCAATTTATTTTGAGGATCAGTGACAAAATTATATGAGATCGATGCTCAGTTATAATGTTTGGACCTAGTTGTGTGTAAGGTGTCCATTGATCTAACCCATCATGGGTATTCCCTAGAAGGTACTTGGTCTTAGTGGTCGTTCAGTCACCAACCAGTGCGTCTCTGGAGAATAGAGTGGAAGAGTGGATGCCTTCCTCAAGATATATATTCCTCTAGGGTCTACGCACATGGAAGCCACATCTCTATGGTTCCACTCATCTTGCTTAATCACACCTTTGTTGGATTATGCAGGCGACAAATAATTATCTTTTGCCACATGGCTTGGATCTTGCACTTGTTTGGCTATGTACTCTTTCCTGATGCCACAAAATATATCATGTTATGGATGTACCTCATGCCTTACTGACTACAATTGGATTTAGAGAGTAGCAACACACTCAGAGCTAGTTTGGGAAACCCACTTCCAAAGGGAAACCTAACCTTTTTCCCGTGGAAGAATCCCTTGTGGACATCAGCCCCAGGGAAGTTTCCCGGTCCATTTGGAAGGCACTCTCCCAAGCCAGCTCTCCCCGAACCACCCAATTACCCGGGGAATCTCTCTCCGGACACCCGAGGTCGGGCGACTTTCCCCGTGGTCGAGGGGGAGGTGACGCGAGTGACATCGACGCGGTGACGCGAGGAAGGCCAACTTCCTCCACCGCCACCATCCACTATGCCACTGTAGTCGTCTCCAGTAGGGATGAAAACGGTCGGGAACGGTCGGGAAAATACCTCTACCGTTTTCATTTTCATATCTACCTTGCGGGACGAAAACGAAAACGGGATATATCGGTAACGAAAACGAACGGGATAAATACGGGAATCGAAAAACGATACGATCCGGTCGGGTTAAAGCCGAAATCAGACGGGAACCGGTATTTTTGTTCGGTAAATCAACACCATGAAACCATATATTCAAAACTTAACGGCAAATAAAAAATTGTAAACACAAGTCTTAATTAAACACAAATAAAACTATAAAAGCCATGTAAATCCGGAGCACACAAAGTTTAATGTAGCACATAAGTCTTGGGCTCTTGGCTAACATAAGAAGTCATATAAGTCTACTAGCACACATGACACAATACAAAGTTTAAAACACATATTCATAATCACTTGCTCATTAGATCACTTAGCACGCATAGACTATTACAACCAAGACTTATTTGCTCACATCTCTCAACAAACATAAGACATATTGCTCATGGAGAGGAGCCACTTGCTATATCTTCATTCCGCGGACAGCAGGTGGTCTGTGGTCAGCAGTGGAGAGCAGAGCCGTGGACAGCAGAGCTGTAGCCGTGGCCAGCAATGGAGACTGGAGAGCAGAGGGAGCAAGCTTTTCTCGGCAAGCTTCTTCTCGGACGGCGGCGTGGTCAGCAGTGTTCAACGCAGCAAGCTTCTTCTCGGGCTGGTCTCGGACGGCGGCGTGTGGAGGCTGGCCGTCTGGGAGGGAGCCGCCGAGCCGTGGCCTCTGGACTCTGGAGGCTGGACCGGCACCGCTGCCCGCTGGAGAGAGCAGTTGAGCAGAGAGTAGGAGAGGACGGCGGCGTTTGCTACGGCTCACGGCTGGGAGACCAGAGAGCAGGAGGACGGCGGCGTTTGCTACTTTGCTACGGCTCACGCGCGGCTGAGAGAGAGCAGGAGAATGGCGCAGGCGCCCAGCTGCCCGCTGGTCGCTGGAGCAGACGAGCAGTGAAGCTGTGGAGGGCGGACGACGGCGTTTGCTACGGCTGGGAGAGAGCAGAGAGAGGAGCGGACGGCGCTAGGTAACCTAGGTTAGGTTTTTGCTTAGATGGGCTGGGCCTCAGAGTGATATCTGGATTGGAGCAGGCCGTATTGAAGTGATCCCGAATTACAAAATACGGTAACAAAACGGGATCATCCCGATTAAAAACGGGATCCCGGTTAAACGGTCGGGAAAACAACTCTAACGTTTCTGTTTACCGTTTTGTATATCCCGTTCTCGTTCCGTTTTCGTTTTTTACATCGGGTTCGAAATCGATCGGGACAAAACTAACCAAATCGGTTATACGATAACGGTCGGTTCGGGATTTTTCCATCCTACTTTCATCCCTAGTCTCCAGTCCACAATGCGGTCGCGCCCACGCCCTCCTAGTCCTCCACCAACGACGTGGGTCTAGGGTTTGAGCACTCCCCATTTCATTGCCATCTCCTCTCCTCTGCATTCTTCCTCTACTCACACATGCGTTTGTTTGGTCTTTCATGTCGTCGTGTTGTTTCTAATCATCTCTCTCTATCGATTTCTTTACTTGCAGAAAGCGTGCATCCAGATCTAGTGTCCCCGTTCTGTTGTCCCCATCCCCGTTCTTCTTTGTTTCTTTATCTCCACGATCTAGTAGGTCATCTATCCTCCAAGATCCGCTCCAGTGTTAGCAGTGAGGTATGCTTCCTCCAAGATTTATATTTTGTTCAAGAGAACAGTCTCGCTGGAGAAGAGTCTTTGCATTTTTATGTAATGTGTAAATAATATTTTTGTTATTCTAGATATATTTTACATAAAAGAAGAGGAATATCCCTTCCCCATTGAACAAGATTTGTTTGACATGCTAATTTATCACGCATGACAATCATAGCCATTGAGTTTTTCTGCTAGTGCACATGAGACATGACACTGCTGCTAATTTATCAGGTTAAGATGGTCAGTAGAAAAAGTGTTTGTGCAACAACGTAACGAGGTAGATGTTAGGGCTGGATAGAAGAAATTTTGAACTGGCTCGGTGGCTCATTTCAGAATTGCTCTGATTTTGAATGGCTTTCATCTTCGGCTTAGTTCATTAGAATTATGATGAACAAGACTATCGATTTTGAAGGAAGTTAGAAAAAATGGGCTCGATATCCAACAAGCTAGGTACCACTATATTTTTAGCGGAACAAAACTGGCTAGAGCGAAACATGTTTTGTTGCATATTCACGGGATCACCACGAACTTATGCAGTAATGGGATTGTACTATATGGTGGTACTACAAAGCGTACTATTATATTCCACAATGTTTTGGTCATGGTTAGTGTTGCTTATACTAAGAAGAGAGCACACTGGACAATGTTCTATTTCTGCCAATGTCCATCCATTTCATAGCTTGAATATAATTGGAAAAGCAAATTCAAATTTGTTTCATGCATGCAGTGCATAATCATTAATAATCTATAAAACTTTAAACAAGAATATGAACCTCTGAACCAGCGTACCGCGCACACACAATAAGTTTTGGAATTCAGATTGTCGTAGTTTTCCTAGAGTACTAAACCAGTAAACTGAAGTACTGAAAGTTTCAGAATTTAGAAATATAGAATGATATTGATTGTATATTTATGTGGACCAAGGGAGTATATTTCTATAGACGGATATATATACCACATTTGTTGTTGTCACTTCTTGTTTTTTAACACAAATTTAATGTTATTAGAGACGACCATTCATCTTTCTTCCTTTTTCCAGTCTAATGTGGTTGTAACTCAATGTTAGTTACTTTGCAGCACCAACGGGCACTAATGAGTAGTCACAGTTTTCCAGTCTACTTATGTCTATGCATCATGAGTAGTATGTCTAGTATGTCACTTATGTCCATGTGCATCTTAGATGTAGAAAGTTGAATAGAGGGTTTATCCCCTTATCTAAAGACATCTTGGATGCTACCTTGCGCTAAAGTTTTTCCAGTCTATCCCGTTTATACTAGTTGTTAATGTTTTTCCTTGTGCTTACTTGTAGAGATCTTGGTGGAAGCAATGAATACTTTGAGAAGAAAAATGTAGCTGCAGTGCCTATGTGATAAGCTTATGGATTGTAGTTTTGTTCTCTCTCAAACACTATTTTTCTTCCCTATATGTGTGGATGGAGATGACTATCTTTTATTATCTGTAAAAAATCGTTTTACTTTTTATTAGCTTGGTTGGACATTTGGTGCCTAAACTTTTTATTAGTTTGGTTGGACATTTGGTGCCTATTGTGACAAGCTTATGCAGTGCCTATGTGACAGTTGTTGTTTTCTGTGAAACACGTTGTATCATGTTCTGGTTTCTGAAACCGTTGAATCTGTATAAACAATCTGTTGTTTGAAACTGTTTGGTTGGACAGTTGGTGGCTATCGTCTGTTTACAACTGTATAAATAATATGCTACATGTTGCATGTCTAAAACTGTCTATATGCTTTATTATCTCCCTAGGGAAACTTCTAAATAGCAACTGGAAAGTTATCCTATGCAGGGATATCCCACACCAGGTGGAGGGGGATTGAATTGTCCAAAAAAAAATTCTGGCACCCGATCACTTACCATGGGTTAATTTTGTGGCTGCTAAACTAGGCCTCAAAGAACTAATGTCCGATCAAGAGTGTTCTGTTATACACCGATCGACGTCGGAGATCATCTGAACGAACCAGAGCCGATCGTCACGGACGTTGCTGGCTTTTCTTCAATCACGGGGCTTCACGGTCACAGGCACAGCCACAGCTGCCGCCAACTTGCGGGAATTGCCTCAAAAGCCTTCAAGAATTCCAGAAGCGCATGTTTGAATTCCGTTCCCAGTCCTCCTCGGCCCGGCCGGGGAGTTGGGTCCCGTGCTCGTTCGTTCGCCGGTCGTCGTCTTCTCCTTCGACTCTTCGCGGCACTCTTCTTGTTCCATTAAGAGATTTTTTTAGGCGTGGCCTTTCTAGAAGCTAGCTAGTAAGAGAACCAGTCTTCGTGACTGGAAGGAGGAAACCATATATTAATGGCAGCAGTAAGGCGAGGCGGATTCAGGTATGCAGCTTTCAGTCGACACGTGAACGTGATAAACTGATACGCATGACTACGTGAGCACCGCGAATCAAGAGCTAGCTATAGGCTATAGCAAACGCAAGCCATTCTATCTAGAAGGTCAAAAAACGAGAATATATATCTAGGACGCTAATTAAATTGTTTCCAGCTGGGGAAAATATATCAAATTAAAGGCAAGGCGTTTGTATCTAGAAGGTCAACTATTGAAAATAGCCAGTGCCGTGCTATAAACTACTCCCAAAGGCGGATCAGTTTATCTTATAGTCAAGTATGTAAATTATGAACTTTACTATATATTGCGGCGATGCTAATTTATTAGGACCAGGTATAATATCGATCTTTTTTATATAAATCTAATCAAATTCAGGATAATTTGACCTTTCTTTGAAGGGAAGTATATAACTACATTAGAAAAAACATATAAATGAAAAATACATAATACTTTATCTAGATTCTCTCATCGTCGTCCCAGGTGACAAGATTCCAATCGAACATTAATGAATCTAATGAAACTTATTTAATGTATTAGTGTTCGTTTTTTTAAAAAAATCTATCAAACTAAGGAGGTGTTTGGTTTCTGGTACTAATTTCTAATCACGAAACACAGTGACTAAAATAGATATAACCTCTCTTTTAGTCTCTGAGTTTAGCAATTTAGAAACTAAAAGAGACTTAAATGGTGTGACTAAAAATTAGTCAAAAAACCAAACACCCCTAAAGATATTGAGTCACCACTGTGTATTTTTTTTCTAAGTCGACGCGTGTGTGTACTGTGTATAGACAGACGTATAGTTGAGTGTATTATGTATAGGAAAGCGCCTTGAATCAGTGATTAATAATAAGTTACTAACAACCACGTTCTAGAATGAAGACGCGTGGCCTAGCTAGGTTGTGTGGATTCTGCTTAGATTTTTTTTTAATGTCGTCGCCGTTCTTTAGTCATTCGTCTACACGCCATATGCCACACACAAGTGAACTTACGCAGCAGCAGCAGCTTAATCAACTGACGACTAGGTAGTGGGGGCGTAGGGGTATAACTTGGATGACTTGTCGTTGCATGACTTTTATTGCTTACAGATCCGACTTAGCTTAAACCATCCTGTCAACGGTCAACGACGGCCGTGGAGGTAATTGGTAAGGTATCCGGCCGGCCGATCACTCGGTGGATCCGTCTCTACGTGTCTCCGCGCTACTCGGCACAACTATATATATATATGACGCAGATACAGGATCCTCCCTTCAGGGTTGTGCGCCAACCAAGCAAGCACACCGCTAAGCCTGCTGCCGCCTCCTCGCGGCCCAGCAGCATCAGCTAACTAACCCGCCCGCGCGCCGTACGTGCGCGCGCCTGCAGCTGCTCACAAGTCACAGCTAGATAGTAGCTACTAGCTAGGCAGCTAGGAAGAGAAGACGATCAGCATGGCGGGGGAGATCGTGGCACCGTCGGGGAGCCGGCGCAGCTGGCTGTCGGCGGCGTCCATCTCGCGGTCGCTGCACGCGGCAGGCGACCCGGACGACCCGTTCCGGCGGTCCCAGGCTAGCCGCGACGACGGGGACGACGAGGAGAACCTGCGGTGGGCGGCGCTGGAGAAGCTGCCGACGTACGACCGCATGCGGCGGGGCATCATCCGCAGGGCGCTGGACGAGGGCGGCGCCAAGGCGGGCGCGGACGAGGTGGACATCGCGAACCTGGACCCGCGCGCCGGGCGGGAGCTCATGGAGCGCGTCTTCAAGGCCGTCGAGGACGACAACGAGCGCCTGATGCGCCGCTTCAGGGACAGACTCGACCTGTGAGTACTCGTTCGTACTCCTGGGACGCTACTAGCTGTGTGCGTGTAATCAACTGACGAATGCATGCGTGCATGGTTGCAGGGTGGGCATCGAGCTTCCGCAGATCGAGGTTCGGTACGAGCACCTGTCGGTGGAGGCGGACGTGTATGTGGGCGCGCGCGCGCTGCCCACGCTGCTCAACTCCGCCATCAACGTCGTCGAGGTACCTTGTAGCCAACCTGCTCCACCTCTCAGTACACGCACAGGCAGCAGCAAGCTAGCTAGCTAGCTGCCGGGGTCTGGCCGGCCTCTGTGGTACGTACGTTAGCTAGCAACAGCACACGTACAACACATGTGTAGGCATGTCTGATTGGCGCTCCTGGCCGGAGCTAGCTGTTAGACGTGTGTCGGCTATAACGAATCATCTGCAGGCAGCAGGCAGCACGCAGCAGGGCACTGGCTCAAAAAATGCACGAAACGAACAACTAGCATGCGTATGCATGCATGCAGTTCCGCAGGACTCGTGTTGCTGCTCTGATCCGCCGATTCGTACGTGCGTGCGTGTCAGCGTGTGCGTGCGTGCGACATGTCGTCCGGCCTGCTCTGCATCCTTCCCATAGGCCATAGCTGATACTAGTACTCCTATATCTCCGTCGTCGCATGTGAAGGAACGGTCACGGGTTAGTCAATCACGTTTTTTCGAGGCTGAATTTTCTTTCGCACATGCATGACGACTAGCTGTCTAGCTTAGCGAGCTAGGCGCCAAACTCTACCCGGCCGGCCGGTTAAACAAAACCCGCCGGCCGATATGATTGAACGTCACCTCGTCGTGACTCTTGATCCGAGCGAGCCTTGACCGAATCACTTAACAGATCGATGCTTGTCCATTCCTTCCCGCTCCTGTGGACAGTGACAAGCGGGAGCGGGAGTACAACTATTCATTTAGGGGGTGTTTGGTTGCCCCTGCTAAAGTTTAGCCCGGGTCACATCAAGCGTTTGACTTTCAAATAGGAGTATGAAATATAGACCCAACCAACTGGACTAGATTCGTCTCGTCTTTTAATCTTCGGCTGACAAATTAGTTTTATAATCCGACTACATTTAATACCCGGAACGGAGGTTCAAACATTCGATGTGATAGGGGCTAAAGTTTAGTTTGGGGTAACCAAACACCCCCTTATTGTCATTCCTCCGTCCCTGTCGTTGCGCGCACGTGTTCTCAAACATAGATAGCCCTCTCTCTTTGACCACGAGGGATGACGGCCATGGGGAAGGGGATGATGTGTGCAGAGTGCCGCATAGCTCGGACTTGGAAAAGCATTACTCTATGTCCAGCAAATTTTCTATCACATTTTCTATTTCAAATTTCTCTCTACAAACAGTTTTACGTCTACTACTTTATACACTCTACTGAAGACAATCTTGCCATTGTCGCACAGTTTACTCACCCTGCAATCTGAACTATAAATAGCGTTCAATTCCACTCCATCTGCACCCTGAAGCCTGGATACTGCACGACCAACTAACTAAACACGCGCTAAGGATCCAAATGCCCCTTCCTACATGTCTTGAGATGTAGAAGTAGAACTTTCAACCACGGACTTTTCTTTTCTCTTTCTTTTTTTAAAAAAAAAAACAGAGGGACACTTCTGGAATGGTGCTGGAGACGAATAAACGTTTTGAGTACGGTGATAGATAGAGACTAGTACTACTACAAGATATGGTAAAACACATTTTAAAAAAAGGATGTTCATGCATAACTTATGCATTGACGTACGCTTATTGCAAAACTGCCAAAGGCAACAAATAGCCTGCCTGCACTGATTGAAAAAAAGGACACGCACAAATGATAGAATCCTTCTTCAAAATCATGAGTTTTTTAGAGTACAATTGATTTGTAGGCATTTATATTACTCCAAAATGTCCATAGTCCCAATCAGGCCCGGCCCAGAATATATGAACATTCCGCATTCCGCTTCCCACTCCTCCGGCGCCGGCGCCACACTCTTCCTCGCGCTGGCCGCGCCTGTGGTCTGTGGAGCCATGCGACGGGATCCTCCACCGTCCACCGGCGGGGCGGCGACTAGCCTCACCGGGGTCCGGGGGCCACGGAGATGCGGCGGTCTCGCCCCGGTACCTCCGGCATTAGTCCACCAAGTCACCGCTCCCGCGCCGTTCCGTTGGGCTGGCCCGCGCTCTTGCCCTCGTTCCCCATCTACTCTCGTCTGGGGCATGGCCGTGCCTGCGGGCTTGCGTCATCACGCTCTCCTCGCCGTGGCTGAAATTCGGGTGTCCATGATGGTTTATCGCAGGGGCTCGTCAGCAAGTTTGTTTCGTCGAACAAGAGGACGATCAATATACTCAATGATGTCAGCGGGATCATCAAGCCATCGAGGTACGTTACAGATCCTCATGTCGATCTCGCTCGCTTATATATGGAGCATTCTAAATTAACTGTTGCTAGTTTAGATTGAGATACATGAATGTCAATAAAAGGGGGGAAAATGGTTCATCTAAAATCGCAACCTCTGCTTTACTTTGTAAACCTTATACCTGCTACATGTATCTGAAGCTACTTCTTAGTCTTATGCTGTTGTTTCTGATAAACAGATATACGTTTTTATTGCTGTTTGTTTCAACTTTTTTTTTTGGCATCGAACTACTATATTTCAGGATGACGCTTCTTCTGGGCCCTCCGTCATCCGGGAAAACCACACTTATGCGAGCTCTAACCGGGAAGCCTGCTAAGAATCTCAAGGTTGCATGTTTATTCATGTGGCATAATATAGCTTCTTATGATTATGCACGCAGGCCATATGCCTCATCACTTGTTTGCTGCTACAGGTGTCTGGGAAAATCACGTACTGTGGCCATGAGTTTTCCGAGTTCTATCCTGAGAGGACTAGTGCATATGTCAGTCAGTATGATCTACACAACGGGGAGATGACTGTAAGAGAGACAATGGACTTCTCCAGAAGATGTCTAGGCATTGGTGCCAGATATGATATGTTGTCAGAATTAGCTAGACGGGAACGAAATGCTGGCATTAAGCCTGACCCCGAGATTGATGCTTTCATGAAGGCAACTGCAGTTGAAGGAAAGGAGACCAATGTCATAACAGATCTTATACTCAAGGTGTGTCCCCGTATCTTCTTAAGTTCACTTTCACGAGCAGATTCTTTTAACCTAGCCTAAAATTCACTCTCATGAGAGTCGAACTCAGGACCTGAGGGGTGCTAACCAACTCAGTTAGAGGTCTTTCGCTTCTAACTACTCTTTTTATGAAGTGCTTTCATAACAACTATTTCATAACTACTCTTTTATGAAGAAATTGTTATGAAAGCACGTTTCCTTAATATATACAACTTTCTTATAACAGGAACTAGGCTTATCACTGTGACAGTTACACATAAATTTAATCTTGATATCACCCATGGTTTGTTCCATGATGATTGAGTTTATAAATGACCACAGGTTCTTGGGCTTGACATTTGTGCTGATATTATTGTTGGTGATGAGATGAAAAGAGGCATTTCTGGTGGCCAAAAGAAACGTGTGACTACTGGTATGCCTGCATCATGCCATTTTATCAATATAAATAAATGATTTGTAATTTCTCCAAGAAACTCTCAAACTATTCACTACATGTATAATCATAGCTATTACAGCCGTTAAATAGAGGATAGAGGGCCGTCCATGAAATGCAGCATAGCTATCAGTTATTTTCTGAAATTGCAGAGCTTATGTTTATTGTTCTTTTCTGTAGTAGCAGACCTAGGTACCCTTTGGGGTCTAGTTACAAACACAGAGCCCCATGGACTCTAATTCGTCACATATTTTAATTGATCGGAAGCTTAATCAGTATGATTAGTTAACTAGGAATTCTAAAATAAACCTATGGATTGGTTTAAGTGATGACTCTGGCACTGCTTTCCTCTGTTATTTATACATTGTTTCTGTCATATCCAGCATAAAGAATCCTGATGTTAACTTCCTTGGACTTCAATAATTGGTTTGGCTGTAGGTGAGATGCTAACTGGACCTGCAAAGGCTTTGTTCATGGATGAAATATCTACTGGGCTTGATAGCAACAGCACATTTCAGATTGTCAAGTACATCAGACAGACGGTTCATGTGATGAATTATACAGTGATGATTTCCCTTCTCCAGCCTCCACCTGAGACCTATAATTTGTTTGACGACATCATTTTACTGTCAGAAGGTTACATAGTCTACCATGGGCCACGGGAAGACATCCTTGAATTCTTTGAGAGTGTTGGTTTCCGGTGCCCTGAACGGAAAGGAGTGGCGGATTTCCTTCAAGAGGTGACTTCCAGGAAAGATCAACAGCAGTACTGGTGCCACAACCACGAAGATTACCATTATGTGTCAGTCCCAGAGTTCGTGCAACATTTCAAGACATTCCATGTTGGCCAGAAACTCCAGAAAGAGTTACAAGTTCCTTATGACAAATCTAAAACACATCCTGCTGCTTTGACTACCCAGAAGTATGGGCTGTCTAGCTGGGAGTCTCTCAAGGCAGTCTTGTCTAGAGAATGGTTGCTGATGAAGCGCAACTCCTTCCTCTATATATTCAAGTTTTTTCAATTGTTTGTCCTGGCAGTCCTCACCATGACAGTGTTTTTCAGAACAAAGATGCCCAGTGGGAAGTTTTCTGATAACGGAAAATTTATGGGTGCTTTGGCTACTTCTTTGATCACAATTATGTTCATTGGAATTACTGAGATGAACATGACCATTAAAAAGCTACAAGTATTCTACAAACAGCGAGACTACTTGTTCTTTCCAGGATGGACCTTTGGAGTTGCAACCATTATCTTAAAAATTCCTTTTTCATTCCTGGACTCATTTATGTGGACAACTGTTACATATTATGTTATGGGTTTCGCGCCTGCTGCAGGAAGGTAACTGTTCTCCTTTTCTGTCCCCACAGTTTTTCACTTTTATATATTTACACAAAAGGTTAACAACAGAAAAAAAACAAAAAAGCTTTTCGCTCCCAAGTAATCTAGTATAGGCTAGAGATGAACCCAACAGAACCACCAAAAGAAAATAAAATGAAAAAGGGTAAAAAAGCAAAAAGAGGTACTAGCGTATTAATAATTGTAATATTAGTAGTCCCCATAGTGAAATTTGTATCAGTTTTTCATGTGACATGTTTCTCTGTGTACTGATTTCAGGTTCTTCAGCCAGTTTCTAGCATACTTTTTAACGCACCAGATGGCTGTGGCCTTGTTTCGGTTGCTAGGTGCAATTTTGAAGACAATGGTTGTAGCCAATACATTTGGCATGTTTGCAATGCTTCTTATCTTCCTGTTCGCAGGGATTCTCCTACCCAGACGTAAGTGTCTTTTCCTCAAAAGGAAGTATGTCATTGTGGAGAATGAACTTAGTCCCCATGGTTGCCTGTTAAGCACATTTGTTTTTTTCCAAATCTTTTCTCATTGAGGTTTCTTATGTTTCCTGAATATTGTACTTTGCATTGTGAAGTACTGTTGTTTCTTACTGACTTACTGTTCCCTCTTGATATTTATGTGTACAGAGGACATTAAACATTGGTGGATTTGGGCCTACTGGTCATCTCCCATGACATACAGTAATAATGCTATATCAGTCAATGAATTCCTTGCCACTAGATGGGCCATGGTAAGTTTCTGCACACACACATAAAAAAATTCTTCTAAATGTCATACTTTCTCTATATTATTAGGTACAAGGAATGCAATTCATGCCCTCCAAGATAGATGTTTGTACAGAGATCCCATGCCAAGTTTTTTCAGTAGTTTGAAGAAAAGAAAACCATAATATCTATCTTTTTCACTTATACTAATTTCTAGGTTCTTGATGTGCTTAATTATTTGTAAGCGGCGAATATCTTGAACTAATATAGCATTTACCTGCAGCCGAACAATGAAGCAAACATTGTTGCACCAACAATAGGGAAGGCTATTCTAAAATATAAAGGCTACTTTGGTGGTCAATGGGGCTACTGGCTTTCCATCGGTGCCATGATAGGATATACTATTCTTTTCAACATTCTCTTTCTTTGTGCTCTTACATTCTTGAGCCGTAAGTTTTTTTCCCTGAAATTGTTATTAGCTTGATGCCTAGGTGAAGCACTTAATGAATTATATTTCCTACAGCTGGTGGCAGTTCAAATACTGTAGTTTCTGTTTCTGATGATGGCGACAAAGAGAAGTCTACAGATCAAGAAATGTTTGATGTTGCCAATGGTAAGAGAAAGTGAATGCATTCTTATTGCTTCTTCCTAGCTTTCTTTTAGTATCGCCCATTTCGATTGTAATTCTATGAGAAAGTTTGGGTGAAAATAAGCATCCACTATTGATGCTCTGTTTTGTATATAATTCCTATGGAAACCCTACATTCAAAGGGGTCCTAAATAGTGAAATAGTTTGATTCCTACAATTCGTACTGGACATGCAAGCATCATGATTCACAAGCCATGCCTTTTTTTGTTTATATCAATATTTGTAATATATTTACCATCTCATATTCTACCCTCATGTCAGGCACAAATGAAGCAGCAAACAGGAGAACCCAGACAGGAATGGTCTTGCCCTTCCAGCCACTTTCACTCTCTTTCAACCACATGAACTACTATGTTGACATGCCTGCTGTAAGTTATTCTTCTAAAATGATGTTCATAACCAGATGGAGAAAAGTTGATGAAACAGAAACACATCAAAGTTAGAACAGAAACTCACTTTATCAATGATAATCTTCTGTTGCCTGGTGCTTCTAAGTCATGTGATAATAGTATAATACTACTATTTTGAACTAAGGCAGTTGCCTATACCTTTACTACTCAAATATGCAATTGCAATTCGTTTGCTAACATATGATGCGGAATTTTGCTTTCTAGGCAATGAAAGATCAAGGTTTCACTGAAAGTCGCCTCCAGCTGCTATCTGATATTAGTGGTGCATTCAGACCAGGCGTTCTGACTGCCCTAGTTGGTGTCAGTGGAGCTGGAAAGACCACTCTAATGGATGTACTAGCAGGAAGAAAGACAAGTGGAACCATTGAGGGAGATATCAAACTTTCTGGTTATCCTAAGAAACAGGAAACTTTTGCTCGTGTCAGTGGCTATTGTGAACAAACTGATATCCATTCACCAAATGTTACTGTGTATGAATCACTCGTTTATTCTGCTTGGTTGCGCCTTTCTTCAGAAGTTGATGACAATACTAGAAAGGTATGTGTTTTTCCTTTTTTTCTTTTCTTTCTGTAATATATGTCATTATGCCTTGGTGCTGCTAGAAAAAATAATTGTTCTAATTGTTGTGTTTCAAAAAAAAAACTGGCAACACACTAATCAGTCGAAGTTGTGTACAGAGCTCATTGGAAAAATAATTAGCTGGCACTAAAATAGTTTGGCAAATCGAATACATCCTTTCAAGATGGTTCGAAGTCATGCAAGACTGAGTCTAGAATGGATTTATCATCTGGTTTTTTTTGCGCTGATACCATTAACTGACAGCACACTCATCATCAACCCATAGTTGTACTTTTGTGTTGAAAAAGTTGTGTACAGAGCTCAGTGAAAGAACAAATTAACCGGCACTAAAAATAGTTTGACATGTAAGTAGCCAACACTACATCTTGAATACATCGTTTCAAGTTGGTTTGAAGTCATGCAAACCTGAGTCTAGAATGGATTTGTCAATTTGTCTTTCTTGCACTGATATACCTATAGAAATAGTTTTTATGGCACATCATGAGTCCCATATTGTCATTTTTTTATTTGTACGCCAATATGCATATTATTTATTACTATACTGCTGTGCTTGTATTACTCTTTTTTTTGAAATTTGTTAAAGGCCCGCTCTGCAACCATGATGTTAATGAAAAGGTTGAGATCTTTGATACGTTTGGAGTTGATGAAGGCATTAGTTTTTTCTGATAAAATTAATTTCAATGTAGATGTTTGTGGAAGAAGTGATGTCACTAGTTGAGCTTGATGTATTACGTGATGCTCTGGTTGGTCTCCCTGGTGTTAGTGGGTTATCGACTGAACAAAGGAAGAGGCTGACGATTGCTGTAGAACTTGTAGCAAACCCTTCAATTATATTCATGGATGAACCAACTTCTGGCCTTGATGCTAGAGCTGCAGCAATTGTCATGCGCACAGTGAGAAATACAGTTAACACTGGGCGAACCGTGGTTTGTACGATCCATCAGCCCAGCATTGATATCTTTGAGGCTTTCGATGAGGTCCTTACTTTGATCATATTTTTATTAAGCTTTAAGCCTAATACCATAATTTTATTTTCGAATTCTGCAAAAATATACTGAAAATTGATACTTTTTTCAGCTTCTGTTGCTGAAGAGAGGAGGTCGTGTCATATATGCTGGCCAGCTTGGTGTTCAGTCTCGCGTACTAGTTGAATATTTCGAGGTGAACTATCTTGTGTGCTTTGTTTCTCTCTATGCAATCAAATTCAAACATTCCGTATTACTAAATCAGTTACAAATCAACATAGTATTTTAGGTAAATGGGATTCTACTAGGTATGTTCAGAAAATAAGAGAAATATGTTTTATATGAAAAAATGTGATTAGTCGATGAAACTTTGCTTTTGGTTAGATGTTCCACTATTGTATACAATTATACTACGAATACAATACGACTTGCAGTCAACATTATGTGCAAAATTAACTTCAAATTCTGAAAAGTATTTTGACATTTGAGGCAAATTATTTTGCATATCAATTCAGCTATACTAGTAGAGTCACTCATAATTGTGTATTTCTTCATCTTGCATTTTGTTCTTGAACAACGCAACAAAGCTGTGTGTCATTTTATTAAGATAGGAAAAACATATAGCAGAAAGGCCAACCCACAACCAAACACTCTGCAGTCTGCACACACAGGTTTTAAAAAAAAAAGGGTGTATCTAGTGCCGTAGGCTTCCCGCACTGTGGGGGGTTTGGGGAAGGGTATCTTTAAGCGTCAAGCCTTACCCGCATAATATGTAGAGGCTGGGGCTCGAATCCGGAACCTTCCAGTTACAGGCGGTAGGCTCTACTGCTGCACACACTCAGATTTAAAGAAGCACCACAAAAAACAAAACATGCAGCTCTCTTGCATATTCAAGAAAAAACTGTGTATCGTCGTGTATGGATGTGACCTGATCTTGATGTGAGATAACAAAAATGGGCAGACCCAACGCATGATACTCCCACATAAGGACATGTTCGTTTTAATTTCAATCCATGTGGATTGGACGGGATTGAGTGAATTTAAATCCCTAGCAAGTCAAAGTTTTTCTTATTATTTTTTTCTAATCCCATACACTTCATATGGAATGAGAATAACCGAACAAGTTCTAAATGAAGTCTGGGGAAGCGATAAAGCTAGGCAAACCCTTTGCCCATAAATGCGGAGCCTCCCCCCCTGCAAATGAGATGACACAACAAAGGATAGTTTTAATGTATATACCAATCTCCTGCAGGCAATTCCAGGTGTTCCAAAAATCACAGAAGGATACAATCCCGCAACATGGATGCTGGAAGTTAGCTCTCCTCTAGCTGAGGCTCGCTTGGATGTTGATTTTGCTGAAATTTATGCAAATTCTGCCCTGTACCGGTAAATATATTCCTTAATTAGTTATTACTGCAGGGTTTTTGTTTGGTAAATTTATTTCTTCTTTGACAATCGTTAAACTTATTTGTTCTCCAACAAACAAGACCACAATTTTCTTCTTACATTTCATAATGAATATATGTCCAGGCACAATCAAGAACTTATCAAGGAGTTGAGCATTCCACCACCAGGCTACCAGGATCTCTCGTTTCCTACTAAATATGCCCAGAATTTCCTAAATCAATGTATGGCCAATACATGGAAGCAATTTCGATCTTATTGGAAGAATCCACCCTACAATGCCATGCGCTATCTTATGACAATCCTCTACGGTCTCGTGTTCGGTTCAGTCTTTTGGCGCATGGGAAAGAACGTGTATGACCCTACTCTGTATTATGACATTCGCACATATCATTCATTATGCTAATTGCGATTAATTCATTGGATAGTGTTCCATCGATTACCTTCCATGCTAAGGATTCTTTGTGTACCTGCTTTTGTTGTGCAGGAAATCAGAGCAGGAACTGCAAAACCTACTTGGAGCCACCTATGCTGCTGTTTTCTTCCTTGGATCTGCAAACTTGCTCTCATCTGTACCTGTTTTTTCTATCGAAAGGACAGTCTTCTACCGTGAAAAGGCTGCTGGGATGTTCTCTCCGCTGTCCTATTCGTTTGCGGTGGTAATTTCTAGATACCTTATCGTGTGTTAGTAGTTATTTTGTCACAGTTGTTTTTGAACCCTTGCAGACACAAAATCTCTACTAACGCTTCTCTGTTGAAACCTATTGGTGTGTGCAGACAGTTGTGGAGCTTGTCTACAGCATAGCTCAGGGCATCCTTTATACCATCCCTCTGTATTCAATGATTGGTTATGAGTGGAAGGCAGACAAGTTCTTCTACTTCATGTTCTTCCTAACCTGCTCCTTCCTCTACTTTTCACTTTTTGGTGCGATGCTGGTTACCTGCACTCCTTCCGCAATGCTTGCGAGTATTGTTGTCTCATTCAGTCTAACCGGCTGGAACATCTTCGCCGGATTCCTCGTACCCCGACCGGTAGGGATCTCTGAGAGCCCTCAGCGTTACGTACTTTTACACCACTCTCGGCTGCCAATTCAATTTTCGGAAACTGTTTCGCTCTTGCAGGCGTTGCCTATCTGGTGGCGATGGTTCTACTGGTGCAACCCAGTGTCCTGGACCATCTACGGCGTCACGGCGTCGCAGTTCGGCGATGTAGGCCGCAACGTGACGGCTACTGGCAACGCCGGCACAGTCGTGGTGAAGGAATTTCTGGAACAAAACCTGGGCATGAAGCACGACTTCCTCGGCTACGTCGTGCTGGCGCATTTCGGCTACATCCTTCTGTTCGTCTTCCTCTTCGCGTACGGCACCAAGGCTTTGAACTTCCAGAAACGGTAGAAGGTGATCGATCAGCTGAAGATATATAACACCTGTTCTGGCTCCTTGCTCTTTTGATTAAAAACGTGTAAAGTTTTGTGCTACGTAGCGGATACATGTAATTATTCAGTGCAACTCAATGCAGAGTTAACAGTTACGCAGATGCTGCTTTAGGTTTTATTTTTCCAACAACAGCTACGAATCTAGGTCTCCTAGCAGCAATATCTGGCAGAAGTAGAATTTGGTTGCAGGTTCAACTTCTGCCAAGTTGGCTTCTTCATTTTGAAGTAACTCATTCCAAAGTTATTGTAGCTACCATCTGAAGCATCTGCCATTTTTTTTTGGCGAAGTTAGAATCTTGGTTTGGTGCGATATGTGGCAACTTGTGCGTGACCGTGACCGTGCAAGGAGACCGTTTCAGAGCAGCAGCTCTGACCCCTCCCATTTTGTCAGACTCGGATCCACCCTGATGCAACACTCTGAACTAAAACATTCTTCACCGAACAAAAGCATATACAGATCAGGCTACTCACATCCACCTATCCCATCTTGTCGGACTCACATCCACCCTGATGTACTGTTGAATAGGAATAGGCAGCAAATATCCATGTACCCTGCTTTTGATTCTTGCCTGAAAATGAATCGATGACGCAACGGAGAAACGTGACCAGCATTTAAACCTGATTAGGATTGGCAGCTGGCATGAGCCCATCTTCCTTCCTGGCTTTCCATCGGTTTGGCCCGCTTTTTTTTAACGTAATGGAGCTCTGACTTTCTATTAAGAAGATTAAAATTGATCTAGTTTTAAGAAAAACCGAGACTAAAATCTACACATTATATGATGTGCCATGTTGAGAGACATATTTATGAGTATTAAAGATGATAAGGTATTAATGCATTTTTAAGATATGAGAATCGCGGAAGATTAAATTACCTCTTGCTAGTGGTTTTGACGAAATACTTCAGTTATAATTTGCTTAATACTACTTTATTGCTCTATTTTATGTCTTTAATATATGATTTTTTTTTTGTTTCCATCTTTAGAATTGGAGCTATCTTTACTACTTTATATGTTAGCAGTGTAGGCGTGCACACTGCCTTGTTCTGCCATCGCGCGCTCGCCTCCCTCCCCGCGCCCGCAGTCCCCGCATCCGCGCCCGCAGTCCCGCCGCGCCCGCAGTCCCCGCTGCCGAGCAGTCCTGCCGCGCCCCCTCCCCCTGCAAACCCCACCACGACGCAGCAACAGATCCACCATCGACGTGCGCGCCGCGCGCCCCGACGCGGAACGCTGGATCCCACGCAGCAGGAGGTGGCCAACCAGTCGCCATCGCCCCCGGCCCCCACCCCGCCTGCTGCAGCAAGCGGCGTCCGCTACCGCACGCCCTCGTCCCCGGACCTCCTCCTCCCTGCCGACGCCGCCAAGATGCGCCGCTACTCCGCGCTGCCCAACGGCGGCCGCCAGGAGACGCTGGCCGACCGCGCGCACCGCTACCGGGGCATCGTGCTCGTCATCCTCGCCCCGCTCGCGCTCGTCTCTCTCGTCCTCCTCCTCATGCCACGCTCACCCGCTGGCACCATGGGCAGCGCCCGGGATAGACAGGTACGCCGTCATCTTTGACGCCGGTAGCTCCGGCAGCCGCGTCCACGTCTTCCACTTCAACGCCAACCTGAATCTCGTCCGCATTGGCAGCGAGATCGAGCTCTTCGTCCAGGTACGCACTCCCCCGCCCGGTGACCCGTTGCCGGACCTGGAGTCACGCTGCCTAGACTCGCCGCTGGGTGGATTCGTCGAGGTGGAGGTCGGATTGTGACCACGCCATCCAGTTAGGACGTCGTCGTCTCCAGATCCAGGGGATGGGGTTGCTCGGCATGGCGGCCAAGGGCCCCTCGCCCACGCGTCGCCTCCTGCCGCAGCCGCACTTGGCCGTCTCCTCGCTGGTGGCCTCCGTGGCTCTGATCCACCCTTCCTCAACACCCAAAGATGGTTGACGTCACCTTCGCCGTCTCCTCGCCAGTGGCCTCCACCAGCCCCGCAGTCCAAGACAAAGCCGCGACATGAGTCAACCCAAGTCCGGTCGCACCTACACCGATGACCGTACCCAACGTGAGTCAAGCCAAGTCCATTCCCCTCCCTTGCTTCCTCAACTTGTTGTCTTGTGGTCTGAAGTTTGTCTCGGAGAAGGTGATGCCATCATCATCAGTTGTGATTATGAATTATATTCTACCGATAGGTATTCAATCTCTCTATTCGGCAACACCTTAAAAAGATTTACTTCAAAATATTGACAAGTGGATTGCAGGCTTAGATAATTTTTGGAACACAACATTGCTCCAAAAAAGTTTTACTGAAGAAAAGGTATCAGTCTGCAGTTTGGTAAGTGAGTCTGAATCTGCAGCACCAAGGACTTCAAGAATTAGTCTGAACCTGCACTTACAGTTCCATGGGTCTTCTCAATTCTTAATAATATTATATTTTTAATGAATAATTGAATATATATTGAGTCTGTGCCATAGATTCAGTCGCCTTAACACCCTTTGCTGTTTCCCACTTAAGTTAGTTAATGAGATGAATGGATGGAAATTACGTAGTGAATGTATGATAAGTCCAGGCTACATGTTAAAAGACACACTTGGCTACTTGACCTCTGTATTTCCATGAAGAAATCTTACTGACGGGTGCTTTCATCTGCTATTTGGATCCGTTGCTGATGGATCTTACAAAGAAGTTGAGCTTTAAGAGGAACGTGGTGTCATTGTCATCTGAGCTCAAGGGTGTGAGGAGCAAGCTTGCTTCCTAGGAGCAGCTGTTTGTAAGGGAATCTCAAACTGGAAAGGTTAGTATGTAACTGGTACCTTCGAGGTTGTTAGTGGGGTTTGTGCTGACAAAGAAAAAAAATTTAGCAGCTTGCGGAGACAAAAACAAGGAGCATGGAAGAGGAAGTAATCAAGCTGCATAAATGCTTACAGGACAAGGATGAACAACTGCATTCATTCACAAGTAGCACAGAACAGGTAAAGAGCTTTCACAGCAAAATACACCACTTCTTGCAATTTATTGGAGTTATGGCATTACTTTAATTTCCTTATGGTAAAATTTGGATACTATGTATAGAGCCCCCAAAAGGTTGACTATAATACAACAACAATAATTTGGAGTCAATATTTTTTCTTGCAGAATTGTTGCCTTTGGTTATAAAAAAACTTTTGGTTAGGAAATAAATTTTAGCTTGACTTACATTGTTTTCTTGGTTCGCTTCTTTACTAATCAACTTGATCGAATGTTCATGACTACTAAATTCCTACCGTGTGTGTCAGGAAATAAATTTTAGCTTGACTTACATTGTCACGCAAGCCAAATGCAGTTCCTTAATAATATGTTTTCTAATTATATACAGTACCATCATGAGTTGGATGATCTTAGAACACATCTGTCATTTACTCAAGCTACAGGAGAAGCAGGTGTGGGTCTGTGATAGATTTCTTCATCTCCGAGAAATGGAATTTCACTCATTCAATTTATTTCCAGGAACCCAACTGAACCTTCAACTTGCTTGTTCTGGGAGATCTGTGAGCAAGCGAGTGCTCCTCACAATGGGTATTCGACATGAGCCCCATCCCTGCCACAGACTTGGGAAAGGCACAGTGATTTTTATGGTGACATGAATACATTCCTCTTCAAATTATATCTTTAAGCATCCATTTTTCGCCCTACTGGTGCAAACAAGAATTTGCAATGGGTATGTTTTGCCCTGTATGACATATCTCCTTATTTTTATTTTCTTCCTTGTTTGTGTTACTACTAATCATCTCTAGAATATAAAGGGTAGTTTACATCATTAGATTGCTTATGTTTATCGATGACTGGATATTAAATGTATTACCCATCCAACATACATCCAGTTTCCTTAAATGTATATCGCCAACACTCTTAATTCATGTAAGCATATATTCTAGAGAATATAGATAGGAAAAACGTATGCAAAAAATATTCCAGTTGCTGCATGCTTTACTTTTTGTGGACCTGGAAGGCATGTCTTTGTATAAAGTTGAAGTACCTTGAAGTGCTGCTAACTGGAAGGCTTCAGAGACCTTATTTTCTTCACAGCATCCAAGACAGGGTCAGTACACTCTTAAGTCTTAGGATAACTGCAGTTGGTGAAGGAATCAAACCAAGACCAACGTGGCCATAGAAAGAGACCTCCCAACCAAAGTGAGGTTTGGTCTTATACATTCCAACGCCAATGACAAGTATGAATACGAGATTTTCCATACTGAGCTGGACAAAATGGTCACTTGTTCTTTATTGTGTTCTTGGAGAATGGCGACAGTAGTGGTGGAACGCCTGACAATCATGGTCAACAATATTGGTCGATTCTCTTTTGGCATACTGTTCTGGTGGATCATACAGTATGTTCAAGGAAGAAACAGGCATGCTGATTTCATTGACTGATGGGTGGTGCTAGCTGGTGACCATTTATGATCAGTGCCAAGCGTGCCTTGCTGGACTTGACTATTATTTTATGTCTGCTTATTGGTTTTTTTTGGGAGGGGGGTTGGGGTGTCTTTCATGCTTGTTATTATTTACTTGTGCTTCAGTCATAAGATCTGGATTTGTAGTCATTCCTTCTACCTGTAAAGATGCCAATATTTTTGTTTAGCCATGTGTTTTGCAAGCTGCTCATAACATGGAATGGTTTTACATTCTAGAATTTCTATTGCTTGCAGGTAGGTTACTGGCTGCACTTGTTTTTGAATACTTGGAGTGACCACAACTAAGTCACACAATGAAACTTTACTTTCCAGAGTGTAACCTGGTAACCGGTGACCATTCATAATATTTCGTTTTTACATTTTGGATATCAATATCCATTAATATGTTTCCCTATTTTGTTTGTAAATCAGCCGGACTTCTGATAGAATGAACTGAAAGACTTCTCTAACAAAAGTGGAGCTGAGGGGAGCAAGAGTGCTGAAAGTGGTCCAATGTTTTTAGATGTTCTCGAATGTTATCTGAAATATGAGGTTTATCTCTTGCTTGATCAACAATAGAAGCAAAAAATCATCCTTTTGTTTATTTATGTTTCCCAATATAAAGGAAAAGGGGAAATATTTTGGTGCAGTGTGCCCAATTCTTTTGTCTCTAGAAAACTATGTAGTCGCCTATAGCAGGCGCTATAGTCAGTTTTAGCTATTTTAGACACCACTACTATTTGTACACACATTTCTATTATCCTATTTTAGCCTGCTATATTCATGTATGAGCCTTATGGGAACTCTGCAACTACTATGGATCCTCTTATACATTGTGTTCGACATGCAGACAAGGTAGTATATTGAGTTGGACCAATAATCCTTCATATTTATTGATGTGAATTATGTTGTACTGGTGTCCTGTCCTTTTGTTTGTGCTTTATAATTTGTAATTCCTAGCTGCTGATATGGTCTGATGGATGGGAGGTGGCTGAAATCGTTCGGGTAAGTGTCAATTTGTTGTTTTCTATTTTTATGAATGGTTTTCTATTTCAGCTGATGAACCTTTTATAGTTCTTTTATTATATACTGCCATTGATTGTTAATAGGGTGCATGTCTTCTATTTCTAGGTATGGTGCATAAAAAAGTAGGAACCACAATGAGATTGTGATGCTGCACATGACACATCAAGGTGCGCAAGATATGTACCATAGAAATTATCGTAAAGTGCACACAGTTGTATGTATAGATGTTTAGAAGTGGCCGAAGTTAGGCTTGCTCAACCGGGGCAATGATTTACTTAGCCTGCTGAAATGTACTATAGGTAGCATTCAAGTTTGTGACCATCATGCAAGTACATGTGGTTTGTTGAAATTGTGTGGTCATCGGAGATGTAGCAAAATGTTCCTTATCGAGAGCTCGTGTACTATATTTGTTTTATGAACTTAATTTTGTTGATGTAGGACTATTACAAAGTTCTAGAGACAACTTAATTTTTATTACAACATAATATGTGGTCATACATATGTTATTGTTGCAATATTTTTTCCGTTGCAACGCACGGGTATTTACCTAGTAGTTGATGAAGACTTAAACTATTACCCGGTGGTCCATACGTTCTCTCTTTATACTCTGTTTTATTTTATTTGGCATACTTTTGTTATATTAAAATCGGTCCAGTGCATTATTAAAAAACTGAATCCGCAACTGGTGGTGTGCGCTTGCGAGACCGCGAATAAACAAAACAAATCCACTGGTAACATCACTGGAGCATCAATCGATATAGTGCAATGACGGCATATAAACATTCGATAAGTTATCAGCACACAACGATTACATGAAAACGAGCAATACATATATTATTATTGACCTTAATATATTATAAATTATTTGTCAACAATCGATATAAAACTAAACTTGCAATCCAAAGCACCCTCTCTCCCTCGACTACACATCGGCGGCGGCAGTGCCTTCTCCTCCTCTCCCTCGGCTATTGCTCCGCTGCCTGCAGAGGCGCGTGACAGTGGATAGTCGCGGCTAGAGATGTCAATGGGTAATTCCCCATCGGGTTATAGCATCCCAGACTCATCCCCATCATGTTTGATACATCCCCATACTCATACCCATCATGGGTACAAAACTCATCCCATACCCATCCCCATTCGGGTTTCGGGTCCCCAATGGGTCCCCATCCCCAATTAAGGAATAACTAGGTACTAACATCTAGCACAAACTATCCAGATTTCATACATCACCACTTAGGCAAGCACACATCCATGAACCATTATCCATTCATCCATCCATCAGAAAAGAAATCAGTACTTGGGACCAATATAAGAAATGGAGTCTACCGGGTTTGATGGCCGACTCGGCCTCAACTCATTCATACAAACAGGACAAGTGTACACGTATAAAATACCCATGGGTAATCGGGTTCGGATTATTGCTTCCCAAACCCATACCCGTTTACCCAATGGGTAGAGATTTTGTCCCATATCCATACCCATGGGGACAATTTTTGTCCCATACCCGTACCCTAATATGAGAATTCCCCACGGGTTATCGGGTATCGGGTCCCCATTGACATCTCTAGTCGCGGCAGTGCCTCTATGGTCGCCTTTATGGTGGTACAAAAGAAACTAGGTGAGGAAAGCGGAGACCGAGCATGAGATGGAAACTTGACGGTTAATATATGGTGCCAACAACGAAGAGGTGGAGGAAGCGTTTGTGGTAGTTGTATGGTTGATTGTGCATTTAAACGGTAAGACTTATCTTATTTAGTTGTTAGGCGACATCTAGGGAAGAAAAATAGATTTACACGCATGAAACTCATGCTTTAAATGAGTAGAGATTATATGGAGACGAAAAATAGATCTACACTCATGAAACTCGTGCTTTAAATGAGTAGACATTGTGATCTCGATGGTGTTGTGTTCTGTATACATAATGTTGAAGCAAGTTGCTATAGCTTTCCTAGCTAGCTACCTTTTCATGCCGCTGTTGTGTGCACGAGCTTTATAAGAAGTGATGTGCTTCAAGGGAGGGCAAAGGGATTCCGCTTGTCTGGTAGTGGTAGCTGCTTCTAATTTGTTTGCTCGATCGATCTCTGATATGTAGCTCTTTCGGTAGTGGACTAGTGGTAGGGCTAGCTAAGCTGTCAAGGAAATTAGTTATTAGGGCAGGTACAACTCTATTAATTAAAGGGTCTCTAAGTATTAAATATAAAAATAAAATCTTCGAGAAGAGTCTGACTTTTTACGATTTTCTATACATATTGTCTCTTACTTGCATAATGTTCTAGTGATTTATGATTGTATAATATAGTTTTTTAACCGTCTTTTGTATTTATAAAACCGAGCAAAGGCCTTTAGGTTGTACACGCCCTTACTTAGCGACACTTCTCTAATTAAAGCGAAGGTGCATTATCTATGCCACTGCATTCAAGACTAGCTGTTAATTAACAAATCTTCTGCCCGTTGGCTGCTGCTGGTTAAAGGTATGTTTGGAAGCATCACAATTTTTAATAAGAAACTAATTATATCGCCAATTTTTTGAAATTGGTTTATAAAAAATACTGGATGTGTGTGTTTAAAACCAGTCTGTTGAAAACCAATTTCTAGCTTTTTTCCACACACAAAGACGAATCTACCGTTACTTTATTTTAAAAGCAATTGATTCAATTATTCCTTTTATCTTTCTTTGCTACCAATTTTAAATATAGATTACTAACAATTTTAAATATAGATTGGACTCATATTTTTGTAATTTAACTTTTACAATAATAATTAAACATTAAAATAGGAAAGACTAGGTATCGAGGGGATCACATGCATAAACGACCTAGAAGCAGTGTCAATCACCGTAATTTCCAACGAACCAAATAAGGACAATACATAATTTTTTGTCAGTCAAACACTAGTTTCAACTAGTGAAGGACAGCTTTCTGGTTCCTTAGAAACTGAGAATCCGGTTTCTAAAAGTTGAAGTGAATATAAATTGGTCTGTTTTTGGAAGCATCATAGTTTTTCTATAAATTAATTTCTTAAAAACTAAAGGGTGTTTGGTTTCTAGAGTGTAATTTTTAGTCACTTCATTTTATTCTATTTTAGTCCATAATTAGCAAATACGGAAACTAGAACTCAATTTTAGTTTTCTTATTTGACAAGTTAGTAACTAAAATGAAATAAAATGAACGGACTAAAAGTTATTCCCTACAAATCAAACATCACCTAAGTGCTCCTAAAACAGGCTCTTAGTTAGTGTGATGCTGATTTGTTTGTTGAGGTTATATATAAGGCAGACACACACTACTGTGACGTGAGTCTACGCTGAACCCATTCAGAGCAACTTCAATAGTTCTCTAAATAACTCTCTAAATCTTAAATTTAAGAAGTGAACAGAAAAATGCTTCTCCAATGGTTCTCTAAATAGACTTGCTAAATTTACTTAGTTGCTATTCAACTCTATTTACTCTCCACATTTAGCAACTCGGTAGGAACTCCCTAAATACAGTTGACGTCAATTTCTTCACACTAGCGTGATTATTTTTACCTTTCCCATACAGTGAGATAGCCAGGTATAACACACTCTTTTTTTTCATTTTCTAGCATAATGAGGTAGCTAGGTCAAACACGTATGACGCAAGTTTCCCCTTCACCGTCGAACCTAACTTTCTCATAGGTTGCGTCACCGGACCACCACTCATCCATAATTCATATCGACCGACCTTTTTTCTTCCGTCCTCATATCCTCTGCTCTCAACCTTATTATCAGGCAGATCTCATAGGGATAGGGCCGCTAAAGCTAGATTCAAAATCGAACTACTTCCTAAATATGAGCAACTATTGGAGACTAAGTTATTTTTTACTTCCAATAGCTATTTAGCAACTTGCTAAACATGATTTTAGCAAGCTATTTTTTAGAGAACTACTGGAGTTGCTCTCAAGCAGCTAGACCTTGTTGGTTTCTCGCCGGTTACTAGCCTTGTTTAAGGTTCCCATTTTGACTATATAATCAACTAGCATGATGCATGCAGGGATGGAGTCCAGTTTAATTAATAAGGTATATACATGCCACGTCTACTAGCTCTAGCATATACTATTCCCCTTGTGCGATGCAGCCTACATACGTAGACCGATGAATTGTCTGGGTATATAGGGCAAGGTATAGAACGAGTCAGCACACCGCACACGTACGCAGACCGATGAATTGTCTGGGTATATAAGCCGACAAAAACTATATAAACACTAAAAAAAAGTTTGTAACTGTAGCTGTAGGAAGTAAAAAAACTGTAGTAAATATATGTTTTCGGTGTAGTGTGAGGAGGTGTTTGGTTAGAGGGACTAAAGATTAGTCTCTAGTTTTTAGTCCCATTTAGGGGGTGTTTGGTTTCTAGGGACTAATGTTTAGTCCCTTCATTTTATTACTTTTTAGTCTATAAATTGCTAAATATAGAAACTAAAATAAAGTTTTAGTTTCTATATTTAACAATTTTGGAACTAAAATGGAATAATATGTAGGGACTAAACATTAGTCCCTACAAACCAAACACCCCCTTAGTCCCTTTTTTTGTCAAACACTAGGACTAAAATATGGACTAAAATAATTTAGTCTTTAGTCCTTCACATAGGTGCTAAAAGAGACTAAAAGCCCACATGAATGTATTCCAAGGACATTTGAGTCTTTGAACAATGTATTTAATGACTTTAGAATCTATTTAGTCCCTAGAACCAAACAAGTATGGACTAAAGTTTAGTCCTAGGACTAAAGTTTAGTCCTAAGACTAATTGAAACCAAACATGGCCTGAGTCATGCACGCAGTAAAGAGGTTTCTCCGTCTATACTTAGTAGTCTGAATCAATCGAGAAGGGCCTTGGCGTCTGTGATGGACGTACTCACTCCAAAATAAACTCGATCGGGTAATCAATCAATCTATCAATCATAACGGCCGCCAACATTCGTATACATACGTACGGTCGCATATATATAAAAGATCTGATTATTCAGTTGCACCGACTAGACCAACTGCAAGGTACACAGTCACTGCATGCATGCGCACAGCAGAGCTCGATGGATCGTAAAGCATCTTAAAAGAAAAGCCTTTGCTTTATTTTACTCTAGCTGTGATTAGCTAGCGGCTGTCTAATTAACATAGATCCGAATCCAACTACCAGATTAGTCCACCGTTAACCCATCGTTTTCTCGCTCCAACACAGAGGATCACGAGATGCCTGTGACTCGGCTCTTACCGATGCGAGCCATCACCACAGCCCTTTTCAGGCGTGCATGCATGGGGGGATGTGGGGCAAGGCATCGGCATCCATCAGACCATGCATCATGCACGCACGACACATGAATGGCTGCAATGGAGCTCTGCATGCAAAAGCTAGCGCCGTGTAGTAGCGTGGCGTGCGTGGACGCATGCAGATGAAGTGCAGCGAGCTGAGAGAAGACTATAGGTGTACATTTGGGCCGGGCCTAATGGGCGGGCACGAAGCACGAAAAAAAGTCCGGTCCAAACACGACATGGCACAAAATTATTTAGGGCCGGGCCGGCCCGGCCCGTTGCATCGGGTCGTGCTTGGGCCGACGCCGAGGCCCACGGGCGGGCACGAGCCCGACCCGTTTAAGCAAACCCGAATTGGCCCGTTTACTGGCACGAAAAGACCCGAAATTCATAGCAGCGCCAGCGCCCAGCGCACTCCTGTGTGTCCACGGGCCTAAAGCGCGGCCCATTAACCTGAAACCCTACGTACGTCCGGACGTCCCTACTCAGCCGCTGTTTTTCTCCTGTGGTCGTGTCCCGATCCGCCGATCGCCCGATCCCGACTGGCGACTCGCCGAGACGCCGACTCCCATCCGGGCATCCGGGATCCGGCCGCCGTGTCAGCTTCCAAGCTGTCACCGGAGACGCCGACCGGAGCCGCGGTTTCCCCTACGCCGACACAGGAGTGCGCGGCCTCCCCTGCGCGAGCGCGAGCGCCGAGGCGCCGACCGGAGTCGCGGTTTCCCCTGCGCCGCTGCGCGAGCGCGACCGCCGAGGCGCCTTTGCGCCCTGCGTCCGCCGACCGGAGCCGCGGCCGCCTCTGCGCCCTGCGTCCCTGCGGCCGAGCGCGACCGGAGCCGCGGCCGCCTCTGCGCCCTGCCCCCACGAGCTCCAGCACTCCGGCAAGGCAGCAACCGTGGCGCCACCTCCACGGCCACCCGGCCCACCGACCGCCGCGGGGACGGCCGAAGCAGCCCCCCTGCTCCTCCCCGACCTCCAGGACAAGGAGTTTCCCTTCCTCCCCGACCACCTTTTGCGTCCGTGTGTCCCTGCTCCTGCTGCTGCTACCGACTGCCAACTTGAGTCGGCCACCATTTCTATGGATGGGAACTCGAATCGAATCGACAATAACAGCAGCCAATCATTTGTCGTTGCCGATCCTCTGACTTTGAGTTCCACTGGTCGCGAGATTGCTTTGGATGCAGATACAGGTACAGGTACAGCTGCGACGCCGTCGACAGCGACAGCGAGTACCGCAAGCACGGATACTATATGCCACAAGCGCGGTCGCAAGAGCACTTCCGATGTATGGAATGACTTCGAGCAATTGTTCAAGGACATAAATGGTAAGAAGGTTAGGTATGCCGCCAAATGCCTTTAATGCAAGTCTCAACTTACTGCTTCTTCAACTGCTGGTACTGGTCATTTGAAACGACATCGTAGTACTTGTGCATCTAAAGCTCAACGTGCTGCTAAGACTCAAACTTTAATTCAATTTAATGCTGATGGTTCTGTTCGTTCATGGGACTATAATCCTGATATTGCTCGTACCGAGTTGTGTCGATTGATATGTACTTTAGATCTTCCTCTAGGTATTGGTTCCACTGCTGCATTTGAACGTTACATAAAACATGCTCATAATCCTAGGTTTACTGCTGTTTGTAGACAAACAACCACTAGAGATTTTGTAAAGTTTTATAATCAAAGTCGTACTTCACTAATAGATGTATTGAAGTCTAGTGTTTCATGTGTTGCTCTTACTTCTGATATTTGGTCTGGAAATGCTAAGGAAGATTATATTAGTGTGGTTGCTCATTATGTTAATGTTGATTGGGTTTTGGAAAAGAGGGTAATTGGTATGAGATTGATTGATGTTTCACATAATGGAGCTAATATTGCAGATCGTGTTAAAACTGTTATTGTTGATTTTGGATTGACTGACAAGGTATTTTCCATCACTTTGGACAATGCATCAGCTAATACAAATGCCATGAACATACTTAGTCCTCAATTTTCTGGATATGTTGGGTCTCTTTTCTTGCATCAAAGATGTGCATGCCATATTATTAACCTTATTGTTAAATCTGGACTCAAACGTTTAAAACCTTATGTTGAGGATTTTAGAACTGCTGTGTCTTTTTTGAATTCTTCCAATCAACGCATTGCTTCATATAAAAGTTACTGTATTGCAATGGGTGTTAGGCCTCGAAAGTTTGGTTTGGATATGGACGTGAGATGGAATTGGACTTATCTAATGTTGAAACACCTAATCCCATACAAGAGCACGTTATCTGTTTTTATCCAAACACACTACCTAATGCAGTGCAGCGAGCTGAGAGAAGAGTAGAAGACGAGAGCGTGTTACGCTGCTGCGCGGATCGAGACGGACGGTTGCCCCGGCCGCCGAGGGACCGAGAATACAAATCGGTGGAAATGTGTTTCGGAGGAATTAATCATTTGCCGCGGATTCGCGACAGAGTTGACCCGCGGTAGCGCGGGCCTCAGGATGTGGCATTGTCTATATATACGCTGTTTTTAAGTGGATTTTAAAAATAAGAGTTGGATAGAAAGATAACATTAGATCATTCGCGTGCATATGACTAAAAGAGCAACGTGTGTGTGTGGTGCACCTTTTGACTTTTGTGGAGGTCTGTAACAAATTTTCGCAGTCGTCTTCCTATTCAAAAAAAAATGATTGTTTGCTATCTGAATTAGTCAATCACCTTCCAATAGTATCTTAGCGCAACATGTACCAATTTACTAATTAATATCTCAGATGTTTTGAGCATGAGATGCGTTGCTAGTGATAGCTACTTGTACTACGAGGAACCACCACGAACATGTCAAATTGGGAGCGCATACATACATACTAAGGGTCTGTTTGGTTGGGCTGTGGCTGTAGAAAAAGTTGCTGTGGGCTGTGAGCTGTGGAAAAAACTGCTGTAGGCTGTAAGCTGATAAAAAGCTAAAAACCATTTGGTGGAAACAACTAAAAGTCGTTAAAAATTCTTCGATATATGTTTTCACAGTTGCATCCGAAAAGCCACTAAAAGCAGGTCCAGATGTGTTTTCAAATTTGCACTACGAGAAAGTCAGCTTTTAGAAAAAGCTACTTCCTGTATCCAGCTCTTTGGTTGGCTTTTAACTTTTAGGGAGATAAAAGCCAAAGCCAAAAGTCAAACCAAACACACCGTAAGCACTACCGCGAAAAAGCGCGCCGAGACGGCTTCAGGACCGTCCACCGGGGACGACGACCGTCACCATCAGCAACGACTCACGAAGCAGCCAAGCAGCAGCCCAGAGTGCCCAGCACGCCCCGGCGGCGGCCGAGTGAAGAGGTCCATCCATCCGTGCGCGCGGTCGCACTCGCACGCACCCTCGGTCCCGCCTCCGCCGCTGGCATCGCGTGCACACGGCATTCACATGCGCCCCGCGACCGTAGCCCCATGGACTGTGACTGCTCGCGTCGTTGCTGATCCAGAATAGTGTACCGGCAGATGAGATCGGCGGCACGTTCGCGTGGATCCCCGCGCGCCCGTACAAGATTCACCTGCCAAGCGGCTGTCCGGGCGTGGCAGTCGGCAGCTGGATGCAGTGGCCGGCTGCTTTAATTATAACCGATCGATACCGGCAGCCATCCAGATCTTTGCGGTGGCCTCGGCCTCGGATCGACGTGATGCGACTGTTCTTCCAGGAACGTGCTATTGCTCATGTACTCCTGTCTCACTCACTCGAGAATGGGTTTGGTCACGATACCCATTCTCTAGTAGGTGGAACTGTGGAAGCAACGGCGCGAGACATTTTTTCCAGTCCAGACCGGGACATCCAACACGGTCCACGCCACCATCAGAGAGCCAAAGCGCGAACGCAAACACCCGCCGGTGGCAGCCACGCGCGGGACAACCGTGCCAGTGCCACTACCACCACTAACCAGCCCGGCCATCCCACTACCCCCACACGCGTGCTACTGCTACCCCATACCCGGTAGTAGACCACCACCCCCAAGGTTCAAGGTTGACTGAAGTTTTTTCATCCTTGTTTTTTAAATACTTTTATTATATTTTAGGATCCCTAGTATCATTAAATTCGTTTATATCCTTATTTTTTAAATACTTTTTTTACCCTTATTTTGCACTATAGACCGCATCGTTCACAAAGTGAAGTTTGAAAATAAGATATAAGATGGGAGATAGAATGAGCTAGTAAGCTGCTGAAGCCGACCTTATGGTGCCGAGATGATAAGCGAATCAGCCTGTTCGCTGTGGCTTTAATCCACTAGCTTCTGTTTTTTCTACAGTATTTTATCTATAGATTGCAGCTGCAGCAGTCCAAACGGCTTTAATCCAGACGCACCAATCCATCTAAAAAAATAAAAAAACTAGTTATAATGAGCATTTTTTACCTTATATGTGCCTCCATTACCTTATGCACACAGAAAGTAATTGCACCCCATCAATTTCACTCTAGATTCCCCAAGATACTCATATATATATTATCATAGAGAAGTGACTTTTTCAACATGCCACTAGAAAATATGATAGAAAGGATTTTGATTTTAGACGTGAGTTTGATTATATAATCAGACATAAGCAAACAGTGCAATAGAAATGTTAAAGTGTCTCGTGGACATTTTTGTTAAGTTCCACAAAGAGAAGTTTATAGAAACGAGGTATACTTACCTGATACATCCATATACAAATGATTCTAACAAATGGACTTAATTCTAACAAAAATCTGTTTTTAAAAAAACTAAAATAAAAAGCGACCTAGTGTGACATCCACTGCGGCAGCACGGCACAAAGGCCGGTCCGCTCGTCCTCCTATCCACAACTATAGCATCTATCCGTACCTTTTCCGCGCGCGCGCATCGCGATTCGCGAGTCGAGCCGAGCCGAGCCGCTGGCTTCCTTCTCCCGACTCCACTCCCACGGCGGCCGGTCTAGGTAGCCGCGCCTGCCTACGGCCACGCCCAGCTCGAGAAAGGCGTGCGCATGCCGTCTATGGCGCCTCCGCTATAAGGAGGAGAAGCAAGCGCAAGGCCAGCAAAAAGCGTCGCGGGGCCACGATCACGACCCTATTTTGGCCCGCCCGCCTCCGCTTATACGCCGCGCCGGGGAGGCCGCTACTCCGGCTCACCTTCGGACCTTCCCCTCTCTCTCTGTCTCTCTCCAGCCCGTTCCGCCGCTTCTACCACCTTCCTCGCAGCCAAGGCCCTCTGCACGGCGCCTGTGGTGCATGGGCGGCGGCCGCGCCGTGACGACGACGACGACCGCGCCGCCATGACCACCACCACCACGGCGGCGGCGGCGGCCGTGAACGTGGCCGCGGTCGCGCAGCTCTGCGCCGGGCCACGGCGGCGCAAGCCGGCGGCAGGGGCTCGGGTCGACCTGCGCTGGGCGCGCCTGCTCCGCCTCGCCGTCGTCACCAGGGTGCTCGGCGTCGTGCGCGACCAGCTGCTCGCCTGCTCCTCCTGCGGCGGCGGGGGCGGTGGCGCCGCCCGCCGCCGGTACCTCCGCCTTGGCCCGCCCGCCGGAGCCAACGCCGGTCCCGTGCTGTCACCGGTCGACAGGGACGACGACTGCGCCGCCGACGCCGAAGCCGCGGCCCCTCGCGACGCGGCCGACGACGTTGACAACGTCGTCAGCCTCAAGGTCAGCCTGCTCGGCGACTGCCAGATTGGCAAGACCAGCTTCATGGTAATCATCACTCGATTGACCTCTCGCCGCTCTCGTTCTCTTCTCATCCATAATTAATCTCCATATAATTAATCGCCATGATTCTACCTACTGTTACTGTGTTAGTAATAACTTAATCCGGATATATATGCTCTTTACTGTACCCTTGACGCGTCTTCCTTCGTCGTCGTCTTGTCGTTGATGCTGCTGACTTGTCTTAATGCCTTGCTGTGTAATCTTGACGATGGATTTGGTTTGGTTCGGTTCAACTCAACAGAACCACTAGACTTTATTGCCTACATACAACTACTATATATTTCGTTCTTCCTTCCTGTCATCGCACAATTCCTTGGCGACCGTGCAAATCTGAGCAAGAGAAACCGTCAATGCATCGTCAGTTCGTCACTGTAAGTTTAATCTTCTCGTTGGATGTTCGTTCATCTGCAGGTTAAGTATGTGGGAGATGACGGGGAGGACCAGAACGGCTTGCAGATGACGGGCCTGAATCTCATGGACAAGATGATGGCCGTCAGGGGAGCTAAGATTGCCTACAGCATCTGGGATGTGGCAGGTAACCTTCAGGAACCATAAAACCAGCAATTCTGTTCCCTAGTTGCTCTGGCTCAGATGCCAGATCCCCAGCCTTTTTTGACGATTCCATCTCCATTCGCCTGTGAAATGGATGCAGGAGACCACCAGTCCGTCGACCACATCCCAATCGCGTGCAAGGACGCCGTGGCGATCCTGTACATGTTCGATCTCACGAGCCGCTGCACGCTTAATAAGTTAGTGTTTAGATCGGTTCCAAACAACTGAAATCCAGAATCTCATAACAAATTCTTATTTCGTGCTCATTACTGGTTTTCGTTTGGTTGATGCAGCATCGTAGATTGGTACGAGAGGGCGAGGAAATGGAATAAGGTTGGTGTGCATTTCGTGTTCATTGCATTTTTTTGTAGCCTCTGATGTCATAGTTGAACATTTCGTGCTCACTGAACATATGGAAAAACTATTAGAAATTGCTGCAAACAGTCAGTAGCAGATGGGCTGCCGCTCACTCTCCTGCAAATAACTGTTTGGAACAATTTGATAACTCAGATTTGCTCGAACCGCTTTTAGCGGTACTGAATATGAATAGTACTAGAGTGCATTGTGCTTCGAGCTTGACATTGTTACTGAGAAGTCCTTTAATTTTACCCCCTTCTGGCAGACGGCTATTCCAATCCTAATCGGGACAAAGTTCGATGACTTTGCCCAGCTTCCTCTTGAAATGCAATGGACCATTGTTAACCAGGTGAGCAGTGCATTTTAAATACTGGTTTATTCTGATCGAAATTTTATTCTCGGTAGCTTTGTTTCTTGGATGATGTGGGGTCTTCAGCGTCTCCTCCGATGTAGTTTATCTGGCGCTGGCATAGAATGATAGAAAGATGAGAAATTGCCTTGGTTGTGACGAGGGGAGCAGTGGTTGCACATGCCTGTTTCATCTGAAACTGTGCAGTTGAACAAAGGCCTGAGATATATGAAACTACCATAACACGTTACTAGGCAACTGCTCTTGAGTCTTTCTAGGTGAAACATTTTAGGCTTCTTTCCATGGCCCACAGCCACGAACCCTAGATTTCTAGTGTGATTAGAGCATCTCCAAGAGCTCTCCATAAAACTACTCCTCAAAATCAGTTTTAAGGGACATCTAAATAATAAGTGGGGGTAGATTTTAATTCTTTCTCCAACAGATCCCTTAAAACGGCAGTTTGTTTCTGGGGAGCCCAAAAAACCCCTCATTCGTAGCTACAAATGAGGGAGTTTTAAGGGCTATGAAAAAGTTGGGAGCGTTTTAGGGGAACTGTTGGAGACATGTTTTTGTGTTTTTCCCAAAAAAATAGATTTAGGGGAGACTTCTGGGGAGCTTTTGGAGATGCTCTACATCCACAAACTCGGTGTAGGTTGGGTGCTATTGTGACAGGGACCGACAAGCGACAGCATTGTAGAACCCAAAGCAGAACTTGAATTGAGTACAGTAGACAAGTAAAGACTGCTCTGAGCAAAGAGTACTCACCTGCACATTGAAGCAAGTGGGCCTTGGTGTTGATCGGAGCAATAGTGAAGGAGAGTAGTAGTTGTAGGCCCAAACAACGTCTTATGTAGATAGGCGAAAACTGAAGTGGTCAAGTGTGTTATGTTAGAAAAAAAACTTGGCAATTGAGCATGCATGGTCAGGTCTCCATTTTCTTTGTCCATTTGCCAAGTGCGCACTCGGGATTGGAGTGTACGTCAATGTTGTTTGTGGGCCTTGGTCTACAGGAAGTGTACCAGACATGCTAAAAAGAATCGACAGCTACGTTGCATCTGTCTGATAAGAGTAAGGAAGGTTGTACTAAAGTTAATAGTTAGTTGACTAAGAAGTTGCTAGTGAAATTAGCGAGCTAATAAATAACTAGTTAAGAGCATCTCTAACAAAAAAATCCTATATTTGAGTCCTAAAAATCAAAATAGGACATGATTTAAAATGTTTAGGACCATAAAAACATTTACAGCTCTAACAATTAAGTCTTAGATCATGTTATTAGAAAATAGATCATGTTATTTAGAAAATAAAAGATTAGATTAGTGTATTAAATGAGGATAGGGCTCTAGCATATGGAGTCCTATATTTAGGACCTGAGATACCGGGTTCTATAATTGTTTGATGAATTTTTTTGAAATATGACCTCTGTCGGAGCATGTTTTTGGTGTCAGGGTCTTATATTTCAAAATAGGACCTCATTTAAACTCCCATTGGAGATGCTCTAACTATTAGCAAATTTGCTAAAAGTACCTAATAGCTGAACTATTGCTAGATTGTTTTGATATCTCCAGTTAATTTTAGCAGCTAGTTATTAGCTCTAGAGAATTCAAACGGCCCTCTTAGGACTTGTTTAGGGTTTTAGTGTTTAGGGTTTAGGACCTGAGATACCGGGTTCTATAATTGTTTGATGAATTTTTGTGAAATATGACCTTTGTTGGAGCAGGTTTTTGGTGTTGGGGTCTTATATTTCAAAATAGGACCTCATTTAAGACTCCCATTGGAGATGCTCTAACTATTAGCAAATTTGCTAAAAGTACCTAATAGCTGAACTATTATTAGATCGTTTTGATATCTCCAGTTAATTTTAGCAGCTAGCTATTAGCTCTAGAGAATTCAAACCGCCCTCTTAGGACTTGTTTTGATACCATTAGCTAAAACAAAGTGACTAAAATAGTCACTTTAGGAACTAAATATTCAAACATAAAGAGCTAACCGTAATTAAATGGTAAAAAGTATCATTTTAGTCATTTTAGCCCTTTCTGTTTAGATCTTTAACTTCTAAAGTGACTAAGCTCTAGTCACTTTACTTTAGATGATGGGACCAAACAGGCCCTTATTTGGCAACCGCCTGAAAAAAACCTGACCCGACCAATACTATGGACAGGCATAAGCCATAGTTTTTTACCCGCAACAATCCATGGCTAGGTACGCTCTAGGATTTTTAATCCAAAACCTGACGCCAAAGTAAAAAAAATCGATCCAATCCAAAAAAACTCGATCAGACGGGTTCGATAGGGTGGCACGAGTCAACCCCACACTAGGCACAAATCAGACGTGGGCCATTGCCGAACGACCCGGAAAGACCAGTTTAGCCTTTGCATTTAGGTTAAAATGTTTTTTTTGGAACGGTAGGCTAGAGTTGTTGCTTGCACTACAGCACTGCTGCTGCACAGCGGAGTGTTGTGAAGTTCCATTCCTATCGGAAACAATCTGTGCGCGTTGATTGCTAAAAGTGATCTGTGTTCCTAACAGGCCAGAGCATACGCAAGAGCGATGAAGGCGACCCTCTTCTTCTCGAGCGCGACGCACAACATCAACGTGAACAAGATCTTCAAGTTCATCACGGCCAAGCTCTTCGACCTGCCGTGGACGGTGGAGCGCAACCTCACCATCGGCGAGCCCATCATAGACTTCTGACGACCTCCTCCGCTAGCTAAGTAATTAGACAGCACACACGACGATCCTTGTTGGTATCACGGGTTGACAGGGTCGTCGCCTCCTCTTGCCCTGTGCGAGTCGCCGGAGGCATGAAGTTGAAGTGACCGAGCATGCCCGTCGTCCTCTTCCTCCTGATTGCCGACAGCAGCAGGCAGGATGTCCTCTGTACATAGGTGACGTTTCCGCATGAGGGAGCATCGTCAAAATGGCAAGACCGCGAGGTGTGACTGTAGTAGTGTAACACCCGTCTGTAACATTCGCCAGACTGTATAGGAATCCATGTTAATTAGAGCTAGTTTGGCAGCCACATTTTTAAAAGGGATTTCCATTTTCCTTTCCCTTGGAAAAATGTTTGTCAAACTAATCCTTAATATACCCTCCGTTTCCGTTGACAAAAAAAAGACATGGGCTCGCGCCTGTCTGCCGTGCAGGGCTTCAGCCGTTCCACTTCGCTTCAGCTCGCCCGCCGTAGCTGCATACGTCTCCAGGTGTGCAAAGTTCAAGGTTCGTGTAGTTGGTCTCTTTGCTGTTGAAGGCAGTGGACTGCAATTCCACTTTGCCATCTTAATTTGGAGTTTTGGACGCACCACAATAAGCAAAACTGCTCCATCAGCAACAATAGACCTAAAAGAACAGCAACAATAAATGAAAAGTAGCTGTGAATTAGTTCAGTGTCGAGTCAGTTTAGGGGTATTTTAATGCACTAGAACTAATAGTTAGTTTGGCTAAAAACTGTTAGTGAAATTAGCTAGCTAAAAAATAGCTACCTAACTATTAATTAATTTACTAAAAATAATTAATAGATGGACTATTAGCTAGGATGTTTGTATGTCTCAACTAATTTAAACCACTAACTATTAGCTCTAGTGTATTCAAACACCCTCTTAGGCTACTTCATCATAAGTTACTTCCTTAATAGCATACCATTATATTTGTTGATTATATGCCCAAATGTCAACCACCTTTATTAATCATATATATCCAAAAATCAATTATATTTATTAATTATATGTCCAAGAGTCCATCGTTATTTGTAAGGATGTTAATGAAGCTTTAATGTAAAAGCTTATTAGCATGGATATATATATATATATATATATATATATATATATATATATATATATATATATATATATATATATATATATATATATATATATATATATATATATATATATATGAAAGGTCTCGAGTGCTTTTTGCCACTGCCGCCTTAGAGTCCCTCTCTAAGGTTATGGACGCCCAAGCCACTGTCGTTCTTCCTCTCGTTGCGACCATGGTGCTAGCACACCAGCATCACAACATTTTATCCCCGCACTTGTAGATACTATGGAGACATTGCTATTATTATGGTGTTGATCGTCAATAAACATGAGAAGCATATTTGAACATGTCATTGTTGTTATGGTGTTGATCAACAATAAACATGATGCGCATACGCGATGAGGTATGACTACTTCCAATATTTGACACACTCTTCTATGTTACGTGTGTGTCTAATAGTAATGATCCATGATTCTATGCTTGCATATTATCTTGACTAAATATGGTATACATGCTAGTGCGTAGCGTACCCATTTTCCTTTCGTGATATGCTTAGTAGAATGGATCTACTTTTGCTTGTGTTGTAATACATTGAAGGGAAATGAGCTTTAAGCCATTTCTGCATTGATTTTTGGTGTTTGATAACCATCACAATATTATGTACTAACTAGTTTGCTAAGTGTATGCTTGCAAGTTCATAACAATAAATTTGGAAGGTTCAGTATGATCAATAGCTCCAGAATAGGCTAAAAGGTTATATTTTGGAAAAGATGAAGTATAAGTAGTTCAAGTGGTTGGATAAGTTCTAAATGTCACTAGGAACATATTTGAGCACCTAAGAGAAGGCGGAAAGATCATATATTGAAAAAGGTGTTTGGAGCTAAGTTTGAGCTAGAATAAGAAAATGAGTTGAGTTGATCGAAAGGACAAGGAACTATGGCTTAGACTAGTTAGATGGACTCCATATATGTTTGTCTAAGTCATAAAAGTATAGAAAAAGCTAGCCAAACTCAGACAAAGAAGAAAAGCCTCAAAAGAACTTAATTCTGCTACTCTACGGCGCATCGAACCAAGTCTTGTGTGCACCAGACCAATTACGTAGAGAGCACATTTTTGAGCTCAGAGGCTTAGCGCACCAGATCTTCAGGACTCAATGGTTGGATTTCAGAGTTTAACGATCTGATGACGTGGTGCCACCGTGGTGGCACACGTGGTAGAGTCCGGTGGCTCCTAAACTGGTCTGGTGCTACCTGACACTGTATTCAGAACAGTCACTGAATAGGTAGTCTAAAAGCGGTCCAGTGTGCATCGGACCAGCACTATACAAAGGTCAGATGCACCCGAATTTAGTGCAGATTTTGGGACGTTGTCCTAGTTGCTATTTGAGTGGGTTGGGTTCTATAAATACACCCCAATAAACCCATTAAATATCCAAGAGTTGCGAAAAAACTCCAACACTTAAGAGCAACATTTTCAAGTGTCCCAAGTGCTAGAAATCAAGTAGAGCGTGTAGCCTTGCTTTGTGAGATAGTGAGCTAGTGCACTTGAGTAAACTAAGTTGAGCTACATCGTTGTAGCATCCCAAAAATTCAAATTCTGAAATTTTCTCAAACTCGCCCTAAATTCAAAATGAATTTCAAATTTCATTTCAAAATGTTTGTTTGCGAGTTGATATCAACAAATAAAGTATAGTGGTCTATATTCTCTCTAAAATCCTCCTCAAAATACCCTACAAATATTTCCTCAGTGATCCCCCTCAAATTGTTTACAGAAATACTGCCCAGATATTTCCCTAGTGATCCTCTTCAAGTTCTTTCCAGAAATACTGCCCAAATATTCCACCGATATATCTCCAGATATTTTCCTCCTGAGAAATACCTTCAGAATCATTTTTCAAGTCCCTATAAATATTTTCTTTATAACTTTCCTCATGCTCATACGTATACGTATGCCTCCAGTGTCATACGGTGAGCTCTACAAGCAAATCTCACTTATACAAGACAAATACATGCTAATCTGTCACACCCGGATTTTAGGGGTCCAAAACCCGGGCGCGAACATAATCACCAGGTGTGCTGGGACCAAGTCTCACACATATGATGAATCATGGCACAGGATCGAATGTCACATCTTTACTATTTAATAGGAATTCTATACAAAATAAATAAGTAATTACATTATAAGGAGACAACGGTCCAGCAACCCAAAGTTGACTGGGAGACGACGACCTAGACCTCTCACGAACTCATCACAGCATCCTCCATGCGCCTCATCCTGTGGTACCTGTTCTTGACCTGTGTGGGGGGGTGTGAGACAGCAAGAGTGAGCTCACATACGTTCATCGCTCAGCAAGTTGTGGGGAATAATGTGCATGAACTCGCCAAAGGTGGGAGCTCACGTGAAGTGTAAGGCTTACCAAAGAGGATGGTTAGAGCTGAGCATTGCTTTTAAAGTTGGTCAAAATTTTATTAGCAGTTACTAAGTATAAGTAAATACCAACCCAATTAAGTAGTAGAACAAAGTAACAACATCACCTGCAATGCAATGTATATGACAAATTGAATTTATGTTCCATAAATTAATCATCAGAGAGTCCTGAGCCGCTCATGACCGTGAGCTCGACTAGTATACCAGTTTTACACTCTGCAGAGGTGGTACCCTTTACCCACAAGTCATGTTACCCATCTGCCAAGAGATCGCGACTTCCCATACACCTCTACCGAGGAGGCGAGGCAGGGTAACACTACGAGGCCTTTACAAAGTTCCACTAGCTTCAGAAAACCCGCTACAGTTTATGGGAAGCTCCAATGCAGGAATCCCTTGCAGGACCGCCATCGCAGCAAAATCCTCCCGAGGGCCTCCCTACACTGACCACTCCCCTACTGCCCTTGCCCCTTTCGGGTAAGGTAGTCCTCCACTAGCTTTCCTAATTAGTCAGCCAAGGGCGTCCATAAACCCTTGTGGTGACACGTGTTTCTCAAGTTAAGCTCTATGTTCCAATTAATATTTAATGATCTTGTCATGAACATAAATAAAATAACAACATAATTGGAACATAGATATAATGAAATATTAACCCAAAACCATATAAAGCAGTAGCAGAACTACCCAAGTGATTCAGGGGTAAACAAGGTATTCAGGATAAACAAACTAGGGTGACCTATTGGGTCCCATCAAAATTAAACCTATGCATGGTAAATGATTATAAAGAACATTATTGGGTACAAAGTGGACAAGGGCACAACTTGCCTGGGACTTGAGATTCCAGGTACCAGGATGATCTTCAGATGACATGTGTCCTCACTGCTAAACGTAGCAATACAGACATACATGGTATAGGCAAAATTAACATTACACTAAACATATAGGGAAAATACATATTAATAATCTACATATTGAAATAAGATCACAGGAACAGAGATTATTAATTTTGAAGTTATAGATTTTAAGTTATGGATTTCCAAAGATTTTATGTGTTTAAAATAGATTAAATGAGGGATAAATTTTCTTACTGTTGTCATGATAAAACAGAGACTCTAAGTGTTAGAGAATAAAATTACAAAATTTTAGGAACTGGAATGGAGTAATTTGGAGTTCATATGCATTTTCTATGAATTATTGAAGTTCTAGCAATTATTTTCCTATTAAAAATATATTTTCTATTTCACAATCTCTGGACTGAGCCTCAAATTCATAAAAGTACAGGGGTCTCGGGGTAATAATCCGCAGACACAGAGAACAGGCCCCCGCGGATGGCGGGTTGATTCTCTGGAATCCCAGGGGCTCTTTAATAAAACTGACCCGCGAAGGGGTATGGACTAACGTGGGCCGTTCGATTAGAATTCTAGGGCGCAGATTAGTTCTAACTTAACTGAAGCGGTACACGATACTAGCCGCCGGATCCGAGATCCACGGCCACGGTTTAATGAGACCCGATCTAATCTGATGCGCACAATACGGGATCAACGGCTCGGATCAACGCAGCGAAGGGGTACGCGACTTCTAATCCCAACCGTGCATTCACGATCTAACGGACACAATTCTAAACTAGCGCGATCCAATCTCCTCTGCCCAGCTCCAATCCAACGGCGCACGTATGTTCTTCCACCTCCTTCCCCCCCCAGCTGAGCAATCGTGATTTACCCGGACGCCGCCATCCAGCGCAGTGGCCGCGCGCGGCCAGCGCGGTTGCCCCGCCAGTGAGGAACGTCGGTCACGCCACGACGCGCAGTATCGAGCGTCCGACATTTCAAGTGCGCAGTCAACAACAGAGGGGAAAAACACTCACCGGCATCGAGATGAAGTACAGCGCCCGTTCTCGACGATGCCGAGCCGGTGATCCACCCACGCGCCCCGACGTCGACTCGTCCTTGCGGACCGCTAGTTCCCCGCCTTCCAGGTGATAGCGCGGCAGGGACCAGCGGGGAGGAGGAGGTCGGGTTCACCGCCTCGTGCGCCGCGCGAGCGCGTGAGGGCCGAGGATGGGAGCGGCGCCAAAGTGTTCAGCCAGATGATAGGCGATGGCGCAGAGTGGGTTTCTATTTTATACTCCAACATGGATGAAGTCCGAGCGTGGATTGAGGAACCGACTCCACCAAACCAGGGGGTTTGTTATACGCGCGAAGCTCGGGAGGTAGGTGATGACAACATGGTCCCACGCGGCGGTGTCCTAAGTGATTTTTTTTGGCATGAGCAAAGCCGACTGGCGTGCGGGCCCCACAATGCCAGCCACAGCCCAGGAGCGCGGGCATGGGATGGGCTGCGATGGTGAGGTAAGGAAAATGGGCCGGCCATGCGGGTGAGTAGGAAGGAAGGAGGGGGGGTGGCTGGATGGGCCGAGCAGGCCGATTTCTGTACCAGCGCAGTCTTCACATTTCTTTTCTTTTTCCTTTCCATTCCATTTTCCTTTTATTTAAGCCCCAAGTTAAATTCAAATTTAAATTCAAATTTGGTGGCTCTTCATTCACAAACTATATTTGTATAATAAAAGTGATAAGTTTGAGGATATTTATTTAAATATATTATTTATATTTTTATATCCCTTCTCTTTTTCTTATTTTCAAAGACCCCATTTCTCATTTAGGTTTGAATTCAACTTCTAATAATTATTATCTTATTGTTTTGATTTAATGCACAAACATATAACTCCAACATGATGCATTTTTTTATCTTGGAATCATTTGTTTTGATTAATCCCTCTTAATTACATGTATGCTCTTTTCATGATGCAAATAAGGCACATACAATAGGGAATTCACTCTTTATTCCTTGTAAACAATTTTGAGTGTTACAAATCCTACCCCCTTAAAAATAATCTCGTCCTCGAGATTTGTAAGGAAAAAAAAGATTATACCAAGTTTGGTTTGTAATTGAGATTGTAGTTTTTATTTGATTCAAAAATTAAAAGTCTCTCTCTTTCTCCTTTTAAAATACTATTTAGCAAGTACTTAGAAATGCATGGGTATCTTCTATGTTTAGACACACAGGTAAGAAGAGAGATGGTCAGAGTGAGGTTAGCTGATGGTAAGAAGAACTTGGTAAGGGAAGACTATGTCCAAGGTGGTAAATTTGAATCATCTCGAGATCTGATTTGACTCCTATTCTTCCATGTCGAGGTTGATCTCCTCCTTCTTGCTCTTTGGTGTCTCCATCCGGGTTTGGGACAGGAGGTTAAGATAGATCTATTATGTAGGTCAAGTTGTTGGGTATGGCCGAGTTGATCTAGGATCTCAAACTTGTTTATAGGAGCAGGGTCTAATGTATTTCACCAGGATTAACTAACTTCTTAGGTCACTCTCTTTAAATTGGATCATAGTAGATTAGATGGGATCTAGATTAGATCGGTACAACTAGGTTAGACTAGATAATGTCTAATTACTTTGGATTAGATCATGGTTGTTACACTAGTGTGGGGGTAAATATGCTTATTAGGGCAAGATGCATTCATAGGGATAAGGTAGAATCTTTTGAGGTTAGTTAGATCTATTAGGATAAGATAAAATCTTTTCAAGATAAGATTAATCTACTAAGGTAATAGAGTATCTTTTAAGATAAGATGGATCTATGAGTGTAGAATATGAATCTTTTAAGCTAAGATGGATATTGTTAGGCTAGATACTTTTAATGAGGGATAATCTAGTTTGTCTAGTTAGTTTATAAATACTATCATTTACGCCTATATATATATGCAGATGTACTTGTGGACATTACTCCACAACCCATCACACTCAATCAAAGATCCAAATCAGACAAGTATCATAAGAACAAACATTCAAGTGCATAGATATCTATAAAAATAGTTTTGTTTTTGTTCCTAAGATTAGGTCTCCTATCCCTAAAGGTCACTTTAGGCACATGATTTCAAGTGTGAAACCCACTTTTGTCTTTAGAAGTGAAAAGGTAAGAATAATCAGAGTAAAGCGGAAATAGATGAGAAAAGATTAAGAAAAGTTTAGAAAGAATCAGAGTAGCAGAGGTAAGTAAGTAAGGGTTATCCAGTTCTATCTAGGTTTCGTCCTACAGTCAACATTCCTCTGATACCACTTCTGTCACACCCGGATTTTAGGGGTCCAAAACCCGGGCGCGAACATAATCACCAGGTGTGCTGGGACCAAGTCTCACACATATGATGAATCATGGCACAGGATCGAATGTCACATCTTTACTATTTAACAGGAGTTCTATACAAAATAAATAAGTAATTACATTATAAGGAGACAACGGTCCAGCAACCCAAAGTTGACTGGGAGACGACGACCTAGACCTCTCACGAACTCATCACAGCATCCTCCATGCGCCTCATCCTGTGGTACCTGTTCTTGACCTGTGTGGGGGGGGGTGTGAGACAGCAAGAGTGAGCTCACATACGTTCATCGCTTAGCAAGTTGTGGGGAATAATGTGCATGAACTCGCCAAAGGTGGGAGCTCACGTGAAGTGTAAGGCTTACCAAAGAGGATGGTTAGAGCTGAGCATTGCTTTTAAAGTTGGTCAAAATTTTATTAGCAGTTACTAAGTATAAGTAAATACCAACCCAATTAAGTAGTAGAACAAAGTAACAACATCACCTGCAATGCAATGCATATGACAAATTGAATTTATGTTCCATAAATTAATCATCAGAGAGTCCTGAGCCGCTCATGACCGTGAGCTCGACTAGTATACCAGTTTTACACTCTGCAGAGGTGGTACCCTTTACCCACAAGTCATGTTACCCATCTGCCAAGAGATCGCGACTTCCCATACACCTCTACCGAGGAGGCGAGGCAGGGTAACACTACGAGGCCTTTACAAAGTTCCACTAGCTTCAGAAAACCCGCTACAGTTTATGGGAAGCTCCAATGCAGGAATCCCTTGCAGGACCGCCATCGCAGCAAAATCCTCCCGAGGGCCTCCCTACACTGACCACTCCCCTACTGCCCTTGCCCCTTTCGGGTAAGGTAGTCCTCCACTAGCTTTCCTAATTAGTCAGCCAAGGGCGTCCATAAACCCTTGTTGTGGCACGTGTTTCTCAAGTTAAGCTCTATGTTCCAATTAACATTTAATGATCTTGTCATGAACATAAATAAAATAACAACATAATTGGAACATAGATATAATGAAATATTAACCCAAAACCATATAAAGCAGTAGCAGAACTACCCAAGTGATTCAGGGGTAAACAAGGTATTCAGGATAAACAAACTAGGGTGACCTATTGGGTCCCATCAAAATTAAACCTATGCATGGTAAATGATTATAAAGAACATTATTGGGTACAAAGTGGACAAGGGCACAACTTGCCTGGGACTTGAGATTCCAGGTACCAGGATGATCTTCAGATGACATGTGTCCTCACTGCTAAACGTAGCAATACAGACATACATGGTATAGGCAAAATTAACATTACACCAAACATATAGGGAAAATACATATTAATAATCTACATATTGAAATAAGATCACAGGAACAGAGATTATTAATTTTGAAGTTATAGATTTTAAGTTATGGATTTCCAAAGATTTTATGTGTTTAAAATAGATTAAATGAGGGATAAATTTTCTTACTGTTGTCATGATAAAACAGAGACTCTAAGTGTTAGAGAATAAAATTACAAAATTTTAGGAACTGGAATGGAGTAATTTGGAGTTCATATGCATTTTCTATGAATTATTGAAGTTCTAGCAATTATTTTCCTATTAAAAATATATTTTCTATTTCACAATCTCTGGACTGAGCCTCAAATTCATAAAAGTACAGGGGTCTCGGGGTAATAATCCGCAGACACAGAGAACAGGCCCCCGCGGATGGCGGGTTGATTCTCTGGAATCCTAGGGGCTCTTTAATAAAACTGACCCGCGAAGGGGTATGGACTAACGTGGGCCGTTCGATTAGAATTCTAGGGCGCAGATTAGTTCTAACTTAACTGAAGCGGTACACGATACTAGCCGCCGGATCCGAGATCCACGGCCACGGTTTAATGAGACCCGATCTAATCTGATGCGCACAATACGGGATCAACGGCTCGGATCAACGCAGCGAAGGGGTACGCGACTTCTAATCCCAACCGTGCATTCACGATCTAACGGACACAATTCTAAACTAGCGCGATCCAATCTCCTCTGCCCAGCTCCAATCCAACGGCGCACGTATGTTCTTCCACCTCCTTCCCCCCCAGCTGAGCAATCGTGATTTACCCGGACGCCGCCATCCAGCGCAGTGGCCGCGCGCGGCCAGCGCGGTTGCCCCGCCAGTGAGGAACGTCGGTCACGCCACGACGCGCAGTATCGAGCGTCCGACATTTCAAGTGCGCAGTCAACAACAGAGGGGAAAAACACTCACCGGCATCGAGATGAAGTACAGCGCCCGTTCTCGACGATGCCGAGCCGGTGATCCACCCACGCGCCCCGACGTCGACTCGTCCTTGCGGACCGCTAGTTCCCCGCCTTCCAGGTGATAGCGCGGCAGGGACCAGCGGGGAGGAGGAGGTCGGGTTCACCGCCTCGTGCGCCGCGCGAGCGCGTGAGGGCCGAGGATGGGAGCGGCGCCAAAGTGTTCAGCCAGATGATAGGCGATGGCGCAGAGTGGGTTTCTATTTTATACTCCAACATGGATGAAGTCCGAGCGTGGATTGAGGAACCGACTCCACCAAACCAGGGGGTTTGTTATACGCGCGAAGCTCGGGAGGTAGGTGATGACAACATGGTCCCACGCGGCGGTGTCCTAAGTGATTTTTTTTTGGCATGAGCAAAGCCGACTGGCGTGCGGGCCCCACAATGCCAGCCACAGCCCAGGAGCGCGGGCATGGGATGGGCTGCGATGGTGAGGTAAGGAAAATGGGCCGGCCATGCGGGTGAGTAGGAAGGAAGGAGGGGGGGTGGCTGGATGGGCCAAGCAGGCCGATTTCTGTACCAGCGCAGTCTTCACATTTCTTTTCTTTTTCCTTTCCATTCCATTTTCCTTTTATTTAAGCCCCAAGTTAAATTCAAATTTAAATTCAAATTTGGTGGCTCTTCATTCACAAACTATATTTGTATAATAAAAGTGATAAGTTTGAGGATATTTATTTAAATATATTATTTATATTTTTATATCCCTTCTCTTTTTCTTATTTTCAAAGACCCCATTTCTCATTTAGGTTTGAATTCAACTTCTAATAATTATTATCTTATTGTTTTGATTTAATGCACAAACATATAACTCCAACATGATGCATTTTTTTATCTTGGAATCATTTGTTTTGATTAATCCCTCTTAATTACATGTATGCTCTTTTCATGATGCAAATAAGGCACATACAATAGGGAATTCACTCTTTATTCCTTGTAAACAATTTTGAGTGTTACATAATCTCCCACTAATCCTCTCATCCTCCCACTAATCCTCTCATCCCTCCCCCTAATCCCCTCACCATGGCTATAAATAGAGGGGCAAGGGCCTCCTCTCATCCCACCCCAAGCCATTTCATGGCAACTCTCTCCCCCCCCCCACACACACCCACTCCATGTTCCACACAAGCACACACTAGCACAAGGATCGTTCGATCATTCTTCGATCGTTCGTCCCCCTGTTCTTAGTTTGTTCGTTCGTTCGTCCGATCGTTCGATCGTTCGTCCGATCGTTCATGGTTCGTTCGTCCGTTCGTTCGATCGTTCGATCGTTCGTCCGTTCGTTCGTCCAAATAATCTTTTTCCTACCGTTATGCTGCCGAAATTCCGATCGTTCGTTCGTTCGATCATTCGATCGTTCATCGTTCGTTCATAGTTCATATTCATCGTTCATCGTTCGTTCATAGTTCCTATTCATCGTTCATCGTTCGTTCATAGTCCCTATTCATCGTTCTTCCAGATAATCTTTGTCCTGCCGTTATGTTGCCGAAATTCCGATCGTTCGTTCGTTCGATCATTCGATCGTTCATCGTTCGTTCATAGTCCCTATTCAATCGTTCGTCCGTTCGTTCATAGTTCCTATTCATCGTTCATCGTTCGTGCATACGAACTATTCACTATCACTATTCACCATTACTATTCACCATTACTATTCATCGTTGCTATTCACTGACACTATTCACCATCGTTACTATTCAGTATTACTATTCATCATCGTTACTATTCATTATCGTTACTACTCATCGATGATATCTAGTAACTTTTTCGTCGTCACTATTCATCGTTACTATTCATCGATTAGCCGATCACCCTAAATTTCAACTACTCATACATCATGCTGTCCAGTCCACCTAAGACCAGCCAGACCCATGTTCCAATCATACGAACTCCAGTGACTGTGGTTTTCCTTCCAGTGGGAACTTTCCATCTGGTCACCCATCCCAGGTTTCCCCAAGTTGAGCACGCTTGACTTTGAGATTCCTTCGAACCAGGCTTCCAAACTCAGATTCCAATAATTCTTGTTTCTAAATTCTTATCAAACTATTCCCTATCCAACCATGTCATCTCTTAAGCATGGTTCATATTCCAGAAGACTCCCAAAATACTCTTGTCCCATATTCTGCCTATAACTCTCTTGTTCATACTAAGTCAGACGATTCATTCGTCACTATTCTCACCAACAATGAACTTCACTGTGCTACACCACATACACCCAGCTATAAATACACCCAGCTACCCTCTCCCTCTCCACACACACTCAACACCCTCAGCCAAGGCAAACACTCCACCCACTCAGTTACTCTGCTCTGCCGGCTACACGCATAGTGTCGCTTCGCCTCCAGTCCACCCTCTGAGAGCACCTAGAGGGGGGGGGGTGAATAGGTGATCCTGTAAAAACTTAACTTATAGCCACAAAAACTTATTAAGGGTTAGCACAATAATTGCCAAGTGGCTAAAGAGGAGATCTTGCACAATATGACAATCACAAAGAATTTAACACAGGGAAGACACGGTGATTTATCCCGTGGTTCGGCCAAGTACAAAACTTGCCTACTCCACGTTGTGGCGTCCCAACGGACGAGGGTTGCAATCAACCCCTCTCAAGCGGTCCAAAGACCCACTTGAATACCACGGTGTTTTTGCCTTGCTTATCTTTATCCCACTCGCGAGGAATCTCCACAAATTGGAGTCTCTCGCCCTTACACTTATGATTCACAAAGAAGCACAGAGTAAGGGAGGGAAGCAACACACACAAATCCACAGCGAAATGCGCACACACACGGCCAAGAATCGAGCTCAAAGACTATCTCACAGTTTCTCACAAGAACAGAGCTCGAATCACTTAGAATCACAAACGGATGCGCAAAGACTGAGTGTGGATGATCAAGTATGCTCAAAGGTTGCTTGGTGTTTTTCCTCCATGCGCCTAGGGGTCCCTTTTATAGCCCCAAGGCAGCTAGGAGCCGTTGAGAGCAAATCTGGAAGGCTGATCTTGCCTTCTGTCGTCGGGCGCACCGGACAGTCCGGTGCACACCGGACACTGTCCGGTGCCCGATTTATTTCCTTAAACAGCGCAGCCGACCGTTGCCGACCGTTGAAGATCTGGCGCACCGGACAGTCCGGTGCACACCGGACAGTCCGGTGCCTCCTTCCGCCCGTTGGCCAGACCACGTGTCGCACGCAGAATCCGCGGCCGACCGTTGGCCCTAGCCGACCGTTGGCTCACCGGACAGTCCGGTGCACACCGGACAGTCCGGTGAATTTTAGCCGTACGCCGTCGGCGAATTCCCGAGAGTGGCCACTTCAGCCTGGCGCACCGGACACTGTCCGGTGCACCACCGGACAGTCCGGTGCCCCAGACCGAAACAGCCTCTTGGCTGTACACAGCCAAGTCTTCTCTTCTTCTTTCTGTTTCTACCACTTAGACAAATATATTAGTACACAAAACCAATGTACTAAGACTTAGAAACATACTTTTGCTCTAGATTTGCACTTTATTCATCCATTGGATAAATTCACATTTAAGCACTTGAGTTGGCACTTAATCACCAAAATACTTAGAAATGGCCCAAGGGCACATTTCCCTTTCAATCTCCCCCTTTTTGGTGATTTATGCCAACACAACATAAAGCAACTAGAACAAGTGCAAAATCACTTCAAATAGAACTCAAATTGATTTTGATTCAATTTTGGCATATATGGATCATCCTTTGCCACCACTTGGTTTGTTTTTGCAAATCAAACTCAAATCTCTATCTTTAAGTCAAACACACATGTTGAAGCATAAAGAGAGTCATTCCAAAAGAGATTGATCAAAGATTTCAAAAACTCCCCCTATTTCCCATAATCAACACTTCTCCCCACAAGAAGCCAACTTTTGACAAGAGACACAATGAAAGAGTTTTGACAAAAGCTCTATTCTTCTATTTTCAAAATCTCTCAAGTGATAGCTGATCCATTTATTGCTTTGGCCTTTATTTTCTCCCCCTTTGGCATCAAGCACCAAAACGGGATCAATCTTGGCCCTTGTAACCCCATTGCCTCACCAAAATCTTCATTTAAGAGTACAAAGGCAATAAGATCATAGAGATGAACTTGGAATAAGTTACCCTCTCATCGGAGTGCAGTGGAAGTCTTGCATGGTCCAAGTTCACCTTTCCCTTTCAATCCACCTTCGAGACTAAATCAAGCAAACTCAAGCAAATGGTTAGTCTCAAAGGATCAAGTTGTAACACATCTCCCCCTAAACATGTGCATCACTTTGCAACGGGCTTGTGAGGTCCAGGGAGTGTTTGTACAACTTGATCACCACAATAAGCAACAAAATGCAGAATGAACCTGATTAAAGGTATAAACACATGTATGCTATAATTCAATCCAAGTTCCGCGAATCTAAGACATTTAGCTCACTACGCAGCCTGCAAAAGGTCTTCTCATCTAGAGGCTTGGTAAAGATATCGGCTAGCTGGTTCTCGGTGCTAACATGAAACACTTCGATATCTCCCTTTTGCTGGTGGTCTCTCAAAAAGTGATGCCGGATGTCTATGTGCTTTGTGCGGCTGTGTTCAACAGGATTTTCCGCCATGCGGATAGCACTCTCATTATCACATAGGAGTGGGATTTTGCTCAGATTGTAGCCAAAGTCCCGGAGGGTTTGCCTCATCCAAAGTAGTTGCGCGCAACACTGTCCTGCGGCAACATACTCGGCCTCAGCGGTGGATAGGGCAACGGAGGTTTGTTTCTTAGAATTCCATGACACCAGGGACCTTCCTAAGAATTGTCACGTCCCCGATGTACTCTTCCTATCGACCTTACATCTAGCATAGTCGGAGTCTGAGTATCCAACTAAGTCAAAGGTAGACCCCTTTGGATACCAGAGCCCGAAGCAAGGCGTAGCGACCAAATATCTAAGAATTCGCTTCACCGCCACTAAGTGACACTCCTTAGGATCGGATTGAAATCTAGCACACATGCATACGCTAAGCATGATATCCGGTCTACTAGCACATAGATAAAGTAAAGACCCTATCATTGACCGGTATGCTTTTTGATCAACGGACTTACCTCCTTTGTTGAGGTCTGTGTGTCCGTCGGTTCCCATCGGCGTCTTTGCGGGCTTGGCGTCCTTCATCCCAAACCTCTTTAGCAAGTCTTGCGTGTACTTCGTTTGGGAAATGAAGGTGCCATCCTTGAGTTGCTTCACTTGGAACCCAAGGAAGTAGTTCAACTCGCCCATCATCGACATCTCGAATTTCTGCGTCATCACCCTGCTAAACTCTTCACAAGACTTTTGGTTAGTAGAACCAAATATTATGTCATCGACATAAATTTGGCACACAAACAAATCACCATTACAAGTCTTAGTAAAAAGAGTTGGATCGGCTTTCCCAACCTTGAAAGCATTAGCAATTAGAAAGTCTCTAAGGCATTCATACCATGCTCTTGGGGCTTGCTTAAGTCCATAGAGCGCCTTAGAGAGCTTACACACGTGGTCGGGATACCGTTCATCCTCGAAGCCAGAGGGTTGCTCCACGTACACCTCCTCCTTGATCGGCCCGTTGAGGAAAGCGCTCTTCACATCCATTTGGAACAACCTGAAAGAATGGTGAGCGGCATATGCTAGCAAGATACGAATAGACTCTAGCCTAGCCACAGGAGCAAAGGTCTCCTCAAAGTCCAAACCTGCGACTTGGGCATAACCTTTTGCCACAAGTCGAGCCTTGTTCCTCGTCACCACCCCGTGCTCGTCCTGTTTGTTGCGGAATACCCACTTGGTTCCCACAACATTTTGCTTCGGACGAGGCACCAGTGTCCAAACTTCATTGCGCTTGAAGTTGTTGAGCTCCTCCTGCATGGCCAACACCCAGTCCGGATCTAGCAAGGCCTCCTCTACCCTGAAAGGCTCAATAGAAGAGACAAAGGAGTAATGCTCACAAAAATTAACTAATCGAGATCGAGTAGTTACTCCCTTGCTAATATCACCCAGAATTTGGTCAACGGGATGATCCCTTTGAATCATTGCTCGAACTTGGGTTGGAGGTGCCGGTTGCGCTTCTTCCTCCATTACTTGATCACCTTGTGCTCCCCCTTGTTCAAGCGCCTCCACTTGAGGTACCTGTACGTCATCTTCGGTTGGGGGATGCACCCTAGTTGACGAAGAAGGTTGTTCATCTTTTTCCTGTGGCCGCACTTCTCCAATCGCCATGGTTCGTATAGCGGCCGCCGGAACATCTTCTTCATCTACATCATCACAATCAACAACTTGCTCTCTTGGAGAGCCATTAGTCTCATCAAATACGACGTCGCTAGAGACTTCAACCAAACCCGATGATTTGTTGAAGACTCTATACGCCTTTGTATTTGAGTCATAACCTAACAAAAACCCTTCTACAGCTTTGGGAGCAAACTTAGAATTTCTACCTTTCTTCACTAGAATGTAGCACTTGCTCCCAAATACACGAAAGTAAGATACATTGGGTTTGTTACCGGTTAGTAGCTCATACGAAGTCTTCTTGAGGAGGCGATGAAGATAGACCCTGTTGATGGCGTGGCAAGCCGTGTTCACGGCTTCCGACCAGAAACACTCGGGGGTCTTGAATTCTCCAAGCATTGTCCTCGCCATATCGATTAGCGTCCTGTTCTTCCTCTCTACCACACCATTTTGCTGTGGTGTGTAGGGAGCGGAGAACTCGTGCTTGATCCCTTCCTCCTCAAGAAATTCCTCCACTTGAAGGTTCTTGAATTCAGACCCGTTGTCGCTCCTTATCTTCTTCACCTTGAGCTCAAACTCATTTTAAGCTCTCCTGAGGAAGCGCTTGAGGGTCCCTTGGGTTTCAGACTTATCCTGCAAAAAGAACACCCAAGTGAAGCGGGAAAAGTCATCAACAATAACTAAACCATACTTACTCCCTCCTATGCTCAGATAGGCGACGGGTCCGAAGAGGTCCATATGCAGCAGCTCCAGGGGTCTTGAAGTGGTCATCACATTTTTGCTGTGATGCGCTCCTCCCACTTGTTTACCTGCTTGACAAGCTGCACAAGGTCTATCTTTTTCGAAATGCACGTTAGTCAAACCTATCATGTGTTCTCCCTTTAGAAGCTTGTGAAGGTTCTTCATCCCCACATGTGCTAAGCGGCGATGCCACAGCCAGCCCATGCTAGTCTTAGCTATTAAGCATGCATCTAGACCGGCCTCTTTTTTTGCAAAATCAACTAAATAAAGTTTGCCGTCTAATACACCCTTAAAAGCTAATGAACCATCGCTTCTTCTAAAGACAGACACATCTACATTTGTAAATAGACAGTTATATCCCATATGACAAAATTGACTAACAGATAGCAAATTATATCCAAGACTCTCTACTAAATATACATTAGAGATAGAATGCTCATTAGAAATTGCAATTTTACCTAACCCTTTTACCTTGCCTTGATTCCTATCACCGAATATAATTGAATCTTGGGAATCCTTATTCTTGACGTAGGAAGTGAACATCTTCTTCTCCCCCGTCATATGGTTTGTGCATCCGCTATCAATAATCCAGCTTGAACCCCCGGATGCATAAACCTGCAAGGCAAATTTAGGCTTGGGACTTAGGTACCCAACTCATGTTGGGTCCTACAAGGTTAGCACAAATATTCTTAGGGACCCAAATGCAAGTTTTATCTCCCTTGCATCTTGCCCCTAACTTCCTAGCAACAATTTTCTTATCCTTTCTACAAATAGCAAAGGAAGCATTTAGAGCACAGTAAATTTCGGAAGGTTCATTCACTACTTTCCTAGGAGCATTATGAACTACATTTCTCCTAGGCATTTGGTGAACAACATTTCTTCTAAACACATTTCTACCATGCATAACATGAGAACTAGAAGCAGTCATAGCATAAGAGTCATAAGCATGTGAATCAAAAACATCATTACTTCTAAAGGCATTTCTAGAGTATCTCCTATCATAGTACATGAAAGCATGATTCTTCTTAACACTATTAGCCATAGGAGCCTTCCCTTTCTCCTTGGTGGAGATAGGAGTCTTATGGCTTGTTAAGTTCTTGGCTTCCCTCTTGAAGCCAAGCCCATCCTTAATTGAGGGGTGTCTACCAATAGTGTAGGCATCCCTTGCAAATTTTAGTTTTTCAAATTCACTCTTGCTAGTCTTAAGTTGGGCATTAAGACTAGCTAATTCATCATTCAATTTTGAAATGGAAACTAAGTGTTCACTACAAGCATTAATATCAACATCCTTACACCTAGTGCAAATTTCAACATGTTCAACACAAGAGTTGGATTTTTGTGCTTTTACTAGTTTAGCAAAGTCATCATTAATGCTCTTTAATTTAGAAATTGAATCATGGCATGTAGACAATTCACAAGCAAGCATTTCATTTCTCTTAATTTCTAATGCAAGGGATTTTTGAGCCTCTACAAACTTATCATGTTCTTCGTACAAGAGATCCTCTTGCTTTTCTAGTAGCCTATTCTTATCATTTAAAGCATCAATCAATTCATTAATTTTGTCAATCTTAGATCTATCTAATCCTTTAAATAAGCATGAATAGTCTATTTCATCATCACTAGACTCATCCTCACTAGAAGAAGCATAAGTAGAGTTTCAAGTACTTACTTTCTTCTCCTTAGCCATGAGGCACGTGTGATGCTCGTTGGGGAAGAGGGATGACTTGTTGAAGGCGGTGGCGGCGAGTCCTTCGTTGTCGGAGTCGGACGAGGAGCAATCCGAATCCCACTCCTTTCCAATATGAGCCTCGCCCTTTGCCTTCTTGTAATTCTTCTTCTTTTCCCATTTCCCACTCTTCTTTTCCTGGTCACTATCATTATCGGGACAATTAGCGATAAAGTGACCAATCTTACCACACTTGAAGCATGAGCGCTTCCCTTTCGTCTTGGTCTTGTTGGGATGCTCATTGCGACCCCTTAACGCCATCTTGAAGCGCTTAATGATGAGAGCCATTTCTTCATCATTAAGCCCGGTCGCCTCAATTTGCGCCACCTTGCTTGGTAGTGCCTCCTTGCTTCTCGATGCCTTGAGAGCAATGGGTTGAGGCTCATGGATTGGACCGTTCAACGCGTCATCGACGTACCTCGCCTCCTTGATCATCATCCGCCCGCTTACAAATTTTCCAAGAATTTCTTCGGGCGACATTTTGGTGTACCTGGGATTCTCACGAATATTATTCACCAAATGAGGATCAAGAACGGTAAAGGACCTTAGCATTAGGCGGACGACGTCATGATCCGTCCATCGCGTGCTTCCATAGCTCCTTATTTTGTTGACAAGGGTCTTGAGCCGGTTGTATGTTTGGGTTGGCTCCTCTCCCCTTATCATAGCGAATCTCCCAAGTTCGCCTTCCACCAACTCCATCTTGGTGAGCATGGTGACGTCGTTGCCCTCGTGAGAGATTTTGAGGGTGTCCCATATCTGCTTGGCATTGTCCAAGCCGCTCACCTTATTGTATTCTTCCCTGCACAAAGATGCTAAGAGGACAGTAGTAGCTTGTGCATTTCTATGGATTTGTTCATTTATAAGCATGGGGCTATCCGAGCTATCAAATTTCATTCCATTCTCAACAATCTCCCATATGCTTGGATGGAGAGAGAATAGGTGACTACGCATTTTGTGACTCCAAAATCCGTAGTCCTCCCCATCGAAGTGTGGAGGTTTGCCAAGAGGAATGGAAAGCAAATGCGAATTCGAACTATGTGGAATACGAGAATAATCAAATGAAAAGTTTGAATTAACCGTCTTCCTGTAGTCGTTGTCGTCGTCCTTTTGGGAAGAGGAAGATTCGTCGCTGTCGTAGTAGACAATCTCCTTGATGCGCCTTGTCTTCTTCTTCTTCCCATCTTTTCGTCTATGACCCGAGCCCGAGTCGTTGGACTTGTCATCCTTTGGCTCGTTGACGAAGGACTCCTTCTCCTTATTGTTGATCACGATTCCCTTCCCCTTAGGATCCATCTCTTCGGGCGGTTAGTCCCTTTCTTGAAGAGAACGGCTCTGATACCAATTGAGAGCACCTAGAGGGGGGGGTGAATAGGTGATCCTGTAAAAACTTAACTTATAGCCACAAAAACTTGTTAAGGGTTAGCACAATAATCGCCAAGTGGCTAAAGAGGAGATCTTGCACAATATGACAATCACAAAGAATTTAACACAGGGAAGACACAGTGATTTATCCCGTGGTTCGGCCAAGTACAAAACTTGCCTACTCCACGTTGTGGCGTCCCAACGGACGAGGGTTGCAATCAACCCCTCTCAAGCGGTCCAAAGACCCACTTGAATACCACGGTGTTTTTGCCTTGCTTATCTTTATCCCACTCGCGAGGAATCTCCACAAATTGGAGTCTCTCGCCCTTACACTTATGATTCACAAAGAAGCACGGAGTAAGGGAGGGAAGCAACACACACAAATCCACAGCGAAATGCGCACACACACGGCCAAGAATCGAGCTCAAAGACTATCTCACAGTTTCTCACAAGAACAGAGCTCGAATCACTTAGAATCACAAACGGATGCGCAAAGACTGAGTGTGGATGATCAAGTATGCTCAAAGGTTGCTTGGTGTTTTTCCTCCATGCGCCTAGGGGTCCCTTTTATAGCCCCAAGGCAGCTAGGAGCCGTTGAGAGCAAATCTGGAAGGCTGATCTTGCCTTCTGTCGTCGGGCGCACCGGACAGTCCGGTGCACACCGGACACTGTCCGGTGCCCGATTTATTTCCTTAAACAGCGCAGCCGACCGTTGCCGACCGTTGCAGATCTGGCGCACCGGACAGTCCGGTGCACACCGGACAGTCCGGTGCCTCCTTCCGCCCGTTGGCCAGACCACGTGTCGCACGCAGAATCCGCGGCCGACCGTTGGCCCTAGCCGACCGTTGGCTCACCGGACAGTCCGGTGCACACCGGACAGTCCGGTGAATTTTAGCCGTACGCCGTCGGCGAATTCCCGAGAGTGGCCACTTCGGCCTGGCGCACCGGACACTGTCTGGTCCACCACCGGACAGTCCGGTGCCCCAGACCGAAACAGCCTTTTGGCTGTACACAGCCAAGTCTTCTCTTCTCTTCTTCTTTCTGTTTCTACCACTTAGACAAATATATTAGTACACAAAACCAATGTACTAAGACTTAGAAACATACCTTTGCTCTAGATTTGCACTTTATTCATCCATTGGATAAATTCACATTTAAGCACTTGAGTTGGCACTTAATTACCAAAATACTTAGAAATGGCCCAAGGGCACATTTCCCTTTCACCCTCCTGTTATCGGAGCGTTCGTGCCATCTCGTGGAGGCCAGATCCGCAAGTCTACGCTAGGCGGTGGAGCCAGAAGCCAGTTCCGCGAGCTCCCCTTCCCCCTTCGCCGAATAAGCACGACAAGCTCACTGGATCCCTTTGATGCATAAATTACCTATGATTTTTCAACCACAACCCTCAGCCTGTTATTTTATGCATGATATGATTTTGAGACAAGTTATTATGGCCACCCAGCCGCTTGCCGCAATCAATCCCTGATATATATGTTCCAAATGATTTGAGAACAAGTGTGAGTTTTCAAAAGAAAATGCTTTTCAAAATGTGTGTGATGAAGGGTTTTCACCCTTATCACCTTTGAGTAGGGATAATCAGGGACTCCCTGGTTTAGGGGAGGGCCTAAGGTGATGGCTCAGCTGGTTTAGGCGTGAGCAGAAGGATTGTCCCCTCGTATAAGGACCGGTTTGTCATCTTTCACTACCTGTACTCATGACAAGTACAACCACTCGAGACTGTGTGGGCATTCACTCAATCTGAACTCGTACGGTCCAACCCCAGGGTTATGAAGGCTGGGGAGCACCGGGAGGATAAGGAGGGGGAAAGTTTTGTCCGGTTTGGACATGGCGGTGGCCTGACTCCTTCCGGATAACCGTTAAGGTTAGGACGTGCGAGGAAAGAAAGAGATTCGGATTCGGATCTCATCGGCCATGAGATCGCAGAGCCGGACTAGTGGGTAAAGTGTACACCTCTGCGCAGAGTTTGAAAACCTATTCGAATAGTATGTGTCCACAGGAATGGACGAGTCTGGTATGGTATGGCAATTAATGTTTTGTTTTCCAAAAAAAGAGATGCTTTTGAGAAAAGTGGTTTCTAAAAAGGTTCGGCGGTTGAGCCGTGAGCTATGGTGGACGGGAAGTCCAGTAGCTGTTTTTGAAAAGGAAAACCAGTGGGAAACTGCTGAGATACCTGGATGGTTTAGTCCAGGGGATTTTGTTATAATACTGAAAAACTTCCTGCTCCTTTTGGAGAGGATGCGCTTTGCAAAAATACAAAATGTTTTTCAAAACAACCCTGCATAAAATATTGATGTTTCTGCAAAATTTCCTGAGCTCCACATATTCCATGCATTATATCTGATTTCCTCATTCCGCGGGTGAAGGTGGGCTGCTGAGTACGTTTGTACTCACCCTTGCTTATTTGTTGTTTTTCAGAAAAAGGAGATCGGGTAAGAGTTACGACTGTTCCCAACCTTGCCTGTGGCTGTTGGACCGCTGATTTGCTTCACTGCGTATATCGGGCTGCTTCAGCCCCACTCTGATGATATGTCCCGAGTTGTGGACCAACTCTTAAAGTTGTTCGCCACCTTTGTAGGTTTGTCTCGTTTAAGCAGATTTGGTATCTGAAAGGGAATTAGGCTTACACCTAGTCCCTAATTAATTTTGGTGGTTGAATTGACCAACACAAATTATTGGACTAACTAGTTTGCCCAAGTGTATAGATTATACAGGTGTTAAAGGTTCACACTCAGCCAATAAAAAGACCAAGTTTTGGATTCAACAAAGGAGCAAAAGGGGCAACCGAAGGCACCCCTGGTCTGGCGCACCGGACTGTCCGGTGCGCCACCGGACATGTCCGGTGAACAGGGGGACTCAGACTCAAACTCGCCACCTTCGGGAATTCCCTGAGGCGACTTGGCTATAATTCACCGGACTGTCCGGTGTACACCGGACAGTGTCCGGTGCGCCAAGGGAGGTCGGCCTCAGGAACTCGCCAGCTTCGGGAAACTCCAACGACTAGTCCACTATAATTCACCGGACTGTCCGGTGTGCACCGGACTGTCCGGTGCGACTCCGGAGCAACGGCTAACTCCGCGCCAACGGCTACCTGCTGTGCAATAAATGCGCGCTCTGCGCGCGCAGAAGGGAGGCGCGCCCATTCCGGCGCACCGGACAATGAACAGGAGTTGTCCGGTGTGCACCGGACACCCAGGCGGGCCCACAAGTCAGAAGCTCCAACGGTCAGAATCCAACGACAGTGATGACGTGGCAGGGGGCACCGGACTGTCCGGTGTGCACCGGACTGTCCGGTGCGCCATCGAGCAGACAGCCTCCCAACGGCCACTTTTGGTGGTTGGGGCTATAAATACCCCAACCACCCCACCATTCATTGCATCCAAGTTTTCCACTTCCCAACTACTACAAGAGCTCTAGCATTCAATTCTAGACACACCAAAGAGATCAAATCCTCTCCAAACTCCACACAACGCTATAGTGATTAGAGAGAGTGATTTGCTTGTGTTCTTTCGAGCTCTTGCGCTTGGATTGCTTTCTTCTTTCTTGATCCTTTCTTTGCAATCAAACTCACTTGTAATTGAGGCAAGAGACACCAAACTTGTGGTGGTCCTTGTGGGAACTTTGTGTTCCAAGTGATTGAGAAAAGAAAGCTCACTCGATCCGTGGATCGTTTGAGAGAGGGAAGGGTTGAAAGAGACCCGGCCTTTGTGGCCTCCTCAACGGGGAGTAGGTTTGCAAGAACCGAACCTCGGTAAAACAAATCTCCGTGTCTCACTTGCTTATTCGCTTGGGATTTGTTTTGCGCTCTCTCTCGCGGACTCGTTTCTTTATTACTAACGCTAACCCCGGCTTGTAGTTGTGTTTATATTTGCAAATTTCAGTTTCGCCCTATTCACCCCCCCCCCCCCCCCGTCTAGGCGACTTTCAATTGGTATCAGAACCCGGTGCTTCATTAGAGCCTAACCGCTCGAAGTGATGTCGGGAGATCACGCCAAGAAGGAGATGGAGACCGGCGAAAAGCCCACTACAAGCAACGGGAGCACTTCATCGGAAGAGTCCCGCACCAAACGGAGGGAGAAGAAGAAGAGCTCCTCCAACAAAGGGAAGGAGAAGAAATCTTCTTCTCACCACAAAGAGAAGAAGGAAAAATCTTCTTCCCACAAGCCGCATCAGAACGGAGACAAACAAAAGAGGATGAGGAAGGTGGTCTACTACGAGACCGACACTTCATCAACATCGACCTCTGGCTCCGACGCGCCCTCCGTAACTTCTAAACGCCAAGAGCGTAAGAAGTTTAGTAAGATCCCCCTACACTACCCTCGCATTTCTAAACATGCACCTTTACTTTCCGTCCCATTAGGCAAACCACCAACTTTTGATGGTGAAGATTATGCTAGGTGGAGTGATTTAATGCGATTTCATCTAACCTCACTCCACAAAAGTATATGGGATGTTGTTGAGTTTGGTGCACAGGTACCATCGGTAGGGGATAAGGATTATGATGAGGATGAGGTGGCCCAAATCGAGCACTTCAACTCTCAAGCAACAACGATACTCCTCGCCTCTTTAAGTAGAGAGGAGTATAACAAAGTTCAAGGGTTGAAGAGTGCCAAAGAGGTTTGGGATGTGCTCAAAACCGCGCACGAGGGAGATGAGCTCACAAAGATCACCAAGCGGGAAACGATCGAGGGGGAGCTCGGTCGGTTCCGGCTTCGCAAAGGGGAAGAGCCACAACATATGTACAACCGGCTCAAGACCTTGGTGAACCAAGTGCGCAACCTCGGGAGCATAAAGTGGGACGACCACGAGGTGGTTAAGGTTATTCTAAGATCACTTATTTTCCTTAACCCTACTCAAGTTCAATTAATTCGTGGTAATCCTAGATATACTAAAATGACCCCCGAGGAAGTTATCGGGCATTTTGTAAGCTTTGAGTGCATGATCGAAGGCTCGAGAAAGATCAACGAGCTTGACGAACCCACCACATCCGAAGCTCAACCCGTCGCATTCAAGGCGACGGAAGAAAAGAAGGAGGAGGCTACACCAAGTCGACAACCAATAGACGCCTCCAAGCTCGACAATGAGGAAATGGCGCTCGTCATCAAGAGCTTCCGCCAAATCCTCAAGCAAAGGAGGGGGAAAGACTACAAGTCCCACTCCAAGAAGGTTTGCTACAAATGTGGTAAGCCCGGTCATTTTATTGCTAAATGTCCTATATCGAGTGACAGTGACCGAGGCGACGACAATAAGGGGAGAAGAAAGGAGAAGAAGAGATACTACAAGAAAAAGGGCGGCGATGCCCACGTTTGTCGGGAATGGGACTCCGACGAAAGCTCAAGTGACTCCTCCGACGATGAGGACGCCGCCAACATCGCCGTCACCAAGGGACTTCTCTTCCCCAACGTCGGCCACAAGTGCCTCATGGCAAAGGACGGCAAAAAGAAAAAGGTTAAATCTAACTCCTCCACTAAATATGAATCTTCTAGTGATGATAATGCTAGTGATGAGGAGGATAGTTTGCGTTCCCTTTTTGCCAACCTTAACATAGCTCAAAAGGAAAAATTAAATGAATTAATCAGTGCTATTCATGAAAAGGATGATCTTTTGGATTCCCAAGAGGATTGTCTAATTAAAGAAAACAAGAAACATGTTAAGGTTAAAAAGGCTTATGCTCTAGAAATTGAGAAATGTGAAAAATTATCTAGTGAGCTAAGCACTTGCCGAGAGATGATTGACAACCTTAGACATGAAAATACTAGTTTAAATGCTAAGGTTGATTCACATGTTTGTAATGTTTCAATTCCCAATCCTAGAGATAATAATGATTTGCTTGCTAGGATTGAAGAATTAAACATTTCTCTTGCTAGCCTTAGAGCAGAAAATGAGAATTTAATTGCTAAGGCTAAAGAACTAGATGTTTGCAATGCTACCATTTCCAATCTTAGAGATAAAAATGATATTCTTCATGCTAAGATTGCTGAACTTAATTCTTGCAAACCTTCTACATCTATTGTTGAGCATGTATCTATTTGTACTAGATGTAGAGATGTTGATGTTAATGCTATTCATGATCATATGGCTTTAATTAAACAACAAAATGATCATATAGCAAAATTAGATGCTAAAATTGCCGAGCACAACTTAGAAAATGAGAAATTTAAATTTGCTCGTAGCATGCTTTATAATGGGAGACGCCCGGGCATTAAGGATGGCATTGGCTTCCAAAGGGGAGACAATGTCAAAATTAGTGCCCCTCCTAAGAGATTGTCCAACTTTGTTAAGGGCAAGGCTCCCATGCCTCAGGATAACGAGGGTTACATTTTATACCCTGCCGGTTATCCCGAGAGCAAAATTAGGAGAATTCATTCTAGGAAGTCTCACTCTGGCCCAAATCATGCTTTTATGTATAAGGGTGAGACATCTAGTTCTAGGCAACCAACCCGTGCTAAGTTGCCTAAGAAAACTCCTAGTGCATCAAATGAACATAGTCTTTCATTTAAAACTTTTGATGCATCTTATGTTTTAACTAACAAATCCGGCAAGGTAGTTGCCAAGTATGTTGGGGGCAAGCACAAGGGGTCAAAGACTTGTGTTTGGGTACCCAAAGTTCTTGTGTCTAATGCCAAAGGACCCAAAACCATTTGGGTACCTAAAGTCAAGAACTAAACTTGTTTTGTAGGTTTATGCATCCGGGGGCTCAAGTTGGATACTAGACAGCGGGTGCACAAACCACATGACAGGGGAGAAACAGATGTTCTCCTCATATGAGAAAAACCAAGATCCCCAACGAGCTATCACATTCGGGGATGGAAATCAAGGTTTGGTCAAAGGACTTGGTAAAATTGCTATATCTCCTGACCATTCTATTTCCAATGTTTTTCTTGTTGATTCTTTAGATTACAACTTGCTTTCTGTTTCCCAATTATGTCAAATGGGCTACAACTGTCTTTTTACTGATGTAGGTGTCACTGTCTTTAGAAGAAGTGATGATTCAATAGCATTTAAGGGTGTGTTAGAGGGTCAGCTATACTTAGTAGATTTTGATAGAGCTGAACTCGACACATGCTTAATTGCTAAGACTAACATGGGTTGGCTCTGGCACCGCCGACTAGCCCATGTTGGGATGAAGAATCTTCATAAGCTTCTAAAGGGAGAACACATTTTAGGATTAACAAATGTTCATTTTGAGAAAGACAGGATTTGTAGCGCATGTCAGGCGGGGAAGCAAGTTGGAGTCCATCATCCACACAAGAACATCATGACGACCGACAGGCCGCTTGAGCTACTCCACATGGATCTATTCGGCCCGATTGCTTACATAAGCATCGGCGGGAGTAAGTATTGTCTTGTAATAGTGGATGATTATTCTCGCTTCACTTGGGTATTCTTTTTACAGGAAAAATCTCAAACCCAAGAGACCTTAAAGGGATTCTTGAGACGGGCTCAAAATGAGTTCGACTTAAGGATCAAGAAAATAAGAAGCGACAACGGGACGGAGTTCAAGAACTCACAAATTGAAGGCTTTCTTGAGGAGGAGGGCATCAAGCATGAGTTCTCTTCTCCCTACACCCCTCAACAAAATGGTGTAGTGGAGAGGAAGAATCGAACTCTAGTGGACATGGCAAGAACCATGCTTGATGAGTACAAGACACCGGACCGGTTTTGGGCCGAAGCGGTCAACACCGCCTGCTACGCCATCAACCGATTATATCTTCACCGAATCCTCAAGAAGACATCATATGAACTCCTAACCGGTAAAATGCCCAACATTTCATACTTTAGAGTTTTTGGTAGCAAATGCTTTATTCTTGTTAAAAGAGGTAGAAAATCTAAATTTGCTCCTAAAACTGTAGAAGGCTTTTTACTTGGTTATGACTCAAACACAAGGGCATATAGGGTCTTTAACAAGTCCACTGGACTAGTTGAAGTCTCATGTGACGTTGTGTTTGATGAAACTAATGGCTCTCAAGTAGAGCAAGTTGATTTTGATGAAATAGGTAATGAAGAGGCTCCATGCATAGCGCTAAGGAACATGTCCATTGGGGATGTGTGTCCTAAGGAATCCGAAGAGCCTCCAAGTGCACAAGATCAACCATCCTCCACCACGCAAGCATCTCCACCAACTCAAAGTGAGGATGAGGCTCAAGTTGATGAAGGGCAAAATCAAGAAGATGAGCCACCTCAATATGATGGCAATGATCAAGGGGGAGATGCAAATGATCAAGAGAAGGAGGATGAGGAAGAACCAAGGCCGCCACACCCAAGAGTCCACCAAGCAATCCAACGAGATCACCCCGTCGACACCATCCTCGGCGACATTCACAAGGGGGTAACCACTCGATCTCGTGTTGCACATTTTTGTGAACATTACTCTTTTGTTTCCTCTATTGAGCCACACAGGGTAGAGGAAGCTCTCCAAGATTCGGATTGGGTGGTGGCGATGCAAGAGGAGCTCAACAACTTCACTAGAAATGAGGTATGGCATTTGGTTCCACGTCCTAACCAAAATGTTGTAGGAACCAAATGGGTCTTCCGCAACAAGCAAGATGAGCATGGTGTGGTGACAAGGAACAAAGCACGACTTGTGGCCAAGGGATACTCCCAAGTCGAAGGTTTGGATTTCGGTGAAACCTATGCACCCGTAGCTAGGCTTGAGTCAATTCGCATATTATTGGCCTATGCTACTTACCATGGCTTTAAGCTTTATCAAATGGACGTGAAAAGTGCCTTCCTCAACGGACCAATCAAGGAAGAGGTCTATGTTGAGCAACCTCCCGGCTTTGAAGACAGTGAGTACCCTAACCATGTCTATAGGCTCTCTAAGGCGCTTTATGGGCTCAAGCAAGCCCCAAGAGCTTGGTATGAATGCCTAAGAGATTTCCTTATTGCTAATGGCTTCAAAGTCGGCAAGGCCGATCCTACTCTATTCACTAAAACTCTTGACGATGATTTGTTTGTATGCCAAATTTATGTTGATGATATCATATTTGGGTCTACTAACGAATCTACTTGTGAGGAATTTAGTAGGATCATGACAAAGAAATTCGAGATGTCTATGATGGGGGAGTTGAAGTATTTCTTAGGATTTCAAGTGAAGCAACTCCAAGAGGGCACCTTCCTTTGCCAAACGAAGTACACTCAAGATATTCTAAGCAAGTTTGGAATGAAGGATGCCAAGCCCATCAAGACACCCATGGGAACCAATGGGCATCTCGACCTCGACACGGGAGGTAAGTCCGTGGATCAAAAGGTATACCGGTCGATGATTGGGTCATTGCTTTATTTATGTGCATCTCGACCGGACATTATGCTTTTCGTTTGCATGTGTGCAAGATTCCAATCCGACCCTAAGGAATCACACCTTACGGCCGTAAAACGAATCTTGAGATATTTGGCTTATACTCCTAAGTTTGGGCTTTGGTACCCTCGGGGATCCACTTTTGACTTGATTGGTTATTCGGATGCCGATTGGGCGGGGTGTAAGATTAATAGGAAGAGCACATCGGTGACTTGCCAGTTCTTGGGAAGATCCTTGGTGTCTTGGGCTTCAAAGAAGCAAAATTCGGTCGCTCTTTCCACCGCTGAAGCCGAGTGCATTGCCGCAGGACATTGTTGCGCGCAATTGCTTTGGATGAGGCAAACCCTGCGGGACTACGGTTACAAATTAACCAAAGTCCCTTTGCTATGTGATAATGAGAGTGCAATCAAAATGGCCGACAATCCCGTCGAGCATAGCCGCACTAAGCACATAGCCATTCGGTATCATTTTCTTAGGGATCACCAACAAAAGGGAGATATCGAGATTTCTTACATTAACACTAAAGATCAATTAGCCGATATCTTTACCAAGCCTCTTGATGAACAATCTTTTACCAGACTTAGGCATGAGCTCAATATTCTTGATTCTAGAAATTTCTTTTGCTAGCTTGCACACATAGCTCATTTGAATACCTTTGATCATATCTCTTTTATATGCTATGACTAATGTGTTTTCAAGTCTATTTCAAACCAAGTCATAGGTATATTGAAAGGGAATTGGAGTCTTCGGCGAAGACAAAGGCTTCCACTCCGTAACTCATCCTTCGCCATCGCTCCAAGAAAAGGACCTTGTCTTTGGGGGAGAGAGTAAAAAGCCCAAAGCAAAAGGACCGGACTTCGTCTTTGGTATAATCTTAACTCATTTACTTATGACCAAAGGGGAAGATAGGACTTCGATGGGCTCTAATGATTCCGTTTTTGGCGATTCATGCCAAAGGGGGAGAAAGTATGAGCCCAAAGCAAAAGGACCGCACCACCACCAATTTCAAAAACTTAGTGTTTTCCAAGAAGTATTTATCAATTGGAATCCTGTTGTGTTCAAAAGGGGGAGAAAGTAGTATTTCAAAATGATATATCAAAACCCTCTTGAACACTAAGAGGAGGATTTAATTTAGGGGGAGTTTTGTTTAGTCAAAGGAAAAGCATTTGAAACAGGGGGAGAAAATTTCAAATCTTGAGAATGCTTTGCAAATCTTATTAATGTACCTTTGACTATTTGCAAAAGAACTTTGAAAAGGATTTACAAAAGAATTTGCAAAAACAAAACTCGTGGTGCAAACGTGGTCCAAAATGTTATATAAGAAAGAAACATTCCATGCATATCTTGTAAGTAGTTATATTGGCTAAATTCCAAGCAACCTTTACACCTTCATTATGTAAACTAGTTCAATTATGCACTTCTATATTTGCTTTGGTTTGTGTTGGCATCAATCACCAAAAAGGGGGAGATTGAAAGGGAATTAGGCTTACACCTAGTCCCTAATTAATTTTGGTGGTTGAATTGACCAACACAAATTATTGGACTAACTAGTTTGCCCAAGTGTATAGATTATACAGGTGTTAAAGGTTCACACTCAGCCAATAAAAAGACCAAGTTTTGGATTCAACAAAGGAGCAAAAGGGGCAACCGAAGGCACCCCTGGTCTGGCGCACCGGACTGTCCGGTGCGCCACCGGACATGTCCGGTGCACCAGGGGGACTCAGACTCAAACTCGCCACCTTCGGGAATTCCCTGAGGCGACTCGGCTATAATTCACCGGACTGTCCGGTGTACACCGGACAGTGTCCGGTGCGCCAAGGGAGGTCGGCCTCAGGAACTCGCCAGCTTCGGGAAACTCCAACGGCTAGTCCACTATAATTCACCGGACTGTCCGGTGTGCACCGGACTGTCCGGTGTGCACCGGACTGTCCGGTGCGACTCCGGAGCAACGACTAACTCCGCGCCAACAGCTACCTGCTGTGCAATAAATGCGCGCTCTGCGCGCGCAGAAGGGAGGCGCGCCCATTCCGGCGCACCGGACAATGAACAGGAGTTGTCCGGTGTGCACCGGACACCCAGGCGGGCCCACAAGTCAGAAGCTCCAACGGTCAGAATCCAACGGCAGTGATGACGTGGCAGGGGGCACCGGACTGTCCGGTGTGCACCGGACTGTCCGGTGCGCCATCGAGCAGACAGCCTCCCAACGGCCACTTTTGGTGGTTGGGGCTATAAATACCCCAACCACCCCACCATTCATTGCATCCAAGTTTTCCACTTCCCAACTACTACAAGAGCTCTAGCATTCAATTCTAGACACACCAAAGAGATCAAATCCTCTCCAAACTCCACACAACGCTATAGTGATTAGAGAGAGTGATTTGCTTGTGTTCTTTCGAGCTCTTGCGCTTGGATTGCTTTCTTCTTTCTTGATCCTTTCTTTGCAATCAAACTCACTTGTAATTGAGGCAAGAGACACCAAACTTGTGGTGGTCCTTGTGGGAACTTTGTGTTCCAAGTGATTGAGAAAAGAAAGCTCACTCGATCCGTGGATCGTTTGAGAGAGGGAAGGGTTGAAAGAGACCCGGCCTTTGTGGCCTCCTCAACGGGGAGTAGGTTTGCAAGAACCGAACCTCGGTAAAACAAATCTCCGTGTCTCACTTGCTTATTCGCTTGGGATTTGTTTTGCGCTCTCTCTCGCGGACTCGTTTCTTTATTACTAACGCTAACCCCGGCTTGTAGTTGTGTTTATATTTGCAAATTTCAGTTTCGCCCTATTCACCCCCCCCTCTAGGCGACTTTCAGTATCATCTGATGTATAAATGTGTTTACTAGCCTCCTGGGACTAGTAATTGTATCACATTTGAGTCCCAGAGGATTGGGGCGCTTCAGGTGGTATCAAAGCTGTTAGGTTGGCCGCAGGACGTAACCCTTAGCCTGATCCAAAAGTTTTTGAGTCCAAACTATTTTCTTAAAAAAATTCTTGCTCGCATCCCTTCAATTCAAAAATGTTTCCCCCTTTCCTTCTCTCAGAAGTCAGATGGAGGTTCAGTGCCAAACCAGCTTCTGCCAGAATGAAGATGGTTTCCCCAAGTTGCTGAGAGCATGCACAGTTCGCCTCGGAATTAGGAGCCAGCCAGAGTATGATGGTCGTGAGTTCGTCGAGCATGGCACAAAGAAGTGTGTCGTGACTGTATACATTGGATCCAGTCCGCACCATGTGGAATGGAGTGTCACTGCTGCTGGGCACAGATTCAAAGACACCTGCCAAGTCGTCGCCCGCAAGGCATTGAGGACCCTGTGTCAGATCTATGAAGAAGAAGTGGCCGACACCCCGCTCAGATTCTTTCCGCCCTTTCAGAGAAACTGTCCCGTTTGGATGGCCAGGATGCGTGCATTGGAAGGGCAGCAGTTGCTTGAGGACGACCCCTCAGTCGCGTACCTCACTGCATACCTGCTCACCCTGGATGCACAGTATGATTTCTTGGCTCGGCACCACCGTCAGATGATTGCCCGAGCAGAAGATGCAGAGAAGCGCAACCGTCAGCTGCATGTGGATCTCACCACAACTCAAGCTGTTGAAGCCCTGAAGCAAGCCAAGGATGAGCATGTCCAGAAGTTGATGGAGGCCTACTTGGTCACCCATAACCAACGTAGAGCCCTGTGGATCCAAGAGCCCGCTCCATCCAACCCTGTTGAACCCATCAAAGCTGAAGACCCCCTGATTCTTGAAGGTCACCCGGTCTCTATCAGAGGAGAGAAGAAGGCTTGGGAACTCCCGAAAGGAGCCATAGTCTTGGAAGGAATTCCAGTCCTCCCTCAGGCTATGGATAAGAAAGAGCACCACGAGTCCTCCCAAGATCCCCCGCCAGAGTTGTTTGAGCCCCTCACCATGAAGAAGATTCCAACACCATCCCTTGAAGTCAAGGAAGAAGCTGCAAGCACCCTGCCAGCACCGCCGCCCTCTGAGGAACTAGAAGAGCCAGTCCAGCTTGAAGAAGAGTTCGACTCCGTCTTGCCATCTCAGTTGCCGCCAGAAGAAGTCATCAACATCAGCTCCCTCTTAACCCATCCAGGAGATATCTCAGATTGAAGTTGTGCGTCAGCCTTGCCAGAAGAGAAGCTGCCAGATCTGAGTTAGTTATACCCAGTCCTCTGCGTGCATTGGGTAGTGAAGCTTTTCTTCACTTTGGCTAGAGCCCTGCATGTATGAGAGGTAATCGTGTAGACTCGTGTTTTGAAAAACTCTAATTGTGTTGCCCCCTAGGGCATTTCAAAATGAATTTCGCTTGATGTTTTCTCCTCTTTTGAGTGCATATGTGATGCTTTAACGTTAGTGCTCATAAGTCCTGGTTAGCATAGTCCTCAATTCAGGAGCTGAGCAGTAGTAGTTATGCTTAGCCCCCGAATCTGAGTAGCCCGTGCTTTGGAAAAACTCTATTCTTCCCTTATTCAAAACATTTGATTTGTTTGTGTTTATCATTGCTGAGCTTGTGTGTTTTCTTTTCGTTTTTCTTAAAAAGGTTTTCTCTAAAAACATAGATCACAAATTAGAGCTAATCCTTACCTTATGCTTCCATTCTCATCTTAACCCATCTGAAGAGAAAAGTGCCTTACCCAAGAAGATACCGGGAAGCTTACCCTTGAAGCCTGGAACAAGCTACAGAAGAAACCAGTCCAGCCGCTCAGTCAAAAGGACCGACCGTGAGAATCAAAGCACTGCCCCTGAGTCAAAGTAAACAGGAAAAGAGGACAGAAGGAGTTATTACCATATAGAGAGGCAAAGATTCTTGGAACCAGAGACCACAAACATCAGGGTCATCGACCCCACCACTCACCCGTGCCCCCCCCACGCGTGCCCGCCTCCATGCGCACTACCACCGCCCCACGCCCCCCTTTGCAGCGCACTACCGCCGCCCACGCCACCTTTGTAGCGCACCCACCGCCACCATCATCGCCGGCAACACCAGGCCCCCCTCCCCTTATCACACCCGCTGCCGCGTAGCACCTACTCCATCACCACTGCTCCGCAACCGAACACCCCCGCTCGCCTATAAAACCCCCCACCATCTCCCTCAACTCCCATCTCGCTCAAAGCAAAAGCACACTCTAGATAAATCCCCTCTGCCAAATCGCAAGCAACTCCATTTTTCCACTCCCTCGCCCCTAAGATCACAATGCTTGGTGATTCTTGGGTTGAAGACTGTTGTATATGGTTCAACATCTTCGGTTTCCTCCTCTGTATGATGGTAATACTCTTTGATAGAATCCTCGAGTGGGAAGAGCAAAGAGAAAGAAAGAGGCAGTGAAAAGTGAGAAGAGAAAAGAAGATAGTGAAGAGAAGATGAGAAGAAGGTTGTCCCAGAATCAACCCTGTGTCAGTCATTTCTCCGCAGCCTGCTCAAGCAGCAACAGGAGAAGAAGGCCCCGTAACACCTTTGTTATGAGGTACTTCAAGGAGTTCAAATCCCCAAGATTCAAGAGATCTACCCTCATTCATTTTAAGTGGGGTAGTGTTCCAATAAGGTTCCTATCATGGAGAAAAATAAGAAGGCATGTAGCAAGCTTGTGGAGGACCAGATCACCAAAGCTTATAAGTTTCTGTATGAGAAGTGGTCACCCAAGTTCCGTTGATGAAGCACCAGAAGAACAATCAAGGAAGGAATCCATGTGGGAGTTTGCAAGAGAAAGGTTTGTGTGTTGGCATCTATGCTCCTTCAATAAGCAAGCTGCCAAGCGAAAGCTAGAAGCCTGAAGATGATCTTTGAGTAGCCAGAATCAGTGTTTTCAATCAGCAACCAGATGTTCCTCAAAGGCCAGACTTTGTTGAAGTTTCATCTCCTCGAAGAGTTGCAAAGTGAAGATATGTAGCTGAAGTAAAGCTATACCCATAACCCTTCTAAACCGAATCTCGAGGACGAGATTCCTTTTAAGTGGGGTAGATTTGTAGCATCCCAAAAATTCAAATTCTGAAATTTTCTCAAACTCGCCCTAAATTCAAAATGAATTTCAAATTTCATTTCAAAATGTTTGTTTGCGAGTTGATATCAACAAATAAAGTATAGTGGTCTATATTCTCTCTAAAATCCTCCTCAAAATACCCTACAAATATTTCCTCAGTGATCCCCCTCAAATTGTTTACAGAAATACTGCCCAGATATTTCCCTAGTGATCCTCTTCAAGTTCTTTCCAGAAATACTGCCCAAATATTCCACCGATATATCTCCAGATATTTTCCTCCTGAGAAATACCTTCAGAATCATTTTTCAAGTCCCTATAAATATTTTCTTTATAACTTTCCTCATGCTCATACGTATACGTATGCCTCCAGTGTCATACGGTGAGCTCTACAAGCAAATCTCACTTATACAAGACAAATACATGCTAATCTCCCACTAATCCTCTCATCCTCCCACTAATCCTCTCATCCCTCCCCCTAATCCCCCCACCATGGCTATAAATAGAGGGGCAAGGGCCTCCTCTCATCCCACCCCAAGCCATTTCATGGCAACTCTCTCCCCCCCCCACACACACCCACTCCATGTTCCACACAAGCACACACTAGCACAAGGATCGTTCGATCATTCTTCGATCGTTCGTCCCCCTGTTCTTAGTTTGTTCGTTCGTTCGTCCGATCGTTCGATCGTTCGTCCGATCGTTCATGGTTTGTTCGTCCGTTCGTTCGATCGTTCGATCGTTCGTCCGTTCGTTCGTCCAAATAATCTTTTTCCTACCGTTATGCTGCCGAAATTCCGATCGTTCGTTCGTTCGATCATTCGATCGTTCATCGTTCGTTCATAGTTCCTATTCATCGTTCATCGTTCGTTCATAGTCCCTATTCATCGTTCTTCCAGATAATCTTTGTCCTGCCGTTATGCTGCCGAAATTCCGATCGTTCGTTCGTTCGATCATTCGATCGTTTATCGTTCGTTCATAGTCCCTATTCAATCGTTCGTCCGTTCGTTCATAGTTCCTATTCATCGTTCATCGTTCGTTCATACGACTATTCACTATCACTATTCACCATTACTATTCACCATTACTATTCATCGTTACTATTCACTGACACTATTCACCATCGTTACTATTCAGTATTACTATTCATCATCGTTACTATTCATTATCGTTACTACTCATCGATGATATCTAGTAACTTTTTCGTCGTCACTATTCATCGTTACTATTCATCGATTAGCCGATCACCCTAAATTTCAACTACTCATACATCATGCTGTCCAGTCCATCTAAGACCAGCCAGACCCATGTTCCAATCATACGAACTCCAGTGACTGTGGTTTTCCTTCCAGTGGGAACTTTCCATCTGGTCACCCATCCCAGGTTTCCCCAAGTTGAGCACGCTTGACTTTGAGATTCCTTCGAACCAGGCTTCCAAACTCAGATTCCAATAATTCTTGTTTCTAAATTCTTATCAAACTATTCCCTATCCAACCATGTCATCTCTTAAGCATGGTTCATATTCCAGAAGACTCCCAAAATACTCTTGTCCCATATTCTGCCTATAACTCTCTTGTTCATACTAAGTCAGACGATTCATTCGTCACTATTCTCACCAACAGTGAACTTCACTGTGCTACACCACATACACCCAGCTATAAATACACCCAGCTACCCTCTCCCTCTCCACACACACTCAACACCCTCAGCCAAGGCAAACACTCTACCCACTCAGTTACTCTGCTCTGCCGGCTACACGCATAGTGTCGCTTCGCCTCCAGTCCACCCTCCTGTTATCGGAGCGTTCGTGCCATCTCGTGGAGGCCAGATCCGCAAGTCTACGCTAGGCGGTGGAGCCAGAAGCCAGTTCCGCGAGCTCCCCTTCCCCCTTCGTCGAATAAGCACGACAAGCTCACTGGATCCCTTTGATGCATAAATTACCTATGATTTTTCAACCACAACCCTCAGCCTGTTATTTTATGCATGATATGATTTTGAGACAAGTTATTATGGCCACCCAGCCGCTTGCCGCAATCAATCCCTGATATATATGTTCCAAATGATTTGAGAACAAGTGTGAGTTTTCAAAAGAAAATGCTTTTCAAAATGTGTGTGATGAAGGGTTTTCACCCTTATCACCTTTGAGTAGGGATAATCAGGGACTCCCTGGTTTAGGGGAGGGCCTAAGGTGATGGCTCAGCTGGTTTAGGCGTGAGCAGAAGGATTGTCCCCTCGTATAAGGACCGGTTTGTCATCTTTCACTACCTGTACTCATGACAAGTACAACCACTCGAGACTGTGTGGGCAGTCACTCAATCTGAACTCGTACGGTCCAACCCCAGGGTTATGAAGGCTGGGGAGCACCGGGAGGATAAGGAGGGGGAAAGTTTTGTCCGGTTTGGACATGGCGGTAGCCTGACTCTTTCCGGATAACCGTTAAGGTTAGGACGTGCGAGGAAAGAAAGAGATTCGGATTCGGATCTCATTGATCATGAGATCGCAGAGCCGGACTAGTGGGTAAAGTGTACACCTCTGCGCAGAGTTTGAAAACCTATTCGAATAGTATGTGTCCACAGGAATGGACGAGTCTGGTATGGTATGGCAATTAATGTTTTGTTTTCCAAAAAAAGAGATGCTTTTGAGAAAAGTGGTTTCTAAAAAGGTTCGGCGGTTGAGCCGTGAGCTATGGTGGACGGGAAGTCCAGTAGCTGTTTTTGAAAAGGAAAACCAGTGGGAAACTGCTGAGATACCTGGATGGTTTAGTCCAGGGGATTTTGTTCTAACATTGAAAAACTTCCTGCTCCTTTTGGAGAGGATGCGCTTTGCAAAAATACAAAATGTTTTTCAAAACAACCCTGCATAAAATATTGATGTTTCTGCAAAATTTCCTGAGCTCCACATATTCCATGCATTATATCTGATTTCCTCATTCCGCGGGTGAAGGTGGGCTGCTGAGTACGTTTGTACTCACCCTTGCTTATTTGTTGTTTTTCAGAAAAAGGAGATCGGGTAAGAGTTACGACTGTTCCCAACCTTGCCTGTGGCTGTTGGACCGCTGATTTGCTTCACTGCGTATATCGGGCTGCTTCAGCCCCACTCTGATGATATGTCCCGAGTTGTGGACCAACTCTTAAAGTTGTTCGCCACCTTTGTAGGTTTGTCTCGTTTAAGCAGATTTGGTATCATCTGATGTATAAATGTGTTTACTAGCCTCCTGGGACTAGTAATTGTATCACATTTGAGTCCCAGAGGATTGGGGCGCTTCAATCGTGTGATCATTGAGCTTGGAGTTATTACTACCATTGAGATTGTAAAGCAATCAAGATCCTCCAAGCGTGTGGAGAGCCTTGAACCCATTAAAAAAGAGAGAGGACTCAAGTTTGATCTTTGGAATCACATGAGAGGGTTGAAAGAGACCTGGACCTTTGGGACTCCTCAACAGATACATTGGTTTCGTTGGGAAATCGAACTCTGGCAAAACAAATTGCCATGTCTTTGTGTTTGATTGTTTGCAATTTGTTTTCTTTCTTCCCCTAAGTTCTATTGTATTTATCTTCACTCAAATCTCTTAGTGTTGCTTCCAAGTACATTCCACACATTAAAAAGAGCAACACATTGCAATATTTAACTTGTCTCTTCATCCGATTAACTTACATCTTGTTCTAACCACTAATTGGGATCAAGTATTTGTTTTTAAGTGATAAATTTTAGGTTTCGCCTATTCACATCCTCCAGACGACTTTTACAAATACTGGTTCAAGTATGGTAGTTGTTATTATAATCACATAACTTGTTTGTCCATACCATTTAGAATCACCATTGAGGCAAGGGATCACTTCACTTTCTCTCTTGAGTACTTGCAGAACTTGCCCCTGTTAGGTTTAAAAAAGCAATACATCTGAGTTATGTGTACTGTTACCATTCCATCTCACACAATTGTTAATATGATTGATGGTGAAAATAAAGACATTTGAAATGTCTTAGAACCATCGTTTGCATACAACACATGTATTGTTAAGATTATCCTTTTTTACATCACACGATAGTATCTCATTCTTCGTCTAACTTGGTTTGGTGAGGAAAAGTGTTAATGGTATGTGTCAACATTCTGGGAAGGCTATACCCTTGAATGTTGTTAAGATGACTTATAAAGTTCTCATAAGAAGTCATAAGAAGAATTCATTGGGACCGAGCTAACTCCAGCCATGTGCCCTTAGGGCCCCAATGCCCTAGTGCCTTCCTTAACTATAGCTAAGGTAAGGGTCCATCGCATTGGGACCTGAGTTTTTTATCCATACCTCTGAGGCTCTCTAAGCCTCCAATGTTTGTAATAATATAATGGACAAGACCCTGCCCCTAGGGCTCTCCAGACCCTAGGCTTTAGACTTCAGGGCACCCTTATACTTTTGGGGCTCTCTTGGTCAACCCTAAGGGGCCATTAGACCTTTGAGGCTCCTGACCTCGCAACCCCTAACCAATGTCTAGATCTCGAGGCCCTTCAAGTGGGAAATAAAGCTCGACTAAGAATGGGAGTACATGTAGAGTAAGGAATATGACTGGCTCTAACCCCAAGGTAGGACAACCCTAGAAAGTATGCCCCTTGTACCCTGTACATCGCTACTCCAGATAGGCACGTGATACTGGTTGTCTAGATAAGGATCGACATCGTATAAAATGAGATGGATGACATGTGGTCAAGAAGGTACATTTTATCCATTACACAGACAAACAAGCATACTCGAGACCACTATTCAATACGTGCCATTACCCCTATAGCCATGCCTTGACATGCCAACATACTAGCAAGAATTATATGGTACAAGGTGCTACACCATTTACCAACTATATCGTAGCTGACCACATGAACTCTAGTACCTACAAATATGATAAGTCAAACCTACCTCTATGGCAGGACATATCACCATTATAGCAAGACATGTTCAACCATGTGTCATGACAAAGTTATTCCACTGAGTATGAGTATGACTCCACATCTACGATATGAAAGGAGTTGTTGAGCCTCTGCCGAGGAGGGCCCACTATCTAGCAGGCATGTATCGCCCTCTCCTCCCCAGCGCTATAAAAGAGAGGAGTAGAGCCACGTAGAAAAATATTGGCATTTACTCAAGGGGGTTGATAGAGTTAACTGATTTGAGAGGACTCTGTTAATCTTGGTTTTATGGTACATATATGTGAAATATAATCAGTAGTTTAGAACTCACATTAGAACCAAACTAGAAAGCATGGCGTGCCGCTCTCTCTGAGAGACCATGCGCTACTTATGGGATTGGGTCTCCGTATTTTTTCACATTTCTGTATTGCCTTCTGTATTTTCACATTTCTGTATTGCCTTCTGTATTTCGGACAGATGGATTATAGTAGTACATTGATACAGTGTTCGGGCACTGCAACGATGCATGAGGATTATAGGAGTACACTAGTACAATGTACATGTGTTACAATGATACGTAAGAACAAATATTACAATTTAATTAAGCCAAAAGGCTAAGAAAAAATACGGAGACCCAAGCCCATAAGTAGCGCATGGTCTCCCAGCGATAGCGGCGCGAGAGCGGCGACGGCGCGCCATGCTTTCTAGTTAATATTTCTAACACTGTTTACCTGCCTGATATCAGTATACTCTGATTGACAGACGTCCCGGAGGGCTGTGTGATAATTAGGGAACATATCCCCATAACAAACTTGTTTACATGCCTTTGGTTCAATGAAGTTGACCGCTTCACGTCCAGAGATCAGCTAAGCTTCAGCACAGTTAGGGATAAAATAAGGTGGCGAGTTAATTGGACTGCAGACATGTTCCTGGATTGTGAAAGGCGTGATTTTGTTGTTCAGGTATTTTCAGTTTTTTTTTGTTCGATTTATTGCCACTGATTTTCTGTGTGCTGTTTTGCTGTGATATACATTGCTGATGGACCATAGAACTAGGGAAAACAGCACATTCTTTGTGATGGCACGTTTATTACAGAACGAGTAACCACCTATTCTGTTTTGTCTATTATTGATTACTTCTCTTTTTTTTCTTGCACCATTCTTACTTTACAGTCGTACCACCGAGAACTGTTGGAACAGAGGCAGTCTGCCTTACGAAGATGGCCTCCCCAGCGGTCTCCCATCGCGCGCTTCCAACCTAGAAAGATGCTTCCAGAAAATGCAGCAAGGGAACCATGGAAGGCTTCTGCAACCAAGAAGTTATCACGGAAGCGAGCACGGGATAAGAAATCAAGCTCGAGACGAACTCATTGAACTAGTGGGAAGGAAGCAATTCAGCTGTAAATGCTGGCGATTTTGCTCCTACACAACTGCATATCTAACGGACAGCATTCCAACATTGTTTTACTACTTTTAACTTCCTTTCATGCTCCTAGCTCCCCTCCCCAAGGACGCCAAAATTTTGTCAGGGATTGTTGATAGAGAGCTGATGAAATTCTTTGTTGTAAATAAACATTTTTAGATCAGAGATGTATTCAACTAGCAGCTGATTCAATTCAATCCATTTTGGAGGTAGTCTTTGGCAGGGTTTCAAATACAGTCAATCTTGTCAAACAATGCCATCGATGCCTGCCTGAGGGAGTGAACTAGCGGTGGTTGGTGAAACGGCAGGGAATAATAGAGTTACGACAGCTTATTTCTGCAGAGGATACAACACGTCGCATATGGAGTAATTCATTCAACATCAATACATCAACGCTTGTTTAGTTTGGACACAAGGAAAAGCAAACAAACAGATCTGTCCAAAGCATCCTCCCCCTTCGTTCGATCATCGCCTGTATTTTCTTGCAGCATCTGGTTCTTGGCGCGGCTGCCGGTCCTTCGTCGTTCGATCGTTCTGCTGTTCCGTCCTCGTTCTTGGGCCTGTATTCTCCAAAAGGTCGCCCATGCAACTTGCACGGGACTTGTTTCGCCGATCATCAAACCACCATCGTAGCATTACGTCAGCCGTCAGCAGGAACACCGGATGACTTCTTTCGTCGATCATCGCCTCATCGGGCCACCACAGCACGCTCGTGCAAGACACCACGGCAGTCTTCTTCGACCTTGCGCAAGACGATCGACGACGGCAACATTCCTTCCCACACTCCCGGGCAATGGTAGGCCTGCCGGCAGAGGGTATGCGCCACCTGATTTCCCTCACGATACACGTGTCTCACGTCGCATCCGGAGAAGCAGCGAAGCAGGTAGAGGATCTCCTCATGCAAGGCTGCAGGGATCCGTGTCTGCGTCTCCTCGCCACGGAGCAGTTGCACCAGCACGAGATCATCTCCCTCGACCACCAGCCGCTGCAGGCAGAGGCCGAGCGCCAAGCGGAGACCGCGGATCATCGCCCGCGCCTCGACGATGCCGACCGTGGAGTGCTCCGTCGGCTCGGCGAACGCGAGCACGACGCGGCCGGCGCTGTCGCGGATGACGCCGCCGACGCTAGCTCTCGCTGATCCATCGTGATAAACAGATCCGTCAAAGTTCAACTTAAACCATCCACGAGGCGGCGGTGACCACTTCACCAAGATGACGCTACCCGGCTGATACGGCCGCGCCGACGCGGACAGCTCCGTCGCACGGCAGCATACGCTCGGAGGAGTAGACGGCGTCAGGACAGAACACACCATCGTCTCGATCTATTGAAGAACTCTGGAGTCTGGATGACGCAGGGTCAGCGAGAGTGCCTCGCAATGTCGGGTGGGTACTGGGTGGCTGGAGAATGCAAGCAGGAGAGCGACGTGTCCAGGTCAGGGGCTGCGCGCGGCTAGCCTTTATATATAGGCTGGGGAATGCAAGCAGGAGAGCGACGTGTCCGGTGGGCTGCCCATGCGCGCGGCTCATTTTTGTTTATCCGTTAGCTGGTGTTGCCCACGCGATGGACGCTATACTCGCTGCCTGCTTGCCCATTTTAGATTCCATCCGACGGTTTTTTATAATGAAAATAGATTCCATCTAAGATCCAATAGTTTTTTATAATGGAAATAGATTCCATCTAACATCTGACGATGCCACATTCTTTTTGTAAAAAGCACCATCCGTTTCGGATTCCACGCGCTCTTATCGTTGCTCACCCAGAAGATCGCGCAGCGGTGGTCCGAGTCACTCTCACTCCACGGCCTCGCCGATAATGGACTCGTGGTCAACTCCTCCTGAGCACTGTCTGCGCCGCCGCCACCTTTTCGCAGGTCAACCTATCCACCGTTGCCTTCAACCGTTTGTTGTGGCATGCGGTCGCCGACGAGGCCGTTATGACGGAGGTCCTTGGCATGCACAACACCATGAACAGGAGATATTCGACCGTTGTCACTCGCTCGCCGCCGTATACATGTCCAGTTCAAAAGTTGGAATTTTTTTCCAGATTGGCATTGTAATATTCGTTTTGCCTTTTTTGCAGATTGGGATTGTAATCCACTGCATGTAAATGTACAATATTTGGGAGACACGTATCGGTCGCATGTTCTTCCTCTCAATTTAAGGTATTCTAGGCTAAATTATTTGAGGTAGCTGAACAGACGGCGTCAGGCAGCATCTCGACTCTAAAACCCAAGTGGTGCACATTGTTCTTCCAAATCCTACACTTGTAACTCAGAGCTAGACCGACGTGGGTCAGTAGTATATAAATATACAAATGCCAGGTCCTAGAGGCAACTCGTCTTCGAGGGAATCATCTACATGTGGAGGAGAGACTAAAATCCTATTGTCATAATCCTTAGGTTGCATAAAAAAGAGATGGACAATCTGATATTGATGCAAACAACCTATTTATTAGTTTTCTTCAAGATCTTATTCCACATGAAAATATGGGTCCACTTGATATTCTCAATTTTTTAAAACAACATAATTATTTTCCAAATACAACTATTACATATAAAGTTTTGTTGACCATTTTTGTGACCGTTGTATGCGAACGTTTTCAAAATTAAAGCTATTGAAATCATAGTTACGTTCTACGATTAAACAAGAAAGGCTGAATGCATTGGTTATAATAGAAATTGAGAGTGAAATGCTTGATAAAATTAGTACAAGAACATCACAGAATAATGCTTGCTTTTTAAACAAAGAATATGTAATTAGTACAACTTAGTACATATAATTTATATTGTGATATATATTATTATCTATTATTTTTCTATATTAAAATTAGGTCGATTTCAGATATTTCGCACAGGGCCTCCGAAAATAGCGGCACGCCGGTCAACTCCTCTTGGGCACCGTCTGTGTCGCCCACAACAGCACTGTATGCCATTTTCGACGGTCGTATTTATTTTCGGCGGCCAGGGCTTGGCCGCCGAAAATAAGCAGGTATTTTCGACAGCAGGAGCAGGCCGCCGAAAATAAGCTTATTTTCGGCGGCCGCTAACACAGCCGCCGAAAATAAGCGTATTTTTGGTGGCTTCTAACACAGCCGCCGAAAATACCTGCTTATTTTCGGCGGCCACGCCTGCCGTCGAAAATTAAGTATTTAAAAACGTCCGGTTCCTTCTTCTCTGTTCTCTGTTTCTTCTCTCTCTCTTGTCTCGCGTCCGCCGTCGCTCCGTCGCGCCGCACCCTGCCCCCCGTCGGCCACGCAGCGCCGGCCCCCGCTGATAGTAGACGCAGCCCAATCTTCCGTGAGATACGATAACTTGATTGAGTGGAGATCTCGACATTGATGATCCAAGGCTCCAAACGAAAGGTTCCTCGCAATCACTACACCACGGCTCCGTTGGTTATCACTCGTGACACACGAATGACCTCGTCACGAAGGCTTATCCCTGCAAGCGCAATCAAGAACACAAGCAAGAACAGGAAAGAAACACAACCAAAATTGTATTGATTACGGGATGGGGTCTCACAAGCCGATGACGGTGACACTGTTCGATGACAGAATTGATCTAAGCAAAACCCAAACCTAAATATGGCGGCGGCTGCTGAATAAATAGAGTACTAGGGCGTGCGTGACCGCTGGACTCGCCCCTAATGGGCTCCGACGCGATACACGGCCCAACGGCCCAACAGACGGTGTCGCATCACCAAAACAGAATCTGAATGCTGACTTGTTTCGATGATTCCTGTTGACTCCGGATGAATTTTACGGTGGAACCAGTTGGGTTGGTTAGATAATCTCGTTATCTTTCCAACCATATCCAGTCCATCGCAATCGGAGTCCGGATGCATCTTGGGCGTCCATTTTAGTGTAGACTAGTCCTGGAACCCGGGATGGAGTCGCAGCCGACTCGGACTTGATCTCCTTCCTGTTGTGGACGCCCTTGCTGCTTCTCCTCAACACCTTGGCCTTTCCCAAGTCCTTGTTGGTCCTCTCCAAGGTACCTAATCATCAAAACATCCATGGCCCCAAGCGTAAGCTCTGAAACACAATTGACTAGGGTAGAACGTACCTGGAGATTTAGTTGTCGTGCACGAGATCGTGTTATCGGTCCATTCATTGTATGTATAGAAGTGATGTCCTCATCGTCCTCCTCCTCTTGAATTAGAGTCGTCCTCGACTTGATCTCATCTTCGTCACCCATATATAGCTTCAAATCTGAAATGTTAAAGGTGGAACTAACCCAAAAATCTGGAGGCAACTCAGGTGGTAATCCAGGGGGTATCTCAGAGGGAAACACATCTATATACTCTCGCAAAAGGTTAGCAATAGCCGGTGGCAAAGCAATAGACGTATCATCAATAGAATAGAAAACATTTTTGCACACTAAGGCATAGCAAAGTCCAACAGAGGCATGTAACTCATCAAGATCAGATTTAGTGGCTAGCAAAGTAGGAGTTTTTAACTTATTAGGTTGCTGATTTTCAGAGTTCAAAACACCTTTTTGCTTAGCATTAATCTTTTTCTCATGTTCTAAGTGGACCATTTCAGTGGGAGTCATAGGAAGCAACACAATTTTCTTTCCCTTATGCATGAAAGTATATTTATTAGATCTACCATGGTGAATAGCATCAGTATCAAACTCCCAAGGACGTCCCAGTAAAAGAGAGCAAGCATCCATACTCACCACATCGAAATCAGCAAAGTCATGATAAGAGCCAATAGAAAATGCACCCTTGTTGTTTCTATTACCTTGAACTTACCGTTGTTGTTAAACCATTGAATGTGATAAGGGTGGGGATGCTCTCGTGTGGTCAAGCCAAGCTTCTTGACCAACTCAATGTTCACCAAGTTGTTGCAGCTACCACCATCAATGATGTATGTATACGGCAGTCCTTGATGATGAGGAACATATTGAAGAGGTTGTGGCACTGTCTGTTGTCGTCGTCACTAGCCATGGCACTCAAAGCTCGTTGCACAATTAAGGCCTTATAGGTCTCAGTCGCTGTTGTACCAAGAACCTCTTCATCACCATCATAAGTCTCTGCAATGTTATCTCCAATAGTATCTTCATCTTCAACATCAGAAGCACTAACATACCCACCATCACTAGTAGCAATGTATGCCCGTTTGCTGGGGCAATCTCGCTGAATATGGCCAAGTCCCTGGCAGCGGTGGCACTTGATGTCGGAGGAGCGGTCTGTGGAAGAGGTGGTCGTAGTAGGTTTTGCTGCAACACCCGAAGACACCAAGGACTTGCTGTTGTTGTGTCCCTGTGATGCCGAAGGTGCGGTGCTGCGTGTGCCGCTGGTGGAGGAAGATGTGGACGTCCGTACGCCCGAAGAGGATGACGCCTTGGCTAGCGCCGGTGGCTGGTGTGGCACGAAAGTGCTGCTCCTCCGCTGTTGACGACCCTGTAATTCTTTTTCTGCCAACATAGAAAGCTGGAACAAGCGTTGTATAGAATGATATTCTTTATAATCAACAATATCCTGAATCTCCCGCCTCAATCCCCCACAAAACCTAACCATTTGATCCTCCGGATCCTCAACTACCCCACATCGTAGCATACCTTTCTGAAGCTCTTGGTAGTATTCCTGTACCGACATGTCTCCCTGATCTAAGCGTAGCAATTTTTTCGAAGATCACGTCTATAAGAAGGGGGAACAAAGTGAGCTCGCATCTCCTCTTTTAACGCATTCCATGTTTATGGTGCAGCACGTGTGTTAACAAGTTCATTCCACTAAATGATAGCAAAATCTCTAAATTCACTAGTGGCTTGTCTAACCCTATGCTGCTTAGGAACAAGATGGGAATTAAATTTTTGTTCTACCATCATCTCCCAGTCTAAGTAAGCTTCAGCATCATAAGAACCCATGAACGGTGGAATAGAGAACTTAATCTTAGCAAATGGATCATAATCTGGTTTAGGATTATGATGATGACGTCTACCATTACCTCCCATACCTTGTCAATTACGTGCAAGGCATTGTCGCAGCGGTGCATACACATCGTCGTCATCATCGTCGTCCACAAGAGAGTGAGCTGGGGCTGGAGTTGGTGGTCGAGGACGAGCCTCCAGTACGTCCATGCATGTAACAAGTTCATCAACTCGTCGATCAAGCTGCTCATACGATGTCGCCGCAGAGTCCTGGTATTTTTTAAAAGCTTCAGTCATCGCGCACATCATCTCCTTCAATTCCATCTGAGAGACACACTCATCGTCGTTAAGCTTAGGCCCCTTGTCCTTGTCTATTTGATTCTTTGGTCATGTCATTGTTAGCACAAAACAGAGACAAAAAGGCAACAAACAATGTGAACCCTACAACTATCTCTCAGGTTGATGGTGGAGGTGGTGGAATACAAATTATGAAGCGTCTTACCCCGCTCTTACGAGGTTCTTACCAGCACTGCAGGTGGCAAACGGTGACCGATGTGACTGTCCAACGAGCGTGGGTGCGATTGCAAAGGAGTACATGTTCTGCTCGAGAGAAAGCTGGAGCTATAGGAAGGCTGACTAAATATATATATGTGGCACACAAGTCAGTAACAGATAGCAATGCTGAATAAGTGTTCCAAGTACTCGTCCTAGTTGCTGGCCTAGAAAATGTAATAGAACAGTTGGACCAAAGCACAAGAAAGGAGGTACAAGTATCTAGTAGAAATGGCAGTTCTGTAAATAGAGCAGATTGTTCAGCACTAGTAGAAATCTAAGGCGTGTTTCTAAAGGAGTACCAGCAAAAGAGCTCGAAATATTCTGAATTTTTTTTATCACTGATCCAAAATCACAAAGGATGGAAGCACACAAAATTTCACATGAAACAGAGTTGTATTGTGGCCTAGAGAAATTCACAAATGATCTCTGAAATTCCTGAAAACACTTAAATAATTTTTTTTTAATTATCTTCCCGATTTTTTGAATTTTTTGACCGAACCAAACAGGCCAAAGGCCAGTTTGGGTCACCCCAGAATGGAGTCAGGAATCCGCTGTAAAAAATTAAGCTCAAACGGAGCACCGAGCGAAAAGTTATGCCCGTTTTATGGAAGGTACCTCAAGTTATGGTTTTCAAAGGCACAAATCGGCAGGAACCGTAGCGGCGGCTATGGAGCACAGGGTTGGTTTTAGAGATAGGATTTGTTTTGTGGATATGGTTGGTTTAGATACAGGATCTGTTTTGTGGATATGGTCGTTTTAGAGATAGGATCTGTTTTATGGATATGGTCGGTTGTAGAGATAGGATCTGTTTTGTGGATAGGGCCAGTTTTAGAGATATGATTTGTTTTATAGATAGGGTCGGTTTTGTAGGATGAAAGCGGATGGACAGAATCAAACTGAACTAAAACAAATCTAATCCAGCAACCAAACTCAACTAGACACAAACTCAGAACTGCGGACTCTAAAACTGAATTGTGCAAAGGCTAAGGTGATGATTTTAGCTCGGAATAAACTGATCGTAATTTTTTTGACTTTTTGTGGACTATGGGACGAAACAAAACTAATCTAAAGGTAGGATTATACCTCATAGGCAACCTAGAAATTTGATACCAATTAATAGTAGACGCAGTCCGATCTTCCGTGAGATACGATAACTTGATTCACTACAGGAATCCTAATGATTCCCGTCGGCCAGGATAATTCCCGTCGGCCAGGGAAAAAGCCGACGGGGATAATGTAACTCCCGTCGGCTACACTGAAGCCGACGGGAATAACGTAACGCCCGTCGGCCACAGAGGAGGCCGACGGGAGTTAACTTAACTCCCGTCAGCCAGTAAATAGGCCGACGGGGATTACTTAATTCCCGTCGGCCAAAGCGCAGGCCGACGGGGATTAGGCATTTATGAGCGCGGGTTCGCCCGCGCGGGCTCATTTCTTCTCTGTTTCTTCCTACGCCGCCGCCGCCTGCCTATTGTCGCCGCCGCCTCTAACCGCCGCCGCTTCTCCCCGCCGGCGTGCCTTCCCGGCCGAGCCCGACGCCGCCCCTCGGAGCCCGACGCCGCGCACCCGGGCGCCCCGGCGTCGCCCGTCCGCCGCCCGTCCGCTCGCGGCGCCGAGCGCCCAGCCGCCCCACCGCCGCGCGCCCGTCAGCGCCGCCGCGAGCCCGGCCGCCCGTCCCCGCCGCGCGCCCGCCCGTCCGTCGCGGCCGTGCCCGCCCTCGCTCATCTCCGTCGTGCCCCACACCGCCCACATCACCGTCGGGTCTCTCGGAGCGTCGTCGCTGCCTCCTCGAGCGCCGCCGCCGCGTCCAAGCGCCGCCTCCGCCCCCGACCGCATCTCCGAACACCCACGTGAGTAATTATGTGTGTACATGTTAATGCATTGGATTGTGAATGTTAATTATGTGTGTACATGTTTATTTTCGTCGGTTTTTTATGGCCGACGGGAGTTAACTTTCATGTGATTAGTATTAATTTAATAACACATGTGATTAGAGTGTGATTATAGTTAATTTAATATCACATGTGTGGCTTCATGTTAGGTAATTATTTATTGTATTCTTATAGTAGATTTAACTTATACTATTGAATTGTTAAATTTGATGTTATTTATTGATTAGATTTAACTTATAATATTAGGATGTATGAATGTTTCGATATTGATTAATTTGATGTTATTTATGTGTATATATAATTATTTATGTATATATATAGTTTTACTACTTACCTATAGATGTATATATGTATGTATATATGTGTGTGACGTGTAGAAACGTGATTGTCTCACACACACTCTTTACTCGTACACAGCCGCAATAATGGGTGATAGACGTGATTGGATGTATGAAGGTTTCAAGAAGGGTGGGTGTCACACTAGTGAATGGTTTGCCAAGACGCAAATATTTCTGGACCATGCAGCTGCTTTGTCACAAATAGATAATATTAGGTGTCCATGCAATAAATATAGAAATATGACGAGCCACACCAAGAGGCAGGTCACACTACACCTGTGCTCGCATGGTTTCGTGTCAGGCTATAAGGTCTGGTATCTCCACGGTGAAGATGCTGAACGAGCAGCAGAAGTAGAAGTTGATGACGGTGAAGATGATGTTGATAGGATGGACCAGATGCTTGAGGATCTGCAGCCTGAACTGGCACCAGATCATCATGATTCACCTACACCGGAGGTTCAGAAGTTCTTCGACCTACTCAAAGCGTCAGAAGAGCCTCTTCACGGGCACACTGACGTGACCGTCCTCGAATTCGTGACCCGACTGATGTCAATCAAGTCAAAATTTGCATTTTCAATTAATTGTTACAAGGAGCTTGTGGATTTGATTAGCGAGGTTCTTCCTACGGGTCACAAGATGCCCAAAGACATGTACCAGTCCAAAAAATTGCTTGAAGGTCTTGGTATGGAGTATGAGAAGATTGATGTTTGCCAAGACAACTGTATGCTTTTTTGGAAGGAACATGGCAGAGAACAAAAATGCTTAAAATGTGGGAAGTCAAGGTACGTGGAGCTTGTAAATGAAGATGGGGAGAAGGTGGTGACAAAGGTTGCACATAAATAGCTTCGGTACATGCCTCTCACTCCTAGAGTGAAACGTTTGTTTCTCTCGAGGAAGACCGCTATGCACATGAGGTGGCATAAAGATTGTATGGACAGACAAGATGGGTTAATGGTGCACCCGTCAGATGGTGATGCATGGAAGGCACATGACAAATTTGATCCAGATTTTGCCAGCGATGCAAGAAACGTTCGTATCGGCTTGGCAACTGATGGTTTCACGCCGTTCAATATGACCGCTGCGTCGTATTCATGTTGGCCTGTCATTGCCATACCGTACAACCTTCCACCTGCTCTTTGCATGAAATATGAGTTTATGTTCCTATGTCTATTTATACCTGGGCCTGAGCATCCTGGCGTACGCCTCAATGTGATGCTTCAACCACTGATTGAAGAGTTAAAGAAGCTATGGCAAGGTGTGGAAGCCTATGACTGCTTCAAGAAGCAGAAATTCAATCTTCGTGTTGCATATCTGTTCTCGGTTCATGATTTTATGGCGTATGGTATTTTCTCTGGATGGAGCGTGCATGGTAGATTGACGTGTCCTTATTGTGCTAAAGATACAGATTGTTTTCGTCTTAGTGCTAGTGGCAAGATATGTTACTTTGATTGCCATAGATGTTTTCTACCCTTCAATCACCCCTTCAGAAGGCAGAGAAAGGAATTTAGGAAGGGCACCATTGTCACGAAGGGACCGCCCAAGCGACGTAGTGGGATAGAAATTACAGAAGAGCATATGAAACTTGTCCTAGACGAGAGTGGTAAAAGGTATCAAGGTTTTGGTGAGGAGCATAACTGGACTCACATATGTGGCTTGTGGGAGCTTCCTTATGCTAAGTCATTGATTTTGATGCACAACATCGACGTCATGCATCAAGAGAGTAACTTTTGCCAAGCCCTCATAAATACATGCATGGATTTCCCTGATAAAACGAAAGACAATGACAAGGCACGCATGGACTTAGCAGTGATATGTGATCGTCCAACCCAAGTGCTTAGAGAAAACGGAGGCAAACCAAAAGCTGACTATTGTCTGAAATCTAAGCAACAGAGAGAAGTGATGAAGTGGATGAAGGATATTAAATTCCCCGATGGTTATGCCGCTGGTTTTAGAAGATATGTGAACTTGAAGACAATGAAGATGAATGGACTGAAGAGCCATGACTTCCACATAATTATGGAGAGGCTCATGCCTGTAATGTTTCGTGGGTACATTTCCGAAGCTGTGTGGAAAACGTTAGCTGAAGTTAGCTATTTCTACAGACAGTTGTGTGCTAAAGAAATCAGAAGAGATGTGATGGAACAGCTGGAGAAAGAGGCACCGGTGCTTTTGTGCAAATTGGAAAAAATATTTCCACCGGGTTTCTTCAATCCTATGCAGCATCTCTTTATACATCTTCCATATGAGGCTAAGGTCGGTGGTCCTGTTCAATATAGGTGGATGTTTCATATAGAAAGAGCATTAAAGAAGCTTAGAGCAATGGTGGGCAATAAGGCAAGAGTAATACTTTGTGTAAGACTTTGTGTAAGACTTGTTTTCTTAAACTGTTCATATGTGAATTAGTTTATGTTATCAAATAACTCATGTCATACAATAATATTTGACAGCGAGTTTGATGAACAAAACATGAGGTGTCTCGGTAGGCCAACAGCGAGAGACATAGACAAATTGCGACGCGATGGTATGCATGGGCGACCTAATTTCATTATGTGGCTTCGGGACCGTGTAAGTCTTAATTATGTGGCTCCGAGAACTAATTTCATTTAACTAATATTACAGAATTTGCTAATGCTTTGTGGCATGATTGACAGTTTGGGGAGGAAATGAATTTGAATGATGACTTACGTCAGTTATCTATTGGAAGTGTAACTGCCAAAAGCTATGGACGTTACGATGTCAATGGATATCGCTTTCGTTCAAGCATTTTTGAATCAAGTCATCCTATGGCCGCCACTCAAAATAGTGGAGTCGTTACTAGGGCAACCGACATGGAAGGACACGAAGCCTGCTATTACGGGAAAATCAAAAATATAATCGAGATTACATTTGCTGGAAATAAGCCTTTAGCGCTAGTTTTCTTTGAGTGTAAATGGTATGACCCGAAGTATTATAGAACCGAATTTGGGATGACACAGATCCAACCTGAGAAATTGCTTCAAGGACACGACATGTATATCCTTGCCCATCAAGCAGACCAAGTTTATTTCTCGACATATCCATGCAAAAAGTTGTCTAAATGGAGGGTTGTGTACAATGTAAATCCCCGCGAACGCCTATACACTCCTGGTGAGGACGAATATCAAATTGGTCACCTTGAGCAGGTTGATGAGGTGTTTCAAGAAGAAGAGTTGCCAACTAGTTTTCATATTGATCCTGCACCGGCATTAGATTCACTAGTCACAGACGTTAACGACTTAACTTTTCCCGAGAGGCGAAGAAGACAACCTGTTAGGAGAAAAGTTACATGGCGACCTCTGCATAGAAGAGAACAAATAGATCCTAATTTTGATGATATTTAACAAGTAAAGTTGTTTTGTTATTTCATTTGTTTATATTTTAAGTATTATGTCATTTTTGATGCACTAATGAATAATTTCTTATTTTTTATGCAGGATGCCGCCAAAATCAAAGAAGTCAGTGAAAGGGTTGTTCAAGGGCCTGGGCCTTTTTCAGGGCAGTTCTTCGAGCAGCAGCAGACGTCGAGAGCTGTTGAGCGCGGTACATGGAGATGAGGTAACATATCTTGTACAAATAAATTTATTTACATATTTACAAATAAATCTTGAGTTGTATGTACCAGGATGAGCAGCACACTGAGGAGCAGCACATTGAGGAGGAGCAGCACAATGAGGCTGAGCAGCACAATGAGGAGGTGGAGCACAATGAGGAGGTGGAGCACGGGACATGGGACCAGGCCGCACAACATCACCAGCCATGGGACCAGTGGGACCACCAGAGAGAGCAGCAACAGGCGTGGGACCAGTGGGGCCAACAGGGCGAACAGGCTGACAACCCGATGGATGATGGCTCGGGAGGCTCTTCAGCGACACGCACACGTCGCTCAAGAAAAAGCCACTCAGTAAAGCCTCGTCACGCGATAGAGCGAGAGGCTGATAGGACTTTAATCATGCCACATGGAGATCGGTGAGTGTAATATATTAACTTATCTCATATAACTATTATGTGTATTATTAATGTTTTTGTGTAATGCAGGAATTGGGAGGACCTGTCCTTCGACGGCAAGGGACACCACACTCAGGTTAACCTTACGTTGGGTTCTCTTTGCCGCCTTCACTACCCTGGTATAGTGAAGGTGTCAAACGGTGATACCGAGGATGACGTGCTCGTCAGTACCTAGGATGAGTACAAGTTTAAAAAGGAACGAAACCACACCGACAGACAGGGACTTGTGCGTAATGACTTTTGGGTATGAATTCTTTATTATTTTTGTTATGTTTCTTAATATGGTAAATCTATGACTTATACCATTGTATTTGTATTCTTTATGTTGTAGCTTCGATATCGGTTGCCTGACGGAGAGGATTACATGGGGCACGCTGAACGTGTCTTGCAAAACAATGCAAAGAAGCTGGTGAAGGATGCCATATACTATGCGAGAATTCAGGCTACAAACCTGTATTTTCAAAAGCATCCAGAAGAAGCAGGCCCCTTGAATAAAAAGGAAGGGTCCTCAAAGATATATTTGACTGAGGATCAATATCGTGAGGTTAGTATTCAATTTGTTTTACCCTTTATATTTATTGTTGTGATTGATATAATATGTAACATTGTGTGTGTGCAGGTGATGGTTCCATGGATGGCGCCCGTGCCTGATGCGTACTATGCTTGGTGTCGATATTGGGCTTCCGAAGGCTTCCAGAAAGCGTCAGCGCATCACAGACAATGTCGAGGAACCAATCCTAACCACAAGTTTGGCGGTGACGACATGATACGAAAAGCTAAAAGAATGGTAAGTTTGATCTTTCTATGTCGATCAACAAATAATACGATTGCTTATGAATGTTTTTTGTTTATACAGGAAGCTACGAGTGGCCAAAAGCCTAGTGACATTGAGGTGTACCAGGAGGGCCACAAAGGACCAGACCTGGACAACCCTGACCAGCTCTGCAGCCAGACAGCCACGGATCGCTTGGTGAGTTTTGGCTCAAAAGTTCAAACGTTCAAAGTATATAAATTCCTGCATTTGTAAGGTTGTGAATGATGTATAGGCGGCATATGGGGAGGAGATGGTTCGTCGCCATGGCCCTGACTACGACTGGCGCCATGAACCGGTGGATCCCTCGGTGGTGTACGCAAGTGGTGGTGGCAAAGCGCATGGACGGTAAGCTCTAACTTATAAAATTATATGGTTGACACTAAATTGATTATGCAGTAATAACATTTTTTGAATCACTTATAGATACGCACTCTTCGACGGATTCATTGACTCGTCGTCGGTGAGATCTCAGAGGACGGGTTCATCTTCCCGTAGCTCATGCTCTCGTCGACCGAACGAGCAGGAGTTGGAGATTATGAGGATGCGTGAAGAGATGAGACAACAACGCGAATTTATGGAGGCTTGCAATGCTCATAATCAAGCGATGTATCAAGTGAGTACACATAATCCGAACTCTAAATTATTATATTTCAATACAACATCTTCAGTAGTAACACATATGTGTTTAACAGTTAATGCAGCAACAGGGCATTACATCAAATTTTCCACCGCCACCACAATGGAGCCAATTTGCAAACACACCAGTTCCACCACCACAGTTCACCACCCCTCCGACACATATACCTGCACCTGGAGATAGGGTACGTTTGATAACTCTCCATTAATTTATACACTTGTATACTTTTTGATATTTGCATTTAACGTGTTGATATTTGCTAACTTGCATAGGTTACGCCTGAAGCGGGTGGCAGTGGGTCTGATCCACCAGTAGAGACTGGATTTGTTGACTCGCTCTTCGCGTTCCCTCCTCCTGGTGGTGAAGGCGGCAGCGGTCAAAGCTCTAACCACCCAAGTGGTGGTTATCTCTAAACACTTAAACTTATGTTTGAAATGTCGTATTCGTTGATGGATGTTATGTTCAATACTATGTCGTACTCGTTGTTTGACGTTGGTGGATGTTATGTTTGAACCCAAGCAGACTTCCGTTCTTCCATACTGAGGTGATATGTTTTAATTATAAATGCACTATGTCTAAATGCATGTGTTTGTGGATGTTGTATCTCTACATGTGTTTGTAATGTGGCTGTTATATGTGATTTATATTATGTTTGATATATGTTATGTGTGCAGAAATAGTGACATAATTTAGTGCTGTTTTTGTAGCAGTATACAGTAATTCCCGTCGGCCCAGTTAATTCTCGTCGGCTATGGTCGAACCGACGGGAATTAACTACTTACTCCCGTCGGCCCAGTTAATTCCCGTCGGCCACGTGGGGCCGACGGGAATTAATTAATAACTCCCGTCGGCCTAGGGAACCGACGGGAATAAGAAGTGAATTCCCGTCGGCCACGAAAACCGACGAGAATTAGCCTTAATTCCCGTCGGCCACTATCTAGCCGACGGGAATTAATTATTCCCGTCGGCCGCCGACGGGGATAACCTTATCCCCGACAAGGGACGCCTGTCGGCCTAAAACCGACGGGAATAAGCCCTAAACCGACGGGATTCCCGTCGGTTTAGGGCTTATTCCCGTCGGTTTCAGGCCGACGGGAATTAAGTGAATTCCTGTAGTGATTGAGTGGAGATCTCGACGTTGATGATCCAAGGCTCTGAGCGAACGGTTCCTCGCAATCACTACACCACGACTCCGTTGGTTATCACTCATGACACACGAATGACCTCGCCACGAAGGCTTATCCCTGCAAGCGCAATCAAGAACACAAGCAAGAACAGGAAAGAAACGCAACCAAAATTGTATTGATTACGGGATGGGGTCTCACAAGTCGATGACGACGACACTGTTCGATGACAGAATTGATCTAAACAAAACCCAAACCTAAATATGGCGACGGCTACTGAATAAATAGAGTATTAGGGCGTGTGTGACCCCTGGACTCGCCCCTAATGGGCTCCGACGCGATACACGGCCCAACAGACGGTGTCGCAGCACCAAAACAGAATCTGAATGCTGACTTGTTTCGACGATTCCCGTTGACTCCGGATGAATTTTAGGGTGAAACCAGTTGGGCTGGTTAGATAATCTCGTTATATTTCCAACCATATCTAGTTCGTCACAATCGGAGTCCGGATGCATCTTGGACGTCCATTTTAGTGCAGACTGGTCGTGGAATCCGAGATGGAGTCGCAACCGACTCGGACTTGATCTCCTTCCTGTTGTGGACGCCCTTGCTGCTTCTCCTCAACACCTTGGCCTTTCCCAAGTCCTTGCTGGTCCTCTCCAAGGTATCTAATCATCAAAACATCCATAGCCCCGAGCGTAAGCTCTGAAACACAATTGACTAGGGTAGAACGTACGTGGAGATTTAGCTCTCGTGCACGAGATCGTGTTATCGGTCCATTTATTGTATGTATAGAAGTGATGTCCTCATCACCCGCCTCCGTCGTGCCGCTCCCCGCCCTCAAATCGCCTCCCACCGTAGCGGCGCCCGCCCGCCAGCGCAGCCCGTGCCCCCGACGAGCCACCGCCAAGCCCCGACGCACCGCCAGCCACGCCGCGCTCTGCCCCGTCCCGACGTCCGCCGTCGTCCTCAGCTCCCGTCGACCTCGCCTTCATGAGAGCACCTAGAGAGGGGGGTGAATAGGTGATCCTGTAAAAATCAAACTTATAGCCACAAAAACTTGGTTGATTGTTAGCACAGTTAATGCCAAGTGGCTAGAGAGAAGATCTTGCACAATAGGATAATCACACGGAGTTCAACACAGAGCAGACACAGTGATTTATCCCGTGGTTCGGCCAAGTACAACACTTGCCTACTCCACGTTGTGGCGTCCCAACGGACGAGAGTTGCACTCAACTCCTCTCAAGTGATCCAATGATCAACTTGAATACCACAGTGTTATGCTTTTTCTTTCAATTTCCCGTTTGCGAGGAATCTCCACAACTTGGAGTCTCTCGCCCTTACACTTGAGATTCAACAAGAAATACGGAGTAAGGGAGGGAAGCAACACACACAAATCCACAGCAAAATGCGCACACACACGGCCAAGAATCGAGCTCAAAAGACTATCTCAAAGTTCTCACTAGAACGGAGCTCGAATCACTTAGAATGACAAACGAATGCGCAAAGAATGAGTGTGGATGATCAAGAATGCTCTTAGGTTGCTTGGTGTTCTCCTCCATGCGCCTGGGGGTCCCTTTTATAGCCCCAAGGCAGCTAGGAGCCGTTGAGAACAAATTTGGAAGGTCATCCTTGCCTTCTGTCATCGGGCGCACCGGACAGTCCGGTGCACACCGGACACTGTCCGGTGCCCGATTTATTTCCTTAAACAGCGCAGCCGACCGTTGCCGACCGTTGCAGATCTGGCGCACCAGACAGTCCGGTGCACACCGGACAGTCCGGTGCCTCCTTCCGACCGTTGGCCAGACCACGTGTCGCGCGCAGATTCCGCGGCCGACCGTTGGCTCGGCCGACCGTTGGCTCACCGGACAGTCCGGTGCACACCGGACAGTCCGGTGAATTATAGCCGTACGCCGTCGGCAAATTCCCGAGAGCGGCGTCTTCAGGTCGAGGCAGCCTGGCGCACCGGACGCTGTCCGGTGCACCACCGGACAGTCCGGTGCCCCAAACCGAAACAGCCTGTTGGCTGTACACAGCCAACATTCTCCTTTTCTTCTTCTCTCTGTTTCTAACACTTAGACAATTATATTAGTGCACAAAACCAATGTACTAAGGCTTAGAAACATACCTTTACTTGTGATTTGCACTTTGTTCATCCATGGGCATAGATTCACATTTAAGCTCTTGTGTTGACACTCAATCACCAATAATACTTAGAAATGGCCCAAAGGCACATTTCCCTTTCAATCTCCCCCTTTTTGGTGATTTATGCCAACACAACATAAAGCAGCTAGAACAAGTGCAATATCACTCAAATAAAATTCAAATTTATTTTGATTCAATTTTGGCATATATGGATCATCCTTTGCCACCACTTGGTTTGTTTTTGCAAATCAAACTCAAATCTCTATCTCTAAGTCAAACACCAATGTTGAAGCATAAAGAGAGTCATTCCAAAAGAGATTGATCAAAGATTTCAAAAACTCCCCCTATTTCCCATAATCAACACTTCTCCCCACAAGAAACCAACTTTTGACAAGAGAGACAATAAGAGACAATAAAAGAGTTTGACAAAACAACAACTCTATTCTACTATTTTCAAAATCTCTCAAGTGGTAGCTGATCCATTTATCGCTTTGGCCTTTATTTTCTCCCCCTTTGGCATCAAGCACCAAAACGGAATCAATCTTGGCCCTGTAACCCCATTGCCTCACCAAAATCTTCAATTAAGAGTACAAAGGCAATAAGATCATAGAGATGAACTTGGAATAAGTTACCCTCTCATCGGAGTGCAGTGGAAGTCTTGCATGGTCCAAGTTTACCTTTCCCTTTCAATCCACCTTCGAGACTAAATCAAGCAAACTCAAGCAAAAGGTTAGTCTCAAAGAGTCAAGTTGTAACGCATCTCCCCCTAAACATGTGCATCACTTTGCAACGGACTTGTGAGGTCCAGGGAGTGTTTGTACAACTTGAGCACCACAATAAGCAACAAAATGCAGAATGAACCTGATCAAATGCATAAACACATGTATGCTACAATTCAATCCAAGTTCCGCGAATCTAAGACATTTAGCTCACTACGCAGCCTGCAAAAGGTCTTCTCATCTAGAGGCTTGGTAAAGATATCAGCGAGCTGGTTCTCGGTGCTAACATGAAACACTTCGATATCTCCCTTTTGCTGGTGGTCTCTCAAAAAGTGATGCCGGATGTCTATGTGCTTTGTGCGGCTGTGTTCAACAGGATTTTCCGCCATGCGGATAGCACTCTCATTATCACATAGGAGTGGGACTTTGCTCAGATTGTAGCCAAAGTCCCGGAGGGTTTGCCTCATCCAAAGTAGTTGCGCGCAACACTGTCCTACGGCAACATACTCGGCCTCAGCGGTGGATAGGGCAACAGAGGTTTGTTTCTTAGAGTTCCATGACACCAGGGACCTTCCTAAGAATTGGCACGTCCCTGATGTACTCTTCCTATCGACCTTACATCCAGCATAGTCGGAGTCTGAGTATCCAACCAAGTCAAAGGTAGACCCTTTTGGATACCAGAGCCCGAAGCAAGGCGTAGCAACTAAATATCTAAGAATTCGCTTCACCGCCACTAGGTGACATTCCTTAGGATCGGATTGAAATCTAGCACACATGCATACGCTAAGCATAATATCCGGTCTACTTGCACATAAATAAAGTAAAGACCCTATCATTGACCGGTATGCTTTTTGATCAACGGACTTACCTCCTTTGTTGAGGTCTGTGTGTCCGTCGGTTCCCATCGGCGTCTTTGCGGGCTTGGCGTCCTTCATCCCAAACCTCTTTAGCAAGTCTTGCGTGTACTTCGTTTGGGAGATGAAAGTGTCGTCCTTGAGTTGCTTTGATACCAGTAGTTCAACTCGCCCATCATCAACATCTCGAATTTCTGCGTCATCACCCTGCTAAACTCTTCACAAGACTTTTGGTTAGTAGAACCAAATATTATGTCATCGACATAAATTTGGCACACAAACAAATCACCATTACAAAGTCTTAGTAAAAAGAGTTGGATCGGCTTTCCCAACCTTGAAAGCATTAGCAATTAAGAAATCTCTAAGGCATTCATACCATGCTCTTGGGGCTTGCTTAAGTCCATAGAGCGCCTTAGAGAGCTTACACACGTGGTCGGGGTACCGTTCATCCTTGAAGCCAGGGGGTTGCTCCACGTACACCTCCTCCTTGATTGGCCCGTTGAGGAAAGCGCTCTTCACATCCATTTGGAACAACCTGAAAGAATGGTGAGCGGCATATGCTAGCAAGATACGAATAGACTCTAGCCTAGCCACAGGAGCAAAAGTCTCCTCGAAATCCAAACCTGCGACTTGGGCATAACCTTTTGCCACAAGTCGGGCCTTGTTTCTCGTCACCACCCCGTGCTCGTCTTGTTTGTTGCGGAACACCCACTTGGTTCCCACAACATTTTGCTTCAGACGAGGCACCAGTGTCCAAACTTCATTCCTCTTGAAGTTGTTGAGCTCCTCTTGCATGGCCAACACCCAGTCCGGATCTAGCAAGGCCTCTTCTACCCTGAAAGGCTCAATAGAAGAGACAAAGGAGTAATGCTCACAAAAATTAACTAATCGAGATCGAGTAGTTACTCCCTTGCTAATGTCACCCAGAATTTGGTCGACGGGATGATCCCTTTGAATCATCGCTCGAACTTGGGTTGGAGGTGCCGGTTGTGCATCTTCCTCCATCACATGATCAACTTGTGCTTCCCCTTGATCACATGTCTCCTGTTGATGAACCTGTTCATCGTCTTGAGTTGGGGGTAGCACCATAGTTGAGGAAGAAGGTTGATCTTGCTCCAAGTATTCCTGTGGTCGCACATCACCAATAGCCATGGTGCGCATAGCGGCCGTTGGAACATCTTCTTCATCTACATCATCAAGATCAACAACTTGCTCTCTTGGAGAGCCATTAGTCTCATCAAATACAATGTCGCTAGAGACTTCAATCAAACCCGAAGATTTGTTGAAGACTCTATACGCCTTTGTATTTGAGTCATAACCTAATAAAAACCCTTCTACAGCTTTGGGAGCAAATTTAGAATTTCTACCCTTCTTCACTAGAATGTAGCACTTGCTCCCAAATACACGAAAGTACGATACATTGGGTTTGTTACCGGTTAGTAGCTCATACGACGTCTTCTTGAGGAGGCGATGAAGGTAGACCCTGTTGATGGCGTGGCAAGCCGTGTTCACGGCTTCCATCCAAAAGCACTCGGGGGTCTTGAACTCTCCTAGCATCGTCCTTGCCATGTCGATGAGCGTCCTGTTCTTCCTCTCTACCACACCATTTTGTTGTGGTGTGTAGGGAGCGGAGAACTCGTGCTTGATCCCTTCCTCTTCAAGGAACTCCTCCACTTGAAGGTTCTTGAACTCGGACCCGTTGTCGCTTCTTATCTTCTTCACCTTGAGCTCAAACTCATTTTGAGCTCTCCTGAGGAAGCGCTTGAGGATCCCTTGGGTTTCAGACTTATCCTACAAAAAGAACACCCAAGTGAAGCGGGAAAAGTCATCAACAATAACTAGACCATACTTACTCCCTCCTATGCTCAGATAGGCGACGGGTCCGAAGAGGTCCATATGCAGCAGCTCCAGAGGTCTTGAAGTGGTCATCACATTTTTGCTGTGATGCGCTCCTCCCACTTGTTTACCTGCTTGACAAGCTGCACAAGGTCTATCTTTTTCGAATTGCACGTTAGTCAAACCTATCACATGTTCTCCCTTTAGAAGCTTGTGAAGGTTCTTCATCCCCACATGTGCTAAGCGGCGATGCCACAGCCAGCCCATGCTAGTCTTAGCTATTAAGCATGCATCTAGACCGGCCTCTTCTTTTGCAAAATCAACTAAATAAAGTTTGCCGTCTAATACACCCTTAAAAGCTAGTGAACCATCACTTCTTCTAAAGACAGACACATCTACATTTGTGAATAGACAGTTATACCCCATGTTGCATAATTGACTAACAGATAGCAAATTATATCCCAAGGACTCAACTAAAAACACATTAGAAATTGAGTGCTCATTTGAGATTGCAATTTTACCTAACCCTTTTACCTTGCCTTGATTCCCATCACCGAATATAATTGAATCTTGGGAATCCTTATTCTTGACGTAGGAGGTGAACATCTTCTTCTCCCCCGTCATATGGTTTGTGCATCCGCTATCAATAATCCAGCTTGAACCCCCGGATGCATAAACCTGCAAGGCAAATTTAGGCTTGGGACTTAGGTACCCAACTCTTGTTGGGTCCTACAAGGTTAGTGCAAATATTCTTAGGGACCCAAATGCAAGTTTTATCTCCCTTGCATCTTGCCCCTAACTTCCTAGCAACAATTTTCTTATCCTTTCTACAAATAGCAAAGGAAGCATTTAGAGTACAATAAATTTCGGAAGGTTCATTCACTACTTTCCTAGGAGCATTATGAACTACATTTCTCCTAGGCATTTGGTGAACAACATTTCTTCTAAACACATTTCTACCATGCATAACATGAGAACTAGAAGCAGTCATAGCATAAGAGTCATAAGCATGTGAAAAAACATCACTACTTCTAAACGCATTTCTAGAGTATCTCCTATCATAGTACATGAAAGCATGATTCTTCTTAACACTATTAGCCATAGGAGCCTTCCCTTTCTCCTTGGTGGAGATAGGAGTCTTATGGCTTGTTAAGTTCTTGGCTTCCCTCTTGAAGCCAAGCCCATCCTTAATTGAGGGGTGTCTACCAATAGTGTAGGCATCCCTTGCAAATTTTAGTTTTTCAAATTCACTCTTGCTAGTCTTAAGTTGGGCATTAAGACTAGCTAATTCATCATTCAATTTTGAAATGGAAGCTAAGTGTTCACTACAAGCATTAGTATCAACATCCTTACACCTAGTGCAAATTTCAACATGTTCAACACAAGAGTTGGAGTTTTGTGCTTCTACTAGTTTAGCATTTAAGTCATCATTAATGCTCTTTAATTTAGAAATTGAATCATGGCATGTAGACAATTCACAAGCAAGCATTTCATTTCTCTTAATTTCTAATGCAAGGGATTTTTGAGCCTCTACAAACTTATCATGTTCTTCGTACAAGAGATCCTCTTGCTTTTCTAGTAGCCTATTCTTATCATTTAAAGCATCAATCAATTCATTAATTTTGTCAATCTTAGATCTATCTAAGCCTTTAAATAAGCATGAATAGTCTATTTCATCATCACTAGACTCATCCTCACTAGAAGAAGCATAAGTAGAGTTTCGAGTACTTACTTTCTTCTCCTTAGCCATGAGGCACGTGTGATGCTCGTTGGGGAAGAGGGATGACTTGTTGAAGGCGGTGGCGGCGAGTCCTTCGTTGTCGGAGTCGGACGAGGAGCAATCCGAATCCCACTCCTTTCCAATATGAGCCTCGCCCTTTGCCTTCTTGTAATTCTTCTTCTTTTCCCATTTTCCACTCTTCTTTTCCTGGTCACTATCATTATCGGGACAATTAGCGATAAAGTGACCAATCTTACCACACTTGAAGCATGAGCGCTTCCCCTTCATCTTGGTCTTGTTGGGATGCTCCTTGCGACCCCTTAACGCCGTCTTGAAGCGCTTAATGATGAGAGCCATTTCTTCATCATTAAGCCCGGCCGCCTCAATTTGCGCCACCTTGCTTGGTAGTGCCTCCTTGCTTCTCGATGCCTTGAGAGCAATGGGTTGAGGCTCGTGGATTGGACCGTTCAACGCGTCATCGACATATCTCGCCTCCTTGATCATCATCCGCCCGCTTACAAAATTTCCAAGAATTTCTTCGGGCGACATTTTGGTGTACCTGGGATTCTCACGAATATTATTCACCAAATGAGGATCAAGAACGGTAAAGGACCTTAGCATTAGGCGGACGACGTCGTGGTCCGTCCATCGCGTGCTTCCATAGCTCCTTATCTTGTTGACAAGGGTTTTGAGCCGGTTGTATGTTTGAGTTGGCTCCTCTCCCCTTATCATAGCAAATCTTCCAAGTTCGCCCTCCACCAACTCCATCTTGGTGAGCATGGTGACGTCGTTGCCCTCGTGAGAGATCTTGAGGGTGTCCCATATCTGCTTGGCATTGTCCAAGCCGCTCACCTTATTGTATTCTTCCCTGCACAAAGATGCTAAAAGAACAGTAGTAGCTTGTGCATTTCTATGGATTTGTTCATTTATAAGCATAGGACTATCCGAGCTATCAAATTTCATTCCATTCTCTACAATCTCCCATATGCTTGGATGAAGAGAGAATAAGTGACTACGCATTTTGTGACTCCAAAATCCGTAGTCCTCCCCATCAAAGTGTGGAGGTTTGCCGAGAGGAATGGAAAGCAAATGCGAATTCGAACTATGTGGAATACGAGAATAATCAAATGAAAAGTTCGAATTGACCGTCTTCCTGTAGTCGTTGTCGTCGTCCTTTTGGGAAGAAGAGGATTCATCGCTGTCGTAGTAGACGATCTCCTTGATGCGCCTTGTCTTCTTCTTCTTCCCATCTTTACGTCTGTGGCCCGAGCCAGAGTCGTTGGATTTATCATCTTTTGGCTCGTTGACGAAGGACTCCTTTTCCTTGTCGTTGATCACGGTTCCCTTCCCCTTAGGATCCATCTCTTCGGGCGGTTAGTCCCTTTCTTGAAGAGAACTTTCCTCTGATACCAATTGAGAGCACCTAGAGGGGGAGGTGAATAGGTGATCCTGTAAAAATCAAACTTATAGCCACAAAAACTTGGTTGATTGTTAGCACAGTTAATGCCAAGTGGCTAGAGAGAAGATCTTGCACAATAGGATAATCACACGGAGTTCAACACAGAGCAGACACAGTGATTTATCCCGTGGTTCGGCCAAGTACAACACTTGCCTACTCCACGTTGTGGCGTCCCAACGGACGAGAGTTGCACTCAACTCCTCTCAAGTGATCCAATGATCAACTTGAATACCACAGTGTTATGCTTTTTCTTTCAATTTCCCGTTTGCGAGGAATCTCCACAACTTGGAGTCTCTCGCCCTTACACTTGAGATTCAACAAGAAATACGGAGTAAGGGAGGGAAGCAACACACACAAATCCACAGCAAAATGCGCACACACACGGCCAAGAATCGAGCTCAAAAGACTATCTCAAAGTTCTCACTAGAACGGAGCTCGAATCACTTAGAATGACAAACGAATGCGCAAAGAATGAGTGTGGATGATCAAGAATGCTCTTAGGTTGCTTGGTGTTCTCCTCCATGCGCCTGGGGGTCCCTTTTATAGCCCCAAGGCAGCTAGGAGTCGTTGAGAACAAATTTGGAAGGCCATCCTTGCCTTCTGTCATCGGGCGCACCGGACAGTCCGGTGCCCGATTTATTTCCTTAAACAGCGCAGCCGACCGTTGCAGATCTGGCGCACCGGACAGTCCGGTGCACACCGGACAGTCCGGTGCCTCCTTCCGACCGTTGGCCAGACCACGTGTCGCGCGCAGATTCCGCGGCCGACCGTTGGCTCGGCCGACCGTTGGCTCACCGGACAGTCCGGTGCACACCGGACAGTCCGGTGAATTATAGCCGTACGCCGTCGGCAAATTCCCGAGAGCGGCGTCTTCAGGTCGAGGCAGCCTGGCGCACCGGACACTGTCCGGTGCACCACCGGACAGTCCGGTGCCCCAAACCGAAACAGCCTGTTGGCTGTACACAGCCAACATTCTCCTTTTCTTCTTCTCTCTGTTTCTAACACTTAGACAATTATATTAGTGCACAAAACCAATGTACTAAGGCTTAGAAACATACCTTTACTTGTGATTTGCACTTTGTTCATCCATGGGCATAGATTCACATTTAAGCTCTTGTGTTGACACTCAATCACCAATAATACTTAGAAATAGCCCAAAGGCACATTTCCCTTTCACTTCATTAAGGTTATTTTTACGTATTTTATTTTGTATTTTAGGCGGCCTTTTATTTAATTGTCCTCGAAATTAGTATATTTTTTGTAATTGTGTTTGTTGATTAGTGTGTTTGATTAATATTATTGTTTAGTTCGAGGCATATTGTATATATGTTATATGTTCATGGAAGGCATATGTGGTTCATTAATGTATTAGTGGTATATGTGTTTGTTGATTAGTGCGTTTGATTAGCATTATTGTTTAGTTCGAGGCATATTGTATATGTGGTTTAGGGAAGACATATGTGGTTCCGATGAATTTTGATGTGTAATGCATAATTTAATTTTATGTGATGTATTATTTGATTTTTATTCATTCACTTAATTTTATGGAGCTAATGCCTTTAATGTTTTTCTATTGAATAGAATGAGTGGTAGGAAAACAAAGCACACTGCTAGGGGGTTTCTTAATGCGGCTAGCAGGATAGTCCCTAGTGCACGTTCCCTTTTCCAAGGGAGTTCTTCTAGGCAGAGCAGACAGGAGGCGTTGCTGAGACAATGCCACCTTCTCGTAGGTCAACCTGTCCCACCGCCGCCTTCAACCGCTTGTTGTGGCGCATGGTCGGTGACGAGGCCGTAGTCAGTGGCGAAGCCACCAGGGGGGCCGGGGTGGGCCTGGCACCCCAACGGGTATGCTCTCTAGTGGAAAAGTATCATCACTTTGTGCTTCCTTGAATTCAATACTTGGCTCTTTTGACATAGAAAAGGTATGCTCTCTAGTGGAAAAGTATTATCCTGCAGATTTCTCAAATCAAGAAAGAATGCAATTAGAGTGCCAATTGCCACATTTTCAACTTGATGTTTGCAACCATCCAGCACTCGTTAAACTGGATAAAGATTCTTCTTTGGCTGATTTAACAAGTGGATTAGTTAAACTGGATAAAGATTCTTCTTATCCGATGGTAGATAAATTATTGAGATTACTTTTGACTCTCCCTATGTCAACCGCGACCATAGAGAGAGCCTTTTCAGCTATGAAATTTGTGAAGACTTGTCTTCGAAGCAAAATAGGAGATGCCTATTTATGGGATTATCTGGTCGTTTATATTGAAAGGGAATTAGCAGCAATGATTAGTTCTAATGATATTATCAAGGTCTATGATCTAGCTAATACACGTAGAGCTAAATTCAAAATAACTGAGATGTAATTTTAATTTGTTTGACAAAATAGATGTTGTTTTATTATACTGTTTTTGTAATGAAGATTATATATCAATATATGCATTATGGTTGGTTCCCTTGCCATTTTTATATTGTGTCCTTGCTGGTTTGGTCACTTGGAGGCTAAGCCTGCCCCCTCTGTCTTCGGATCCTGGCTTCACCCCTGGCCGTAGTGACGGAGGCCCTTGTCATGCACAACGCCACATCCAGGAGATATTCGAGGACTTTGTTGTCCCCGACTCGCCGCCATATACATGCTCAGTTCAAAAGTTGAAGTGCAGCCTTTCAATCACCATATTCGTTTTGCCATTTTTGTTGCAGATTGGGATTGTAATCCACTGGTAAATGTACAATATTTGGAAGACACGTACCAGTCGCATGTTCTTCCTCTGAATTTGCCTTTTGAAGAATTGGGATTGTAATCCACTGCATAAGCTATAAGGCACGGTGCTGCATGCTACACAACAACCTTTACTGCTGGATGCAAGGATGTTTCCTATAACTCAGCCGATTTGCTTGGTGAAGGTATTGAAGCAGCTAAAAGATTCAATATTGTTGTCGTAATTGTTGTCTTAAACCTGAAAAATGGGCGTGAGGATTTTGATAGAGTGAGCATTCTCTTTCCAAGCAAGCAGATGGACCACAAATCGCCAGCACTCTTTGGCTCGAATATATTTTTTCTTTGGCTCAGATATGTACATACTTTTGCCCTTTGGGCCCTTTGGAATACAATACAATACAATAGTTGTCCTTTTCCTCTTCTCTTTTAACAATTTAAACCATTGTAGATGTAATAATATTCTAAATATGTGGGTGCTGATACCTTGGGTTCTATCATGAGTCATATAGATTTCATCTGTATGGCAACAACACTTTTATGTTCATGTTGGACTCCTCGTGCCTTAATTTATAATTTATGATGTTATCATATTATGCTTGTATGATCCATACGATGCAAAACAAAAGCGAGCAAAATGCTGCTTATATGAACTAGTATGTTGGCATTGAGGTTTTGTTATTTAAGTTATGTTTCTGCTAAATGTGTTGCTTATAACTTATATGCATATGCATAGGAAGTACTTACTCTGTTATTTTTATTTGTTATTGTTTAGTTTAAAAATGAATTAGCGGGCGACAAATATTCGAGAACGGAGGTAGTATAACCGTGGGTGATATATGATGGGGGAATTTAGATTGGTGATATATGGTTTTTGCTATATTTATTTGGATGTACTAGTTCTATAACGTCACTGGTGTGCATGTGTAACGCCCCGAATTTTTGCAGTTGAATTTTTTCTTTTCTTTACTCGCCAAAATTCGGGCGTTACCTTTTCTTTTTCTTTTTCCCCTCGCTAAACCTTGACCTTTTCCAAAGTTCTAGCGGGATTCGGTTTGGATTTCCCGTGTAAGAAAAACCCTAAATACCTTATGTTGTTTGATGCACCATGCCGAACCCTGCATTTCTTTTGATTGCTTTGAAAGCGCAATTGCATTCATGTAGAAAGATCGGATTTCGAAAATGTGGAGAAGATCTTTTCTTTCTTTTTTTTCTCCCTCTCTTTTTCTCTCCTCTTTTTCTCTCTCTCCCGCGCCGTGGGCCGACCCCGGCCGGCCCAAGCCCCTGCGCCCCCCCCTCTTGGGCCCAAAGCAGGCCCAGCCGCCCCCACCCCCCCCCCTCTTTTTCCCCAAATCCCCTCTCCCTCTCCCTCATTCTCTCCCTCTCTCCCTCCCCACCCAAGCCGCCGCCCCCACCCACCTCCCTGCCCTAGCCGCCGCCGCTGCCCCGACCCCGGCTGCGCGCCCTCGCCGTCGGCCACCCCCCTCGCCGGTGAGCCCCCTCCCCTCCCCCTTCTCCCTCCTCTCTCCTTCCCCCTCCCCTCCTTCTCCCCTTGGCCGCTGGCCCTTGGCCGCGCCCGGGCGCCCGCCGCCCGCTCGGCCCCCTGGCCGCGCCCGCCGCCCGCCCTGGCCCCTGGTCGCGCCCCCCCTGTCCCGGGCCGGTTCAGCCGGCCTCGGCCCCGGCTCAGCCGCCCCCGGCCCCAGCTCGGCCGCCCCCCCCCCCCCCCCCCCCCGCGCTCGGCCGCCCCAGCTCGGCCGCCTGCCCCCGGGCCGGTTCAACCGCCCCTAGGGCCGGTTCAACCGCCCCTAGGGCCGGTTCAACCGCCCCCCCCCTCTGTTTTTTTTATTTTTTTTTATTTTATTTTATTTACTTTCTGTGATCATAATTACTGTATTTTAAGTAGGCTAATCACTGTTCATGCTATGGGAAAATAGGAAGTTTAATTTAAAATTCCGTTATGTTATTGATTCACGTAGTTAATTGTTTACCCTGTGCAATGTTGATCAACTAAAAGTGATTATGTTTCCATTAGTATATATAAATATATATAACAGAATTATTTTGTTAAAAACCAATTGTGTCATTAGTGCATAAGATTTAACCCCCTGCGAGACCTTTCCCGTTTCTTTCTAACCATAACAAATGCGTTATCGAATGTCATACTTGATGCATATTCGCTTTATTTGTTATCTTGTATGGTGTACTGTTCTTTTGTATTAAATATGTGGATGTATGTATGTATGTTTGCGCTCGCATAGAGAACGATCCGGTCGAAGAGCCCGAGGAATTCGCAGGAGAAGCCCCTGAGCAGCAGTCGGTTGGTGGAGGCAAGTGTCCTTTGACCTATCTATGTCCTATTCATTCTTTAATTCACCTCCCGCATTACACATTTATACCTAAGGATTGACTAGCTTTTGTTATCCATGTCCTTGTTTACCTATTTGGGTCGGATTATTACTACTTAGTCTGATGCTATTGCTCAACTCTAATCAATGAACATGATGTGATTATCTATGATACGCTGTTTTCCCGTTCTTCTTTATGATTATACTTGTGGTTTTCAAGGGGGCTCGAGCGGTTTCTCGAGTGCCTCTCCGTAAGGACCTGTTCTATGGATGACCGCCCGGGAAAACAGTGCAACCATGAGGGTGGAATGGGGTGCCCTTAGCTGAATAATTAGAGGATCCGGGGTGTAGTTCACTTAGCCGTCGTGCCGTCAATGGGGCTCGGTGTATGCGGCTCGCTCTGCCAAGTTTGGGTTCGCCCCTTGGGGAGGAGTGCGGTGCATTTAGGAAACCTAACGGGTGGCTACAGCCCCGGGGAATCTTTGTAAAGGCTTCGTAGTGAATCCCTGGCCATTCACCTCGGGAGTGAATAAGGGTCTTGCAAGCCCGGGCCAGAGAGGGAATCACGGCTTGTGGGTAAAGTGCACAACCTCTGCAGAGTGTTATGAAACTGATATATCAGCCGTGCTCGCGGTTATGAGCGGCCAAGGGAGCTCCAGAGATTAGTGATACTTGATCAGAGACATTGTGGTACAGATGGTGATGAGATTGATGGTTCCGGTTATGATTATGGTATTGGTAAGTGGTATTCTTTCCGTTTGGAAAGGATACAATGGGCTAATAACTTGGGTTAATGTTAAAACCTGGCTTTCTACTAGTAAATAATAACCTGACCAACTAAAAGCAACTGCTTGACTTATCCCCACATAAAGCTAGTCCACTACAGCCAAACAGGATACTTGCTGAGTATGTTGATGTGTACTCACCCTTGCTCTACACACCAAACCCCCCCCCCCCAGGTTGTCAGCATTGCAACCACTGCTCAGGCGAAGATGAAGCCGTGGAAGGAGACTTCCAGGAGTTCCAAGACTACGACGAGTTCTAGGTGTGGGTTAGCGGCAACCCCCAGTCGGCTGCCTGTGAAGGCCGCGTTATCTACGTTTCTTTTCCGCACTTTGATTTATTGTAAGAACTATATGGACGTCTCAGACGTATGATGTAATCGACTATTTCCCTTATTAATACTATTTTGAGCACTGTGTGATGATGTCCATATTATGTAACTGCTATGTACGTGAATAACTGATCCTGGCACGTACATGGTTCGCATTCGGTTTGCCTTCTAAAACCGGGTGTGACATAAGTGGTATCAGAGCCGTGCTGACTGTAGGACCGCTAACCTAGAGTAGAATGGTCGTTCTAAGGACTATAGACCTCTGTCCCTACCTTGACTTTGATATCTCTTCAAAAGTTGGTCCTACCGACCAAACCTATGTTCTACTATATACTATACCTTGCTGAAAATCATGTTTTATTCCAATCCTTCATTTACTTATGATTCATTACTTGCTGGTCATATTAATTCTGTTCTCACCCTTTTGCTTGCGATGTCTTTTGTAGATGGCTCGACTTAGACACACTGCACGAAAGTCAGTCATCCCCTTCTTACCTTCCCGCCTTGCTGAGCGTCCGCTTCGCCGTCCCGTGGCCGGACAGTCCAGCCACTTGGAGAGACTACACCACCGCCTGCGTGAGGAGCAGGAACGTCGACGACAGGAGCAGCGGAGCTCTTCCCTCTCGCTCCACCAGGAGATAGAGTCTGTGAGGAGATGCTCCCCTGTGCTTCCTCTGGAGCCGCCCCCTGCACCACCCCTGGGCGCCCCAGCTTCTGGAGTAGCTGCTGGAGGAGACCCAGACGACGGAGATGGCGACGACAGCTCGAGCCACGACACCGACTTCTCTGCTAACCCTGAGCCGGAAGGATGGGTTGCTCGACCCATCACTCGCGACGCTGCTCGCGGGTGTCACTTCCACGATGCGCTCGACACCCTGCTACGTCGGGCATTTGACCGGCATACTTGGTCCGTCGAGTATCGCTGTGTGGTCTACCAGCATAGTCGCGGGGTCTACCCGGACCGCTGGGAGGCGACTTGCTTGGTGCGCTGCCCGGAGGACAGTCTCCAGGGTGCAGAGGCCTGTTCAGAGCACTATTCTATCTCTGAGCGGGACTCAGCTGAGGCAGCCATGCAAGATGCTGCACGGCGTGCGCTTTCGCACTACTGCTCGGTTTTCGGTGGGGCAGCTGACGGTCTTGACCTGAAGTATTACCCCCGCCGTTCATCTGGCAGCACAGGAGGCGTGATTGTCTCACCTGTCGGTGAGGGCAATCCTAGGTTGAGCAGCACAGTCAACCTAGCCGCCGTGCTAAACACGGAGCTGGACCATGCACTAGACGAGCTGAGTAGGGCTCGTGCTGAGATCGCCCTGCTGCGGGCTGAGCGCGCGGAACGTCGTTTTCTGGACGGTGGTTCCCCCGCTCCCGTTGGGACCCAGCACCCGTACCGCTCACCTCAGCGTGGACACCAGTCTTATGGCAATCCCGCCTGCAAGACCAAGATAAATCTAGAACCATAGATCGTTAGAGTTGGATCTTGTAATTAATACGAAATAAATATATACATGGAAGCTTCAGTCTTAGCGTTAGTCTCGGTCTTAGTTAGTTTTAGTTAGACAGGGTAGTTTGCTATATCCTGTGCATTTATGTTTGTCATGATGAACTATGTTTGGTTTGGATCTTTGTAATGATTGTCACCAGAGTGTGGGTATCCCCTGCATTTTGGTTTACATACCATGTCAATAAAATTAGTTATATAGTTGGGAAACCCATTATTCTCCTTTCCTCTTTATCTGAGAAGCTGTGTGGTCTGTGTTGGAGATCAGTGAAGATGCTCATCTGTTCAGTGCTGTTGGAGAATTCTATACTCTTTTCTTATGCTGCAAGCTTTGCCAGATCAGTTCTGATGTGTGGTTGCGTTCTGCAGATGTCAGAGAACAGGCGTAGAGGAGGAAGGCGTGCTCAGCAGGAGCGAGCCGCTCCGCAGGATGAGGTGCCCCAGCAGCAGCACCTGCCGCCCCCGCCCCCGATGTCGATTGAGCAGATGTTTCTGATGCAGACTCAGGCAGTTCAAGCCATCGGTCAGACTCTGGCCGCCATTCAGCAGCAGCAGCAGCAGCAACAGCAGCAAGCACCACCCCAGCCTCAGATGCCTCAGATGCCTAGAGACAAGCGTGCTGAATTCATGAGAGGTCATCCACCAACGTTCGCTCACTCTTCTGACCCCATGGATGCTGAAGATTGGCTGCGCACTGTGGAGCGGGAGTTGCATACCGCTCAGTGCGATGACAGGGAGAAAGTCCTGTATGGTCCCCGTCTGTTGAGAGGAGCAGCCCAGTCATGGTGGGAGTCTTACCTCGCCACCCATGCCAACCCCGACACCATCACCTGGGAAGAATTCAGATGTAGCTTTCGTCAGTACCATGTGCCTGCAGGTCTGATGACAGTGAAGAAGGAGGAGTTCCTGGCCCTTAAGCAAGGGTCATCGTCTGTCAGTGAGTATCGGGACAGGTTTCTGCAATTGTCTCGCTATGCTCCTGAAGATGTCAACACCGACGCCAAGCGACAGTACCGTTTCCTGAGAGGCTTGGTTGACCCTCTGCAGTATCAGCTGATGAACCACACCTTCCCGACATTCCAGCACCTGATTGATAGAGCGATCATGACAGAAAGGAAGCGCAAGGAGATGGAAGATCGTAAGCGCAAGATCAGTGGACCCCAGCCTGGAAGCAGCAGCCGTCCCCGTTTCTCAGGCAATCAACCTCAGCAGTTCAGGCAGAACCAGCGTCCACCTCAGCAGCATCAGCAGCGTCAGCAGTATCAGCAGTTCCAAAGGCAGTATCCTCAGCATCAGTACCAGAACCGTCAGAGCAATCAGTCAGGAGGTCAGTTTCAGAAGCAGAATCAGCAAGCACCTCGTCTTCCTGCCCCAGCAAATCAGCAGAACAGTCAGGCAGCACCAGCTCAGGTTGGAAACAGGGCATGTTTCCACTGTGGAGAGCAAGGCCATTGGGTGATGCAATGTCCGAAGAAGGCAGCCCAGCAGCAGTCAGGCCCCAATGCCCCAGCAAAGCAGAATGCGTCTCAGCCTGGAGCAGGCAATCGCTCTCAGCAGCGCTATAATCATGGAAGATTGAATCACTTGGAGGCTGAAGCAGTTCAGGAGACCCCCGACATGACAGTAGGTATGTTCCCAGTCGATTCCCATATTGCAGAAGTGTTATTTGATACTGGAGCAACACATTCTTTCCTTACTGCATCATGGGTAGAAGCACATAATCTTCCAACTACTACCATGTTAACCCCCATTCAAATTGACTCAGCTGGTGGTAGAATTCGAGCCGATAGCATTTGTTTGAATGTAAGTGTGGAAATAAGGGGGATAGCGTTTCCCGCCAACCTTATAGTAATGGGTACTCAGGGAATAGATGTCATCCTAGGGATGAATTGGCTAGATAAGTATCAGGCAGTTATCAGTTGTGATAAAAGGACAATCAAGTTAGTGTCCCCACTAGGAGAGGAAGTGGTGACCGAGTTAGTCCCGCCTGGGCCGAAGAAAGGAAGTTGTTATCAGATGACTGTCGATAGCAGTGAAGCAGATCCAATTGAGAGTATCAAGGTTGTGTCTGAATTCCCAGATGTGTTTCCAAAGGATTTACCGGGTATGCCACCAGAGCGGAAAATTGAATTTGCTATAGAGCTTCTTCCTGGAACCGCCCCTATCTTCAAGAGAGCTTACAGAATATCTGGACCAGAGTTGGATGAACTTAAGAAGCAGATTGATGAGCTGTCAGAGAAAGGTTACATTCGGCCAAGCACCTCGCCTTGGGCCGCCCCTGTCTTGTTTGTGGAGAAGAAAGATGGCACCAAGAGGATGTGTATTGATTATCGAGCTTTGAATGAAGTCACGATCAAGAACAAGTATCCTTTGCCCAGAATAGAAGATCTGTTCGACCAGTTGAGAGGAGCCAGTGTGTTCTCCAAGATTGATCTGAGGTCAGGTTATCATCAGCTCAGGATCCGACCTTCGGACATTCCGAAGACGGCATTCATTACCAAGTATGGTTTATATGAGTTCACAGTGATGTCTTTTGGTTTGACCAATGCGCCAGCGTTCTTTATGAACTTGATGAACAGTGTATTCATGGATTACCTTGATAAGTTTGTGGTGGTATTCATTGATGACATTCTGGTTTATTCTCAAAGTGAAGAAGAGCATGCAGACCATTTGAGGATGGTATTGCAGAGATTGCGAGAGCACCAGTTGTATGCAAAGTTGAGCAAGTGTGAGTTCTGGATCAGTGAAGTCCTGTTCTTGGGTCACATAATCAACAAAGAAGGATTGGCTGTGGATCCGAAGAAAGTGGCAGACATTCTAAACTGGAAAGCGCCAACAGATGCTAGAGGAATCAAGAGCTTCATTGGAATGGCCGGATATTATCGGCGATTCATTGAAGGGTTTTCGAAGATTGCGAAACCAATGACAGCGTTGCTAGGCAACAAGGTTGAGTTCAAGTGGACCCAGAAATGCCAAGAGGCCTTTGAAGCGCTGAAAGAGAAGTTGACAACAGCGCCTGTCCTAGTCTTGCCTGATGTGCACAAGCCCTTCTCGGTGTATTGCGATGCTTGTTACACAGGTTTGGGATGTGTGTTGATGCAAGAGGGAAGAGTTGTGGCTTACTCGTCCCGACAGCTGAAGGTTCATGAGAAGAACTACCCAATCCATGATCTAGAGTTGGCAGCAGTGGTTCACGCACTGAAGTCATGGAGGCACTATCTGTATGGACAGAAATGCGATGTTTACACAGACCACAAGAGTCTGAAGTACATATTCACTCAGTCAGAATTGAACATGAGGCAACGAAGATGGTTAGAGTTGATTAAAGACTATGAGTTGGAGATTCATTACCATCCAGGCAAAGCAAACGTAGTGGCAGATGCTTTGAGCAGAAAGAGTCAAGTCAATCTGATGGTCGCTCGTCCGATGCCTTATGAGTTGGCCAAGGAGTTTGACAGGTTGAGTCTCGGATTTCTGAACAATTCGCGAGGAGTCACAGTTGAGTTGGAACCTACCTTGGAGCGCGAAATCAAAGAAGCGCAGAAGAATGATGAGAAAATCAGTGAGATCCGGCGACTGATTCTAGAAGGCAAAGGCAAAGATTTTCGAGAAGATGCAGAAGGCGTGATATGGTTCAAAGACCGCTTGTGTGTTCCCAATGTCCAGTCTATTCGGGAGTTGATTCTTAAGGAAGCTCATGAGACAGCTTATTCGATTCACCCTGGCAGTGAGAAGATGTATCAGGATCTGAAGAAGAAATTCTGGTGGTACGGAATGAAAAGAGAAATCGCAGAGCATGTGGCTATGTGCGATAGTTGTCGAAGAATTAAGGCAGAACACCAGAGACCAGCTGGATTGTTGCAACCGTTGCAGATCCCTCAGTGGAAATGGGATGAAATTGGTATGGATTTCATAGTCGGATTGCCTCGCACTCGAGCCGGCTACGATTCCATTTGGGTAGTAGTGGATCGCTTGACCAAGTCAGCCCACTTCATACCTGTCAAGACCAACTACAACAGTGCAGTATTGGCAGAATTGTATATGTCTCGGATCGTTTGTCTTCATGGTGTGCCAAAGAAGATAGTGTCAGACAGAGGAACGCAGTTCACCTCTCATTTCTGGCAGCAGTTGCATGAAGCCTTGGGCACGCATCTGAATTTCAGTTCAGCTTATCACCCGCAGACAGATGGCCAGACCGAAAGAACCAATCAAATTCTCGAAGACATGTTAAGAGTCTGTGCGTTGCAAGATCAGTCCGGATGGGACAAGAGATTGCCTTATGCGGAGTTTTCCTATAACAACAGTTATCAGGCCAGTTTGAAGATGTCACCGTTTCAAGCGCTTTATGGAAGGAGTTGTAGAACTCCGTTGCAATGGGATCAGCCTGGAGAAAAGCAAGTGTTTGGGCCAGACATTTTGCTTGAAGCCGAAGAGAACATCAAGATGGTCCGAGAGAATCTGAAGATAGCGCAATCAAGGCAGCGAAGCTATGCAGACACAAGAAGAAGAGAGCTGAGTTTCGAAGTCGGAGACTTTGTCTATCTGAAAGTGTCACCGATTAGAGGAGTCAGAAGATTCGGAGTGAAAGGCAAGCTAGCACCCCGCTACATTGGTCCGTATCAGATTCTTGCAAGACGTGGAGAAGTGGCCTATCAGCTCAGTTTGCCAGAGAATTTGTCTGCTGTGCATGATGTCTTTCATGTGTCTCAGTTGAAGAAGTGCTTGCGTGTGCCAGAAGAGCAGTTGCCAGTGGAAGGTCTCGAGGTCCAGGAGGACTTGACCTATGTTGAGAAGCCAGCTCAGATCCTTGAGATTGCAGATAGAGTCACCCGAAGGAAGACCGTCAGAATGTGCAAAGTCAGATGGAGTCACCACTCTGAGGAAGAAGCAACCTGGGAGCGTGAAGATGATCTGATGGCTAAGTACCCTGAGCTCTTTGCTAGCCAACCCTGAATCTCGAGGGCGAGATTCTTTTAAGGGGGATAGGTTTGTAACGCCCCGAATTTTTTGCAGTTGAATTTTTTCTTTTCTTTACTCGCCAAAATTCGGGCGTTACCTTTTCTTTTTCTTTTTCCCCTCGCTAAACCTTGACCTTTTCCAAAGTTCTAGCGGGATTCGGTTTGGATTTCCCGTGTAAGAAAAACCCTAAATACCTTATGTTGTTTGATGCACCATGCCGAACCCTGCATTTCTTTTGATTGCTTTGAAAGCGCAATTGCATTCATGTAGAAAGATCGGATTTCGAAAATGTGGAGAAGATCTTTTCTTTCTTTTTTTTCTCCCTCTCTTTTTCTCTCCTCTTTTTCTCTCTCTCCCGCGCCGTGGGCCGACCCCGGCCGGCCCAAGCCCCTGCGCCCCCCCCCCTCTTGGGCCCAAAGCAGGCCCAGCCGCCCCCACCCCCCCCCCTCTTTTTCCCCAAATCCCCTCTCCCTCTCCCTCATTCTCTCCCTCTCTCCCTCCCCACCCAAGCCGCCGCCCCCACCCACCTCCCTGCCCTAGCCGCCGCCGCTGCCCCGACCCCGGCTGCGCGCCCTCGCCGTCGGCCACCCCCCTCGCCGGTGAGCCCCCTCCCCTCCCCCTTCTCCCTCCTCTCTCCTTCCCCCTCCCCTCCTTCTCCCCTTGGCCGCTGGCCCTTGGCCGCGCCCGGGCGCCCGCCGCCCGCTCGGCCCCCTGGCCGCGCCCGCCGCCCGCCCTGGCCCCTGGTCGCGCCCCCCCTGTCCCGGGCCGGTTCAGCCGGCCTCGGCCCCGGCTCAGCCGCCCCCGGCCCCAGCTCGGCCGCCCCCCCCCCCCGCGCTCGGCCGCCCCAGCTCGGCCGCCTGCCCCCGGGCCGGTTCAACCGCCCCTAGGGCCGGTTCAACCGCCCCCCCCCCTCTGTTTTTTTTTATTTTTTTTATTTTATTTTATTTACTTTCTGTGATCATAATTACTGTATTTTAAGTAGGCTAATCACTGTTCATGCTATGGGAAAATAGGAAGTTTAATTTAAAATTCCGTTATGTTATTGATTCACGTAGTTAATTGTTTACCCTGTGCAATGTTGATCAACTAAAAGTGATTATGTTTCCATTAGTATATATAAATATATATAACAGAATTATTTTGTTAAAAACCAATTGTGTCATTAGTGCATAAGATTTAACCCCCTGCGAGACCTTTCCCGTTTCTTTCTAACCATAACAAATGCGTTATCGAATGTCATACTTGATGCATATTCGCTTTATTTGTTATCTTGTATGGTGTACTGTTCTTTTGTATTAAATATGTGGATGTATGTATGTATGTTTGCGCTCGCATAGAGAACGATCCGGTCGAAGAGCCCGAGGAATTCGCAGGAGAAGCCCCTGAGCAGCAGTCGGTTGGTGGAGGCAAGTGTCCTTTGACCTATCTATGTCCTATTCATTCTTTAATTCACCTCCCGCATTACACATTTATACCTAAGGATTGACTAGCTTTTGTTATCCATGTCCTTGTTTACCTATTTGGGTCGGATTATTACTACTTAGTCTGATGCTATTGCTCAACTCTAATCAATGAACATGATGTGATTATCTATGATACGCTGTTTTCCCGTTCTTCTTTATGATTATACTTGTGGTTTTCAAGGGGGCTCGAGCGGTTTCTCGAGTGCCTCTCCGTAAGGACCTGTTCTATGGATGACCGCCCGGGAAAACAGTGCAACCATGAGGGTGGAATGGGGTGCCCTTAGCTGAATAATTAGAGGATCCGGGGTGTAGTTCACTTAGCCGTCGTGCCGTCAATGGGGCTCGGTGTATGCGGCTCGCTCTGCCAAGTTTGGGTTCGCCCCTTGGGGAGGAGTGCGGTGCATTTAGGAAACCTAACGGGTGGCTACAGCCCCGGGGAATCTTTGTAAAGGCTTCGTAGTGAATCCCTGGCCATTCACCTCGGGAGTGAATAAGGGTCTTGCAAGCCCGGGCCAGAGAGGGAATCACGGCTTGTGGGTAAAGTGCACAACCTCTGCAGAGTGTTATGAAACTGATATATCAGCCGTGCTCGCGGTTATGAGCGGCCAAGGGAGCTCCAGAGATTAGTGATACTTGATCAGAGACATTGTGGTACAGATGGTGATGAGATTGATGGTTCCGGTTATGATTATGGTATTGGTAAGTGGTATTCTTTCCGTTTGGAAAGGATACAATGGGCTAATAACTTGGGTTAATGTTAAAACCTGGCTTTCTACTAGTAAATAATAACCTGACCAACTAAAAGCAACTGCTTGACTTATCCCCACATAAAGCTAGTCCACTACAGCCAAACAGGATACTTGCTGAGTATGTTGATGTGTACTCACCCTTGCTCTACACACCAAACCCCCCCCCCCAGGTTGTCAGCATTGCAACCACTGCTCAGGCGAAGATGAAGCCGTGGAAGGAGACTTCCAGGAGTTCCAAGACTACGACGAGTTCTAGGTGTGGGTTAGCGGCAACCCCCAGTCGGCTGCCTGTGAAGGCCGCGTTATCTACGTTTCTTTTCCGCACTTTGATTTATTGTAAGAACTATATGGACGTCTCAGACGTATGATGTAATCGACTATTTCCCTTATTAATACTATTTTGAGCACTGTGTGATGATGTCCATATTATGTAACTGCTATGTACGTGAATAACTGATCCTGGCACGTACATGGTTCGCATTCGGTTTGCCTTCTAAAACCGGGTGTGACAGCATGCCTCCTGCATAATGTAGATCACCTCTCACTGCCAAGTATATACCATGACGAAATCTGTGGTGTCTCAACAAGAAACAAGAAAGGTTCAATTTACATAGTTGCTACCAACCAGATAAACAAGCTACCAAGAATAAGAAGACGTGTAGCTACAATAACTTTGGGGGTGGAGGCCCGGAGAAATCAGGTTGAGCGTATGACAGCCTCTGGATCCAGTTACCGGCCTTCTTCTTGTTCTGATCATTGGATTCCAAGGCCTGACAGATCGAGCTTGGGACCTTGTGGAGTGTTCCATCTGTTTCAAGAACTATCTTGAGATCTTTGAGGATTGAAACTATCTGCTGAAAGTTGGGCCTCTTTTCTGATTGCCAGGACCAACACTGTTCAATCAGAAGCGTCAGCGTTGCTAGGCAGCTCAATTGAATGACCGGCCTCAAGTTCTGAAATGAGAGCATGTGCTTGTAAGTAACTATCTATACTACTCCTTAAGATAGAAGTGTAGGCGTCCACATCCTATGGTGCACGGTTCTGCCACCGTCTCCTCCGAGATCCTCTCTGCGACACACGCCTCCCTCTCCTCCGCCCCACTCTCCTCCCCACGCCATCGACGCTACCATCATCGGATCCGCCCCAAGACGCCTCCGCCCCAGCCGAGCCCCCTTCCATCCTCTCCACAACAGACGCCTCCCTCTCCTCCGCCCCACCCTCCTCCCCACGCCATCTGCGCCGCCATCATCGGATCCGCCCCAACAACGGACGGACGGAATAATCTTGGTTGGAAGGCACCGTGCATCTAGATCCACACCTTCACCACGCCCCCGCCCAGACGGTCGCGCTAGCCCCCCTCGAAATCTCGCCCGCACCGTGCCCCCAATCTCGCGATGCCCCCGACCACCTCCCCCGTTGTGACAGCCACCTCGACATCCTCACCACGGCTCATGAGGCCCCCGTCGATCCATCGTGTGTGTCCCCCTTCCTCCCTGTGCGATTCCAACAATCTAGATGCATGGCGCCTTCCAAACATGATGCCTCCTTACCAGTAATGGTGAGGCGAGCCTACACGTGCGAGGACGGTGGGAGGCGGTAACGCCTGTCGAGCGGCATTGTCCCCGACCTAAAGTGCACCTGGCCATCTCACTGGAGCAGCCGAGCCCACCTCAGCTCGCTTCAGTGGCATACGAAGCCGGTCAGGCCATCCCCAAACCAAACAACAGCTGGACCAGTGCTCGGATAGGGTCCGACGGCGATGCAAGCAAGGAGTGGCACGCGGCCGGTGGGGTGCAGATCGGCTCCTGCACGTGCAACGCAGCCGCGCGATAGTGAAGCAGGGAGGCCGTGATAGGCGGCGCAGGGAGGGTGCGACGGAGGCAAAGAGCAAGCATCTGGGGACTTCAGGTAAGTAGAAAACCAGCACTGAATTTGTCGGTTCTCTATTTTGTGATTGACCGATTGGTTTTTTGATCTCAGAAACCAAAAATTGTTTCACCGTCAAGCACCAATTTTTGGGTAGGTAAGTGTTTTGGGATGATTCTCCTATGCATCAATAGCAACCTTGTGCTTGGCAAAGTTATTTACCCTGATAATGTTGTAGGTTTAGTGAAAAGAAATATACTGACATATCCACTGATCCATCGATGCCCAATGGAGATTGACCTCTATCAAGATTTAGTTACGTGTCTTAATAGGGCAATATTTCTGTGAGTTGTATAGTGTGGATTCCTCATCTGCATCATGAATTGATCGCACTATTTATGCTCTATTTTTCAAACCATGGTTTCTGTAATTCTTTGCACCATGGTAGTTTTCTCAAATGATTTTATCTTTCACAACCCGGACTGAACTCACTGAAGCAGAAAGAAAGAGTACAAGTCTACTACTGCAGAAAGCAAGGAGACCAACCCAGGACAAAAGCAGGAGAGATCCGATGGAAGACAAATCGACTCTGGGGGCAAAAGTGGAAGATCCGACGGATGACATTATATAGGAAGATAAATCGACGACTACACGTGGGTGTAGAGATGGCAACGGGTACAAACCCGCTGGGTTTTACCGTCCCAAACCCGTACCCGTGAAAAATATCTATGCCCATTAAAAAACCCGTACCCATGACGGATTTAAGATTTTGCCCAAACCCGTACCCGTCGGGTTAACGGGTACCCATGGGTTACCCGCGGGTTTCATCTCCAATATACTTATTCTTCTCATAATCAATAAGTATCGTAATGATTAATGATATCATGATCCAAAATCTATGTAATGAACAACGAGTTCATGATTTGGTATAAAATCTATTAGTAGAGAGAATGAAATACAAATAATAAGTTGTATAATTAAGTGACCTTGCACTAAGTTATCCATCCACCACATATATAACGCTAGTAAAAACTATAATATCAAGCGACACTCTCACCGACTACTGATACATTCACCAATTGATAAAAAATATGAAGTAAATAAGGAATAACAAGTTGTTGTTCGTTTATAAAATAAAATGACAATATGCACTAGGTTTGGTCGGGTTTAAAAAACACACGGGTTCACGGGTTTGGGTACTATAGGAACAAACCCGTACCCATAAACCCACTGGATACAGATTTATGCCCGTTAACAAACCCATGGATATGAAAATTGACCCAAACCTGTACCCTAATGGGGTAAAAACCCATCGGGTTTCGGGTACCCATTGCCATCTCTACGTGGGTGCTTTCCTTGGAGGCAAAAGTGCGCAAGTTTCGTTATAACAGATGGGAAGGGGAGCTAGAACTTTATGGCACTCAGTTGATATCTGAACCTATAAAATTTGTTCACATTTGTGTTTATCAATCCACTATACAAAAGAGGATGTAGGGTATAACTCATGCTCAAACCTTTATTAAACACATGTGCTAGTATCTAGGCTGCTCGATGATGTTCTATTGTTCGCGACTGTGTTGTGTGAAAACTGCAGCAGATCAACTGGGCCATGCTGGCCTGGTTATGCACGGGCACGCTCGAAGCGGAACCTAGTGAGCAGCCCAACAGCGTCCTAGCGGTAGGCGTACGGCCCATTAGAAGTACACGGCCCGAATCCCCGGAGAAAACCCTAGACAGCGGCGGGCGCCTTGCCATAAAAGCACAGCGCTTCTACACCCGCCGCCGCCACTCGTTGCAGCCTCTCTACCTCTACCTACTGGAGTAGGGAGCACGCCGCACGAGCCCTTTCCGCCGCCGCCAAAATGGTAAGCCGCCTTCTTCCCCGGCTCCCTATGTCCCGTCGCGCGCGGGCCACCTTGCTGCCCCTGTTGATTCTTGCGTGGGTTCTATATGCTGTAATCCATCTCATGATGGATGGGTAGTAGATTAGAGAGTGGATGGTTGGTTTCAATTGAAGTTCTGAATGTGATGGCTCTTTTAGGTTGTTTAACTTCGGTGGCTGTCATTTATGTAGATACTTGTCCCCATTCTGATCAACTGGTGATTCTTCGTTCAAAATGTTTTTCCTTCTGTGGTAGTTCGATTTGTGGTGTCGCACCTATATGTTGTTAGATCTGTGGAGTATGCTGCATCACAAGGAAATCTGGGGTTCCTAGTAGCTACCCGCTGGTGGCATTTCTTTGTTTTTATACTCAGTCTAGAGGGAGAGAATTGTATATTTGCCATTACCATGAAAGGGGTTCCCAAAATTGCAATCAGGCCCACAAATTTATAGACTTAGATGGACCCATACACATAATGACAATTATAACAAGTACAACATTTCCATTTATTACGGGGTGGTTTATGGACTGCTCAATCTCGAAAAAAAATTTGGTGGAATTCATGGAGCAGGTCATTAGTAGCTCAGTTGTAGAAAATCGTGGAGCTAGAGTTCTCATTGTTTAGAAGACATTTATAAGTCATTTTGTTTCTTATTTAGATTAAAGACATTTTTAAAAAATATTTAAATTTATATTATAGACTACAGCTCCAAGCTAGTTGGAACCTGAAGCAGTCCCAAAATTTGCACGATAACTACATTATGTTTGGACAACTGAGGTGTGCACCACACAACTTTGTTAAACTGTTGTGATATTGCAATGCCTGCTTATACTTTCTATAAGGCCTCTGGATGCACTGTCACAATTGTACATGGACATTTGGCATGATTCTTTGTTATCTTTTGTTAAAATGCGTAACATTTTTGTGGGTCCTATGATGGCATGAATCTTTGAGGCCTGATTATTCTCATGAAGACAACTATAAGCATAACTGAGCTCCTATGAGCTCCGATTTAAGTTTTCAATTTCCTTTCCCAGCTTATGGTGAGCTTGTTTATACAGCCCCATATGGAGAACTTGCTTATGCTTTGGTCTTCAGTTGCTAAGGATATGCAATTTTGTTTTAACCTTTGCAATTTCTTTCACATGTTATATAGGTGAACGTTCCTAAGACCAAGAAGACCTACTGCAAGAACAAGGAGTGCAAGAAGCACACTCTCCACAAGGTTACTCAGTACAAGAAGGGTAAGGATAGCCTGTCTGCCCAGGGAAAGCGCCGTTATGACCGCAAGCAGTCAGGATATGGTGGCCAGACCAAGCCTGTCTTCCACAAGAAGGTAATGAAGTATACCTATGTGATTGTACTATTGCTCCATCAATCCTTCATCTTTGTCCGTTTTGATGCTAGCATGAAAGACTGAAAATAACTACCATTTCTAAATGTCTGTTGGGTGCACAGATTGGGATATGACAAATGTTGTGATTTTCAGGCCAAGACCACCAAGAAAATCGTATTGAAGCTGCAGTGCCAGAGCTGCAAGCACTACTCACAGCACGCAATTAAGGTGCAGTGTCTCATTTTCCTGTGTTAGGCTTGCTGTTGCACAAAGTATTGTCTCACTTTGATTTAGCTCACTCTTTCCTGACTGACTCACCTGTGTCACAGAGGTGCAAGCATTTTGAGATTGGTGGAGACAAGAAGGGCAAGGGAACATCTCTCTTCTAAGTTTCTCATCGCCCATCTCGATGTTGGATCGAACCTGTGGGTCTACTACTGTTCTAAAAACTCGTCAAATTTCAATGTTACTAGTAGTTCTGAAAGCAGGTCATGCTGTGTATCAAATTCCAATGCCTGACATTTGCGCTGAGTGTGGGTTGTCTTTTGGCTAAATGAAGTTTTGCACCCTGAATCTTCATTGAATGTGTTGTGTGTTTGTTTGATTTTGTTCTGCGATTGCCTTAGTCTAAAGCTTGATCACACCGAGGATGGTTTATGTAATGTAACTGGCTGAATGGAATCCCACAGTTCGCTCACTGAATTGTTGGAGATGATATTGCATATGAAATAAATCCATCGATTTTGTAAGGTCCTGACCCATCTACAGCACAGCACAGCCACGGGACTCTGCAATGCAACTATGCAAGTAGAGAAAGATGTGCAGCTCAGACACCGTCATTCAGCTTACAACCAGCCAGATTTCTTCGGGCCTTCTGGAAACCCTAAACTTTACAACTAAGATATTTGAACAGCTCAAAGTGTTTGAGAGGTGAAACACCGAATGACTAAGAGCATCTCCAATAACAAGTCCTATATTTTAGTCTTTAAAATTGAAATAGGACCTCATTTAAAATATTTAATGCCATAAAAACGTTTGAAGCTCCAATAGTTAAGTCATATATTAGTAAATAGATCATGTTATTTAGGAAATAAGTTGTTAGGAATAGTGTACGAGGATATGGCTCCGGTATACAAGGGTATTACATTTAGGATCCAAGAGACGGATTTAGGATCCAAGAGACGGAGCTTTATAATCGTTTGAATTTTTGTAAAATAGAGCCTATGTTGAACTATGTTTTTGCTGTTATATTTTAAAGAGATGCTCTAACACATTACGCCGCAGATCAAATACGAGATCTATATTAAATAAAAAAAGGTAGACGTTGTTCAAGTACCTCCGCAAATTCAGATTTTTCATATGGCAGCCTTTTTTACTCGTTTATCAGTTACCAGTGCCTCCCGCCTGCTAAAAGCAAAGCAATTAAAATGATAAGTTATTTTGCTGCGCTTTTGCTACATCTGTTTGGTTTCTGTCGCCTCTTTCTACCAGTATAAACTTCGTCATGTTTCAGAAAATACCCATCATGTGATAATTTATTTGTCCTCGTATTATGATGTTAGAGTTCAACCTTTTATCTACTCTGGTTCAACTGGACAGCTCAGGCTCCTTTAGAACACAGGATTAGAATGCCTATGTTATTTGAAATCATACTGGAATTTATAACATAGGAAAGTCATAAAACATGTGCTTGGATATTGTGCAGAAAAAAAACATAGGAATAAAAAACATAGGAATCTCATAGTTATTTTCCTCCAAAAATTGCTATGGACATCATTTCATAGAAATTTTAAAGAAATCGATAAGATTCAATCCTTTGTTCCAAAGACTTTGTAGGAAAACTTTTTGTTGGAATTGAATCCTCTAATTTCTTTGTTTTTCATCCTCTCCAAAAAGAGGCTTAAAACTAAAAGGGATAGAAATATGCTCTCTCAGTTCACACCGACGCTGCTAGGAACTGAGCTCACAAAAGATACGGAATTCCGCCTACTCTGACTCTGCGCAGGATCAAGATACAGGAACACCAGGGCATGGATGTACACCTGCTCCACATGCCAAGGGCCATGGCTCTGCCATCTTAGCCAAAAATTTGAAATGCCCTAGCTGATCCTCCAGGTGAGAAGTCTAGGACATCGGATGATAAACGCCCTACAGCCTACTCAGAGCTCACAGAATGCAGGATACGTGCAGACCAGAAAGCTCGCAATGCTGTAGTATAACTGTTTTTTTTTTGCCATGGATACAATACAAATCCCAGCCACTTCGGTGCTTTTTTATATTTTTTTATTAAAAAAACGAAGACAGAGTTGTATTGTTGACCTTTCAAGTCGAGTAGAGCTGTTCCGAAACACGACTGTTCCTTGCTCTGAACTCTGAATCTGGTCTGGACAACGATACTTTGGCCTGCTCACTTCGTTTGTCGTTCTTCAGATCACTCGGTACGTTTTGTTTTTGGCATTAGGGTGCTGGGTCGCTTCGTCAGACGCGGCGGGAATGTTTAGTTTTTAAGACTCAGATATTTTTGAGCCACAACCGCGAGCAGGAGCAGCTGACACCAAAAGCGTTGCTGTCTTGACACGATCATCTGAAAAAGCGCGAAAGATACATCTGAGTTGGAGTCCAGAGTGTGACGGGCCGGCCCTTAGAGCACCATAAGGTTGAGGTTGTTCATTGGATCAGGAGCAGGGGTATCTGCCTCCTGCGAGACGGTGTTACACGGACGGCCATAAAAGTCTGCCAAGGGGCACAACAAGACGATGAGCTACGCTCCAACGCTGAATCCGTCGCAAAGATCTCAGTGTGCAAATTGCACAGCGCTTCCCGCCATGGCCATGCATGCTGTACCTGTCACCGCTCACCTCACCAGCAAGAGAACAAGATGGCCTAACCGACCTTGTCAAACATGGAATGGCTGCCCGATGCATTCTGAGCCACGCATTGCTTTTCTGGACCGCACGCAGGCAGGATCCGGAGGCAACAAAAGCACAGAGACAAAACAAGATCCGGTACCTTTTTTTTTATTTAGATGGATCCATCTCTCTCTCTCTCTCTACGCCATCATAGTCATAGTGAAAACACGACGACGAAATGATCTAGTAATAAGCTAGTCCTAGGAAAAAAGAAAATACGAAAAAAAGAAGAGAGGATCTAGTAATAATACTATTATACAAGCTAGGTAGATATCCTCAAAAGTTATATAATCTGTTATATCTTCGAGCGCCGAGCTGATTCGGCGGTGAACTGAACTGAGGCCTGAGAGCCAGACGCGCGCGCCAAGGGCGGCTACTGCTTGGCCTGGAACGTCCAACGGTTTCGTCAGAACTCAGCGTTTGTGATATCAAAATTCGAAACAAGCCGTGTGGAGTGGAGCTATTACCTGGGAGTAGATGAAGGTTCCGAGGATGGCGATGGCGGCCCCGAGCGCGTTGATGGGCTGGACGGGCGTCTGGAAGATGATGATGGACGCGACGATGACGGAGATGCGCTTCATGGTGTTGCCGATGGAGAAGGTGAGGGGCGAGATCTCGTCCAGGGACATGTAGGACACCTGGTTGTACAGGTGGTAGAACACGCTCTGCGCCGCCACCCACCTGCGCCCACGCACACGCACAGAGGAAGCCTTTAATTTAGCCACACGAACCCAGCTCTGGATTGATTATCACGGAAATATCGAAACGGTAATCGATTCTGCTCCTGCGAGACGACCAGACTATTGCAGACCATACAATTCATATCATATCATATCTCGGTACCATGCTCTGTCCCTACACACGCAACTGCTCTTTTCGGGAGGCAATGCTAGATACTTTTGACACAGATCAGTGAGCAGACCGTGTTTAAGAATGATCCGAGGCCTGGAAATTCCGGGTAATGAACACACGAAATCTTAAACAGCTAGCATGGCAGCCAGCATGTGAGTGGTCCAAGGAGCTAGCATGTGAGCTTACCAGACGAAGTTGGGACCGATCTCGGCGACTGCTGTCTGCCAGCCCGCTGCCCACACCTTGGGCCCCTCCATGGCGACGGCGAAGGGCAGGAGGATCACCAGCGACATGATGGAGAGGCAGGCGTAGTAGTTCATCCCGCTCACGGACTTGCCCTTCATCCCCTTCTTGGAGAAGATGGTCCGGACGACGAATGCCAGGTTGGAGATCATTGCCCCCATGAATCCTGCGGTGGGTTACAACAACACAGGTTCAGTCACCCTTCTTCTGAATATGCTGTTCAGAGTGACTGACAAAGTTTGGGATTTCGACTGCTACAAGTACAAGGTGTCAAGATCTGGCACAGAATTAGTATTTTTTTTTTAAAAAAACTTGATTATTGGGCGTTAAAAAATCAGTATTCACAAACTATCTGTGGAAACCGGCGTGAAAACTATCTCTGGGATATTTCTCATGTGTCATCAGCATAAGTATCTCCGAGATATGATTCAGGAACTGGCGATTTCAATGTCACTCACCAACCATGTTGAAGTTGAGCTCGGTGACGGCGGCGAGCGCGCATCCGCCGATGATGGGGAGGAGGGAGAAGTAGACCGGCGCCGGGAAGTGCTCGCCGAGGAAGAACCTGGAGACGAGCACGCTGAATGCCGGCTCCCCGCTCTTGATGATGTGCGTGAACGACACGGCCACCTTGGCCATGCTCACCGTCGCCGCCACGTGCCCGATCGTGTGCGCGATCGCAACCTGAGAACGAGACGATTCGCATCAGCACCACACCGAGACAGAGCCGCATCTAGAAGAAGAGATCTTTAGGGAGGAATTAATCGGCGCCGATGATACTCACGGGAGTCAGCGCCTTCCAGAAATCGAGGTCCGTCTGGGGCGCCTCGGCGATCCTGGTGGCCCAGGACGCGAGCATGATGGCGGAGCCGGCGGCGAGGGAGAGCGTCGACGTGAGCCACGGGTACGGGAACGCGTTGAGGACCTTCTTGTTGTAGATGTTGAAGATAACGTTCAGCGCCCACCACGTGGCGAAGTAGACCCCGATCTTGGCGCGCCGACCCGTCTCCGCCGGCGCGGCGACCTCCAGCGGCCGGGCGCCGTCAGCGGTGGCGGACGGCGGCGCGGGGGACGTGGCGCGTTCGTTGCGCCCAGCCGCCGCCACCGCCACGGATGCCAGGACATGCTCCTGACGGTACAGCGGGCGCGCGGAGACGGAGAGGGAGAGCGGCCTGAGGCCGGCGGCGGCGGGGAGGGGAGGGAGGTGGAGCGGCTTGAAGGCCGCCTTGCAGGTGGCCGCGGCCGCGGCGGTGGAGGGCTTGACGGTGGCGGCGGAGGCCAGCATTGTGAAAGAGGGAAGGGTGGCTGGGAATTGGGATAGGTTGGCGAGTTCTTGGGGTCTCGTCGGAGAACAGCATGCACCTGCAGCTGCGGAGAGGCTGTACCGTGCGTGTGGTCTGTGGTGTGTGGACGTGTGGTTATCTCTTCTCTGATGGGAATGGGAATGGCGGGGTACAAGTACAAGGTATTTATAGGGAGCGCGAAGTAGAAGGAAGGCGATTTGGCACTTTGGATCTGTAAAGCTTTTTTTAATATTTACATTTACCCATGAGGATTTTATGGTTTCAAGTGTTTTCCGTTTTTTTAATTTCGATGCTTCACTTTTATTATTATTTGTTGTTCATTTATTACACTCCCTTGAGTTATATATAAGCATATTTATTTTCTTACCATGCTTCATGTGTCCAGTGACAGACCCAGAAATCTTGGAAAGCCTAAAGAAAGATAATATTTATACTATAAATATATAGTTTTGTCTAATTTTTACCTACAATTAGCTATATTTTACTGCTTGTTGCATGTATATAGATGTATAGGTATTTTTTCCCACATGAGTGGTTATCTCAAATTTCTGATTCTATATAATTTAATACCAGTGTAGATAGAACAGGAATAGCTACATTGGCACCCATGGTATCATATATAGGCAAAGCACCATATGATTTGGCTCAATTAGGGAATAACCACAAAGTCTTAGTGCAAAGTATGCGAGCTATATGTCATTTAGTTTCATGGCAAAATATACCTTCGCCTAGGTACGGAATGTTGTAACGTCTATATACCTATTTAATACTCCCTCCGTTTCTTTTTATTTGTCGCTGGATAGTGCAATTTTACACTATCCAGCGACAAATAAAAAGAAACGGAGGGAGTATTAACATATGGTAAGACGGTAGTGGAATGGTTTTTTTATGTACTCCAAGGGAAGTAATTTGAAACTCAAATATCATTCAGTCGATTAGTCCGACCTGCGCAGAAACGTTTCGCATTTTGTACGTACGTGCTGCTGCAACAACACACTCCGTAGAAAATTGGTCGACACATTTTTCACGTTTCACAAAAAAAAAATGAGAGACGACTGCTACTTTTTTGTTCGCTTGTTTGTGATGACAAGTCTGAACGCAGATCACTGAGAATTGTGCTTCTATAGTCGTACTGTACGTCCGGTCACCCATAGAGACACTTTCACATGGCTGCAGCCTGCAAGAATTGCAAGTTGTACTGTAGCTCTAAGTTTTTTTCCCCCTCAATTCTGGATATGTGCTAGACTGCATACATGAGCCGTTTGAAGAAGAAAAAAAATAACGTAGATTTGCAAAGGAAGATGACAATGGCTGCAAGAGTACAAAGCTCCCTTCCCTCCTATACGTCCTACCGCTTGAACCTGGACGGCCCTCGCGTGCCGCGGCCTGCGGGTCAGACCTGGCAACAGCGATCCACGCCGGCGCCCGGCCGGCAGTGGCCACAAAAAACCTGGCACGGGTCGGGAACTCGTGACGACGGAGAGACGAGATCAAAACGCGCAGTAAACCGTTCTCTTCTCACCGCCGGCAAGAGAGAGGCAAAGCTTTGGCCGGCGACCGAACGGACGACGCGCGCTTGCCCCCGTGTCCCCGTCGTCAGCCCCACTCGACGCGGGCCCTCCCCTGTCGCCTCGCCTGCCTCCTGCTCCCTCGTGAGTCGTGACCGTCGATCGGCTCTCGCCCACCCCCACACCCCAACCGGCGCGATTCTCGTTTCACGGCTGAGGGCGCCCACGGCCCCGCAGGCGCAGCGCTCTGCCGTGCCCACCGTCCGTGCGATCCGCGGGCACGTGCGCGGGCCAGACGCCTGCGCCGGTTGTTCGGTTCCGGCGAGATTTTTGCATGCCCCCCCGGCGGTGATCCTCCTAGAGTCCTAGTTGCTTGCCCGGATTGATGGCGCCCTCGCTTGCTTTGGCCTCCGTGGACCGTGATTTGGCGAGCAGTGATCGAGCGCCTCTCACTCAGGACCGCCGCACTCGCGGTGTGTGGTGTGACGTGACAATGTCTGTGTGTTTTCTTGGAAGTTGGAACATATGGTACTGAGCATGCTTGTTTTTTTTCCATGACGCATGCTTGTGCACCGATCTATGTCATGGGGCCGTGAGGGGTCGCTGGATCGTTTTGAGGAAGGTTATAGACAGTTACCTCGGCCGACGATTTTATTTGGCAGTCGGACGGCATTGCGTTCGTTTTGGGTTTGTTTCTGTGGACTGCGGGTTCACGAGCACTGACCACCCCAGGTTCAGGGGATTGCTTGCGGTGGAGCAAGTGTATACCATTTCAAGGAGTGCCGCCGGCCTGCGGTAGCAGGCGTCACGCTTTCACTTACTTTCCAGAAGAAAAAAAGGGCGAGAGATACGGGTTACGAATTCTCTGTCGCACACAGAGTATCAAAAACTCTATATTTTTTCTTCGTCCTCGACGCATATATTTACACCAATCTTTTTTTTTTTTTCCAAAGATCTTTGGTGGTTGTTGGTTTCAGGGGACGGGGATATATACAGCGGTAGGGCTCGACATATGGACCACGCGTCCGGATCACTCGTGATCTTACGTGACATGTTTCGGTGTTTTCTTGAGAAACAAGATTCGACTGGTAATTTTCTACATAATTTGGTAAAAAAAAACTGTCGGACCACGACAAAGTTAACATGTGTGCTTAACCCTTCTGCTTGTGTATCTCCGCTACTACTAGTTGGTTTGGCTCTTTCAGGTTCGGTTTAAATAGCGATTGAATGATGCTGAGTAACGTCTGGGCATGACCGGACGGTCTGGTCTGAAGACGGTCTGCTCTTAAAGGAGGACAGTCTACTATACGATCAGATATTCAGATTACATTAGGTGACACGGCATGAGCAGCGCGCTGGCTAGCTGTCGTAGGACCCATTCCATCGTGAGCTGATGAACTGATGAGCGGTACTGAGCTGAGCAAGTTAAGCAGCATGCACCCTCTCAGGGTCACGACTCACGAGTTCTGCCGCTGACTGACGGGCTCGAATGCTCGATGGAGCAATGCCGTGTCAGATATATATGCAGCATTATTGCACGTTAGATCGTTCGTGATGCCAGGTACGTACTTATGCCGACTTGTTCGATAGATACATAGCAAGGTTCTTACAACGACTTTAAACTACAAGTAAGTTTCATTTTGTTTTTTTCCCTTTTGAAAGGAAAAAACAAAATGAAATAAAAGGACCCAGACTTAAACATGGACCTTGCAGAGTTAGTTGCCGAGCAGTTAGCACCCTCAAGCTATGTTGCCCAACGACGGTTTGTGCATACATGCGGCCGGAGATATCAGGAGCGGAGCGCCATGTCCGGGCCTGCCAGGTAGCTTTGCGTCCAGATCGGATCACTCACACAGTCACACACTCGTGGTCGTGGACGGACTCGCTCGTGTGCGTGAAAGGAAAAAGGAGTGTGGAAATCATGTAGGCCTCATGGTTTCTCTTGCACGACCGTACCTAGCCGCGCGTCGGAACCCGGTGCCATATTTTTTTCTCCGACTCACGTTTGCGCCCCGATCTTTGTCACGTAGCTTCTTTTTGTCCCCTGTTTGTTTTGAGAGGAACGTCGTCTTAATTTGTCACCTAGCTATAGCAGTGTATATAGCTAGTGGCGGTCGCTCCGAGCACGATGGAGACTCGTGGCAAACAGTACTTGAGATCTTTCCATGTTTCTGACTCGATCGGCAAACACTATTGTTGAAATTAGACTCACTAGTGTGTAACCCAGTTCAATAAGGAAGCCAATGTGGTGTGTAAAGATGGCACGGGACTTTAGTCTCATCTTGCTCATCTAGATAGGAGAGAACCAGCTTATATGTGAGAGTATTCAGTACTCTTCATATTAGACAAATAAAGGGGTATGGAGGCTGCCACACACGCTCGCTCGCGTTTCGCGTTATTTATCGCATGACTTGTGACTTCGGCCGATGCGCGATCGCGTCGTGACGTGTTCTAAACGACAGTTTAATTTTTGCCTTTTGTTTATTTGATTTTCAAATATCATACCTAGACTGCCACATCAACCCGGAGTAATGGGCACACACACGTTACGTGCACGATCTCCGGGCGGTTGCACGTAGAGATATTCTAGAGGGCGGTTCCTGAAATTTAGCAGATCGAATCAAAGGGTTGCGGCGGGCCTTCTATAAAGGGCAGGCGTTTTGCAATCGGAGGATAGATACGAATAGTAACCGACTCGTCCTCTTCTTCTCAATTCTCTATGTCGTCGCTTCTCTGCCCTGCCGTCCCTTTATCTGTCGTGCAGCAGATCAAGAGAGAGTGGTGTCTCCCAACCACCACCGGCGTTTTGACACTCGTGGTCGTGGACGGACTCGCTCGTGTGCGTGAAAGGAAAAAGGAGTGTGGAAATCATGTAGGCCTCATGGTTTCTCTTGCACGACCGTACCTAGCCGCGCGTCGGAACCCGGTGCCATATTTTTTCTCCGACTCACGTTTGCGCCCCGATCTTTGTCACGTAGCCTCTTTTTGTCCCCTGTTTGTTTTTGACAGGAACGTCGTCTTAATTTGTCACCTAGCTATAGCGGTACATATAGCTAGTGGCGGTCGCTCCGAGCACGATGGAGACTCGTGGCAAACAGTACTTGAGATCTTTGCCTGTTTCTGACATCTGACTCGATCGGCAACCACTACTACTACTCAGTAGCTCGCCTCGGTCGCCACGTTGGATTATTGGCCTCTGATGAACTTCTTACATGTGCAAATTACCCTGCTAAGGCCTTCGAATCAAGGATCTGCCGTCGCCGTGTCACCGGATCGGGGAGCAGTCGTCGTTGTGGCTTCCGATCAAGAAACTGTCGTCGTCGTGCCGCTAGGGAGATGCCGCCGCCGTGCCACTGGATCAGGGAGCCACTGTCGCCGTGGCTCTGGATAGGAGATCGAACTACCACAGTCATGTCTTATGATCGGGAAGTCGCCGTTGTCGCGCCTTTAGAACGCGGCAACCAGAAGCGTTTGGGTGTTGCTTGTTGCCTGCAGTCCTGCATGGTCACTGATTGTACTGAATTAGCTAAACTTTTTCATGCTTGTTCAGAGACATTATGGGTGTGTTTGGTTTGGCTTTTGGCTTTGACTTTTGCCCCCTAAAAGCCAAAAGCCAACCAAAGGGCTGGATCTAGGAAGCAGCTTTTTCTAAAAGCCGACTTTCTCGTAGTGCAAAACTGAAAGCACCCCTGGACCTGCTTTTAGTGGCTTTTGGATGGAACTGTGAAAACATATATCGAAGAACTTTTAACAACTTTTAGTGGTTTCCACCAAACGATTTTTAGCTTTTTAACAGCACATAACCTACAGCAGCTTTTTCCACAGCTCACAGCCCACAACAACTTTTTCCACAGCTACAGCCCAGCCAAACAGACCCTAACCAAATGATGTCATCCGGTTAGGCCAAGCTAGACCCCAGTGTCTATAAAAAGAGCCTCAAGCTCCCAGGGTTCAGTTTTTTATGCACGAGTGTCGGCACACGCGGCCACGACGGCCTCTCGTTCTAGTTTCCGGCCCACGCCATGCCCAGTCGCTGCGCGGGCGGCTTTATAACAGGGCATGCTCGATCGGAATTAGTAAATTTCAGCCAATTTTACAGTACAGGGGAACGCATACCAGGCCTCCCCCAGTCCCATGCATGCAATCTTGTAGATTTCAGGTGGAATTGGTTCCCAGACGGCTTGATTAATTATTGGCGGCGGTGAGGGGCCCCGGCTTGATTAATTATTTTCTCTCCTCCGCAACCGTCGCGGTCATGTCCATTTTTTGTTGTAATGACCTGGCTCGATCGTCTCCATGCATCTCGTCGTCGTCTCTTCCATCTCTACAGTCAGGCGTGTGTCTGACGCGCCGGTTGGTCTCGGCAGACCGTACGTCACCTCCATCCACCACCACACCACTCGATGGCCGGCTCCATGCCATGCATGCGCGCCGCGGGGTCTCGATCGCCTCGGCCTGAGGTCGCGCGCGGTGACGCGGTCCGTTTTCCCGTGCTTGCACCGTGCACGATTCATGCACGGCATCACAGCAGGGATCGGATCGGAGCGCAGGCGCAGCGCAGGGGAGCGTCCTGTGCATGGCTCCGCTACGCACGGCGGCACGACCCTCCTCCGCGCGCGTGCATGTGACGAACACGTACGTACGCCGTGCGCGTGGAGCGGTGGAAGGAGGACAGATCCGGTGGAGCGTGGAGATGGAGTGGCGCGGCAGCTAGCTGCATAGCGAGTGTATACGTGCGCCCGCGCGCGCGTGCCGACACACGTACCCGCCAGACGGCCTGCACGACGCCAGTGGATCGCCCGGTGTCAAGGTTAATTTCTGCGACTGGGATGCATTATGACGCTTGCTTGCTTGCAAATTCGAAGCGCCAAAATACGAAATGTCGGATTGTTCTTTGGACCGCCTCGACGGCTTTAACCAGGTGGATGAGCAACAGACGCCGTCCGACAACGGCCAGAAGAAATGCGTCGATCCGGCCCAAGAGAAGGGTGAGGCCCAGTACGAAGCTCTTATGGCCCAAAACTATCTGAATGCATCCTGTCCTCGGTCCGCCGTCTGCCTACCTCTCTCTCTCGACTCCTTCCTCTAGCCAGGCCCTAGGCTCCTAAATCCTAAGGGCTCCATATCATACAATTAATGTATAACTAATATGAGAGCTAATGTTAAGTTCAATAATCTAATATGTGTTAAGAGTTTTGAGTATGTCAATAAGATGGATTTCTATTCTGTTGTTTATATAGACTATCGAGTCTTATTTACTATACCTGTCATGGTGACATCAACTAAAATGAGTTTTTGGATGTTGAAATAATTGGAGAACTATTTTGGTCTAGAATTTTTTAAGAACGATTCAGTGAGTGGTTTGGTCACCATATACATCGAGAAAAAAAATATTATATTAGATTGATATCAACACAATCAAAAATGATTCTGTCTCAAGAAATGTTAGAAGAGGCCCAATTTTTATCCTAGGCCTTCAAAATCTCAGCTTCGGCCCTGCCTCTGCTCCACGTTTCTTCCTCACTTTCATTGCTAGCACCACGCCACCGAATTTCTGGGCTGCCTCGTTGCTGGCGGGGAGTTTGGGAGCACACATAGGGAACGGTAGGAGGGTTGTTTTCCCCCCTCTAACCAGTTTGGGAACCACATTTTTCTAAGTGATTTTCATTTTCAAAAGAGAAATTAGTTCATTTTCCCTTGAAAAAAATATAAATCCCTTAGAAAAATGGTGCTCCCAAACTAGCCCGAAAATGAGGATTATTGGGACAAGGTTTTAAAGAGGTATTGGAGATGCTCTAAAATCGTGTAAGAGACATGGCAAACAGTGTAACCAGAGGATAGAATAATCTGTGTGTAACCCATATCGACAGACAGGCCGACTCGTCAAGAGAACCTCGGCTCGACTTGTGAGCTGATTATGGACCTAAGTGTTTAATTTCTTACCTCACATTCGACCTTTTCTATCTCTACTATATAGTAAATCATCATTTTTATAGTTTTCATGATTCTAATTTCATTGCGTCACTTTTTCTACTTTAATAACAAAATTAAGGTAAAATCGAGAAGTTGAGGTTTAACTTGGCTTTACATCCACACCTTATATATTTTTATAGTTTATTAAAATAAAATCTACTTGTATAATATATAAAATCATTAGCAATGCACGATCACGTGAGTATATCCTTGTGCCTTGTTTCATTTTTTTTCACTTGTTTTTCAGCATCTAGGTACTTGTGCAGGCTGAGGTGTCGCCGTGTCGCAGTCGCAGCCTCGCAGGCTCGTAGTCGTAGCTACGTCGCCGATTCCTGATCGATCTCGTAGTGTGCCACGCTCCTTGGAGATACCGTCCAGTTGGAGCTGAGTCTGTTCGCTGCGCTTGGATTAAAAATATTCGGATCATTGTAACTGTAATCTATCTATAAAGACAAAATAAAGAAGAAGCCGATGAATGAATTAAAGCCACAGAGCGTCGGCGGTGGAGACGACCGGCTCCGCCAAACACTGCTGCACCGGTCAAACACTGCTGCTCCGCCAAATACCTTTCCTGCTTGAAATTCTCGTGAAGTCATGGCAGGTGTGCTGGCACTATATATGCCTGGTTCAACGGGTCAATCGTCCCTTTGCCATGGACACCATCACACCAGTGCTGCGGCCAACAAATCGTGTATATAACCGTATAAAATATTATTTGATACCGTAGGCAAAATTGTTTACAGAATAAAGTTTAATCTACTGGGAACAATCCTTTATCGTGCTAGCTCTAAACAACTCCCCTTCCTCAGCAGAGGCGACGGAGGACGTACGACATGACGAAAGTTCGCCGCAGCGCGCGCCTTGCCAATCGTCCGGCAATGCCGGCCCTAAAGCGGGCCCAAATCATCCTCTGCCAACGGCTTGGGCTCACTGCAGAGGAGACTAATCACAACTCGGTAGAGCAGGCTCTGAAGAAGTACGTCGCCATGTTCAACACTGCTCTGCCCGAACCTGTCACCGCCGCTCTTACCAGCTTGCTGGGAATCGACGACGAGCATACGGAACAACTTGATGAGGCATTGATCGGCTTGGTGGGGCAGGGGATCGACGGCATCAATCCAATGGAAGGCGTCCCAGCCGCAGGGGGGGCGGTGGATGAGTGAACCTGCTGGCCACTCCATGAGTTCCAACGTTTTGATGAATCAAGCATCCTGCATGTACCCTGCGTCTTCTGTTTTTATTCTTCGCCTATTTGAAAGACTGCTGATATGTTGCCTGCCCAGTGTCGTGCTTCATTTTGCGAGAATAGGCATGCTGCTGCTGATCTGCGTCTTCAGATCCGAACTTCATCTTGTAATGGCATATCCCCTTCTGAGGGGCATGATGATATTGCGTATGGCTGTTCTACGTAGTTGTTTCATTCCTTCTAGCATCCTTGGTGTGCTCAGCTGCCAGTCAGCTGATGAGCGAAATTTCGGATTAAATGAATCAAATCTTTGATGCGATTGCTGGAATGTGAGGGGGCTAAACTCGGCGGCAAGATGTTCACGGTTCATGAATTTCTATCCGCCACCTCCTGTCAGTTGGCGTGCCTCCAAGAAACCAAACTTGCAAATATTGATGCCATGCTTGCTGCGTTTTTGGGAGGCCACAAGCTGAACAGCTTCGCTTACAAACCAGCTAATGGGACCAAGGGTGGGATCCTACTACTCTGGAACGACACATTTATTGACCTCACCGACATTACTATCAAGCGTTTCTCGGTCTCGGCTACGGTTACAATCAAGACCTCCGAGGCCTCTTTCCTGATTACCGTGGTGTACGGACCTACACGCCGCAACCAAAAACCGACATTCCTTCGTGAGCTGCGTCGCCTCAAGCCTCCGGATGGCCAGAAGTGGTTAGTCCTTGGTGATTTTAACCTCATTTACCGTGCTCGGGATAAGAACAATCGGAACTTAAACCTTTGTCAAATGAGTCTATTTCGGACAACGTTAAATTTTTGTGAGCTTCGTGAAATCCGCCTTCAAAACCGAAATTTCACTTGGAGCAATGAGCGTCGTCGGCCTACTTTGGTCAAGCTGGATAGAGTCTTTTGTAATGAAATCTGGGATCTCTCCTTTGATTCTCATGGTCTACAAGCACTAGCCACCTCAATCTCAGATCACTGTCCTCTACTTCTCTCTAGTCTTGCTGGGCCCCGCCGACCGCGTCCGTTCCGTTTCGAGAATTTCTGGATCAAACTTCCTGGGTTTCAAGACGAGGTCACGAAGGCTTGGGCCATGCCTACGGCCCCTATGCACTCTGTCCAGGCGCTGCACCACAAGCTTGCTACTACGGCCAGACACTTGAGAGCTTGGAGTCGTTCGCTCATCTCCGAGGCGAGGCTAAAATTTGTAATGGCTCTGGATGTATCTCACCGTTTGGACGTCGCACAGGAGTCCAGGGAGCTCTCTGTTGCCGAGCGTCATCTAAGATCCGGCCTTAAGCGTCGTGTGACTGCACTTGCCGTCATTGAGCGTGCCCGCAAGCGGTAGGCCTCTAGAGTCACTAACCTCAAGCTGGGTGATGCGAACACTAAGTTTTTTCATTCGAGGATAAATTCAAGGAGAAGAAAAAACTGCATTCAAAGGCTTAACCAAGAAGGCGTTTGGGCGACCTCACACGAGGACAAGGAAAAGTTTGTGCACGATTACTTCAATGCTGCGCTGGGAGCTCCTGGACCAAGGGAGGTCGACCTGAATTGGGGAGCCTTATGTCTCCCACGTTTTGAGTTGACACATTTGGAAGCCCCTTTCGCTGAGGAAGAACTTCTTGAGGCAATTAGGAATTTACCTCCAAACAAGGCACCGGGCCCGGATGGGTTCACGGGTGCCTTCTACAAGTCATGCTGGTCCATCATCAAGGCAGATGTAATGGCGGTCATGAATTCTTTGCACAATCAACGATTTCTAAATTTCGACCTCCTGAATAGGGCCAACATTGTGCTACTCCCAAAGCATGATGGCGCTGAGAATTTATCCAGCTTCAGGCCCATCAGCCTCATCCACAGTGTCGCAAAGCTATTCATGAAGCTGCTTTCTATGAGGCTTGCGCCCACCATGAGGGATATCATCTCCAAATGTCAGACTGCGTTCATCAAAGGCCGAAGCATTCACGACAACTTTCTTTTCGTCCGCAACATGGCCAGGAGATATCACCGCAATGGAACTCCCATGCTTCTTGTCAAGCTTGACATCTCGAAAGCCTTTGACTCTGTTCGGTGGGACTACCTACTCGCTCTCTTGGCTCATCTTGGCTTCCCTCCTAAATGGCGAGATTGGGTGGCATCTTTACTGGCTACCTGCAGTTCTCAAGTGCTTCTAAATGGAATTCCTGGTCAATCAATCACTCATGGTAGGGGCCTAAGGCAAGGAGACCCCCTCTCGCCATTTTTATTCGTGCTCGCCATTGATCCCCTGCAGCGCCTCCTCCACTTGGCCACCGAGGCTGGCATTCTGTCTAGAGTTGCCAAGGCTAGAACACGTCTCCGGATCGCTATGTATGCGGATGATGCCATCATCTTTGTCAAACCTGAAAAGAGAGAGCTGGATTCCTTCGCAACCTTGCTACATCAATTCGGGGAAGCGACTGGTTTGCGTACCAATATTCAGAAATCCTCAGTCGTTCCGATTAAATGTGCTGGCCTCAATCTCGACGAAATTCTTGCTGGCTTCCCTGCTTCAAGATCGCAATTCCCTATTAAATACCTTGGGATTCCTTTGTCGGTTGAGAGGCTCAAAAAAGTTGACTTCCAGTATCTTCTCGATAAGGTTAGCAGCAAGTTAACATGCTGGCAAGGTCGCAATTTCACTTTTGCAGGAAGACTCGTTTTGGTCAAATCCGTGTTGTCTGCACAACCTGTTCACACTCTTACGACCATTAATGTACCTAAGGTGGTGCTCGAAAAAATTGACAAATTTAGGAAGCGTTTCCTCTGGGCAGGGAATGAGAACCTCACTGGTGGCAAGTGCAAGGTTAACTGGCCGACGGTGGCGAGGCCATTGGATCTTGGGGGGCTCGGCGTACTTGACATCCATCGCTTTGCAAGGGCGCTGCGGCTCCGCTGGCTGTGGCGGGAGTGGGAGGTCCCAGAGGCCCCTTGGGCAGGGTTACAGACCCCTTGCAACGACACTGATAAACTACTCTTTGCAGCAGCCACGAGAATCGCAATTGGCGACGGCGCCAAGACCTCCTTCTGGCATTGCGCCTGGGTCAACGGTCGACGACCCAAGGACATTGCGCCTGACATCTTCGCTGCCTCCTCTGACTGCAGGCTCTCTGTTCGGGAGGCCTTGACTGACAGCACGTGGGTCAACCGCATTGATCTTCACGCGATCCACACGGCGGATCATCTAAAACAGTTTGTGGAGCTCTGGTCCTTCGCCCATTCGGTCTCCTTGGTGCAGAACACAGAGGATCGCATCGATTGGATCTACAACGCCTCCGGTGAATATTCTGCAGCCTCTACTTACCGGATTCAATTCATGGGTCACACTTGTTCCAATCTCAAAGCCCTTATTTGGAAGCCATGGGGGCCATCGAAATGCAAACTATTCGCTTGGCTTATCATCCGCAACCGGGTTTGGACCTCTGATAGGCTCGCAGCTCGTGGATGGCCGCACAGTCCTTCTTGTCCGCTTTGCAAGCGGCACCCTGAGACAGCTCATCACATTATTGCTGGTTGCCGCTACTCGAGGAGAATTTGGGACGCCCTAGCATCTTGGCTCTCCATTGGCCCTTTAGCTCCAGCTACCTGGCCGGACTCTACTTCCATCAAGCAGTGGTGGTTTATGGTCGGCTCAGTCGCTGTGCCCAAAAAGGGAACGCGCTCCCTGCTCCTACTGGTGGTCTGGCACATTTGGCTGGAAAGGAACAACCGCACCTTCCAAAGGCAAGAGAGGTCAGTGGCAGATCTGCTAGCAGCAATTAAGGCAGAGGCAAGGCTGTGGGGTGTCGCAGGTGCTAAGCACCTTCTTGCGCTTTTACCTATGCTGTAATTACGTAACCTCTATGTACCCTTCCTGCGGTGTCTCTTGGGCACTGCTTCACTCTCTTCTTTATTAATAGAAACGTGCACAATCTCGTGCCGTTCGTTCAAAAAAAAAAACTTTAACTTAGTAGGGAAAACTTCATGGCCCGCATGTCAAAAGGTCGATCTCCCAGAAGGAGACTAAACCACGAGTGCTTATTGGAGGAGCACGATGTTTCAACGGCATAATCATTCTATCTTGCTGGGAAGAAAAGGCCATGTGCAAGATGCTGCGAACCATATAATCTGATGATATATCAGGTCGTCTGATCAGCGTCGAAAAGATCTGGACATGGATCATCTTGCTCTGCTGCAGAGCAGTAAGAACTGCACACAGCACACTCTAATCTCAGCCCTGTCCCCAAAAGGTTCTAGAATAAATAAATAAATAAAGGCACGCGTTTCTCTTCCAGCAAGAAGTTTCTTGTCCTATATAAGTGGATGGATAGGACTCTGATTTATCAGTCACACTCACACCTCAGGTCAAGGCTCAAGACGTTTGATCTTCACCATTGAAATGTAAAAGTATGGTTGCAAATAAGCACAGGAGACCTTAATTACAGGAAATGAAAAAAAAGATAAAAGAGAAAAATAAGGACAGGACGAGTGTGTGCTGTCGCTTTAGCAACTATTATTATGACAGATCCCAATCCTATGTACTTGCATCTCTTTCAAGTATATTGATCTGTCCAGTATGTACATGTGCAGTCTTTACGTACCACGTGTTGAGAGTTGAGACCCGGGAGACACAGATTATGCGCAGCTGCAGTGCCGTTTCACTCATCTAGGGGGGGGGGGGGGGGGGGGGGGACATGAATCTATTCTTGTTTCCTTGGCTCTTTTCCTTATCAGAGATGGATAGAGAAGAATGTCTGTTTGTCACCTGATGAGTGCTGTATTGGTCTTATCCAAGGCTTGATCGGGAGATCGAACTAGACCTCTCGCATCCTGATCACAGGTACATTGTAACCTCTTTCACATCACATAGATAAATAGGGAACGTTCATCCGTATCTTCTCGCCCTATACACATACTCATATTCAAAATTCACTCTGCGAACAGTACAGTATACAGTTTAGAACAATACAAAATAGTGATTTTGGATAAACTTTTGGTAGACTGACGGTCTAATGCCATAAACCTAAACAATATCTTCTCTTAGTATGACCTCTCATCTATTTATATTATGATTTATGAATATTTTAACTTACATCCCAAATTTAAGACTTATTATTTAAGTTTTTTAATTCAACCTTTAAATTTAAAATTTACTGTGCAATTTGATATAAAAATTGTTTCTAAATTGTTAAATAGTTTGATTGAATATATATGAAAATTTTAGATGGCATACCTTATAATAAAATTTTAGACCCGCCACTGGTCGCTATCGACAGTATCGTCGACAGACTTCTTCCCATACATGCGGAAAAATGGTAGTTTATGAAAAATTGTATGAATCAAATTGTATTTGTTAGCATGTATGATCGACTATGCATTGTGGTTGCCAATTAATTTAAAATCTCTCTAGTTATCTATGTGTGCTATTAAAATTCATTTAAATTGTATTTACATTTTTTTTGTTAAAAATTAAAATATTAATATGGTAATCAAATCACAATCGATTCTAATTGAGAACCGCTTGTGATACGAATAGTGCATCACAGGCGGTTTTTTCATTACGGACCGTTTGTGAAACAAATCGAGCACCACAAGCGGTTTGTATTTCGGACCGCTTGTGATACTAATACATCACAGGCGGTCCGAATAGCCTGGGACATCCCAGGCGGTTTTCTATCCGAACCGTTTGAGATGTAAAAAGTCTACCGCTTATATAGAGGCAAATTGTACTAGTGTTTATACGGTGATTTTGTCTAATCCCGAAATATATCTCTAGGTTTAACCTGTTCTGGTGGCTAGGATCAATCTTACAAGGATAGCATGAGGCCGGAGGAGACGGTGCTGACTCCATATACAGGAGTAGCATATATACGCTGCCTGAGCACTGAACAACAATCTATATACGTGTGAGCCCTGGAAGTGCTGTTTGTCAACCAAGGCACATGGGCACCAATCATGCCATAAAACTGTTGAGCGGCGTGTTAATTGGTCATATATCCAGCCTCAGCATCGGTCCTTTGGGTAGTAGGCTACATATTTGGAACTTGCGTGGCCACTCGAAATGCCGTAGCTGATACGTTGCTGCCGGTGCTCATGAAAAAGGGTCGCTCTCACTCTCTATGAATATGTACAGGTAACTATATCCAGTGTTTTTTTTTTCATGCTTATATATCCGAAAATTACTGCAGCTGTGTGCGGATTATTGGTTCCTCAAAGACAAGAAGAGGAGCCATGAGTCAGGTTCATTGCATATGCATGCATTCAGTATCTGCCGCTGCGGATATTTTCGTTAAGAAAATAATATACTGAGCATGCATAACGAAGATGTGCATGCAATCTCTGCAGGTGCCCACTCGCTGAATCATCATCAGCTGATTAATTATAGGTTGCTGAATTGAATCCACCGGCGAATGACTGAAATTATGTGACGCTGAATAATTGAATTGAAGGGGCATGCAGACGAGTATTATATCAGGCAAGTTGCAGGCATGCATTACACTTGCATTGGTATATACAAACTTCCCCATCTATGTTGTGGCCTGCACGTTGTCGTATGCATGGCTTTATATATACATCCAAAAGTTGTGTAGTCTGCTGCCTGAGTACTGTCCAAGCAATCTTTCTCATGGGCATCTGCGCTACCTCCGCTATAATCCTTGATTTGTGGTTCGTTCTGGGCGTACCATCACGGTGTCAACTGGCAGTATTCCACACTAGCTAGCCATATCCTAATGCGAATAATTACGTGTATATATATAACAGAATATGACAGCAATATATAAAGACAGATGCTTCCATATATATACGAACCATTTCCATTGTTTCAAAAAAAAAAGAAGCTTTGAAATATGCTTTCAACTTATTAAGAAAGAAACAGTGGGCACCCAGATTTCAAAGCCAGAGGGCTGAGGAGTTGACAGCACCTCCGTCGTCGTTCTACCGATTGAGCAAGCACTGCTCCATAGTCCATACATTCATTTACTACTAATCTAAGTTCTGTTGTTGTTTATACTGGATATACTACTACTGCTACTATATACTGCAAGTTACAGTAGTATATGATATACTTTAAGAGAAGTGAGAACAGGTGTTAGCGCCAAATCACTTGTTAATCGTGCAGCAGTTCGACTGGATTTAATCAACCCTTGTTTAAGATACGAGCCTGACTAGCTGGTGACTAATTCCCTTCTCTGTCTCTGATATGCGAGAATAGGATCGAGTAAGATATGAGCCTGTTGTCTCAATGATTGCATGTTCTCAGCCGTCTCAAGAATACATATCCTTATTCTGCAGGCAGAGACTGCTGGTACGCATACGTGCGGCGCACTAATGAGCTAGCAGCAGTGCTGCCTCTCTGCGTGTGCGCATGCATCCGCCCGTCAGTATTTGTAACGCTAGACGGCCGCCAACTAACCAGCAAGCAGCAACTGCCCCATGAGGGCTTGTTCGGTTCTACCCAATCCATATGGATTGAGGGGGATTGAGAGGGTTTCAATCCCTATTAAGTCAAAATCCCTCCCAATCCGTATCAATCCCCTCCAATCCATATGGATTGAAAATAACCGAACAAGCCCTGACCGGGGTCGTCGTCTCATGCCTTCGTTTCAACGCAGCGCGCAGCAAGTGGTGCAAGCCTTGCAGCGTGATCATGATCTACCAACGGATTATGGGCATCAATCAATGGCATAATTGCAAAATATAGGCAGCCTGGGGGATATTGCAGCTGATACATTGTACGATAGGAACCTATCGATCCTATGCCATCAATCATGTCGGTGAAACCGTGTAATCAAACGATCCATTGCATCGTATTAAAATCCACCGCCTTTTAATACAAAATTATAGGCGCGCGCTCAATTAAACCCGTATCGCCTGCGTATATGCTTTGTGTTTATATGCTCAAGTTCAATTTCTTGATTTTAGACTTTCTCCTTCACAACAAAATATTTAGTGTCAATGCATTTGACAGCAACACTTGACTTTACATAAGTAACATACTGATGGTTCATTGTCGCAATATAGCTTCAATGGCTTTGATAGGTTGTCTATCACTTTTAAACCTGTTACAAATTTTTTAAGACACATAGTCTTCCTCGTTGCCTCATAACATACAATAAACCTTCGACAATGTAGTGATAGCTTGTTTTGAGCTTTTCCACGATATAGCTCCTCCGTTGATTGAGTATATGTGACCTGACGTAGATTTTATACCTTCTTCACACCCCACATATATCTTAATCTAAGCATCATGTAATTTTAAGACTACTCAATTTTCTACATGTTAAAATGACTAGCCCCAGTCAAGTGGCACATATCTGGTGCACATCAAACATGTGTAGCACATCGAACATATCTGGCACATATCTTGTTTCAAATGCTTCTCGAGTGTGGTTGATCTCAGAGTTCTCATAGACTTAGCTAGCACTAGATTTCATAAGTATGTCATCACTCATCATTAGACTTACCTAGATCAAGCTATCCATCCATTCTCTTTTTATAGTACGGACAAAAAATAAATATCATATGGATAATTTGTATGTTCAACAACTCCATTATACTTAGAACTAGTGCTTCCTTAACTTTTTTGCACGTCCTTTAAAAACAAATCGAGAATTGATTTCCACTAATGAGGAAACAAAAATTGTACAAGCCTAATCAATACTTATTATGACCTAACTTGAGTTGCCTCTAACACACGTTAGTCATAATAATATTGTGTTGTCATCACCAAATTCTAATTAAGGGCCTAGATATTTTGACACCCTAATTTTATTTTTTGCATATTTTTTTTCTAAATTGTGTTGGGATCTCAAATTTTACAATGATGTACATATATGGCTGCTATGGATATGCATCATTAAAAAAAATCAAATTACCAAAATATGTTTTTTTATAAAAAAAATTTGCACGCTTGCACTGCCCCATTTCAAGCACGTCCAAGATGTAAGTTGATCTCAATTTGCACCTTGGTGGCTTTCTGAAAACAGTATTTTTCCCCCTTCAATTTTGGTTCTAGTAGCTTTATAAAGCTAGTTTTAATTTAATTCATCTGATGATTGATACGCAACAAACGCGAATTGTTTTGGTCTGGGTTGCGACGACGGAAAGAGTGACCAATGTAATGTCAAATGCTAGACTAGCTAGGGGGGGATCGATGCGGTCTGAAATTGATGCACAAGCTATATATATTCTTGCATCGCCATGTATATATAATTGGTTAGATCGTGGTTCCAGGTTCCAAACGAAAAAAAAAACATCTTCATTTTCCATGTAACAGAAACGGCGCATCTAACGGTTGATTTCAACACCCCAACTACCTGTCGCTTTAATTTCCACTCCTCTCGATGTCATGCACCTAGCGCCTCTCTCTCTTCTCTCTCTCTCTCTCTCTCTCTTCTCTCTCTCTCTCTCTCTCTCTCTCTCTCTCCCCGGCCCCCCTCTTCTGTATATATATAGCCAGGCTGTGTTTACCCCTTTGCAAAAGGCATTCGTTCGTTCATAAACATCGCCTGAACACCAAAGTCACCCTCCAGCAGTTTCGCTTTCTTGCTTCACCCTGCGATCGAGATCGAGCTCAACAACCATGGAGGATTTAGTGAGTAGCCCATCTTTCAGGAGCGTCCTCAGCAGCAGTAGCGAAGGGCAGGCTCAGTCAGGAGAGAGTTCTTGGACGGATTACTTCGTGGATTTCATGTTATCCGAGGAGGAGAGGAAGAGACAGGCAGATGCTAGCTCATACTCATACTGCGCTACCGAAGACGAAGGCGGCAGCAAATACGGTGGCGATGGAAGCAACCGCGATGAGGAGGAGGAGGAGGAAGAAGAGGAGTCCATGGTCTCCGATGCCGCCTCTCATGCCCCTACGACTGCAGGCGCCACCGCACTGATACCAGCTGGCAGGTACAAGGAGCTGAAGAAGCTCAAGAAAAAGCCTTTCGGCAAAGCCCTGGATCATGACGGTTCCCTGGAGGATACCGCAAGCTCTCCGGTGAATAGCCCAAAGGTTAGTTGTTACATCTCGTTTCTCTTTCTGCTGTTAGCTAGGCTGCTTGTGATGCTAATTTGGCTCTTTTTGGGGGGTTCCTTCTTCAAGGTCAGTGTTGTGTCACAGCTGGAATTGAGTGCTAAAAGGAGGTGCAACATCAGGGACCTCACCAAGGTATGCTGGAAATTAATTAATCCATCTCTTTTTTTATAGAAGAAATAAAGATATAGCTAGCCCATGCTGATCAGTTGATCAGCTGTATACAATAAACAGGAGTACTTGTTTGGTCATTACTACGCACTATTTGTTGCTTGTAGAGCATCCATCAATTTATTTCTTGGTTTCTTTTTGTTATTATACATAAAAGATTCTCTTTTAATTTGCTTGCATGAAGGGAGTCGTTGGAATTGGCGATGATCACGGCGGGGAGGGGATGGACGTCTGTACAGATGCAACGACCACGGAAGGAGCGAGGCTTGGTGATCAGTACCACACGAGCATAGCTCCATGTGCGGAGCTGAAGGACAAGGGGATTTGTTTGTTCCCCTTTTCCGTGCTGCTGCACTACCATGGGCCAAACTGAGGAAAAAAGCAATGTGCGAATGAACAGCATATGTAGTGTTTCGCAACTTACACTCTATGCGCGCATGCATGTGTGGTATGAACGAATACCAGAAGAATGTGATACTGTGGATATATATATGTTTTTCCTTAATTAATATATGTGAATACTACTATGAAATTGTTACTCGTACACGTGTGTTCCTGCTGGTGGTTTCATTTCCATTTTTTTGCTTTACCAATACACAATATATATTGAGTAGGGACTTCTTTCTCACCTGTTTGCTTCAAAAAGAGATGGAGTAAAAGCACCAATGCACCGTGTATATCACCAGACCGAAGAAGCCATTGGCCTAATGAATATACCATTTTTCTCAAAAAAAAGGATAGATATTATTATCACTTAGGACCCGTTTGGTTTGAGAAACTAAAGATTAGTGTATCCATTTTAGTCTCGTTTAGTCCTTAAATTACCAAACGGTAGGACTAAAATAGGCAAATGACTAACATGTATACAACTTCCAAGATGAACTCTTTCCGTGTGCATGGGAACTGCAAAGCATCCGAGCGCGCCATTATTTTACTGTATGCGCTAGCTAAATTCAATTCTATTTCTTTTGGAAGAAGAATACCTCCACGCCCAAGCTGTCACTTTAGTTTGATATGGAATCGAAGTGTTTTCATACCGACCGGTGCACTAGCTCATCAGCATGAATGCATGCATGATCAAATGGTCTATGTACCCTACTCCTCCCCTTGGTCACCTGTGCGCATCATATTCATGTCTACCAACCATATGCATGACAACATGAGTAGCCTCCTGTACCAAAACTTATTACCAGGCAACTGCGCCTACATCTATATCTCTCTCTGCATTTAGATGTTAGACATCATGCGTGCTGCTCCTTCCATGGAAGTTCCGCGCTGAAAGGGTTCAAGAGTTCCACGATCTCAGCACAGCACTAATTAGTGGTATTCTCCGGTTCTCCCTTTTGACAACAGCACGTACGTACACGCGTGCAATGCAATGGCGTGCTGACGAACAGAAAGCGGTGGTTAGAGAGTAGCTTTCAGGGGCACAAAGTAGCTAAGAACAGACTGTTGCAAAGGATTGAAAGTTGAGGGACTTGTTAACAGATCAAATGAAAAGGCTACGGGGCCTCACACTGATCGGCCTGAAGGCAGGTGTCACGCCAGCGGGTGTCATGACGCAGAATACAGAGGACGCGGGAGTGGAGCCAGAAGCTGGAGTTTGAAGCGAAGGCGTCGAAGGGTGAACAGGGACTGGTATGCGCCATTGTGGGCTGTCTTTGGGTGAGTGCGTGTGTGGCATTTATGGGCCGGCCCATGTAAGAAGTGATATACTGTTGTCTGATGCTTGGAAAAGGGTTAAGAAAATAATAGAGAAGAAACACACTACCTGAGACATCCGTGCGTCTGTTCTCTGGGCGGCGCTTCCTGGTGCTCACGTCGCGGCGATCGTCGTCGTCGGCCAAGGGCTGTGACAACTGGTATCAGATTCAGGCGTCCTCGGCGTGGATCCCCTTCCTCGCGTTCCCACTCCGGTTGCCGCTACGGCGCCCACACCGAAGCCGTCGGCGCAGACCAAGATTCTCCTGGAGGTGATGTCGACCAAGGAGCGAGATGATGCCGATCGTTGGGATCGGGTGATGGCGCAACTCGATCGGCTCACGGAGAAGGTGCTGAGCATGGATGACGTTCAACAACAGTTGCTGGCGCAAGCGGGGTTGGCGGCCGATGTGGCTCGGCAGGCGATGGAAGAACGGGTTCGCTTCGCGCAGCAGTTGGATCAAGCGGAGAAGGCGCTCGCGGACCTCCGTCTCGAGCAGATGGCGCGGGAAATGGAGTCAGCGCAGTCTGTGCGCAGTGAGCGGCATCGCGGCGGGCCTCCACCATCTCCGCCTCTTGCTCCTCCAGGTCCACAGCGCAGGTATGCGGGGGTGCCTTTGGGTCGTCCGAGAGAGACTGGAGGGCGGCGGGTTGAGGATTTTGAAGGAGGGCATCTTCCAATACCACGTATGCCATTTCCTAAATTTGAAGGGGCGGAACCTCGTATCTGGATTGATCAGTGTGTGGATTATTTCACTTTGTATCGAGTGCCTGAGTCAGTTTGGGTGATGTCCGCATCGTTGAACATGGAGGGGAATGCTAAGAGGTGGTTTCAGATTTTTAAAATTCAGTATGGGCCATGTTCATGGGAGGAATTTTGTGAAGCAGTGATGCTGAAGTTTGGGTCGGAGGAGTATTCACAGGCTATGCAGTCCTTACTGGAGATTAGGCAGATTGGATCTGTGGAGGAGTACAAAAAGGTGTTTGATGAGGCGCGGTATGCAACTTCTGTCCATAATCATGATTTAGATGAGACTTTGTATGTGGCCCATTTCATTAAAGGGCTGAAGCAAGAGCTACAAGGACCGGTTAAGTCTCATTTGCCAGCATCAGTGGAACGAGCAACATTGTTAGCCAGGATCCAACAAGGTATTTTGGACAAACAGCAACAGAAACCATTCAAGATGGTCAATCCGGGTCGATTGGGGGGTGCTGTGTCCAGGTCCGACACTCGAGCGACTGCTTCCTTACCCGAGTTGTCTAAAGAGAGATTGGTGAAGGAGTATAGGAGGCAGAATGGTTTGTGCTATACTTGTGGCGACAAGTTTGAACCTGGCCATCAAGCTCGCTGTCCCAAAAAAATCCAAATGCAGTTACATGCCCTCACTACCGAGGATTTGGGGATGACACTATCTGAGCACACGTTGACACAAATTGAGCAGGAGGAAAAAGGGGAAGAGGAGAATTTTATGTTGTCCCTTAATGCTCTTAGTGGTACTACAAATGATGAATGTATGGCTGTGAGAGCCTTATTGCACAATCAAGTGATGTTGGTGCTGGTTGATTCGGGAAGCTCCACTAGTTTCATTAACAAGCAGTTGGTCGATCGAATGGGGCTGCAAGTGCATCCGTGTGCTTCAGCTAAAGTGAGAGTGGCAAATGGGGAAATTTTGCATAGTGACACGATGGTGCGATCATTGGAATGGTGGGCCAATGGGCATACATATCAATGTGATATGAGGGTGTTGGGGTTGGGAGCATATGATGCTATTTTGGGCTATGATTGGTTGCGTCGCCATAGTCCTATGCATTGTGATTGGGATGATAAGGTTATTAGCTTTGTGGACAATGGAGTGGAAGTTCAGTTGGTGGGCAATACTGATCAGCAGCAGGTTGTGAAGGAAGTTTCTACTATACAGGTGGCGAAATGGCTGCGAGGGAATGATATCTGGGTGTTTGCATTGTTGGAGGAGGTGATTGAGGAGAACAGCAATGGGGTCCATCCAGAATTGCAGGTGTTGTTGGGGGAATTCAGTGACATTTTTGTTACACCAACTGAACTGCCGCCATCTCGACCGTTTGACCATCATATTCCTTTGCTCCCTGGGTCCATTCCGGTCAATGCTCGACCCTACAAATATTCTCCTCATCATAAGACGGAGATTGAGAAGCAAGTGGCTGCGTTGTTGAAATCTGGTTTGATCACCCCCAGTGTGAGTCCATTTGCTTCTCCGGTCCTTTTAGTGCAAAAGAAGGATGGTACTTGGCGGTTCTGTGTGGATTACCGTAAGCTCAACGATATGACCATCAAGAATCGGTTTCCGATGCCGGTGGTTGAGGAGATTTTGGATGAGCTTGCCGGCACTAAATTTTTTTCCAGTCTGGACATGACGTCAGGGTATCATCAGGTGCGTATGGGCGCCTCCGAGGAGTTTAAGACTGCATTTAAAACTCACCAGGGCCACTACCAGTTTCGAGTCATGCCCTTCGAACTTACTAACGCTCCAGCTACATTCCAGTGTGCGATGAACTTGGTGCTAGCTCCTTTTCTCCGAAAATTTGTTATGGTCTTTATTGATGATATATTGATTTATAGTCCCACTTGGCACTCTCATTTGGAGCACCTGCGGTTGGTCTTTGCTGCTTTAAGGGACCACAAGTTCTATCTCAAAGAGAGGAAATGTGTCTTTGGAAAAAAGGAGCCGATTTATTTGGGCCATGTTATATCTGGTGAGGGTGTGGCTACTGATCCTCAGAAAACCGAAGCTATGCTCAAGTGGCCGACACCAATGACTGTCACTGATTTGCGCGGTTTTCTTGGGTTGACCGGGTATTACAGGCGATTTGTGCAAGCGTACGGGATAATTGCTCGACCACTAACGAAGTTGCTGCAGAAAGGGGCCTTCAAGTGGACACCAGAAGCTGAGGTTGCTTTTCAGCGTCTGAAGCAGGCCATGGTTTCCACGCCGGTCTTGGCATTACCTGATTTTAATATACCCTTTGCTGTTGAAACTGACGCCTGTGATGACGGGGTAGGAGCGGTGTTGATGCAGCAGGGCAGACCTATCGCTTTCTTGAGCAAGGCGTTGGGAGTTTCCAATCAGAAGCTTTCAATCTATGAGAAGGAGTTCATCGCCCTGATTATGGCTGTGGATCGTTGGCGTCATTATCTCCAACGGAGCGAGTTTGAAATCCGGACGGATCACAAGGCTCTCAGTTTCTTGGGCAGTCAGGAGCTGCATTCTGAGTTGCAACGTAAAGCCATGGCAAAGCTTATGGGGATGCAGTTTAAAGTAATCTACAAGCCGGGCAAGGAGAACAAAGTCGCTGATGCTCTTTCTCGGGTGGGCTGTGTGATGGCGTTGACAGCAGTCAGTGAAGTTCAACCTCGCTGGATTCAAGAAGTTACCAATTCTTATGTGACTAATTCTGATGCGCAGTCGCTGTTGACTCGGTTGTGTGTCCACAGCCCGGATGAGTATGGTTACTCTCTTTCTCAGGGAGTCATCAGGAAGGGCACTTTAATTTGGGTTGGCCACAATTCAGCTCTCCGGACGAAGTTGGTGGCAGCATTGCATGACAGTGCCACAGGTGGTCACTCGGGGGTGCACGCCACTTATCATCGATTGAAGAAATTGTTTGTGTGGAAGGGCATGAAGACCGATGTGGAGGATTTTGTCAAACAGTGTCAAATTTGTCAAAAGGCCAAAGGAGAAAGAGTTCACCCGGCTGGTTTATTGCAACCACTTCCGATTCCTCAAGGCGCCTGGCAGGATATTGCAATGGATTTCATCGAAAAACTGCCCAAGTCCAGTGGCTATGATACAATCTTGGTTGTGGTCGACCGTTTCTCAAAGTACGCCCATTTTATTGCTCTGAAACATCCCTTCACTGCAGCACAGGTGGCTCAGGTTGTGTTGGATCAGGTGGTCCGCTTGCATGGTCTTCCGAGATCTATTGTCAGCGACAGGGATAAAATCTTTACGAGCATATTTTGGAGCCAATTATTCAAGCTGTTGGGCACTAAGCTGAACCTGAGCACAACCTATCACCCACAGACTGACGGCCAGAGTGAGCGGGTTAACCAATGTCTGGAGATGTACCTGCGGTGTGCAGTCCATGCTCAACCTTCTAAATGGAAGAATTGGTTGCCTCTGGCAGAATTTTGGTACAACACTACATACCACACTTCACTGGCTTGTTCTCCTTTCAAAGTGTTGTACGGTTATGACCCTCCATTTGCAGCAGCACCTCATATACCATCTGATGCTATTGTTGATGTGGCACAGCTGTTAGAGGACAGGGCTCAGTTCACTTCGATGTTGCGGGAGCAGCTTGCCGCAGCCCAGAACCGTATTAAGCTGAAGGCAGACCGGCTCCGGACCGAACGCCAGTTCAACGTCGGTGACATGGTTCTGCTCAAACTCCAACCGTATACCCAGCACACTGTGGTCAGTCGGTCGTGTCCTAAACTTGCTTTCAAGTTCTTCGGCCCTTACAAGATATTGGAACGGGTGGGTGCAGTGGCTTATCGTTTGGAGCTGCCGGCTGCTGCTCAAGTGCACCCGGTGTTTCATGTGTCACAACTGAAACCGTATATTCCAGACTACACTCCTGTCTTTGATACTCTTCCTCCTTCCTCTGATTTGAGTGGACACAATGTCCAGCCTTTGGAGATACTGAATCGCAGATTGGTCAAAAAAGGGAATCGGGCTGTGCCACAGGTGCTGATCAGGTGGAGTCATGTTCCAGCGGACGCCACAACCTGGGAAGATTACTATGTTCTGCGCCAGCGCTATCCAGATGCTCTTGCTTGGGGCCAAGCAAGCGTTCCAGGGGGGGGCAGATGTCACGCCAGCGGGTGTCATGACGCAGAATACAGAGGACGCGGGAGTGGAGCCAGAAGCTGGAGTTTGAAGCGAAGGCGTCGAAGGGTGAACAGGGACTGGTATGCGCCATTGTGGGCTGTCTTTGGGTGAGTGCGTGTGTGGCATTTATGGGCCGGCCCATGTAAGAAGTGATATACTGTTGTCTGATGCTTGGAAAAGGGTTAAGAAAATAATAGAGAAGAAACACACTACCTGAGACATCCGTGCGTCTGTTCTCTGGGCGGCGCTTCCTGGTGCTCACGTCGCGGCGATCGTCGTCGTCGGCCAAGGGCTGTGACAGCAGGCTCTCTGCTACCTGTGTGTAGCGTTTCGCCTTATTAGCTAGATCCATGGCTAGCTTATCACGTTTCTGAACAATCTCCTTGTTCCATTACTGTCGGAACACATGACTAACACGCCAATTAAGCGGTGTCTCTGGAGTGAAAAGAACATCTATCCTACGCCGCGCGCCTACTAAATTTTGTATACATCACATGTGATTTGTATTCGAAGTTGATGTTAACTGGACGCGGAAAAATCATGCATTAATTAAATGTTACGAAGCTTCTAACCAAAAGGCATGAACAATGGCCAGTGGTGGGTTACATGTTACGAAGCTTCTAACCAAAAGGCAGCACACAATAATTAAACCGTAAACCATTCAATTAATTAACCAATCGACAAAATCCAAAGTAGCTAGCACCGTTTCTTTTTAAAATTCTCGATGACTAATTAACTAAAGCCGGTGGTCTGAATCTTCAATAAGAGTAAGTACACTGCACACATCAACGTGTATATATATAGTCGTTTGTGGCGGCAAGTGGAGGGAGAGAAGTTGTAGAAAAGCAACGAACACAAGCTGAAAAGGCGGAGATTCACTTCCATGTGCACAGCATTAAGGTTGTTAGAACATTTGGAGTACTGTATCGTATCAAATAATCCACGTCTTTTGATGTTGTCCTCCCTGGCGTCATTATTCAAGTAGCTGAAAGCTCTATGTTCTTGTACCGTGTACACACATAGATATATTCTTCATCCCCCCCCCTCTGATTAAGAATTGCGACAAGTTGCATTTTTTAAAAATTTCAAGAAATAATTGATCCAAAAGATTGCTTGATTGGCTTGCAAAGTCAAAGTTTCCCCAATATCATAGTAATACCGAACCAGTAACCCAGTCCTGCAGGGTGCGAAAAACGTACACTGCTTCGATTCTATGTGGAGGGCAATTTCTAGATACATGTCAATATTTAAAAAAAACACACAAATTGCAGAAGATTAAACTAGTTGCAAGAAGTATCTTGTCATTTTTTTAAAAAAAAACATATCGATGGAAGCGGGGAAAAGAGTAGTTTATATACAGAAAACAGCAAACGGCATACTCATCTCGTCAGTGATCAGTCACAAGACAAGAACAAGAACATCTATGTGTAGCTCACATGCTTCCCTATATATCCCCCCCCCCCCCCCTACTGTATATCCTTTTCCCTTTTGGTTTCCTCTCCCCTCTCTCTTACTCGGACAGGAACTCAGTACAGTTGGCCCTGTTGGATTGCAATGTTGGATCGTGTTCGCCGGACAACCTACCAGCAGGGGCGAGAATCATCGTGATCATGTAAAGCAAGATATAGTTATATGCACTGTTAAGAGCTAGCAAACCATGTCGGTTGGGTCCATCGGGCAAGAAATAAAGTTGTTTTTGGCGCGGCGCCTCTCGTGCTTCAATTCTTCTTCAGGTTCCAATATAATGTTTGGAAAAGCAGAAACTTGGAGTGCATGCACAACCTTTTGCCACCTTTTTTGATGCTTTGGCATGTGAACATCATCTATGTGCAGCTAGGTTGCAGGCGTAATTTAGTTCGTTCCCCAAATCGTAGAGACTTTAGTTTGCAAGCCGAAACAGATTTTTATATATCACCTCGCGCTCGTTTATTGTTTTCCGATTGTTTCGTTGCAGCCGGTAGGTATAGTACTGGGATGCATGATGATTGATGGAAGAACGCACTTGAATATCATTTCGACATTATCTGAGAGAAAAACGATCCTGCAGCAGGACGATACTGCCGACGTGAACTGCACACCCAACTAGCTAGAATAAAAATTGCATGTAAAAGGGTGGTGGTTCTCCGTTCTTGTATATAGAAGAGAGATATGGGTACAACGTATGCATATGCTGCATGCACCATCCCCACCCAGTTCACGGCCGAGCGAATGATGTGATAGCTGTTATGTTTAATGCACTCTAACTGGAATAATACAATTAGAAAAAGGCGTAAACGCATGATTGCTGCGAAATTAAACTATGATCGATTTGGTGCGTAGAATAGTCTGCAAATAAACAAATGTATAGGGTTTGTATAGAATCGAAGAATAATTAAATATAATATATGGAACAAACCGATGGACATCACAGCGGAGAGTGGAGGGGGCCCCAGCCATGGCCGATCAAGGCACATGACTGCTAGCAAGGATCGTTTAGATGAGATACTTGATTAATTTAGAATTAAACCTTGCCCTTGTAGCAGATCCACGATACATGCCTGCCTTCTTTACGAGGCCTCCCACTAGTCTGACGTACCAAAGCAGCCATCTCCATCTCTCCTTCATGCTCAGCCCACCGGCCCACATCCGCGCCGTGACTCGTGAGTCCGAAGAGTTGGGTTCCGTGGGCTACACGGGCTCGAATTCTGATGGACTGCGTTGTGTGTGCTTTCCAGCTAAGCCCACTAATAAGAGGATGGGTAATGGGTTGCCGTTGCCATTACTTGTAGTCCCTCTTTTAGCCATCGAAGAAAAATGATCGAATATGTCTGTGTCTTTGCACCAATGAATATTTTCAGCGATACCACCAGCGGAGCGGATGCGGAGGCACGGAGCTGTGCTTGCTCGCTCACGCGTCAAAACAGAGCCGAGCGCGAGGGAGCCCAAGGGAGTGGAGCCAGCAGCCATCCTTAAGTTTTGTGAGGGGCTGCAGAGCTTGCAGGCCGGATGCACGGCATTTATTATTTTTTTTCCAAAAATAAGGGATGTGGACAGTGGACGGCGCGCTCCGCTACAGCCTACATACGGTGGTCATGGTGAAGTACTTCCGCAGCTCCTCTACAATGCCGCCACCCACACCCACCATCTCCTCCACGAGGAGTCGAGGACCACGTCAACGACCCACATGAGGTAGTGGCCCAGCATCAAGGAGAAGTGTTGCCGTTGCCGCCGCCGCCGCCGCCGCCGAACTCAACGCGATCAGCGAAGGGGGCGTGGATCAGGGATTTCCGGATTTGGACCCGCCAACGAGGACCGGACGCGACAATGGGCGACGATCAGACGACCGTGGCGGCAGTAGTGAGGGGTCGGAACGCCGAGAGCGAGAGCTCGCGGCGTCGCTGCGTACGGCGTCGAGGAGGTGTGGTGCAGGAAACTGCAAGGGCCACCTTGTTGGTGGTGACGTCGAGGCCGACGTTGAGTCATCTTATCGGCATGCCCGTGTCCGGGGCAGAAGCCGACGACGTCGAGGAGGAAGGGCGAGGATGCCCTGTTGCAATGTTGCGGCACGCGCGATGCTAGTCGAGGAGGAAGCCCTGCACTGCAGGTGCTCTTTCTCTATACCTCTGCCGCGCGAGACGACGGCAACGGCGAACACTGCCGGGCGCGCGAGGACACAGGCGCGACGAGCTCGATCGGAGCGCAGGGGACGGCGGCCATGACGAGCTCAGCTGGGACGCATCTCTCGGACAATAACATCGTGCATCTCTTATTTCATCTGTCTCGCTTAACGCGTTCGTACAGCATGCATATCGATTTTCTGTTGAAACTTACATGATAATGCTTTGGAGATAAATAAACTCAAATCGCTATACATGAATAGTTCAACGATGATTTAAATTGAACATGCATAATACTAGAGCAACAAAAATTATTGTAATTCTAAATTGTCCTTAGAAAAGTTTAGAAATACATGTTAATCTATTTTTAATAAAAACTAAAAGAAATTATTATAGCAAATTTTTATTTAAAATTTAAATAAAAAACTAAGATAATACTCTTCCAACAAATATAAATGTAAACAATGCTAAATATTTAATATATGACCATTTACATAGTTGTTATATTTAATAAACGACTGTCTCATTGATTAAGGTATGCATGATTTTAGAAAAGTCAGCCTTTTAAATATTTAACTAATAATTTAATCAAAAAAATATTTTTAGTGTATGCATCAATGCATGTTGTATATTTGAATTCATATACAAAAGTGCTTTAAGATGATGGTGTTTTTGTATTTATTGATGATATATTTTGAAAGATATGGATGCCAAAATTATGCCTTAAGTGTCAAAGATTTATATTGCCCTAATCAATGGGACGGGACGGAGGGAGTAAAAGAGAAAATATAGAAAACACTGTGCTTGATAAAAACCAACGACACTGTTACACAGCTTGCCGACCTTCCGCGCGTAACTTAGGCCTGGTCGCCTGGACCAAGGAAGGTCGTGCTCGCGTGGATCGAAACTAGCCCAGGCTAGCGACGGCCACAAACGGCAGCCCGGCCGCCACGGCGTCCGACGCAAAGTGCGGGTTCTGGGCCACCTTCACCCACCCCCGTTCACCGCCGTGGCCGGCTCGATCTGCGCTGTGGACTTTCCCGCCGACCTCGCCCGCCGGCACCGGCGTCTCCCCGACGGCGCCAGGCGCGCCGTGGTAACTGGTAAAAGTCACCGCGCTCAGCGACGGGCCGTTCCGGTACGGCAAGTTACCCGGGTTCCTCACCTGTCACCACCACGTGCACGGTGCACGCCCACCGACGCCTTCAGGACCGCGCGCGGGAGGAGGCTCATCTTATAAAAAAAATTTGGGATCCATACGGATACGGGATACGGAGTGATTTGTCACGCAAATTTTAAAATTATAGTTCAGTTGACTAGTTTTCAATTTAAGTCATCGATTACGTCATATTCTTTTTATTGATATGCATGGATCATGGATGACATGACCATTATTAAATAAATCACAGATTTAAAATTTTATAAAAAAAAATAAAATTTAAATAACTAAATATGTATTATTATTATTTTAATCGTCGTCGATCACATGTATTGTCCGTATTGAGATTAAAAAAAAAGATAACAACCACATTGTCCAACAACCTTGCTCTCCTACTCACTTCAAAACGTCGTATAAATTATAACAGACAAAGGTAGTAGTTGTCATTTCTATCGGGACAGAATAAAGATCTACTTATCTTGTTGTTATATTCCGCAATCTTCACAGGCCACATTTAAAAAAAAAACAAAAAAAAAGGTGTGTGCGGTGTGGGGGTCGTCTGGGGGAGGAGGTTCACCCATAGGCCATAGCCTGATATATAGCCCTGCCTGTTCTCTGCTTTCGTTTTCCTTGCTTCCGTTTTGCTTCGGGCTGCTGGACCCTGCTGTGCTGTCTAGTCGGCTCGATCTTTGCGTCGGAGCTTCCACACCCGTTTCACGATTTGGCCTGGTCGTACTAATAAACTAGATTCTTCCTCTAAAGAAAACTAAGCAGGTCCCTTGATTGCGAGAAAAAAGAAAAGTCTTTACGAAATGGAAGGCCCAATCATCTCCCAGAATGAACTGAACTTGGTGATGCGATGACACAAAGGGTGGCGCATACAGGGTGCTGAAACACCCCCCAAGAACCTGCTTTCAGATCAGATATACACATGATGAGTGCCTGCCAGCAGCCCAGCACGCACCCTTTCTGCATGCAGTGATCGCACAAACACCGGTGGCCCGCCCCGCCAGCCACGCCTTCTTGCGTGAATCAAAGACGCACGGAGCCGGCAGATCGCTTTGCATGCATGATCCGCATGTCAGACTTTGGCCGCCGCGTCGTCGTCGTCGTCGTCGTCCTCCCCGTCCGCCGGCTGCACGGCCGCGGCGTTCTTCTCCGCGTCTCCGTTGTCGCGGCCGCCATCCGTCGTCGTCGTCGTCGTCGTCGTCGTCTCACCCACCGCCGCCGCCGCTTGTTGCTTCTCCTCCCTGCTCTTGCCCCACAGCACATTGTAGAGGCCGGCGACGAGGAGGACGCTGCCGATAATGCTGCGCCCATACAGATGACACGATGAGTCGCGTTGCAGAGATAGAACTTAGAAGGCGTCTGTAGGCAGACAGTTAGCGAAACGACTCGTCAACTCTCGTTCCGCATGTGCTCCGTGACCACGCACCGTCGATCCATAGGCTCCGTGTGTCGCCGAGACGTCGACACGGCGGCACTTGCGCAAGTCAAAAGCGGATGGTTTCGACCGCCGGTGACGGCGACGGTGACGGCGACGTGAGTGTGTGTGGCTGGTAATTCAATCAATGCGAATGCGATGGACGATGTGGACGCGAGGCTTATTAGCACTGCTGCACTGCGTACCTTCCTAGGCTGACGTCTTCGCCCAGCAGGAAGGAGGCGATGGCCATGGTGAAGACGAGGCTCAGCGGCATCGACATGGACAGGAACACGGGACCTCTCTTCTCGATCACCCAGATCTGCAGGTAGTACGAGATCGCCGCCACGACGACGCCCTGGAAACGAAGAGCGGCACCAGCACTCAGCGTACAATCAACAAGGCTGGCCTGGCCAACGGATCAAGACGCGTTCGGTTATACCGTGAAGAGCACGGATGCGAGGCTGACGGGGCCGGCGAGCTTCCACCGCGACAAGTCCCTCTCGAGGACAAGGGCGATGGCCAGCGACTGGACGCTCGCGAACGCGCACTGCAGCGTCGTGTTCAGGAGCTTGGAAGGGTACTCCAGCAGCAGGGGCCCCTGCTTCACCGTCCAGAGAGACCATATCACGACCGACGTTGTCATCAGGAAGATCCCCAGAGCCCACTCCCTGCTGGAATGGTGGACCTGCGCGGCGGCCGCGCCCGCGTGCTGCTTCAGCAGCTGCTGGTGGTTCGGCGACTTGAGCTGGGGGCCCTGGTACAGCGCCAGCACGATGACGCCGGCGACGCAGAGGAGTATCCCGCAGGCTTTGGCTATGCCATGGACGCTCCTGAGCTTCAGGGTCTCCATCCTGTCCATCGCAGACAAACGAACGACGAGCGTCAGTCAGTAGCTGGCTAGCTGCTGCTACTACTGAAACGGCTAGCTACCACAAGACACGAGTAATGCGACTAATCGATCATTAAGCTGGATCAGTGAGTGACCTGAACATGACGGCCAAGAGGAAGGCGACCACCGGCACGATGTTGAAGATAGCCGACGAAGAGGTGGCCGAAGCATATTTCAGGCCAATGCAGTACAGGTTGATCGTTCCAGCCATCCTGATCCAACGAACGCGAACCGCTCAGTGTTTCCAGCGACAAGAACAGAGACAATAATCTGCCTCGGCCAAAACTAGCTAGCGCGTGCTGAAAATTCGCCAACATACATACCCGTAGAAGCCGTGAGCAAAGATCTTCATGCAGAGCCTCAAGTTCAGAGGTGGCGCCGGTCGCTTCCTGCAACAGCAGAGAACACCAGATGAGCTGAGCTGCTACTATCTTACTCTTACCATTCGCGGCGACTTGACAGAGAGCAACGCACACATGCGTATACAGATTTACTGTTTGCCAGTAGATTAATTAATCGATTATATAGTGGAGCTGGCTCCTATGACTTGCTCGCTAGCTTCGTCGTCCTTGCATGCATGAGCATGGCCGAAGATAAACGGGTACCTACCTGATCTCAAGGAAGGCGAAAGGCAGCAGGAAGACGGCCGCGACGGCGTGCCGGTAGAAGACGAAGACGGTGGTGCTCGTGCCTTCGTTGAAGGCCGCCTTGGTGAGGATGTGCATCCCCGCGTAGATGAGCCTGATGAGCACCACCGTGGCGTACACCTTGCCGTTGCCGCTACCCATGGAGGCTACCCACTACACAGTACAGGACAAGGATCGGTGGCGCATCAACACTGCCGCTGTGCCTGCCCCAGAGCTCACTTAGCGCCGCTATATATACGCGAGGACGGCGACGAGCCAGCCAGGTTCGTTTGTGTGAATTGCCAGGACTGCATAAAGAGAGTATAAAGTGACATGGAAGAGCGGGGGCTGAAAGTTCTCTGCATGTTCATGCATGCGTTCCGGACAACAGAAATATCAAGCAGCACAGTGATCGAGATTTATAGAGGCATTTCTTTTTCTCCCTTAAAAGATACCAAGTTTTTTTTTTGCTCTGTTGTTTGCTGCTGCAAAATTTAGCATTACAAGATATATATCTGCTTTCGAGACGATGGACAGCATTAGTTCTTTTCTTTCTTAATCAAAAAAAGAAGGATGGATCTTAATTGCCCAAGTGGTCATGATGCTTATACTACAAAACATTCAGTAGTGCGGCTGGCCACAGACGAATAATAACCCAGCTGCCACTAGAATAAGTAGAACACAAGTTTGTTGGATAAAAAGCCTCCTAATTTGTGGCATGCATGGGTTTGTTTATGGAAAAGGTGTTCATGGGAGAAGCTTCCCTGAACTCCTGGCATGGTTTACTTTTTATAAGAAAGGTAATCACGTGCTCTGCCGTCAAATTGATTAAGGTTTTGCGATGACTGATGTTTTTTATATCAACCAGAAGTCTTCATTAAGAAGACATTTTTCTAGCGCCTACAAGTAATGAAAAAAAAGAATGAACCCCATCCAAGGAAAGAGAATATCAAAGGTAACAGCTACCTTTCCTTAAAGGGGACATATCTTGTGCACATGGAAGATTGATGCACATGGTGCACATATTAAATCATCACCACTCATTTTAGATCTAACGTCTCTAGTTGATCATTCAATTTACAAATAACACCTTCCACCACTACACACCACCACATTGGAGGTGTTCTCAGCAAAATATACCAAATAACTAGAGACGTTAGATCTAAAATGAGTGGTGATGATTTAATATGTGCACCATGTGCACCAATCTTTCATGTGCATTAGATATGTTCTCTTCCTTAAAAAAAGATGGAATATCTCTTTGACAGATAATAATTTTCTCGGAGGCGAAATTGAAGGATCAAAGGATATTTCATTACCTTGGCAATTGTAAGATGCCTCCAAGGAAATATACATGTATAATTCTTGAGTCCTAACTCATCAAACCCCCAAGATAATGACATATTTACTTGCATGCTATTGAGAACCGCCAAAGCAGTTTTATATTTTAACGAGTTATTATAAGAGCATCTCCAAGAGACTAGCTAAATAGTTTGTCAAGCTAAATTTTAGCTATTTAATAACGAAATAGCTCTCCAACAGACTAGCCATTTAAATTGCCAAATTATCCGGCTCTCTAAATTGACTCTCTTACTAGCCAAATTTGGCTAGCAACTTTCGCTAGCCAAGCTAAATTACATGTTCGAGAATATGTTGGAATGAGATGTTATATATATATAGTTTAATTTTTATGAAGAGACAAATACAGAGTAAAATATAGAGTCAAAAGTAAAAAGTATCTTGGAGATGCTCTAAATCACCAAAGTAAATCAACATTTTTCTTAGCTATTATTCCATACTTCCAAGAAAATGTATAGGTATAATTGGAAACCACCAAGACATTCCTAAATCCTTGAGTAAATTGTTGTGCTTGTGCATGTCAAGAAAAAAATGTTAATTTTTCTAGTCATTTCTCTTAACCACCAATACAATCGACACAATGTTGTTTTGTTGGTTAGACTGGCCCTAACGGGGAGAGAAAATATGAGGCAAATAGCTCGAATGTGCCATGCTACAGTGCTGCGTGGCAATGCAAAATGAAAGCGCATCTAACGGAGAGATATATATGGGCACACATTAGGAAAAAAGACAGTGTATTAAATGCTTATGAACAACGCGTCCATGGCTTCGGTGTGCCGTGTGCGGTCGTGCATGATGCATAGAGAAGAGAGGGTATGTAGGATATGCATTTTTTTGGCTCTCCTCGGTCGGGCATGTAAAATGCATCGTGTGTATGCATCACCTATTGTAGGCTTTTGCGTTACAACTACAGTGGCACACACGGGGCAAGGGGCAAAACAAATATGCATCTCCTTTTACATGTCCCATCTTAGGCATTGCATTTTATAGACAAATGCTTCCTTGACATATTTTTAAATGAAATGTGTTTTTTACATGGGACACACAGAGGGTATAATTTTGAGTTGTATTGGCACTTAACCAGAGATATATAGTTAGTTTTTGAATTGCTAGCATGCAACATGTTATATTTATATCAAAGTTGCATAACTCTTTGAGCTCTCCAACTTTATAGATTTAAAGTCATTTAGAGTCAAAAATTATGTTTTGAGTTCTCATATTTTTAAAATCAAAATGTCGGAATTCTCCAAATGATAGACAAAGAATATGATCTAATTCAAAGTTACAGTATTTGATGAGATATAAAACTTTTTGCATGTGAAATTGATTAGTCTTAAATATTCATTACTAGATTCAATATAGCGAATGCAAAAGGAATATATCATCCAATTTGGATTTACTTGTTTGAGCTTCGATTTTTGGACTTCTGGCTATTGTCTTTACTATTAGGTTGTGTATTAATTTTTTTTGTTTGTGAGCACACCAAAAGCCAAAAATGGTGCTCTTTGTTTGGTTGGCGAGTGAAGTGGGATGGAGCCGCTCCATTCTTCGTTTGATTGTCGAGCGAACAAAGTGGATCTAAATAAGAAATATTCCCATCAGATTGGACTAGTTCGCTAAAAACTGTGGAATCTCACTGCTCCACTTCTCCCTCTCTTTGTGGTGGGTCCAAATAGAAAATGAAATGATTCCACTCTGATCTTAAAATTTAGAATGAAGCCACTCCACCCTCCAAATTGGAAATGGACCTATTTCACTCTAGTGGTTCTCCAACCAAACGGACCAAATTTGCCTTTTAGTTTTTAGTTCCTTTTTCATAAGCTACCTTTCTAGCTTTTTGAATTCAACTCAATAGTGAGCTATTTGCTTCAGCTTCTAACTTTTAGCCAACAGAAGCCAAATAATAGATAAAACAAACAAATCCTTACTCACAAGTGACTTTGTGATGAAGTGGTAGGAGAGGCTCATGCGAGACTTTAGGTTGTGAATGATCTGGTAAGCGCATGCGCATGAAAATCGTGTGACTGGCTTAGCATAAGGTTATTTTCTTTCTTATGCATATCCTTATCGGTTGATAGAAATACCTTTACGTCATCAACCCTCAAGAAAATATAAATACCTTATACCACATCCATTTTTATTTATTTGTCGCCACATAGTTCAACTTTGTACTAACAGACGACAAATAAAAACGAATGGATGGAGTATATAGCTAGTGGTTGGTACAAATACCATAAGTCAACAACCCTAAAAAAATATGCATTCCTTAGAGGTAAGTAAATTTCCTTTGCCCTCTACTATCGATAGGGGTGAAAAATGGTCGGAATAAATTATGTTCTATACCGCTCCAGTTTTTATAGAACATTTGGCGTGCCAAATACTAGGTCATCGGCCCTGCTCCCATGACCGACATTTGACGCGCCAAGTAAGGGGAATCTGGAATATGATTCTCCTAGCCTACCGATGAAGTTCCAGCTTTGACATTCGCTGGGCGTGGGGCGGATGCATTCCGTCTCCCGGGCGGAGTTGGCCCTCCTTCCTTTGCATTTGGCTAGGTAAGGGAACTTCGCACTATGACTTCCTCTACCTACCAATGGATTTCAGGAAGGAGGCCAACATGGGCTACGACTTCGTGAACCTAACCTCACTGGAGGTGGCTTGCCGGCCGTGAGGGCCCCCCGTTGGGGCCCACCACACGTAAATGTGAGCTCTCAAGGGCACCACAAAGACCCAACACGTCGGCCACAACCCAAGATCCATGGCGTTTGTGGTAGTTAGCGTCGACCTACTACCAGGCTCCATGGCGTTCGGGGTAGCCTTCGTCGGCCATCGTCAAGCTCTGTCCTCGACCCTCATAGAGGTAGTACGATCCATTGTTTGACCTTTAGTGTTAGTGAAAGTCGCCTAGAGGGGGGGTGAATATGGCGAAATTGAAATTCTCAAAAATAATCACAACTACAAGCCGGGTTAGCGTTAGAAATATAATAGAGTCCGCGAGAGAGAGAGTGCAAAACAAATCGCAAGCGAATAATGAAGTGAGACACGCGGATTTGTTTTACCGAGGTTCGGTTCTCTCAAACCTACTCCCCGTTGAGGAGGCCACAAAGGCCGGGTCTCTTTCAACCCTTACCCTCTCTCAAACGGTCCCTTGGACCGAGTGAGCTTTCTCTTCTCAATCACTTGGAACACAAAGTTCCCTCAAGGACCACCACAAGATTGGTGTCTCTTGCCTCAATTACAAGTGAGTTTGATCGCAAGAAGAAATCAAGAAAGAAGAAAGCAATCCAAGCGCAAGAGCTCGAAAGAACACAAGCAAATCTCTCTCTCTCTAATCACTAGGGCGTTGTGTGGAATTTGGAGAGGATTTGATCTCTTTGGTGTGTCTAGAATTGAATGCTAGAGCTCTTGTAAGTAGTTGAGAAGTGGAAAACTTGGATGACTTGAATGTGGGGTGGTTGGGGGGTATTTATAGCCCCAACCACCAAACTAGCCGTTTGGTGCAGGCTGGCTGTCGTATGGTGCACCGGACAGTCCGGTGCACACCGGACAGTCCGGTGCGCCAGCCACGTCACCAAAGCCGTTGGGTTCCGACCGTTGGAGCTCTGACTTTTGGGCCCGCCTGGATGTCCGGTGGCGCACCGGACATGTACTGTAGAGTGTCCGGTGCGCCAGCATGGGCGTGCCTGACCTCTGCGCGCGCTGGCGCGCATTTAATGCGCCGCAGGTAGCCGTTGCCCCGCAGTTACACCGGACAGTCCGGTGTACACCGGACAGTCCGGTGAATTATAGCGGAGCGGCTGAAATGAATTCCCGAGGCTGGCGAGTTCCGGAGGCCGCTCTTCCTTGGAGCACCGGACACTGTCCGGTGTACACCGGACAGTCCGGTGAATTATAGCGGAGTCGCCTCTGGAATTTCCCGAAGGTGACGAGTTTGAGTTGGAGTCCTCTGGTGCACCGGACATGTCCGGTGGCACACCGGACAGTCCGGTGCGCCAGACCAGAGGAGCCTTCGGTTGTCCCTTTGCTCTTTCGTTGAATCCAATACTTGGTCTTTTTATTGGCTAAGTGTGAACCTTTGCCACCTGTATAACTTATACACTAGAGCAAACTAGTTAGTCCAAATATTTGTGTTGGGCAATTCAACCACCAAAATTAATTAGGGACTAGGTGTAAGCCTAATTCCCTTTCAATCTCCCCCTTTTTGGTGATTGATGCCAACACAAACCAAAGCAAATATAAAAGTGCATAATTGAACTAGTTTGCATAATGTAAGTGCAAAGGTTGCTTGGAATTGAGCCAATAAATGTTACTTACTAGATGTGCATGGATTGTTTCTTTATTTTTAACATTTTGGACCACGCTTGCACCACAAGTTTTGTTTTCGCAAATTCTTTTTGTAAATCCTTTTCAAAGTCCTTTTGCAAATAGTCAAAGGTAGATGAATGAGATTTTTGCAAAGCATTTTCAAGTTTAAAATTTTCTCCCCTTGTTTCAAATGCTTTTCCTTTGACTAAACAAAACTCCCCCTCAATCGATTCTCCTCTCAGTGTTCAAGAGGGTTTTAAGATATCAAGTTTTGAAAATACTACTTGCTCCCCCTTTAGAACACAAAGAGATACCAATTTGAAATTTACCAATTTGAAAATCATTAATTTTAAAAATTAGGGTGGTGGTGCGGTCCTTTTGCTTTGGGCCAATACTTTCTCCCCCTTTGGCATGAATCGCCAAAAACGGATACTTGGAATGAAATATAGGCCCTTTCCTAACTACTTTCTCCCCTTTGGCAAATAAAACATATGAGTGAAGATTATACCAAAGATGGAGAGTGATGCGGAGCGACGGCGAAGGATGAGTAGTAGAGTGGAGTGGAAGCCTTTGTCTTCGCCGAAGACTCCAATTCCCTTTCAATATGCCTATGACTTGGTTTGAAACTTACTTGAAAAACACATTAGTCATAGCATATAAAAAAGAGACATGATCAAAGGTATACTTATGAGCTATGTGTGCAAGTTTAGCAAAAGAAATTCCTAGAATCAAGAATATTGAGCTCATGCCTAAGTTTGGTAAAAGATTGTTCATCAAGTGGCTTGGTAAAGATATCAGCTAATTGATCTTTAGTGTTAATGTATGCAATCTCGATATCCCCCTTTTGTTGGTGATCCTTAAGAAAATGATACTGAATGGCTATGTGTTTAGTGCGGCTATGCTCAACGGGATTATCCGCCATGCGGATTGCACTCTCATTATCACATAGAAGTGGTGAAAGGGAATTAGGCTTACACCTAGTTCCTAAATAATTTTGGTGGTTGAATTGCCCAACACAAATCTTTGGACTAACTAGTTTGCCCAAGTGTATAGATTATACAGGTGTAAAAGGTTCACACTCAGCCAATAAAAGACCAAGTTTTGGATTCAACAAAGGAGCAAAGGGGCAACCGAAGGCACCCCTGGTCTGGTGCACCGGACTGTCCGGTGTGCCACCGGACATGTCCGGTGCACCAGGGGGACTCAGCCTTAAACTCTCCACCTTCGGGAATTTCCAGAGGCGACTCGGCTATAATTCACCGGACTGTCCGGTGTACACCGGACAGTGTCCGGTGTGCCAAGGGAGGTCGGCCTCAGGAACTCGCCAGCTTCGGGAAACGCCAACGGCTAGTCCGCTAAAATTCACCGGACTGTCCGGTGTGCACCGGACTGTCCGGTGTGCCTCCGGAGCAACGGTCTTCTCCGCGCCAACGGCTCTCTGCCGCGCATTTAATGCGCGCTCTGCGCGCGCAGGAGTCAGAAACGCCCATGCTGGCACACCGGACAGCAAACAGTACCTGTCCGGTGTGCACCGGACACCCAGGCGGGCCCACAAGTCAGAAGCTCCAACGGTCAGAATCCAACGGCAGTGATGACGTGGCAGGGGGCACCGGACTGTCCGGTGTGCACCGGACTGTCCGGTGCGCCATCGAACAGACAGCCTCCCAACGGCCACTTTTGGTGGTTGGGGCTATAAATACCCCAACCACCCCACCATTCATTGAATCCAAGTTTTCCACTTCTCAACTACTACAAGAGCTCTAGCATTCAATTCTAGACACACCAAAGAGATCAAATCCTCTCCAAATCCCACACAACGCCATAGTGACTAGAGAGAGTGATTTGCTTGTGTTCTTTCGAGCTCTTGCGCTTGGATTGCTTTCTTCTTTCTTGATCCTTCTTTTGCAACCAAACTCACTTGTAATTGAGGCAAGAGACACCAATCTTGTGGTGGTCCTTGTGGGAACTTTGTGTTCCAAGTGATTGAGAAGAGAAAGCTCACTCGATCCGTGGATCGTTTGAGAGAGGGAAGGGTTGAAAGAGACCCGGCCTTTGTGGCCTCCTCAACGGGGAGTAGGTTTGCAAGAACCGAACCTCGGTAAAACAAATATCCGTGTCTCACTTGCTTATTCACTTGGGATTTGTTTTTGCGCCCTCTCTTGCGGACTCGTTTCTTATTCCTAACGCTAACCCCGGCTTGTAGTTGTGTTTATATTTGTAAATTTCAGTTTCGCCCTATTCACCCCCCCTCTAGGCGACTATCAATTGGTATCGGAGCCCGGTGCTTCATTAGAGCCTAACCGCTCGAAGTGATGTCGGGAGATCACGCCAAGAAGGAGATGGAGACCGGCGAAAAGCCCACTACAAGCCACGGGAGCACTTCATCGGAAGAGTCCCGCACCAAGAGGAAGGAGAAGAAGAAGGACTCCTCCAAACGGAAGGAGAAAAAGTCTTCCTCTTCTCACCACAAAGAGAAGAAGGAAAAATCTTCTTCTCACAAACCGCATCGGAAAGGAGACAAGCACAAAAGGATGAGGAAGGTGGTCTACTACGAGACCGACACTTCATCAACATCGACCTCCGACTCCGATGCGCCCTCCGTCACTTCTAAGCGCCAAGAGCGCAAGAAGTATAGTAAGATCCCCCTACGCTACCCTCGCATTTCCAAACATACACCTTTACTTTCCGTCCCATTAGGCAAACCACCAACTTTTGACGGTGAAGATTACGCTAGGTGGAGCGATTTAATGCGATTTCATCTAACCTCGCTCCACAAAAGCATATGGGATGTTGTTGAGTTTGGTGCGCAGGTACCATCCGTAGGGGATGAGAACTATGATGAGGATGAGGTGGCCCAAATCGAGCACTTCAACTCTCAAGCAACAACAATAGTCCTAGCCTCTTTGAGTAGAGAGGAGTATAACAAAGTTCAAGGGTTGAAGAACGCAAAGGAGATTTGGGATTTACTCAAGACCGCGCATGAAGGTGATGAGCTCACCAAGATCACCAAGCGGGAAACGATTGAGGGGGAGCTCGGTCGATTTCGGCTTCGAAAAGGGGAGGAGCCACAACATATGTACAATCGGCTCAAGACCTTGGTGAACCAAACGCGCAACCTCGGGAGCGTAAAGTGGGATGACCACGAGGTGGTTAAGGTTATTCTAAGATCACTCATTTTCCTTAACCCTACTCAAGTTCAATTAATTCGTGGTAATCCTAGATATACTAAAATGACCCCCGAGGAAGTTATCGGGAATTTTGTAAGTTTTGAGTGCATGATCGAAGGCTCGAGGAAGATCAACGAGCTTGATGATGCCACCACATCCGAAGCTCAACCCGTTGCATTCAAGGCAACGGAGGAGAAGAAGGAGGAGTCTACACCAAGTCGACAACCCATAGACGCCTCCAAGCTCGACAATGAGGAAATGGCGCTCGTCATCAAGAGCTTCCGCCAAATCCTCAAGCAAAGGAGGGGGAAGGATTACAAGTCCCGCTCCAAGAAGGTTTGCTACAAATGTGGTAAGCCCGGTCATTTTATTGCTAAATGTCCTATATCTAGTGACAGTGACCGAGGCGATGACAAGAAGGGGAGAAGAAAGGAGAAGAAGAGGTATTACAAGAAGAAGGGCGGCGATGCCCATGTTTGTCGCGAGTGGGACTCCGACGAGAGCTCAAGCGACTCCTCTGACGACGAGGACGCCGCCAACATCGCCGTCACCAAGGGACTTCTCTTCCCCAATATCGGCCACAAGTGCCTCATGGCAAAGGACGGCAAAAAGAAGGTTAAATCTAAATCCTCCACTAAATATGAATCCTCTAGTGATGACAATGCTAGTGATGAGGAAGATAATTTGCGTTCCCTTTTTGCCAACCTTAACATAGCTCAAAAGGAAAAATTAAATGAATTGGTTAGTGCTATTCATGAAAAGGATGACCTTTTGGATTCCCAAGAGGATTGTCTAATTAAAGAAAACAAAAAACATGTTAAGGTTAAAAAGGCTTATGCTCTAGAAGTAGAAAAATGTGAAAAATTATCTAGTGAGCTAAGCACTTGCCGTGAGATGATTGACAACCTTAGGAATGAAAATGTTATTTTAAATGCTAAGGTTGATTCTCATGTTTGTAATGTCTCAATTCCCAATCCTAGAGATAATAATGATCTGCTTGCTAGGATTGAAGAATTAAACATTTCTCTTGCTAGTCTTAGAATAGAAAATGAAAATTTAATTGCTAAGGCTAAAGAACTAGATGTTTGCAATGCCACCATTTCCAATCTTAGAGATAAAAATGATATTCTTCATGCTAAGATTGTTGAACTTAATTCTTGCAAACCATCTACATCTATTGTTGAGCATGTATCTATTTGTACTAGATGTAGAGATGTTGATGTTAATGCTACTCATGATCATATGGCTTTAATTAAACAACAAAATGATCGTATAGCAAAATTAGATGCTAAAATTGCCGAGCACAACTTAGAAAATGAGAAATTTAAATTTGCTCGTAGCATGCTTTATAATGGGAGACGCCCGGGCATTAAGGATGGCATTGGCTACCAAAGAGGAGACAATGTCAAAATTAGTGCCCTTCCTAAAAGATTGTCAAATTTTGTTAAGGGCAAGGCTCCCATGCCTCAGGATAACGAGGGTTACATTTTATACCCTGCCGGTTATCCCGAGGACAAAATTAGGAAAATTCATTCTAGGAAGTCTCACTCTGGTTCTAACCATGCTTTTATGTATAAGAGTGAGACATCTAGTTCTAGGCAACCAACCCGTGCCAAGTTGCCTAAGAAGAAAATTCCTAATGCATCAAATGATCATGCCATTTCTTTTAAAACTTTTGATGCTTCTTATGTGCTTACTAACAAATCCGGCAAGGTCGTTGCCAAGTTTGTTGGGGGCAAACACAAGGGCTCCAAGACTTGTGTTTGGGTACCCAAAGTTCTTGTTTCTAATGCCAAAGGACCCAAAACAGTTTGGGTACCTAAAGTCAAGAACTAAATTTGTTTTGTAGGTTTATGCATCCGGGGGCTCAAGTTGGATACTCGACAGCGGGTGCACAAACCACATGACAGGGGAGAAAAAGATGTTCTCCTCATATGAGAAAAACCAAGATCCCCAACGAGCTATCACATTCGGGGATGGAAATCAAGGTTTGGTCAAAGGATTGGGTAAAATTGCTATATCACCTGACCATACTATTTCCAATGTTTTTCTTGTTGATTCATTAGATTACAACTTGCTTTCTGTTTCCCAATTATGTCAAATGGGCTACAACTGTCTTTTTACTGATGTAGGTGTCACTGTCTTTAGAAGAAGTGATGATTCAATAACATTTAAGGGTGTGTTAGAGGGTCAGCTATACTTAGTAGATTTTGATAGAGCTGAGCTCGACACATGCTTAATTGCTAAGACTAACATGGGTTGGCTCTGGCACCGCCGACTAGCCCATGTTGGGATGAAGAATCTTCATAAGCTTCTAAAGGGAGAGCACATTTTAGGATTAACAAATGTTCATTTTGAGAAAGACAGGATTTGTAGCGCATGTCAGGCGGGGAAGCAAGTTGGAGTCCATCATCCACACAAGAACATCATGACGACCGACAGGCCGCTTGAGCTACTCCACATGGATCTATTCGGTCCGATTGCTTACATAAGCATCGGCGGGAGTAAGTATTGTCTTGTAATAGTGGATGATTATTCTCGCTTCACTTGGGTATTCTTTTTACAGGAAAAATCTCAAACCCAAGAGACCTTAAAGGGATTCTTGAGACGGGCTCAAAATGAGTTCAGCTTAAGGATCAATAAAATAAGAAGCGACAACGGGACGGAGTTCAAGAACTCTCAAATTGAAAGCTTTCTTGAGGAAGAGGGCATCAAGCATGAGTTCTCTTCTCCCTACACCCCTCAACAAAATGGTGTAGTGGAGAGGAAGAATCGAACTCTATTAGACATGACAAGAACCATGCTTGATGAGTACAAGATACCGGACCGGTTTTGGGCCGAAGCAGTCAACACCGCCTGCTACGCCATCAACCGGTTATATCTTCACCGAATCCTCAAGAAGACATCATATGAACTCCTAACCGGTAAAAAGCCCAACATTTCATACTTTAGGGTTTTTGGTAGCAAATGCTTTATTCTTGTTAAAAGAGGTAGAAAATCTAAATTTGCTCCTAAAACTGTAGAAGGTTTTTTACTTGGTTATGACTCAAACACAAGGGCATATAGGGTCTTTAACAAGTCCACTGGACTAGTTGAAGTCTCATGTGACGTTGTGTTTGATGAAACTAACGGCTCTCAAGTAGAGCATGTTGATCTTGATGAGATAGGTAATGAAGAACAGGCTCCATGCATAGCGCTAAGGAACATGTCCATTGGGGATGTGTGTCCTAAGGAATCCGAAGAGCCTCCAAGTGCACAAGATCAACCATCCTCCACCACGCTAGCATCTCCACCAACTCAAAATGAGGATGAGGCTCAAGTTGATGAAAGGCAAAATCAAGAAGATGAGCCATCTCAAGATGATGGCAGTAATCAAGAGGGAGATGCAAATAATCAAGAAAAGGAGGATGAGGAAGAACCAAGGCCGCCACACACAAGAGTCCACCAAGCAATCCAACGAGATCACCCCGTCGACACCATCCTCGGCGACATTCATAAGGGGGTAACTACTCGATCTCGGGTTGCACATTTTTGTGAGCATTACTCTTTTGTTTCCTCTATTGAGCCACACAGGGTGGAGGAAGCACTTCAAGATTCGGATTGGGTGGTGGCGATGCAAGAGGAGCTCAACAACTTCACGAGGAATGAGGTATGGCATTTAGTTCCACGTCCTAACCAAAATGTTGTAGGAACCAAATGGGTCTTCCGCAACAAGCAAGATGAGCATGGTGTGGTGACAAGGAACAAAGCACGACTTGTGGCCAAGGGATATTCCCAAGTCGAAGGTTTGGATTTCGGTGAAACCTATGCACCCGTAGCTAGGCTTGAGTCAATTCGCATATTATTAGCCTATGCTACTTACCATGGCTTTAAGCTTTATCAAATGGACGTGAAAAGTGCCTTCCTCAACGGACCAATCAAGGAAGAGGTCTATGTTGAGCAACCTCCCGGCTTTGAAGACAGTGAGTATCCTAACCATGTCTATAAGCTCTCTAAGGCGCTTTATGGGCTCAAGCAAGCCCCAAGAGCATGGTATGAATGCCTTAGAGATTTTCTTATTGCAAATGGATTCAAAGTCGGAAAAGCCGATCCTACACTCTTTACTAAAACTCTTGGAAATGACTTGTTTGTATGCCAAATTTATGTTGATGATATTATATTTGGGTCTACTAACGAGTCTACATGTGAAGAGTTTAGTAGGATTATGACACAGAAATTCGAGATGTCTATGATGGGGGAGTTGAAGTATTTCTTAGGATTTCAAGTAAAGCAACTCCAAGAGGGCACCTTCATTAGCCAAACGAAGTACACTCAAGATATCCTAAGCAAGTTTGGTATGAAGGATGCCAAGCCCATCAAGACACCCGTGGGAACTAATGGGCATCTCGACCTCGACACGGGAGGTAAGTCCGTGGATCAAAAGGTATACCGGTCGATGATAGGTTCCTTACTCTATTTATGTGCTTCTCGACCGGACATTATGCTTTCCGTTTGCATGTGTGCAAGATTCCAATCCGACCCTAAGGAATCCCACCTTACGGCCGTAAAACGAATCTTGAGATATTTGGCTTATACTCCTAAGTTTGGACTTTGGTACCCTCAGGGATCCACATTTGATTTGATTGGTTATTCGGATGCCGATTGGGCGGGGTGCAAAATTAATAGGAAGAGCACATCGGGGACTTGCCAGTTCTTGGGAAGATCCTTGGTGTCTTGGGCTTCAAAGAAGCAAAATTCGGTCGCTCTTTCCACCGCCGAAGCCGAGTACATTGCCGCAGGTCATTGTTGCGCGCAATTGCTTTGGATGAGGCAAACCCTGCGGGACTATGGTTACAAATTAACCAAAGTCCCTTTGCTATGTGATAATGAGAGTGCAATCAAAATGGCCGACAATCCCGTCGAGCATAGCCGCACTAAGCACATAGCCATTCGGTATCATTTTCTTAGGGATCACCAACAAAAGGGAGATATCGAGATTTCTTATATTAACACTAAAGATCAATTAGCCGATATCTTTACCAAGCCTCTTGATGAACAATCTTTTACCAGACTTAGGCATGAGCTCAATATTCTTGATTCTAGAAATTTCTTTTGCTAGATTGCACACATAGCTCATTTGAATACCTTTGATCATATCTCTTTTATATGCTATGACTACTGTGTTTTCAAGTCTATTTCAAACCAAGTCACAGGTATATTGAAAGGGAATTGGAGTCCTCGGCGAAAACAAAGGCTTCCACTCCGTAACTCATACTTCGCCATCACTCCAAGCAACTCTCTATTCCTTGGGGAGAAATGAGCATCTAAGAAAAGGACTTCGCCTTTGGTATAATCTTAACTCATTTACTTATGATCAAAGGGGAAGAAATTACTTTGGGGGCTCTAATGATTCTGTTTTTGGCGATTCATGCCAAAAAGGGGGAGAAATGAGCCCAAAGCAAAAGGACCGCACCACCACCAATTTCAAAAACTTAGTGCTTTCCAAAAGTATTTATCAATTGGTATTTTATTGTGTTCAAAAAGGGGAGAAAGTAGTATTTCAAAAATGGTATATCAAAACCCTCTTGAACACTAAGAGGTGGATCTCTTTTAGGGGAAGTTTTGTTAAGTCAAAAGAAAAGCATTTGAAACAGGGGGAGAAAATTTCAAATCTTGAAAATGCTTTGCAAACTCTTATTCATTTACCTTTGACTATTTGCAAAAGATCTTTGAAATGGATTTACAAAAAGAATTTGCAAAAACAAAACATGTGGTGCAAACGTGGTCCAAAATGCTAAATAAAGAAAGAAACATTCCATGCATATCTTGTAGTAGTTATATTAGCTCAATTCCATGCAATCTTTACTCTTACATTATGCAAACTAGTTCAATTATGCACCTCCATATTTGCTTTGGTTTGTGTTGGCATCAATCACCAAAAAGGGGGAGATTGAAAGGGAATTAGGCTTACACCTAGTTCCTAAATAATTTTGGTGGTTGAATTGCCCAACACAAATCTTTGGACTAACTTGTTTGCCCAAGTGTATAGATTATACAGGTGTAAAAGGTTCACACTCAGCCAATAAAAAGACCAAGTTTTGGATTCAACAAAGGAGCAAAGGGGCAACCGAAGGCACCCCTGGTCTGGCGCACCGGACTGTCCGGTGTGCCACCGGACATGTCCGGTGCACCAGGGGGACTCAGCCTTAAACTCTCCACCTTCGGGAATTTCCAGAGGCGACTCGGCTATAATTCACCGGACTGTCCGGTGTACACCGGACAGTGTCCGGTGCGCCAAGGGAGGTCGGCCTCAGGAACTCGCCAGCTTCGGGAAACGCCAACGGCTAGTCCGCTAAAATTCACCGGACTGTCCGGTGTGCACCGGACTGTCCGGTGTGCCTCCGGAGCAACGGTCTTCTCCACGCCAACGACTCTCTGCCGCGCATTTAATGCGCGCTCTGCGTGCGCAGGAGTCAGAAACGCCCATGCTGGCACACCGGACAGCAAACAGTACCTGTCCGGTGTGCACCGGACACCCAGGCGGGCCCACAAGTCAGAAGCTCCAACGGTCAGAATCCAACGGCAGTGATGACATGGCAGGGGGCACCGGACTGTCCGGTGTGCACCGGACTGTCCGGTGTGCACCGGACTGCCCGGTGCGCCATCGAACAGACAGCCTCCCAACGGCCACTTTTGGTGGTTGGGGCTATAAATACCCCAACCACCCCACCATTCATTGCATCCAAGTTTTCCACTTCTCAACTACTACAAGAGCTCTAGCATTCAATTCTAGACACACCAAAGAGATCAAATCCTCTCCAAATCCCACACAACACCATAGTGACTAGAGAGAGTGATTTGCTTGTGTTCTTTCGAGCTCTTGCGCTTGGATTGCTTTCTTCTTTCTTGATCCTTCTTTTGCAACCAAACTCACTTGTAATTGAGGCAAGAGACACCAATCTTGTGGTGGTCCTTGTGGGAACTTTGTGTTCCAAGTGATTGAGAAGAGAAAGCTCACTCGATCCGTGGATCGTTTGAGAGAGGGAAGGGTTGAAAGAGACCCGACCTTTGTGGCCTCCTCAACGGGGAGTAGGTTTGCAAGAACCGAACCTCGGTAAAACAAATCTCCGTGTCTCACTTGCTTATTCACTTGGGATTTGTTTTTGCGCCCTCTCTTGCGGACTCGTTTCTTATTCCTAACGCTAACCCCGGCTTGTAGTTGTGTTTATATTTGTAAATTTCAGTTTCACCCTATTCACCCCCCCTCTAGGCGACTATCAAGTGGAACTTTGGTTAGTTTGTAACCATAGTCCCGCAGGGTTTGCCTCATCCATAGCAATTGCGCGCAACAGTGGCCTGTGGCAATATACTCGGCTTCGGCGGTAGAAAGAGCGACCGAATTTTGCTTCTTTGAAGCCCAAGACACCAAGGATCTTCCCAAGAACTGGCAAGTCCCCGATGTGCTCTTTCTATTAATCTTGCACCCCGCCCAATCGGCATCCGAATAACCAATCAAATCAAATGTGGATCCCCGAGGGTACCAAAGCCCAAACTTAGGTGTATAAGCCAAATATCTCAAGATTCGTTTTACGGTCGTAAGGTGTGATTCCTTAGGGTCGGCTTGGAATCTTGCACACATGCAAACGGAAAGCATAATGTCCGGTCGAGATGCACATAAATAGAGTAATGAACCAATCATCGACCGGTATACCTTTTGATCCACGGACTTACCTCCCGTGTCGAGGTCGAGATGCCCATTGGTTCCCATGGGTGTCTTGATGGGCTTGGCATCCTTCATCCCAAACTTGGTTAGAATGTCTTGAGTGTACTTCGTTTGGCTAATGAAGGTGCCCTCTTGGAGTTGCTTGACTTGGAATCCTAGAAAATACTTCAACTCCCCCATCATCGACATCTCGAATTTTTGTGTCATGATCCTACTAAATTCTTCACATGTAGATTCGTTAGTAGACCCAAATATAATATCATCAACATAAATTTGGCATACAAACAAATCATTGACAAGAGTTTTAGTGAACAAAGTAGGATCGGCCTTGCCGACTTTGAAGCCATTTGCAATAAGGAAGTCTCTAAGGCATTCATATCATGCTCTTGGGGCTTGCTTGAGCCCATAAAGCGCCTTAGAGAGCCTATAGACATGGTTAGGGTACTCACTGTCTTCAAAGCCGGGAGGTTGCTCAACATAGACCTCCTCCTTGATTGGTCCATTGAGGAAGGCACTCTTCACGTCCATTTGATAAAGCTTGAAGCCATGGTAAGTAGCATAGGCTAATAATATGCGAATGGATTCAAGCCTAGCTACGGGTGCATAGGTTTCACCGAAATCCAAACCTTCAACTTGTGAATACCCCTTGGCCATGAGTCGAGCTTTGTTCCTTGTCACCACACCATGCTCGTCTTGCTTGTTGCGGAAGACCCACTTGGTTCCTACAACATTTTGGTTAGGACGTGGAACCAAATGCCATACCTCGTTCCTTGTGAAGTTGTTGAGCTCCTCTTGCATCGCCATCACCCAATCCGAATCTTGAAGTGCTTCCTCTACCCTGTGTGGCTCAATAGAGGAAACAAAAGAGTAATGCTCAAAAAAATGTGCAACCCGAGATCGAGTGGTTACCCCCTTATGAATGTCGCCGAGGATGGTGTCGACGGGGTGATCTCGTTGTATTGCTTGGTGGACTCTTGGGTGTGGCGGCCTTGGTTGTTCATCCTCCTTGTCTTGATCATTTGCATCTCCCCCTTGATCATTGCCGTCATCTTGAGATGGCTCATCTCTTTGATCTTCTCCTTCATCAACTTGAGCCTCGTCCTCATTTTGAGTTGGTGGAGATGCTTGCGTGGAGGAGGATGGTTGATCTTGTACATTTGGAGGCTCTTCGGATTCCTTAGGGCACACATCCCCAATGGACATGTTCCTTAGTGCGATGCACGGAGCCTGTTCTTCACCTATCTCATCAAGATCAACTTGCTCTACTTGAGAGCCGTTAGTCTCATCAAACACAACGTCACAAGAAACTTCAATTAGTCCTGAGGACTTGTTAAAGACTCTATATGCCCTTGTGTTTGAATCATATCCTAGTAAAAAGCCTTCTACAGTTTTAGGAGCAAATTTAGATTTTCTACCTCTTTTAACAAGAATAAAGCATTTGCTACCAAAAACTCTAAAATATGAAATATTGGGCTTTTTACCGGTTAGGAGTTCATAGGATGTCTTCTTGAGGATTCGGTGTAGATATAACCGGTTGATGGCGTAGCAAGCGGTGTTGATCGCCTCGGCCCAAAACCGATCCGGTGTCTTGTACTCATCAAGCATGGTTCTTGCCATGTCCAATAGAGTTTGATTCTTCCTCTCCACTACACCATTTTGTTGTGGAGTGTAGGGAGAAGAGAACTCATGCTTGATGCCCTCCTCCTCAAGGAAGCCTTCAATTTGAGAGTTCTTGAACTCCGTCCCATTGTCGCTTCTAATTTTCTTGATCCTTAAGCCGAACTCATTTTGAGCTCGTCTCAAGAATCCCTTTAAGGTCTCTTGGGTATGAGATTTTTCCTGCAAAAAGAACACCCAAGTGAAGCGAGAATAATCATCCACAATAACTAGACAGTACTTACTCCCGCCGATGCTTATGTAAGCGATCGGGCCGAATAAATCCATGTGTAGGAGCTCCAGTGGCCTGTCACTTGTCATGATGTTTTTGTGTGGATGATGAGTGCCAACTTGCTTCCCGGCTTGGCATGCGCTACAAATCCTGTCTTTCTCAAAATGAACATTTGTTAGTCCTAAAATGCGTTCTCCCTTTAGAAGCTTATGAAGATTCTTCATCCCAACGTGGGCTAGTCGGCGATGCCAGAGCCAACCCATGTTAGTCTTAGCAATTAAGCATGTGTCGAGTTCAGCTCTATCAAAATCTACCAAGTATAGCTGACCCTCTAACACACCCTTAAATGCTATTGAATCATCACTTCTTCTAAAGACAGTGACACCTACATTAGTAAAGAGACAGTTGTAGCCCATTTGACATAATTGAGATACATAAAGCAAATTGTAATCTAAAGAATCTACAAGAAAAACATTGGAAATAGTATGGTCAGGTGATATAGCAATTTTACCCAATCCTTTGACCAAACCTTGATTTCCATCCCCAAATGTGATAGCTCGTTGGGGATCTTGGTTTTTCTCATATGAGGAGAACATCTTCTTCTCCCCTGTCATGTGGTTTGTGCACCCGCTGTCGAGTATCCAACTTGAGCCCCCGGATGCATAAACCTACAAAACAATTTTAGTTCTTGATTTTAGGTACCCAAACGGTCTTGGGTCCTTTGGCATTAGAAACAAGAACTTTGGGTACCGAAACACAAGTCTTGGAGCCCTTGTGTTTGCCCCCAACAAACTTGGCAACTACCTTGCCGGATTTGTTAGTCAAAACGTAAGATGCATCAAAAGTCTTAAATGAAATGCTATGATCATTTGATGCATTAGGAGTTTTCTTCTTAGGCAACTTGGCATGGGTTGGTTGCCTAGAGCTAGATGTCTCACCCTTATACATAAAAGCATAGTTAGGGCCAGAGTGAGACTTCCTAGAATGAACTCTCCTAATTTTGTTCTCAGGATAGCCGGCAGGGTACAAAATGTAACCCTCGTTATCCTGAGGTATGGGAGCCTTGCCCTTAACAAAGTTAGACAAGTTCTTAGGAGGGGCATTAAGTTTGACATTGTCTCCCCTTTGGAAGCCAATGCCATCCTTGATGCCAGGGCGTCTCCCATTATAGAGCATACTTCTAGCAAATTTAAACTTTTCATTTTCTAAGTTATGCTCGGAAATTTTAGCATCTAATAATGCTATGATCATTTTGTTGTTTAATTAAAGCCATGTGATCATGAATAGCATTGATATCAACATCTCTACATCTAGTACAAATAGAAGTGTGCTCAACGGTAGATGTAGAGGGTTTGCAAGATTTTAGTTCTACAACCTTAGCATGCAACATATCATTCTTAGTTCTAAGGTCGGAAATAGTAGTATTGCAAACATCAAAATCTTTAGCCTTAGCAATCAAATTTTCATTTTCTACTCTAAGGCTAGCAAGAGAATCATTCAATTCCTTAATCTTAGCAAGCAAATCATCATTATCATTTCTAAGATTGGGAATTGAGACATCACATACATGAGAATCAACCTTAGCAATTAATCTAGCATTTTCATTTCTAAGGTTGTCAATAGTCTCATGGCAAGTGCTTAGCTCACTAGACAATTTTTCACATTTTTCAACTTGTAGAGCATAAGCATTTTTGACCTTAACATGCTTTTTGTTTTTCTTAATAAGGAAGTCCTCTTGAGAGTCCAAGAGATCATCCATCTCATGAATAGCACTAATCAACTCATTTAATTTTTCCTTTTGTTGCATGTTTAGGTCGACAAAAAGAGTACGCAAATTATTTTCCTCATCACTAGCATTATCATCACTAGAGGACTCATATTTAGTGGAGGATTTAGATTTAACCTTCTTACTTTTGCCGTCCTTTGCCATGAGGCACTTGTGGCCGACGTTTGGGAAGAGAAGTCCCTTGGTGACGGCGATGTTGGCGGCATCCTCGTCAGAGGAGGAGTCGGTGGAGCTCTCGTCGGAGTCCCACTCCCGGCACACGTGGGCATCGCCGCCCTTCTTCTTGTAATGTCTCTTCTTCTCCTTTCTTCTCCCCTTCTTGTCGTCGCCCCTGTCACTATCACTAGATAATGGACATTTAGCAATAAAATGACCGGGCTTACCACACTTGTAGCAAACCTTCTTGGAACGGGATTTGTAATCTTTCCCCTTCCGTTGCTTAAGGATTTGGCGAAAGCTTTTGATTATTAAAGTCATCTCCTCATTGTCGAGCTTGGAGGCGTCAATTGGTTGTCTACTCGGTGTAGACTCCTCCTTCTTCTCCTCCGTCGCCTTAAATGCCACCGGTTGTGCTTCGGACGTGGAGGGTTGTAATACTCAAAAGTGCAATAATGAGAACAGAGATAATCTCAGCAATTTGTGTCCTCTACTTATCATCACATGTGATTAACCCTAGTTATAAGTGGATAATTAACACAAAGAACACATAGATAACCTGTGCATCATGCTGGAGTTTATTTGATTGTGCATTTGTGAATAATAAAAATAAAAGCATCAATAGCAATGTAATAATGTGCCCATGACATCCAAACCCTAAATTAAAAACAAAACCATGAAAATGGAGAAGGAAAGGAATAAATATTGTACAATGCAAAATAAATATATAAATAAATAAATTCTTCTCATTTTTGGGTATGTTAAAATTGCACTTATAATCTGTGGATAAACTTGACACAAGGGTGGAATTTAAATTTGAAATGGAAATATGAATTTGGAAAGGAAGAAAAGAGATTAGGAAAGAAAATAAAAAAAGAAAAGGATTAAAACCTTACCTGGGCCTCGGACTCCTAATCTGGCCCAACAACTATTTCCATCCGCGCGACCAGCCCAACTAAACACTGCGCCGACACCTGGGTCCCGGCTGTCAGTCGCTGGCTTCCGCGCGCGATGGGAACTTTCTCTGGGGGCTGGGCCCGAACTGCCAGTCAAGCGTGCCCCCTTTCCCCGTGGGCGTGCCGGTATCACTGAACCGTGGCCCCCATGCGTCAGAATCGCCCCAACGGCTTCACCGAGCTCCGCGCGGGCGCGTGCAACCATCCGCCCGACAATGGCGGCGTGCCCTGAAGACCCGACACTCTCTGCGGACTGCATGGCACTCCATCTCGTGTCCATATAGTTCGAGCGCTCCCTTGAATCGGTCGACTAGTGCTTGCCCTGTCCATCGTAAGAACCGAGAGTGAGAGGCAGTTTTCGGCCGCCGTTGTAGATCCTCGTCGGCGGCTGGTGTCGGGCTTCGATTGAGCCATCGTGGTTATCCCCGGGGACACACCGAAGGAGTCCGTGCTGTCGCCAAGCCAACTCGGTGGGCGAAACCTCGCCAATTTCTCGCCGTGATTTACAACCCGCCGCGAATCCGCCTCTCGTCGTGAGCAGCTTCAACCAGCGCCTAGTCACCGGTGAGATAGCTTCCAACTGGCTCGCTTTATCCTTACGAACGTGTAGGACCTTTTAATTAGGGTTTAGTGCAGTAGCGGGCCCGATTGGCCATCACCGGCGTCGCGTGTTCGTCGACGGTGGGGGTGTCGTCGGGGGAGGTGAGTCGCTGGGAGAGGAAAGAAGAAGAACGACCGTGGACCGTTGATCTGTCCAGGAACGGTGAGGATTAGGTTTTGAGTGATCTCTTCGCCTATTCGATCTGAGCCAGAGATCGGAAAATGGACGGACAGCATTAGATTAGGCTATTTTAAATCTGGACCGTCGACCGTCGATCGGACGGCGGTCGCGTCGTACCGGTTCGCCCGTAGATAGATCTAATGTGGGCCGTAGGGTTTTCATCCGACGGCTAGGATCCATTCATACCCCTTCGCCCAGGCCTTTTTGCACATGAGCCCCTCCGTTATTAAGTTATCAACCCGCCGTCCACATTCCATATTTACTGAGTCTTAGAAAACTTCGGTTTAGGCCCCTGGACTTCCTAGATATTGACGCCCATTCCAGAATAGATTAAAAATGGAGAAATGATATTAGAAATTCGTTTTTAATACAAAAACAATTCTAGAAACTTGTATAAGTCATAGAAAATTCATTTTTGGTCCAAATTGAGCCATTCCAATTTCTAAAATTTTGTAATAATATTCTCTATCATTTAGTATCACTGTTTTGACATGAGCTCAGTTAGAAAATTAATTTATCATCTAATCCTATTTTAATCACAGTAAACCTTAGGAAATTCATAACTTGAATTCTATAACTCCAAATTTAGTGATTCCAATTCCTATGATCTCATTTTAATGTATAGATTTTTACTGTATATTTTATTTGCATGTTTGATGTGATGTTAATTTTTGCTATACTATGTATGTATTGTGTTGATGCGAGTAGACGAGCAAGCCACTGTGGAATCTGAGGTTCAGCAAGTAGAGATAGCTGAGCAGGAGCTTATTGAAGGCAAGTTGTGCCCTTGATCACTTACTTTTCCTAGCCATGTTCTTATTAATTATAATGATCTGCATAGGATAATTTTGATGGGATCCTTTAGGTTACCCCAGTTTTGGTTATCTTTATACCTTGTTCACCCCTGAAATATTTTTGGGTAGTACCTGCTATTGCTTTACGTGGATTTGGGTATGAAGATACTTTATTCATAATTACTCTTTTATTCTCTTTTATTATTACTGTTCATGTTAAGATCATTATGTTAATGGGAACATGGAGCGACCACCCGGGAAAACAGTGCTACCACAAGGGTATAATGGGACGCCCTTGGCTGATTAACTAGGAAAGCTAGTGGAGGTCTTCCTTACCCGAAAGGGGCAAGGGCAGTAGGGGAGTGGTCAGTGTAGGGAGGTCCTTGGGTTGATTTTGCTGCGATGGCGGTCAGGCAAGAACCCTGCACTGGAGCTTCCTATAAACTGTAGCGGGATTTCTGAAGCTAGTGGAACTTTGTAAAGGCCTCGTAGTGTTACCCTGCCTCGCCTCCTCGGTAAAGGTGTATGGGATTGGACATCTCTTGGCAGATGGGTAACATGACTTGTGGGTAAAGATGCGCAACCTCTGCAGAGTGTAAAACTAGTATACTAGCCGTGCTCACGGTCATGAGCGGCTCGGACCCTCACATGATTAATTATGGAAAATTTAATTTGACATTTGCATCGCATTTGGGATTATTTTACTATTACTTTTCTTTATTATTATTAAGGTTTGGTATTTACTTACACTTAGTAATTGCTAATAAAACTTTGACCAACTTATAAAAGCAATGCTCAGCTTCAGCCTTTATTCCATTGATCAGCCTTACACTTCATGAACTCCCACCTTTGGTGAGTTCATGCCACATTATTCCCCACGACTTGTTGAGCTATGAACGTATGTGAGCTCACTCTTGCTGTCTCACACCCCCCCACAGGAGAAGAACAGGTGGTTCAGGAGGAGCCACAAGGCGAGGAGTTTGATCTGATCTAGGTGGCGTTTCTCAGTTGACATTGGCGTCGACGATCCTTAGTTCGTTTTATATTTATCTTTATTTTGTAATAAGTCTTCCGCTATGTAATAATTACTCTGATGTTTTATGACATTTATCTCTATACACTCTGTTATTATATATGTTGTCTTCTTTGGCGCATGTATGAGATGCACCCGGCTTTGTTCTTTAAAACCGGGTGTGACAGAAGTGGTATCAGAGGAAATGTTGACTGTAGGACGAAACCTAGATAGAATTGGACAAAACCCTTCCCTACTTACCTTCTTCTCATTCATTTTATACTTAACTTATCTTGATCTTGTCTCACCTTTTGCTGTTCCACTCTGATTACTCTTATCTCTTCTACTCTAAGACAAGATGGATTTCACACCTTGGAATCCTACATTTATGACATTTTTAAGAGATAGGAGACCTAAGACAAAAAATTAAAATTATTTTCTCTATTAAAAATCTTGGTTGATTGTTCTGATGATCAATGCATGATTTGCTTCTTTGATTGATTGAAATAGTATAGACGGGCATCTTAGCATGTACCACCATAAGGTAATATATTAGCTTTAGTAGATGACACCCTAATCTACTTAGCTAATAAATCCCCCGCAGTAACATTCCTCGTAATTACTCGCCTTGTCTACAATTCTTCCTTTCTTATCCTGTATTTCTAACCCACATGGACTACCCCTATACTGTTAGAAGAGAGCACTATAGACGTGATCCTTGGTATGTCATGGTTAAGAAAGGCAAAGGCAGTTTATACATTGTGCTAAAGAAACCATAGAAGTCACCAGTTCCAAAAGAGAAAGATTTAAAGTTGGAATTGCAGTAACTACCGCCACCAAACAAGCGGCATTCTTGGTCGATGGGAAGTTTGTTGGTGACAACATCCGTGTGGTTAAGGATTTTCTGGATGTCTTTCCAGAGGAGTTACCAGGGATGCCACCAGATACGGAAGTTGAGTTTGTCATAGATCTCTTACCTGGAACTGCTCCTATTTCTAAACGGCCATACAGGATGTCTGTAGAAGAATTAAAGGAACCTAAGAAGCAATTAACTGAGTTACAAGAGGCTGGGTACATTCGTCCGAGTTCCTCACCTTGGAGAGCACCGGTTTTGTTTGTACAGAAGAAAGATGGATTGCAAGGGATGTGCGTGGATTAAAGGTCCCTTAATGGTGTCACTATGAAGAACAAGTATCTATTACCCCGCATTGAAGATTTATTTGATCGGATGAGAGATGCTAGGATATTCTCGAAGATTGAGCTCCGATCGGGTTATCACCAAGTGAAGATTAGGCCATCAGATATTCCCAAGACGGCTTTCTCAACCCGATATGGATTATACGAGTTTACTGTTATGTCATTTGGATTAACCAATGCACCAGCTTATTTCATGAATTTGATGAACAAAGTGTTTATGGAGTATTTGGACAGATTCGTCGTGGTGTTTATCGACGATATTCTGATCTATTCTAGGAATGAAAGTGATCATGAACAACATCTAAGGTTGGTGCTACAAAAGCTGCGAGATAATCAACTCTACGCTAAGTTCAGCAAGTGCGAGTTTTGGATTGACAAGGTGCCATTCCTTGGTCATATTATTTCTAATGGAGGGATATCAGTGGATCCTGCTAAAGTTAAGATGATTATGGAGTGGAGAGTGCCCACTACAGTTACTGAGATTCGGAGTTTCTTGGGGCTTGCAGGATATTATCGGAGGTTTATTTATGGATTCTCTAAGATTGCCAAGCCTATGACCTCGCTTTTGGAAAAAGGGAGAGAATTCAAGTGGGATGAGAAGTGCCAAGAAAGCTTTGATCCATTGAAGGAGATGCTAATGTCGCCACCAGTGTTGGTTATGCTAGATCTACATAAAGGATTTGACATTTATTGTGATGCATGTGGCCAGGGACTTGGATGTGTGCTCATTCAAGAAGGACATGTGATTGCCTATGCATCTCGTCAGTTGCGGAAACATGAATTGAACTACCCCACTCATGACTTGGAATTGGTAGCCGTTGTGCACGCGCTTAAGATTTGGAGACATTATATCATGGGGACCAAGTGTCAAGTATACACGGATCATAAGAGTTTGAAGTATATATTCACTCAGAAGGATCTCAACCTTAGGCAACACCATTGGTTGGAGCTTGTTAAGGATTATGATTGGGAGATTCACTATCACCCGGGCAAGGCAAATTTGGTTGCAGATGCCTTGAGTTGCAAGGAGCATGTTCATTCAGCTATTGTTGCCTAGCTACCCGATGAGATTGTTGAGGATTTCAGGAGACTTAACCTGGGGATAGTTGCCCACACTGAAGGAGTTACTATTGATGTGGAACCTACTTTGGAGCAAGAAATCCGCAAAGGTCAAATTAGTGATGCTAAAATACAAGAGATCAAGGATCTGATTACTGAAGGTCGAGGTCCGGAATTTACGGAAGATGAGCAAGGCACCGTATGGTTCAAGGATAGGATGTGTGTTCCTGATATTGAAAGCCTTCGAGAGACTATTTTAAGGGAGGCCCATGATTCAGATTATTCTATTCATCCTGGCAGTACCAAGATGTATCAGGATTTGAAGCGGAAGTATTAGTGGTATGGATTGAAGAGAGATGTAGCTGCACATGTGGTATGTGCGATGTATGTCAAAGAGTTAAGGCTGAACACCAGAGACTAGTTGGACTATTGCACCCACTTAAGATACCCGAGTGGGAGTGGAAAGAGAATGGTAAGGACTTCATTACTGGATTGCCCCACACCTCGAAAGGATATGATTCTATATGGGTGATTGTGGACAGGCTAACTAAAGTAGCCCACTTTATTCCGGTGAAGACCACTTATTCAGGAGCCAAGTTAGCAGAGTTGTACATGGCACGGATTGTCTGCCTACATGGTGTGCCAAAGAAGATCGTGTCTGATCGAGGATCACAGTTTACCTCTTGATATTGGAAGAAGTTGCACGAGTCATTGGATACGAGATTGAATTTTAGTTCGGCTTACCACCCACAGACTGATGGGCAGACTGAGAGGACTAACCAAGTACTGGAAGATATGTTAAGAGCTTGTGCCCTTCAGCATGGTGGTAGTTGGGATAAGAGTCTACCGTATGCGGAGTTCTCTTATAATAATAGCTATCAGGCCAGTTTGAAGATGTCACCGTTTGAGGCTTTGTATGGCAGAAAGTGCAGGACCCCACTGTACTGGGATCAAATTGGTAAAAGGCAGTTGTTTGGGCATGAGATTATACATGAAGCAGAGGAACAAGTCCAGCAAATAAGGGAGAATTTGAGAACTGCACAGTCCAGGCAGAAGAGCTATGCTGATACCCGGAGAAGGCTGCTTGAGTTTAAAGAGGGAGATTATGTCTATTTGAAGGTGTCACCACTCAGGGGTATGAGAAGATTCAAAGTCAAAGGAAAGTTATCCCCTCGCTTTATTGGACCCTTCTTAATCTTAAAGCGAGTGGGAGAGGTTGCATATCAATTGGAGTTACCGGATCATCTCGCGGATGTTCACGATGTCTTTCATGTATCTCAGCTGAAGAAATGTCTCAGGGTACCTGAGGAACAATTACCAATGGAAGACCTTAGTGTTCAAGAGGATTTGATTTATGCTGAGTACCCTATCAAGATTCTGGATACACTGACTCGTGTCACGAGGAATAAGGTTATAAAGATGTGCAAAGTGCAATGGAGTCACCATGGCGAAGATGAAGCAACTTGGGAAAGAGAAGTAGAGCTTCGGATAGATTTTCCCCACCTTTTCTCTCGTTCTTCCTAAATCTCGAGGACGAGATTATTTTTAAGGGGGGTAGGATTTGTAATACTCAAAAGTGCAATAATGAGAACAGAGATAATCTCAGCAATTTGTGTCCTCTACTTATCATCACATGTGATTAACCCTAGTTATAAGTGGATAATTAACACAAAGAACACATAGATAACCTGTGCATCATGCTGGAGTTTATTTGATTGTGCATTTGTGAATAATAAAAATAAAAGCATCAATAGCAATGTAATAATGTGCCCATGACATCCAAACCCTAAATTAAAAACAAAACCATGAAAATGGAGAAGGAAAGGAATAAATATTGTACAATGCAAAATAAATATATAAATAAATAAATTCTTCTCATTTTTGGGTATGTTAAAATTGCACTTATAATCTGTGGATAAACTTGACACAAGGGTGGAATTTAAATTTGAAATGGAAATATGAATTTGGAAAGGAAGAAAAGAGATTAGGAAAGAAAATAAAAAAGAAAAGGATTAAAACCTTACCTGGGCCTCGGACTCCTAATCTGGCCCAACAACTATTTCCATCTACGCGACCAGCCCAACTAAACACTGCGCCGACACCTGGGTCCCGGCTGTCAGTCGCTGGCTTCCGCGCGCGATGGGAACTTTCTCTGGGGGCTGGGCCCGAACTGCCAGTCAAGCGTGCCCCCTTTCCCCGTGGGCGTGCCGGTATCACTGAACCGTGGCCCCCATGCGTCAGAATCGCCCCAACGGCTTCACCGAGCTCCGCGCGGGCGCGTGCAACCATCCGCCCGACAATGGCGGCGTGCCCTGAAGACCCGGCACTCTCTGCGGACTGCATGGCACTCCATCTCGTGTCCATATAGTTCGAGCGCTCCCTTGAATCGGTCGACTAGTGCTTGCCCTGTCCATCGTAAGAACCGAGAGTGAGAGGCAGTTTTCGGCCGCCGTTGTAGATCCTCGTCGGCGGCTGGTGTCGGGCTTCGATTGAGCCATCGTGGTTATCCCCGGGGACACACCGAAGGAGTCCGTGCTGTCGCCAAGCCAACTCGGTGGGCGAAACCTCGCCAATTTCTCGCCGTGATTTACAAGCCGCCGCGAATCCGCCTCTCGTCGTGAGCAGCTTCAACCAGCGCCTAGTCACCGGTGAGATAGCTTCCAACTGGCTCGCTTTATCCTTACGAACGTGTAGGACCTTTTAATTAGGGTTTAGTGCAGTAGCGGGCCCGATTGGCCATCACCGGCGTCGCGTGTTCGTCGACGGTGGGGGTGTCGTCGGGGGAGGTGAGTCGCTGGGAGAGGAAAGAAGAAGAACGACCGTGGACCGTTGATCTGTCCAGGAACGGTGAGGATTAGGTTTTGAGTGATCTCTTCGCCTATTCGATCTGAGCCAGAGATCGGAAAATGGACGGACAGCATTAGATTAGGCTATTTTAAATCTGGACCGTCGACCGTCGATCGGACGGCGGTCGCGTCGTACCGGTTCGCCCATAGATAGATCTAATGTGGGCCGTAGGGTTTTCATCCGACGGCTAGGATCCATTCATACCCCTTCGCCCAGGCCTTTTTGCACATGAGCCCCTCCGTTATTAAGTTATCAACCCGCCGTCCACATTCCATATTTACTGAGTCTTAGAAAACTTCGGTTTAGGCCCCTGGACTTCCCAGATATTGACGCCCATTCCAGAATAGATTAAAAATGGAGAAATGATATTAGAAATTCGTTTTTAATACAAAAACAATTCTAGAAACTTGTATAAGTCATAGAAAATCCATTTTTGGTCCAAATTGAGCCATTCCAATTTCTAAAATTTTGTAATAATATTCTCTATCATTTAGTATCACTGTTTTGACATGAGCTCAGTTAGAAAATTAATTTATCATCTAATCCTATTTTAATCACAGTAAACCTTAGGAAATTCATAACTTGAATTCTATAACTCCAAATTTAGTGATTCCAATTCCTATGATCTCATTTTAATGTATAGATTTTTACTGTATATTTTATTTGCATGTTTGATGTGATGTTAATTTTTGCTATACTATGTATGTATTGTGTTGATGCGAGTAGACGAGCAAGCCACTGTGGAATCTGAGGTTCAGCAAGTAGAGATAGCTGAGCAGGAGCTTATTGAAGGCAAGTTGTGCCCTTGATCACTTACTTTTCCCAGCCATGTTCTTATTAATTATAATGATCTGCATAGGATAATTTTGATGGGATCCTTTAGGTTACCCCAGTTTTGGTTATCTTTATACCTTGTTCACCCCTGAAATATTTTTGGGTAGTACCTGCTATTGCTTTACGTGGATTTGGGTATGAAGATACTTTATTCATAATTACTCTTTTATTATTACTGTTCATGTTAAGATCATTATGTTAATGGGAACATGGAGCGACCACCCGGGAAAACAGTGCTACCACAAGGGTATAATGGGACGCCCTTGGCTGATTAACTAGGAAAGCTAGTGGAGGTCTTCCTTACCCGAAAGGGGCAAGGGCAGTAGGGGAGTGGTCAGTGTAGGGAGGTCCTTGGGTTGATTTTGCTGCGATGGCGGTCAGGCAAGAACCCTGCACTGGAGCTTCCTATAAACTGTAGCGGGATTTCTGAAGCTAGTGGAACTTTGTAAAGGCCTCGTAGTGTTAAGATACCCGAGTGGGAGTGGAAAGAGAATGGTAAGGACTTCATTACTGGATTGCCCCACACCTCGAAAGGATATGATTCTATATGGGTGATTGTGGACAGGCTAACTAAAGTAGCCCACTTTATTCCGGTGAAGACCACTTATTCAGGAGCCAAGTTAGCAGAGTTGTACATGGCACGGATTGTCTGCCTACATGGTGTGCCAAAGAAGATCGTGTCTGATCGAGGATCACAGTTTACCTCTCGATATTGGAAGAAGTTGCACGAGTCATTGGATACGAGATTGAATTTTAGTTCGGCTTACCACCCACAGACTGATGGGCAGACTGAGAGGACTAACCAAGTACTGGAAGATATGTTAAGAGCTTGTGCCCTTCAGCATGGTGGTAGTTGGGATAAGAGTCTACCGTATGCGGAGTTCTCTTATAATAATAGCTATCAGGCCAGTTTGAAGATGTCACCGTTTGAGGCTTTGTATGGCAGAAAGTGCAGGACCCCACTGTACTGGGATCAAACTGGTAAAAGGCAGTTGTTTGGGCATGAGATTATACATGAAGCAGAGGAACAAGTCCAGCAAATAAGGGAGAATTTGAGAACTGCACAGTCCAGGCAGAAGAGCTATGCTGATACCCGGAGAAGGCTGCTTGAGTTTAAAGAGGGAGATTATGTCTATTTGAAGGTGTCACCACTCAGGGGTATGAGAAGATTCAAAGTCAAAGGAAAGTTATCCCCTCGCTTTATTGGACCCTTCTTAATCTTAAAGCGAGTGGGAGAGGTTGCATATCAATTGGAGTTACCGGATCATCTCGCGGATGTTCACGATGTCTTTCATGTATCTCAGCTGAAGAAATGTCTCAGGGTACCTGAGGAACAATTACCAATGGAAGACCTTAGTGTTCAAGAGGATTTGATTTATGCTGAGTACCCTATCAAGATTCTGGATACACTGACTCGTGTCACGAGGAATAAGGTTATAAAGATGTGCAAAGTGCAATGGAGTCACCATGGCGAAGATGAAGCAACTTGGGAAAGAGAAGTAGAGCTTCGAATAGATTTTCCCCACCTTTTCTCTCGTTCTTCCTAAATCTCGAGGACGAGATTATTTTTAAGGGGGGTAGGATTTGTAATACTCAAAAGTGCAATAATGAGAACAGAGATAATCTCAGCAATTTGTGTCCTCTACTTATCATCACATGTGATTAACCCTAGTTATAAGTGGATAATTAACACAAAGAACACATAGATAACCTGTGCATCATGCTGGAGTTTATTTGATTGTGCATTTGTGAATAATAAAAATAAAAGCATCAATAGCAATGTAATAATGTGCCCATGACATCCAAACCCTAAATTAAAAACAAAACCATGAAAATGGAGAAGGAAAGGAATAAATATTGTACAATGCAAAATAAATATATAAATAAATAAATTCTTCTCATTTTTGGGTATGTTAAAATTGCACTTATAATCTGTGGATAAACTTGACACAAGGGTGGAATTTAAATTTGAAATGGAAATATGAATTTGGAAAGGAAGAAAAGAGATTAGGAAAGAAAATAAAAAAGAAAAGGATTAAAACCTTACCTGGGCCTCGGACTCCTAATCTGGCCCAACAACTATTTCCATCCGCGCGACCAGCCCAACTAAACACTGCGCCGACACCTGGGTCCCGGCTGTCAGTCGCTGGCTTCCGCGCGCGATGGGAACTTTCTCTGGGGGCTGGGCCCGAACTGCCAGTCAAGCGTGCCCCCTTTCCCCGTGGGCGTGCCGGTATCACTGAACCGTGGCCCCCATGCGTCAGAATCGCCCCAACGGCTTCACCGAGCTCCGCGCGGGCGCGTGCAACCATCCGCCCGACAATGGCGGCGTGCCCTGAAGACCCGGCACTCTCTGCGGACTGCATGGCACTCCATCTCGTGTCCATATAGTTCGAGCGCTCCCTTGAATCGGTCGACTAGTGCTTGCCCTGTCCATCGTAAGAACCGAGAGTGAGAGGCAGTTTTCGGCCGCCGTTGTAGATCCTCGTCGGCGGCTGGTGTCGGGCTTCGATTGAGCCATCGTGGTTATCCCCGGGGACACACCGAAGGAGTCCGTGCTGTCGCCAAGCCAACTCGGTGGGCGAAACCTCGCCAATTTCTCGCCGTGATTTACAAGCCGCCGCGAATCCGCCTCTCGTCGTGAGCAGCTTCAACCAGCGCCTAGTCACCGGTGAGATAGCTTCCAACTGGCTCGCTTTATCCTTACGAACGTGTAGGACCTTTTAATTAGGGTTTAGTGCAGTAGCGGGCCCGATTGGCCATCACCGGCGTCGCGTGTTCGTCGACGGTGGGGGTGTCGTCGGGGGAGGTGAGTCGCTGGGAGAGGAAAGAAGAAGAACGACCGTGGACCGTTGATCTGTCCAGGAACGGTGAGGATTAGGTTTTGAGTGATCTCTTCGCCTATTCGATCTGAGCCAGAGATCGGAAAATGGACGGACAGCATTAGATTAGGCTATTTTAAATCTGGACCGTCGACCGTCGATCGGACGGCGGTCGCGTCGTACCGGTTCGCCCGTAGATAGATCTAATGTGGGCCGTAGGGTTTTCATCCGACGGCTAGGATCCATTCATACCCCTTCGCCCAGGCCTTTTTGCACATGAGCCCCTCCGTTATTAAGTTATCAACCCGCCGTCCACATTCCATATTTACTGAGTCTTAGAAAACTTCGGTTTAGGCCCCTGGACTTCCCAGATATTGACGCCCATTCCAGAATAGATTAAAAATGGAGAAATGATATTAGAAATTCGTTTTTAATACAAAAACAATTCTAGAAACTTGTATAAGTCATAGAAAATTCATTTTTGGTCCAAATTGAGCCATTCCAATTTCTAAAATTTTGTAATAATATTCTCTATCATTTAGTATCACTGTTTTGACATGAGCTCAGTTAGAAAATTAATTTATCATCTAATCCTATTTTAATCACAGTAAACCTTAGGAAATTCATAACTTGAATTCTATAACTCCAAATTTAGTGATTCCAATTCCTATGATCTCATTTTAATGTATAGATTTTTACTGTATATTTTATTTGCATGTTTGATGTGATGTTAATTTTTGCTATACTATGTATGTATTGTGTTGATGCGAGTAGACGAGCAAGCCACTGTGGAATCTGAGGTTCAGCAAGTAGAGATAGCTGAGCAGGAGCTTATTGAAGGCAAGTTGTGCCCTTGATCACTTACTTTTCCCAGCCATGTTCTTATTAATTATAATGATCTGCATAGGATAATTTTGATGGGATCCTTTAGGTTACCCCAGTTTTGGTTATCTTTATACCTTGTTCACCCCTGAAATATTTTTGGGTAGTACCTGCTATTGCTTTACGTGGATTTGGGTATGAAGATACTTTATTCATAATTACTCTTTTATTCTCTTTTATTATTACTGTTCATGTTAAGATCATTATGTTAATGGGAACATGGAGCGACCACCCGGGAAAACAGTGCTACCACAAGGTATAATGGGACGCCCTTGGCTGATTAACTAGGAAAGCTAGTGGAGGTCTTCCTTACCCGAAAGGGGCAAGGGCAGTAGGGGAGTGGTCAGTGTAGGGAGGTCCTTGGGTTGATTTTGCTGCGATGGCGGTCAGGCAAGAACCCTGCACTGGAGCTTCCTATAAACTGTAGCGGGATTTCTGAAGCTAGTGGAACTTTGTAAAGCCCTCGTAGTGTTACCCTACCTCGCCTCCTCGGTAGAGGTGTATGGGATTGGCCATCTCTTGGCAGATGGGTAACATGACTTGTGGGTAAAGATGCGCAACCTCTGCAGAGTGTAAAACTAGTATACTAGCCGTGCTCACGGTCATGAGCGGCTCGGACCCTCACATGATTAATTATGGAAAATTTAATTTGACATTTGCATCGCATTTGGGATTATTTTACTATTACTTTTCTTTATTATTATTAAGGTTTGGTATTTACTTACACTTAGTAATTGCTAATAAAACTTTGACCAACTTATAAAAGCAATGCTCAGCTTCAGCCTTTATTCCATTGATCAGCCTTACACTTCATGAACTCCCACCTTTGGTGAGTTCATGCCACATTATTCCCCACGACTTGTTGAGCTATGAACGTATGTGAGCTCACTCTTGCTGTCTCACACCCCCCCACAGGAGAAGAACAGGTGGTTCAGGAGGAGCCACAAGGCGAGGAGTTTGATCTGATCTAGGTGGCGTTTCTCAGTTGACATTGGCGCCGACGATCCTTAGTTCGTTTTATATTTATCTTTATTTTGTAATAAGTCTTCCGCTATGTAATAATTACTCTGATGTTTTATGACATTTATCTCTATACACTCTGTTATTATATATGTTGTCTTCTTTGGCGCATGTATGAGATGCACCCGGCTTTGTTCTTTAAAACCGGGTGTGACAAGGGTTCATCAAGCTCGTTGATCTTCTTTGAGCCTTTAATCATACATTCAAAGCTCACAAAATTCCCGATTACTTCCTCGGGAGTCATTAGTGTATATCTTGGGTTTCCACGAATTAATTGTACTTGAGTAGGGTTAAGGAAAATAAGAGATCTTAGAATAACCTTAACCACCTCGTGGTCGTCCCACTTCTTGCTCCCGAGGTTGCGCACTTGGTTCATCAAGGTTTTGAGCCGGTTGTACATATCTTGTGGCTCCTCCCCTTGGCGAAGACGAAAACGACCGAGCTCCCCCTCGATCGTTTCCCGCTTTGTGATCTTGGTGAGTTCATCACCCTCGTGCGCGGTCTTGAGTAGGTCCCAAATCTCCTTTGCATTCTTCAACCCTTGCACCTTGTTGTATTCCTCCTTACTTAGAGAGGCGAGGAGAATGGTTGTTGAAAGGGAAATGTGCCCTTGGGCCATTTCTAAGTATTTTGGTGATTGAGTGCCAACACAAGTGCTTAAATGTGAATCTATGCCCATGCCCCATGGATGAACAAAGTGAAAATCAAGAGCAAAGGTATGTTTCTAAGTCTTAGTACATTGGTTTTGTGTACTAATATACTTGTCTAAGTATCAGAAACAGAAAGAAGAAGAAAAGAGAAGAGTTGGCTGTGTACAGCCAAGAGGCTGTTTCGGTCTGGGGCACCGGACTGTCCGGTGGTGCACCGGACAGTGTCCGGTGCGCCAGGCTGGCTCGAGCGAAGTGGCCGCTCTCGGGAATTCGCCGACGACGTACGGCTAAAATTCACCGGACTGTCCGGTGTGCACCGGACTGTCCGGTGAGCCAACGGTCGGCCGGGCCAACGGTCGGCCGCGGAATCTGCGCGCGACACGTGGCCGGGCCAACGATCGGAAGGGGGCACCGGACTGTCCGGTGTGCACCGGACATGTCCGGTGCGCCAACGGCTCCCAGATCTGCAACGGTCGGCTGCGCCATTTTAGGAAGGAGATCGGGCACCGGACAGTGTCCGGTGTGCACCGGACTGTCCGGTGCGCCCGATGACAGAAGGCAAGATCAGCCTTCCAGAATTGCTCTCAACGGCTCCTAGCTGCCTTGGGGCTATAAAAGGGACCCCTAGGCGCATGGAGGAGTACATCAAGCAACCTTAGAGCATTCTTGATCATCCACACTCAGTCTTTGCGCATTCGTTTGTCATTCTCAGTGATTCGAGCTCCGTTCTAGTGAGAACTTTGAGATAGTCTTTTGAGCTCGATTCTTGGCCGTGTGTGTGCGCATTTTGCTATGGATTTGTGTGTGTTGCTTCCCTTCCTTACTCCGTGATTCTTTGTGAACATCAAAAGTGTAAGGGCGAGAGGCTCCAAGTTGTGGAGATTCCTCGCGAACGGGATAAGAAAAGAAAAGCATAACTCTGTGGTATTCAAGTTGATCATTGGATCACTTGAGAGGAGTTGAGTGCAACTCTCGTCCATTGGGACGCCACAACGTGGAGTAGGCAAGTTTTGTACTTGGCCGAACCACGGGATAAATCACTGTGTCTTCTCTGTGTTGAATTCTTTGTGATTATCGTATTGTGCAAGACCTTCTCTCTAGCCACTTGGCGATTATTGTGCTAACACTTAACAAGTTTTTGTGGCTATAAGTTTAAGTTTCACAGGATCACCTATTCACCCCCCCTCTAGGTGCTCTCAATTGGTATCGGAGCCGTTCTCTTCACAAAAGGGACTAACTGCCCGAAGAGATGGATCCTAAAGGGAAGGGAATCGTGATCAACGACAAGGAGAAGGAGTCCTTCGTCAACGAGCCAAGGGATGACAAGTCCAACGACTCGGGCTCGGGCCACAGACGCAAAGATGGGAAGAAGAAGAAGACAAGACGCATCAAGGAGATCGTCTACTACGACAGCGATGAGTCTACTTCCTCCCAAAAGGACGACGACCACAACGAATACGAGAGAAAGAAACCGGTCAATTCGAACTTTTCTTTTGATTACTCTCGTATTCCTCAAAGTACTAATGCTCATTTATTATCTATTCCACTTGGTAAACCTCCTCATTTTGATGGAGAGGACTACAGATTTTGGAGTCACAAAATGCGTAGTCACTTGTTCTCTCTCCATCCTAGCATATGGGAGATTGTAGAAAGTGGAATGCACTTTGATAGTACAGATAGTCCCATGTTTATTAATGAACAGATTCATAAAAATGCACAAGCTACTACTGTGTTGCTAGCCTCTTTGTGCAGGGACGAGTACCATAAGGTGAGCGGCTTGGACAATGCCAAACAGATCTGGGACACCCTCAAGATCTCTCATGAGGGGAATGATGTCACCTTACTCACCAAAATGGAGTTGGTGGAGGGCGAGCTTGGACGGTTCGCAATGATAAGGGGCGAGGAGCCAACTCAAACATACAACCGGCTCAAGACCCTTATCAACAAAATAAGGAGCTACGGAAGCACGCGATGGACGGACCACGACGTCGTCCGCCTAATGCTAAGGTCATTTACCGTTCTTGATCCTCATTTGGTGAACAATATTCGTGAAAATCCCAGGTACACCAAGATGTCGCCCGAAGAAGTTCTTGGGAAATTCGTTAGCGGGCGAATGCTGATCAAGGAGGCAAGATACGTGGACGACGCCTTGAATGGTCCGATCAACGAGCCGCAACCCCTTGCTCTCAAGGCAACACGAAGCAAGGAGGCGCTACCTAGCAAGGTAGCACAGATTGAGGCGGCCGGACTTAATGATGAAGAGATGGCTCTCATCATCAAAAGATTCAAGACGGTGCTTAAAGGTCGCAAGGGACAGCCAAGCAAGACCAAAGCCAAGGGGAAGCGCTCATGCTTCAAATGCGGTAAGCTTGGTCATTTTATTGCTAACTGTCCCGACAATGATAGTGATCAGGATCAAGGGAACAAGAGGGAGAAAAAGAAGAACTATAAGAAGGCAAAGGGCGAGGCTCATCTTGGCAAGGAGTGGGATTCAGACTGCTCTTCGTCCGACTCCGACAATGAAGGACTCGCCGCCACTGCCTTCAACAAGTCATCTCTCTTCCCCAACGAACGTCACACTTGCCTCATGGCAAGGGAGAAGAAAGTAAGCACTCATAATACTAGTACTTATGCTTCTTCAAGCGAGGATGAGTCTAGTGATGATGATGAGATAGATTACTCATGCTTATTCAAGGGATTAGATAGAACCAAGGTAGACAAAATTAATGAATTAATTGATGCCTTGAATGATAGGAATATACTTCTAGAAAAGCAAGAGGATTTGTTGTATGAAGAGCATGATAAATTTGTAGAAGCTCAGAAATCTCTTGCTCTAGAAATTAAGAGAAATGAAATGCTCTCTAGTGAACTATCTTCTTGTCATGAAACTATTGCTAAGTTAAAGAGTTTTAATGATGATTTAAATGCTAGACTAGAAGTAGCTAGTAAATCTAATTCTTGTGTAGAAATTGTTGAAACTTGTAATAGGTGTAAAGATTTTGACATTGATGCTTGTAGTGAACACCTAGTTTCAATTTCCAAACTTAATGATGAATTGGCTAGTCTTAATGCTCAACTTAAGACTAGCAAGAGTAATTTTGATAAGCTAAAATTTGCAAGGGATGCCTACACAATTGGTAGACACCCCTCAATTAAGGATGGACTTGGCTACAAGAAGGAAGCCAAGAACTTGACAAGCCATAAGGCTCCTATCTCCGCCAAGGAGAAAGGAAAGGCTCCTATGGCTAGTAGTGCTAAAAAGAACCATGCTTTTATGTATCATGATAGGAGACATACTAGAAATGCAAATAGAAGTTATAATGTTTTTGATTCATATGTTTATGATTCTCATGACATGTTTGCTTCTAGTTCTTTCTATGTGCATGATAGGAATGTTGGTAGGAGAAATGTTGTTCATAATATGCCTAGGAGAAATGTTGTTAATGTTCCTAGGAAAGTCAATGAACCTTCTACAATATATCATGGTTTGAATGCTTCCTTTGCAATTTGTAGAAAGGATAGAAAGGTGATTGCTAGGAAGTTAGGGGCAAAATGCAAGGGTGATAAAACTTGCATTTGGATCCCTAAGGAAATTGTGACTAACCTTGTAGGACCCAACAAGAGTTGGGTACCTAAGTCCCAAGCCTAAATTTGCCTTGCAGGTTTATGCATCCGAGGGTTCAAGCTGGATTATCGACAGCGGATGCACAAACCATATGACGGGGGAGAAGAAGATGTTCACCTCCTACGTCAAGAATAAGGATTCCCAAGATTCAATAATATTCGGTGATGGGAATCAAGGCAAGGTAAAAGGGTTAGGTAAAATTGCAATCTCAAATGAGCACTCTATCTCTAATGTGTTTTTAGTAGAGTCTCTTGGATATAATTTGCTATCTGTTAGTCAATTATGCAATATGGGATATAACTGTTTGTTTACAAATATAGATGTGTCTGTCTTTAGAAGATGTGATGGTTCACTAGCTTTTAAGGGTATTCTAGACGGCAAGCTTTACTTAGTTGATTTTGCAAAAGAAGAGGCCGGTCTAGATGCATGCTTAATGGCTAAGACTTGCATGGGCTGGCTGTGGCATCGCCGCTTAGCGCATGTGGGGATGAAGAACCTCCACAAGCTTCTAAAGGGAGAACACGTGATAGGTCTAACCAATGTTCATTTCGAAAAAGATAGACCTTGTGCAGCTTGTCAAGCAGGGAAACAGGTGGGAGGCTCTCATCACACCAAAAATGTGATGACAACATCAAGACCCCTGGAGCTGCTACATATGGACCTCTTCGGACCCGTCGTCTATCTGAGCATAGGAGGAAGTAAGTATGGTCTAGTTATCGTTGATGACTTTTCCCGCTTCACTTGGGTGTTCTTTTTGCAGGATAAGTCTGAAACCCAAGGGACCCTCAAGCGCTTCCTCAGGAGAGCTCAAAATGAGTTTGAGCTCAAGGTGAAGAAGATAAGGAGCGACAACGGGTCCGAGTTCAAGAACCTTCAAGTGGAGGAGTTCCTTGAGGAGGAAGGGATCAAGCACGAGTTCTCCGCTCCCTACACACCACAGCAAAATGGTGTGGTAGAGAGGAAGAACAGGACGCTAATCGATATGGCGAGGACGATGCTTGGAGAATTCAAGACCCCCGAGTGTTTCTGGTCGGAAGCCGTGAACACGGCTTGCCACGCCATCAACAGGGTCTACCTTCATCGCCTCCTCTAGAAGACTTCGTATGAGCTACTAACCGGTAACAAACCCAATGTATCTTACTTTCGTGTATTTGGGAGCAAGTGCTACATTCTAGTAAAGAAGGGTAGAAATTCTAAGTTTGCTCCCAAAGCTGTAGAAGGGTTTTTGTTAGGTTATGACTCAAATACAAAGGCGTATAGAGTCTTCAACAAATCATCGGGTTTGGTTGAAGTCTCTAGCGACGTTGTATTTGATGAGACTAATGGCTCTCCAAGAGAGCAAGTTGTTGATCTTGATGATGTAGATGAAGAAGACGTTCCAACGGCCGCTATGCGCACCATGGCGATTGGTGATGTGCGACCACAGGAACAATTGGAGCAAGATCAACCTTCTTCCTCAACAATGGTGCATCCCCCAACTCAAAACGATGACAAGGTTCATCAAGAGGAGTGTGATCAAGGGGGAGCACAAGATGATCATGTGATGGAGGAAGAAGCACAACCGGCACCTCCAACCCAAGTTCGAGCGATGATTCAAAGGGATCATCCCGTCGACCAAATTCTGGGTGATATTAGCAAGGGAGTAACTACTCGATCTCGATTAGTAAATTTTTGTGAGCATTACTCTTTTGTCTCCTCTATTGAGCCTTTCAGGGTAGAAGAGGCCTTGCTAGATCCGGATTGGGTGTTAGCCATGCAGGAGGAACTCAACAACTTCAAGCGCAATGAAGTTTGGACACTGGTGCCTCGTCCCAAGCAAAACGTTGTGGGAACCAAGTGGGTATTCCGCAACAAACAGGACGAGCACGGGGTGGTGACGAGGAACAAGGCTCAACTTGTGGCAAAAGGTTATGCCCAAGTCGCAGGTTTGGACTTTGAGGAGACGTTTGCTCCTGTGGCTAGGCTAGAATCAATTTGTATCTTGCTAGCATATGCCGCTCACCATTCTTTCAGGTTGTTCCAAATGGATGTGAAGAGCGCTTTCCTCAACGGGCCAATCAAGGAGGAGGTGTACGTGGAGCAACCCCCTGGCTTCGAGGATGAACGGTACCCCGACCACGTGTGTAAGCTCTCTAAGGCGCTCTATGGACTTAAGCAAGCCCCAAGAGCATGGTATGAATGCCTTAGAGACTTTCTAATTGTTAATGCTTTCAAGGTTGGGAAAGCCGATCCAACTCTTTTTACTAAGTCATGCGATGGTGATTTGTTTGTGTGCCAAATTTATGTCGATGACATAATATTTGGTTCTACTAACCAAAAGTCTTGTGAAGAGTTTAGCAGGGTGATGACGCAGAAATTCGAGATGTCGATGATGGGCGAGTTGAACTACTTCCTTGGGTTCCAAGTGAAGCAACTCAAAGATGGCACCTTCATCTCCCAAACGAAGTACACGCAAGATCTGCTAAAGCGGTTTGGGATGAAGGACGCCAAGCCCGCAAAGACTCCGATGGGGACCGACGGACACACCGACCTCAACAAAGGAGGTAAGTCCGTTGATCAAAAAGCATACCGGTCAATGATAGGGTCTTTACTTTATTTATGTGCTAGTAGACCGGATATTATGCTTAGCGTATGCATGTGTGCTAGATTTCAATCCGATCCTAAGGAGTGTCACTTAGTGGCGGTGAAGCGAATTCTTAGATATTTGGTTGCTACGCCTTGCTTCGGGCTCTGGTATCCAAAGGGGTCTACCTTTGACTTGGTTGGATACTCAGATTTCGACTATGCTGGATGTAAGGTCGATAGGAAGAGTACATCAGGGACGTGCCAATTCTTAGGAAGGTCCCTGGTGTCGTGGAACTCTAAGAAACAAACCTCCGTTGCCCTATCCACCGCTGAGGCCGAGTATGTTGCCGCAGGACAGTGTTGCGCGCAACTACTTTGGATGAGGCAAACCCTTCGGGACTTTGGCTACAATCTGAGCAAAGTCCCACTCCTATGTGACAATGAGAGTGCTATCCGCTTGGCGGAAAATCCTGTTGAACACAGTCGCACAAAGCACATTGACATCCGGCATCACTTTTTGAGAACCAGCTAGCCGATATCTTTACCAAGCCTCTAGATGAGAAGACCTTTTGCAGGCTGCGTAGTGAGCTCAATATCTTAGATTCGCGGAACTTGGATTGAAATGTAGCATACATGTGTTTATGCTTTTGATCATGTTCATTCTGCATTTGTTGCTTATTGTGGTGCTCAAGTTGTACAAACACTCCCTGGACCTCACAAGTCCTGTTTGCAAGTGATGCACATATTTAGGGGGAGCTGTGCTACAACTTGACCCTTTGAGACTAACCATGTACTTGAGTTTGGTTGTTTTAGTATCCAAGGAGAATTGAAAGGAAAAAAGGTGGACTTGGACCATGAAAGACTTCCACTGCACTCCGATGAGAGGGTAACTTATTCCAAGTTCATCTTTAAACTCTTATTGCCTATTTGCTCTTAATTGAAGATTTTGGTGAGGCAATGGGGTTAAAGGGCCAAGATTGATCCCGTTTTGGTGCTTGATGCCAAAGGGGGAGAAAATAAAGGCCAAAGCAATAAATGGATCAGCTACCACTTGAGAAACTTTGAAAACAGTAGGATAGAGCTTTTGGTTTGTCAAAACTCTTGCATTGTCTCTTTTGTCAAAAGTTGGCCTCTTGTATTGATTATGGGAAAAAGGGGGAGTTTTTGGAATCTTGAATCAATTTTCTTTGGAAAACCTCTCTTTATGTCTCTATAAGTGGATTTGACTTAGAGATAGGATTTTGAGTTTGATTTGCAAAAACAAACCAAGTGGTGGCAAAGGATGATCCATATATGCCAAATTGAATCAAAATAAATTTGAGTTTTTATTTGAAGTGATATTGCACTTGTTCTAGTTGCTTTATGTTGTGTTGGCATAAATCACCAAAAAGGGGGAGATTGAAAGGGAAATGTGCCCTTGGGCCATTTCTAAGTATTTTGGTGATTGAGTGCCAACACAAGTGCTTAAATGTGAATCTATGCCCATGGATGAACAAAGTGAAAATCAAGAGCAAAGGTATGTTTCTAAGTCTTAGTACATTGGTTTTGTGTACTAATATACTTGTCTAAGTATCAGAAACAGAAAGAAGAAGAAAAGAGAAGAGTTGGCTGTGTACAGCCAAGAGGCTGTTTCGGTCTGGGGCACCGGACTATCCGGTGGTGCACCGAACAGTGTCCGGTGCGCCAGGCTGGCTCGAGCGAAGTGGCCGCTCTCGGGAATTCGCCGACGACGTACGGCTAAAATTCACCGGACTGTTCGGTGTGCACCGGACTGTCCGGTGAGCCAACGGTCGGCCGGGCCAACGGTCGGCCGCGGAATCTGCGCGCGACACGTGGCCGGGCCAACGGTCGAAAGGGGGCACCGGACTGTCCAGTGTGCACCGGACATGTCCGGTGCGCCAACGGCTCCCAGATCTGCAACGGTCGGCTGCGCCATTTTAGGAAGGAGATCGGGCACCGGACAGTGTCCGGTGTGCACCGGACTGTCCGGTGCGCCCGATGACAGAAGGCAAGATCAGCCTTCCAGAATTGCTCTCAACGACTCCTAGCTGCCTTGGGGCTATAAAAGGGACCCCTAGGCGCATGGAGGAGTACATCAAGCAACCTTAGAGCATTCTTGATCATCCACACTCAGTCTTTGCGCATTCGTTTGTCATTCTCAGTGATTCGAGCTCCGTTCTAGTGAGAACTTTGAGATAGTCTTTTGAGCTCGATTCTTGGCCGTGTGTGTGCGCATTTTGCTGTGGATTTGTGTGTGTTGCTTCCCTTCCTTACTCCGTGATTCTTTGTGAACATCAAAAGTGTAAGGGCGAGAGGCTCCAAGTTGTGGAGATTCCTCGCGAACGGGATAATAAAAGAAAAGCATAACTCTGTGGTATTCAAGTTGATCATTGGATCACTTGAGAGGAGTTGAGTGCACTCTCGTCCATTGGGACGCCACAACGTGGAGTAGGCAAGTTTTGTACTTGGCCGAACCACGGGATAAATCACTGTGTCTTCTCTGTGTTGAATTCTTTGTGATTATCGTATTGTGCAAGACCTTCTCTCTAGCCACTTGGCGATTATTGTGCTAACACTTAACAAGTTTTTGTGGCTATAAGTTTAAGTTTCATAGGATCACCTATTCACCCCCCCTCTAGGTGCTCTCAGTTGTGGCTTGGGAGTTGAAGTGCTCGATTTGGGCCACTTCGTCCGTATCATAGTCTTCATCCCCTACGGACGGTACCTGTGCTCCAAACTCAACAACATTCCATATACTTTTGTGGAGTGAGGTTAGATGAAATTTCATTAAATCACTCCACCTAGCATAATCTTCGCCATCAAAGGTTGGCGGTTTGCCTAATGGAACGGAAAGTAATGGAGTAGGTCTAGATGTACGAGGATAGTGTAAGGGGATCTTACTAAACTTCTTGCGCTCTTGGCGCTTAGAAGTTACAGACGGCGCATCGGAGTCGGAGGTCGATGTTGATGAAGTGTCGGTCTCGTAGTAGACTACTTTCCTCATCTTCTTGTGCTTGTCGCCTTTCCGATGCGACTTGTGGGAAGAAGATTTTTCCTTCTTCTCTTTGTGGTGAGAAGAAGATCTTTTCTCCTTCCGTTTGGAGGAGTCCTTCTTCCTCTCCTTCCTCTTGGTGCGGGACTCTTCCGATGAAGTGCTCCCGTGGCTTGTAGTGGGCTTGTCGCCGGTCTCCATCTCCCTCTTGGTGTGATCTCCCGACATCACTTCGAGCGGTTAGGCTCTAATGAAGCACCGGGCTCTGATACCAATTGAAAGTCGCCTAGAGGGGGGGTGAATAGGGCGAAACTGAAATTCTCAAAAATAATCACAACTACAAGCCGGGTTAGCGTTAGAAATATAATAGAGTCCGCGAGAGAGAGGGTGCAAAACAAATCGCAAGCGAATAATGAAGTGAGACACGCGGATTTGTTTTACCGAGGTTCGGTTCTCTCAAACCTACTCCCCGTTGAGGAGGCCACAAAGGCCGGGTCTCTTTCAACCCTTACCCTCTCTCAAACGGTCCCTCGGACCGAGTGAGCTTTCTCTTCTCAATCACTTGGAACACAAAGTTCCCTCAAGGACCACCACAAGATTGGTGTCTCTTGCCTCAATTACAAGTGAGTTTGATCGCAAGAAGAAATCAAGAAAGAAGAAAGCAATCCAAGCGCAAGAGCTCGAAAGAACACAAGCAAATCTCTCTCTCTCTCTCTAATCACTAGGGCGTTGTGTGGAATTTGGAGAGGATTTGATCTCTTTGGTGTGTCTAGAATTGAATGCTAGAGCTCTTGTAAGTAGTTGAGAAGTGGAAAACTTGGATGACTTGAATGTGGGGTGGTTGGGGGTATTTATAGCCCCAACCACCAAACTAGCCGTTTGGTGCAGGCTGGCTGTCGTATGGTGCACCGGACAGTCCGGTGCGCCAGCCACGTCACCAAAGCCGTTGGGTTCCGACCGTTGGAGCTCTGACTTTTGGGCCCGCCTGGATGTCCGGTGGCGCACCGGACATGTACTGTAGAGTGTCCGGTGCGCCAGCATGGGCGTGCCTGACCTCTGCGCGCGCTGGCGCGCATTTAATGCGCCGCAGGTAGCCGTTGGCGCCAGAAGTAGCCGTTGCCCCGCAGTTACACCGGACAGTCCGGTGTACACCGGACAGTCCGGTGAATTATAGCGGAGCGGCTGAAATGAATTCCCGAGGCTGGCGAGTTCCGGAGGCCGCTCTTCCTTGGAGCACCGGACACTGTCCGGTGTACACCGGACAGTCCGGTGAATTATAGCGGAGTCGCCTCTGGAATTTCCCGAAGGTGACGAGTTTGAGTTGGAGTCCTCTGGTGCACCGGACTGTCCGGTGTGCCACCGGACATGTCCGGTGCGCCAGACCAGAGGAGCCTTCGGTTGTCCCTTTGCTCTTTCGTTGAACCCAATACTTGGTCTTTTTATTGGCTAAGTGTGAACCTTTGGCACCTGTATAACTTATACACTAGAGCAAACTAGTTAGTCCAAATATTTGTGTTGGGCAATTCAACCACCAAAATTAATTAGGGACTAGGTGTAAGCCTAATTCCCTTTCAGTTAGGTCAGCCCCGTACCTCCTACCCATAAGGTAGCATAAGATCCTTTGTAATAGGATAGCATTTATCTGTGGTCCAGCTCGGTGAGGCCCGCTCTCATAAACTCGATCCGACCTAGTGAGGTTCGCCATCATAAACTCGGTCCAGTCCGGAGAGGGCCGCCCTCATAAACCCACTCTCTAGTGTTCATCGCATAGATTTCATGTATCTAATAATAAAGGAAGAATTTGCTCTCAGTGGTTCCATTACCATGTATTAATCCATGCATGAGGTTCCTTCTACCCCCACTCAAGATTCCCACTCTTGTTGTTATCATGAAATCTGAGTTATTTAACTAGCTTATCGCTTAGTTTGGGACCGCTTGATGTTGAATAGGGACAGAACTGCTGGGGACTAGGTCTAGAGGAAAGGTCCACGTTCTTAGGATGGTCTAGAACTGGGTAGCCGCTTAGCCTAGTCATATATCGTAAGCCTACACCTTCCACCACCCTAGAATAGTTGACCTAGTATCTAGGACTGGGTCCCTAAAAGTCTGACGTACCTTGTTCAAAATTAAGGACTAGACCCCAAAACTCTGCTCGACAAGGTTCACTTACATGACTCTCTAGTCTAAAGGTAGCCTCAAACATTTGAGACTACCTCCTAGAGAGTCTATATGCTAGGAGGCTAGTAGAGGAAAAAATCTTGCCTTTAAGCCAGCCTGCACTTACGTGAGTTCCAGTCTGGTGAGGTCTGGCCTCATAAACCCGGTCTACTGGCGTACGTCGCATAGCTCAAGTGTGCTAACCCATGAAAGAATTGTTTGCTCTCAGTTTTGTCTTTGCAGCAATAGCGAAGCGTCGCCAAGGGAACCACATGGCTAGGAGCTGCAGGCGCGGAGTTGCTGCACAGGACCAACATGGAGCAAAGCACAGGTATGGCCCCACCTACGGTTCACCACCTCACCCAAGGTGGGCCTGCGGGCTCTGCCAGTGCCCAAAATATGGGGTACCACTCCTGCTGGGTCAAGGCAGGACCCCTGTGGCTACATGTAGCCACGGATGACGAGCAGTTGTCTACCCCGACTCAGAGCATCGGCCCGTCCGGTAGGGTCGCTGGCCTCCAGGGCGGTGTCAACACGGGCCCTATCGGTGCGATTGCTCAGTAACTACAGCCTAGGACCGTGGAACCCTATGCGATCTGAAAGATGTCAGACCTTAATTATTAATCTTAGTTATTAACTGGTTCTAAACTGGAAGTTCCACTTAGATAGAAAAAAATACTAGAATTTTATAAAGATAAAGTTAGACACTATTTCAAACCTATGAAACTAACTGTTATCAGCTAAGATTAGATGAGAGGTTTAGAACGTGCCAGCTAATAGACCAGATATTGTTAGTTATACCTTTCAAATGACCATTAGTTTTTAGTAACTTCAACCCAGCTAAAATCAATTAACAACTTATTAGCCAGCTGACAATTAGCTTTAGAGGTTGGAATATGGTATTGATATACTTAACTAAATGATATTCTTAAACAGGGAACTGGATCGATCGGTTGTCTTAAAACTCAGTGAAATATATGTAGTTAATCTCGCATTGCGGTGGTGTGCGAAATGATTGCGCCTAGCCGCTTGCGCCGGTACGTGGTAATGGATAAGTAGATCGAGCTCGGTGGAGCCATTTTCTCTCGTTGGTGACAACAAGTGATAAAAGAAGTGGACTTGCGCATCGATCTGGCCATGGGCATGATGCATGCATGCATGCAGGAGAAGGATCCTGCTGTACACAGATGCAGATGCTCGCTTTGGTGAACTTCCCTTTCCCTTTGTAGAAAGATGCACGACCACCTCAGCGAGCGCCTTTGCCGTGTCCAAAGCTGTCACGTCCTCTTTTTTTTTTTTTTCTACACATGCAATTCACACACACGCGCCAAAGCCCAAGAGACTAAAGCCCCGTTTTAATTTCACGGGATAAACTTTAGCTTCCTGCTAAACTTTAGCTATATGAATTGAAATGCTAAAGTTTCCCGTTTAGATTACAAATGACTAAAAGTAACTAAAAAAAGGCTGCTAAAGTTTATCTCGCAAGATTGGACCAAGGCCTAAGAGAGACAGCACGCATCTTGTCCACGGAATGGAGCTGGTGGAAATGAGCTAGTAACCGCAGGCTAGCTAAATGCAGAATATTCTTGCTGGCCGCCGAGTGATGAAATAGAGGTGTAAGGTTCAGGACGTAAGCAGCGGACGTAAGCGTTAAGGTAACAAGGCACTTTGGTTCAAGCAGACTTGGTTTCTTTTCTAGACGCATGATACCCTGCGAATCTAGCTAGCGTGAATTTTTTTCTTGTCCGGCGGGCCATGCTGTTATAGACTGGCCAGAAGCCATGCATGATTTGATGTCGTCGTTTCGTCGCAGTCAACGAGAGTCTTCCTCACCGAACCTGGCATGCTTGCACGCCGTCCGTTCAATTCACAGGAAACAACAAAAAGGAGTACTAGAACGGCTGCTTTGCGAAAAAGATACTATGACAAAATGGGGATAACAAAAAGCTCCTTTAATTTCGTTTCACCTTTTGCCAATTTTGCTAGATCAAACATTTGATTTCACCGCTCTCCGTCACAAACATCTCTACTATTTTAAACCATCAGTTTTGTGTTTCGTACGCCACGTACGAAACATGTAGGTATCTTCTCAACCCCAATTCTCGTCTAACGATGCGACCAATAGACTGATACACCATAAATAGATCATGAGAAACCACCTAAAACCAACACGATAAGAAACCATACATAACATAACGGTCTCACTTAGTATAACCTCGTTATCTGAAGTAGGACAAACGACCGATCGAAGGGATTCGTTGGTAGGTACCGTAAGGCTAGCTTGCAAACTCGGACCCCTTTAGGCTGTCGGCAGCGGTGGCCGCTGAGCAGCCCTCTCCCCTTGCATGGCGCCTGCAGGGGGCACCCTACGGCTGCAGCGCCCCCTACGCGTCGGCCCCCTTCTCTCTCCCTCTAGATATAGTGTGTCACTGTTCATACCCTACAACACTGTTTATTCCTATAGCAGTGGGTCCACAAGTAATTGTTAGTAGATGAAAAATTGATAGTAGATGAAAAGTAGGTATAGGAAATAATATTTTATGGTTGTAGTGGGGTATAGGGGAAAATATAAATGAAACCGCTGCGAGAGATGAAAAAGTAGGGGATGAAATGTTGATGATGTGACGCAAAAAGTGATATAGGGGCAAAAATTTAAAGAGAACCGCTACGGATAGCTTTAAAATCTTAGACTGTTTTAGGGTGCGCAATCTATCCATGTAGAGCTTTCTATCCCTGAATTTATTAGCCTCCCCCCTTGCTTCCGAGTCATAGACGACAGAGTTTAATTTTAATCCATTAACGAAGGGCTTCGTTGCTACTCGCTTCTCCAAAAACTATCACCTTCGGAAAATCACTCAGTGCAGGAGTTTGTTGCGGCTCAGTCCGAAGGAGTTCGGTGCTACTGTGCTACCCGCCTCGCCGCTGACCCCATCCCTGGAAATCGCCGCGGCGCCTGTCTCCCACCAAAAAAAATGGCCAATGCTCGACTGCCTGTGGTCGTCGTCTTCTCATGACCTCTATAGGTGGTCGCGCATCAGATTCGCTTGTATAGCACATATCTGGGGAGTGGGGACTCAGGGCTTCTCCAATCAGCAGCTGCGGCGGAGGGGACTGAAATGATCCAGATTTAAAAGAGAGGATGCAAATTAGGACAATCTAAATTTCTCATATAAAGCTAAAACCTACGGTTTACGTCATTTTACCTCTTGCATATATAGTGTGTTTCTAGCTAGTCTACGCTCGACTCTAGTCTATCATTACAATTTGTTCGAACCGGAATTGAGCCGGCGGACTGTCCGGCCCTGAGGCCGGACGGTCCGCGGTCCGGACAGTCCGCGCCTGTGGGCCGGACGGTCCGCGCGTGCGCAGAACAGATTAGGGTTCCGAGTTTGGTGCTACGGTTGTTAGCTATATTCGCGGGATTAGCTCGGAATCAGTTGTGTAAAGGGTCCAGCCCCCCTCCTCTATAAATAGAGAGGTCTACGGCCGATTTGTAATCATCAACAATCGAATCAATATAACCTCTATTTCGCATTTTATCCTAGGAGTAGTTCTAGTCTAGTTTAGCTTTAGCCTTCCAATCCCCAATTCTTCGTCTCTCTTCGACTCTACGTCGATTAGAGGAGTCTAGGTCGGCCGGCCCGAGCCTAGACACCACCTAGGATCTCTCCTCCCCGACGGGGTTCCTCCCGGGAGCGAGATCCAGGCGCCGTCGGCGGTCTTCCGCCGCCCCTGCGCACGCGCGGACCGTCCGGCCCTAGGGCGCGGACCGTCCGGCCGTCAGGCAGGGAACTCGGGCTCCTGCACCAGGTCGCGGACCGTCCGGCCCTGTTCCGCGGACCGTCCGCGCCTGACCAGAAAGCACCGCCGCCTCGCACCAGGCCGCGGACCGTCCGGCCCCTGCGCGCGGACCGTCCGCCCCTGTGCAGAGAGCACCGCCGCTGGTTCTCTTGAGTAATTGGCGCCTCCAAAAAGGCGTCAACATACTTTTTGGCGACTCCGCTGGGGACGACATATCTAAGCTCATCAAATCGGCCCTCAATGGCCGGTTCAAGGGATAGCTCTGATATTTCTCCAAGCAACATCATAGAGCCGACTTGGGAAACCTTGCCGGCTGACGAGCAGCTTCAGTTCGAGGAGCACAAGGAGCGGATGATCCAGGAGGCGAAAGCAAAGTTCCTGGCCAACTTCAAAGTGGACAGGAACAACAAGGTCGTCCGACATCGGGCGACGGATCCGGCTTCACTCCAACCCACGCCAGATATCCCCAATGTAAGTAATACCAACGAGCTACAATCTCTTAGAAATTATGTAGAAGAGCAGCGTGAACAAATGCAGAGCATCATAGGGGGTATGCAAAGCGATGTTAAGAGACTAGTACGTGCATTCGATAAGTCTAACATCGCAAATTTTCCTTCACACGAGGTTGGGTTAGGAGATAACGCGTGTAACACATCGGCTACAGGTTGTCACGACCAATCACAACCCCTTTATGGGATGCCGATGGACACATACCCTAAGCAACCGCAAATCGGCAGCAAACCAGCCGATCTGCACATGCCCGGACCGTCCGCACGTGAGCGCGGACCGTCCGGGCCAGCAACAGTCGGGCCTATTTTTAATGAGTTACCCAGATATGCGCCCGAGCCACCACACACGGTACAGAACTCAAACTACCCAGTCGGACGGCCCGCATACAACGACGGACGGTCCGCATATAACCACGGACGGTCCGGGTACGTATCCGGACAGTCCGCGCATGAGTATTTTGAGGAGGATTATTACATGAATCCTCGCCCGTCCCAGCAACACTTCCCATCACACTATGCGATGCACCAGCCCATTAATTCAGGATCCAAAGCCCAGGAAAGCTTTCCGGCCCCACCTAGAAGGCCGGAAAGAAACGATCAAACCTATGACCCATATAGGGCAAATGAAAATGCACCACGTAACTCAAACCAATGGGGGGAAAGACAACATGCTAATATCCAGCCAACCCCACCTATGTTTGACCAGAGAGCCGGTGGTCTTGCACCGGCTGCCATTGATATAGTAAGGGAAGAAATAGCCGGGGCGTTCCGAGATAAGCTCGGAGTAAGCATGGTCCCTGGGGGGCAATCATATCGGAAACCTTATGACAGCCGATTTGATCACCACCCATACCCACAGGGAACTAGAATACCCGAATTCGCAAAATTTTCGGGTGACCAAGGGAAAAACACGCGTGAACATATAGGCCAGTTCTTAGCACAATTGGGAGAATTGGCCGACACAGAGGCATTCCGCGTGCGCTTATTTTCGTTATCTTTAACAGGAACCGCGTTTGCATGGTATGCCACTTTACCTCCTAATTCCATTTCATCATGGGGGGATCTAGAACAAAAATTTTATGATCATTTTTTCTCCGGTGACTATGAGTTGGATTTGGTAGATTTAGTGTCATTGCGACAGACAAAAGATGAATCGGTTAATGATTACATCCGGAGATTCCGAGATACAAGAAACCGATGCTTTCAAATTCATTTAGCAGAAAAACAGTTAGTAGGATTATCCTTTAATGGTCTACGATATTATTTAAAAGAAAGATTAGAAGGCATCCAATTCTTTACACTAGCACAATTACACCAGAGAGCTTTGGCTTGTGAAAGCCAAAGCAAAGAAACTGCTAAAACAATTCGTCACAACGTACATGTAGTAGAATGCGACCAAAGTAGCTCAGAAGACGAATCAGCAGAGGTGTATGCTGCTGAAATGGTTTGGCCAAAGCAGGCCAAATCTTCGGCTTGTGCCTCCTTACAGCCGGTTCAAAAGAAACGGCAAGAGGAGGTTAAGTTTACATTTAATGTTGGTAAGTGTGATAGAATATTTGATGAATTACTCAAAAATGGCAACATTAAAATAAATCACACTGTTCCATCCGCCGACGAGCTAAAACGTCGTGCATATTGCAAGTGGCATAACTCATTTTCTCATGCCACTAATGATTGTAATGTATTCCGTCGACAGATTCAATCGGCCATTAACGAAGGACGATTGAAATTTCAGGAAATGCAGGTGGACACGGAGCCCTTTCCAATGAACATGATCGACTTTGAGGGCAAGAAAGTCCTGACTCGGCCAAACACAGCCGATGAAGGCAAAGGCAAAGAAATAGTCATCGGCGATGCAAGAAAGGCCGGTGGGAGTCATAAGACTTCTTGCAGAAAAGTGGTAGCCGAGAAGACTCCTGATGGAGGGGAGACCTTGAAGGTGACCATCACAGCCTCTGGCACTGGGGGGCAAACACAGACAGGGAGACAGGCGCAAGAACCCATTCTGCGCATCGCGGACGGTCCGCCATCCAGACGCGGACTGTCCGACGCTTCTCCGGACGGTCCGGTGAACCCCAGCGGACGGTCCGGCCGTGCTCAGGACCCGCAGCAACCACGTACCTTCAAACCACGACGACCCGAGATAGGTACGTGGAAAACAAATACATTTAAAGCAGCTGGTCGGCTGATCAAGCCTGGCCCGACTTTCGATCAATTGTTGTCTAAATACGTGAAAAAGAAGGCCGACCCCAGTGACCGGCCACCAAAGCGATCCCGCTCACCCGTTCATGAGCAACGTCAGGTCAGGCCGATTGGACCACCTCACCAATCGGAAGAAATGAAAGGTCCTATTGTACAATTAAGACCTAACATACCGACATGGACCCCTCCACCTCCTTATCCATCTATGCCATATCCATACACATACTTACCTCCACCATATGTCCCAAATCAAATGTGGGGCATGCCACCATATCCATTTGGGATGCCACAGTACCCCACCTGGGGGGCACCCCAAACATCCGTTTTTGATAGGTTGGCGCCGCCAGTGCAAGACCGATTGAGCGCTGCTGAATCTGGTCACCAGGCACAGGCCCAACAAGATTGCCGGACTACTCGGCCTCCTAGGCCGACCAATCCGGCAGGGGGGCATATGCCTGTAGCAACTCAAAGAACAACAAAAAAGGACATCATCAAAATAGGCACTGCAGATGTTGTCATACAGGGAGACAATAAAGGGCCGATGATTTTCGGCGAATCGGCCAACACAACAGAAAAGGATACAGCTACCATCAAAACAGCTGATCCAAAATACTCCATGCCTCGATGGTGCCCAGCGGGATTGACACGATCCCAAAAGAGAAAATTACAGCGCCTAAGAGCAAAGGAGAGCCAGGAGAAGGAGGCGGAAAAGACATTTAATGACACACATCCACTATACCCGCCACCACAAAAGAAATGGAGACCGAAGGCCGTTGAGAAAAAACAAACGACCACAAAAATAGAAAGTCAATCTGCACCGGGCGCGGACCGTCCGGCCTCTGCGCGCGGACCGTCCGCCGTTCACCAGGAAGTCTCTGGACAACCTGCACCAAGCGCGGACCATCCGGCCCCCACACGCGGACCGTCCGCCGTTCACCAGGAAGCCTCCAACGACACGACAACATCAATGGAAGAGGACGACCTGCTGGGAGAAGACCTGGTCGACTACGAGGCTTCTCCAGAACGCCCAGGTATGGATGTAAATATTATTACATTTTCTGCCGATTGTACTATCATCGGCGACGATGAACCTGTTGTTGCCCAGTTTGATTTTGGTCCTAAAGAAGCCGCCTTTACTAAACCAAAGGAATCGGTAAATCATTTAAAGCCACTCTTCGTGCGCGGTCACATTGATGGGATACCGATTGCTAAGATGTTGGTAGATGGAGGGGCGGCTGTAAATCTAATGCCTTATTCATTATACAGAAAATTAGGTAAACAAGATGACGAACTTGTCAAGACCAACATGACCCTCAGCGGTGTTGGGACTGATAGTTCGATCAAAGCCAGGGGAGTCACGTCCGTTGAATTAACCATCGGGACTAAGACCCTTGCTGCTGCATTCTTCGTCGCTGATGTAGAAGGAAATTACAGTTTAATCCTAGGCAGAGATTGGATTCACGCCAATCAATGTATACCTTCTACATTACATCAAATGCTGATACAATGGGTAGGCGATGACATAGAACAAGTACATGCTGATGTATCGGCCTGCATCGCTGTGGCCGATGCCCCTGTACTCTGGACTTATGAGACTGCTACATGTCTCACAGGAGTAGACTTTTCTGATTATCAATTCATAAGTATAGATAAGAAAGGTTTCATTCCTGTAATGCTAGAGCCGATGGAGAATCGGCTAAATCCTAAATAAAGTTAAATGATGAATACACACAAAGTTCATGAGTCTTTGGTCACGGACAGTTCGGCCGCCAAGGCCAGATGGTCTGGTCTTTCACAAAAGAGTTTGGACTTTAAGACCGAACATCTACCACAGCGAAAAGACAGTATTACAGATGATCCGGTCCACGAGACCGGAAAGTCCGCCATCACACAAAGATCATCTGATTCCTCTGTGGGGGACATGATAGAGGAATTCAGAGATCTTGATAAACTAGGACAGGGGTTTACATCGGCCGATCCTTTGGAGGAGATTGACATAGGAGATGGTAAAACTCCAAGGCCGACTTTTGTAAACAAGACCCTGGAGACCGATCCTAGAGATGAGATGATCGGTCTATTGAAGGAATATTCAGATTGCTTTGCTTGGAATTATACTGAAATGCCTGGATTAAGCCGAGAGATCGTAGAGCATCGGCTGCCTATTAAAACTGGTTTCAGACCTTTCAAGCAAAGAGCTAGAACATTTCGTCCAGATCTTCTCCCACGCATCAAGGACGAAATCCACCGGCTGCTAGAAGCTGATTTTATCAGACCTTGCAGATACGCAGAATGGGTCTCCAATATTGTGCCGGTGGAGAAGGAGTCAGGTAAACTTAGAGTATGCATTGATTTTCACAATTTAAATAGAGCAACTCCTAAAGACGAATATCCCATGCCCATAGCCGATACATTAATCAATAATGCATCAGGAAATAGAATTATTAGCTTCCTTGATGGTAATGCCGGATATAATCAAATTTTCATGGCCGAAGAAGATGCGTCTAAAACGGCCTTTATATGTCCAGGCTTCATTGGTTTATTTGGGTGGGTTGTCATGACATTTGGTCTGAAAAATGCTGGTGCTACTTATCAGAGGGCTATGAATTTGATCTTCCATGAATTGTTAGGAAACACTGTGGAAGTTTACATTGATGATATTGTAGTCAAATCGGCTGAGTTTAGTTCTCATATAGCTGATTTGCGCAAAGCCTTTGATAAAATGCGTCAGTATGGTTTGAAAATGAACCCACGTAAATGTGCTTTTGGAGTGTCGGCTGGTAAGTTTTTAGGATTTGTCATACATGAACATGGTATAGAAATAGACCCTGACCGAATCAAGTCTATTCGGAATGTGGGACCTCCGACCTGTAAGGTCGAGGTACAAAGGTTCCTCGGCAAGGTGAATTATTTACGAAGATTTATTTCTAACCTAGCCGGGAAGATTGATGCGTTTACCCCTATTCTTCGACTTAAGAATGATGCCGAATTCACTTGGGGGGCAGGACAGCAGGAGGCATTTGATCTCATCAAAAAATACTTATCCTCGGCTCCCGTATTAAAAGCACCACAAGCAGGAGTGCCATTTCGGTTATACATTGCAGCTGAGGATAAGGTCATTGGGGCTGTTTTGACACAAGAAACTGAGGGGAAGGAGCATGTTGTGGCATATCTAAGCCGAAGGTTGGTGGATGCTGAAACAAGGTACACTTTTATTGAAAAGTTATGCTTATGCTTGTTTTACGCATGCACCAAATGTAGATGTTATTTACTGTCTAGTCGTTGCACTGTTTCTGGTCAAGCCGATGTGATCAAATACATGTTGCATAACCCAATTATAAGTGGTAGAATTGGTAAGTGGGCTTATGCACTAATAGAATATGACTTGGCCTATGAACCATTGAAATCTATGAAAGGCCAAGTGAAAGGGAAATGTGCCCTTGGGCCATTTCTAAGTATTTTGGTGATTGAGTGCCAACTCAAGTGCTTAAATGTGAATTTATGCAATGGATGAATAAAGTGCAAATCAAGAGCAAAGGTACGTTTCTAAGTCTTAGTACATTGGTTTTGTGTACTAATATACTTGTCTAAGTATTGGAAACAGGAAGAAAAAGAAAAGGAAAGAGGTGGATGTGTACAGCCAAGGGACTGTTTCGGTCTGGGGCACCGGACTGTCCGGTGGTGCACCGGACAGTGTCCGGTGCGCCAGGCTGCCTCGGCCGAAGAGGCCGCTCTCGGGAATTGGCTGACGGCGTACGGCTAAAATTCACCGGACTGTCCGGTGTGCACCGGACTGTCCGGTGAGCCAACGGTCGGCCAGGGCCAACGGTCGGCCGCGCGATCTGCGCGGGACACGTGGCCAAGCCAACGGTCGGAAGGGGGCACCGGACTGTCCGGTGTGCACCGGACATGTCCGGTGCGCCAACGGCTCCTGCATCTGCAACGGTCGGCTTCGCCAAATAAGGAAAGGAATCGGGCACCGGACACTGTCCGGTGTGCACCGGACTGTCCGGTGCGCCCGACGACAGAAGGCAAGATCAGCCTTCCAGATTTGCTCTCAACGGCTCCTAGCTGCCTTGGGGCTATAAAAGGGACCCCTAGGCGCATGGAGGAGAACACCAAGCAACTCTTGAGCATTCTTGATCATCCACACTCAGTCTTTGCGCATCCGTTTGTTATTCTAAGTGATTCGAGCTCCGTTCTTGTGAGAAACTGTGAGATAGTCTTTGAGCTCGATTCTTGGCCGTGTGTGTGCGCATTTCGCTGTGGATTTGTGTGTGTTGCTTCCCTCCCTTACTCCGTGCTTCTTTGTGAATCTCAAGTGTAAGGGCGAGAGACTCCAAGTTGTGGAGATTCCTCGCAAACGGGAAATTGAAAGGAAAAGCATAACACTGTGGTATTCAAGTTGATCATTGGATCACTTGAGAGGAGTTGAGTGCAACTCTCGTCCGTTGGGACGCCACAACGTGGAGTAGGCAAGTTTTGTACTTGGCCGAACCACGGGATAAATCACTGTGTCTTCTCTGTGTTGAACTCCTTGTGGTTATCATATTGTGCAAGATCTTCTCTCTAGCCACTTGGCATTAACTGTGCTAACGCTTAATCAAAGTTTTGTGGCTTAAGCTTTGAAGTATACAGGATCACCTATTCACCCCCCCCTCTAGGTGCTCTCAATTGGTATCAGAGCCGTTCTCTTCACAAAGGGACTTACCGCCCGAAGAGATGGATCCTAAGGGGAAGGGAATCGTGATCAACGACAAAGAAAAGGAATCCTTCGTCAACGAGCCGAAGGACGACAAGCCTACCGACTCTGGCTCGGGGCATAGACGGAAGGAAGGGAAGAAGAAGAAGACAAGGCGCATCAAGGAGATCATCTACTACGACGATAGTGATGAGTCTACTTCTTCCCAAAAGGATGATGACAACGACTACAAAAAGACGGTCAATTCGAACTTTTCATTTGATTATTCTCGTATTCAACATAGTTCGAATTCGCATTTGCTTTCCATTCCTCTTGGCAAACCTCCACACTTCGATGGGGAGGACTACGGATTTTGGAGTCACAAAATGCGTAGTCACTTATTCTCTCTCCATCCAAGCATATGGGAGATTGTGGAGAATGGAATGAAATTTGATAGCTCGGATAGCCCTATGCTTATAAATGAACAAATTCATAGAAATGCACAAGCTACTACTGTTCTCTTAGCATCTTTGTGCAGGGAAGAGTACAATAAGGTGAGCGGCTTGGACAATGCCAAGCAGATATGGGACACCCTCAAGATCTCTCACGAGGGGAACGACATCACCATGCTCACCAAGATGGAGTTAGTGGAGGGCGAGCTTGGACGATTCGCCATGATAAGGGGAGAGGAGCCAACTCAAACTTACAACCGGCTCAAGACCCTTATCAACAAAATAAGGAGCTACGGAAGCACGCGTTGGACGGATCACGACGTCGTCCGCCTAATGCTCAGGTCATTTACCGTTCTTGATCCTCATCTCGTGAACAATATTCGTGAGAATCCCAGGTATACGAAGATGACGCCCGAGGAGGTACTCGGAAAATTCGTAAGCGGGCGGATGATGATCAAGGAGGCAAGATACGTCGACGACGCCTTGAATGGTCCGATCAACGAGCCTCAACCCATTGCTCTCAAGGCAACAAGGAGCAAGGAGGCGCTACCCAGCAAGGTGGCACAAATTGAGGCTGCCGGTCTTAATGATGAAGAAATGGCCCTCATCATTAAAAGATTCAAGACGGCGCTAAAAGGTCGAAAGGGACAGCCAAGCAAGGCCAAGACCAAGGGAAAGCGATCATGCTTCAAATGCGGTAAGCTTGGTCATTTTATTGCTAACTGTCCCGAAAATGATAGTGACCAGGAGCAAGGGAAAAATGGGAAGAGAGAGAACAAGAAGGTTTACAAGAAGGCCAAAGGCGAAGCACACCTTGGAAAGGAGTGGGATTCGGATTGCTCTTCGTCCGACTCCGACGACGAAGGACTCGCCGCCACTGCCTTCAACAAATCAGCTCTCTTCCCCAACGAGCATCACACTTGCCTCATGGCAAGGGAAAAGAAGGTAATCACTCGTAATGCTAATACTTATGATTCTTCTAGTGATGATGAATCTAGTGAGGATGAAATTGATTACTCTAGTTTATTCAAGGGATTGGATAGAACTAAGATAGCTAAGATTAATGAGTTGATTGATGCCTTAAATGAAAAGGATAGAATCTTAGAGAAACAAGAAGACCTTTTATATGAAGAACATGATAAAGTTGTTAGTGCACAAAATTCACTTGCTCTAGAAGTTAAAAGAAATGGAATACTTTCTTGTGAACTTTCTACTTGTAATGAAACCATTTCTTCTTTAAAAGGTGAAATTAATGTTTTAACTGCTAAACTAGAAGTAGCAAGTAACTCTTGTGTTGAAAATATTACAATTTGCACTAGGTGTAAGGATTTTGATGTTAATGCTTGTAGTGAACACTTAGTTTCAATTTCAAAACTAAATGATGAAGTGGCTAGTCTTAATGCTCAACTTAAGACTAGCAAGAGTGAAGTTGATAAAATAAAATTTGCAAGGGATGCCTACACGGTGGGTAGACACCCCTCAATTAAGGATGGTCTTGGCTTCAAGAGAGAGGCCAAGAACTTAACAAGCCATAAGGCTCCCATCTTCGTCAAGGAGAAAGGGAAGGCCCCTATGGCTAGAAGTGCTAAAAGGAACCATGCTTTCTTATACCATGATAGGAGACATGCTTATAATGATTTTGATTCACATGTTTATGATTCTCATGCCATGTTTGCTTCTAGTTCTTCCTATAAGCATGATAGAGATATGTGTAGGAGAAATGTTGTGCATATGCCTAGGAGAAATTTTACTCATGTTCCTAGAAAAGTTGTGAACAAACCTTCTACCATTTATTATGCTTGCAATACTCCCTTTGCTATTTGTAGAAAGGGTAAGAAGGTAATTGCTAGGAAATTAGGGGCAAGATGCAAGGGAGATAAAACTTGCATTTGGGTCCCTAAGGATATATGTGCTAACCTTGTAGGACCCAACATGAGTTGGGTACCTAAGTCCCAAGCCTAAATTTGCCTTGCAGGTTTATGCATCCGGGGGTTCAAGCTGGATTATCGACAGCGGATGCACAAACCATATGACGGGGGAGAAGAAGATGTTCACTTCCTACGTCAAGAATAAGGATTCCCAAGATTCAATTATATTCGTTGATGGGAATCAAGGCAAGGTAAAAGGGTTAGGTAAAATTGCAATTTCTAATGAGCATTCTATCTCTAATGTATTTTTAGTAGAGAGTCTTGGATATAATTTGCTATCTGTTAGTCAATTATGTCATATGGGATATAACTGTCTATTTACGAATGTAGATGTGTCTGTCTTTAGAAGAAGCGATGGTTCATTAGCTTTTAAGGGTGTATTAGACGGCAAACTTTATTTAGTTGATTTTGCAAAAGAAGAGGCCGGTCTAGATGCATGCTTAATAGCTAAGACTAGCATGGGCTGGCTGTGGCATCGCCGCTTAGCACATGTGGGGATGAAGAACCTTCACAAGCTTCTAAAGGGAGAACACGTGATAGGTTTGACTAACGTGCATTTCGAAAAAGATAGACCTTGTGCAGCTTGTCAAGCAGGTAAATAAGTGGGAGGAGCGCATCACAGCAAGAATGTGATGACCACTTCAAGACCCCTGGAGCTGCTGCATATGGACCTCTTCGGACCCGTCGCCTATCTGAGCATAGGAGGGAGTAAGTATGGTTTAGTTATTGTTGATGACTTTTCCCGCTTCACTTGGGTGTTCTTTTTGCAGGATAAGTCTGAAACCCAAGGGACCCTCAAGCGCTTCCTCAGGAGAGCTCAAAATGAGTTTGAGCTCAAGGTGAAGAAGATAAGGAGCGACAACGGGTCCGAATTCAAGAACCTTCAAGTGGAGGAATTTCTTGAGGAGGAAGGGATCAAGCACGAGTTCTCCGCTCCCTACACACCACAGCAAAATGGTGTGGTAGAGAGGAAGAACAGGACGCTAATCGATATGGCGAGGACAATGCTTGGAGAATTCAAGACCCCCGAGTGTTTCTGGTCGGAAGCCGTGAACACGGCTTGCCACGCCATCAACAGGGTCTACCTTCATCGCCTCCTCAAGAAGACTTCGTATGAGCTACTAACCGGTAACAAACCCAATGTATCTTACTTTCGTGTATTTGGGAGCAAGTGCTACATTCTAGTGAAGAAGGGTAGAAATTCTAAGTTTGCTCCCAAAGCTGTAGAAGGGTTTTTGTTAGGTTATGACTCAAATACAAAGGCGTATAGAGTCTTCAACAAATCATCGGGTTTGGTTGAAGTCTCTAGCGACGTTGTATTTGATGAGACTAATGGCTCTCCAAAAGAGCAAGTTGTTGATTGTGATGATGTAGATGAAGAAGATGTTCCGACGGCCGCTATACGAACCATGGCGATTGGAGAAGTACGGCCACAGGAACAAGATGAACGAGATCAACCATCTTCCTCAACTATGGTGCTACCCCCAACTCAAGACGATGAACAGGTTCATCAACAGGAGACGTGTGATCAAGGGGGAACACAAGATGATCATGTGATGGAGGAAGATGCGCAACCGGCACCTCCAACCCAAGTTCGAGTGATGATTCAAAGGGATCATCCCGTCGACCAAATTCTGGGTGACATTAGCAAGGGAGTAACTACTCGTTCTCGATTAGTTAATTTTTGTGAGCATTACTCCTTTGTCTCTTCTATTGAGCCTTTCAGGGTAGAGGAGGCCTTGCTAGATCCGGACTGGGTGTTGGCCATGCAGGAAGAGCTCAACAACTTCAAGAGAAATGAAGTCTGGACGCTGGTGCCTCGTCCTAAGCAAAATGTTGTGGGAACCAAGTGGGTGTTCCGCAACAAACAGGACGAGCACGGGGTGGTGACGAGAAACAAGGCTCGACTTGTGGCAAAAGGTTATGCCCAAGTCGCAGGTTTGGATTTCGAGGAGACTTTTGCTCCTGTGGCTAGGCTAGAGTCAATTCGAATCTTGCTAGCATATGCCGCTCACCATTCTTTCAGGTTGTACCAAATGGATGTGAAGAGCGCTTTCCTCAACGGGCCAATCAAGGAGGAGGTGTACGTGGAGCAACCCCCTGGCTTCGAGGATGAACGGTACCCTGACCACGTGTGTAAGCTCTCTAAGGCGCTCTATGGACTTAAGCAAGCCCCAAGAGCATGGTATGAATGCCTTAGAGACTTTTTAATTGCTAATGCTTTCAAGGTTGGGAAAGCCGATCCAACTCTTTTTACAAAGACATGTGATGGTGATTTGTTTGTGTGCCAAATTTATGTCGATGACATAATATTTGGTTCTACTAACCAAAAGTCTTGTGAAGAGTTTAGCAGGGTGATGACGCAGAAATTCGAGATGTCGATGATGGGCGAGTTGAACTACTTCCTTGGGTTCCAAGTGAAGCAACTCAAGGACGGCACTTTCATCTCCCAAACGAAGTACACGCAAGACTTGCTAAAGAGGTTTGGGATGAAGGACGCCAAGCCCGCAAAGACGCCGATGGGAACCGACGGACACACAGACCTCAACAAAGGAGGTAAGTCTGTTGATCAAAAAGCATACCGGTCAATGATAGGGTCTTTACTTTATTTATGCGCTAGTAGACCGGATATTATGCTTAGCGTATGCATGTGTGCTAGATTTCAATCCGATCCTAAGGAGTGTCACTTAGTGGCGGTAAAGCGAATTCTTAGATATTTGGTTGCTACGCCTTGCTTCGGGCTCTGGTATCCAAAGGGGTCTACCTTTGACTTGGTTGGATACTCAGACTCCGACTATGCTGGATGTAAGGTCGATAGGAAGAGTACATCGGGGACGTGCCAATTCTTAGGAAGGTCCCTGGTGTCTTGGAATTCTAAGAAACAAACCTCCGTTGCCCTATCCACCGCTGAGGCCGAGTATGTTGCCGCAGGACAGTGTTGCGCGCAACTACTTTGGATGAGGCAAACCCTCCGGGACTTTGGCTACAATCTGAGCAAAGTCCCACTCCTATGTGATAATGAGAGTGCTATCCGCATGGCGGAAAATCCTGTTGAACACAGCCGCACAAAGCACATAGACATCCGGCATCACTTTCTGAGAGACCACCAGCAAAAGGGAGATATCGAAGTGTTTCATGTTAGCACCGAGAACCAGCTAGCCGATATCTTTACCAAGCCTCTAGATGAGAAGACCTTTTGCAGGCTGCGTAGTGAGCTAAATGTCTTAGATTCGCGGATCTTGGATTGAGTTGTAGCATACATGTGTTTATGCCTTTGATCAGGTTCATTCTGCATTTTGTTGCTTATTGTGGTGCTCAAGTTGTACAAACACTCCCTGGACCTCACAAGTCCGTTGCAAAGGGATGCACATGTTTAGGGGGAGATGTGTTACAACTTGACCCTTTGAGACTAACCATTTGCTTGAGTTTGCTTGATTTAGTCTCGAAGGTGGATTGAAAGGGAAAGGTGAACTTGGACCATGCAAGACTTCCACTGCACTCCGATGAGAGGGTAACTTATTCCAAGTTCAGCTCTATGATCTTATTGCCTTTGTACTCTTAATTGAAGATTTTGGTGAGGCAATGGGGTTAAAGGGCCAAGATTGATCCCGTTTTGGTGCTTGATGCCAAAGGGGGAGAAAATAAAGGCCAAAGCAATAAATGGATCAGCTACCACTTGAGAGATTTTGAAAATAGAAGAATAGAGCTTTTTGTTTTGTCAAAACTCTTTTATTGTGTCTCTTGTCAAAAGTTGGCTTCTTGTGGGGAGAAGTGGTGATTATGGGAAATAGGGGGAGTTTTTGAAATCTTTGATCAATCTCTTTTGGAATAACTCTCTATATGCTTCAACATGTGTGTTTGACTTAGAGATAGAGATTTGAGTTTGATTTGCAAAAACAAACCAAGTGGTGGCAAAGGATGATCCATATATGCCAAAAATGAATCAAAATAAATTTAAGTGTTATTTGAAGTGATTTTGCACTTGTTCTAGTTGCCTTATGTTGTGTTGGCATAAATCACCAAAAAGGGGGAGATTGAAAGGGAAATGTGCCCTTGGGCCATTTCTAAGTATTTTGGTGATTGAGTGCCAACTCAAGTGCTTAAATGTGAATTTATGCAATGGATGAATAAAGTGCAAATCAAGAGCAAAGGTACGTTTCTAAGTCTTAGTACATTGGTTTTGTGTACTAATATACTTGTCTAAGTATTGGAAACAGGAAGAAAAAGAAAAGGAAAGAGGTGGTTGTGTACAGCCAAGGGACTGTTTCGGTCTGGGGCACCGGACTGTCCGGTGGTGCACCGGACAGTGTCCGGTGCGCCAGGCTGCCTCGGCCGAAGAGGCCGCTCTCGGGAATTGGCTGACGGCGTACGGCTAAAATTCACCGGACTGTCCGGTGTGCACCGGACTGTCCGGTGAGCCAACGGTCGGCCAGGGCCAACGGTCGGCCGCGCGATCTGCGCGGGACACGTGGCCAAGCCAACGGTCGGAAGGGGGCACCGGACTGTCCGGTGTGCACCGGACATGTCCGGTGCGCCAACGGCTCCCGCATCTGCAACGGTCGGCTTCGCCAAATAAGGAAAGGAATCGGGCACCGGACACTGTCCGGTGTGCACCGGACTGTCCGGTGCGCCCGACGACAGAAGGCAAGATCAGCCTTCCAGATTTGCTCTCAACGGCTCCTAGCTGCCTTGGGGCTATAAAAGGGACCCCTAGGCGCATGGAGGAGAACACCAAGCAACTCTTGAGCATTCTTGATCATCCACACTCAGTCTTTGCGCATCCGTTTGTTATTCTAAGTGATTCGAGCTCCGTTCTTGTGAGAAACTGTGAGATAGTCTTTGAGCTCGATTCTTGGCCGTGTGTGTGCGCATTTCGCTGTGGATTTGTGTGTGTTGCTTCCCTCCCTTACTCCGTGCTTCTTTGTGAATCTCAAGTGTAAGGGCGAGAGACTCCAAGTTGTGGAGATTCCTCGCAAACGGGAAATTGAAAGGAAAAGCATAACACTGTGGTATTCAAGTTGATCATTGGATCACTTGAGAGGAGTTGAGTGCAACTCTCGTCCGTTGGGACGCCACAACGTGGAGTAGGCAAGTTTTGTACTTGGCCGAACCACGGGATAAATCACTGTGTCTTCTCTGTGTTGAACTCCTTGTGGTTATCATATTGTGCAAGATCTTCTCTCTAGCCACTTGGCATTAACTGTGCTAACGCTTAATCAAAGTTTTGTGGCTTAAGCTTTGAAGTATACAGGATCACCTATTCACCCCCCCACCTCTAGGTGCTCTCACCAAGTCGTAGCGGATTTCATTGTAGAACATCGGGTTAATGATATTCATGAGCTAGACATGTCATACCTCACTATTACTCCTTGGACTTTATATTTTGATGGATCGGTTTGCAATGAAGGGCAAGGAATTGGCATTGTGCTTGTTTCACCAAATAATGTCTCCTTTGACTTCTCTAGCCGATTGAAAACGTATTGCACTAATAATCAAGCTGAATATGAGGCCCTCCTATTCGGTTTAGAACTGTTAAATGGTATGGGAGTAAAACATGTGAAGGTATTTGGTGATTCTCAGCTGGTTGTCCAACAAGTGTTAGAAGAATATCAATGTCTTGATGGTACTCTAAATAGTTATCTTGAGAAATGTTGGAGCATAATCCATTCTTTTGACGAATTCAGTATTCGACATATCTCTAGAGTTGAGAATCATAGAGCTAACAACTTGGCGCAAGATGCATCGGGTTATCGGATAAAGAGAGGGAAATTTCACAAAACTGAAAATCTGATAACCAGTGCAGAGCCAAATTCCCAGGTCGCGGACCGTCCGCGTGTTGACGCCGGACCGTCCGAGGTTACCAGAAAGGTTCTCTTAATCGATTCGGCTGATGATGAAGCCGATGCAAGTGATTGGAGGACACCTATACTTAATTATTTGCAAAATCCCAATATCAGGACAGATAAGAACATTCGGCGAACAACTTTCAAGTATGTTTTGATGAGTGATGAACTTTACCGCCGAACGGTTAATGATGTCCTGCTTAAGTGCTTGGGCCCAGATGATGCTATATTAGCCATGGCCGAAGTACATGAAGGAATTTGTGGCACCCATCAATCAGCTCCAAAGATGAAGTGGTTGTTGCGAAGGTCTGGTTTTTATTGGCCTAGTATGACAGCTGATTGTTTCAAGTACTACAAGGGGTGCCAAGCGTGTCAAAAATTCGGCGACCTACAATTGGTCCCTGCAGCCGAATTACATCCTATCATCAAGCCTTGGCCATTCAGAGGATGGGGATTAGACTTTATTGGAGAAATTCATCCTTCATCATCAAAGGGGCATCGGTTTGTGTTAGTTGCCACTGACTATTTCACCAAATGGACTGAAGCCGTTGCTCTAAAGAACATGACGCATAAGGAGGTGATTGAGTTCATAACTGAGCATATTATTCATAGATTCGGCATTCCCCAGACCTTGACTACAGATCAGGGTACTTCTTTTATGTCAAAGGAGGTACGTGAATTTGCTGAATTATACAGAATTAAGCTGCTTAATTCGTCTCCATATTATGCTCAGGCCAATGGACAGGCCGAGTCTAGTAATAGGACGTTGATTAATTTGATAAAGAAGAAGGTATCTGATAATCCTAAACATTGGCATAAGATTTTGTCTGAAGCTTTATGGGCTCATAGAATATCTAAACATAGTGCTACTAAAGTATCTCCTTTTGAGCTTGTCTATGGGCAGGAAGCAGTGTTACCTGTGGAAATAAGTTTGAATGCTGTCAGGTTTGCCAAACAAAATGATCTAACTGCTACTGATTATTATAATTCAATGATGGATAATATTGATGAGGTAACCGACAAGAGGATGATAGCTTTGGGAGCAATAGAAAAGGACAAGATCATGGTAGCCAGGGCCTACAACAAGAAGGTCAAAGCAAAATCATTCCAAGTAGGAGACTTGGTGTGGAAGACCATTCTACCTCTAAGGAATAAAGACCGAAAGTTCGGGAAATGGTCGCCAAGCTGGGAGGGTCCTTATAAAGTGAAGCAAGTGATGTCTGGTAACGCTTATTTACTACAAACATTACAAGGCAAGGATTTACCTAAGGCTTTGAATGGGCGTTTCCTCAAACAGTACCATCCTAGTATGTGGCAAGATGCCTAAGAAAACCGATGTGATCACATCGAGTTAGTTGCTTTTGGTTCGCCCAGCTCCACCAAAAGGCAGGGGGCATATGTTCGAACCGGAATTGAGCCGGCGGACTGTCCGGCCCTGAGGCCGGACGGTCCGCGGTCCGGACAGTCCGCGCCTGTGGGCCGGACGGTCCGCGCGTGCGCAGAACAGATTAGGGTTCCGAGTTTGGTGCTACGGTTGTTAGCTATATTCGCGGGATTAGCTCGGAATCAGTTGTGTAAAGGGTCCAGCCCCCCTCCTCTATAAATAGAGAGGTCTACGGCCGATTTGTAATCATCAACAATCGAATCAATATAACCTCTATTTCGCATTTTATCCTAGGAGTAGTTCTAGTCTAGTTTAGCTTTAGCCTTCCAATCCCCAATTCTTCGTCTCTCTTTGACTCTACGTCGATTAGAGGAGTCTAGGTCGGCCGGCCCGAGCCTAGACACCACCTAGGATCTCTCCTCCCCGACGGGGTTCCTCCCGGGAGCGAGATCCAGGCGCCGTCGGCGGTCTTCCGCCGCCCCTGCGCACGCGCGGACCGTCCGGCCCTAGGGCGCGGACCGTCCGGCCGTCAGGCAGGGAACTCGGGCTCCTGCACCAGGTCGCGGACCGTCCGGCCCTGTTCCGCGGACCGTCCGCGCCTGACCAGAAAGCACCGCCGCCTCGCACCAGGCCGCGGACCGTCCGGCCCCTGCGCGCGGACCGTCCGCCCCTGTGCAGAGAGCACCGCCGCTGGTTCTCTTGAGTAATTGGCGCCTCCAAAAAGGCGTCAACACAATTCTAAAAATATAAAAGCATGTTATTAGTAATTGCACAAATATAAATATTAAAAGAGTAGAGAGGGTACACGACGACGTTTCCACAAAACACTACACGATGTGCAGTTCTATATCTTGATTCGTGCAAACACCAAATGCTCTCTACGACCTAATTCTTCACCACCGGTATGGTCAATCACCCACACAAGCACTTAATTACATCACGGGTTGAGTTTCTCACAATCGCCTCCACGAGCTCACCAAGCTTGTAATCACCACTGAGCCGCCTAAATGATGTTTGATGTTCAAGAGAGTAATAAAATGAACTCTCATTTGACCTAAATAAGTCTAATTAAAAAGGTAGATGCACACTTGCTACTGCCTATGCAATAACGATCTTTAATTTGCGATACTAGCAAATCTCAATCACTCCACTATGCTTGAGCCCTTATGTGATATTCTGACCCAAATGGATTATGATATCTTGGCTTAAGGCTTAATAGAATTGTTAGAATAATCATACTGTTGGTCACTTGTTCTCAAATGCCGTGAATCAAGAACAAGGCAACACAATTGTTAATCATTAAGGACCTTCGTCCTCCGAAGCGTTATCTCCTCAGCGGTATAATGCTCATCACACAAAGGTCAAGAAGGACATAACTTCATCATATTAATATGTAGATGGAGATACGAAGGAATAAATATGATAATCGTATCTTAATGATTCGTTTATTCTTGCATTCCATAAAAAACATATATACAAATGTCAATAATGTTAAAATATTATATTGGTACCTTAAGCTTGCTCGAAGACGAAGACGCGAGAGTGATTATCATCCAACGTGAACAGTACGGTGGTACTGTTCATCTATTTATAGACATGGGACGCAGACCGGGCAAAAGTACATTTATGTCCTCAACATTTACACATGAGCATAATACAGGTTATTAAGGACTAAGTAGTCTTTTCATCCTTCGGTCATCATCATTACTCCTCATCTTTGTCATGAGCCGAAGCTTTCCGTCTAGTGATACCTTCGGCGTTTACTCTTATCCTCTTTGGATCTTGTCCTCATCTTGTGTACATTCGTCATAAGGAAAAGACTCGTATCCTGAAGATAAAGCTTCCTGTAATAGCTTATGCTGAAAACAAGTGGTTAATTATATTTTTAAGGACCTTTGGAAGGAAAATGCTCCCAACACATACTAACATGGTGCAATATCTTTTTTTGAAATCCTATATATCGAAAGAATTTCTAGTGTTGATATATGGATATGGTTTATGATTCTAGAGAGCTACCAGGAGTAAATAGCGCTGGTCATGAAGTAGACGGGGTCTTATATTAGCACTGCTAAAATTCTGTGTGGCTATATCGAACAATGGTTTTAGTGAGCTAAAGTGTCATTTGCTGTTTTATCAACCCTGCTGGATGTTCAAACTTTTGGGGGGGACTACATACACTTTAGGCTAGCAATGGACATGTCAGCAATGGCGGTAGTGGACCAAGATTCGTGTGCATGTACCTGCCCCTCGAGAAACCCGTGTTATATATCTCGCACATGATGAACTCGTCGTCCCCATGCATCCTTGCAGCTGTACTATTTTGTAGTGCGTGTGTGCTAAGGCATGCCGCATGCATGTATGAATGAACCTAACTATATCATGAACCAACAAAAGCTGGAGGGGACAAATCGAGATACACGGACACACACAAAAAAGAGAGCATATATGAGTCTATATACCACTGCGCCGCTACTTGTTTAATTCTTTAAGGACACACCGTACCAACAGTCTATCCCATACTTTCTCTCCGAAAAAGATGTGCATATCTGACATCGTCAGGAACTCATCAGTGACTTTGTAGTGTGTCCTAAGGATTGGCGTCATGCATTGCATCAAATTTTAGATCGCAGGGGATAAAAATATAACTAACTCCGTTTGGGATTATAAGACCATTGACTTTTCTAAATAACGAGTTTTCCTATAAATGTATAGACCTATACACTTAGGAAGTATTTGGTTTGAGGAACCACTGCATTCAAAATAAAGTGGTGTATGCATATCATGATTTACCCTAGAGGTTCGGTTGCTTGTGCATAGCCTACGTCCTTGTTGTGCTGAGTTCAAACTAGATGGTTCACACACTAACTAGTATCACACGCCAAACCCAACCCTTGGATCTCGTAATAACCAGACTAGAGAGGCACTTCAACTAGACATGGTTACCTAATGACATCGATTGTAGTCGTAAGTCAAAGTATTGCATCTTCAACTAATTTTGGACTCTGTTTAATGACCATTTATTATGAGCTAATCCTTTTTATTGAGATTGTTATAACTCTGAACTAAATAGTTATGAGCTGAGCTAGAGTTCTCACCTACATGTGGGTTAGGAAACGCGTAATTATCTCCATCATTAATTAACCTTCTTTCAATTTGGGAATTCCTCAGTAGTGAATGCATCCAAGCTAGACCTCCCAATTGTTTTTTTTTTGAAAAAAAAAAGAAAACAAGGTAGGCAATATTCACGATTATTGGGTTGTGAATATTGTAGCCACAAAAATAAAAATCTTCAAACCAATTGCTATTGAATTAGCTAGGCCTTAGTTGACGCAGTGCTTCAACATGCAACTGACACATGGGTCCATATATCTCATAATTACAGGGATGGTCCCGAAACTACCATGTGAATCTCACCTAGGTTACAAACGATAAAACTACGTATATATAGGTCTCTAATAATCAACTGGAGTACTACAATCCCATCGAAAGCAACATTTACTTTTATCAATAATAAGATGTTTAGCTTTTTTATACATCATGCACTTTTACTATGTCTAGACATAATATAAAAGCCAGAAGTCTTATAATTTGGAAATAGAAAGAGCAGTAATAATTGATCTTTAGAATATACACAACGTACTATGTCTAAGGAATGTATCATGGCCCACCAGAGCCGGACCGGCACAGCATCGCGATCTTACTACAGCCGAGAGAAGTTGCGCCGACCTATGAGCCCAGGCATTCTCGCCTGCCAGGACGCGAACAGGCCTAATGGAGGCCCAAACACGAGCACTCGAACCCGTTGTCTTTCATTCCATTCCATCACCCTTTTGGGGCTGGACAAGTTTGTTTGTTCATACACGGCGCCGGTCGTTGTCCTGTGGGAGAGAGTAGTCGCAGTGCAGGCAACGGACGCAGCGCCGCCGCCGAGCGAGCCAGCAACATGCCGTGCCGAGTGCCGACACGGCGCGGGCAGCGGAACAGGCGCGCGCGGCCGAGGTGCCTCCTGGTCGGGGCGTGGCGCTCCATCGGGCGCGACCGCGAGCGCGTGCAAGTCGGCCGCGCCGCGCCACCGCCCCGCCGCCCTCGCTGGCTCAAACCGGGCCCGGCAGCAGGCTGCCCCCGTGCTGCCGCTGCCGAAGCTATATTATGCCAACAGAGAACCGTGCGTGCTGGTTTGGGGTGGCGTGGGATGGCAAATCCAGGCCAGCACGCGACGACTAGTTTAATTAGTGCATGCAGCTCGGCGAGTTAGTGCGTAGAATGAAGCAGCTAGCTGGACTTTCTTTCTTCTCCGTTCTCCGGCCAAACAAGTCTTGCCTCCTTTCTTTAACAGCCATTAATTCACGAAAGGTTGAAACGATGGCTCGCGCGCGGTTGCGGTGAGATCTAGCGATAGATCGCCGTCGTGCTGTCCGTACAGTACAGAAAATGACAGCGCACTCCACCCACCCCAGCTTGCTCGCTGCGGATTGCTGTGGCTTCAATCTGGTTGTGGTACGATATTTTATCTTTATATATTACAGCTGCAGCATTCCGAATAAGCTTATATATCGATGTGTATTAAACGAAGCGCGATTTTACCAAAAGCTTTACTAACTAGAATTTTAGGTACTGATGGAAATGAAATGATTGTACGTGCAAAAGAAAGCAGGGATGATACGGCCGGCGGCAAACCTAATTCGGTGCGTGCATGGCATAGAATAAGGCGGAGAATGTGCATGGCCACGTAGAATTGTCACCACCGATCGAGAGCGACTACACAACTTTGTTTTTGTGTTTTTAATTCGTGGAGATGAATGAATAAACTACTAGTGCATGCATTGCATCGTGCCGGCAAGTGTAGATATAATGGCACAACAACGACGTGCCTTTCTTCTCCACTGTTTTTTTTTAAAATCCGAGACCAAATTTACAGCGTGCGTGTGCCACACGAGTCCGGCCGGCCGGCCGGTGAGTAGACCTGCATATCGATCACGTCACGTCACATTCACAAATCACAATACGTGTGCTCCGTTCCTCGTTGTTTTGTTTCCCAGCACCCTGAAATAAATTAACCAGTGGCTTGGCTTTGGCCCCTGCTGGCCGCCTAGCTTTTGACGCAGATCGATGATCGATCGTTCCCGTCTCTGGCTGACTGATGAAAGAGGCTGGATTAGACCTTTGCCTCCGCACCGTCATCCGGCACTTGGGACGACGACGCCGGATTATTGTCCGCCGCCTTGTCCAGCCCGGCTTTTCCCGGGCCGCTGATCTTGTTCATCAGGTCGTCGTCGTCTCGCTCCTCGATGCTCTTGCCCCAGAACACATTGTACAGGCCTCCAACCAGTAACGCCCCGGCAAAGATGCTGCATCCGGACGCATGCATGCATATTTTTTTTTTAAAAAGGAGACAAATACAAGTAGATAATAACGAAGTAATCTGCATCACCTATATATATGTACGACGACAGAACAGCATGTATATACCGACCTTCCTAGGCTGACTGCGTCCCCTATGACGAAGGAGGATATGACGATGGTGAAGACGAAGGTGAGCGGCATGGACATGGCCAGGAACACCGGGCCCCTCTTGGCGATCGTCCACATTTGCATGTAGTAGGAAAGCGCCGTCACGATCACGCCCTGCGAGCGAGCGACGTTTGTCGTCCCGGTACGGTCATCGATCAGCTCGCGCAGAGAAACGGACGGATGCGTCACTTATGCGCTAGCTTCTCTATTTGGACGACAGTGTGCCGTCGATGCAAGCAAGCTGAGCCTGAGAGAGAAGAACGCCTACGTACGCTGTAGATTATGGCAGCGAGGCCGACGTTCCAGCCCAGCCTCCACTTGGAGAAGTCCCTCTCCACCGCAACGGCCACCAGGAAGGCCTGGAGCGACGCCCACGAGATCTGCAGCGTCGTGTTCATCAGCTTCGACGTGTCCTCTATCAGAGGCCCCTGTGCATGGTTCGTTCATTTGAGCGACGGAATCACAATCTGAAACCGGGATAGATAGATATATTGATTGAAAGATGGAATGGAAAGCGTGTACCTGGAGCACTGTCCACAGGCCTGCTAGAACGTTGGATAGTGTCATGAGGAAGATCCCCAGCACCCACTGCTTCTTGGAGTGCGTGTCTCCTGCTCCTGCTGCAGAGCTACCGCCGCCGCCGCCGCCGTTCTGAAACAGATGGTGGTGGTTGAAGGACCTGAACATCGGGCCCTCGTAGAAGGCCAGGATGGTGACGCCGGCGACGCAGAACAGGATGCCCGCGAATTTCACTTTGCCATGGAACCGAGTCAGTTTCAGAGTCTCCATCCTGTCACAGCCACACCCAGGTAATAAGCAGCAGTATATATGCATGTGTCTCCATTCACTTCCACAAAGCTGAAACACTGCCTGTTTTAATCTATGATCGTCTTGTTTTCTACTACGTGGATACATCATACATGTTTTCATTTGCTTTTAGTAGCTCTCTTTTCTGCCATTTGTTAAAAGGCACTAGCAGCAGGATATAATCAGTAGTAGTATATATTATTACCCAAATATGACGGCTAGGATGAATGTGACCACCGGTTGAACGTTGTACAACGCTGAAGATGACGTAGCAGAAGTGTAGTTGAGTCCAAGGTTAAACAAGTCACCGCATGCTGTCACCCTGAGAGACAGAAAAAAAAAATATTCAGGCGTTCCAGGTAAAGATCTAGACATCTAGTAAACAAAGAACTGGCTTCACGTCTCACAGGCTAGCTAGAGTGTAAGACTGAACCTACCCATAGAGGGCATGTATGAACATCTTCCATCCAATCTTGAACGTAACCGGCTTAGCTTTCCGCCTGCGCACGAGCACGCAACAGCCATCATCATCGATCAGAACAAAAGCACCAGGTGATCAAGCACAATAAAACAACCAGATATATATATAGAGAGAGAGAGGGCGACGAGACCTCTCGACAACAAAGGTGACAGGGATGAGAACGAGCGCGGCAGTGGTATGCCGGTAGAACAGGAACACCAGCGGGTTCATGCCCTGATCCAGGGCCACCTTGCTCATGACGTGCATGCCGGAGTACATGATCCTGATCAGGACGACGGCGGCGTAGGCCTTGGCGCCGCCACTCATCTTGGCAGCAAGCAGCCGCATTTCCTATGGCTACTGCGTGCGCTACAACAACCAGGTCTATAGCTACAACTAACTCTGGACGAGTTGGGGGGAGGCGCGGCCTCAGACGCGTGCGGTGGAAGCTATATATATACTAGCTAGCTGCACCCGCAAAAGGCGTGCGGCGGCAGGGCCGGGGCACCACCGGCAGCACGGGAACCTCGTAAGAGCATATGCCTTCTTCCGGTGTGTGCAGGACATGGATAATCAGGCAGGCTAGCTAGCTAGCTAGTGCGATACGCCGTCGGCTAAGCAGGGCTGAGCCAATGGGGGAGGAGGAAGAAGGCGGATGGGAAATGTTGTTGGGCACCGAGGTGAGGTGAGTCATTTCGTACCATGCATGAGGCGAGGAGAGGAGCTAGCTTAGTGACGGGTGATCGGAGCATCCACTGGTCGATGGTGATTAGAGAGGAAATTAAAGGACGACAAGCAAGCGATCCGACTCGATCCCAACTTATTCAGTAGGGAGCATTAGTGGCTCAGCTGTTACCATTTGGAGCCCCAACGGCAGCGGCACTACTTTTGCGTGCAAAGCTATAGTACTGGAATGCTTCTTAAGATACTAATAAAGCATACTGTTTCATGTCAACATTATATCTATCGTATTATTAGTTGCATACTTGTTGTCTTTCTTGTTGCGCTGGGTCATGGCAAGTGATTACGAGGGGGCGCGGAGGGGGAATAGGTGACCGATGGAACAAGCAAACCTAGCTTTTTGGCATGTTGGAAGCATGTAGAGATCCACAACAGAATTAGTGCATGCTTGTGCTGGTTCCATGGTTAACCAAACCGTTTTTAACTCTGGTTTTCGAATTTACCCGACCGGTTTATATTTCAAATTTAGAAAACGGTTTTCGTGTAAACCGATCGACAAACCATAGTAGAGAAATGTTGTGCCAGCTTGAAAAGATTAAATTTTTTGACATGATTTGTTTGTAAATTAATTGTTCAATTCACGATGCACAATGAATAATAATAAATTTACACATAATTTGATCGCCAAAATCAGATATAACATACATATGCAAATAGAAAATGCAATTCTCATGCAACACAAAGCAATAGAACTTCACAATACTAACATACAAGTTCATATAAAGTTTTTCCACAACACAGGTTCACACACGTTGAATGGTGAAGCATCCACATATTCAGCTCGAGTCATAATATTAGGCAGATTAGAAGCATCTCTAGGCATAGACCTACTCCATATATATATATATATATATATATATATATATATATATATATATATATATATATATATATATATACAAAGATATGAAATAAAATTAGCGAGATAACATGAATGACAAACAAATAATTAATGATTAAACAAAAGTAACACGCACTAGTAGAGAACCAAGCTTCTATCTTAGGCTTTAATCCCAATGAAAGTCGGACCCAAGATCAATGTTTCTAGTCTCAAATCCAACGACTCTCTATTTTAAACGAGCTAAGAAGTTCATGCTTGGGTTATTTATGAAGAGTTCTTTCCTCCATCTATTCACATAGACTTATAAAGGTTAGTAGCTTCATAATCTCACTAGGTGAGTGCACGTGCGTTGCAACGTAAACATATAATACAACGATAACTTATGTATAAATATGTGTTATATTGTTATGAGAAAAGATTTCGTAATCAATTTGTGATCCTAGTCATACAGAAATTTTGTTACTTTAATCTAGCTATTTCACCACTACATTGCAACCATCAGTACCATGCAGACTTCTATATATGATAGGTTAGTGTCTATGCGTTGTAACGGGAACATATAATATCATGATAATTTATATATAAATGTGTTATATTGTTATGAGAAAAGATTTTGTAATCTACTGGTGATCCTGTCTATACATATAAATTTTGTTATTTTAATCTACATGTTTCAACTACCATCAATATCATGCATATCTATATATATGATAGTTAGGTGTCTGTGCGTTGCGACGACTTACAAATTATTAAGAAAACGCGAGTGCACAACAATTACATGAAAACAAACAATATATCGACAATTATATACTAATCTATTCCTTTGTAGAGATATTGATAAGTCTTTGTTGTATGTTTGCAGGGAAGGGTGGCAATGGAGAATTTATCGTCGGGGAATAACTCTTCATCCCTGCGACTAAACAAATTCCCCGTGGAGATCTTCACAAACGCTTGCGGATGATATTTCTTTCCTATCCCCGTTTCCAGCGGGGATCCTGTCACCGCTTAAATTACAATTAAGACATATATTTCTTATTAATATAAAACACTGTCACTTATACACATCGTCAGATATAAGAAATCATTACGTGTATATCAAAATAAACACATTTGCACAATGAGTAATCTTTTGATAAGATAATTATTTATTTTTATCATTAACTGGTACACAAAAATATCGTTACGTGTAAGTTTAACGGGTCCCCGCGTGGAATGGGACATGGAATGTTTTCCCGTCCCCATCCCCGTTTATCCGTTGGAGGAAGAGTTTTCCGTTTATTTTTCCGTGGGGAAAAAACTTCCCTGTCCCCATCCTTTAAATAGAGAAATTCGCCACGGGGAATCGAGATCAGGTTTCCATTGTCATATCTATGTACAACGTTTAACGGTTCTGTCCTGCTGGGCAGTGGCACATAATGTGTGTTCGACTGAAATCTCATGACCTGAAATCTCATAAAGAGCTTGACCAATCATCAAGCTTTGTGTGGACTTGAAAAACTAAAAATTGAGTTCCAGACGGTGCTACCAATACTTAAAAAGTTGAACATTTATTCTTTCCAATTCTCTTGATATGTCTCGGACTTGGTTTTGTTGAATAGCATATAGACCACCGCCGGAAATGAACAGAATACACCAATAAGAAAAGGCAAAGACAAAAATTTGAGTAATGACTTAATTTTACTCGAGTGGTGCTTAGAACACCACTCTCATGGTTCATTTATCTAGCGTTTGCTACTTGGGTTTAGGGCTGGTTTGACATGGCAGTTCGATTGCTGGACCTGGACTGCTGAAGTGCTGACGAGGCTACCTGTAACGGCAGGTCGTGCCCATCCCATCTACTACCACAAGCCGAAACGACAGGTACTGTCCAGTGTCTACTGTACATCCCTAGCTGCCTAGCACTGAGAACGGTTCTGCTCATGCGCCAAAAACCAACCCATGCTATAGAAGTGAGGGCTAGTTTGGGAGCCCAATTCTCGGTAGGAAACTAAGCATTTCCCCTTAGCTAAAACACACCGTGGAAATGGGCCCCGTGAATTTTTTCGGCTCGTTTGGAACACGCTCACCCGGGCCAGCGCTCTCCCGACCCGACGCACAGTTGGTGGTGGCAGAGCGGACGACAGCGCACGCGCGCCTCTTCCTCCTCCCCCCGCCGCCATCGCGCGCGCCTTTGTGTGTCCCATACCGTCTCCTCCAACACGCTCCCCTTGTTGGCATCAATTTCCCATCCCACCTGTCCACCGTCGGCCGCCGCTACCTCGCACCCGAACCCAGCGCCTCCCTCGTCGTCGCCGGCGCGCCGCTATGGTGTCACAGCACGACATCCTCCTCGCAGTTAACATCATCTCCGACCATTTCGGTCCCATCTTATCCGTAAGCCCGCCTCCATCCCCTCCTTCTCCCCTCCCCGCCGTACCTCGCACGCTCTCCCTAACACTCGCCAGCCCAATCCTTTCTTCCACAGATGACACAGTATGACACAGTAATAACTTAAAAACAGAGCAAGGGCAAAAATGTCTGTTTGCATAGCAGGGAAAAATAAAAGAAAAATAATTCGATTTAAGTTGGCTAATAATTCTATTATAACAGTATGACACTGTACAAAAGACCATTATATCGAATCCTAAATTGAAGCGACTATTGTGTTGAAGCCGCTTGAAATGAAGTTTATAATAGCAAAAAAACTCACAAAGAGCCTTCACAAATGGTCGGGGATGTTGATAATAAGAAATCTACTTGAGGAGATTTGATCACCTATGTAGTGGGGAGCTGTGTCATGGCAAAGCGAGTTGCAGAAATGTGTTGCAGTGAAGCTAAATTCATTGCAGCGATAGAGGCAACCAAAGAACTGAAAAGGTTTGTTAGTGAACTTGGGTTTGATGAAGACAAGTATGTGATGTTTTGTGACAACCCAAGTGCTGTTCACTTAGTTAGAATGCAAGCTTTTCACTCAAGGTACGTAACATGAGTTTTCTTGGGTTCGATCAAGACAATAATAATGTGCGATCGACTGCTTTCTTGGATGTCTTCGGGCAGGGAGCTTGTGATAACGCCCATACGGTGTTCGGTTGAGATGGAATTTGGTCAGTGGTTAGGGGACTCATGCATCTACACGTACGCCTAAACAACACAAATGACAAACCCGTGCGTAGCGACGCTCTGGTCGCTGCAACAGTTAAACTGTTCGGCGTGAACGATAATTAGTAGTATTAAATTTGGGTTGAGTCGAGAAGGATTCTGCCTCGGTCTCCTTTCCATCCGTCATCTGTTGCTGATCGATCGGGAGAAGCCTCGCAGTTTTTCGATAGGTTGAGTAGCGCACGGGATGTTGAGCAGCTGGTGCCCGCAAGTCTGGCCGTAGGCGAGGAAGAACCAGCCACCGTCGTACGAGCCGAAGTAGCGGGGCCCGGGCAGGGGCAACATGTTGTGTTTGCGGCAACCGCTGAGGTAGCAGTAGATGCCAGTCACGTCCGCGTGTGGGAGGAGGAGCGACGGGAGCTAAAATTTTAAAGCCGTCGCCTGCACGACCGCCGCGAGCCACGTCTGGCAGACTGCAGCCATCCGCGCACGATGTCTGCGAGGGCGGTGAGTGGGATCGGAGAGCGGACTGCCGCGGGATCGAACGGCATAGAAGGATAGAACGGGCGGCTGAGATTGTCTAACGGCAGAACGCAAAAGAGGCAGGCTACCCTTGCAGCCTTAATAAATAGTAAAGATTTAATATAGGTCATTTCATAGTTTAGAAATAGGGAAATCTATGGTTTCTTCGAAACAATGGTTGAGTATTTTTTATTTATACGCCATTTAAACTCAAATTTACTTGATAGTTTGCAAACATAGAAGAAGGAAACTTATACTAATTGATCAAAATGAGTATTCATCTTTTATTGTTAGTTAGATTATTTCATGGTTTATGAATAGAGAACTTAATGATTTTTAGAATGGAAATAATGGTAGAGTTTTTTATTTATACATTATTTAGCTCAAATTTACTCGATAATATATGCAGAAGAAGAAAGCTTATGGTAGTAGATCAAAATAAGTATCCATCATTTATTGCTAGTACATCTGATTTCATGGCTTCATAAATGGGTTGAAATTCTCGGTATAGTTAACCCCGGGGGCGCTATGTGAAACCTAAAAGAACCCAGTGAGTCGTGTAGTGATCGAAAGTCCTATCAAAGAGGAAATTATGTGTGAAGATCTACTTACTGGTGATGATGTTGGAGCCACAGGGTTGACAAACAAGCTCAAGAGGCCCACTGCTTCCATTTGCACTTTTGGATGAACTTGAGCAGTGTAGTGGACGATCGAAACCGGTGTTTTTAGCTTCTGATTGCTTGTCTGCATAGGCTACACCCGGTTGAAAAGTCAGACAAGGACAATGCTTACAACCTCTCGCACTCGCATGATTTTCAGTGAAATTTGGAATCCGCTGCAAAATCCGATAAATCTTGAAAATTTCAAATGGTATCTATTTCAGATATGTTTCTAGCATGATGAGTGATCACTGTTTTGGGGTAGTTCACCTTGTTCACTTGTGACTGGCACTTAGTTGATTTCCTGCTTACTATATGCTTAGTGTTGTCTTTGTGGTGAACATCTCTTTGAAATGCTTAAAACTGAATCAAAATACTTACACTTCACATATCTTGTGCATATGCCCAGTTTGAGCATCTGCTAGCACGTGCATTTATTGCTGCACACTTAGCACAACACCACTTAGAGCATTTTTTACACTCTAGCTGGTATACTCCTGAAGCTCATGCATTTTCTCTATTTCATACTCTTTGTTGCATTTCTGTTTTTTTTCTCAGAGGAGGTTCTCTTGTCAAGGGGGAGTTTTTCCTTCTACCCCTAAAGATATGTTATTTGGAGCTATTGCTAGTTGTGTTGAGCCGTTTGCCTCTTTCTAAAGGAACTACCTTTGATTTTAGCTTTTGTGCTGATCTTATGCTCTGAATTGGTTTTTTATGCTCTGATAAAGCCTTTTGTGCTCCGATGAGATTTTGGCTTTTGGCTAGTAGTGTCGAACCCTGCTTTTGCCTCTTATTGAGGGCTAGCCTTTTCTTGCTTGGTCGTGTTAAGCCGCTGTCCATTTCTTTGGGGACCAAGTTTTGCTTACTCTAAATGACTTGTCTGGCTTTTATCTGGCTTATGGTTATTTGAGTAAGTTTCTCTTCTTCTTCCTCTTTCTGTTTATACATGCTCAAATGGTGGTGTTGACAATGCACTCATCAAGGGGAAGATTGCGAACACAAGGTTGACTTGTCCCTTGTGGTTCGGGTTGATGATGAGTGATTATCAACGGGTAGCACTCTGGGGTAGTCAGTGGACTGACTAGAGTGTGAGATTATGCTTGTGCAACCATGTCAGTTGACTTGTGGTGTGCAAGTGTGGAACACAGGAATGGTGGTCGATGGCTGAGATGAAGGTCATGCGTGCTCGTGCTGATGGACCAGGAGCGGTCAAGGGCGAGTGTTGGGTCTTGACTGACGGATCAGAGCAGCCAGGTGACCAACCGCGGTGGCTGACACCTGGGACACGCACTTGTGTGAGGACGTGGTGGAGTGGACCGTGTTGCCGGCGTGGTCGAGGACTGGCGGGACACGCGTCTGATCGTGGAGGACGTGCATGAGGTGCGGTGCTCATGACAGGTTTGGTGGTTTGGGCCTCAAAACCACCCAGCGCTACGGATGGCTGGTTTTGCTGAGTTTGGGCCTCAAAACTCGGCGGTGGCGGTTCCGGAGGGAATCGGTGGCGGCACGTGGCGTGATCGCGGAGGGTGCATCAAGGCGAAGCAACTTCGTGTGAAGGACATGGCCGTCGGATCGAAAACCTAGGAGTTGGTCCATTTCGCCCCCGGTGGAGTGGATAGACTCTATGTAAATAGGAGCAGTTTAGGAAGTGAGAATAACCCTCTATAAATAGAGGGGAGGGCTGGTTAGTTCAGCATCCCTTGGCTGCCATTTGTTTTGAGCACTCATTCTAGAGCTCATAGTTTTCTCTATAGGTAGACACCAGTTGAGCCGAGGTTTCCGCAGTGATTTTGTACTTCGACCGTGTTTTTTTATTTTCAAGTTTAATCAGAGGAAGGATCGTCGATCCGGCCCACATGGCTCTTTGGCTTCAAATCTCAGTTTGTACCATTGTTGGAATTTCTAAAGTTTTATAGTCTTGGTTTCTCATTTTCCCCGATCTTGTGTTGTTGATGAAAACCTTTGATTCCTTTGAGAGGATTTGGTTTGGGGATTGATTGGTGGTGAGTTGTACTCTTCGGACCACTGCATACACCTAGTTTTTGCAGATTTTGGTCACGATTTGAGAAAAACTCAGTTTGAACTCGTTCTAGAAAACCCCAACAAAACCCCAATTTCTGGATGTATTTTTAAATTTGCGGGTGATTCACAAGTCGTATTGAGCTTAAAATTTGGGGAGATCTTGGAAACGTATTTGCTCAGGTGTGTGCAAAATTTCATCTCAATAGGAGTTCGTTTGGTTCAGTTTTTGAATTTAAGAACAAAATTTCGTACTGCTGAAAACAACACTTGTTGACGATACTGTATTGTACTGTTTTAGACTTTTGGTGTCCGATTTGCGATCTGTTTGTTTTGCTGGTCTCATGTGAGTATTAGGAACGTTTTGAAATCATGAGATCACTTATTCGCTGATGTGTTCGTGGTTTGAACATTTGCTTCTTCATCTCAATTGAAGTGAAGTGTTCATTTTCAGTGTTTAGAAGCAAAATCCGATTGGCTCTCATTCACCCCTCTGGTCACATTACTGGTCCTATAAGGACATTGGCGTTGGTGTCCAAAGTCATGAAGGTCAGAGGGAAGACGGTGCCCTTAGAGAGGTCGGCGGCCAGAAAGGGTGTGTCAACCCCTTAGATTTAGCGAAAGCGAGAGAAAATAAATTGATATATTACATTCAGTCTTTAGACGATTTTAATAGAGTACATGACGTAGAAAATAAGACATCACATCTCTACTACTTATTAAGGCGGTAAGGGTAGCTTGCCGTTCTGCCTTTTTTCATTTCCTGTTTTGCCCTCATCCCTATCCGGCAGTAAAAAATAAAATCTATAAGAATTGTAAATCGAACTCAAGACCTGCTGCTAGATTAGAGACACAATATCCACCACACCACGTCTTATTTTGTTGTTATAGTAGAAGATATGGGAGTTATTAAAAGTAAGGTATGGCTGATGCCACACTATGCCATAATGGCTCCTTCGCCGCTGCTGTTCGGCAAACCATCACATTCTGTGACGCGGGACGTCGAGCAACTCCTCACTTGGGGCACTCCGGTCCCATGTGACAAAATCCCCCATTCCCATTCCTATCGTGCAAGCCATCACACACTCCGGACGTTGGGCCCATATTGCAGACTACGGGCGCCCACGTGATAGCCACCCTTAGTTTTGCACACACCAGACCCACGTCTGCTCGCGCAAAAAGTTGCCTCAATTTGACACTGGCAGGAGCATTTGACCATGATTGCTTTCTCTGAAGAAGGAAGGCTTATAAGCCGGTAGAAGCTATGTTGGCTGGCCGGTATGGTCATAAAAATGTGTAAGTCGGTAGAAGCTATGTAACCGGACCCACGTCTGCTCGAGCTATTATATGATCCCGTTGCAACGCACGGGCACTGAGCTAGTAAATATATATGATAGTTTACAAGACAAAATATCTAAATTACCAAATATACTCTGACAATGAAACATATTGACAAAAACACATGGGAAATTAGAACGGAAGCTACAATACGGAAGCATAAAAAATCGCTGACAAAAACACAATAGAAGCTACTTTGCGGAAAGAAAAAAATAAAGAACACAGGAGGACGTCTCGTTTATTATTGGCAAATAGAACATAATACGTTTTTGTTGGAACTTGCTCTCAGTTGCAAGGGGATCCAACGGGGGTGAACAGTGACGTTAACAGGGTTCTCACGCAAGATGACAAAAGCTCTGTTTATCTAGCCTCTCACGGGCACTGTGCCGGGGTATTTATAGGTATCTGAGTGCCCAGCGTCCTGTGTTAAGGACGCATGTGCCCTCAGACACCTAGGTTATCCCCAGAATATTCCCATAAAGCAGGGTTACAGGCTGTAATTACAGGGATGCCTTTACAAATTAGGCCCGTAACACGCAGCGGCCACACAGGGCCTGTTACAATGGGCCGGAATCACACGTGGGCCTCCGTGCTGGACGAGGCCGCACGGTGGGATGACCTCGTCGTAGGTCTTCGTCTGATGTCGTATGGGGCGAAGGGTGTCCCTGCCCGTTGTCTTGTCTCTGTTGGACCAACGACTGCAGCGAAGGCCTCGAGCGAAGGGTGGCGTCTTTGCCTTCGCCCCAACATTTGCCCTCCGAGGGACCAGTTCGACTAAGTCATCTGGTGCCGAAGACGTCGCTAGATGGCGGAGACGCTGCCCTCGCTCGAAGTGGTTCCGCGGGGGTTTTTGACAAGACCGTTGATTGACACCGTACTGTTGGACTGCGGGTTTCCCGAAGCGCCGCGCCCTGTGTATAAAAGGGGGCGGGGGCGGCGCGTTTTGAACTTCACTTTCCGCGCTCCGTGAAAACCCTAGCCGCCTTTTCCACCTTCTTGCTGCTCGTCTGCCCTCCTTGCTCTTGTTCGCCGGAGATCTGGCTCGAGTGAAGCAGACCATCCGCCGCCGCCGACGGTACGTAGCGATGCCGACCTCTTCTTCTTCCGCTGCTGCTACGCCACCGGCCGACGCATCGTCTGAGGAAACGCTGAGTACTTTGGCGGCGAAGGAGTTGCACGCCGGCGATACAGTGGATTTTGGTGTGTCGCGGATGTCGTCGGTCCGCGTGCAAGATATGCAGCGGCTGGGTTACTTTGGTGGCAGAGTTGCTCGTGTCCCGGGGACGGAGGAAGTCCCCGCGCCGGAAGGCGAGTTGGTTGTGTTCGAGACGTTCTTCACCGCCGGTCTCCGCCTGCCTGCGCACCGATTTGTTGGAGAAGTCCTACGCAGATTTAACGTTCAGATCCATCAGTTGACTCCGAATGCCGTGGTGGCTCTGTCGAAGTATGTCTGGGCGACGACTTCGTACGGCGGACAGCCATCAGTCGAAGTCTTTGCGAAGTACTATTTCCTGCATTGGCAGAAGAGGATGATTGGAGATGAAGTTGCCCAGTTTGGGTCCTGTACATTTACGCCGAAGACCGGCAAGACCACGATGGAGGTAGTTGAGTTGGTTCCTTGCGCCCGCAACAAGTGGGGCAATTGGCATGAGTTTTGGTTCTACGTTGCGGAGGTTACCGTCGAAGACCATCCGGGGCTCCCCGTGTCCGAGATGTGCTCGCATTTTTACTCGGCATACCCGCCTTTTGAAGTGGCGGAGGAGGATGCGGACGAAGGGGCCCTTCGGTGCGCCGCCGGTTTGAGCAGTGGGCGCGATTTGGTTGAGGAATTTGTGGCGTACGGGGTATGACCTTTGGCGCATGGCTGGGCGTTGGGTGAAGTGTGCCCTCGCCAGATGCCTTCCCATGGTGGGAAGCTGGTGCGAAGTCCTGTCTTCGCGCTGGATCTGCAAAGCCGCGATCCGGCCGCCTTTGTGCGTGAGGCGGAGGATGGGGCGGTGCAGATCGTTGGTCGGTACGTGCCGAGGACAGAGGGCCAGCGTAGCTGGGATATCCGCGGGTCGAATGACCGTTTGAACAGGGTTTTTGAATTGAATCGACTGCCGTATGGCGGTTATCCCGGCCAAGACGATGTGGATCGTCGCGGGAAGAAGCCGGTGGTAGAGTCTGGAGACGACCCCGCGCCGGCGGCCGCCCCGTCCTCTAAGAAGAGGAAACTAGGTACTGCGATGGGAGGACTTGGGGTTTCCGATGGTTTTGCTAGAGAATTGATGAGGACATGCGCGGTCCCGGGGGGAAGGATGACTTCGCCCGAGCTCCGGGAGTCTTCGGCGCGGATGCTGAGGGTTACCGGGGGTTGGTGGCCTAGGAATGTTCCTATCCCCCGCGCGGCCGGCGAAGACTTTTTTACATCTCGCATGGTTCGTGAATGGAAAGTGTTTCCTTACGGGCGGAATATTGCTGTTGTTGTGTCGGCAGTGATGGACAAGGATCGCCAGGGAGCTGCACAGAAGCGCCAGGCGTCGTCAGGCTTCATGAAGCTAGGCCGAAGAGGCAGCGGGGGGCTGCGAAGGCTGCTGCCCCCGGCGGAGGCCAGCCGCCGCTGGCGGCGAAGTCGGTCGTCCCTGCATCCAGCAGGGCGCCGGAGGCTGCGGCTGCCGCCGGTGGTTCCAAGTCTGCGAAGGCTGCACCGGCGTCCAGCAGGGTGCCGGAGGCCACGAAGGCAGCCCGAGGGCTGCCGCCGCCGGGCAAGCGCGTCGCCGACTTCGCCACCGACATTAGTGTGGAAGACTATCTTGTTGGTAAGCTGTTGGCTTGATTTTTTTGTAATTTGTTGATACGTCACAAGGTCGGACGAAGGCCAACTTGTCGTTGTTCCGCCTGCTGCGGCGACCACGGCGGCTGCCGTAGTGCCAAAGGCGAAGGGCGGTGCTCTTAGTGCCGGCGGCGAGATGCCGACACTCACTGCTGTGAGGGACGAGGCGGGTGCTGTGTCCCGCCGGCTGAAGGAGATGAAGGAGGCGCTAAGTCAGGTACGTTGAGCTAGACTTCGTTTTTTTGGCTTCGTTGGGGCTGTGGTCTTATGTGTGTTTTGCAGGCGGCTGACTTCGCAGACCGCGCGGCATCGGGGGCCCTCACGGCAGTTGTGTCTGCCGAAGTCGAGAGACTTCGGACGCAACATGCTGACGCCGTCCGGGAGAAGTCGGCCGCCGACAGTAAGTGCCGCAAGCTGGCGGACAAGGTGGCTGCGCTGGAGGGGGAAAAGGCTGACCTCCGGCGCCAACTGGCGGAGGAGAGAAGGGAGGCCAATGAGGCCCTCGCCAAGGCGCAGGCTGCGCAGGCGGAGGCCAATTTGGCGCGGGCGGAGGGCAGTCTTGCCAAGGAGCGCGCCGAGCAGTTGGAGGGGCGACTCAGCGCCCTGCAGAGCCGTGTGGAGAGGGCCGAAGCCGTGACGCACACGGAGGCTGAGCGGACACGCAAACAGCTTATGGATTCGTACCATGAGCTGGGCGCGCGGACCGCTGACTTCGAAGTGCCGGACCGAGAGCCCGGACTTTGCTGCCTGGAGTGGGTACAGGAGGAGCTGCAGGCGCTCCCCACCATCGTGGAGGGGTTCATGTCTTATGCCTCCCTGGTCACCTGTGAGGGGGCGATGAACGCGCTTTCTCGCGAGGGGTGCCGGCACTATGAAGTCTTCGACCAAGCTGATGAGGATTTCGAGCGTGATATCTACAAGGTCGAGGACCCTGTAGTGAAGGAATCCGCCGGAGCCCTTTACGACCGGATGTGGGGCCCCCACGTTCGAGAGGTGGTCAGGGAACGGGCCGAGACGGCGAGGGGTCAGGTAATGTCTGGCTTTTGTTTGGTATTTGTTGGATGTGGGCTATGTATGGGTTTGCTGAATTTGTGTGCTGTGTCTCAGGCGGCGCGTGGTGAGAGGGTGGATGACTTTGGGGCTTTGAACAGCACGTTGCCTGACCCGGAGTCGAACCCGGCGGAGGCCGCCCTGGAGCCGCTCCCGGAGACCGCCGAAGGCGCCCCTGATGCCCCCGCAACCGCTGCGTCGCCCCCGGAGACCGCCGAAGGCGTTCCTGATGCCCCTGCAGCCACTGTGGCCAGCGAAGGCCCGCCGCCAACTGCTGCGCCGAGGGATGAGGATCCTGTGACGGTGGCGGCGGAGGCGACAACGGAGGCTCCCGCGACGGCTGGGTCTTCGCAGGTGGCGTAGTGGGTGTGAGTAGTTAGGGAATTTTGGTTATGTTGCTGAATCTTGGTTGCTGCGCAGGTTCAAGATTTTGGGCCTGCGCACGCAACCACCACTACTAATTTTTTGGCGGCTTCGACCGTGGATGATGGTAATAAATCGGATGGGTCTGCGTCTAAGTTTTCTGATTTTGGTGACTTTGGGAGCTCGGTTGAGTGGAGCGATGAGTCATCGGATGAGGACTTGGACTATTTTGCGGTCTTGGATGTGGCAGCGGCGGAGGCTTCGCCGCGTGCTGCGGATGCAGAAGATGTGCCTGGTCCGAGTACTGGGCGTAAGCGGCGAAGGGCGATTGCGAAGCGTAGAGTGAGTGGGGCGGACGACGGCCGACTTCGTGTGAGCAGGGCTGGCCGGTAGGAACTGTTGTCCTTGCCGGCCGCCGTGAGTACAGGTGAGGGGGAGTTGCGAAGTCTTTTTGCGGGTGAGGAGCTTAGGATAATGTTATTTAACTATAGGGAGATGGGAATTATTCCGAAGGCTGAGCCGATGTAGAGTGTGATGCCCTCGCTTGTACATGTGTAATGGCTTGTATGATGAAGTTGTGTGCCCTCGTACATTCGGATATGCTCGCGAAGGTGTAATTGTTAAGCTGGACTGGTGCGCGTGTGGTCGGTCTTTGTGCGGACTGTTGCGCGGATAGTCGATTCTTCGCACTTATTGTGCTGGCCCGGCTGCGCCCGTAGGCGACTTCTGCACGGATAGTCTCCGCGGTAGACTTCGGTTTTTCGCACTTGTTGTGCTAGTCCGGCTGCACCCTTAGGCGACTTCTGCACGGATAGTCTTCGCGGTAGACTTTAATTTTTCGCACTTGTTGTGCTAGTTCGGCTGCACCCTTAGGCGACTTCTGCATGGTAAGTCTTCGCGGTAGACTTTAATTTTTCGTACTTGTTGTGCTAGTTCGGCTGCACCCTTAGGCGACTTCTGCACGGTAAGTCTTCGCGGTAGACTTCGATTTTCCGCACTTATTGTGCTAGTCCGGCTGCACCCTTAGGCGACTTCTGCACGGTAAGTCTTCGCGGTAGACTTCGGTTTTCCGCACTTATTGTGCTAGTCCGGCTGCACCCTTAGGCGACTTCTGCGCGGAGTTGTCGCACGCGAGGATGGCCAGCGCTGAGCCTCGCGGTGACTTTGTATTGGTCGAATGTCGAAGACCATCGTCGCGGTCTTTTTTCGACGCATGCTTTTGCGGGGGATTTTTCACTTGTATATTACATGGCTCCGCCTCGTTAAAAACCTCACCCCCCGGGAGGAAAAGAGTGCGGGCCAGAATAAAATTGTTTTTGCAAATTACAAGGGCGAACCGGCCCTGATGAGTCAAACAAAAAATTTGCGGAGATTGTCGATGTTCCAGGAGTGCTCCAGGTCTTCGCCGTTTGGCGTTGTGAGCCTGTAAGCGCTGGGGGAAGCCTTCGTCTTGACAATAAAAGGGCCCTCCCACTTGGGCTCCAGCTTGCTCCTGGACTCTATCCGAGTTGTTCGGACGAGTACGAGGTCCCCTTCGCTGAATTCTCTCGGGATGACTGCGTGGTCGCGCCATGCTTTTGTCTGGGCTTGGTATTTGTTCAGGGCCTATAGAGCGAAGACTCGATCTCCATCGATGAGGTCCTTCGAAGTGGGCTCGTCCACGTCGGGGACGGCTGACGGAACTGTTCGTGGGGAGCCATGTTTTATTTCTTGTGGGGTCATAGCCTCCGATCCATATAGAAGGCGGAAAGGGGTGAAGCTGGTCGCCCTGCACTCAGTCGTGTTTAGCGCCCAGACCGCCTCAGGTAGCAAATCGGCCCACTTGCCCTTTTTTCGTCGAGGAGCATCTTTTTGACAGCTGTGAAAATTTTTCCATTGGCTCGTTCCACAACTCCGTTGGACTGCGGGTGATATACTGAGGCGAAGGCCAGCTTGGTGCCAATGGAGAAGTAGAAGTCCTTGAAGTCTTGGCTGTCAAACTGCTTGCCGTTGTCGACTGTTAGTTCGGACGGTACTCCGAAGCGGCAAACAATGTTTTGCCAAAAGAATTTTTGTGCAGTCTTTGATGTTATTGTGGAAACGGCCCTCGCTTTGATCCATTTGGTAAAGTATTCGACAGCGACGAAGGCGAACTTAAGGTTCCCCTTAGCCGTGGGCAAGGGCCCGATGATGTCCAGGCCCCAGCGCTGGAGAGGCCATGTGTGGGCGATCAGTTTTGTGAATTGCGAGGGGCCGCCTGATCGAGGAGAAAATTTCTGGCAGGCTTCGCAGGACCTTGCAACCTGATTTGCAGCGCAGATCATTGCGGGCCAATAGAAGCCTTGGCAGATCACTTTTGCGGCTAAGGCCCTTGGCCCTGCGTGAGAGCCGCAAGTACCACTGTGGACCTCGCGCATGATTTGGACGCCTTCGGTCTCGGTGACACATTTAAGCATTGGCTGACTGACCCCTTTCTTGTAGAGTTGGCCCTCAATCAGCACGAAGTCCCGGCTTCGATGTTTGAGGCGCTTGGCCTCGTTGATGTCAGTTGGTTGATAGTACCCCTATAGGAACAGGGTTATTGGTGCCCGCCAGTCTTCGGTCATGATAAGGTTGACTATGCGGTGGCCCTCGCTGTCGTTGGTTATTTGGAGCCCTTCGGGGCTCCGGACGGCTGGCGTGCCGATGACATGGAAGAACACGTCGGAGGGCAGGGACTCGCCTCTGGCAGCAGCCTTGGCCAATGCGTCGGCCTCTTCATTCTTGGCCCGGTCCACGTGCTGCAAGGTGAACCCCTTGAATTGTCTCTCGAGACTTCGGATGGTCGCGAGGTATTGCATAAGTGCGGGGTCCTTTGCTGCATAGTCTTTCTCGACTTGGCCGGCAACTACCTTGGAGTCTGTTTTGATGATGCAGGTGGTGACCCCAAGGGCCCTCAGCTTGCGGAGGCCGAGGATGACTGCTTCGTATTCTGCTATGTTATTTGTGCATCTGTCAGATTCCAGAGCGAAGCTGAGGCGAGCCGCATATCTGTGCTTGACTCCGGTTGGTGAGGTGATGACTGCCGCGGCGCCTGCCCCCGCATGGCACCATGCGCCATCGCAATGGATCGTCCAAACCTTCTCTGCGGACGGGTCCGGCTGTGTTATTGGCCCAGTCCAGTCGACGACGAAGTCTGCCAGGACTTGTGACTTGATGGCTGTCCTGGGCTCGAAATTGATGTGGTAGCCGGAGAGTTCGGCCGCCCACTTGGCAATCCTCACTGATGCTTCCGGGTTTCTGAATAATTCGCCGAGTCCCCTGTCTGAGGTGACCCGTACCTTGAATGCTTCAAAATAATGGCGCAATTTGCGCGAAGACATGACGACTGCGTAGGCTATCTTCTCCAGTTCTGTCATGTTACATTTGGATGGTGTCAGCACTTCGGAGACGTAATAAATTGGGCGCTGCCTGATCACGCCATCAACTGTCTGCTCCTGCACCAGTGCCGCGCTGACCGCATGCGGCGAAGCCGCAACATAGAGCAACAGAGGTAGCGAAGAGTCGGGGCTTGTAAGGACTGCCAACTCCGACAGGTACTGTTTTAGTGAGGCGAAGGCCGCTGCCTGCTCTGGTCCCCAAGCGAAGTCTTTTGCGCCACGGAGAGTTTTGAGGAAAGGGAGACTTCGCTCAGCTGATCTGGAGATGAATCTGTTGAGGGCGGCCAATCTGCCCGTCAAGCGCTGGACGTCTCTGGCGGATTGCGGAGGCGTCATGTTTATGATGGCTTGAATTTTGGTTGGGTTGGCCTCGATGCCGCGGTGTGATACCAGGTAGCCCAATATTTTGCCTTGGCGAACGCTGAAGACGCACTTTTCCGGGTTTAGGCGGAGTCGTGCGTCTCGCATGTTCGCGAATGTCTTGGCGAGGTCAGCGAGATGGTCCGCCTTGCTCTTGCTGGCGACGACGATGTCGTCCACATATGTGAATATATTTCTGCCAACTTGCCCTTCGAGCACTGTCTTGGTAAGCCTGGAGAAGGTGGACCTGGCGTTCTTGAGTCCCTCCGGCATTCTGATGAAGCAATATGTGCCGAAGGGTGTTATAAAGCTGGTGCTAGCCTTGTCTTCCTCCTTCATGTATATCTGGTGGTAACCGGAGAAGCAGTCGAGGAGTGACATGACTTCGCATCCGGCCGCACTATCGACTATATTATTGATCCGCGGCAACGGGAAGTTGTCCTTTTGGCAGGCTTTTATTGAGACTGGTGAAGTCGATGCACATTCGCCACTTCCCGCTCTTTTTCTGCACCATCACAACGTTGGAGAGCCACGTGGGGTAAGCCACCGGCTCGATGAATTTGGCTTCCAGGAGGCGGTGCACCTCTGCCTTGGCGGCCTCTGTCTTCTCGTCGGACATCTTGCGAAGCCGCTGTTTTTTCGGCTTCACCGAAGGGTTGATTCCCAAGCTGTGCTCAATTATGGATCGGCTGACCCCGACCAGGTCGAGGGCTGACCAGGCGAAGACATCTTTGTTCTTGGACAGGCAGCAGAGGAGCTTCTCCTCTTCATGCGAAGTGAGGTCTTCGCTGATAGTGACTGTCTGCTTGGGCGTGGCCTGGTTGAGGGGGACAGTCTTGGTCCCGTCGTTGCTCTGCAGCTGTGCCTTGTCGTGCTGTTTGTCAGTTGGGCTGGCGGGCGCGGGGACCTCACGCTGGGCCGTGAGGCAGTGCACGTTTCTCTGTCCGGGGACGAAGTCCCGCTCTATGTTGCGCGCAGTCTGTTGATTGCCGTAGACCGTAATAACGCCTAACGGACCTGGTATCTTCATACATAGGTACAGTCCGTGAATGGCTGCTTCAAACTTATTGATGGAGCCCCGGCCCATGATGGCGTTGTATGGATATACCATATCCACAATATCAAAGGTCACTTGCTCACTTCGGGCATTGGGTGCTGATAGTCGCCTAGAGGGGGGGGTGAATAGGGCGAAACTGAAATTTACAAATATAAACACAACTACAAGCCGGGTTAGCGTTAGAAATATAAATGAGTCCGAGAGAGAGGGCGCAAAACAAATCCCAAGCGAATAAGCAAGAGAGACACGGAGATTTGTTTTACCGAGGTTCGGTTCTTGCAAACCTACTCCCCGTTGAGGAGGCCACAAAGGCCGGGTCTCTTTCAACCCTTCCCTCTCTCAAACGGTCCCTCGGACCGAGTGAGCTTCTCTTCTCTAATCAAAGCCGGGAACAAAACTTCCCCGCAAGGGCCACCACACAATTGGTGCCTCTTGCCTTGATTACAATGGAGTTTTGATCACAAGAACAAGTGAGAAAGAAAAGAAGCAATCCAAGCGCAAGAGCTCAAATGAACACGGCAAATCACTCTCACTAGTCACTAGGGTTTTGTGTGGAATTGGAGAGGATTTGATCTCTTTGAATGTGTCTAGAATTGAATGCCTAGCTCTTGTAAGTGGTTGAGAAGTGGAAAACTTGGATGCAATGAATGGTGGGGTGGTTGGGGTATTTATAGCCCCAACCACCAAACTTGACCGTTGGCTGGAGGCGTCTGCTCGATGGCGCACCGGACAGTCCGGTGCACACCGGACAGTCCGGTGCCCCTGCCACGTCATCACTGCCGTTGGATTCTAGCCGTTGGAGCTTCTGACTTGTGGGCCCGCCTGGGTGTCCGGTGCACACCGGACATGTACTGTTTGATGTCCGGTGCACCGGTATGGGCAAGTCTGACGTCTGCGCGCGCTGCGCGCGCATTAAATGCACCGCAGAGAGCCGTTGGCGCCGAAGAGAGCCGTTGCTCCGCTGGCACACCGGACAGTCCGGTGAATTTTAGCGGAGCGGCTGCCGCGCGAACCCGAGGCTGGCGAGTTCCTGAGGCCGACTTCCCTTGGCGCACCGGACACTGTCCGGTGTACACCGGACAGTCCGGTGAATTATAGCCGAGTCGCCTTGGAATTTCCCGAAGATGGCGAGTTGGAGTCTGAGTCCCCTGGTGCACCGGACAGGTACTGTTCACTGTCCGGTGGCACACCGGACAGTCCGGTGCGCCAGACCAGGGGTGCCTTCGGTTGCCCCTTTGCTCCTTTGTTGAATCCAAAACTTGGTCTTTTTATTGGCTAAGTGTGAACCTTTTATACCTGTATATACTATACACTTGGGCAAACAAGTTAGTCCAAGGATTTGTGTTGGGCAATTCAACCACCAAAATTATATAGGAACTAGGTGTAAGCCTAATTCCCTTTCAATCTCCCCCTTTTTGGTGATTGATGCCAACACAAACCAAAGCAAATAGAGAAGTGCATAATTGAACTAGTTTGCATAATGTAAGTGAAAAGGTTACTTGGAATTAAGCCAATATAACTACTTACAAGATATGCATGGAATGTTTCTTTCTTATTTAACATTTTGGACCACGTTTGCACCACTTGTTTTGTTTTTGCAAAACCTTTTGTAAATCCATTTCAAAGATCTTTTGCAAATAGTCAAAGGTAAATAAATAAGAGTTTGCAAAAGCATTTTCAAGATTTGAAAATTTCCTCCCCCTGTTTCAAATGCTTTTCCTTTAAACAAAACTCCCCTAAAAGAGATCCACCTCTTAGTGTTCAAGAGGGTTTTGATATACCATTTTTGAAATACTACTTTCTCCCCCTTTTGAACACAATAGGATACCCATTGATAAATACTTTTGGAAAGCACTAAGTTTTTGAAATTGGTGGTGGTGCGGTCCTTTTGCTTTGGGCTCATTTCTCCCCCTTTTTGGCATGAATCGCCAAAAACGGAATCATTAGAGCCCTCGAAGTAATTTCTTCCCCTTTGGTCATAAGTAACGAGTTAAGATTATACCAAAGATGAAGTCCGGTCCTTTTGCTTTTGAGCTTTTACTCTCTCCCCCAAGGATGAAGTCCTTTTCTTTGATGCTCATTTCTCCCCAAGGAATAGAGAGTTGCTCGGAGTGATGGCGAAGCATGAGTTACGGAGTGGAAGCCTTTGTCTTCGCCGAAGACTCCAATTCCCTTTCAATATACCTATGACTTGGTTTGAAATAGACTTGAAAACACATTAGTCATAGCATATAAAAGAGATATGATCAAAGGTATTTAAATGAGCTATGTGTGCAAGCTAGCAAAAGAAATTTCTAGAATCAAGAATATTGAGCTCATGCCTAAGTCTGGTAAAAGATTGTTCATCAAGTGGCTTGGTAAAGATATCGGCTAATTGATCTTTAGTATTAATGTAAGAAATCTCGATATCCCCCTTTTGTTGGTGATCCCTAAGAAAATGATACCGAATGGCTATGTGCTTAGTGCGGCTATGCTCGACGGGATTGTCGGCCATTTTAATTGCACTCTCATTATCACATAGCAAAGGGACTTTGGTTAATTTGTAACCGTAGTCCCGCAGGGTTTGCCTCATCCAAAGCAATTGCGCGCAACAATGTCCTGCGGCAATGTACTCGGCTTCGGCGGTGGAAAGAGCGACCGAATTTTGCTTCTTTGAAGCCCAAGACACCAAGGATCTTCCCAAGAACTGGCAAGTCCCTGATGTGCTCTTCCTATTAATTTTGCACCCCGCCCAATCGGCATCCGAATAACCAATCAAATCAAATGTGGATCCCCGAGGGTACCAAAGCCCAAACTTAGGTGTATAAGCCAAATATCTCAAAATTCGTTTTACGGCCGTAAGGTGTGATTCCTTAGGGTCGGATTGGAATCTTGCACACATGCAAACGGAAAGCATAATGTCCGGTCGAGATGCACATAAATAAAGCAATGAACCAATCATCGACCGGTATACCTTTTGATCCACGGACTTACCTCCCGTGTCGAGGTCGAGATGCCCATTAGTTCCCATGGGTGTCTTGATGGGTTTGGCATCCTTCATCCCAAACTTAGCAAGAATGTCTTGAGTGTACTTCGTTTGGCTAATGAAGGTGCCCTCTTGGAGTTGCTTGACTTGGAATCCTAGAAAATACTTCAACTCCCCCATCATCGACATCTCGAATTTCTGTGTCATGATCCTACTAAACTCTTCACATGTAGACTCGTTAGTAGACCCAAATATAATATCATCAACATAAATTTGGCATACAAACAAGTCATTTTCAAGAGTTTTAGTAAAGAGTGTAGGATCGGCCTTGCCGACTTTGAAGCCATTAGCAATAAGGAAATCTCTAAGGCATTCATACCATGCTCTTGGGGCTTGCTTGAGCCCATAAAGCGCCTTAGAGAGCCTATAGACATGATTAGGATACTCACTGTCTTCAAAGCCGGGAGGTTGCTCAACATAGACCTCTTCCTTGATCGGTCCATTGAGGAAGGCACTTTTCACGTCCATTTGATAGAGCTTAAAGCCATGGTAAGTAGCATAGGCCAATAATATGCGAATTGACTCAAGCCTAGCTACGGGTGCATAGGTTTCACCGAAATCCAAACCTTCGACTTGTGAATACCCTTTGGCTACGAGTCGAGCTTTGTTCCTTGTCACCATACTATGCTCATCTTGCTTGTTGCGGAAGACCCATTTGGTTCCTACAACATTTTGGTTAGGACGTGGAACTAAATGCCAGACCTCATTCCTCGTGAAATTGTTGAGCTCCTCTTGCATCGCCACCACCCAATCCGAATCTTGGAGAGCTTCCTCTACCCTGTGTGGCTCAATAGAGGAAACAAAAGAGTAATGTTCACAAAAATGAGCAACCCGAGATCGAGTAGTTACCCCCTTATGAATGTCGCCGAGGATGGTGTCGACGGGGTGATCTCGTTGGATTGCTTGGTGGACTCTTGGGTGTGGCGGTCTTGGTTCTTCCTCATCCTCCTTTTCTTGATCATTTGTATCTCCCCCTTGATCATTGCTATCATCTTGAGGTGGCTCGTCTTCTTGATTTTGCTCTTCATCATTTTGAGCCTCATCCTCATTTTGAGTTGGTGGAGATGCTTGCATGGAGGAGGATGGTTGATCTTGTGTACTTGGAGGCTCTTCGGATTCCTTAGGACACACATCCCCGATGGACATGTTCCTTAGCGCGATGCATGGAGCCTGTTCTTCACCTATCTCATCAAGATCAACTTGCTCTACTTGAGAGCCGTTAGTTTCATCAAACACAACGTCACAAGAGACTTCAACTAGTCCAGTGGACTTGTTAAAGACCCTATATGCCCTTGTGTTTGAGTCATAACCAAGTAAAAAGCCTTCTACAGTTTTAGGAGCAAATTTAGATTTTCTACCTCTTTTAATAAGAATGAAGCATTTGCTACCAAAAACTCTAAAATATGAAATGTTGGGCTTTTTACCGGTTAGGAGTTCATATGATGTCTTCTTGAGGATTCGGTGAAGATATAACCGGTTGATGGCGTAGCAGGCGGTGTTGACCGCTTCGGCCCAAAACCGGTCCGGTGTCTTGTACTCATCAAGCATGGTTCTTGCCATGTCCGATAGAGTTCGATTCTTCCTCTCCACTACACCATTTTGTTGTGGCGTGTAGGGAGAGGAGAACTCATGCTTGATGCCCTCCTCCTCAAGGAAGCCTTCAATTTGAGAGTTCTTGAACTTCGTCCCGTTGTCGCTTCTTATTTTCTTGATCCTTAAGCCGAACTCATTTTGAGCTCGTCTCAAGAATCCCTTTAAGGTCTCTTGGGTTTGAGATTTTTCCTGTAAAAAGAATACCCAAGTGAAGCGAGAATAATCATCCACAATAACAAGACAATACTTACTCCCGCCGATGCTTATGTAAGCAATCGGGCCGAATAGATCCATGTGGAGTAGCTCAAGCGGCCTGTCGGTCGTCATGATGTTCTTGTGTGGGTGATGGACTCCAACTTGCTTCCCTGCCTGGCATGCGCTACAAATCCTGTCTTTCTCAAAATGAACATTTGTTAATCCTAAAATGTGCTCTCCCTTTAGAAGCTTATGAAGATTCTTCATCCCAACATGGGCTAGTCGGCGGTGCCAGAGCCAACCCATGTTAGTCTTAGCAATTAAGCATGTGTCGAGTTCAGCTCTATCAAAGTCTACTAAGTATAGCTGACCCTCTAACACACCCTTAAATGCTATTGAATCATCACTTCTTCTAAAGACGGTGACACCTACATCAGTAAAAAGACAGTTGTAGCCCATTTGACATAATTGTGAAACAGAAAGCAAGTTGTAATCTAAGGAATCAACAAGAAAAACATTGGAAATAGAATGGTCAGGAGATATAGCAATTTTACCAAGTCCTTTGACCAAACCTTGATTTCCATCCCCGAATGTGATAGCTCGTTGGGGATCTTGGTTTTTCTCATATGAGGAGAACATCCTTTTCTCCCCTGTCATGTGGTTTGTGCACCCGCTATCGAGTATCCAACTTGAGCCCCCGGATGCATAAACCTACAAAACAATTTTAGTTCTTGACTTTAGGTACCCAAACGGTTTTGGGTCCTTTGGCATTAGAAACAAGAACTTTGGGTACCCAAACACAAGTCTTGGAGCCCTTGTGTTTGCCCCCAACAAATTTGGCAACTACCTTGCCGGATTTGCTAGTAAGCACATAAGATGCATCAAAAGTTTTAAATGAAATGGCATGATCATTTGATGCATTAGGAATTTTCTTCTTAGGCAACTTAGCATGGGTTGGTTGCCTAGAACTAGATGTCTCACCCTTATACATAAAAGCATGATTAGGGCCAGAGTGAGACTTCCTAGAATGAATCTTCCTAATTTTGCTCTCAGGATAGCCGGCAGGGTATAAAATGTAACCCTCGTTATCCTGAGGCATGGGAGCTTTGCCCTTAACAAAGTTAGACAAGTTCTTAGGAGGGGCATTAAGTTTGACATTGTCTCCCCTTTGGAAGCCAATGCCATCCTTGATGCCAGGGCGTCTCCCATTATAAAGCATGCTACGAGCAAATTTAAATTTCTCATTTTCTAAGTTGTGCTCGGCAATTTTAGCATCTAGTTTAGCTATATGATCATTTTGTTGCTTAATTAAAATCATGTGATCATGAATAGCATCAATATCAACATTTCTACATCTAGTACAAATAGATACATGCTCAACAATAGATGTAGAGGGTTTGCAAGATTTTAATTCTACAACCTTAGCATGCAGCATATCATTTTTAGTTCTAAGGTCAGAAATTGTAACATTGCAAACATTTAGTTCTTTAGCCTTAGTAATCAACTTTTCATTTTCTACTCTAAGGCTAGCAAGAGAAATGTTCAATTCTTCAATCCTAGCAAGCAAATCATCATTATTATCTCTAGGAGTGGAAATTGAAACATCACAAACATGAGAATCAACCTTAGCATTTAAAATAGCATTTTCATTCCTAAGGTTGTCAATTATTTCACGGCAAGTGCTTAGCTCACTAGATAATTTTTCACATTTTTCTACTTCTAGAGCATAAGCCTTTTTAACCTTAACATGTTTTTTGTTTTCTTTAATTAGACAATCCTCTTGGGAATCCAAAAGGTCGTCCTTTTCATGAATAGCACTAACTAATTCATTTAATTTTTCTTTTTGAGCTATGTTGAGGTTGGCAAAAAGGGAACGCAAATTATCCTCCTCATCACTAGCATTATCATCACTAGAAGATTCATATTTAGTGGAGGAGTTGGATTTAACCTTCTTCTTTTTGCCATCCTTTGCCATGAGGCACTTGTGGCCGACGTTGGGGAAGAGGAGTCCCTTGGTGACGGCGATGTTGGCGGCGTCCTCGTCGTCGGAGGAGTCGCTTGAGCTTTCGTCGGAATCCCATTCCCGACAAACATGGGCATCGCCGCCCTTCTTCTTGTAGTACCTTTTCTTCTCCTTTCTTCTCCCCTTCTTGTCGTCGCCTCGGTCACTGTCACTAGATATAGGACATTTAGCAATAAAATGACCGGGCTTACCACACTTGTAGCAAACCTTCTTGGAGCGGGACTTGTAGTCCTTCCCCCTCCTTTGCTTTAGGATTTGGCGGAAGCTCTTGATGACGAGCGCCATCTCCTCATTGTCAAGCTTGGAGGCGTCTATTGGTTGTCGACTTGGTGTAGACTCCTCCTTCTTTTCTTCCGTCGCCTTGAATGCAACGGGTTGAGCTTCGGATGTGTCGCCAAGCTCGTTGATTTTCCTCGAGCCTTCTATCATGCACTCAAAACTTACAAAATGCCCGATAACTTCCTCGGGGGTCATTTTAGTGTATCTAGGATTACCACGAATCAATTGAACTTGAGTGGGATTTAGAAAAATGAGAGATCTTAAAATAACATTTACTACTTCGTGGTCGTCCCACTTCTTGCTCCCGAGGTTGCGCACTTGGTTCACCAAAGTCTTGAGCCGGTTGTACATGTGTTGTGGCTCCTCCCCTTTGTGAAGCCGGAACCGACCGAGCTCCCCCTCGATTGTTTCCCGCTTGGTGATCTTGGTGAGCTCATCTCCCTCGTGCGCAGTTTTGAGCACATCCCAAATCTCCTTTGCATTTTTCAACCCTTGCACTTTGTTGTATTCTTCCTTGCTTAGAGAGGCAAGGAGTATGGTTGTGGCTTGAGAGTTGAAGTGCTCGATTTGGGCCACCTCATCCTCATCATAGTTTTCATCCCCTACGGATGGTACCTGCGCACCAAACTCAACAACATCCCATATGCTTTTGTGGAGCGAGATTAGATGAAATCGCATTAAATCGCTCCACCTAGCGTAATCTTCACCATCAAAAGTTGGTGGTTTGCCTAGTGGGACGGAAAGTAAAGGTGTATGTTTGGAAATGCGAGGGTAGCGTAGGGGGATCTTACTATACTTCTTGCGCTCTTGGCGCTTAGAAGTGACGGAGGGCGCATCGGAGTCGGAGGTCGATGTTGATGAAGTGTCGGTCTCGTAGTAGACCACCTTCCTCATCCTCTTGTGCTTGTCGCCTTTCCGATGCGGCTTATGGGAAGAAGATTTTTCCTTCTTCTCTTTGTGATGAGAAGAAGATTTCTTCTCCTTCCCTTTGTTGGAGGAGCTCTTCTTCTTCTCCCTCCTTTTGATGCGGGACTCTTCCGATGAAGTGCTCCCTTGGCTTGTAGTGGGCTTTTCGCCGGTCTCCACCTCCTTCTTGGCGTGATCTCCCGACATCACTTCGAGCGGTTAGGCTCTAATGAAGCACCGGGCTCTGATACCAATTGATAGTCGCCTAGAGGGGGGGGTGAATAGGGCGAAACTGAAATTTACAAATATAAACACAACTACAAGCCGGGTTAGCGTTAGAAATATAAATGAGTCCGAGAGAGAGGGCGCAAAACAAATCCCAAGCGAATAAGCAAGAGAGACACGGAGATTTGTTTTACCGAGGTTCGGTTCTTGCAAACCTACTCCCCGTTGAGGAGGCCACAAAGGCCGGGTCTCTTTCAACCCTTCCCTCTCTCAAACGGTCCCTCGGACCGAGTGAGCTTCTCTTCTCTAATCAAAGCCGGGAACAAAACTTCCCCGCAAGGGCCACCACACAATTGGTGCCTCTTGCCTTGATTACAATGGAGTTTTGATCACAAGAACAAGTGAGAAAGAAAAGAAGCAATCCAAGCGCAAGAGCTCAAATGAACACGGCAAATCACTCTCACTAGTCACTAGGGTTTTGTGTGGAATTGGAGAGGATTTGATCTCTTTGAATGTGTCTAGAATTGAATGCCTAGCTCTTGTAAGTGGTTGAGAAGTGGAAAACTTGGATGCAATGAATGGTGGGGTGGTTGGGGTATTTATAGCCCCAACCACCAAACTTGACCGTTGGCTGGAGGCGTCTGCTCGATGGCGCACCGGACAGTCCGGTGCACACCGGACAGTCCGGTGCCCCTGCCACGTCATCACTGCCGTTGGATTCTAGCCGTTGGAGCTTCTGACTTGTGGGCCCGCCTGGGTGTCCGGTGCACACCGGACATGTACTGTTTGATGTCCGGTGCACTGGTATGGGCAAGTCTGACGTCTGCGCGCGCTGCGCGCGCATTAAATGCACCGCAGAGAGCCGTTGGCGCCGAAGAGAGCCGTTGCTCCGCTGGCACACCGGACAGTCCGGTGCACACCGGACAGTCCGGTGAATTTTAGCGGAGCGGCTGCCGCGCGAACCCGAGGCTGGCGAGTTCCTGAGGCCGACTTCCCTTGGCGCACCGGACACTGTCCGGTGTACACCGGACAGTCCGGTGAATTATAGCCGAGTCGCCTTGGAATTTCCCGAAGATGGCGAGTTGGAGTCTGAGTCCCCTGGTGCACCGGACAGGTACTGTTCACTGTCCGGTGGCACACCGGACAGTCCGGTGCGCCAGACCAGGGGTGCCTTCGGTTGCCCCTTTGCTCCTTTGTTGAATCCAAAACTTGGTCTTTTTATTGGCTAAGTGTGAACCTTTTATACCTGTATATACTATACACTTGGGCAAACAAGTTAGTCCAAGGATTTGTGTTGGGCAATTCAACCACCAAAATTATATAGGAACTAGGTGTAAGCCTAATTCCCTTTCAGGTGCTACACCGAAGGAGAGAGGCAGCTCTATTTTGCCGACAGGAAAGGTGCCCTTGCCGCCGAAGCCATACAACGGGTTGTCCGAAGGCTTGAGCAGGCTGTGGCTTATGCCCATGCGGTCGAAGGCGTGGAGGAAGATGATGTCCGCCTGACTGCCATTGTCGACTAGGACTTTGTGCAGGTCCCAGCCTGCCACGCCGCAATTGATAACCATGGCGTCGCTGTGGGGGGCGCTGCGCAGGTCGACGTCTCGTGCGTCGAAGGTTAGCGGTATGTGGGACCACTTTGTCTGCACGACTGGGCCAGTGATGGCGATGTGGTTGATGCTGCGGTAGTGGTCCCGCTTCTGCCGCTTTGTGTCGAAGTCGGTGCTGGACCCCCCAGTGATCATGTGAATGACTCTGCGATACGGCTGATCGGCGAAGTCTTCCTGCTTTGGGGCGTGGGGGATGTTTTGATGTTGCTGGTGTGGTGGTGGGGGTGGGGGAGGTATGATTTGTACTTCCTGATGGTGTTGGTAAGCGTGGTGCGGTGGATGCGGGGCGGGGGCGTGGATATATGGTGGAGGGGGTTGCTGGTAAGTGTGCGCGACAACTCTGGGGTTGTTGGCTGGCTGCGCCCGTGCCATTCTGTCTTTGGTGGCCTTCGTTTCTAGGCAGTCTTTGGTTTGGTGGGCGCAGTCTTCGCCATGGAAGAGGGAGTAGAATCGGCGCGGCGGCTGTGCACGCCCCCGACCCCTATCGCGAGTTCCATTTCCGCGGCCCTGGGGGGATATTCCTGGCGGCGAGGGGCGTCAGCAGCGGGGTGCTGGTTGGTGATGTTGTGCACTTGCTGTTGATTGCGGTCGTCTCGACCGGAGTCTTGCTGCGGAGTCCTCGTCCACGTGCGGCTGGACTGTGGAGCATCTTTGGGCTTCCTTTGAGACTCAACCTTGCGCTGGTGGAGCTCTTCGGATTTGGCGTATTTTTCAAACAGCTGATATAATTCCTGGAGGTTCTTGGGCGGATCTCTGATGCAGTGGCTGTAGAGGACGCCGACGCGAAGGCCACTGATGGCGTAGTGGATGACGATCTGGTCGTCGACTGAGGGCAGCTGTGACTTGAGTGTTAGAAATTTGTGGTAATACTCCCACAGAGTCTCCTTTTCCAGCTGCTTGCAGAGCGAGAGTTCGGCCAAGGCGTCAGTGTCCGGGCGGTACCCTTGGAAGTTGAGCAGGAACTTGTCGCGGAGGCTTCTCCAGGAATCAATGGACAGCGGAGGCAACCTGGTGAACCAGGTGAGAGCTGGGCCTTCGAGGGCGATGATGAAAGACTTGGCCATTGTGGCGTCGTCCCCTCCGGAAGATGCAACGGCGACCTGATAACTCATTATGTATTGTGCCGGGTTAGTGCTGTCGTTGTACTTGGGATAGGTCCCTGCCTGGAAGTTAGCGGGCCAAGGCATCACTTGCAGATGTGGCGCCAGGGGACTTCGCTCGTCGAGGTAGTTGACCCCTTGGAATGGCGCGGCGTGCGGGAAGGGGTGGTTGCGCTGGGGAAACACGAGTCTTCCGGTTGTGCGCGCTGTTGCAGGGGTGGGCCATGCTGCAGGCCGAGGTGTCCTTCGCTATAGGTGTACATTCGGGCCGCCCGGCCCGGCCCGGCTCAAGCCCGAAAAGGCCCGTATTGTTTGAATTTCGGGCCGGCCCGGCCCGTTTGAATTTCGGGCCGTGCCGGGCCGGCCCATGGGCCTAGCCCTCAGCCCACGGCCCGGCCCGTAATTGCTTAAACGTGTCGGGCTTATTTCGGGCGGCCCGAAATTATAAAAGCCCGAAATTCACATTAGGGCCCGAAATTCAATTTTTGGCCCGAAATTCAGTTTTTGGCCCAAAATTCATATTAGAGCCCTAAATTCAAAAAATAATAAAACAAATAAAAGATAAGACAAATAAATTTGTACAAAATCAAACTTAATATTTGTATTAAAGTTACCACAGCTATGCAATGACTACCTCGCATTTTGTTAGAAGGAAAAAGAGTATAATCAGCTGTATACAAAGTTCGTAAGTTCAGTTTATTGTCTAATGTTCATAACAAAAGTAAAATTACATCACACAATCTAATTCAAAGATAAAAAAACATCTAACTAGCATTATCTCTAGCTTTGTGTTCTTTATCAAGTATATGAAAGTGCGAAATGAAGTGTGGTTTTAATAAATATATGGGCCTTTTCGTGCCTCTATATGAGCCTTTTCGTGCCTGCCTTAAACGGGCCGTGCTCGTGCCCGCCCATGGGCCGTGACCTCGGCCCAAACCCGGCCCGATATAACGGGCCGTGCCGGCCCGACACTAAATTATTTCGGGCCGTGCCGTGCCTGGGCCGTGCTTTTTTTCCGTGCTTCGGGCCGGCCCATCAGGCCCGGCCCAAATGTACACCTATAGCCTTCGCGCGTGTCTTCCAATTGTGCGCGCTGCTGCAGGGGTGGTCCGTGCTGCAGGCCGAGATGGCCTTCGCGCTGCATCAGTGCGATCTCCCGCTCGAGGTCCTGGGCCTTCTGCTCTTCGTCGTGTATCATTTGCCGCACCTTGGCTAGTGCGGACACGCGCTGGCGCTTGGCCTCCAGTATCTCTTTCTGCCTCTGGAGATTGCGGTTCTTGAGGCGCAGGGCGCGCAGCTGTAGCTGTTCTTCCGCTGAGACGCCGAGGACTTCACCGTCCTCGGTGAGGTCCGCGCCCTCCGGTGGGGCGAAGCCTGGGGGAGGCTGCGATTGTCCTTCAGGGCCGCAGGTGCGAAGAGTGTCGTCTTCGCGGGTTCGGAGAATGTCGTCTTTAGTGGCCTCTTGGTGGGTGGATTGGATGAGGGCGAGGGCCTTGCCCTTTCTCGCGGCAAGTAGTGCTGCCTTCGTAGCCTCGTCAGTCTTCGAGTTAGCTTTTTTGGGTGCCATCGCGGGTGGTTTTTTCGTAGCACGAACGGTGGGCGCCAAATGTTGGAACTTGCTCTCAGTTGCAAAGGGATCCAACGGGGGTGAACAGTGACGTTAACAGGGTTCTCGCGCAAGATGGCAAAAGCTCTGTTTATCTAGCCTCTCACGGGCACTGTGCCGGGGTATTTATAGGTATCTGAGTGCCCAGCGTCCTGTGTTAAGGACGCATGTGCCCTCAGACACCTAGGTTATCCCCAGAATATTCCCATAAAGCAGGGTTACAGGCTGTAATTACAGGGATGCCTTTACAAATTAGGCCCGTAACACGCAGCGGCCACACAGGGCCTGTTACAATGGGCCTGAATCACACGTGGGCCTCCGTGCTGGACGAGGCCGCACGGTGGGATGACCTCGTCGTAGGTCTTCGTCTGATGTCGTATGGGGCGAAGGGTGTCCCTGCCCGTTGTCTTGTCTCTGTTGGACCAACGACTGCAGCGAAGGCCTCGAGCGAAGGGTGGCGTATTTGCCTTCGCCCCAACAGTTTTAACAGTTTTAGAATCGAACTCCGGACTAACTTGACGTGAGTTATTTTAACTCCTATGAGCATGAATCATAAGTGAAAGAGAGAGGACATTTTGCAAATTGAAAATTAAAAAAACAGCTTAAAAGTAAAAAACATAATAGAAACTAGACAGAGATAAAGATACACATTAATGTCTTGCCTGGCCAGGCAACTCTTAGCGGAACGGTGCACATTTTTTATGGACAGAGCCACAAAGGAGTGGTTCCATGAGATGAAGGCCAAGTCAGTTCTCGTCTCTTTGCTGAAAACTTGGTCATGACTCATGAGCATAAATTAGTGCATGTTGTGCTGGTTCTGAATGTTCTCTCCAACTGTGTACCGTACCAATTCTGTCTGGTAGCAAAATTATAGTGGTGGCCACCCTTGTTAGTTTCCAACAAAGCTAGCAGAAGAGTACGCGTGTAGATGTATGATCAGGCAATAAAATTAAAATTAGGTTGGAACTGCACTTAGAATATATAATTAGCATGCCTACTACTCTATGATATGTGATATACAAACCACCTGGCCAGGCAAGTGTTAGTGGAGAAGCGCACATTTTTTTGCATCTAGGACAGAGGTGTGGTTCCATGAGATTTTTAGATTGAAGAAGGCCAAGTCGGTTGTTGTCGTCTCTTTGTTAAAAACATGGCATGAGATGCTCAAGACACATGCAATTTTAGATTTTTACAGTACTAACGGCATACTCGAAGTAATATATACCAGCATTAGAAGCATCTATTGAGGAGTTGCGATTGGCCCTAAACGAATTAATCTACCTGATAATAACTTGCTGTAGAAAGCAAGAGTAAATGCCCGGCTCGAATCTCATTTAGGGTCTGTTGGGTTTACTCAGAACGATGACCTGGAATGATTCGTAGCCGGATTGTCTGTATAATTTACATACGCATTGATCAGCTGGAACGATTCTTGGATAGAATCCCGGACAACCAAACAGAGCCTTAGGGCTTGTTCGTTGGTGCCGGATTGCACCCGGAATCGTTCCAGCTAATCAAAGTTTATATAAATTAGAGAAACAATCCGGTTGAACCCACCAATCCCAAACAACCGAACGGCACCTTAGAGTGCGTTCGTTTGTTCATGATTGAGGCTAGGAATGGTTCCAGATGATCAAAGCTTATACAAATTAGATAAGCATTCTTGATTGGATTGGTTCTAGGTCATGATTCAGAAACAAACGAACACACCCTTAGCCACAGCACCATCAGAAGTTCTTAACTGCCGGGCCGTCAATTTGATCAAATAGAGGTACAACCGACAGCAAATTATGATCGACAAACAACCCAAATCGTGACCACGTGTCATCTAGAAATTGAAAAGATGCTGCAATCCTATCTGAACTGACTATCCTGCAGTTGATCGATATAAAGAAAAGGATATGCCTTTCACGTGTTAAACGATCACCGTGTATGCACTATCCAGATAGCATTACGCTAGCTGTTACATGTCGTGTGCCAACAATGTCTCTTTTATTTGCTTTTGCACATAATGCATGATCACTAGTTAGCGCAATGTGAGCAACGCCATGTACGCATCAACTCAGAAGAATAAATTTATGCCATCTTTCAACAAGAAGAACCAAAAAAATGGATAGTTAAGAAAAAGAAAAAAACGAACATGTTAAAATAAAAGAAATCTTTTGAAATAGCATAGGTATTAGTGATTTGGTTAAATTCAAATTAATTCCAGAATCTTCTTTCCTAGCCTTAATTGGAACAATACTATCAAATTGTTCGCACGTTGTTACGGTTTCTATTTATATGTTTGAACATAGAGTATAAAACACTGTGATATCCTAGCCCAAGCTTAATAAAACTGATAGAATACTCAAGTCGTTTCTTCTTTTTCAGAAGTCTATCTCGAAACAACCTCTGAATTAAGCGTGATTGACTCAGAGCAATCTTGGGATGGGTGACCGACCGAGAAGTCTTCTCAGTCTCAAGTGTGCATGAGTAAGGATAAAATGCGCACAAAAGACTCATGTCGGCCTGTGGGGCGGTCTATGATCCTAGAGGGCTTTTAGGAGTAATAAGTACAGTTAGCCCGGGACTGGTTGGGGTGTTACAAATGGTATCAGAGCCGACACTCATAGTTTCACGGACGTGTAGGTGGGCTAAGGGTTCGAGTATATGGTGCATGACACATGTGGGACTAGAATGGTCACATGGTATGACATATGACGACACTAGACACACAAACATGGTCAAGACTCAAGAGAGAAGGTTCCTGACTTGGGGTTGATCGATGAGGATGTCGATCTTCTAAGGGGGTGGATTGTGATATCTTGGTCCAATGCTTAATAAAATTGATAGAATACTCATACCAACGAGGTACATTTTTCTTTTTCAGAAGTCTGTCTTGAAAGAACATTTGAGTTTAGCGTGCTTGTCCCAGAACAATCTTGGGATGGGGACCAATCGAGAAGTCTACTCCGGTACGCATGAGTGAGGACAAAGTGCAAAGTGCGCACAAAAGGATCATGTTGGTCTGTGAGGATGGTCTATGATTCTAGAGGGTTGTTAGGAGTAAGTACCGCTAGACCATGAGTGATTGGGGTGTTACAAACACAAAACCATGTGTGTTCGGTTTGGAGCCAATAACTATGGTTTGAATTCTATCCTATTTATGGATGATTTTAGCTTTTCTATCATTTAAATATGAGAAGCATGATGACAGTGGAAACCATAAAAACTGGTATTTTATATAGTAGACAATTAAGGCCTCGGCCCGGCCGGCAGCGCGCGTGTGGCAATTCTTCATCCTTTTTCTCAGCTTCTCGATAGATGCACCAACGGTCCAGCTATTTAAGTTGATTGAATTGTCACTTGAACTTCAGGTATGATACTAAAGTACTAGTACATCGTAACATTAAAGTGAGCCTCTAGCATTGACTATTATTAAATATTAATATGGGTCAGGCCCACATTAATTCAACAGTCCAAACATGTGCAAAAAGATTACATTTGATTCTTGTTAGAGGTGACTTCCATTTTATTAGGAACCCGTAGAAAAAGATCGATGATATGTTTGATGATAGAAGAACTTTTTTATTCAATGTTGTCATTAATGGTTTAAATTTAAGTGAACTTGAACTATTGGATAAAAAATTTCTTAGAGCAGTCACAACCCATAGTTTCTATAATCAGTTTCTAGATTGACACATCATAGACACACTACTTATAGACCTAGCTACCCTTCTCGACGCAAAGGTTTCATAGTGGTTTCTATGTATAAAACAATTTAATGTTTAGGTGGGACCGTGGGAGGCAACGGAAGGAGCACGTGATCTGGTAAAGGCAAGGAAACGATAATGGAAATGAAACCTACAGCCTCCACTAGGGTTGAAAACGGACATGTTTTCACATTTGATCCGACTGTTTCCATATTTACAGAAAAATATGGAAACAGAAGATAATTTATTCCGTTCGTTTTTTATTGGATCCCGTTTTTATCTGGATTGAACCCGTATTTATTTCGTATTTGATAAATATGAAATGAGTATAATATGCATTTGTATATAAAAAGTCTTGTGTCTTTAGGTGACAAATTATAGCACAAGTGACCATTGTAACTATTGGCTCTTTTAAATGACAAGTGGTCTAAAATCTTAAACAACATCGGATGTAGCTAAATGTACATCATTAGCAACCAAACAACAATAGAATGTTGCCTCTCTGTATCTATTTGTTTTATGTCATTAGCATGTCAATCAATCACTAGTCAATCATCAATACCATTTCTGTTTGTATTAAATTACGAGTTTCCGTTAGTATTTCCGTTTCTATACGTTTTCGCAATTCTGTTTACCCCGCTCCTATTTTCGTTCCCGACTATTCCGGACTCGATCTCATTTCCGATGATAAAATGTGGATACGAAAACATGAGAGAGGTTTTTCGTCCGTTTTCATTCCTAGCCTCAACAAGATTACAATGGTTTCTATCGGTTTCATTGCCCGAACAGACTCCATTTGTTTCTCTCTTTTCATTAAATCCCTTGCCACATCAGCAAATTGATGACATGGCAGCATATTAGATTCTATAGAGACCAGATGACCTGGAGGTTTGGGAGTTGCCTCTTAGGACTACTCAAGGGTACACCAACTTATGAGCGACTTGACCAGGCACTAGTTAGTAGTGGGAAACAAAATTTCCACTAGAAACTGCCAGGCATTAACTAGGGAGATCTCTGATCATACTCCTTTGGTGCTAGATACTGAAAATGGTGTTCATAATAACAAACAATCGATGCTTAAATTTGAACTCAGTTAGTTGTTACGTGATGGTTTCTCAGAATTAGTGGCTGATGTGTCGAACATGGAAAATAGATGATAAATACCTTTACAAAATCAAAAATGGAAACATAAAATTCAGACTTAGACAAATCTATGGGGTTAGACTAAGAACGTTAGCGGTGCATACAAAAAAGAAAAGGAAGAATTGATTTGGAAGAAATATGAATTATACAAAAAAAACCAAAACTCAGCTTCTCACTGTGATAGAAATTGATCTAAAACATCGTTATAAAGAAATGTTAGTCATTATCTATGAGAGGAGGAAAATTAAATGGTGACAAAGAGCCAAGACAACTAAGTATTTTCAGGTGGTGGCCAATAATAAGCATACGAAGACCAGGGTCTTCTAACTCAAATAAGACGAGTGGATTACAGAAGGTGACATAAATTTAAGGAAATGTATATATTCAACCCGAACACCACCCATAGCTCTTAGGGCTAGTTTACTAGAATATCACTCATAGCACTATAGGCTAGTCTAATACACTTATTGCCCTAAGAGCTAACTGGATGTGTCTTCTCATTTCCTGCCTAAGGCATTCATGATTCAATTTCTTCATTTCATGACGATCCATCTTAGAACGATTTCTATGAAATTTATAAAATCAAAAAAATAAGGTTTAAGGTTGAGTTCAAGAATGGGTGTCCTTGTTAAAATTAACCTAATCTAACTACTTTATGTCACGACTTCCTTAATACTGCATTCTATTTGTTGGAGAAATATGGCTCTATATTATGCACCATGTAAACATTATGGACTGCAAGGAAAAGGGAAAAACATGAACAAACACCATTTTCTACTCCCTCTGTTTTAGTTGATTTATAGGTTCATACAATACTTGATGTATGTGTTTTATACGTGTGTCTAGATTAATTTTCATCCATTTGAATATAGACAAAAAAACAAGAACTAAAACGAATATTGTTTAGGACGAATGGAGTATATAACTATATATCAAGCTTGTAAGTGTGTGTGGTGAAAAATAAAAACCCTGTAGCGATAATACACAAAAATACTGCCATGAGTTGACTAAGACGTCGGTTGTGCACAATGCAGACTGACTCATGATCGACATCTTATATATATACCAACTGTTATAAGTTGTGTGCCGCCTTTACTTTGCCAAATTTCGTTTTATATATATAGTTGACCCCGATGACTAGAGAAATCCAAGCTAAGACTCGCTTCAAAAAGCACGAGAGGACACATTAACATCACGTGAGATAAATTAATCTTTGAACCAATAGACTAGAACCTAGTTGATCATATATATCCTACGTTGTACGCGTAGTGCTAGCTCCTACTTGCTAAAGTTATTACTAGCTCAATGGATCAAGGAAGAACTGAAGTCAGAAGAAGCTATGGAATATTCCATCTGAGGGCCGCATCTATGCTGTATCGTCAGCTAATTTTCTTTTGCGCGTATAGCGATGTTTTTGCATTTTCGTTTCCGCTGGTGGATGCTGGGAAAAGGAGGTGGCTGTTGATGGTTCACAGGTCATAACCACCGAGAGGGTGGGTAGGGCGACAGGATGAGATCGGTTGATTGTTAATAAAATAAGAACATTATTAGTGCTTATATATCTCTTGCTCTCGGTCTTTATGAAAAAAATCTCGCTCGCGTATTTCAATGTTGTTTAGCAGACAAACCTTGTGCTGCAACGTAAGTTCACTGGACACTGGAGTCATGGACTCATGGAAGGAAGAAAAAAAGTATTGCCGCATGCATGCACCAACCCCTAGAGGGGCAGTCGATCGGGAAGACACCAGTACAGCTGGGATCCGGTGAAGCGTTCGGTACTAAAGGAAACAGCTCAGCAAAGCTTTAAAAATATTCGGTAAACGGAGTCTTTACGGACTTATTTTGTCGAGATTGATACTTAGCGAAGACTTATTTACTGAGTGTCCGATAAATAACACTCAGTAAAGTGTCGAGCACCTGACAAAGAACCAGAACACTAAACTTTGACTACTTGCCTGAAGTATAACTTGAAATTTTAAATTTTTAAATAAGACGAATGATTAAAGTATTTTTAAAAAGTTAACGGTGTCATATGTTTAAAAGCAGGAGAAGTACTATCTCCGTTCTTGAATATTTATCGTCAACTAGTTTATTTTTTAACTAAAACGTCAAACGAAGTGAAGTTTGTTCGAGTTGAGACTTGAGACTTTGAAAGTCTCAGACCGATCGGATAAATATCAGCAGGACTCTAGGTAGTCTGGGCTGTGCCGGCTGGCACCAGCTCGACTTGCATTTGGGCTTTTGCCTTTTGGGCAGCCTGGAGCCCTGGACAATGCGCGCTTGAGAAGTTCGTGATGTTACAATCTTCCCACTCAAAAAGCATCTGTTCTTGCTCGTGTGGTATGGGCAGGCAGGTTGGAGTTCCGTGGATTTTGGTCTAGCAGGTTTAGGTTTTGGGACCTATTTGTTTTCACCCGTGGATGTTTAATAGAAACCCGAAATATATTATTTTTGAATAAAAACTTATGCGTTTTATTAACAAACTATTTATGTAAGTTATTAAGTTTGTTAGATAAATAGTTTGTGCATGTGAATCCGTGGACACTCCACCCAACCTGAATCCACCCTGTTGTCAGACATGGGTTGTAGGTAGCTGATTCTTTTTTTTTCTTAAAGAAGTTTTATTTATTCCGATCTTTACATGAGTGAGTTATGCATTCAATCAAAGGTTAATACAAAATAAGTATCTTGGATAAAACAAGCTCTCAAAAAGCTTGCAAGGAGTAACAATAAACTAAGAGTCAGTTTGGATCTCTTAATTTTGGTGGAATTATAATCTACTTAATAGAGTAGGCTATTTAGTTTGAAATTTAACATTTCACTACTTTCCAAAGTTCAAATATAACCCTATCTCGAATTCATAGAGGGGAAGGATGGAAAATGTTTCTACTCTGCAATTTATAACACGTTCTGCAGCTCACTCCCCTATAATAAAGATATAACACATAAATATCTCCCCCATATGGTCAACATTGGAACACAAATATATTCTGTGTAAAACCATATCACCTTAGTTGACCCATGTCTAAATTACTATTATTAGAATGGAATTGAAATTCTAAGGATCCAAATGGCCTATAAGCCCATTATAAAATAGCACCCATGCTCGATGAAGATCTTCGTTGCTACTATCTCCAATGGGTTGCCCACTTTATCATTAGTTGGTCATGATTCTTTTGTAAGAGGGATCAAGATTATGTCTAATATGTGACCCTAAAATAACATGTAAATAAGAAGATGGTATCTTTTCGTCAAAACCTAATTTGACTCAACCAAATAGATCAAATAATTGCACTTGCTCCCACACAAACTTGAGAGTGTAAGTTGATATGCTTGTTAAACCCAAAGATTAAAAAATCAATAGAGCTAGTTAGTGGATGTAAACTGAATGATTTCAAACACCCTCCAAAGAAAATGTGATACATGTGGAATCAAAAAATAAATGTTGAATAGTTTCATTTTTATTACGGAAAATATGCTTTACAAGGTTATCTTTAGTTAAAATTACACCCTTAAGATATAACTTCAACCTTCATATAAACTTTATTGAGAGGCATTACAAGTTGGTTCACTCAAATTTGTAGGTTGATTGAACTGAGAAAATCCCTTGTTGTTGAGGTTCCACTTAATTCAATCTTGTTGTTTATCAAGTTGCATAAACGTTGTTCTTGGTACCAATTCATTTCCCTTGGCTAGCTTATCACCAACTAGTGCCTTGTGGAAAGTCAAGTTAAGTGTGGTATAGAACTAAAAACCTAAGCCACTGAATTATTGATTTTCTTATCAATGGTATATAGAGTTGGGCATTGCTCTTTGAGAGCCAATTTTTCTAACCACCTATCCTAACGGTAGCCCCATTGTGTAGATTGAAATAAGAGAAATCTAGGTAATAATCTTTGACCTTTGCTAGGCCTAACCAAGTCTAAATCTCTTGGTTTCAATATATTTCCCCTAAAGTTTCGTTTTTGAAATATTTCTTTATAAGAAGCCCTTTCCAAACCCGATCTTCATGTATTAATTTAAAGAGCCACTTGCTTAACAAGCAAGCATTTGAGTCACAAGTTCTAGGATCCCGAAGCCACCTTATTATTTTGGTAGGCAGAGAACTTCTTTTGCCAGTCTATAATTTTTTTCTTATGTTTGTTCCCTTGCCAAAAGAAATAGATCCATAAAAATCTAACTTTTAGGATCCCTCTTGGTACTTAAAAGAAAGACACCATATACATTGCAATATTACTCAAAATAGTGTATATCAAAACTAAAAATGCCATAAGACAAAAAGTTTTCCTTTTCAATTGCTTATTTTATTTTATTTTTGAAAATGAGATTCTATTTTTTGGTCCTTATTGTTGAGTTCTCGATGTGCATTGGGAAGCTTAAATATCTAAATGATTAACCCATACTAGAACAAAAGATTTGTGGGTATTATCCATAAAGCTTTTGGCCTCCCATAACAAAACAGTTCATTTTTGTGGAAATTGATTTTAATCCTGAGAATTGTTCGGACACACATAAGAGAATTTTCATAGTTTTTGCTTGTTCATCAATGACATGCTCCATAACAAATATCGTATGGCCACCATATTATACTATGGAAAGGCCACCATCTATTAGATGTGGTATGATCCCTTGGATTTGGCCCTCTTCCTTGGCTCCAACAATGAATATGGATAACATAACCACCACAAAATTAAAGAGAATTGGTAAAAGGGGATCACCTTTGTATTAGGCATTTTCTTGCTTGAAAGTACATGGATGAGCCCCTAGGGGCCCACATGTCGATTAGATGTGGTACTGAAAATGGTGTTCATAATAACAAACAATCGATGCTTAAATTTGAACTCAGTTAGTTGTTACGTGATGGTTTCTCAGAATTAGTGGCTGATGTGTGGAACATGGAAAATAGATGATAAATACCTTTACAAAATCAAAAATGGAAACATAAAATTCAGACTTAGACAAATCTATGGGGTTAGACTAAGAACGTTAGCGGTGCATACAAAAAAGAAAAGGAAGAATTGATTTGGAAGAAATATGAATTATACAAAAAAAACCAAAACTCAGCTTCTCACTGTGATAGAAATTGATCTAAAACATTGTTATAAAGAAATGTTAGTCATTATCTATGAGAGGAGGAAAATTAAATGGTGACAAAGAGCCAAGACAACTAAGTATTTTCAGGTGGTGGCCAATAATAAGCATACGAAGACCAGGGTCTTCTAACTCAAATAAGACGAGTGGATTACAGAAGGTGACATAAATTTAAGGAAATGTATATATTCAACTCGAACACCACCCATAGCTCTTAGGGCTAGTTTACTAGAATATCACTCATAGCACTATAGGCTAGTCTAATACACTTATTGCCCTAAGAGCTAACTGGATGTGTCTTCTCATTTCCTGCCTAAGGCATTCATGATTCAACTTCTTCATTTCATGACGATCCATCTTAGAACGATTTCTATGAAATTTATAAAATCAAAAAATAAGGTTTAAGGTTGAGTTCAAGAATGGGTGTCCTTGTTAAAATTAACCTAATCTAACTACTTTATGTCACGACTTCCTTAATACTGCATTCTATTTGTTGGAGAAATATGGCTCTATATTATGCACCATGTAAACATTATGGACTGCAAGAAAAAGGGAAAAACATGAACAAACACCATTTTTTACTCCCTCTGTTTTAGTTGATTTATAGGTTCATACAATACTTGATGTATGTGTTTTATATGTGTGTCTAGATTAATTTTCATCCATTTGAATATAGACAAAAAAACAAGAGCTAAAACGAATATTGTTTAGGACGAATGGAGTATATAACTATATATCAAGCTTGTAAGTGTGTGTGGTGAAAAATAAAACCCTGTAGCGATAATACACAAAAATACTGCCATGAGTTGACTAAGACGTCGGTTGTGCACAATGCAGACTGACTCATGATCGACATCTTATATATATACCAACTGTTATAAGTTGTGTGCCGCCTTTACTTTGCCAAATTTCGTTTTATATATAGTTGACCCCGATGACTAGAGAAATCCAAGCTAAGACTCGCTTCAAAAAGCACGAGAGGACACATTAACATCACGTGAGATAAATTAATCTTTGAACCAATAGACTAGAACCTAGTTGATCATATATATCCTACGTTGTACGCGTAGTGAGTGCTAGCTCCTACTTGCTAAAGTTATTACTAGCTCAATGGATCAAGGAAGAACTGAAGTCAGAAGAAGCTATGGAATATTCCATCTGAGGGCCGCATCTATGCTGTATCGTCAGCTAATTTTCTTCTGCGCGTATAGCGATGTTTTTGCATTTTCGTTTCCGCTGGTGGATGCTGGGAAAAGGTGGTGGCTGTTGATGGTTCACAGGTCATAACCACCGAGAGGGTGGGTAGGGCGACAGGATGAGATCGGTTGATTGTTAATAAAATAAGAACATTATTAGTGCTTATATATCTCTTGCTCTCGGTCTTTATGAAAAAAATCTCGCTCGCGTATTTCAATGTTGTTTAGCAGACAAACCTTGTGGTGCAACGTAAGTTCACTGGACACTGGAGTCATGGACTCATGGAAGGAAGAAAAAAAGTATTGCCGCATGCATGCACCAACCCCTAGAGGGGCAGTCGATCGGGAAGACACCAGTACAGCTGGGATCCGGTGAAGCGTTCGGTACAGCGAGGTACTAAAGGAAACAGCTCAGCAAAGCTTTAAAAATATTCGGTAAACGGAGTCTTTACGGACTTATTTTGTCGAGATTGATACTTAGCGAAGACTTATTTACTGAGTGTCCGATAAATAACACTCAGTAAAGTGTCGAGCACCTGACAAAGAACCAGAACACTAAACTTTGACTACTTGCCTGAAGTATAACTTGAAATTTTAGATTTTTAAATAAGACGAATGATTAAAGTATTTTTAAAAAGTTAACGGTGTCACATGTTTAAAAGCAGGAGAAGTACTATCTCCGTTCTTGAATATTTATCGTTAACTAGTTTATTTTTCAACTAAAACGTCAAACAAAGTGAAGTTTGTTCGAGTTGAGACTTGAGACTTTGAAAGTCTCAGACCGATCGGATAAATATCAGCAGGACTCTAGGTAGTCTGGGCTGTGCCGGCTGGCACCAGCTCGACTTGCATTTGGGCTTTTGCCTTTTGGGCAGCCTGGACAATGCGCGCTTGAGAAGTTCGTGATGTTACAATCTTCCACTCAAAAAGCATCTGTTCCTGCTCGTGTGGTTTTTTTTTTATAATGGAAACAAAAAATGTTCCAGCCTTTTGTAGTTTCCTACATACGGCATTACAGATTGAAAATTAATAAAACATGCATCATTAAAAAAATAACATCCTTGACAAGAACTTGTTCTCGAATTAAGCGTCCTTTAATCTGGCATTAGAACTCCAACCATGTTTTGCAAGGATCTCCATTGCCACCATCTCTAAGGATTGACATACCACAAGAATCTCTGGGTGAGCTTCTTGTTTCTGCAATAATCTCTAGAGTCTGAGCCAATACATCCCCTGAAAAGAACCTGCAAAATTGATGGTATTGGTTTAAAATTAAAGGCCACATCATTGCGGCACAACCAAATAGACCAAAACATTGCTGCCACTCCAATTAAATTTTTTTTCCGATGAGCTATTCCCTTGTTAGTAGCCCAATTCTCAATTATATGATTAATATTGATGGGTCTCTCTATGTTGAAAGCAAAGTAAATAATTCTCCAAATGTTCCTTATAAGGTAACAATAAAAAAAAATATGTTGAATAGTCTCATTCTGATTACAAAAGCAGCATTTCATACTTCCTGTCCACCCACGTTTAGCTAAATTTTCTTTAGTGAGAATAACTCCTCTCCCTAAGTACCACAAGAAAATTTTAATTTTGAGAGGGATTTTTAGTTTCCAAAGCAACATATTATGGGTTAAAGTGGGAGTATTCATTAGAAGGCGGTACATTGACTGGACTGAGAAAACTCCATTTCGGTGAGGTCCCCATAAGAATTTGTCCTTCGAATGGCCCAAAGGAATAGATGCGAGTAAAGTTGATAAATTATGCCACTCGACCCGCTTCACCCCTACAATAGCTCTGCGAAAAGAAAGGTTGGGTAAATTTCCATTCATAACATCTTTGACTAAAGCCTTTCTTTTCCGCACGATATTAAAAAGGTTTGGATAAATGACCTTAAGCGGTCTATCCAGAATCCATCTATCATCCCAGAACCTAGTTGCGTGACCGTCACCTACTCGAAACCTCCCCCACCTCAAGAATTCTTCCTTAATATTCACGAGACCAGCCCAAAAATGAGAGTCTCCTGATTTTCTCACGGCTTGAGTAAGTGATTTGGATCCTAAATATTTATTTTTTAGAAGTTGTTGCCATGTACCGTCTTGATTCAATAACTTAAAGAGCCACTTGCTGAGTAAACAAATGTTCTTAGTGGCTAGATTAGCTACCCCCAAGCCACCAACCTCCTTAGGTTGACAAATAATATTCCATTTGCAAGTCTGTATTTCTTTTTAAATTGGCCATTTTGCCAATAGAACCGAGAGCGGATGGCATCTAGTTTTTTTAACACCCCGATAGGCACCTCAAAAAAGGACATCATGAAAATAGGGAGGCTGCTTAAGACTGAATTAATGAGCACTAGACGACCTCCGGAAGAAAGTAATTTACCTTTCCACATAGCTAATCGTTTTTCGAATCTATCAATAACACACTGCCACTCACTATTTCGTAACCTGCGATGGGTCATAGGGATTCCAAGGTATTTGAGAGGAAAAGAACCGATCCCACAACCAAAAAGACAAGAATAATCCATTTCATGATCCTTAGCTAACCCATAGCAAAAAAGCTCACTTTTGTGAAAGTTGATTTTCAAACCTGACATCTGCTCAAAAGCGGTCAGGAGAAGTTTCACATTTCGTGCTTGATCCAAGTTATGATCCAGAAAAACAATGGTATCATCCGCATACTGGAGGATAGAAAGGCCACCATCCACTAGATGAGGAACCACACCCGTGAATTGGTTATTTACCTTTGCTCTTAAAAATAGAATTGGCAACATGTCCGCAACTATATTAAAGAGAATCGGAGAGAGAGGATCACCTTGACGGAGACCCTTATGAGTAGAAAAGAAAGGGCCAATTTCATCATTAACTTTAACCCCCACATGTCCTCCAGAGACAATTGACTGAACCCAATCACACCATTTCTGCGAGAAACCTTTCATTCGCATAGCTTGTTGGAGGAAGGGCCATTTTACCTTATCATAAGCTTTTTCAAAATCCAACTTTAGAATCACTCCATTCATTTTTTCCCTATGAAGTTCATGAATAGTCTCGTGGAGCACAATTACGCCTTCAAGAATATTACGACCAGGCATAAAAGCAGTTTGCGAGGGATTAATAATCTTGTCTGCAACCACTCCAATTCTGTTCGTCAGGACTTTAGTAATTATCTTAAAACTAACATTAAGTAAGCAAATGGGTCGATAATCTTGTATTTTTAAGGCATTACATTTCTTAGGTAAAAGAGTAATGATCCCAAAATTAAGACTATAGACAGGGAGAGTGCCATTGTGAAATTCCATGAACAAGGCTAGTAAATCATCTTTTATTAATTCCCAAAACACCTGGTAAAACTCAGCCGGAAAACCATCTGGTCCAGGAGCTTTATTATGTTCCATGTGAAAAATAGCCTCACGGACCTCATCAGCAATGAAGGGCGCCGTCAAAATTACATTTTCGATATCTGAAACCTGGGGGATATCGTGAGTAATCGATTCCTCCAGCGATATTGAGTTTTGATTCGGCTTCCCAAACAGGCCTTTATAGAAACTAGTGATATGGCTTTTGAGGTCAACCTCTTCAATACGAGTCCCGTCATTGTCCTCAAGGCTATAAATTCTTTGTTTTTGATGTTTACTATTGGCAACTGACTGAAAGTATTTAGTGTTATTGTCCCCTTCAAGAAGATGTTTAACTTTCGCCCGCTGAAAGAAACGGATTTCCTCTTCTCTTAGAATAGTAGCAAGTCTTTCATCAATATATATTTTTAGTGCTAGCTCATTTGGCGAAAGTTGAGAAGTCTCTGCCTTTTTATCTAACTCGACAAGTTTTTGAGTGAGTCGAGACTTCTCCTTTCGACGTGATCCAGCTGTGTTCTTGGCCCAACCTCGAAGGTGTTGACGCAAGGCTCTTATCTTACATTGCCACTTCTCTAATGTCGTGCTTCCCCTCGTTTGTTGCTGCCAGATCGTGGCAACCATATCATGGAACCCATCCCTAATAAGCCATCCTAACTCAAATTTAAACTGGGTGTGGGTGCCGAGCTGAGAGGAAACCATGGTGTTCAGCAGTAATGGAGTGTGGTCCGAGCGAGATCTATGAAGTGCTATGACAGAGACATTAGGGAATTGTAATTCCCAATCGGTACTCATAAAAACTCTGTCAAGTTTTTCAAAGGTTGGCGGATCTAAATTATTGGACCAAGTAAAATGACGATCCTTCAAGTCAATCTCTTTCATCTCAAGGCTCTCTATGACGGCATTAAATAAATTAGGCCAACGAAAATTGAAGTTATTTTTGTTTTTATCCTCGGGCCTTCTCATTATATTGAAATCCCCCCCAATAATAAAAGGGTGGGACTCAGCACCAACTACACTAGCCATTTCCGCTAAGAAGACATTCTTAAGGTCATCCTGAGCTGGGCCATATACCGCATACAAGGCCCATTTAAAATCATCTGATTTATTTCTAAGAAGAAATTTCGTGTAAAAATTCCCCTCATCGATAGCTCCAATGTCAAAAACTGCCGGATTTACTCCTAAAATCATTCCTCCGGATCTACCTCTTGGTGGCATAGTGTGCCAGAGAAAATCAATCCCACCACTTATATGCCGCAAAGAGAAGTCCGAGAAAAAGTCCCTGCCTGTCTCAAATATCGCTAAGAAGTCGAGACGATGATCTTTAGCTAAGGTAGAAAGATAATTATGTTTAGCCAAGTCTGCAAGACCTCTGCTATTCCAAAAAATACCCTTCATTTTAAACTAATTTTAGAAAGGGTGACTGGTTTTTTAGAAGGACGAGAAGCCCTCCTTACTGAAGTAAAATGATTCGTCTTTTTACGGCGTGAAACAACACTAAGATCATAACCCCACTCTAGACCGTCTTGGTCAGAGTTATCGTCCCATCTTTTAGAAGCATTTGATAGGTGAGTATCAATTTCATCCTCTTCTTCTTTATCTAAGTCAATACAATGAACAGAAGAAGATGAATTGGTAGAAACAATAAGTCTATCAACCTCCATATTCTTAATTGCTTCGACCGATTTAAGAACCTCATTATCATTTCTGCCTAAGCGAATCCCAACATTATTTAAATTGGTAGTAATAATTTTTGACTTAAAAGATACAAAGGAGCACTCACTTATTTCCAGATTGCGCTTTGCTGCTAGGCGCTGAGCCTTGCTCATAGTATCCTCATCAGAAGCCACTCTCTTGCTGGAGGCACGAGTAACTGCTTCTACAGCAGTCGGTCTTTGAGAAAGAGACTTTGATGTAAACCAATCTTGAAGAGCAACCAAGACGTGATTGTCTGTCCGTGCCAAATGTTGTAGAGCCTGTACCATTTCATCATTTTTCATATTAGCTTTAATTTTGAACAGCTTGCATAAATGTTGTAATGTAGCTCGAGGTACCTCTGAAAAAGAAAAAGAGGTATCTGAGGTGCCACCACTTTGGACCAGAGAAAATGGCATTGTATTTAAGTCTCCCTTCCCTGAAATATTTAATTCAGAAATAAATGGATCAGCTTCCACATTTATGAGTGAACGAGAATGAGTATGTTTAGGGTGCCCTAGAGAAGGATTAACAAAATCATCACCTTCAACACATGTGTGGTCAGAACCCATGGAAAAATCGACCAAACCCACACACACATTTGCAGCAGCCTGAAAAGAATGCTGAGCCAAAGTCTGATCACTCCCCAACTCTAACGCATTGGGAGTAGCAGTCTGCATGTGCGCCAAAGCCACTGTCATTTTATCAGCCATACCAACACACGCACTCTCAAGGGCGCTAACATTAGCGTTCTCTGTCGCCACATGGGTATCAATAGCCCCTTCATCAAGTTCATAACCTTTTGAAGCTGCATCTCCCAAGGCTAAATTCGGACCCTGATTATAGAAAAAAACAGGAGCCGTAGTCTGGGAGAGCACAACAGCATCTGAGTTGTCAAGTGACAAATCGGTCTTAGAAAATTCCTGGACCTGTTGCGAGGCCTGTATGACATTAGAAGAATTGTCAACATTTTTACTAGATACATCATCCATTACTGCATCTTCACCGGTAGCCTCACGATTATTCTGAAAGTCATCGAGCCCATCATACTCTTCGCCTTTGGAGTCATTTTCATCTTCGTCATTCTTATCAGAGGGATAATTAAAATCTGACCAAACTCCATCTTTGCACACCTTATCAACTTTAAAGAAAATTTCATATAAGTCGTCGCCCACCACAATGTCCACCGATTCTGGTATCTTATCAACGTTTGTTACGCCTACCAGCAACCTAACAACACCCATCCTTTTTGTATATCTCAGATCAACTTTTTGAGTAGCTCCAATAATCGTGCCCACAGCCCACAAAGGAAGAAAAGAACGTATCTCAAACGGCACCCCAAAAATGTTCACCCATGCCTTCTGCAGATGATGAACAGGCTCTATCTTCTGGTCTAATTCCTGAATAAACATTATACTATTACCATCCGCTGAATGAACATATTTCATGGCCACCATCCGCTACAGTTCAACTTTGGATGGGAAAGGTACCACAAAACCATTCGAATGGCTCTGGACAGACCAAGTCCATCTCACCGGAATGAGGCGAGCCAATTCAGATTTAACTAATTCTGAAGTGATGGTACCTTCCTTTGCTGTGATAAATGCCGTTGAACTCTCTTTCTTTGGGATCAATCCCTTTGAGCCAAACGATGGAATCTGAAAGAATTCGGAGTCCCCACCGGCAAAACCGCAAAGAATAGCATGAGGTTTAGGGCCATTATATACCGGGCAGTCCATCGGCATGTGATCGTCCTCGCAGATCTCACAGCAGAGCTCCTCCCGACGTCTCTTGCCTTTGTCATCAGCCAAGGGAATGATGGCTGCGTCAGCCAATCGCTTCTTTTCAGCATCTTCGAATGAACGATCCTTGCTTGTTTCAGGCACCTCTCGACCAGCAGCTCTGTACGAATCCTGTGATGAGCGCCACCCAGAACGGCCACCGCGGCCACGCCAAACTCCGCGGCCGCGATCTTGCCTAGGCCCCCGACCACGAAAGAAAGGGCGTTCCCCAGCGTGGACGCGATTCGGACCACAGTCTGGATTAACTTGACTACGACGGTCCACCTGCCTCCAAACTGGGGAACGTGCGCCTCCATTTCCCCCATCACTTACACCGGCCATAAGCACCTCAGCGTATGAGCGCCTAGGGAGCTCGGTGGCTTGCGGAGGCGGCGTGTGCGGGGGCAATCTTGGTTTGCGAATAGGTCTGACGAAGAGACGTTGAGAAAGAAGTCTGAGACCTACGTTGCGGCTTCTGGATGATTCGGAAGATCGGCCCTTGGAGAAAAAAGGCAGCCCGTCCCGAGAAAAAGACATGGGCCTACACTGAACCGGTTCCAATCCAGCTGAATTTGAATTCATCACTGGCAACAAATCTGGCGAATAAATCGGATCTGGGGGCGGTGGTCGCTCATTGCAATCATCACCAGAAGACCCCAAAACAAAATCAAACACATCCTTGATCGTCCACCGAGGTGGCGGCCGAGGCAAAGGCCCTTTCCACGGCTTAGATTTCGACAGAAACGATGACCCACCTGCAACACAATCGGAAGAACTCACCTTCGACGGTCGGCCAGCATTGTAGGGCTTCTTGCTCTGATTCCCCGCCCCACAATAGATGCGCGAGGCGGCGGGCATGCCACGGCGAACCCTTCACGACGCGGCGGCCACGCCGTCTAGCTCTAGTATGCTCTGGGTGCAGGTAGGGATGGCAACGGGGAAATCTCCCTCGGGTTTTAGCTCTCCGTACCCGTCTCCGCGACAAAAAAATTTCCCGTGGGATTCCCACGAACTCTTGCATGTATGTTAGAGAAGAAAGACAACTGCGTACACAGAGTAATACACTACTCTGGTGTAGTTTATAGATGTAGATGGACAGAGCACCTGGGTTGAAGTCCTCCCGTAGCTTCCTCCGATCTCCTTGATCCGGTTGATAAGTGGCTGGAGCTGCACGGCATGATCATCCAGGAGACATTCAGTGAGTCCTGCTCGTGTGGTATGGGCAGGCAGGTTGGAGTTCCGTGGATTTTGGTCTAGCAGGTTTAGGTTTTGGGACCTATTTGTTTTCACCCGTGCATGTTTAATAGAAACCCGAAATATATTATTTTTGAATAAAAACTTATGTGTTTTATTAACAAACTATTTATGTAAGTTATTAAGTTTGTTAGATAAATAGTTTGTGCATGTGAATCCGTGGACACTCCACCCAGACATGGGTTGTAGGTAGCTGATTCTTTTTTCTTAAAGAAGTTTTATTTATTCCGATCGTTACATGAGTGAGTTATGCATTCAATCAAAGGTTGATACAAAATAAGTATCTTGTATAAAACAAGTTCTCAAAAAGCTTGCAAGGAGTAACAATAAACTAAGAGTCAATTTGGATCTCTTAATTTTGGTGGAATTATAATCTACTTAACAGAGTAGACTATTTAGTTTGGAATTTAACATTTCACTACTTTCTAAAGTTCAAATATAACCCTATCTCGAATTCATAGAGTGAAAGGATGGAAAATGTTTCTACTCTGCAATTTATAACACGTCCTCACTCCCTATAATAAAAATATAACACATAAATATCTCCCTCATATAGTCAACATTGGTACACAAATATATTCCGTGTAAAACCATATCACCTTAGTTGACTCGTGTCTAAATTACTATTATTAGAATGGAATTAAATTCTAAGGATCCAAATGGCCGATAAGCCCACAGTAAAAGACCACCCATGCTCGATGAAGAGCTTGGTTGCTACTATCTCCAAGATATGGGTTCCCCACTTTAGCATTAGTTGGTCATGATTCTTTTGTAAGATAGATCAAGATTATGTCTAATATGTGACCCTAAAATAATATGTAAATAAGAAGATGGTATCTTTTCGTCAAAACCTAAATCATTTGACTCAACCAAATAGATCAAATAATTGCACTTGCTCCCACACAAACTTGACAGTGTGAAAGTTCCCTATGCCCGGAAACATGATCTGGATGTCGCCTAAAAGGGGGTGAATAGGTGAATAATAATTATCACTTTAAAACTGGAAATTCTTACTCTACTCGAAGGCTAGATCGCAGTGAAATGAAAGACCCTTCGAGTAGGTTGCACTGGAATTGAAGTTCCTGTCTTAAAATACCCTGCACTTCGAAGATAGCTTGTACCACGTATAAATATAGAAGTGCAAGTATAAACAACAAATAAGACAGAGAAACAGCACACAACACAAAGCAGAGCACACAGACACAAGAATTTATCTCGATGTTCAGCCAAGCCTGAAATGCTTGCCTAGTCCTCGTTGGAGTTAGCCACACCTTGGCTTGGAGTCTATTTCAACTCCTTCCTCCGTTTGCTCAGATCTGTCAGTGCGATAGATAGAGCCTTCCACTATATTGTAGCATCCCAAAAATCCTAACCCAGGTTTGAAACCCTAATCTACCCTTTCCCCTCCTTTCATCCTCTAATTCCAAGAACCCCCCCTTGATTTTCTTTCATCATATGCATACACTTTGTTTGATCACAAGCACCTCACTTAGATTCTATTTTCTAACACCTAGACTATCTACAAAATAAATTGTTCAAAAGAAAAAGATGCAAAAAGGGAAATAGGAATTAGAAAGTAAAAAGAAAAAGAGAAAAACCCTCCCCTCCCCCTGCTGGGCCGACTCCCGGCCCAAACCCGCGCCCCCCCCCTCGCGCCCGCGCTCCTCCTCTCTCGGCCCATCTCCGGCCTGCCTCCGCGCGCGCGCCAGCCCGCTCCGCACCCCGCCTCCCTCTCGCTGGCAAAGCGTCCCCACCCGTCTGCCGCCCTCTCTCTCGCGCGCTCGCTCCCTCTGGCGGTGTGGCCCCGCTTGTCAGCTGCTTCGTCGTCCTTCCGCCGTCCCTTCATCGCGGTCACCTCCGGCCATCGCCTCCGTCCTCCCCTCCGTCTTCTCGCCGCACAGGAAAGTTTGGCACCGCTCCGTCCTCCCCTCCCCTTGACCAGCGTCCTCACCGGTACCGCCCCGCCGTGGTGTCCCCTCGGCGGCGCTGTGCGGCATTTATGGGCGGCACTGTGTAGCTCGCCGGAGCTAAGAAGCTCCACCACCCCCCCCCCCCCTCCCTCGCGCGCCTATAAAAGGCTCGCCCCGAGCTCCTTCTTCCTCGCACCAGCCTCGGCCATCCCTCTCCTCCCCTTCCCCGAGCACAATTCGCGAAGCGCCGTCGTCATCCTCCCCACCGGTGAGTCCTTTCCTCCTCCTCCCTCTCCCTCTCCGTTGGTCCAGCGAGAAATTAAGTGAGCCGAGCAGCTCCCTCACGAGGCCACGAACCCGAAGCACCACTTCCCAGCCCCCGTCCCCCACCCAGAGCCCACCGGCGGCGATCCCCGCCGCGAAACTCCGCCACCTCCCCGTGGGCAGCCCCCTCCCAACCCTCTCTGGCCGAATTGAGCCTACCCTTAGAATCGCCAGCCTCCGCCCGTGCTAAACCACCCTCCCTTGGACCGAGAACTGGGCCACCGGTGGCAAGCCGCCGTCAAGCTCACCGGCGACCGGCCCTTCTCCCTCGCTCGGCCGGTTCGCCACGCCGTCTGGCCGCGGCGCCGTCCCCCCCCCCCCCCCCCCGCTCTCGCTGGCAAGTGGGTCCGCAGCGACGCCGTCACCCTCGCGCACAGCGCCGTCTCCCCCTCGCTCTTGGGCCGCCACTGGGCCGTAAGCGCTCTCGCGCGCGCGCTCGCGCCTGGGGTGGGCCAAAAACCGTGTCCCCAGCCAAGGAAAGAAGAATTCTCTTTTCTTTTTCCTTTTCCACCCTTTTTCCCATTTAAATAGTTTTCTCAATATTTTATGCACCAAAAATTATCAAAAAGGATTTCCAAGGTTACATACAATAATGATGTTAGGAAATGACACACTATAATTGATAAACCACTATTGATGTATTGTTTTATTGCCTGTTTCCTAGAAGAAGCGGGGACCGCAGATCCGGATCCCATAGCTCCGGAAGAAGGACCGGAGCCCGAACTTCCGGAAGTAGATCTTCTGTGCCAGGAGAGCTTCAACGAAGGCAAGTCCATCCTTCCCTTGATGCATAAATTACCTATTCTCTCTACCACTGCCTAGGCCGGGAATTATGGGGGAATATTGCATTGTGAGTGAGAGATGGCCCGCATTAACATATACATTCTGGATACGAAATGTGGATTGGGAAGAAGGGCAATGTGTTTCTCCAAATAAAGTCTCTTTTCGAAAAGTTTTGCGATGAAGGGTACTCACCCTCATCACCCTGGGAATGGGATGATCAGGGACTCCCTGGTTTAGGGGAGGGCCTAAGGTGTTGGCTCAGCTGGTTTAGGCGTGAGCAGAAGGATTGTCCCCTCATATAAGGACCGGCTTGTCATTTTCACTACCTGTACTCCTTTATCGTACAACCACTCGAGACTGTGTGGGCAGTCACTCAATCCAAACTCGTGCGGTCCAACCCCAGGGTTAAGAAGGCTGGGGAGCACCGGGACAATAAGGAGGGGGGAAGTTTTGTTTGGTTTGGACATGGTGGTGGCCTGACTCCTTCCGTATAACCGTTAAGGTTAGGACGTACGAGTAAGGAAAGAGATCCGGCATTCGGGTCTCGCGACGGTGAGATCGCAGAAACCGGGCTAGTGGGTAAAGTGTACCCCTCTGCGCAGAGTTGAAACCTATTCGAATAGTCCGTGTCCACTGGTATGGGCGAGTCTGGTATGGTATGGCAATTAGAGCTTTTTCTATGAGTTTCATGAAAAGGGGAATGTGTGGATAAATAGGTGTTAAGAAAGAAACTAAGGCCACGGGAGCAGGAAGCTCAGTGGTGGTTGAGTTTTGGGTTACTTTTAAGACTGTGGTAAAACCTTCAAGTAACTGCCTTTCTCTAAGAAAATGATGAGCGACCACAACTCCACCAAATTGAGCATGTATATCATAGGTCTCTTTCTCTCTACGGGAGCGGGGTGGGCTTGCGGAATACCTAGTGTATTCACCCAGATTTATTTATGTTTTTCAGCAGCCGAGGACTTCTTTTCTGCTATGCTTGATTGAGAGGGTTGTGTCTGCACCCAGTTCTGTCTGTGGCTTGGGCTAGTATATTTTCCTACTGCGTTTCTTAATTTGGCTCTCTCGAGCTTGTACCCCGGTATTGTAATAATTTTTATCTAAACTCTGTACTATATGAAGTAAGGAATGTGTTTACTAGCCTCCTGGGACTAGTAATTGTATCACATTTGAGTCCCAAAGGATCGGGACGCTTCAGGTGGTATCAGAGCCCATAGGACTGGCCGTAGGACGCAGCCCTGACCTTAAAAACTTGCCCTAAAAAGAAAATACCTCTTACCCCAAGAAAAGTTTTCTCTTCTCTTCCCCGATTTTAACAAGACCCTTCTTTTCCTATTCCAGATGGAAGACTCTCTGGCCATTAGGACATCCTACTGCTCAGAGGTGGAAGGGTTCCCGCATCTCTTGCGAAGTTGTGCGCTTCGCATGGGAATCCGCAAAAAGCCGGAATACGTCTGGACGGAGCATATCGAAGGCAGAATAGAGAAATGCTCTATGGCAGTCTACCTGGGAGAAAGCCGAAACTATCCAAACCATCCTTCCTTCCAAGTCACTGTTACCGGATACCGTTTCCTAGATACTTGCCAAAATGTTGCCCGAAAAGCCCTCCTACAACTGTGTCAGAACTACAACAAAGTGATCTTTGAAACCCCCCTTCGCTACTTTCCACCCAGCAACAAGAATACCCCCACCTGGAGGAAAAGACTTCAGGCCCTATCAGGCGGAGATCCTATTGAGAATGATCCCACCATTGTCTACATGGCCGGATACCTTCACACCCTTGATAACCAATATGATGACCTCGCCCTCCACTGCACCTCCCTAATCTCCCGGGTGGAAAGCCTGGAGCAAAAAGTCAGGGAACTTTCAGAAGAAAAGGCGTCCCTTCAAGAGAGCCTCTCAATAGCTGAAGGCGAAGAGACCAATACCTGGGAAGCCTACCGCACCCTAAAAATGGACTATGACAAGAAACTGAAGAAGCTCGCCCCCGCAAGAAAAATCCGCAAGAAGACCAAAAGTCAAGGATGTCAGACTGAGCAGAAGGAAGAAAACCCTCCAAGGAACCCGTCCGACACCGAAGAGATGTCCCTGGCCAGCCTTGATGACCTTCTCAAGGAATTTGGGGACACCTTAGAGAAGGAGTTCGGGAGTACCCTAGATAGCACTCGTGTGTGATGAACTTGTGGTAGCAGGGTGTTGTGTTATGTAATGGCTTGATGTAATGAATAAAATAACTAGTTAAAAAATGGCATGTGCATAATAGTGACTCTCTTCCCATGGCAGATGGCTTCGGATAGAACCACGCCTACCGCCTCCGAGATTGGAGCAAGACTTCTTCTAGGAGCTGAAGGAGAGGCTGGCGGAGAAGGGGGTGAGACCCACCTCCCCGCACCTCCGGAACTACCACTAGACCTAGCCCAAGTTCTAGCCAATCAAACCCGACTCATTGAAGTCCTCACTCGAAGTCTGGAAAACCAGCGCCTAGGCGGTGGATGGCCACAGGACAGGATGGGAGAATTTTTGAGACTCAAGCCTCCCACGTTCGCGAGGTCCAGCAATCCCCTCGATGCAGATGACTGGCTTCGCACGATCAAGAGGAAGTTAGAAGCCATCGCTTGTCCCAAGAATCAGCGTGTTCAACTGGCAGCTCATCAGCTTTCAAGAATGGCTTTAGCATGGTGGGACACTTTCAGTGAAGCCGTCAGAGATGCTACCTGGGCAGAATTCGAAGCAGCTTTCCATGAACACCACGTACCCCAGGGGATAGCTCAACTCAAGGAGGATGAATTCCGGGAGTTAACTCAAGGCGGAAGGACAGTCAGTGAGTATGTGCAAAAGTTCATAGAGCTGGCCCGCTACGCGCCCGAGGATGTCAGCACCGAGGCCAGAAAAATGGCCTGTTTTCTGAAAGGATTAAGACCCGAGCTTAAGACCATCCTCGCCAGCCAAGACTTCCACAGCTTCTCTCACCTCTCCAACAAAGTTATCCAAGTGGAAAGGGCAAAAGAGGAAGAAAAAGGGCACATCAAGAGGAAATTCCAAGTCCTCCGAGCGCAACAGCAAGAACGTCACCAGAGAGCTCGACCCTTTGGGCTTCCACCTAGGGGTCCAAGCTTCAATAAACCATCTGGACCCACTCCATCATGCTACAGTCAATAGAGTCAGAGCTCCCTTCAGGCACCCTCCGTTGCAAGCAACCAGCCACCAGCAAACGCCTGTTGGCACTGCGGAGACCCCAGTCACTTCAAGAACAACTGCCCTCAGTTGAAGGCACCCGGACCAACCTACTCCAACTCGGTGAATGGCCCCAAGATTCCATCGGCACCTACCTCCAAGGCACTTCCTTCAAACAGCCAGCAGAGCAGGACTCAGTATCAGGGTAGAGCCCGGGTCAACCACGTCGACGCTCAAGAAGCTCAGCAAGCCCCGGGAGTAGTGCTCGGTGAGTTCCTTGTTGAATTTACTCCCGCTACTGTGCTTTTTGATTCGGGAGCATCCCATTCTTTTATAGCCGCTAAGTTTGTGGAAAAGCATGGCATCCCCTATACACCCCTGGCTATCCCTTTGGTCACCCGAACCCCGGGATCAGACCTCCTGTGCAAACTCAGGTGCTCCCAAGTCAGAATTCTTTTAAGTGGGGTAGTGTTCCTGGCAGACTTAACCATCTTGCCATCCCAAGGAATTGATGTAATCCTAGGAATGGACTGGCTAGCTAAGCACAAGGGTATCATCAGCTGCGCAAGCAAGACTGTTCTCCTCACAGATCACCAAGGAAAGGCAGTTTCCTGTCAAGCCCAACCGCCCGCAAACGATCCAATGATGTTTAATCTAACAGCAGAGAGCATGTCTGTAATCAAGGAGTTTGAGGATGTATTTCTGGAAGAATTGCCCGGGATGCCACCAGAAAGAGGAGTAGAGTTCTACATAGATCTCATTCCCGGCACTGCGCCCATCGCAAAGAGACCATACCGCATGGCCCCCACTGAATTGGCAGAATTGAAACTTCAGATTTCAGAACTACACCAAAAAGGGTACATCCGTCCCAGTTCGTCTCCCTGGGGAGCACCCGTTCTTTTCGTTACCAAAAAGGATGGAAGTATGAGGATGTGTATTGATTATCGATCCTTGAACGAAGTTACAATCAAGAATAAGTACCCTCTCCCTCGAATCGATGACCTCTTCGACCAACTACAGGGAGCCAGATACTTCTCCAAGATAGACCTCAGGTCAGGGTATCACCAACTAAGGATTAAGGAAGCAGACATTCAGAAAACTGCATTCATCACCAGATACGGGCAATATGAATTCACAGTGATGCCATTTGGGCTAACGAACGCACCCGCCTTTTTCATGAACCTCATGAATAAGGTATTTATGGAAGAATTGGATAAGTTTGTCATGGTCTTTATCGACGACATCCTCATATATTCCAAGAGTCGCAAGGGCCATGAGCATCACCTTCGAATCGTCCTCGGAAGACTCAGAGCACATCAACTTTATGCTAAACTCAGCAAGTGTGAGTTCTGGTTAGAGAAGATAGCTTTCCTGGGGCATATCTTGACTGCAGAAGGGATAGAAGTGGACCCATCCAAGGTAGAAGCTGTTTCAAATTGGAAGCAACCATCCAACGTCAGTGAAGTACGAAGCTTTTTGGGAATGGCAGGGTATTACCGCCACTTTATCAAGGGATTCTCCAGCATAGCAAAACCCATGACCGAACTTCTCAAAAAGGACAATAAGTTTGTGTGGACCCCCAAATGTGAGGAAAGTTTCCAAATCATCAAGGAGAAGCTTACAACCGCACCAGTTCTGACTCTGCCAGATATACACCAGGATTTTGTCATCTTCTGTGATGCTTCCAAGCAAGGCTTAGGGTGTGTCTTAATGCAAAATGAGAAAGTCATTGCTTATGCATCCCGCTTACTCAAGCCACACGAGCAGACCTACCCTACCCACGATCTGGAATTGGCAGCCATAGTGCACGCCCTAAAAATATGGATGCATTATCTGATCGGGAACAAATGCCACATCTTCACTGATCACAAGAGTCTAAAGTACATCTTCACGCAACCGGACCTCAACCTCCATCAAAGAAGGTGGCTCGAATTGATCAAGGATTATGACCTCGAAATCCACTACCACCCCGAAAAGGCCAACGTAGTAGCAGACGCCCTCAGCCGAAAACCTTTCGGGGTTAAAGGAGCAAACTTTCTGGAAGATTGGAAGAAAGAATCAGCTCAGCTGAATGCATGTCTAGGAGACAACGGTAGCCTGGAAGTCAAGCCAAATCTAGAAGATCTCATATGCAAGGCTCAACGCCTGGACGCAGAGACAGCCAGGTTATGGAAAGAGCTCGCAAGGAGCAACTTCCGGACCTTAGGACAGGCGAGCAAGGAGTCCTCTGGTTCAAGAACCGCCTGTGTGTGCCAGTGGGAGAGGCACAAGAAACCCTGCTCAATGAAGCCCACAACTCAGCTTACTCTATCCACCCAGGGACCACCAAAATGTACCTAGACCTCAAGGCCAGATACTGGTGGAAAGGGATGAAGAAGGAAATAGCACAGTATGTGGCCCGATGTGACACCTGTCAGCGAACAAAGGCTGAACATCAGAAGCCTGCAGGCCTACTTCAACCCCTCCCAATACCCGAATGGAAGTGGGAAGAAATAGGCATGGATTTTGTAACCGGACTGCCCAGATCACAGAAAGGAAATGATTCCATATGGGTAATAATCGATCGTCTCACCAAGGTGGCCCACTTTGTTCCAGTAAAGACCACTTTTGGAGGAGCCGCCCTTGCCCGAATATACCTTAAAGAGATAGTCAGGCTCCATGGCATTCCACGGAAGATAGTATCAGATAGAGGAACGCAGTTCACTTCAAAATTTTGGAAGGGCCTTCAGCAAGCAATGGGCACCAAGCTAGATTTCAGCACCGCTTATCATCCCCAGTCAGATGGTCAAACCGAAAGAGTCAACAAGGTCCTCGAAGATTTACTCAGAGCCTGCGTGTTAACTTTCGACAGAGATTGGGAGTCCAGTTTGCCGTACGCCGAATTCTCGTACAACAACAGCCATCAGGCCAGCATCAAGATGTCACCATTCGAAGCACTGTACGGAAGAAAATGCCAGACTCCCCTAATGTGGTCCAATGTGGGGGAAAGGACGCTAGAAGGACCCAACTTTGTTAAAGATGCCGAAGAGAAAGTCGCTTTAATCCGCAGGAGGCTACTTGAAGCTCAGAGTCGACAGAAGAGTTACGCAGACAATAGACAAAGGGAACTCAGATTTGAGGAAGGAGATTTCGTTTATCTCAAGGTCTCCCCGATGCGTGGTGTCAAAAGGTTCCAAATGAAAGGAAAACTGGCACCATGTTTCGTCGGTCCCTACCCCGTCATTTCCCGAATAGGGCCCGCGGCATACCGTCTTGAGCTACCAGAATCCATGTCAGATATTCACAATGTGTTCCATGCGTCTCAACTCCGCAAATGCCTAAAGGTACCAGAAACCCGCATCGAGGCTGATGCAATTCAGATTCAAAAGGATCTCCAGTACCAGGAAAAGCTAGTAAAGATTCTCGACTCAGCAGTCAGAAGGACCCGCAACTCAGAAGTGAAACTCTGTAAGGTTCAGTGGAGCAGAGATGGAGAAGAGGACGCCACCTGGGAAAGTGAGGACTCTCTGAGGAAGGAATACCCTTACCTTTTCTCGAGCCCCGTCTGAATCTCGAGGGCGAGATTCCTCTAAGTGGGGTAGGTTTGTAGCATCCCAAAAATCCTAACCAAGGTTTGAAACCCTAATCTACCCTTTCCCCTCCTTTCATCCTCTAATTCCAAGAACCCCCCCTAGATTTTCTTTCATCATATGCATACACTTTGTTTGATCACAAGCACCTCACTTAGATTCTATTTTCTAACACCTAGACTATCTACAAAATAAATTGTTCAAAAGAAAAAGATGCAAAAAGGGAAATAGGAATTAGAAAGTAAAAAGAAAAAGAGAAAAACCCTCCCCTCCCCCTGCTGGGCCGACTCCCGGCCCAAACCCACGGCCTCCCCCCCTCGCGCCCGCGCTCCTCCTCTCTCGGCCCATCTCTGGCCTGCCTCCGCGCGCGCGCCAGCCCCCTCCGCACCCCGCCTCCCTCTCGCTGGCAAAGCGTCCCCACCCGTCAGCCGCCCTCTCTCTCGCGCGCTCGCTCCCTCTGGCGGTGTGGCCCCGCTTGTCAGCTGCTTCGTCGTCCTTCCGCCGTCCCTTCACCGCGGTCACCTCCGGCCATCGCCTCCGTCCTCCCCTCCGTCTTCTCGCCACACAGGGAAGTTTGGCACCGCTCCGTCCTCCCCTCCCCTTGACCAGCGTCCTCGCCGGTACCGCCCCGCCGTGGTGTCCCCTCGGCGGCGCTGTGCAGCATTTATGGGCGGCACTGTGTAGCTCGCCGGAGCTAAGAAGCTCCACCGCCCCCCTTCCCTCGCACGCCTATAAAAGGCTCGCCCCGAGCTCCTTCTTCCTCGCACCAGCCTCGGCCATCCCTCTCCTCCCCTTCCCCGAGCACAATTCGCGAAGCACCGTCGTCGTCCTCCCCACCGGTGAGTCCTTTCCTCCTCCTCCCTCTCCCTCTCCGTTGGTCCAGCGAGAAATTAAGTGAGCCGAGCAGCTCCCTCACGAGGCCACGAACCCGAAGCACCACTTCCCAGCCCCCGTCCCCCACCCAGAGCCCACCGGCGGCGATACCCACCGTGAAACTCCGCCCGCTCCCAACCCTCTCTGGCCGAATTGAGCCTACCCTTAGAATCGCCAGCCTCCACCCGTGCTAAACCACCCTCCCTTGGACCGAGAACCGGGCCACTTGCGGCAAGCCGCCGTCAAGCTCACCGGCGACCGGCCCTTCTCCCTCGCTCGGCCGGTTCGCCACGCCGTCTGGCCGCGGCGCCGTTCCCCCCCCCCCCCCCCCCCCCGCGCTCTCGCTGGCAAGTGGGTCCGCATCGACGCCGTCACCCTCGCGCACAGCGCCGTCTCCCCCTCGCTCTTGGGCCGCCACTGGGCCGTAAGCGCTCTCGCGCGCGCGCTCGCGCCCGGGGTGGGCCAAAAACCGTGTCCCCAGCCAAGGAAAGAAGAATTCTCTTTTCTTTTTCCTTTTCCACCCTTTTTCCCATTTAAATAGTTTTCTCAATATTTTATGCACCAAAAATTATCAAAAAGGATTTCCAAGGTTACATACAATAATGATGTTAGGAAATGACACACTATAATTGATAAACCACTATTGATGTATTGTTTTATTGCCTGTTTCCTAGAAGAAGCGGAGACCGCAGATCCGGATCCCGTAGCTCCGGAAGAAGGACCGGAGCCCGAACTTCCGGAAGTAGATCTTCTGTGCCAGGAGAGCTTCAACGAAGGCAAGTCCATCCTTCCCTTGATGCATAAATTACCTATTCTCTCTACCACTGCCTAGGCCAGGAATTATGGGGGAATATTGCATTGTGAGTGAGAGATGGCCCGCATTAACATATACATTCTGGATACGAAATGTGGATTGGGAAGAAGGGCAATGTGTTTCTCCAAATAAAGTCTCTTTTCGAAAAGTTTTGCGATGAAGGGTACTCACCCTCATCACCCTAGGAGTGGGATGATCAGGGACTCCCTGGTTTATGGGAGGGCCTAAGGTGTTGGCTCAGCTGGTTTAGGCGTGAGCAGAAGGATTGTCCCCTCATATAAGGATCGGCTTGTCATTTTCACTACCTGTACTCCTTTATCGTACAACCACTCGAGACTGTGTGGGCAGTCACTCAATCCAAACTCGTGCGGTCCAACCCCAGGGTTAAGAAGGCTGGGGAGCACCGGGAGGATAAGGAGAGGGAAAGTTTTGTCCGGTTTGGACATGGTGGTGGCCTGACTCCTTCCGGATAACCGTTAAGGTTAGGACGTACGAGTAAGGAAAGAGATCCGGCATTCGGGTCTCGCGACGGTGAGATCGCAGAAACCGGGCTAGTGGGTAAAGTGTACCCCTCTGCGCAGAGTTGAAACCTATTCGAATAGTCCGTGTCCACTGGTATGGGCGAGTCTGGTATGGTATGGCAATTAGAGCTTTTTCTATGAGTTTCATGAAAAGGGGAATGTGTGGATAAATAGGTGTTAAGAAAGAAACTAAGGCCACGGGAGCAGGAAGCTCAGTGGTGGTTTAGTTTTGGGTTAATTTTAAGACTGTGGGAAAACCTTCAAGTAACTACCTTTCTCTAAGAAAATGATGAGCGACCACAACTCCACCAAATTGAGCATGTATATCATAGGTCTCTTTCTCTCTACGGGAGCGGGGTGGGCTTGCGGAATACCTAGTGTATTCACCCAGATTTATTTATGTTTTTCAGCAGCCGAGGACTTTTCTGCTATGCTTGATTGAGAGGGCTGTGTCTGCACCCAGTTCTGCCTGTGGCTTGGGCTAGTATATTTTCCTACTGCGTTTCTTAATTTGGCTCTCTCGAGCTTGTACCCCGGTATTGTAATAATTTTTATCTAAACTCTGTACTATATGAAGTAAGGAATGTGTTTACTAGCCTCCTGGGACTAGTAATTGTATAACATTTGAGTCCCAAAGGATCGGGACGCTTCATATATTGATATCAGTTACAACGATGTCGTGGCTGCTTACAATATTCTCGACAGCACTCCGGCAGAGTAACAATGCGTTCAAGATTTTGCTCTAGCTCTCAGCAGCACTTCCCCTCTCTCTAAAGGCTTATAACTTTGCCTCTACACAAACTAGAGAGATACACGAGAGAGGGAGAGAAAGAATTGATCCAAATGATTAATGAACTTGTTGGCTGCTCTTGTATACTTGCTGGAGGCGCATAGGGGTCCCTTTTATAGTCCTAAAGGGCCTAGGAGCCATTGGAGCTTCATTTGGAAGCTCCCAGCCTTCCTTGGTTGCGGGTGCACTGGACTGTCCGGTGGCACACCGGACAGTGAATAGTAACAGATCTGATTGATAGTTTTCTTCTCTGGAAGAGCTAGCCGTTGGTGCACCAGACATGTTACTATTCACTGTCCTGTGCACCGGACAGGTTACTATTCACTGTCCTGTGCACCGGACAGAGTAACTATTCATTGCCCCGTGCACCGGACAGGTTACTATTCACTGTCCTGTGCACCGGACAGAGTAACTATTCACTGTCTTGTGCACCGGACAGGTTACTATTCACTGTCCTGTGCACCAGACAGAGTAACTATTCACTGACCTATGCACCGGACAAGTTACTATTCACTGTCCTGTGCACCGGACAGTTACTATTCACTGTCATGTGCACCAGCCAACAACACACTAAGTGCTTTTTCCTTCATTCTTTCTCCGTTTGACTTCAACTTTTGGGAGGATTTTCCTGAGACTTAAACAAACACATTTAGAGTATAATCTAATTGATTTAGTCCTAGAAACTTACCTCTTTCTTGTTCTTCTCCTAGCTTTTCTGTTTCTCCTCAAGCAGAAATCAGAATGACACTTTCTCTGCAGAAAGAGTTAGAGAGCAAACCAAAGCACCAAACTTGTAGTAAGAGGTGTATGCAAAATGGTTGAACACTCAAACCTTACATACTTAACCTTTTTCATTGTTTTACCCAATTTGGCATGTTTGAGGTCGATGTTGGACTCTAAACCATCAAGTCAACTTGACTTGATCTAGATTGACATATCTGAGCTCCAACCCCCTTGTTTACTTCCCGAGCTTGATCTTGAGCCTTATGACTTACACCACATAACTATAGATGTTACCTCATTGGTTGTAAGTCATGTCCTTATGTGGTGATCCTTGATGCACCATAACTCTTCTTAACTCGATCAACCTTGACTTTGCAAGTCTTCTTCACCCCTGGCTTTGGGTTCCTGGTCTCCTTGACCTTCTCTCGTGCACTCGGTACCTCGAAGCTCTTCTTGCCTCCATCCTTGGCTTGATCGGTTGTCTCTGAGTTACGCACATCGAGTCTCACTTAAGCAATGTACATCTTACTTGTAATGTCCATTATCTATAGATAATCCAGTCTTTGGACCATCACACTTGTTCACTTGTGTTGAACCCTATAGCTTTGCATTAAGCACCTGTTCAACACTTAGCACACTTGTTAGTCCTTTAATTGGGTTGTCATCTAAACACCAAAACCCATAAGAGAGCTTTCACAGTGTAAGTTGATATTCTTGTTAAACCCAAAGATTAAACAAAATCAATAGATCTAGTTGGTGGATGTAAACTGAATGATTACAAACACCCTCCAAAGAAAATGTGATACATGTGGAATCAAAAAATACATGTTGAATAGTTTCATTTTTATTACGGAAACGACTGCCATCAACTCTCCAAATATGCTTTACAAGGTTATCTTTAGTTAAAATTACACCCTTAAGAAAAAAACCAAATGAAGACATTAACTTTAAGATATAACTTCAACATTCATATAATCTTTTTTAGAGGCATTACAAGTTGGTTCACTCAAATTTGTAGGTTGATTGAACTGAGAAAAATCCCTTGTTGTTGAGGTTCCACTTAATTCAATCTTGTTGTTTATCAAGTTGCATAAATGTTGTTCTTGGTACCAATTCAATATTAAGTGGAACCTCAACACCAATTCATTTCTCGGTACGACTAGTGCCTTGCAGAAAGTCAAGTTAAGTGTGGTACAAAACTAAAAACCTAAGCTACTGAATTATTGGTTTTCTTACCAATGTTATATAGAGTTAGGCATTGCTCTTTATGAGCCAATTTTTCTAACCACATGTCCTAACGGTAGCCCCATTGTGTAGATTGAAAGATGAGAAATTTAGGAAATAATCTTTGACTTTTGTTAGGCCTAACCAAGTCTAAATCTCTTGGTTTCCAATATATTTCCCCTAAAGTTTTGTTTTTGAAATATTTCTTTATAAGAAGCTCTTGCCAAACCCGGTCTTCATGTATTAATTTAAAGACCACTTGCTTAACAAGCAAGCATTTTGAGTCACAAGTTCTAGGATCCCTAAGCCACCTATAATTTTTTTCTTATGATTGTTTCCTTGCCAAAAGAAATAGATCCATAAAAATCTAAATTTTTAGGATCCCTTTTGGTACTTAAAAGAAAGACACCATATACATTGCAAGACTACTCAAAATAGTGTATATCAAAACTAAAAACACCACAAGACAAAAGTTTTCCTTTCCAATTGTTTATTTTTTGAAAATGAACTTCAATTGTTTTTGGTCCTTGTTGTTGAGTTCTCAATGTGCATTAGGAAGCCTAAATATCTAAATGATTAACCCATACTAGAAAAAAAGATTTGTGGGTATTATCCATAAAGTTTTTGGCCTCCCATAGCAAAATAGTTCACTTTTATGGAAATTGATTTTAATCCTAATAGTTGTTTGGACACACATAAGAGAATTTTCATAGTTTTTGCTTGTTCATCAATGACATGCTCCATAAAAATATCGTATGGTCACCATATTATACTATGGAAAGGCCACCATCTATTAGATGTGGTATGACCCTTGGATTTGGCCCTCTTCCTTGGCTCCAACAATGAATATGAATAACATAACCACCACAAAATTAAAGAGAATTGGTGAAAGGGGATCACCTTTGTATTAGGCATTTTCTTGCTTGAAAGTACATGGATGAGCCCCTAGGGGCCCACATGCCATGTGAACTTAAGCATGGAAGAAAACTGGGGCCCTCAATAAGAGATGAACAAAAGGTGCGGGTCCAACTAGTCATCTCAAGAAGAAGTATTGTAAAATGGCATCATATAGTATGAGGTACAACATTAAATGTTGAAGGGAGTTGTTATGGGGGCGTGTGGGCACGTGATAAATCCTTCGGAGCACTTATGACTCTAAGAGCAGGTGAGAAGTGACCCTATGGTCTATATAATGCACACACGACATATTAGCTTGATCAAAAGTGTATGTAAAAGGACATCGGTCGACCTATCATATGTAAGTGATGTGGCAACAGATCAGAAGTTCATGGCTAAGGACACCAATGCTTATCGTTAAGAGGTATGAGCGATAGGGTACCAATGGATGACATTGGAAGGTGCACATTAAATGTGACAGTACGTGTACTCTACCAATTGGATGAACCCTACACCCACTACTCTATACATGAATAAAATGTAGTATGTAACAGCATAGGGACAAACACCATCTTCGATAGGTAAGAAGGTATGTGTCAACATGATGGAAAGATATAGAGATAACACCTATGGCAAAGGGTACAAAGAACATTAATGTGAAGGTACAAAACAATGGGATGTTATGAATATCTAATTACACAAAGGCACCAAGCAAGCTTACTAGTATCACCCGATTGTTGGGTCTATGGTAGGTCAAGCCCACATGTGCATATGTATATGTAACACTATCACCCCTTTACAATATAAAAGGGGAGATAGAACAACATTCAATTTAGGTCGCACACAACCATCCTCCAGACAAGAGACTTCAAGGCAAGTTCTTTGCCAAAAGCTAGTGTAGTTAGCTCGACTTAGTCCCTGATTCCTCAGGAATGACCCCAACCTCATAACATGAGGATTGTAACTGCATGTGCTCCCAAAATATAGAAATCAACCACTGAGAGCACCTAGATGGAGGGAATAGGTGATCCTACAAAATTCAACACTAATATCACAAACTTGGTTTATACAATGTTAATTAGATTAAACTAAGTTGCTATAGAGCGAGCTCTTGAGAAGAAATCAATCACAAAGGAAAACAACACAAGAGACACAGTGTTTTATCCCGTGGTTCGACCAATGCCTACTCCACGTGGTGACCTCCTTCGGTCAAGGATTGCACTCAATCCCTCCCAAGTGATCCAATGATCAACTTTGAGTACCACAGTTTTCTTCCTTAGTAGTCTTTTCCCGTTTGCGAGAAATCTCCCCAAGTTGAAAGAAAAAATTGGTAGCGATAGTGATCCCTCTCAAGGATTGCACTCAATCCCTCTCGCCCGGTCATTTCATTGCTAAATGTCCATTATCTAGCGATAGTGACAGGGGCGACGACAAGAAGGGAAAGAGGAAAGAAAAGAAGAGGTACTACAAGAAGAAGGGCGGTGATGCCCATGTTTGCCGGGAGTGGGACTCCGACGAGAGCTCCACCGACTCCGCCGACGACGAGGACGTCGCCAACATCGCCGTCAACAAGGGCCTCCTCTTCCCCAACGTCGACCACAAGTGTCTCATGGCAAAGGACGGCAAGAAAAAGAAGGTAAAATCTAGAGCCTCTACAAAAATATACAACATCTAGTGATGAGGCTAATTCTAGTGATGATGAAGATAACTTGCTTGCTCTTTGTTGGAACTTGCTCACAGGCGCAAGTTGATCCAACGGGGGGGGGCGTAATAGCGCAAACAGGGTTTCAGCACGTGATAGCAAAAGCTCTGTTCATCTAGCCTCTCAAGGGCACTGTGCGGGGGTATTTATAGGTGTCCGGGTGCCCAGCGTCCCGTGTTAAGGACGCATGTGCCCTCAGACACCTAGGTTATCCCCGGAATATTCCCATAAAGCGGGGATACAGACTGTAATTACAGGGACGCCTTTACAAATTAGGCCCATAACACGCAGCGGCCACGCAGGGCCCGTTACGGTGGGATGACCTCGTCACGGGTCTTCGTCCGATGTCATATGGGGCGAAGGGTGTCCCTGCCCATTGTCTTGTCTCCGTTGGGCCAACGACTACGGCGAAGGCCTCGAGCGAAGGGTGGCGTCTTCGCCTTCGCCCCAACATTTGCCCTCCGAGGGACCAGTTCGACTAAGTCATCTGGTGCCGAAGACGTCGCTAGATGGCGGAGACGCTGCCCTCGCTCGAAGTGGTTCCACGGGGGTTTTTGACATGACCGTTGATTGACACCGTACTGTTGGACTGCGGGTTTCCCGAAGCGCCGCGCCCTGTGTATAAAAGGGGGCGGGGGCGGCGCGTTTTGAACTTTATCCTTCCACGCTACGTGAAAACCCTAGCCACTTTTTCCACCGTCTTGCTGCTCGTCTGCCCTCCTTGCTCTTGTTCGCCGGAGATCTGGCTCGAGTGAAGCAGACCGCCCGCCGCCGCCGACGGTACGTAGCGATGCCGACCTCTTCTTCTTCTGTTGCCACTACGCCACCGGCCGACGCGTCGTCTGAGGAAACGCTGAGTACTGTGGCGACGGAGGAGTTGCGCGCCGGCGATACGGTGGATTTTGGTGTGTCGCAGATGTCGTCGGTCCGCGTGCAAGATATGCAGTGGCTTGGTTACTTTGGCGGCGGAGTCGCTCGTGTCCCGGGGACAGAGGAAGTCCCCGAGCCGGAAGGCGAGTTGGTTGTGTTCGAGGCGTTCTTTGCTGCTGGTCTCTGCCTGCCTGCGCACCGATTTGTTGGAGAAGTCCTGCGCAGATTTAATGTTCAGATCCATCAGCTGACTCTGAATGTCGTGGTGGCTCTGTCGAAGTATGTCTGGGCGACGACTTCGTACGGCGGACAGCCATCAGTCGAAGTCTTCGCGAAGTACTATTGCCTGCACTGGCAGAAGAGGATGATTGGAAATGAAGTTGCCCAGTTTGGGTCCTGTACATTTACGCCAAAGACCGGCAAGACCACGATGGAGGTAGTTGAGTTGGTTCCTTGCGCCCGCAACAAGTGGGGCAATTGGCATGAGTTTTGGTTCTACGTCGCGGAGGGTACAGTCGAAGACCATTCGGGGCTCCCCGTGTCCGAGATGTGCTCGCATTTTTACTCAACATTCCCGCCTTTTGAAGTGGCGGAGGAGGATGCGGACGAAGGGGCCCTTTAGTGCACCGCCGGCCTGAGCAGCGGGCGCGATTTGGTTGAAGAGTTTGTGGCATACGGGGTATGGCCTTTGGCGCATGGCTGGGCGCTGGGCGAAGTGTGCCCTCGCCAGATGCCTTCCCATGGTGGGAAGCTGGTGCGAAGTCCTGCCTTCGCGCTGGATCTGCATAGCCGCGATCCGGCCGCCTTTGTGCGTGAGGCGGAAGATGGGGCGGTGCGGATCGTTGGTCGGTACGTGCTGAGGACAGAGGGACAGCGTAGCTGGGACATTCGCGGGTCAAATGACCGCTTGAACAGGGTTTTTGAGTTGAATCGTCTGCCGTATGGCGGTTATCCCGGCCAAGACAATGTGGATCGTCGCGGGAAGAAACCGGTGGTAGAGTCTGGAGACGACCCCGCGCCGGCGGCCACCCCGTCCTCTAAGAAGAGGAAACTAGGTACTGTTGTGGGAGGACTTGGGGTTTCTGATGGTTTTGCTAGAGAATTGATGAGGACATGCGCGGCCCCGGGGGGAAGGATGTCTTCACCCGAGCTCCGGGAGTCTTCGGCGCGGATGCTGAGGGTTACCGGGGGTTGGTGGCCTAAGAATGTTCCTGTCCCCCGCGCGGCCGGCGAAGACTTTTTTACATCTCGCATGGTTCGTGATTGGAAAGTGTTTCCTTACGGGCGGAATATTGCTGCTGTTGTGTCGGCAGTGATGGACAAGGATCGCCAGGGAGCTGCACAGAAGCATCAGGCGGTCGTCAGGCTTCATGAAGCCAGGCCGAAGAGGCAGCGGGGGGCTGCGAAGGCTACTGCCCCCGGCAGAGGCCAGCCGCCGCTGGTGGTGAAGTCGGCCGTCCCTGCATCCAGCAGAGCGCCAGAGGCTGCGACGGCGGCTGCCGCCGGTGGTTCCAAGTCTGCGAAGGCCGCCTTTGTGCCCAGCGGGGTGCCGGAGGCTGCGAAGGCGGCCCGAGAGCTGTCGCCGCCGGGCAAGCGCATCGCCGACTTTGCCACCGACATTAGTGTGGAAGATTATCTTGTTGGTAAGTCGCTGGCTCGTTTTTTTGTTAATAAGTTGATATGTTGCAGGGTCGGACGAAGGCCAACTTGTTGTTGCTCCGCCTGCCGGGGCGAAGGGCTGTGCTTTTAGTGCTGGTGGCGAGATTCCGGCGCTCGCTGCAGTCAGGGACGAGGCGGGTGCTGTGTCTCGCCGGCTGAAGGAGCTGAAGGAGGCACTAAGTCAGGTACGTGGAGCTAGACTTCGGTTTTTTACCGGCTTTGCTGGGGCTGTGGTCTTATGTGTGTCTTGTAGGCGACTGACTTCGCTGACCGCACGGCATCGGGAGCCCTGACGGCAGTTGTGTCTGTCGAAGTCGAGAGACTTCGGACGCAACATGCTAACACCGTCCGGGAGAAGTCGGCCGCCGATAGCAAATGCCGCAAGCTGGCGGATAAGGTGGCTGTGCTGGAGGGTGAGAAGGCTGACCTCCGGCGCCAACTGGCGGAGGAGAGGAAGGAGGCTAATGAGGCCCTCGCCAAGGCGCAGGCTGCGCAGGCGGAGGCCAATTTGGCGCGGGTGGAGGGCAGTCTTGCCAGGCAGCACGCCGAGCAGTTGGAGGAGCGGCTCAGCGCTCTGCAGAGCCGTGTGGAGAGGGCCGAGGCCTCGACGCGCACGGAGGCTGAGCGGACACGCAAACAGCTTATGGATTCATACCATGAGCTGGCGCGCGGACCGCTGAATTTGAAGTGCCGGACCAAGAGCCCGGACTTCGCTGCCTTGAGTGGGTACAGGAGGAGCTGCAGGCGCTCCCCACCATCGTGGAGGGGTTTATGTCTTATGCCTCCCTGGTCACCTGCGAGGGGGCGATGAACGCGCTCTCTCGCGAAGGGTGTCAGCATTATGAGGTCTTCGACCAAGCTGATGAGGATTTTGAGCGTGATATCTACAAGGTTGAGGACCCTATAGTGAAGGAATCCGCTGGAGCCCTCTACGACCGGATGTGGGGTCCCCACGGTCGAGAGGTGGTCAGGGAGCGGGCCGAGACGGCGAGGGGTCAGGTAATGTTTGGCTTCTGTTTGGTGTTTGTTGAATGTGGGCTATGTATGGTTTTGCTGAGTTTGTGTGTTGTGTCTCAGGCGGCGCGTGGCGAGAGGGTGGATGATTTCGGGGCTTTGAACAGCGCGCTGCCTGACCCGGAGTCGAACCCGGCGGCGGCTGTGTCTGAGGCCACCCTGGAGCTGCCCCCGGAAACCGCCGAAGGCGCTCCTGATGCCCCCGCAGCCGCTGCGGCCGGCGGAGGCCCGCCCCCGGAGACCGCCGAAGGCGTTCCTGATGCCCCTGCAGCCGCTGCGGCCGGCAGAGGCCCGCCGCCAACTGCTGCGTCGAGGGCTGAGGATCCTGTGACGGTGGCGGCGGAGGCGACGGCGGAGGCTCCCGCGACGGCTGGGTCTTCGCAGGTGGCCTAGTGGGTGTGGGTAGTTAGGAAATTTTGGATATTGTTGCTGAACCTTGGTTGCTGCGCAGGTTCAAGATTTTGGGCCTGCGCACGCAACCGCTACTACTAATTGTTTGGCGGCTTTGACTGTGGATGATGGGAATAAATCGGATGGGTCTGCATCTAAGTTTTCTGATTTTGGTTACTCTGGGAGCTCGGTTGAGTGGACTGAGGAGTCGTCGGATGAGGACTTGGACTACTTTGCGGCCTTGGATGTGGCAGCGGCGGAGGCTTCGCCGCAAGCTACGGATGCTGAAGTTGTGCCTGGTCCGAGTACTGGGCGTAGGCGGCGAAGGGCGGTTGCAAAGCGTAGAGTGAGTGGGGCGGACGTCTGTCGGCTTCGTGTGAGTGGGGCTGGCAGGCAGGAACTGTTATCCTTGCCGGCCGCTGTGAGTGCAGGTGAGGGGGAGTTGCGAAGTCTTTTTGCGGGTGAGGAGCTTAGGATAATGTTATTTAACTATAGGGAGATGGGAATTATTCCGAAGGTTGAGCCGATGTAGAGTGTGATGCCCTCGCTTGTACATGTGTAATGGCTTGTATGATGAGGTTGTGTGCCTTCGTACACTCGGCTATGTTCGCGAGGGCGTTATGTGCTTGGTCTGGTGTATTTGTTATGTTGGTCTGGTGCGCATGTAGTCGGCCTTTATGCGGACAGTTTGGTGTAGCCATTTTTGCCCTCGTTAGGCTTCGTCCGGCTGTACCATTGTAGTCGGTTCGTTGCACTTGTTGCGCTGTCCCTGCTGCACCCTGAGGCGACTTCTACAGGGATAGTTTTCACGGAAAACTAGGATTTTTCGCACTTATTGTGCTAGTCCGGCTGCACCCTTAGGCGACTTCTGCGCGGATAGTCTTCGTGGAAGACTTCGATTTTTCGCACTTGTTGTGCTAGTCCGGCTGCACCCTTAGGCGACTTCTGCGCGGATAGTCTTCGTGGAAGACTTCGATTTTTCGCACTTGTTGTGCTAGTCCGGCTGCACCCTTAGGCAACTTCTGCGCGGATAGTCTTCGTGGAAGACTTCGATTTTTCGCACTTGTTGTGCTAGTCCGGCTGCACCCTTAGGCGACTTCTGCGCGGATAGTCTTCGTGGAAGACTTCGATTTTTCGCACTTGTTGTGCTAGTCCGGCTGCACCCTTAGGCGACTTCTGCGCGGAGTTGTCGCACGCGAGGGCGGCTGCTGCTGGACCTCGTGGTGACTTTGTATTGGTCGAATGTCGAAGACCGTCTGTGTGGTCTTGTTTCGACGTGGATTTTGCGGGGGATTTTTCTCTTGTATATTACATGACTTCGCCTCGTTAAAAACCTCACCCCCCGGGAGGAAAAGAGTGCGGGCCAGAACAAAATTGTTTTTGCAAATTACAAGGGCGAGCTGGCCCTGATGAGTCAAACAAAAAATTTGCGCATATTATCAATGTTCCAGGAATGCTCTAAGTCTTCGCCGTTTGGCGTTGCAAGCCTGTATGCGCTGGGGGAGGCCTTCGACTTGACAATGTAAGGGCCTTCCCACATGGGCTCCAGCTTGCCTCTGGACTCCGTTCGAGCTGTCCGGACGAGGACGAGGTCCCCTTCGCTGAATTCCCTTGGGACAATTGCCTGGTCGCGCCATGCTTTTGTCTGGGCTTGGTATTTGTCCAGAGCCTGTAGGGCGAAGACGCGGTCTCCGTCGATGAGATCCTTCGAAGTCGGCTCGTCTACGTCTGGGACGGCCGACACGGCTGTCCGAGGCGACCCATGCTTTATTTCTTGCGGAGTCATGGCCTCCGATCCATATAATAGGCGGAAGGGGGTAAACCCAGTCGCCCTGCACTCAGTTGTATTCAGTGCCCAGACCACTTCGGGTAACAGGTCGGGCCACTTGCCTTTTTTGTCGTCGAGGAGCATTTTCTTGACAGCTGTGAAAATTTTGCCGTTGGCGCGCTCCACGACTCCGTTGGACTGGGGGTGGTACACGGAGGCGAAGGCAAGCTTGGTGCCGATGGAGAAGCATAAGTCTTTGAAATCTTGGTTGTCGAACTGCTTGCCGTTGTCGACCGTGAGTTCGGATGGTACTCCGAAGTGGCAAACAATATTTTGCCAGAAGAATTTCTGGGCCGTCTTCGATGTGATGGTGGATACTGCCCTCGCTTTAATCCATTTGGTGAAGTATTCAACGGATACAAAGGTGAACTTGAGGTTCCCCTGAGCCGTGGGCAGGGGCCCGACAATGTCTAGGCCCCAGCGCTGAAGGGGCCACGTGTGGGCGATCAGCTTCGTGAACTGTGAGGGGCGTCCCGAGCGTGGGGAAAATTTCTGACAGGCCTCGCAGGATCTGACAACCCGATTTGCGACGCAGATGATGGCGGGCCAGTAGAAACCTTGGCGTATCACCTTTGCCGCTAGGGCCCTGGGGCCTGCGTGGGAGCCGCAGGTCCCCCTGTGGACTTCGCGCAGGATTTGAACGCCCTCGGTCTCGGTGACGCACTTAAGCATCGGCTGACTGACCCCCTTTTTGTAAAGTTGGCCCTCGATCAATGCGAAGTCCCGGCTTCGGTGGTGGAGGCGCTTGGCCTCGTTGCTGTCGACTGGGTGATAGTACCCCTGCAGGTACAGAGTTATTGGCGCCCGCCAGTCTTCGGTCATGATAAGATTGATCATGCGGTGGCCCTCGCTGTCGTTGGTTATTTGGAGCCCTTTAGGGCTGCGGACGGCTGGCGTGCCGATGACGTGATAGAACACGTCGGAGGGTAGGGCTTCACCCCTGGCGGCTGCCTTGGCCAATGCGTCAGCTTCTTCATTCTTGGCCCGGTTCACATGTTGCAATGTGAATCCCTTGAATTGTTTCTCGAGACTTCGGATGGCCGCGAGGTACTGCAAAAGTGCGGGGTCCTTTGCTGCATAGTCTTTCTCGACTTGGCCGGCGACTACCTTGGAGTCTGTTCGGACTATACAGGTGGTGACGCCGAGGGCTCTTAATTTGCGGAGGCCGAGGATGACAGCTTCATATTCTGCTATGTTGTTTGTGCATCTGTCAGATTCCAGAGCGAAGCTTAAGCATGCCGCATATCTGTGCCTGACCCCGGCGGGTGAGGTGATGACTGCAGCAGCGCCTGCCCCCGCATGGCACCAAGCGCCGTCGCAGTGGATTGTCCAAACCTTCTCTGCGGGTGGATCCGGCTGTGTTATTGGCCCGGTCCAGTCGATGACGAAGTCTGCTAGAACTTGTGACTTGATCGCTGTCCTGGGCTCGAAAGTGATGTGGTAGCCGGAGAGTTCGGCCGCCCATTTGGCGATCCGTACCGACGCCTCCGGGTTTCTGAATAATTCGCCGAGTCCCCTATCTGAGGTGACGCGGACCTTGAATGCTTCAAAGTAGTGGCGCAATTTGCGCGAAGACATAACAACTGCATATGCAATCTTTTCGAGCTCCGTCATGTTACATTTTGACGGTGTGAGCACTTCGGAGACATAATATACTGAGCACTGCCTGATCACGCCCTCTACTGTCTGCTCCTGAACCAGTGCCGCACTGACCGCGTGCGGCGAAGCCGCAACGTAAAGCAACAGCGGTAGCGAATAGTCGGGGCTCGTAAGGACGGCCAACTCCATCAGGTACTGTTTTAGTGAGGCGAAGGCCGCCGCCTGCTCTGGTCCCCAAGCGAAGTCTTTTGCGCCGCGGAGTGTTTTGAGGAAGGGAAGACTTCGCTCAGCAGATTTGGAAATGAACCTGTTGAGGGCGGCCATTCTGCCCGTCAGACGCTGGACCTCTCTGGCTGACTGCGGGGGCTTCATGTTGATAATGGCCTGGATTTTGGTTGGGTTGGCCTCGATGCCGCGGTGTGATACCAGATAACCCAATATTTTCCCCTGTCGAACACCGAAGACGCACTTACCGGGGTTCAGGCGAAGTCGTGCGTCCCGCATGTTCGCGAATGTCTCGGCGAGGTCTGCGAGATGGTCCTCTTTATTCCTGCTGGCGACGACAATGTCATCCACGTATGTGAATACGTTTCTGTCGACTTGCCCTTCGAGCACTGTTTTAGTGAGCCAGGAGAAGGTGGACGCGGCGTTCTTGAGTCCCTCCGGCATTCTGATAAAGCAATATGTGCCGAAGGGTGTTATGAAGCTGGTGCTGGCTTTGTCCTCCTCCTTCATGTATATTTGATGATAACCGAAGAAGCAGTCGAGGAGTGACATGACCTCGCACCCGACCGCGCTATCGACTATTTTGTCGATCCGGGGCAACGGGAAGTTGTCCTTTGGGCAAGCCTTGTTGAGGCTGGTGAAGTCTATGCACATTCGCCACTTGCCGCTCTTTTTCTGCACCATTACCACGTTGGGGAGCCACGTGGGGTAAGCCACTGGCTCGATAAATTTGGCTTCCAGGAGGCGGTGTACCTCTGCCTTGGCGGCCTCTGTCTTCTCGTCGGACATTTTGCGAAGCCGTTGTTTTTTCGGTCTCACCGAGGGGTCGATACCCAAGCTGTGCTCAATTATGGACCGGCTGACCCCGACCAGGTCGAGGGCTGACCAAGCGAAGACATCCTTGTTCTTGGACAAGCAGCACATGAGTTTTTCCTCGTCATGTGAAGTGAGGTCTTCGCTGATCGTGACTGTTTGCTTGGGCGTGGCCTGGTCGAGGGGAACAATCTTGGTCCCGTCGTTGCTTTGCAGCTGCGCCTTGGGTTGTTTTTTAGTTGGGCTGGCGGGCGCTGGGACCTCGCGCTGGGCCGTGAGACAGTGGACATTTCTTTGCCCGGGGACGAAGTCCCGCTCTATATTGCGCACAGTCTGCTGATTGCCGTAGACCGAGATGGCGCCTAACGGACCTGGTATCTTCATGCACAGGTACAATCCGTGAATGGCTGCCTCAAACTTGTTGATGGAGCCCCGGCCCATGATGGCGTTGTACGGATACACCATGTCGACGATGTCAAAGGTTATTTTCTCACTTCGGGCATTGGGCGCTACACCGAAGGAGAGAGGCAACTCTATTTTGCCGATAGGAAAAGTGCCCTTGCCGCCGAAGCCGTACAACGGATTGTCCGAAGGCTTGAGCAAGCTGTGGCTTATGCCCATGCGGTCGAAGGCATGGAGGAAAATGATGTCTGCCTGACTGCCATTATCAACGAGGACTTTGTGCAGGTCCCAGCCTGCCACGCTGCAGTTGATGACCATGGCGTCGATATGGGGGGCGCTGCGCAGGTCGACGTCTCGGGCGTCAAAAGTTAACGGTACATGGGACCACTTCGTCTGTACGACTGGACCGGTGATGGCGACGTGGTTGATGCTGCGGTAGTGGTCCCGCTTCTGTCGCTTGGTGTCGAAGTCGACACTGGACCCCCCAGTGATCATATGAATGACTCCGCGATACGGCTGATCGGCGAAGTCTTCTTGCTTGGGGGCATGGGGGTGGGGGATGTTTTGTTGTTGCTGGTGTGGAGGCGGGGGTGGGGGAGGTACGATTTGTACTTCCTGATGGTGTTGGTAAGCGTGGTGCGGTGGATGCGGGGCGGGGGCGTGGATGTATGGTGGAGGGTGTTGATGATAAGTGTGCGCGACGACTCTTGGGTTGTCGGCCGGTTGCATCCGTGCCATCCTGTCTCTGGTGGCCTTCGTCTCTGGGCAGTCTTTGGTTTGGTGGGTGCAGTCTTCGCCGTGGAAGAGACAGTAGAATCGGCGCGGCGGCTGCGCGCGTCCCCGGCCCCTACCGCGAGTTCCACTTCCGCGGCCCTGGGGGGATATTCCTGGCGGCGAGGGGCATCACTAGCGGGGTGCTGGTTGACAATGTTGTGCACCTGCTGCTGATTACGGCCGTCTCGACCGGAGTCTGGCTATGGAGTCCTCGTCCACGTGCGACTGGACTGTGGAGCATCTTTGGGTTTCCTCTAAGACTCAACCTTGCGCTGGTGGAGCTCTTCGGATTTGGCATATTTTTCAAATAGTTGATATAATTCTTGGAGGTTCTTGGGCGGGTCCCTGATGCAGTGGTTGTAAAGGACGCCGGCGCGAAGGCCACTGATGGCGTAGTGAATGGCGATCTGGTCATCAACTGAGGACAGCTGTGACTTGAGTGTTAGAAACTTGCGGTAATACTCCCGCGGAGTCTCTTTTTCCAGCTGCTTACAGAGTGAGAGTTCGGCCAAGGCGTCGGTGTCTGGGCGGTACCCTTGGAAGTTGAGCAGGAATTTGTCCCTTAGGCTTCTCCAGGAGTCAATGGAAAGCGAGGGCAACCTGGTGAACCAGGTGAGAGCTGGGCCTTCGAGGGCGATGATGAAAGACTTGGCCATTGTGGCGTCGTCCCCTCCAGAAGATGCAACGGCGACCTGATAACTCATGATGTACTGTGCTGGGTCTGTGCTGCCGTTGTACTTGGGATAGGTCCCTGCCCGGAAGTTGGCAGGCCAGGGTGTCACTTGCAGATGTGGCGCCAGGGGACTTTGCTCGTCGAGGTAGTTGACCCCTTGAAATGGTGCGGCGTGTGGGAAGGCGTAGTCGCGCTGGGGGAAGTGCGGGTCTTACACTTGTGCGCGCTGTTGCAGGGGCGGCCCGTGCTGCAGGCCGAGGTGGCCTTCGCGTATGTCTTCCAATTGCGCGCGCTGTTGCAAGGGTGGCCTGTGCTGCAGGCCGAGGTGGCCTTCGCGCTGCATCAGCGCGATCTCCCGCTCGAGGTCCTGGGCCTTTTGCTCTTCGTCGCGTATCATTTGCCGCACCTTGGCTAGTGCAGACACGCGCTGGCGCTTGGCCTCCAGTATCTCTTTTGCCTCTGGAGATTGCGGTTCTTGAGGCGCAGGGCGCGTAGCTGTAGCTGTTCTTCCGCTGAGATGCTGAGGACTTCACCATCCTCGGTGAGGTTCGCGCCCTCCGGTGGAGCGAAGCCTGGGGGAGGTTGTGGTTGTCCTTCAAGGCCACAGGTGCGGAGAGCGTCGTCTTCGCAGGTGCGGGGAGCATCGTCTTCAGCAGCCTCTTGGTGGGTGGAGTGGGTGAGTGCAAGGGCCTTTCCCTTTTTTGCGGCCAGCAGTGCTGCCTTCGCAGCCTCGTCAGCCTTCGAGCTAGCTTTCTTGGGTGCCATCGCGGGTGGTTTCTTCGTAGCACGAACGGTGGGCGCCAAATGTTGGAACTTGCTCACAGGCGCAAGTTGATCCAACGGGGGGGGCGTAATAGTGCAAACAGGGTTTCAGCACGTGATGGCAAAAGCTCTGTTCATCTAGCCTCTCAAGGGCACTGTGCGGGGGTATTTATAGGTGTCCGGGTGCCCAGCGTCCCATGTTAAGGACGCATGTGCCCTCAGACACCTAGGTTATCCCCGGAATATTCCCATAAAGCGGGGTTACAGACTGTAATTACAGGGACGCCTTTACAATTTAGGCTCGTAACACGCAGCGGCCACGCAGGGCCCGTTACAATGGGCCGGATCACACGTGGGCCTCCATGCTGGACGAGGCCGCGCGATGGGATGACCTCGTCACGGGTCTTCGTCCGATGTCGTATGGGGCGAAGGGTGTCCCTGCCCGTTGTCTTGTCTCCGTTGGGCCAACGACTACGGCGAAGGCCTCGAGCGAAGGGTGGCGTCTTCGCCTTCGCCCCAACACTCTTTTTGCCAACCTGAGAGCACCTAGAGGGGGGGTGAATAGGTGATCCTGTAACACTTAAAACTTAGGCCACAAATACTTGGTTAAGTGTTAGCACAATAACCGCCAAGTGGCTAGAGAGGAATCTTCAACAAAACACAATAACCAACAAGATCAATCACAGAGATGGCACGATGGTTATCCCGTGGTACGTCCAAGACCAACGCTTGCCTACTCCACGTTGTGGCGTCCCAACGGACGAGGGTTGCAATCAACCCCTCTCAAGCGGTCCAAAGACCCACTTGAATACCACAGTGTTTTGCTTGCTTTACTCAATCCCGTTTGCGAGGAATCTCCACAACTTGGAGCCTCTCGCCCTTACACTTGAAATTCACAAAGAAGCACAGAGCAAGGGAGGGATTAGCAACGCACTCAAGACAAAAAAACACAGCAACACCACACACACAAGTCGCAACGAGAGCTAACAATACAACTCAATGAGTTCACCACTCAGCAAGAGCTCTAATTGCTATCGCAAAGAATCAAAGGCGCGGAATCGATGTCTTGGTGCTTAGGAATGTTGTAGGAATGCTTGGTGTCCTCCTCCATGCGCCTAGGGGTCCCTTTTATAGCCCCAAGGCAGCTAGGAGCCGTTGAGAGCATTCTAGGAAGGCTGATCTTGCCTTCTGTCGACTGGCGCACCGGACTGTCCGGTGCACACCGGACACTGTCCGGTGCCCGATTTCTTTCCAAAAATGGCGTAGTCGACCGTTGGCAGCCTGAGAGCCGTTGGCGCACCGGACATGTCCGGTGCACACCGGACAGTCCGGCGCCCCCTTCTAGCCGTTGGCTCGGCCACGTGTCCCGCGCAGATCGCGCGGCCGACCGCTGGCCATGCCGACCGTTGGCTCACCGGAGAGTCCGGTGCACACCGGACAGTCCGGTGAATTATAGCCGTACGTCGTTGGTGAATTCCCGAGAGCGGACACTTCGCTCAAGCCAGCCTGGCACACCGGACACTGTCCGGTGCACCATCAGACACTGTCCGGTGCACCACCGGACAGTCCGGTGCTCCCAGACTCAGCAAAGTCTTGGCTGCTCGAGCCAAGGCATTTTCAATTGGATTTTTCCTTTATTCTTGATTTGTACTTTGTCCACCTTTTTACACTTAGGCACTTGTGTTGGACACTAAATCACCAAAATACTTAGAAATGGCCCAAGGGCACATTTCCCTTTCAATCTCCCCCTTTTTGGTGATTTATGCCAACACAACATAAAGCAAGTAGAACAAGTACAAAATCAATTCAAATTAGAACTCAAAATTGTTTTGATTCAATTTGACATATATGGATCACTCTATGCCACCACTTGGTTTGTTTTTGCAAATCAAACTCAAATTTCTATCTCTAAGTCAAACACACATGTTAAGACATAAAGAGAGTCATTCCAAGAGAAATTGATTCAAGATTTCAAAAACTCCCCTTTTTCCCATAATCAATACTTCTCCCCACAAGAAGCCAACTTTTGACAAGAGAGACACTAAAAGAGTTTTGATAAACCAAAAACTCTATTCTACTATTTTCAAAATCTCTCAAGTGGTAGCTGATCCATTTATCGCTTTGGCCTTTATTTTCTCCCCCTTTGGCATCAAGCACCAAAACGGGATCAATCTTGGCCCTTTAACCCCAATTGCCTTATCAAAATCGTCAACTAAGAGCAAATAGGCAATAAGAGGATAAAGATAAACTTGGAAAAGTTACTCTTTTCATCGGAGTGCAGTGGAAGTCTTTCATGGTCCAAGTCCACCTTTCCCTTTCAAACCTCCTTTGAGACTAAATCAAGCAAACTCAAGCAAACAGTTAGTCTCAAAGGGTCAAGTTGTAGCACAGCTCCCCCTAAATATGTGCATCACTTGCAAAAAGGACTTGTGAGGTCCAGGGAGTGTTTGTACAACTTGAGCACCAGTAAGCAACAAAATGCATAAGGAACATGATCAAAGGCATAAACACATGTATGCTATAAATCAATCCAAGTTCCATGAATCTAGGACATTTAGCTCACTACGCAGCCTGCAAAAGGTCTTTTCATCTAAAGGCTTAGTGAAGATATCGGCTAGCTGGTTCTCGGTGCTAACATGAAACACTTTGATATCTCCCTTTTGCTAGTGGTCTCTCAAAAAGTGATGCCGGATGTCAATGTGCTTTGTGCGGCTGTGCTCAACAGGATTTTCCGCTATTCGGATAGCACTCTCATTATCACATAGGAGTGGGACTTTGCTCAGATTGTAGCCAAAGTCCCTGAGGGTTTGCCTCATCCAAAGTAGTTGCGCACAACACTGTCCTGCGGCAACGTACTCGGCCTCAGCGGTGGATAGGGCAACGGAAGTTTGTTTCTTAGAATTCCACGACACAAGGGACCTTCCTAAGAATTGGCACGTCCCCGATGTACTCTTCCTATCGACCTTACATCCAGCATAGTCGGAATCTGAGTATCCAATTAAGTCAAAGTTAGACCCCTTTGGATACCAGATCCCGAAGCAAGGCGTAGCGACCAAATATCGAAGAATTCGCTTCACAGCCACTAAGTGACACTCCTTAGGATCGGATTGAAATCTAGCACACATGCATACGCTAAGCATAATATCCGGTCTACTAGCACATAAATAAAGCAAAGAACCTATCATGGACCGGTATGCTTTTTGATCAACGGACTTACCTCCTTTGTTGAGGTCGGTGTGTCCGTCAGTTCCCATCGGCGTCTTTGCGGGCTTGGCGTCCTTCATCCCAAACCGCTTTAGCAAGTCTTGCGTGTACTTCGTTTGGGAGATGAAAGTGCCGTCCTTGAGTTGCTTCACTTGGAACCCAAGGAAGTAGTTCAACTCGCCCATCATTGACATCTCGAATTTCTGCGTCATCACCCTGCTAAACTCCTCACAAGACTTTTGGTTAGTAGAACCAAATATTATGTCATCGACATAAATTTGGCACACAAAAAGATCACCATCGCAAGTCTTAGTGAAAAGAGTTGGATCGGATTTCCCAACCTTGAAAGCATTAGCAATTAAAAAGTCTCTAAGGCATTCATACCATGCTCTTGGGGCTTGCTTAAGTCCATAGAGCGCCTTAGAGAGCTTACACACATGGTCGGGGTACCGTTCATCCTCGAAGCCAGGGGATTGCTCTACGTACACCTCCTCCTTGATCGGCCCGTTGAGGAAAGCGCTCTTCACATCCATTTGGTACAACCTGAAAGAATGGTGAGCGGCATATGCTAGCAAGATACGAATTGATTCTAGCCTAGCCACAGGAGCAAAAGTCTCCTCAAAGTCCAAACCTGCGACTTGGGCATAACCTTTTGCCACAAGTCGAGCCTTGTTCCTCGTCACCACCCCGTGCTCGGGTTTGTTGCGGAACACCCACTTGGTTCCCACAACATTTTGCTTGGGACGAGGCACCAGTGTCCAAACTTCATTTCGCTTGAAGTTGTTGAGTTCCTCCTGCATGGCCAACACCCAGTCCGGATCTAGCAAGGCCTCTTCTACCCTGAAAGGCTCAATAGAAGAGACAAAGGAGTAATGTTCACAGAAATTAACTAATCTTGAATGAGTAGTTACTCCCTTGCTAATATCACCCAATATTTGGTCGATGGGATGATCCCTTTGGATCGTCGCTCGAACTTGGGTTGGAGGTGCCTGAGGTGCTTCTTCCTCTTCAACTTGATCATCCTGTGCTCCCCCTTGATCATGCGCCTCCACTTGAGGTACCTGTTCGTCATCTTGGGTTGGGGGATGCACCATAGTTGAGGAAGACGGTTGATCTTGCTCCAATTGTTCCTGAGGCCGTACATCTCCAATCGCCATGGTGCGTATCGCGGCCGTTGGAACGTCTTCTTCATCTACATCATCAAGATCAACAACTTGCTCTCTTGGAGAGCCATTAGTCTCATCAAATACAACGTCGCTAGAGACTTCAACCAAACCCGATGATTTGTTGAAGACCCTATACGCCTTTGTATTTGAATCATAACCTAATAAAAAACCTTATACATCTTTGGGAGCAAATTTAGAAGTTCTACCTTTCTTCACAAGAATATAACACTTGCTCCCAAATACACGAAAATAAGACACGTTGGGTTTGTTACAAGTTAGTAGCTCATATGAAGTCTTCTTGAGAAGACGGTGAAGGTAGACCCTGTTGATGGCGTGGCAAGCCGTGTTCACGACTTCCGACCAAAAGCGCTCGGGGGTCTTGAACTCTCCAAGCATAGTCCTCGCCATATCAATGAGCGTCATGTTCTTCCTCTCTACCACACCATTTTGCTGAGGTGTGTAAGGAGCGGAGAACTCGTGCTTGATCCCTTCCTCCTCAAGGAACTCCTCCACTTGAAGATTCTTGAATTCGGACTCGTTGTCGCTCCTTATCTTCTTCACCTTGAGCTCAAACTCATTTTGAGCTCTCCTGAGGAAGCGCTTGAGGGTCCCTTGGGTTTCAGACTTATCCTGCAAAAAGAACACCCAAGTGAAGCGGGAAAAGTCATCAACAATAACTAGACCATACTTACTTCCTCCTATGCTCAGATAGGCGACGGGTCCGAAGAGGTCCATATGCAGCAGCTCCAGAGGTCTTGAAGTGGTCATCACATTCTTGTTGTGATGTGCTCCTCCCACTTGTTTACCTGATTGACAAGCTGCACAAGGTCTATCTTTTTCGAATTGCACGTTAGTCAAACCTATCACGTGTTTTCCCTTTAGAAGCTTGTGAAGGTTCTTCATCCCCACATGTGCTAAGCGGCGATGCCACAGCCAGCCCATGCTAGTCTTAGCAATTAAGCATGCATCTAGACCGGCCTCCTCTTTTGCAAAATCAACTAAATAAAGTTTGCCGTCTAGTACACCCTTAAAAGCTAGTGAACCATCACATCTTCTAAAGACAGACACATCTACATTTGTAAATAGACAATTATATCCCATATTACATAATTGACTAACAGATAGTAAATTATATCCAATAGACTCAACTAAAAACACATTAGAGATAGAGTGCTCATTAGATATTGCAATCTTGCCTAAACCTTTCACCTTGCCTTGGTTCCCATCACCGAATATGATTGAATCTTGGGAATCCTCATTCTTGACGTAGGAGGTGAACATCTTCTTTTCCCCCGTCATATGGTTCGTGCATCCGCTGTCGATAATCCAGCTTGAACCCCCGGATGCATAAACCTGCAAGGCAAATTTAGGCTTGGGTCTTAGATACCCAACTCTTGTTGGGTCCTACAAGGTTAGTTACAATTGCCTTAGGGACCCAAATGCAAGTTTTATCACCCTTGCACTTTGCCCCTAATTTCCTAGCAACTATCTTCCTATCTTTTCTATAAATAGCAAATGAAGCATTTAAAGCATGATAGATTGTAGATGGTTCATTAATTTTCCTATGAACATTAGCAACATTTCTCCTAGGCATATTATGAACAACATTTTTCCTACCAACATTTCTATCATGCACATAGGAAGAACTAGAAGCAAACATGGCATGAGAATCAAAAGCATCATATGCATTATAACTTCTATAAGCATTTCTATATTGTCTCTTGTCATGATACATAAAAGCATGGTTCTTTTTAGCACTACTAGCCATAGGGGCCTTCCCTTTCTCCTTGGTGGAGATGGGAGCCTTATGGCTTGTTAAGTCCTTGGCTTCCCTCTTGAAGCCAAGTCCATCCTTAATTGAGGGGTGTCTACCAATCGTGTAGGCATCCCTTGCAAATTTTAGCTTATCGAAATCACTTTTGCTAGTCTTAAGTTGGTCATTAAGACTAGCTACTTCATCATTTAATCTAGAAATTGCAACTAGGTGTTCACTACAAGCATCAATATCAAAATCCTTACACCTAGTACAAATTATAACATGTTCTACACAAGAATTAGATTTATTTGCTACTTCTAATTTAGCATTTAAATCATTGTTAACACCTTGTAAAGTAGAAATGGTTTCATGACAAGTAGATAGTTCATAAGAAAGCATTTCACTTCTTTTAACTTCTAAAGCATAGGATTTTTGTGCCTCTACAAATTTATCATGTTCATCATATAACAAATCCTCTTGCTTTTCTAAAAGCCTATCCTTTTCATTCAAGGCATCAATCAATTCATTGATTTTATCAATTTTATTTCTATCCAATCCCTTGAACAAGCTAGAGTAATCTATTTCATCCTCATCACTAGATTCGTCCTCACTTGAAGAAGCATAAGTAGAGTTTTGAGTACATACCTTCTTCTCCCTTGCCATAAGGCATGTGTGACGCTCGTTGGGGAAGAGGGATGACTTGTTGAAAGCGGTGGCGGCGAGTCCTTCATTGTCGGAGTCGGACGAGGAGCAATCCGAATCCCACTCCTTGCCAAGATGTGCCTCGCCCTTTGCCTTCTTATAGTTCTTCTTTTTCTCCCTCTTGTTCCCTTGATCCTGATCACTATCATTGTCGGGACAGTTAGCAATAAAATGACCAAGCTTACCACATTTGAAGCATGAGCGCTTCCCCTTTGTCTTGGTCTTGCTTGGTTGCCCCTTGCGACCCTTTAGCGCCGTCTTGAATCTTTTGATGATGAGGGCCATTTCTTCATCATTAAGTCCGGCCGCCTCAATTTGTGCTACCTTGCTAGGTAGCGCCTCCTTGCTTCTTGTTGCCTTGAGAGCAAGAGGTTGAGGCTCGTTGATTGGACCATTCAATGCGTCGTCCACGTACCTCGCCTCCTTGATCATCATTCGCCCACTTACGAATTTTCCAAGGACTTCTTCGGGCGACATTTTGGTGTACCTGGGATTCTCACGAATATTATTCACCAAATGAGGATCAAGAACGGTAAAGGACCTTAGCATCAGTCGGACGACGTCGTGGTCCGTCCATCGTGTGCTTCCGTAGCTCCTTATTTTGTTGATAAGGGTCTTGAGCCGGTTGTATGTTTGGGTTGGCTCCTCGCCCCTTATCATCGCGAATCGTCCAAGCTCGCCCTCCACCAACTCCATCTTGGTGAGCAAGGTGACGTCGTTCCCCTCATGAGAAATATTGAGGGTGTCCCATATTTGCTTGGCGTTATCCAAGCCGCTCACTATGTGGTATTCATCCCTGCACAATGAAGCTAGAAGAACAGTAGTAGCTTGTGCATTCTTATGAATTTGCTCATTAATGAACATGGGACTATCCGAACTATCAAAGTGCATTCCACTCTCTACAATCTCCCATATACTAGGATGGAGAGAGAACAAGTGACTACGCATTTTGTGACTCCAAAATCCGTAGTCCTCTCCATCAAAATGAGGAGGTTTACCAAGTGGAATAGATAATAAATGAGCATTTGTACTTTGAGGAATACGAGAGTAATCAAAAGAAAAGTTCGAATTGACCGGTTTCCTTCTCTCGTAGTCGTTGTGGTCGTCGTCCTTTTGGGAAGAAGTAGACTCATCGCTGTCGTCGTAGTAGACAATTTCTTTGATGCGCCTTGTCTTCTTCTTCTTCCCATCTTTCTGTCTATGGCCCAAGCCGGAGTCGGTAGGCTTGTCATCCTTTGGCTCGTTGACGAAGGATTCCTTCTCTTTGTCGTTGATCACGATTCCCTTCCCCTTAGGATCCATCTCTTCGGGCGGTTAGTCCCTTTGTGAAGAGAACGGCTCCGATACCAATTGAGAGCACCTAGAGGGGGGTGAATAGGTGATCCTGTAACACTTAAAACTTAGGCCACAAATACTTGGTTAAGTGTTAGCACAATAACCGCCAAGTGGCTAGAGAGGAATCTTCAACAAAACACAATAACCAACAAGATCAATCACAGAGATGGCACGGTGGTTATCCCGTGGTTCGGCCAAGACCAACGCTTGCCTACTCCACGTTGTGGCGTCCCAACGGACGAGGGTTGCAATCAACCCCTCTCAAGCGGTCCAAAGACCCACTTGAATACCACGGTGTTTTGCTTGCTTTACTCAATACCGTTTGCGAGGAATCTCCACAACTTGGAGCCTCTCGCCCTTACACTTGAAATTCACAAAGAAGCACAGAGCAAGGGAGGGATTAGCAACGCACTCAAGACAAAAAAACACAGCAACACCACGCACACAAGTCGCAACGAGAGCTCACAATACAACTCAATGAGTTCACCACTCAGCAAGAGCTCTAATTGCTATCGCAAAGAATCAAAGGCGCGGAATCGATGTCTTGGTGCTTAGGAATGTTGTAGGAATGCTTGGTGTCCTCCTCCATGCGCCTAGGGGTCCCTTTTATAGCCCCAAGGCAGCTAGGAGCCGTTGAGAGCATTCTAGGAAGGCTGATCTTGCCTTCTGTCGACTGGCGCACCGGACTGTCCGGTGCACACCGGACACTGTCCGGTGCCCGATTTCTTTCCAAAAATGGCGCAGTCGACCGTTGGCAGCCTGAGAGCCGTTGGCGCACCGGACATGTCCGGTGCACACCGGACAGTCCGGTGCCCCCTTCTAGCCGTTGGCTCGGCCACGTGTCCCACGCAGATCGCGCGGCCGACCGTTGGCCATGCCGACCGTTGGCTCACCGGACAGTCCGGTGCATACCGGACAGTCCGGTGAATTATAGCCGTACGTCGCCGGTGAATTCCCGAGAGCGGACACTTCGCTCGAGCCAGCCTGGCACACCGGACACTGTCCGGTGCACCACCGGACAGTCCGGTGCTCCCATACTCAGCAAAGTCTTGGCTGCTCGAGCCAAGGCATTTTCAATTGGATTTTTCCTTTATTCTTGATTTGTACTTTGTCCACCTTTTTACACTTAGGCACTTGTGTTGGACACTAAATCACCAAAATACTTAGAAATGGCCCAAGGGCACATTTCCCTTTCACAACCTTAACATGCAACAAAAGAAAAAATTGAATGAATTAATAGGTGCTATTCATGAGAAGGATAAACTCTTGGATAGCCAAGAGGAATTTCTTATTAAGGAAAACAAGAAGCATGTTAAGGTGAAAAATGCTTATGCTCAGGAGATAGAAAAATGTGAAAAATTGACTAGTGAGCTTAGCATTTGCCATGAAACAATTTCCAACCTTAGAACCGAGAATGCCAATTTAATTGCTAAGGTTGAAAAATTAGATGCATGTAATGATTCAATTGTTAGTCTTAGAAATGAAAATGATGATTTAATTGCTAAGATTGACAAATTGAATGTTGCAATTTCTAGCCTTAAGATTGAGAATGATAAATTAATTGCTAAGGCTAAAGACTTAACTGTTTGCAATGATTCTATTTCCTATCTTAGAGATGAGAATGCCATGCTAAAAGCTAAGATTGATGAATTAAATGTTTGCAAACCCTCTACATCTACTATTGATCATGTTTCTATTTGTACTAGATGTAGAGACATTAATGTTGATGCTATCCATGATCACCTAGCCTTAATTAAACAACAAAATGATCACATAGCTCAACTTAGTGCTAAAATAAATGAGCATGACTTAGAAAATGAAAAATTTAAATTTGCTAGAAGCATGCTCTTTAGTGGGAGACGCCCAGGCATTAAGGATGGCATTGGCTTCCAACAGGGAGGCAATGTCAAGCACAATGCCCCTAAAAGATTGTCTAATTTTGTTAAGGGCAAAGCTCCCATGCCTCAGGATAACGAGGGCTATATTTTATATCCTGCTGGTTATCCTGAGGATAAGATTAGGAAAATTCATGCAAAGAAGACTCATTCTATTTCTCACCATGCTTTTATTTATAAGAATGAGGCTTCTAGCTCTAGGCGTTCTACCCATGCTAAAATGCCTAAAAGGAAATCTCCTATTGCATCAAATGAACCTAGTATTTCATTTAAAACTTTTGATGCTTCTTATGTTTTAACTAACAAATCAGGCAAAGTAGAGCCAAATATGTTGAGGCCAAGCACAAGGGCTCAAAGACTTGTGTTTGGGTACCCAAGGTACTTGTTTCTAATGTGAAAGGACCCAAGACCATTTGGGTACCTAAGAACAAGGCCTAAACTTGTTTTGTAGGTTTATGCATCCGGGGGCTCAAGTTGGATCATTTATAGCGGGTGCACAAACCATATGACTGGGGAGAAAAGGATGTTCTCCTCCTATGAGAAAAACCAAGATCCCCAAAGAGCTATCACATTCGGGGATGAAAATCAAGGTTTGGTCAAAGGATTGGGTAAAATTGCTATATCACCTGACCATTCTATTTCCAATGTTTTTCTTGTAGATTCTTTAGATTATAACTTGCTTTCAGTTTCTCAATTATGCAAAATGGGTTACAACTGTCTTTTTATAGATTTAGGTGTTACTGTCTTTAGAAGAAGTGATGATTCAATAGCATTTAAGGGAGTGTTAGAGGGTCAGCTATACTTAGTTGATTTCAATAGAGCTAAACTCGACACTTGCTTAATTGCTAAGACTAATATGGGTTGACTCTGGCATCGCCGACTAGCCCACGTTGGGATGAAGAATCTTCATAAGCTTCTAAAGGGAGAACACATTTTGGGACTAACCAATGTTCATTTTGAGAAAGACAGGATTTGTAGCGCATGCCAAGTAGGGAAGCAAGTTGGTATTCATCATCCACACAAGAACATCATGACGACCGACAGGCCGCTTGAGCTACTCCACATGGATTTATTCAGCCCGATAGCTTACATAAGCATCGGCGGGAGTAAGTATTGTCTTGTAATTGTGGATGACTATTCTCGCTTCACTTGGGTATTCTTTTTGCAGGAAAAATCTCAAACCTAAGAGACCTTAAAGGGATTCTTGAGATGGGCTCAAAATGAGTTCGGCTTAAGGATCAAGAAGATAAGAAGCAACAATGGGACAGAGTTCAAGAACTCTCAAATTGAAGGCTTTCTTGAGGAGAAGGTTGTCAAGCATGAGTTCTCTTCTCCCTACACACCTCAACAAAATGGTGTAGTGGAGAGGAAGAATAGAACTCTACTTGACATGGCGAGGACCATGCTTGATGAGTACAAGACACCGAATCGGTTTTGGGCCGAGGCGATTAACACCGCCTGCTACTCCATCAACCGGTTATATCTTCATCGAATCCTCAAGAAGACATCTTATGAATTCCTCACCGGTAAAAAGCCCAATGTTTCATATTTTAGAGTCTTTGGTAGCAAATGCTTTATTCTTGTTAAAAGAGGTAGAAAATCTAAATTTGCTCCTAAGGCTATAGAAGGCTTTTTACTTGGTTATGATTCAAACACAAGGGCATATAGAGTCTTTAATAAGTCCACTGGACTAGTTGAAGTTTCTTGTGATATTGTGTTTGATGAGACTAACGGCTCTCAAGTAGAGCAAGTTGATCTTGATGAGCTAGATGATGAAGAAGCTCCGTGCGTCGCGCTAAGGAACATGTCCATTGGGGATGTGTGTCCTAAGGAATCCGAAGAGCCTCCACAAGCACAAGATCAACAACCATCATCTTCCATACAAGTATCTTCACCAACTCAAGATGAGGATCAAGCTCAAGATGATGAAAATGAAGATCAAGAAGATGAGCCACCTCAAGAGGAGGACAATGATCAAGGGGGAGATGTCAATGATCAAAACAAGGAAGATGAACAAGATCAAAGACCACCACACCCAAGAGTCCACCAGGCGATTCAAAGAGATCACCCCGGTAGAGGATGCACTTAAAGATTCGAATTGGGTGCTGGCGATGCAAGAGGAGCTCAACAACTTCACGAGAAATGAGGTATGGCATTTAGTTCCACGTCCTAATCAAAATGTTGTAGGAACCAAGTGGGTCTTCCGCAACAAGCAAGATGAGCATGGTGTGGTGAGAAGGAACAAAGCACGACTTGTGGCCAAGGGTTATTCACAAGTCGAAGGTTTGGATTTTGGTGAAACCTATGCACTCGTAGCTAGGCTTGAGTCAATTCATATATTACTTGCCTATGCTACTTACTATGGCTTTAAGCTTTATCAAATGGACGTGAAGAGTGCCTTCCTCAATGGACCAATCAAGGAAGAGGTCTATGTTGAGCAACCTCCCGGCTTTGAAGATAGTGAGTACCCTAACCATGTTTATAAACTCTCTAAGGCGCTTCATGGGCTCAAGCAAGCCCCAAGAGCATGGTATGAATGCCTTCGAGATTTTCTTATCACTAATGGCTTCAAAGTTGGCAAGGCCGATCCTACTCTCTTTACTAAAACTATTGCAAAAGATTTGTTTGTATGCCAAATTTATGTTGATGATATTATATTTGGGTCCACTAACAAATCTACATGTGAAGAGTTTAGTAGGATCATGGTTCAAAAATTCGAGATGTCTATGATGGGGGAGTTGAAGTATTTTGTAGGATTTCAAGTCAAGCAACTCCAAGAGGGCACCTTCATCAGCCAAACAAAGTACATTCAAGACATACTCACCAAGTTTGGAATGAAGGATGCCAAGCCCATCAAGACACCCATGGGAACCAATGGGCCTCTCGACCTCGACACGGGAGGTAAATCCGTAGATCAAAAGGTATACCGGTCGATGATATGATCTTTACTCTATTTATGTGCATCTCGACCGGATATTATGCTTTCCGTATGCATGTGTGCAAGGTTCTAAGCTGATCCTAAGGAAGTTCACCTTAGGGCCGTGAAGAGAATCTTGATATGTTTAGTTTATACACCTAAGTTTGGTCTTTGGTACCCCAAGGGATCCTCTTTTGATTTATTAGGATATTTAGATGCTGATTGGGCAGGGTGTAAAATTGATAGGAAGAGCACATCAGGGACTTGTCAGTTTCTAGGGAGATCACTGGTGTCTTGGGCTTCAAAGAAACAAAACTCAGTAGCTCTTTCTACCGCCAAAGCCGAGTATATTGCCGCAGGCCATTGTTGCGCGCAATTGCTTTGGATGAGGCAAACCCTTAGGGACTATGGCTACAAATTTAGCAAAGTCCCTCTCCTATGTGATAATGAGAGTGCAATCCGCATGGCGGATAATCCCATTGAACACAGTCGCACTAAGCACATAGCCAATCGGTATCACTTTTTGAGAGATCACCAACAAAGGGGGAATATCGAGATAGCCTATATCAACACCAAAGAACAATTAGCCGATATCTTTACCAAGCCTTTAGATGAGAAAACCTTTACCAAACTTAGGAATGAGCTAAATATTCTTGATTCTAGGAACTTTGATTGATACTTTGCACACATAGCTCATTCATATACCTTTGATCATATCTCTTTTATGTCTATGACTAATGTGTTTTCAAGTGTATTTTCATGCTTAGTCATAGAATTAAAAGGGAAATAGAGTATTCGGCAAAGACGACGCTTCCACTCAACTCCATTGGTATTATCTACTCTTTGCCGGTATTCCGCCATCTCTCCATTAGTATAATCTTCACTCATATTTATTTGTTTACCATTGGGGAGAAAGTAAAAGGGCTTATATTTCACTCACAAGTATCTGTTTTTGGCGATTTATGCCAAAGGGGGAAAAAGTATTAGCCCAAAGCAAAAGGACCGCACCACCACCAACGAATTTTAAAGTTTTCAAATTGGTATCTTAATGTGTTTTCAAAAGGGGGAGAAAGTTCTAGTATCTTCAAAAATTTGTAAAACCCTCTTGAACACTAAGAGGAGAATTTCATTAAGGGGGAGTTTTGTTCAAGTCAAAGGAAAAGCATTTGAAACAGGGGGACAAAATTTCAAATTTTGAAAATGCTTATTTCAATCTTATTCATATACCTTTGACTATTTGCAAAAAGGATTTTGAAAAGAATTTACCAAAAAATTTGCAAAAACAAAACTCGTGGTGCAAATGTGGTCCAAAATTTTAAATAAGAAGAAAACGATCCATGCATATCTGTAGAAATAATTATATTGGTTTCACTCCAAGCAACCTTTGCACTTACCTTATGCAAACTAGTTCAATTCTGCACTTATATATTTGCTTTGGTTTGTGTTGGCATCAATCACCAAAAAGGGGGAGATTGAAAGGGAAATAGGGTCAAACCTTTTCCTAAATAATTTTGGTGATTGAATTGCCCAACACAAATAATTGGACTAAATAGTTTGCTCTAGATTATATGTTCCACAGGTTCCAAAGGTTCACAACAAACCAATACAAAGTTAAAGAAAGGGTTCAAAACAAAGGAGCAAAGGAAACCGAAGGCTGCCCTGATCTGGCGCACTGGACTGTCCGGTGTGCCACCGGACAGTGTCCGGTGCACTAGGGAGAATCACTCCGAACTACTCAGCTTCGGGTTTCTGGAAAATTCTCTCCGCTATAATTCACCGGACTGTCCGGTGTAGCACCGGACTGTCCGGTGTGCCAGCGGGAGCAACGGCTAGCGCGCCAACGGTCGACTGTAAAAGTGAACAGTGAACAGTGCGGACTGCGCGCGCAGAGTCAGAGCAGGCGCCAGAAGGCGCACCGGACAGTGAACAGGACCTGTCCGGTGCACCACCGAACTGTCCGGTGGCCCAGCTGTCAGAAGCTCCAACGGTCGAACCCTAACGGTTGGGTGACGTGGCTGGCACACTGGACAGTGTCCGGTGGCGCACCAGACTGTCTGGTGCGCCCGTCAACAACAGAGTTCCCCAACGGCCACTTTGGTGGTTGGGGCTATAAATACCCCCCAACCACCACACTTCAAGGCATCCAAGTTTTCAGCCATTGCATTCAATACAAGAGCTCTAGACTTCACTCCAAGACACAAATAAGAGATCAAATCCTCTCCCAAGTCCAAAGATCACTCCAAACATTTAGTGACTAGTGAGAGAGAGATATTTGTGTTCATTTGAGTTCTTGTCGCTTGGATCACTTTTCTTCTTCCTCATTTCTTGTTCCCAAGTCATTTGTAATCAAGGCAAGAGACACCAACTGTGTGGTGGTCCTTGTGGGGACTAAGTGTCCAAATTGATTGAGAAGATAAGCTCACTCGGTCTAGGTGACCATTTGGGAGAGGGAAAGGGTTGAAAGAGACCCGGTCTTTGTGACCACGTCAACGAGGAGTAAGTTTGCAAGAACTGAACCTCGGTAAAACAAATCATCGTGTCATACCCTTCATTTGCTTGTGATTTGTTTTCGCCCTCTCTTTCAGACTCGATTTTATTTCTAACGCTAACCCCGGCTTGTAGTGCGTACTTAAGTTTGTAATTTTCAGATTTCGCCTATTCACCCCCCCTCTAGGCGACTTTCACTAATAAAATCCGAATTGATTCTGTTGGGGACTTGTTCTCAAATGCTATGAGTTAAGAACAAGGCAACACAAAAAGGTTAATAGTTTATACCCTTCGTCCTTCGAAGCATTATCTCCCTTAGGATATAATGATCTTCAGACAAAGGTCATGAAGGACGTACCTTCGACATCACAGTATATATTAATGAAAGAAGAAGCATATGAGACATGTGAAATAACATAAATAATCATATGACATCATTAATATTTCTTAATTATATAATCTTGAATGAACGTGAACAATATTGGATTACATTTATACCTTCGGCTTGACAGAAGGCAAAAGTCCAAGCGTGACGCACGAGCAAATACAAGTCAGCGTGAACAGTACGAGGTATTGTTCATCTATTTATAGGCACAGGACGCAGCCTACGAGAAATTACATTCATACCCTTTACACTTGGTTACAATCATAACATAGGCTGTCATGGGCTAATTGGTCATTCCATCTTTTAAGTCGGTGTATCTGGAGATACGTTACGAAGCTCCTTGACTGATAGCTTCGGCATTGTGTTCTGGCCCTTCAAAGGTATTTCTTCTCACAAGACCTTCGGCGACGAAGCTGCCCCCAACAGATTCTAACCTAGCCACAGGAGCAAAAGTCTCCTCAAAATCCAAAACTGCGACTTGGGCATAACCTTTTGCCACAAGTCGAGCCTTGTTTCTTGTCACCACTCCGTGTTCGTCTTGCTTGTTGCGGAACACCCATTTGGTTCCCATAATGTTTTTCTTTGGACATGGCACCAGGCTCCATACTTTATTTCTTTTGAAGTTGTTGAGCTCTTCCTGCATGGCTAACACCAAGTACAGATCCTGCAAGGCTTCTTCTACCCTGAAAGGCTCAATAGAAGAAACAAACGAGTAATGCTCACAAAAATTAGCTAATCGTGAGCGAGTTGTTACTCCCTTGCTGATGTCACCTAGAATCTGATCAACTAGGCGATTTCTTTGGATCGTTGCCAGGACTTGAGGTGGAGGGGCCTGTGATGCTTCTTCCTTCATAACATGTTCTTCCTGTGTTCCCCCTTGATCCTGCCCCTCTTCTTGAGGTACCTGTTCATCGTCTTGAGTTGGGAGATGCACCATCGTAGAGGAAGAGGGTTGATCTTGTCCTTGTAATTTCTGTGGTCGCACATCACCTATTGCCATCATTCGTATGGCGGCCGTTGGAATCTCATCTTCATCTACATCATCAAGATCAACTTACTCTCTTAGAGAGTCATTAGTCTCATCAAATACAACGTCGCTAGAGACTTCAACTAATCCTGATGATTGGTTGAAGACCCTATACGCCTTTGTATTTAAGTCATATCCTAGTAAAAACCCTTCTACAACCTTGGGAGCAAATTTTGAATGTCTACCTTTCTTCACTAGAATGTAGCATTTGCTCCCAAATACACGGAAATAAGAAACATTGGGTTTGTTACCAGTTAGGAGTTCGTAGGAGGTCTTCTTGAGGAGACAGTGCAGATAGAGCCGGTTTATGGCATGGCAAGCTGTGTTCACATCTTTCGACCATAACCGCTCAGACGTCTTATACTCTCCAAGCATCATTCTTGCCATGTCGATTAGCGTCCTGTTCTTCCTCTCTACCACACCATTTTGTTGTGGTGTGTAGGGAGCGGAGAACTCATGCTTGATTCCTTCCTCCTCAAGATATTCTTCAACCTGTAGATTCTTGAATTCTGACCCATTGTTGCTTCTTATCTTCTTCACCTTTAGCTCAAACTCATTTTGAGCTCTCCTTAAGAAGCGTTTTAGGGTTCCTTGGGTTTCGGATTTGTCCTGCAAAAGGAATACCTAAGTGAAGCGGGAATAATCATCAATTATAACAAGACCATACTTACTTCCCCCGATGCTGAGATAGGCAACGGGGCCGAAGAGATCCATGTGTAGGAGTTCCAGTGGTCTTGATGTCGTCATCACATTATTGATGTGATGAGTGCTTCCCACCTATTTCCCTGTCTGGCATGCTGCACAAGGTCTGTCTTTCTCAAAATAGACATCGGTTAGTCCTAACACATGATCTCCCTTTAGAAGTTTATGAAGGTTTTTCATCCCAACATGTGCTAGACGGTGATGCCAAAGCCAGCCCATATTAGTCTTAGCGATTAAGCATGCATCTAGATCAGCATTCTCCTTTGAGAAATCAACTAAATAGAGCTTACCGTCTAATACACCCTTAAAAGCTAATAAACCATCACTCCTTCTAAAGACAGATACATCAACATTTGTAAATAAACAATTGTAGCCTGTATGACACAATTGACTTACAGACAATAAAGTATACCCTAGCGACTCTACTAAAAACACATTTGATATTGAGTGCTCGGTCATGATGGCTATCTTGCCCAATTTTTTAACCTTGCCTTGGTTCCCATCTCCAAAGATAATAGTATCCTAGGAATCCTTGTTGTTGATGTAGGAGGTGAACATTTTCTTCTCCCCCGTCATGTGATTTGTGCATCCGCTGTCGATAATCCAACTTGAGCCCCCGGATGCATAAACCTACAAGGTAATTAAGCTTGGGTTTTAGGTACCCAACTCTTGTTGGGTCCTACAAGGTTAGTTACAATAACTTTTGGAACCCAAATGCAAGTCTTGTCTCCCTTGCATTTAGATCCCAATTTTCTAGCAACTACTTTGACATTCTTGCATAACAATACAAAAGAAGCATTACATGTTTGATACATAGCAGTTGGACCAGTGTAAACTTTCCTAGGCGCACGAGAAATAGTATGATTGTGCCTAGGCCAACTCTTATCATGAACATATGTGGAACTAGAAGCAAACATAGCATGTGAATCATGATAAGTAGCAGCATGATTATAACATTTATCATGATGAGAAACTTTCTTGACATGAGCATAAAGATAAGCATGGTTCTTTTGATCATGTGAAGAACTACTAGCCATAGGAGCCTTCCCTTTCTCCTTGTTGAGATCGGAAGTCCTTTGGCTTGTTAAGTTCTTGGTTTCCTTTTGAAAACCAAGTCCATCCTTAATTGAGGGGTGTCTACCAACAGTGTAGGCATCCCTAGCAAATTTAAGTTTCTCATAATTATCCATGCAAGTCTTAAGTTGAGCATTAAGACTTGCAACATCACTGTTTAACTTAGCAATAGTAGAGGCATGTTCATTACAAGCATCAACATCAAGATCTTTACATCTATTGCAAATAACAACATGCTCTACACATGAACTAGTTTCATTTACTTTCTCTAGCTTAGCATTCAAATCATCATTTAAATTCTTTAAGCTGGAAATAGATTCATGACAAGTAGACAATTCGGAAGACAACAATTCATTCTTCTTAATTTCTATAGCAAGATATTTTTTAACACTAACAAACTTATCATGTTCCTCATAGAGTATATCTTCTTGCTTTTCTAAAAGTCTATCTTTTTCATTAAGAGCATCAATTAGTTCATTTATCTTATCTACCTTAGATCTATCTAGTCCTTTAAATAAATCACTATAATCTATCTCATCATCGGAAGATTCCTCATCACTAGAAGAAGAATACTTAGGAGTATCTCGAATACGTACCTTCTTCTCCTTTGCCATAAGGCACGTGTGTCGTTCGTTGGGGAAGTGTGAAGACTTGTTGAAGGCCGAGGCAGCTAGTCCTTCATCTTCGGAGTCGGATGAGGAACAGTCGGAGTCCCATTCCTTCCCGATGTGTGCCTCGCCCTTGGACTTCCTGTAGTTCTTTTTATTTTCCCTCTTCCCATGATTTTCTTGTGCCTGGTCACTATCATTATCGGGGCACTGAGCTATAAAATGACCAGTCTTACCGCATTTGAAGCAGGAGCGTTTTCCCCTTGACTTGTTCTTATTGGGGTACTCCTTGTGTCCTTTTAGTGTGGTCTTGAAGCGCTTGATGATGAGCACCATCTCATCCTCATTGAGCCTGGCAGCCTCCAATTGTGCTACCTTGCTAGGTACCACCTCCCTGCTACTGGTTGCTTTGAGAGCAACGGGTTGCGGCTCGTAGACGGGAAGTGGACCGTTCAAGGCCTCATCCACATATCTTGCCTCCTTTACCATCATGCGCCCGCTTACGAATTTTCTGAGGATTTCCTCAGGCATCATCTTGGTGTACCTGGGGTTTTCACGAATAAGATTTATAAGATGGGGGTCAATAACCATAAATGACCTGAGCATGAGTCGGACGACGTCATGATCTGTCCATCTTGTACTCCCGTAGCTTCGGATTTTGTTGACAAGGGTCTTTAGCCTATTGTATGTCTGTGTTGGCTCTTCTCCCCTTATCATCGCCGAATCTTCCTAGCTCGCCTTCCACTAGTTCCATTTTTGTGATCATGGTGGCATCATTCCCCTCGTGAGAGAATCTTGAGGGTGTCCTAGATTTGTTTAGCGTTATCCAAGCCACTGACCTTGTTATATTCATCCCTGCATAGAGATGCTAGCAAAACAGTAGTGGCTTGGCATTCTTATGAATTTGTTCATTGATAAACATAGGGTTATCAGTACTATCAAAATGCATTCCACTTTCAACAATTTCCCAAATGCTACGATGGTGGGAAAATAGGTGACTACACATTTTATGGCTCCAAAATGAGTAATCCTCTCCATCGAAGTGTGGGGGTTTTTCAAGTGGAATAGAAAGTAAATGAGCATTTGAATTGTACGGAATACGAGGATAATCAAAGGAGTAGTTTTGATTAACCGTTTTTTTGGACGAGGAGTCGTCGTCGTCATCCCTTGGTGAAGAAGAGGAGGTGTCGCTGTCGTAGTAGATAATCTTCTTGATGTGCCTTTTCTTCTTCCCGTCCCACTTCTTATGGCTCGAGCCTCAGTAAGTGGGCTTGTCCTCTCTAGGCTCGTTGAGGAGGGACTCCTCCTCGTCGTTGATCACCATCCCCTTGCCCTTAGGATCCATCTCTTTGGGCGGTTAGTCCCTTAGATGAAGAGTACGACTCTGACACCAATTGAGAGCACCTAGAGGGGGGAATAGGTGATCCTGCAAAATTCAACACTAATAGCACAAACTTGATTTATACAATGTTAATTAGATTAAACCAAGTTGCTATAGAGTGAGCTCTTGAAAAGAAATCAATCACAAAGGAAAGCAACACAAGAGACACGATGTTTTATCCCGTGGTTCGGCCAATGCCTACTCCACGTTGTGGTGACCTCCTTCGGTCAAGGATTGCACTCAATCCCTCTCAAGTGATCCAATGATCAACTTTAAGTACCATGGTTTTCTTCCTTAGTAGTCTTTTCCCGTTTGCGAGGAATCTCCACAAGTTGGAGCATCTCACCCTTATAATGTTTGATCACAAGAAAGGCACAAGAGTAAGGGAGGGAAATCAACGCACACAAGACTCAAATCACAGCAAACATATGCACACAAGCCAAGATGTGAGCACAAAACAAGGCGCAGGGAGTCTGAGAGCACCTAGAGGGGGGTGAATAGGTGATCCTATAAAAATCGACAACTAAAAAGCCACAAAACTTTGTTAAGAGTTAGTACGGCTAAGTAGTGAGCTCTTGCAACCACAAGTATCACAGAAAATCAATCACACAAGACACGCGAGTTTATCCCATGGTTCAGCAAGTATAACACTTGCCTACCTCCACATTGTGGCGTCCCAATGGACGAGGGTTGCACTCAACCCCTTTCAAGTGATCCAATGATCAACTTGAATACCACGGTGTTGTTCTTGCTTATCTCTTTTCCCATTTGCGAGGAATCTCTACAAGTTGGAGTCTCTCGCCCTTACAACAAATATCAAAGTGAAAGCACAAGAGTAAGGGTGGGAAGCAACACACACAAATCCGCAATAATACGCACACACACAGCCAAGACTTGAGCTCAAATGAATTGCAACAAGTTCACCACTAGAACGGAGCTCAAATCACTAACAAAGTCAATCAAGTGCGCGGAGACGGAGTGTGGAAGACTTAGAATGCTCAAAGTATGCTTAGGTGACTCCTCCATGCGCCTAGGGGTCCCTTTTATAGCCCCAAGGCAGCTAGGAGCCGTTGGAGGCAACTTTGGAAGGCAAATCTTGCCTTCTATCGGGTGGCACACCGGACAGTCCGGTGTGCCACCGAACAGTCCCTGTAGCTGTCCGGTGCGCGATCTCCTTCCTTTTCTGGCGCATCCGACTGTTGCAGATTTCTGGCAGTTGGCGCACCGAACACGGTCCGGTGCACACCGGACAGTCCGGTGCCCCCTGCCGACCGTTGGCGTGCCCACGCGTCGCGCGCGGATTGCGCGGCCGACCGTTGGAGCAGTCGACCGTTGGCTCACCGGACAGTCCGATGAATTTTAAATGTACGCCGTTGAACGTTTCCCGAGAGCGACGACTTCACCGCGGACGACTCACCGGACAGTCCGGTGCACCACCGGACAGTCCGGTGAATTATAGTCGTACGCCGCCGTCAAGTCCCGAGAGTGGCCTGTTCACCGGAGGCTGGCCTGGCGCACCGGACACTGTCCGGTGCACCCAAACCGAGCTGCATTTGGCTGTACACAGCCAACTCCATTCCAAACCAATTTCTCCTGTTTCTAACACTTAGACACAATACATTAGTACTCAAATCAATGTACTAAGTCTAGAAACGTACCTTGTAATATGATTTGCACTTCTTCACTCTTTGGCACAAATTAGTACTTAGAGAAAATGTGTTAGACACTTAATCACCAAAACACTTTGAAAATGGCCCAAGAGCACATTTCCCTTTTAGAGTCCACAACTCAAATGGTGCTCAAATCTCTAACATAACATCCGAATGCGTGGTGGCAGGGTCTAGGCATCTTAGAATGTTTAGAGAATGCTTGGTGTGGTGCTCCATACGCCTAGGGGTCCCTTTTATAGCCCCAAGGCAGCTAGGAGCCGTTGAAGTTCCAATTGGAAGGCAATTCTTGCCTTCTGTCGGATGGCGCACCGGACAGTCTGGTGCACCACCAGACATGTACAGTAGCAGTCTAGTGCCCGATCTCCTTCCTTATTAGGCGCAGTCGACCGTTGGACTCCGGTCCCATTGGCGCACCGGACACTATCCGGTGCATACCGGATAGTCCGGTGTGACCAACCGACCGTTGGCGTGGGCCACGCGTCGCCCGCTGATTGCGCTGCCGACCGTTGGCGCAGGCGGCTTTGGCTCACCGGACAGTCCGGTGAATTTTAGCCCCGGCGCCATTGCTTTTTCCCGAGAGCGACGAGTTCGTCGTCAGGCCAGCCTGGGCATCGGACACTGTCCGGTGCATCACCGGACAGTTCAGTGCACCACAGGTTGGTGCTGGTTTGGCTGAACTTAGCCAAAACTTTTCATGTCCGATTCCAGTTTTCTTGGCTATGTTCCTAGTACTTAGAGAGATGTGCTAGTATCCAAAAACAATTTACTAAGTCCAGAGACATACCTTGATTCTTGATTTTGCACTTCTCATCCACTTAGCGCATATTAACTAAAACCATGTGTTGGGCATTTAATCACCGAAACATTTATAGAAATGTCTCAAGGGCACATTTCCCTTTCAACCACCAGAAAGCAGACGTAGGTTATTATGCATCTAAGGGTCCAAACCTCTATAAACCAGGTGTGTCATTATGCTTGTGTAGCTATGACTTGGTAGGAACATTATGTGGTGTGAGGATTCCCTATTCTCATAGATAATTCCATCAAGGTACCTTAAGTACCCTTGTGTCATTACCACAACGATATCAATAATGTACTCTTTCTTTTTCTATCAAAGAACAATTATTAGGTTCTGGTTCTGATCAACAAAATTTGTTCCATTTAGTTTTTCTTTGTCTAGGATTGATCAAAGATTAAAGTTTGATGAGCTCAATATTTTAATAATAGTGATATGCAATGGTTAGAACTAATTTCATTAAAATGTATTTAACAAAAATAACCCAATATGTTTCACCAACGTCCCTATAGTGTTGCATAGCAGGATGAGATCCAACGTGTCTATAATGCTAGTTTGACATCTAACAAGGTAGGCAACCTTTATCCATTGCATCCTATGCAACTCTCATTCATTTGGTGATCTCATAGGTCCCATCTCCCAACTCTTATGCCCCAAGCCCAAGTCTGACTTGATAGCTTCGTCTAGCAAACCAACCACATGTTGTAGGTTCAACACTACTCTATCGATTAAGATAAAAGACTATGCCCTACTTTGGTGGATCCAATATCAACTCACAAAACCACATAGGTGCATGAGTTGGAAGGGTATCAAAATTTACTATAAAAAGAGAAATATCATACTAATCAAAGGAAACATATAAATATGAACATTAAACATATCAAATTATTATGGCATCATGGTCTCTCTTCATCTAATAAAAACAACACATGCAGACAACAAAATCATGAATGCCTAATCCTAGGCATCCAGCTCCAACGTCCTTGACGATAATTGGGGACACGAGGTTGCCTTGCCTCATATCAATGAATTACATGATATAACTTAATTATTATATAATAATTGAAATCGATATAAAATATATCATATGGACACTCCACAGAATGACATATAGGCTAAGTACAATAGACAAATGGTCTTAAACATTGAAAATATTTTATGATGAGCAGGACACACAAATAAAAGGCACAAAAATCATCATAAATGGTTTTTGAAGCTACACCATCATATCATTACCTATAAAAATAAGTCGCTTGTTTCTATAAATCAATGTGACACGTATTGGCTCTGTTAGACGGTGATAGACAGAATAAACTGCTCTCATGCTATTAGAAAACTAACACATGCATGATGTTCTTGATGACAAAGCCATTAATGCCATGTACTAGCCTGCTTCACTATATGGACTCACAACCTCGTAGTAAGCCACACAACTCTTAAGTGCCGTTGTTAAAATGGCCAATTAGCTAGTTATATAACGATGAAGCAAGAAATGAGTAAATTAGTCTAGCCTACACGAAACACTATATGCTAAAACGATATGTTCAATAACCATTCAGATTATTTTAGTCTACACCAAAACAATGCAAGCCTGCTTCGATACCACTAATGTGAACCCAGTTACACTATGTGCTAGCATAGAACAAAGTTAATTGTATAAAAACATGATTGCATGCAACTAAGTGATCATAGATTATACATTTCTATTATGTAGTGCGACAAAAGACTTGGCAAAGCACGTGCAGTCAATGTAGTCAATATCGGATGTTGATATACGACTTGTCGTAATGTGCAAATTAGCAGCACCTCCATTAAATTTCACACGTTTAGGAGCACCTCACCTACGAACAGTCCGAGTCCGAGAGAGGAGTTGTTGTTCACATGAGTCAATATTCATGTGACAATACAATGCAATTTATTGTTTGCACAATGAACAATACCGACACGAGTTACTTTTGCATCTTTAAGGTTTGCACGTCTTTCTATTATGTAGAAGTCCCTATCAGTTTATCAACACTTATATAGTTCATTAGAAGTCTAAAAGTTCTAAACTTCTTATGGACCATATTCTGATAAAGTTTAATAAAGGATCTAATCTAATGATCTCTAGAATATATATATACACGTCACCTAAGTTGATGAACTAATCGGTATATCACCTGGACCTACAGTCCAACTGAATTAACTAACCAGCCAGCCGATCGAAACAACACACTATACCGTGGAATGGATCGATTAACCCGCTTAGGGCTTGTTCGGTTATTCGCAAAACACATGGATTGGATGGGATTGGAAAAAATGAGAAGAGATTTGACTTGTTTAGGATTCAAACTCATCCAATCCCACTCAATCCACATGGATTGAGAGCTAACCGAACAAGCCCTTACTGGATTCGTGCGCATCGATTATGTTGGTGCATCGGTTTCCGTCATTTTGTTAGCAGTTTTAGTCATTCCGTTACAATTGCAGTCATTCTGTTATAGTTTAAATTTAAATCGTTCCATTACAGTCTCACCCATTCACTCATTCAACGATTCTATTATAATTTAAGTCATTTCGTTACAATTTGAGTCATTCCATTACATTTTCTCTTAGCCATTCACTCATTTAGTACACAGTTTGGTGTCAGTTATTTGTAGTGTCATTTAGATCACTCAACATTCGCATCCTTCTCATTTTACACTAAATTATTCTAATCTCTATCTCTACTACTACTTATGTTAGTAGTGTAGGCGTTCACAGGCCCGTGTTCTGCCTCCTGCGCGTCCGCATCTCCCGTCTCAGCAATCCGCGCCTCCGCCGCCGCAATCCACGCCCGCGATTCCTTGCCTCCGCGCAACGCCCGTCCATACATGGCTCCGCCGCATTCCACGCCGCGCGAGCCCTCGCCTCCGTGGCAACGCACCGGCTTCCATCGCACGCTCTTCCCACCGCGTGTCCGCGTCTACCGCACGCTCTCCCTCACCGTGCGGACAGCGATGGAAGGTCGCCCCAATCCCTGCACCCGCTCGCTCAGCTTCACCTCGCCGCCTCCCCCACCACGCGGGCGCCGATGCGGGCGCCGATGGAAGGTCGCCCCAATCCCCGCACCCGCTCGTGCAGCTTCACCGACACGCATCGGAGGGTAATCAGCTTCTCATCGACGGGACCGGGGGGCGAGGAGGCGGCGTGGCGCGAGACGCCGGAGGAGACGCGGAAGCGGCTGGAGGAATTGGACGCGGTGCTGGAGGGGCTGGTCGAGCCCAAGATGCGGCCGCCAACGCCACCTCCTCCTCCGGGTAATTCCTAATTACAGCCTCTGCCCACCGATTTCAGCTTATGTTCACTGCGTCCACTTCTCCTGATCGTTCGGTTCTGGTTGAAATGGAAAAACTTCCTGACGTATCTTCCTTAATGCCAACAACTGATGCTAAGTACAAGTCTGTCGCTTGAAGTAGTGCTTTTGTTTGCATGAATCTGTGTTTTCTGAAATGACAACAACATTAAACTGTGTAGTTTTGACCTACCTACGGGCTACGGCAATACGACATAGAATAGAAGACATGGAGCAGTCCTCTGTGTTCTGTAGTGGTTTTAGGTACTCAATAAATTGCGAGAATGCCTCAGCATGCAGTGTGCTGCACAAGTGTATTAAACTCCTGCCACTTTATAGTAGGTAAAGTAAAAAGTAGTAGAACAGTACGCACTACGTGCTGCTGAATTTCCCGTACTGCCTTATGTACCCATAACTCATGTGCAGTGTGCCTGTGTCAATTAAAGGATCATATGGTGTATTTTGGTTTGTGCAGTCAACCAATGCTTCATAAGGTGACATATCATGAGTTCATTCAATAAATTTTAGTGGAATCAACTCACTTCTTATGTATCTCTACTACTACTTATGTTAGTAGTGTAGGCGTTCATAGGCCCGTGTTCTGCCTCCTGCGCGTCCGCGTCTCCCGTCTCAGCAATCCGCGCCTCCGCCGCCGCAATCCACGCCCGCGATTCCTTGCCTCCGCGCAACGCCCGTCCATACATGGCTCCGAATAATATCCTTGGCAACTCAGATGGCACGACTAGAACAAATTTGCAGCATTCTACCTTGCCAACAATATCCAGATATTTCAATACTTGACAGTGAATAAAGAATAGAGAGCAGTAAACAAGATCAGCAAGTCATAGAGTTTATTGCAACAACGAGTCCGTTTTAACTCTATTTTACAAAAAAAGGACTGCTACAACAGCCGATGACACACTTGTCTGTTTAGAGACTTTACTCATTCTGGACAATGCATGTAATGAGTATTCAGTACACTGCATGCAATGAATATTGAGTAATGGATCATGTGCTTTGTACCATCGAACCATTGCTTGTATTAACGTGTTAATGTTGTAATTTCTCATGCTTTTATGTCCTGTATGCAGCCAATATGCCGTTAACAAAACACCTTAGAGTCGCCAGCGCTGGAGTCAAGAAGTTACCTGGGCAAAAACAGTATACCCGATTCTAGGGTCAGCACCGTTACCCCTGCAACCATTTCCTTCTTCGAGGGTATGATTCTGAATCAACTATGTGCATCGTCATACTTAATTTCAGTTGTATTTCAACTGTCAATGGTATTTGGATTTAAGTTTGAGCTTGTATGTTCAGGTGTCATATCGTCTTCAAGGGTATGTTGTTTATGGTATTTCAGCTGTATTTAATTCGATGGGGCAGGCATAAGTATCTTCCATTCTTCTTTATGGTATCTTTTGTCACTCATGTATCAGCTTCTAGACTAAATGAGTCAACAATCTCAAACAGGATGACTCCAAATATGGCTGCTTGCATTGCTGTAGAGAGCATATCAATTCTTGAGAAGCTCCATTCTAAAGGGTGAGCTAAAATTAGCTATCTTGAACCTAACGTTCTTAGATGTATGTATTACTATTGATTTACACTATGATCATCTGTTTGCCAGGTTTGTGCATGGTGATGTGAAACCAGAGAATTTTCTGCTTGGTCAGCCTGGATCGCCTGAAGATAAGAAGCTTTACCTTACAGATCTTGGTTTAGGTATGCATTTGTCAATTTTTTTATCCAAGTGTTTACTATTCCATGCCACCTTTGTTTCTTTGAAACTTCATAGATTTTCTTAGTGTTATTTTCCCAATTATCTCCCCCTTCTTTGTTGTTGTTGATATGTGGCACCCAAAATTGTACAACATCCAAGTGGAGAGAGAATAATGGTCATCATGTTGATTATGATCAACGGCCTGATATCTTTAGGTTGGTTATATTCTCATTAGCTGCAGCTTCCATTAATAAATGGTCTTCCTTAACCTATCTTCTTGTTTCTTTTTGGAGGGGAACAATTAGATATGCGAGTGTCCATGCTCATTTGGGGCGCACTGGTAGTAGGAGGGATGATTTAGAGTCAATGGCATACACCCTTATTTTCCTGATAAGAGGAAGATTACCTTGGCAAGGCTACCAGGTAGGTTTCAATACACATGTTGACTCAACATTATGGTATTCTTCTGGAACGCCTGTCAGCCTGCAACAATGTTTGTAGGGAGATACCAAGAGTTTCCTTGTTTGCAAGAAGAAAATGTCTACTTCTCCGGAGATGCTTTGTTGTTATTGTCCAGCTCCATTCAAACAGTTTCTTGAGATTGTCACAAATATGAAATTTGACAAAGAGCCAAATTATGCCAAGCTTATCTCTCTTTTTGATGGTTTGATTGAAGCACCTGCTTCGAGACAAATCAGAAATGATGGGGCTCTCAAGGTCTGTACTAGCTATTCCCTCTCTTCATATATAGTTATATTTCTCTGTTCTTATATTTATTTGTTTCTGTACTATAGGTTGGACAGAAACGTGGAAGATTGGTTGCAGATCTAGAAGAAGATGAACAACCTAAAAAGAAGGTTAGATTAGGGAGCCCAGCGGCTCAATGGATTTCAGTTTATAATGCGAGGTGGCCCATCAAGCAGAGGTAATTACAATCATTTAATTATATCAGATGCTACAATGCATGATAGTTATGTTATACGCGCTGCATATGCTACAATGCATGATAGTTATGTTATACGTGCTGCATTTCTCTAGCAATACAAAGCTTTGTAAACATGATCATTGAGATGTGATGAACTATTATTGCTAAGCTTTGTTATCAACATCCATTGCTTGTTTCTTAGGTACCATTACAATGTGGCTGACTCGAGGCTAAGCCAACATATAGAAAAGGGCAACGATGATGGGCTTTACATTAGCAGCATGGCTTCCTCGGCAAACCTTTGGGCACTCATCATGGACGCAGGAACTGGTTTCTGTTCTCAGGTTTATGAGCTCTTACTAGTTTTCCTCCACAAGGTACAATATTATACTATCCGAGTGAAGCCTGACGACCATACCTAATAATTAATTGATTTAGCCAGGAAGCGTAACTCTATTTCTGATTATACACAGGACTGAATAATGGAGCAGTGGGAGAAAAGCTACTACATAACAGCAATTGCTGGATCATCCAACGGGAGCTCATTGGTTGTCATGTCCAAAGGTCTTGATTTGACCTTTTCTTGTCATTGCTCAGGCTTGCATATTGATCTTCCATTTCCTCACTACTTTCCCGTTAGCAGTGCAAAATCCTATTGTTTCTCTTGTATGTCATAAAGCAATCTCTATTTTAAGCCCTGTTGCGTCGCGCATTAACTATCAGGGCCTGCGATGGTAGTAATTTGGGGTAATATATTTCCACTGTTGCAGGAACTCCTTACACCCAGAAATCATACAAGGTTAGTCTATGTTAGGCAAAGGGTAATATATTTCCACTGCTCCGGACCTCCGCCTTCCCCAGCTCACACGTCAAGGTATGTCCCTTGCAGCTGCAAACCATGTGTCTTAAGAAACATCTATCTTGCCAATGCTTCAGATCTCGCTGCCATTTGCATCTCCTGTCACCGTTCCAAGCTGACCTTGCAAAAACTTCGTAGGAGAAATGGGCCAAGAACCTCTACATCGCTTCGATCTGCTACGGGCGGACCGTGTGCTGATGGCGCGCACGTGGGAAGTGGAGAGAGAATAATGGTCATCATGTTGATTATGATCAACGGCCTGATATCTTTAGGTTGGTTATATTCTCATTAGCTGCAGTTTCCATTAATAAATGGTCTTCCTTAACCTATCCTCTTGTTTCTTTTTGCAGGGGAATAATTAGATATGCGAGTGTCCATGCTCATTTGGGGCGCACTGGTAGTAGGAGGGATGATTTAGAGTCACTAGCATACACCCTTATTTTCCTGATAAGAGGAAGATTACCTTGGCAAGGCTACTAGGTAGGTTTCAATACACATGTTGACTCAACATTATGGTATTCTTCTGGAACGCCTGTCAGCCACAGCAAGCTGTGGCCGTACATGAAGTTGTTGTTCTGTTGCTAGCTGGTGCTACCCATCTTCAACGGCGCGACATACATCTACGAGGCGCACGTCCGGCGCTACTTCAAGATCAGCAGCTACGTGAGCCCCAGCTACAGCGAGCACCACCGCCGGGTGCTGCAGATGACGAGCCTCAACGCGCGCAAGTCCGTTGAGCGCTTCATCGACACGCACGGGCCCGACGCGCTCGACAGGATCATCCGAGTTGTGAGTTCTTTCTTCTTCGTCGTCCTAGCTACACGCCTTGTTTTTTTGGTTTCCCTGACGGAGAAGCATTTGAAACTGGTGTAGGCTGAGCAGGAAGCCAAGAGGACCTAGCAGCTTAGCATGCGCTGTACAGTTATCGCTCGTGTGAATTACTTTGTGTAGTGCAGACATGGTACGTGTGCGTGTTTGTTTGATACTCCAATGACTTAACTCAAAGGTGTGGTCTTTGTATCCAAGGACTTAACTCAAAGGTGTGGTCTTTGTATCCATTGGTATTGAGCCATTTGTCAAAGAGCGGTATATGAAACAAATGCTTGGTGTTTGTAGCTTTGTTATTGAAATAAGTCTTCCCATCCATGTAGAGCAAAAGAGATTTATAGAGAAGGCAGAGGAAGAAAAAACATTTAAGAAATAGAAGTATGAGAAGATAATAAAAGCAGCTGAAAAGCAAGCTGTTGTTGAAAAAGGAGCACCTGATGTGCAGACATGAAAATATTTTAATATATATAGCGCAGGAATATATATACTATATACATATTTTTTTCTCATTGTCTTTGACTGAAAACAACATGCATATGCAATTTTTTTAAAAGTAAAACAATATTTTAAATGCACATATATTTGTTGTCTTCTAAAATAAGGGACCAACAATTTCATTTGCATATGATGATATTATTATTATTAAGCATGTGGCTTTGAATATTAATGTTTCAATTGGATCTTACTGCTACCGCGCTCGAAGACTAGATCCAGGGCTTCGAGGACGAGCCTCCTCTTTGGAGGAGGTTGGCCTCGCCGGGCCGCTGGAGTCCGCTGGCGCCGTGCTCGACAGCCAGATCTAGGGGCTTCGAGGATGAGCTAGATGAAGGCTTCTGTAGCTACTCGCCAGAGGACACTGTCACATCCACGTGGGACAATGACGTCTACGATGCTGGCATATTCCTGTTCACGTTTGGCGATAATACATGCGGGCCACCAGATCTCACGCACTGTACCACGAGACCATTTCGGTCGTCTGATGACTAACTGTTATCTATATCACCATCAGATGTTCAACCATGTAATTGATGTGTACTAATATTTAATCAAATAATTTATGTGCCGTCGCAACAAAGCTAAATAATTTTTGTTGTTCCGTATCTATGTTTTATATTAATTTTTAACTTCCATGACAATGTACGGGCACATCACCAATATGTTCGTTCGGATTTGAAAGTTGATGTTTGTGCTACTTATTTGGTCTAGGAACTAGATTTTTCTACATTCGTTCGGATTTAGATTGAACAATGTTCCTTTGTATATTAACAAAGAAAAACCGTAGCAATGCTCCTTCGGATATGAACAAAGAAAAACCGTAGCAACGCACGGGCATCATACTAGTTATATTTTAAGACATTTAGTAACACTAAAGTATTTCTTAATCATGTATAATCTAATTTAAGAAACTTTGATGATTATTTAAGTCATTTTCTTTTTTTCTCTTAGTTATTCACTCGTTCAGCAATGTGGTACACATCTCTGTTTAATTAAGTTATTTTGTTACCGTTTTGGTCATTACATTACAGCTTTAATCATTTCTTTACAATTTCGGTCATTTTATTACTGTTACAATTTAATCGTCCAGTCAAAACACGAGACACACAGTAGTCCATTTGAGCATGTGGATTGATCAGGTACGACAACGCCCAATTAGAGCATGGGACACACGGTGGATGGTTTAGAATGTATGGGGGCTGATCTGCACATCAGTGATTGTTTGGGTCGGTCATGCCTCACCCTATGTGATGAATAGTGTTGTATGCCGTCTATATTATAGAACACTCAAATCTTTCTGCTCTCATCCATTTTTGTCTTGGACAGAAACAAAAATTAGCTAATTCGATGTGGCTTTAATTCACTTGAATTCTACTTTTTTACAGTATTTTCTTATATAGATTGCAGCAGGAGCAGGAGTGCAGGACGATCAGTTGGCTGAATATCATCGTCCTGCGAACTGCCGCACCATTTTCTAATCCGCAGCAGTTTTAAGCTATGACCTCCATTTTTGTCCTGCTTCCAACTTCCAACTTCCAACAGCCTCGCATACTGCTGTAGTAGTGCTGCCTTCTATACATGGACGGAAAGAGTTAAATCAACCTATAACTATTACAAGCTTACAGCTCCAGCAAAGCACCGCAGGTTATGATGAATCAAAAAAGTGAAACCCGTTAGTTAAAATAGTTAACGGATAATAACTGCCATACCTACCGACGAAATCCACAATATACTAGTATTCTATAGATAGCAACGCGTCGGAGTCGGAGTGAAGCTGTCCATTTCCCACCAACCCAAACTCGTACCGTCCAAGACGGGGCAAAGAATGCCCGGGGAAGCCGGCGAGCTGGAGCGTGGCGGCAGCTTGGAACCGGTCGTCCTCCTCCCTCCCCGTCGCTCCCGACCTCTTCCTCCTCCTAATTTAATCCCACCCGGCCTCCCCGTTCTCCCCGACCGCATCCCCCCTTAACCTCCCTTCCTCCTCCTCCTCCTGCGGTCCCAACTCCCATACTTCGGTTCAGGAGGCAGGCAGGCAGGAAGGCAGGTTCGAGGGGGGATTGGCTCCGCTCCTGCTCCATTGCGCGCGATCGGGCTCGTTCTTGTGATCTATCTAGCCGTTTCTTGGGTCAGTGCTGGAAGGTCAAACTGTTGGTGGAAACCTCACCGGGGTGCTTCAACGAACGCGAAGGTGTCGCTGTCATTTAGCGCGTCTTGATTGGATTTGACCTGTTGGCCTGGTGGCGTGTTGTCGTTGATTGAGCTCGAGGATGATGAAATGGGGGCTCAGCAGCGGCACGCCCGCGGATTCCTACTACGAGGTACGGTCAGATTGCACGGACGGTGTGCCCAAGAGCAAGTTCAAGATCAAGGTCTGTTTTTTCTACCTTCATATGTCTGTCTTCTCTTTCATTATGTATCCGTCAATTTTGATTCTGGTGTGACGATGGCTACATTGAGCGTTGAGCTTCCCTGGTGCCAATGCTAATTAGATAAATTTTCACCATATATTGCTATCAAATTATATACGTTTTCTTAGCAGTGCACCACCATAAATTTAGAGTTGGCTTTGCCTAGTGTTGGTGTAATGCAAGATGGAGAATCTGTTGGTTCATTGCTGCAATAAGCCAATAACTCATCTTTCATCTGCTCTGTAAATTGCTGGCTTGATAAAGAAGGGATGTTTTTGCAGTACTACTAGCATCAATCTTCGTCCTTGTCTTAATAGTATCCCATTCCATGCCTTATCAGCACCAAATAGATGAGCCCACTCAATACATTCAGTTCTTTCATAACTCTTTTGTAGCCAAATCTCTGCTACAGAATCCAAGTTTCTCAGTTTATATAATAGTTTCAATTAGGTCAGATCGAAGACAAAGAGTTTTGGTGCAAGCTTACTTACTCCTATATCAATATTGATAGCATTTTTACATGTGCTGTTGAGGACTTGATGTCACACTTGTTCTTTTGTCTACAAAAACACAATCATTTCTTGTTCCAAACAACTATATCTTATCTACTCCATTTCAGGCTGGCAAAACATTAAGTGCTCGGAAATGGCAGGCTGCATTTAGTCCCGATGGCTGTCTTGATATTGCCTCAGTCCTAAGCCGGATACAAAGAGGAGTAAGATTCCTTAGTTTCACATATGCTCCTTGTCCTACAGATATTTCTTATGTGTGTTATGCTCATTTACTAATGTTTACATACCAATCAATATGATCTATCTTCTTTTAGGGTGTCCATCCGACAGTCAGAGGAGAGGTCTGGGAATTCTTACTTGGTTGTTTCGATCCCAGAAGTACCTTTGATGAAAGGGAAGAGATCAGGCAAATACGGAGGTAATTGCTTGAGTAAAAATATATAGGGCATTTCTTGTTTGATAGGTATTTTTTCTCATTAGGAAATCTGTAAGTATTTGCCCCCTTAAAGTTATAGAGTGATAGTAATGCATGTCGACTCACCAATTAAATTGTTGCTTTTTTCTGCTAGTTATTCCATATTGGATCATCATTTAAATTTCCTGTTTTTTCTCTTACTAAATACAATATTTCTACCAAGAAAAGTTAGTGTGACCTTTGTGGTGTAGACAAAGAAATAAGGTTTGGCACCATCACCCCTTTTGAGGATGGCAAGCTTCAGTTTATACTCAATTATCATATAAAGTAATTGTTTAGTTCCTCCCCATGTATTGTCCTCGCATTGCAGATGCTTCCTGATATCTCTATAATAATTTTTTCTGATGATTTCTATTTATAGGAATAAAGAATTATCCAAACATGATGTTCGCTTAGCTTGAATTTGGTCTTGAACGTAATTAACCCGTATGGCCTCAAGTAGGCCACCATGAGAGTGGTAAGAGATTTTTATTGGGAAAACTTAGATGGCATAGATAGAGGTATACTTGTTAGTAAGAAGCTTTTTCATAGGAGATCTCAATGAACATGTAGGTACAATAAATGTAGGTTTGAAGACGGTTCATAGGGATTTTGGATATGGTAGTAGGAATCAATAGGGAGAGCAAGTCTTGAACTTTGCTTTAGCTTTTGATGCGTTGATAGCCAACATTTTATTTAGAAAAAGAGAGTCCCATTTAGCGACCTATAATAATAGCCAACATTCTAGTTAGATTGACTTTATCCTCACGATACGAGAGGATAAATGATCATGCCTCAGTTACAAGGTGATACTTGAGAAGTGTGTTGTCTCTCAGCATAAGCTTGCGGTGGCAGTCATTCATTTTCAGGTGCATACCCATAGGGATAAACAAGCTAAGATTACGAGAACAAAATGGTGAAGACCGAAAGGAAAGGCGTCAGAAGTCTTCAAGAAAAGGGCCATCAAAGAGGGCACTTGGAAGGAAAAAGATAATGCAAACAACATGTGGAAGAAGATGGCAACCTACATTCGAAAGGTGGTCTCAGAGGTTTGTTGAGCAACCAAAAGGAGTGGAGACGAAGCTAAAGATATTTGATGGTAGAATTAGAAAGTCCAAAGGGTTATTATGGAGAATAAAGAATGCTATAGACAATTGAACCATAACCTGAGTGTGGACAACATAGAGAAGTACAAAGTAGCAAAGAAGACCGTAAAGCGAGCTGCGAGTGTGGCAATGGGTAGGGCATACGCGAATCTTTGCTAATGTTTGAGTATGAAGGAAGGAGAGAAAGACATATAGGATGGCTAGAGTCCCTGAGTGGAAGAGAAGGTGCTTCAATCAAGTTAAGTGCATAAATGATGAAGTGCAACACCTCTCGGGAGGATGAGATCAGACATATATGGTGAGAATATTTTAACAAATTGTTCAATTGAAAGAATGATGATACAACCTCAGTTGGACAACTCTTTTGATGACACTAATAGGCGCTTAGGATCCAAGAATTTATGGTTAGAGAGGTATTGAAAAGGATCAAAGAGGATAAGGCAATGGGTCCTGATGGTATCCCAATTGAGTCATGGAGATGCCTTAGGGACATAGCTATAATATGGCTAACCAAGTTGTTTAACTATATTTTTTCGAGTGAACAAGATACCTGATGAGTGGAAAAGTATATTGGTATCGGTCTTCAAGAATAAGGAAGATATTCAAGTTTGTACTAATTACCACGAAATTAAGATGATGAGTTGTACTGTGAAGCTATGGGAGAGTTATCGAGCATCGTTTGAGAGAAATGACAAGGATCTCTATGAACTAATTTGGTTTCATGCCCGAAAGGTTAACCATGGAAGCTATATTCTTATTAAGACAAGTGATGGAGCAGTATAATGAGCAAAAGAATGGCCTATACATGGTTTTCATTGACTTTAAGAAAGGTTATGACAAAATACCAAGGAAGGCTATGTGATGGACTTTGCATAAACATAAAATTCCATTGAAGTACGTTGGACTCGTTAAGGACATGTACAACAATGTTGTAACTAGTGTTCAAACAAGAGATGGAGACACTAATGACTTTCTGATTAGAACAGTACTACGTCAAGGGTCAACTTTAAGCTCTTACTTTTTTGCTATGGTGATGGATGAGGTCAGAAGGGACATACAAGGTGTATGTTTTTTGCGGACGATGTAGTGCTAGTTGGTGAAAGCGGGACATGAGTTAATAGGAAACTGGAGTTGTGGAGAGAGAGTCTAGAGTCCAAAGATTTTAGACTCAATAGAACTAAAATCGAATATGTAAGTTGTGATTTCGGCACTAATACCCATGAGGAAAGAGAAGTTGGTTTGAAAGGTCAAGTAGTGTCCAAAAAGGATAACTTTCGATACTTAAGATCAATACTATAAAGAAACATGGATATTGATGAAAATATTAGCTATAGAATCAAAGCAGGGTGCATGAAGTGACATCAAGCATCTAATGTTCTATGAGATAAGAGGGTGCCACAGAAGGTAAAAGGAAAGTTTTATAGGACGATAATTAGAGTTGTTATGCTGTATGGTGCAGAATGTTGGACTAAAAAGACAACTTGTTCAGCAAATAAGTATTGTGGAAATACGCATGCTACGCTGAATTTGTGTCCATACAAGAAGGGATCGAGTCTAGAACGATGATATACGTGAAAGGCTAGGAGTAGCATCAATTGAAGAAAATTTTGTCCAACACCAGTTAAGATGGTTCAGACATGTTCAATAGAGACCTCTAAAGGCATCGGTGTGTTGTGGAATCCTAAAGTTGCGATAGCAATAGGAAGAGAGGCAGGAGAGAACTGAAGTTAACATGTGTAGTGGCGGTAAAAGAAGACTTGAAGGGACGAAATATACCCAAACATTTAGTCTTGAGTAGAAGTGCATAGAAAATCACTATCCATGTGTTTGAACTCGTAGTTTCTGTTAGGTTTCAAGTCTATCCTGTCCTAACTCTTATTCCAACTCGCTTGGGACTAAAAAGCTTTATTGATGATGATGAATCACACAGGATACAATATGACAGATGGAAGGAAGATTGTCGACAGATGGATTCGCATGTTGGTAGCGGTAAAGTTATCACAGCACCACTTATCACTGAGGATGGCAGACCTATTAAGGATCCTCTGGTTTTACTTGAGGCTACTGCCGACAAGGACACTTCAGAAGTTGCTCCATCTACCAGTATAAATGGAAATGAAATTGATGAATCTGCAGAACGCATTACCGATAAACAAATTATCGAGTGGAAGCTGACATTGCATCAAATTGGTATCCTTTAACTTCTATTTCTTTTTTCTCTACTTCCTTGGATTCTTCTCCCCCTATCTTTTTTATTGACCTTTAAATATCAATATAGGGCTTGACGTTTTACGCACTGATCGTACCATGGTATTTTATGAGAACAAAGAAAATCTTTCCAAATTATGGGATATTCTAGCCGTGTATGCATGGATTGACAAAGATGTTGGTTACTGCCAAGGTTAGCTACATCAGACATTCAGAGAAAACTCATGCACAGTCTAGATAAGCTCACAGGTGTATTATCATTTATACTTCATACAGGAATGAGTGATTTATGCTCACCAATGATAGTTCTACTAAAGGATGAAGCAGATGCCTTTTGGTGCTTTGAGAAATTGATGCGTAGATTGGTATGTTCTGCTTTTGTAAATTTTCTTCTAAAATCTCAGAAACATACATCTGCTTTCTTTCATGTTTGACATCATTCTGATCACTTTGATGATTGAAATTTAGCGAGGAAATTTCAAATGCACAGATCAATCTGTGGGAGTATCCAACCAACTTCAACATCTTGCATCTATTATTCAGGTTCTTGACCCAAAGCTACATGACCACCTAGGTAATACGGGTAGCACAAATTTGTCCAAAAGTCAATCTTAATTTTGTCTTCTGTGAATAGTCTCTTATGGTACTGAATTCTGAATGCAGAAACTCTTGGCGGAGGTGACTACCTTTTTGCGTTCCGAATGTTCATGGTGCTATTTAGGCGTGAAGTATCATTTGGAGACTCCTTATACCTCTGGGAGGTATGAAGCTACCATAATAATAATACAATATGATGAATGTATGCAGAATGAGACCATTGGTTGTCTCTTGGTTCTTCTCATTGATGTTTGTCGTTCATGATCTTGAGGCATACTCTTTGCAAAAATAACATTTTTGTGATACCTTAAGAGCTTTATGTGCAGCTTTGATTTATTTCACTAGAATAATGATATTCTTTTTTTAATAAGCCTTATGTTAATTTGAACTCATCTTCTGTCTTTCAAACCTCCGAACAGATGATGTGGGCTCTAGAATACGACCCTGACATTTTCTTCGCAACATGCGAAGAACAAGGTGCAGTACATAAAAATAAAGTTTCTAAATCCAAACTGAAAGGACTGCGCCATTTTGGCAAGTGGGATAAGGACAAGGATAAGGAAGATGATAAGAATGGGGCTGAGGACGGTGAAGATGGTCCGGTTCCGATTTCAGTCTTCATGGTTGCAAGTGTCCTCAAGGAGAAGAGAGAAAAGCTGTTACAAGAAGCCAGAGGACTGGATGATCTTATCAGGGTAAGGGGCATAATCTTTCCTTCCTGGAGTTCACAAACGATTACTTTGATCTATGATTGGGTTTTACGTCAACGATATTAACATTTGTTTTTATTTCCTTCCAGATATTGAACGATGTAAATGGGAACTTAGATGCTAAGAAAGCTTGCGCTGGAGCATTGAAACTTCACAAAAAATACCTGAAAAAGGTAACCAGCTATCCTATTGGCAATCAAGCCCCTGCCATCATGTTGGCTAGTACTAACTCCGTTCTCGAATATTTGTCGTCCGCTAGTTCATTTTTAAACTAACGTGCACATAAAGGCTGTAAATATGTAATATAGTGCCGATATGTGTAATGCAGGGATTTTCTTACTTGACAACTGAGTACGCTGCACTTGTTGTTTTGGCAGGTACAAGCAAAGAAACCTTAAACGTGCCATGGAACACACGTCCCCAATGGGGCTATCGTTACCATTTCAACATACACGACCATTTTCTACACACAACTTTGAGTGAAGATTTATCGGACACAGGTGGTAATCGTCTGACATGTCCTGAGATACACGGAGACTGATGGTGCCAGGCTAGTGGGTTGAGTACAGGATGAGCGCAACCGGTAGTGTGTATATCACGTTCTTTGTACTCAAGAATTTTGTACAGACAGAAGGCGGTGCGGATAGCATGCCTTGCATACATAATAATTTCAATACAGGTTGAAAACTTGAAATCAACACACCTTGCGACAGAATTCAGCTTCAAGAAAGTTCTTCTGCACATATTGTAAAGCTGTAAAAGTGTACGATCTAATGTTTTCATTAATGTACACATACCAAGAGAACTAATAAGATGACCTGGCATGAGGCGTTACCTAAAAACATAGGTTAAGAGAATTATAATAGTTAGTCATATTAAACGAATCTATAAAAATATGAAATTAAGACTATCTTTGGTACATCGTGTAAAATAGGGAACATGGCATTGTAGATAGAAATTAAGTCTCTTGCTATTCAAAATTAAATAGAAAGAGATTTAATCTCCTCTAATCTCTATGAAATGGTACAAGACCTAAGGTGTTGTTTGGTTCAACCACAAAAGAGGTAACGCTAATGGGAATAGCTGCTCTTGGCATCTGTTACGATGCAATGATCAGCGGTTTTTGTTTGGTTACGGAGTAAAATAGCGTGGCAGTGAGTCACGGTCAGAGGGAGCGTTAATGACTTTTCACGAACCTCTAGCCTTATGCATCATACCTATAAATGTTTTTTCGAAAGATCCATTGTTTGTATTAGGCTGTCTTCAACAGGATTGTAGACGTGGATGCAGTTTCGTGGCATTTGAGGTGGCGAGAGCATCACGTAAAATGTACCTAGGGCTGCAAACGGGGTAGGTGTAAGCGAGTATTTTAGGTGGGTTTAAGAAATTGGTTTATTTTGGTGTGTTGTGATAGATTTTAATTGTGAATGGGTTGGGTTGGGTGGGTTTATTTTATATGTGGGTTAAAATGATTGATACCCATGGGTGTAGATGTGTTTATATAGGTGTAGCCTTCCATGAGTCTTCACCCATCCGTAAACTGTAAGACTATATTCGAGTCGACTCCCAACTTAGTCCCAAGTCCTAACATACCCAACTTAACCATAACTCCCCAAGTCTTTACCCGTGCACCAACGGTCGCATCCTGCTCCCTGCCCCGACGACCGGAGTCTCCCCTCTCCCCAAGTCTTCGCCTCGGCGGATGGAGCTCCCCCGGCTCCTGCTGACACCCGACGCTAATTAGACACTTTCATACTTAGACACTGACGCCCCCTATCCCCTGTCCCCTGGCGCTATAGATGGCCAATTGGCACTAACACGATGGACCAGTCCAGGCACGACACGAAAAAGCACGGCCCAGGCATGACCCGACCCGGCTAGTATAGTGTCGTGTCTGGGCCGCTATTTCGACCCATAGTGCTGGCACAGGCACGACACAATTACATTTTTTTTGAAGATAATAGTTTACATATATTAAGTATAATAATTCAACATATAACATAATAAAATTGCAACTACATTGGCTATGTTGGTGTGTTTAAGTTTGTCATATATGTGGGGTGTGTGTTCAAGCTCCTATAGCTACACATTTTTTGTTAAATTATACAATATACTCAGATGGGTCAGCGTGCTACCGGGCCGGCCCGACACAGCTAGTTTATATTTCTTGCCAAAAATATAATTGTTCATTAAGGATCTTTAACAGATGTTTTTTGTTATTTTATCGAGACATAAAGGTTCATCGACCAAACTTGTTTTGTATCAGTGTATAATATTATTGTCACTGTTTTTTATGTCGTGGACTATGTTTTTTGTACGTCATTGAAACTACCTATAAAATTGTCACTGTGTATCAGTGTATTTGTATGCAGTTGGCTTGATGTGAGACAATAAGCTGAACCCATGGGGTTTCCATGGGTTTCCACCCAATTACGGGTTGGTTTGTGGTCAATAATATTATTGGATGGGTTGGGTTTAATTTCTTTCTTATATTTTGGGGTGGGTGTGGGATGGATATCAAATTTATTATATTTGGGTATGGGTGGGAGTGGGTTGGATTTTTTGCCATTAGCAGGCCTAAATGTACCGTATCAACCATACGGTCACGCATCTTGTTACTCACGCAGATGGAATGAATAAAGAATATAGATGAAGTAAGGATGTATGAGTGCGTGATGAAGAACGAAGCATGTTACCCATCATGTATGCCTTGGCATTCTTTTATTTTATCCTCTTTATCAATTGAATACACAAACGTGCCATCGGCTTTACACAAGAGATAGCTCGAATGTACTATGAAGACTAAGAGAGATGAATTATAAGCCCTTAAAAGATGCTTTATGTATGATATTGTTCATCTATTTATAGATGAGAGATACATCTTCGAGTAGAATTACATACATGTGAGAGCACCTAGAGGGGGGTGAATAGGTGATCCTGTGAAACACTGAAACTTAATCCACAAAACTTGATTAGGAGTTAGCACAATTAAGCCAAGTGGTTAGAGAGGAGAACTTGCACAACACGATAACCATAAAGAGATCAACACAGAGATGGCACAGTGGTTTATCCCGTGGTTCGACCAAGTCCAACACTTGCCTACTCCAAGTTGTGGCGTCCCAACGGACGAGGGTTGCAATCAACCCCTTTCAAGCAGTCCAAAGACCCACTTGAATACCACGGTGTTTTGCTTTGCTTTACTATATCCCGTTTGCGAGGAATCTCCACAACTTGGAGCCTCTCGCCCTTACACTTTGATGTTCACAAAGAAGCATGGAGTAAGAGAGGGATGAGCAACGCACACAAGACACAAAATCAGAGCGACAACACGCACACAAGTCGCAACAAGAGCTCACAACACAACTCGACGAGTTCACAACTCAAATAATAGAGCTCTAATTGCTACCGCAAAGAATCAAATGTGCGGAATCGAAGTCTTGGTGCTTAGGAATGCTTAGAGAATGCTTGGTGTCCTCCTCCATGCGCCTAGGGGCCCCTTTTATAGCCCCAAGGCAGCTAGGAGCCGTTGAGAGCATTCCAGGAAGGTAATTCTTGCCTTCTGTCGCCTGGCGCACCGGACAGTCCGGTGCGGATCTCTTTCCTTATTTGGCGAAGCCGACCGTTGCAGTCTTGGAGCCGTTGGCGCACCGGACACTGTCCGGTGCACACCGAACAGTACGGTGCCCCATCCGACCGTTGGCACTTGCCACGTGTCGCGCGCGGATCCTGCGGCCGACCGTTGGCCCGGCTGACTGTTGGCTCACCGGACAGTCCGGTGCACCACCGGACAGTCCGGTGAATTATAGCCATACGTCACCGACGAAGTCCCGAGAGCAGCAAGTTCGCAGATGCCAGCCTGGCACACCGGACACTGTCCGGTGCACCCAGACTGAGCAGACTTTTGGCTGCTTCGAGCCACTCTTTTTCAGTTGCATCTTCTCTGATTCTAACACTTAGATAAACATGTTAGTACACAAAAACCAATGTACTAAGTCTAGAATCATACCTTTGTATTGATTTGCACCTTATCCATCATTTGGCATAGTTTATCACTTAAGCACTTGTGTTGGACACTAAATCACCAAAATACTTAGAAATGGCCCAAGGGCACATTTCCCTTTCAATCTCCCCCTTTTTGGTGATTTATGCCAACACAACATAAAGCATCTAAAAGAAGTGCAACATCAATTCAAATGAGAACACAAATTTGTTTTGAATCAAATTTGGCATATATGGATCATTCTTTGCCACCACTTGGTTTGTTTTTGCAAATCAAACTCAATTTTCTATCTCTAAGTCAAACACACTTGTTGAGACATAAAGAGAGTTGTTCCAATAGAAATTGATCAAAGATTTCAAAAACTCCCCCTTTTTCCCATAATCAACCATTCTCCCCACAAGTGGCCAACTTTTGACAAAAGAGACAATAAGAGATTTTTGACAAATCAAAAGCTCTATTCTACTATTTTCAAAATTCTCAAGTGGTAGCTGATCCATTTCTTGCTTGGGCCTTATTTTCTCCCCCTTTGGCATCAAGCACCAAAACGGGATCAATCTTGGCCCTAAACCTCATTGCCTCACCAAAATCTTCAAATAGGAGTACAAAGGCAATAAGGAGATGTGAATGAACTTGGAATGAGTTACCCTCTCATCGGAGTGCAGTGGAAGTCTTTCATGGTCCAAGTCCACCTTTCCCTTTTAATCCACCTGTGAGACTAAGTCAAGCAAACTCAAGCACACGGTTAGTCTCAAAGGATCAAGTTGTAGCACATCTCCCCCTAAATATGTGCATCACTTGCAAAAGGACTTGTGAGGTCCGGGGAGTGTTTGTACAACTTGAGCACCACAAGTAAACAACAATATGTATAAGGAACATGATCAAAGCATAATGCACATGTATGCTATAAATCAATCCAAGTTCCGCGAATCTAAGACATTTAGCTCACTACGCAGCCTGCAAAAGGTCTTCCCATCTAGAGGCTTGGTAAAGATATCGGCTAGCTGGTTCTCGGTGCTAACATGAAACACTTCGATATCCCCCTTTTGCTGGTGATCTCTCAAAAAGTGATGTCGGATGTCTATGTGATTTGTGCGGCTGTGTTCAACAGGATTATCCGCTATGCGGATAGCACTCTCATTATCACATAGGAGTGGGACTTTGCTCAGATTGTAGCCAAAGTCCCTGAGGGTTTGCCTCATCCAAAGTAGTTGCGTGCAACACTGTCCTGCGGCAACATACTCGGCCTCAGCGGTGGATAGGGCAACGGAGGTTTGTTTCTTAGAACTCCATGACACCAGGGACCTTCCTAAGAATTGGCACGTCCCCGATGTACTCTTCCTATCGACCTTACATCCAGCATAGTTGGAGTCTGAATATCCAATCAAGTCAAAGGTAGACCCCTTTGGATACCAGATCCCGAAGCAAGGCGTAGCGACTAAATATCTAAGAATTCGCTTCACGGCCACTAAATGACACTCCCTTGGATCAGATTGAAATCTAGCACACATGCATATGCTAAGCATAATATCCGGTCTACTAGCACATAAATAAAGTAAAGACCCTATCATAGACCGGTATGCTTTTTGATCAACGGACTTACCTCCTTTGTTGAGGTTGGTGTGTCCGTCGGTTCCCATTGGAGTCTTTGCGGGCTTGGCGTCCTTCATCCCAAACCGCTTGATCAAGTCTTGTGTGTACTTCGTTTGGGAGATGAAGGTCCCATCCTTGAGTTGCTTCACTTGGAACCCAAGGAAATAGCTTAGCTCGCCCATCATCGATATCTCAAACTTTTGAGTCATCACCCTGCTAAACTCTTCACACGACTTTTGGTTAGTAGAACCAAATATTATGTCATCGACATATATTTGGCACACAAAAAGATCACCATCACAAGTCTTAGTAAAAAGAGTTGGATCGACTTTCCCAACCTTAAAAGCATTAGCAATTAAAAAGTCTCTAAGGCATTCATACCATGCTCTTGGGGCTTGCTTAAGTCCATAGAGCGCCTTAGAGAGCTTACACACGTGGTCGGGGTACCGTTCATCCTCGAAGCCAGGGGGTTGCTCCACGTACACCTCTTCCTTGATTGGCCCGTTGAGGAAGGCGCTCTTCACATCCATTTGGAACAACCTGAAGGAATGGTGAGCGGCATATGCTCGCAATATACGAATGGACTCTAGCCTAGCCACAGGAGCAAAAGTCTCCTCAAAGTCCAAACCTGCGACTTGGGCATAACCTTTTGCCACAAGTCGTGCCTTGTTCCTTGTCACCACTCCGTGCTCGTCTTGTTTGTTGCGGAACACCCACTTTGTTCCCACAACATTTTGCTTGGGACGAGGCACCAGTGTCCAAACTTCATTTCTCTTGAAGTTATTGAGCTCCTCTTGCATAGCCAACACCCAGTCCGGATCTAGCAAGGCCTCCTCTACCCTGAAAGGCTCAATAGAAGAGACAAAGGAGTAATGCTCACAAAAATTAACTAATCGAGACCGAGTAGTTACTCCCTTGCTAATGTCACTCAAAATCTGGTCGACGGGATGATCCCTTTGAATCATTGCTCGAACTTGGGTTGGAGGTGCCGGTTGTGCTTCTTCCTCCATTACATGATCATCTTGTGCTCCCCCTTGATCATACGCCTCCTCTTGATGAACCTGTTCATCGTCTTGAGTTGGGGGATGTACCATCGTTGAGGAAGAAGGTTGATCTTGCTCATTTTGTTCCTATGGCCGCACATCTCCAATCGCCATGGTGCGTATTGCGGCCGTTGGAACGTCTTCTTCATCTACATCATCAAGATCAACAACTTGCTCTCTTGGAGAGCCATTAGTCTCATCAAATACAACGTCGCTAGAGACTTCAACCAAACCCGATGATTTGTTGAAGACTCTATACGCCTTTGTATTTGAGTCATAACCTAACAAAAACCCTTCTACAGCTTTGGGAGCAAATTTGGAATTCCTACTCTTCTTCACTAGAATGTAGCATTTACTCCCAAAAACTCAGAAATATGAAACATTGGGTTTGTTACCGGTTAGTAGCTCATACGAAGTCTTCTTGAGGAGGCGATGAAGGTAGACCCGGTTGATGGCGTGGCAAGCCGTGTTCACGGCTTCCGACCAAAAGCGCTCGGGGGTCTTGAACTCTCCAAGCATCGTCCTTGCCATGTCTATGAGCGTCCTGTTCTTCCTCTCTACCACACCATTTTGCTGTGGTGTGTAGGGAGCGGAGAACTCGTGCTTGATTCCTTCCTCCTCAAGATACTCCTCCACTTGAAGGTTCTTGAACTTGGACCCATTGTCGCTCCTTATCTTCTTCACCTTGAGCTCAAACTCGTTTTGAGCTCTCCTTAGGAAGCGCTTGAGGGTCCCTTGGGTTTCAGATTTATCTTGCAAAAAGAATACCCAAGTGAAGCGGGAAAAGTCACCAACTATAACAAGACCATACTTACTTCCTCCTATGCTTAGATAGGCGACGGGTCCGAAGAGGTCCATATGAAGTAACTCCAGGGGTCTTGATGTCGTCATCACATTTTTGGCATGATGAGAGCTTCCCACCTGTTTCCCTGCTTGACAAGCTGCACAAGGTCTATCTTTTTCGAAAGTAACATTAGTTAGACCTATCACGTGTTCTCCCTTTAGAAGCTTGTGAAGGTTCTTCATCCCCACATGTGCTAAGCGGCGATGCCACAACCAACCCATGCTAGTCTTAGCAATTAAGCATGCATCTAGACCGGCCTCCTCTTTTGCAAAATCAACTAAATAGAGTTTGCCATCTAATACACCCTTAAAAGCTAATGAACCATCACTTCTTCTAAAGACAGACACATCTACATTTGTGAATAGACAATTATATCCCATATTACATAATTGATTTACGGATAACAAATTATATCCAAGCGACTCTACTAAGAACACATTAGATATAGAGTGCTCGGATGAAATAGCAATTTTTCCTCACCCTTTCACCTTGCCTTGGTTCCCATCACCGAATATTATTGAATCTTGGGGATCCTTGTTCTTGATGTAGGAAGAGAACATCCTCTTTTCCCCCGTCATGTGGTTTGTGCATCCGCTGTCGATAATCCAGCTTGTACCCCCGGATGCATAAACCTGCAAGGCAAATTTAGGCTTGGGTTTTAGGTACCCAACTCTTGTTGGGTCCTACAAGGTTAGTCACAATGGTCTTAGGGACCCAAATGCAAGTTTTATCTCCCTTGCATCTTGCCCCTAACTTCCTAGCAATTATCTTCTTATCCTTTCTACAAATAGCAAAGGAAGCATTGCAAGCATAATAAATTGTAGAAGGTTCATTCATTACTTTCCTAGGAGCATGAACAAAATTTCTTCTAGGCATATGATGAATAACATTTTTTCTAGCAACATTTCTATCATGCATAATAGAAGAACTAGAAGCAACCATGGCATGAGATTCAAAAGCATCATAACTTCTATAACCATTTCTAGAATGTCTCTGATAGTCGCCTAGAGGGGGGTGAATAGGGCGAAACTGAAATTTACAAATATAAACACAACTACAAGCCGGGTTAGCGTTAGAAATAAAAACGAGTCCGCGAGAGAGGGTGCAAAACAAATCTCAAGCAAATAAGGAGTGTGACACAAGGATTTGTTTTACCGAGGTTCGGTTCTCGCAAACCTACTCCCCGTTGAGGTGGTCACAAAGACCGGGTCTCTTTCAACCCTTTCCCTCTCTCAAACGGTCCTTCCGACCGAGTGAGCTTCTCTTCTCAAATCAAAACCGGGAACAAAAACTTCCCTGCAAGGGCCACCACACAATTGGTGCCTCTTGCCTTGATTACAATGGAGTTTTGATCAAAAGAACAAGTGAGAAAGAAAAGAAGCAATCCAAGCGCAAGAGCTCAAAAGAACACGACAAATCTCTCTCGCTAATCACTAAAGCTTTGAGTGGAGTTGGAGAGGATTTGATCTCTTTGGTGTGTCTAGAATTGAATGCCTAGCTCTTGTAAGTGGTTGAGAAGTGGAAAACTTGGATGCAATGAATGGTGGGTGGTTGGGGGTATTTATAGCCCCAACCACCAAACTAGCCGTTTGGTGGGGCTGTCTGTCGCATGGTGCACCGGACAGTCCGGTGCACACCGGACATGTCCGGTGCACCAGCCACGTCACCAAAACCGTTGGATTCCTGACGCTGGGCCCGCCTGGATGTCCGGTGGCGCACCGGACATGTACTATAGAGTGTCCGGTGCGCCACTACGCGCGTGCCTGACTTCTGCGCGCTCTGGCGCGCATTAATTGCTATTGCAGGTGACCGTTGGCGCGAAGTAGCCGTTGCCCCGCAGCTACACCGGACAGTCCGGTGAATTATAGCGGAGCAGCCGTTGCAAATACCCGAGGCTGCCAAGTTCCAGAGCCGCGTCCTCTTGGAGCACCGGACACTGTCCGGTGTACACCGGACAGTCCGGTGAATTATAGCGCGTCGGCTCTGAGAATTCCCGAAGGTGAAGAGTTTGAAGTCGATCTTCCCTGGTGCACCGGACACTGTCCGGTGGCACACCGGACACTGTCCGGTGGCACACCGGACAGTCCGGTGCCCCCGACCAGGGTGCCTTCGGTTGTCCCTTTGCTCCTTTGTTTGAACCCAACAATGGTCTTTTTAATTGGCTTGTTGTGAACCTTTGGCACCTGAATAACTTATACACTGGAGCAAGCTAGTTAGTCCAATTACTTGTGTTGGGCAATTCAACCACCAAAATTATCTAGGAACTAGGTGTAAGCCTAATTCCCTTTCAATCTCCCCCTTTTTGGTGATTGATGCCAACACAAACCAAAGCAAATATAGAAGTGCATAATTGAACTAGTTTGCATAATGTAAGTGCAAAGGTTGCTTGGAATTGAGCCAATATAAATACTTACTAGATATGCATGGATTGTTTCTTCATTTTTAACATTTTGGACCACATTTGCACCACATGTTTTGTTTTTGCAAACTCTTTTGTAAATCCTTTTCAAAGTTCTTTTGCAAATAGTCAAAGGTAAATGAATACGATTTTATGAAGCATTTTCAAGATTTGAAATTTTCTCCCCCTGTTTCAAATGCTTTTCCTTTGACTAAACAAAACTCCCCCTAAATGAGATCCTCCTCTTAGTGTTCAAGAGGGTTTTGATATATCAATTTTGAAATTCTACTTTCTCCCCCTTTTGAACACAATAAGATATCAATTTGAAATTTACCAATTGAAAATCTCCATTTTTTTAAAAAAAATTAGGTGGTGGTGCGGTCCTTTTGCTTTGGGCTCATATTTTCTCCCCCTTTGGCATGAATCGCCAAAAAACGGAGTCATTAGAGCCCTCTCGGTACTTTCTTCCCCTTTGGTCATAAATAAATGAGTGAAGATTGTACCAAAGACGAAGTCCTTTTGCTTTGATCTCTCCCAAAAGGATGGAGAGATGCACGGAGCGACGACGAAGTATGAGTTACGGAGTGGAAGCCTTTGTCTTCGCCGAAGACTCCAATTCCCTTTCAATACACTTATGACTTGGTTTGAAATAGACTTGAAAAACACATTAGTCATAGCATATGAAAGAGACATGATCAAAGGTATACAAATGAGCTATGTGTCCAATTTAGCAAAAGAAATTGCGCGAATCAAGAATATTGAGCTCATGCCTAAGTTTGTTAAAAGTTTGTTCATCAAGAGGCTTGGTAAAGATATCGGCTAATTGATCCTTAGTGTTAATGTATGAAATCTCGATATCTCCCTTTTGTTGGTGATCCCTAAGAAAATGATACCGAATGGCTATGTGTTTAGTGCGGCTATGCTCGACGGGATTATCCGCCATCTTGATTGCACTCTCATTATCACATAGCAAAGGGACTTTGGTTAATTTGTAACCGTAGTCCGGCAGGGTTTGCCTCATCCAAAGCAATTGCGCGCAACAATGGCCTGCGGCAATGTACTCGGCTTCGGCGGTGGAAAGAGCGACTGAATTTTGCTTCTTTGAAGCCCAAGACACCAAGGACCTTCCCAAGAACTGGCAAGTCCCCGATGTGCTCTTTCTATTAATCTTACACCCCGCCCAATCGGCATCCGAATAACCAATCAAATCAAATGTGGATCCCCGAGGGTACCAAAGCCCAAACTTAGGAGTATAAGCCAAATATCTCAAGATTCGTTTTACGACCGTAAGGTGAGATTCCTTAGGGTCGGATTGGAATCTTGCACACATGCAAACGGAAAGCATAATGTCCGGTCGAGATGCACATAAATAGAGTAATGAACCTATCATCGACCGATATACCTTTTGATCCACGGACTTACCTCCCGTGTCGAGGTCGAGATGCCCATTTGTTCCCATGGGAGTCTTGATGGGTTTGGCATCCTTCATTCCAAACTTGCTTAGAATATCTTGAGTATACTTCGTTTGGCTTAGGAAGGTGCCTTCTTGGAGTTGCTTCACTTGAAATCCTAAGAAATACTTCAACTCCCCCATCATAGACATCTCGAACTTTTGTGTCATTATCCTACTAAATTCTTCACATGTAGACTCGTTAGTAGACCCAAATATAATATCATCAACATAAATTTGGCATACAAACAAGTCATTTTCAAGAGTTTTAGTGAATAGAGTAGGATCGGCCTTTCCAACTTTGAATCCATTAGTGATAAGGAAATCCCTAAGGCATTCATACCATGCTCTTGGGGCTTGCTTAAGCCCATAAAGCGCCTTAGAGAGTTTATAGACATGGTTAGGATACTCACTATCTGCAAAGCCGGGAGGTTGCTCAACATAGACCTCTTCCTTGATTGGTCCATTGAGGAAGGCACTTTTCACGTCCATTTGATAAAGCTTGAAGCCATGGTAAGTAGCATAGGCTAATAATATGCGAATTGACTCAAGCCTAGCTACGGGTGCATAGGTTTCACCGAAATCCAAACCTTCAACTTGGGAGTATCCCTTGGCCACAAGTCGAGCTTTGTTCCTTGTCACCACACCATGCTCATCTTGCTTGTTGCGGAAGACCCATTTTGTTCCTACAACATTTTGATTAGGACGTGGAACTAAATGCCATACCTCATTCCTAGTGAAGTTGTTGAGCTCCTCTTGCATCGCCACCACCCAATCCGAATCTTGGAGTGCTTCCTCTACCCTGTGTGGCTCAATAGAGGAGACAAAAGAGTAATGCTCACAAAAACGTGCAACACGAGATCTAGTAGTTACCCCCTTATGAATGTCGCCGAGGATGGTGTCGACGGGGTGATCTCGTTGGATTGCTTGGTGGACTCTTGGGTGTGGCGGCCTTTGTTCTTCATCCTCCTTGTCTTGAGCATTTGCATCTCCCCCTTGATCATTGCCGTCATCTTGAGGTGGCTCATCTCTTTGATCTTCTTCTTCATCATTTTGAGCCTCATCCTCATTTTGAGTTGGTGGAGATGCTTGCGTGGAGGAGGATGGTTGATCTTGTGCATTTGGAGGCTCTTCGGATTCCTTAGGACACACATCCCCAATGGACATGTTCCTTAGCGCGATGCACAGTGCCTCTTCAATACCTATCTCATCAAGATCAACTTGCTCTACTTGAGAGCCGTTAGTCTCATCAAACACAACGTCACAAGAAACTTCAACTTGTCCGGAGGACTTGTTAAAGACTCTATATGCCCTTGTGTTTGAATCATATCCTAGTAAAAAGCCTTCTACAGTCTTAGGAGCAAATTTAGATTTTCTACCTCTTTTAACAAGAATAAAACATTTGCTACCAAAGACTCTAAAATATGAAATATTGGGCTTTTTACCGGTTAGGAGTTCATAAGATGTCTTCTTGAGGATTCGGTGTAGATATAACCGGTTGATGGCGTAGCAGGCGGTGTTGACCGCCTCGGCCCAAAACCGATCCGAAGTTTTGTACTCATCAAGCATGGTCCTTGCCATGTCCAATAAAGTTCGATTCTTCCTCTCCACTACACCATTTTGTTGTGGCGTGTAGGGAGAAGAGAACTCATGCTTGATGCCCTCCTCTTCAAGGAAGCCTTCGATTTGAGAGTTTTTGAACTCCGTCCCGTTGTCGCCTCTTATTTTCTTGATCCTTAAGCCGAACTCATTTTGGAGCCCGTCTCAAGAATCCCTTTAAGGTCTCTTGGGTTTGAGATTTTTCCTGCAAAAAGAATACCCAAGTGAAGCGAGAATAATCATCCACTATTACAAGACAATACTTACTCCCGCTGATGCTTATGTAAGCAATCGGGCCGAATAGATCCATGTGGAGTAGCTCAAGCGGCCTGTCGGTCGTCATGATGTTCTTGTGTGGATGATGGGCACCAACTTGCTTTCCTGCTTGGCATGCGCTACAAACCCTGTCTTTCTCAAAATGAACATTGGTTAGTCCTAAAATGTGCTCTCCCTTTAGAAGCTTATGAAGATTCTTCATCCCAACATGGGCTAGTCGGCGGTGCCAGAGCCAACCCATGTTAGTCTTAGCAATTAAGCATGTGTCGAGTTCAGCTCTATCAAAATCTACTAAGTATAGCTGACCCTCTAACACACCCTTAAATGCTATTGAATCATCACTTCTTCTAAAGACCGTGACACCTACATCAGTAAAGAGACAGTTGTAGCCCATTTTGCATAATTGAGATACGGAAAGCAAATTGTAATCTAATGAATCTACAAGAAAAACATTGGAAATAGAATGGTCAGGTGATATAGCAATTTTACCCAATCCTTTGACCAAACCTTGGTTTCCATCCCCGAATGTGATAGCTCGTTGGGGATCTTGGTTTTTCTCGTAGGAGGAGAACATCTTCTTCTCCCTATCATGTGGTTTGTGCACCCGCTATCGATGATCCAACTTGAGCCCCCGGATGCATAAACCTACAAAACAAGTTTAGTTCTTGACTTTAGGTACCCAAACGGTTTTGGGTCCTTTGGCATTAGAAACAAGAACTTTGGGTACCCAAACACAAGTCTTAGAGCCTTTGTGTTTGCCCCCAACAAACTTGGCAACGACCTTGCCGGATTTGTTAGTCAAAACATATGATGCATCAAAAGTTTTGAATGAAATGTCATGATCATTTGATGCATTAGGAATTCTCTTCTTAGGCAACTTAGCATGGTTTGGTTGCCTAGAACTAGATGTCTCACCCTTATACATGAAAGCATAGTTAGGGCCAGAGTGAGACTTCCTAGAGTGAATCCTCCTAATTTTGCTCTCGGGATAACCGGCAGGGTACAAAATGTAACCCTCGTTATCCTGAGGCATGGGAGACTTGCCCTTAACAAAATTAGACAATCTTTTAGGAGGGGCATTAAGTTTGACATTGTCTCCCCTTTGGAAGCCAATGTCATCCTTGATGCCAGGGCGTCTCCCATTATAAAGCATACTACAAGCAAATTTAAATTTTTTATTCTCTAAGTTATGCTCGGCAATTTTAGCATCTAATTTTGCTATATTATCATTTTGTTGTTTAATTAAAGCCATGTGATCATGAATAGCATTAACATCAACATCTCTACATCTAGTACAAATAGAAGTGTGCTCAACGGTAGATGTAGAGGTTTTGCAAGTTTTTAATTCTACAACCTTAGCATGCAATATATCATTCTTAGTTCTAAGGTCGGAAATAGTAGCATTGCAAACATCAAAATCTTTAGCCTTAGCAAGCAATTTTTCATTCTCAATTCTAAGGCCAGCAAGAGAAACATTTAACTCATCAATCCTAGCAAGTAAGTCAACATTGTCATCTCTAGGATTGGAAGTTGAAACATTACAAATATGAGAATCAACCTTAGCTATCAAATTAGCATTTTCATTTCTAAGGTTGGCAATAGTGTCATGGCATGTGCTTAGCTCACTAGATAATTTCTTACATTTTTCTACCTCTAAAGCATAAGCATTTTTAACCTTAACATGTTTCTTATTTTCCTTAATTAGGAAGTCTTCTTGGGAATCCAAAAGATCATCTTTTTCATGAATAGCACTAATTAATTCATTTAATTTTTCCTTTTGTTCCATGTTAAGGTTGGCGAAAAGGGTACGCAAGTTATCCTCCTCATCACTAGCATTATCATCACTAGAAGATTCATATTTAGAGGAGGATTTTGATTTAACCTTCTTCCTTTTGTCGTCCTTTGCCATGAGGCACTTGTGGCCGACGTTGGGGAAGAGAAGTCCCTTGGTGACGACGATGTTGGCGGCGTCCTCGTCGTCGGAGGAGTCGCTAGAGCTTTCGTCGGAGTCCCACTCCCGACAAACATGGGCATCGCCGCCCTTCTTCTTGTAGTACTTCTTCTTCTCCTTTCTTCTCCCCTTCTTGTCATCACCCCTGTCACTGTCACTAGAAATTGGACATTTAGCTATAAAGTGACCGGGCTTACCACACTTGTAGCAAACCTTCTTTGAGCGGGGCTTGTAATCCTTCCCCCTCCTTTGCTTGAGGATTTGCCGAAAGCTTTTGATGACAAGCGCCATCTTCTCGTTGTCGAGCTTTGAGGCGTCGATTGGTTGTCTACTCGGTGTAGACTCCTCCTTCTTCTCCTCCGTCGCCTTAAATGCGACCGGTTGTGCCGCGGATGTGGAGGGATCATCTAGCTCGTTGATCTTCTTCGAGCCCTTGATCATATACTCAAAGCTCACAAAATTCCCGATTACTTCCTCGGGAGTCATTAGTGTATATCTTGGATTACCACGAATTAATTGTACTTGAGTAGGATTAAGGAAAATAAGTGATCTAAGAATAACCTTAACCACCTCGTGGTCATCCCATTTCTTGCTCCCGAGGTTGCGCACTTGGTTCACCAAGGTTTTGAGCCGGTTGTACATATCTTGTGGCTCCTCCCCTTGGCGAAGACGGAAGCGACCGAGCTCCCCCTCGATCGTTTCCCGCTTGGTGATCTTGGTGAGTTCATCACCCTCGTGCGCGGTCTTGAGTAGATCCCAAATCTCTTTTGCATTCTTCAACCCTTGCACCTTGTTATATTCCTCTCTACTTAGAGAGGCGAGGAGTATGGTTGTGGCTTGGGAGTTGAAGTGCTCGATTTGGGCTACTTCATCCTCATCATAGTTTTCATCCCCTACGGATGGTACCTGTGCACCAAACTCAACAACATCCCATATACTTTTGTGGAGTGAGGTTAGATGAAATCGCATTAAATCACTCCACCTAGCATAATCTTCACCATCAAATGTTGGTGGTTTGCCTAATGGGACGGAAAGTAAAGGTGTGTGTTTAGGAATGCGAGGGTAGCGTAGGGGGATCTTACTATACTTCTTACGCTCTTGGCGTTTTGAAGTGACGGATGCCGCGTCGGAGCCGGAGGTAGATGCTGATGAAGAATCGGTCTCGTAGTAGACCACCTTCCTCATCCTCTTTTTCTTGTCCCCACTCCGATGCGGCTTGTGGGAAGAAGATTTCTCCTTCTTCTCTTTGTGGTGTGAAGAAGATTTCTTTTCCTTCCCTTTTGAGGAGTCCTTCTTCTTCTCCTTCCTCTTGATGCGGGACTCTTTCGATGAAGTGCTCCCGTGGCTTGTAGTGGGCTTTTCGCCGGTCTCCATCTTCTCCATCTCCTTCTTGGCATGATCTCCCGACATCACTTCGAGCGGTTAGGCTCTAATGAAGCACCGGGCTTTGATACCAATTGATAGTCGCCTAGAGGGGGGTGAATAGGGCGAAACTGAAATTTACAAATATAAACACAACTACAAGCCGGGTTAGCGTTAGAAATAAAAACGAGTCCGCGAGAGAGGGTGCAAAACGAATCTCAAGCAAATAAGGAGTGTGACACAAGGATTTGTTTTACCGAGGTTCGGTTCTCGCAAACCTACTCCCCGTTGAGGTGGTCACAAAGACTGGGTCTCTTTCAACCCTTTCCCTCTCTCAAACGGTCCTTCCGACCGAGTGAGCTTCTCTTCTCAAATCAAAACCAGGAACAAAAACTTCCCCGCAAGGGCCACCACACAATTGGTGCCTCTTGCCTTGATTACAATGGAGTTTTGATCAAAAGAACAAGTGAGAAAGAAAAGAAGCAATCCAAGCGCAAGAGCTCAAAAGAACATGGCAAATCTCTCTCGCTAATCACTAAAGCTTTGAGTGGAGTTGGAGAGGATTTGATCTCTTTGGTGTGTCTAGAATTGAATGCCTAGCTCTTGTAAGTGGTTGAGAAGTGGAAAACTTGGATGCAATGAATGGTGGGTGGTTGGGGGTATTTATAGCCCCAACCACCAAACTAGTCGTTTGGTGGGGCTGTCTGTCGCATGGTGCACTGGACAGTCCGGTGCACACCGGACATGTCCAGTGCGCCAGCCACGTCACCAAAACCGTTGGGATTCGACCGTTGGATTCCTGACGCTGGGCCCGCCTGGATGTCCGGTGGCACACCGGACATGTATTGTAGAGTGTCCGGTGCGCCACTACGCGCGTGCCTGACTTCTGCGCGCTCTGGCGCGCATTAATTGCTGTTGCAGGTGACCGTTGGCGCGAAGTAGCCGTTGCCCCGCAGCTACACCGGACAGTCCGGTGTACACCGGATAGTCCGGTGTACACCGGACATGTCCGGTGAATTATAGCGGAGCAGCCGTTGCAAATACCCGAGGCTGCCAAGTTCCAGAGCCGCGTCCTCTTGGAGCACCGGACACTGTCCGGTGTACACCGGACAGTCCGGTGAATTATAGCGCGCCGGCTCTGAGAATTCCCGAAGGTGAAGAGTTTGAAGTCGATCTTCCCTGGTGCACCGGACACTGTCCGGTGGCACACCGGACAGTCCGGTGCCCCCGACCAGGGTGTCTTTGGTTGTCCCTTTGCTCCTTTGTTTGAACCCAACAATGGTCTTTTTAATTGGCTTGTTGTGAACCTTTGGCACCTGAATAACTTATACACTGGAGCAAGCTAGTTAGTCCAATTACTTGTGTTGGGCAATTCAACCACCAAAATTATCTAGGAACTAGGTGTAAGCCTAATTCCCTTTCAGTCTCCTATCATGATACATGAAAGCATGGTTCTTATGAGCACTACTAGCCATAGGGGCCTTTCCTTTCTCCTTGGCGGAGATGGAAACCTTATGGCTTGTTAAGTTCTTGACTTCCCTCTTGAAGCTAAGCCCATCCTTAATTTAGGGGTGTCTACCAATCGTGTAGGCATCCCTTGCAAATTTTATTTTATCAAGTTCACTCTTGCTAGTCTTAAGTTGGGCATTAAGACTAGCCATTTCATCATTCAATTTAGAAATTGAAACTAGGTGTTCACTACAAGCATCAACATCAAAATATTTACACCTATTGCAAATTGTAATACGTTCTACACAAGATGTTGATTTATTTGCTATTTCTAACTTAGCATTCAAATCATCATTTATGCTCTTTAAGCTAGAAATAGAGTCATGGCATGTAGACAATTCAAAAGAAAGCATTTCATTCCTTTTAATTTCTAAAGCAAGGGATTTTTGTGCCTCTACAAACTTATCATGTTCTTCATACAAAAGATCCTCTTGCTTTTCTAATAGCCTATTCTTATCATTCAAGGCATCAATTAATTCATTAATTTTATCAACCTTGGTTCTATCTAGGCCCTTGAATAAGTGTGAATAATCTATTTCATCATCATCACTAGATTCATCCTCACTTGAAGAAGCATAAGTAGTATTCCGAGTACATACCTTCTTCTCCTTCGCCATGAGGCATGTGTGACGCTCGTTGGGGAAGAGGGTCGATTTGTTGAAGGCGGTGGCGGCGAGTCCTTCGTTGTCGGAGTCAGACGACGAACAATCCGAGTCCCACTCCTTGCCAAGATGTGCCTCGCCCCTAGCCTTCTTGTAGGCTTTCTTCTTTTCCCTCTTGTTCCCTTGTTCCTGGTCACTATCATTATCGGGACAATTAGCGATAAAATGACCAATCTTACCACATTTGAAGCATGAGCGCTTCCCTTCGTCTTGTTCTTGTTAGGCTGCCCCTTGCGACCCTTTAGCGCCGTCTTGAAGCGCTTGATGATGAGGGCCATCTCTTCATCATTAAACCCGGTCGCCTCAACTTGCGCCACCTTGCTAGGTAGAGCCTCCTTGCTCCTTGTTGCCTTGAGAGCAATAGTTTGAGGTTCTTGGATTGGGCCATTCAACGCATCGTCGACGTATCTTGCCTCCTTGATCATCATCCGCCCGCTTACAAACTTTCCAAGGATCTCCTCGGGCGTCATCTTCGTGTACCTAGGATTCTCACGAATATTGTTCACAAGATGTGGATCAAGGACGGTAAAGGACCTTAGCATTAGGCGGACGACGTCGTGGTCCGTCCATCGCGTGCTTCCATAGCTTCTTATTTTGTTGACGAGGGTCTTAAGCCGGTTGTACGTTTGGGTTGGCTCCTCGCCCCTGATCATTGCAAATCTCCCAAGTTCGCCTTCCACCAATTCCATCTTGGTGAGCATGGTGACGTCGTTCCCCTCATGTGAGATCTTGAGGGTGTCCCAGATCTGCTTGGCGTTATCCAAGCCGCTCACCTTATGATATTCGTCCCTGCACAAGGAAGCTAGAAGAACAGTAGTAGCTTGTGCATTCTTGTGAATTTGTTCATTAATGAACATGGGACTATCAGTACTATCAAATTTCATTCCACTCTCTACTATCTCCCATATGCTAGGATGGAGAGAGAACAAGTGAGGAGGTTTACCAAGTGGAATGGAGAGCAAATGAGCATTTGTACTTTGCGGAATACGCGAGTAATCGAAAGAAAAGTTCGAATTGACCGTTTTCTTTTTCTCGTAGTCGTAGTCGTCCTTTTGGGAAGAAGAGGACTCGTCGCTGTCGTCGTAGTAGACGATCTCCTTGATGCGCCTCGTCTTCTTCTTCTTCCCATCTTTTCGTTTGTGGCCCAAGCCCGAGTCAGTAGGCTTGTCATCTTTCGGCTCATTGACGAAGGACTCCTTCTCCTTATCATTGATCACAATCCCCTTGCCCTTAGGATCCATCTCTTCGGGCGATTAGTCCCTTTCTTGAAGAGAACGGCTCTGATACCAATTGAGAGCACCTAGAGGGGGGTGAATAGGTGATCCTGTGAAACACTGAAACTTAATCCACAAAACTTGATTAGGAGTTAGCACAATTAAGCCAAGTGGCTAGAGAGGAGAACTTGCACAACACGATAACCACAAAGAGATCAACACAGAGATGGCACAGTGGTTTATCCCGTGGTTCGGCCAAGTCCAACACTTGCCTACTCCACGTTGTGGCGTCCCAACGGACGAGGGTTGCAATCAACCCCTTTCAAGCGGTCCAAAGACCCACTTGAATACCACGGTGTTTTGCTTTGCTTTACTATATCCCGTTTGCGAGGAATCTCCACAACTTGGAGCCTATCGCCCTTACACTTCGATGTTCACAAAGAAGCACGGAGTAAGAGAGAGATGAGCAACGCACACAAGACACAAAATCAGAGCGACAACACGCACACAAGTCGCAACAAGAGCTCACAACACAACTCGACGAGTTCACAACTCAAATAATAGAGCTCTAATTGCTATCGCAAAGAATCAAATGCGCGGAATCGAAGTCTTGGTGCTTAGGAATGCTTAGAGAATGCTTGGTGTCCTCCTCCATGCGCCTAGGGGCCCCTTTTATAGCCCCAAGGCAGCTAGGAGTCGTTGAGAGCATTCTAGGAAGGCAATTCTTGCCTTCTGTTGCCTGGCGCACCGGACAGTCCGGTGCACCACCGGACACTGTCCGGTGCGGATCTCTTTCCTTATTTGGCGAAGCCGACCGTTGCAGTATTGGAGCCGTTGGCGCACCGGACACTGTCCGGTGCCCCATCCGACTGTTGGCACTTGCCACGTGTCGCGCGCGGATCCTGCGGCCGACCGTTGGCCCGGCTGACTGTTGGCTCACCGGACAGTCCGGTGCACCACCGGACAGTCCGGTGAATTATAGCCGTACGTCGCCGACGAAGTCCCGAGAGCAGCAAGTTCGCAGATGCCAGCCTGGCGCACCGGACACTGTCCGGTGCACCCAGACTGAGCAGACTTTTGGCTGCTTCGAGCCACTCTTTTTCAGTTGCATCTTCTCTGATTCTAACACTTAGATAAACATGTTAGTACACAAAAACTAATGTACTAAGTCTAGAATCATACCTTTGTATTGATTTGCACCTTATCCATCATTTGACATAGTTTATCACTTAAGCACTTGTGTTAGACACTAAATCACCAAAATACTTAGAAATGGCCCAAGGGCACATTTCCCTTTCAACATGTCCACAAGGTTTACAACTATGATTTATAAATATCATGAGGTCATCAATGTTTTTTCTCTTTCTTGCTGCACAAGCCTTCAACCTTTTCTCCTTCGTTGCTACTGAACCCGAAGCTTTTTCTGTGGTGAGGCTGGCTTGTACCTTCGTGGTTTGCACCTTCGTCGTTCGCGTATACAGCCGAAGCTTCTTTGTACTATGCTTCGGCCGAAGTCTATTTTCGTCCATCCTTTACTTATATGCCCGAAACACATTTTCTTTATATGCCTGAAACACATTTTCTTTATATTGAAGGTGAGTCGCTTTGAGGACCTTTGGCAAGATAGGCCCTCAACACATCCACTCAACACGACTCACACGAATATTGAGGATACAGGTTGGACTGTGCCCGCTGAGAGCAGCAGCCTTTTGTGTGACCGCGAGAGCTCGCGAAAATGCACGACGCCGTCGGAGGACGTGCATTTTGCGCGACTACATGCAGGATTTGTTGTACGCATGAATAGCACAATTTTATTACTCATTTTCTGCATTCATAGGTGACCTGTTGGAAGCAACCTAAGGCCAGCAAATTATGCATATGGCTGTGTAAAATATATTTTTGCACTGTAGAGTGCATAGAAAATTAAAACAACCTCCTCTGTAGATGAAGACTACCTACGCGGAATATGCATACACAAACTCGTGAGCTTTTGTGTAACTCAAAGAAAGTGAAATAAAAGTGTAAACCCAATGAGCATAGACGTCCAACCAATAATACCACAGCCTTGAAATGTTACATGCACTTTCCCCCTTACACACAACTCACAAGCATCATCATACCCGTATGATCCTCACAAACATTTGTTGGATCCAATCCAGAATATATGTTCATCCCACCCTCCACTGTTCAATCCGGATCAGTTTCCACTTGGATGCTTGTGTGCTCTCGTTTGTAGAATGCAGTTCCTCCATTTTGTGGGGATCATTTGTGATCTCTGAACTGGAGTGAAAACAGTCGTCCCTTCCAATCTTTACTGCTCTATTAAGAAGGGAGTGTCAGCGTCCACAGCTAAGCTGCCCCCGCCTCCTTCCGCGCGTGCCCCCGCCTCCCCCCAGTCCGCCCACGCCGCGAGCAACCGCCTCCCCCCAGTCCGCCCACGCCGCGAGCCCCTGCCTCCCCCGCGCATGCCCCCGCCTCCCCCCAGTCCGCCCACGCCGCGAGGCCCCGAGCCGCCGTGATTCCCTCCCCACGCTCGCCGCTTCCGCAGTGACCGTACCCCTCTCCCCCCTCCGCGACCGCGGCCGCCGCCGCCCCCACGCAACAGCCACCGTCCAGCTCCCTCCTTGTCCTCCATTTGTGACCGCACAATCTCCAAGAAATAGATCACGACAGGCCACCGCTCGCGATGGGGTGCTCGTGGCTGTGAACGAACGCCAACTTGCAGAACAGGTGCCGCCACCAGGGCCCTTCGATTCAGTCCTCGGCGCCGGTTCCAAGACTTGTCAGGTGATACTGTCCTCCTCCTTCACCGATTAAGTTCAAATATTTCATTTCCCCCTCGGTTTTGTGGCTGGATGAACCCTAAATTCATTGGATCCAAGTATATCAAGGCGTTTTTGTGATGTATTGAGTAGATCTGCTTTCAAGGTTTAGGTCTGATGGCCTCTGCTATTTCTATGTCGAACTGTAACTTTTTGCCATTCTATTATAATAAATATGTTGCCAAAGTCTTTCAGGTTCATTAGTATCTGCGACAAGATGTATGAACTTGTAGTATGTTTATTATTAATGGTCTTGTGCCAAAGTGCTGGGTTGGTGTCTACTATGAATGGTTTTGTGCTCAGACTTCTCATGAACTAACTCCTGCTATTTTCACTCAAAATAACCACCATTCTGAAGGAAACAGAAACATCAACTGATTGCTGCTATTTTTAGGCTGCTATTTTTAAGCTACCATTTGCATTCAATTTGGGTCAACATTATGAACTGACAGCAAAACATAGCTGCTATTGTCAGGCTGCTATTTTGAAGCAATTTTAGCCACCAATGTAAAATGCCTGCTGCTTGATTTTGCATTGTTTAGTTGTGTTGTGTCTGATACAATCATGCCTCACAATAATTCAATGTAACATGAAAACATGTGTTTCAGCTGTAGTGGATTATCAGTCTTTGAAACATCACTGTTTTTTTGTCCCATTAATCTTCTAGAAACCAATTTTAAAGAGCATTTGTTGGGGTGGGTGTGTTTCTAGAATTCAGTGCCGATTTAAGAGTTGCATGACATAACAATTTGTATAAAGTCAAGACAGACCTTTGAAGTGTAATGATTCTTATGCATCTTCAATGTACACTCTGTTTGAACATGGTTCTTTGGTATTTTTCTCATGAACTAATGGAGTTCTTGTATGAAGCCTTTAATTCTCAATTGCTCATATTTCCAATTTAACTAAGTATCTAGACCAATTAGTCTATATATGTTACTATTTATTTTCTTTAGGAACGTGCTGCTGGTGCGCTTGCAAACCTGGTTGCTGACGACAAATGTAGCTTGGAAGTTGCAAAGGCTGGTGGTAGCAGGACTCCTAGCCACCCTGAAAATTTTGAAACACATGGTCTTGAAGTCACCACCGGTTGCCAGCTGAAACATTGAATGAAGCGGCCTCTCTTGATGGTCACTGGGGCCTTAGAAAATTGATTGCTTTTTATAATGACAACCACATATCAATTGATGGTAATACATATATTGCATTCACTGAAGATGTGCTTGCACGATATCTATACTACTCTATTAAGCATTTAGTGTCAGCGTCCACAACTAAATGACCCCGCCTTGCCCCCGCCCGCACACCCGTGCTACGCCACCGTAGCCGCTAATGGCGCCCAGCAGCCGACTGCCCCCGACGATGGCGCCCAGCAGCCGACCCCACTCACAGCTTGCAGCCGCGCCCATGACCAGCACGCCAAGCGTGAATCTCGCCCAACTCCGAGCAACCACACTCCCAGCAGGCTCGCTAACGTGCAGTTGTTGTGGCTTGCAGGGGAAGGGTACGGGCAGCTTCAGCAAGCGCCGGAACAAGACGCACACGTTGTGCATCCGCTGCGGCCGCCGCAGCTTCCACCTCCAGAAGAGCACCTGCTCCTCCTGCGGTTACCCTGCTGCCCGCATCCGCAACTGTAAGATCTGCCTCCCCGCTTTCTTCCTCTCCCTCTCTCTTCGTCCGTCTTCCCCGCTGCTAGATCTAGAAACTGCAACAATATGATGGGATTATTCTCCTGTGATTCCCTCGTTTTAAGTCTCTCATGACCCCACCACATTTTTCTGATTTTCTTTGCATTCTGTTTGTTTATCTTTTTATACAAGGTGTAAATCTTGCATAGGGTGCAGATGATTTTGATTGCTTCGTTCCGGGAGGAATATATTTGCATGATATTGTTTTGGATACTTTGAGCATATTAGCGGGCCTATTCCATCTATGTGTTTTTCTGCTCTCATAGTTGCCGAAACTATGCTGTATGAATCAACAACTGTCCTAATTGAATTATTTGGTACTACTCGTTACCAGCATTACTTTCAGCAAGAAACATATCAAAGAGTTATCAATGTGTTGACAAAAAAATCTTATCTTAGTTTATCAGAAACTTGATCTATAATTCCTGAAAAGTTAACACCTTTTTTATTATGCTATTTTGATCAAAACAAAACTGTAGTTTATGTTCTAGATACGAACTTCAGCCTTTAATAGACATTGTAGCTTATTTTATGTGCTATAAACTTTATTTTTGTACCAAGATCTAAATCAGCCTCAAACCTTATCAACCAGTGGCCCCAAGTTTGAATTTGCTGCTGATGTCCTGTCATCTTGCCAAGTCCTTGTTTAACAGTTTTCGAGTTTAATGTTTCATTGGTTGTGGTTTGAAATTTTGCGTAGCAACTGCCTTCAAACCTTCAATAAAAGTTGTGGAACCTCTAGAGAAACTAACTTGCAAATCAAACCCCACCTTGTTTGGACCAGTTTTGGCTTTCAAAATCAACTTCAAAAACAACAAAGTTCAATGTTTAGCTGCACTTGGTCTGAACTTTCTGAAACTTGCTTCAGTTTGTTTTACCCAACATTAGAGACCTGGTTCACCCAAACCAAGCCGACCTGGACCTTAAACCTTTAAGCAATGTTGTTGTAACCGTAAAGCTCTACAAACTTTAGTAAGGCACCTTGGTATTTTCATGGCTGTTTAGCAAGTTTTGGAAAGAGAAAACACGGGTTTAGCCAGTTCCGGGCGTTTTTTTACGGAGTAACCGTGAGCCTGTGTCTAGCAGGTTACCCATAACCTTCCCAAAACACTGTTTGCACTGTAGATTATACTTTCACATAGTAAAATTTGAAATAGGAATTAGAATGTGAGAAGGAATGGGTAAGCTTCTGGAGAAAGTCTAAGGCTGATGATGCCTTCTCGTAAGAGGATGAGACCGGGACTAATTTTTCATTATCCTATTCGATAAAAAACAAGTTTTCATAGTCAATAAATCCAGAATAGTCAGCATTTGAAACTATAATTATCTAACAATTGTTGTCTATAGTTTTTTCTATATCATGTCCAGCGATAGTTTGGTAGTCCATTCCAGTCATTTCTATTTGCTTGTTATCATACCAAGAAAGCTTCTTAATTATTACAGTTGGTTGTTCGTTTCAGATTCTATTTATGTGTGTTCTATATATTTGTTACCCTTGTTTGTTTTGTTTGATAAAGCTATATCCGTTTAACTGGATGAGCGCATATAAAAGTACTACCGATTGTCTACCCTCTTTCAGTGTTGTTTATGTGCTCATGTTTTGTAGGGCACTCTTCTTATTATGGATCAGATAGGATACAATGCTGGTCGCACACCATTCACAGACATCTCAAACACCATCATTACAGGTATAAAGCTTATTACATGCGTGTTGAAACGTATTAAGTACGAACACTAATCCACAAAGTTGCATTGTAGGTAATCAAAATGAATCGAACTCGCTTGGACCAATTGTCGATGCTAAGGAACGTAAGAGGCAAAGGGATAGGGAAAGATATGCTGCGATGACTGTTGAAGAAAAGAATGAGAAAAATAGGAAGCGTCGTGAAGCACGTCAACGAAATAAAGGACTATCGATAGAGCCACTCTCATCCAGAGGTGATGAAAAGTTAATTTTTTAATTGTTATACCTACATGTGTGTACTATACAAAGTTGATGTGTTGCCTTTTGTAAATGGGTGATATATGAAGAAGACGTTAATACAGACCAGGCATGTGAGGTGGTTAGCTTTCCAGATGACTGTAGCACCATTGATTTCACAAATTTGTCAACACAAGACATTGCAGGTATAAGAATCACAATTTTTGTCACATTTGCACTATCTACTATGTTAACTCTTTACTTATGCTAAAATGCTAAATGTAGATGGAGACGGACAAGTAAATCTGGATCCAGACGATGACAGCGATTGGTTGCATAGGAATGAGACATTCCAGGCAAACAACATTGTCACAAGTAAAGACCTTCTAACACCAGGTACATGATTGTTCGCTTGGCTAAATATGCAAAAAATAGCAGGTTTCAAATCATTAAACGTAGACATGCCTTATTCCAGGTTGTGTGCATGAAACTGTTGATAACATACCTAAGCATACTATGAAAAGGGCCGCCTACTTTAGCGAGCGGTACAAAAACATGACTCCCGTCGAGAGGGAGTCTAGACGTGTACGCCTTAGGTTGTATAATAAGACACCAAGACGGAAAGATGCTAACAAAGAGTGCAGCAGACAACGTAGAGCACTGCGGGCTAACACTTTGAATCAGGAGTCCATCGCCATGGAGGACCTAGTATATACCCCTGAGGTTGTACGTCCTACAACATATGGAATTGAACCATATAGATCCTCAGTTACCACTTGCGACTGGGTTATCCCTGAATTCGTCATGACACCTTTCCTACCAACTTCAACACGTACTAAGAACATCCTTAGTCCGACTAAACGTGTGAGTGCAGGCATGGTTAAACAAGGAGTAGACCATACACATACGAAGCCAAAGTTCATTTCCAATGGTACTTGTTAAAAATCTTTGTTCACATTACATATTTTCCGCACCCTAGATGCCCTTGTCTTTTACGCGGCTCATATTTTCACGATTCAGGTGATGATGATGAGGGTGTCATATTCGAAGAGGATGAGGATGATGATGAGAACGATGGATACCTATTCGTTGGGCAATGTGCGTACCTCAATTTGTATTATGATACCACGACTTATATAACTACACGTGTCTTAATCGTTGTTTTCCAAAAAAATATTAGATGATGAGACCGACGAGGACATCGAGATCGATGGTACTCAAGATGAATCTACTGCCACTAATTTGCCTGACCTGTACGACAAAGTGTATAGTAACGTGCCTGAAGAAACACATATGATGAAGTCTGTCCCCAAATGCGGTTATTGCACTGCGAAGAAGTTTGAGTATGAGCCACCTGGGTTTTGTTGTCGTGGTGGGAAGGTTGAGCTAGCCCCACTGGAGACCCCTCCCCAGCTCCGGAGGTTGTGGGATAGTACAGACTCTGATGCTAGACACTTTCGTGATAGCATTAGGTTTTTTAATGGCCATTTCTCTTTCACTTCACTGTATTGTTGCCTCGATAGTATGACAACTAATGTGAGGGATTCTGGTATATACACGTTTCGGGCACAAGGCATGATGTACCACAATATCAAGTCATTTGGTAGGGAAGGTGGGGCGGAGCATAAACACCTTGAGCTTTACTTTTATGATGATGATCCCAATCTCGAGCATCGATATCGTAAGTGCCGAGAAGAATGTCAACAGAAAGACAAAGATGTTATTAAACAATTAGTTGGCATACTCCGTGGAAACCCGTACTCTGAGCACCTTAGGAGCATGGGCCATGTTGAGAACCTTGATGACTATCGTATCACACTGAACCTTGACCAGACGTTGAACCAAAAGACATATAACATGCCTCTCACTTCAGAGGTCGCTGCTGTCTGGATCGAGGGGAGCGAACGGCGAGGCCAGTTTAGCAAGAGTGTTATGCTACATGGGAAGGATAGGTCAAGCCACGGCATCCGCTCATACCATGGATGCTATGATGCACTATCGTATCCACTGTTCTTCCCTAGAGGTGAACTTGGATGGCATGCAAACATACCAAAGGTCGGTGTATCCATGGGCGAAGTGGATGCATACCGTGCGACGCATAGGGCAAGTAATGCAAACGATGAAGATGCAGGTTAGTTGTTTCTTTGATATTTCTTACATAACCCATTGTTAACTATCCTTTCAACATCACAAAATGATCAATCCTTACGTATGCAGAATCTCCCAATCATCTATGTGTGTCCGTACGTGACTATTACTGCTACAAATTCCAGATTCGTCCAGGGATATTCAATCCAATACTCTATGGTAAGCGGCTTTTCCAGCAGTTCGCAGTCGACACGTACATCAAGATTGAGAGCTCCCGTTTAGATTTCATACGTAAGAACCAGGACCGGTTACGGGCTGACCTGTACCAGGGCTTGGTTGATAGTATGTTAGATGGAGACATAAGAGCAGAAAAGGTTGGGAAGCGAACTGTGTTGTCGCCGTCGTTTATTGGTGGTCCTCGTGACATGCGACGTCGGTATATGGATGCTATGGCACTGGTCCGGAAGTTTGGGAAACCAGACATCTTTCTTACCATGACATGTAACCCCAACTGGGATGAGATAAGGACAGAGCTTCTCCCTGGGCAGACACCGCAAGATCGTCCGGATCTTGTAGTGCGTGTCTTTCACGCGAAGCTACAAGAGTTAAAGCATAGGCTGACTAAACATGATATTCTCGGTAAGGTCCGGGCCTACATCTATGTCGTGGAGTTTCAGAAGCGAGGTTTGCCCCATGCCCATTTTCTACTAATCATGCAGAGGAAGTACAAGCTCACGTGCCCTGAGCAGTATGATCTTTTGATCTCAGCCGAGATCCCAGACAAAAAGTACCCTGAACTACGAAAGATGGTTATCAAGCATATGATGCATGGCCCGTGCGGATCGCTAAATCCTAACTGCCCATGCACTAAGGGTCGTGCATCGTGCAAGAATCATTACCCCCGGCCTTTCTGTGGCGCAACTTTGCAAGGGAAGGATTCATATCCTATTTACAGACGTCGTGATGATGGGCGTAAGGAAAAGGTTCGAGGATACGAATTGGACAATAGATGGGTTGTCCCTTACAACCCTTACCTCCTTCGGCTCTTCAACTGTCACATCAATGTTGAGGCGTGCGGGAGCATCAAGGCTGTTAAATACTTGTTCAAGTACATATACAAAGGCCATGATCGTGCGTCTGTTGTTATGAGAGATGCGAGCAAGGCAGATGATGATGTAGATGAGATCAAGCAGTACAGAGATGCAAGGTGGGTGACCCCTCCAGAGGCCTTATGGAGGATATACGGCTTTGAGCTTAGTCAGAACTCTCCACCTGTGATGCAGTTGCAGCTCCATCTTCCAAACATGCACATGGTGGCATTTCACGAGCGCCAAATGGTCGAGCGAGTCGTCCACCGTCCAGGTGCTGATAGGTCAATGCTCACAGCATATTTTGAGACAAATAGGCTACATGAGGAGGCTCGGGGCATCCTATATCGTGACTTCCCTGAGTGGTACACTTGGCAAAGCGGTAAGGGCAAAGTATGGCAACGGAGGAAACGGGATACGGGTGGACAAGTCGGTAGAATAGTCTCTGCTCATCCGGCCGAGGGGGAGCGCTACTATCTCCGTGTTCTCCTAAACCACGTGACTGGTGCCACCTCCTATGTGAATCTAAGGACAGTAGATGGTGTCACACTACCGACTTTTCGTGAGGCAGCAGAGAGAAGGGGACTGCTTGAGTCGGACAACACACTAGATGACTGTCTCACCGAACGTGCTCTTTTCCAGATGCCATCGGCGCTGCGACGGCTTTTTGCCACAATATTGGTGTACTGTGAGCCAAGCGATGTGGCTGTACTCTGGCGGAAACACCTAGATGCTATGTCAGAGGACTATCAACGCAGGAGTCAGAGCAAAACTCATGTTGAACAGATGGTATTGATTGACATTAGGAACATGCTGCAGTCAATGGGAAAGGACATACAGACATTCCCTCTTCCACCTATCATCGACGCGTATGACGATGCTATAGGTACCGCTAGGGAGGTTTACGAGGAGGAAAGTATCGAACTGGCATCGACAGATATGGCTCTCAAGGACTCTCTTAACGAGGAACAATGGGTCGCCTATGATAAGATTATGTCTGTCGTTAACACTAATCAGGGTGGATTGTTCTTTGTGGATGGACCTGGTGGCACCGGGAAGACTTATCTATACAGAGTGCTGCTTGCGACGCTACGTAGCCAGGGCAAGATTGTAGTGGCAACGGCTACATCTGGTGTTGCGGCTTCCATAATGCCTGGAGGAAGAACCGCACATTCACGCTTCAAGATACCTCTCACTATTGACGATGGCGCTGTATGTAGCTTCACAAAGCAGAGTGGAACCGCAGAGTTGCTACGAAAATCATCTCTCATTATCTGGGACGAGGCTTCTATGACTAAGAGACAAGCCGTGGAGGCACTAGACAATAGCATGCGCGATATAATGGGTCGCCCCGGACTGCCATTCGGTGGTAAAACCATTGTCTTCGGTGGGGATTTTAGACAGGTCTTGCCTGTTATTCGTAAAGGGTCAAGGGCTCAAGTGGTCGCTTCTTCGCTACGGATGTCTTACCTATGGGAGTCTATGTCCCACTTAAAGCTTGTTAGCAATATGAGGGCAAAAAACGACCCTTGGTTTGCGGAGTATTTGCTACGCGTAGGTGGTGGAACTGAGGTCACAAATAGTGATGGCGACATCCGTCTTCCTGACGAGGTATGTGTGCCTTATAGTGGGAGTGACAATGATCTTGATAATCTAATAGACTTCGTTTTCCCAAATCTCAACGAAAATATGTCAGATTCCACCTACATTACTTCAAGGGCGATACTGTCAACGCGGAACAACTGGGTGGATATGATAAATACTAAGATGATCGATCGTTTTCAAGGGGAGCATATGGTGTACCATAGTTTCGATAGCGCCATGGATGATCCCCATAACTACTACCCACCTGAGTTCCTAAACACGCTGACACCTAATGGGCTGCCCCCGCATGTTTTGAAGCTCAAGATTGGGTGCCCTGTTATATTGCTTCGGAATATAGACCCTGCGAATGGACTTTGCAATGGCACCAGGCTGGTGGTTCGTGGTTTCCAAAGAAATAGCATTGACGCAGAAATTGTACTGGGTCAGTACGCTGGAAAACGGATTTTCCTGCCCCGTATACCTCTGTGTCCCTCCGATGACGAGATATTCCCTTTCCAGTTCAAAAGAAAGCAATTTCCTATACGGCTTAGTTTTGCAATGACAGTTAACAAAGCACAGGGTCAGACTATTCCCAATGTTGGCGTGTACTTGCCCGAACCAGTGTTCTCTCATGGCCAACTATATGTTGCTCTATCTAGAGCGACAGCCCGATCGAACATAAAGATCCTTGCCATCCCAGCCATCAATGGGAAGAAGAGGTCGAGGAAGGGTGTAAGAAAGAATCCCACAGTAGATGGTGGGACATATACCAAGAACATCGTCTACAAGGAGGTTCTAACAAACTAGACCTAGGTAAGTCAAATCTCCCATAAAAAGATTTGTCTTTTTTGTTTTTCCATATACAAGTTGAATTTAAAGTTTATATTTTTTGTGATTAAGGACATCATAACTTATTCTAGAAAAATATGTTAAGAATTTTTTATCATTATTTTATATTTAGTTTTGTACCATTAAAGTTATTATCTTATCTGATCCCTAACCTATCAAAATAATTATAAAAAATATAATATATTTTTTCTAGGCTAAATTATGCTATTATATCTAATAACCAACAAAATTTAAACTAAAAACTTGGTTTGTACATAAAGAAATAAAAAGACAAAAAAATTAAGGGGTAAATTAAACCAACTCAAAAGAGTGTCGGGGTAAAATAAACTAAAAAATACTTTAGGGGGTTATGTGAATATTGTCCATAGGTGAGGGGAGTAATTTGGACTTTTTCCTTTAACAAATAACATGGAGATTGGTAGTCGATTATTTCTGCTGCATATCTTGCTAGCCATTTTCTTAATTATTTCCTCATAGCCTGTTTGTGTGCAGGGGGATACAAATATAATTAAATTTGAGGGTGATCATAATTCTCCAAGACCTCAATCATATTATGATTCAGTTTTTATATTCTTCTACAAATCTTTGCATCCTCCTCTACTGTCTGCAGCACGATCAATGCTTCATATGGGAGCATTTAAAGTTGGTAACATAACCAATGAGGTAAATTAACTGAATACCTGATGCTACATTTCCGTAGCTATCTACACAAATAACCCCAACAGTATCCGTTATGTGATCTGTATTGTCTCCCATGAATGAATCAATAAATCATGTAAAATATTGTGGTAAATAACTTATGGTTTTTAGAAGACACATAAGATTGAACATTGGTGCTGTTGTTCAAATCATGTTATTCTGTAGTGAATCCTTTATTTGCAGCTCACGCTTGGGAATTTGGTTCTAATATTCCTTTGTTGGAAAAAAAGACTGTTTTTGGCATGACAGCACTATCTGCAGTGGGCCTCGTAACAGGAGTTGTGGTTTATTATATTAATGTACCAGGGTTACATTGTGAGTAAACATGAATTGGATTGAGGAAAGATGGAGCATCCTCCAACCAAATACCATGCTGCTGTGGAGATTCTGAAAGGCATGCAATGGCAAAGAGTCCCAGGAAGTTTCTCACAGTAGCGAGGCCGATGATAATTTTAACAGACCACAATAATTACAGAAATGGAGCAATTCGTTTTTTCCCACCGAACATTTACTTTAGATAAATAATATTCAGGGTCACAAGTCATACTTCTTGTTGAAGGATTATACTTAATTATCTCATGTTTCAGGTCTACTGGTTGATGTGTCCAAAACCTATGTTACCTATGCTATCAAATTTGTGAAACTGCATGATGTTGTAAGCGAATCTGCGCTGATAGAATTAGTCCTTGGCTAAATGCTCTCTATGTTCTGTTTAGTTATCCACCGTCTCTATGATCCTTCTTTCCACTGATGACACGACTAATGACTATTTGTTCTTGTAACTGGCATCACAGTGTAGTTGAAATCACCTTTCTGACTATGCAGTGTAGGGTTACCTTTCTGATTGGAAGACAAAGAAGGCTTGCAGCTATTTTTTCTTTGTTCCCATTTGTGAAGCTGTCGCTGGAGGCGAGATGAACTCATGTTACTGGTATTTTAACTGCTCCAGAACAGTTCCAACCTGTGATCTACTTAACCTGCATGCCTTGAAGAGTTTTGGAGACCAAGCAAACAAGCACAGATCCAAGATATTCAACAACAGGTAAGCATTATTTTTCCATCAAAGGTGCAATGTTTACACTGCTCACAGGTCACGTCACAAGCTACAAAGAATTTTTAGCGACTAAGAAATTGCATGCTAAAGCTGGAGTATCTAACATCAAGCCAATAAACACTGGCTGCCAAACATTTATTATTAAGCATTCCCCTTCGTAAACATATAGCTAATAAACATGCGTAGCAGTTCTCCACACCGTCACTACATATGCTTGTGGTCCTATCTACCTGCTGGACATGGCTGCTGCAACCTAGATCGTTGCACAAGGTAAGGTTGAAGGTGCTCGCATACGATGATATCTTCATCATGTACTCACTCCATAAGCAAGCAGTACAAGTAGCACTGCATATTTTTTTCTTCTCTGATGCGCTATTGCCCTGCTCAAAACTTGCATGAAGTGCCCAGCCGCTGCTTCATCCTTTGACCTGCTGCTGCCCTTGCGCTCTCGTGCAGTGCCTCTTTCAGCAGCTCCTGGAATTTTTCGAGGAATACATCCCACTCATCTGCACTCATATCCGACAGCCTGACAAAACACATACTTGATGGAAGTTGTTCATCGGCACTCCTGTTCATTGCACTTTTTGAGGCATTGCCACTATAATTTTGTGTATTCAGCTGCAACTGTACAACAAATGTTGAGAGAGAGATCAGTTGTGAGACGCCCTATCAACATTGCTGCTGAGAAGGATCGGTTGAGGAGTGAGTTGTCGATGGCTCTAAGTCGTAGGAATGAAGCTGCAGCAGCGAGGATTCGTGCGAAGCTGAAAAATCTGCAAAGCAGGCCACAACTGATGTCAAAAGTTAATAAGGCTGCAAATTTGGAGACTATGAACTGGAAGAAGCGTCTTGATAACTTCAAGAACGCTTCGAAACTGAAACCTGTAAATATATCTTTGAAGGCAGGAGAGTCTGGTTATGACCCTTTCTCGAGGATGTGGACAAGATCAAGAAACTATTATGCATCAAAGCCAGGAGGAGATAATGTTGAAGAAACTACCAACAAGTCCAGTAGTATTGTAGAGCCTAGCAATGAAGATATAAAGAGCAAGGCTCAAACTGGTACAGCAGACAAAACAACTCAAGTGGTAGCAGCTGACGCCGAGAAGCTCATCGATACTAATGTACCAATGGATCTAGGAACAGAATCGAATGTGCTGCATACATTTGAACTTCTACATCATTGTCTGCTTTGCAAGAATTTGGTGGAGCCGAGGGCCTATTTAATGGTTACATGGCAAGGAGGCAGAAGATAGAAGCTACAACGGGGTACAAAGGGTCTGACAATGATGGAAAGAGGCATGCTTTAACCTTGAGTGTGAGTGATTACAAAAGGCGGCGAGTCTCCTCTGAAGGGTATCTGTTATTGTGCTGGGTGCTCAACAGATTCAACTATGTTCCTGGCTTTCAGCACCTCTGTGCATTGTTGTGACAAATTGTCCAGATCCTCCATCTGCATTTTGCCTTATTTTCCTAGGCGTAACATAAAACATGCAGACTATAATTCTTTTGCATAAATATTACCTGATGTATGATTGATTATGTTGCTGATATCACGTGTATATATATATGTGCATTTTGCTATCATCGTATCCTTGTTAGCTGCAAAAACTGGATCCTGTAATTAGTTGAATTAAATTTGTAGCTTTCATTTTTCTGATTCATGTTTTACATGGTCCAATGGAGAACATACATAGTGGAGCTAGCTTATTAACATCCTCATTTGTTGTATGAAGAAGTCTTTGGTTCATATAATTTTCCATACATTACATATTCATATCGGCAATATAATATTAGTGTTACGATAATATTTTACCACACGATTTTTACTATCATAGTGATGTTTTTCGCTTCGTATATATTTTGTACGCTATTTTTTTACTTCCGTAGCAACGCACGGGCACGTACCTAGTTAATGAATGAAGTGTTCAACAAATGCAGCGCGCTAGGTCAGTCAAATCCTCTATGAACCAAAGAAGTTTTCAGTCATCATAGGCACAAGGAATCCACTAGCGCCACAATCATCACGAGCGCCGCCGCCATGGCTATCTGACCCAGGCTCGCGGTCCCAGCCCGCCGGCGCGCGCTCGACACCTTGGGTATCCTATCCGGGAGCGCGCACTCCTCGCCGTCGAAGTAGATCCTCTTGGGGAAGCCTTCCCCTCTGGGAATGTTGACATTGGGCGCGTCTTTCCTGGTGAACGAGATGACCGACTGCTGCTTGCCGGGAAGCCTGGGTTCCGATGTCGTCTTCGCGTCGGTGATGGGCTCGAGGTAAGCGAGGCCCGGCACCCCCTGCATGAAGATGGTGTTGTTGAAGGGGGCGCCCATCCGCGTGCCGTTGAAGGAGTAGACGTTCTCGTAGCCGCTGAAGTGGCTGCCCATGGTCACTGCGGCAAACCAATCCTTGAAGGTGTAGTCCTGCCAGTTGAAGATGGTCATGCGCGCCGACCAGCCGGACTTGTAGTTGTTGATGACGTGCCAGTTGATGCTGACGCCGCAGTTGTCGCTGCACGGCATGGGGTTGGGCACCCGCCAGTGCTTGATCTTGGCCCACGCCCGTGCCTTGGCCGACCGGTTGTCGAACGGGACGAGCAGCGCCTCCGGTGGCAGCAGCATGGCGCGCTTGTCCGGGTCGCACGTCGCGGTGTCGTCGCCGCAGCCGCAGGCGCAGGTGTTGCACGGCACCACGGAGTCGTTGTAGTAGGCGGAGAAGGAGACGCAGCACTTGGAGGCGCGCTTCTTGGGCCGCGTGATGTTGCACGCCACCTGCCACGACGCCACGGCGGGGGTGGTCGACATGAGACCCGTCGGGTCCGGGAACTCCTGGGGGCTCACGCGGACGGGCGGCCCGCACGCGTACTGCGGGTTGAGCTTGCCGGAGATCTTCCAGTTCTGCGGCGGGTACAGCGCCGTGCGGTTCAGGTCCGGCGGCAGCTTGTACACCTGCATCTGGAACATGGCCCGCGACTTGGACGGGTCCATGGTGGGCGGCAGCAGCGTGCCGTTCTTGCAGCAGAAGGGGAGGTTCCCGACGGCGTCGTCCTTCTCCCGCTCCGGCGGGAGGTCCACGATGACGGGCCGCTTCTCGCAGTTGTAGACGGGGGTGAAGTCCATGTCCTTGTAGTAGCCCGCTGCGGGGCTGTAGATGCAGGCGGGGCCTTCCTTGAGCAGCGTGTAGGCGCCCTTCATGCTGTAGATGAACTCGCCGCGCTTCCACTCCCAGGTGAGGTTCCAGTTGTCCAGCCGGCTGATGGGGCTCCAGTTGTCGATGGTCACCTGCACCTGGTAGTTGTTGGTGTTGGCCTGCAGCACGTCGTAGGCGAACGTCAGGTCCGCTTTCCGCCGTGTCTGGTACCGCGTGCTGTTAGCCTTCTTCGCCTTGAACTTGCGGTCCTTGACGCAGCACACGTACATCACGCTGTCTGCAATTGCATTGCATTGCAGTTTTTGTTATTGGTGGAGGCCATGGCCGACGTGACATGCCATACCACACAGCCACAGACAGACATGGCGGCGAAATGACGACGCGTCGTACCTTTGTGGTTGGGGGCGGGGCACCGGAAGCCCACGGGGTTGGTCAACTTGATGGTCTTGGGCATGGGCTTCCCGGGGGCCTTCACGCCGAATTGGGTGCCGGTGATCTCAATCTTGCTCTCGATCAGGGACGGCTCGCCCGCCGTCTCGATGGAGTTGAGGAGGTCGGCCATTGGGTATCCCGCAAAGGTGGCGCCACCGGACACGTTGGCGGGGAGGTCGGAGCCGTCGAGCAGCACGGCGCCGCCGACGGACACGAGGATCTCCTTGTGCTGGAAGCCCACGAACATCTGCCACGCCTTGAGGTCCTCGGTCATGGTGTTGAGCACCGTCGCCGTGGCCTTGAACGCGTACGGCTGCGCCGCCGCCTTCTTCAGGTGCGGGTACTCCTTGGCGCGCTCCATGAACGTGTACGTCAGGAACACGCCGTTGCACGCCTCCTGCGCCTTGAACTGCGGCTTCTTCTTCTCGTCCTCCTCGTAGTCGTCGCCGCCACCATCTTTATAGTCCTGCGCCATCGCCGCGGTGACCACGGCGAGTAACGTCGCTACCACCAGGAGCGCCCGCCGCCGCCGGAGCGGCACTGGCGCTGCCATGACCATTCGGCTCGACCGGCCGGCCCAAGAACAACGGCGCCGATCGAGCTACCAAGCGTTTGAGCGAACAATGGAAGCAAGAATGTGGCTCCCTCGCTCGACGGGGAAGCCAGGAGCGATGGGAAGCAAACACATGCGTTCCAGCGGGGGAGGAGGGGCCAAGAAGGTATAATTAGGCATGCAGTTTTTGTGCGAGGTTGCTAAAATTGAGGTGCATGGTTCTCGAACGCGTGCGCTTGCTCCTGCTTCCATCAATGGTTTGCCAACGCTTTGTGGCTGGGTTGCGTTGTCTGCTTGAGGAAGACGGGAAGACCGTGTCAAATGACCGCATTTGGGCACCGAAATTACAGCGGGAACGTCGCCCGTTATAATGCGCGCGCCAAGCTTCTAACAGATCTTTCGCCAAAATTGGAGAAGCACGCACACCAGCGTGCAAGCTTGCTGGAACAAAAATATGATACTGTTCTCAGTGAGAGTTCTATAGGCATTAATAATAATATGAGAAATAGATTTATTTCACCAAATTTGTGAAATAGATTCATGATGCACCACGTCATCTACAATGGATTGACTTTTCAAAACAAAAACTCTCTAAGTAGACTGGCATGTCAGTGTTTTTGATGATTTGGCGGTGTATTAATGATAAGGGATATGAAATGAGTTTTAGGAGGACGAAATCAGGTGTACACTGTTTTCAAGAAATCTGTGTCTTGCATGCGATCCGAAAGACCATAAAACAACAAAGATAAAACTATACGCTGTTTTTTATTGTTACCTTGCTAGAAATATATAGATAACTATTTTCTTTATGTTCCATATAGATAGACCCTATAGTATTAATCATATTCACTACCGGAATTCGAGGCTTTGCCGAGTGCCTTTTGTCGGGCACTTGGCAAAGAAGGCTTTGCCGAGAGCCGCACTCGGCAAAGTCCGGCTCTCGGTAACGAGCTGATTTACCGAGTGCAGGACACTCGGCACAGGACCACACTCGGCAAAGACATGTTTGCCGAGTGTCAAAGACTCGGCAAAGAAGGCTCTCGGCAAAGGGCCGTCAGCAGCCGTCCTAAAGCTGACGGCCGTCAGCCTTTGCCGAGAGCCGAAGCCTGGCACTCGGCAAAGAGGCTTTTTTGCCGAGTGCCGAATACTGGGCACTCGGCAAAGAACTCTTTACCAAGTGTCTTCTATAGACACTCGGCAAACCATATTTTTGTTTTTTACATTTTGGCCACCAAATTTTTTGTGCTATGTTCCTACACTATGTAGACCTACATGTACTATTTTAGGACAATTATAACAGTGTTTGCAATAGCTAGTAGATTTAGTTCGTTTATTTGAAGTTTTTCGAAAAAAAATCAGATTTGAACTGCAGGTCACTCGAAACTTAGAAAACAGTGTAATGTCTCTGCCACTCGGCAAAGAGGCACGCTTTGCCGAGTGCCGTACGTAGCACTCGGCAAAGAACCTGACATGGGGACCCTCCCTGGTGGGTTCTTCGCCGAGTGTCCCGGGTGGCACTCGACAAAGATTGATTCTTTGCCGAGTGCTGCTGGGCAGACACTCGGCAAAGGTAACTCCTTTGCCGAGTGTCACCCGTGACACTCGGTAAAGACACCGTCTCCGTCACCCGGCGCCGTAACGGCTGCTTTTCTTTGCCGAGTGCTCCCTGGCACTCGGCAAACATCTTTACCGAGTGCCCGAGAAAAAGTACTCGGCAAAGAAGCTTTGCCGATGCACTGTACGTTTGCCGAGCCTTCTTTGTCGAGTGCCACACTCGGCAAAGCCTTTGCCGAGTGTTTTTAAGGCTTTGCCGAGTGCTTCGGGCACTCGGCAAAGCGCTCGTTTTCGGTAGTGATTACAGGGTTTAGGAATCCAACAAAGGAACTCCACATAAAAAGAAACTTTTGATTGGAGTAGAGCAATGTTTTGGCATGTATGGCTCGCCGCAATAACGTCGTGTTTAATCATAAACCAGTACCATCAATTCTACAAGTTATTTTCAGAGGAACGGATTGGCTCCAGTTTTGGATACTGCTACAGAAGGAGGAATCACACCAATAAATCATCAATGTTTGCCAATTCTTGGAGGTGGTGGATATAGAGATCTTCATAAGCCATGGATGACGATCCAATACTAGAATTGTGGCTGGTTAATTTGTTTGTGATCGATTCCAAACAGATATTTTTAACCTTGCTATAGCAGTTTGTGGAGTTGTAACTTATTACATATAAGGTCGTATGCATAAAAGTGCAAAAGGCTAAATTTTATTTCTATTATTAAAAAAATATTGCATGAGACTATTTTATCATAGTTTCAAACCTTCTTAGATGATATGTCACCCTAGTTAATCGTATCCATATAAAACTCCTACTGAGAATGGCTTTATATTATAAAAAGATGGAAACGATAGTTTCTTTTAAGTTCAGTGTCACGGACCAGCCCCGCTCCTCAGCTGAAGACTTGTTTGTCGGCTTAATCCAAAATACTCCTGCCAAAGGTGAATTGTGCGTCTGGTGTTGATCTAAATGGAATGCGTGTGCGAAAGGGGGTTCAAGTGGAGGACCAGAAGAACAAACTCAGAACCGAGCCTCACCGGTCATTAGTATATACAGAACCAATTCCACTACCGGTTAAAAACCTTTAGTAATGGTTAGCTAACTAGGACTATGATGGGTTAGAAATTCAGGATTACATGTCTTTTTTTAGCCTTGATTCATCAATCAGGACTGAAGATCACCTTTAGTCTCAGACCTTTTTTTCACATTTTAGTCTCGTTTACGAACTAAACTATCGAACACAAAGATTAAAGGATGTTTGATTGCACTAGAGCTAATAGTTAGCTGATAAATTAGTTAAAGACATCCAAACTTTCTAGTTAATAGTTCAACTATTTATTATTTTTTAGCAAATTAGCTAATAGTTAGCTAGGTATTTATTAGCTAACTAATTTCACTAGTATTTTTTAGCCAACTAGCTATTAGCTATAAATACCTCCTAAATGAAAATAAATGTTTTTAGTCTCTAGTTTCTTAAAGGAGGAGTAAGACTCTTTTGTTGTCATATAACCTCATGTCTGTTAAATATAGCGGACGAAAGTGTCGAAAACACGTTCATCAACAATCCTAAACCACCCTCTAAAATTTAGAGACTCTTTCCTGGCCGCTATTTCTAGGGCTAGTTTAGGAGACATAAAACCGGAGGGGATGTAGAGGCTAAAATACTCTCATTATTTAATTTTAAATAAAAAAGAATTTTAGTCTCTTTAATCTCATTCGATTTTTGAACTTCCAAACTAGCCCATAGCCGACGCACCGCCCACACGCTATACATTGTTCGTTCGCGCCAACTCCTCTCATTCCTTCCCGCGCTAGAGTTGAAGAGGAGCCGCTCGGACAATGACGGCTAGGCGCACTAACATGGATCTGCGGCGGGAACACCTCGATAAGGCGAAGTTGTTGCTGGCCGTGGGCGCGCTGCTTTTGCTCGTGGCGAGCAGGCCGTACCTCGGGAGGAGGCAGAGTCGTTGCTGGCGGCGAACGCTCACCTCGACGAGACAGAGTCGTTGCTGACCGTGGAGGCGTGGACGCGCCGCTCTCGACGAGCGGCCGTGCGTCGTTCTGCACTTCTGTGCGTGCTCCCGACGAGCGGCCTGTGCGTAGGGAGTAGAACGCGTAGAGACCAACGCTGCTTCCTGTTCGATGGTTTATGTATGCGGTTAGAAAAAAAAATAGAGTTGGCTTATAGTGTACGTAATAATTTGTATTGTGAAATTAGGTTACGTATATAGATTAATATTGAATTTTAATAAATATTTAAAAATTTATTGTAGTATATGAATTGTGTTATTACTGCATGTTTAGAGAATGTTATTGGAGATGAAAAGATATAGAGATAAAGGATGATGTAAAAAAGTGAGTATTTATTTAGGGGGGACCAAATTGAGAGTAAAGCTCAAGAGAGTAAGGGCTCGTTTGCTTCCACAGGAATAAACATGGATTCGTTCCAGCTCGTCAAAATCTATATAAATTAAGGAAGTAATCCAGAATCAATCCGGAGCTCCAATCCCTATCAACCGAACATGGCCTAAAGGGACTACAAGACAAGTTGGATAGCCCATGTTCTCTCCTACCGACGCCCTGCCTTCTCGTCTCCACGGCGCCGCCCTGCTCGACCCCATGCCACCGGTCTTGTTAGCGATCCTGCTCCTCCCCACGCATGTGGCCCTGCCCCTCTCCACGCCGCCGTCGCTGCTCATCTCTACGCCGGCCCCCTACTCCTCCCCACGCTAACGGCCCCCGCTCTTCCCCACACCGTCGGGGATGAAGATATAGCTAATACACATCAGGGCTTGTTCGGTTATTTTCAATCCATATGGATTGGAGGGGATTGATATGGATTGAGAGGGATTTTGACTTGCTAGGGATTGAAACCCCTTCAATCCCCTTCAATCCATATGGATTGGGGTTGTTGACACCTTTTTCGGGTGCCAAACACTCAACAAGAACCGGCGGCGGTGCTCTCTGCACAGGCGCGGACGGTCCGCGGCACAGGGCCGGACGGTCCGCGACCTGGAGCAGGGGCAAAGGTTCCCTGCCTGACGGCCGGACGGTCCGCGCCTACAGGCCGGACGGTCCGCGCGTGCGCAGGGGGTGGCGAAGGTCGCCGGCGGCGCCTGGATCTCGCTCCCGGGAGGGACCCCGTCGGGGAGGAGAGATCCTAGGTGTCGTCTAGGCTCGGCAGGCCGACCTAGACTCCTCTAATCGACGTAGAGTCGAAGAGAGGCGGAGAATTTGGAGATTGAGATGCTAAACTAGAACTAGACTAGAACTATTCCTAATGCGTAAGGTAAAAACGAGAAATAGACTTGATTTGTTCGATTGATGGGGGTTCAATCGGCCGTAGCCCTTCATCTATATAAAGGGGGAGGTCTGGATCCGTTTCCAACTGTTTCCCGAGTTAATCCCGCGGTTTTAGGTAACAAATCTCGCGAGAAACTAGGAACCCTAACTGACTCTGCGCGCGCGCGGACCGTCCGCGCCACCACCGCGGACTGTCCGGACCGCGGACCGTCCGGCCTCAGCGCCGGACTGTCCGCGCTGCTCAATTTGACTTCCAACATATGCCCCCCTGCCTTTTGGTGAAGGTTGACGAACCAAAAGCATATGAACTAAGCCTGATGTAAGTCACCGGCTTTTCAATATGGAGCTCATTCAATAAAGCACCAATGTATAAAGGCCGTTTCAGATTGTATCTTTCTCGGCCATGACCGTTTGATCAATGGATCAATAGGAATAGAATGGAGGTGCCCCCCCCAGCCTGGATAGACAAAGGGACTATACATATACCATGGATTCATCATCGTACCATTCCATGTTTGAACAGGATAATATACCGACGATGAGTAAACGGGTGGAAAGTACCTTGGTCTCATAGGATGAATAGGCGATGCTTGTTGTGTCGCCTTTCGAGCCGTTTTGTTTACCCGTTTTGTTTTAGCAGGTGACCGATGTCTCTTCGTTGACCGATCACGTAGAACGGTCTTCTTGCTAGTATTCTTGGAGAGTAACTGATCAAAGGTAGAGTCAGTTTTGATCAACCGACCATATGTGCTTTGCCGTTGCGTCTCTTTCCCTTTTAAGGCTTTGTGTGGAGGCTGACGCCTTTGGCCATAGGCGGATTGTCCGGCAGAGTTAGCCGAACCGTCTGTCTGAGCACCGGACTGTCCGCACGTAGGTGTCACACCGTCTGTGATGCTCAGGCCAGGCTGTCGTGCTTGGCTCATTAATTGTGCCTGCCCCCCGGTGCCTCCGGACTTTTTAGCCTTATCGTCCGGAGCCTTTCGAGCAATCTCCTTTTGCGATATATTTGACGTGCGAGGATCGTCAATGATGATGTCTTTGCTTTTGCTTTTATCGGCCATTTCGGGCCGAACTAAGATCTTTTCGCATGCGACATCTATTGTATTAACAGGAAATGGTTGTGTGTCCACTTGCATTTCCTGAAAAGCCAACCGGCCTTCATTTATGGCCGATTGTACCTGTCGACGAAAGACATTACAGTCATTGGTGGCATGAGAAAAAGAATTATGCCACTTACAATAAGCACGTCTCTTTAATTCATCTATAGGAGGGATAGTATGAGTTAATTTAATGTTGCCATTTTTAAGTAGCTCATCAAATATCTTATCACATTTGGCAACATTAAAGGTAAATTTGATCTCTTCTTGCCGATTCTTTTGAACCGGTTGTAAGGAAGAACATGCTGAAGATTTGGCCTTTGTTGGCCAAATAAACTCAGCGGTATATACATCTGCGGATTCATCATCTGAATTATCACGCTCTATCAGATGTATAGCACGGGCGGCCGATTTTGATGTCTCTTTAAAGCGGCTTTCACAGGCTAAAGCCCGCTGATGTAGCTGGGCTATCGAAAAGAACTGGGTCCCATCTAATTTGTCTCTTAAGTAGGATAGCAACCCATTAAAAGCTAATCCTGCTAGCTCTTTGTCTGCGACATGGATCCGAAAGCATCGGTTTCTAGTGTCTCGGAACCTCCGGATATAGTCATTAACCGATTCTTCGCGCCCTTGGCGGACTGAAGCTAAGTCAGCTAACCCTAATTCATATTCCCCGGTAAAGAAATGTTCATGAAATTTACTTTCTAACTCATTCCAGGAATTAATGGAATTAGGAGGCAGGGCGGCGTACCATGCAAAAGCGGTACCAGTAAGGGATAAAGAAAATAACCGAACACGAAATGCTTCTCCATCGGCCAATTCGCCTAGGTGTGCTAGGAACTGGCCTATGTGTTCGTGTGTGCTTCTCCCATTCTCACCACAAAACTTAGAAAATTATGGTATCCTTGCCCCTTGTGGATATGGGACAGTGTCAAACCGGTGATTATACGGCTTTTGGTATGATTGCCCTACTCTGGCTACACTAACTCCGAACTTATCTCGAAATAGTTCAGTCATCTCTTCCCTAATTTTTTCCATCGCACCCGGTGGCAGACCACCGGATCCTGGGCTGTGGGGATCATTTGGTCGGGCATTAGTATACCGACCTTCTTGCCGTGACCGATCGATAGTGTTGATCGGTCTGTGATTGTATGGTGCGTTATGGTTTAAATATGTAGAGGGCGAAACATACTGCTGCTGTGGTGTGTAATAATTTGGTGCATGGTGTGCAACAACAGGTTCTGCGTATGCGTATCCAGCTTGTCCGGTGGTAAATCCGAACTGACCGGTTGCGTTTGCCATTATTGGGACGCCATGTGGTAGTCCTGGTGCGGGCTCAGACTGTCCGGCAGGGAAAGCCGGACGGTCCGCGTAAGGGCCGGACGGTCCGGGCAGAAGCTCGGACGGTCCGACCGCGTCCAGGGTCACCGGTCTACCAAGCAGGGACGGCGGTGGTCCTAGGGCGGCCCCAGATTGTCCGGCAGAGCAAGCCGGACGGTCTGCATATGGGCCGGACGGTCCGGGCAGAAGCTCGGACGGTCCGACCGTGTTCATGGGTGCCGATCTACCAAGCAGGGATGGCGGTGGTGGTACTTGTCCTGTATATGAGTTCATCGGCATACCATATAATGGCTGGGGCTGCAAATCCCCATTTGTTGCCGATGTATTAGACATAGATATCCTGTTACTAGTCTCACATGATGGAAAACTAGGAGCAACAGACTTCTCCAACGTACGCGTTAATTTTCTAATTGACTCTTCTAACCCTACAATCTGTTGTTTCATTTGATCCTGCTGCTGATCTACATACTGTTTAATAAATTGGATGTCGTCGGGTTTACTTACGTTGGGGACTTGAAGCGAAGATAGAAGAGATGCGACGTCGGTCTCTCCATGTTTGACAACTTTCTGGTGGCGATCCACCGTGTATTGTGATAAGAATTTCTCCCTCGCTTGACGCATGTAGTCCTCGTATTGCTGTTGCTCATCGGCCGTCAGACTTTCAACAGCCGGCTTCAGGATATTGTCCGGGGAGATATCGGTGTGATCTTTAGAACCGGCCATTTGAGGGCCTGATTTTTAGTAGATCTAAACACCTTCCCCAGCAGAGTCGCCAAAAAGTATGTTGACACCTTTTTCGGGTGCCAAACACTCAACAAGAACCGGCGGCGGTGCTCTCTGCACAGGCGCGGACGGTCCGCGGCACAGGGCCGGACGGTCCGCGACCTGGAGCAGGGGCAAAGGTTCCCTGCCTGACGGCCGGACGGTCCGCGCCTACAGGCTGGACGGTCCGCGCGTGCGCAGGGGGTGGCGAAGGTCGCCGGCGGCGCCTGGATCTCGCTCCCAGGAGGGACCCCGTCGGGGAGGAGAGATCCTAGGTGTCGTCTAGGCTCGGCAGGCCGACCTAGACTCCTCTAATCGACGTAGAGTCGAAGAGAGGCGGAGAATTTGGAGATTGAGATGCTAAACTAGAACTAGACTAGAACTATTCCTAATGCGTAAGGTAAAAACGAGAAATAGACTTGATTTGTTCGATTGATGGGGGTTCAATCGGCCGTAGCCCTTCATCTATATAAAGGGGGAGGTCTGGATCCGTTTCCAACTGTTTCCCGAGTTAATCCCGCGGTTTTAGGTAACAAATCTCGCGAGAAACTAGGAACCCTAACTGACTCTGCGCGCGCGCGGACCGTCCGCGCCACCACCGCGGACTGTCCGGACCGCGGACCGTCCGGCCTCAGCGCCGGACTGTCCGCGCTGCTCAATTTGACTTCCAACAGGGGTAGAACCGAACAAGCCCTCAAGGGGATGAAGATCAAAGTATAAAATCAGTTCCGTGGTTGGCTAGCATATGGTTCCTTTAGTAGGTTATAGATGTGCTAGTTTGTAATGCATGTAGAATGTATAACAAACGGTCAAATGCATGAACAATTAATTATTCGAATGTTTTGAACATTGTTTCTATCGGGCTGATTGGTTCGCCGGTCGCGCTAAGCCGGGCGGGTGCGAGCCTGGCCAGCCACGTACGCGTGTTTTGGGCGTACCAGCTGTCGGCGTTTCGAGACCGGGGGGTCCCTGGGGCGACGAGTGAAATGTCGCTGCGTGCCCCAGCCCAGATGGGTCGGCGCGAGGCCAAGCGCGAAGGGGGGAGAAAGGTGGCCGGAGACGGGCGTGAGAGAGGTGAAAATCCCGCGGCCTTCGTGTTCGTCCCACGCCCAGGTCGGGTGCGCTTGTAGTAGGGGGTTACAAGCATCCACGCGGGAGAGGGAGCGAGCGGCCTCACGCGAGCGCCTGTCTCGTCCTCGTTCCCACGCGGCCAACCCTCTGTAAGAGGGCCCTGGTCCTTCCTTTTATAGGCGTAAGGAGAGGATCCAGGTGTACAATGGGGGGTGTAGCAGAGTGCTACGTGTCTAGCGGAGGAGAGATAGCGCCCTAAGTACACGCCATCGTGGCGGCCGGAGAGGTTTTGGCGCCCGGTTCGTGTGGTGTCGTGGCCGTCGGAGGAGCGCTGGAGCCTGGAGGAAGGACAGCTGTCGGAGCTGTCGAGTCCTTGCTGACGTCCTCTTGCTTCCGTAAGGGGGCTGAGAGCCGCCGTCGTCACAGAGTGTGCGGGGCGCCATCATTGCCTATCTGGCGGAGCGAGCCAGATGGGACGCCGGTCTTGTTCCCTGTGGCCTGAGTCAGCTTGGGGTAGGGTGATGATGGCGCCTCTTGTTGACGTGGCTGGTCTGCGCCCTAGGTTGGGCGATGTGGAGGCTCCTCCGAGGTCGAGGTCGAGTCTGTCTTCCGTGGCCGAGGTCGAGTCCGAGCCCCTGGGTCGGACGAGGCGGAGACTGTCAGCTGAGGCCAGGGCTGAGTCCGAGCCCTGGGGTCGGGCCGAGCGGTGTTTGTCGTCTTCCGGGGCTGAGCCCAAATCCGAGCCCTGGGTTGGGCGGAGCGGAGTTCGTCGTCTTCCGGGGCTTAGCCCGAGTCCGAGCCCTGGGTCGGGCGGAGAGGAGTTCGCCGTCTTCCGGGGCTTAGCCCGAGTCCGAGCCCTGGGTCGGGCGGAGCGGAGTTCGCCATCTTCCGGGGCTTAGCCCGAGTCTGAGCCCTGGGTCAGGCGGAGCGGAGTTCGCCGTCTTCAGGGGCTGAGCCCGAGTCCGAGCCCTGGGTCAGGCGGAGCGGAGTTCGCCGTCTTCAGGGGCTGAGCCCGAGTCCGAGCCCTGGGTCGGGCGAAGCGGAGCTTCCTATGGTGCCTGAGGCCGGGCCTGACTGCCTGTCAGCCTCACTCTGTCAAGTGGCACTGTAGTCGGTACGGCGCAGGCGACGTTGTCCTTCTGTCAGGCCGGTCAGTGGAGCGGCGAAGTGACTGCGGTCACTTCGGCTCTGTCGACTGAAGGGCGCGCGTCAGGATAAAGGTGTCAGTCCACCTTTGCATTAAACGCTCCTGCGATTTGGTCGGTTGGCGCGGCGATTTGGTCAGGGTTGCTTCTTGGCGAAGACATGGCCTCGGGCGAGCCGGACGTATGTTCGTCGCTGGAGGGGGGCCTCGGGCGAGGCGGAGATCCTCCGGGGTCGGCTGCCCTTGCCCGAGGCTAGGCTCGGGCGAGGCGTGATCGAGTCCCTCGAATGGACCGATCCCTGACTTAATCGCACCCACCAGGCCTTTGCAGCTTTGTGCTGATGGGGGTTACCAGCTGAGAATTAGGAGTCTTGAGGGTACCCCTAATTATGGTCCCCGACAGTAGCCCCCGAGCCTCGAAGGGAGTGTTAACACTCGCTTGGAGGCTTTTGTCGCACTGTTTTGCGAGGGGACCAGCCTTTCTCGGTTGCGTTTTGTTCCGGTGGGTGCGCGCGAGCGCACCCGCCGGGTGTAGCCCCCGAGGCCTCGGAGGAGTGGTTTGACTCCTCCAAGGTCTTAATGCCTCACGCAATGCTTTGGCTGGTCTGGTCGTTCCCTCATGCGAGCTGGTCGTAGCCCGGGTGCACGGTCGGGTCCCAAGTTCTCGGGCTGGTATGTTGACGCTATCAACGGTTTGGCCGGAGCCGGGTTTGCGAGAGCAGCCCCCGAGCCTCTGCACAGGGCGAGAGGACGATCAGGGACAGACTCAACTTTTTTACATACGCCCCTGCGTCGCCTTTCCGCAAGGAGGAGGGGGGAAAGCGCCATGTTGCCCTCGGAGGGCGCCGAACATGGTGTCTCCGGTGAGCTGCTGGCGGGTAATCCGAGCGGACGTCTGTGCCCCATTTGCTAGGGGTCGGCTAGAGGCCCAGAGGCGTGCCCAAAAGTACCTGCAGGTGATCTGCCGGACCCGGTCCCCTGTCGACGGGGTTCGAGGGCTCGATGCCTCCCTCTGATGGGATTCTGTTACAAGATCATTCCCGCTGGTCTCGGAAATGTCCTAGGGTACCTCGGGAGCGCAGCCCGAGCCTTGGTTATGTATCGAACGTACCCATGGTCATCCCTCGTTCTGTGTCTGAGGCGGCTGTGAACCTTTCGAGGGCCAGCCTTCGAACCCCTGATCAGTAGTGGGCGCGGAGCCCGAGTAGCCTGAGGCAGTCGTTGAACCCTTCCGAGGGGCCAGCCTTCGAACCTCTGACCAGTAGTGGGTGTGGAGCCCACGCGCTCTGAGGCGGTTGTTGAACCCTTCGAGGGGCCAGCCTTCGAACCTCTAATCAGTAGGGAGGCTCAGAGCCTGGTTCCTTCACAGAGAAGGATCCTTTTCGGGGTATCCCCCTTTCCCGGTCCCTGTTGTAAGAGAGAGAAAGAGGAAAAAGGAAAAGGATACGAAATCGAGTGACGTGGCGTACCTTTTTTGACGCGGTCATTATGGCGAAGGTGAAGCGTCGCTTGCTTCTCCTGCCAGAGGCGCCGCCTGTCCCGACGCGGAGTTAATGCGACGAGGCGTGCGGTTCGCGGGGCGACCGTTGCGCGTGCGCGAGCCGTTCGAGGAACGGAACACGGGCGCGTTGTCTTCACGCCGTGAGAGAGGGTTCTCTCGCTGCCCCCGAATGGGACGTAAGCTTGGCTGACGACGTGACCGCTGCTCCTGCCCGCCTGCCACCGCCATTACTGCTGGCCCATTTTTGGCCGTATTGACCATCGCGCCAGGCTAGCGCTGCTGGGTCGTGCGTAGGATTGCCTCGAGTCGCGGTATTGGTTCCGCAGTCGAGGAGGCGTGGCAGTGGCGCGAGTGGCGGTGCAGTTGCTCGCACGTAGCATCCGGCGCACCGGTTGCATGACGCGTGGGCCTGGGCTTCCATGCTGGGTGCGCTGGAAGTCGGAGAGGTGCGCCCACTTGGCGCGGTTGCATGCCGCCCGCATGGCTGCCCGCCCTTTCACCCGCTGGTCTGGGCGGAAGTGGAGGGACGTTTGCAACCGCTGAACGGTTGCATGCACCGCGCGCGGCGGTTTGGCTTCTTCCGCCCCGGACCGGCTTGCATGACGCGTGGGGCCCAGCCCCCGCGCCGTAGGGGGAGGACCTTGGAGCGTGCTGGAGAAGACTCAGCCCGTGACGGCCGGGGACGCAAGTAGGGAGAGTCGCCTTTAAAAGGAGGGTGACCCCCTTGAAAGGCGACCATGTCTTCGCACTCCCTTATGCATCGTGTCTTTCCACCTTCCGAGCCCCGGATGGGGGATACCCGCAGTCCTTCCGCTTTGTCGTCGGAGGAACGCAACTCCGTGGGAGTTGGTACCTTTCAGCCATCGTTCGGCTTCAAGGATTTTCATCAGTCAGCCCGGCTGCACCCCTTCGCCGGTGGTCACCCGAGACGGTGACCACCAGCCCCTGGGTGGGGAGAAGCGAGCCGGGCTGCGATCTTGGTCCCACCCTCAGCTTCAAGGATGTTCATCATCCTCGCTAGGGTGGAGACCGGGCTGAGCCGGAGCTCTACCTCTCGCGCGGGTTCGTGGGTCGGCCTCTCCTTCGGCGTTCAAGGGAGAGGGCGCTCACTGGCCCTGCAGGCGGGTCGGACTTCGATAACGCGGGGCTAGTCGACGGCGGGCGTCGTCAGCCTCAGCGCGTCGGGCTCGCCGGCTTGGCTCCTGGTGCCCCCTCCTGCTGGAAGGCGGTTGCCGCGCCGTGTGCACGGGAGGATCGCCCAAGATATCGCGCGCTGCCAGGGCGGCGTTCGTGTTCTGGGGCGGTCCTGCCTTTGCACCGGTACGGCGCCTCCACGCGGAGGTCGGTGCCCCACTCGTCCGGGAGGATCTGAGTGGGGATCCGCCGGAGGGCTGACGGCCCCTGTCGTCGGTGCCGAGGTGGAGGCGGCTCGAGAAGTCCCCGTTGCCGACGGGATCACCGCCACCATCCGCGCTTCGGGCCTCCGGCTCTTTGTACTTGTCCTCGCCCCTCGAGCGTCGGCGTGGGCAAGGGCAAGGTTGCAGCAGCGTCCGCCCTGAGGCCACCGCTGCTACAGTTCGGCCACCCGGAGCGGGGGTCGTTGTCGTTGCTGCCGGAACGGGCGACGGCGAGCCGCCCGTCGGTCTTCTGTTGCTCCGCAGGCCCCCCGATCGAGTGGGGTTGTTCGTACCTGCGGGGGTGGAACCGGGGTTCCGTTTGTAATGGCACCTTGAATGACGGTCTTTTGTTCATTGTGGCTGTCGGGGCCTGAACATTTATGTATTTTTTCCTCATTCTCGAGCACTAAGACTCGCCTGTTGATTGTCTGAACCGCTTCACCAAGCGTGAGTTGCCCCGTGCAAAGGTGACGAGTGAGGTATCCGTATCCCGGAGGCGTAGGAGTCCCTCGGCTCGGTCGGCCTTGCTGTCCGAGGCTTCTCTTGCTTAGTTAAAGGAACCCCTCGGCCGCTCTTCGATGAGCCGAGGCCAGGGGTAGCGGTGTCAGCACGGACAGAGGCAGAGTTGGATCGAAAAGAAGACTTGGTCGGCTGGAGCCTGGTCGGGTCATCCGTTAGTGGGACCGACGCCGGAGTTGACCTGCCGGGGCCTCGGGCCGGGCTGATGTCTTCGGGGGGCAGCTGGCCGAGGCCTCGGGGTGACCAGCCGAGCCGCCTGCTCGGGCCGGATTCTCGGAGAAAACCCTGGCGGCGATGGCCCGGGCGTGATGATGATATCGTCCTTCAGAGTGGAGATCCTCGGACCGCGCCGCCGTCCGAGGCTAGGTCGGACCTCGCCGAAGGTGTAGTCGACGCCGAGGGTGCTGCTGCTCCCATCAACCGTCAAGATCCGGGCCTGCAGGATCGGATCATCTTGTAGTGTGTGTTTTCTGCGGCCGTCGAGACCCAAACACACCCTCGCCGTGTTGTAAAGCTGCGCTTCTTTTCCTCTTGTTTCGAGTATCTGGACTTTTTCGTCGGTAACAGAATTGTCTGTGCGAGCGAGAGTTGCTTTTCATGGAAGGTGATGAGTGAGGTATCTGTATCCCGGAGGCGTAGGAATCCCTCGGCTCGGTCGGCCTTGCCGCTTACGCGCGCTCTTGCCCGTCCGTGGGGTTCTGTCACCGACGCAATCGAGAGGGCCCGAAGAACCGCTTCGACAGAGGAGCTTTCGAACGTGAAGACTTGTTCGGTCCGCGGAATCACTTATCCGAACGTGAGTTACTTGTCGCAGAAGGTGATGAGTGAGGTATCTGTATCCCGGAGGCGTAGGAGTCCCTCGGCTCGGTCAGCCTTGGCTGCTTACGTGTACTTCGTCGTTTTCAGGATCCACTTTCGAAGTAGTCGAAAAGCACGAAAGACATTCTGGCAGAAAGGATCTTTTTTCGAGGAAAAAATTCGACGCAGAGGGGGTTCCCCCCTTTTAGCCCCCGAGGGAGGGTCGGGCTTTGCCGAGGCAAGGCTGACCCTTCCTTGGCGACTAAACTTTGCGTGGGAGCGAGGTATATGAACAACTTGAAAACATCTTAAGGGTAGAAGCGACGTAGCTGTTGGATGTTCCAAGCGTTGCTGTAGATCTCGCCTTGGCTGTTGGCCAGCTTGTACGTTCCGGGCTTCAGAGCTTTGGCGATGACGAACGACCCTTCCCAGGGAGGCGTGAGCTTGTGCCGCCCTCGGGCGTCCTGTCGCAGCCGAAGCACCAGGTCGCCCACCTGGAGGTCTCGGGACCGAACCCCTCGGGCGTGGTAGCGTCGCAGGGACTGCTGGGGCCGCACCGAGTGTAGTAAGGCCTTGTCCCGAGCCTCTTCCAGCTGGTCCAGCGAGTCTTCTCGACTAGCTTGGTTGCTTTGGTCGGCGTAGGCCTTCGTCCTCGGGGAACCGTATTCTAAGTCTGTGGGCAAGATGGCCTCGGCCCCATAGACTAGAAAGAACGGTGTGAAGCCCGTGGCTCGGCTCGGTGTTGTCCTCAGACTCCAGACCACCGAGGGGAGTTCCTTCATCTATCGCTTGCCGAACTTGTTGAGGTCGTTGTAGATCCGAGGCTTGAGTCCTTGTAGAATCATGTCGTTGGCACGCTCTACTTGCCCATTCGTCATGGGGTGAGCCACGGCGGCCCAGTCCACTCGGATGTGGTGATCTTCACAGAAGTCCAGGAACTTTCTGCCGGTGAACTGGGTGCCGTTGTCGGTGATGATGGAGTTCGGGACCCCGAAACGATGGATGATGTTGGTGAAGAACGCCACCGCCTGCTCGGACCTGATGCTGTTTAGGGGTTGGACCTCGATCCACTTGGAGAATTTGTCAATGGCGACCAACAGGTGCGTGTAGCCCCCGGGTGCCTTCTGCAAGGGGCCGACGAGGTCCAGACCCCACACAGCAAAAGGTCAGGTGATGGGTATCGTCTGCAGAGCCTGAGTAGGCAGGTGGGTCTGCCTTGCGTAGAATTGACACCCTTCGCAGGTGCGGACAATTCTAGTGGCGTCGGCCACCGCCGTCGGCCAGTAGAAACCTTGCCGGAAGGCGTTTCCGACAAGGGCTCGAGGTGCCGCGTGATGGCCGCAAGCCCCCGAGTGTATCTCTCGTAGGAGTTCCTGACCCTCGGTGATGGAAATGCATCGCTGGAGAATACCTGAGGGGCTGCGGTGGTAGAGCTCCTTCCCGTCTCCCAGCAAGACGAACGACTTGGCGCATCGCGCCAACCGCCGAGCTTCGGCTCGGTCGAGGGGCAGCTCTCCTCGGTGGAGATATTGCAGGTACGGGGTCTGCCAGTTTTGATTAGGCGTGACCCCGCTTCGCTCCTCCTCGACGCGCAGTGCCTCACCCTCGGGGTCCGAGGGTACCTCGGGCTGAACCGAGGTTGCCTCGAGCTGAGCTGAGGGTGCCTCGGGCCGAGCCGAGGGTGCCTCGGACTCGGGCGTGTCGTCGATCTTGACGGAGGGTTGATGCAGGTCTCGGGAGAAGACATCCGGGGGAACCGTTGTTCGCCCCGAGGCTATTTTAGCCAGCTCGTCCGCAGTCTCGTTGTAGCGCCGAGCGATGTGGTTGAGCTCGAGCCCGTAGAACTTGTCTTCCAGGCGCCGAACCTCATCGCAGTAGGCCTCCATCTTTGGGTCGCGGCAGTGGGAGTTCTTCATGACTTGGTCGATGACGAGCTGCGAGTCACCGCGAGCGTCGAGGCGTCGGACCCCTAGCTCGATGGCGATCCGCAACCCGTTGACCAGAGCCTCATACTCGGCCACATTGTTGGACACCGGGAAATGGAGGCATAGCACGTAACGTAGGTGCTTCCCGAGGGGCGAGATGAAGAGTAGGCTTGCGCCGGCCCCTGTCTTCATCAGCGACCCGTCGAAGAACATGGTCCAGAGTTCGGGCTGGATCGAAACTGTTGGGAGCTGGGTGTCGACCCATTCAGCCACGAAGTCCGCCAAGACTTGGGACTTGATGGCCTTCCGAGGGGCGAACGAGATTGTTTCGCCCATGATTTCCACCGCCCACTTTGCGATTCTACCTGAGGCCTCTCGGCACTGGATGATCTCCCCCAGGGGGAAGGATGACACCACAGTTACCGGATGAGACTCGAAGTAGTGTCGCAACTTCCGCCGCGTCAGGATCACCGCGTACAACAGCTTCTGAACTTGTGGGTAGCGGGTTTTGGTCTCGGACAGTACCTCACTGACGAAGTAGACTGGCCTCTGGACGGGCAATGCATGCCCCTCTTCCCGTCTCTCAACCACAATCGCGGCGCTAACCACTTGAGTGGTCGCGGCGATGTAGATCAAGAAGGCTTCTCCGGCAGCTGGGGGCACCAAGATAGGCGCATTCGTGAGGAGCGCCTTCAGGTTCCTGAGGGCTTCCTCGGCCTCAGGGGTCCAAGTGAAGCACTCGACCTTCCTTAAGAGGCGGTACAGAGGCAGACCTCTTTCACCGAGGCGTGAGATGAAGCGGCTCAGAGCCGCGAGACATCCCATGACCCTCTATACGCCCTTCAAGTCCTTGATGGGCCCCATGCTGGTGATGGCTGCAATCTTCTCCAGGTTGGCTTCGATGCCCCGCTCGGAGACGATGAACCCCAAGAGCATGCCTCGGGGTACCCCGAAGACACACTTTTCGGGATTGAGCTTCACGCCTTTCGCCTTGAGACATCGGAATGTCACTTCAAGGTCGGAAAGGAGGTCGGAGGCTTTCCTCGTCTTGACTACGATGTCATCGACGTAGGCCTCGACCGTCCGGCCAATGTGTTGGCCGAACACATGGTTCATGCACCGCTGGTACGTCGCACCCGCATTCCTCAAGCCGAACGGCATGGTGACATAGCAGTACATGCCGAAGGGCGTGATGAAAGAAGTCGCGAGCTGGTCGGACTCCTTCATCCTGATTTGGTGATACCCTGAGTAGGCATCGAGGAAAGACAGGGTTTCGCACCCAGCAGTGGAATCCATGATTTGATCGATGCGAGGCAAAGGGTAGGGAACCTTCGGACATGCTTTGTTTAGACCAGTGTAGTCTACACACATCCGCCATTTCCCTCCTTTCTTTCTCACAAGCACAGGGTTGGCAAGCCATTCGGGATGGAATACCTCTTTGATGAACCCTGTCGCCATTAGTTTGCGGATCTCCTCGCCTATGGCTCTGCGCTTCTCTTCGTCGAATCGGCGCAGAGGCTGCTTGACGGGTCGGGCTCCGGCTCGGATGTCCAGCGAGTGCTCGGTGACATCCCTCGGTATGCCGGGAATGTCCGAGGGACTCCACGCGAAGACGTCGGCGTTCGCGCGGAGAAAGTCGACGAGCACCGCTTCCTATTTGGGATCGAGCTCGGAGCCGATCCGGATCTGCTTGGAGGCGTCGCCGCGGGGGTCGAGGGGGACGGACTTAACCGTCTCCGCTGGCTCGAAGTTGCCGGCATGACGCTTCACGTCTGGCACCTCCTTAGAGAGGCTCTCCAGGTCGGCGATGAGGGCCTCGGATTCGGCGAGGGCCTCGGCGTACTCCACGCACTCGACGTCGCATTCGAACGCGTGTCGGTACGTGGGGCCGACGGTGATGACCCCGTTGGGCCCAGCATCTTGAGCTTGAGGTAGGTGTAGTTGGGGACGACCATGAACTCCGCGTAGCATGGCCTCCCCAGTACCGTGTGGTAGGTTCCTCGGAACCCGACCACCTCGAACGTGAGGGTCTCCCTTCGGAAGTTGGAGGGTGCTCCGAAGCAGACGGGAAGGTTGAGTTGTCCGAGGGGCTGGACACGCTTCCCGGGAATGATCCCGTGGAAAGGCGCAGCGCCTGCCCGGACCAAGGACAGATCAATACGCATAAGCCCGAGGGTCTCGGCGTAGATGATGTTGAGGCTGCTGCCTCCGTCCATGAGGACCTTGGTGAGCCTGACGTCGCCGATGACGGGGTCGACGACGAGCGGGTATTTCCCCGGGCTCGGCACGTGGTCGGGGTGGTCGGCTTGGTCGAAGGTGATGGGCTTGTCGGACCAATCTAGGTAGACTGGCGCCGCCACCTTCACCGAATAGACCTCCCGACGCACTTGCTTGCGGTGCCGAGCCGAGGCGTTCGCCGCTTGCCCACCATAAATCATGAAGCAGTCGCGGACCTCGGGGAACCCTCCTGCTTGGTGATCTTCCTTCTTGTCGTCGTCGCGGGCCCTATCTCCCTCCGCGGGTGGCCCGGCCCTATGGAAGTGGTGCCGAAGCATGACGCACTCCTCAAGGGTGTGCTTGACGGGCCCCTGATGATAGGGGCACGACTCCTTGAGCATCTTGTCGAAGAGGTTGGCACCCCCGGGGGGTTTCCGAGGGTTCTTGTACTCGGCGGCGGCGACAAGGTCCGCGTCGGCGGCGTCGCGTTTCGCTTGCGACTTCTTCTTGCCCTTCTTCTTGGCGCCGTGCTGAGTTGACGCCTCGGGGGCATCTTCCGGTGGGCGGCCCTGGGGCTGCTTGTCCTTCCGGAAGATAGCCTCAACCGCCTCCTGGCCAGAGGCAAACTTGGTGGCGATGTCCATCAGCTCGCTCGCCCTGGTGGGGGTCTTGCGACCCAGCTTGCTCACCACGTCGCGGCAGGTGGTGCCGGCGAGGAACGCGCCGATGACATCCGAATCGGTGATGTTGGGCAGCTCGGTGCGCTGCTTCAAGAATCGTCGAATGTAGTCCCGGAGAGACTCTCCTGGCTACTGCCGTCAGCTTCGGAGGTCCCAGGAGTTTCCAGGGCGTACGTACGTGCCCTGGAAATTGCCGGCGAAGGCCTGGACCAGGTCGTCCCAGTTGGAGATCTGCCCCGGAGGCAGGTGCTCCAACCAGGCGTGAGCGGTGTCGGAGAGGAACAGGGGGAGGTTACGGATGATGAGGTTGTCGTCGTCCGTTCCACCCAGTTGGCAGGCCAGCCGGTAGTCCGCGAGCCACAGTTCCGGTCTCGTCTCCCCCGAGTACTTTGTGATAGTAGTCGGGGGTCAGAACCGGGTCGGGAACGGCGCCCGGCGTACGGCGCGGCTGAAAGCCTGCGGACCGGGTGGTTCGGGCGAGGGACTCCGATCTTCCCCGCTGTCGTAGCGCCCCCCACACCTGGGGTGGTAGCCTCGGCGCACCCTCTCATCGAGGTGGGCCCGACGGTCGCGGTGATGGTGCTCGTTGCCGAGGCGACCCGGGGCCGCAGGCGCTGTGTTGCGCGTGCGCCCGGTGTGAACCAAGGCTTCCCGCATGAATCGGGAAGTCGCGGCGCGATGTTCCGAGGGGTACCCCTGCCTTCGGGAGGCGGAGCTTTCGGCCCGGTCGGACGGCGGCGTCCTCCAGGAGATTCTTGAGCTCTCCCTGGATTCGTCGTCCCTCGGCGGTTGATGGCTCCGGCATCACGCAGAGGAGCATTGCCGCTGCAGCCAGGTTCTGGCTGACTCCACTGGAAGCGGGCGGCGGCCCCATCCTGGCATCGTCGGCGATGTGGTGCTGGAAGCCCTGGGGTAGATGATGCATTTCCCTGGCCGGAGGTTGGCCCGCCCATTCCTGCCCGATGTCCCGGCGAATCGGCTCAAGTGCTCCTGCTCCCTCGTCGAGCCTGGCCGGCACCCCGCGGATTTGCTCGAGCTGTGGGTCATGACCCCCCGCCTGAACGGGGACCACTGCTAGCTCCCGTAGGATGTCAACGCGAGGCGCAGGCCTAGGGAGATCACCGTTCTCCGGCATACCAAGATGGTCGCCTTCGAAGGGACCCCCTAGATCGACGTGGAAACATTCGCGACTCAGGCCGCAGTCCTCGTCGCCGAGGCTGCGGCTACCGTCGGAACAGTCGGAAAGGCAGTAGTCGCATGCGGTCATGAAGTCCCGCATGGCACTGGGGTTGCCGAGTCCGGAGAAATCCCAACAGAAGTCGGGCACGTCGTCTTCCTCGGACCCAGAGGGCCCGTAGGTCGAGACGTCCGTCAGTCGGTCCCAAGGTGACCGTATACGAAACCCCAGAGGGTTTGGACTCGCCTCAACTGGGGCACCCGCCAAAGCGAAGTCGCTTGGCGGGTCGAGGCTGAATCCAAGGGGCATGAGATGAGAATTGGTCGGTACCTCTTGGTCGACGGCCGGTGATGAAGTCACGTCAGGGACTGACTGCACCGTCGTCACTGGTACGAGGGTGACGCCCAGCAAGCCTTTCGCGAGCGTGCTGGCGTCGTCCGTTTGCTTGGAATTGGCGCGTTGCGGGGAGACGGCGCTCGTCTTCGTCTCAAATGCGAGGTCGATGCCCGGCGCACCCCCCGTTGGGGCGCCGGCGCTGTCGACTTGCTCGACAGCCGACGAGGCGCTGCCTCCTGCTTGGCCTTGGTTGCCCCGCCTCCTCCTCCGTCGGCGGGGGAGAGGACGGGGTGAGCTCGAATGTTGTTCTTCTACCACGCGGGGAAGACGTCTTCGATTCCGCCGCCGGCGGGCGGGCTGTCGGCCGCCATTGCTGCTGTCGCACGGCGGGGGAAGGAGTATCATGTCGTAGCTGCCGTCGAGGGACATGAACTCAAGACTCCCGAAACGGAGCACCGTCCCGGGCTGGAGAGGTTGCTGGAGACTGCCCATCTGGAGCTTGACGGGAAGCTGTTCGTCAACACGCAGCAGGCCCCTACCTGGCGCGCCAACTGTCGGCGTTTCGAGACCGGGGGGTCCCTGGGCCGACGAGTGAAATGTCGCTGCGTGCCCCAGCCCAGATGGGTCGGCGTGAGGCCGAGCGCGAAGGGGGGAGAAAGGTGGCCGGAGACGGGCGTGATAGAGGTGGAAATCCCGCGACCTTCGTGTTCGTCCTGCGCCCAGGTCGGGTGCGCTTGCAGTAGGGGGTTACAAGCGTCCACGCAGGAGAGGGAGCGAGCGGCCTCACGCGAGCGCCTGTCTCGTCCTCGTCCCCGCGCGGCCAACCCTCTTTAAGAGGGCCCTGGTCCTTCCTTTTATAGGCGTAAGGAGAGGATCCAGGTGTACAATGGAGGGTGTAGCAGAGTGCTACGTGTCTAGCGGAGGAGAGCTAGAGCCCTAAGTACACGCCATCGTGGCGGCCGGAGAGGTTTTGGCGCCCGGTTCGTGTGGTGTCGTGGCCGTCGGAGGAGCGCTGGAGCCTGGAGAAAGGACAGCTGTTGGAGCTGTCGAGTCCTTGCTGACGTCCTCTTGCTTCCGTAAGGGGGCTGAGAGCCGTCGTCGTCACATAGTGTGCGGGGCGCCATCATTGCCTATCTGGCGGAGCGAGCCAGATGGGACGCCGGTCTTGTTCCCCGTGGCCTAAGTCAGCTTGGGGTAGGGTGATGATGGCGCCTCTTGTTGACGTGGCTGGTCTGCGCCCTAGGTTGGGCGATGTGGAGGCTCCTCCGAGGTTGAGGTCGAGTCTGTCTTCCGTGGCCGAGGTCGAGTCCGAGCCCCTGGGTCGGGCGAGGCGGAGACCGTCAGCTGAGGCCAGGGCTGAGTCCGAGCCCTGGGGTCGGGCGGAGTGGTGTTCATCGTCTTCCGGGGCTGAGCCCAAATCCGAGCCCTGGGTTGGGCGGAGCGGAGTTCGTCGTCTTCCGGGGCTTAGCCCGAGTCCGAGGCCTGGGTCGGGCGGAGCGGAGTTCGCCGTCTTCCGGGGCTTAGCCCGAGTCCGAGCCCTGGGTCGGGCGGAGCGGAGTTCGCCGTCTTCAGGGGTTGAGCCCGAGTCCGAGCCCTGGGTCGGGCGAAGCGGAGCTTCCTATGGTGCCTGAGGCTGTGCCTGACTGCCTGTCAGCCTCACTCTGTCAAGTGGCACTGTAGTCGGTACGGCGCAGGCGACGCTGTCCTTCTGTCAGGCCGATCAGTGGAGCGGCGAAGTGACTCGGTCACTTCGGCTCTGTCGACTGAAGGGCGTGCGTCAGGATAAATGTGTCAGGCCACCTTTGCATTAAACGCTCCTGTGATTTGGTCGGTTGGCGCGGCGATTTGGTCAGGGTTGCTTCTTGGCGAAGACATGGCCTCGGGCGAGCCGGACGTATGTTCGTCGCTAGAGGGGGGCCTCGGGCGAGGCGGAGATCCTCCGGGGTCGGCTGCCCTTGCCCGAGGCTAGGCTCGGGCGAGGCGTGATCGAGTCCCTCGAATGGACCGATCCCTGACTTAATCGCACCCACCAGGCCTTTGCAGCTTTGTGCTGATGGGGGTTACCAGCTGAGAATTAGGAGTCTTGAGGGTACCCCTAATTATGGTCCCCGACACCAGCGGATGCAGAAAAATAGATGTAAAATAAATTGTTTTGCATCTACTCGTGCAACCCACATCTGCCATATACAGGTAACCAAACAGGTGATTGCATAAAGTCAATGCATACGATGGCTCAGGATCAAATGGTACGAGTAACCAATCACATGGTATATGTTATACTCGGTGCGCAGCAAGTCATCAGAAGAAGTGTAGCTTAACTAGGAGTATTTCGGGGTGTTTGAAACTTTGAATGCACTATAATTAATAGTTAGGTGTCTAAAAAATTTCTAATAATGTTAGTTAGCTAACTAGCTAACTATAAACTAATTTACTTAAAAATAGCTAATAACTGAACTATTAGTTGAAGTGTTTAGATGTCTTCAGCTAATTTTAGCATAGGAATAATGTTTTTAGCATCCTAATCTCCTTCACCGTCTTCCATTATGATCTTACTTTCTCCGTGCTTCGTCCAAAAAACATAGACGAGAATGAAATCCAACCTAAACAAGTGTTGGTGAAGGGTTTTTGAGGAAACATAATTCTTAGTTCATGTCCTTATATAGTCATGGGTATCCCGTGAAACCATTATGCTTGTTTTTCTCAGCCACATGCACGCTGTCAATGAACTCTTGGGAAAGTCGGTTAACATTGTATATTCATTTTTAGTTCATTTGTAGTATTACATGAGTATATAAAAACTTGAAAATGTCTGAAATATTCATTATACAACATGGTTAATTAAGTAATAGGTCCAAATTCACTACACCAACATGATTAATACACAACTTGAACATGGTTAATTAAGTAATAGGTCCAAATTCACTACACCAACATGATTAATACACAACTTGCACACAACCCAAAATAGCGGGAAAAAATTTGGTGCAGCCGGCTGCAAACCAGAATGTTTGCAGTCCCTCACAAAAAGGAGGATAGACCCCACCCGCAGCAGTAATAACATTATCTGGTGGACCTGCAGGTGGGGTCTATCCTATTTTTTTGTGAGGGGCTGCAAACATTTGTACCAATTTTTTTCCCAAAATAGCACTAAACAAACTAAACCTACAAAGGCACCTTCCACTATCGGAATCTGGTTGTTTGTCGAGTGCTTTTTCGGGCACTCGGTAAAGAAGTCTTTGCCGAGCGCCGCACTCGACAAAATCCTACTCTCGGTTACGACCACGTTTACTGAGATCAAGACGCTCGCACAGGAAGACACTCGACAAAGATCGCTTTGCCAAGTGTCAAACACTCGACGAATGGTGACGCTCGACAAAGAGTCGTCAGCAGCCGTCTATAGCTAACGATCGTTACCTTTGCCGAGCGCCGGGCTTTGGCACTCGGTAAAGAAGCTACTTTTCCGACTGTCTCAGGCCCGACACTCAGCAAAGTATATTTTTATTATTTTCCTTTTTCCAACCAAACTTTTCGTGGTTTGTTTTATACACTATGTAGACTTATATGTTCTATTTTGGCACAATTATAAAAGTGTTTGCTATAACTATTAGATTTTGTTCGTTTAATTGAATTTCCTCGGATAATTCAGATTTAAACTACAAGTCACTCGAAAAATAGAAAATCGTGAATGCAAAAATGATATCATATTATTTAGCACAAGTTATAACTAATTTAAGAAGCAGACCGGAATTTTCGAGCACCATGCTCACTAAACATGACCGTGAACTTGTCATCCAGTTGTTTAAAAATTATATAAAACACAAATAAAGTCAGAAAATTATGAAACTTGTCCACATGTCATGATGTCATATGTAGAGGCTGTGACAAAAATTTGAGAATGTTTCGAGAAAATTATCACGCACTATGTGATACTTATGAAAAACTTGTGAGATTTGTGAAACTTGTGAAAAAATTATGAAATATTTATGTTGGTGAAACTTGGTATGAACATAGACATGTTTGTGAAAATCTTGTGAAATATGTGGTCTCTATTATATATGTGATTATTATGTGATATTCGTGTATATGTGATGATTATGTGATATATTTTTTGTTTGTTTGGAAGGAATAGCAAAAACAAATAGAAAAGGGGTATTCTCGACAAAGAGGTTCTTTGCTGAGTGTCAAGGTCATAGCAATTGGCAAAGAAGACACACCTGGGCATCGGCACAGCCTCTTTGCTGAGTGTTGTGGCCTTGGCGCTCGACAAATAAACAACCTTTGCCGAGTGTCTCCTAATGCCCTCGGCAAAGGAACTAACAAAGGGGCCCGCTGGTGACTCTTTGACGAGTGCTAGTCCGGTAGGCACTCGGCAAAGGGGACCTAATATGCTCGGCGAAGGACCTAGTAAAGGGGGCCACAGGAGCTTCTTTGCCGAGTGTCAGTACAGTGGACACTCGGCAAAGAGTGAGCCTTTTGCCGAGTGTCACTCTGTGGACACTCGGCATAGACTATTTGTCGTCGTGACGACGACTTTTATTTGCCGAGTATCGACTGACATTCGACAAAGTTTTTGTCGAGTGTCCGTTAAAAAGTACTCGATAAATAAGTTGTTGCCGGTGTACAATTCACCGAGCTTTCTTTGCCGAGTGTCACACTCAGCAAAACCTTCGCCGAGTGTTTTTCAGGCTTTGCCGAGTGTTAGCTGATTCCGGTACTGTTCAGCAAATCAGAATTCCGTCGTGTTGCAGTGTGGCCCTACCGCCCTCGTCTGCTTCAAGTGGTGGCCCAAGCTCCTCTACCTCCCACACTAGCTCTTTCCAGAGTTAAAAATTTTGACCGAAATTCGGTATTTTTTCTCGTTTTCGAGCTTATACGAGAACTGGTTTTTAATGTAATTTTTGAAAATTTTGGCTCGCTATTCAATTTTTAAAAAAAAATCATAAAAACCGATTTTGGTGCTTTCTCGGTGGATTTCGGTGCTTCCTCGCCAGTACTTTTTCGCCGAAAAAATCATTTGGTCGTGTAAAAATTTAAATTTTTAGTACCATTTTAGTGTGTTGTATAAATGTGATATTGTAAAATCCATCATACATAAAGTATACATAAATTAACAAGGATTGTCCATGCAATTTTTATATAACATATATCCCTTACATAAACTACTCACCAAATATAAATCCAAACTCTAAACAATACAAGTCCAAATTCATATATAACATAACAATATAATTATAAGATATAGACTTATCGAATTGTTTGAGCTTCTATTTTAGAGTGTCGGCTAAGAGTGTCAGTTTATTTCAGTAAAAGTGTGGGTCTTTGACCGACACTCTTTGCCTTGTTTCTTGTAGTGTCTATATGCATTTTATGTGTAATGTGTAGACTTTTATAATGAACATCCTATATATTAGAGCGTCCTGCCCTAAACCCATAAAACATCCGGTCGTATGCATGGTATGGTACTCATGAGTCATGACTGGCCAACGAACTCCATGACTTCCTTGTACATCTATATACTTCCACTTTCAGGCGGCTCTATGTAGCAGTACGCACGTGCACGAACAGACAACGTGCACTCGTATTGTTTAAAAGAACCAACCTAACCTAAACTTTATCTAACTAATAAAATTTAGTTGGAGTAGTTAAAAATTAGCTGGGGGTGAAAGAAGCAAAGGTAGAGATGGAAATGACCTCGATCCCTGATTTTCCACGGGGAGTTCCTTCATTAGAGGATAGGAAAGGTTCTCTCCCGCGGGAATGTAAACGTGGAAAAATCATTCCCCGATGGGTAAATGGGTACGAGAAACATTCTCCATCCATGTTTCTCGCGTGGACCCGTTAAACTTATATATGATGATATTTTCATGTAATATGTGATGATAAAAATGAATAATTACATTGTTAGGATATAACCCGTTGTACAAATATGTTTATTTTGATGTACATAATGATTTCTAACATCTAACAATGTGTATAAGTGACAATGTTTTATATTAATAACAAAGAAAGTATGCCATAATTATAATTTAAAGGGGGACGGGGATCCGGATCCCCAATGGGGATCTATCTCCGCGGGGAATGGGATAGGGAAGAAGTATCGTGCAAGAGTTCGTGGGGATCTCTATAAATTTTTCTTTTTTTTTGTCTCGGAGATAGATATAGGGATCCAAAACACGACGTGGAATTCACTGTTGTTATCTCTGGGCAACATGCCGCTCGGTGCTGCAGTGCTGGAAAGCACGCTAGCGTGCGGAGCAGGAGAACAAAACCACATGGTCTCCGGCTGTTCTTTATTAGTCTCCGCGATCCCTGTCGTCCGCGGGTAGCGGCGACCGTATTCTTGTCGGCATTACGCACGGTCCAAAACACCAAATTCCATATTCCTCTGGTGTGGTCCAAATCACCAGGCGGCAAAGGGGCATCTGGTTCTCAAGTTTTACGTGAAAAGCGTTGTGTTCTTTACTTCTGATTTGGCGGCACGGCGGCATAGTTTTCTTTAATTATTTTAAGTCAAACTTTTTAACACCTAAAAACTGTTTAAAAGCACTATAGTTATAGAAACAAATTTATGAAAAAATTGGGTTGTGTATGCTTAGAACCCTGTTCCTTATAAACCAGTTTCTAACTTTTAGGATATACAAATACATGTCTACTCTATTGTATTTAAAAAACAATTAAATTATTCTCTTTATTTTTCTTTGCTACCAATTTTTTATATAGCATGAACTCATTTTTAATTCAAAAGTTTCAAATAATAAATAAACATTCAAATCGAGCACATCGAACGCGAATGAGATCACATGTATAGATCTGGGAGCGATGACAATCATAGTAATTTCTACCAACTCAGGCCTGTTTGGTTCCTTTACTTTAGGTACTAAAATTTAGTTAATGAACTAAAATTTAGTCTCTACCCTGTTTAGTGTCTATCATGAAGGACTAGAGACTAAATCAATTTAGTTCATATTTTAGTCCCACCGTTTAGCAATTTAGTGACTAAATAAGACTACAATAAATGGATTAATCTTTAGTAGCCAAACGAGGCTTCAATTAAAGACAATATATAATTTGCTTGACAAAAATGGCTTTACCTAGGGAAGACTAGCTTTTTGGTTTCTTAGAAACTGGAAAACTGAAACATAAATAGATACTAGTCATATGACCGTACATTGCTATAGTTTTTATGTATATGATATATGATAAATTTTGTTTTAATAAAACATAAAATATATGTTTTCTATTGATTAGGTGGGTGTGAATATGGAGCCAACAACCAAGGTTCAAACACTTACTTATACATAATTCTAATTTATTTTTTTACATAAACTCTTATAGTAGTAGAGAAGAGATTATAGAAGTGCGGGTTGATTCTAAAGAAATGTAGGGTTTTTTTTGAAAAATATTGATGTGGGACCACCATTGATGCTTTAATATATTAAAGATGTTTATTGTCGGGGACCATAATTAGGGGTACCCTCAAGACGCCTAATTCTCAGCTGGTAACCCCCATCAGCATAAAGCTGCAGAGGCCTGATGGGTGCGATTAAGTCAGGGATCAGTCCATACGAGCGACTCGATCACGCCTCGCCCGAGCCTAGCCTCGGACAAGGGCAGCCGACCCCGAGGGATTTCCGTCTCGCCCGAGGCCCCCTTTAACGGCGGACACATCTCCGGCTCGCCCGAGGCCTTGCCTTCGCTGAGAAGCAACCCTGACTAAATCGCCGCACCGACCGACCGAGTCGCAGGAGCATTTAACGCAAAGGTGGCCTGACACCTTTATCCTGACGCGCGCCCCCCGGCAGAGCCGAAGTGACCGCCGTCACTTCGCCGCTCCACTGACCGGTCTGACAGAAGGACAGCGTCGCCTGCGCCACTCTGACTGCAGTGCCACTTGACAGAGTGAGACTGACAGGCAGTCAGGCCTTGCCAAAGGCGCCATAGGAAACTCCGCTCCGCCCGACCCAGGGCTCGGACTCGGGCTAGGCCCCGGAAGACGGCGAACTCCGCTCCGCCCGACCCAGGGCTCGGACTCGGGCTAGGCCCCGGAAGACGGCGAACTCCGCTCCGCCCGACCCAGGGCTCGGACTCGGGCTAGGCCCCGGAAGACGGCGAACTCCGCTCCGCCGACCCAGGGCTCGGACTCGGGCTAGGCCCCAGAAGACAGCGAACTCCGCTCCGCCCGACCCAGGGCTCGGACTCGGGCTAGGCCCCGGAAGACGGCGAACTCCGCTCCACCCAGGGCTCGGACTCGGGCTCAGCCCCAGAAGACGACGAACTCCGCTTCGCCCGACCCCAGGGCTCGGACTCCGCCCTGGCCTCTGCCGAACAACCTCCGCCTCGCCCGACGCAGGGGCTCGGGCTCGGCCTCGGCCATGGAAGACAGACTCGACCTCGGCTTCGGAGGAGCCCCCACGTCGCCCGACCTAGGGCACAGGCCCGCCATGTCAACAGGAAGCACCATCATCACCCTACCCCGAGCCGACTCGGGCCGCAGAGAACAAGACCGGTGTCCCATCTGGCTAGCTCCGCCAGATAGGCAATGATGGCGCCCCGCTAGCCCTGTGACGACAGCGGCTCTCAGCTCCCTTACGGAAGCAGGGGGACGTCAGCAAGGACTCAACCGCTCCGACAGCTGTCCCTCTGCCAGGCTCCGTTGCTCCTCCGACAGCCACAACATCACACTAGCAGGGTGCCAAGATCTCTCTGGCTGCCACATTGGCATGTACTTAGGGTGCTAGCTCTCCCTCCACTAGACACGTAGCACTCTGCTACATCCCCATTGTACACCTGGATCCTCTCCTTACGCCTATAAAAGGAAGGACCAGGGCCTTCTTAGAGAAGGTTGGCCGCGCGGGGACGAGGGCGGGACAGGCGCTCTCTTGGGGCCGCTCGCTTCCCTCACCCGCGTGGACGCTTGTAACCCCCTACTGCAAGCGCACCCGACCTGGGCGCGAGACGAACACGAAGGCCACGGGATTTCCACCTCTCTCACGCCCGTCTCCGGCCACCTCGCTTTCCCCCCTTCGCGCTCGCCCACGCGCTCGACCCATCTGGGCTGGGGCACGCGGCACACTCACTCGTCGGCTCAGGGACCCCCCGGTCTCGAAACGCCGACAGTTGGCGCGCCAGGTAGGGGCCTGCTGCGTGCTGACGAACAGCTTCCCGTCAAGCTCCAGATGGGCAGTCTCCAGCAACCTCTCCGGCCCGGGACGGTGCTCCGTTTCGGGAGTCTTGAGTTCATGTCCTTCGACGGCAGCTACAACATGATACTCCTTCCACCGCCGCGCGACAACGACAATGGCGGCCGACAACCCGCCCGCCGGCGGCGGAATCGACGACATCTTCCCCGCGTGGTGGAAGAACAACATTCGAGCTCGTCCCATCCTCTCCCCCGCCAACGGAGGAGGAGGCGGGGCAACCAAGGCCAAGCGGGAGGCCGCGCTTCGTCAGCTGTCGAGCGAATCAACGTCCCCAGAGCCCCAACGGGGGGCGCGTCAGGCGTCGACCTCGCATCGGAGACGAAGGCGAGCGCCGTCCCCCCGCGACATATCAATCCCGAGCAAGTGGACGACGCCAGCGCGCTCGCGGAGGGCTTGCAGGACGTCGCCCTCGTACCTAAGACGACGGTGCAACCAGTCCCCGACGTGACTATGTCGCTCCTCGTCGACCAAAAGGTACCGACTGATTCCCATCTTACGTCATTTCGACTCGGCCTCAACCCGCCTAGCGACCTCGCTTTGGCGGGCGCTCTCGTTGAGGCGAGTGCAACCCCTCTAGGGTTTCGTATGCGGTCGCCTTGGGACCGGTTGATGGACGTCTCGACCTACGGGCCCTCTGGGTCTGAGGAAGACGACGATCCCAGCATCTGTTGGGATTTCTCCGGATTTGGCAACCCCAGTGCCATGCGGGACTTTATGACCGCATGTGACTACTGCCTCTCCGACTGTTCCGACGGTAGCCGCAGCCTTGACGACGAGGACTGCGGCCCAAGCCGCGAATGTTTCCACGTCGAGCTAGGGGATCCCTCCGAAGGCAACCATCTCGGCATGCCGGAGGACGGTGATCTCCCTAGGCCGGTGCCTCGCGCTGACATCCCGCGGGAGCTAGCTGTGGTCCCCGTTCCGGCGGGGGGTCACGACCCACAGCTCGAGCAAGTCCGCGGGGCGCAGGCCAGGCTCGACGAGGGAGCAGGAGCGCTTGAGTCGATCCGCCGGGACGTCGGGCAGGTATGGGCGGGCCAACCCCCGGCCGGAGAAATACGTCACCTGCCCCAAGGTTTCCAGCACCGCGTCGCCAACAACATCAGGGTCAGGCCGCCACCCGCATCTAGCGGGGTCGGTCAGAACCTGGCAGCCGCAGCAATGCTCCTCTGCGCGATGCCAGAGCCATCAACCACCGAGGGTCGGCGAATCCAGGGAGAGCTCAAGAATCTCCTGGAAGGCGCTGCGGTCCGACGGGGGAAACGAGACCGGAACTGTGGCTCGCAGACTACCGCCTGGCCTGCCAACTGGGTGGAACGGACGACGACAACCTCATCATCCGCAACCTCCCCCTGTTCCTCTCCGACACTGCTCGCGCCTGGTTGGAGCACCTGCCTCCGGGGCAGATCTCCAACTGGGATGACTTAGTCCAAGCCTTCGCTGGCAATTTCCAGGGCACGTACGTGCGCCCCGGGAATTCCTGGGACCTCCGGAGCTGCCGGCAATAGCCGGGAGAGTCTCTTCGGGACTACATCCGGCGATTCTCGAAGCAGCGCACCGAGCTGCCCAACATCACCGACTCGGATGTCATCGACGCGTTCCTTGCCGGCACCACCTGCCGCGACCTGGTAAGTAAGTTGGGTCGCAAGACCCCCACCAGGGCGAGCGAGCTGATGGACATCGCCACCAAGTTCGCCTCTGGCCAGGAGGCGGTCGAGGCTATCTTCCGAAAGGACAAGCAGCCCCAGGGCCGCCCATCGGAAGAGGCCCCCGAGGCGTCTACTCCGCGCGGCGCCAAGAAGAAAGGCAAGAAGAAGTCGCAATCGAAACGCGACGCCGCCGACGCGGACCTTGTCGCCGCCGCCGAGTACAAGAACCCTCGGAAGCCCCCCGGAGGTGCTAACCTCTTCGACAAGATGCTCAAGGAGCCGTGCCCCTACCATCAGGGGCCCGTCAAGCACACCCTCGAGGAGTGCGTCATGCTTCGGCGCCACTTCCACAGGGACGGGCCACCCGCAGAGGATGGCAGGGCCCACGACGACGACAAAAAGGAAGATCACCAAGCAGGAGAGTTCCCCGAGGTCCGCGACTGCTTCATGATCTACGGTGGGCATGTGGCGAATGCCTCGGCTCGGCATCGCAAGCAAGAGCGTCGGGAGGTCTGCTCGGTGAAGGTGGCGGCGCCAGTCTACCTAGACTGGTCCGACAAGCCCATCACCTTCGGCCAAGCTGACCACCCCGACCACGTGCCGAGCCCGGGGAAATACCCGCTCATCGTCGACCCCATCGTCGGCGACGTCAGGCTCACCAAGGTCCTGATGGACGGGGGCAGCTGCCTCAACATCATCTACGCCGAGACCCTCAGGCTCCTGCGCGTCGATCTGTCCTCCATCCGAGCAGGCGCTGCGCCCTTCCACGGGATCATCCCTGGGAAGCGCGTCCAGCCCCTCGGACGACTCGACCTTCCCGTCTGCTTCGGAACGCCCTCCAACTTCCGAAGGGAGACCTTGACGTTCGAGGTGGTCGGGTTCCGAGGAACCTACCACGCGGTACTGGGGAGGCCATGCTACGCGAAGTTCATGGCTGTCCCCAACTACACCTACTTGAAGCTCAAGATGCCGGGCCCCAACGGGGTCATCACCGTCGGCCCCACGTACAAACACGCGTTCGAATGCGACGTGGAGTACGCCGAGGCCCTCATCGCCGACCTGGAGAACCTCTCCAAAGAGGTGCCAGACGTGAAGCGTCATGCCAGCAACTTCGAGCCAGCGGAGACGGTTAAGGCCGTCCCTCTCGACCCCAGAGGCGACACCTCCAAGCAGATCCGGATCGGTTCCGGGCTCGACCCCAAATAGGAAGCAGTGCTCGTCGACTTTCTCCACGCAAACGCCGACGTCTTTGCGTGGAGTCCCTCGGACATGCCCGGCATACCGAGGGATGTCGCCGAGCACTCGCTGGATATTCGGGCTGGAGCCCGACCCGTCAGGCAGCCTCTGCGCCGATTCGACGAGGAGAAGCGCAGAGTGATAGGCGAGGAGATCCACAAGCTAATGGCAGCAGGGTTCATCAAAGAGGTATTCCATCCCGAATGGCTTGCCAACCCTGTGCTTGTGAGGAAGAAAGGGGGGAAATGGCGGATGTGTGTAGACTACACTGGTCTCAACAAAGCATGTCCGAAGGTTCCCTACCCTCTACCTCGCATCGATCAAATCGTGGATTCCACTGCTGGGTGCGAAACCCTGTCCTTCCTCGATGTCTACTCAGGGTATCACCAAATCCGGATGAAAGAGTCCGACCAGCTCGCGACTTCCTTCATCACGCCCTTCGGCATGTATTGCTACGTCACCATGTCGTTCGGTTTGAGGAATGCGGGCGTGACGTACCAGCGGTGCATATACCATGTGATCGGCGAACACATCGGTCGCACGGTCGAGGCCTACGTCGATGACATCGTAGTCAAGACAAGGAAGGCTTCCGACCTCCTCTCCGACCTTGAAGTGACATTCCGATGTCTCAAAGCAAAGGGCATCAAGCTCAATCCCGAGAAGTGTGTCTTCGGGGTGCCCCGGGGCATGCTCTTGGAGTTCATCGTCTCCGAGCGAGGCATCGAAGCCAACCCGGAGAAGATCGCAGCTATCACCAGCATGGGGCCCATCAAGGACTTAAAAGGCGTACAGAGGGTCATGGGATGTCTCGCGGCCCTGAGCCGCTTCATCTCACGCCTCGGCGAAAGAGGTCTGCCTCTGTACCGCCTCTTAAGGAAGGCCGAGTGTTTCGCTTGGACCCCTGAGGCCGAGGAAGCTCTCGGGAACCTGAAGGCGCTCCTTACAAAGGCGCCTATCTTGGTGCCCCCAGCTGACGGAGAAGCCCTCTTGGTCTACGTCGCCGCGACCACTCAGGTGGCTAGCGCCGTGATTGTGGTCGAGAGGCAAGAAGAGGGGCATGCATTGCCCGTTCAGAGGCCAGTCTACTTCGTCAGCGAGGTACTGTCCGAGACCAAGATCCGCTACCCACAGGTTCAGAAGCTGCTGTATGCAGTGATCCTGACGAGGCGAAAGTTGCGACATTACTTCGAGTCTCGTCCGGTAACTGTGGTGTCATCCTTCCCCCTGGGAGAGATCATCCAGTGCCGAGAGGCCTCGGGCAGGATCGCAAAGTGGGCGATGGAAATCATGGGCGAGACAATTTCGTTCGCCCCTCGGAAGGCCATCAAGTCCCAGGTGTTGGCGGACTTCGTATCCGAATGGGTCGACACCCAGCTGCCGACGGCTCCGATCCAACCGGAGCTCTGGACCATGTTTTTCGACGGGTCGCTGATGAAGACGGGAGCCGGCGCGGGCCTGCTCTTCATCTTGCCCCTTGGGAAACACCTACGCTACGTGCTACGCCTCCATTTCCCGGCGTCCAACAATGTGGCTGAGTACGAGGCTCTGGTCAACGGGTTGCGGATCGCCATCGAGCTAGGGGTCAGACGCCTCGACGCCCGCGGTGACTCGCAGCTCGTCATCGACCAAGTCATGAAGAACTCCCACTGCCACGACCCAAAGATGGAGGTCAACTGCGATGAGGTTCGGCGCCTGGAAGACAAGTTCTACGGGCTCGAGCTCAACCACATCGCTCGTCGCTACAACGAGACTGCGGACGAGCTGGCTAAAATGGCCTCGGGGCGAACAACGGTTCCCCCGGACGTCTTCTCCCGGGATCTGCATCAACCCTCCGTCAAGATCGACGACACGCCCGAGCCCGAGGCACCCTCGGCTCGGCCCGAGGCGCCCTCGGTTCAGCCCTAGGTACCCTCGGCCCCCGAGGGCGAGGCACTGCACGTTAAGGAGGAGCAGAGCGGGGCCACGCCTGATCGAAATTGGCGGACCCCGTACCTGCAATATCTCCGCCAAGGAGAGCTACCCCTCGACCAAGCCGAGGCTCGGCGGGTAGCGCGACGCGCCAAGTCGTTCGTCTTGCTGGGCGATGAGGAGGAGCTCTACCACCGCAGCCCCTCGGGCATCCTCCAGCGATGCATCTCCATCGCCGAAGGTCAGGAACTCCTGCAAGAAATACACTCGGGGGCTTGCGGCCATCATACAACGCCTCGAGCACTTGTCGGGAATGCTTTCCGGCAAGGCTTCTACTGGCCAACGGCGGTGGCTGACGCCACTAGAATTGTCCGCACCTGCGAAGGGTGCCAATTCTATGCGAAGCAGACCCACCTGCCCGCTCAGGCTCTGCAGACGATACCCATCACCTGGCCCTTTGCTGTATGGGGTCTGGACCTCGTCGGTCCCTTGCAGAAGGCGCCCGGGGGCTACACGCACCTGCTGGTCGCCATCGACAAATTCTCCAAGTGGATCGAGGTCCGACCCCTGAACAGCATCAGGTCCGAGCAGGCGGTGGCGTTCTTCACCAACATCATCCATCGCTTCGGGGTCCCAAACTCCATCATCACCGACAACGGTACCCAGTTCACCGGCAGAAAATTCTTGGATTTTTGCGAGGATCACCACATCCGGGTGGACTGGGCCGCCGTGGCTCATCCCATGTCGAATGGGCAAGTAGAGCGTGCCAACGGCATGATTCTACAAGGGCTCAAGCCCAGGATTTACAACGACCTCAACAAGTTCGGCAAGCGATGGATGAAGGAACTCCCCTCGGTGATTTGGAGCCTGAGGACAACGCCAAGCCGAGCCACGAGTTTCACGCCGTTCTTCCTGGTCTACGGGGCCGAGGCCATCTTGCCCACTGACCTGGAATGCGGCTCCCCGAGGACGAGGGCCTACAACGATCAAAGCGACTGAGCTAGCCGAGAAGAATCGTTGGACCAACTGGAAGAGGCTCGGGACAAGGCCTTACTACACTCGGCGCGGTACCAGCGGTCCCTGCGACGCTACCACGCCCGAGGGGTCCGGCCCCGAGACCTCCAGGTGGGCGACCTGGTGCTTCGGCTGCGGCAAGACGCCCGAGGGAGGCACAAGCTCACGCCCCCCTGGGAGGGGCCATTCGTCATCGCCAAAGTTCTGAAGCCCGGAACATACAAGCTGGCCAACAATCAAGGCGAGATCTACGGCAACGCTTGGAACATCAAACAGCTACGTCGCTTCTACCCTTAAGATGTTTTCAAATTGTTCATATACCTCGCACCCACGCAAAGTTTAGTCATCAAGGAAGGGTCGGCCTCGCCTCGGCAAAGCCCGACCCTCCCTCGAGGGCTAAAAGGGGGGAGACCCCCTCTGCGTCAAAATTTTCTCGAAAAAAGATCTCTTTTAGCAGAATATCTTTCGTGCTTTTTGACTACTTCGAAAAGCGGATCCTGAAAACGACGGAGTACACGTAAGCAGCCAAGGCTGACCGAGCCGAGGGACTCCTACGCCTCCGGGATACGGATACCTCACTCATCACCTTCTGCGATAAGTAACTCGCGTTCGGATAAAGTGATCCCGCGGACCGGACAAGTCTTCACGCTCGGAAGCTCTTCTGCCGAAGCGGTCCTTCAAGCCTTCTCGACTGAATCGGTGACAGGGCCTCATGGACGGGTGAAAGTACGCGTAAGCGGCAAGGCCGACCGAGCCGAGGGACTCCCACGCCTCAGGGATACGGATACCTCACTCATCACCTTCCGCGAGAAGCAACTCTCGCTCGCACAAACATCCCTGTTACCGACAAAAAGTCCAGATGCTCGAAATAAGAGGAAAGGAGACGCAGCTTTACAACGCAGCGAGGGTGTGTTTTCTGGCCTCAGCGGCCGCAGAAGGCACACGCTACAAGACAATCTGATCCTGCAGGCTCGGGTCTTCACGCTGGAAGGGGGCTAGCACCCTCGGCATCGACGACACCTTCAGCAAGGTCCGACCCAGCCTCGGACGGCGACACGGTCCAGGGACTTCTCCGGGAATCCGGCCCGAGCAGGCGGCTCGGCCGGTTACCCCAGGGGCCTCGGCCAACCATCTTCCAAGGGCGCCAGCCCGGTCCGAGGCCTCGGCTGGTCAACTCCGGCATCGGTCCCGCTGACGGACAACCCGGCTAGGCTCCGGCCAACCAGGTTTTCATTTTCGAGCCAACTCCGCCTCTGTTCGTGCTGATATCGCTACCCCTGGCCTCGGCTCATCGAAGAGCGGCCAAGGGGTCTCTTTAACTAAGCTAGAGGAGCCTCAGACAACAAGGCCGATCGAGCTGAGGGACTCCTACGCCTCCGGGATACGGATACCTCACTCGTCACCTTGACACGGGGCGACTCATGCTTGGTGAAGCGGTTCAGATAATCAACAGGCGAGACTTAGTGCTCGAAAATGAGGAAAAGACACGGCTCCGTGCCAAAATTACATACATGTTCAGGCCTCGACAGCCATAATGAACAAAAAACACTGGCATTCAAAGTGCCATTACGAACGGAACTCCGGTTCCCCCTCCGCAGGTACGAACAACCCCACTCCATGGGGAAGGCCTGCGGAGCAACGGAAGACCGACGAACGGCGCGTCGCCACCTGCTCCAGCAGCGGCGACGACGACGACTTCTGCTCCGGGGGGCCGAACAGCGGCAGCACTGACCTCAGGGCGGATGCTGCCGCCAGGAGGCCCCCTGAAAGGGAATTAGGCTTTCACCTAGTCCCTAATTAATTTTGGTGGTTGAATTGCCCAACACAAATAATTGAACTAACTAGTTTGTTCTAGTGTATAAGTTATACAGGTGCTAAAGGTTCACACTTAGCCAATAAAAAGACCAAGAGTTGGATTCAACAAAAGAGCAAAGGGCCAACCGAAGGCACCTCTGGTCTGGCGCACCGGACTGTCCGGTGCACCACCGGACATGTCCGGTGCACCAGAGGACTCCAACTCAAACTCGCCATCTTCGGGAATTTCCAGAGGCACTCGCGTTATAATTCACCGGACTGTCCGGTGTACACCGGACAGTGTCCGGTGCGCCAAGGAGGAGCGGCCTCAGGAACTCGCCAGCTTCGGGAAACGCCAACGGCTAGTCCGCTAAAATTCACCGGACTGTCCGGTGTGCACCGGACTGTCCGGTGCAACTCCGGAGCAACGGCTACCTCCGCGCCAACGGCTACCTGCAGTGCAATAAATGCGCGCGCAGCGCGCGCAGAAGTCAGGCGCGCCCATACTAGCACACCGGACAGCAAACAGTACCTGTCCGGTGTGCACCGGACACCCAGGCGGGCCCACAAGTCAGGAACTCCAACGGTCAGAATCCAACGGCAGTGATGACGTGGCAGGGGGCACCGGACTGTCCGGTGTGCACCGGACTGTCCGGTGCGCCATCGAGCAGACAGCCTCCCAACGGCCACTTTTGGTGGTTGGGGCTATAAATACCCCAACCACCCCACCATTCATTGCATCCAAGTTTTTCCACTTCCTAACTACTACAAGAGCTCTAGCATTCAATTCTAGACACACCAAAGAGATCAAATCCTCTCCAAATTCCACACAACGCCGTAGTGACTAGAGAGAGTGATTTGCTTGTGTTCTTTCGAGCTCTTGCGCTTGGATTGCTTTCTTCTTTCTTGATTCTCTCATTGCGATCAAACTCACTTGTAATTGAGGCAAGAGACACCAAACTTGTGGTGGTCCTTGTGGGAACTTTGTGTTCCAAGTGATTGAGAAGAGAAAGCTCACTCGGTCCGTGGGATCGTTTGAGAGAGGGAAGGGTTGAAAGAGACCCGGCCTTTGTGGCCTCCTCAACGGGGAGTAGGTTTGCAAGAACCGAACCTCGGTAAAACAAATCCGCGTGTCTCACTTACTTATTCGCTTGCGATTTGTTTTGCGCCCTCTCTCGCGGACTCGTTTATATTTCTAACGCTAACCCGGCTTGTAGTTGTGTTTATATTTGTAAATTTCAGTTTCGCCCTATTCACCCCCCCCTCTAGGCGACTTTCAATTGGTATCAGAGCCCGATGCTTCATTAGAGCCTAACCGCTCGAAGTGATGTCGGGAGATCACGCCAAGAAGGAGATGGAGACCGGCGAAAAGCCCAATACAAGCCACGGGAACACTTCATCGGAAGAGTCCCGCACCAAGAGGAGGGAAAAGAAGAAGAGCTCCTCCAACAAAGGAAAGGAGAAGAAATCTTCTTCTCACCACAAAGAGAAGAAGGAAAAATCTTCTTCCCACAAGCCGCATCGAAGTGGGGACAAGCAAAAGAGGATGAGGAAAGTGGTCTACTACGAGACCGACACTTCATCAACATCAACCTCCGGCTCCGATGCGCCCTCCGTAACTTCTAAACGCCAAGAGCGTAAGAAGTTTAGTAAGATCACCCTACATTATCCTCGCATTTCTAAACATGCACCTCTACTTTCCGTCCCATTAGGCAAACCACCAACTTTTGATGGTGAAGATTATGCTAGGTGGAGTGATTTAATGCGATTTCATCTAAACTCACTCCACAAAAGTATATGGGATGTTGTTGAGTTTGGTGCACAGGTACCATCCGTAGGGGATAAGGATTATGATGAGGATGAGGTGGCCCAAATCGAGCACTTCAACTCTCAAGCAACAACAATACTCCTCGCCTCACTAAGTAGAGAAGAGTATAACAAAGTACAAGGGTTGAAGAGTGCCAAGGAGGTTTGGGATGTGCTCAAAACCGCGCACGAGGGAGACGAGCTCACCAAGATCACCAAGCGGGAAACGATCGAAGGGGAGCTCGGTCGGTTCCGGCTTCGCAAAGGGGAAGAGCCACAACACATGTACAACCGGCTCAAGACCTTGGTGAACCAAGTGCGCAACCTCGGGAGCGTAAAGTGGGATGACCATGAGGTGGTTAAGGTTATTCTAAGATCTCTTATTTTCCTTAACCCTACTCAAGTTCAATTAATTCGTGGTAATCCTAGATATACTAAAATGACCCCCGAGGAAGTAATCGGGCATTTTGTAAGTTTTGAGTGCATGATCGAAGGCTCAAGGAAGATCAACGAGCTTGATGATCCATCTACATCCGAAGCTCAACCCGTCGCATTCAAGGCGACGGAAGAGAAGAAGGAGGAGTCTACCCCAAGTCGACAACCAATAGACGCCTCCAAGCTTGACAATGAGGAAATGGCGCTCGTCATCAAGAGCTTCCGCCAAATCCTCAAACAAAGGAGAGGGAAAGACTACAAGTCCCGCTCCAAGAAGGTTTGCTACAAATGTGGTAAGCCCGGTCATTTTATTGCTAAGTGCCCTATATCAAGTGACAGTGACCGAGGCGACGACAAGAAGGGGAGAAGAAAGGAGAAGAAGAGGTATTATAAGAAGAAGGGCGGCGATGCCCATGTTTGTCGAGAGTGGGACTCCGACGAAAGCTCTAGCGACTCCTCCGACGACGAGGACGCCGCCAACATCGCCGTCACCAAGGGACTTCTCTTCCCCAACGTCGGCCACAAGTGCCTCATGGCAAAGGACGGCAAAAAGAAGGTTAAATCTAAATCCTTCACTAAATATGAATCCTCTAGTGATGATAATGCTAGTGATGAGGAAGATAATTTGCGTACCCTTTTTGCCAACCTCAACATGCAACAAAAGGAAAAACTTAATGAATTGATTAGTGCCATCCATGAAAAGGATGATCTCTTGGATACCCAAGAGGACTTCCTTATTAAAGAAAATAAGAAGCATGTTAAGGTTAAAAATGCTTATGCTCTAGAAGTAGAAAAATGTGAAAAATTATCTAGTGAACTAAGCACTTGCCGTGAGATGATTGACAACCTTAGGAATGAAAATGATAGTTTAAATGCTAAGGTTGATACACATATTTGCAATGTTTCAACTTCCAATCCTAAAGATAATAATGATGATTTGCTTGCTAGGATTGAAGAATTGAACATTTCTCTTGCTAGCCTTAGAATAGAAAATGAAAATTTAATTGCTAAGGCTAAAGATTTTGATGTTTGCAAAGTTACAATTTCCGATCTTAGAGATAAAAATGATATTCTTCATGCTAAGATTGTTGAACTTAATTCTTGCAAACCCTCTACATCTATTGTTGAGCATGTATCTATTTGTACTAGATGTAGAGATGTTGATGTTAATGTTATTCATGATCATATGGCTTTAATTAAACAACAAAATGATCATATAGCAAAACTAGATGCTAAAATTGCCGAGCACAACTTAGAAAATGAGAAATTTAAATTTGCTCGTAGCATGCTTTATAATGGGAGACGCCCGGGCATCAAGGATGGCATTGGCTTCCAAAGGGGAGACAATGTCAAAATTAGTGCCCCTCCTAAAAGATTGTCCAACTTTGTAAAGGGCAAGGCTCCCATGCCTCAGGATAACGAGGGTTACATTTTGTACCCTGTCGGTTATCCCGAGAGCAAAATTAGGAGAATTCATTCTAGGAAGTCTCACTCTGGCCCTAATCATGCTTTTATGTATAAGGGTGAGACATCTAGTTCTAGGCAACCAACCCGTGCCAAGTTGCCTAAGAAAACTCCTAATGCATCAAATGATCATAACATTTCATTTAAAACTTTTGATGCATCTTATGTTTTGACTAACAAATCCGGCAAGGTAGTTGCCAAATATGTTGGGGGCAAGCACAAGGGCTCCAAGACTTATGTTTGGGTACCCAAAGTTCTTGTGTCTAATGCCAAAGGACCCAAAACCATTTGGGTACCTAAAGTCAAGAACTAAACTTGTTTTGTAGGTTTATGCATCCGGGGGCTCAAGTTGGATACTTGACAGCGGGTGCACAAACCACATGACTGGGGAGAAAAAGATGTTCTCCTCATATGAGAAAAACCAAGATCCCCAACGAGCTATCACATTTGGGGATGGAAATCAAGGTTTGGTCAAAGGTCTTGGTAAAATTGCTATATCTCCTGACCATTCTATTTCCAATGTTTTTCTTGTAGATTCATTAGATTACAATTTGCTTTCTGTATCTCAATTATGTCAAATGGGCTACAACTGTCTATTCACTGATGTAGGTGTCACTGTCTTTAGAAGAAGTGATGATTCAATAGCATTTAAGGGTGTGTTAGAGGGTCAGCTATATTTAGTAGATTTTGATAGAGCTGAACTCGACACATGCTTAATTGCTAAGACTAACATGGGTTGGCTCTGGCATCGCCGACTAGCCCATGTTGGGATGAAGAATCTTCACAAACTTCTAAAGGGAGAACACATTTTAGGATTAACAAATGTTCATTTTGAGAAAGACAGGATTTGTAGCGCATGCCAAGCAGGGAAGCAAGTTGGCACTCATCATCCGCATAAGAACATAATGACGACCGACAGACCACTAGAGCTCCTACACATGGATCTATTCGGCCCGATCGCTTACATAAGCATCGGCGGGAGTAAGTACTGTCTAGTTATTGTGGATGATTATTCTCGCTTCACTTGGGTATTCTTTTTACAGGAAAAATCTCAAACCCAAGAGACCTTAAAGGGATTCTTGAGACGGGCTCAAAATGAGTTCGGATTAAGGATCAAGAAAATTAGAAGCGACAACGGGACGGAGTTCAAAAACTCTCAAATTGAAGGCTTTCTTGAGGAGGAGGGCATCAAGCATGAGTTCTCTTCTCCCTACACCCCACAACAAAATGGTGTAGTGGAGAGGAAGAATCGAACTCTATTGGACATGGCAAGGACCATGCTTGATGAGTACAAGACTTCGGATCGGTTTTGGGCGGAGGCGGTCAACACCGCTTGCTACGCCATCAACCGGTTGTATCTACACCGAATCCTCAAGAAGACATCATATGAACTCCTAACCGGTAAAAAGCCCAACATTTCATATTTTAGAGTTTTTGGTAGCAAATGCTTTATTCTTGTTAAAAGAGGTAGAAAATCTAAATTTGCTCCTAAAACTGTAGAAGGCTTTTTACTTGGTTATGACTCAAACACAAGGGCATATAGGGTCTTTAACAAGTCCACTGGACTAGTTGAAGTCTCATGTGACGTTGTGTTTGATGAGACTAATGGCTCTCAAGTAGAGCAAGTTGATCTTGATGAGATAGGTATTGAAGAGGCTCCGTGCATCGCGCTAAGGAACATGTCCATTGGGGATGTGTGTCCTAAGGAATTCGAAGAGCCTCCAAATGCACAAGATCAATCGTCCTCCTCCATGCAAGCATCCCCACCAACTCAAAATGAGGAAGAGGCTCAAGTTGATGAAGAAGAAGATCAATCAAATGAGCCACCTCAAGATGACGGCATAGATCAAGGGGGAGATGGAAATGATCAAGACAAGGAGGATGAAGAGCAAAGACCGCCACACCCAAGAGTCCACCAAGCAATCCAACGAGATCACCCCGTCGACACCATCCTCGGCGACATTCATAAGGGGGTAACTACTAGATCTCGTGTTGCACATTTTTGTGAGCATTACTCGTTTGTTTCCTCTATTGAGCCACACAAGGTAGAGGAAGCACTCCAAGATTCGGATTGGGTGATGGCAATGCAAGAGGAGCTCAACAACTTCACTAGGAATGAGGTATGGCATTTAGTTCCACGTCCTAACCAAAATGTTGTAGGAACCAAATGGGTCTTCCGCAACAAGCAAGATGAGCATGGTGTGGTGACAAGGAACAAAGCTCGACTTGTGGCCAAGGGATACTCCCAAGTCGAAGGTTTGGATTTTGGTGAAACCTATGCACCCGTAGCTAGGCTTGAGTCAATTCGTATATTATTAGCCTATGCTACTTACCATGGCTTTAAGCTTTATCAAATGGACGTGAAAAGTGCTTTCCTCAATGGACCAATCAAGGAAGAGGTCTATGTTGAGCAACCTCCCGGCTTTGAAGACAGTGAGTATCCTAACCATGTCTATAAGCTCTCTAAGGCGCTTTATGGGCTCAAGCAAGCCCCAAGAGCATGGTATGAGTGCCTTAGAGATTTTCTTATTGCAAATGGATTCAAAGTCGGAAAGGCCGATCCTACACTCTTTACTAAAACTCTTGAAAATGACTTGTTTGTATGCCAAATTTATGTTGATGATATTATATTTGGGTCTACTAACGAGTCTACATGTGAAGAGTTTAGTAGGATCATGACACAAAAGTTCGAGATGTCTATGATGGGGGAGTTAAAGTACTTCTTAGGATTTCAAGTGAAGCAACTCCAAGAGGGCACCTTCATTAGCCAAACAAAGTATACACAAGACATTCTCAACAAGTTTGGGATGAAGGATGCCAAACCCATCAAGACACCCATGGGAACCAATGGACATCTCGACCTCGACACGGGAGGTAAGTTCGTGGATCAAAAGGTATACCGGTCAATGATAGGTTCATTACTTTATCTTTGTGCATCATGACCGGATATTATGCTTTCCGTATGCATGTGTGCAAGATTCCAAGCCGACCCTAAGGAAGCTCACCTTACGGCCGTAAAACGAATCTTAAGATATTTGGCTTATACTCCTAAGTTTGGGCTTTGGTATCCTAAAGGATCCACATTTGATTTGATTGGTTATTCGGATGCCGATTGGGCGGGGTGTAAGATTAATAGAAAGAGCACATCGGGGACTTGCCAGTTCTTGGGAAGATCCTTGGTGTCTTGGGCTTCAAAGAAGCAAAATTCGGTCGCTCTTTCCACCGCCGAAGCCGAGTATATTGCCGCAGGCCATTGTTGCGCGCAATTGCTTTGGATGAGGCAAACCCTGCGGGACTACGGTTACAAATTAACCAAAGTCCCTTTGATATGTGATAATGAGAGTGCAATCAAAATGGCCGACAATCCCGTCGAGCATAGCCGCACTAAGCACATAGCCATTCGGTATCACTTTTTAAGGGATCACCAACAAAAGGGAGATATCGAGATTTCTTACATTAATACTAAAGATCAATTAGCCGATATCTTTACCAAGCCTCTTGATGAACAATCTTTTACCAAACTTAGGCATGAGCTCAATATTCTTGATTCCCGCAATTTCTTTTGCTAGATTGCACACATAGCTCATTTATATACCTTTGATCATATCTCTTTCATATGCTATGACTAATGTGTTTTCAAGTCTATTTCAAACCAAGTCATAGGTATATTGAAAGGGAATTGGAGTCTTCGGCAAAGACACAGGCTTCCACTACGTAACTCATACTTCGTCGTCACTCCAAGCAACTCTCCATTCTTGGGGGAGAAGAGCATGAGCATCAAAGAAAAGGTCTTTGTCTTTGGGGGAGAAAGTAAGAGCCCAAGGCAAAAGGATCGGACTTCGTCTTTGGTATAATCTTAACTCATTTATTTATGACCAAAGGGGAAGATAGCACTTCGAGGGCTCTAATGGTTCCGTTTTTTGGCGATTCATGCCAAAAAGGGGGAGAAATGAGCCCAAAGCAAAAGGACCGCACCACCACCAATTTCAAAAACTTAGTGTTGAATATTATCAATTGGTTTTCCTATTATGTTCAAAAGGGGGAGAAAGTAGTATTTCAAAAATTATCAAAACCCTCTTGAACACTAAGAGGAGGATCTCATCTAGGGGGAGTTTTGTTTAGTCAAAAGAGAAGCATTTGAAACTAAGGGAAAAGAATTTCAAATCTTGAAGATGCTTTGCAAAATCTTATTCATTTACCTTTGACTATTTTGCAAAAGAACTTAGAAAAGATTTACAAAAGATTTTGCAAAAACAAAACATGTGGTACAAGCGTGGTCCAAAATGTTATATAAGAAAGAAACAATCCATGCATATCTTGTAAGTATTTATATTGGCTCAAATTCAAGCAACCTTTACACTTACAATTATGCAAACTAGTTCAATTATGCACTTCTATATTTGCTTTGGTTTGTGTTGGCATCAATCACCAAAAAGGGGGAGATTGAAAGGGAATTAGGCTTTCACCTAGTCCCTAATTAATTTTGGTGGTTGAATTGCCCAACACAAATAATTGAACTAACTAGTTTGTTCTAGTGTATAAGTTATACAAGTGCTAAAGGTTCACACTTAGCCAATAAAAAGACCAAGAGTTGGATTCAACAAAAGAGCAAAGGGCCAACCGAAGGCACCTCTGGTCTGGCGCACCGGACTGTCCGGTGCACCACCGGACATGTCCGGTGCACCAGAGGACTCCAACTCAAACTCGCCATCTTCGGGAATTTCCAGAGGCACTCGCGCTATAATTCACCGGACTGTCCGGTGTACACCGGACAGTGTCCGGTGCGCCAAGGAGGAGCGGCCTCAGGAACTCGCCAGCTTCGGGAAACGCCAACGGCTAGTCCGCTAAAATTCACCGGACTGTCCGGTGTGCACCGGACTGTCCGGTGCAACTCCGGAGCAACGGCTACCTCCGCGCCAACGGCTACCTGCAGTGCAATAAATGCGCGCGCAGCGCGCGCAGAAGTCAGGCGCGCCCATACTGGCACACCGGACAGCAAACAGTACCTGTCCGGTGTGCACCGGACACCCAGGCGGGCCCACAAGTCAGGAACTCCAACGGTCAGAATCCAACGGCAGTGATGACGTGGCAGGGGGCACCGGACTGTCTGGTGTGCACCGGACTGTCCGGTGCGCCATCGAGCAGACAGCCTCCCAACGGCCACTTTTGGTGGTTGGGGCTATAAATACCCCAACCACCCCACCATTCATTGCATCCAAGTTTTTCCACTTCCTAACTACTACAAGAGCTCTAGCATTCAATTCTAGACACACCAAAGAGATCAAATCCTCTCCAAATTCCACACAACGCCGTAGTGACTAGAGAGAGTGATTTGCTTGTGTTCTTTCGAGCTCTTGCGCTTGGATTGCTTTCTTCTTTCTTGATTCTCTCATTGCGATCAAACTCACTTGTAATTGAGGCAAGAGACACCAAACTTGTGGTGGTCCTTGTGGGAACTTTGTGTTCCAAGTGATTGAGAAGAGAAAGCTCACTCGGTCCGTGGGATCGTTTGAGAGAGGGAAGGGTTGAAAGAGACCCGGCCTTTGTGGCCTCCTCAACGGGGAGTAGGTTTGCAAGAACCGAACCTCGGTAAAACAAATCCGCGTGTCTCACTTACTTATTCGCTTGCAATTTGTTTTGCGCCCTCTCTCGCGGACTCGTTTATATTTCTAACGCTAACCCGGCTTGTAGTTGTGTTTATATTTGTAAATTTCAGTTTCGCCCTATTCACCCCCCTCTAGGCGACTTTCACCCCCGCCCATGCCAAAACTTGTGAGACAAGGACGGGCAGGAGGCCATAGAGTTGAAGGTCGGTCCGTGGCCGGCCTTGGCTATCTCGCCGGCAGAAGAACCTCTTCAAGCTGCCGTGGCGGACGCCAGCGCCGCGAGCGGCTCCGAAGCCACTCGCGTCCGAGAGCCAGGCACGGTGCAGCTGCCAGCGCCACGGACGACGACCGCCCTTCCCTCCGATCACTGAGTGAAGGAGCGGGCCGCCGCCCACGCGGGGGCCGACCTCAACTCGACACACTCCCCTCCCCAGCCCTAGTGATGAAAATCCTTGAGGCTGAGGGAGGGGCAGGGGCCGCAGCCCGGCTCGCTTTCCCCCACCATCAAGCCGAAGGTCACCGTCTTGGGTGACCGCCGGTGGAGGGGTGCGGCCGGGCTGCATGATGAAAATCCTTGAAGCCGAACGATGGCTGAAAGGTACCAACTCCCACGGAGTTGTGTTCCTCCAACGATGGGGCAGAAAGACGGCGGGTACCCCCCATCCGGGGGCTTGGAAGATGGAAAGACACGACGCATAAGGGAGGAAGAAGACATGGTCGCCTTTCGAAAGGGGTCACCCTCCTTTTAAAGGCAACTCTCCCTACGTGCGCCCCCAAACGTTACGGGCTGAGTCTTCTCCAACATGCTCCAAGGCCCTCCCCTGCGGCGCGGGGGCTGGGTCCCGCATGTCATGCAAACCGGCTCAGAGCAGAAGAAGCCAAACCGCCGCGCGTGGCGCACACAACCGCCCAGCAGTTACAAGCGACCCCCCACTTTTGCCCAGACCAACAGGCGGAAGGGGCGGGCAGCCATGCAGGCGGCATGCAACCGCGCCAGGTGGACGCGCTTCTCCGACTCCCAACACGCCAGCATGGAGGCCCAGGCCCACGCGTCACGCAACCGGCGCGCCGGATGCTGCATGCAAGCAACTGCACCGCCACTTGCGCCACCACCGCGCCTCTTCGGTTGCGGAACCAATACCGCGACTCGATGCGGCCCAGCGCACGACCCAGCAGCGCCATCCTGGCGCGACGGTCAATACGGCCGAAAGCGGGCCGGCAGTAATGACGGTGGCAGGCGGACGAGAGCAGCAGTCACGTCGTCAGCCAGGCTCACGTCCCATCCAGGGGCAGCAAGAGAGCCTCCCCTCACGGCGTGAAGACGACGCGCCCGTGATCCGTTCCTCGAACGGCTCGCGCACGCGCAACGGCCGCCCTGCCAACTACTCGCCCCGTCGCATTAACTCCGCGGCGGGACAGGCGGCGCTTCTGGCAGGGGAAGCGGACGACGCTTCGCCTTCGCCGTAATAACCGCGCCAAAAAAGGTACGCCACGTCGTTCGATTTCGTATCCTTTTCCTTTTTTCCTCTTTCTCTATCTCTTGCAACAGGGACCGGGAAAGGGGGATACCCCGAAAAGGATCCTTCCCTGTGAAGGAACCGGGCTCCGAGCCCCCCTACTGATCAGAGGTTCGAAGGCTGGCCCTCCGAGGGGTTCAACAGTCGCCTCAGATCGTGTGGGCCCTACACCCACTACTGGTCAGAGGTTCGAAGGCCGGCCCCCCGAAGGGCTCCACGGCCGCCTCAGGCTACTCGGGCTCCGCGCCCATTACTGATCAGGGGTTCGAAGGCTGGCCCCCGAAGGGTTCACAGTCGCCTCAGACACCGAGCGAGGGATGACCAGGGGTACGTTCGATACATAACCGAGGCTCGGGCTGCGCTCCCGAGGTACCCTAGGACATTTCCGAGACCAGCGGGAGCGATCTTGTAACGGAATCCCATCAGAGGGAGGCATCGAGCCCTCGGACCCCGTCGCCAGGGGACCGGGTCCGGCAGATCACCCGTAGGTACTTTTGGGCGTGCCTCTGGGCCCCTAGCCGACCCCCAACGAACGGGGCACGGACGTCCACTCGGATTACCCGCTTGCAGCTCACCGGAGACACCATGTTCGGTGCCCATCGAGGGTAACATGGCGCTCTCCCCCCTCCTCCTTGTGGAAAGGCGACGTAGGGGCGTATGTAAAAAAGCCGAGTCTGTCCCTGATCGCCCTCTCGCCCTGTGCGGAGGCTCGGGGGCTGCTCTCGCAAACCCGACTCCGGTCGAACCGTTGACAGCGTCAACATACCAGCCCGAGAGCTTGGGCCCCGACCGTGCACCCGGGCTACGGCCAGTTCGCATGAGGGAACAACCAGACCAGCCAAAGCATTACGCAAGGCATTAAGACCTCGGGGGAGTGAAACCACTCCTCCGAGGCCTCGGGGGGCTACACCCGGCGGGTGCGCTCGCGCGCACCCACCGGAACAAAATGCAACCGAGAAAGGCTAGTCCCCTTGCAAAAAAGTGCGACGAAAGCCTCCAAGTGAGTGCTAACACTCCCTTCGAGGCTCGGGGCTACTGTCGGGGACCATAATTAGGGGTACCCTCAAGACGCCTAATTCTCAGCTGGTAACCCCCATCAGCATAAAGCTGCAGAGGCCTGATGGGTGCGATTAAGTCAGGGATCAGTCCATACGAGCGACTCGATCACGCCTCGCCCGAGCCTAGCCTCGGACAAGGGCAGCCGACCCCGAGGGATTTCCGTCTCGCCCGAGGCCCCCCTTTAACGGCGGACACATCTCCGGCTCGCCCGAGGCCTTGCCTTCGCTGAGAAGCAACCCTGACTAAATCGCCGCACCGACCGACCGAGTCGCAGGAGCATTTAACGCAAAGGTGGTCTGACACCTTTATCCTGACGCGCGCCCCCCGGCAGAGCCGAAGTAACCGCCGTCACTTCGCCGCTCCACTGACCGGTCTGACAGAAGGACAGCGCCGCCTGCGCCACTCCGACTGCAGTGCCACTTGACAGAGTGAGACTGACAGGCAGTCAGGCCTTGCCAAAGGCGCCATAGGAAACTCCGCTCCGCCCGATCCAGGGCTCGGACTCGGGCTAGGCCCCGGAAGACGGCGAACTCTGCTCCGCCCGACCCAGGGCTCGGACTCGGGCTAGGCCCCGGAAGACGGCGAACTCCGCTCCGCCCGACCTAGGGCTCGGACTCGGGCTAGGCCCCGGAAGACGGCGAACTCCGCTCCGCCCGACCCAGGGCTCGGACTCGGGCTAGGCCCCGGAAGACGGCGAACTCCGCTCCGCCCGACCCAGGGCTCGGACTCGGGCTAGGCCCCAGAAGACGGCGAACTCCGCTCCGCCCGACCCAGGGCTCGGACTCGGGCTAGGCCCCGAAAGACGGCGAACTCCGCTCCACCCAGGGCTCGGACTCGGGCTCAGCCCCAGAAGACGACGAACTCCGCTTCGCCCGACCCCAGGGCTCGAACTCCGCCCTGGCCTCTGCCGAACAACCTCCGCCTCGCCCGACGCAGGGGCTCGGGCTCGGCCTCGGCCATGGAAGACAGACTCGACCTCGGCTTCGGAGGAGCCCCCACGTCGCCCGACCTAGGGCACAGGCCCGCCACGTCAACAGGAAGCACCATCATCACCCTACCCCGAGCCGACTCGGGCCGCAGAGAACAAGACCAGTGTCCCATCTGGCTAGCTCCGCCAGATAGGCAATGATGGCGCCCCGCTAGCCCTGTGACGACAGCGGCTCTCAGCTCCCTTACGGAAGCAGGGGGACATCAGCAAGAACTCAACCGCTCCGACAGCTGTCCCTCCGCCAGGCTCCGTTGCTCCTCCGACAGCCACGACATCACACCAGCAGGGTGCCAAGATCTCTCCGGCTGCCACATTGGCATGTACTTAGGACGCTAGCTCTCCCTCCGCTAGACACGTAGCACTCTGCTACATCCCCATTGTACACCTGGATCCTCTCCTTACGCCTATAAAAGGAAGGACCAGGGCCTTCTTAGAGAAGGTTGGCCGCGCGGGGACGAGGGCGGGACAGGCGCTCTCTTGGGGCCGCTCGCTTCCCTCACCCGCGTGGACGCTTGTAACCCCCTACTGCAAGCGCACCCGACCTGGGCGCGGGACGAACACGAAGGCCGCAGGATTTCCACCTCTCGCACGCCCGTCTCCGGCCACCTCGCTTCCCCCCCTTCGCGCTCGCCCACGCGCTCGACCCATCTGGGCTGGGTCACGCGGCACACTCACTCGTCGGCTCAGGGACCCCCGGTCTCGAAACGCCGACATTTATAAACATCCTAGTTTCTATAAAAAGTTTCTTAAAAACTCTGTACTTCCACTTTTCATATAAAGCTATTTAAATCTAAGATAATTTGATTAATACTAATTGTAGAAATTGATTTATTAGGAAAGGAAAGGAATGGAGCATGCAGGGACCACTAATTGTAGAAATTTGATTTAATTAATACTAATTATAAAAAGTGTACTTCATATGGAGTTCGAAGCAAAGCAAAGTGACGGGGAGCATAAATAATAAGTCCAAAAATGATACACCATCTCCTCTGCCTGCTCCACCAGTCCACCCCACCAGGCACCAGTCCACCACCGACGCCCGCACGCACGAGGCACACGATGGCCTCGCTGGAGGCGGCGGAGACATCACCGCCGTCTACGCCCACCACCAGCGCGTCCCCCTGCCCGACCCCGCGCCCGCTGGCTACCGCACCGCCGACCATGGGTGCGGCGCTTCTCCGCGCCGCGCGCAGCGGCGACGAGAGACAGCTCGTGAAAGCGCTTCTGGCGGACCCTGCGGCCCCAGACCTTGAGACCGCCGCCACAGCCGGAGGGAACACGCTCCTCCACGTGGCGGCCGCGGGCGGGCACGTGGACCTCGCGTTGCTCCTCCTCCGCCGCGCCCCGCGCCTCCTCACGGCGCGTAACGCGGCGCTCGACACCCCGCTCCACCTCGCCGCACGCGCGGGGGCGCACAAGGTCGTCGCGCTCCTCGCCGCCTCCTCGTCCTCGTCATCGTCCTCACCAGCTTGCTCCCTGCGCGCCCTGACCCGGGCCACGAACCGGCGCGGGGAGACGGCGCTGCACGACGCCGTGCGGGGCGGCCACGAGGCCGCGGCGCGTGCGCTGGCCACCGCGGACCCTGGTCTCGTGGGGATGTGCGGCGGCGCTGGGGAGTCGCCGTTTTACATGGCGTCGGCGGCTGGGTCCCTGGGGATGCTGCGCATGCTCTTAAAGGCATATAAGGACGCGGAGGAGGAGGTGCCCGACCTCGGGTCGAGCATAGGTCCGGGTGGCCGCACGGTGATGCACGCCGCTGTGCTCACGAGCAATGGTGAGTCCCTCTTGAGTCCTGACTCTTAGTTTATCTGTTTATGGTGCTCTGTTTGTGATGAATTAATGAACAATTTGAAGTGTATTTAATATCTAGCTTGTCAGATTTAGTTATGCAAGTTTGCTATATTTTGGGGATTGATGTACCGTTGGAAGCTTGTCAAAAATCTGGAAATGCTTCTCTGGGTAGAATGATTGGACTGTTCTGTGGTTGGATTGAATGGAATTTAGCAGTTCAGATGTTAGTACTTTGTTAAAGCGAGGATGGCACTTCTTCTAAAACAAGTGAATGGAGTATGAGTTGGATGATTGATTCAAGTTTCTGTTTGATGTGATGACTCTTGACTCATGGTCACTGTATTATGAACTTTACTATATAAACTCAAACATTTGAAATTGCTATAACCTGTAATCTAGTGATAGCAATTTTTGTTTGGGTCATCTTGGCAGCAGACTAATTTATGTTCCGTCAATCGGACCGCGCGAGGATGCACATTTATTAGTGTTTAATGGAATAACTGGTTTTGACTCGAAAACCTATGGGGAACATAACATTGGGTTTTGGCTGGGTGGTCGACAATCATCAAATGGCCAGGACACCCAATTGTATATTATTCCTACTGTCCCACATGCGAATCATGACACAGATAGAAAAAGGAGGGTACACGTCAAAAGAATCTTGCTGAAATGGATACCTGTAACCATGGACATGGAGGGGGGACTGCGTTTTATAAGTAGTACTCTGTAGTACATTGCGAGTGGTTCTACTGAGAAAAAATAACCTGAGAAAAGTAATATAACCCTTGATTGCATCTTACGAAACATAACCCAGTTGTGTTGAAAAGTAATCATAATGTATCAAATATAGTCTCAAAAGAAAACCACAGCAACATAGCCTTTTAGTCCAAAGCAAGTTGAGTTATGCTAGAGTTGAAACCCAACAAGAAGTCATCAAAAAGAGAAAGAGAGAAAGGGGAGGGGAGAAAGCTTTTGAGAGAATTAAAAGGGAAAAAGCCTAATCATAGGCTGGACACGTGGATAGCCTTTTTCCAATCATTTCTATCCAAACACAACTCCTTTGTGATTTTTCATTTCTTCAAGTCTCTTTTAATTGTCTCCTCCCATGTCAAGTTTGGCCGTCCTCTACCTCTCTTCACATTATTGTCCCGTCTTATGATGCCTCTGTGACCGGTGCCCCTGGGGGTCTCCGGTGGACATGTCCAAACCATCTCAATCAGTGTTGAATAAGCTTTTATTCAATTGGCGCTACTCCTAGCCGGTCGTGTATGTCATCGATTCTCACTCGGTCCAACCTCGTGTATCCACATATCCAACACAACATACGCATCTCTGCAACACTTAGTTATTGAATATGTCGTCTCTTAGTAGGCCAACACTCTGCCCCAATAACATAGCAGGCCTAATCGTCGTCCTGTAGAACTTGCCTTTCAACTTCTGTGACACTCTCTTGTCACATAGAACTCCCGATGCTTAACGCCATTTCATCCATCCCGCTTTGATCCTATGGCTAACATCTACATCCATATCACTATCTTTCTGTAGCATCGATCCCAAATAACGGAAGGTGCCCTTCTTTGGTACTACCTGAACTCCCAGGCTTACATCTCCATCCTCATTAATTGTAGTACCAAAGTCACATCTCATATACTCGGTTTTAGTCCTGCTAATTCTAAAACATTTTGATTGTAGGGTCTGACGACATAACTCTAGCTTTCTATTTACTCCTTCCCGACTTTCATCTACTAGAACTACATCATCAACAAAAAGCATACACCAAGGGATATCTCCTTGTATATCTCTCGTGACTTCATCTATAACTAAGGCAAATAGATAAGGGTTTAAAGCTAAACCTTGATGTAGCCCTATGTTAATCGGGAAAACATTTGTATCACCATCAGTTGTTCGGACGCTAGTCACAATCTTGTCATACATGTCCTTGATGAGCGTAACATACTTTGTTGGGACTTTATTCTTGTCCAATGCCTATCACATGAGATTCCTAGGTATTTTATCATCGGCCTTTTCCAAGTCGATAAAAACCATGTATAAGTCCTTCTGGTCCTTATACCGTCCCATGACTTGTCTTATTAAGAAAATTGCTTCCATGGTTGACCTTTTGGGCATGAATCCAACTTGGTTCATGGAGATATGCGTCATTCCTCTTGGGTGATGCTCAATATCTCTCTCCTATAGCTTCATAGTGTGGCTCATGAGCTTAATCCCTCGATAGTTGGTACAACTTTGAATATCTCCCTTGTTCTTGAAGATTGGTACTAATGTACTCCTCCTCCACTCATCGAGCATCTTGTTTGATCGAAAAATATGGTTAAACAACTTGGTTAGCCAAACTATAGCAATGTCCCCAAGGCGATACCATCCGGGCACATCGCTTTGCCCCTTTCATCATCTTTAAAGTTTCTTTGACCTCTGACTCTTGGATCCTGCGTACAAAGCATTGACTCTTGGATCCTGCATACAAAGCATCAAAGGAGTCATCCAACTGGGTGTGGTAGTTCTCACCATTGAAAAGATTGTCAAAATACCTCTACGACCTCTTTTTGATGTCTTGTTCTTTCACCAAGGGTTGATACATCTCATCCTTAATGCATTTAACTTGGTTGAGGTCCCTCATCTTCCTTTCCTGAATCCTAGCCATCTTATAGACATCCTTCTCCCCTTCCTTTGTACTTAGTCTTCGGCAAAGATCATCATAGGCTCGACCCTTTGCCTCACTCACAGCTCGCTTTGCAGTCTTCTTTGCCACCTTATACCTCTCTATGTTGACCGCACTCCTGTCATAGAACAAGCTCCTATAACATTCTTTTTTCTCCTTTATTGCCTTTTGAATGATCATGGTCCACCACCAAGTATTTTTAGGTTCACCTCTGCTCCCATTGGTCACTCCAAACACCTCTGACGCCACTTTCCTAATACAAGTTGCCATCTTCACCCACATGTTGTTTGCATCTTCTTCTTTGGACCAAGCGCCCTCCACAATAACTCTTTCCTTAAAAATTACAGATGTCTCAAAAGAAAACCATGTAAATAAAAATATATTTGTGTAAATCTCGAAGTACTTGTAGTTCTATCTACTATGTTCCAAATTATAAGTCGTTTGGCTTCTCTGGGTACATTGTTTTTGCTATGCATTAGATATATGTTATGTTTAGATATATAATAAATGTTATGTATTTATAAAAGTCATAACGACTTATTATAATTTGTAATGGAGGGTATACATTTGAATGGGATATGAGTATGAATTTATTTATTTATTAATAAAAAATCATTTATAGCAATCTATCCAACAATAAAGTCTTTTAGTCCCAAGAAAGTTGAGGGTAGGCTAGAGTTGTAACCCAACATGCGCTAAAAAAAGAATAATAATAAAAAAAGAATCAGTCTGTCCAATATTATTAAGAGCGCTGCTACACATACTGACGTACGACTCCAGTGTTAGACTCAGGTACAACTAGGATCATCTAATGCCTTATGTTGCACTAGTTTAGAACAAGAGACAACAACAACCGTAGATTAATGTTGGTCACACTCTAGTCATGGGTGGGTCATACGTGAAGATTTTTTGTATTATTAAGTGAGGCTTGTTCTTTGATTTGCATAGTAGGCTCCTTTGAAGACGACTCCTGGTTAGCCGCATATAAATTGATGACATATTTGTTCAGTTACTTTTTCTTTTGTGCTTCTCGGCTTTACTAGGCACTTTTTACCGCCTTAATTACTAGGTTGGTTTTGTGGATATGTATGAAATGTGTTTCTTTTGTAATAGCTCAAAACAAATCATTATTAATGCTATTTGGGAAAAGGTGTACTTGAATTAACTAGCCATAGGAATAATACATACCTTCTAATTCTGATAGCTGTGGCGATAAAGTGCAGCATCTTATCTGGCATATTATTGCAGTTTCAACTATATGCATGAAGTTTGAAGTGTTAATTAGGTTAAAGACTTGACATCATCAATGGTGTTGAGTGTGGAACGACGTTGGGGTAGAATTTTGTTGGACATGTATCGGGATTTTTTTAACCAAGTCAGAAATTCGTCCCTAGGGGATCGAACCTGGAAGTTGGATGTGCTACTCAGAAGCCTTTAACCACGGCTAGAGGCCCTTTCACATTTTTTTATTCTTAAGAGTGATGGTGTTTGAGGTCTTAGACTTTCTATTTACTGAAGTTCTTTCTTAACAGAAATGATACAGGAATTGCTGCAGTGGAACCCCACTCTTGTGAAAGAAGTTGATGACTCGGGCAGTACTCCTTTTCACTACATCGCTTCTGTTGGAAATATTTCCGCAATGAAGCTCTTATTGCGCCGTGACAGTTCTCCAGCATATAGCTCAGATTCAAACGGTTTATTTCCTGTACATATTGCTGCTAAGATGGGCTACGGTCAATTCATCTACGAGCTCTGTAGATTTTGCCCAGATTGTGACGAATTGCTTGACAGTAGAGGAAGAAATTTCCTTCATACTGCTATTGAGCATAAGAAATGGAAAGTTGTCTGGCGTTTCTCTGGTACTGCAGATCTTGGAAGGATGGCAAATGTCATGGATTCAGAAGGCAACACACCTCTGCATCTTGCAATCAAGAATGCAGACCAGATGATAGTGAGCCTTCTTATGGCAACAAATAGTGTGCTGCCGAATATAGTGAACAACCAGGGCCTCACCGCCTTAGATCTTGCTGTACTGGCAACTGACAAAGGCATAAGTTATACACTGGTAAGCTTCACCGAATCACCTAGGACTGCATTCTTCTTTGCATCTTTTAATTCATGTTCTCGTTCGATTTGAATTGTATTTCAGTTCAGTTTTTAACTTGTATAGTTTGATTTCCTGAAATGTTGATTTTCTTCTGGTAGAATCCTCAGGTCATCATACTCCGCTGTTTGGCATGGACTGGAGCTGTCCTTAGTCCTCGTCGCCTTGATCATTTCATCGATGATTTTGGCATTGGCAAAACTTCAGGAAACGAGCTCAAGAAATTCACCAACATTGCACAGAACTTAATTGTTGGTTCCGTCCTTGTTTCAACGGTCACGTTTGCAGCAGTTTTCACTCTTCCTGGCGGCTACATATCGGAGGGGCATCCACACGCCGGTGCACCAATTCTGTCACACAGGTACACCTTCAAGGCGTTCGTGATGGCAAACACCCTCGCATTTGTCGGCTCCACCTTGTCCACCATCTGGCTCACCTATGCTGGGTCGGAACACGTCCACCCACTGCTTCGTGCAATCTACATGTTCCTCTCCGTAATTTCGATGGAGCAGGCAACAAGAAGTATGGTTATAGGATTCGCATTGGGTGCGTATGTCGTTCTGAGCCCAGTCAGCGAGCGGATTGCCATTGTGGTCTGCATGTCCACCTTCATGACGCTCTTGCTTCGCAACCCTTCTAGCTGGCAGCTGTGGTTCCTGTTCATGCCGATTAAGAGGCGATTGGGATGGAAAGGAGCTTTTAAGACCCACTTGCCTCCGGAAACAAGGAGCCGCCTTACAATTGGTGTTGGCTCCAATTTTGCTTGCCAGTTCCTTCGGAGGATGCTCGGTATGTTATTTACGTACAGCTTTATCTTTCTGTTAGCATTGCTATGATGAGAAACAATATAGTGTGCCTCGGTGTAATATTCATGTTCCTTGGAGCTGTATGTTTTGTACTTTTGTATATAAATAGTTCAAGTTCCACGAATGGTTGCTTTATTCCTGAACTCAGATATTTTAATCATCTAATGCGATGGTGGAATTAAAAAATTCAAAATTCTGCGAGTGGTTGCCTTTTGGTTGTAAAGATTAGGTAATGGTTGGGAGAGCTTTAACAGCTCAAGATCCACGAAAACAGCTTTAGGTTTGCATTTTTCAAGTCATGTCTCACCTCTATGAAATCTAAGTCATGTCCTCACCTCTATGAAATTCAAATTTACCAAAAATTCAGATCTGAATGACTATGGATTTCAATATATGCTCTAGAGTTAACAAAAAATCTTTGCCAATGCCACTTATTATACAAAGTAACGGTTCGTTCTATTTTCTTCTCGCTTCTTTATGATCCAAAAATTCAGATCTGGAGGCCCATAGATTTCGTTACACAGAAGTAACGATCTGTTCTTTCTTTTCTCGCTTATTTCCCATCGCTATGAGCCCATCTCCACTAGCTATACTGCCCCGATCTCGCTACGACGTGCCGTCCTCCCTTCTATTTCTATGGATGTGGCGCTGTCGTGCGAACATCGCCACTCCCCAGCGTCCCTCCCTTATTACCGACCGCTCTGTCGTGCAGGCTCACGCTCTTCCCCTGTCATGAATCTAGGAATCTGGCAAGCGGAAGCAGAATGTGGCAAAAATATAACTAAAAACAAGACACGGAAGTTCTGTTTTGTGGATGTTCTAGGCAATTAAAGAAAGTTTTCCTTTTTCTTATTTATTTTACTCTAGTTGTTTTTTTATGTTTTCCTTTTTTTGTTTTATATTCATTTTTTTACTTTCACTTATTTACATTGGACATACGAAACACAAGAATGCCATCGGAATTTGATTTCTAAACTTGGTTTGGAAAATACATCTTTTTAAACTTTCAAACGCTTTTGTATATGGATGACATGCATATACTTTTAGCCTGCAAAATTCTCATTCTCACGTGATTACCGGAGAACCCAGTGAGCGTAGCCACCTGCCTGCCTGCGAGATGGCCACGCGCGACCTGGCCATGCGCAAGCTGCCGTGTAGCCCGACATGGGCCCAAGCGCTTGCATTTGCGAGCTGCTGACAATTTGGTGGTCGGTGCATTGCTGCGTGCCACCCTGGTCGGCGCATATGAGGTCCTGCATAGGATCGTACCGGAATAATGAGGCCCAATAGAGTCCAACAGCCTCTTTAGTGCCACATCACCGACACCAGACCATTACACTCGGGTTTGTGGACTTCGCAGTATGTTATTACACTCATAAATCATAGACATAATCCTATCGGTCATAGACATAATAATAAAGAGCTAAAACTAAGAGCCCCTTTGGTAGGACTTATTTTTCAGCTTCGGCTCTGGCTCATGCAAAAATTGTGTTAAACACCTCTTTTTCAAATGGCTTCACCAGTGAAGTGCTTTTCCAAAATGAACTAGAGGGCATGAGCCAAAAAAAGTGGCTCACCCGGCTTCAGCTCACGTCATTTTTGCACAATAGCCCTCCCACCAGTCCAAATTTTTTTTGTCCTGCCCTCAATCCCTAGCCACGTACATGAGAGATAAACTATACAAGGGTCTTTCTGAAAAACAACCTATAAACCGTTTTGCCAAATGATTTTTCAGAATGATTTTGGCTCATCTAAAGAAGTGGTTTCACCTCGTGAGCCAGAGTCAAAGCCGTTTTTGGAGAAGCCAGAGCGCTGCCAAAGAGGCCCTAAGAGTCGCAAAATAGCAAATTTCTTCGCTGAAGGGTGACATATGGGGCCCACGCGCCACACGTTCATGTGGCGATTCGAGGATCAGGCAAGAACAGATACTTGCATTCTTTTCGTCACAGGAAAGTGAAATGAATAAACAACACGGCCGCCTCACCCTCTTGAATGACCGGAACACCACCGAGAGAGAGAGAGGAGCCCGCGCATTCTTCCATCCGTTCGCAGTACAGACGGCAATGGATACTCAATATCCGAAACCTGATAGGTTTTACCAATTAGAATAAGTTTAGGTCAATTTTTATATTCATAAGTTTGTTAATAGACATAAATCTATACCTAATGGGTTTATAGATACGGGTTTGTTCTTATAGTATTCAAACCTGTGAACTTGTGAGTTTTTTAAACTCGACCAAACCTAGTACATATTGTCATTTTATTTTATAAACGAACAACAAACTTGTTATCTCTCTACTTACTTCCTAATTTTTATCAAAATAGTGAATGTATAAGTAGTTTGTGAGAGTATTGCTTGCTTGCTATTATAGTTTATACTAGCATTATATAGGTGGTGGATGGATAACTTAGTGTAAAGTCACTTAATTATATAACTTATTATTTGTATTTCATTCTCTCCATTAATAATTTTATACCAAATTATGAACTTGTTGTTCATCACATAAATTTTGGATCATGATCTCATTAATCATCACGTTACTTATTGATTATGAGAAGAACAAGTATATTGGAAATGAAACTCATGGGTAACCTGTGGGTACCCGCTAACCCGATGGGTACAGGTTTCGACAAAATTTCAAATCCTGTCATGAGTACAGATTTTTAATAGGTATAGATATTTTTTTACGGATATCCGTTACCGTCTCCAGTTGGCAGGGTATGTACTCATTACCATTGAATAAACATTAAGTTTCTTTAGTTAGTTGCTAAACCCGGCTGTTTGCTAGTTAATGGCTTCTAGTGCTGGCCGGCGTCGCCAAGATCATCCTTCCTTGCTCACTATACTAGTTTATTAATACTAGTTATCCTCGCCAGAACGGCCTTTCCAAAGTCCTATGAATACACCACTGTTTCTTTCTCCATCGGCTAGCTGTTCTTCGCACCCTGCACGAGAAACCCAAGGGAAGGCTCCTCCGTCTCTTTCTCCGAGGACCACAGGATGAACAATCTTCTCTCGGTATGTGCAGTTCGCTCTTGCAAGATTGTCTCTCCGTTTTTTTTTTGGGTTCTACGGAGTAGTTTTCATGCCGGGTATTTAGACGGATAACGAATGGCTTTTTTTTAAAACGAAGTGAAAACGAATGGCTTTTGTCATGTCGGAATATCTGTCTTTGAGGCCTGACTGAATTTCCTGTTGAGATAACCTGCAAATACCGAGATACTAAATTCAGTGCAAAATTTGCAGTGTCTGTCTTCATAATAATTTAGTAGCCAAATTCAGTGCAAAATTTGCTGTGGTTGTCTTCATGATAATTTAGTATAACGTGTTAGTTGGAAACTGCTGCGGGGTTCTGTTAATTCGATGACAGGATTCCTTTGAGAGGGATGAGAAGCCAGAAAGCGAGAGGGACATCGAGATGGGGAATCGAAATCCCAAGGACAACTCCGACTACGGTCTCAAAGACTTCTTTGAACAGGTTAGGTCTTCGATTTATAAAGAAAGCACACGTGCTGATCTGAAAGTTTTATCAGCTCTTCTTTTATGCAGTTTTATAGCAGTGGTAGTTACTAATCATGAAGACATAGCATTTGCTGTTTTTTTTCTTACGAGAAGTTCTTCTTTTTTCTCTCTCGCGGTTAGGTCAAGGAGATTGAGGTGCTGTTGGATAAGATGTCCAACATAGTTCACAAACTTCAGGTTATTACTGGACCCTTGACAACATGTTTTTTTTTCTGGGTTTCTGGTCGTATTAGTTTCGGACCCGTGTAACTAGACACAATTTATATTATATTTTGTGCAAATCTACACAGGAAGCTAATGAGGAATCCAAGTCAGTCACCAAGGCTTCTGCAATGAAAGGTGCAATGTGCAGCTTCACTTGCTGACACACAGACTGGTATCAGCATTCCTAAACTTAAAAACGCTCATCTGAAACAACTCGTCCTCCTCTTCCAGTGATAAAGGAGCGCATGGAGAAGGACATCGATGGAGTACTGAAGATCGCACGCAACGTGAAAGTGAAGCTGGAACAGATGGACAGAAACGTATGGACATTAAGCCTGACCATGTCTTCAGCGTGTGATTCACTTCACCCGATGCTCGCCAGAGCTCATTATTCTCCTCTTCGGTTTGCAGAATCTCGAGAACAGACAGAAGCCGGGGTGTGGGAAGGGCACCAGCGTAGACCGATCAAGGATGTCCATGACCATGTAAGATCCTCTTGCATTTATTATGCCAATGCAAAAGTAATCCAACAAAACGTCAACTTCGATTGCAGTGCATTGAAGAAGAAGCTGAAAGAAAGGATGAACGATTTCCAGGTGCAAATGACCTTGCTCTCTCCACCTTCTTTGTCCAAGAAAATTAAAGACTTGGAATCACATTGTTCACCATTCATTGCAGAATCTAAGACAAACTATACAAGAGGAGTACCGAGAAGTTGTAGAGAGGAGGATCTTCACAGGTATGTAAAACTTTTTTTTATCCGTCATTTCAGTTTGAGTTATCCTGTTGGCTGAATATTTACAAGCCTTAATCTTGAACCGGAACAGTCACGGGAACAAAGCCTTCTGAGGAGGTGAGATGGTGGTTCTACTTCTACCACGCTACACAAGGCACAGCGAACGCTTACCTCTTCTGACCAAGTTTTGGCACAATGCCTAGGTGATTGATCGTCTCATCGAGACCGGAAGCAGCGAGCAGATCTTTGAGAGAGCAATCCAAGGGACAGGTAGAGGACAGGTCGGTGAATAGCACTCCTACATTGTCGTTTATTTAATTTCACCTCATACTTTTATTGCCCATCTCAATGTGCTACGCGGCTACGCCTAACCACTCTTGCTTTTCGTTTCATGAAATTCCATCTATGTTGATATAGATCCTTGACACGGTTGAAGAAATTCAGGAACGGCATGATGCAGTCATGGAGATAGAGAAAAGGCTCCTTGAACTGCAGATGGTACAAGAATTGCAGCTTAGACGTTGTTTTGTTCGAAACATCGACTTAGATATCTTGTTACAGGATATAAGAACCTTTACTGTTATTTGTAATCTAATAAACCTATACCATGTACATCATTGGTCACATCAATTTCCAGACCGATCATGGCCACTAAACCATGGCGTGTGTTCTATTTATTTTTCAGATTTTTGCAGACATGGCGGCACTCGTTGATGCACAAAGAGAGGATCTAGACAACATAGAGAACCTGGTTCGTAACTTTACCTGTTCCTCTGATTAGTACATGCAACTGGTTAAAAAAAAGGCTGAATTTTATCAGTGCTACTGGAAAACTCAATCAAGTTCGAAAGCTGATCCATTGCCACCGTCAGGTTCAAAATGCTGTAAACCATGTGGTGTCTGGTACCGAGGCGCTACGCACCGCGAAGAGCCTGCAGAAGAAGTCGAGAAAGTGCATGTTGATTGCGATTATCATTCTGCTGGTAATTGCCGCCATAGTCGTGCTTTCGATCTTAAAGCCTTGGGCTAAGTAAGGAGGAGCAAGGGAAAACGAACACTATCTTCTGTTGCATGTATTCTAAGCTAATTCTTTTGGCTACACCATTCAGCTTATACCTTAAGTTTTTTTTTTTTTGGTGCAAACGAAATGAAATTTCAGCTTATCACATTATTCACATGCTGGTTTTTTCTCTGTAAATATGAAACTTCAGCTCTTAGTTTACGAATATGAAACTGATGATATCGGATTATCGGTAGAGTTGTTGTTACAACAGATGCTCACGAGGATGTTTGGATTAATGGGCTAATGATTAAGTAGCCTATATATTTTTTAGATACCAATTAGAAATGGGCTATTTCTAGACTAATAGTAAGAGCTAACAAGGGCTAATTAACGGTTCGAATCCATTATCCCTTATTTGCTTATAATGAATCCATTATCCAATTAGAAAATAAGGTTAGATGAGAAGTAGCTAAATTTAGGAAGTTCATTTATAGAGTTGTTGGAGAGGAGTTTTTAGTTTAGCTACCTAAATTATTGATTCAAGGAGTCTTTTAGATCAGAAATATTGGAGTTGAGGGCAGACAATTCAAATCAGTAATTGTTGAAACATATAGAAATGTGTATATTGATGAACAGACGAAGAGGATCACACGCTGATGACTTGTTACACGGAGGAACCCTACACTGGCTAACTAGTAACTAGTACTATCTACTTGCACATCACAGTACAGAGTAGTGTATTACAGCTGCTATCATTCTACACCGCCGTCGCGGTGGGATCCCATGGCCGCCGCGTGCCTCGCCGCCGACCACACAATAAAACTGAGCCGGAAGCCTCGCCGCGGCAGCGTGGGACCCATACCAGGAGAGCAGCCAGAACCAACGTGCAGCTCGATCGATGATGCGTCGACAAGGACTAGGAGTAGGAGCTAATAAAGAAGGAAGAATTAAGAAGAGAAATCGAAGCCAGCGTTAGAGCCAGCAGACGAGCTATGTGTCCTGATGGCTACTCCAGCCGCAGGATAAGCCTGAGGTCGCGCGTCGCGGCGGCGGCGGCGTCGACGGCGGTCGTCATGGCCACGGCCACGGCCTTCCTGGCAGGGAACTGCGGTAGCGGCAGCAAGCTCGGGTCGGGGGACGTCGAGAACGATGGGCCGGCGTACACCTCCGCCGCAGGCCTCGCCCTTCTGCCGCCGGGGTGTCTTCGCCCCGCCGCGGGGGACGATGTCCCGGCCGGCGGCGACCTCCTCCTGGTGGCGGTGGCGCCGGGGTGGTGGCTGTCGCTACCAGCTGCCCTCCGGCGCGCCGCCGCCGCCGCCCGGATCCTCTGCGGCGGCGCCGGCAAGAGGACGTTGCGCGCGCGCAGCACGTCGGTGGCCATGCCGACGACGGGAGAGGGGGAGGTGAGGGGGGAAATTTGGTCGGGCGCTGACGCTGACGCTGACCGCCGCTGGCGCTGCTAGCAGTTTGGTGGGTGTGGAATTGAGGGGCGCAGGCATATTATAGGAGCGGAGACGCGGAAGAGGGAGGGATGCTAGTGGATTCGGTCGACGCGTTCACCGCTTCTGCCCTGCGACTTCCGGCGTCCGGCGTGGTTTTGGTGGCCTTTGACAGCTTCCTCACCGCTTCGCTTGTGCTTCGGTCCTCCAGCGACCAGTCGACACCCAATGACCCAAGTACCCAACACGTTCGGCGCATCTTCGCGTCAGTCTCTTTATCTCTGAATTCAGTATGTACAGTGTGCTGGTATACTCCTACCTCAGTCTCTTTATCGTCGGCCGTGTTCTAGTAGCAGTCCCAACCCACCGCATCATCCATAAATTACCCATCTCTCCAATGCCAACATTAATATTACTTAATTGAATTTAATACTCATCTTCTTTCATTATATCTTGGATATCGTAATGAAACCAAATCTTATGCAAAACCTAATTTATTACTCTTTCTTCATTTAATTGGTTGCCACATTATTTTTTAGTCTATGCAGCAGCTGAATTAATACTGTAGAAACGGGAAGACGTGGAGGGTCCGCAACTCCAAGAGACTATATATATGGTTTTATAGAGGTAAATTTAGTTCATATTAAAAGAAAAGAGTATCTAATTGACTTTGTAAAGACTCTTTAAATTTAGTGGCTCTCTATCCTTCCACCTTCGCTCTCTATTTTTTTAATAGCATGCTTTACTCTTTATCTAGTCTGTATTAATCTAGTTCTGTTGACTTAGCCTAAACTTTTTCTGTAAAATCTATTTTAGAGAGTAGTTAAATCAGTAAATTTGATTAGTTTTTTTAGCTAACCTCTTGGAGAGACTCCTCTAACAGTCCAGCAACCTCGGCCCATCCGGTGTGTGCGTGGGAGAAGTGTGGCCCATCAAGACTGCGTGGTCGGCCGTCAGCGTGGTGTTGAAGGGCCGTGATTCGCGCGCCGCTTCCACTTCCGTTTCCCGATGCCCCCGTCCGCCGCCGCATGGTAGAGCTGACTGCACAGTGCACAGCACACCCGTTGTTTCGACTGCCGTCCACACCCCCGGGGAATGAGCTCGTAAGAGCATCTCTAACAATGACTCAAACTAGTGCCTCAAATTGAAATATAAGGCTCTACACAGGATAAACTACTTCAACAGTGCTCTATTTTATAAATTTTTGTCAAAAAACTATAGGGCACCCTTTCAAGTGACTCAAATATACTACACCGTAGTGGGCTGCCCTATAATCTAGATTTAGGGCTTTACTGTTGGAGCGAGGTGTTTTGTTGGTGCCCTAAATTCTATAAAATATACTTATTTTTAAATTATAGGACATTTTTATATGTCACGTTGTTGGAGATGCTCTAACGGATGGAGGCTGCAGCTATGTGTAGGGCTGGAAACGAGCCGAGCCGAGCTCGGCTCGGCTCGGCTCGACGTGGCTCGGTGCAGCTGCGAGCCGAGCCAGGCTCGGCTCGGTCATTTTGCGAGCCCGACCTAGAGGCTCGGCTCGGCTCGGTAACGGCTCGCGAGCCTCACACTAAATCACGTTTAGAGTATAAATTATATATTTTTTATTATATATAAGATAAAAAAATTATGTATAATATATTTTTAGACTACAATATAAGTGTATCACATATCAAGTTCAAGAAATTCAATAAAATAGTTCAAAACATAACAATAATATGGTATAATAGTATACTTGACGTTGTTAGCTCGGCTCGCGAGCTGGACCGAGCCGGCTCGGCTCGGCTCGCAGTTCTGGCGAGCTACAAAATCAGGCTCGGCTCGGACTCGTTTTGGCTCGCGAGCCGGCTCGAGCCGAGCCGAGCCTCACCGAGCCCGAGCCAAATTTCCACCCCTAGCTATGTGATGCTTGGTTTTCCAGCTCCGCCTCCTCACAAGTCACAACGGCTCTAGTCACAGCAGTTTCTGGTGATTCTCGGACGGAGTAGATTCACAAAAAAGGTTGTTTGGTAGCGTACAAACGGCCGTCGAGAGAGCTGTGACAAACAAAAAACGTAGACAGACACTCAGGCATGTTTAGTAGAAATCTCGAGCGTGTTCAGTACTTGTGATATTTTTAAATTTTAAGTTTTTGATAGTGCTCCAAATTAGCCACAAATCTGCAGATGTACGTGCTCTTGTCATTAAATCTGAACCAACTCATTTCGTTCCCGACGAAAGCGGTTGAGGAAACACGTATTCAAACTTAAAATTTATCGTGACATAATTTTATTCACGTTCCAACGCACGGACGTGGTCACAATACCAGTACCAAAAAATAAAAAAAAAATATTTTAACCCTGAGAACAGAGTACCAAAACCAAAATCATATATTCAATCTGAAGTGATAAATAATCTCACAGATTGACACCAATACTTTCAACCCAACCTGGGTTTTCATTTGGAGTCACAACTCAGAACTCCATCCGTACGTAGCTAGCTAGACGATTCGTTGATTCATTTATGCTGATTATGTTCAGTTTAGAACTTGGAAAGCAGCTTCCCCATTGCTGATGAACTGAACCCAGCTTATTTTTTTTTCGAATTTATTTAGAGCCTTCTCCGAATCATTCTTCTTCTGAGTCTTCATCAAATCCTGGATTTGGCCATAACTTGCAGGCCACTGCTCCCAGTTGCGGGCCGTGGATCCTTGAACTGCTCTTCAGTAACTCCTGTAAACAAAACAACATCAAAACTGTGTACGAACGATGGTTTATTTTTTTCCAAACAAAAAAAAAACGCTGGGAAATGAGGAACTTTGCCTTTGCCCATGGCTGCAGTCGAGGAGATGCCACCCTGCACAGCCTTGAGCACCCTGTCGTAGAAATTGGCGCCCGACCACTTCTGATGCTCCAGCGTCTCCACGCCGTTGATCCTCTCCTCCCTCTGGATCCTCTCCACGTAGGCCAGCATGCCGCGGCGTGCGAAGTCCCGCGCGAACGTGTCGGTGACGAGCGCGTCGGCGTGGAACCCGGCGAGCGTGATGAACTGCCAGACGTAGCCGAGGCGCGCGACGCTCGGGATGAAGGCGGCCATCTCGGCGTCCGTCATCCCGGACGCGTCCCAGTTGAAGGACGGCGAGAGGTTGTAGGCGAGCATCGCCTCGGGGCACGCCGCCTTGACGCCCTCGGAGAAGGCGGTGCACTCGGCCACGTTGGGGCTGGACGTCTCCATCCACAGCACGTCGGCGTGCGGCGCGAAGGCGCGCCCCCGGACCACGGCCGCCGCCACGGACCCCCTGAAGCGGTAGAACCCTTCCCTGGTCCGCGGCAGGTCCCAGTCCCAGAACACGGACGTGACGCCGAGGCTGGCGGCGATGTCGCGCGCCTGGTCGTTGGACACGCACCTGTCGTAGCCGCCGGTGGCGCGGTCCCACTCCTGGAGCCTGCGCTGCTTCTCCTTGGCCGCGACGCCGAGGCCCGCGATGGCGTCCCTGACGCACTCGGAGAAGGTCTTGAGCTGCGCCGCGGCCAGCCACTCGTCCTCGATGGCCTGGAGCTCCCTGCCGCTCTTGCCCGCCGACATGCCGGCCGAGAGCACGGCCGCGAGGCTCTGGCCCCTGAGGCCCGGGTTGGTGGCGCCGACTATGAACTGGTGGTCGCGCGCGTCGACGTTGGTCTGGATGAGCGTGGCGGCGACGGCGTCGGTGCGCGCGACGAGGACGGTCTCGACGCCCATGACGTCGAACTGGAGCCGCGCGGCGACGAGGCGGTTCACGTGCTCGGAGACGGCGACGAGCACCTTGCCCGCCATGTGGCCGCACTTCTTGGTGACGGAGGACTGGTCCTCGAGGTGGACCCCGGCCGCCCCGCGCTCCACGAAGAGCTTGCAGAGCTTGACGGTGGCCGTGGCGCCGCCGAAGCCCGTGTCGCCGTCGGCGATGATGGGCTTGAGGAAGTCGACGTACGGCGCCCGCGCGCGCTCGGCGCGGGGCAGCGACATGCGCGCCTCCCGCTGCTTGCGGTCGTGGTAGAGCTGCGCGAAGAAGAGGTGCTCCACCTTGTTTGGCACGGTGTCGTAGGGGTAGTCGGCGAGGTCCGGGCCGGGCTCGTTGGTGGAGGTGTGCGTGGACGAGCACTGCCACCCGGAGACGTAGATGGTGTCCAGGTGCTTGGCCATCATGGTCACCTGGACGGGGTCGAGCGCGCCGAAGGTGCGGGACGCGGTGCCGCCGGCCTGGTGCGCCTTGAGCGTGCGCCACAGCTTCTTGGCCATCTCCCCCGACGCGTAGCTCTGCCGGAGCGTGCCCCGGAGGAGGACCACGTCGCGGGCGGTGTAGGGGCGCTTGGTGAGGCGGAACCGCTCCGTGCCCCACCACGACTCCACCTCCGCCACCTCCGCCTCGAACCGCCCTTCCTCCTCCATGATCTGCATGCATGCACACACGTCCACACGGGACGAATAAGTGAGTTATTATCAGTTACGTACGTACGAGATCATCATGCACACGTACGCCTAGGCGCCTAGCATTAGCAACTGTCTATAGAACTAGTAAATCGAAACCGACCAGCGAAGGCACGGAGAACGGCGACGCCATGGCTGGTAGCGGGGAACACACACAGGGCCGGCGGGATAGGGGGCGGCCAGGGCACGCACTTGGAGATGACGAACTATGGCAAGTACGAAGCGTGCCTTGGTTGCGTCGTCGCTCTCGTATTTATAGTCAGCGGTGCACGCCCCAACATGCTGCTCTAGCTATAGATATCGAGCAAAATCATGCATGCAACTTGTACGTAACGTGCTGCCTCCAGCTTTCAATCCTTATCGTGTCAGAGGTTGGCATGGTCTGGTGCAGGTGAGAGATGGACCAGAGCCGCAACGGTGAGCGTAGCGTAATGGTGGACACGTCGTCTCGTCTCGTCTCATCTGTTACGCAAGGAGAACCAAAAAAAACTTGTTTCGCGCGCGCGCGCGCATGGAACGTTTTGGACAGTAGCAGTGGTTAGCTCTAGCTGCACACTTTCACACTACTGCAGCTTGAGATCGGTTGCGTGCGTGCTCCTCCGATCCTTGTTTCGAGTGAAACTGAGCTGACACCGGCCGGTGAGTGAAGACCGAGCTAGAGCAGGGACATTTTACACGGTTCCTGTTCCTTAGCCGACTGCCCGACTGAAAATTGTTCACTCTAGGGGTACAGTTTACGTTCCCAGCATTAGAAAGACGGTCGTGTGAGACAGGAAAATTTGGTAGAACACGGATCAGGGTTCTAGGACCTGTTTGCACCGCTACTACTGTCTACATTTCTAATACATTTAGGTCTTTTTCGGTTATTCCAATTTCAGGTAGATTAGATAAAAATCGAGGTGTATTCTTTTTTTTGAAGGATCAGGAGGGGGAAACCCCTACTGCGCATTTTATTAGAAAGCGAAAAGAAAAGGTTAGAACCTGGTACTTTTACAATCAATAAAAAGAAGGGAAAAAGAAAGAGAGAACTATTCCTATGTTTGCCACAAACTTAGCCAATTCGGGATTGAGGTGTCAAATTCCCCCCGCGCTCTATGAATGATCAGTCGTAATTCTCTACTAAATTCCTGAGTACAGCGGAGCACCGAGGGATCTTTGTTTGAAAACAGCCACTCGTTTCGGCTTTTCCAGATGCTCCAAGTCATAAGAATAATGATCTCCATAGAGAAGGAAACGTTGAGCTGGTGCATGAGGTTCACTGATGCCTCTTCAGGATTGGAAATTCTGGGCGGGGTAATGCCAATTGAGTTCCAGCAGGCTTTCGCGAAGTTGCATCTGAGGAAGAGATGGTAAAGGGTTTCCTCTCTTTGCCAAAGGCAGTTTTCGCAAGAATAGGAATCCAGCTCCATGTTTCTCCTTCTCAACATATTTCTGGTGTTTAGCCTGTTTTTGAGCCACAGCCAGTAGAAGACTCTATGCTTAGGCTGACATTTACTTTTCCAAACTAGTCTGTAGATAGGATGAGTCTGCATCTGGCCCATGGAAGATCTGTAAGCTTTATGGGACGAGAATTTGTCCGACCCCCAAATGTACTTCCATCGGTCGTGAGCATCATTAAGAACGATTTGCTCCCAGGACCCCTTGAGCACCAGAAATTGATCAAACGCTTGATCAGAGACAGGTAAATGAAAAAGACCATGAAACTGCTCTTGATCCTTGGCCTCTTTGATAGTCATTTTTGAGTTTTTGGCAAAGGAAAAAAGCTCTGGGAAAATATGCCTCGGGATGCCCTGACTCCACTGATCATCCCAGAACGAAATTGATCTGCCATTGCCAATAACGGGGATAGCCAGTCCTTTGAAGTTTGGCAGAAGCTTTACAATGCTCTTCCACCAGAAAGAACCAACGCTTCTATTGCCAGGGAGACCTCGAGTTAGATAGTAATTGTTCCAGATCAGATGCACCCAAGGTAAGTCGCTATGGTTGAAAAATTTATGCAAGAATTTAATTAGAAGAGCCTCGTTCTGAGATTCCAAGCGAAGAACTCCCAGCCCACCATTCACTTTCCTCTGAGTGACCGAATTCCAAGCAATCAAAGGTGGCTTCTTGGAGTTAATGTCATTTCCTCTCCACAGACAGTGCTTTCTGAAAATATCAATTTCCTTAATGATGGTTTTAGGAATCTTGAGCGTGCACATGAAGAACATTGGTAGAGCTGAGAAGACTGAATTTACCAATTCCAAGCGCCCAGCCTGAGACAAAAAGTTTGAGGAGCAAGACAGCCTCCTTTGAATCCTTTGAATAAGAGGTAAATAGTGTTCCTTTCTAGGTCTCACTAGGCCCAAAGGCAAGCCAAGATAGGTGAATGGCATCTCGCCAATCTGACAATTGAAGGTACGGGACAGGATCACCATTTTATCCGGAGACACGTTAATAGGGAACATATTTGATTTGTTGTAGTTAACCTTCAGGCCAGTAGAAGAGGCAAAAGAGTTGAGGATTGCCTTGAGGAAAAAAAGTTGCTTAGGGCATGCTTCCAAAATCAGAAGAGTGTCGTCTGCATATTGAATAATCGGGAAATCCTGTTCACCAATATCCGGCAAAGGTAGCTTGAGAAGATTCCGCATCCTAGCTTTATTGATGATGCTCTGAAGAAGGTCGGCTGCCAGGACAAACAGTAGGGGTGAAAGAGGGTCGCCCTGCCTAACCCCTCTCCTGCAATGGAATGGCTTACCAGGAACTCCATTAAGTAACACCGAGGAAGTGCCAGAGTGAAGGATGCTCCGAATCCAGTTGATCCACTTAGGGCTGAAACCTTTGTGGATCAGAACCTGGATAATCAACTCATGCTCAACCATGTCAAAGGCTTTCTCGAAATCTAGCTTGAGCACAATGATCTCTTTTTTTGAGGAGTGACAAAGGTGAATATATTCCAAGGCCCAGGCCAAGCAGTCTTGAATGGACCTCCCCTTGATGAAACCATACTGATTCTTGTGAATTAACCGGGGCATGAACGGTTGCAGACGGTTTGCCAACAACTTCGTTAAGATTTTCATACTATTGTTTAGAAGAGAAATTGGCATGTAATCCCCCACCTTCATAGGACTCTCTATCTTTGGAATCAAAACAATGAATGATCCGTTAATACTTCTGAGGCAAACCTGCTCATGGAAGAATTTATCACACAGATCATAGAAATCGGGGGCAATGACATGCCAGCACTTCTTGATGAAATTTGAATTAAAACCATCTGGCCCCGAGGATTTATCTGAAGGTAAGAGTTTTATGATGCTATCAATTTCTAGCTTAGAAAACGGATAATCTAACCCCTGTAATTGCTCATTGGTAGTTAAAAGTTCTGAAAGGTCAAACCCGATATCTGAAAAGTCGGACGACCCCAGTCTGCACTTGAAAACCTCCCAGAGAAGATCAGACTTATGCTCATGCTCAAAGAACATGGTCCCATTGTCATCAGTCAAAGTAGGGATTGAATTTTTCCTGTGCTTAATGGTGGCATGGGCGTGAAAGAAGCGAGAGCAGATGTCTCCATCAGTAACCCACCGAATAGCCGCACGCTGCTTCCAATAAATTTTTTGAATATTAAGCAAATCAGCCACCTTTTGTTGCAGAATTTCCCTGAAATTCCATTCCTCTACAGAAAGATCCCGGTGCTCTTCCATGTTGTCAATAAGCTCAATAAGCAACTTAATGTTCTTCACCGTTATATCAATTTTTGGCAGCGATCTCTGCCATTCTTTCAGAACCTTCCTAACATATTTGAACTTGGCAGTCAGATTCTTGGCCTTGTCGAGAATGCTAGGGATCCCATTCCAAGTAATTTGAAAAAGGTTCATGAAACCATCCAATTCAAGCCAGAAATTCTCAAACCGAAAAATCGTAGGTTTAGGAATTTTGGACTTAAAGGAAACCAAGCAAGGAACATGATCGGAGATGTCCCTCGGCATTGTCTTAGCATAGGAGTCCGGGAAGACGGTCGACCATTCTTGCGAGATGAAAAACCAATCAAGCCTCTGAAGCAGTGGTTCCTGCTGTCTGTTCGACCAAGTGTACGTGAGCCCGTGAAGAGGGATTTCAATCAAGTCTAAATTGCTTATCGCTTCATTGAACTTCAGCATAAGGTTAATATCCCCCCCCCCAATTCTATTTCTGTTCTCCGGCCGATGGATTAAATTGAAATCACCAACGAGGAGCCAAAGTTTGTCAGGAGGCATAGAAATATTATGCAGCCAGTTGAGGAAATCAATTTTCCCATGATGGGTACAAGGAGCATAAACATTGGTAATGATCCAGGAGCAAGCCGACAAGTTTGAAGTGAATTCCACCGATTGGGCATAATTATTTTGAAAGATAACATTTCCGGTAAGCCTAGAGCTCTTCCAAATGATAACAGATCCGCCCGAGTTCCCCATCGAGGGAACAAAAGCAAAAGAATCAAAAGGAGCAGGGCAAAAGTTTTTAAGGTAGGCCAAATCAAGGAACTCCTTCTTTGTTTCCTGCAAACAAACAACCTCACAACCCGCATCTCGAATAGAACAACGAATCGCATTCCACTTGGCGGTAGAGTTAATTCCTCTAACATTGTGGCTCAGCACAGACCACTCCATGAAGTTGACAGAATTGGGATTACTCATTGAGAACACCAGAAGTTTTTGGGACATACCCACACCAGTGGATAAAGTCCAAGTTAGTCCACAACCCACAAATTAACAGAATATTAAAACAGGCACGCCCAGGTGCCAGCCCAGAGTCCAAAAGACCTGCAAGAACCAAAAGTAAAACCAAGTACATCCAAAAGTTAATGGGGCCCACACACAAGCCCAGATCCCCCACCATCCGCCTAATGGTTGTCTTGTTGATCCTCATCAGATGAATCATCAGTTTTCTCATCTGCCAGGTCCTTCCTGTCAACCCTCCGCGGCCCAACAGGTCCCACAGACGATTTTTTTTGCTTCAGCCTCTGCTCAGACAGGTCATCCTCAGACAGGTTACAAAGCCTGGTGCCTAGATTCCGCAGTACCTTGGAGGATAGCGAGGGTGGGCCATCGAAGTTATGTTGGCACATGAGGCAGTTCCTTTTTGGACATGCCCCATGCCTGAACCCAGCATGTGATTCCTTCAATCGTTTGCTTCTTCTGAGTCCTGACTCCACAATGATTGGAGTCGGCCCACCATAACCAACAGAATCCTTGGAGACCCCAGAGGTGACATCCTCCAGGGAGGGGACAACTGGACAATCCTTAGGAACCACAAAAGGGATGGAATTCATTCCTTGCTCCTGCAACTTTGAAGGGATATCTGACAGAAGAAAAGTCTTGGACCAGTTGAAAGACTCCGGCTGAAGAAGATTCGAAAGAAAAAAGGGTGCCCACTTCTCAGGGACGTCCACCGAGTGATCAGTCAATCCAGCCGGAGCAAAGTATTTTGCCCAGAGCCTAGAGAAATGGACAGCTCTATTTCTCTCCTCAATCATCTGAAAGACGGGGTCAGGCTGCCAATCCTGATGAAACATGAAATTCATCTCCAAATTCTGATGGTGATTATTGTTAGGCAAATCAACATGGGCCTGAGGGGGCACAACCTCCAAATCCTGGGCCTGATCCACTTGAGGCGCCGGTCCATCAACCTCCTGAGGCCCATTGAAAGGGGCAGCATTGATGTCCATTCCATTCCCAATCAGAGCATGACCATTCACCGCAAAATGACCATTCGTGGGGGGTGCAAGCTGACCAGCACCAATGGAGCTATCAGATGACAAGCCAGAGTGCTGATTGCTGAGTTGCAGTTCTTCCTGCTGAATGTGTTGCTCCTCTTGCAAAGGGGGTTGTTGGTCTTGCTGAATGGGCTGCTCATTCACAATCCACTGGTCCCACTCTCCATGGCCCAAGTCATCCTGCTGAGCCGGCAGCACTCCACCCTCAGGCTCCGGAGGAAAGTTTAAGTCAAGCCCTGCCGGAGGCAAAGGTTGACCCAACCCGAAGAAGGCCAGGGGGAGCTGATGTCCATCCTCGGGGGCCGGAGGGATGGGGTCCTCATCCTGAGCCTGACCGCCAAGCATGAGCTACTGGATAATTTCACATTGCACCGTCCAGGAGTCCCCAGCAAAGCCCTCGGCCTCCGAAAAAACAATAAATTGGGGGACCTCCTCCAGCGAAGTGACTCGAACACGGAGCAGGGTTCTAGAGATATTACTTCGATCCTCCTCCCACAGAATCAACCTCCCAAACGACCCATTGGCGGCCTGCAGATACTCTGAAGAACGATAATCCAAGGGAAACCCCAGCAGCATAAGCCAACATTCATGGTTGAAGAGAAGGGCACGGTGGTTCCAGGCATCATTGTGACGGACCACAGAGAAAGTAGCGTCCAAATACTGCTGGGGACCAAGCAGAACCAAGTTATCCCGCTCCAACACACTACGGAATTGCACCAACACTTGTCCCAAATGCGAGCGCTGAATGGCACGGACACCAACCCTATGATGCTCAACAAGGTACTCCCTGACCACATCCCTAACCGCAGGGAACAAGACCTCGTGCTCCGGTAAAGGATGAATATTTATAATCGCCCAGTCCTCGTGAAATGGTGGCAAACGCTGCGAAACTGACCTGACCATAATCCCACGATGCTGGACCACCGCGGCGCTGAACCCTGGAGGGAGGAACGACCCCGGGTCCACGTGCCGGTACGCCATTGACAGATTCTCAGACGATCGCCGGAGAGCCAAGGGCGGAGAAGCGGGTTGGGGTTTTGTTGAAGTGACACCCAACGCGAGCTCCAAGGACGTTTCTGGCGCCTGTTCGGATTTTTTTAATAAAACCGCCTCGGCGAACTCACCGAAGGAGGCAAATGAAGGGGGAGTCCCACCCGTCAGAGACTGGGAGGAAGAGCGGAACCAGGACCCGAAGTCCAAGAGACGGGGTGACCCTTCCAAAGGGCAGTTACTTTCGAAGGAAGGGAACGAGGAGAGAGGGAAACCAAATTCTGATTTTTTACGTTTGCAGAACAATTCCAAATGTCCCCTTGCTTTACAAAAAAGGCAGAGAAAGGCTGAGGAAACCGAGCCCGACAAATCCAGCCTTCCAAGACCAAGCCCAGGCCTGAGGGGCCCATTACGCAGAATAGGCTGCCACTGCAACCTACGAGACCAAGGCCGCCCAACAGTTGAATTTGAAATTGACTTTGAATTTGAAAAGGAGCAATCATCACAGCCCCGACATCCGTGTCCAGTCCTGCACCCGTTAAGCCTGGGAAAACCCGCCGGAGGAGCAATCCCACGATGAAGATCACGCGACGAGGCCCCCGAGGTCAAAGAGGTGGCAGGAAACCTCGGACCCCGAGCTCCAAAAGGGAAACCCAATCTATTGAAAACAGAAGTCCTCGGAGCAATCAATTTTCCAGCTGAACAGGAAGAACGAAGATGTCGACGAACTGGGACCGCATTCGCACCAGTCAATGGCGGGCGCCTAACCACATCAGCGAATGAGATTTTTTTCCTACCCGAGACAAACCACCAGTTGGCATTCTCCTCCTGAAGGAATAATTTGAGTTCATAGTTCCAGTTTGGTCCACCCGAGTTCCACAAGTTGAAGAAAGCTTTGAATTCAGAACGAACAATGCATCTGGAATTGTAGATGTGAAACCCAACATCCCTGGAGGAAACCGTGAAGCGGAAAACCCGATCGGCAAGCGGGAGGACCATGAATCCCCTGGCAGAACCACCAAAAGCAGCTTGAAGGATATGACCAACCGAGACAGGATCAAGCCTGAAGATGCATCTTCCAAACGAGACAACAAGCCAGAATGCCGATGGGGAGCGCGGGCTTCCGGGGCAAACAGGAGAGGAAAACCGACGCCTAACATCCGTTTCAAAAGGCACCCCCGGCCGGAAGTCCAAACGAGACAAATCCATCCCCCAGCACGAAGAAGACCAAGCGAGAAGGGGGGGGAGGGAGAGAAGCGAGGACAGCGGGGGCGAAGAAGACGAAGAAGGGAGCAATCGAGGTGTAACCTCGATTTGTTATGGATTTTAATCCGACTCAATTCCATCCAATCTACATGGATTAACATCAAAATGAATAAGTCCTTAGACCATCTCCAACTACTTACTCATACTCATACCCATGTTCAAAATATACTTTACAAACAATACAGTCTATCACTACTGGACTCGCGTTCTTTACCGAGTGTCTAAGGCTATTTTACACTCGGCAAACGTTTTATCGGCAAATGATTCTTTGTCGAGTATTTTTTTCGGAGTGTCGAAAAACACTCGGCAAATTAAGAATCGCAAAAAACAAAAAAAATAGCAAAATATTTTTTTTAATTATGGGGACAACTCTCCGACCACGACCCATTATCATACCAGTTTACGTTCCCAGCATTAGAAAGATCAAAGACGGTCGTGTGAGACAGGAAATTTTGGTAGAACACGGCTTAGGGTTTTAGGACCTGTTTGCACCGCTGCTGCTGTCTACATTTCTAATACATTTAGCTTTTTTTCGGCTATTCCAATTTTATGTGGATTAAAGTAGATTAGATAAGGTTGAGGTGCATTTTGACATGTTATTGATTTTAATTCCACTCAATTCCACCCAATCTACATAGATTAACACCAAAATGAACAATTTCTTAGACAATCTCAAACTACTTACCTATACCCATATTCAAAATATATTCTACAAACAATACAATTTATAGTGCAAAACGGTGCAAAAGGTGTTTTTGGTGACCATATGGGTGAACTATTATACACTACACCTATATAGTCACTAAAAACACTGTTCTGCATCGTTTTGTATTGTAGATTGCACTGTTTGTAGAGTGTACATTGCACTGTTTTGCATCGTTTTGCATTGTATTGTACACTACACCTATATGGTCACTAAAAATATTGTTTTGCATCGTTTTGCATTGTAGATTACACTGTTTATAGAGTGTACATTGCACTGTTTTTGCATCGTTTTGCATTATACACTACACCTATATGGTCACTAAAAACATTGTTTTGCATCGTTTTATATTGTAGATTACACTGTTGATAGAGTGTAGATTGCACTGTTTTGCATCGTTTTGCATTGTATTGTACACTACACCTATATGGTACACTACACCTACATGTAATCTGTTGGGGACTCGTTCTCAAATGCTATGAATTAAGAACAAGGCAACATAAAATGTTAAATATTAATGTCCTTCGTCCAATGAAGCATTATTCCTTTAAGGATTAATGAACTTCGGACGAAGGTTAGAGACGATACAATGACGAAGGTTAAACCTTCGTCATTGAACTCTAATAGACTAAAATTAATAAGAAATATGAAGTATCAAAGACAAATAAATTATAAATGAACAACATCATTTTTATATTATCTCAATTTAATGTATTCGAATGTTAGATACATATATACCTCTGCCTTGGCAAAGATTGATTCCCGAGTGACGCGATTGCAATTACAGGAATGCGTGAACAGTAAAGGAATACTGTTCACTATTTATAGATACAAGACACAGCCTGTGAGGAATTACAATCAGGCCCCTCATAAAAGTTTACAACAACGACTCGAACACTTATGGACTAAAAGGTCATTCTACTTTTAGGTCGGTTTGTAATTCCGAAGCTTCACGAACGGCAACCTTCGGTCATCACGTACAGACAGCTTCAGCCGAAGCTGTTTCTTCCTGCAGGACCTTCGGCGACGAAGCATGATCCCAACAGTAGCCCCTTCGCGGTGCTAGATCATTTTTCGTAACGAGCTTGATCCGTGAAAAAAGTCTCTTAGGCTTCAGGAAGCCGAAGGTCCGAAAAACACCTTCCCTGAGCTCGTTGTCGAGAAACGATTCAGTTTCCGAACGCGTAGCGGTCCCACCCTGCAGGGTTACTATTTGGCCTCTGTGGTCCACTGCGCAGCGGGTGTAAGCAGCTGTTTGCCTGGTGTAAAAATCCTGACGATTCACCTTCTTACCTGCGGCATTATATAAACAGACGGGTAGGTGTGAAGTTACCACAACATTCATTGCTATTGCACTGTTTTGCTGCCAAAAATTTTAACCATAGCCGAAGCTTGACTCCCGCAATCAGACGAAGCTCCAGTTTAAAGCGTACTTCATCAGAAGAAAAAACTTCGGAAGGAAAAATTTTTTAGTTCCCAAAAAATTCAGATTTAAATGGCCAGAGTGCGCTCTACCGCTAGAATTGAGCGTGAGGGAGACGAAGCCGAAGGAGCGGAGACTGTTCCTATCTCCGAAGCGATGCAACGATCCGGTCTGGTGACCTCGGAAGAAATTCGTACTGCCGAGACGACAGAGCAGACTGTTGCCGAGACATAACAAGTTGCTGCCGAAGCAGAAGAAGGAAATATTGAGGAGGCTGATCCCGATGATGATTACCATATTGTCGTGCCAAGCAAGCCCAGTCACTTGGACTTCGGAAAGTCGACTGTCTCCAAGGCTGATCTCTCCAAGATGGTGAAGTCAGGTTATTTCAGTGAGGATGAGAAGAAGTTACTTTGCTTCGGGGGGGAAGAAACTACCCCGAAGCCAGGAAAGGATGAAATAGTCATTTTCAAGAGCTTCCTAAAAGCTGGGTTGAGATTTCCCTTAAATAGGATGATCTCTGATGTGCTGCAAAGATTTGGCATCTATTTTCACCAACTGACTCCCAACGTGATTGTCAGGCTCAGCGTCTATATCTGGGCTCTCCGAAGCCAGGCAGTGGAGCCATTTGCCGACAGCTTCTGTCGAGTTCATGAGCTGCATTACCAAACAAAAGCCAGAAAAGATGGATTGCATGAAAATTTTGGTTGCTATAACTTTGCTTATCGGAAAACCACGAAGTTTCCTGTGATCAGCTACCGAAGCAAATGGCCGGCCGGCTGGAAATCAGAATAGTTTTATGTCAAAGTTGACGAAGACAAAGAGAAGCTGGTTCAGAGCCCTCTTGAACTAACCTTCGGAGAAACAAGACCCCGATGCAGAATGGAAGTAGAAGGTCCAACTTGGGCTGCTCTGGGCGAATTCAAAATTATTGCAGAACATATTGGCACTAGAGATTTAGTGCAGGAATTCCTGGTCTTCAGGGTTTTTCCAACTATGAAAGAGTGGACAATGCCGAAGCTTAAAGGGGAAAAGAAGAAGGGGGAACTCGTCCGACTGCCCTACCATTATAAATTCAAGAAATACTTTAAAGTACCCTGCCAAGAATGGCTTAATACAATTGAAATAATGAGCAATGAAATTCTTGGGAATTACTCTAAGAAAGAGGACCAACTGATGACAGCGGCCTTCGGCACTCGCCGAAACGAAGGCTGAACAGGGTGCTTGATGCCATAGGATTTGAATATGCTGACTATGGCCGACTAGGCGGAGATGCTGGAGGCCCGAAGCAAAAAAGGCTTGCTAGCACTACTGACGAAAAAGTCGTCAAGGCAGCAAAAAAGGCTTGCTAAAAGGTCATTCTACTTTTAGGTCGGTTTGTAATTCCGAAGCTTCACGAACGGCAACCTTCGGTCATCACGTACAGACAGCTTCAGCCGAAGCTGTTTCTTCCTGCAGGACCTTCGGCGACGAAGCATGATCCCAACAGTAGCCCCTTCGCGGTGCTAGATCATTTTTCGTAACGAGCTTGATCCGTGAAAAAAGTCTCTTAGGCTTCAGGAAGCCGAAGGTCCGAAAAACACCTTCCCTGAGCTCGTTGTCGAGAAACGATTCAGTTTCCGAACGCGTAGCGGTCCCACCCTGCAGGGTTACTATTTGGCCTCTGTGGTCCACTGCGCAGCGGGTGTAAGCAGCTGTTTGCCTGGTGTAAAAATCCTGACGATTCACCTTCTTACCTGCGGCATTATATAAACAGACGGGTAGGTGTGAAGTTACCACAACATTCATTGCTATTGCACTGTTTTGCTGCCAAAAATTTTAACCATAGCCGAAGCTTGACTCCCGCAATCAGACGAAGCTCCAGTTTAAAGCGTACTTCATCAGAAGAAAAAACTTCGGAAGGAAAAATTTTTTAGTTCCCAAAAAATTCAGATTTAAATGGCCAGAGTGCGCTCTACCGCTAGAATTGAGCGTGAGGGAGACGAAGCCGAAGGAGCGGAGACTGTTCCTATCTCCGAAGCGATGCAACGATCCGGTCTGGTGACCTCGGAAGAAATTCGTACTGCCGAGACGACAGAGCAGACTGTTGCCGAGACATAACAAGTTGCTGCCGAAGCAGAAGAAGGAAATATTGAGGAGGCTGATCCCGATGATGATTACCATATTGTCGTGCCAAGCAAGCCCAGTCACTTGGACTTCGGAAAGTCGACTGTCTCCAAGGCTGATCTCTCCAAGATGGTGAAGTCAGGTTATTTCAGTGAGGATGAGAAGAAGTTACTTTGCTTCGGGGGGGAAGAAACTACCCCGAAGCCAGGAAAGGATGAAATAGTCATTTTCAAGAGCTTCCTAAAAGCTGGGTTGAGATTTCCCTTAAATAGGATGATCTCTGATGTGCTGCAAAGATTTGGCATCTATTTTCACCAACTGACTCCCAACGTGATTGTCAGGCTCAGCGTCTATATCTGGGCTCTCCGAAGCCAGGCAGTGGAGCCATTTGCCGACAGCTTCTGTCGAGTTCATGAGCTGCATTACCAAACAAAAGCCAGAAAAGATGGATTGCATGAAAATTTTGGTTGCTATAACTTTGCTTATCGGAAAACCACGAAGTTTCCTGTGATCAGCTACCGAAGCAAATGGCCGGCCGGCTGGAAATCAGAATAGTTTTATGTCAAAGTTGACGAAGACAAAGAGAAGCTGGTTCAGAGCCCTCTTGAACTAACCTTCGGAGAAACAAGACCCCGATGCAGAATGGAAGTAGAAGGTCCAACTTGGGCTGCTCTGGGCGAATTCAAAATTATTGCAGAACATATTGGCACTAGAGATTTAGTGCAGGAATTCCTGGTCTTCAGGGTTTTTCCAACTATGAAAGAGTGGACAATGCCGAAGCTTAAAGGGGAAAAGAAGAAGGGGGAACTCGTCCGACTGCCCTACCATTATAAATTCAAGAAATACTTTAAAGTACCCTGCCAAGAATGGCTTAATACAATTGAAATAATGAGCAATGAAATTCTTGGGAATTACTCTAAGAAAGAGGACCAACTGATGACAGCGGCCTTCGGCACTCGCCGAAACGAAGGCTGAACAGGGTGCTTGATGCCATAGGATTTGAATATGCTGACTATGGCCGACTAGGCGGAGATGCTGGAGGCCCGAAGCAAAAAAGGCTTGCTAGCACTACTGACGAAAAAGTCGTCAAGGCAGCAAAAAAGAAAAAGAAAGATTCTGAAAATATTAGCACTGAAGAGTTAAGTCCTGAGCCGAAGGTGGCTACAGCAAAAAAGAGAAAAAGTGCATCCCCAGAGCCGGAAACGCCGGTCCGAAAAGAAGATACTCCTGCTTCTCCTTCTGCTATTGAAGTAGAAGAAATTATGAAGGTAATGACTGAACCTTTGCCTTTCAGGCTAAGTCCGCTGGCACTGGAACTGACGAAGTTTTTTCAGAAGGTCAAGGCAGCTTCGGCAGTAAAAAGCCCTGTGAAGCCAAGAAAGCAGAGAATTATTCAAGTAACATATGTGATACATCAGACGCTGCCACCGGCAACGGTGCCAAAAATTGTTTTTGCTGAAACTGCCGAAACCGAAGCTTCTGGAATGAAAACTGCTGAAGCTGAAGCCGAGGCCGCCGAAGAGTCGAACCTAGAAACAACAATTGAGGCTATTGACAATATACTCCTGAAAATGGCTGAAGAGGAAGCTACCGTGGCTACAGTGAATAGTGAATACGGCAACTGAGAAGGGGAAAGAGCAAATTAATGAAATTTCAGAAGAAGAAGATTTCAACTTTCAAGATTTGATCGGACAAGAATTAACAGACGCCAAAAAAGAGGAGTTGAAGAAATATGCCATATCTTGCGGATACAAATCAGGGGCTATGCTATTTGGTGGGGTCAACGAAGGGAAACTAGGATGCCTTCGGAACCGCACCGAGGCCAAAATTGTCAGAACCCTTTCCAAAAGCATTGGCTTGCTGAAGCTGGAAGCGGACTTGTGTCGTTATCAACGACACCACATCGCCGGAAGCTTGTTTTTTGCCAACTTCAAGGTAACAAATATTTTTGTTATTTTATTACTTATTTTTATTAACTTTTGGGTCGTGTTCTAACGAAGATCATTTCGACATAGCATATTATTAAGCAAGGTTCTGAAGATGCAACAAGATCTGGAGGAGGATGAAAACAAGGCCGTCATTCAAGATTTGGCTGATAAAATTGAAAACCACGAAGCCAATCTGAAAAAGAAAGACTTCGCAATTCAAGATCTTAAACTCATGGTCAAAGAGCACGAAGGTGCATTAGAAAAGAAGGATTTTGTTATTCAGACCATGGGGGGCTCTTTGGCTGAAGTCCAAACTGAAAATGACAAATTAAAGAATGAACTGCTCCGTCAATCAGAAAAATTCGAGCAAGAAAAGAAATATTTTGAAGCAAGCCTGAAGGCTGAAGTGGATAAATACTCAAATTTGCAGAAATCCTTTACAGAACTTCAGGAGAAATGCTTAAGCTCCGGCATCCGATGTGTGCAGCGGCTGAAGGACGTGTTTCATTCTGTCGGAGCTAGCTCTTCGAAATTTACACTTTCAGCTGAAAACTTGCCAAGAACATTAGAACATATTGAAGGCGAAGTTGATGTCCTTGACGAAGTCATTGGTGGGCATGCAGACTTCTGCGCCCTGGTAGCTTCTCGGGGCACAGCTGTTGCTTTTTTGAAGGCTGGCTGCACACATGGAAACATTATGAACAGACCAAACTTCAGCTTGTCAGCTTCAGATTTGTTAGATATCCCAAGCTTAGCTAGAAGTATCGGAAATAGATTCATGACCCAGATCTGGGTAAGTGGCGGGCGGAGAATGGCAGGCGACGAAGCTCGAAGCCATCTTAAGCCGGTAAAAAACTTATGTCTGTTACTTTTACCTTCTCCTTTGAAATTTGTACCTTTCTTACTGTGCTGTTTGATATATACAGGATGACGAAGCTGAAGATTGACAATGCTGAAGTTTGACAAAACTGAAGACGAAGCCTTAGCTGAAGCTTAAAATTGCTTATAATGTGCTTTCCTGCAAAAAATCTTAGAGAAACTCTTGTAATATAGATATGGAGTAACTTATGCAAATTTGTACATACCTTGTAATATATTCTGTTTCCTTTAACCGTATCCAGTCTGCTTTGCTGTGGACGAAACTTTTCTTTTGAGCCGAAGGCGAAAAACACCTTCCCTTCTTTTCGTACACAACGAAGCATAGAAAATTTTTCCTTCGAATCTTTTCCCTTCCTTTTTTTTCTCTGAAGCACCTATCTTTTTTGTGTAGCATGATGATGATTCTATATATGTCTAAATGGATGTTTATGACATGATGATATGTTATGTGCAAATGAATATTAGGACACATGCTCAAAAAACCATAAACACGGCCCTTCATCCCCTCAAGAATGATAAAAATCTTTTTGCCGTTTACTTTTCGGCTTCACCGTTTACTTTTCGGTGTATCAGCGTTGACTTTTCGCTGTAAGCCTCCCTTAGGAGCTTCTTCGCCTTTTACTTTCGGCGGAATCAGCGTTTATTTTTCGCTGTAAGCCTCCCTTAGGAGCTTCTTCGCCTTTTACTTTCGGCGGAATCAGCGTTTATTTTTCGCTGTAAGCTCTGCATTCCCTTAGGAACGACTTTTGAGCTTCTCCCTGTTGTCTTTTCTTTCTCTTTGCACTCGAGGGTGCGTTCTCAGCTTTTACATTTACATTTTTGGGGGATATCGCTCTTATAGAATTGAAATAAGGAAAAGAAAAATTACATGTTGTGGCCCCATTAAAAACCTTTCTCCCCCTTTGGAAAGGAAAAGGGTGCCACAAAAAAGAATATAAAAAATTACATCAAACTAAACATAATATCTCTGAAGCTCATCCGCATTCCATGATCTAGGAATGTCATTGTCGTCCAAGTCCTTCAACCTGTAGGAACCAGGTCTTGACGAAGATATTACCAAAAAGGGGCCTTCCCACTTCAGCTATAATTTGCCTACTGTTTCAGGGTTAGCTACTCTTCGAAGTACCAAATGTCCTCGTTCAATGTTCTTCAACTTGACCTTTCTATCACGCCATTTTATTGTTTCAGCTTGATATTTATTGATGTTTTCCACAGCTTGGAGTCTGATCCCCTTAATAGCATCTTTTTCTACGGAGCAATCAGCTTCGTGTTCGCCCTCTGCCGAAGCTACTGTCCTTATTGATCCTGTTTTAGCCTCTTCTGGGGTTATTGCTTCGTCACCAAACAACAGTTTAAAGGGTGTAAAGCTTGTTGATCTTGAGATGGTTGTGTTATGACTCCACACCACTTTGATTAACTTGTCTGGCCACTTTCCCCTCGGCTGATTGAAGATTGACTTCATTATTCCTGTCATTATGATCCCATTGGCTCTTTCAACAAGTCCATTTGATTCTGGGTGTCGGACTGATGCAAAATGAATCTTCGTGCCGATTTGATTACAAAATTCTCTGAAGGCTTCAGAATTAAACTGTGTCCCATTATCCATAGTGATAGCCTTCGGCACTCCGAAGCGACAAACAATGTTTTGCCAGAAAAACTTTTGAATAGTAAACAAAGTTATTGTGGCTAAGGGCTTCGCCTCAATCCATTTGGAAAAATATTCCACTGCCACCACCACGTATCTTAAGTTCCCCTGTGCTGGTGGTAATGGACCTAGCAAATCCAGACCCCACCTTTGCAACGACCATGTGGGTTGTATTAACTGAGTTAAAGACGAAGGTTGTTTTTGATCTCTTGCACATTTCTGACAACCTTCGCACTTTTGAACTAGATCCGCTGCATCCGAAGCTGCCTTTGGCCAATAAAATCCTTGGTGAAAAACCTTTCCAAGCAAAGGTCTAGATCCAATGTGAGATCCACACAGACCTGCATGTATGTCCTTCATTAATTCTATACCTTCGGATCTGGATAAGCACTTGAGCAGTGGGGAACAGACCCCACGCTTATATAGCTCCCCTTCTATTATGACATATGGTCGAGGTCTTGCTTCTATTCTCCTGTTATAAGCTTCGTCGTCTGAAAGAAAATTACCCTGAAGGAAAGAGATAATTTCAGTTCTCCAATCTTCACTATAAACAGGGGATATGTTGAGGATTGCTCTTTCAAGAAGCTCGATCGAAGGTGCTTTTATTGTTTCAAAAAATACTTCCGAAGGTATGGGCAGCCCCTGGGCTGCTGACTTAGCCAACAGATCAGCGTATTCATTTTCTCCACGAGGAATATTTTTGACAGAGAAACCCTCGAAGGAAGCCTCAATCCTTCGGACTGTATCTAGATAACCTTTCAAGCTTCGGGTCTCTTGCTTTATAACTTTTGTCAATATGACCAGAAATAACTTGAGAATCAGTTTTAAGAATGACCCTTCTGATTCCCATTGCCTCTAGTTTCCGAAGACCCAAAAACAGAGCTTCATACTCGGCGATGTTATTTGTGCAACTAAAATCAAGTCTTGCCGCATAACAAGTTTTAACTTTGGAAGGTGAAACCAACACAGCAGCCGCTCCTGCTCCGAAGGTTCCCCAAGACCCATCGCAAAACACTGTCCATGCTTCGGCGTCTTTATTTGTTTCTTCCTCCTGAGCCCCTGGCGTCCAATCAGCAATGAAGTCTGCTAACGCCTGGGACTGAATCGAAGATCTATGAACATAATCAATACAAAATTCATTGAGCTCTGCAGCCCATTTTCCAATTCTTCCAGTAGCTTCTCGGTTCCTCATGATATCCTTCAGAGGTTGTGAAGAAGGGACAACTATGTTGTAAGCTTGAAAATAGTGCCGAAGCTTCCTGGAGGCCATCAAGACAGCATACAGTACCTTCTCCAACTCTGTATAATTTTTCTTTGATAAACTAAGAACCTCAGATACGAAATATATTGGGGCCTGCCTCTTAACTTGGCCTTCAAGCTTCTCCTGAACAAGTGCTGCACTTACCGCTGAGTGCGAAGCTGCCACATATAATAACAAAGGAGCCCCTGGCGTAGGTGGAGTTAGTGTTGTTAGATCTATCAAATACTGTTTCAACTCTTCAAAGGCCTTCTGCTGGATTGGTCCCCATTGAAAGACTTCAGCTGACTTCAGCACTTCGAAGAATGGTAAGTTTCTCTCTGCTGATCTGGATATAAATCTATTAAGAGATGTCAGCCTTCCTGTCAACCTTTGAGCCCCCTTTTTTGTACTTGGTGGCTCCATTTGAAGTATAGCTTCGATTTTACTTGGGTTGGCCTCAATTCCCTTTGTTGAAACTAAGCAACCGAGAAATTTCCCCTTCTTTACTCCGAAGACACATTTTTCTGGATTCAGCTTTAGACCAGCCTGTCTGAAATTAGCGAAGGTCTCCTGTAAATCAGCAATGTGGTTATCCTGCTTCGTGCTTTTTACAATGATATCATCAACATAAGTTAGTACATTCCTTCCTATCTGAGAATGGAGAACCTTTGCTGTCATCCTGCTGAAACTTCCTCCAGCATTTTTAAGCCCCTCAGGCATCCGAAGGTAGCAATATGTCCCACTAGGGGTTATGAAGCTGATTTTTGGTTCATCTTCCTTCTTCATCCATATTTGATGATAGCCTGAATAGCAATCCAGCAAACTCATGAGCTCTGATAAAGCTGCTGCATCAACTAAGGAATCTATCCTTGGCAATGGAAACTCGTCCTTCGGACAGGCTTTATTAAGGTCAGTAAAATCGATACACATTCTCCATTTACCATTGACCTTCTTCACCATAACAGTGTTAGCCAACCATTCTGGATATTTTACCTCTCTAATAACTCCGGCACTGAGAAGTCTTTTCACTTCATTCCGAGCACCTTCGGCCTTGTCATTAGACATCTTCCGAAGCCTCTGCTTCCTGGGTCTGAAGGATGGATCAACATTGAGCGAGTGCTCAATAACATCCCTGTTAACTCCGCAAAGATCATTAGCTGACCAAGCAAAAACATCTTTATTGTTGAACAAAAACCTTATCAAGGTTTTCTCCTGCTCTTCGGACAATTGAGATCCCAAAAGCACCTTCTGCTCTGCTATATCCTCACATAAGAGCATGGGTTTCGGCTGGTCAGCCGAAGCAGCTTTTTCCCTTCTGAACTTGTATTGCTCACAAGCTTCAGTTCCATCTATATTATGGATTGCTTTTGAGTCTGTCCAATTTCCTTCGGCCCTTCTGGCAGCTTCTTGACTTCCATGAATAGCAATGGGCCCTTGGTCCGAAGGTATCTTCATGCAAAGATAAGCTAGATGCAGAATTGCTTCGAAGACATTAAGAGTACCACGACCAATGATTGCATTGTAAGGGTACTCCATGTCAACAATATCAAACATAACTTGCTCAGTCCTTGTGTTGTTGATGAATCCGAAGGCCACTGACATTGATATTTTGCCAAGTGCTACAATCTGCCTTCCTCCGAAGCCGCAGAGGGGATGTGTGGCATCAAGAATTTTATCTTCGGGCTCTTGCATCTGTCTGAAGGCCTTAGCAAATATGATATCAGATGTACTGCCTGTATCAACCAAAACATTGTGGACCAGAAATCCCTTGATAACACAAGAGATAACCATAGCATCATTGTGTGGGTAATCCTTGAGTTGAAGGTCCTCTTGGGAGAAGGTAATAGGAATGTGAGACCATCTTGACTTGACGAAGGGTCCTTGCACCCCGACATGTTGTACCCTTCTCTGTGCTTCCTTCTTCTGTTTCTTGTTGGCTGGTTCTGAACACGAACCGCCCGTCATCGGGAGTACCAGCTTCGGAACCGAAGCAGCTCCAACTTGAATATTGGACGAAGCCATTAGCTCAGAAAAGTGGAAGTGAATTCACCGGAGGTGGGCGCCAATGTTGGGGACTCGTTCTCAAATGCTATGAATTAAGAACAAGGCAACATAAAATGTTAAATATTAATGTCCTTCGTCCAATGAAGCATTATTCCTTTAAGGATTAATGAACTTCGGACGAAGGTTAGAGACGATACAATGACGAAGGTTAAACCTTCGTCATTGAACTCTAATAGACTAAAATTAATAAGAAATATGAAGTATCAAAGACAAATAAATTATAAATGAACAACATCATTTCTATATTATCTCAATTTAATGTATTCGAATGTTAGATACATATATACCTCTGCCTTGGCAAAGATTGATTCCCGAGTGACGCGATTGCAATTACAGGAATGCGTGAACAGTAAAGGAATATTGTTCACTATTTATAGACACAAGACACAACCTGTGAGGAATTACAATCAGGCCCCTCATAAAAGTTTACAACAACGACTCGAACACTTATGGACTAAAAGGTCATTCTACTTTTAGGTCGGTTTGTAATTCCGAAGCTTCACGAACGGCAACCTTCGGTCATCACGTACAGACAGCTTCAGCCGAAGCTGTTTCTTCCTGCAGGACCTTCGGCGACGAAGCATGATCCCAACATAATCTTTTCTTTATGGATCATTTTTGCCCGCTAGGTTTTTTGGATGGAGTTTCTAGCTAGGCATAATATCATGGTAATCGTCCAATAGAGAGTGTTGTAAAACATACATACTTTGAAAGATAAAAAGAAGAAAAGGAGGAATCCTAATCATAATTTGTTGGACACTTGTTTTTTATTCCTTCCCTTATCAAAAATAAGGCAACATACTTAAATTAAGCTTCATCTCCATCATTAGATCCATCCTTTCTTGAGCGAGGGTTGGATAAAGGATGAAGATGTTAAAAGTGAATAGAGAAAACACGAAGAAAGTATGAAGCTAGCCATATGAAAAATAAATACAAGACACTTAATTTGACCTTGCAAAGTATTACTTCCTTTTCCTTGCTTTTTATTAAACAAAAGACTATATGTATACCTTCGGCTCCGCGAGATTACAAGGAGGAGGAAATATAACTTCGAAGATGGAGCTGCTAGCTCTTTCTCGATTACAAAAAAGGATGTCCTTAATGTATTGCATTGTTCCTCTATTTATATTCGCGAGATACAACTTCAGTGAAATTACAACCGTGCCCTTAAGCCTATACATTTGGACTACTAAACAAATTGAGGGTAACAATGTCTTTTCCTATTGCTGTTTTGGTGACCAAGCTTCGAAAACTTCTCGTAGCTTCGTCCTGCTTCATTAATCCGAAGCTGATACCTTTCGCTCTCACGTCTACGGCTGTTTCCTTCGAAGATGGTCTTCTTTGGTATTACACATATGATACTAAAAACAGGCCAGAAAATAGTCGTTAAGTTAGTATTTTGAGGACCTTTAGAAAGAGAAGGCTCCCAGCTTAATCCATTTGTCATGTGGGCGTAGGCCAAACTCTAGAACATATCTGGACTATATGGCCTCCGTTTTTTTCTGTGTTTTTTAACTAATTCTTGTGAAATTTCTATATTATTAATTCAGAAATTCTCCTCCGGTATGCCTTCTGTGTTTGCGTTGTAATGGAGAGCGAGAGCCGATCCGACGTCAACTACTACTATTTTACAACATTATTGTCAGTAAGGCCAAAAATGTGGTCTTGCATTTCTGCAGTCTTTCCGGCCGGCGAGTCTGCAGTTATGTACACTGGTCTGTATTCAGATGATTGCAGATTGGCCCGTGACGTGCCAGACGATCAGGATTGGGCCGGGGCATTCACGCACCTACCGATCGATCCGGGATAAGGATTGATTGGGCTGCGGAGGAAAGAGGGGCGACCAAAGTAAGCATGGCACAAACTGCTCATCTTTATCGTCCACATCACCACCAGTTCACCACACGTCAGATTTCCAGGTTTTCTCTTACTATTTTCCTTTTTTTTCCGTTCTGAATGAACTCGATCAGATCCAGCCGCATAGCTGGTCCATCCTGATCCAACCGTCCCTGGAAATTTGTGACAAAAGAAAAATGTGCCCCTGGAAAGGCACGCCGCTGCTCGAGTGATTCGGCTAGAAACAAAAGGTTTTCCTTCTACTGGACTAGTGGTACGTACCTCGACTGTCCATGCTATAATTTGTGGCTCTTTCAAAACAGCCTCGACTTTTCTTTCTTTTTTGCAATGAAAAGTAACTTGTACTAAACTATTTGATAAGGCTCTTCCACACAGGTCGAAGCCAGAACTAGGGATGTCAGTTGGACCCGTGAGTATGGATACCCGCGGGTTTCGTACCCGGTGGATATGGATACAGGTAGAAAAACTCACCCGTGGGTCCTATCGAGTCGGATAACCGAAATACATCGAGTCGGGTATGAGTAAAATACTTTACCCACGGATATCCAGTGGATACCCGAAATATCAATATACCTCTTTAAAGGTGCTACATCAACTAAAAATGTGCTACATTCACTAGAAAAACTCACCCGCATGTGTTGTTGATTAATGAATATTACTTTGTGTTGTGTTAACAGTCAACTGTAATGTAATCGAGACCAATGAAAAAATTGACATGTTATGACTGTCAACTGTCATGAACTCATTAAGCTTTTATTCTCTGTACTCAAATTTAAATTTATTGGATGTGATAATTATAAGTTGAGATATTGTATCGATGCGTAGCCAAATATAGTCATTCTCGTGTTGCATTGGTGCTTAGATGGAAACTAAAATATTTTATGCATTTATTATAACACTGACTGAATGTTATTTAGTCTACAATAACATATCCATTGGATACCCGATACCCGGTGGATACCCGATGGGCACAGGTACAGTTTCTCGCCTGATTGGCTTGGTGTGTATGGATATTTGTAGAAGTACCGGGTACAATTTCGGGTCGGGTATTATTATACCCGAATAAAATCCGACCCGCTGCCATCCCTAGCTAGAACCTCAGTGGTAAAGCTAGAGCAAATCAGCGGGGGTAACACTTGTCCTATGAATATAGGAATTTGAGTTGCAACTATAATAAAAATCTAATTGTAGTGTTGAATTTTCATTTTCAATGGGTGCATATGCACTCGCAACCATCTATGTAGTTTCAGAGCTAGAGCTCCAACTCCTTCTAGGGCTTGGTCAATTACGTCTCGATTAAAAGGGATTAGATGAGGTTAAATCCTTTACTAATTAAAATTGAATAGAAGAGGATTAATCCTCTCTGATCCTGACACAATCAAATAAGGTTTAAATATGCTCATAGAAAACAGAGGAGTTCACTCATCCCAGACTCTTAAGTAGAAGGCCTAAATGTAGATGTATGTTGTGGATAGACATGTTTAAACATCGGATCGGGTCAGGTTCGAGTTGGATTAAGGTCGGACATGATCGTGGGTCATTTATCACGGTCTGTACCCGACCCGTGTCTAGTGTCGAGTCGGGTTGGCCCGTGCCTCCTTGTTTGACGTGTGGGGTCGGGTTTTTCTGGTTAGGTCGGTTTTTTGACTTTGGATCGGGTTTTTCCGGGTTGAGTCAAGTTTTGGATAAAAATTCACGACCTATACCTAGCCCGTGAATTATTACGGGTCAAAATCATGGTCTGTACTCCCCGTTGCAGTGGTCAGGTCTGCTTGGACTGGATTTTTTTTTGAACTAATCGGTTTGGATTGGTCGGATCGGATGGTCTATAATCAGATTGCTATTAAGGGCTTGTTCGTTTTGCTCTCAATCCATGTGGATTGGGTGGGATTGGATGGGTTTCAATTTCAAACAAGTCAAAATCTTTCACAATTTTTTCCAATCTCATCCAATCTACATGAGATAGAAATAACCGAACAAGCCCTAAGTAGGAACTCAATCCACAGGGTTCGTTCTTCCAATTTCCCCCAGCGGACAGGCGCTTGCCATTCCACCTTTCCAGCTACTCGTGATCCTCGGCAATGTCATCTTCGCCGTGGGCCGCCCGCCCGCCCACACAGTCCACCACAGATTCAGAGGTCCGACCCAGAACCCGCGGCACGGGGAGTCGGCCCGATATTCCGCTGCGGCCTGCGGGTCTCCTTCGCCGTGACGCGTGACGGTGGCACACACACATGCATCGACGCAACGTATAGCTAGCTCTCTAGTCTCTAGTATCAGAAAAGAAAAAAACAGAAAAGGAAATGAGGCAGCACAGCACACCGGAACTGTAGGCACACGTGACTATAGTTGTCCAATCGGGCCAGCCCGCCGGGCGGCACGCGGCCCGGCACTGTAGCGGCCCGGCACGAGCACGGCCCGGCCCGCTTGGAGCCGTGCCCAGGCCAGCCCGGCACGAGCACAGTGCCGTGCTTGGGCAGCTCAGCCGGCCCGCGGTGCAGGCACGGGCCCGGCACGGCAAATAGGTCGGCCCGGTACCAGCCCGCCTAACGCGGATCTAATACCGCCGCGCCTGACCGCGCGATCCCCTCCCACCCGAAAACCTAAACCTAATCCCGCGACCGCCTCTCTCGCTCTCGCGTCTCTCCCACGCTGCCGGCTGGTGTCTCTCCCTCGTCCGCTCCGCTCCCCTCCGATCGACGGCGAACCTGTGCCGGCTGCTGCCTCTCCCTCGTCCGCTCCCCTCGGATCCGACGATCTGGTGACTGGTGCTGTCGGCTGCTGCCTCTCTCCCTCGTCCGCTCCCCTCTGCTCGACGGATCCGCCTCTCCCTCGTCCGCTCCCCTCTGCTCGCCGGCGAGCCTGTGCACTGTGCCGGACTGCCGGTCGTCGACGGATCCGTCGATCTGGTGACCGGTGCTCTAATCCTCCTCTCCTATCCCTACTCCGTAACCCTAATCCTCGATCTGGTGACTGATCTTCGTGTCTCCTCTCCTCCCGTTGCCTCATCGGTGGATCTGGTGCTCCGGCGAGCAGGTATGCTCCTCTCGTTGCCTCATCTATTTCGTGTCTCCTCCTCTACTAAGACCTCTCCTCTCTGCATGTGAAGGACGCCGGCCATCTGGTTGGTGCCGCTCGTCGTGAGGAGCCGGAGACGCCGTGAGCTCGTGACGGGTTGGGCTGGCCACTGGCGATGGCATCCATTGGAGACGTCCAGGAGCTAGACCCAATCGCCGAGGATGAGGAGAGGAGGCTAGAAGACGAGAACGCAGTCGATGATGCACTCCAGTTCCTCTTCGGTGGTGCTGCTGTCGTTGAGGCGGGAACCGCGACTGGATCCACACCGACTGGATCCACGCCGACGAGCCCCACGGTCGAGGCGACCAGTGGCTCTGGATCCCGCATCCGTTCGAGGAGGAGGGGACCTACATCCAAAGTGTAACACCCTGAATTTGGGGGTATAAAATTTCTTTTCTAATATCCACCAAATTCAGGTGTTACCCTCTAAATCACTTGCTTTTCTTCTCTCTTTGTTGTTTCAAAATAATGGAGAGTTATTTTATTATATATTTATATGTGAGTTTTTGGCGTAGTAAAATAAAATCCTAGAGAAACTTTGATTATTGCATTCAAGTCGTTGCAAAGTGTTTATGAGTGTAAAGGTTTTTCAAAACTACATCGAATAATCTTGATCTTGTTTCTGAAGGCTTTCATGAACCTTCGAAACGTTCCTTCGAGTATTAATATGAATTTCAGTCTCTCTAATTATTAATTAAGTACCTAAATTTTTGTATTTGCGAAAACTACAAAAATCTTGGAAACACGATAATATATATATTTCTTCCTCTCGTCGAACCTGTTCCAAACCTCCTACCTTTTTCGCGAGATCACCGAATCACGTCTTCTCGCGAACAGCATGCTGCCCGCGTCGGCTATCCTCGTCATTTTAGGTCCACATGCCAGCTCTGGCCGTCTTCATCTAATTTTGTCTAACCCGCATAAGTCAGTCTCTGTCTTACACTGTCTCGCGCAATTGTATTTTTCGCTCGGTCGCGACGCAATTTGCGACGAATTGAGCAACCATCTCCTGTGCCCGTTTTTTTATATAAATCCACCCGTCATCGCATAACCCCTCGTCTCGCCTAGATCCAGAACGCAGGCGTGGAGGGCAGCTGTTACCAGGTACGCAGGCATCCCTCTTCTTGTTTCCCATTGCCAAATTGCCTCCGATTTCCCGAGACCCAGATCACCCGAGCATGCTCCTCATCCCGGCGACGCACGTAAGCTTTCTCCTCTTCCCAGCGACACACTATCTCGAAGCCTATCGCCGACGAATCCGTCCAGCCAAACCATCCGTAGCCCCACGCCGTGCTAGGTTGTTGCGCTTTGGGCTCCACTTATCAGCCGCACAAGAGCCTTCCTCGCTTCTACATCAGGCCGTGGGTCCCGCTTGCCTTTCCTCCTGTGGAAACCACCCATCCCGCATGAACCGGCCAGTGGCCACGGCGCACGATCCCAATAACCACCCACCCTGGTTGCCCGCTTATGTGACCTCGACATCCAAACGTCGGTGGCCGAGCGAGTAGCCCCAGCCTCTAGCGTCTACCTCCCCTCGTCAGCGTTGTAGCACCACCTGAAGCCGCACGCCCGTGTTGGTCCCTACCGCAAGTTGTCGTCGGCCAGGCCGTCGTTGAGCACCGCGTGCCGGAGCTTCACCAGGAGGCATCCACGAGCTCTCTCCGTCAGGCTGTGTCGTGAGGTGAGAAGTCTGGCACATCCTTCTTCGTTTTCTTTATGGCGCGGCAGCCTGCGTTGCGGCCTGGCTCCCAGCCGTTGTGCCCCACATGCCCCGACTGCATCCCGCCTTGCGATGCCATCTTCCTTGCGCGGCAGCGACGCGGAGCATGGTGGTCGTGCTCCAGCCATGGCCAGCCCTCTGCGGCCGTGCCCCAGCCATGGCGAGCCGCGGCCAGCCCTGCATCCCTGCAAGCGACGCGGCCAAGCCTGGCCCGCCCAGCGACAGGGAACGCCCCAACCTCCCTCTCGCAGTGCCCCCTCAAGATCCAGCCGCCCCTCTCCCACTTCTTCCCTCTCCCTTCTCCCTTGGGCACGACAGCAGCAGTCCCGGGTCATCCATGGTGGCCATCGGCGCGACCACTAATCCCCTTCCATGAGCCCACCCTTGTCGAGCTCCTCCCTGGCCGGCCGTCGTCCTTCTCCCCTGGGCGAGCTCGCCCTGGGCCGCGACCAACACCCCCCCTCTGCGGCAGCAACTTCCCCCATCCCCCTCCATTTTCCTGTAACCGTGAGGTTGAAGACAGGTGTGGCCACACAGGATCCGACCTGCAGGATCTTTTGTGACCGTAACCCATGTGACCCTTTGCGCAGCTCCGTTGCCTAGCCAATAGATTTGCATCACGTCAATCAAGTTCGCAAATCATAAGCAATTAATATATTTTACGTCCTAAATTATTTTTGACTTGGTTCGGATGCGTTAAGTTTGTAACCATGTCGATTACGTGTTAATAACATTATTTTGTCGCGACATAAGTTCAATTAGTTAATTAAGTATTGGTTTGTACGTTGTTTATTAAAGTAGCCATTTGACTAAAACTAATTCATAGTTTTATGCATTAACTTGATTAATACCAACTCAAATATTTCGATTCAATAATTGGTAGTGTAATCACATTATTTGTTAGCGATTATCACGCGTCGTCGCACTATCTGTGTGATGTTCGCGCATGATGTTCTTGTGGCGCACGTGCTGTTCACGCAAGTCGTTCCACGTAGTTCGCATGCCGTTTACGCGTCATCGTCATACCTTCGTGCGTTCGCGCCATGCGTATGGTTCACGTGTTGTCGCGCGCTGTTCGCGCGCGTCGTTAATCACATGGTCACGTGTTGCCGTGTGCGCTGTCCGTGTGCTCCTTCGCGCGTGCCGCAGGGTTGTTTCACTTGTCGTCGCGTGTGCGAATTCACACTGTTCGCTCGCGTCGCCGCTCACATAAATTGCTATTCAGACGCTTTGATAAAATCGTTTTGCCGCATTGTTCATGTTAAATAATTAATTTCTTGTTTAGCGCCGATTAGTTAAAATAATAGTTCGATCGAACCTGTTAAGCGATTATGCCGACTTAGACGTTATATTCAATATTTGATTAATATAAAACAATATAATTTAGTGGTACCAGTATGTCGTATCGTTTATAAATTTAGTATATGTTTAAATATAGTGAGTCCTATGCATCGTGTTCATAAATATAATCTGACCAGTTTAAAAATGTGGTTTCCGATCAAATTACAATCCCAATTAATGCCATATTAGATATTTCTTTAGAGTATCCTCCGTAAACGGTTTATACTAATTAGAATCAGCCTAGAACATAGATTACACGTTTATTATGCAAACTTTCTGACAACCATACCGTCTCAACCATAGTTTCGATTTTAGTGTTTATTTCCTCGCGTGACTGTAGAAGCGATCTCTATTTCATAGTACACGTTTTCATAATGGTTTCCATTGTATGGTGTAATGTTCTTATGCCAGTATATGTTTGTTTGTCTATGTCTGTTCGTATTCGCTGCGCATCGCGAATAGATTGCAATCTATTCCCGAGCTTCGAGGAATCGACGATCAAGATTTGGTGAACCATCGGTCCTGAGATCAAGCTCTTCGAGTCCTACGAGATCGAAGACCCTGAGCATCTGTTTGGTGAAGGCAAGTGTCCTCTGACCTATTATGTCCCATTCACTTATAATTCATTGTCCCGCATTACTCAATTGAAACCTAAGGATTGACTAGCTTTCTATTTATCTTATCCTTGTTTACCTTTTGGGTTATCATGGTTAGCATTATGCTATTGCTTTACTTTAATCAATGAACATGATGTGAATATTATGATACGATGATGTTATCCTGTTGATCTTGCGATACTCTAGGGGGCTCAGGCTGTTTTCTGAGTACCTCTCCGTAAGGACCTGTTCGTTGAGAGACCACCCGGGATAACAGTGCAACCATGAGGGTGGAATGGGGTGCCCTTAGCTAATTAATTAGATGAACTAGAAGTGTAGTTGCTTCGCCGTCGTGCCGTCAATGGGGTCCAGGCACAGTGCTTGCTCTGCCGAGGCTGGGTGCCGAGGTTCTTTCGTTTTGCTTTTTAGTCGCCCTCCTGCGGGGAGAGGTACTGTGTTTATCAAACTGGAGAAACCTAACGGGCAGCTATGACCTCTAGGGAATCTTTGTAAAGGCTTCGTAGTGAATCCCTGGCCTTTCACCTTGGGAGTGAATAAGGGTCTTGCAAGCCCGGGCTAGAGAGGGAATCACGACTCATGGGTAAAGTGTGCGACCTCTGCAGAGGGTAGTGAAACTGGTATATCAGCCGTGCTCACGGTTAAGAGCAGCCTTGGGATCCTCTTTGATTAGAGATACAGATGGTTCGAGATTCAATGATTATGATATGGTTTTGGTTCGACTATGATGATGATGTTCCTCGATGAGGAAATGGTTTACGGGTTGGTTAATGCTAAAATCTGGCTTCTACTAATGATAAATACTTGACCAACTAAAAGCAACTGCTTGAGCCTAACCCCCACATAAAGCTAGTCCACTTCAGCTGTTGGGGACTTGTTCTCAAATGCTATGAGTTAAGAACAAGGCAACACAGAAAATGTTAAACGATAAAGTCCTTCGTCCTTTGAAGTATTATTTCCCTTGGGATATAATGATCTCCGGACGAAGGTCATGAAGGACGAACCTTCATCATCACAGTATACAAAAGACGAAGCATATGAAACATAAAAGATAACATGAATATTCATATGATATTATTCATTTAACTTTGTTATATTATCATAGAGAAATAGAAACAATATTGTATTATAAGTGTACCTTCGGCTTGGAAGGAGATGAAAATACAAGTGTGACGCAAAAAGCGAATGCCAAGTCAGCGTGAACAGTACGGGGGTACTGTTCACCTATTTATAGGCACGGGATACAACCCATACAAAATTACATACATGCCCTTTACATTTGATGATAATTCCATAGCAATCTATCGAGGTCTAAATGGCCTTTTCATCTTTAAGTCGGTTCCCTTTTCTGCGAACATGCCGAAGCTTTCCTGCTTCACAGCTTCGGCACTGTGCCAACCTTCGTATCTTTTGAGGTTCTCCCTCTTTGATATAAGTCCGAAGGTACCTGTTCACACATTACACTCTAGAAACACTGTTAAATCATGTTTTTGAGGACCTTCGGAAGCCGAAGGCCCCCAACAGTAGCCCCTCGCAATATTAATTTGTTTGAAATAATAAATTCAGATTGCGATATGAACGAAGGCTTTATGCCGAAGGTCCGAAAAAACACCTTCCCTTTGCTAGAATAGCAACATTCAATGACAAGTGGGGTCTTTCAACTTTCAACACATCAAGCGTATAAATACGGCCATACCGCAAACTTATTTTGCACGCTTTCTGGCCAACCACTCCTGCTCACTCATTTTTTAGCTCTTGTGCACTGTGATCTGCTAAGTTTTTAGCTTTGAAGCTTCGGCTTTTAAAAACAGTTTTTTAGTGTTTCCGAAGATGTCTGAAGCTGCTAAGAAGGCTGCTGCTGAGATGAAGCTGAGTCTTGATGAAGAGAAGAACTTAGGGTTTCTTATAGCAATGTCGAAGACCAACACAGAAAAGATCACCAGGGAAATTCTGGAAGGGCTGTCTGAAGATACTGGTGACAGTGAAAGTTATGATGTGGACAGCGGTGGCGAAGACTCCGAAGATCGCCCTTGGCGACCAAGCCATTCAGTTTATGGTAAATCAACTATCAAAGAGAATCATCTTGTTAATATGAGAGGAAGGTATTTCCGGGATCTGTCCATTGTGAGGGCGGACGAGGGGGAAAAAACTTGTCCACACCCTGAAGAAAATGAAGTTGTGGTGTATCGAAGCTTTTTGAAAGCTGGATTGCGATTCCCCTTGAGCAGCTTCGTCGTGGAGGTGTTGAAAATCTTCGAAGTCTATCTTCATCAACTTACTCCCGAGGCAATTATAAGGCTAAATATCTTCGTGTGGGCCGCGAGAAGCCAAGGTCTGAAGCCTGACGCAAGAAGCTTCTGTAATGTTCATGAATTATTATATGAAACAAAGCCTTGGGGCAAAGAACAGTACCATAACAACTTTGGCTGCTACAGCTTCGTCTCTCGGTCCGGGGCAAGCTGTCCCGTACCAACCTTTCGGAAGAGATGGCCCGGGGATTGGATGACAGAATGGTTTTATGTGAAGAATGACTTATCAGCACGAGAAGACATCAAAGGTATAATTATGCGTCCTATTTGGCAAAGCTTCGGCCTTCGGAGGCCGAAGGTTGAAATGAACGAAGCCGCCGAAGAGTGCCAAAGAGCCTTCGGCGTTGTCTGCTCTTTTATAGGAACAAGGGACTTAGTACAAGAGCATATTGCCTTCAGGGTGTGGCCGCTTGCGGAGAAATGGGAAATGCCACAAGAAACCATTAAAGAGGCCGACGAAGGTGGACTTGTCAGATTTAAGTACACTTTTAAATTTGGAGATAAATTTATTGAGCCAGATGATGAGTGGTTGAAAAGCATTGACAATTTAAGTGATGAGCTGCTTGGGACATACTCGAAGGCCGAAGATACTGCAATGTCAGCAGCCTTCGGAGGCCGAAAAAAGAAAAGGCTGAATCGGGTATTTGATGCCATCGGGTTTGTCTACCCTGACTATTGCTACCCCATTCGAAGGCAGAAGAGAAAAAATACAACCTCTGCAAAAGAAGAAACTGCAGCTGCTCCTAGCGAGCCAGAACCGAAAAGGAAGAAGATAAAGGTTCTTACGCATCGACCGCGTTATATTGAACCAGCTTCGGTGCCTGAGTTTACCGGAGAGACTTCTTCGGCCACCGAAGCTGAAAAACCAGCCGAGCCAACTTTGCTGCCAGAAGTCACAGAAACAGCCGAAATACCAACGAAGGCAAAATTGGAGCAATCAAAAATTTTGTTACCAGAAACGAAAGAGAAGGCCGAAGCGCCATTCACAGAAAAAATGGAAGAGGTAAAGGAAGCAACCGAGGACTCCAAAACATCAGAAGTTTTGAGTCCTGTGGCAAACATTGAAACAGTAAGAAATCAAAAAGTGCCAGCAATGACTCCGAAAAGAAGGAGAATGGCTAATGTGCTAGATGTGCTGGAAACGATCAAATCTTCAAGCACCCCTCCGAAGAAGGCTGCCGTCACTCCTGAAACAACAGTCGAAGCTTCGGGTTCTAAAGCTCCAGGGCAAGATACTGAAGCCGAAGCTGGGCCCTCAGAGCCCTCAAAGGCAAAAACCTTGGAAAGTGAGGCAGAAAAAATAATAAAGCCAACTTTTGCTGAAGGAACTGGTGTTGTTACCCCCGAAGCATCCAAAATTCGTGATTATATTTTTCGTCAAGCTTCGGGGAAAAAATTATCAGAAAAAGAAGAACAAGAGGCCCAACACTATGCCCAAAAGTTGAAATATCCAAAGGGGGCGTTGATATTTAATGGCAGTGGAGAAGAAGATTTCTTGTATTGCCTCCCCGACAGCAAGGAAATTTCTGTCTGTCGGGAGATGAGCAGAAGCTTCGGATTCCCAACTTTAGAAGACGGACTTTCGGTGCTGTCAAAGAACGATCTGGCTGACAGCCTAGCTTACAACAGTTTAAAGGTGCGACAAATGGAATTCTTATATTTTTGTTGAATTCAAAATTTTTCGTTTGTTTAAAACTATTGACACAGACATATTCCTGTCTGCAGGGCCTGATACTCAGCAATGCCCTCAGAGCACAGAAAGATGCTGAGGACGAAGGATGTACTATAGCCCTGAGCAACCTTCGTTCCGAAGTAATTGAACTGAGGAACGAAGGTCTCGAAAAAGACAAAATATTATACTCATTGATAGATAAAATAAAGGAGGACGAAGCTGCTTTCAAAAGTCAAGCTGAAGCTCAGAAACGCGAAATTGAAGACCTTCGGAAACAACTGGCCAGAGCCAAAGAAGAACGTATACTTGAAGAAACAAAGCGTGAACTCAGCGATCAATGGGCAGATCATCTAGAAGTGACTGTTGAAGAGCTTCGTTCGTCCAAAAAGAAATGCTACAATAAATCTGTAGATTGTGTTAAAAAATTAAAGGCTAGCTTCGCCAAGGTCGGCGCATTCTCAAGTGAAGAAAATTTTTCGAGGGGCAATCCCGAAAGTGTCATTGAATGGATTGACCACGAAGCTGAAGCCTTCGAAGAAATTTTAAATAGCCGAGGAGATATATGTGCCTTCTCTGGCGCCAGAGGGATTGCCACCATTTTAGAGAAGAAGGGCTGTGAGCATGTAAAAATTTTAGCACAGTCCGAAGCTGCTTTGTCCCTTGAAGATACAAAAGATCCTTCGGCCGAAGCTAGCATAATTGGTGGAAAGTTTTTTACTGATATCTGGGATAACGGTGGCCGAGAAATGGCAAGAGAAATTATTCAGAGAAGTGAAAAGGGCATCCATGATGCTAGAGAGGTGGCTAAGGCTGCTGAAAAGAGCACAGAGCCCGAAGGTCAACTAGGTATTAACTGATAGTTTGTATTGTGTTGTAATTTTTAGTTTTAAGCCTCATTTTCCGCTTGTAATAGCAGCATAGCCGTGTCCTGTTCTTCAGATCCAACTAAAGCGCCTTCGGGCCCACAGCCGAAGGGGGACGACGAAATTAAAAAGATGGCCAAAGATATTATGGATGAAGTTGTCGATCGACTGTTGAACGAAGCTGCAGAAGTGGTACTTAGGGAAGACTAGATGCTATTTGTAAAAACATTTGAAATGTAACATGTGTAATATCTTGTAATCCTGTATGTAATATATTTGTTTTATTTTTCTTTATGGTTCAATTCTTTACGATGCATGAAACCTTACATACGTACCTTTTTTGAGTCTTTGACGAAAAAACACCTTCCCTTCTTTTCATGCTTCGTGAAGAATATCCAAGCTTCGTGAAAAAATTCTCCGAAGCTATACTTCGAAGATGAAGATTGTGTCTCCTTGTGACCACGATTTTCACTCTTTCAAATCATACTTCCGAAGATCAATATTGTTTCCCCTTCTTGTGACCACGATTTTCACTCTTTCAAATCATACTTCCGAAGATCAATATTGTGTCCCCTTCTTGTGCCATATGCAACATGATGTATGATGCTTATGCTATGCAAAATGATGTGATGATGTTATGTTACGTAGATGACATTTGTTCCGAAAGATACACACATATCCCCACACAATATTTTTGTATCAGCACTGATTCTTCGCTGTAAGCTCTGCATTCCCTTAGGAACGTCTTTGGAGCTTCTTCGCCTTTTACTTAGGCGGTATAAGCTCTGCATTCCCTTAGGAACGTCTTTGGAGCTTCTTCGCCTTTTACTTAGGCGGTATAAGCTCTGCATTCCCTTAGGAACGTCTTTGGAGCTTCTTCGCCTTTTACTTAGGCGGTATCAGCGTTGACTTTTCGCTGTATGCTCTGCATTCCTTTTGGAACGACTTTGGAGCAGAAAACTTACACTGCGCTCCCTTCGGAACGACTTTTTGTGACTTCGTCAGACTTACTCTGCGTTCCTTAGAACGACTTTTTGTTGCTTCGAAGGATTTTCGATAGTCCGAAGGTCCTTTTTATTGTCACAAACCTGTGAAGAAAACATATTTTTCTTGTAGAAATCAACGAAACTAATTACATGAAACCTAAACAATGTCCTTTATTACAGAGAATAAAACTGAATGAAAAAGATTGCTATTAAGGTAGGATATTTGTCAATAGATGTGCTTTGACTCTGGCACGGTGCTGTTGACCGTGCGAGCTTCGGACTGTTCTCTGAAGTCCCTTTGATGTGGAGCATATTGGCTCCCTTCTGGCTGCTGGCCTTGTTGCAACGGAGGTGGAGGCGGAGGCTGTTGCCAGGAAGCTGAAGGCTGACTTGCCGAAGCAGCAGAGACTGCAGGATGGTTGCCCACATATTCTGGGATGTAGGGCGAATGATACGAAGCTGTATGCATGACCTGCTTCGGCTGGGCTTGTTGTGCTGCTGCTTTAGCTATTTCCTTTTGCTTTTGTATAGTAACATGGCACATCCTGGTAGTATGGCCTTTGTTCTCACCGCAGAATAAGCAAAAGATTCTTCTCGGTTGATCGCCAAATCTTCCTCCGAAGCCCCTGGCGCCTCTGCCTCTTGGAGCTGGTGGCCGAAGAGAGCTTTGCTGTTGTCCAGAGGCCTGTGAGGAGCATTGTGGCCTTTGCTGTTGGCTTCCTCTGTCATCATTTTGTGTAGAATTGTGAATTGATCTCACATGCCTCGGGTAAAACCTCCCTCCGAAGCCCCTGGTCATTTCAGAAAACCTGAAAGCCTCCTCCCTTCTTTGGCGAAAGTCATTGTCGGCCCGAATGTATTCATCCATTTTCTGGAGAAGCTTCTCCAAAGTTTGAGGAGGCTTCCTGGCGAAGTACTGAGCTGACGGACCTGGCCGAAGCCCCTTGATCATGGCCTCAATGACAATTTCATTGGGCACCGTTGGTGCCTGTGCCCTCAAACGCAAGAACCTTCGGACATATGCCTGAAGGTATTCTTCGTGGTCCTGAGTGCACTGGAACAGAGCCTGAGCAGTGACCGGCTTCGTCTGAAATCCTTGAAAGCTGGTTAACAACAAGTCCTTCAGCTTCTGCCATGAAGTGATCGTTCCTGGTCGAAGGGAGGAATACCAGGTTTGAGCAACACTTCTGACAGCCATAACGAAAGATTTGGCCATGACTGAAGCATTGCCACCGTACGAAGACACTGTTGCTTCGTAGCTCATCAAAAACTGCTTCGGATCAGAATGGCCATCAAATACGGGGAGCTGAGGCGGCTTGTAGGACGGAGGCCAAGGTGTAGCCTGCAACTCAGCGGACAGGGGAGAAGCATCATCAAAAACAAAATTCCCATGATGGAAATTGTCATACCAGTCATCTTCGTTGTGAAAGCCCTCCTGATGAAGGTCTTGATGCTGAGGCCTTCGGTGTTGCTCATCCTGAGCAAGATGACGAACTTCTTCAGAGGCTTCATCTATCTGCCTCTGTAGTTCAGCTAGCCTGGCCATCTTCTCCCTCCTGCGTTGAACCTGCTGCTGAAGGATTTCCAGATTTTGAATCTCCTGATCTAGATCATCCTCCGGAGGTGTTGGACTGGTAGCCTTCCTCTTCTGGCTTCGTGCTTCTCTAAGAGAAAGGACGTCTTGATTGGGGTCCAGCGGCTGCAGCGTGCCAGCCCCTGGTGCTGAAGCCTTCTTCGGCGGCATGACGAAGCTGATGCTTGCCGAAGGTGTCGAAAAGCTCAAGAAATGGAAGTGAGTTCACCGGAGGTGGGCGCCAATGTTGGGGACTTGTTCTCAAATGCTATGAGTTAAGAACAAGGCAACACAGAAAATGTTAAACGATAAAGTCCTTCGTCCTTTGAAGTATTATTTCCCTTGGGATATAATGATCTCCGGACGAAGGTCATGAAGGACGAACCTTCATCATCACAGTATACAAAAGACGAAGCATATGAAACATAAAAGATAACATGAATATTCATATGATATTATTCATTTAACTTTGTTATATTATCATAGAGAAATAGAAACAATATTGTATTATAAGTGTACCTTCGGCTTGGAAGGAGATGAAAATACAAGTGTGACGCAAAAAGCGAATGCCAAGTCAGCGTGAACAGTACGGGGGTACTGTTCACCTATTTATAGGCACGGGATACAACCCATACAAAATTACATACATGCCCTTTACATTTGATGATAATTCCATAGCAATCTATCGAGGTCTAAATGGCCTTTTCATCTTTAAGTCGGTTCCCTTTTCTGCGAACATGCCGAAGCTTTCCTGCTTCACAGCTTCGGCACTGTGCCAACCTTCGTATCTTTTGAGGTTCTCCCTCTTTGATATAAGTCCGAAGGTACCTGTTCACACATTACACTCTAGAAACACTGTTAAATCATGTTTTTGAGGACCTTCGGAAGCCGAAGGCCCCCAACATCAGCCAAACGGGACATTTGCTGAGTACGTTGATGTGTACTCATCCTTGCTTTACCACAAAACACCAGGTTGTCCGCATTGTAACCATTGCTCAGGAGAAGACGAAGTCGTGGAAGGAGACTTCCAGGAGTTCCAAGACTACGACGAATTCTAGGTGTGGGTTGGCGGCAACCCCCAGTCAGCTGCCTGTGAAGGCCTTATCTTTACTGCGTTTCGCTAGCACTTTGATTTAACTGTTAAGTTGATGACTATGTGTATGTCTATGACTCTGTGATGTAATAAGTTAACACTCTTTTATGTTATTATTCGAGCATTGTGCGATGATGTTCATTTATGTAATCGCTGTGTACGTGAGTTCTGATCCTGGCACGTACATGGTTCGCATTCGGTTTACCTTCCAAAACCGGGTGTGACATAAGTGGTATCAAAGCCGTGCTGACTGTAGGACCGCTAGCCTAGAGTAGCATTGGCCGTTTTAAGGACTTATTGATTATTACTTCACCTCATCCTTGATTCTGCTTCAAAATATTAGTCACCTCGACTAATTCTACGTTATGATTCTATATATCACCTTGCTAAATGTATTTTATTCTAGTATCATCAATGCTTTACTCATTCATTCTATTAGATCTGATCTCACCCTTGTGCTTGCGACATCTTTGTAGATGACCCCTGACCATAGCCTTTTGTATTTTGGGATTCTATCCTCTTCCAGTATTAAAGTGCTACCATTTGACCATCCCTATTCCCTTGGTATTGACATGATTGTACCCCTAGATTCTTCAATACTCTTGTTTCAAATACTTACCTCTGAAAACTCTGTTGTCTATTTAAACATTCCAGTTTATATGTCCATGAATTTCTTGTCCTCTGAAATCGCTTCTTATTCCGTTGTTAAGATTGTTATCCTTTGCCTTTTCTATTCCCTTGTCCTGATATGCCTGTATCCTTAGGGTATTGCATACTCTTGTCTTTCTAGATCTGCTTATCTTTATACCCTAATGTTTGTTTATAAACACTTCAGTTAGCATGCCCTTGACCACCCTTGTTTCTCGATGATCCATGAACATTCATTTTATTTTGCACATTCTTAGTGATCTCGTTAATTCCTTGTAGCTTCCTTCTGTAATGAATTTTTTTACTTCAACCCTTCTGTTGGAACCATACCTATCTTACCCTTAATTATTTTCTCCACTTTGTCACTTCGTGAGTCCTGCCTTAACTCTATCCCTTGTTATGCTTTTCACGATCATCATCTTTACCCTTGTTGCCTCTATATCTTACCTTGATGACTATCTTATGTCTGTTATCTAAAATTCCCTCACCCATCTTGATTCGAGGGAAGTGTTTTACTTATCCCGCCCTTGGTCGGAACCTCGTCTTTGCTAGGTGTGAGTCTTATCTTAACTCCATCCTTTGTTGTACTCATACCACTGGCTCTTCTATGCCTTCATCTTTTCTCTTATACCCTTGTCCGTTATCTCCTTCGACCCTTGCGATATTTATGTCTCCTACCTAAATGCTTACCTCGAGCTTATCCTTTAGAAGCCTTCCTTTTTTCAACCCAGTTTGAGAGCTGTTGGTTACCTATCTCTCCCTTGATTTCTTTTTGCTCCTTAACGACTTACAAGTGTTGTGTTAAATCCATCCCTTGTTGTGTTTTTATTTGTTATCACCCTCACCTTGCAGTCCATCGATCTTGCCTTGATACTCATCTTTGTTCCTACTTCTTAAAAATCCTCTCTCTTTCACCTCAATTTGAGAGTGGTGATTACCTATCTGGCCCTTGGACATACCCCTTCTTTTTCGTTTGCATGCCATGTCTTAATTTCATCCTTTATGGTATTTATATCTTTCGTTTTTATGCCCCTCTACCTCCTCTATTGCATTCTTGTCTGTTATCACCTTTAACCCTTGTAATATATATACCCTTGTATTCGCGCTTACTTTGAACCTACTCTTCAAAACCTCCTCTTTTCCATCTCTGCTCGAGGATAATGCCTCATCTAATTCATTGTTGACTGCTCCCCCTTCTCTGACACCTTGCTAGTCCTGTTTAAAATACATCCTTTATTATGTGTTTGACTGTTATCACCTTAACCCTTGTCATCCCTTGATCCTTACCTAGATGCTTACCATGTACCCATATCGATCTTAAAGCCGCCCTCTCCCATTTCATTCCAAGAGTGATGTCTTATCCCTCCCCGCTCTTGTTCGTTCCTTATTCCTCTATCGCGTTGCAAATCTTGTCTTAATTCGGCCTTTTGATATGCTTTTGTCTGTTACCTCATTTACCTTTGTCACCACTAGATCTTTCCATGATGCTTATCTAATGCCTGCCTTTTGAAATATCATCTTTCCCATCTCGATTTGAGAATGGTGTTTTACCTATCCTGACCTTGGTTGCATTCTCTCCCTGTCGGTTACAATCCTTGCTTTAGCTCCATCCTTTATAATGCTCATGCCCCTATTCGGCATGACTTATCATTCCCCTTGCCTTTCGATGGTCCCCTTGTTAAGGAAAGACCACCATTTAATTAAAAGTTACGTATAGCAACGAGATGTTTGTTGTTGTATGCTTGTGCTGTTTGTCTTTGTGTTATGACTGATTTGCTTCTTTGTGATGAGTGTTGGTGTGTTGTGGCCCCGGGTCCGCAATGGCATCAGTTTACTAGGTAAGTGCCATATAGTTAGGTAGTTGGGTTCTCCCCCTGCTCTCTCTAATCCGTCTATACTTACCTTTTCTCGCTATTCTTTCCTCTTGCACATGTCCATTTGGCAACCTACAACTCCTTCAAATCAGTCAAGATCAGAGTCGGTAGCATCTTCATCAAGTGTGTATCAACGCTCCTGTTAAGGGGGGTTAGCCGATAACCCCAATGACGACAATGCGATCAACATCAACCGACAAGATTGAAGTGGCACAGCGAAAGCGTGTGTGGGTCCTAACCCACAGGTCCAAGAGATCCTCAAGAATTGCATCCATCGGTCTCAAGCATCTAAAGGTCAAAGCAACCACTCCGCAAGTTAAGCTAGTAGAGTCAAAGTTAACTCAAAAAAAGTAGTGAACCACCCATGAACCAACCTTGTTTTTTTTTGCTAACTTCTTGAATCTCGGGGCGAGATTCCTGTTAAGGGGGTTAGATTTGTAACACCCTGAATTTGGGGGTATAAAATTTCTTTTCTAATATCCACCAAATTCAGGTGTTACCCTCTAAATCACTTGCTTTTCTTCTCTCTTTGTTGTTTCAAAATAATGGAGAGTTATTTTATTATATATTTATATGTGAGTTTTTGGCGTAGTAAAATAAAATCCTAGAGAAACTTTGATTATTGCATTCAAGTCGTTGCAAAGTGTTTATGAGTGTAAAGGTTTTTCAAAACTACATCGAATAATCTTGATCTTGTTTCTGAAGGCTTTCATGAACCTTCGAAACGTTCCTTCGAGTATTAATATGAATTTCAGTCTCTCTAATTATTAATTAAGTACCTAAATTTTTGTATTTGCGAAAACTACAAAAATCTTGGAAACACGATAATATATATATTTCTTCCTCTCGTCGAACCTGTTCCAAACCTCCTACCTTTTTCGCGAGATCACCGAATCACGTCTTCTCGCGAACAGCATGCTGCCCGCGTCGGCTATCCTCGTCATTTTAGGTCCACATGCCAGCTCTGGCCGTCTTCATCTAATTTTGTCTAACCCGCATAAGTCAGTCTCTGTCTTACACTGTCTCGCGCAATTGTATTTTTCGCTCGGTCGCGACGCAATTTGCGACGAATTGAGCAACCATCTCCTGTGCCCGTTTTTTTATATAAATCCACCCGTCATCGCATAACCCCTCGTCTCGCCTAGATCCAGAACGCAGGCGTGGAGGGCAGCTGTTACCAGGTACGCAGGCATCCCTCTTCTTGTTTCCCATTGCCAAATTGCCTCCGATTTCCCGAGACCCAGATCACCCGAGCATGCTCCTCATCCCGGCGACGCACGTAAGCTTTCTCCTCTTCCCAGCGACACACTATCTCGAAGCCTATCGCCGACGAATCCGTCCAGCCAAACCATCCGTAGCCCCACGCCGTGCTAGGTTGTTGCGCTTTGGGCTCCACTTATCAGCCGCACAAGAGCCTTCCTCGCTTCTACATCAGGCCGTGGGTCCCGCTTGCCTTTCCTCCTGTGGAAACCACCCATCCCGCATGAACCGGCCAGTGGCCACGGCGCACGATCCCAATAACCACCCACCCTGGTTGCCCGCTTATGTGACCTCGACATCCAAACGTCGGTGGCCGAGCGAGTAGCCCCAGCCTCTAGCGTCTACCTCCCCTCGTCAGCGTTGTAGCACCACCTGAAGCCGCACGCCCGTGTTGGTCCCTACCGCAAGTTGTCGTCGGCCAGGCCGTCGTTGAGCACCGCGTGCCGGAGCTTCACCAGGAGGCATCCACGAGCTCTCTCCGTCAGGCTGTGTCGTGAGGTGAGAAGTCTGGCACATCCTTCTTCGTTTTCTTTATGGCGCGGCAGCCTGCGTTGCGGCCTGGCTCCCAGCCGTTGTGCCCCACATGCCCCGACTGCATCCCGCCTTGCGATGCCATCTTCCTTGCGCGGCAGCGACGCGGAGCAGGGTGGTCGTGCTCCAGCCATGGCCAGCCCTCTGCGGCCGTGCCCCAGCCATGGCGAGCCGCGGCCAGCCCTGCATCCCTGCAAGCGACGCGGCCAAGCCTGGCCCGCCCAGCGACAGGGAACGCCCCAACCTCCCTCTCGCAGTGCCCCCTCAAGATCCAGCCGCCCCTCTCCCACTTCTTCCCTCTCCCTTCTCCCTTGGGCACGACAGCAGCAGTCCCGGGTCATCCATGGTGGCCATCGGCGCGACCACTAATCCCCTTCCATGAGCCCACCCTTGTCGAGCTCCTCCCTGGCCGGCCGTCGTCCTTCTCCCCTGGGCGAGCTCGCCCTGGGCCGCGACCAACACCCCCCCTCTGCGGCAGCAACTTCCCCCATCCCCCTCCATTTTCCTGTAACCGTGAGGTTGAAGACAGGTGTGGCCACACAGGATCCGACCTGCAGGATCTTTTGTGACCGTAACCCATGTGACCCTTTGCGCAGCTCCGTTGCCTAGCCAATAGATTTGCATCACGTCAATCAAGTTCGCAAATCATAAGCAATTAATATATTTTACGTCCTAAATTATTTTTGACTTGGTTCGGATGCGTTAAGTTTGTAACCATGTCGATTACGTGTTAATAACATTATTTTGTCGCGACATAAGTTCAATTAGTTAATTAAGTATTGGTTTGTACGTTGTTTATTAAAGTAGCCATTTGACTAAAACTAATTCATAGTTTTATGCATTAACTTGATTAATACCAACTCAAATATTTCGATTCAATAATTGGTAGTGTAATCACATTATTTGTTAGCGATTATCACGCGTCGTCGCACTATCTGTGTGATGTTCGCGCATGATGTTCTTGTGGCGCACGTGCTGTTCACGCAAGTCGTTCCACGTAGTTCGCATGCCGTTTACGCGTCATCGTCATACCTTCGTGCGTTCGCGCCATGCGTATGGTTCACGTGTTGTCGCGCGCTGTTCGCGCGCGTCGTTAATCACATGGTCACGTGTTGCCGTGTGCGCTGTCCGTGTGCTCCTTCGCGCGTGCCGCAGGGTTGTTTCACTTGTCGTCGCGTGTGCGAATTCACACTGTTCGCTCGCGTCGCCGCTCACATAAATTGCTATTCAGACGCTTTGATAAAATCGTTTTGCCGCATTGTTCATGTTAAATAATTAATTTCTTGTTTAGCGCCGATTAGTTAAAATAATAGTTCGATCGAACCTGTTAAGCGATTATGCCGACTTAGACGTTATATTCAATATTTGATTAATATAAAACAATATAATTTAGTGGTACCAGTATGTCGTATCGTTTATAAATTTAGTATATGTTTAAATATAGTGAGTCCTATGCATCGTGTTCATAAATATAATCTGACCAGTTTAAAAATGTGGTTTCCGATCAAATTACAATCCCAATTAATGCCATATTAGATATTTCTTTAGAGTATCCTCCGTAAACGGTTTATACTAATTAGAATCAGCCTAGAACATAGATTACACGTTTATTATGCAAACTTTCTGACAACCATACCGTCTCAACCATAGTTTCGATTTTAGTGTTTATTTCCTCGCGTGACTGTAGAAGCGATCTCTATTTCATAGTACACGTTTTCATAATGGTTTCCATTGTATGGTGTAATGTTCTTATGCCAGTATATGTTTGTTTGTCTATGTCTGTTCGTATTCGCTGCGCATCGCGAATAGATTGCAATCTATTCCCGAGCTTCGAGGAATCGACGATCAAGATTTGGTGAACCATCGGTCCTGAGATCAAGCTCTTCGAGTCCTACGAGATCGAAGACCCTGAGCATCTGTTTGGTGAAGGCAAGTGTCCTCTGACCTATTATGTCCCATTCACTTATAATTCATTGTCCCGCATTACTCAATTGAAACCTAAGGATTGACTAGCTTTCTATTTATCTTATCCTTGTTTACCTTTTGGGTTATCATGGTTAGCATTATGCTATTGCTTTACTTTAATCAATGAACATGATGTGAATATTATGATACGATGATGTTATCCTGTTGATCTTGCGATACTCTAGGGGGCTCAGGCTGTTTTCTGAGTACCTCTCCGTAAGGACCTGTTCGTTGAGAGACCACCCGGGATAACAGTGCAACCATGAGGGTGGAATGGGGTGCCCTTAGCTAATTAATTAGATGAACTAGAAGTGTAGTTGCTTCGCCGTCGTGCCGTCAATGGGGTCCAGGCACAGTGCTTGCTCTGCCGAGGCTGGGTGCCGAGGTTCTTTCGTTTTGCTTTTTAGTCGCCCTCCTGCGGGGAGAGGTACTGTGTTTATCAAACTGGAGAAACCTAACGGGCAGCTATGACCTCTAGGGAATCTTTGTAAAGGCTTCGTAGTGAATCCCTGGCCTTTCACCTTGGGAGTGAATAAGGGTCTTGCAAGCCCGGGCTAGAGAGGGAATCACGACTCATGGGTAAAGTGTGCGACCTCTGCAGAGGGTAGTGAAACTGGTATATCAGCCGTGCTCACGGTTAAGAGCAGCCTTGGGATCCTCTTTGATTAGAGATACAGATGGTTCGAGATTCAATGATTATGATATGGTTTTGGTTCGACTATGATGATGATGTTCCTCGATGAGGAAATGGTTTACGGGTTGGTTAATGCTAAAATCTGGCTTCTACTAATGATAAATACTTTACCAACTAAAAGCAACTGCTTGAGCCTAACCCCCACATAAAGCTAGTCCACTTCAGCCAAACGGGACATTTGCTGAGTACGTTGATGTGTACTCATCCTTGCTTTACCACAAAACACCAGGTTGTCCGCATTGTAACCATTGCTCAGGAGAAGACGAAGTCGTGGAAGGAGACTTCCAGGAGTTCCAAGACTACGACGAATTCTAGGTGTGGGTTGGCGGCAACCCCCAGTCAGCTGCCTGTGAAGGCCTTATCTTTACTGCGTTTCGCTAGCACTTTGATTTAACTGTTAAGTTGATGACTATGTGTATGTCTATGACTCTGTGATGTAATAAGTTAACACTCTTTTATGTTATTATTCGAGCATTGTGCGATGATGTTCATTTATGTAATCGCTGTGTACGTGAGTTCTGATCCTGGCACGTACATGGTTCGCATTCGGTTTACCTTCCAAAACCGGGTGTGACATAAGTGGTATCAAAGCCGTGCTGACTGTAGGACCGCTAGCCTAGAGTAGCATTGGCCGTTTTAAGGACTTATTGATTATTACTTCACCTCATCCTTGATTCTGCTTCAAAATATTAGTCACCTCGACTAATTCTACGTTATGATTCTATATATCACCTTGCTAAATGTATTTTATTCTAGTATCATCAATGCTTTACTCATTCATTCTATTAGATCTGATCTCACCCTTGTGCTTGCGACATCTTTGTAGATGACCCCTGACCATAGCCTTTTGTATTTTGGGATTCTATCCTCTTCCAGTATTAAAGTGCTACCATTTGACCATCCCTATTCCCTTGGTATTGACATGATTGTACCCCTAGATTCTTCAATACTCTTGTTTCAAATACTTACCTCTGAAAACTCTGTTGTCTATTTAAACATTCCAGTTTATATGTCCATGAATTTCTTGTCCTCTGAAATCGCTTCTTATTCCGTTGTTAAGATTGTTATCCTTTGCCTTTTCTATTCCCTTGTCCTGATATGCATGTATCCTTAGGGTATTGCATACTCTTGTCTTTCTAGATCTGCTTATCTTTATACCCTAATGTTTGTTTATAAACACTTCAGTTAGCATGCCCTTGACCACCCTTGTTTCTCGATGATCCATGAACATTCATTTTATTTTGCACATTCTTAGTGATCTCGTTAATTCCTTGTAGCTTCCTTCTGTAATGAATTTTTTTACTTCAACCCTTCTGTTGGAACCATACCTATCTTACCCTTAATTATTTTCTCCACTTTGTCACTTCGTGAGTCCTGCCTTAACTCTATCCCTTGTTATGCTTTTCACGATCATCATCTTTACCCTTGTTGCCTCTATATCTTACCTTGATGACTATCTTATGTCTGTTATCTAAAATTCCCTCACCCATCTTGATTCGAGGGAAGTGTTTTACTTATCCCGCCCTTGGTCGGAACCTCGTCTTTGCTAGGTGTGAGTCTTATCTTAACTCCATCCTTTGTTGTACTCATACCACTGGCTCTTCTATGCCTTCATCTTTTCTCTTATACCCTTGTCCGTTATCTCCTTCGACCCTTGCGATATTTATGTCTCCTACCTAAATGCTTACCTCGAGCTTATCCTTTAGAAGCCTTCCTTTTTTCAACCCAGTTTGAGAGCTGTTGGTTACCTATCTCTCCCTTGATTTCTTTTTGCTCCTTAACGACTTACAAGTGTTGTGTTAAATCCATCCCTTGTTGTGTTTTTATTTGTTATCACCCTCACCTTGCAGTCCATCGATCTTGCCTTGATACTCATCTTTGTTCCTACTTCTTAAAAATCCTCTCTCTTCCACCTCAATTTGAGAGTGGTGATTACCTATCTGGCCCTTGGACATACCCCTTCTTTTTCGTTTGCATGCCATGTCTTAATTTCATCCTTTATGGTATTTATATCTTTCGTTTTTATGCCCCTCTACCTCCTCTATTGCATTCTTGTCTGTTATCACCTTTAACCCTTGTAATATATATACCCTTGTATTCGCGCTTACTTTGAACCTACTCTTCAAAACCTCCTCTTTTCCATCTCTGCTCGAGGATAATGCCTCATCTAATTCATTGTTGACTGCTCCCCCTTCTCTGACACCTTGCTAGTCCTGTTTAAAATACATCCTTTATTATGTGTTTGACTGTTATCACCTTAACCCTTGTCATCCCTTGATCCTTACCTAGATGCTTACCATGTACCCATATCGATCTTAAAGCCGCCCTCTCCCATTTCATTCCAAGAGTGATGTCTTATCCCTCCCCGCTCTTGTTCGTTCCTTATTCCTCTATCGCGTTGCAAATCTTGTCTTAATTCGGCCTTTTGATATGCTTTTGTCTGTTACCTCATTTACCTTTGTCACCACTAGATCTTTCCATGATGCTTATCTAATGCCTGCCTTTTGAAATATCATCTTTCCCATCTCGATTTGAGAATGGTGTTTTACCTATCCTGACCTTGGTTGCATTCTCTCCCTGTCGGTTACAATACTTGCTTTAGCTCCATCCTTTATAATGCTCATGCCCCTATTCGGCATGACTTATCATTCCCCTTGCCTTTCGATGGTCCCCTTGTTAAGGAAAGACCACCATTTAATTAAAAGTTACGTATAGCAACGAGATGTTTGTTGTTGTATGCTTGTGCTGTTTGTCTTTGTGTTATGACTGATTTGCTTCTTTGTGATGAGTGTTGGTGTGTTGTGGCCCCGGGTCCGCAATGGCATCAGTTTACTAGGTAAGTGCCATATAGTTAGGTAGTTGGGTTCTCCCCCTGCTCTCTCTAATCCGTCTATACTTACCTTTTCTCGCTATTCTTTCCTCTTGCACATGTCCATTTGGCAACCTACAACTCCTTCAAATCAGTCAAGATCAGAGTCGGTAGCATCTTCATCAAGTGTGTATCAACGCTCCTGTTAAGGGGGGTTAGCCGATAACCCCAATGACGACAATGCGATCAACATCAACCGACAAGATTGAAGTGGCACAGCGAAAGCGTGTGTGGGTCCTAACCCACAGGTCCAAGAGATCCTCAAGAATTGCATCCATCGGTCTCAAGCATCTAAAGGTCAAAGCAACCACTCCGCAAGTTAAGCTAGTAGAGTCAAAGTTAACTCAAAAAAAGTAGTGAACCACCCATGAACCAACCTTGTTTTTTTTTGCTAACTTCTTGAATCTCGGGGCGAGATTCCTGTTAAGGGGGTTAGATTTGTAACACCCTGAATTTGGGGGTATAAAATTTCTTTTCTAATATCCACCAAATTCAGGTGTTACCCTCTAAATCACTTGCTTTTCTTCTCTCTTTGTTGTTTCAAAATAATGGAGAGTTATTTTATTATATATTTATATGTGAGTTTTTGGCGTAGTAAAATAAAATCCTAGAGAAACTTTGATTATTGCATTCAAGTCGTTGCAAAGTGTTTATGAGTGTAAAGGTTTTTCAAAACTACATCGAATAATCTTGATCTTGTTTCTGAAGGCTTTCATGAACCTTCGAAACGTTCCTTCGAGTATTAATATGAATTTCAGTCTCTCTAATTATTAATTAAGTACCTAAATTTTTGTATTTGCGAAAACTACAAAAATCTTGGAAACACGATAATATATATATTTCTTCCTCTCGTCGAACCTGTTCCAAACCTCCTACCTTTTTCGCGAGATCACCGAATCACGTCTTCTCGCGAACAGCATGCTGCCCGCGTCGGCTATCCTCGTCATTTTAGGTCCACATGCCAGCTCTGGCCGTCTTCATCTAATTTTGTCTAACCCGCATAAGTCAGTCTCTGTCTTACACTGTCTCGCGCAATTGTATTTTTCGCTCGGTCGCGACGCAATTTGCGACGAATTGAGCAACCATCTCCTGTGCCCGTTTTTTTATATAAATCCACCCGTCATCGCATAACCCCTCGTCTCGCCTAGATCCAGAACGCAGGCGTGGAGGGCAGCTGTTACCAGGTACGCAGGCATCCCTCTTCTTGTTTCCCATTGCCAAATTGCCTCCGATTTCCCGAGACCCAGATCACCCGAGCATGCTCCTCATCCCGGCGACGCACGTAAGCTTTCTCCTCTTCCCAGCGACACACTATCTCGAAGCCTATCGCCGACGAATCCGTCCAGCCAAACCATCCGTAGCCCCACGCCGTGCTAGGTTGTTGCGCTTTGGGCTCCACTTATCAGCCGCACAAGAGCCTTCCTCGCTTCTACATCAGGCCGTGGGTCCCGCTTGCCTTTCCTCCTGTGGAAACCACCCATCCCGCATGAACCGGCCAGTGGCCACGGCGCACGATCCCAATAACCACCCACCCTGGTTGCCCGCTTATGTGACCTCGACATCCAAACGTCGGTGGCCGAGCGAGTAGCCCCAGCCTCTAGCGTCTACCTCCCCTCGTCAGCGTTGTAGCACCACCTGAAGCCGCACGCCCGTGTTGGTCCCTACCGCAAGTTGTCGTCGGCCAGGCCGTCGTTGAGCACCGCGTGCCGGAGCTTCACCAGGAGGCATCCACGAGCTCTCTCCGTCAGGCTGTGTCGTGAGGTGAGAAGTCTGGCACATCCTTCTTCGTTTTCTTTATGGCGCGGCAGCCTGCGTTGCGGCCTGGCTCCCAGCCGTTGTGCCCCACATGCCCCGACTGCATCCCGCCTTGCGATGCCATCTTCCTTGCGCGGCAGCGACGCGGAGCATGGTGGTCGTGCTCCAGCCATGGCCAGCCCTCTGCGGCCGTGCCCCAGCCATGGCGAGCCGCGGCCAGCCCTGCATCCCTGCAAGCGACGCGGCCAAGCCTGGCCCGCCCAGCGACAGGGAACGCCCCAACCTCCCTCTCGCAGTGCCCCCTCAAGATCCAGCTGCCCCTCTCCCACTTCTTCCCTCTCCCTTCTCCCTTGGGCACGACAGCAGCAGTCCCGGGTCATCCATGGTGGCCATCGGCGCGACCACTAATCCCCTTCCATGAGCCCACCCTTGTCGAGCTCCTCCCTGGCCGGCCGTCGTCCTTCTCCCCTGGGCGAGCTCGCCCTGGGCCGCGACCAACACCCCCCCTCTGCGGCAGCAACTTCCCCCATCCCCCTCCATTTTCCTGTAACCGTGAGGTTGAAGACAGGTGTGGCCACACAGGATCCGACCTGCAGGATCTTTTGTGACCGTAACCCATGTGACCCTTTGCGCAGCTCCGTTGCCTAGCCAATAGATTTGCATCACGTCAATCAAGTTCGCAAATCATAAGCAATTAATATATTTTACGTCCTAAATTATTTTTGACTTGGTTCGGATGCGTTAAGTTTGTAACCATGTCGATTACGTGTTAATAACATTATTTTGTCGCGACATAAGTTCAATTAGTTAATTAAGTATTGGTTTGTACGTTGTTTATTAAAGTAGCCATTTGACTAAAACTAATTCATAGTTTTATGCATTAACTTGATTAATACCAACTCAAATATTTCGATTCAATAATTGGTAGTGTAATCACATTATTTGTTAGCGATTATCACGCGTCGTCGCACTATCTGTGTGATGTTCGCGCATGATGTTCTTGTGGCGCACGTGCTGTTCACGCAAGTCGTTCCACGTAGTTCGCATGCCGTTTACGCGTCATCGTCATACCTTCGTGCGTTCGCGCCATGCGTATGGTTCACGTGTTGTCGCGCGCTGTTCGCGCGCGTCGTTAATCACATGGTCACGTGTTGCCGTGTGCGCTGTCCGTGTGCTCCTTCGCGCGTGCCGCAGGGTTGTTTCACTTGTCGTCGCGTGTGCGAATTCACACTGTTCGCTCGCGTCGCCGCTCACATAAATTGCTATTCAGACGCTTTGATAAAATCGTTTTGCCGCATTGTTCATGTTAAATAATTAATTTCTTGTTTAGCGCCGATTAGTTAAAATAATAGTTCGATCGAACCTGTTAAGCGATTATGCCGACTTAGACGTTATATTCAATATTTGATTAATATAAAACAATATAATTTAGTGGTACCAGTATGTCGTATCGTTTATAAATTTAGTATATGTTTAAATATAGTGAGTCCTATGCATCGTGTTCATAAATATAATCTGACCAGTTTAAAAATGTGGTTTCCGATCAAATTACAATCCCAATTAATGCCATATTAGATATTTCTTTAGAGTATCCTCCGTAAACGGTTTATACTAATTAGAATCAGCCTAGAACATAGATTACACGTTTATTATGCAAACTTTCTGACAACCATACCGTCTCAACCATAGTTTCGATTTTAGTGTTTATTTCCTCGCGTGACTGTAGAAGCGATCTCTATTTCATAGTACACGTTTTCATAATGGTTTCCATTGTATGGTGTAATGTTCTTATGCCAGTATATGTTTGTTTGTCTATGTCTGTTCGTATTCGCTGCGCATCGCGAATAGATTGCAATCTATTCCCGAGCTTCGAGGAATCGACGATCAAGATTTGGTGAACCATCGGTCCTGAGATCAAGCTCTTCGAGTCCTACGAGATCGAAGACCCTGAGCATCTGTTTGGTGAAGGCAAGTGTCCTCTGACCTATTATGTCCCATTCACTTAAAATTCATTGTCCCGCATTACTCAATTGAAACCTAAGGATTGACTAGCTTTCTATTTATCTTATCCTTGTTTACCTTTTGGGTTATCATGGTTAGCATTATGCTATTGCTTTACTTTAATCAATGAACATGATGTGAATATTATGATACGATGATGTTATCCTGTTGATCTTGCGATACTCTAGGGGGCTCAGGCTGTTTTCTGAGTACCTCTCCGTAAGGACCTGTTCGTTGAGAGACCACCCGGGATAACAGTGCAACCATGAGGGTGGAATGGGGTGCCCTTAGCTAATTAATTAGATGAACTAGAAGTGTAGTTGCTTCGCCGTCGTGCCGTCAATGGGGTCCAGGCACAGTGCTTGCTCTGCCGAGGCTGGGTGCCGAGGTTCTTTCGTTTTGCTTTTTAGTCGCCCTCCTGCGGGGAGAGGTACTGTGTTTATCAAACTGGAGAAACCTAACGGGCAGCTATGACCTCTAGGGAATCTTTGTAAAGGCTTCGTAGTGAATCCCTGGCCTTTCACCTTGGGAGTGAATAAGGGTCTTGCAAGCCCGGGCTAGAGAGGGAATCACGACTCATGGGTAAAGTGTGCGACCTCTGCAGAGGGTAGTGAAACTGGTATATCAGCCGTGCTCACGGTTAAGAGCAGCCTTGGGATCCTCTTTGATTAGAGATACAGATGGTTCGAGATTCAATGATTATGATATGGTTTTGGTTCGACTATGATGATGATGTTCCTCGATGAGGAAATGGTTTACGGGTTGGTTAATGCTAAAATCTGGCTTCTACTAATGATAAATACTTGACCAACTAAAAGCAACTGCTTGAGCCTAACCCCCACATAAAGCTAGTCCACTTCAGCCAAACGGGACATTTGCTGAGTACGTTGATGTGTACTCATCCTTGCTTTACCACAAAACACCAGGTTGTCCGCATTGTAACCATTGCTCAGGAGAAGACGAAGTCGTGGAAGGAGACTTCCAGGAGTTCCAAGACTACGACGAATTCTAGGTGTGGGTTGGCGGCAACCCCCAGTCAGCTGCCTGTGAAGGCCTTATCTTTACTGCGTTTCGCTAGCACTTTGATTTAACTGTTAAGTTGATGACTATGTGTATGTCTATGACTCTGTGATGTAATAAGTTAACACTCTTTTATGTTATTATTCGAGCATTGTGCGATGATGTTCATTTATGTAATCGCTGTGTACGTGAGTTCTGATCCTGGCACGTACATGGTTCGCATTCGGTTTACCTTCCAAAACCGGGTGTGACACAAAGTATGGCAAGACTTTGAAGAAGTGACTGCCATGGAGGGAGGTAAGGAGGTAAGAATTGATGTCGTTTGCCATTACTGCAAGCAAACTTTATCTGCTAAGTCTTCTTCTGGTACTGGGCACTTGATCAGACACTCGATGCATTGCTTAGCTAAGAAAGAAAAGGAGAAAGTTGGCATTGTCCAGTCTGTTCTTAGATTTAATTCTGATGGATCTGTTATTACATGGGAGTACTCTGCTAGTGTTGCACGATCTGAGCTTTGTCGTTTGATTGCTAGATTAGATTTGCCTATTTCATTTGGTGAATCAGATGCTTTCCAGGAATACATTACCCGTGCTCACAATCCTAGGTTCATTAAGTCATCTAGGCAAACAACTGCAAGGGATTTAATTAAACTCTTTAATGACCGGGCTGGACAACTAATTGAGGTCTTAAAATCTGTATCCTCTGTTGCTTTAACCTCTGATATTTGGTCTGGCAAGGCCAAAGAGGATTACATAAGTGTATTTGCTCATTTTGTTAATTGTGACTGGTGTTTAGAAAAGAGGCTGCTTGGTTTAAGACCTATAGAAGTTGCACATACAGGTGAAAACATAGCTGAGCGTGTTGCAGCTGTTGCAGATGACTATGAGATTAGTGATAAAATTTTTGCTATTGTTCTAGATAATGCTTCTTCTAACAAAACTGCAATGCATCATCTTAAACCTGTTTTCTCTGGTTACATTGGCCATATAATACAGTCTGATGCTTCTACTGATCAATGCTTGAGTGAAGTTTTCTTGCATCAGCGTTGTGCTTGCCATATTATTAATTTGATTGTGAAATGTGGTTTGAAACGCTTGAAACAACATGTTGGAGATTTTAGAACTGCTATTACTTTTTTAAATGCTTCCAATCAACGTATTGCTGCTTATAAGCAATATTGTTTGAGTGTTGGTGTTAGACCTCGCAAGTTTGGAGTGGACATGGATGTTAGATGGAACTCAACTTTTCTTATGCTTAAGCATTTAGTTCCCTATAGAGGGACTTTCTCTGTGTGGATTAAGACAAACCATCCTTGCAAAGAGGATGGGTCTGTCTTACTTAGTGATGATCATTGGTACATTGCTGAGAAGATGTTATCTTTTCTTCAAGTCTTCTATGTGAAAGGGAATTAGGCTTACACCTAGTTCCTAAATAATTTTGGTGGTTGAATTGCCCAACACAAATAATTGGACTAACTAGTTTGCCCAAGTGTGTAGATTATACAGGTGTAAAAGGTTCACCCTCAGCCAATAAAAAGACCAAGTTTTGGATTCAATAAAGGAGCAAAGGGGCAACCGAAGGCACCCCTGGTCTGGCGCACCGGACTGTCCGGTGTGCCACCGGACAGTGAACAGTACCTGTCCGGTGCACCAGGGGACTCAGACTCAAACTCGCCACCTTCGGGAATTTCCAGGGTGACTCGGCTATAATTCACCGGACTGTCCGGTGTACACCGGACAGTGTCCGGTGCGCCAAGGGAGGTCGGCCTCAGGAACTCGCCAGCTTCGGGAAACGCCAACGGCTAGCCCGCTAAAATTCACCGGACTGTCCGGTGTGCACCGGACTGTCCGGTGCGCCTCCGAAGCAACGGTCATCTCCGCGCCAACGGCTCTCTGCCGCGCATTTAATGCGCCCTCTGCGCGCGCAGAAGTCAGAATCGCCCATGCTGGCACACCGGACATCAAACAGTACCTGTCCGGTGTGCACCGGACACCCAGGCGGGCCCACAAGTCAGAAGCTCCAACGGTCAGAATCCAACGGCAGTGATGACGTGGCAGGGGGCACCGGACTGTCCGGTGTGCACCGGACTGTCCGGTGCGCCATCAAACAGACAGCCTTCCAACGGCCACTTTTGGTGGTTGGGGCTATAAATACCCCAACCACCCCACCATTCATTGCATCCAAGTTTTCCACTTCTCAACTACTACAAGAGCTCTAGCATTCAATTCTAGACACACCAAAAAGATCAAATCCTCTCCAATTCCACACAAAGCCCTAGTGACTAGTGAGAGTGATTTGCCGTGTTCATTTGAGCTCTTGCGCTTGGATTGCTTCTTTTCTTTCTCACTTGTTCTTGAGATCACAACTCCATTGTAATCAAGGCAAGAGGCACCAATTGTGTGGTGGCCCTTGCGGGGAAGTTTTGTTCCCGGCTTTGATTTGAGAAGAGAAGCTCACTCGGTCCAAGGGACCGTTTGAGAGAGGGAAGGGCTGAAAGAGACCCGGCCTTTGTGGCCTCCTCAACGGGGAGTAGGTTTGCAAGAACCGAACCTCGGTAAAACAAATCTCCGTGTCTCACTTGCTTATTCGCTTGGGATTTGTTTTGCGCCCTCTCTCTCGGACTCGTTTATATTTCTAACGCTAACCCGGCTTGTAGTTGTGTTTATATTTGTAAATTTCAGTTTCGCCCAATTCACTCCCACTCTAGGCGACTATCAATTGGTATCAGAGCCCGGTGCTTCATTAGAGCCTAACCGCTCGAAGTGATGTCGGGAGATCACGCCAAGAAGGAGATGGAGACCGGCGAAAAGCCCACTACAAGCAATGGGAGCACTTCATCGGAAGAGTCCCACACCAAACGGAGGGAGAAGAAGAAGAGCTCCTCCAACAAAGGGAAGGAGAAGAAATCTTCTTCTCACCACAAAGAGAAGAAGGAAAAATCTTCTTCCCACAAGCCGCATCGGAGTGGGGACAAACAAAAGAGGATGAGGAAAGTGGTCTACTACGAGACCGACACTTCATCAACATCGACCTCCGGCTCCGACGCGCCCTCCGTAACTTCTAAACGCCAAGAGCGTAAGAAGTTTAGTAAGATCCCCCTACACTACCCTCGCATTTCTAAACATGCACCTCTACTTTCCGTTCCATTAGGCAAACCACCAACTTTTGATGGTGAAGATTATGCTAGGTGGAGTGATTTAATGCGATTTCATCTAACCTCACTCCACAAAAGTATATGGGATGTTGTTGAGTTTGGTGCACAGGTACCGTCTGTAGGGGATAAGGATTATGATGAGGATGAGGTGGCCCAAATCGAGCACTTCAACTCTCAAGCGACAACAATACTCCTCGCCTCACTAAGTAGAGAGGAGTATAACAAAGTACAAGGGTTGAAGAATGCCAAGGAGGTTTGGGATGTACTCAAAACCGCGCACGAGGGAGACGAGCTCACCAAGATCACCAAGCGGGAAACGATCGAGGGGGAGCTCGGTCGGTTCCGGCTTCGCAAAGGAGAGGAGCCACAACACATGTACAACCGGCTCAAGACCTTGGTGAACCAAGTGCGCAACCTCGGGAGCATAAAGTGGGACGACCACGAGGTGGTTAAGGTTATTCTAAGATCTCTTATTTTCCTTAACCCTACTCAAGTTCAATTAATTCGTGGTAATCCTAGATATACTAAAATGACCCCCGAGGAAGTAATCGGGCATTTTGTAAGTTTTGAGTGCATGATCGAAGGCTCGAGGAAGATCAACGAGCTTGACGAACCCACCACATCCGAAGCTCAACCCGTCGCATTCAAGGCGACGGAAGAAAAGAAGGAGGAGGCTACACCAAGTCGACAACCAATAGACGCCTCCAAACTCGACAATGAGGAAATGGCGCTCGTCATCAAGAGCTTCCGCCAAATCCTCAAGCAAAGGAGAGGGAAAGACTACAAGTCCCGCTCCAAGAAAGTTTGCTACAAATGTGGTAAGCCCGGTCACTTTATTGCAAAATGTCCATTATCAAGTGACAGTGACAGGGATAACGACAAGAAGGGAAAAAGGAGAGAAAAGAAGAGGTACTACAAAAGGAAGGGCGGCGATGCCCATGTTTGTCGGGAATGGGACTCCGACGAAAGCTCAAGCGACTTCTCCGACGACGAGGACGCCGCCAACATCGCCGTCACCAAGGGACTCCTCTTCCCCAACGTCGGCCACAAGTGCCTCATGGCAAAGGACGGCAAACGGAAGAAGGTTAAATCTAACTCATCCACTAAATATGAATCTTCTAGTGATGATAATGCTAGTGATGAGGAAGATAATTTGCGTTCCCTTTTTGCCAACCTTAACATAGCTCAAAAGGAAAAATTAAATGAATTGGTTAGTGCTATTCATGAAAAGGATGACCTTTTGGATTCCCAAGAGGATTGTCTAATTAAAGAAAACAAAAAACATGTTAAGGTTAAAAAGGCTTATGCTCTAGAGGTAGAAAAATGTGAAAAATTATCTAGTGAGCTAAGCACTTGCCGTGAGATGATTGACAACCTTAGGAATGAAAATGCTATTTTAAATGCTAAGGTTGATTATCATGTTTGTAATGTTTCAATTCCCAATCCTAGAGATAATAATGATTTGCTTGCTAGGATTGAAGAATTAAACATTTCTCTTGCTAGTCTTAGAATAGAAAATGAGAATTTAATTGCTAAGGCTAAAGAACTAGATGTTTGCAATGCTACCATTTCCAATCTTAGAGATAAAAATGATATTCTTCATGCTAAGATTGTTGAACTTAATTCTTGCAAACCCTCTACATCTATTGTTGAGCATGTATCTATTTGTACTAGATGTAGAGATGTTGATGTTAATGCTATTCATGATCATATGGCTTTAATTAAACAACAAAATGATCATATAGCTAAATTAGATGCTAAAATTGCCGAGCATAACTTAGAAAATGAAAAATTTAAATTTGCTAGAAGTATGCTATATAATGGGAGATGCCCTGGCATCAAGGATGGCATTGCCTTCCAACGGGGAGACAATGCCAAACTTAATGCCCCTCCTAAGAACTTATCTAACTTTGTTAAAGGCAAGGCTCCCATGCCTCAGGATAACGAGGGCTACATTTTGTACCCTGCCGGTTATCCCGAGAGCAAAATAAGGAAAATTCATTCTAAGAAGTCTCACTCTGGCCCTAATCATGCTTTTATGTATAAGGGTGAGACATCTAGTTCTAGGCAACCAACCCGTGCTAAGTTGCCTAAGAAGAAAATTCCTAGTGCATCAAATGAACATAGTCTTTCATTTAAAACTTTTGATGCATCTTATGTTTTAACTAACAAATCTGGCAAGGTAGTTGCCAAGTATGTTGGGGGCAAGCACAAGGGGTCAAAGACTTGTGTTTGGATACCCAAAGTTCTTGTGTCTAATGCCAAAGGACCCAAAACCATTTGGGTACCTAAAGTCAAGAACTAAACTTGTTTTGTAGGTTTATGCATCCGGGGGCTCAAGTTGGATACTCGACAGCGGGTGCACAAACCACATGACAGGGGAGAAACGGATGTTCTCCTCATATGAGAAAAACCAAGATCCCCAAAGAGCGATTACATTCGGGGATGGAAATCAAGGTTTGGTCAAAGGTTTGGGTAAAACTGCTATATCTCCTGACCACTCTATTTCCAATGTTTTTCTTGTAGATTCTTTAGATTACAATTTGCTTTCTGTTTCTCAATTATGTCAAATGGGCTACAACTGTCTTTTTACTGATATTGGTGTCACTGTCTTTAGAAGAAGTGATGATTCAATAGCATTTAAGGGAATGTTAGAGGGTCAGCTATACTTGGTAGATTTTGATAGAGCTGAACTCGACACTTGCTTAATTGCTAAGACTAACATGGGTTGGCTCTGGCACCGCCGACTAGCCCATGTTGGGATGAAGAATCTTCATAAGCTTCTAAAGGGAGAGCACATTTTAGGATTAACAAATGTTCATTTTGAGAAAGACAGGATTTGTAGCGCATGCCAGGCGGGGAAGCAAGTTGGAGTCTATCATCCACACAAGAACATCATGACGACCGACAGGCCGCTTGAGCTACTCCACATGGATCTATTCGGCCCGATTGCTTACATAAGCATCGGCGGGAGTAAGTATTGTCTTGTTATTGTGGATGATTATTCTCGCTTCACTTGGGTATTCTTTTTACAGGAAAAATCTCAAACCCAAGAGACTTTAAAGGGGTTCTTGAGACGGGCTCAAAATGAGTTCGGCTTAAGGATCAAGAAAATAAGAAGCGACAACGGGACGGAGTTCAAGAACTCTCAGATTGAAGGCTTCCTTGAGGAGGAGGGCATCAAGCATGAGTTCTCCTCTCCCTACACGCCTCAACAAAATGGTGTAGTGGAGAGGAAGAATCGAACTCTTTTGGACATGGCAAGAACCATGCTTGATGAGTACAAGACACCGGACCGGTTTTGGGCCGAAGCGGTCAACACCGCCTGCTACGCCATCAATCGGTTATATCTTCACCGAATCCTCAAGAAGACATCCTATGAACTCCTAACCGGTAAAAAGCCCAACATTTCATACTTTAGAGTTTTTGGTAGCAAATGCTTTATTCTTGTTAAAAGAGGTAGAAAATCTAAATTTGCTCCTAAAACTGTAGAAGGCTTTTTACTTGGTTATGACTCAAACACAAGGGCATATAGAGTCTTTAACAAGTCCACTGGACTAGTTGAAGTCTCATGTGACGTTGTGTTTGATGAAACTAACGGCTCTCAAGTAGAGCAAGTTGATCTTGATGAGATAGGTGAAGAACAGGCTCCATGCATAGCGCTAAGGAACATGTCCATTGGGGATGTGTGTCCTAGGGAATCCGAAGAGCCTCCAAATGCACAAGATCAACCTTCCTCCTCCACGCAAGCATCTCCACCAACTCAAAATGAGGATGAAGCTCAAATTGATAAAGTAGAAGATCAAGCAAATGAGCCACCTCAAGATAATGGCAATGGTCAAGGGGGAGATGCAAATGAGGAAGACAAGGAGGAAGAGGAACAAAGGCCGCCACACCCAAGAGTCCACCAAGCAATCCAACGAGATCACCCCGTCGACACCATCCTCGGCGACATCCATAAGGGGGTAACCACTAGATCTCGTGTTGCACATTTTTGTGAACATTACTCGTTTGTTTCCTCTATTGAGCCACACAGGGTAGAGGAAGCACTCCATGATTCGGATTGGGTGGTGGCGATGCAAGAGGAGCTCAACAACTTCACTAGGAATAAGGTATGGCATCTAGTTCCACGTCCTAACCAAAATGTTGTAGGAACCAAATGGGTCTTCCGAAACAAGCAAGATGAGCATGGTGTGGTGACAAGGAACAAAGCTCGACTTGTGGCCAAGGGATACTCCCAAGTCGAAGGTTTGGATTTCGGTGAAACCTATGCACCCGTAGCTAGGCTTGAGTCAATTCGCATATTATTGGCCTATGCTACTTACCATGGCTTTAAGCTTTATCAAATGGACGTGAAAAGTGCCTTCCTCAACGGACCAATCAAGGAAGAGGTCTATGTTGAGAAATCTCCCGGCTTTGAAGACAGTGAGTACCCTAACCATGTCTATAGGCTCTCTAAGGCGCTTTATGGGCTCAAGCAAGCCCCAAGAGCATGGTATGAATGCCTAAGAGATTTCCTTATTTCTAATGGCTTCAAAGTCGGCAAGGCCGATCCTACACTCTTTACTAAAACTCTTGAAAATGACTTGTTTGTATGCCAAATTTATGTTGATGATATTATATTTGGGTCTACTAACGAGTCTACATGTGAAGAGTTTAGTAGGATCATGACACAGAAATTCGAGATGTCGATGATGGGGGAGTTGAAGTATTTTCTAGGATTCCAAGTCAAGCAACTCCAAGAGGCACCTTCATTTGCCAAACGAAGTACACTCAAGACATTCTAACCAAGTTTGGAATGAAGGATGCCAAGCCCATCAAGACACCCATGGGAACCAATGGGCATCTCGACCTCGACACGGGAGGTAAATCCGTCGATCAAAAGGTATACCGGTCGATGATTGGTTCATTGCTTTATTTATGTGCATCTCGACCGGATATTATGCTTTCCGTTTGCATGTGTGCAAGATTTCAATCCGACCCTAAGGAATCCCACCTTACGGCCGTAAAACGAATCTTGAGATATTTAGCTTATACTCCTAAGTTTGGGCTTTGGTACCCTCGGGGATCCACTTTTGATTTGATTGGTTATTCGGATGCCGATTGGGCAGGGTGTAAGATTAATAGGAAGAGCACATCGGGGACTTGCCAGTTCTTGGGAAGATCCTTGGTGTCTTGGGCTTCAAAGAAGCAAAATTCGGTCGCTCTTTCCACCGCCGAAGCCGAGTACATTGCTGCAGGCCATTGTTGCGCGCAATTGCTTTGGATGAGGCAAACCCTGCGGGACTACGGTTACAAATTAACCAAAGTTCCTTTACTATGTGATAATGAGAGTGCAATCAAAATGGCCGACAACCCCGTCGAGCATAGCCGCACTAAGCACATAGCCATTCGGTATCATTTTCTTAGGGATCACCAACAAAAGGGAGATATCGAGATTTCTTACATTAACACTAAAGATCAATTAGCCGATATCTTTACCAAGCCTCTTGATGAACAATCTTTTACCAGACTTAGGCATGAGCTCAATATTCTTGATTCTAGAAATTTCTTTTGCTAGCTTGCACACATAGCTCATTTGAATACCTTTGATTATATCTCTTTTATATACTATGACTAATGCGTCTTCAAGTCTATTTCAAACCAAGTCATAGGTATATTGAAAGGGAATTGGAGTCTTCGGCAAAGACAAAGGCTTCCACTCCGTAACTCATACTTCGCCATCACTCCAAGCATCTCTCTATTCCTTGGGGAGAAATGAGAATTCAAAGCAAAAGGACTTCGTCTTTGGTATAATCTTTACTTATGACCAAAGGGGAAGATAGTACCTAAGGGCTCTAATGATTCCGTTTTTGGCGATTCATGCCAAAAAGGGGGAGAAATGAGCCCAAAGCAAAAGGACCGCACCACCACCAATTTCAAAACTTAGTGTTTTCCAAGAAGTATTTATCAATTGGGATTCTGTTGTGTTCAAAAGGGGGAGAAAGTAGTATTTCAAAATGGTATATCAAAACCCTCTTGAACACTAAGAGGAGGATTTAATTTAGGGGGAGTTTTGTTTAGTCAAAGGAAAAGCATTTGAAACAGAGGGAGAAAATTTCAAATCTTGAAAATGCTTTGCAAACTCTTATTCATTTACCTTTGACTATTTGCAAAAGATCTTTGAAATGAATTTACAAAAATTTTTTGCAAAAACAAAACATGTGGTGCAAACGTGGTCCAAAATACTAAATAAGAAAGAAACATTCCATGCATATCTTGTAAGTAGTTATATTGGCTCAATTCCAAGCAACCTTTACACTTACATTATGCAAACTAGTTCAATTATGCACATCTCTGTTTGCTTTGGTTTGTGTTGGCATCAATCACCAAAAAGGGGGAGATTGAAAGGGAATTAGGCTTACACCTAGTTCCTAAATAATTTTGGTGGTTGAATTGCCCAACACAAATAATTGGACTAACTAGTTTGCCCAAGTGTGTAGATTATACAGGTGTAAAAGGTTCACCCTCAGCCAATAAAAAGACCAAGTTTTGGATTCAATAAAGGAGCAAAGGGGCAACCGAAGGCACCCCTGGTCTGGCGCACCGGACTGTCCGGTGTGCCACCGGACAGTGAACAGTACCTGTCCGGTGCACCAGGGGACTCAGACTCAAACTCGCCACCTTCGGGAATTTCCAGGGCGACTCGGCTATAATTCACCGGACTGTCCGGTGTACACCGGACAGTGTCCGGTGCGCCAAGGGAGGTCGGCCTCAGGAACTCGCCAGCTTCGGGAAACGCCAACGGCTAGCCCGCTAAAATTCACCGGACTGTCCGGTGTGCACCGGACTGTCCGGTGCGCCTCCGAAGCAACGGTCATCTCCGCGCCAACGGCTCTCTGCCGCGCATTTAATGCGCCCTCTGCGCGCGCAGAAGTCAGAATCGCCCATGCTGGCACACCGGACATCAAACAGTACCTGTCCGGTGTGCACCGGACACCCAGGCGGGCCCAAAAGTCAGAAGCTCCAACGGTCAGAATCCAACGGCAGTGATGACGTGGCAGGGGGCACCGGACTGTCCGGTGCGCCATCGAACAGACAGCCTTCCAACGGCCACTTTTGGTGGTTGGGGCTATAAATACCCCAACCACCCCACCATTCATTGCATCCAAGTTTTCCACTTCTCAACTACTACAAGAGCTCTAGCATTCAATTCTAGACACACCAAAAAGATCAAATCCTCTCCAATTCCACACAAAGCCCTAGTGACTAGTGAGAGTGATTTGCCGTGTTCATTTGAGCTCTTGCGCTTGGATTGCTTCTTTTCTTTCTCACTTGTTCTTGAGATCACAACTCCATTGTAATCAAGGCAAGAGGCACCAATTGTGTGGTGACCCTTGCGGGGAAGTTTTGTTCCCGGCTTTGATTTGAGAAGAGAAGCTCACTCGGTCCAAGGGACCGTTTGAGAGAGGGAAGGGTTGAAAGAGACCCGGCCTTTGTGGCCTCCTCAACGGGGAGTAGGTTTGCAAGAACCGAACCTCGGTAAAACAAATCTCCGTGTCTCACTTGCTTATTCGCTTGGGATTTGTTTTGCGCCCTCTCTCTCGGACTCGTTTATATTTCTAACGCTAACCCGGCTTGTAGTTGTGTTTATATTTGTAAATTTCAGTTTCGCCCTATTCACCCCCCCTCTAGGCGACTATCACTATGATTCTACTGTTGCACTGTCTGGTGTTTACTATCCAACATCACCTTTAATGCTACATCATATCTTGAAAATTGCTAGACAACTAAATGCTTTTGAAAATGATAGACTGCTTAGAGAAGCTATTGTTCCTATGAAGTCCAAGTTTCTAAAATATTGGAGGGATATATACCCATTCTCTATGCTTTTGCTTTCATTCTTGACCCTAGAGCTAAGATGAGGGGGTTTCACAAACTTCTTCTCAGGTTGTCTTCTCTAACTGCTACTGATTACAGTACCTTTCCATCTAGTATTCGTACCAAATTAAGTAAGCTGTACATAATCTATGAGACCAAATTTGGTGAGGTGTGCTTGAATGCAAATCAGCAGCCTGCATCTGGTGGTTCTGGTAAGGCTAGTGAGGCTTGGGATGACATCTATGGTGATGATGATTCTTTTTCTGCTTCTGTTGGAAGGGGTGCAGGTCCCTCAGTATCATCTTCTCAATCTGCTCTCTCTGAACTGTCTTCATATCTTGACAGTGACACTGAAACTCAGTTTGGCTCTGATTTCAATATTCTTACCTGGTGGAAAAGCCATAACCAGACTTATCCTATACTTTCTATACTTGCTAAAGATGTACTAACTGTCCCTGCTTCTACAATATCTTCGGAGTCCACTTTTAGTCTTGCTGGCAGGGTCCTCGAGGAACGGCGACGGCGGCTAACAACTGATATGGTGGAGGTCCTCTCATGCATCAAGGACTGGGAGCTAGCAGACTTGCACAAGCAGCATGAGGTGGAGAAGGAGACCAAGGAACTAGAAGTGGCTTATGAATCAATGTACCTGGATGATGAACAAGAAACAGTTTCTGGGATCAAGAGAAAGGAGCAAGAAAGAGTTGAAGTGACAAGGAACAGGAGAATTAGAACTTGAACTCATGATTTATGTAATGGACTGTAAGTCTGTAATTGACACTTGAACAGTTTAACTATAACTCTATAAGGAGCTGGCTGTACTCTTTTCCTTCCTAGGGTTTTCTCACGAGGTGTGAGTTTTTACCTAGGAAGGTTTTTAATGAGGCAGCATTGCACTAAGGCTCCAGTCTTAATTAATTCTGTGTATATTGTGTGTACAAATCTGTGTATGAAACTGTTTATTGCTGCTGAAATGTGTGTTTGAAATGCTGTGGACAAATCTGTTTATGGGCCCGGGTCCGAGCACGGCACTAGTAGTCCGTCGTGCCTCCGGCCCGGCCCGGCCCGTGTAAGACAAGCCGTGCCGGGTCTGGACTGGCTACTGTAGTCCACGGGCCGGCCCGGCACGGCACGGCATATGAGCGGGCCGGGCTTGGGCAAGTGTATTCCGTGCAGGGTCAAATCGTGCCCGGGCCGGGCCGGCCCGGCACGAACGTTTGGACATCTATACACGTGACCATCTGTCTCAATCTTCATGCTCAAACTAAGCTCGCTGTTCTCCAATAGCATATTGCTCATTTACCGCGCACCACACGCCGCAGACGCAGGAAAAGAAACAGCAGCCTCCGTCATGGACGATCACTATTGCCACAGCAGTTGAGGCCCTTCATGAAAAGGCAGCATCATCTCGTTCACCTGTAGAGAAGTGATGGAAGGAAAAAAGCTTGTCTCTTGTTTAACAGCCCCTAATTATTAGGTTCCTCAAACCAAAGAAGAAAGCGATGAGTGAGAATATATGGACTCGAACCAAAACTACTCGGAAGGGAACCCTGGACAACAGAATCAATGGACCACCAACATGACAACATATGCGTCGTGTGCAGTGCATGCAGCTCTGGTAACTGTTCATTAACTTTGCACTAGCCCGTCCGTCTGCGGCTCTGCGCAGTCCTTGTGTGTTTTACTACAGTACACCTTTGATCAGCGAATCCCGGCAGTGTGGATCGTGCATTGGCCACAAGGCCACCACGAACTGCGTGGTACTTATCCATTCCAAATCTAAAGGCAGCCATGTGATATCTCTGTCTCCCGAGTTTTGGCGCCTCTTTTAAACGAAATGAAAACTGCTTGCGTGTCAACTGGTCTCGACTCCAGATTGGAGCCAAACCTGTCGTCCCTCTTTTCGACTACTACTGCCTGTGAGGCTGTGACTGCGATCGCTCGTTCGCCGCGCCGCAGAGCAAACCATTGATGCGTCTGCGGCCTCTGCGGGGTGGTTGGATGCTGCGTGGCCAGACCATATTTTTGATACTTGAGCTTCGCATGTCACTCTCTCCTCCTGCAGTCCTGCTACTCTGCCCGAAAATCCAGTGCGATCTCGATCGAGATGAGCAGACGGAATGGGACCATGACCACGGGCGTCGCTGACGGAGTAGTACGACTACTCTTTTGCCTGATATGCGCGCGGGATCTGAGGAGGCTCCTGCACTGCTCGCAATAATACTCTAATAAACAAAAAACAAAAGCTGTTGCGGTTAGGCTGTCTCCAGCAACGTCCTCTATATTCATCCTCTATATCCGTCTTTTACAGTCTACTCTAAAAGATTTTATCATCTATGTCTCCTTTCTCTCCAACAACGTCATCTAAATCACGTTCTCTATACTCAAATATCTATATTAGAGACATTTTTTTTGTACATATATATTTGTCATACTCTGAAATGTATTGTACATATTTTAGTTTTGTTAAACCGGTTATTTAAAGTATTCAAATGGATAGAGGACCCTTTAGAGAAACTCTATATATAGAGAATCCAGCAGCGTCCTCTAAATTTAGAGAACCGTTTAGAGGACGCTGCTGCAGAGCGTAGAGGACCATTTGGTCCTCTATATTTAGGGTATAGAACTCTTTAGAGTCCCTTGCTGGAGCTAGCCTTAGCCTTGTAGGCAGGCACTCGAGGTCGAGGGGGAAAAGTGGTCTGGGCCGCGCTAGCTAGCGACGACGAACGAGCGTCGCGCGGCGCACGCACACAGACACGGACGCACGAGCCGTGCAGTGCAGCTGTCCAGTCCAGTCCAGCTGAGGAAAAGCAAAGAAAGGATGGTGCACGCTTCTTGATGCCCGCTCACAACTCGTGCCTTACTTTAAACCCGCAGCTTTAGCCTAAACAAACAGTCCTGGCTGTGTGATTCCTCGGGTAGATAATAAGACACAAGACGCGCTGCTCCACCTTGTGCTTCACCCCGCCCCCGCCCGAAGGCAGCATCTGCCAGCAGCAACCGTATACAGAGAGAGAGAGAGAGAGAGCTTCACGACTCCGGTCGGCCGTCAGCTCGATTCGCCTTCCCCCCCACCTCCCCCGCCCTCCGATGACGGGGCGTCCGTGGGCGGGCGCGCCGCCGCCGCCTCTTCCTCTCGCCGTCGCCGTGGGCGTCGCGGCGCTGCTGTCCTGCTGCTGCTGCTGCTGCTGCCAGGGCGCGTCGGCGACGGCGGCGGCGTCGTTCGGCGACAACTTCGAGATCACGGGCGCCGAGGACCACGTGAAGACCTCCGCCGACGGGCAGACCTGGTACCTATACCTCGACAACAAGACAGGTAACAAGAAGAATGCTTGCTTCATCCATGGATGGTCAGTCAGCTCATGCATGTGGCCGGGTGTGTGCAGGCGTCGGGTTCCAGACGAAGCAGCGCTACCTGTTCGGCTGGTTCAGCATGAAGCTGAAGCTGGTGGGCAACGACTCCGCGGGCGTCGTCACCGCCTACTACGTACGAAGCAGCGGTATCCTTCCTTCCTTCGGACCGATCGCGTCGTGTCATCTCACCTGACGACGACGACGACGATCATCTCCAATTCGCAGATGTGCTCCGACCTGGACGCGGCGCCCCTGCGCGACGAGCTGGACTTCGAGTTCCTGGGCAACCGCAGCGGGGAGCCCTACATCATCCAGACCAACGTGTACCACAGCGGCGTCGGCGGCCGGGAGATGCGCCACTCGCTCTGGTTCGACCCCACCGCCGACTTCCACACCTACGCCATCCTCTGGAACCCCAAGCAGATCGTGTAAGTAAATAAAACTACTCTCCGTTTCATTCATCCCTCTCCACTTGTTGCCTGCTGCTCCTGCTGGCTGCTGCTGCTGCTCTGGGTACTGAGAGAGAGCTGACCGTGACACAGCGCGTGCCGACTTCAATGCGGCCACCCACCTCCACGTTCGACCCCGCACCCCTGCACTGGTTGGTTGGCATGAGGCATGAGGCATGGCACGTTGGATTTGGATACGATCCCGTCGGCGCCCCTGCAAACTTGGTACACGCCCCTGTTTGGGGCCGAACCATGCACGGCGTCTCGCCCATGCCCTCCCCCGGTCGCGGTCGGTCCATGCCTATTATTCCCGGTCCACGACACCGCACATGGATCCACTGCCTGCCTGCCCCCAGGGCCCAGGCCCCAGTCCTGTCCGATCCTTGGCATCGGCAGTCGGCACCACCGAGGATCGAGATCCATACCCTACCCTACCCTACCATACCTCATCACGAGTGGTCCATGACGGTGCTGGCAGGTTCTTCGTGGACAAGGTGGCGATCCGGGTGTACCCGAACGACGCGTCCAAACCGCCGGGCGGAGGAGGCGGCGGCGACGGCTTCTTCCCGATCGCCAAGCCCATGTACATCTTTTCCAGCATCTGGAACGCGGACGACTGGGCGACGCGCGGCGGGCTGGAGAAGACGGACTGGGCCAAGGCGCCCTTCGTGTCGTCCTACCGCGACTTCGCCGCCGACGCCTGCGCCTGGCCGCCGCCGGCCGCGGGGGTCGCCCCGTCCCCGCCGACGCCCGCGTGCGCCGCGGCCACGGGGGACAGCTGGTGGGACCAGCCCCCCGCGTGGGCGCTGGACGCCGGCCAGCGCCTGGACAACGCCTGGGTGGCAAGGAACCTCCTCGTCTACGACTACTGCGACGACCGCAAGCGCTTCCCGACGCCGCCCGAGGAGTGCAAGCTCCGGCCCGCCGCGACCGCATCGTGATCATACTATACTGTTGGATTGGTTCGTGCATGATGATGAGATGGTTTTTTTTTTGGGGTTTGTTTCTTGGTGCGTAAAACCGGGCTGATTGTTGGGGGTGGGGGATGGAGAAAGGCCGTATTATGCGTACATTGTGTGTGGGCGCATGGACAGTCCGGACCGATGGTTGTGGCGTTGGAACGGACCATGTCGGCCATTCTTTTGTTACGAGGAAACGAGGAATGGATTCAGTTTTGTACCACCAAAGCAATTTTGTTTCCCGTTGGCAAAGCCGCCATTTTCACTTAGTTAAGTTAGACAGCGGACCGAACAGACCTAACAAACTGTACAGTAAGGTGGTGTTTGGTTACTGTACAGTAAGGTGGTGTTTGGTTAGCCATGCACAGAAGCGGCACCGTCGTCCTCCAGCAGGGATCCATGCATCGCACATGCAACTAGTCACCAAGCATCAAGCAAGCAGCTTAATTAGCTACCACCTCACGCACCTCGACCGGTCGGAATCGGAAATGCATGCGCTGGAGTTGAAGCAATCCTAGCTAGCTTTTCTTACCGACCAAGAATTCCTGGATCTGGAGGCGAGAAACACCCCCTGCGGCGATGGCCTAGCTCAGATTCTCCTGCCTCTCGTGTCCTTCCCTCCGGTCTTCTTGCTTTCCCGCTATGGATTTCTCCCTCCTGGACTTTGGGCCAGGATTGGCCTTCGCGGAATCCCTCTGGGATGCCTTGGAAGCTTCGGTTTGCCCTGCTCGTCCGTGTTTGCGGTCGCCCTTCTGGCTGGTGGTTTCCTTCGGTAGATGCATCTTCAAGTTGAATTCGGTTTCGGTTGGTCATCTTCTCTAGGCTGCCCTTGGTGGGCTCGCTGAGGATTTCGAAGTGTTTCAGCTGGCTGACCGCGTTTTTCGATTTTCGGTTTCCTCGATGGCGGTGGGTTTCCACATCTATAACTTGGGCTCCATTGAGCGTAAGGAGTTCAGAGCCTTCTTCAACCTCTGGAATCGCGGTGGACCCAATTGGAAGCATGAATTTAGACTCTTTTTGGCGGAGGAAGATGCCTCCTGGTCGAGGGTCCGTGTCAGGAATTCTCTGTCATATGCGGATGTGGTTAAGCTCCCTCTCACTGGTGCCAATGCGGTCCCGATTCGTCGCCCTACCAGGCCGCTTGGTGGTGTTCAGCATGCTGCTCGGGCTGGCTCTTCGGTTTTCAATCGTTTGGGCCGTCCTTCCACTACTCGTGCCCAGGCTCGTAACATCTGGCGCCCGCAGGCTTTACCTCGGCTTCTCCCGAGGGTTTCCGTGTTCAACCGTCTTCGCCCGCAGGCTTCGGGACCGTGACATTCTGCTTCTAATGGAAGAACTGGTCTTCCTCGGTTCTTGGATCCTACTCGTTCTGGGGTGGCTATTGGTAGCAGACTCTATAACCGTTCCAATTTTCAAAATTTGAACTCTGGTCGGTCTCGTCCCTGCAACCTGCAATGGAGACCGGTGCGTGCTCGCGGGCCGGCTGGGCCACCGGGCTCTAGGACTTTATGCTGCAAGTTCTGTAAGGGCCGGGGACACGTGGATCTTTTTTGTCCCAGCAAGTTCACTTCCTTCGGTTCTCCTCTGACTTCGTTCCCTGCCTTTGGGAGTCGGGCCCTTTTGGTGGGAAACCAAATTTCTCCTGATCGCAGTTCCTGGTTTCGCACACCGGATGTTTCTCTGTCCTGTGGACCGCCCACTTTCAGTTGCTTCGAGGAGTTCGCCAGAGAAGTATTAAAAAAATCTGAATCGGCACCTCCTCCGTCCCTGACGCTTTCTCTGGGCGTCACTTCAGCAAAACCCCAACTTGCTCCGTCTTCGCCTGCTGGTTGTCGATCCTCGCCTCCTGCTCCGATGGCGTTTAGGCGCGTGGATCCTGAACCCTTCCTTCCTCTGGGCTTCAGCGCTTCGGTGGTCCTTCACCGGGAAATTATGGCCAGGTCAGTTTCTCGGCGCCTCCCGCCATTGCATGAGGACTGGGCTATCATCAGCATCCAACCTTTACCTGACCATGAGATTGCGTTCCCGGCGGTGAGGGATGTGGTTAGAGAATACCTTGTGGAGCACCGTCAACTTGGGGTGCGTGATATCCAGCGGTCGCACCTGGGACAAGTTTTGGTTCAGTTTAGCAGCATTCTTGAAAGAGACAACCTTGTCCTTCTCGGTCCGCAGCAGTACCTTGATGCCTCCTTCACTGTTCAGCGACACAATGATGCTTGGAACCATAGGGCCCTGTATTTTAATCGGGAATGTTGGCTCATGTTGTTGGGTTTCCCTCTGGATTATCGTTCTTCTGAGCACTTGCAGGTGGCTATTGGCTCCTTTGGCAGATTGATTCTGTGGGAAGAAGACAGACGCAACATTTCTAGGACTTTGCTCAGGGTTCGGATCACGTCCCTGGAGGAGGTCCCACAGTTCATTGTTTTCTCAGACGCTGATGGCTTTCTTGGAGATTCGTGGACGGTGCAGTGTGAGATCATCCAGCAATCTTTGTTGGGAGGTCAGCCTCAAGATGAGGACCCAGTGCCAGCGGCCCCGGCGGACGGGCAACAGCTTCCCTTTGAGTTTTTTGGCCTGGGTCAACCTGTGCCGGCGGCGGGCTGGGATCTTAATTTTCCTCCTGATGACAACGTTCAAGCTCAACCTGCAGACAACATTCAAGGTGACTGGGACCAGTGGATTGTCAATGATCCCCCTGCTCAACCACCTCTGCAGCCCCTTCTGGACCAGCCACCTGATGAGCGGCAAGTCAGCAACCCCCATTCGGACCTGTCCTCAGATAGCTCTTCTAGTCACATTCATGGTGCCTTGCTGCAGAATGGGCAGCCTCTGAATGGGCAGATTCCTGAAGATCCGGTGGATGTGGGGCCGGTGCCAAACTTTAATGCCCCTGCCGTTCATCCCATGATTGGGCCCCAAGAGGTTGATGGCCCACCTATACAGGAGGTCCCTCCTGTGCCTGGAGATATAGTTATTCCTGATGCCCAACCGGTGGAGCCCCTTGTGAATGGGCACAATAACGTGGAGCTGAACTTTATGTTTTCGCCTGGCTGGCATTCAGATCCTGTTCTGTTGAGCCACTTAGAGAGGAAAAGGAATGCCCAGTTTTACAGGATCTGGGAGAGATTTTTTGCTCCAGCCGACTACTCAGTGACCTCGGTGCAGGTTTCCAAGAAATGGGCACCTTTTTTCTTATCCAACTTGATGCACGAGGATTCCTTTAGCTGGTCCAAAAAGTTCCTATCCTCAGATATTCCTTCAGCTTTGTTGGAGCCGGAGTCTATGTCACTCCCTTTTGTCCTCCCCAGGAAGTGTCCTGAGGACAAGCTCCCTGATTTGGCTGTTTCTGAGGAATCTGCTGATGACACCTCTGTCCCTGCGGACACAACCTCCTCCAAGCCCAATATTGCTATTGTGGAATCAGACCTGAGGAGAAGTAAGAGGCTTCGTGACGCCCGGGCTGGTTTCAGGCAAGGCTCTTGCCAAAAGAAGAATTGTTTGATGTGTCAGCACAAATGTGAGGGCCCCCCCTCGCTTTCTGCTAAAGCTATCAGGCGCTTAGGAGAGCGCTTTTGTAATCTGTCAGAGGAAGACTTGGCTGACAAAGTTCTGAAGAAAAAGAAGAATCCGCCTGGCTGTGTTGGTTCTAGCAAGTCAGGCAAGAAAGATGAGGGAGACAAGAATCAAGAATCTTCAGATGATGACAAATGATTCGTTATTTCTGCCTTGGGTGGGTGTCTTTTGCAGGTCTCAACCTCGCCAGGCTTTTTGGCTGTCTCGGCCCTGGCGTTTATATCTGATCTCTGTGTTCTTGAACTTGGCGGTTTCTGGCTGTGCCCGGTTCTGTCTTAACAGATACTCTTTTGCCCTCCCAATTTTTGGGTTTGGGCTCATTTCCGTTGACAAACTTAATCTCTATGATGAATAGTCGCAATGCTATTAATTACTCCGACTGGTCTGTTTTAAGTTTTAATGTCCGAGGTATTAATGCCGTGGCTAAGGGGAATGGAATTCATTGTGTGATTCGGGAGTCCAATAGCGATATTATCTGCTTGCAGGAGACGAAGAGAGAATCTTTTGTTAGGGCAGACTTAAGAAGGTTCTGCCCAAGTTATTTCGATGAGTTCGCTTTTGTCCCTTCGATCGGAAACTCCGGGGGTTTCATTACTGTTTGGAATAGTTCGAAGCTGGTTGGCAATGTTGTTTTCCAAAATGAGTATGCTCTTTCGGTTGAATTTTTTGCTACTTCGTCGGAGGAATCTTGGATTATCACAAACGTCTATGCGCCCTGTTCCCCAGCTGGGAAAATTGATTTTCTTCACTGGTTTTCTAATATCAACATGCCCTCCGATAAGCGTTGGTTGATTGTTGGGGACTTTAACCTAACACGTAGGCCTGAGAATAGAAATTCTGCAGGGGGGGACATTAATCTGATGCTGTGCTTTAATGAGGCAATCAGCCAGCTAGACCTGGTGGAAATCCCCCTCCATGGCCTCTCCTTTACTTGGTCGAATAAACAAAGGGAACCCCTTCTCCAGAGACTCGATTGGTTTTTCATGTCGCAAGAGTGGGCGGTCAGTTACCCGAATACTCTCGCTACAACGTTGCCCAGGGATATTTCAGATCATGTGCCCTGCTTGATTTCTTTTAAGTCAAAGATTCCTAAGCCCAAGATCTTTAGATTTGAAAATTTCTGGTTACAGTTTGACGAGTTCATGACAATTTTTCAAAATTCGTGGACGGGTATGCCAAGCATTTTGGACAAAGCGAAGAATTTAACAGCAAAGTTCAAGTCCACCAGAAAGATTCTAAAAGAATGGCAGCGGTCCCTGCCAAAAATCGACAAAACTGTGAGCCAAATTAAGTTGATTATTGAATTCATTGATCTTATCGAAGAGCATCGAGACCTTTTGATTGAAGAATGGAATTTCCGTGAGCTTTTGCAACTCAAGGCTGCTGAGTTGCTTCGGCTTCAAAAAATCTATTGGAAGCAACGGGCCTCCATCAAATGGGTTACGGATGGAGATATCTGCTCCAGATTCTTTCATACCCATGCAACGGTAAGGCATGGCCGCAATACAATTGCGTTGCTCGCAGATGACAGTGGTGCAGCCTTTTCAGAGCATGACCTCAAAGCCAACCTGCTCTGGAATGCGTTCAAACAACGACTGGGTTCCTCCGATTTCGTGGACAATGTCTTTGATCTTCCTAGTTTGATACTCTGCAACAGTGACTTACAGTGGCTTGATGAGCCTTTTTCAAAGCAAGAAATTGATAGTATTGTGGCGGGCCTACCTTCTGATAAATCCCCGGGACCTGATGGGTTTAATACTAACTTTATCAAAAAATGCTGGCCGATTATTTCACAAGACTTCTATGACTTATGTGATCAATTCTACCACGGAGATGTTTGCCTTCGAAGCATTAATGGTTCCTATATTGTTCTGATTCCAAAGAAGGATAATGCCAGAGTAGTGGGCGATTTCAGACCAATCTCTCTTCTGAATAATAGTATGAAAATCATTACTAAGCTGCTGGCTAACCGGCTTCAGACTGTGATGACTTCCCTTGTTCACAAAAATCAATATGGCTTCATCAAAGGAAGAACCATTCAAGACTGCCTGGCCTGGGCATTCGAATATATCCATCTTTGCCATATTTCAAAAAAAGAGATTATTGTGCTCAAACTGGACTTTGAAAAGGCGTTTGATTCTCTAGAGCATGAGTTCATTCTTCAGGTGTTGCTACACAATGGCTTCGGCCCCAGATGGATAAACTGGATTAGGGACATTCTTCGGTCTGGCACGTCTTCAGTTCTTCTTAATGGTGTACCTGGGAAAACTTTTCACTGCAAGCGTGGGGTCAGGCAGGGTGATCCCCTCTCGCCTCTTCTTTTTGTTCTCGCGGCAGATCTGCTTCAAAGCATCATAAATAAAGCGCGGCGGCAAAACTTGCTCAAGTTACCATTGCCAGAGAATTGCGGTCAAGATTTTCCGATAGTTCAATACGCGGATGACACACTGCTGATTTTGGAAGCTTGCCCTAGACAGCTATTCTTTCTAAGAGCTGTCCTGAACTCTTTTGCTTTTTCAACGGGGCTGAAGGTGAACTACAACAAATCAAGTATGTACCCCATCAACGTCAGTCCGGCTAAAATGGTGATCCTTGCTGGAACTCTTAACTGTCAGATAGGTTCAATGCCATTTACCTATCTGGGTATCCCGCTGGGTCTTTCAAAACCTAAAATATGCCACTTTTTACCACTCATTCAGAGGATTCAACAGCGACTTTCATGCACTTCTGCCCTCCTCTCACAGGCTGGCAGGCTCGAGCTTGTTAACTCGGTTTTCTCAGCTCTCCCGACTTTTTTGATGTGTACGCTGAAGATCCCGGTGACCACGATTAAGAAGATTGATTCCTATCGGAAGCACTGTCTCTGGAGGGGGAACGACGTCAATTCAAAGAAACCGGCGCTAGCTGCCTGGAGTATGATTACCCAGACAAAAAAATGGGGGCCTGGGAGTGGTAAGACTAGAGACTCACAATAAAGCCTTGCTCCTGAAGTTCTTACACAAGTTCTTCAACAGTCACGATATTCCCTGGGTTAACTTGGTCTGGAGCAACTATTACAGGACAACCAGGATGCCTGGCTGCTCGAAAATTGGCTCCTTCTGGTGGAAAAGCTTACTTACGTTTGTCCAAGACTACAAGGGTATGGCTGCCCCAAAAATTGGAGATGGAAGAACCATTCTTTTCTGGGAAGATATGTGGAATTCGGGCATCCCGGCTAATCAATTCCCTGAATTATTTTCCTTTGCCCGCAATAGCAAACTGTCCATCAAAGAGGCTCTCCAAAAAGAGCAACTTATTGAAATTTTCCAGCTTCCTCTGTCGGTTCAAGCTCATGAACAATTTTTAGACTTAGACGCAACCTGGGGCCAAATCATGGTAAACAGCACAAATGATTCTTGGAAACTCATTTGGGGAGCAGACATTTACTCTACAAAAAAAACGTATAAGCATTTGATGGGTCAGGCCCAGGTTCACCAGATCTTCAGATTGCTTTGGAAAAACAAGTGTCAACCAAAGCACAAGGTCTTTTTTTGGCTTTGGCTAAAAAACAGACTCAATACAAGAGATCTGCTGAAAAGGAAGAATATGAACCTAGAGTCCTACACTTGTGAGAACTGCATCTGGCAAAAGGAAGAAACTCTTTACCATCTTTTCCTCAAGTGTAACTTTGCAAAGGCTTGCTGGACTTCTATTGGTTTGACGTCTCCCAGAATTGCTAATCCTGAGGCCGCGGCAGTAAACCTAATGCAACAACTCAATGTTCCATTCTCTATGGAAATTGTCATTCTCATGAACTGGAGCATTTGGAAAACCCGCAATGCTTGGTTTTTTCAGAATAAAGCCCCGACTGTGCAACACTGCAAAAATGAGTTTGCAAGGGAACTTCATCTTGTCATGCTGAGGGCTAAAGGCCGTTTTGATTCGACAATTCCTGCATGGCTTCAGCTCTGGCAGTAGACCTCGTCTCTTTTCCTTTTCCCGTTGTAGTTAGGCTGTTTTACCCTTTGTAATCTGCTTTCTGTCTGCTTCTAACTCTGTTATTCTAAAGTTTTAATAAAATTTTCAGTAGGGGCTCGCCCCTCCTGTCTTATCAAAACAAAAAAGGTGGTGTTTGGTTTCTAGGAACTAATATTTAGTCCCTTATTTTATTCCTTTTTAGTCTATAAATTGTTAAATATAAAAAATAAAATAAAGTTTTATTTTCTATATTTGACAATTTTTGAATTAAAATGGAATAAAATGTAGGGACTAAACATTAGTCCCTGAAAACCAAACAACCCCTAAGTTGGACAACAAATCAAACAAATTCTATATACGGTTTTAGTCCCGCTATAGCCGTTTTTTAAATTATGTGAGAATTGGAGGAGATTCAGAGGTTAGCAAAAGAATTAATCATATTTAATCCACCTATAATCATCTTTAATCTAAAATTTTACTAGTAAGAAAATATGAATTAAAAAATCGGGTTAGCCGAACATGCGCCCAATGTAGATCTCAGACTACCTCAGCCAGCAAGCCTGTCAGGCAGTCGTGCCTTTGTTTGCCCGTGTCTGGCCACAGATCCCGCAGCCGACATGCGCTGTGCTCTGCCTACGCGGCTAGCTCGGCTGATACGAAAACGGTCGATGACTCCATCTACCCTACCCGTCTACAGACTACAGCGCCATATCTATAGATCTGGGTAGCGAGCCTTTTCCCTTTTGCTTTTCCTCTCTCTCTCTCTCTCTCTCTCTCTCTCTCTCTCTCTCTCTCTCTTCTGTACACTTCCGGTCTACCCGTCCACCGTAGTAAAAAAAATAGCACGAACGAATCAGAAAAAGGTGAAAAGGAGAGGCGGGAAAAAAAGGTGACGCCAGGAGCGAACAAGTGCATGTGAGGCTGACGACGAGGAAAAGAAAGAAAAGGGGAGCACGGATAAAGGAAAGAATCATCCAGAGAAAGACGCCGCCACATTTTCAACGGTAGGATACAAGCCAAGCCGAGAAAAAAAAAGTCACTGCGACCGGATGCTGCAGGCTCCGTCTGATACGTGTGCATCTTATATCAATATTAAAGCAAAAGAACCCTAATTTTTTTTAGCTTAGTGACCTTGCTTACCTTTTGTAACTATGTAGCTATAGCTCTCTAGCTATGTGTTGTGTAGTGCAACGAGTGAGTAGAGGTGCTAATAACAACGTGTGCTTTAATTTGTGCTCTTTGCTTACTAGTATATGTAGAAGCTTTTAGCGTGCTTAATCGACGAGTTGTAATGTTTATATGACCTCTTACTAAACTAGAACATTGTGGATGAGTTCTCACTAGCTTGATAGTTTAATTGCTTTGATTGGTTTTTTCTTTTAAGTCTTTGTGATAGATAAGAGTATATGTATTCTTGTTTAGACCGAAAGGTTGTGCAGCTTCATATTTATTTTGGTTAGCTGATGTAACTGGTTTTTAGAAGAAGAAAAAAAAAATACTCCACTGTTTAATTTACTTCCTCTAGTCGATCCCATGGACCGTCCACAACGTGATGGCTACGGGATTCAAGCAACAGATGAGATCGTGCTCGTCGTCGTATTCCTGGGACGGGACGGGAGCACATGGATCCCATGTTCGCCGCACCTGCCCCCGCGCGCGATATATTCAGATATGGAGGCATCTCAGCCGCACTGCCATGGCATGAGCGGCAACGTCCCCTCGTCCGTCTCATCTCCTCATTTTCATACCATCTAGAGAAAATAAAAAAAAACATCATCACCGTCGTCGTCGTTATCATCACCATCAATTCAGGATCGTGTTTGATTTAAGTACAAGAGTGGATGAAATATGGCTATCCATGAATTTAGGGATATGCTGTTTGTTTAGTTTGATAGATAAGACGAGCTATTTTTCTATTTAGTGATTAGATGCATGGAGAGTGAATGGTACGAGAATCCTTGCATGAGATGGAGCGCGGTAAAAGAGTTAAATTCAACAGTACGGTAACGCCATTATCATCAGGATTAGGTCAGAGTCAAAAGTGATGCTAATCACGAAAAAAAAACCGCAGGACAGGATTGGGTACTGGAATCCTGGCCTGTCCCGCCGACCTGGTACGACATGTCGGACAATCATTTCAACGATCCCACGGTGACAAACTTGCAGTGCCATCAGCTTGCTGCTCCTAGTTTGGGCACTGGAGTAGGAGCTTAGAGCTAGTGCCCGTTGGTTGGCCTTGCTGTGATCCATTAACAAATGCGCCAACCAAACGCCACCTTAGAGTGATCGTAACGGAGATTCAGTGGGGAGCCCCGGTGCAACAATCCCATTATGGGCTTGTTCGGTTATTTTCAATCCATATGGATTGAAGGAGATTGATACGGATTGGAGGGGATTTTGACTTAATAGGGATTGAAACCCCCTCAATTCATATAGATTGGAGTAGAACCGAAAAAACCTCACCCTATAACATGTTTGGTTTGAGAAATGAGATATGAGGAATATGATAGATGTCTCTCCTCACTTTTTTGCTTGGTTTATAGACTTTTTTGTTTGGTTGGTGGAATATAATGAGTTAACCTATCACCATTTCATTCCTGGTATACTAACAATTAGTAATAATATGATGAAATGAATTCATTCCTCCAAATTAATAAAGTCGTAATGAAGTCATAATGCTTCACGAATGAATTGACTCTTCCAACAAACACCTCATTAACATCTAATCGTATTCTGCCAGCAGCATGCTTCAAGGCGACTGTGCGGGCTTCACCTGCTTAACCGTATCAATTGTCTTTGACACTTCAAGTCAGCCTGGTAAACTATACCGCCCATCCAACAGGACTTGGTGAATTCAGCGGAAGCATTCGACACACAGCATTACCAAATAGCGTTTATTCAAACATGTTCTGATAAAGAAGCAAGCCATCGATGTTCGATGGAGCCTCGTAGTACAAGGTTCGACACGACGGTAACAAGCATACACGCAGGGAGGGGCCTATATGTGTAATAGGAGGAACGCGCAGGCGGCGTACTAGGCCTGCTTGCAGTACACAGCCAGATAGATATGCTCCACCTCAGATATTATATATAATAAGCTGGCCCTGCATGCAGGGTTGGTTTGCTATGGACCCGGCGGTTGCTCAGAAACCATGAATCTTGATGTGCTCCTTCTTCACAATGCCGGCCTGCCAGGACAACATCAGGAACAGAATCAGCCGTCTTTATACATACGTTGCTACATGTCTCTAAGCGCACAAGGTGTTGCACCGAATGGTGCGTACCTGGACGAGGAAATTCGAGACGTTCTTCCTCTGATCACCCTGGAGCTGAATGACCTATAGCGGGCAGCATGCAGAACCGAATCCATCAAGATAATTCAGAAAGGCTAAAGTCGATGGCCTAGGGGACACGAGTTCATCAGGAGTACCATACCTGTCCAAGTTCTGGGTCCTGGACCACTGTACCATTGCAGCAGAACTCTTTCTTGAGATCTTTGAGGATCTTGCTGTAGCTGAACTCCTTCTTCAATCCCTGGACGGTGGTCAGGCTCTTGCGACCATTACGCTGCTGGATGCGCACGTGTACGTAGTCCTTTGACCCTGCTGCCGCACCAGAGTCCCCAGCATTGGCCTCAGCGAAGGGATCTGTATGTACGTGTGAATGCAGATTAGTTAGAATGAACCGCACGTGTTCGTGTTCCAGGCATCACAGCCGAAAGACGACAGCTGAACTAGAAGAAAACAATTTCAACTAGCGTACCGAAGGCAGTTGGGATCTGAATGTCGAGATCAGACATGAAAACTTGATTGGTGAGAGTGGCAAGCTACACCAAGAGCTGTACAAAGGAACGATATAGATAATTAGAACATTCGGTGTAGACAAAGGAAACCATATCACAGACCCAAACATCTACAAAATATAGGATAAGTTTCTCCTGAAGTCAAAGGGGTGCACACCATACAACAATATTATTTGAGTCAGATGGGTGCACACCCATGAAACAATAGACTGATGACATTCTTCCATAAGAATCTAGGAGCAATTTGTACTGAGCTAAGAAATCTAGACTATATGATATAGCTTTTCCCAAGACTTATGAAATGTTGTACTGTGTCAAAGAATTCAGTCACAAGCCCCACCATGTGATCATCTCTATATTCAGGTCTCAATGGCCTTTTATCATTGTTACGGGACCATTGTAATCTACCTCATTATTCCTCCCAGCACCTATTTATTCCTACAGTCCAGATAACTTTCAATTAAGTGGTCCAAAGCTTAAATGAAGGCATCTCAATTCTAGACAAGATGTCAGGGAAGTAATGATGAGGTCCACATTCCAAACAAGGAGTTATGATCAAATCAACCACACAACATCCAAAACAGGAATTAAGCTGACTAGATGCATCATGTACTAGTTAACGAGCACCAATTCGTTTTTTACACTACTGTATTGTATAACCAAGATACAAACAAAATAACGAACAGTTATAGATGCACCCTTGGTAGTTTTGATCTGCTTAGGTCACTGTCTTTGGCTTCACATAACTGTAGAATCAACAAAGCAAGGGCCATAAGATGGCACGCTTTTATCTCATGAAAGATTTCGTCTAAATTATTTCCATCAAGATTAATCCTTTCTGTGCAGTCATGACCAAAATTATCCAACATAAATCCTCTCAGACCCGAGCAAGCTGACTGTTGGGATTCAGGGCCAGCAACTGCACCCAGTCTGATTACAATTACTTAACAGCCTCAGAGCAACAAACATAATAATAAGATCCAGACGCAATTCAAGAAAAGCGTTATCTAACAAAACAAACAAACAAACATGACTACAAACTATGTGTGGGGGGGGGGGGGGGGGGGGGGGGGGGGGATAGCGACCTTTTGTTCGTGGACAGGGCTGATCATCATTAAAAAAAATCAAGATCGATACAAATTTAGCTCAGCAGGCTACCACATACTCAGAAAAACAACTAATTTTAATTTCCTAGCACCATCGTAGTCGAGAAATGAATCTTGAATAATAATACTGAACAAAAGGGTTTCTAAGAAGAAAACAAGTACAGAGTGGATCATAAACAGCTAAACCGGGACGAAATTACGAGGACGCAAAAAAGTAATCACAGATTTCCTGAGAGAAAGTAAAGGGGGAAAGGGGAAAGGGGAAGAAGGGGTGGGGGTGCATACCCTTGGAGGTGGTCCGAAGAGGAAGAGGTCAACCAAGAACTCGCTCGGGAAGATGTGGATCCTGAACGGGCGCCGAAGGTCCTTGGTGCTCTTCCCTCTTCTTGGATCTGATGGCCCCTATATATGGAGGAAGAAAAGGAGGGGAATTTATAGACGGGAGGAGGAGGACGCTCCGAGCTCCGCCCGTGGTTGCTTGCCGCCCCCGCTTTTCTCCTCTCCGTTTCTTTTGGCCCCAAAGCCTGCTGATTAATGGTTGTCCTCCACCGGTAGAACGCTTGTGATTATTATTTTTTTCTGCGGCAACGACTTTGGTTGCCCCTCTGTGTGGCCTGCCACGAGGAAAACACCGTCCGCCTTTTTTAGATGCTACTAGTACTAGCAGTAGTAGTTCTTTTGATAGAATAGAATTGTAGAATAACCGAACAAACTGTTCACTGTATTCCACTATTATATCGTGGACACCGAAACGCGTGCGCAGAGGATCCCACCCATACAACCGACAGTACGCGAATGGTCATCCCATAGCACATAGTAGCAGCATCCGACGATGCAAAGATAGGGTTTAGCCCTATGAGACGCAATTAAGTTAACATAATTGTATTATATGTAATCGGACGGGATCGGATTCCATTCCCTAGCGAATAGCGGAGCGGGGCGAGTGGAGGAAGAAGATTCGCGACGGCAACGCGTTTAGCCCACCGCCGCGCGGGCCTGCCTGATCTCCTTCTCCTCGCCGGTGTGGATGGATGCATGCCTTCACGTGGGCGCGGTGCAGCCGGCAGCCGCATCGGCATCGCGTTCCCGTCCCTCTTCCTACGCATGCAAGGGGCCCACCGGGGATTGGCGTGGGGCGGACGCCGGGAGCATCGAGGAAGGCGACGGGGCCGGGACTGGACCGGACGTCGGAGCATGCGCGCACGTCACCCGTGCTACGTGCCCGCGCCCCGTTTCGGCTTTTCGTTGGCTCCGCGTCGTGCTTGTCTGGCGTGGCGTCGAGGCGGGACGTGCAGCGCAGCGGCGGGCGCGCTTGCTTGCCGTGATCGGGATGCGCGGGGCGGACCCAGCGGCCGACGCGTCACGCGTGTCCGTGTAACCAGTGCCGTCGTTTGCTGGCGCACGGGGGTGGGCGCGGGCCGCCCCGATGAATTGAAACGTGCACCGTCACGGACACGGAGACCCGGCCGGTGCCCAGCAAATGAGACGGCGGAAAGTTGTTGTCCGCACCACCGCGTATGTTGATTTTATACGGGCGTCTGTTTAATTGGCTGTATACGAAAGAAAGACGTAGATTGTACCAATGAATACAAAATAAATTATTTTAAGATCATTTAGGATTATTTTAAGAGGTAAATTTTTTATTAATTATTGCCATATATACACATATGTAATATACACACGTATGAGTAATGATCCCACTAGCAAAAAAAAATATTAATCACCGTCGTACATAAGATTTAAAGTTTTTGGGAGATCCTAATTCCTCTCTATTGGGAGATATATTTTTAGAAATTTATTGGAGATGCTCTAACCAAACAAGCGCTAACAGATTTTGGGGTATTGTGTGGCGCGGCGCAGGTACAACGGCGCAAATGGACTTTGCGTGGCAGCTCCATGCCCATGCCTCCATCCGTCCGGGTCGTGCTTGGCGTGGCAGACGGATCCGGCGCCGAAGAGACGCGGGACCGTGGACTGGATCCGCCTGACGCCCGGACAGAGCATCCACCCGTCACCGGCGTCGGTTGTGGCGGGGTGGTTGGGCCGTTGACGCCCGACGGTGCCCAGCGAGCTGCGCACCAAATTAGTTACGTGAATGGCCCGGGAGTCAGGAAGTCCGTGAGCGCCGACAAAATTTCGCTTCAGTGGTTAGGCCGTTAGGGAGATCATGATGAGGAATCGACGAAGACTAACAAAGGCAACGATGCCCGCTAGAAATCCAGAATCTGAATCAAGGTATGCAAGTGCTGGAATACCAACCAGCTTAAATTTAGATCGCTCTTTTTAAAGCAGCATATAAAACGATACTTTGTGCGGAATAAAAATTCGATGAGGACAGCTAGGTGCATGTATAAACAACGCAGTAGCAAGCAACCAATGGCATTTTGTTCACGCATCAATCAATATCATAGCTTCAACCAGATGAAAATATCGTATCCCACAATTCTCGCCACTGATGGTCGAGTGGCCATGAAAGCAGGGTCACAGAACGAGAGGGGCTGCCCGATGGTTCAAACCGACCCGAACAGTAACAGGGTTAGGAATCATCTTTTTCTGGGATATAAATAAAACCAAATCACAGGCTAGCCATATCGTGGCCAGACGGAACCATACACATCCTTCTTTGTGTACCTCCGATCCCACGACCAAGGGACATCTGAAAGCAAAAGAACGTATGGCCTTTACCAATATTATTATTGAGAATAAACCGTACCTACGGTGGTCAAGGGCACGACTAACCTTGTGTGCCATAAGGTTGTGGAGGAAGCTGGTATGGCACAGGCAATCTCACAATAGATGGATCCTCTTCGTCACCTTTCCAGCAAAGAGTGACCAGCTTGGTCTTGATCGTCTTGCCAAGGGCGACGCCATCCTGAAAATGCATGCAAAATCGAGCCGGTGACGGTAACGATGGATGTCAAATTTCTCAGCAAAATTTAATTGACACTATGAAGGAATGAATTGTAATTACCCTGATTGAGCGGCTCTTTTCCGTGCATGAAAATTGTGGTACTGATTGGAGTGTTTGGGGCAAGAACAATACACCTAGCTGAAAAGAGGTCAAATGATGGGGGCATAAGTGATGATTCTATGACGCACCTGGACGGATTGTGATATCCTACCTGGTGTATGGTGATATTCTGATCCAAGGCTTAATATAATTAATATAGTGCTCGAACCAATAAGGTGCATCTTATTTTTAGGAAACCTACCTCGAAAGAAATTTTGGTTTAAGTGTGCTTGGAACAGAGCAATCTTGGGATGGGCTGACCGGCTGAGAAGTTTTCCCGGGTGCGCACGAGTGAGGACAAAGTACGCACAAAAGACTCATGTTGCTTTGTGAGGATAGTCTATGGTCCTAGAGGCCTGCCAGGAGTAAGTATCATCGGTCTGGGAGTGGACGGGGTGTTACAAATGGTATCAGAGCCGACCCTCGCGGTTTCACAGGTGTGTGTGGGCTAGGGGTTCGAGTACATGGCACATGACGTATGTGAACCCAGAGTGGTCACATGGCATGGCATATGACGACACTAGACATACAGACGTGGCCAGGAGGGGATGTTCCTGGCTTGGGGTTGACCGACGAGGACGTCGGTCTTCTAAGGGGGTGGATTGTGATATCCTGCCCTTGATGAATGGTGATATTCTGGCCCAAGGATTAATAGAATTAATAGAGTAATCGTATCAACAAGGTGCATCTTCTTTTTTGGAAGGCTACTACGAAAGAACTTTTTTGTTAAGAGTGCTTGGCCTAGAGCAATCTTGGGATGGGTGACCTATCGGGAAGTTTTTCTTGTGGACACGAGTGAGGACAAAGTACGCACAAAAGACTCGTGTTGGTTTGTGGGGATGGTCTTTGGTCCTAGAGGGCTGACAAAAGTAAGTACTGCTGGTCCGGGAGTGAACGGGGTGTTACAAATGGTATCAAAGCCGACCCTCGCGGTTTCACGGGCGTGTGTGGGCTAGGGGTTCGGGTATATGGCGCATGTGGGCTCAGACTGATCACATAGCATGGCATATAACGACACTAGACATACAGACGTGGCCAAGAGGGGAGTTTTCTGGCTTGGGGTTGACCGATGAGGACGTCGGTTTCTAAGGGGGTGGATTGTGATATCCTGGCTCAAGGTTTAATAAAATTAATAAAATACTCATACCAACAAGGTGCATCTTCTTTTTTAAAAGACTGTCTCGAAAGAACATTTGGGTTAAGCGTGCTTAGCCCAGAACAATCTTGGGATGGATGACCGGCTGGAAGTTTTCTCGAATTCGCATGATTGAGGACAAAGTGCGTATAAAAAACTCGTGTTTGTGTGTTTGTCTGTAGGGATGATGTATGATCCTAAAAGGCTGGCAGGAGTAACTACCGTCAGTCTGGGAGTGGAATGGGTGCTACAATCATCTACAACAGGTAGTAAACTATTCTTGGTTAGATCTTAAAGGCTGAAAATAGTGTTCCTTGTTCAAAATATGTTGCCCTGAATGTCCAGAAAGTATCATGGAAAATACAAGCGGTAGTACCTCATATGAACGTATCATTAGCTGTGTGTTGTTCTTCTGTAGCGCGCCCCAAGCAGCTTTGCTTAAATTTGCTGAGGTAAGCAGAAACCATCTGATGGGAATAGACAAGAGTTCAGATGATGGTCGTCAATGCTCTGGAATACAATGAGGTCACATGAAAACTTACGCAATGTTTTGGCCACTGTAACGAGTAAAGGTTTTTATGTGAGGCATAGCCCGACTGATAAAGGAAAAAAATCAAGTTCAGCATGTTAGTCCACGACAACAGTATGCACCATTGAAAGATTAAGAAAAGAAAAGAAGGGCAGTCTTTTTCAGGCCATAAAGCATATGCCCACTTGAATGCACTGATGCTGTTTGAGTGCTTGGCTTACCCAGAGATTATTCACTGCCCTGTTAACTAGAATGAAAAAAAAAGACTATAAGCTATTGTTTCTGGTAGAGGATTTTTTTTTTAAAAAAAACTACCGCACTACAGAAGCTCAGAAACATCGAGACTTGATCTGCTACCTTCACAAAATGTCAGAATGGCAAGGCCAGAAGAGACCTTTATCATTCCTAGGCTCTTTTACTGATACTACCCCATTGGCCACTCGGTAAAGAAATATTTCTCTGGAGAAGCTATACTTCTGCAGAATGTTTGATGCCTTAGGCACTTAATTAAAGGTCCTGAACACTTTGTCAGTCTTTCAATCATGGCTATACGTTATGCTATTCTGTAAGTGGTAAAAAACACACGGTTGCATGGTGTATGTATAATGGACCGACGATTGCAATATAGCAGCCCACTGGTGGTCTAACGATCATGTAATTTTATTCAAATAAAATCATAGGTTTTCAGGTAATTAGAGGAAAAGAGAGCATACCAACGACCTACATGATCCGCTTTCCACCTGGACCAATATTTCTTCAAGAAGTCTCTCTCAACATTCTTTTGAGGACTTGGAATGCAACTACCAGCTGCATAACCCTAATATGAATATGAAACAGAGATAATAGTTGGAAAATAAGATACTCCTTCCGTTCTGCCTATTTTTTTCCGTTCACTTTCATTCAAATGATAATGAATCTAGACATACATGGAAACTACATTCATATGTTACTTAAAGAATATGTGATTAGTCTAAAACGAATTATATTTTGGGACGGAGGGAGTAGATGATATACAGGTAAATATGATTAGTAAAAATTAATACCGTGTATCTAGCAAGCATTGATTGGAGTGAAAAATTAATGTCTGAACGTAAAATGTTCATGAATCATGATGCCAGTACATATCCATCTTAAAATACAACCTACTAGTTTTAAAAAAGTTGTATACATGTCAAGGGTCAAGAACGCACAGACAGCATGGGGCCTTCTGTTCATTATAGTTTCGTACGTGCACAAATAAAGAAGAATGCATTTGAGCTTAAGCTTCTTCTACCTCTATCGAGCACCGAACATCCTCCACCGTAGGCCAGACAATCAGTGGTTTCCCGATTCCTAGCTGTGATCCATCATCTGATTTACCAGCTGACAGCGAGCATGCAAATTCACTCATCCATTTCTCATCAAGTGACCCCAGGGAAGAAAACTACATCCAACAATGAACAAATGGTAAACATCCTACAACTTCAAGTTGATAGGTGATAGATGATAATACACTTTAAACTTTTGAGTAAACAGAAAGGAAATATGGCTTTTGGATTTAAAGCTCAATTGTTAAGGCAATAACAGATAGTTTTGTACAATCGTACCAGCCCTCCATTGAATACACTCTAACGCAAGGGAAAATGGTCTATTTGTTATATGCTTCTTTGTTTACCATTGCAAATTTGCAACACTGGCACAGCTCTATGAATGACATTAGTATGCTGCAAAGTACAAGAGCGCCTTCAAGATATAACTGTGGTAGAAATACTGTCAAGGCACAAGTTTTGTGTCAATAAATGTTATTTATTAATTTCAACTATCAACGTATTAAAGATCAAAAGATTAATTTTACCACCACATTTTTTGCAAAGTTGCATGCCCTAAAAATGGATATATATAAAAAGGTACCTGGTAAATCAGAGGGGATTTGCAAAATTGTTTATTGAACATGATTTCATCCAGAACATTCCTAAGTTTCATATGGCCCCACTTCCTAATATTGGAGCCCACATGATAACCAGGAACCGATCCAATCAACCTGACCTGTGAATGATTTAAATCAGTCGAGACTGACTAATCAATAAACTAGCGAAAGAGGATGGGTTAAATGTGTGTTGACAAGGTAAGTGGTGGACCAAAATGGATAGAAAATATGTAACATGTTTTTTATGAATCAACATGAAATGTCTTCCTCTAAATGAATATTTTGTATTATACACGGCCAAATGGCGCACTAAAAGGCTTTGATGTTGTTGTATCATGGCCAAATGATGCACTAAATAACAGAATATTTATTTCATTTGGCATGATAAGGACCTTGCTGCTCAGTGGTCAAGCAGTTCGTCAATTAATGAACATGATAACAAATTCAGTGCCTTTAAACACGTGATTAATAAACTGCCATGTTGCCATTGTTTATCAAGCTAAGCATACATTTGCTATAACACCAAATGACATTTTGATAGAAGCGCTAATTTCATTGCATGTGACCAATATTCTGTTTGGTTATTCATTTCATGTCAGCTTAGTTGAGAGAGAAAACAGGAAACTAGCTGTTCAGCACCACATGTAAGTTTGAAGCAACTTTGAGGTTCAAATTGTACTAACCATTGAATTACTATAGTCAAACTTCCTAAAGAATGCCGCATTGATGTTGACATCACCAACCCCTGGGAGATTCACCCTGAACTCAGGCCACTGCATTGTCATTTAGTGAAAATTCACTTTACTACCTAAAACAGATAATATGAGTTTAAACAAACTGCAACTGCAGGGGAAACAAACAGGTTGTATAAGACAAGTGGTCTCACAATGAACAAAAAGAGGGAACCAGCGTAATCTAAGCGATTCCAAAGATTGTGCTAGAATGAGTTGGAGAACAAGAATGGGACTTATTGTGGAAGAACATATTTAACAGAGAATCCAGATTATATCTCGTGATCATAGAAACATCCTCCAACTTGTTTAAGGCATCTTCCAAGCATGCTTTACTGCTTATAACGACATATATGACAAGGCCACAAGGGTCATATGTTCCAGCAATTCATGAATTCCACTCTGGCAAAAAAAAAGTGGACTTTCCTATTTCGACAGTATTTAAGTAAAAGGAAATTTTCAGTTCCCCTTCTCTGAGTAATCATTCAGTTGTCTGGAAGAGCACAATATTCATAAGCTATTTCTTTAATGCCAACTTGCCGTTAAGACTAGTCACGTGGATAAAAACACAAGTAATTGTGTCAATTGTAAGTGTCAAAAAACACATAAACATTATCAAAAAAAATCTTCTGACAAGAAAATGATGGTTTTAAAAGTTCTAATGTTCCAAAACTCGAAATATTTGAAACATTGGGAATTTGCTGGAGTCCATAAACTCCAGGATCTAGGCCTAAGTCGGGTTGAGGGGATACTTAAGTAGCCTTGCTTTGGTCATGTCCTTTTTATCTTCCAGTGATTGTATAATTTCTCTAAACCTCGGCTGCAACCCCTTTGTTCTCCTAAGCAAGACAAAGTGGGTTGTTTGTATTTCTCTCTCTATATTAATACAAAGATACAGGTCTCCTGTGTGTTTGAGAAAAAAAGTTCTCAGCAGGAAAAGTAATCAAATTTTAAAAAATTAATGACAGAACACAAAAGACACCTCGTTACCTTAAGTGCACTTAGATAATCAACTAGATCATTCTCAAAGGCTGTTTTTTTATTCATATCGACTGTGTCTTTCCAGGGAAAATCTTGCATCCATAGTCCCTGACTTTTGTAATTCCAGTCAACATGTATCAAATTTGCTGTGTGCACAACAATTCGAATTCCTTGAGGATACACAAGCAACATAGCCTTAGAATGGTGTGTTCCAAATGAAATTGGGAGTGGAGGCCTGTGAAGGATCCAATTTGCAGGCTTCAGCTTCTGCAAACCAATCATGAACATGAACATGAAAATGATAAAAAGAAAGAAAGAAACACACAAGACAACAAACACGTTTCACTATTTTTGCAACCTTCATAAGCTCTAATGAAGCACCATCTTGCCCATGTAGAACCAGGACATGTGGAACCTTCCTCAAACTTGGGCACGCTGCAGGATGAGTATCTAATTAGTATTAGATCAAAATTATAAATAATGAATACAAAACACAACATTGATATATCATTATGTAGCGTATTGAACATAACAATCTCAGCATGACTTGTATACTTATAGTCATGGTTGTTATGCGTCCTCTAAGCGTCGTTTAAGCGGTAAGGCGCTGCAAGCCTGCAGTTAGGATGTCATAGCAGACGCCTTAGATCTTAGGCCTATGGCATCCTCGAATCGTCCATGGTGTCCATGAGGCGTGACTAAGGCATCCATGGGCGATTAGGCTACAGATTTGGACACCATAAGAAGTGAGTACAGCATCCAATAACCCTAGATCAAGCAACCTAGGTCATTTGACTCCGCCGGACTTCCCTCAACGCGCCGCCTCATCCGAACGCTTACCTCCCCGCCGCAGCCAACATGGGAGCTCAGCCTCTGCTCGCCGGCGAGCCAGCCTGGCCGCTCACCCTCTTGTTTTCAAGTCGTCCGACTAATCACGATTAGTCAGCCTAGTCACCAGCAGGTTCTCGACTAGGAGGACGCCTCAATCAGGTCCTCTGGTCACCCGACTAGAGTGATTAAATTGTCCGATTAGGGAGCAATTCGACCAGACCAACTTGTAGGGTTTTTTATGGGCCTCTATTTTTGGCCAGCTACAGTAGCCAAAAAGGCATACTATGCTGCCGCCCCTGTTGCCCTGGATACAAATTGACGCTCCTATTTCCAAGACTAGCATCTGCAGCTCTTGATCTCCTCTCGACCTCTCCTGCTCCAGAGTATCATCAGCTTTTTCATTTGGCTTGTTGCCCATAATAGATGCTGGACAGCTGATCATTTAGCTAAAAGAGGTCTAAACCACTCTTAGAAATGTCTTTTATGTGACCAAGCTGCAGAAACTTCGGACCATCATCTTGTGGCTTGTTCCTTCTCAAGAATCTTCTGGTATCAGCTTCTACGGAAATTTGGGCTGCACTCTCTTGCCCCTTAGCCGGCTGCCACCTCCTTCCTAAGTTGGTGGGAGGAAGTCTCAGATGTTGTTTCGGGTCTTACCAAAAAAAGGCCTTGACTCCCTTATGAAAGGGAAATGTGCCCTTGGGCCATTTCTAGTATATTTTGGTGATTAAGTGTCCAACACATATTAAGTGAGTTATTATATGCCAAATGATGAATGAAGTGCAAATCAACAAGAAGGTATGTTTCTAGACTTAGTACATTTGTTTTGGGTACTAATGAAGTTAACTAAGTACTAGAAACAGGAAAAGAAAAAGATTGGAAGAGAGTGCCTGTGTGCAGCCAAGACTCAGCACAGTCTGGCACACCGGACTGTCCGGTGCGCCAGGCTGGTCTCCGGCGAACTGGCCACTCTCGGGAAAACTTCGGCGGTGTACGGCTATAATTCACCGGACTGTCTGGTGGTGCACCGAACTGTCCGGTGAGCCAACGACCGCCAGCGCAACGGTCGGCCGCCAAATCCGCGGGCGACGCGTGGCCCGCTCCAACGGTCGGCAGGGGGCACCGGACTGTCCGACGTGCACCAGACAGTGTCCGGTGCGCCAACCAGCCCGAAGTTGCAACGGTCGGCTGCGCCAGGAATGGAAGGAAATCGCGCACCGGACATGAACAGTGGCTGTCCGGTGGCACACCGGACTGTCCGGTGCGCCACCCGACAGAAGGCAAGATAAGACTTCCAAGAATGCCTCCAACGGCTCCTAGCTGCCTTGGGGCTATAAAAGGGACCCCTAGGCGCATGGAGGAGCCACCCAAGCATACTTTGAGCATTCTAAGTCTTCTACACTCCGTCTCTGCGCACTTGATCGACCGTGTTAGTGATTTGAGCTCCGTTCTTGTAGTGAACTCGTTGTGCTTCATTTTGAGCTCAAGTCTTGGCTTGTGTGCGTGTGTATTGCTGCGGATTTGTGTGTGTTGCTTGTTGGTACTTGCTCTAAACCGCAAGGAGGCCAACAAGGGTGAACAGTGATGTCAACAGGGTTACGTGCTAGAAGGCGATAGCTCTGTTAACCTAGCCTCTCACGGGCACTGCGCGGGGGTATTTATAGGTGCCTGAGCGCCCAGCGCCTTGTGCCAAGGACGCATGTGCCCTCAGCTACCTAGGTTATCCCCAGAATATTCCCATAAAGCAGGGTTACAGACTGTAATTACAGGGATGCCTTTACAAATTAGGCCCGTAACTCACGGCGGCCACGCAGGGCCCGCTACAATGGGCCGAATCACACGTGGGCCTCCGAGCCGGACGAGGCCGCGCTGTGGGATGACGCCGTCGCAGGCCTTCGTCTGGTGCCGAATCAAGCGAAGGGTGTCCCTGTCCGTTTTGTCTCTGCCAGACCAGAGACACCAGCGAAGGCCTCGAGCGAAGGGTGGCGTCTTTGCCTTCGTCCCAACATTTGCCCTCCGAGGGACCAGTTCGACAAAGTCACCTGGTGCCGAACACGTCGCTAGATGGCGGAGACGCTGCCCTCGCTCGAAGTGGTTCCGCGGGGGTTTTTGATATGACCGTTGATTGACAGCGTACTGTTGGATTGCGGGTTTCCCGAAGAGCCGCGCCCTGCCTATAAAAGGGGGCGGGGGACGGCGCTTTTTGAACTTCACTTTCCGCGCTCCGTGAAAACCCTAGCTGCCCGCCGTCTTACCGCTCGTCTGCCCGCCGTGCTCTTGTTCGTCGGAGATCTGGCTCGAGTGAAGCAGACCGCCCGCCGCCGCCGACGGTACGTAGCGATGTCGACCTCCTCTTCTTCCGCTGCCGCTACGCCGCCGGCCGATCCCTCGCCGCCGGCCGCCGCCTCGTCTGAGGAGACGCTGAGTAGTTTGATGGCGGAGGAGTTGCGCGCCGGCGATTCTGTTGATTTTGGAGTGTCGCGGATGTCGTCGGTCCGCGTGCAAGAAATGCAGCGGTTGGGTTATTTCGGCGGCGGAGTTGCTCGTGTCCCGGGGACGGAGGAAGTCCCCGAGCCGGAGGGCGAGTTGGTTGTTTTCGAGGCGTTCTTCGCCGCCGGTCTCCGCTTGCCTGCGCACCGATTTGTTGGCGAAGTCCTGCGCAGGTTCAACGTTCAGATACATCAGCTGACACCGAATGTCGTGGTGGCTCTGTCAAAGTATGTCTGGGCGACGACTTCGTACGGCGGACAGCCATCGGTCGAAGTTTTTGCGAAGTATTATTGTTTGCACTGGCAGAAGAGGATGATTGGAGACGAAGTCGCTCAGTTTGGATCCTGCACATTCACGCCGAAGACCGGCAAGACCACGATGCAGGTAGTCGAGTTGGTTCCTTGCGCCCGCAACAAGTGGGGCAACTGGAATGAATTTTGGTTTTACGTTGCTGAGGGTACCGTCGAAGGCCATGAGGGACTCCCCGCGTCCGAGATGTGCTCTCATTTTTACTCAGCGTACCCGCCCTTTGAAGTGGCGGAGGAGGATGTGGACGAAGGGGCCCTTCGGTGCGCCGCCGGCCCGAGCAGTGGGCGCGATTTGGTTGAAGAGTTTGTGGCATACGGGGTATGGCCCTTGGCGCATGGCTGGGCGTTGGGCGAAGTGTGCCCTCGCCAGGTGCCTTTTCATGGTGGGAGGGTGGTGCGAAGTCCTGCCTTCGCGCTGAATCTGCAAAGCCGCGACCCGGCCGCCTTTGTGCGTGAGGCGGAGGATGGGGCGGTGCGGCTCGTTGGACGTTACGTGCCGAGGACAGAGGGCCAGCGCAGCTTTGACATCCGTGGGTCGAATGACCGTTTGAACAGGGTTTTTGAATTAAATCAATTGCCATATGACGGCTATCCTGGTCAAGACGAAGTGGACCGCCGTGGGAAGAAGCCGGTGGTGGAGACTGGAAACGACCCTGCGCCGGCGGCCGCCTCAGCCTCTAAAAAGAGAAAATTAGGTACTGCTATGGGAGGTCTTGGGGTTTCTGATGGTTTTGCTAGAGAGTTGATGAGGACGTGCGCGGCCCCCGGGGGAAGGATGTCTTCGCCCGAGCTCCGGGAGTCCTCGGCTCGGATGATGAGGGTCACCGGGGGTTGCTGGCCTAGGAATGTTCCTATCCCCCGCGCGGCTGGCGAGGACTTTTTTACATCTCGCATGGTTCGTGAATGGAGAGTTTTTCCTTACGGGCGGAATATTGTTGCTGTTGTGTCGGCAGTGATGGACAAGGATCGCCAGGGAGCTGCACAAAAGCGACAGGCGGTTGTCAGGCTCGTTGAAGCCAGGCCGAAGAGGCATCGGGGGGCTGCGAAGGCTGCGGCCCCCGGCGGAGGCAAGCCGCCACTGGCGGCGAAGTCGGGCGCCCCTGCATCTAGCAAGGCGCCGGAGGCAACGGCAGGCGCCGGAGGCTCCAAATCGACGAAGATGGTGCCGCCGTCCAGCGGAGTGGCGGAGGTCGCGAAGGCGGCCCGAGCTTTGCCGTTGTCAGGCAAACGTGTCGCCGACTTCGCCACTGATATTAATGTGGACAACTATCTTGTTGGTAAGTCGTTGGCTCGTTTTTTTTTTAATTCATTCGTTGATACGTCGCAGGGTCGGACGAAGGCCAACTTGCTATAGTTGCGCCCGCCGCGGCGGCCACGACGGCTGTCGTAGTGCCAAAGACGAAGGGCGGGGCTCTTAGCGCCGGAGGCGAGGTGTCGGCCCTCGCGGCTGTCAGGGATGAGGCGGGCGCTGCGTCCCGCCGGCTGAAGGAGGTGACGGAGGCGCTGAGTCAGGTTCGCTGAGCTAGAGTCTCTCTTTTTCTTTTCTTTTCTTTTTTTTTTGACTTGCTGAGGCCGCGACCTTACATGTGCTCTGCAGGTGGCTGACTTCGCCAACCGTACAGCGTCGGGGGCCCTCACGGCGGCTGTATCTGCCGAAGTCGAGAGACTTCGGACACAACATGCTGACGCCGTCCGTGAAAAATCGGCCGCCGACAGCAAGTGCCGTAAGCTGACGGACAAGGTGGCCGCACTTGAGAGGGAGAAGGCTGACCTCCGGCGCCAACTGGCGGGGGAGAGGAGGGAGACCAACGAGGCTCTCGTCAAGGAGCAGGCTGCGCAGGCGGAGGCCAAATTGGCGCGGGCGGAGGGCAATATTGCCAGGGAGCGCGCCTAGCAGCTGCAGGAGCGGCTCACCACCCTGGAGAGCCGCGTGGAGAGGGCCGAGGCCGTGTCGCGCGCGGAGGCAGAGCGGACGCGCAAACAGCTTATGGATACATACCGTGAGCTGGGCGCGCGGACCGGTGATTTCGAAGTGCCGGACCGAGAGCCCGGACTTCGCTGCCTGGAGTGGGTGCAGGAGGAGTTGCAGGCACTCCCCACTGTCGTGGAGGGGTTAATGTCGTATGCCTCCCTGGTCACCTGCGAGGGGGCGATGAACGCGCTCTCCCGCGAAGGGTGCCGGCACTTCGAGGTCTTCGACCAAGCCGATGAAGATTTTGAGCGAGATATCTATAAGGTTGAGGACCCCGTAGTGAAGGAATCCGCCGGAGCCATCTACGACCGGCTGTGGGGTCCGCATGGTTGCGAGGTGGTCAGAGAGCGGGCCGAGACGGCGATGGCTCAGGTAACGTTTTCGTTTGTTTGGCGTTTGTTGGATGTGGGCTGTGTGTGTGTTTGCTGAATTTTGGGTGTTTTGTCTTAGGCGGCGCGTGGCGAGAGGGTGGACGACTTCGGGGCGTTGAACAGCGCGCTGCCTGACCCGGAGCCGACCCCGGAGACTGCGGAAGGCGCACCGGATGCCCCCGCATCCGCTGCGCCCTGCGGAGACCTGCCCCTAGAGGTCGCCGAAGGCGCACCTGATGCCCCCGCAGCTGCTGCGCCGAGTGCTGAAGATCCTGCGGCAGTGGCGGCGGAAACAACAGCGGAAGCAATGGCGGAGCCAACGGCGGAGGCTCCCGCGACGTCAGGGCCTTCGCAGGTGGCGTAGTGGGTGTAGAGGGTTGGGGAATTTTGGATATGTTGCTGAATTTTGGTTGCTGCGCAGGTTCAAGATTTTGGGCCTGCGCACGCAACCGCTACTGCTAAATTTTTGGCGGCTTCGACCGCGGAAGGTGGTAATGAATGTGGTGGATCTGCATCTGAGTTTTTTGATTTTGCTGACTCTGGGAGCTCGGTTGAGTGGACTGAGGAGTCGTCGGAGGAGGACTTGGACTACTTTGCGGCTTTGGATGTGGCTGCGGCGGAGGCTTCGCCGCACGCCGCGGGCGCAGAGGATGTGCCAGGTCCTAGCACCGGGCGCCGACGGCGAAGGGCGGTTGCGAAGCGTAGAGTTAGTGGGGCGGAGGGGGCTCGGCTTCGTGTGAATAGGGCTGGCCGGCAGGAACTGTTGTCTTTGCCGGCCGCCGCGAGTACAGGTGAAGGGGAACTGCGAAGTCTTTTTGCGGGTGAGGAGCTTAGGATAATGTTATTTAATTATAGGGAGATGGGAATTATTCCTAAGGTTGAGCCGATGTAGAGTGTGGTGCCCTCGCTTGTATATGTGTGAAGGCTTGTATGATGAAGTTGTGTACTTTGTCTGGTGTGCTTTGTTATGCTGTGCTGGTGCGATTATAGTCGGTCTTGGCGCGGACGGTTTGAAGTTGTCGTTTCTGCTTTTGTTGTGCTAGTCCGGCTGCACCCTTAGGCGACTTCTGCGCGGATAGTCTTCGCGGTAGACTTCGGATTTTTCGCACTTGTTGTGCTAGTCCGGCTGCACCCTTAGGCGACTTCTGCGCGGACAGTCTTCGCGGTAGACTTCGGTTTTTTCGCACTTGTTGTGCTAGTCCGGCTGCACCCTTAGGCGACTTCTGCGCGGATAGTCTTCGCGGTAGACTTCGGTTTTTTCGCACTTGTTGTGCTAGTCCGGCTGCACCCTTAGGCGACTTCTGCGCGGATAGTCTTCGCGGTAGACTTCGGTTTTTTCGCACTTGTTGTGCTAGTCCGGCTGCACCCTTAGGCGACTTCTGCGCGGATAGTCTTCGCGGTAGACTTCGGTTTTTTCGCACTTGTTGTGCTAGTCCGGCTGCGCCCTTAGGCGACTTCTGCGCGGATAGTCTTCGCGGTAGACTTCGGTTTTTTCGCACTTGTTGTGCTAGTCCGGCTGCACCCTTAGGCGACTTCTGCGCGGATTTGTCGCACGCGAGGGTGGCTAGCGCTTAGCCTCGCGGTGACCTCGTATTGGTCGAATGTCGAAGACCGTCGTCGCGGTCTTTTTTCGACGCATGTTTTTGCGGGGGATTTTTCAGACATATATTACATGGCTCCGCCTCGTTAAAAACCTCACCCCCCGGGAGGAAAAGAGTGTGGGCCGGTACAAGATTGTTTTTGCGAATTTACAAGGGCGAAATCAGCCCTGGTGAGTCAAACAAAAAATTTGCGGAGGTTGTCGATGTTCCAAGAGTGCTCCAGGTCCTCGCCGTTTGGCGTTGTGAGCCTGTAAGCGCTGGGGGAAGCTTTTGTCTTGACTATAAAGGGGCCCTCCCACTTGGGCTCCAGCTTGCCCTTGGACTCCGTCCGAGCTGTTCGGACGAGTACGAGGTCCCCTTCGCTGAACTCCCTCGGGATGACTGTGTGGTCGCGCCATGCTTTGGTCTGGGCTTGGTATTTGTTTAGGGCCTGTAGGGCGAAGACTCGGTCTCCGTCAATGAGATCCTTTGAAGTTGGCTCGTCCACGTCGGGGACGGCTGACGGAACTGTTCGCGGGGACCCATGTTTTATTTCTTGCGGGGTCATGGCCTCCGATCCGTATAGAAGGCGGAAGGGAGTAAACCCAATCGCCCTGCACTCAGTTGTGTTTAGTGCCCAGACTGCCTCAGGTAACAAATCGGTCCATCTGCCCTTTTTTCATCAAGGAGCATCTTCTTGACAGCTGTGAAGATTTTCCCATTGGCGCGTTCCACGACCCCGTTGGACTGCGGATGGTAGACTGAGGCGAAGGCAAGCTTGGTGCCAATGGAGAAACAAAAATCCTTGAAGTCTTGGCTGTCAAACTGCTTGCCGTTGTCGACTGTTAGTTCGGACGGTACTCCGAAGCGGCAAACAATGTTTTGCCAGAAGAATTTTTGGGCAGTCTTTGATGTTATTGTAGAAACAGCCCTTGCCTCGATCCATTTGGTGAAGTACTCGACAGCGACGAAGGCGAACTTAAGGTTCCCCTGAGCGGTGGGCAGGGGCCCGACAATGTCCAGGCCCCAGCGCTGGAGAGGCCATGTGTGGGCGATCAGCTTTGTATACTGCGAGGGGCTGCCTGACCGAGGGGAAAACTTCTGGCAGGCTTCGCAGGACCTTGTGACCCGATTTGCGGCGCAGATCATTGCGGGCCAGTAAAAGCCCTGGCGGATCACCTTAGCAGCTAGGGCCCTTGGCCCTGCGTGTGAGCCGCACGTGCCACTGTGGACTTCGCGTAGGATCTGGATGCCTTCGGTTTCGGTGACGCACTTAAGCATTGGCTGACTGACCCCTTTCTTGTAGAGTTGGCCTTCAATCAGTGCGAAGTCTCGGCTTCGATGTCTGAGGCGCTTGGCCTCACTGATGTCGGCTGGATGATAGTACCCCTGCAGGAACAGGGTTATTGGTGCCCGCCAGTCTTCGGTCATGATAAGGTTGACTATGCGGTGGCCCTCGCTGTCATTAGTTATTTGGAGCCCTTTGGGGCTCCGGACGGCTGACGTGCCGATGATATGAAAGAACACGTCGGAGGGCAAGAACTCGCCCCTGGCGGCGGCCTTGGCCAATGCGTCGGCCTCCTCATTCTTGGTCCTATCCACATGCTGCAAGGTGAATCCCTTGAATTGTCTCTCGAGACTTCGGATGGCCGCGAGGTATTGCATAAGTGCGGGGTCCTTTGCTGCGTAGTCTTTCTCGACCTGGCCGGCAACTATCTTGGAGTCTGTTTTGATGATACAGGTGGTGACTCCGAGGGCCCTTAGCTTGCGGAGGCCGAGGATGACTGCTTCATATTCTGCTATATTATTTGTGCATCTGTCGGATTCCAGAGCGAAGCTGAGGCGTGCTGCATATCTGTGCTTGACCCCGGCTGGTGAGGTGATGACTGCAGCGGCGCCTGCCCCCGCATGGCACCATGCGCCGTCGCAATGGATCGTCCAGACCTTCTCTGTGGACGGGTCTGGCTGTGTTATTGGCCCAGTCCAGTCGACGACGAAGTCTGCCAGGACTTGTGACTTGATGGCTGTCCTGGGCTCGAAGCTGATGTGGTAGCCGGATAGTTCGGCTGCCCACTTGGCAATTCTCACCGATGCCTCCGGGTTTCTGAATAGTTCGCCGAGTCCCCTGTCTGAGGTGACTCGGACCTTGAATGCTTCAAAGTAGTGGCGTAGTTTGCGCGAAGACATAACGACTGCGTAGGCAATCTTCTCCAGCTCTGTCATGTTGCACTTGGACGGTGTCAGTACCTCGGAGACATAGTAAACAGGGCACTGCCTGACCACGCCCTCAACTGTCTGCTCCTGCACTAGTGCCGCGCTGACAGCATGCGGCGAAGCCGCGACGTAGAGCAATAGGGGGAGCGAGGAGTCGGGGCTTGTGAGGATGGCCAGCTCCGACAGGTACTGTTTTAGTGAGGCGAAGGCCGCTGCCTGCTCCGGTCCCCAGGCGAAGTCCTTTGCACCGCGAAGTGTTTTGAGGAAGGGGAGACTTCGCTCGGCGGATCTGGAGATGAATCTGTTGAGAGCGACCAATCTGCCTGTCAGACGCTGGACGTCCCTGGCGGACTGCGAAGGCGACATGTCTACGATGGCCTGGATCTTGGTTGGGTTGGCCTCGATGCCGCGGTGTGATACCAGGTAGCCCAATATTTTGCCCTGACGAACGCTGAAGACGCACTTTTCCGGGTTTAGGCGGAGTCGTGCGTCTCGCATGTTCGCGAATGTCTCGGCGAGGTCGGCGAGATGGTCCTCCTTGTTCTTGCTGGCGACGACGATGTCGTCCACATATGTGAATATATTTCTGCCAACCTGCCCTTCGAGTACTGTTTTGGTGAGTCTGGAGAAGGTGGACCCGGCGTTCTTGAGTCCCTCCGGCATTCTGATGAAGCAATATGTGCCGAAGGGTGTTATAAAGCTGGTGCTAGCCTTGTCTTCCTCCTTCATGTATATCTGGTGGTAACCGGAGAAGCAGTCGAGGAGTGACATGACCTCGCATCCGGCCGCGCTATCGACTATTTTGTCGATCCGCGGCAACGGGAAATTGTCCTTTGGGCAGGCCTTGTTGAGACTGGTGAAGTCTATGCACATTCGCCATTTCCCGCTTTTTTCTGCACCATTACAACATTGGAGAGCCACGTGGGGTAAGCCACTGGCTCGATGAATTTAGCCTCTAGGAGGCGGTGCACCTCCGCCTTGGCGGCCTCTGTCTTTTCGTCGGACATTTTGCGAAGACTCTGCTTTTTTGGTCGCACCGAAGGGTCAATTCCCAAGCTGTGCTCAATTATGGATCGGCTGACTCCGACCAGGTCGAGGGCGGACCAGGCGAAGACATCTTTATTTTTGGACAAGCAGCAGAGGAGTTTCTCTTCTTCATGCGAGGTGAGGTCTTCGCTGATAGTGATTGTCTGCTTGGGCGTGGCCTGATTGAGGGGGACAGTCTTGGTCCTGACTTGGCTCTGCAGCTGTGCCTTGTCGTGATGTTTATCGGTTGGGCTGGCGGGCGCGGGGACCTCGCGCTGGGCCGTGAGGCAGTGCACGTTTCTCTGACCGGGCACGAAGTCCCGCTCTATGTTGCGCGTCGTCTGTTGGTTGCCGTAGACCGTAATGGCGCCTAGCGGACCTGGTATCTTCATACATAGGTACAGTCCGTGAATGGCGGCTTCGAACTTATTGATGGAGCCCCGACCCATGATGGCGTTGTATGGATATACCATATCCACGATATCAAAAGTCACTTGCTCACTTCGGGCATTGGGTGCTACACCGAAGGAGAGGGGCAACTCTATTTTGCCGACGGGAAAGGTGCCCTTGCCGCCGAAGCCATACAACGGGTTGTCCGAAGGCTTGAGCAGGCTGTGGCTTATACCCATGCGGTCGAAGGCGTGGAGGAAGATGATGTCCGCCTGACTGCCGTTGTCGACTAGGACTTTGTGTAGGTCCCAGCCTGCCACGCTGCAATTGATAACCATAGCGTCGATGTGGGGGGCACTGCGCAGGTCGACGTCTCGTGCGTCGAAGGTTAGCGGTATGTGGGACCACCTTGTCTGCACGACTGGGCCAGTGACGGCGACATGGTTGATGCTGCGGTAGTGGTCCCGCTTCTGCCGCTTGGTGTCGAAGTCATTGCTGGACCCCCCAGTTATCATGTGGATGACTCCGCGATATGGTTGATCGGCGAAGTCTTCCTGCTTTGGGGCATGGGGGATGTTTTGATGTTGCTGGTGTGGTGGTGGGGGTGGAGGAGGTACGATTTGTACTTCCTGATGGTGTTGGTAAGCGTGGTGCGGTGGATGCGGGGCGGGAGCGTGGATATATGGTGGAGGGGGTTGCTGGTAATTGTGCGCGACAATTCTGGGGTTGTCGGCTGGCTGCGCCCGTGCCATTCTGTCTCTGGTGGCCTTCGTTTCGGGGCAGTCTTTGGTTTGGTGGGCACAGTCTTCGCCATGGAAGAGGCAGTAGAAACGGCGCGGCAGCTGCGCACGCCCTCGGCCCCTACCACGAGTTCCATTTCCGCGGCCCTGGGGGGGATATTCCTGGCGACGAGGGGGGTCAGCAGCGGGATGCTGGTTGGCGATGTTGTGCACTTGCTGCTGATTGCGGCCGTCTCGACCGGAGTCTGCCTACGGAGTCCTCGTCCACGTGCGGCTGGACTGTGGGGCATCTTTGGGTTTCCGCTGTGACTCAACCTTGCGCTGGTGGAGCTCTTCGGATTTGGCATATTTTTCAAAGAGCTGATATAGCTCCTGGAGGTTCTTGGGCGGATCTCTGATACAGTGGTTGTAGAGGACGCCGGCACGAAGGCCACTGATGGCGTAGTGGATAGCGATCTGATCATCAACGGAGGGCAGCTGTGACTTGAGTGTTAAAAATTTGCGGTAATACTCCCGCAGAGTCTCCTTTTCCAGCTGCTTGCAAAGCGAGAGCTCGGCCAAGGCGTCGGTGTCTGGGCGGTACCCTTGGAAGTTGAGCAGGAACTTGTCCCTGAGACTTCTCCAGGAATCAATGGACAACGGAGGCAATCTGGTGAACCAGGTGAGAGCTGGGCCCTCTAGGGCGATGATGAAATACTTCGCCATTGTGGCGTCGTCCCCCCCGGCGGAAGCAACGGCGACCTGATAACTCATTATGTATTGCGCCGGGTCGGTGCTGCCGTTGTACTTGGGATAGGTCCCTGCTCGGAAGTTAGCTGGCCAAGGCGTCACTTGCAGGTGTGGCGCCAGGGGACTTCGCTCGTCGAGATAGTTGACCCCTTGGAATGGCGCGGCGTGCTGGAAGGTGTGGTCGCGCTGGGGGAAACGCGGGTCTTCCGGTTGTGCTCGGTGTTGCAGGGGTGGCCCATGCTGCAGGCCGAGGTGGCCTTCGCGCGTGTCTTCCAGTTGTGCGCGCTGCTGGAGGGGTGGCCCTTGCTGCAGGCCAAGGTGGCCTTCGCGCTGCATCAGCGCGATCTCCCGCTCGAGGTCTTGGGCCTTCTGCTCTTCGTCGCGTATCATTTGCCGCACTTTGGCTAGTGCGGACACACGCTGGCGCTTGGCCTCCAGTATCTCTTTCTGCCTCTGGAGATTGCGGTTCTTGAGGCGCAGGGCGCGCAGCTGTAGTTGTTCTTCCGCTGATACGCCGAGGACTTCACCATCCTCGGTGAGGTCCGCGCCTTCCAGTGGGGCGAAGCCTGGGGGTGGCTGCGATTGTCCTTCAGGGCCGCAGGTGCGGAAAGTGTCGTCTTCGCAGGTGCGGGGAACATTGTCTTCAGTGGCCTCTGGGTGGGTGGATTGGGTGAGGGCGAGGACCTTGCCCTTTCTTGCGGCGAGCAGTGCTGCCTTCGCAGCCTCGTCAGCCTTCGGGTTAGCTCTCTTGGGTGCCATCGCGGGTGGTTTTCTCGTAGCACGAACGGTGGGCGCCAAATGTTGGTACTTGCTCTAAACCGCAAGGAGGCCAACAAGGGTGAACAATGATGTCAACAGGGTTACGTGCTAGAAGGCGATAGCTCTGTTAACCTAGCCTCTCACGGGCACTGCGCGGGGGTATTTATAGGTGCCTGAGCGCCCAGCGCCTTGTGCCAAGGACGCATGTGCCCTCAGCTACCTAGGTTATCCCCAGAATATTCCCATAAAGCAGGGTTACAGACTGTAATTACAGGGATGCCTTTACAAATTAGGCCCGTAACTCACGGCGGCCACGCAGGGCCCGCTACAATGGGCCGAATCACACGTGGGCCTCCGAGCCGGACGAGGCCGCGCTGTGGGATGACGCCGTCGCAGGCCTTCGTCTGGTGCCGAATCGAGCGAAGGGTGTCCCTGTCCGTTTTGTCTCTGCCAGACCAGAGACACCAGCGAAGGCCTCGAGCGAAGGGTGGCGTCTTTGCCTTCGTCCCAACATTGCTTCCCATCCTTACTCTTGTGCTTTCACCGTGATCTTTATTGTAAGGGCGAGAGACTCCAACTTGTGAAGATTCCTCGCGAACGGGAAAAGAGATAAGAAAGAAGAACATCGTGGTATTCAAGTTGATCATTGGATCACTTGAAAGGGGTTGAGTGCAACCCTTGTCCATTGGGACGCCACAACGTGGAAGTAGGCAAGTGTTATACTTGGCTGAACCACGGGATAACTCGCGTGTCTCTCGTGATTGCTTTTCTGTGATTACTTGTGTGTTCGCAAGAGCTCGCTACTTAGCCATACTAACACTTAACCAAGTTTTATTGGCTATTAGTTGTTGAATTTTACAGGATCACCTATTCACCCCCCTCTAGGTGCTCTCACCTTATCATCATGGGTGCTTGGATTATTTGGATCCATCGGAATAGATGTGTCTTCGATGGAATGTCTCCAAGCCCCACCTCAATCCTTGCCTTGGCTGATGAGGAGAGAAGTCGTTGGGAAACAGCTGGGGCAAAGGGCCTATGTTCTCTGGCTAGCTGGTTTGTCGGTTTTTGTTCCCTAGGCTGCCTCTTTAGCGTTTTTTGTATGCTATCTACTGGCCTCCGTAAGGAGGCTTTCTGCTGTATGGTCTACTTTAGGCCTTTGTTTCTCTATCTTCTTAATATATAAAGGGGCGCAATTCTCCTACGCGTTTCGAGAAAAAATCTTTCCTGAGTCGGTGAGTCGCATGTGGTCAATGGGGCCATGTGTCCACTGTTGCTGATAGCACCGAGCCTGCATCGGCATCATTGGATGCTGCAGATTCTCCGACACTTGTTGAGAAGGCCATTGTAGTGTTGTCTCCTGAGCTTCGTGCACAAGCAACTAATCTGAAGAAGAAGGCTAGGTCATAGGACCCCGGATCGAAGTTTGGGTGTTGGCCAGACACTGCAAAGGACATTGTTCCATGTATTTTCTGTTTTATGGTTGTTCCTTCTGGAATTAAAAGATTTAAACAACATCTTGCCGATGGGTTTTGGTGACACTATGAAGTGTACTAGAGTTCCAGAACTGGTTTCAAGGGAGATGCATGCTGATATGAAAAGGAACTTGAAGGTTGTGGTCCTTGATGCTGATGGTGAAGGTGGTGAACAGGGAGGACAGCAAGATGTTGAAGGTCCAGAATCAAGTTCTGGGACAAAGTATAAGCAAGCAAAGAGGAAAGTTGTGCAAGCTGCGATGACCTCATTTGTGGTTTCTGCTCCTCTGAAACCAAGCACTCAAAAGGCAAGCAAATCAGTCAGTGCAATGTTTTGCAAAACACCAGAAGAAGTTTCAGAGAGGCACAAGAACAAAATATCTCAATCCATTCTTGAGCACTGCACCAAGAAAGGAAGCAAAGCAAATTGTTGATGGCCATGTTGCTGATTTTCTCTACGAGAATAAAATATCATTGAACGTCGTCAACTCAAGAAGCTGGCAGATTACGTTGGAGTCCATTGGGCAGTTTTGTCCTGGATACCGTAGCCCATCGTACCATGAAGCTAGGGTACCTTGATTTAAGAGGGTTGTCAAAAGGACAACAATATTGAGGTCCAAGCATGAAGAGGCTTGGAAGGAGTATGATTGTACGATTATGTCAGATGGGTGGATCGACACAAGACAACGTCATTTGATCAACATTCTTGCCAAGAGTCCAGCAGGGACCTACTTTCTAGGTTTTGTTGATGCATTAAATGAGGTGGCGCGTGCCAATATGTGATGTATTTGAAGGAAAATAACCATGTACACTAGATACAACAGCAATATTCGTGTAAAGGCAAAGGTTATCCTTATTTTGCCACATTCCTAACTATTTTCCTCTTGTAGGCTCATGTGATGTGACACTACAAATAACCAACTTCAGATATATCCCTTGCTCCCTCAGGTATAGTAGCCCAGCACAACCTCCAGGGTCTCGCTACCAGCTCTAGTGCCACAACCACAACACACACCGACAGTCTGGTACCAACACACCACGTCTTGGCATCTCTTGCACTGTCAAATGAGGCAACCAGAACCACAACACCCACTCGCTCGCCTCAGTGGAGTTTGTGTCTTGGTCTAGCCTTTAGGTCATGTCTAGGTTGGGGCACCGGCGCACCGCTACTAAAGGTCCAATCACATCGTTGCTGGAGTTGGTTAGTGCATGAAGAGTGGAAGTGATCGAGAGAGGGATCAAGAGACAAGCAAGAAGGCAGAGGCTAGAGGGTGGCAAGAGATTTTTAGACATGAGGCCGTCGGGGCAACATGTGCTTGAGTGAGCTACGAGCAAGCCTGTCAGATTGGATTAGTCTGTGACTTGATGACTCGACCTGTGAAAATTGATGGTTTTTTGTTGCTGGATCAGGCCTTGAACCAATTTATAGGAAACCACACTAGCCTATAGAGAATCAATAGGGTACAACAGAGGTTTTGGGCCACACATAGCGCCGTGGCCCTAGTAGCCCTAACATTGTATCCGCCTCTGACCACAACCACTACTAATGTTGTCGAACTCACGGTTAGCTTCTTTAACCTCATCTGCACTCACTGACAGCCAGTTGATGTGACCGACTTTCTAGCCACTCGCTTTCTGGCCAGTTTGCTATCCTCATTATCAAGCACTACAGTGACGGTGCTAGACTTCCCTCTGTTGTCATCTTGCCACATCTGCAACTGTCCTGACCCCAGATATGGACAGGGGCAAGTTCCTAACTCCACTATCCAGCTGTCTTTCTTGACTTCTAGCTGATTCTGTCTCTTGTTTTTCCAGATAGGTATCTGTTGTTTCTTTACACCTAACGTTAATATCTCATTTTTAAAGGTTGTTAATTGGTTAAGATCCAAATATTTCAACTACTGTGTCTGTGATATTAACTGGTCAATCTTGATTTAAATTTTAAGATCTCTGAATCATCCTGGTTTCAGGGCTTTGAATGATGGATGCTAAATGTGTGTAGGCATGAATTGAAGATAAGTGTTATCGACTAGCCCTTGAATACATCAGCTCTGTTGGAATGGAAGCCAAGATGCTCTAAAGGTTGGCATGGAATAATATTTCTGGTTGACTTTGCCTGGCTGTAGTGGATTACTCTTTTTCTCGAACACGCAAGAAAATTGTGTATCATTATATTAAGAAGGGAAAAAAGGTCTAAAGTAAACCCAGTACAAGCCGCCTAAAGGCAGCCAAAGACAAAAGAACAAAAGAAAAAAAACTCTTAAGTTATGTATCTATCTAGTTTTCACTTTCATCAACTGCATAGTTCACTGTTTAGTACCTTGCTGTCCTTTAAGGTGCGTTTGGTTGCAATCACAGGATGGGACAGGATGGGACGATCCCTCAAAAAAGGTTGTTTGGTTCAGAGTCAAGGGTTGGGACAGAACTATCTCAGTGTTGTCCCCAGTTATCCCTCAAAATTGGAGGGACAAGAGAGGACGACAGTGGACGTCCCTGTCCTGGCTGTCCCGCAACCAAACGCACCCTTATAGGAATAATAGGCCCACTCTTTGGTGATAAAGCATGACGTATTATTTATCTAGCAGGCGGTATTCCATAGTTCATACTCCAGCTAGAACTCAAATAGCCAGCTGGTTCTACAAAAAGACACACTGGCGGATCTGGAGGGAAGGGGGAAAATCTAGGAACAAATTATTTTAGCTCAAATCTGACTATCTGAGGTTGCAACTAGTACCTGGGGACTTGCTACAACACACTTTATAAAGTTGTAAATATGATAGTCACATCATAGACAAAGCATTGGGAGAAATTTATCTGTAGTGAAACTAAGTAAATGAGAAATGTGGCAATCTACAATAAAAAATTGAACATAAATGAAAAAATATATATGAAGAGACGTGTTCAACCTACCACCAAAACATTGCTTTGCAGTATAAATAAAACATTTAGAAATTCTATCAAGTTGAACAAATGTGTTTCTTTATAGAGCATGATAACAATATCTACCACATTGCCTAATGCCTAGCACACAGATGGCTTCAATGTTAATTTTTGTAGGAACACAAGATTCTCTTCTACATTGAAAAATGGACAGCTAAAAATTTGATAAAATCAGCTATTCGGAAAAAAAAAATATGTTTATAACAAACTTACCAGTAAGCAACCAATCAATGTCCACCATGTAATTTGAAAGTACAGCAAGCAGTACTTCACCCTAAGAATCCATTCAGATGTACGAAGTAAAATCTACTATGCTTCTCAGCAAATTAGGAAATGTAAGCATATAATGTGAAAACCATGAATAGCATTTCTTTGAGAAATGGTTCTTTTTTTATCGAACGCGCAGGAGAACTGCGCATCTTTATATCAAAAGGAAAGGAGACAAACCCAAAGGGTTTTACAAGGCAGAGATCCTGCCAAAAGAACAAAAAGAAAACAACACAAAAAACATGGAAGAAATGTGCAGTACATTAGTTGAATGCAATAACATTGAAGAAATGTGCAGTATGCCAGTATATAAGTGAACATTGCAGCACATAGGTTTTTTGTTTGCATTTGCATTACAAAGGTTCCTCTTGAACACAGTGAATCAGTGATGGTAACGAGTAACGAGAGCATAATGCACAAAAGTTTTTTCATGCGCTATTTAAAAGGTAGGAATCGATTATTATGCAACAGTTATGTCACTAACAAACGTTCATATTAACAGCATTGACATGTTGAATGAGATGAATTGGACAAACAAATTTTATCCAAGAGTTTGTGCTGGATAAATGAGCAATACCTGTATGACATCTTGAATGGTAACTGATGAAGTGTTAGTCCATGATGGAAGACCTTGGACATGCATGAGCCGAAAAGTCAAAGGGAGCATATCTTTCAAAGGACCAACAGAGTGTGTTCTGTCATTATTTCTTTCGGAAGAACCGGCACTGTCATGTGAACTTATTTTTTGGCCAGAAGGCATGCCAGAAACAGCTGCATCATCTGCTGCAAAGCTTTCCTGTTTAGATAGGATACATCATAATTTGATGGTGCACAGTGATTTTACACAAGGAAAGCCAAATCTGCCAGCATACAAGTGAACTCTACTACTCAGCAAGAAAAGGTGCACAGAGCACATGTATGCACAGAAAGTGTAGGATAATGTAAGTGCTTGATGTATTGATAGGAGATGGGGTACAATATATAGACTCACAACCCTAACCCTAATGGGCCGACAGCCCAACAGTGGTGCCGGCCGACTCACACACACAGTCTAATATCCCCCGCAGTCGCAACGGGGGCACCACACACTATGAGACTGGAGTAGAAGCCGAAGGTAGGAGGCGCCGGGTTGAAAATCCCCCCCCCCCCCCCCCCCCCCCGCAGTCGCAGCGTCGTGAGGGTGCGAATGTTGCGGCTGGAGCAGAGACCAGTGTGTGCGCCAAGAAGACGATAGCCCCTAGATGCTGAGGTAGCCGAAGTCGAGGTGGTTGCCGAGTTGAAATCCCCCCCCCTACACGCAGCAAAAGCTTGTTCTTCGGGAGGGGTCGACGTTCGAGCGTCAACGAACGGCGAGGGCGACACAACAAAAGAGTAGCAGCAACCTTAGGGCCTTCTTGCTCCGTTCCGCGATCGGTCATCGAGGAGCCTCGCTAGGGAGGCCGACGACAGCGCACGCGTCTGCGCCGGTCAGGGTGGTCGCGCCCGCGGCAGAAAAGAAGGGGTATCGGTGGATCCGGTTGGAAAATCCACGACAGCGACGGATCCAGCCATGAAGACGGCGATCTAGCCAAAGGGATGGCGGATCTAGCCGGGATGGCCACAGCAATGTGGATCCGGCCGGGAAGGTCGCGGCACCGACAGAACTAACGAAGGCGACGAAGGAGGGAGGCGCGCGGCAAGGGCGGGTCCAGCCAGCCAGGGGACTGCGCCGGACCTGGCAGGGGAGGTTGACGCCGACAGCGAGAGAAGCTTGAATATAAGAGACGTTGCTGGGCGTCGACGCAGTCAGGACGAGGTGGACAGCGCGACAACGGGGGCAGCATAGCGCAGGAGCGGGTAGGGAGGCCGATTGCCGACAAGCGGGGCGCCGGCGGGGAAGGCCCTGGCAGGGTCAGGTCGGGGCAGATTTGAGCCACCAAGGAAGGGAGGGGGTCGTGGCTAAGCCTCCGGAGCCGGAGGGGAGGGGCACGTGGATCCGCTGTCGCAGGGGGGTGGCAGATGCCTGCGCCATGGCGAGGCAGGCGGCGACAAGGGAGCTGGGGAAGAGAGAGGCCGCGAGGGAGGAAGAGTCGGCGGCCTGGCTACTGGGGGAGCACAGGCAGGGCTCGCTGGCGAGCGGGGAGAAGCGTCGTGCCGCTGCTGGTGGCTGGCACACGGCATGGGGGGCCGCGACGACCTGGGGAGCGGCGCCGTCGCGAGCGTGGTGGCCACGAGCGGGTCAGTGGCCGAAGGGAGGGAAGTAAGCAAGCACTTTCAAGTCCCTTGTTTTTAAGCCTGCTACATCTTTCACTCAGACTAGTATTAATGTTACCTAAGTACTGCCCCAATTAAGCAGACACTAAAACCAATTAAAGTCAGCTAATAACAATAGGAAAACACTACAACATAACTATCAATAATATCGTGGATTAGCCTGTTGTCAGTTAAATAAACGGTACATGAATGGACTGGAAACAACAATAGAGCATTAGCTAACCTGTAGTGTTTTTGCCAAAGCCTCATCTTCCATAATCTGTCGAATCCTCTTGACTGCTGCGCCATGTTCCTCACTATACCTCTTACCCTTCATTAAGTCGCTCAAATGCATTGGTACATGTTCATCACCCATGTCCACGTACTTCACGAAATAATCACCAGGAATCAGTTCTAGGACATCACCATGAGCAATCTTGGCTGTCTCTTTAGCACAAACCTTCCTCCTCTGTCCCTTCGATCGCACAATTATAGGGTTTGGACCTTCCTGAAAATCCATTAACATAGAACTTATACAACAACTTATTTGCTGAATCAAAAGCCGTTGAAATATGATGATGCCGCACCATTACTTTCAACAAATAAGGACATAAATACATTCAAATTCAATGATGTGGCACCATCAACAATCCCCCATATTTTCTCATACCACTACTACTTCAATGGAGCCATCAGTAGAGGCGTGGAGGCTCAGATGCTTGCGGCTGATCCTCTTGTCGACGACAACCAAATGATCCCTCCCGACTACATTGGGCCCCTGGAATATAGGAATGCTTGATACAGATCCATTTGATGAGCCAGCATTGTCCTTGGTAAGGGGAACTAGAGTGCCAAGCCTCACCTAAAAAACCAAGGCGCCAAATATCACTTCAACTGAATGCAACACGTTATCCTAGAGCGTTGAGTAAAAGCAACCATCCAACCCCAAAATTTCCCCCCGATATCGGACCGTGTAATGGACCGGAGAAAAGGGGAGGCTGTGACTTACTCGAGATGCGGACGCCATATGGTAGTCTTCGAGAAGGGGTTTGAGTCTAGACCCTAAACCCTAGGAGAGTGTGCAAGAGATGTGCAAGACGAAGGCAGTGGTGCCGCCATCTTTAAATCATTCCATGGACACTCTGTTCTTCGAGAGTTCGAGTGACTAAGTATTTGAAATTGATCAGTCACCATGTTTTACAACAGACATTTGAAAATTTTGGGGTTGCTTTACCTGAGACCTCCGGAGCTCGCCGGTCCGGCGGAGGCTGGAAGCGCGCCCAACTGCGTTGTGGAGGTGGCGGGACGTCGAGCGGTTAGCAGCGTCGGAGGCCGGGGGAGGTGCCCAGGCGGTGGCGGCGGTGGCGTCGAGGAGACAGGGAGAAAGCGAGAGAAGGGCGCAGATCTGTGCCGTTGGCTCTAGATCAAACGGTCAAAACGGTGAATCACGGAAAAAAAACGAAATCCCAGCCTACAAACTGTCGCTAGGAAAGCATAAGCCCACGTAGGCCCACACGAGCACAACATTAAGGGTCTGTTTGGTTGGGCTGTGGCTATGAAAAAAGCTGCTGTGGGCTGTGAGCTGTGAGAAAAGCTGCTGTGGGCTGTGAGCTGTTAAAAAACTAAAAAGTGTTTGGTGGAAACCACTAAAAGTCGCTAAAAGTTTTTCCATATATATTTTCACAGTTCCATCCAAAAGCCGCTAAAAGCAGGTCTAGAGGTGCTTTCAGTTTTGCACTGCAAGAAAGTCGGCTTTTAGAAAAAGCTGCTTCCTAGATCCAGCCCTTTGGTTTGGCTTTTGGCTTTTAGGGGGTAAAAGCCAAAGCCAAAAGCCAAACCAAACACACCCTAAGCCCAACTAGTCGGTTGCCCGTGCGTTGCGACGGCTTACAACAATACTCACGTAAACTATCCATAAAAAAATTTCAAAATTTTTTATTGATTGTCTCCGCTCTCTGTATAATATATTTTTTGATTTGGCTAACTGATATTATTGTTTACTCCATACAAATATGTCTTGATACAACACGGTCAATGAAGTGAGCGATTAGAAGAGAGTTCACAACGATTGACTGAATTAACAGAAATTATACAATGACATAATTCCATCATACAGAGACCAAATAAGAGAGTTTGTGAGATCAAGTTTATAAAATAAGTCCCATGAAGTCAAACTTATAAAAAAATAGATCAAAATATGTAGTGATTGCTAAAGTTGGGCATTAATAAAAACTGGATGCGCTCCATATAAATTACGCTACTTCGTAGCAATTACTAATGTTTAAAACCAACAAATAACCTTTCATTTTGTTATTAGTGTGACAAATCATTGCTGCTCCATCCAATTCAGCAACCTCAAACATCATGTAGTCCATTGCGCCAATGTGGTCTCAGAAACGACCTAATGCTTGCAAGAGCAAAGAACGTCGTGTCGTGCTTGGGCTGTAGCCTCGGCCCGTAGTGTTGGTCCGGCCCAACACGATTATTTTTTATTTTACAAAAAAACGTATATACCTATATACAATTTATATTAAATATTAAAAACATCTTAGCGTGATGTTCTACTGGTTAGACAGTTTCACCCAGTGTCTTCCGCCCTTCTTCCATCAGGACATGGGTTCGAACCCCACCTCTTGCACCGTTTTTTAATATTTTATGTTGATTTAATTAAATAGATTGACGGGCTAACGGGCTGGCCCGACATAGTTAGTAGGTCGGCATGGCGTGTCTGTGCTATAGTTGTGGCCCGCGTGCATCTAGCATGTGTCGGGCGTCGTTACGCTGATTTAATTAAATGGATCGATAGGCTAACGGGCTAGCCCGACAATGTTAGTAGGCTGGCATGACGTGCTTGTGCCATATTTGTGGCCCACGTGCATCTAGCCCATGTCGGGCGTCGTGGCATCTATAGACGTGCAACGGATTAATTTTAAATAGATGTGAGGGGTTATTTATAAAAAAATACCGCACGACGACCGGTGAAACTAATGGTTTAAGTATAGTATAGATCAGGCACATGCCACCGTTTCTCTCACGCCCGGCAGGGCACATCACGCGAGCACCGATTTCCCTTTCACGTGTCGTTCCCGTAACCACTGACCACTCTCCCAGATTTGAGATTTCTACTCTTCCCTGCATCTGCATCACAAAAGCACTAGTACTTCTGTTGCGTTGCCGAGGAGTAATCAGGAGCGGCGGCGACGTTTTAGTTTCTACTAGTCGGTTGCTCGTGTGTTGCGACGGCTTACAACAATATCCATATAAACTATCCATCAAAAAAATTTCAAGATTTTTTATCGATTGTGTCCGCTCTCTGTATAATATATTTTTTTGATTTGGCTAACTGATGTTATTGTTTACTCCATGCAAATATGTCTTGGTACAACACGGCCAATGAAGTGAGCGATTAGAAGAGAGTTCATAACGATTGACTGAATAAACAGAGATTATAAAATGACATAATTCCATCATACAGAGACCAAATTAAAAAAAGTTTGTGACATCAAGTTTTTAAAATAAGTCCCATGAAGTCAAACTTATAAAAAAGATAGATCAAAATATGGAGTGATTGCTAAAGTCAGGCATCAATAAAAACTGGATGCGCTCCATATAAATTATGCTACTTCGTAGCAATTACTAACGTTTAAAACCAACAAATAACCTTTTTTTTTGCTGTTAGTGTGACAAATCATTGCTCCTCCATCCAATTCAGCAACCTCAAACACCATGTAGTCCATTGCGCCAATGTCGTCTCAGAAACGACCTAATGCTTGCAAGAGCCAAGAACGCCGTGTCGTGCTTGGGTTGTAGCCTCGGCACGTAGTGCTGGCCCTGCCCGACACGATTATTTTTTTATTTTACAAAAAACGTATATACCTATATACAATTCATATTCAATATTAAAAACATCTTAGCGTGATGTTCTACTGGTTAGACAGTTTCACCCATTGTCTCTCGCCCTTCTTCCATTAGGGCATGAGTTCGAACCCCACCTCCTGCACCGTTTTTTAACATTTTACGCTGATTTAATTAAATGGATCGACGGGCCAACGGGCTGGCCCGACATAGTTAGCAGTCCAGCATGACGCGCCTGTGCCATAGTTGTGGCCCGCGTGCATCTAGCCCGTGTCGGGCGTCGTTACGGGTGCGATTAAGTCAAGACTCGGTCCACTCAAGGGACGCGATCTCGCCTCGCCCGAGCCCAGCCAGACTCGACCTCGACCTCGGAGGAGCCTCCGCCTCGCCCGACCCAGGGCTCGGACCGACCATGTCACAGGAGGGGCCATCATTACCCTACCCCTAGCTAGCTCTGGCTACAGGGAACAAGACCGGCGTCCCATCTGGCTCGCCCCGGTGAAGCAAATAATGATGGCGCCCCGCGTGCTCCATGACGACGACGAATCTCAGCCCCCTTACGGAAGCAAGGAGACGTCAGCAAGGACTCGACAGCCCCGACTGCTGTCCTTCCGTCAGGCTCCAGCGCTCCTCCGACGACACGACATCTCATGAACAGGGTGCCAAAACCTCTCCGGCTGCCACGACGGCATGTACTTAGGGCACTAGCTCCTCTCTGCTAGACATGTTAGCACACTGCTACATCTCCCATTGGACACCTGGACCCTCTCCTTACGCCTATAAAAGGAAGGTCCATGGCCCTCTTACAGAGGGTTGGCCGCGCAGGGAAGGACGGGACGGCGCGTGCATAAGCCTCTCGCTCCCTCCCGCGCGGACGCTTGTAACCCCCTACTGCAAGCGCACCCGACCTGGGCGCGGGACAAACACGAAGGCCGCGGGTTTCCCCTTTTACGCCTGTCTCCCTCCGGCTTTTCCCCCCTTCGCGCTCCGTCTCGCGCCGACCCATCTGGGCTGGGGCACGCGGCGATAATTTACTCGTCGGTCCATGGACCCCGGGGTCGAAACACCGACAGTTGGCGCGCCAGGTAGGGGTCTGCTGCGTGTTGACGAACAGCTTTCCGTCAAGCTCCAGATGGGTAGTCTCCAGCAACCTTTCCAGCCCGGAACGGTGCTCCGTTTCGGGAGTCTTGAATTCATGTCCCTCTACGGCAGCTACGACATGATACTCCTTCCCCCGCCGCGCGACAACGACAATGGCGGCTGACAACCCGCCCGCCGGCGACGGAATCGACGACGTCTTTCCCACGTGGCTGAAGAACAACATCCGGGTTTGTCCTGTCGCCTCCCCCGCCGACGGAGGAGGAGGCGGGGCAACCAAGGCCAAGCAGGAGGCGACACCTCGTCGGCTGTCGAGCGAGTCGACGGCGCCGGCGCCCCAACGGGGGACTCGTCGGGCATCGACCTCGCGTCTGAGACGAAGACGAGCGTTGTTTCCCTGCAACACGCCAACTAGGGATGGCAATTTTACCCGCAGGTTCGGATATCCGTCGGATATCCGACCCGTCGGGTACGGGTTCGGGCACGAAATTTGACCCGTGGGTCTTACCCGTACCCGACCCGATTTTATTACGGGTCGGGTACGGATTTGATTTCTTACCCGCGGGTACCCGACGGATATCCGAAAATAGTGATTTTAGATTTTCAACCTACTAGTACGCTAGCTAGTCGTCCACCCTCGACAGCTCATCCTACTACCATTCCTTCTCGTCTGCTGATGCTTCCGATCTGGTTCTAGTACTAGTGCCAGTACCTTTGATAAAGTGCCAGTACGTAGTACCAGTGCTATCTAGTACAAGTACTTGAGCTAAGACAGTGCTAATACACCAGACGACTATGCTAGCTACTCTCCGATTTTGACGAGTTGGAAGTTTATTAACAAAAAACATTAGCAACACATGTCCGGGGCTACATCTACACGAATGCACTGTGCAATAACATTATGTGCCTTCGGTGATCATGGCGATGTGCGACGCTCAGAACTGCACTAGACTTCATTTAGGGAGAATGCACCAAGCTGCTATACCCGACGGATACCCGATATCCGCCCGATACCCGATGGGTACGGGCACGGGTACAAAATTTTACCCGCGGGTAGAGTCATGGGCGGATATGGATAATCCCCGCGGGTATGGTCGCGGGCGGGTATTTACTCTACCCGATCCGAACCCGACCCATTGCCATCCCTAACGCCAACTCCAAGCGGACGGACGACGCCAGCACGCTCGCAAAGGACTTGCTGGGCGTCACCCTCGTACCCGAGACGACGGTGCAGTCTGCCCCTGACGCGACTTCGTCACCGCCCGTCGACCAGGAGGTACCGACCGATTCCCATCTCGTGCCTTTTGGATTCAGCCTCGACCCACCGAGCGACTTCGCTTCGGTGGAAGCCTTCATAGAGGCGAGTCCAAACCCTCCGGGGTACGGTATGCGGTTACCCTGGGACCGGCTGACAGCCGTCTCGACCTACGGGCCCTCGGGTTCCGAGGAAGATGACGAGCCCGACTTTTGTTGGGATTTCTCCGGACTTGGTAACCCCAGTGTCATGCGGGACTTCATGACCGCATGCGACTACTGCCTTTCCGATTGTTCCGACGGTAGCCGCAGCTTCGGCGACGAGGACTGCGGCCCAAGTCGTGAATGTTTCCACGTCGATCTAGGGGGTCCCGGTGAAGGCAACCATCTTGGTATACCGGAAAACGGTGATCCCCTAGGCCTGCGCCTCGCGTTGACATCCTTCGGGAGCTACCTGTGGTTCCAGTCCCTGCGGGGGGGTCAGGACTCACAGCTCGAGCAAATCCGCGAGATGCAGGCCAGGCTCGACGAGGGAGCAGGAACACTTGAGTCGTTCCGTCGGGACATCGGGCAGGAATGGGCAGGCCAACCTTCGGCCGGAGAAGCGCGTCATCTACCCCAGGGCATCTAGCACCGCATCGCCGACGATGTCAGGGCAAGGCCGCCACCAGCTTCCAGTGGGGTCGGCCAGAACCTGGCTGCAGCGGCAATACTTCTCCGCGCGATGTCGGAACCATCAACCACCGAGGGGCGGCGTATCCAGGGAGAGCTCAAGAACCTCCTGGAGGATGTCGCGGTCCGACGGGCCGAAAGCTCTGCCTCCCGAAGGAAGGGATACCCCTCGGAGCATCGCGCCACGACTTCCCGATTATGCGGGAAGCCTCGGTCCACACCGGGCGCACGCGCAACACAGCGCCTGCGGCCCCGGGTCGCCTCGACAACGAGCACCATCACCGCAACCGTCGAGCCCACCTCGACGAGAAGGTGCACCGAGGCTACCACCCCAGGCGCGGGGGTCGCTACGACAACGGGGAGGATCGAAGTCCCTCGCCCGAACCACCCGGTCCGCAGACATTCAGCCGGGCCATACGACGGGCGCCGTTCCCGACCTGGTTCCGAACCCCCACTACTATCACAAAGTACTCGGGGGAGACGAGGCCGGAACTGTGGCTCGCGGACTACCGGCTGGCCTGCCACCTGGGTGGAACGGACGATGACAACCTCATCATCCGCAACCTCCCCCTGTTCCTCTCCGACACCGTTCGAGCCTGGCTGGAGCATTTGCCTCCGGGGTAGATCTCCAACTCGGACGACCTGGTCCAAGCCTTCGCCGGCAATTTCCAGGGCACGTACGTGCGCCCTGGGAACTCCTGGGATCTCCGAAGCTGCCGCCAGCAGCCGGGAGAGTCTCTCCGGGACTACATCCGGTGATTCTCGAAGCAGCGCACCGAGCTGCCCAACGTCACCGACTCGGATGTCATCGGCGCGTTTGTAGGATCCAGAACACCGGCTAAAGGGGGTGAATATGCGGTTTTGACTAAAATAAAAAACACTAGGTAAATTTAATCAATATAACAAGAGGAATAAATTCTCTAGTGACAATAAGTAAACAATGTATGAGAAACAACTACGGTGATTGAATACTTGAGGAACAATATGCAAAACACTAAATACTTGCAAGGCAATAAGTAATGCAAGAAGGTAGAGACACCGAAATTTATCCCGTGGTATCGGTGATTTGCCGATCACCCCTAATCCACGTTGAGGTGGACTTCAAGCTCTCACTTGCTCCTCTATCAAGTCACAACTTGATCTTTGAGCCAAGTGGACAAGAAATCACTCAATACCTCGATCCCACTAATGTCACCTTTGCCACTCCGGCGAGGTAGGCGCAAACCCCTCACAATCAACACCGTGGCTTCTCCACAATCTTCTTGGAGAGCTCGACGGAGACAATCACCCGAGCCGTCTAGGAGGCGGCAACCTCCAAGAGTAACAAGCCAATGACGCTTGCTCGGTGTACCACCTAGTGCCTCAAGAATCACCAAATGATGCAAATGCACTAGGAACCCTCAATCTCTCACTAGAATGCAATCTCAAGCAAAGAGTGTGAGAGAGTGAGTTGGAGGATCACAAATGAGCTCAATGTGTGCAAGGAATAGCCAAGAGAACTCTCTCACACGAGCTACCCTTCTATTTATACCCCTCCATCAAAATCCAACCGTTATGTGCAAACAACACATGTTCTGCGCACACGCGGACTGTCCGCGCCCTAGGGCCGGACGGTCCGCCGTACGCATAACGACTATAATTCCCGTTTGAAAACTGTCAGAACTTGTCAGAAAAGGTAGGTCCAGACAGTCCGCCCTCCAAGGCCGGACCGTCCGCGACCTGGCAGCATGAGGCACCCGAGCCTCAGACCAAGAACAGTTAACACGCGCGGACCGTTCGCCTATAAATCCGGACGGTCCGAGACCTGAGATAGTACTGTCCGGACTAGTCCCCCGGACAGTCCGTAGTACAAATCTACAAAATCACACAGTCCCTGTCCAAAACATGTTTGACACTTGCGGACGGTCCGCCTATCACAGCCGGATGGTCCGCGCTATAATTCAGGGACTGGCCCGAAACCAGCCTTCTCTGGTCATGACTGCAGACGGTCCGGCCCAAAGGCCCGGACGGTCCGCAGTGCAAAAGAACAAAGTGGCTGCCTAAGAGGTTAGACTTCGGACCCCTCTGGTGGATCGCGGACGGTCCGCCCTCAAGGCCCGGACGGTCCGCGCATCCAAGACTTTGCAATTTTCAAACTTGCTTTTGAAGGAACTTTTAACTCACGAAATTTGAAGCGTTGTTAGTCCTCATGCAAATGAAACTACTTGATGCTCTATGAGGCACTAAGCTTTACACAGATCAAAGACATTGACCCCTCTTAATAGTACGGCTATCTAGCCTACTAATCCGGTCAGGTATCTTCTCTAAACTCCTCAAGACCGGCAAAAACAAAACCTATATTTTACCTTTGCCTTCATCTGATCCACAACCAATGCTTATGATTCTCCAACATTTGCTGTTCTATGTGGTCCAACCCTGCATTCTTATTTCTCCAAGAACCGTTAGTCCATAAGCAGTTATCATTAATTACCAAAACATCACTAAAGGGGCCTAGATGATTCACAATCTCCCCCTTTTTGGTAATTGATGACAACACTACATAATATATTAAAGAGAAGTTTAGTTTTTCATAGGACTTATCTAGATTTGAAGTTCTGTCCGAGAGATAGATAAATCCCAATAAAAACTCAGAATGTAAGAAAGGCTCCCCCTAAGTGTGTGCAGGATTATTTGAAGCTGAAGATATAACACACATAATATATCGGAGTTTGATGGAGAGTTTCCTACAATCATGGTTATCAAAGCATACAAGAGATGATTCGTAGAGTAAGCGCAGCAATATCCTCGATCAACCACACACAGAGTAATTTGAACTAAAACATAGTTCAACCCACAGAATATTACAGATAATAGTCCACAGACATACGACATAGAGTTAACAGTTCAAGCCAGTAGTCCACAGACATACGACATAGACATACGACATAGAGTTAACAGTTCAAGCCAGTTCCAAATGCGTAAGACATAAACTAATGCATGCGACATAAAAAGGTAAATATGCATATGCATGGTCTTAATGTCCACATAGATCACCAACTCCCCCTGAAGGAGACACCTGACAACTTCTCTTCTCATCACACTCTCCCCCTTTGGCATCAATTGCCACAAAGGAGAAGCCTCACTGATCACTTGGTGGAGGATGCATGTTGTAGTAGTGAGTGCTGAATGTGTCAAAAAGAGAGGAGAACTGGCCAAAATCTTGCTGGAGTTGTTGCTGCCTCTGACTGATTTCATGCATGCTGTCATTTGTAGAAAGATTGTCAAACTGGCTGGAGAGAGCGCCCATGTTATCTTGAAAACTCTGTTGCATATTATTCAGCCCGGTCATGATAGGGTCACTGACATTAGTGTGAATGTGATCACGAAACTCAGAAAATTCAGAGTTGAGCGCATCCCAGTTACTGTCAAAGCGAGACTGCATGTCATCTAGGCGGTGATCCATATGTGTCATCATGCCCTCAAAGCGAGTATCAATATGAGTCTCAAGCCCCTGCTGCATATTGTGAAAATAAGGATCAAAGTAGCCTGGACCAGGCTCCCAATATTGCTGAGGCTGAGGAGGAGGTGGAGGAGGAGGCATCTGCGCGCCCTCAACATCAGGAGCTGCTCCACCCTCATATCCAGGGTCTTCCTCATTATCTGGAAAGGGAGTGAGTGGCCTGGTGAGAAACCCTATCTCATTCTTAAAAGGTCTGAATGGTGTGTGAACAACCTCGCAAGGGCCCTCAAATCTTGTCTTGGATTTGATGAGAGCCATAATGTAAGGAGCATATGCTAAATTTTGATTCTTGTCCATTTTCAAATCATTAAGTTGTCTCATCATGAAAAGAACAATATTCATGACTTCACCATTCATGATGTGCTGGATAATGTTCCAGAATTTATCTCGTATTTTACTCTTATCACCACTCTTGGGAAGAATGGTGACTCTAGCAATCTTGTTGATTACAGCAGGATGATGCCTGAGTCCTGCTGTCTCTCCAAACCTCCTGGGTATTCCTAGTCTGGCTAGCTCATAGAATTGCACAAAATCCTCAAAATTATCCTCAGTATAGAGATCCAGCCCAGCAGAAATGGTGCCATAGTCCAGACTGTTGGCAGTGGCAAAGTCAGCAAAAGAGGCAGAATAGCGCTTGAAGCCAGTCATCCAAGTGATAGATTCTTCTTCTATATCAATCTCTGAGGTAGCCAGGAATTGCTTAACAACCATTTCATTGAAGTCTGTGCGTTGCCCCATAAACTGATACGGTCCACACGTTTCAAACTTAGGGATCAGACCCTCCATTACTGATTGACTTAGCAAGAAGGACCAATCAATCACCTGATGCTTATGAAAATTTGTATCCACCAAGGTGCCCCAAAAGACATCAAACTGCAGCTGAGTGTGGAAAAATTGAATATTGGTGTCAGATGGCAGAGTGTACTGGTTCACAGTCCGCCTTGAGCAGTACTCAGCCATAGAAAACCTTCGCTTTGGAAAGGTCCATCCAGAGGTGTCAATGGGATAATCAGGATGGACATGGGGAAAGTCTTCAGTATCCATAGATTCAGTGCCCCCAGCTGAAGATTGGGCCTCTGAATCAGTGGTCGGTTATAGTCATCATCATCTCCACGAGGGCGCTTTGATTTAAAGCGACCTGCAAGTTTCTTGAGGAGACCACCAAAACCACTGCAATAATGTGATAGACATCCATAGATAAATAGTTGATACAAATCACCACAATAGAAAGGAATAGAACTGCATTGCTCTGCCAGGGTCCGGACAGTCCGCACTAGGGGGCCGGACAGTCCGCGCCAGAGGCACGGACGGTCCGCGCCCACCAGGCGGACGGTCCGCGACCGACCAGGGGTGACTCCAAAGAACCCTAGCCGCCACAAATGTTGAAGTGATGATTGTGCAGAGAATACCCATCCAACCGAGTTCAAAATTTTGCACAGCATTCATAGTGAGTAATACCAACAATCCCACCAATCAGATTTTCAAAACTACTGCTCAATTTTAGATCAGAGAGGAAACCCAAATAATCTCAAAACTTGAAGAAATTTGATGAAGTCCACAAGATTTATGAAATACCGTGATGAAGACATGTTGATCGAACGGTGCCACAAGCTGTCGGACTGTCCGTGCGCAACGTCACTTCTCCGTCCGCGCACAATCGACAAAGGAGACTATTTGGCGAGTGGAGAGCAAGAGAGAAGGAGCAAGTAACACAAATGACAAGTCTGCGGTCTCTGCCTGTTTTTACTGTCTGTCGCGGACGGTCCGCGCAGGGGCTGCGGTCGGTCCGCGCCCTGAAGAGTTCAGACGGTCTGCATTGCTGATCGGACTGTCCAGTTCCTGATGCTGCGGACGGTCCGCGGTCCATGGGCGGACGGTCCGCGGCCCGATACTCAGTTTTCTAATGTCTGTCCACTTTCTGATTTTGAATTTCAAATCCGAATTGGTGCTCATAAATGGACATTTCGACCAATCCAAGAGTTAGTATGCATGCATATTCATATTATGTAATTGAGTTATGCAAATTGTTTGCATTAAACTATCTAGAGCAATTTAGAGTGAAAAATGCATCAATAATATCAAATAAAAAGCTTAAAGAGCATATGAAGAACCGAGATGCAACACGACACATGCGTGATCAACTTCAAGCCACATTTGAGAGATCGATCACATTCATTTCACTTCTTAGAGAACAAAATCTTGATTCATCCAAAGGCTTTGTAAAAATGTCTGCTAATTGATCATCCGTGCCAATGGAATAAATAGAGATATCTCCCTTGCCAACATGATCTCTTAAGAAGTGATGCCTTATATCAATATGCTTAGTTCTTGAGTGTTGGACCGGATTGGTAGCCAATTTTACCGCACTCTCATTATCACACATGAGAGGCACATTCTTGAAGATAATTCCATAATCCAATAAGGTTTGTTTCATCCATAATAGTTGAGCACAACAATTTCCGGCCGATATGTATTCCGCTTCGGCGGTAGAGAGAGCAACCGAATTTTGTTTTTTAGAAGACCATGAAACAAGAGATCTACCAAGAAATTGACAACAACCGGAGGTGCTCTTTCTATCAACTTTGCACCCCGCATAGTCCGAATCCGAATATCCAATTAATTCAAATTGAGAACTTTTGGGATACCATAGACCAATATTGGGAGTGTACTTCAAATATCTTAGAATTCTTTTAGCGGCTTTCAAGTGAATCTCTCTAGGTGAAGCTTGAAATCGAGCACACATGCATACACTAAACATAACATCGGGCCTAGATGCGGTAATATAAAGCAAACTACCAATTATTGAACGATAAAGTTTTTGATCAACTGTAGTACCTCCTTCATCTAAGTCTAGATGACCATTTGTTGCCATTGGAGTCTTGATAGGCTTTGCATTTTCTAAACCAAACTTCTTGAGCATGTCCTTCAAATATTTTGATTGACTTATAAAAATTCCATCTTTCAATTGTTTGATTTGAAGGCCAAGAAAGAAGCTCAATTCTCCTATCATAGACATTTCAAATTCTTTTGACATCATTTTTCCAAATTCCTCACAAAATAATTCATTAGTATATCCAAAAATATTATCATCAACATAGATTTGACAAACAAATAAGTCTTTGCCAATTCTTTTAGTGAATAGAGTAGTGTCAACCTTCCCAATTTTGAAGTCTTTGGAAAGCAAGAAATCCCTAAGCCTTTCATACCACGCGCGTGGAGCTTGCTTAAGCCCATAAAGAGCTTTAGAAAGCTTGAACACATGGTTAGGTCTTTTGGGGTCCTCAAAACCGGGAGGTTGTTCAACATACACTAGTTCACTAATCTTACCATTTAGAAAAGCACTCTTTACATCCATTTGGTAGAGCTTGATATTATGTGCACAAGCATAAGCAAGAAGAATCCGGATTGCTTCTAATCTTGCCACGGGAGCAAATGTCTCCCCAAAATCCAATCCCTCAATTTGAGTATATCCTTGTGCAACTAATCTTGCCTGGTTTCTTACTACCACACCATCTTCATTATGCTTGTTGCGAAACACCCATTTTGTACCAATAACATTGTGGTTCTTTGGTCTCTCAACAAGCTCCCAAACTTCATTTCGAGCGAAGTTATTTAATTCTTCATGCATTGCATTCACCCAATCAACATCAAGTAGAGCTTCATCTACACGGTTAGGTTCCATACAAGATACAAAAGAGAAATGTTCACAAAAAGAAGCTATGCGAGAGCAAATTTGAACACCCTTACTAATATCACCCACAATTTGATCAACCGGGTGATCCTTCACAATGGAATGATGAATTCTTGATACCGTTTGATAATTTCTAGTTGAAGCATTAGGAGGAACCGAAAGTCTTGAAGTACCTTGATCATGAGTATCCATGGTTTCATTATGTTGTTGGCTTTGGTGATCTTCCTCATTTAGAGTTGAGGATGAAGGAATGACAACCACACTATTTTCATCATCATCTTCCTTTGGTTTTATTTCACCGATGGCCATTGTTTTCATTGCATTTATCAATTGAGTTCCCCCAACATCATCGAGATTATCACTCTCATCTTGAGACCCATTTGTTTCATCGAATTCAACATCATATGCTTCCTCAATAATACCATGAGTTTTGTTGAAGACTCTATAAGCTTTACTATTTGACGAATATCCAAGAAGAAAACCCTCATCACATTTCTTCTCAAATTTAGAAAGCCGGCTTCCCTTTCTCAAAATATAACATTTGCAACCGAATACCCTAAAATATGAGAAATTTGGCTTTCTACCAATGAGCAATTCATATGGAGTTTTCTTCAAAAGCTTGTGACAATATAGTCTATTTGATGAATGACAAGCGGTATTTATTGCCTCGGCCCAATAAGAATCCGATATACTATATTCCGCTAACATAGACCTAGCCATATCAATGAGAGTTCTATTCTTTCTTTCAACAATACCGTTTTGTTCCGGGGTATATTTGGAAGAGAATTCATGTTTAATACCCTTGTCATCACAATATTCATCAATTCTCGCATTTTTGAATTCCGACCCATTATCACTTCTAACCTTTTTGATGTCGAAATCAAATTGATTTTAAGCCAATATAGCAAATGACTTGAATGTTTCAAACACATTAGATTTGTCTCGAAGAAAATAAACCCAAGTAAATCTTGAATAGTCGTCCACAATCACAAGACAATAAGAATTACCACCAATACTTACAAATGATGTGGGCCCAAATAAATCCATGTGAAGTAATTCCAAAGGTCGATGAGTGGACATTTGACTTTTATTTGGATGAGTGTTTGCCACTTGCTTCCCGGCTTGACAAGAGCTACACAATTTGTTCTTCTCAAACTTCACATCTTTTAAGCCGCGAACTAAGTCATGCTTGGTTAACCGATTGAGTTGCTTCATTCCAACATGACCAAGTCTTCTATGCCATAACCAACCTAGTGAAGCTTTTGAGAATAGGCAAGTTGTGAGCTTTGCCTCATTAGATGAGAAATCAACAAGATAAAGATTTTCATGTCTAAAACCTTTAAACTTAAGATTGCTACCATCAACACTAGAGATAATAACATCTTCAACCGTGAAATTGCAACAAAATCCTAAATCACATAATTGAGCTACGGAAAGTAAATTAAAATTCAAAGACTCAACCAAGAGCACATTTGATATAGAATGATCATTTGAAATAGCAATTTTACCCAAACCTTTAACCTTTCCTTTGCGATTATCTCCAAATGTGATACTATCATAATTTGAGCAATCTTCCTCACTCATTTGGGTAAACATTTTCATATCTCCGGTCATGTGTTGAGTGCATCCACTATCTAACACCCAATGATTCCCTCCCGGCTTGTAGTTTACCTTAGCATCTCCCTTTGCCATGAGACAATGGGGGATGAGAAGAGTGAGGGAGCTTCCTTTATGGCAATTCCGGCATTAAGCTTGGATGAGGTGTCATCATCATCATCATCATCCGAGCTATCATCCGAGTCCCATTCAACTAAGTAGGCTTTGCCATCTTTCTTCTTGTTAAAGTATTTCTTTTTCTTCTTGTCACTTTCATCTTTGCCCTTCTTCTTCTTGCTTGGGCAATTCATGGCAATGTGATCGGGTTCCCCACACTCAAAACACTTTCTATCATTGAAAGCATTTCTTCTAGATGTTTGACCTCTTTTAGGTTGACCTCTCTTCATCTTCATGAATTTATTGAATTTCCTTACAAATAGAGCCATGTCACCATCACTCTCACTTTCATTTTCTTCATCATTACTATCTTCCTTTTCAATTGCCTTTGAGGCCTTAGCTTTGAGAGCAATTGATTCATTTTTCACCTTCTTTGCCAAACTTAAAGCATCGGCTTGCGACTTCTTAAATATATCTTGAGTGAGAATTTCTCCCAATACTTCGGTTGGAGAAGTTGTAGATAGATCACTCCTTACTAACATTGTCACAATGGTCTCATATTTCTCCGGAAGTGATCTAAGGAACTTGTGAGTGAAATCCACATCCGGTACATTAAAACCAAGTCCCTTGAGTTCATTTACTATCTCATTTAACCGATTGAACATATCGGATACACTCTCATCTTCTTTCATAATAAATTGCTCAAACTTCCCTTTGCACACATATAGTTTGGCACTCTTCACAATTGTAGTTCCTTCATGAATTTCCATTAGCTTAATCCAAATCTCATGAGCGGTTGTGAGATTCTTGATACGATTGAACTCATTTATATCAAGAGCATCATAAAAGACATTCATGGCTTGATCATTTGTGAGGATATTCTCATTATCACTAACGGATGGTTCATCTTCTTTCAACACAACAAATCCATCCCTGACAATTGGCCAAATTTTTCCACCCATTGCTCTAAGATGCATTGACATTCTTATTTTCCAATAGTCATAATTATTCCCATCAAAATGTGGTGGCTTCCCAATGTGCACATTGTTGTTACTAGCCATTTTGTTCCACTCCGGGATGATTAGATCCACAAACAATGGAGTCCTCGGCTCCGATACCACTTGTAGGATCCAGAACACCGGCTAGAGGGGGGGGTGAATAGGCGGTTTTGACTAAAATCAAAAACACTAGGTAAATTTAATCAATATAACAAGAGGAATAAATTCTCTAGTGACAATAAGTAAACAATGTATGAGAAACAACTACAGTGATTGAATACTTGAGGAACAATATGCAAAACACTAAATACTTGCAAGGCAATAAGTAATGCAAGAAGGTAGAGACACCGAAATTTATCCCATGGTATCGGTGATTTGCCGATCACCCCTAATCCACGTTGAGGTGGACTTCAAGCTCTCACTTGCTCCTCTATCAAGTCATGGCTTGATCTTTGAGCCAAGTGGACAAGAAATTACTCAATACCTCGATCCCACTAATGTCACCTTTGCCGCTCCGGCGAGGTAGGCGCAAACCCCTCACAATCAACACCGTGGCTTCTCCACAATCTTCTTGGAGAGCTCGATGGAGACAATCACCCGAGCCGTCTAGGAGGCGGCAACCTCCAAGAGTAACAAGCCAATGACGCTTGCTCGGTGTACCACCTAGTGCCTCAAGAATCACCAAATGATGCAAATGCACTAGGAACCCTCAATCTCTCACTAGAATGCAATCTCAAGCAAATAGTGTGAGAGAGTGAGTTGGAGGATCACAAATGAGCTCAATGTGTGCAAGGAATAGCCAAGAAAACTCTCTCACACGAGCTACCCTTCTATTTATACCCCTCCATCAAAATCCAACTGTTATGTGCAAACAGCACATGTTCTGCGCACACGCGGACTGTCCGCACCCTAGGGCCGGACGGTCCGCCGTACGCATAACGGCTATAATTCCCGTTTGAAAACTGTCAGAACTTGTCAGAAAAGGTAGGTCCGGACAGTCCGCCCTCCAAGGCCGGACCGTCCGCGACCTGGCAGCATGAGGCACCCGAGCCTTGGACCAAGAACAGTTAACACGCGCGGACCGTCCGCCTATAAATCCGGACGGTCCGAGACCTGAGATAGTACTGTCCGGACTAGTCCCCCGGACAGTCCGTAGTACAAATCTACAAAATCACACAGTCCCTGTCCAAAACATGTTTGACACTTGCGGACGGTCCGCCTATCACAGCCAGACGATCCGCGCTATAATTCAGGGACTGGCCCGAAACCAGCCTTCTCTGGTCATGACTGCGGACGGTCCGGCCCAAAGGCTCGGACGGTCCGCAGTGCAAAAGAACAAAGTGGCTGCCTAAGAGGTTAGACTTCGGACCCCTCTGGTGGATCGCGGACGGTCCGCCCTCAAGGCCCGGATGGTCCGCGCATCCAGGACTTTGCAATTTTCAAACTTGCTTTTGAAGGAACTTTTAACTCACGAAATTTGAAGCGCTGTTAGTCCTCATGCAAATGAAACAACTTGATGCTCTATGAGGCACTAAGCTTTACACAGATCAAAGACATTGACCCCTCTTAATAGTACGGCTATCTAGCCTACTAATCCGGTCAGATATCTTCTCTAAACTCCTCAAGACCGGCAAAAACAAAACCTATATTTTACCTTTGCCTTCATCTGATCCACAACCAATGCTTATGATTCTCCAACATTTGTTGTTCTATGTGGTCCAACCCTGCATTCTTATTTCTCCAAGAACCGTTATTCCACAAGCAATTATCATTAATTACCAAAACATCACTAAAGGGGCCTAGATGATTCACAGCGTTCCTCGCCGGCACCACCTGCCGCGACCTGGTGAGCAAGCTGGGTCGCAAGACCCCCACCAGGGCGAGCGAGCTGATGGACATCGCCACCAAGTTCGCCTCTGGCCAGGAGGCGGTTGAGGCCATCTTCCGGAAGGACAAGCAGCCCCAGGGCCGCCAGCCGCAAGATGTCCCCGAGGCGTCCACTCAACGCGGCACCAATAAGAAAGGCAAGAAGTCGCAAGCGAAACGCGACGCCGCCGACGCGGACCTTGTCGCCGACGCGGACCTTGTCGCCGCCGCTGAGTACAAGAACCCTTGGAAACCTCCAGGAGGCGCCAATCTCTTTGACAAGATGCTCAAGGAGCCGTGCCCCTATCATCAGGGGCCCGTCAAGCACACCCTTGAGGAATGCGCCATGCTTCGGCGCCACTTTCACAAGGCCGGGCCACCTGCGGAAGGTGGCAGGGCCCACGACGACGACAAGAAGGAGGATCGCAAAGCAGGAGAGTTCCCCGAGGTCCACGACTGCTTCATGATCTACGGTGGGCAAGTGGCGAATGCCTCAGCTCGGCACCGCAAGCAAGAGCGTCGGGAGGTCTGCTCGGTAAAGGTGGCGGCGCTAGTCTACCTAGACTGGTCCGACAAGCCCATCACCTTCGACCAAGGCGACCACCCCGACCGCGTGCCGAGTCCGGGGAAATACCCGCTCGTTGTCGACCCCGTCATCAGCAACGTCAGGCTCACCAAGGTCCTCATGGACGGAGGCAGCAGCCTCAACATCATCTACGCCGAGACCCTCGGGCTCCTGCGGATCGATCTATCCTCGGTCCGGGCGGGCGCAGCGCCTTTCCACGGGATCATCCCCGGGAAACGCGTACAGCCCCTCGGACAACTCGATCTACCCGTCTGCTTTGGGACTCCCTCCAACTTCCGAAGGGAAACCCTCACGTTCGAGGTGGTCGGGTTCCGAGGAACCTACCACGCAGTGCTGGGGCGGCCATGCTACGCCAAGTTCATGGTCGTCCCCAACTACACCTACCTCAAGCTCAAGATGTCGGGCCCCAACGGGGTCATCACCGTCGGCCCCACGTACCGACACGCGTACGAATGCGACATGGAGTGCGTGGAGTACGCCGAGGCCCTCGCCGAATCCGAGGCCCTCATCGCCGACCTGGAGAGCCTCTCTAAGGAGGCGCCAGACGTGAAGCGCCATGCCGGCAACTTCGAGCCAGCGGAGACGGTTAAGTCCGTCCCTCTCGACCCCAGCAACGACGCCTCCAAGCAGATCCGGATCGGCTCCGAGCTCGATCCCAAATAGGAAGTAGTGCTCGTCGACTTTCTCCGCGCAAACGCCGACGTTTTCGCGTGGAGTCCCTCGGACATGCCCGACATACCGAGGGATGTCGCCGAGCACTCGCTGGATATCCGAGCTGGAGCCCGACCCGTGAAGCAGCCTCTGCGCCGATTCGACGAAGAAAAGTGCAGAGCCATAGGCGAGGAGATCCACAAGCTAATGGCGGCGGGGTTCATCAAAGAGGTATTCCATCCCGAATGGCTCGCCAACCCTGTGCTTGTGAGAAAGAAAGGAGGGAAATGGCGGATGTGTGTAGACTACACTGGTCTAAACAAAGCATGTCCAAAAGTTCCCTACTCTCTGCCTCGCATCGATCAAATCGTGGATTCCACTGCTGGGTGCGAAACCCTGTCTTTCCTCGATGCCTACTCAGGGTATCACCAAATCAGGATGAAAGAGTCCGACCAGCTTGCGACTTCTTTCATCACGCCTTTCGGCATGTACTGCTATGTTACCATGCCGTTTGGTTTGAGGAATGCGGGCGCGACATACCAAAGGTGCATGAACCACGTGTTCGACGAACACATTGGTCGAACGGTCGAGGCTTACGTCGATGACATCGTAGTCAAGACGAGGAAAGCCTCCGACCTCCTTTCCGACCTTGAAGCGACATTCAGGTGTCTCAAGGCGAAAGGCGTAAAACTCAATCCTGAGAAGTGCGTCTTCGGAGTCCCCCAAGGCATGCTCTTGGGGTTCATCGTTTCCGAGCGGGGCATCGAAGCCAACCCGGAGAAAATCGCGGCCATCACCAACATGGGGCCCATCAAGGACTTGAAAGGCGTACAGAGGGTCACGGGATGCCTTGCGGCTCTGAGCTGTTTCATCTCGCGCCTCGGCGAAAGAGGCCTGCCTCTGTACCACCTCTTAAGATAGGCCGAGTGCTTCACTTGGACCCCTGAGGGCGAGGAAGCCCTCGGGAACCTGAAGGCGCTCCTCACGAACGCGCCTATCTTGGTGCCCCCCGCTACCGGAGAAACCCTCTTGATCTACGTCGCCGCTACCACTCAGGTGGTCAGCGCCGCGATCGTGGTTGAGATACGAGAAGAGGGGCATGCATTGCCCGTCCAGAGGCCAGTCTACTTCATCAGTGAGGTACTATCCGAGACCAAGATCCGTTACCCACAAATTCAGAAGCTGCTGTACGCGGTGATCCTGACGCGGCGGAAGTTGCGACACTACTTCGAGTCTCATCCGGTGACTGTGGTGTCATCCTTCCCCCTAGGGGAGATCATCTAGTGCCGAGAGGCCTCGGGTAGGATTGCAAAGTGGGTAGTGGAAATCATGGGCGAGACAATCTCGTTCGCCCCTCGGAAGGCCATCAAGTCCCCAGTCTTGGCGGACTTTGTGGCTAAATGGGTCGATACCCAGCTCCCGACAGCTCCGATCCAACCGGAACTCTGGACCATGTTTTTCGACGGGTCGCTGATGAAGACAGGGGCAGGCGCGGGCCTGCTCTTCATCTCGCCCCTCGGGAAGCACCTACGCTACATGCTACGCCTCCACTTCCCGGCGTCCAACAATGTGGCTGAGTACGAGGCTCTGGTCAACGGGTTGCACATCACCATCGAGCTAGGGGTCCGACGCCTCGACGCTCGCGGTGACTCGCAGCTCGTGATTGACCAAGTCATGAAGAACTCCCACTGCCGTGACCCGAAGATGGAAGCCTACTGCGATGAGGTTCGGCGCCTAGAGGACAAGTTCTACGGGCTCGAGCTCAACCACATCGCCCGACGATACAACGAGACTGTGGATGAGCTGGCTAAGATAGCCTCAGGGCGGACAATGGTTCCCCCGGACGTCTTCTCCCGAGACCTGCATCAACCCTCCGTCAAGACCGACGACGCGCCCGAGCCCGAGAAGGCCTCGGCCCAGCCCAAGGCACCCTCGACCTAGCCCGAGGCACCCTCGGTTCAGCCCGAGGCATCCTCGGCCCCCGAGGGTGAGGCACTGCGCGTCGAGGAGGAGCGAAGCGGGGTCGCGCCTAATCGAAACTGGCAGACCCCGTACTGCAATATCTCCACCGAGGAGAGCTACCCCTCGACCGAGCCGAAGCTCGGCGGTTGGCGCGACGTGCCAAGTCGTTCGTCTTGCTGGGGGGACGAGAAGGAGCTCTACCACCGCAGCCCCTCAGGCATCCTCCAGCGATGCATATCCATCGCCGAAGGCCAGGAGCTCTTACAAGAAATACACTCGGGGGCTTGCGGTCATCATGCGGCGCCCCGAGCCATTATTGGAAACGCCTTCCGACAAAGTTCATACTAGCCGACCGCGATTCTGAAGCCCGGGACGTACAAGCTGGCCAACAGTCAAGGCGAGGTCTTCAACAACGTTTGGAACATCCGACAACTACGTCGCTTCTACCCTTAAGATGCTTTCAAGTCGTTCATACACCTCGTTCACACACAAAGTCTAACCATCAAGGAAGGGTCAGCCTTGCCTCGGCAAAGCCCGACCCTCCCTCGGGGGCTAGAAGGGGGGGGAACCCCCTCCGCGTCAAAATTTTCCTCGAAAGAAGTCTTCTATCAAAAAGGCTTTCGCGTCTCCCGGCTATATCAGTAACAGGACCCCAAGAAACGAATAAGGGCGCATGTAAGTGGCAAGGCCGACCGAGCCGAGGGACTCCTACGCCTCTGGGATACGGATACCTCACTCATCACCTACCACGAAAAATGACTCTTACTTGGGCAAGCTACCCTGCTACTGACGAACGGGCCTAGATACGCAAAACGGAAGGAAAAGGAGCACAACCTTATACTATGATAATAAAGTGTTCGGGCCTCGGCGGCCGCAAAAGACACATATGCATTCAAAGAAAACTGCTCCGGCAGAGTCAGGCATCGCCCGGAGAAGGAGCCGCACCCTCGGCTTCGTCCCCACCTTCGGCAAAGTCCGCCCCGGCCTCGGACGACGGCGCAAGCGGGAGGATCTCTGCCTCGAAGGTGGTTGCCAGCACAGCGCTTGGGCCCGCGGCGGCCGCGTCGAGCCTCTGGACTTCCGCTAGGGCGGCTTCATCTTCGTCGGGGAGGCAATACCCCTCGCTGACCCGCTCCAGATCCACGACATAGTGGTAAGCAAGCACGGCGAAGGCCCGCCTGACGCTGTGATGCAGCGCCTCGCGGAGTCTGCCACACGCATGGTCGCCCAAGGCCTGCAGGCGACTTTGAGGGGAGCTTCCCGAAGGGACGTCGTCGAAGCCAAAGACCTGGCAGAAGGTCGAGATGGCCTCGGACATGGCCGCGTGGTCGGCCTCCCTCTGCTCGGCCGCCTGAGCAAGCGCCTTGGTGGACTTATCAAGGGCAGACTCGAGCTCTGCGAACAGCCAAAGCGGAAGACCTCAAACACAAGTTGAGGAACCGAGCTGAAACAAAAACTTAAAACAGCCAAGACATACCTCCGACTCGGGCACGCTGCTCCGAGGATGCGGCTTGGGCCACGGCTAGGTCTGCTGCAAGGGCTCTGGCCCGAGCAGAAGCCTCAGCTAGCTGGACTCCAAGAGCCTTAGCCCGGCTTTCGGCCTCGGCAGCCCGGCCCCGAGATTGGTCCCACTCGCCGGTGACCTGGTCAAGCTCCGACTGCCGCCGCTGCGCCTCCGCGCGTGCCGCCGCTGCCTCTGCTCCCAGATCGACACAGAGCAACCGAAGGTCCGCCACCTCGGCGCTATGTTGGGAGAGGCGCGCGGTGGCCCTGGCAAGCGTGGTCCTTAGGGACCACAGTGAACCCCAGACATCAACCTCGCGGCGGATGAACGACGACTTGGCGGCGATCAGATCCGTTAGATCCTGAGGGAAGGAAGTTGGGCGTCACAAAGAACGCCTTGATCACGAGAAAGGTATGCCTAAAATTATTACTGGACAATCTTGGGAACGCCCCTGCAAAGGACCTCCAAGGTCGACCGGAGCGACCCCACCGTTGCCTCGGCACACTCACGAAGCCCGTCCCAATACTGCTCCTCCCGCTCATCGTCAAGAACGAAGAGGGGATCCAAGGCCCCACGGGTCCGGAACCGAAGCAACTGGTGCCGCCCCTCGGAGCTGCGCCGCGCGGGGACAAGGCTGCCGCTCGACGGGACGGGTCGCGGTCCCGCGCCCCCTCCTCCGAGGCACCGAGTAGCGACGCCTCGGCCATCTCAGCGTCGGCGGTGACGGGTGGCTCCACGGCCAGAACGGCAGCGGCCTCGGCAGCAGCCGGCGCCAGCGCCGGTAGCATGTCTAGTGGGCCCGAGGCCACGGCCATGCCAGCAGCCTCCCCCAGCGCGACGGCCGCCTCGACAGAAGAGCCAGCCTCGGGAGCTCGCTCCACGGCAACTGGTGCCGCCTGAGCCCCCCGCTGTGGGGCGTCTTGCAAGGAGGTCAGCTGGCCGGCGAGGCCCGGCGCGGCACTAGCTGCGGGAGCCGACGCCGTCTTGAGGACCTTCCGGGGAGCCAGATCGGTCAAACCGTGACTCCGCTTGCTAAGGAGAAAAGGAAAATCAGGGTCGGGGCATACGAAGGAGGAGCCAGGACAAAGATATCCTAAGATACTTACCCACTCCGGGCCATAATCAATCATGCCTGTGGGGAGGTCTCTCGAACCTCGACCCCCGAAGGTGCCACCGAGGTCTGCCTCGCTGCCAGCTTCGGTACCATCCTCGCCTTGGGCGCCCTAGGTGCCCGAGAGACGGACTGCCTAGGCGCAGCCATGACAACCTGAGGATCGCCCTCCCGCGCAGTCGGCACGGGCGACGGTTCTCGGGGAACAGACAGCTCGGCCTGACTCCCCGGGGTCACCTCAACTTCCTGGGCCGAGGGGTCAAGTACCCCCTCGGTCTGCCCCCGCTCTTCGGACCGAGACCCCGACGTCCCGGCCCCGGATACCGACGGCACCAGCCCGCTCGGGGGCTGGCTTGACGACCCCTGGCCCAGCCTCAGATCCAGGCTGAGGCCAAGGCGGGCAGCCATATCGTCGTCTTCATCATCGTCTTCGTCGTCGTCGTCGTCAGGCGTCTCCGGTGACGGCTCCCTCGGGAGCCCTTCCTTCTCCTGCCGACGATGGAGCCTTTCCAAGGCGTCCCGAGCCCGCATCCGCTCGTAGGCCCGAGCCTTCTTCGCGTCCTTTTTCTCCTTCCTCTTCTCCGCGGCAACCCTCCGCGCAGCTCGGTCCACCGCGTCCTCCGGGACCGGTGGCAGGGAAGGCTTGTGATGCCCTACCTCCTGGAGACAGACGAAAAGTCTCAGCTGTGAGAACCGAGGGCAATCCAACGCAAGGAGAAAGAAGGAGCGGACACTCACCAGGGACACACACCCGCAATCAGGACGCATCAAGGGCTGGGAAAGGGCGCCGGCGTCTGGTTTCCCCAACGTGACGGCTACCCGCCTGTGGAGGTCGTCGACGGGAAGGGGATCCGAGGACATCCGCAAACCCTCCAAGTCGGCCCCCGACGTCATCTCCCAAAGCGGCAGCCGCCGCTCTGTCAAGGGAAGCACCCTCCGGCGATGAATGGCGGCGACCACTCCCGCAGCGGTGAGCCCTCCCTTCCGCAACTCCTCCATGGCCTTCAGAAGGGGCTGGAGATTCTTCTGTCTGTCGCGCGGGGTCCCGTAGCGCCAAACATCGGCGGCGGCGGTCACCACTCGCTGAGAAAACGACGGGAGCCTCCCATCGTCATTTCGGAGATAGAACCACCGGCGCTGCCACCCTTTGTTCGAGGACGCAAGGATGGCGGGGATATACTGCGGCGCCCGCGCCTGCCTCAGCTGGAGGATGCAGCCACCAGCCCGCACTGCCGTGCGGACCCTTCTCTCCTCCGTCGGCGAGGCGAAAAGCTCCGCGGAGAAGAAATGAGTCCACAGGTCCCAGTGAGGGTCAATCCCCAAGTATCCTTCACAAACCGCCGCGAAGATGGTGGCTTGCGAGATGGAGTTAGGACTGAGGTTGTGCAGCTCCACCCCGTAGACATGCAGAATCGCCCGCATAAAACGGCTTGCCGGCACTCCGAACCCCCGCTCGTGAAAGGAGACGAAGCTCACGACATACCCCGGCGGCGGGGACGGGGCGGCTCCGCTCGGAGGGGCCATCCACTCCAGCTGCGGGTTTTAAAGGGAATTAGGCTTACACCTATTTCCTAATTGATTTTGGTGGTTGAATTGCCCAACACAAATAATTGGACTAACTAGTTTTGCTCTAGTATATAAGTTATACAGGTGCCAAAGGTTCACACTTAGCCAATAAAAAGACCAAGAATTGGGTTCAACAAAAAGAGCAAGGGATAACCGAAGTATGCCCTGGTCTGGCGCACCGGACTGTCCGGTGTGCCACCGGACAGTGTCCGGTGCACCACCGGACTGTGTCCGGTACACCAGGGGACTTAGCGCTGAACTCTTCACCTTCGGGAAAATCCAGAGGCGTTCCGCTATAATTCACCGGACTGTCCGGTGTACACCGGACTGTGTCCGGTGCTCCAGGGAAGAGCATCTCAGGAACTCGCCAGCTTCGGGAATTCGCTCCGCTATAATTCACCGGACTGTCCGGTGTGCACCGGACTGTCCGGTGAGCCAGCGGAGCAACGACTACTTCGCGCCAATGGTCACCTGCAGAAACATTAAATGCGCGCCAGAGCGCGCAGAAGTCAGGCACGCGTGATGTGGCGCACCGGACACTTTACAGTGCATGTCCGGTGTGCCACCGGACATCCAGGCGGGCCCAGAAGTCAGACCTCCAACGGTCGGAACCCAACGGCCTGGTGACATGGCTGGCGCACCGGACACTGTCCGGTGTGCACCGGACTGTCCGGTGCACCATGCGACAGACAGCCCCACCAAACGCCTAGTTTGGTGGTTAGGGTTATAAATACCCCCAACCACCCCACATTCAAGTCATCCAAGTTTTCAACCTTCCAACCACTTACAAGAGCTAGGCATTCAATACAAGACACACCCAAGTGATCAAATCCTCTTCCAATTCCACAAAAACATTAGTGACTAGTGAGAGTGATTTGTCGTGTTCTTTTGAGCTCTTGCGCTTGGATCGCTTTCTTATTTCTCATTCTTTCTTGTGATCAAACACTCACTTGTAACCAAGGCAAGAGACATCGATTGTGTGGTGGTCCTTGCGGGGAAGCTTTGTTCCCGGTTGATTTGAGAAGAGAAAGCTCACTCGGTCCGAGGGACCGTTTGAGAGAGGGAAAGGGTTGAAAGAGACCCGGTCTTTGTGACAACCTCAACGGGGAGTAGGTTTGCAAGAACCGAACCTCGGTAAAACAAATCCACGTGTCACACTTCTTATTCGCTTGCGATTTGTTTTGCGCCCTCTCTTACGGACTTGATTATATTTCTAACGCTAACCCAGCTTGTAGTTGTGATTAACTTTGTAAATTTCAGTTTCGCCCTATTCACCCCCCTCTAGGCGACTTTCAATTGGTATCAAAGCCCGGTACTTCATTAGAGCCTAACCGCTCGAAGTGATGTCGGGAGAACACGCCAAGAAGGAGATGGAGACCAGCGACAAGCCCGCTACAAGCCACGGGAAGGCTTCATCGGAAGAGTCCCGCAACAAAAAGAAAGGGAAGGAGAAGAAAGCCTCCTCCCACAAGTCGCATCGGAGTGGCGACAAGAAAAAGAAAATGAGGAAGGTGGTCTACTACGAGACCGACACTTCATCACCTTCCACCTCCGGCTCCGACGTGCTCTCCATAACTTCTAAGCGCCATAAGCGCAAGAAGTTTAGTAAGATCCCCTTACATTACCCTCGCACTTCTAGACATACTCCATTACTTTCTGTTCCATTAGGCAAACCGCCAACCTTTGACGGTGAAGATTATGCTAGGTGGAGTGATTTAATGAAATTTCATCTAACCTCACTCCACAAAAGTATATGGAATGTTGTTGAGTTTGGAGCACAGGTACCATCTGTAGGGGATGAGGATTATGATGAGGACGAGGTGGCCCAAATCGAGCACTTCAACTCCCAAGCCACAACCATACTCCTCGCCTCTCTAAGTAGGGAGGAGTACAACAAGGTGCAAGGATTAAAAAGCGCCAAGGAAGTTTGGGACATGCTCAAGACCGCGCACAAGGGTGATGAACTCACCAAGATCACCAAGCGGGAAACGATTGAGGGGGAGCTCGGTCGCTTCCGTCTTCGCCAAGGGGAGGAGCCACAAGATATGTACAACCGGCTCAAAACCTTGGTGAACCAAGTGCGCAATCTCGGGAGCAAGAAATGGGATGACCACGAGGTGGTTAAGGTTATTCTAAGATCACTTATTTTCCTTAACCCTACTCAGGTACAATTAATTCGTGGCAACCCAAGATATACACTAATGACCCCCGAGGAAGTAATCGGGAATTTTGTGAGCTTTGAATTCATGATCAAGGGCTCACGGAAGATCAACGAGCTTGACGGTCCCTCTACGTCCGAAGCTCAATCGGTCGCATTCAAAGCGACGGAAGAGAAGAAGGAGGAGTCTACACCGAGTAGAACACCCATCGACGCCTCCAAGCTCGACAACGAGGAAATGGCGCTTGTCATCAAAAGCTTCCGCCAAATCCTCAAGCAAAGGATGGGGAAAGACTACAAACCCCGCTCCAAGAAAGTGTGCTACAAATGTGGTAAGCCCGGTCATTTTATTGCAAAATGTCCTATATCTAGTGACAGTGACAGGGGCGACGACAAGAAGGGGAGAAGAAAGGAGAAGAAGAGATACTACAAAAAAAAGGGCGGCGATGCCCATGTTTGTCGCGAGTGGGACTCCGACGAAAGCTCTAGCGACTCCTCCGACGACGAGGACGCCGCCAACATCGCCGTCACCAAGGGACTTCTCTTCCCCAACGTCGGCCACAAGTGCCTCATGGCAAAGGACGGCAAAAAGAAGAAGGTTAAATCCAAATCCTCCATTAGATATGAGTCCTCTAGTGATGATAATGCTAGTGATGAGGAAGATAATTTGCGTACCCTTTTTGCCAACTTAAACATGCAACAAAAAGAGAAATTAAATGAATTAATTAGTGCCATCCATGAGAAGGATGACCTCTTGGACTCCCAAGAGGACTTCCTAATCAAGGAAAACAAAAAGCATGTTAAAGTTAAAAATGCTTATTCTCTAGAAGTTGAAAAATGTGAAAAATTATCTAGTGAACTAAGCACTTGCCATGAAACTATAGACAACCTTAGAAATGAGAATGCTAATTTGTTAGCCAAGGTTGATTCTATTGATTGCAATGTTTCAATTCCCAATCTTAGAAATGATAATAATAATTTGCTTGCTAAGATTGAAGAATTAAACATTACTCTTGCTAGCCTTAGAAATGAAAATGAAAAATTGCTTGCTAAGGCTAAAGATTTTGATGTTTGCAATGCTACTATTTCCGACCTTAGGAGTAGAAATGATATGCTACATGCTAAGGTTGTAGAATTAAAATCTTGCAAACCCTCTACATCACCGTTGAACACACTACTATTTGCACTAGATGTAGAGATGTTGATATTAATGCTATTCATGATCACATGGCTTTAATTAAACAACAAAATGATCATATAGCAAAATTAGATGCTAAAATTGCCGAGCATGATCTTGAAAATGAAAAATTTAAATTTGCTCGTAGTATGCTTTATAGTGGGAGACGCCCTGGCATTAAGGATGGCATTGGCTTCCAAAAGGGGGACAATGTCAAACTTAATGCCCCTCCTAAGAAATTGTCTAATTTTGTTAAGGGCAAGGCTCCCATGCCTCAGGATAACGAGGGTTACATTTTGTACCCTGCCGGATATCCCGAGAGCAAAATTAGGAGAATTCACTCTAGGAAGTCTCACTCTGGCCCTAACCATGCTTTTATGTATAAGGGTGAGACATCTAGTTCTAGGCAACCAACCCATGCTAAGTTGCCTAAGAAGAAAACTCCTAGTGCATCAAATGAACATAGCATTTCATTTAAAACTTTTGATGCATCATATGTTTTAACTAACAAATCCGGCAAGGTAGTTGCCAAGTATGTTGGGGGCAAGCACAAAGGGTCAAAGACTTGTGTTTGGGTACCCAAAGTTCTTGTATCTAATGCTAAAGGACCCAAAACCATTTGGGTACCTAAAGTAAAGAACTAAACATGTTTTGTAGGTTTATGCATCCGGGGGCTCAAGTTGGATCATCGATAGCGGGTGCACAAATCACATGACAGGGGAGAAGAAAATGTTCTCCTCCTATGAGAAAAACCAAGATCCCCAACGAGCTATCACATTCGGGGATGGAAATCAAGGTTTGGTCAAAGGATTGGGTAAAATTGCTATATCTCCTGACCATTCTATTTCAAATGTTTTTCTTGTAGATTCTTTAGATTACAATCTGCTTTCCGTTTCTCAATTATGTCAAATAGGCTACAACTGTCTATTTACTGATGTAGGTGTCACTGTCTTTAGAAGAAGTGATGATTCAGTAGCATTTAAGGGAGTGTTAGAGGGTCAGCTATACTTGGTAGATTTTGATAGAGCTGAACTTGACACTTGCTTAATTGCTAAGACTAACATGGGCTGGCTCTGGCATCGCCGACTAGCACATGTTGGGATGAAGAATCTTCATAAGCTTCTAAAGGGAGAGCACATTTTAGGATTAACAAATGTTCATTTTGAGAAAGACAGGATTTGTAGCGCATGCCAAGTAGGGAAGCAAGTTGGTGCCCATCATCCACACAAGAACATCATGACGACTGACAGGCCACTGGAGCTCCTACACATGGATCTATTCGACCCGATTGCTTACATAAGCATCGGCGGGAGTAAGTACTATCTAGTTATTGTGGATGATTATTCTCGCTTCACTTGGGTATTCTTTTTGCAGGAAAAATCTCATACCCAAGAGACCTTAAAGGGATTCTTGAGACGGGCTCAAAACGAGTTTGGCTTAAGGATCAAGAAAATTAGAAGCGACAACGGGACGGAGTTCAAGAACTCTCAAATTGAAGGCTTCCTTGAGGAGGAGGGCATCAAGCATGAGTTCTCTTCTCCCTACACGCCACAACAAAATGGTGTAGTGGAGAGAAAGAATCGAACTCTATTGGACATGGCTAGAACCATGCTTGATGAGTACAAGACATCGGATCGGTTTTGGGCCGAGGCGGTCAACACCGCCTGCTACGCCATCAACCGGTTATATCTACACCGAATCCTCAAGAAGACATCATACGAACTCCTAACCGGTAAAAAGCCCAATATTTCATATTTTAGAGTCTTTGGTAGCAAATGCTTTATACTTGTTAAAAGAGGTAGAAAATCTAAATTTGCTCCTAAGACTGTAGAAGGCTTTTTACTAGGATATGATTCAAACACAAGGGCATATAGAGTCTTTAACAAGTCCACTAGACAAGTTGAAGTTTCTTGTGACGTTGTGTTTGATGAGACTAACGGCTCTCAAGTAGAGCAAGTTGATCTTGATGAGATAGGTGATGAAGAGGCTCCGTGCATCGCGCTAAGGAACATGTCCATTGGGGATGTGTGTCCTAAGGAATCCAAAGAGCCTCCAAATGCACAAGATCAACCATCCTCCTCCACGCAAGCATCTCCACCAACTCAAAATGAGGATGAGGCTCAAGTTGATGAAGGAGAAGATCAAGCAAATGAGCCACCTCAAGATGATAGCAATAATCAAGGGGAGAGGCAAATGATCAAGACAAGGAGGATGAAGAACCAAGGCCGCCACACCCAAGAGTCCACCAAGCAATCCAACGAGATCACCCCGTCGACACCATCCTCGGCGACATATCATAAGGGGGTAACCACTAGATCTCGTGTTGCACATTTTTGTGAGCATTACTCTTTTGTTTCCTCTATTGAGCCACACAGGGTAAAGGAAGCACTACAAGATTCGGATTGGGTGGTGGCGATGCAAGAGGAGCTCAACAACTTCACTAGGAATGAGGTATGACATTTGGTTCCACGTCCTAATCAAAATGTTGTAGGAACCAAATGGGTTTTATGCAACAAGCAAGATGAGCATGGTGTGGTGACAAGGAACAAATCCCGACTTGTGGCCAAAGGATACTCCCAAGTCGAAGGTTTGGATTTCGGTGAAACCTATGCACCCGTAGCTAGGCTTGAGTCAATTCGTATATTATTGGCATATGCTACTTACCATGGCTTCAAGCTTTACCAAATGGACGTGAAGAGTGCCTTCCTCAATGGACCAATCAAAGAAGAGGTCTATGTTGAGCAACCTCCCGGCTTTGAAGATAGTGAGTACCCTAACCATGTATACAAACTCTCTAAGGCGCTTTATGGGCTCAAGCAAGCCCCAAGAGCATGGTATGAATGCCTTAGAGATTTTCTCATCACTAATGGCTTCAAAGTCGGAAAAGCCGATCCTACACTCTTTACCAAAACACTTGAAAATGATTTGTTTGTATGCCAAATTTATGTTGATGATATTATATTTGGGTCTACTAACGAATCTACATGTGAAGAGTTTAGTAGGATCATGACACAGAAATTCGAGATGTCTATGATGGGGGAGTTGAAGTATTTCTTAGGATTTCAAGTGAAGCAACTCCAAGAAGGCACCTTCCTAAGCCAAACAAAGTATACTCAAGATATTCTAAGCAAGTTTGAAATGAAGGATGCCAAACCCATCAAGACACCCATGGGAACCAATGGGCATCTCGACCTCGACGAGGGAGGTAAATCCGTGGATCAAAAGTCATAGGTATATTGAAAGGGAATTGGAGTCTTCGGCAAAGACAAAGGCTTCCACTCCGTAACTCATCCTTCGCCGTCGCTCCGGGCAACTCTCCACCTTTGGGGGAGACGGACTCCGTCTTTGGTATAATTTTCACTCATTTATTTATGACCAAAGGGGGAGAAAGTAATTCTACGAGCTCTAATGACTCCGTTTTTGGCGATTCATGCCAAAGGGGGGGAGAGTATTTAGCCCAAAGCAAAAGGACCGCACCACCACCTAATTTTGAAATGATTGTCAATTGGAAATTTCAATTGGTATCCTATTATGTTCAAAAGGGGAAGAAAGTAGTATTTCAAAAATTATATATCAAAACCCTCTTGAACACTAAGAGGAGATTTCATTTAGGGGGAGTTTTGTTTTAGTCAAAGGAAAAGCATTTGAAACAGGGGGAGAAAATTTCAAATCTTGAAAATGCTTCGCAAAATCCTATTCATTTACCTTTGACTATTTGCAAAAGAACTTTGAAAAAGATTTACAAAAGAATTTGCAAAAAACAAAACAAGTGGTGCAAGCGCGGTCCAAAATGTTAGAAATGAAGAAACAATCCATGCGCATCTTATAAGTATTTATATTGGCTCAATTCCAAGCAACCTTTGCACTTACATTATGCAAACTAGTTCAATTATGCATTTCTATACTTGCTTTGGTTTGTGTTGGCATCAATCACCAAAAAGGGGGAGATTGAAAGGGAATTAGGCTTACACCTATTTCCTAATTGATTTTGGTGGTTGAATTGCCCAACACAAATAATTGTACTAACTAGTTTTGCTCTAGTATATAAGTTATACAGGTGCCAAAGGTTCACACTTAGCCAATAAAAAGACCAAGAATTGGGTTCAACAAAAAGAGCAAGGGATAACCGAAGTATGCCCTGGTCTAGCGCACCGGACTGTCCGGTGTGCCACCGGACAGTGTCTGGTGCACCACCGGACAATGTCCGGTACACCAGGGGACTTAGCGCTGAACTCTTCACCTTCGGGAAAATCCAGAGGCGTTCCGCTATAATTCATCGGACTGTCCGGTGTACACCGGACAATGTCCGGTGCTCCAGGGAAGAGCGTCTCAGGAACTCGCTAGCTTCGGGAATTCGCTCCGCTATAATTCACCGGACATGTCCGGTGTGCACCGGACTGTCCGGTGAGCCAGCGGAGCAACGGCTACTTCGCGCCAACGGTCACCTGCAGAAACATTAAATGCGCGCCAGAGCGCGCAGAAGTCAGGCACGCGCGATGTGGCGCACCGGACACTCTACAGTGCATGTCCGGTGTGCCACCGGACATCCAGGCGGGCCCAGAAGTCAGAGCTCCAACGGTCGGAACCCAACGGCCTAGTGACGTGGCTGGCGCACCGGACACTGTCCGGTGTGCACCGGACTGTCCGATGCACCATGCGACATACAGCCCCACCAAACGGCTAGTTTGGTGGTTGGGGTTATAAATACCCCCAACCACCCCACATTCAAGTCATCCAAGTTTTCAACCTTCCAATCACTTATAAGAGCTAGGCATTCAATACAAGACACACCCAAGTGATCAAATCCTCTTCCAATTCCACAAAAACATTAGTGACTAGTGAGAGTGATTTGTCGTGTTCTTTTGAGCTCTTGCGCTTGGATCGCTTTCTTATTTCTCATTCTTTCTTGTGATCAAACACTCACTTGTAACCAAGGCAAGGGTTGAAAGAGACCCGGTCTTTATGACCACCTCAACGGGGAGTAGGTTTGCAAGAACCGAACCTCGGTAAAACAAATCCACGTGTCACACTTCTTATTCGCTTGCGATTTGTTTTGCGCCCTCTCTTGCGGACTTGATTATATTTCTAACGCTAACCCGGCTTGTAGTTGTGATTAACTTTGTAAATTTCAGTTTCGCCCTATTCACCCCCCTCTAGGCGACTTTCAGGGTCACCGGAGAGAGGGCGAAGCAAACCCTCAGCAACAAGGGCCTCCAGGTCATCCACCGTGACGGTGGAGAAAGGCCACGGGTCGCGCGGCGGAACAATGGTCACCCGGTCGGCCATCACCAAGCAGAAGAGGTGGCGGCGGGAAGGGCTGGGTCAGCAGTTTCCTTTCTCTGGCTATTCCCTCGGGTTGCGAAAACCTAAGAAGGAGGCAAGTAGCAGAGTAAAAAACCGTCACCGGTCCCTCTCCCGAATATATAAAGGCCCAGGCAAGACCCATTCAACGCTTTGCCCGAACCCGCCGCGGGATTCAAAACTCAAAGCGAAACGCCCGTTCCTCGAACGGCTCGCGCACGCGCAACGGCCGCCCCGTGAACCACTCGTCCCGTCGCATTAACTCTGCGGCAGGACGGGCGGCACCTTTGGCGGGCGAAGCAGGCGACGCTTCACCTCCGCCATAATGACCGCGTCAAAAAAGGTGCGCCACATCATTCGATTAAGTATCCTTTTCCTCTTCCTCTTTCTCTCTCTTACAACAGGGACCGGGAAAGGGGATACCCCGAAAGGGATCCTTCTCCGCGAAGGAAACGGGACCCGAGCCCCCTACTGATCAGAGGTTCGAAGGCTGGCCCCTCGGAGGGGTTCAACAGCCGCCTCAGAGCGCTCGGGCTCCGCGCCCACTACTGGTCAGAGGTTCGAAGGCCGGCCCCTCGGAAGGGTTCAACGACCGCCTCAGGCCACTCGGGCTCCGCGCCCACTACTGATCAGGGGTTCGTAGGCTGGCCCTCGAAGGGTTCACAGCCGCCTCAGACGCAGAGCGAGGGATGACCCTGGGTACGTTCGATACATAACCAAGGCTCGAGCTACGCTCCCGAGGTACCCTAGGACATTTCCGAGACCAACGGGAACGATTTTGTAACGGAATCCCATCAGAGGGAGGCATCAAGCCCTCGGACCCCGTCAAAAGGGGACCGGGTCCGGTAAATCACCCGCAGGTACTTTTGGAGCGTGCCTCCGAGCCACTAGCCGACCCCTAACAAATGGGGCACGGGCGTCCACTCGGATTACCCGTCAGCAGCTCACTAGAGACACCATGTTCGGCGCCCTCCAAGGGCAACATGGCACTTTTCCCCCCCTCCTCCTTGCGGAAAGGCGATGCAGGGGCGTATGTGAAAAAGTCGAGTCTGTCCTTGACCGTCCTCTCGTTCTGTGCGGAGGCTCGGGGGCTGCTCTCGCAAACCCGGCTCCGGCCAAACCGTTGACAGCGTCAACATACCAGCCCGAGAACTTGGGACCCGACCGTGCACCCGGGCTACGGCCAGCTCGCATGAGGGAACAACCAGACCGGCCGAAGCATCACGAAACGCATTAAGACCTCGAAGGAGTCAAACCACTCCTCCGAGGCCTCGGGGGCTACACCCGGCGGGTGCGCTCGCGCGCACCCACCGGAACAAAACGCAAACGAGAAAGGTCGGTCCCCTTGCAAAAAAGTGCGACAAAAGCCTCCAAGCGAGTATTAACACTCCCTTCGAGGCTCGGGGGGCTACTGTCGGGGACCATAATTATGGGTACCCCCAAGACTCCTTATCTCAGCTGGTAACCCCCATCAGCACAAAGCTGCAAAGGCCTGATGGGTGCGATTAAGTCAAGACTCGGTCCACTCAAGGGACGCGATCTCGCCTCGCCCGAGCCCAGCCTCGGGCAAGGGCAGCCGACCCTGGAGGATTCACGTCTCGCTCGAGGGCCCCCTCAAGCAACGGATACACCTTCGGCTCGCCCGAGGCCCAGTCTCCGCCAAGAAGCAACCTTGGCCGGATCGCCACACCGACCGACCGTGTTGCAGGAGCATTTAATGCAAAGGTGGCCTGACACCTTATCCTGACACACGCCCTTCAGTCGACTGAGCCGAAGTGACCGCAGTCACTTCGCCGCTCCACTGACCGGCCTAACAAGAAGACAGCGTCGCCCGCATCGCTCCGACTGCTGTGCCACTCGACGGAGTGAGGCTGACAGCGGCCAAGTCCGGCCTCGGGCGCCATAGGAAGCTCCGCCTCGCCCGCCCCCAGGGCTCGAACTCGGGCTCGGCCCCGAAAGACGACGAACTCCACCTCGCCCGAGCCCAGGGCTCGGGCTCGGGCTCGGCCCCGGAAGACGACGAACTCCGCCTCGCCCGACCCCAGGGCTCGGACTCGGGCTCGGCCCCGGAAGACGACGAACTCCGCCTCGCCCGACCCCAGGGCTCGGACTCGGGCTCAGCCCCATAAGACGACGAACTCTGGCTCGCCCGACCCTAGGGCTCGGACTCGGGCTCGGCCCCGGAAGACGACGAACTCCGCCTCGCCCGACCCCAGGGCTCGGACACGGCCTCGGCCTCGGAAGACAGACTCGACCTCGACCTCGGAGGAGCCTCCGCCTCGCCCGACCTAGGGCTCGGACCGACCACGTCACAGGAGGTGCCATCATTACCCTACCCCTAGCTAGCTCTGGCTACAGGGAACAAGACCGGCGTCCCATCTGGCTCGCCCCGGTGAAGCAAATAATGATGGCGCCCCGCGTGCTCCATGACGACGGCGGCTCTCAGCCCCCTTATGGAAGCAAGGAGACGTCAGCAAGGACTCGACAACCCCGATAGCTGTCCTTCCGCCAGGCTCCAGCGCTCCTCCGACGGCCACGACATCTCATGAACAGGGTGCCAAAACCTCTCCGGCTGCCACGACGGCATGTACTTAGGGCACTAGCTCCTCTCTGCTAGACACGTTAGCACACTGCTACATCTCCCATTGGATACCTGGACCCTCTCCTTACGCCTGTAAAAGGAAGGTCCAGGGCCCTCTTACAGAGGGTTGGCCGCGCGGGGAAGGACGGGACGACGCGCGCATAAGTGTGGCGGAACTGCCCGAATTATTCCAACTTAAGTGCCTAAGTCCCGCCTCAGAGGCTAGACCACACTTAAATAGGAATAACCCGTCAATCCCTCGGATCTAGTCCGACACGGCCACTGACAGGATCAAGTACCACAATCTCACTCGAAGGTGAGTCACAGAGCAAATACAATAAAGCATAAAACCATACATGCCAGAGTATTAGATTATTACATCACCATCATCATCATCGAAGTTTTGCAAAAGTAACCATCATTGTTCGAAGTGCAGCGGAATAAAACTAACGGTAAGTAAAACAGAGAGATGGGGAAGCCTGTCCCATCACTCCTCACGCTCCTCCTTAGCCGAGGCAGGGTCCCACTCGACAGTCCAACCCGGCGGCAGGGTGGTCGGCCAAGTTATCCCAGCAACCATCTCCTCCAGAGAACCTGTAAAAATTATGCCACAAGCAAGGCTGAGTATACTAATACTCAGCTAGACTTACCCGGTGTGAGGAGTCTACTCCTCTACCTCTAGACATGCAGCTGTTTGGCTGTGGGGGTTTGGTTGCCAAAAGCACTAGCTGAGTTTCTAAATCAAGATTTTAACTTAGTCAAAGTTAAGTGTGACTCTCTTAAGGCTAAAAGTGAACTATCTACTCGTACATGGTAGCAAGCATTATTAACAATCAACATCATATCTCAACTCATCATACTTCCACTTATTACTCAATGTAGCAGCATGGATCAAGCAGTCTCATTAACTGCGAGAAGAAGACGATTCGAATCGAGTTTTTATCCTTGCAAGGTAAACCTAAACACACGACATGTAGGGGCACTCCGTCCCCACACACATCAACCGTCCCCATCGATTCCCTGGCAACAGATCAGGGCTCACCGCCTTGGCGTACAATGCCCCACTGACCCCGACTGGCCGTCGTGCAGTGGCCGCACTTGTACCCACCATAACCGGAATGGGAGACCTCGTCTCAGGTCGCGTGAGGGGATATGTCTGCGGGCAGGTTCACTCAGGTACTAGGCTTACCGATTTACCATATTTCTCGGCATGTGCTTAGTACGTTCAAACGCTTGACTCACGGTACCACACCTTAATCCTTATTCACATTTTATCCCGTGGACAACCAATCCCCATGGATCGTTGTCCACAAACCAGCATCAGTATGATATGAAAGTGGGTACAATCAATGTCCTGACCTCGCGCGAGTGCTAGAAAAATCACTCGACTTCTACCGAGATCCTACTTTATGAAGCAGCTACTCGTCTTAGCATACTAGTATTCATCTTAATAGGATTCCTGAGATCATGCAACTAGGGTTTCAAGAAATTCCTACACTTAAGTGCACAATCAATCCTACAATCATTAAGTGGAGTAAAATAGCATAAATAACAGGTTATGCATAAAACCGGGGCTTGCCTTCCAAAGCAGTGGCAGGCAGGTCCTCTGGTGCAGGCTCTGGTGCTGGATCTGGGGCTACCTCCTGAGCAGCTCCTTGCTCCGGCACGAGGATGTACTCTCCGTCAGCAAGATTACAGTCTAGCGAATGCAATGAACATGTATGTCATGATTATGCATGATTTAATAACATTATGCAAAAAGAGACTAAGTCAAGAAGTAACTTAGGGTTTTCTTAGTTATGCGGGGCTTCTAGTGGTGCATAGATAGACTTATCACTCTTTGGACTTAGGTTTTCCTTTAGGACAACAGATTGGTTTGGTATTGCTTTGATATATTTTTGTGGACAGCAATAAAGTTTTTTAGGGACAACCTTTATTCATATCTTCTATTTCTCTTCCCTTACTTTCCATTTAGGTTTTCTAGGGTAGGTTTGAACTACAACAGGGTTTTAATAATTTCCAAAAATTCTGTAAAAATTACAGTGGGTTGTCACTGGCTATTTTAGCTTGTTTTAAGAATTTGAGGCTTAAGGTATAACAGTTAGGCCTTAAACAAAAATAACAAAAGTTAGGCAAAAAGGGGCACTTTACACTACACCTCCTAGTTAGGGGTAGGTTTTGTCCTAAAGGTTGTTTTTGTTGGTATCCTCTGGTGATAATAGGTCTTTGTGCTAAAAATCACAGGAAACTAAGGGGTGGTTATTTAGTTATGCTTTTCTTAAGTTTCATGTCAAAAAGGCTCTTTCTACTACATTACTATTTGAAAAATGTCAAACAGCAGATTTCATATTTTTCCTAAGTTCTTTCTAATAAAACAATAGTTATCCCAAGGGTGGGGGTGTTTTTACCTTGGGGTTATTTTGGTAGAATTTTTCTAAGTTTCACTTGTTTTATTAAATTAAAAGAGATCTTAATTATTTTACACTAAAACAGGGTATGATATATTTTTCTAGTGAACTACATTAACTAAGTATCTTAACAAAAATAGGGGTGCCCTCTGGTTCAATATTTGTGTCCCTTTTCCTATTTTTCTTAAACTTAAGCATATTTGGAATAAGGGGTTAAAACTAACTTAATGTAATGGACAGAGGGGTTTAACATTTTTAAACAGGTTAGTAGGTGAATATAAACTTCTCCAAATTTTTCTAACCTTAGTCAAATAGCCTAATTATTTTTCTTACTATTATTTAGCTTTTGGCCAAAGTTAACATTAAATCAGAACTTTTAAGTTTTCCACAGCACCAAGGGGTTTTATATTTTTCCTAAATAGGTTACATGATTTAGAGTCTGGCAAAATTTGTTTGACCAAAATTGGATAAACCAAACAGAAGTTATGGGTTTTTAAAGTTTCTGTTTGAATTTAAATTAGGCTTTAATTAAGTTTTCCTGGAAAAACAGTTTGCGCCGAGGCCCCTGGGTTTAAAACAATTCAAACCTCGCAGATCTACCCTTAAGGCACTATTCACTTGAGTCTCTGACCTTTCACTTAACCCCCTGGGTTTCTCTCCCTCTCACCCGCAGTCCCTCCCTCAATTGAAACAGTAGCCGCGGAAAAAGAAAGGGCGGCGCGGCTTACCGGCGGCGAGGGAGTTCCGGCGAAGGGTAGGGTTGGCTCGGGGAGGGTCCGGCGATCACGTCGAGGTACGGCTCGTCGTCGGGGATGGCCGGAATCGCCCGGTCCACGTGAGCAGGCGGGCGAGCTCGTCGGCGGCGCGTGCTCCGGCCTATCCACGGCGGCATAGTTCAATCCAAGGGCATAGGGAGCTTCGTGGAGGTCCAAGGAGTCTAACCGTGCAAGGAATCGAAGGGAGGTGCACGGTGTACCTCGGTCCACGGTTGCCGGCGGTCGGTTGAAGTCCGGTGACCTTGGGCCGGCCTCTCCGGTGAAGCAGAGCCCGATTCCTCGCTCGGGGAGCTTCACGGAGACGTGCACAGTCTTCTCCGAGGGCTGGACGGGGTTGGGAGTGGCTGGGTTGGCCGGTCTACGGTGGCAGGGGCTCGGGTGGCCGCGGGCACGTCGCGTATGGGCAAACGGCGGCGAACTGAGCTCCGGTGAGGCTTGAGTGCGTGCGGAGGGGTACGGCCAAGGCTCCTGGGCGTTTTATAGCCGCGGACGCGGACCAGGGCACTGGCTTGGCTTGGGCGCGCGCGGGCGCGCGCGCGGGCGTGCTCTGGCGCGGCAGACGGCGTCGAACACGTGGCGGTTTGTTTCTTCCAGTGTTCAAATGTCGCCAGAGGTCGCATACGTGCGAATCTTTGCAAAAGTCCGCCGCAGACCTCTTCCTGGCACCTAGGGCTGTCACTCAACTGTGAGACGCCGGGGCAGATACGGCCTAGGGAGGAAGATCTTCGGGTGCCAAAACAGGTGTGTCATACTGAGCATAACACGACAAAAGCCATGCCATGGCATGTCAAACGTCCGAGTCTCGAGCTCAACTTTTTCCAGTGGGTGCCCTAAGTGGTATTGCACATTTTTGGTATAGAACCCAAGTGGTTTTGGCGCCATTTTTGAAGTGAACACGGTTGATCTTTGATTTAGGGCTAAAATGGGACTTAGAGGGAATTAGAGAGCTCTAGCTCTCTCTCCACTTGGAGATTTGAAATGGGGTTTCCCTAGGGGCCCTTTTGTAATATTTCCCACCCCTAAATGATGGTTATAATGTTGCTTAGGGTTTGGGTAAGGATTACCCATGTTTTGCACAATTGCTCACTCTCTTTCCCCTCTTATCCATGGTTTTGGGAGGTAGGGTTTAAGAGAGGCCTAGGGTTCTTCCCCCCTCTCCCAAGGTGGTAGCTGCACACAATTAGGGCAATGCCTTTGGTCATTCCCAACTCTTGGTAAAAACTTAGTTTCCAAAGCCCCTTATACTTTTGCTCCTTAAGTTCTTCCACATGTGATCATAGTCTTGAGTGCCAAGGTGTGCTCCAGCCATAGCAACACCTGGGGTGTTACAGCCCTCCCCCCTTAAAGGAATCTCGTCCCGAGATTTTAGGTAGAGTCCCTTGGAGGGTGCTGGAAGGTGTGTTGGTGCTACTCTTTCTTTATACTCAAGTTTCTCTTGTTAACTGCTCTTCGAATGTCATTCTCTTTGCAACTTCAGAAGGAAGCCCTTCTTAAGTTAAATCCACAACTTAGACTATCCTAGCTATCTAAGTTTTTCTTATAATTGGATTCAAAGGGCAGGTGGGGGTGGGGTTCTGGGGTTACATACCGACTCCTTTGGGTAGAAAGTCGGGGAAGCGAGAGCGTAGAAAATCCTCAGTCTCCCATGTAGCTTCTTCTGCTGAATGGTGACTCCACTGAACCTTATACATTCTGACCGACCTTGCCCGAGTTGATCTCTCCTTTTGATCTAACACCTTGACGGGGTACTCTTGATAGGACAAGTCTGGTTCTATCTCAATGTCTGGTTCCGGAAGTATTTCAGTGGGTAGACGAACGCATTTCCGCAGTTGAGATACATGGAACACATTATGAACTGCTGACATGTGAGGTGGCAATTCCACTTGATAGGCTACGGGTCCACAAGCCTCCTTGATCTCGTAAGGTCCAATACAGCGAGGAGCTAACTTGCCCTTGATCCCGAATCTCTGAACACCCTTGGTGGGTGATACCTTAAGATAGACATGATCTCCCACCTCAAACTGGAGGGGCTTCCGCCTCTTATCATGATAGCTCCTTTGCCTAGCCTGAGCAGCTTCCAAGTTCTTGGTAATGACCCTGACCTTTGCCTCTGCTTCGAGTACTAAGTCTGGCCCAAAAATTTCCCTTTCTCCTGCTTGAGACCAATTTAGTGGGGTCCTACACCTTCTCCCATACAAGGCTTCAAAAGGTGCCATCTTCAGACTGGATTGATAGCTATTATTGTAAGAAAACTCCGCCAACGGCAGACACTTGTCCCAATCCTTTCCATAATGCAGTGCACATGCTCGCAACATGTCTTCCAAAATTTGATTCACCCTTTCTGTCTGGCCATCTGTTTGGGGGTGATATGCTGAGCTTCGGATGACATGGGTCCCAAGTGACTCTTGCAATTGTTCCCAAAATCGTGCCACAAAAGGTGCTCCTCTGTCAGATACAATGGTCTTGGGAATACCATGCAACCTTACTATCTGATCAACATAAATTTCAGCGTACTTCTCTACCCTGTGGGTGGTATGCACTGGCAAGAAATGAGCAGTCTTGGTCAACCTGTCCACGATAACCCAAATAGAATCATGGTGCCTGGAGGTATTGGGTAATCCCACTATAAAGTCCATGCAAATGTCCTCCCATTTCCAAGATGGTATGGGAAGGGGTTGCAGAGGGCCTGCTGCCTTCAAGTGACTAGCCTTTATCCTCTGGCAAGTATCACACTCGGATATGTACTTGGCAATTTCTCTTTTCATTCTAGTCCACCAATACAAAGATCTGAGGTCATGGTACATCTTGTTGCTACCAGGGTGCATGGAGAATTTGGAAAGGTGAGCTTCATCTAGTATCTTCTTTCTGAGCTCAGGGTCCTTAGGAACAACCAATCGATCTCCAAACCATAGAATTCCCTTGCTATCCTGTCTGAAACACTTGTATTTCTCTGCCTTTTGCTTGATCATATCCTTGATAACCCGAACTCCCTTATCCTCAACCTGAGCCCTTATGATCTGCTCCTGCAACGTGGGTTCTACCGAGATATAGCTTAGGTTACCCGAAGAAACAACTTCCAGGTTCAGCTTACACAACTCATCACATAGGGTGGTCATTCCCACATCCATGCTCATACAATTACACTGGGCCTTTCTGCTCAAGGCATCTGCCACCACATTGGCCTTCCCTGGATGGTAATGCACCTCCAAATCATAATCCTTGATCAACTCTAACCACCTCCTTTGCCTCATGTTCAGATCTGCCTGAGTGAAGATGTATTTGAGACTCTTGTGATCAGTGTAGATGTTACAGTGAGCTCCCATCAGGTAGTGTCTCCATATCTTAAGAGCATGAACTACAGCTGCCAATTCTAGATCATGTGTAGGGTAGTTCTGCTCATGGGGCCTGAGTGCTCGGGAAGCATAAGCAATCACTCTGCTCTCTTGCATCAAGACACATCCCAAACCAGTGCCAGAAGCATCACAGTAAACTTCAAATGGCTTGGTGTTGTCAGGTTGAGCTAGCACTGAGGCTGTTGTCAAATGTTGCCTTAAGGTATGGAAGGCATCCTCACACTTTTGACTCCACTCAAATTTGACTCCCTTCTTCAACAGTTCAGTCATTGGTTTGGCAATTCTGGAGAAATCTGGAATAAACCGTCGATAATACCCTGCCAATCCCAGAAAACTCCGAACCTGCTTCACTGTAGTCGGGGGTTTCCAATCCATCACCTCCTGCACCTTCTCAGGATCAACTGATACCCCATCTTGAGAAATTGTATGACCCAAGAATTTGATTTCCTTCAGCCAGAACTCACACTTACTCAGCTTAGCATACAACTGATGATCACGCAGTCTCTGAAGTACAGTATGCAAGTGTTTGGTGTGCTCGGCTTCGTTCTTGGAATAAATCAGGATATCATCAATGAAAACGACCACAAACTTGTCCAATTCTGGCATAAACACTGAATTCATCAGGTACATAAAATAAGCCGGGGCATTGGTCAGCCCAAAAGACATCACCAGAAACTCATACAGTCCATATCTGGTAGAGAAAGCCGTCTTGGGAATATCGCTGGCACGGATCTTGATCTGATGGTATCCCGAGCGAAGGTCTATCTTGGAGAATACCTTGGCTCCTACCAACTGATCAAACAGAACATCAATGCGGGGCAGTGGGTATTTGTTCTTAATGGTTACCGCATTGAGAGGACGGTAGTCAACACACATCCTCAAACTCTCATCCTTTTTCTTCACAAATAATGCTGGACATCCCCATGGTGAAGTGCTTGGACGAATAAACCCTTTGTCCAACAACTCTTGCAATTGTTTCTTCAACTCTGCCAATTCCGCGGGAGGCATCCTATAAGGTCTCTTGGAGATAGGAGCAGTCCCGGGTTGCAATTCGATGGCGAACTCAATATCTCGGTCAGGTGGCATTCCTGGCAATTCATCCGGAAAAACATCTGGATAGTCACAGACCACTGGGATCTTTTCCACCGGGGATTCTAACATAACAAAAGCACAAGATCGGGTACAACCCTGATCAGGCAAATATAGTGTGGTTCCACCACAAGTTGGTGAGTGCACCTCAATGGCTCTAGCTGCAATGTCCATCACAGCCTGGTTTCTGGTTAACCAGTCAGTTCCCAATATAATATCCACACTCTCCAAACCCAAAATGAGAAGGTTGGTCTTAATTATCAGACTACCAAACCTTATAGGCACATTCTTGTTAACTTGATAGGTGGCAACCCTGCCTCCTGGGGTTGAAATTGTAATGCCCCCATTGGTGTGGTGAAAGGGCAACTGGCATTTGGCACTAAACCTTGCACTGATAAAACTATGCGAAGCACCGGAATCAAAAAGAACAATAGCAGGAAAATTTAATACTGTAAAGATACCAGTCATGACGGGTGCTCCCTCTGGAATATCTGCCATGGTGGTGAAGTTCAGCCGGCCTTGCCTCACTTGTACCTTCTGCCGCTTGCCTTGGTTCTGATTGACATTCTGCCCCTGCCTCTGCTGGTTCCTGGGGCAATTCTTGGCATAATGCCCAGTGTTGCCACAAGTGAAACACCTGTTGTCATTGGCCTGGCGGTACTGCTGCTGCTGATTATTCCGCTGTGCTGGAAACTGGTTGCGGTTGGGTGCCTGTTGCTGCTGCTGCTGCTGAGGTCGAATTACCCATCGCCCTTGCTGCTGCTGGGGTCCCCTGCCCTGGGTGTCGGACACAATCCGAAAACGCTGTGGTTGAGCTGAGGGTCCTGCCACGGGGATCTTCCTCTTCTTCTCTGCCTGCCTAGCTGTAATGCAGTCCTCTTGGGAGATAGCCATGTTTACCAACTCATTGTAGCTGTTGGCCCTGACGGTGTTGAGACGATCCCGGAGCTTAGTGCTGAGCCCCCTTCTGAATCTATCCCTCTTCTTCTCATCTGTATCCGCATGATATCCCGCATACTGGCACAAGTCATTAAAGGCCTGGGCATACTGCAACACTATCCTGTTGCCCTAAGTGAGTGCCAAGAACTCATTGAGTTTCCTGTCCATGATCCGGGCTGGTATATGGTGTCCTCTAAAAGCTGCCTTAAACTCCCTCCACTCCACCTCTCGGTCCTCGGGCTGCATAGCAAGAAAGTGATCCCACCAAGTCCTTGCAGGTCCGCGGAGCTGTTGGGTAGCGAACCTGACTTTGGTGACCTCTGAGCAAACTCCATGGAGCAGTGGAAATTTGGATTCCACCACTCGCAGCCACACATCTGCGTCAAGTGGGTCCTCCGCCCTTGTGAACAGTGGAGGCTGGGTGCTGAGGAATTCCTGATAGGTGGCCGCCGCGGGGTGACGCTGGTGGTCTCCACCACCATAGTGCTGGGGTGGTGGCTGACGTTGAGCCAGCTGCCTCAGAATCTCATTCTGCTGAGCCATGAGCTCCTGCAGAGTGGGAGGTGGGGGTGGTGGTGGAACGTGCTCGTTCTGGCCACGACGCTGCCTCCCGGCCATCTGAAAAATCACATACTTACTTAACACCACAGTTCCAATTTCAAGATTTCAACACGGGGAAAAAGTTAAAAAACAGCATGAAAGATCTAACTTCAACAAAAGGGATTCTTTAAGAGGCATAAATTCTTCCTTCCAAGATTAAGCTAATAATAGCATCCATCCATCAAGCTCCCAAGAGAGTTTAATACGATTACATCAAATGGTTCCAAAATGACTCAACTCTACCTAGCCTAGTACCCTAAGGGTGCAAAAGCTAAGCTAGCGGCGAGGAGTCCGACTGTCCGACTTCTAAGCCTACCCTGGACACCTAGTGAGCGAACGAAGCAACACTGGACTCGGGGGAAGGTGGTCTTCCCGAGCCAGCAGTGTCCACACTGGAGGCAGGCTCATCTCCTCCCTCAATGTCGACGTCCTCGTCGTCCTCCTGGTCCTGGATCTCCTGGTGATGCATGTCCAGGTGCTCATTTGCTTCTGCCAGCTGCTGCTGAGTGTTGAGGAGCTGATCCTCTAGGACCTCAATGGTGTTCTCCCGGGTGCCCACTAGCTCCTCCAACTCATGAATCTCACCAGACAGCTGCTCCACTTGCAAATCCTTCTCTACCATTTCTTGAGACAAGTCGACCACAAGCTCCTCTCGGTTATCCAACGTGATCTTGGTGGCCTCCAGCAGTGCCATCAGATGGGACATGGCCTCACCGCGCATCACCTGCAGACGGTACAGAGCATTCATGCACCGTACTGTCAAGTGCGCAGTCTGACCTGGGTAGATGGCCCAGATGTCCTTGGCATGTTCCACCCGATCCTTCCACATTGGGTCGTCCTCCTTTTCAGCGGGGAACAAGCCAATGGGATGGGTAGCCAGCTCCAAGGGATGAAATCCGCAGAAAGTAGTCAATCCGTGCAGTGCGATCGCCTCGATCGTGTCCTCTGCCCGGTACCCGAAAGATTCTGAGTCCAAGGAGCGCCAGCCTGGCTGCAGGGGATGAGGCTCCAAGGTCATCCTCACCCTACAGCGGGGCACTCGGTGCTTCTCGAACTGCTGCACCGCGTACTGAGGGGGTGTCGTGTATCCAGCTCCCTGAAGCACTTCCCACAGAATGCGGGGAAAGCCTTCTCGTGCAAGTCCGTCAGTGTGGGTCAGGGCATTTCCGTCATCGGAGGATCCGTGGGAAGTCATCTGTGTACGGTTAAGCGTAAGTAAAAGAAAAAGAATGTAAAAAGAACAAGGAAAATAAAACTCAGCCCTCCTCTAGTTAAGTAAAAAGGCACTAGGGACCTAGTTGGTTGTTATCTTGTTTTTAAGTCTTTTACTCAGTTATCCATTTGCTTAATTATGAATGCATGCATGCTCGTCCTGAACGGCCTCACAACAAGATAGAAGGAATAGGGAGAAACTCCCATCCTGTAAAAGTGGCCTGTAGGGCCTAGTTACTTAGCCACCTAGCTACCCTTCTATTGACCTAAGGCTTCACGTCCTAGGTCTATCCTGCTCGTCCTACTATCTATCCAACTTGTTTCTATCAAGTTTTATTTAGAAAATTGATGGTATTTACATTTTATTGATTCCTCTGTGGTGGTACAAGCTCCGATACCAGCTGTGGCGGAACTGCCCGAATTATTCCAACTTAAGTGCCTAAGTCCCGCCTCAGAGGCTAGACCACACTTAAATAGGAATAACCCGTCAATCCCTCGGATCTAGTCCGACACGGCCACTGACAGGATCAAGTACCACAATCTCACTCGAAGGTGAGTCACAGAGCAAATACAATAAAGCATAAAACCATACATGCCAGAGTATTAGATTATTACATCACCATCATCATCATCGAAGTTTTGCAAAAGTAACCATCATTGTTCGAAGTGCAGCGGAATAAAACTAACGGTAAGTAAAACAGAGAGATGGGGAAGCCTGTCCCATCACTCCTCACGCTCCTCCTCAGCCGAGGCAGGGTCCCACTCGACAGTCCAACCCGGCGGCAGGGTGGTCGGCCAAGTTATCCCAGCAACCATCTCCTCCAGAGAACCTGTAAAAATTATGCCACAAGCAAGGCTGAGTATACTAATACTCAGCTAGACTTACCCGGTGTGAGGAGTCTACTCCTCTACCTCTAGACATGCAGCTGTTTGGCTGTGGGGGTTTGGTTGCCAAAAGCACTAGCTGAGTTTCTAAATCAAGATTTTAACTTAGTCAAAGTTAAGTGTGACTCTCTTAAGGCTAAAAGTGAACTATCTACTCGTACATGGTAGCAAGCATTATTAACAATCAACATCATATCTCAACTCATCATACTTCCACTTATTACTCAATGTAGCAGCATGGATCAAGCAGTCTCATTAACTGCGAGAAGCAGACGATTCGAATCGAGTTTTTATCCTTGCAAGGTAAACCTAAACACACGACATGTAGGGGCACTCCGTCCCCACACACATCAACCGTCCCCATCGATTCCCTGGCAACAGATCAGGGCTCACCGCCTTGGCGTACAATGCCCCACTGACCCCGACTGGCCGTCGTGCAGTGGCCGCACTTGTACCCACCATAACCGGAATGGGAGACCTCGTCTCAGGTCGCGTGAGGGGATATGTCTGCGGGCAGGTTCACTCAGGTACTAGGCTTACCGATTTACCATATTTCTCGGCATGTGCTTAGTACGTTCAAACGCTTGACTCACGGTACCACACCTTAATCCTTATTCACATTTTATCCCGTGGACAACCAATCCCCATGGATCGTTGTCCACAAACCAGCATCAGTATGATATGAAAGTGGGTACAATCAATGTCCTGACCTCGCGCGAGTGCTAGAAAAATCACTCGACTTCTACCGAGATCCTACTTTATGAAGCAGCTACTCGTCTTAGCATACTAGTATTCATCTTAATAGGATTCCTGAGATCATGCAACTAGGGTTTCAAGAAATTCCTACACTTAAGTGCACAATCAATCCTACAATCATTAAGTGGAGTAAAATAGCATAAATAACAGGTTATGCATAAAACCGGGGCTTGCCTTCCAAAGCAGTGGCAGGCAGGTCCTCTGGTGCAGGCTCTGGTGCTGGATCTGGGGCTACCTCCTGAGCAGCTCCTTGCTCCGGCACGAGGATGTACTCTCCGTCAGCAAGATTACAGTCTAGCGAATGCAATGAACATGTATGTCATGATTATGCATGATTTAATAACATTATGCAAAAAGAGACTAAGTCAAGAAGTAACTTAGGGTTTTCTTAGTTATGCGGGGCTTCTAGTGGTGCATAGATAGACTTATCACTCTTTGGACTTAGGTTTTCCTTTAGGACAACAGATTGGTTTGGTATTGCTTTGATATATTTTTGTGGACAGCAATAAAGTTTTTTAGGGACAACCTTTATTCATATCTTCTATTTCTCTTCCCTTACTTTCCATTTAGGTTTTCTAGGGTAGGTTTGAACTACAACAGGGTTTTAATAATTTCCAAAAATTCTGTAAAAATTACAGTGGGTTGTCACTGGCTATTTTAGCTTGTTTTAAGAATTTGAGGCTTAAGGTATAACAGTTAGGCCTTAAACAAAAATAACAAAAGTTAGGCAAAAAGGGGCACTTTACACTACACCTCCTAGTTAGGGGTAGGTTTTGTCCTAAAGGTTGTTTTTGTTGGTATCCTCTGGTGATAATAGGTCTTTGTGCTAAAAATCACAGGAAACTAAGGGGTGGTTATTTAGTTATGCTTTTCTTAAGTTTCATGTCAAAAAGGCTCTTTCTACTACATTACTATTTGAAAAATGTCAAACAGCAGATTTCATATTTTTCCTAAGTTCTTTCTAATAAAACAATAGTTATCCCAAGGGTGGGGGTGTTTTTACCTTGGGGTTATTTTGGTAGAATTTTTCTAAGTTTCACTTGTTTTATTAAATTAAAAGAGATCTTAATTATTTTACACTAAGGGCGTGTTTGGCATGGCTCTGCTCCACCCAAGAGCAGCTCTACTCCTAAACTCTGGGTGGAGCAGCTCTGCTCCAGAGTTTAGATTGTTTCTCATAACCGGTGGCAGTGACGGGTAAATAACTCCAAACTCCATGACTACGTTGTTTTTTTGGAGTTTTCGGAGCAGCAAAGGAGGTACTCCAAAAAATTGTACTGTAGCTCCAAAAACTCCATAGAGTTTACAACTCTAGAGTTAGGGTGTTTGGCATGCTCTAGCCAGCTCCTCCTTGGAGTTTTGCTCTGGAGCCATGCCAAACAGGCCCTAAAACAGGGTATGATATATTTTTCTAGTGAACTACATTAACTAAGTATCTTAACAAAAATAGGGGTGCCCTCTGGTTCAATATTTGTGTCCCTTTTCCTATTTTTCTTAAACTTAAGCATATTTGGAATAAGGGGTTAAAACTAACTTAATGTAATGGACAGAGGGGTTTAACATTTTTAAACAGGTTAGTAGGTGAATATAAACTTCTCCAAATTTTTCTAACCTTAGTCAAATAGCCTAACTATTTTTCTTACTATTATTTAGCTTTTGGCCAAAGTTAACATTAAATCAGAACTTTTAAGTTTTCCACAGCACCAAGGGGTTTTATATTTTTCCTAAATAGGTTACATGATTTAGAGTCTGGCAAAATTTGTTTGACCAAAATTGGATAAACCAAACAGAAGTTATGGGTTTTTAAAGTTTCTGTTTGAATTTAAATTAGGCTTTAATTAAGTTTTCCTGGAAAAACAGTTTGCGCCGAGGCCCCTGGGTTTAAAACAATTCAAACCTTGCAGATCTACCCTTAAGGCACTATTCACTTGAGTCTCTGACCTTTCACTTAACCCCCTGGGTTTCTCTCCCTCTCACCCGCAGTCCCTCCCTCAATTGAAACAGTAGCCGCGGAAAAAGAAAGGGCGGCGCGGCTTACCGGCGGCGAGGGAGTTCCGGCGAAGGGTAGGGTTGGCTCGGGGAGGGTCCGGCGATCACGTCGAGGTACGGCTCGTCGTCGGGGATGGCCGGAATCGCCCGGTCCACGTGAGCAGGCGGGCGAGCTCGTCGGCGGCGCGTGCTCCGGCCTATCCACGGCGGCATAGTTCAATCCAAGGGCATAGGGAGCTTCGTGGAGGTCCAAGGAGTCTAACCGTGCAAGGAATCGAAGGGAGGTGCACGGTGTACCTCGGTCCACGGTTGCCGGCGGTCGGTTGAAGTCCGGTGACCTTGGGCCGGCCTCTCCGGTGAAGCAGAGCCCGATTCCTCGCTCGGGGAGCTTCACGGAGACGTGCACAGTCTTCTCCGAGGGCTGGACGGGGTTGGGAGTGGCTGGGTTGGCCGGTCTACGGTGGCAGGGGCTCGGGTGGCCGCGGGCACGTCGCGTATGGGCAAACGGCGGCGAACTGAGCTCCGGTGAGGCTTGAGTGCGTGCGGAGGGGTATGGCCAAGGCTCCTGGGCGTTTTATAGCCGCGGACGCGAACCAGGGCACTGGCTTGGCTTGGGCGCGGCGCGGGCGCGCGCGCGGGCGTGCTCTGGCGCGGCAGACGGCGTCGAACACGTGGCGGTTTGTTTCTTCCAGTGTTCAAATGTCGCCAGAGGTCGCATACGTGCGAATCTTTGCAAAAGTCCGCCGCAGACCTCTTCCTGGCACCTAGGGCTGTCACTCAACTGTGAGACGTCGGGGCAGATACGGCCTAGGGAGGAAGATCTTCGGGTGCCAAAACAGGTGTGTCATACTGAGCATAACACGACAAAAGCCATGCCATGGCATGTCAAACGTCCGAGTCTCGAGCTCAACTTTTTCCAGTGGGTGCCCTAAGTGGTATTGCACATTTTTGGTATAGAACCCAAGTGGTTTTGGCGCCATTTTTGAAGTGAACACGGTTGATCTTTGATTTAGGGCTAAAATGGGACTTAGAGGGAATTAGAGAGCTCTAGCTCTCTCTCCACTTGGAGATTTGAAATGGGGTTTCCCTAGGGGCCCTTTTGTAATATTTCCCACCCCTAAATGATGGTTATAATGTTGCTTAGGGTTTGGGTAAGGATTACCCATGTTTTGCACAATTGCTCACTCTCTTTCCCCTCTTATCCATGGTTTTGGGAGGTAGGGTTTAAGAGAGGCCTAGGGTTCTTCCCCCCTCTCCCAAGGTGGTAGCTGCACACAATTAGGGCAATGCCTTTGGTCATTCCCAACTCTTGGTAAAAACTTAGTTTCCAAAGCCCCTTATACTTTTGCTCCTTAAGTTCTTCCACATGTGATCATAGTCTTGAGTGCCAAGGTGTGCTCCAGCCATAGCAACACCTGGGGTGTTACAATAAGCCTCTCGCTCCCTCCCGCGCGGACGCTTGTAACCCCCTACTGCAAGCGCACCCGACCTAGGCGCGGGACAAACACGAAGGCCGTGGGTTTCCCCTTTTACGCCTGTCTCCCTCCAGCTTTTCCCCCTTCGCGCTCCGTCTCGCGCCGACCCATCTGGGCTGGGGCACGCGGCGACAATTTACTCGTCGGTCCAGGGACCCCCCGGGGTCGAAACGCCGACAACGCTGATTTAATTAAATGGATTGACGGGCTAACGGGCTGGCCCGATACAGTTAGCAGGCCGACATGACATGTCTGTGCCATAGTTATGGCCCGCGTGCATCTAGCCCGTGTCGGACGTCGTTTGACATCTATAGTTGTACAGCGGATTAATTTGAAATAGCTGTGAAGGGTTATTTGTAAAAAAATGACGCATGACGACCGTTGAAACTGATGCTTTAAGTATAGTATAGATTTTAGCTTTTTAAAATGCTACGCTTGTCGTCACCGCCCATCATATAGCACACTCATTACGTTGTTCTTTCCTTGCAAAGGAGAAATATAATAAAAAATATGGTAACGATACAATTGCATAGTCCAAGCACTCACTAGGTAGTACAACAACAATATCCTTCGTGAGTTGACTTTGAACACTCACTAGGTAGTACCACAACAATATCCTTCGTGAGTTGACTTTGAACTTTTACTGTCCCACTTCCCTCTCCTCCTTTGTCTTCAGCTTGGTTGTCCACTCTAAACATATAACTCATTTGTACATGGATGTATTGAATGAAGTAGACCATGTTCATGTACTCAATGATACAAATTCTTTTTGTGGAGCTTAACAAAATTGTTGATAAGATGATATCCACATTTTAACTTTCATTGTGTTGCTTGCTTAGTCACTATGTGTCATGAATTAAGTATGAAATTTTCTTAAAAGTTACAACCTACCTTGTCATAATCAATAATATGGCCACACCAATGGTCCATTCCAAACTCCAATAAACTAGGTCGTAGTGGGCTTCAACATTAATTTTGCATAGTACTGGCCTTTTGTTTGGGCTCTGACCAATGAGACTTAGGTCCATAGAGGCACTCGCTGAAATGCTACTTTCAATATCTGTGGTGCAAACAATGATAGACTAAAAAATTAGACAAATGTATATAAGGTTGAAAGGACACAAAGATGCACTTGGTTCATGTTGCCACGCTGAAAATCTTGCGAACCTAAGGTGCAAGTATAGCTGGATCTCCGCAATCACATAGAGGAGTTCCCAAGATATCCATTGACGATTTTTGTCTTCTTCTCATATGCCATCGCCAAAGGGTTTGGGCGGTAGAACCCATCACTCGAAGCGTTTGTATGACCATCTCCCTCTTCATAAGTGGTTGAAAAGAAGGTATCTTTGATTAAACTTGTGGAAGCCATGAATCCACTAAAAGAAATAAAGTACCTATCATGATCCTAAAAAAAGTTGGTGCCACACTAATTTATTAGTATTTAAATAACATATATCAAAAAACAACAAAATAAAATATTTACAGACAATTACTTACATTAAAACAAATGTACATGTAAAAGCAATGGACAACTATCTATGGATGACTCATTTGAAACACATGGAGTAGCTTACCACAGTCACATTTAGATACGATATATCAGGAGGGACAGATGTGTCACTGCAAGATGAGTCCATGAACAAACTCTAGGACAAACCCGTTTTCACCACTTCTCCTTCCGCCACATGCCCTTGATCTATTAAAACAAAGGTTTATAAAAAAATAAGTGTCTTAGCTTTATACCCTAACTCAAGCATTTTAAATTAATATGGATATATAACGTAACATAAACGATCAACGAAACTAAATATTACAAATAACAAAATAAAACATGTAGCTAATAACTACATATGACCTAAATTGAAATCTTAAATAGCTAATCTCTACTACTCTATAAGACTCTAATGTAGACCATCCGTGCACCGTGGTTCTGCCTCCCTCCCCCTCGCCCCCTTGCGCAAGCCTCGTTGCCCCTGAAATGTCGCCCACGCCTCGACCGCCACACGCAGCCCCGAAACCTCGCTGTCTCCCCAGTCCTCGGCGTCCCCTGTCCCGACCGCCATCGGCCTCAGTGTCGTCCCCCACTATCCAACAAATGTGCGTCAGGACACCGCCGCTCTCCATCCCTTTGCCCCCGCGAGGGCGACGAGGACCGCTGCAAGGACCCACCGCGCTAGATGTGCGCCCACCGCTGCGATCTCTACCGTCGTCGCCTGTAGCATCCCAAAAATTCAAATCCTGAAATTTTCTCAAACTTGCTCTAAATTCAAAATGAATTTCAAATTTCATTTCAAAATGTTTGTTTGCGAGTTGATATCAACAAATAAAGTATAGTGGTCTATATTCCCTCTAAAATCCTCCTCAAAATATCCTACAAATATTTTCCCCAGTGATCCCCTTCAAATTCTTTCCAGAAATACTGCCCAAATATTTCCCTAGTGATCCCCTTCAAGTTCTTTCCAGAAATATTGTCCAAATATTCCACCGATATATCTCCAAGTATTTTCCTCTTGAGAAATACCTTCAGAATCATTTTTCAAGTCCCTATAAATATTTTCTTCATAACTTTCCTCATGCTCATACGTATATGTATGCCTCCAGTGTCATACGTGAGCTCTACAAGCTAATCTCACTTATACAAGACAAATACATGCTAATCTCCCACTAATCCTCTCATCCTCCCACTAATCCTCTCATCCCTCCCCCTAATCCCCCCACCATGGCTATAAATAAAGGGGCAAGGGCCTCCTCTCATCCCACCCCGAGCCATTTCATGGCAACTCTCTTCCCCCCCACACACACCCACTCCATGTTCCACACAAGAACACACTAGCACAAGGATCGTTCGATCGTTCGTCCCCTGTTCTTGGTTCGTTCGTCCGATCGTTCGATCGTTCGTCCATTCGTTCGTCCAAATAATCTTTTTCCTACCATTATGCTGCCGAAATTCCGATCGTTCGTTCGTTCAATCATTCGATCGTTCATCGTTCGTTCATAGTTCCTATTCATCGTTCATCGTTCGTTCATAATCCCTATTCATCGTTCTTCCAGATAATCTTTGTCCTGCTGTTATGCTGCCGAAATTCCAATCGTTCGTTCGTCTGATCATTCGATCGTTCGTCCGTTCGTTCATTCAAATAATCTTTTTCCTGCCGTTATGCTGCCGAAATTCCGATCGTTCGTTCGTTCGATCATTCGATCGTTCATCGTTCGTTCATAGTTCCTATTCATCGTTCGTTCATAGTCCCTATTCATCGTTCTTCCAGATAATCTTTGTCCTACCGTTATGCTGCCGAAATTCCGATCGTTCGTTCGTCCGATCATTCGATCGTTCGTTCGTTCGTTCATAGTTCCTATTCATCGTTCATCGTTCGTTCATAGTTCCTATTCATCGTTCATCGTTCGTTCATACGAACTATTCACCATCACTATTCACCATTACTATTCATCGTTACTATTCACCGACACTATTCATCACCGTTACTATTTATTGTTACTATTCATTATCGTTACTATTTATCATCGTTACTACTCATCGATGATATCTATAGTAACTTTTTCGTCGTCACTATTCATCATTACTATTCATCATTACTATTCATCATTACTATTCATCGATTAGCCGATCACCCCAAATTTCAACTACTCATACATCATGCTGTCTAGTCCACCTAAGACCAGCCAGACCCATATTCCAGTCATATGAACTCCGGTGACTGTGATTTCCCTTCCAGTGGGAACTTCCCATCTGGTCACCCATCCCATGTTTCTCCAAGTTGAGCATGCTTAACTTTGAGATTCCTTCGAACCAGGCTCCCAAACTCAGATTCCAATAATTCTCGTTTCTAAATTCTTATCAAAATATTCCCTATCCAATCATGTCATCCCTTAAGCATGGTCCATATTCCAGAAAGCTCACAAAATACTCTTGTCCCATATTCTGCCTATAACTCTCCTGTTCATACTAAGTCAGACGATTCATTCGTCACTATTCTCACCAACAGTGAACTTCACTGTGCTACACCACATACACCCAGCTATAAATACACCCAGCTACCCTCTCCCTCTCCACACACACTCAACACCCTCAGCCAAGGCAAACACCCCACCCACTCAGTTACTCTGCTCTGCCGGCTACACGCATAGTGTCGCTTCGCCTCTAGTCCACCCTCCTGGTAAGCACCTCCGCTCCACCACTAGTAGTATCTCAACACCACATGACACATATTCTACTCAAGACTCTACCCATCCATATATCACTATTCTGACCACTATACTAAATATTTGTTGGAATACTTGCTGGTTTGTATGTTTGCTTGTTCATGTTGCATAGTTACCGGAGCGTTCGTGCCATCTCGTGGAGGCCAGATCTGCAAGTCTACGCCAGGCGGTGGAGCCAGAAGCCAGTTCCACGAGCTCTCCTTCCCCCTTCGCCGGATAAGCACGACAAGCTCACTGGATCCCTTTGATGCATAAATTACATATGATTTTTCAACCACAACCCTCAGCCTGTTATTTTATGCATGATATGATTTTTAGACAAGTTATTATGGCCGCAATCAATCCCTGATATATATGTTCCAAATGATTTGAGAACAGGTGTGAGTTTTCAAAAGAAAATGCTTTTCAAAATGTGTATGATGAAGGGTTTTCACCTTTATCACCTTGTGAGTGGGATAATCAGGGACTCCCTGGTTTAGGGGAGGGCCAAAGGTGTTGGCTCAGCTGGTTTAGGCGTGAGCAGAAGGATTGTCCCCTCATATAAGGACCGATTTGTCATCTTCACTACTTGTACTCTTTAATAGTACAACCACTCGATACTGTGTGGGCAGTCACTCAATCTGAACTCGTGCGGTCCGACCCTAGGGTTATGAAGGCTGGGGAGCACCGGGAGGATAAGGAGGGGGAAAGTTTTGTCCAGTTTGGACATGGTGGTGTCCTGACTCCTTCCGGATAACCGTTAAGGTTAGGACGTGCGGGGAAAGAAAGAGATTCAGATTCGGGTCTCACTAGCTATGAGATCGCAGAGCCGGACTAGTGGGTAAAGTGTACACCTCTGCGCAGAGTTCAAACCTATTCGAATAGTCTGTGTCCACAGGAATGGACGAGTCTGGTGTGGTATGTCAATTAGTGTTTTGTTTTCCAAAAAAAGGGTGCGTTTGAGAAAAGTGGTTTTTAAAAGGTTCGGCGGTTGAGCCGTGAGCTATGGTGGACGGGAAGTCCAGTAGCTGTTTTTGGAAATGAAAACCAGTGGGAAACTGCTGAGATACCTGGATGGTTTAGTCCAAGGGATTTTGTTATAATACTGAAAAACTTCCTGCTCCTTTTGGAGAGGATGCGCTTTGCAAAAGTACAAAATGTTTTTCAAAACAACACTGCATAAAATATTGCTGTTTCTGCAAAATATTCTGAGCTCCACATATTCCATGCATTATATCTGATTCCCCCATTCCGCGGGTGAAGGTGGGCTGCTGAGTACGTTTGTACTCACCCTTGCTTATTTGTTGTTTTTCAGAAAAAGGGAGATCGGGTAAGAGTTACGACTGTTCCCAACCCTGCCTGTGGCTGTTGGACCGCTAATTTGCTTCACTGCGTATATCGGGCTGCTTCAGCCCCACTCTGATGATATGTCCCGAGTTGTGGAGCAACTCTTAAAGTTGATCGCCACCTTTATAGGTTTGTCTCGTTTAAGCAGATCTAGAATCATCTGATGTATAAATGTGTTTACTAGCCTCCTGGGACTAGTAATTGTATCACATTTGAGTCCCAGAGGATTGGGGACGCTTCAGGTGGTATCAGAACTGTTAGGTTGGCCACAGGACGTAACCCTTAGCCTGATCAAAAGTTTTTGAGTCCAAACTATTTTCTTAAAAAAATTCTTGCTCTCATCCCTCCATTTCGAAAATGCTTTCCCCTTTCCTTCTCTCAGAAGTTAGATGGAGGTCCGCTGCCAAACCAGCTTTTGCCAGAATGAAGATGGTTTCCCCAAGTTGCTAAGAGCATGCACATTTCGCCTCGGAATCAGGAGCCAGCCAGAGTATGATGGTCGTGAATTCGTCGAGCATGGCATAGAGAAATGTGTCGTGACTGTATACATTGGATCCAGTCCACACCATGTGGAATGGAGTGTCACTGCTGCTGGGCACAGATTCAGAGACACCTGCCAAGTCGTCGCTCGCAAGGCATTGAGGACCCTGTGTCAGATCTATGAAGAAGAAGTGGCCGACACACCGCTCAGATTCTTTCCGCCCTTTCAGAGAGTCCGTCCCGTTTGGATGGCCAGGATGCGTGCATTGGAAGGGCAGCAGCTGCTTGAGGACGACCCCTCAGTCGTGTACCTCACTGCATACCTGCTCACCCTGGATGCACAATATGATTTCTTGGCTCGGCACCACTGTCAGATGATTGCCCGAGCAGAAGATGCAGAGAAGCGCAACCGTAAGCTCCATGTGGATCTCACCACAGCTCAAGCCCATGCAACTGCCTTGGAAAGTCGTGAAGTCATTGCTGTTGAAGCCCTGAAGCAAGCCAAGGATGAGCACGTCCAGAAGTTGATGGAGGCCTACTTGGTAACCCATAACCAACATAGAGCCCTGCGGATCCAAGAGCCTGCTCCATCCAACCCTGTTTAACCCATCAAAGCTGAAGACCCCCAGATTCTTGAAGGTCACCTGGTCTCTATCAGAGGAGAGAAGAAGGCTTGGGAACTCCCGGAAGGAGCCATAGTCTTGGAAGGAATTCCAGTCTCCCCTAAGGCTATGGATAAGCAAGAGCACCCTGAATCCTCCCAAGATCCCCCGCCAGAGTTGTTTGAGCCCCTCGCCATGAAGAAGACTCTAGCACCGTCCCTTGAGGTCAAGGAAGAAGCTGCAAGCACCCCGCCAGCACCACCGCCCTCTGAGGAGCTACAAGAGCCAGTCCAGCTTGAAGAAGAGTTCAACCCCGGGTTGCCATCTCAGTCGCCGCCAAAAGAAGTCATCAACATCAGCTCGCTCTTGACCCATCCAGGAGATGTCTCAGATTGAAGTTGTGTGCAAGCCTTGCCAAAAGAGAAGCTGCCTGGTCTGAAGTTAGTTATGCCCAGTCCTCTGCGTGCATTGGGTAATGAAGTTTTTCTTCACTTTGGCTAGAACCCTGCATGTATGAGAGGTAATCGTGTAGACTCGTGTTTTGCAAAACTCTAATTGTGTGCCCCCCTAGGGCATTTCAAAATGAATTTCGCTTGATGTTTTCTCCCCTTTTGAGTGTATATGTGATGCTTTAACGTTAGTGCTCATAAGTCGCATTTAGCATAGTTCTCAATTCAGGAGCCAAGCAATAGTAGTTATGCTTAGCCCCCGAATCTGAGTAGTCCGTGCTTTGGAAAAACTCTCCTTCCCTTATTCAAAACATTTGATTTGTTTGTACTTATCATTGCTGAGCTTGTGTGTTTTCTTTCTTTTTAAGAAAGGTTTTCTCTAAAAACATAGATCACAAATTAGATCTAATCCTCACCTTATGCTTCCATTCTCATCTTAACCCATCTCAAGAGAAAAGTGCCTTACCCAAGAAGATACCAGGAAGCTTACCCTTGAAGCCTGGAACAAGCTACAGAAGAAACCAGTCCAGCCGCTCAGTCAAAAGGACCGACCGTGAGAATCAAAGCACTGCCCCTGAGTCAAAGTAAACAGGAAAAGAGGATAGAAGGAGTTATTACCACACAGAGAGGCAAAGATTCTTGGAACCAGAGACCACAAACATCAGGGTCATCGACCCCACCACTCACCCGTGCCCCCGCACGCGTGCCTGCCTCCATGCGCACTAAAACTGCCACCCGCGCCTCCTTTGCAGCGCACTAACGCCGCCCACCCCCCTTTGCAGCGCACCCACTATCGCCATCATCGTCGGCAACAGCCCCCCATTCCCCTTGTCGCACCTGCTGCCTTGTGTCACCTGCTCCATCACCACCGCTCCACACCCTTGCATATCGCTCGCCTATAAAATCCCCCCACCAGCTCCCTCAACTCCCAACTCGCTCAAAACACACCTGATAAAATCCCCTCTGCCAAATCGCAAGCAACTCCATTTTCCACTCCCTCGCCCCTAAGATCACAATGCTTGGTGATTCTTGGGTTGAAGACTGTTGTACATGGTTCATAGTCTTTGGTTTCCTCCAGTGTATGATAGTAATACTCTTTGATAGAATCCTCCAGTGGGAAGAGCAAAGAGAAAGAAAGGGTCAGTAAAAAGAAGATAGTGAAGAGAAGATAAGAAGAAGGTTCTCCCAAAATCAACCCTATGTCAGTCATCTCTCCGCAGCCTGCTCAAGCAGCAACAGCAGAAGAAGGCCTTGTAACGCCCTTGTTATGAGGTACTTCATGGAGTTCAAATCCCCAATATTCAAGAGTACTACCCTCATTCATTTTAAGTGGGGTAGTGTTCCAGTAAGGTTCCTGCTATGGAGAAAAAGAAGAAGGCCTGTAGCAAGCTTGTGGAGGACCAGATCATCAAAGCATATAAGTTTCTGGATGAGAAGTGGTCACCCAAGTTTTGTTGATGAAGCACCAGAAGACTAATCAAGGAAGGAATCCATGTGGGAGTTCGCAAGAGAAAGGTTTGTGTGTTGGCATCGATGCTTCCTCAATAAGCTAGCTGCCAAGCGAAAGCTAGAAGCCTGAAGATGATCTTTGAGTAGCCAGAATCAGCGTTTGCAATCAGCAACCGGATGCTCCTCAAAGGCTAGATTTTGTTGAAGCTCCATCTCCTCGAAGAGTCACAAAGTGAAGATATGTAGCTGAAGTAAAGCTATACCCATAACCCTTCTAAGCCGAATCTCGAGGACGAGATTCCTTTTAAGTGGGGTAGATTTGTAGCATCCCAAAAATTCAAATCCTGAAATTTTCTCAAACTTGCTCTAAATTCAAAATGAATTTCAAATTTCATTTCAAAATGTTTGTTTGCGAGTTGATATCAACAAATAAAGTATAATGGTCTATATTCTCTCTAAAATCCTCCTCAAAATATCCTACAAATATTTTCCCCAGTGATCCCCTTCAAATTGTTTCCAGAAATACTGCCCAAATATTTCCCTAGTGATCCCCTTCAAGTTCTTTCCAGAAATATTGTCCAAATATTCGACCGATATATCTCCAAGTATTTTCCTCTTGAGAAATACCTTCAGAATCATTTTTCAAGTCCCTATAAATATTTTCTTCATAACTTTCCTCATGCTCATACGTATATGTATGCCTCCAGTGTCATACGTGAGCTCTACAAGCTAATCTCACTTATACAAGACAAATACATGCTAATCTCCCACTAATCCTCTCATCCTCCCACTAATCCTCTCATCCCTCCCCCTAATCCCCCACCATGGCTATAAATAAAGGGGCAAGGGCCTCCTCTCATCCCACCCCAAGCCATTTCATGGCAACTCTCTTCCCCCCCCACACACCCACTCCATGTTCCACACAAGCACACACTAGCACAAGGATCGTTCGATCGTTCTTCGATCGTTCGTCCCCTGTTCTTGGTTCGTTCGTCCGTTCGTCCGATCGTTCGATCGTTCGTCCATTCGTTCGTCCAAATAATCTTTTTCCTACCATTATGCTGCCGAAATTCCGATCGTTCGTTCGTTCGATCATTCGATCGTTCATCGTTCGTTCATAGTTCCTATTCATCGTTCATCGTTCGTTCATAATCCCTATTCATCGTTCTTCCAGATAATCTTTGTCCAGCTGTTATGCTGCCGAAATTCCGATCGTTCGTTCGTCCGATCATTCGATCGTTCGTCCGTTCGTTCATTCAAATAATCTTTTTCCTGCCGTTATGCTGCCGAAATTCCGATCGTTCGTTCATTCGATCATTCGATCGTTCATCGTTCGTTCATAGTTCCTATTCATCGTTCATCGTTCGTTCATAGTCCCTATTCATCGTTCTTCCAGATAATCTTTGTCCTGCCGTTATGCTGCCGAAATTTCGATCGTTCGTTCGTCCGATCATTCGATCGTTCGTTCGTTCATAGTTCCTATTCATCGTTCATCGTTCGTTCATAGTTCCTATTCATCGTTCGTTCATACGACTATTCATCATCACTATTCACCATTACTATTCATCATTACTATTCACTGACACTATTCACCACCGTTACTATTTATTGTTACTATTCATTATCGTTACTATTTATCATCGTTACTACTCATCGATGATATCTATAGTAACTTTTTCGTCGTCACTATTCATCGTTACTATTCATCGTTACTATTCATCGATTAGCCGATCACCCCAAATTTCAACTACTCATACATCATGCTTTCCAGTCCACCTAAGACCAGCCAGACCCATATTCCAGTCATATGAACTCCGGTGACTGTGATTTCCCTTCCAGTGGGAACTTCCCATCTGGTCACCCATCCCAGGTTTCTCCAAGTTGAGCATGCTTAACTTTGAGATTCCTTCGAACCAGGCTCCCAAACTCAGATTCCAATAATTCTCGTTTCTAAATTCTTATCAAAATATTCCCTATCCAATCATGTCATCCCTTAAGCATGGTCCATATTCCAGAAAGCTCACAAAATACTCTTGTCCCATATTCTGCCTATAACTCTCCTGTTCATACTAAGTCAGACGATTCATTCGTCACTATTCTCACCAACAGTGAACTTCACTGTGCTACACCACATACACCCAGCTATAAATACACCCAGCTACCCTCTCCCTCTCCACACACACTCAACACCCTCAGCCAAGGCAAACACCCCACCCACTCAGTTACTCTGCTCTGCCGGCTACACGCATAGTGTCGCTTCGCCTCCAGTCCACCCTCCTGGTAAGCACCTCCGCTCCACCACTAGTAGTATCTCAACACCACATGACACATATTCTACTCAAGACTCTACCCATCCATATATCACTATTCTGACCACTATACTAAATATTTGTTGGTATACTTGCTGGTTTGTATGTTTGCTTGTTCATGTTGCATAGTTACCGGAGCATTCGTGCCATCTCGTGGAGGCCAGATCTGCAAGTCTACGCCAGGCGGTGGAGCCAGAAGCCAGTTCCACGAGCTCTCCTTCCCCCTTCGCCGGATAAGCACGACAAGCTCACTGGATCCCTTTGATGCATAAATTACATATGATTTTTCAACCACAACCCTCAGCCTGTTATTTTATGCATGATATGATTTTGAGACAAGTTATTATGGCCACCCAGCCGCTTGCCGCAATCAATCCCTGATATATATGTTCCAAATGATTTGAGAACAGGTGTGAGTTTTCAAAAGAAAATGCTTTTCAAAATGTGTATGATGAAGGGTTTTCACCCTTATCACCTTGTGAGTGGGATAATCAGGGACTCTGGTTTAGGGGAGGGCCTAAGGTGTTGGCTCAGCTGGTTTAGGCGTGAGCAGAAGGATTGTCCCCTCATATAAGGACCGGTTTGTCATCTTCACTACCTGTACTCTTTAATAGTACAACCACTCGAGACTGTGTGGGCAGTCACTCAATCTGAACTCGTGCGGTCCGACCCTAGGGTTATGAAGGCTGGGGAGCACCGGGAGGATAAGGAGGGGGAAAGTTTTGTCCGGTTTGGACATGGTGGTGGCCTGACTCCTTCCGGATAACCGTTAAGGTTAGGACGTGCGGGGAAAGAAAGAGATTCGGATTCGGGTCTCACTAGCTATGAGATCGCAGAGCCGGACTAGTGGGTAAAGTGTACACCTCTGCGCAGAGTTCAAACCTATTCGAATAGTCTGTGTCCACAGGAATGGACGAGTCTGGTGTGGTATGTCAATTAGTGTTTTGTTTTTCAAAAAAAGGGTGCATTTGAGAAAAGTGGTTTTTAAAAGGTTCGGCGGTTAAGCCGTGAGCTATGGTGGACGGGAAGTCCAGTAGTTGTTTTTGGAAATGAAAACCAGTGGGAAACTGCTGAGATACCTGGATGGTTTAGTCTAGGGGATTTTGTTGTAATACTGAAAAACTTCCTGCTCCTTTTGGAGAGGATGCGCTTTGCAAAAGTACAAAATGTTTTTCAAAACAACCCTGCATAAAATATTGCTGTTTCTGCAAAATATTCTGAGCTCCACATATTCCATGCATTATATCTGATTCCCCCATTCCGCGGGTGAAGGTGGGCTGCTGAGTACGTTTATACTCACCCTTGCTTATTTGTTGTTTTTTAGAAAAAAGGGAGATCGGGTAAGAGTTACGATTGTTCCCAACCCTGCCTGTGGCTGTTGGACCGCTGATTTGCTTCGCTACGTATATCGGGCTGCTTCAGCCCCACTCTGATGATATGTCCCGAGTTGTGGACCAACTCTTAAAGTTGATCGCCACCTTTATAGGTTTGTCTCGTTTAAGCAGATCTGGAATCATCTGATGTATAAATGTGTTTACTAGCCTCCTGGGACTAGTAATTGTATCACATTTGAGTCCCAGAGGATTGGGGACGCTTCATCGCCCATCGGTGGGTCCTCCGCCCCGCCACCTTCAACTGTCATGGCTTCCCAGATGGGGGCGACCAGGACAGCTGTGAGGACCCGACTTGCTGGAGGCACGCCCTCCGCTGCGTCCTCAACTGCCGAGCCCGCGTTGGTCATGTCTTTCGAGATTGACTACGGATTCATGTGCTTGTCGACCGGCAGGACATCGTCGTGGCATGGCGCTGTACCATCACCGCCTCGAGTGGGTGGCCAACCTAATGGCCAACCAAATCCCCCCTGCGCGAGACGGGAGTGTCGTGCCCAGACCCCGACGTGAAGGCGGATAGAGGGTTCTGCCGCTTGTGCAGGTACTCGACGCGATAGCAGGTGCTGGCCGAGGTGCGCAAGCTGGTGGAGCTGTACCACATGTGGGGCGATTAGGTGAGCATGACGGTCAAGGGCCATAGCCTGGGCAGCACGCTGGCGATGTTGTGCGCCTTCGATGTCGTGGAGACACGTGCCAATGTGTCGCCGGGCGACGACAGGGTGGCGCCAGTGTGCGTGTTCTCCTTCGTCGGCCTGCTCATCGGGAACGTCGCCTTCTAGAGGCGGTTCGAGCAGGAGCTGGCGTGCTGCCGAGTTCGTGGAGCGGTCCGTGCAGCTCTTCCGCGCCGACCCCCAACACCATATGCCGCTGCCGCCCGACCCTCTCTCTTTCTCTCCAAATTCCTTCCTGCTTCATTCAGTGTGTCTGATCCTACCTAACATGTTTGTGCGCATGTCTCTGCAGACCCGCTACATGCCGAAATATTGACACTGCGAGGGGAAGTTGTGTTCAAGGTCACCAATGACCGTAAGGTACTACCTTGTCCAAGCTGTATGTACTAAGATCATATTTGCGTGTATGTTCGTTGGTTTGAAACACTAATGACTGATAGATGCTATGACTTAGGAACTGATCGATGATACACTTGTTATTTATAGCTTATAGAATTGGGTGATCAAGGGGTAAGATAGATCACGCACCTTGATAAGGTGGCGTCTTTTGCCTCTGTCTAAATCTCTCACCCTTTCAAGTGCTCAAGGTATGTGCAAATCTGAACAAATCAATTTGTTATTATTTGGAATGTTCAATTTCCGTATAGATAATCAGGTTCCGTAATTGAGAGGTGCTCCCATGGAATCCCATTCAACAGGTTAGACTATGGCATGAACAGAACATTTTAGCGATTTGTTATGGATGACACACAATCAGCACAAGGTTTGGGAAAAGATAAGTATCTTGGATTTGCCAAGCACTCATGACAAGTTAACGTTAGGAAAAACAAGTAGCGTTATAGAGTGATCAAAGAATTCATGGTTATTTTATAATGTAGATCTTTCCTGTCAGGTGAATATGAATTACCAAACAGCGATGAATACGCTAACTCTAACTACTACTTGATGTTCGACCAAACAATCATGTGTTTATGACCCTCCTGAGAAAAAACCATGTTCAGCGCAGAAACAACTGCCTGGTGAGTTTGTTCATATAGCTAAAAGTAAATGAAAATGGTTGGATATTTAATCTACATATGTGAATTCTTTGTAAGTTAGATTCTGATTTGTTCTATAGAAAAAAAGCTTTCCTCTTTCAAATGGTGCTATTATGGTGGGATTTTGCTAGCAGACATTCGAATGGTCCGTTGTTTTTTTGTCTGAAACTACCGAATGGTAGCTATTTCTGCAGTCTGTGTCATGCCAATCTGACAGTGTCCAATATTGAAAACACTCAACTACCTAAAGCTAGCTAACTGCTTTTAAGCTCCAGATAGTATGTTCATTTCCTTGATGCGCTACCATCAGGGGTTAACGTTATAAGGATGCTTCTACTGAGGCTGGACTTATGAAAAATGAGGATATGGTAAAACCGATGAGTCGCTCTGGAGATTATAGGTTCACTTACATATACCATTATTTGTCATTTGATACTACCTATGCTCAACTTTCCTGTTCGTATTTTGATGCTTTAGGTCGTGGCACTCTGGTAACTAAATTTTCTTTTCAATATAAGGAACTTCTCAAGGGCCCACTATATTATGCTATTACTATAACTTTTGCCATGTCTCTATTATGGAGAACCTCACCAATTGCTGTAGCACTTATATGCAACTTATGTGCTGGGAATGGTATGTTCTTATATTTGCATTTCATACTTTTGATCCAAGAATAAACCCAACATAACTGGAAGGTGGTAAGTTTGTTTCCAATCAATAATGTAGTAATATATAGTATCTACATATAATCCTCATGTAAACATGTACGCATAATGTCGGGGACCATAATTAGGGGTACCCTCAAGACTCCTAATTCTCAGCTGGTAACCCCCATCAGCATAAAGCTGCAAAGGCCTGATGGGTGCGACTAAGTCAGGGATCAGTCCATTCGAGCGACTCGATCACGCCTCGCCCGAGCCTAGCCTCGGACAAGGGCAGCCGACCCCGGAGGATTTCCGTCTCGCCCGAGGCCCCCCTCCAACGGCGAACATATTTCCGGCTCGCCCGAGGCCCTGCCTTCGCTAAGAAGCAACCTTGACTAAATCGCCGCACCGACCGACCAAGTCGCAGGAGCATTTAATGCAAAGGTGGCCTGACACCTTTGTCCTGACGCGCGCCCCCCAGCAGAGCCGAAGTGACCGTCGTCACTTCGCCGCTCCACTGACCGGCCTGACAGAAGGACAGCGCCGCCTGCGCCACTCCGACTGTGGTGCCATTTGACAGAGTGAGGCTGACAGGCAGTCAGGCCCCGCGGGAGGCACCATAGGAAGCTCCGCTTCGCCCGACCCAGGGCTCGGACTCGGGCTCAGCCCCGGAAGACGGCGAACTCCGCTCCGCCCAACCCAGGGCTCGGACTCGGGCTAAGTCCCAGAAGACGGCGAACTCCGCTCCGCCCGACCCAGGGCTCGGACTCGGGCTAAGTCCCGGAAGACGGCGAACTCCGCTCCGCCCGACCCAGGGCTCGGACTTGGGCTAAGCCCCGGAAGACGGCGAACTCCGCTCCGCCCGACCCAGGGCTCGGACTCGGGCTAAGTCCCGAAAGACGGCGAACTCCGCTCCGCCCGACCCAGGGCTCGGACTCGGGCTAAGTCCCAGAAGACGACGAACTCCGCTTCGCCCGACCCCAGGGCTTGGACTCCGCCCTGGCCTCAGCCGACGACCTCCGCCTCGCCCGACCCAGGGGCTCGGACTCGGCCTCGGCCACGGAAGACAGACTCGACCTCGGCTTCAGAGGAGCCTCCGCATCGCCCAACCTAGGGCGCAGGCCAGCCACGTCAACAGGAGGCACCATCATCACCCTACCCCGAGCTGACTCGGGCCACAGGGAACCAGACCGGCGTCCCATCTGGCTAGCTCCGCCAGATAGGCAATGATGGCGCCCCGCATGCTCTGTGACGACGGCGGCTCTCAGCCCCCTTACGGAAGCAAGAGGACGTCAGCAAGGACCCAACCGCTCCGACAGCTGTCCCTCCGCCAGGCTCCATCGCTCCTCCGACGGCCACGACATCACACCAGCTGGGTGCCAAAATCTCTCCGGCTGCCACGACGACATGTACTTAGGGCGCTAGCTCTCCTCCGCTAGACACGTAGCACTCTGCTACACCCCCCCCCATTGTACACCTGGATCCTCTCCTTACGCCTATAAAAGGAAGGACCAGGGCCCTCTTAGAGAAGGTTGGCCGCGCGGGGACGAGGACGAGACAGGCGCTCGCTTGGGGCCGCTCGCTCCCTCTCCCGCGTGGACGCTTGTAACCCCCTACTGCAAGCGCACCCGACCTGGGCGTGGGACGAATACGAAGGCCGCGGGATTCCCACTTCTCTCACGCCGGTCTCCGGCCGCCTCGCTCTCCCCCCTTCGCGCTCACCCTCGCGCTCGACCCATCTGGGCTGGGGCACGCAGCGACACTCACTCATCGGCCCAGGGACCCCCCCGGTCTCGAAACGCCGACAGTTGGCGCGCCAGGTAGGGGCCTGCTGCGTGTTGACGAACAGCTTCCCGTCAAGCTCCAGATGGGCTGTCTCCAACAACCTCTCCAACCCGGGACGGTGCTCCGTTTCGGGAGTCTTGAGTTCATGTCCCTCGACGGCGGCTACGACATGATACTCCTTCCACCGCCGCGCGACGACGACAATGGCGGCCGACAACCCGCCCGCCGGCGGCGGAATCGACGACGTCTTCCCCGCGTGGTGGAAGAACGACCTTCGAGCTCATCCTGCCCTTTCCCCCGCCGACGGAGGGGAAGGCAGGGCGACCAAGGCCAAGCAGGAGGCAGCGTCTCGTTGGCTGTTGAGCGAGCCGACAGCACCGGCACCCCAACGAGGGGCGCACCGGGTATCGACTTCACGCCTGAGTCGAAGACGAGCGTCGTCTCCCCGCGACACGCCCATCCCGAGCAAGCGGACGACGCCAGCGCGCTCGCGGAGAGCTTGCTGGACGTCACCCTCGCAACTGAGACGATGGTGCAGTCAGTCCCCGACGTGACTTCATCGCCGCTCGTCGACCAAAAGGTACCGATCGATTCCCATCCTACGTCATTTGGATTCAGCCTCAACCCGCCTAGCGACCTCGCTTTGGCGGACACTCTCGTAGAGGCGAGTATAAACCCTCTGGGGTTTCGCATGCGGTCGCCTTGGGACCGGCTGACGGATGTCTCGACCTACGGGCCCTCTGGGTCCGAGGAAGACGACGGGCCCAGCATCTGTTGAGATTTCTCTGGACTTGGCAACCCCAGTGCCATGCGGGACTTCATGACCGCCTGTGACTACTGCCTCTCCGACTGTTCCGACGGTAGCCGCAGCCTCGGCGACGAGGACTGCGGCCCAAGCCGTGAATGTTTCCACGTCGATCTAGGGGGTCCCTCCGAAGGCAATCATCTCGGCATGCCGGAGGACGGTGATCTCCCTAGGCCAGTGCCCCGCGTCGACATCCCACGGGAGCTAGCTGTGGTCCCCGTTCAGGCGGGGGGCCATGACCCACAGCTCGAGCAAATCCGCGGGGCGCAGGCCAGGTTCGACGAGGGAGCAGGGGCGCTTGAGCCGATCCGCCGGGACGTCGGGCAGGCATGGGCGGGCCAACCCCGGCCAGAGAAATACGTCATCTGCCCCAGGGTTTCCAGCACCGCATCGCCGACGACGCCAGGGTCAGGCCGCCACCCGCATCTAGTGGCGTCGGCCAGAACCTGGCTGCCGCAGCGATGCTTCTCCGCGCGATGCCGGAGCCATCAACCACCAAGGGCCGGCGAATCTAGGGGGAACTCAAGAATCTCCTGGAAGGCGCCGCGATCCGACGGGCCGAGAGCTCTGCCTCCCGAAGGCAGGGATACCCCTCAGAACCTCATGCCGCGACTTCCCGATTCATGCGGGAAGCCTCGGTCTACACCGGGCGCACGCGCAACACCGCGCCTGCGGCCCCGGGTCGCCTCGGCAACGAGCACCATCACCGCGACCGTCGGGCCCACCTCGACGAGAGGGTGCGCCGAGGCTACCACCCCAGGCGTGGGGGACGCTACGACAGCGGGGAGGATCGGAGTCCCTCGCCCGAACCGCCCGGTCCGCAGGCCTTCAGCCGGGCCATCCGACGGGCACCGTTCCTGACCCGGTTCCGACCCCCGACTACTATCACAAAGTACTCGGGGGAGACGAGACCGGAACTGTGGCTCGCGGACTACCGCCTGGCCTGCCAACTGGGTGGAACGGACGACGACAACCTCATCATCCGCAACCTCCCCCTGTTCCTCTCCGACACCGCTCGCGCCTGGCTGGAGCACCTGCCTCCGGGGCAGATCTCCAACTGGGGCGACCTAGTCCAAGCCTTCGCCGGCAATTTCCAGGGCACATATGTGCCCCCCGGGAATTCCTGGGACCTCCGAAGCTGCCGGCAGCAGCCGGGAGAGTCTCTCCGGGACTACATCCAGTGATTCTCGAAGCAGCGCACCGAGCTGCCCAACATCACCGACTCGGATGTCATTGGCGCGTTCCTCGCCCGCACCACCTGCCGCGACCTGGTGAGCAAGTTGGGTCGCAAGACCCCCACCAGGGCGAGCGAGCTGATGGACATCGCCACCAAGTTTGCCTCCGGCCAGGAGGCAGTTGAGGCTATCTTCCGAAAGGACAAGCAGCCCCAGGGCCGCCCACCGGAAGATGCTCCCGAGGCGTCGACTCAGCGCGGCGCCAAGAAGAAAGGCAAGAAGAAGTCGCAAGCGAAACGCGACGCCGCCGACGCGGACCTTGTCGCCGCCGCCGAGTACAAGAACCCTCGGAAACCCCCCGGAGGTGCCAACCTCTTCGACAAGATGCTCAAGGAGCCGTGCCCCTATCATCAGGGGCCCGTCAAGCACACCCTTGAGGAGTGCGTCATGCTTCGGCGCCACTTCCACAGGGCCGGGCCACCCGCGGAGGGTGGCAGGGCCCACGACGATGACAAGAAGGAAGATCACCAAGCAAGAGAGTTCCTCGAGGTCCGCGACTGCTTTATGATCTACGGTGGACAAGCGGCGAATGCCTCGGCTCGGCACCGCAAGCAAGAGCGCCGGGAGGTCTGCTCGGTGAAGGTGGCAGCGCCAGTCTACCTAGACTGGTCCGACAAGCCCATCACCTTCGACCAAGCTGACCACCCCGACCACGTGCCGAGCCCGGGGAAATACCCGCTCGTCGTCGACCCCGTCATCGGCGACGTCAGGCTCACCAAGGTCCTTATGGACGGAGGCAGCAGCCTCAACATCATCTACGCTGAGACCCTCAGGCTCCTGCGCGTCGATCTGTCCTCCGTCCGAGCAGGCGCTGCGCCCTTCCACGGGATCATTCCCGGAAAGCGCGTCCAGCCCCTCGGACGACTCGACCTTCCCGTCTGCTTCGGAACGCCCTCCAACTTCCGAAGGGAGACTCTGACGTTCGAGGTGGTCGGGTTCCGAGGAACCTACCACGCGGTACTGGGAAGGCCATGCTACGCGAAGTTCATGGTCGTCCCCAACTACACCTACCTGAAGCTCAAGATGCCGGGCCCCAACGGGGTCATCATCGTCGACCCCACGTACAAGCACGCGTTCGAATGCGACGTGGAGTGCGTGGAGTACGCCGAGGCCCTCGCCGAGTCTGAGGCCCTCATCTCCGACTTGGAAAGCCTCTCTAAGGAGGCGCCAGACGTGAAACGTCATGCCGGCAACTTCGAGCCAGTGGAGACGGTTAAGGCCGTCCCCCTCGACCCCAGCAGCGACGCCTCCAAGCAGATCCGGATCGACTCCGGGCTCGATCCCAAATAGGAAGCAGTGCTCGTCGACTTCCTCCGCGCGAACGCCGATGTCTTCGTGTGGAGTCCCTCGGACATGCCCAGCATACCGAGGGATGTCGCCGAGCACTCGCTGGATATTCGGGCCAGAGCCCGACCCGTCAAACAGCCTCTGCGCCGATTCGACGAGGAGAAGCGCAGAGCGATAGGCGAGGAGATCCACAAGCTAATGGCGGCAGGGTTCATCAAAGAGGTATTCCATCCCGAATGGCTTGCCAACCCTGTGCTTGTGAGAAAGAAAGGGGGGAAATGGCGGATGTGTGTAGACTACACTGGTCTCAACAAAGCATGTCCGAAGGTTCCCTACCCTCTGCCTCGCATCGATCAAATCGTGGATTCCACTGCTGGGTGCGAAGCCCTGTCTTTCCTCGATGCATACTCAGGGTATCATCAAATCAGGATGAAAGAGTCCGACCAGCTCGCGACTTCTTTCATCACACCCTTCGGCATGTACTGCTATGTCACCATGCCGTTCGGCTTGAGGAATGCGGGCGCGACGTACCAGCGGTGCATGAACCATGTGTTCGGCGAACACATCGGTCGCACGGTCGAGGCCTACGTCGATGACATCGTAGTCAAGACGAGGAAAGCTTCCGACCTCCTTTCCGACCTTGAAGTGACATTCCGATGCCTCAAGGCGAAAGGCGTCAAGCTCAATCCCGAGAAGTGTGTCTTCGGGGTGCCCCGAGGCATGCTCTTGGGGTTCATCGTCTCCGAGCGGGGCATCGAAGCCAACCCGGAGAAGATCGCAGCCATCACCAGCATGGGGCCCATCAAGGACTTAAAGGGCGTACGGAGGGTCATGGGATGTCTCGCGGCTCTGAGCCGTTTCATCTCACGTCTTGGCGAAAGAGGTCTACCTCTGTACCGCCTCTTAAGGAAGGCCGAGTGCTTCACTTGGACCCCCGAGGCCGAGGAAGCTCTCGGGAACTTGAAGGCGCTCCTCACAAAGGCGCCTATCTTGGTGCCTCCAGCTGCCGGAGAAGCCCTCTTGGTCTACATCGCCGCAACCACTCAGGTGGTTAGCGCCGCGATTGTGGTCGAGAGGCAAGAAGAGGGGCATGCATTGCCCGTTCAGAGGCCGGTTTACTTCGTCAGCGAGGTACTGTCCGAAACCAAGATCCGCTACCCACAAGTTCAGAAGCTGCTATATGCAGTGATCCTGACCCGGCGGAAGTTGCGACATTACTTCGAGTCTCATCCGGTAACTGTGGTGTCATCCTTCCCCCTGGGGGAGATCATCCAGTGCCGAGAGGCCTCTAGTAGGATCGCAAAGTGGGCGGTGGAAATCATGGGCGAGACGATCTCGTTCGCCCCTCGGAAGGCCATCAAGTCCCAGGTCTTGGCGGACTTCGTGGCCGAATGGGCCGACACCCAGCTACCGACAGCTCCGATCCAACCGGAGCTCTGGACCATGTTTTTCGACGGGTCGTTGATGAAGACAGGAGCCGGCGCAGGCCTACTCTTCATCTCGCCCCTCGGGAAACACCTACGCTATGTGCTACGCCTCCACTTCCCGGCGTCCAACAATGTGGCTGAGTATGAGGCTCTGGTCAACGGGTTGCGAATCGCCATCGAGCTAGGGGTCCGGCGCCTCGACGCCCGCGGTGACTCGCAGCTCGTCATCGACCAAGTCATGAAGAACTCCCACTGCCGCGACCCGAAGATGGAGGCCTACTGCGACGAGGTTCGGTGCCTGGAAGACAAGTTCTACGGGCTCGAGCTTAACCACATCGCTCGGCGCTACAACGAGACTGCGGACGAGCTGGCTAAAATAGCCTCGGGGCGAACAACGGTTCCCCCGGACGTCTTCTCCCGGGATCTGCATCAACCCTCCGTCAAGATCGACGACACGCCCGAGCCTGAGGCGACCTCGGCCCAGTCCGAGGTACCCTCGGCCCAGCCCGAGGTACCCTCGGCACGGCCCGAGGCACCCTCAGCTCAGCCCGAGGCGACCTCGGTTCAGCCCGAGGTACCCTCGGCCCCCGAGGGTGAGGCACTGCGCATCGAGGAGGAGCGAAGCGGGGCCACGCCTGATCGGAACTGGCAGACCCCGTACCTGTAATATCTCGACCAAGGAGAGCTACCCCTCGACCGAGCCGAGGCTCGGCGGGTGGCGCGGCGCGCCAAGTCGTTCGTCTTGCTGGGCGATGAGAAGGAGCTCTACCACCGCAGCCCCTCAGGCATCCTCCAGCGATGCATCTCTGTCGCCGAAGGTCAGGAACTCCTGCGGGAGATACACTCGGGGGCTTGCGGCCATCACGCAGCGCCTCGAGCCCTTGTCGGGAATGCCTTCCGACAGGGCTTCTACTGGCCGACGGCGGTGGCCGACGCCACAAGAATTGTCCGCACCTGCGAAGGGTGTCAATTCTATGCGAAGCAGACCCACCTGCCCGCTCAGGCTCTGCAGACAATACCCATCACCTGGCCCTTTGCTGTGTGGGGTCTGGACCTCGTTGGCCCCTTGCAGAAGGCACCCGGGGGCTACACGCACCTGCTGGTCGCCATCGACAAATTCTCCAAGTGGATCGAGGTCCGACCTCTGAACAGCATCAGGTCCGAGCAGGCGGTGGCGTTCTTCACCAACATCATCCATCGCTTCGGGGTTCCGAACTCCATCATCACCGACAATGGCACCCAGTTCACCGGCAGAAAGTTCTTGGACTTCTGCGAGGATCACCACATCCGGGTGGACTGGGCCGCCGTGGCTCATCCCATGTCAAATGGACAAGTAGAGCGTGCCAACGGCATGATCCTACAAGGGCTCAAGCCTCGGATCTACAACGACCTCAACAAGTTCGGCAAGCGATGGATGAAGGAACTCCCCTCGGTGGTCTGGAGCCTGAGGACGACGCCGAGCCGAGCCACGGGTTTCACGCCGTTCTTCCTAGTCTACGGGGCCGAGGCTGTCTTGCCCACAGACCTGGAATACGGCTCCCCGAGGACGAGGGCCTACACCGACCAAAGCAACCAAGCTAGCCGAGAAGACTTGCTGGACCAGCTGGAAGAGGCTCGGGACAAGGCCTTACTACACTCGGCGCGGTACCAGCAGTCCCTGCGACGCTACCACGCCCGAGGGGTCCGGTCCCGAGACCTCCAAATGGGCGACCTGGTGCTTCGGCTGCGACAAGACGCCCGAGGGAGGCACAAGCTCACGCCCCCCCTGGGAGGGGCCATTCGTCATCGCCAAAGTTCTGAAGCCCGGAACGTACAAGCTGGCCAACAAACAAGGCGAAGTCTACGACAACGCTTGGAACATCCAACAACTACGTCGCTTCTACCCTTAAGATGTTTTCAAGTTGTTCATATACCTCACACCCACGCAAAGTTTAGTCATCAAGGAAGGGTCGGCCTCGCCTCGGCAAAGCCCGACCCTCCCTCGGGGGCTAAAAGGGGGGGAACCCCCTCTGCGTTGAAATTTTCCTCGAAAAAAGATCTCTTCTGCCAGAATGTCTTTCGTGCTTTTTGACTACTTCGAAAAGTGGATCCTGAAAACGACGGAGTACACGTAAGCAGCCAAGGCTGACCGAGCCGAGGGACTCCTACGCCTCCGGGATACGGATACCTCACTCATCACCTTCTGCGATAAGTAACTCACGTTCGGATAAGTGGTTCCGCGGACCGAACAAGTCTTCACGTTCGGAAGTTCTTCTGCCGAAGTGATCCTTCGAGCCTTCTCGACTGAGTCGGTGACAGAGCCTCATGGACGGGTAAAAGTGCGCGTAAGCGGCAAGGCCGACCGAGCCGAGGGACTCCTACGCCTCCGGGATACGGATACCTCACTCATCACCTTCCGCGAGAAGCGACTCTCGCTCGCACAAACATCCCTGTTGCCGACAAAAAAGTCCAGATACTCGAAACAAGAAGAAAAGAGACACAGCTTTACAACACAACGAGGGTGTGTGTTCTGGCCTCGGCGGCCGCAGAAGACACACGCTACAAGACGATCTGATCCTACAGGCTCGGGTCTTGACGCTGGAAGGGGGCAACAGCACCCTCGGCATCGACGACACCTTCAGCGAGGTCCGACCTAGCCTCGGACGGCGACGCGGTCCAAGGATCTCCGCTCTAAAGGACGACGTCATCGCCACACCCGGGCAATCGCTGCCAGGGTCTTCTCCGGAAATCTGGCCCGAGCAGGCGGCTCGGCCGGTCACTCTGGGGCCTCGGCCAACCATCTTCCAAGGGCGCCAGCCCGACCCGAGGCCTCGGCTGGTCAACTCCGGCGTCGGTCCCGCTAACGGACGACCCGGCTAGGCTCCGGCCAACCAGGTTTCATTTTCGAGCCAACTCCGCCCCTGTTCATGCTGATATCGCTACCCCTGGTCTCGGCTCATCGAAGAGCGGCCAAGGGGTCCCTTTAACTAAGCTAGAGAAGCCTCAGACAACAAGGCCGACCGAGCCGACGGACTCCTACGCCTCCGGGATACGGATACCTCACTCGTCACCTTGACACGGGGCGACTCACGCTTGGTGAAGTGGTTCAGACAACCAACAGGCGAGTCCTAGTGCTCGAAAATGAGGAAAAAACACGGCTCAGTGCCAAAATTACATACATGTTCAGGCCTCGACAGCCACAATGAACAAAAACACTGGCATTCAAAGTGCCATTACAAACGGAACTCCGGTTCCCCCTCCGCAGGGATGAACAACCCCACTCGATGGGGGAGGGCCTGCGAAGCAACAGAAGACCGACGAACGGCGCGCCGTCGCCCACTCCAGCAGCAGCGACGACGACGACTTCTGCTCCGGGGGGTCGAACAGCGGCAGCACTGACCTCAGGGCGGATGCTGCTGCCAAGAGGCCCCCGCCCATGCCCAAACTCGTGAGGCAAGGACGGGCAGAAGGCCGTAGAGTTGGAGGTCGGTCCGTGGCCGGCCCTGGCTATCTCGTCGGCGGAAGAACCTCTTCTAGCTGCCGTGGCAGACGCCGGCGCCGCGAGCGGCTCCGAAGCCACTCGCGTCCGAGAGCCAGGCACGGTGCAGCTGCCGGCGCCACGGACGACGACCGCCCTTCCCTCCGATCACTGAGTGAAGGAGCGGGCCACCGCCCACGCAGGGGCCGACCCCAACTCGGCACACTCCCCTCCCCAGCCCTGGTGATGAAAATCCTTGAGGCTGAGGGAGGGGCAGAGGCCGCAGCCCGGCTCGCTTTCCCCCACCATCAAGCTGGAGGTCACCATCTTGGGTGACCGCCGGCGGAGGGGTGCAGCCGGGCTGCATGATGAAAATCCTTGAAGCCGAACGATGGCTGAAAGGTACCAACTCCCACGGAGTTGCGTTCCTCCAACGATGAGGCGAAAAGACAGCGGGTATCCCCCATCCGGGGGCTTGGAAGGTGGAAAGACACGATGCATAAGGGAGCGCGAAGACATGGTCGCCTTCCAAGGGGGTCACCCTCCTTTTAAAGGCGACTATCCCTACTCGCGTCCCCAGCCGTCATGGGCTGAGTCTTCTCCAACATGCTCCAAGGCCCTCCCCTGCGGCGCGGGGGCTGGGTCCCACATGTCATGCAACCGGCTCAGAGCAGAAGAAGCCAAACCGCCGCGCGCGGTGCACACGACCGCCCAGCGGTTACAAGTGACCCTCCACTTTTGCCCCGACCAACGGGCGAAAGGGGCGGGCAGCCATGCAGGCGGCATGCAACCGCGCCAAGTGGGTGCGCTTCTCCGACTCCCAACACGCCCAGCCTGGAGGCCCAGGCCCACGCGTCATGCAACCGGCGCGCCGACTGCTTCGTGCATGCAACTGCACCGCCACTTGCGCCACCACCGCGCCTCCTCGACTGCGGAACCAATACCGCGACTCGAGGCGACCCAGCGCACGACCCAGCAGCGCCAGCCTGGCGCGGCGGTCAGTGCGGCAAAAAATGGGCCGACAGTAATGACGGTGGCAGGCGGGCAGGAGCAGCAGTCACGTCGTCAGCCAAGCTCACATCCCATCCAGGGGCAGCGAGAGAACCCTCTCTCACGGCGTGAAGACAACGCGCCCGTGTTTCGTTCCTCGAGCGGCTCGCGCACGCGCAACGACCGCCCCGCCAACCACTCGCCCCGTCGCATTAACTCCGCGGCGGGACAGGCGGCGCCTCTGGCAGGAGAAGCGGGCGACGCTTCGCCTTCGCCATAATGACCGCGCCAGTAAAGGTACGCCGCGTCGTTCGATTTCGTATCCTTTTTCTTTTTTCCTCTTTCTCTCTCTCTTGCAATAGGGACCGGGAAAGGGGGATACCCCGAAAAGGGTCCTTCCCCATGAAGGAACCAGGCTCCGAGCCTCCCTACTGATCAGAGGTTCGAAGGCTGGCCCCCCGAAGGGTTCGACAGCCGCCTCATATCGCGTGGGCCCTACACCCACTACTGGTCAGAGGTTCGAAGGCCGGCCCCCCGAAGGGTTCCACGGCCGCCTCAGGCTACTTGGGCTCCGTGCCCATTACTGATCAGGGGTTCGAAGGCTGGCCCCCGAAGGGTTCACAGCCACCTCAGACGCCGAGCGAGGGATGACCATGGGTACGTTCGATACATAACCAAGGCTCGGGCTGCGCTCCCGAGGTACCCTAGGACATTTCCGAGACCAGCGGGAGCGATCTTGTAACGGAATCCCATCAGAGGGAGGCATCGAGCCCTCGGACCCCGTCGCCAGGGGACCGGGTCCGGCAGATCACCCGCAGGTACTTTTGGGCGAGCCTCTGGGCCCCTAGCCGACCCCTAACGAACGGGGCACGGACGTCCACTCGAATTACCCGCTTGCAGCTCACCGGAGACACCATGTTCGACGCCCATCAAGGGCAACATGGTGCTTTCCCCCCCTCCTCCTTGCGGAAAGGCGACGCAGGGGCGTATGTAAAAAAGCCGAGTCTGTCCCTGATCGCCCTCTCGCCCTGTGAAGAGGCTTGGGGGCTGCTCTCGCAAACCCGGCTCCGGCCAAACCGTTGACAGCGTCAACATACTAGCCCGAGAACTTGGGACCCGACCGTACACCTGGGCTACGGCCAGCTCGCATGAGGGAACAACCAGACCAGCCGAAGCATTACGCGAGGCATTAAGACCTCGGAGGAGTGAAACCACTCCTCCGAGGCCTCGGGGGCTACACCCGGTGGGTGCGCTCGCGTGCACCCACCGGAACAAAACGCAACCGAGAAAGGCTGGTCCCCTTGCAAAAAAGTGCGACGAAAGCCTCCAAGCGAGTGCTAACACTCCCTTCGAGGCTCGGGGGCTACTGTCGGGGACCATAATTAGGGGTACCCTCAAGACTCCTAATTCTCAGCTGGTAACCCCCATCAGCATAAAGCTGCAAAGGCCTGATGGGTGCGACTAAGTCAGGGATCAGTCCATTCGAGCGACTCGATCACGCCTCGCCCGAGCCTAGCCTCGGACAAGGGCAGCCGACCCCGGAGGATTTCCGTCTCGCCCGAGGCCCCCCTCCAACGGCGAACATATTTCCGGCTCGCCCGAGGCCCTGCCTTCGCTAAGAAGCAACCCTGACTAAATCGCCGCACCGACCGACCAAGTCGCAGGAGCATTTAATGCAAAGGTGGCCTGACACCTTTGTCCTGACGCGCGCCCCCCGGCAGAGCCGAAGTGACCGCCGTCACTTCGCCGCTCCACTGACCGGCCTGACAGAAGGACAGCGCCGCCTGCGCCACTCCGACTGCGGTGCCATTTGACAGAGTGAGGCTGACAGGCAGTCAGGCCCCGCCGGAGGCACCATAGGAAGCTCCGCTTCGCCCGACCCAGGGCTCGGACTCGGGCTCAGCCCCGGAAGACGGCGAACTCCGCTCCGCCCGACCCAGGGCTCGGACTCGGGCTAAGTCCCAGAAGACGGCGAACTCCGCTCCGCCCGACCTAGGGCTCGGACTCGGGCTAAGTCCCGGAAGACGACGAACTCCGCTCCGCCCGACCCAGGGCTCGGACTCGGGCTAAGTCCCGGAAGACGGCGAACTCCGCTCCGCCCGACCCAGGGCTCGGACTCGGGCTAAGTCCCGGAAGACGGCGAACTCCGCTCCGCCCGACCTAGGGCTCGGACTCGGGCTAAGTCCCAGAAGACGACGAACTCCGCTTCGCCTGACCCCAGGGCTCGGACTCCGCCCTGGCCTCAGCCGACGACCTCCGCCTCGCCCGACCCAGGGGCTCGGACTCGGCCTCGGCCACGGAAGACAGACTCGACCTCGGCTTCGGAGGAGCCTCCGCATCGCCCAACCTAGGGCGCAAGCCAGCCACGTCAATAGGAGGCACCATCATCACCCTACCCCGAGCTGACTCGGGCCACAGGGAACCAGACCGGCGTCCCATCTGGCTAGCTCCGCCAGATAGGCAATGATGGCGCCCCGCATGCTCTGTGACGACGGCGGCTCTCAGCCCCCTTACGGAAGCAAGAGGACGTCAGCAAGGACCCAACCGCTCCGACAGCTGTCCCTCCGCCAGGCTCCATCGCTCCTCCGACGGCCACGACATCACACCAGCTGGGTGCCAAAATCTCTCCGGCTGCCACGACGGCATGTACTTAGGGCGCTAGCTCTCCCCCGCTAGACACGTAGCACTCTGCTACACCCCCCATTGTACACCTGGATCCTCTCCTTACGCCTATAAAAGGAAGGACCAGGGCTCTCTTAGAGAAGGTTGGCCGCGCGGGGACGAGGACGAGACAGGCGCTCGCTTGGGGCCGCTCGCTCCCTCTCCCGCGTGGACGCTTGTAACCCCCTACTGCAAGCGCACCCGACCTGGGCGCGGGACGAATACGAAGGCCGCGGGATTCCCACCTCTCTCACGCCGGTCTTCGGCCGCCTCGCTCTCCCCCCTTCGCGCTCGCTCTCGCGCTCGACCCATCTGGGCTGGGGCACGCGGCGACACTCACTCGTCGGCCCAGGGACCCCCCGGTCTCGAAACGCCGACACATAATACATTGAAAATTAGGCAATATGTATATACATGTCAACATGAGGATTATATATGCAATTTTATCTCCATACCACCTTCTCAGCAACTTAATTTTTTTCAATGAAAACCATTGTATATAACATAGTTTGGCCAAACATTATTCTATAGGATTCATGCTAGCTACCTCGTTATACAAGCTACGGTCATGTGGAGGAATGATAGACGAATGGAATTTGTTAGGGTGAGTGGAGTACGTTTGTTTCATGTTCAAACATACATTACAGTTGTATAATACAAATTTGACGTTTTGTTCTCTTATGTCTTTGTGTGTACGAAGAAAAGATTCTTCAAAGGAACTTTGTGCTTGACATGTTCAGTTACAAGGACAATTCGTGCCGATATATCATTCCTACAAATATACAACAGAGACTTATCATCGCTAAAAATCATTAGATTAGTGTACGGTTGTCGACATATTTGCTTATCATTAAAAATTCTATATTGACTCTTTAGAAATAATTTGTGTGATATTGATAAAATTTGTGACACGAATTTTGCATATCATAATGATGTTTGTCGTTTCGTATCTATGTTTCATACAATTTTTTAACTTTCGTGGCAACTGAAAGTCGCCTAGAGGGGGGTGAATAGGGCGAATCTGAAATTTACAAACTTAATCACAACTACAAGCCGGGTTAGTCGTTAGAAATATAATCGAGTCCGAGAGAGGGTGCAAAACAAATCGCAAGCGAATAAAGAGTGTGACACGCGGATTTGTTTTACCGAGGTTCGGTTCTTGCAAACCTACTCCCCGTTGAGGTGGTCACAAAGACCGGGTCTCTTTCAACCCTTTCCCTCTCTCAAACGGTCCCTCGACCGAGTGAGCTTCTTCTTCTCAAACAATTGGAACACAAAGTTCCCGCAAGGACCACCACACAATTGGTGTCTCTTGCCTCAATTACAAATGAGTTTGATCTCAAGAAGGATTGAGGAAGAAAAGAAGCAATCCAAGCGCAAGAGCTCAAGAGAACACTACAAATCTCTCTCACTAGTCACTAAAGCTTTGTGTGGAATTGGGAGAGGATTTGATCACTTGAGTGTGTCTAGAATTGAATGCTAGAGCTCTTGTAAGTAGTTGGAAGGTGGAAAACTTGGATGACTTGAATGTGGGGTGGTTGGGGGTATTTATAACCCCAACCACCAAACTAGCCGTTTGGTGAAGGCTGCAGTCGACGGGCGCACCGGACAGTCCGGTGCGCCACCTAACAGTGTCCGGTGCGCCAGCCACGTCACCCGGCCGTTATGGTTCGACCGTTGAAGCTCTGTCCTGTGGGCCCGCCTGGCTGTCCGGTGGCGCACCGGACAAGTCCTGTAGACTGTCCGGTGTGCCACCCACGCATGTTCTGACCTCTGCGCGCGCTGGCGCGCATTTAATGCTGTAGCAGGTGACCGTTGGCGTGGAATAGCCGTTGCTCTGCTGGCTCACCGGACATGTCCGGTGAATTATAGCGAAGCAGAAATCCGAAGCTGGCGAGTTCAGAGTCGCTCTCCTCTGGAGCACCGGACACTGTCTGGTGTAGCACCGGACAGTCCGGTGAATTATAGCGAAGCGGCTCTGAGAATTCCCGAAGGTGCGAAGTTTGGCTTGAAGTCCCCTGGTGCACCGGACACTGTCCGGTGGTGCACCGGACAGTCCGGTGCACCAGACCAGGGCAGCCTTCGGTTATCCCTTGCTCTCTTTGTTGAACCCATTTCTTGGTCTTTTTATTGGCTAAGTGTGAACCTTTGGCACATGTATAACTTATATACTAGAGCAAACTAGTTAGTCCAATTATTTGTGTTGGGCAATTCAACCACCAAAATCAATTAGGAAATAGGTGTAAGCCTAATTCCCTTTCAGCAACGCACGGGCACGAACCTAGTGTTATAACATAAGCATAAAACACATGCACTCATATATACACGTACAAACCAACTGCAAAAACTAAACACTTATTTGTAAACTTAACATGTCTACCTTAATTTATTTTTTCTTATATACCAAAATCAAAATTGATTTGACCCATAACTACCTACAAAACTAGGCTTGCAAAATACATGTAACGTAGACCAAGTTAACACATGTTAATTAATAAAGACTCCAAAACCTCAAGTCGACATAACTTGATCTTATTAGCCATCTATGAGCTCCAGTACCCTACAATGGTCAACAAGAACATTTCCAAACACAGGAATGACCCAAACTATAAGTCAAAGTATATTTAGCTCTTTTGGTCTCTGAAAGTCGCCTAGAGGGGGGGGTGAATAGGGCGAAACTGAAATTTACAAAGTTAATCACAACTACAAAGCCGAGTTAGCGTTAGAAATAATAATGAGTCCGAGAGAGAGGGCGCAAAAACAAATCGCAAGCGAATAAAGAGTGTGACACGCGGATTTGTTTTACCGAGGTTCGGTTCTCGCAAACCTACTCCCCGTTGAGGTGGTCACAAAGACCGGGTCTCTTTCAACCCTTTCCCTCTCTCAAACGGTCCCTCGGACCGAGTGAGCTTTTCTTCTCAATCACTTGGAACACAAAGTTCCCGCAAGGACCACCACACGATTGGTGTCTCTTGCCTTGCTTACAAATAAGATGATCGCAAGAAAGAATGAGAAAGAAAGCAATCCAAGTGCAAGAGCTTAAAAGAACACAACAAATCTCTCTCACTTAACACTAAAGCTTTTGTGGAGTTTGGAGAGGATTCGATCACTTGGGTGTGTCTAGAATTGAATGCTAGAGCTCTTGTAAGTAGTTGGAAGGTTGAAAACTTGGATGACTTGAATGTGGGGTGGTTGGGGGTATTTATAACCTCAACCACCAAACTAGCCGTTTGGTGAAGGCTGCTGTCGACGGGCGCACCGGACAGTCCGGTGCGCCACCGGACAGTGTCCGGTGCGCCAGCCACGTCACCTGGCCGTTAGGGTTCGACCGTTGGAGCTCTGTCATGTGGGCCCGCCTGGCTGTCCGGTGGTGCACCGGACACGCCCTGTAGGCTGTCCGGTGTGCCACCCGCGCGTGCTCTGCTCCTCTGCGCGCGCTGGCGCGCATTTAATGCGTTGCAGACGACCGTTGCGCTTGAAGTAGCCGTTGCTCCGCTGTCACACCGAACAGTCCGGTGTGCACCGGACACTGTCCGGTGACTCACCGGATAGTCCGGTGAATTTTAGCGGAGCGGATTCCCGAAGCTGGCGAGTTCAGAGTCGCTCTTCCTTGGAGCACCGGACACTGTCCGGTGGTGCACCGGACAGTCCGGTGAATTATAGCGGAGCGCCTCTGAGAATTCCCGAAGGTGTTGAGTTCAGCTTGAAGTCCCCTGGTGCACCGGACACTGTCCGGTGGTGCACCGGACACTGTCCGGTGGTGCACCGGACACTGTCCGGTGGTGCACCGGACACTCCGGTGCGCCAGACCAGGGCACACTTCGGTTATACCTTGCTCTTTTTGTTGAACCCTTTTCTTGGTCTTTTTATTGCCTTTTTGTGAACCTTTGGCACATGTATAACTTATAGATTAGAGCAAACTAGTTAGTCCAATTATTTGTGTTGGGCAATTCAACCACCAAAATTAATTAGAAAATAGGTGTAAGCCTAATTCCCTTTTAGTCTCTTATAGGTTCTAACTTCGGTACTTCTGCACTTCTTGTGACAATGACTCTACTCAAGCTAGGATCTTGAGCCTTATGAATTGAACCATAAACCATATGAATTACCTCAATGGCTTCAAGTCACGTCCTTATGTTGTGATCCTCAATGCACTATAACCTTTCTCAACTTGATCAAC